>NC_090440.1:1772402613-1774902613 GCF_031143425.1 Pleurodeles waltl | reverse complement strand
CTTAAACTGCCCCTGCTCCACTTTCCACAGGCATTTGGACAATGCACCTGTGATACAAATAGTCTGGACTCTGCCATGGACATTCCTCCACCATCACCCCTCACCGATTTGCAACCACCCACCAATATAGAGCACTGTAATAAACACAGTTATTGCACAAAACAATCAGGAGTCTGGCTGTGATTTTGAACAAATGTATTAGACATTACCGTGCCAAAATGCTTATTTACATTGTGATGCCAACATACCAATGTCACACAGCTGTAGTCCATGGGGAAACAAAGCAGATGTCACACAGTGGGGCCCACATCTCTGAAATCGGAAGAGAAAGTCACAACTCAGTTACCATACACTGGGTGAAAAGGACAGACAGTAGAGAGGTAGTAGTGTTTAAGTATATGTAATATGCCGGTGTGTATTCTTACCTGTGTGTCATTGGAAATACTGCTGTATTACTGTGTTCCTGTTGTCTATGTCGTCTTCTTCGACTTCCTCGTCTTCACTCTCCACAGGCTCCACAGCTGCTACAACACCACCATCTGGACCATCCTCCTGCAGAAAAGGCACCTGTCGTCGCAAAGCCAGGTTGTGAAGCATACATCAGGCCACGATGATCTGGCACACCTTCTTTGGTGAGTAGAATAGGGATCCACCTGTCATATGGAGGCAGCGGAACCTGGCCTTCAGGAGGCCGAAGGTCCGCTCGATCACCCTCCTAGTTTGCCCATGGGCCTGATTGTAGCGTTCCTCTGCCCTTGTCCTGGGATTCCTCACTGGGGTCAGTAGCCAAAACAGGTTGGTGTAACCAGAGTCACCAATTAGCCACACACTGTGCCTCTGGAGTTGAGCCATCACGTAAGGGATGCTGCTATTCCGCATGATGTACGCGTCATGCACTGAGCCAGGGAACTTGGCATTAACATGGGAGATGTACTGGTCTGCCAAACACACCATCTGCAGATTCATCGAATGATAACTCTTCCTGTTTCTGTACACCTGTTCACTCCTGTGGGGGGGAACCAAAGCCACATGGGTCCCATCAATGGCACCTATGATGTTGGGGATATGTCCAAGGGCATAGAAATCACCCTTCACTGTAGGCAAATCCCCCACCTCAGGGAAAACGATGTAGCTGCGCATGTGTTTCAGCAGGGCAGGCAACACTCTGGACAACACCTTGGAAAACATAGGCTGGGACATCCCTGATGATATGGCCACTGTTGTTTGAAATGACCCACTTGCTAGGAAATGGAGCACTGACAGCACCTGCACTAGAGGGGGGATCCCTGTGGGTTGGCGGATTGGTGACATCAGGTCTGGCTACAGCTGGGCACACAGTTCATGAATAGTGGCTCGGTCAAGCCTGTATGTCAGTATGACATGTCTTTCCTCCATTGTCGACAGGTCCACCAGCGGTCTGTACACCGGAGGATTCCTTCATCTCCTCGCATATGCCAGCGGACGGTGCCTATGAAGGACAACAGCGAGCACAGAGTCAATCAACCCACAGGTACGTAACCACAGCTTGCACATAACACGATTCTCAATCCATTGAATGGTTTGTATGGGTGTTGATGCAAGGCCTAGGTATGTGTGACGCAGTAAAAATTAAGCCATGTGGGCCCCTGAAATGGCAGCTGCCTGACCTGTGAAGTGCGACAATGGGATGTGAGGTAAATGCGCTGGCGTGGCACACCGTGGCGGTAGGCGGTCGAAGACCGCGGCGCAAAGCACCATTGGTTAACATTGAACCCTATGGGTCTCAGGAGCCAATGACGATGTGCGCCGGCGGTCGCAGTACGCACCGCCGTGGTACGCACCGCCGCGGGCGTGACCGCCATTTTCTATCTGCTTAATCACTCGATACCTGATCTTCGACAGGAGAGGACCTACACTGCTAGTGCTGCTGTGACCTCGGTCTGGAAGAGACAATGGCTCATGCGACTGGGGAAAGGGCCCCTGCCTTCACTGCTCAGGAGTTGGATAAACTTGTGGATGGGGTCCTCCCCCAGTATGCGCTACTCTACGGTCCTCCAGACAAACAGGTAAATACACTGGGAGCATGCTTTATGGGCTATGCCTGTGTTGAGTAGGGTGGATGAAAGATGGTGGGGAGGGGAGCGATTGAGGCATGCATCAAACGAAGGTGAGAGCATGTGCCACATGGCAAGGGTAGGGATGGGGGGCCAGTCACATTGAGGGTGCAGAAGGTGATGACTATTCTTCTCCCCCTGTACATTTTACATAGGTCAGCGCCCACCAGAAGATCGATATTTGGAGTGCCATCGCCAAGGACGTCCGGACCCTGGGGGTCCACCACAGACGGGGCACCCACTGCCGGAAGAGATGGAAGGACATCCGCCGCTGGAGCAGGAAGACGGCGGAGGCTCAGCTGGGGATGGCCTCCCAACGTGGGAGGGGTGCCAGTCGGACTTTGACCCCCCTGATGTCCCGGATCCTGGCGGTGGCCTACCCCGATTTGGATGGGCGCGTGAGGACATCACAGCAGACACAAGGGGGTGAGTACACTCTCATTCTGTTGACTTTGCGCGCAGTGGAGGTGTCTGGGTGGGGGATGAGGGCTGAGGGTATCCCTAGGCCAGGGCGATTTCTGTAGGCTAGGCCCCTCCGTAAGGCATGGCCCTGTGCCCCCGCCCCCCACCTCTGTAGGGTGCCAAGTACAGCTATTCATGGCCCTGTGTCATCTATGTGTGCAGATGTCGTCCATAGGCTTGTAGGCCATGTCCCACGGATTGAGTAGTCGACCCCAAGTGCGCGGCGTAGTGCAGGGGGCTTCTGTGTCTGTCCTGTCCGCAAACGGTGTCGCCAATGCATGCACTCAACATGTCTTTATTCTCCCCCCCCTTTTTCTGTGGTCTTCCTGTTCATGTGTGCATTAGCATCATCAGGCGGAGGAGAAGTGGCATCGGAGCACGAGGGAGCTGCATCCCACATGGCCATGGAGGGCCACGCAACGGACTCCGAATTCACCAGTGGGACAGAGGGCGAGGTGAGCTCCACAGCGGGGACTCAGGCACACATCAGTGACACCAACTCGTCCTCTGAAGGGAGCTCCCTTGTGGTGGCGGCAACATCTGTGCCCCCCGCAACAACAGGTACACCCGCCACCCACCGCACCAGCACCGCCCTCCCAGCAGCCCCTCAGCGTTTGGCCCGTGCCCGCTCACCCAGGAAGGTGGGCATCTCCTTCGCCCCAGGCACCTCAGGCCCTGCCCCAGTCACCCCTGCTGCCCTTAGTGAGGAGGTCATTGACCTCCTGAGGACGCTCACTGTTGGGCAGTCTACCATTTTGAATGCCATCCAGGGTGTAGAAAGGGAGGTGCACCAGAGTAATGCATACCTGGAGGGCATTCATTCTGGTCAGGCTGCCCTTTAGCGATCGTTCCAGACTCTGGCCTCAGCACTGATGGCAGCCATTGTCCCTGTCTCTAGCCTCCCCCTCCAACTTCCTCCACCCATACCCTATCACCTGTACCTCTGCCTATCCCAGACACACCATCAGACCAGCCTGCACACACCTCAACACCCAAGGGAAGCTCAGCCAGACATAAGCACCACACATCACACAGGCATTCACACAAGCAACATCCACATACAGACATACCAACACCCACTGCCTCCACTGTGTCCCCCTCCTCCTCGTCTCCCTCCTCCCTCCCTGTCACGTCTCCACTCACACCTGCATGCACAACATCTTCAGCCACTACGTCCCTCAGCAGCACACACACCAGAACCCACCGCACACGTGCAGTCACCACCCCCACTGCCATTTACACGTCCCCTGTGTCCTCTCCCAGTGTGTCTGTGACCCCCTCTTCCAAGATACACAAACGCAGCTAGCCACCCACTCAACAGCCATCCACCTCACGACAGCCTCCAGCCCAAGCACCTGCACCCAAAGCCACCAGACTTACAACTCCTACAACCACAACCTCTTCCTCCACTCCCATACCCACTACACCTACCCGTCCCACTGCTCCTAAAAAGTTTTTCCTGTCTAAACTCAACCTCTTTCCACCAACTCCCCCACCCCGTACATGTCATAGGACTACAGTCAGCACCTCAGCCACGACAAAACCGGCCCCTGTCATCACAGTCTGCCATGGACTGTGAAGTGCCCCACCCTCCAGGGCAGCCAGTTTGGTGCGAAGCCAAGGCACGGGCAGCCCACCCCCGGCGAAACATCCGAAGATAGGCAGTGGCCGGCGCGAGAGGGTGAAAACACCAGGGACTAAAACCCCTACCATGGCTCCAGCAGGAAGTGTAGAGACAGCTGGCACACCGCCCAAGGTAGGGAAGGGCCACAGGCGATCAGGGAAGGCTGGGAAGGGCAGCACGCCCGACAACACCGCCATCAGCCCAGCTGGCCAGGGGGGCCCCGCCAGCCCCATCCCAGGTGGGCAGGAGCCCACCAACAGGCCCGGCACAGCTGCCCAGGAGGGCCCCGCCAGCCACAGGACAGATGGCCAGGAGGGCCCGCCAGCCACAGGACAGGTGGCAAATGACCTCCCGCCATGGCCGGAACCGCTGAACTGGGCCCTTCATCTCAAGCACCGCTGCACTGGGCCCTTCATCTCAAGTACCGCTGCACTGGGCCCTTCATCTCAAGTACCGCTGAACTGGGCCCTTCATCTCAAGTACCGCTGCACTGGGCACGCCCGTCTCAAGCACCGCTGCACTGGGCACCGCCGTCTCAAGTACCGCTGCACTGGGCACCGCCGTCTCAAGCACCGCTGCACTGGGCACCGCCGTCTCAAGTACCGCTGAACTGGGCCCTTCATCTTAAGCACCGCTGCACTGGGCCCTTCATCTCAAGCACCGCTGCACTGGGCCCTTCATCTCAAGTACCGCTGAACTGGGCCCTTCATCTCAAGTACCGCTGAACTGGGCCCTTCATCTCAAGTACCGCTGCACTGGGCACCGCCATCTCAAGCACTGCTGCACTGGGCACCGCCGTCTCAAGCACCGCTGCACTGGGCCCTTCATCTCAAGCACCGCTGCACTGGGCCCTTCATCTCAAGTACCGCTGAACTGGGACCTTCATCTCAAGTACCGCTGCACTGGGCACCGCCGTCTCAAGTACCGCTGCACTGGGCCCTTCATCTCAAGCACCGCTGGCCCATGAGCGGCAGGGGCTGGCCCGCATCTGTGTCGGGCAGGGCAGCACGAGGCACTCTGGGCACCAGGCCCCCTCCAGAACCAGTGGAGACTGTTATCCACTTGAGAGACTGTGGCTTTGCACTCCCCAGGACGTAACAGTGGGCAGCCCACCCACTGTCTGGACTTGTGAGACTGTGGCTTTGCACTCCCCAGGATGTAACAGTGGGCAGCCCACCACTGTCTGGACTTGAGAGACTGTGGCTTTGCACTCCCCAGGATGTAACAGTGGGCAGCCCACCCACTGTCTGGACTTGTGAGACTGTGGCTTTGCACTCCCCAGGATGTAACAGTGGGCAGCCCACCCACTGTCTGGACTTGAGAGACTGTGGCTTTGCACTCCCCAGGATTGAACAGTGGCCATGGAGGCCCCTGGTGGATCTGGTGTTGTGCCCTCATCTGGCTGAGGTGCCCCCCCTTCCCTTCCTCCTGAGGTGCCTGTAGTTTTGCTATCTGATGCCCCTGCAGTGTTCTCTCCGTTGGAGTCAGGTATCCTGTGTGGGCTTTGCCCATGTGATTTGGGCCCAGTGGTCCACGAACAATGCCTGCTACAATGCTCGGACTTGTACATTTATGTATATAAGAGTTTTTGATGTGTATATATATATTTTTGCCAGTAATACAATATATTCCAATGTTTTGAATCATTTACTTTTGTATTTGCATTCTTCCGGGGGGTCTGAGGGGTGTCACTCTGATGTGTTGCTATGCATTGATGTGTGTGTTGTAGTGGGTGAGGGTGAGGGTGGGTGTGTTGCGTATGTGTGTACCCGTAATATTTTCCCCTCCACCCTCCCCTGTGTCGTAGGTGCAGTACTCACCGTTGTCTTCTGCGCCGGCGTTCGTGCTCCTGGTAGAGGAGCAGGAAGACTATCGCTGGGAGTATGTGGAGTTCGGGTTCCATGCTGTCCTGATTCCTCGTGGGGTGTATGGAGGTGAGCGTTTTCCCTTCGAAATGGCTGTTTCCACCGTGTTTTTATCGGCGGGGCTGCCGCCTCGGAAAAGGTGGCGGAGTGGTAGGTTGTGATACAGTGGGCGGTACATTGTCTCCCGCCTGTCTGTTGGCGGTGACCGCCGCGCTGTTTATTTGTACCGCCGTGGCGGGCGGTGTGTTGATGTGGCGGTCTCTGTTGGCGGTTTCCGCCAGGGTCAGAATTCCATTTTTTTTCCCGCCAGCCTGTTGGCGGTTTTGCCGCCGCTTTAACACCGTCCGCCAGGGTTGTAATGACCCCCTAAATCTGGATCTCTTGTAGATCAAGCTCCTGTTGACATTTTGCTGAAAGGAGGAGATACCATCTTACCAGTACTGACCACCTTGTATAATGTGTTGCTCGAAATGGGGCAGGTTTCAGAACATAGGAAGCATGTGATCATCAGCCCATTATTAAAAAAACCTTCCCTATACACTGATAAAGCAGAGACCTATAGACCCATAACCCTGCTTCCAGAGGTCAGCAGGATTATTGAGGAACTGGTCAAAAGGTATTTGTCCAACTTCTTGGAAACTCATAACCTTCTACACCAGACCCAAACCGGCTTCCATCCTGAATATTGTATGGCGACTGCTCTCTTACTGGCCAAGGAAGATCATAGGAAAACCTTTGATTTTGGTGGCTCAGCTGTGCTCATCCTCCTTAATTTCGGTACAGTCTTCCACTTTATCCTTAGACACAGACTAGAAGCTCTTGGTATCACAGGTAATGCAATGAATTGGCTGACCTCCTTTCTGGATAGCAGAGGTTTCCAGGCCAGAGAAGGTCTCTGCATGTCAGAGATTCATCAGCTCAAATGCACAGTACCTCAGAGCTCATCTTTGAGCCATAATCTTGTCAACGTTTATATACACCCCTTAGCAGATATTGTCTGCTCTGCTGGTTTCTCTATGGTGTCATATGCTGACAATACCCAGATCGTCACATCTTTTCCCCCAAATACCAGCTCCACTCAAGTAACTTATTCCACCTGCTTAGAGCAAATGCACAGCTGAATGACTAACAGCTGCCTCAAATTAAATAGCGATAAGACCGAGGTGATGGTGGGAAGGAATAACCCCTCCTTCTGGGGTCATCTTAGATTGCCCATTTATCTGGGGGACCATCTTATCATGAAAGAAAAGGTTTTGAGCTTACAAGTTCTCCCAGATAAGGACCTAACCATGGCATGTCAGGTCAAGAATGTAGCAGGGATCTGCTTTGCCCTTCTTAGAGCCCTCAGGAAGACCATCCGATGGCTCCCTTCGGAAACTCGGAGAACAGAGATACAAAGTCTTATCTTGTCACGGTTGGACTATGGCAGTTCACTGGCAGCCCTGGCTATGTTACCAGGAGGCTGCAGATTATTCAAAATGCTGCAGACAGAGTTGTGCTGCATATTCCTAGATCGCAGTCTACACATTCGACTTTGGTCAGCCTTCATTGGCTGCCATTAAAGAAAAGAATATATTTTAAAACTCTATGGGGGTCATTACAACATTGGCGGCCGCACTCCCGCGGTGCCCATTATGACATCCCCGCTGGGCCGGCGAGCGGAAACAGTGTTTCCGCCCGCCGGCCCAGCGGGGATGTGGGCCGCAACATGGGAGCCGGCTCCAAATGGAGCCAGCGGTGTTGCAGACGTGCGACGGGTGCAGTTGCACCCGTCGCGCTTTTCACTGTCTGCAAAGCAGACCCTGTCAGGGGGCCCGCGACTCCCCGTACCGCCAGCCTTTTCCTGGCAGTTCAAACCACCAGGAAAAGGCTGGCGGTAGGGGGACTCGTAATCCCCTGGGTCATTCCAACCCTGGCGGTAGACTTCCGCTGCGGTCGTAATGACCAGGGAAGCACCGCCAGCCTGTTGGCGGTGCTTCCGTCATTTCAGCCCTGGCGGTCCTCTAACCCCTAAGTATTGTACATAAAGTAAAACATGCTTGGAGACCTCATCACCCAATACAAAAAAGCACAAGATCTTAGGTCGAATAATCTCTTTTTTCTGGCCACCCCCAGAATCAACAGGGCCAGAAGTGGTGGCTGATCTTTTGCCTATCTTTCAGGTAGGTTCAGAATTCCCTATCGATTCAACTAAGAGCCAACAGTAACTTGCTTAGTTTCAGAAGACATCTAAAGACCCCTCTGTTTAGATAAGCAGCGTACTTTTCCTCACATCCCGTTAGTGCTGGGAAGCACGTTTGGGTAGTCATGTGCTTTAGAAATCTACTAACATAACACAGCATAACATAACATCTTTCAACGCTTTATGGATCATGTCTTTGCTGAACCGCTTAAGCAATTAGTTGTTATCTATCTGGATGACATGATGTTTTATTTAAGGATCTCCTACATCATCAGCATGTGAGCCACGTACAAAACAGTCTTTGCCAAAATCTGTTATTTTGTCAATTGGAAACACATGAGTTCAACCAGTCTGAGGTCGGTATCTAGGTTTCCACTTAAACAGCACTGGAATCTGAATGGATCGTCAAAACTTTTACACCATTTTAGATGGACCATCTCATTCCACCATCAGAGAAACTCCGGGTTTCCTTGGATTTGCCCATTTCTATTGGTGGTTTATTGGATCATTTCTCTACTAACCCGAGTCCTGGAGAAGGAGATGATCCATCATTGTTTTTAGTGAGACACTGAAGCTGAGGAATGTTTTATTAAGTTAAAACAAGCTTAAAACAAGCTTTTACTCAAGCCCCGATTTTGCGACATCCAAATCCCATTTAATTGTTGGGTTTGATGCCTCTAACCGTGCCACTGGAGCTGTGCTTTTACCAGGCAGGAAGATGATGACCTTAAAACTCAACTTTTTTACCTTGTGAATCTTATCTGACTCAGAAAGAAAGTACTCTGTACTAGAGGGAGAATTTCTGGCCATTATGATGTCTTTCTATTAGTGAAGACACTTTTTTTATACAAATTCAGGAACCCTTTGAAATTTAAACTGACCATTGAAATATCCAATAACTCCAGAAAATGCTGCACAAAAATAGCCATCAGGCCCGTTTCTCATTACTCCTGGCACTAAGAAGATTTTAGAGGATGCTCTTTCTTGCTGATATACCGAACCTCCATTAACTATTAGTCAGAATATTCTTACTCCGCAACAAAATAATTGTGATGGCACAATCTTTACTTGACAGAGTACAAACTAGTTATTCTAAAGTCTCTAAGAAAGATTGGGAATCCTTACAAGGATTAATATGGTAGCAAGGCAATTTTGTGTTTAAGGGAAACACTTTATTCATCCCCTTCAAGGAGCTGAGACTGGAAGTTTTGTAAATGTGACATGACTCTCTTATTGCCGGCAATAGAGGCATTAGGTCCACTTTTAAGCTGATACTTCGATCATTCACACGGTCCCCCCTCCTGGGCCATATACGGCCCAAGGGACCCCAGGCCATGCAAACTGAAAGGAGGGGGGCATGCGGCCCCCCTCCTGGAACCAATAATGGTCTTGGGGACCACCATCCCCCAGGGCCAGCTCCCTATCTCTCGAGGTGCCCACCCTCAGGAGATAACAGTTTACTTTCACTTGGCAAGAAAACTGCTCCTGCTCGCTGGGAGCGGACATTTCATCTGTTTTCTTGCCTGCCTGAAAACCAATGTAAGTATTGCACCAGCACACAGGAAGCAGCATTTTTAGCTGCTCCCTGTGTCCAGAAGCAATGCCGGCTCCAGGGATGTTGGGGACTTGAGTTCACCCACCCCCGCAGTCCCTATCTGAAATCTGTAATTGAGGAGGAGCACAATATCTTATGTATTGAGTGTGACGAGTGGGCTCTTACTTGACATCTCCTGTTGAGAACAGATCTCAATGTCCTCCCTTTTAACCACTACAAGTATGAAAAATGACCCAGAAGCCCTTCCTATTTGGTCCTGCCACATATACATTAATGGTATGCAATTTCTTCCTGCCTTTTTCCAGGATGATGAACAGCTTATCACAAGGCCCCCCAGTGCCTTTCCCACCGATTTTGGAGATGCATTCTTGATGCAGGGGAATACAAGAATGTCTTCATCAAACAAAGAAGCATTTACTAAATATAATTAGAGGAAGGACCCTTGTTTGGTGGAGAATCAACTCTTTGTAGTCTCGTTGTCTTATTTATATGAGGATATGTGTTATTACATATTTCTGTATGAAGAAGCTCAAGGAACAATCACATTGCCAAAATTACAGACAACCAAGGTCAGTGGAGACATTACCTGGTGATCCTTTACACAGCTGCTTTGTAGGAGATGCACTAAGCATTTACCCGGGGGGGCGGCAGAACATGGGGAGATGGCCACAGAGCATTACCCTACATATTACATCATTGATACCATCTTCTATGGCATTACTGATATTGTCACTGTAACATTTGAAATAAAATTATTGATGAGAAAACTGTGCACGGCGGGCCATGAGTTATAGTTACCTTACAGCACAAGTTATAGTAACTTGAAGTAACTCTTACTATAACAGCAGAATTTCTATGGTTTTGTGTGTGTAAATGCAGAACCTATATATATATATATATATATATGTATTTAATCCAAAACGGTCTGAAAAAATTGTTAGCTGCAGGGCTTCTCAACTGCTGGTACCGGTGACGAAGGAGACCATCGTTGGGTTACATAAAAATCAAAAATATTCACTCCAGGAGCTTTTTGAAGACTCTATTTTATTGTATATATAAAACATACTAGCCGACACCAGTTAAGACCTAGTTGATGAATCTTCACAAAAGTTTCAAAGCTAGTGTCCCACTCACTTCAGCAGTTGTCTGGAAAGTTTTGGGGTAATTCATCAAGCAGGGGCCAGGAAAAAGGGGGGTCCCAAATCTCGTTTTCACCATGCAATTTCTCATAGGGAGTTTTAGACATGACTATAGCCCAACTCACTGGATAGAATTACACCATAGTTGGCAGAAAGCTAGATCTTGGTCCAGAAAGAGTGTTTTGGTTTTGTAATTTGACATAAATCTGTTCAGTAATTTTGGAGTCATTGAAGAAAAAAGATTTATGTATATCTAGAGACGTAGATCCACTGCGGATTTCCCTGCGGTGGATCTGCAGATCCACGTGCCAACAGTAATGCCATCAATGACTGGCCACAAGCTGAGAGAAAAGTGGCGGCTGGCATTTTGTGAATCGGGACATGGTTCCTCAGGGAGGGGGGAATAAAAATTAAATAGGATATAAGGGATCAGGACAGAGGTATCCTGACCCCATGGGACTGAGAGTGAGGTCTTCGATGGGCGCATGAGGATCTTCAGATCTACCACAGCACTTGCGCGGCCCCTGTGTCGATCCGTTGCAGATCCGCAGATGCAGACCCTAATTTAAAAAACATACACCCGCATACAGACCCACTCACACAGCCACACAACCAATCACACACCATACAGCCACTCACACACCCATACAGCCACGGACACACCACTCAGAGACCCAGTCACTTACACACCCACCCACCACACACTCACATGCCCACTTGCACACCAAAACAACCACTCACACACCCACTCAGAGACCAAAAAAGCCAATGACACACCTACTCACAGCTATGAAGTCACTCACACACCAAGTCACACATCCATATAACCACTCACACACCCATGCACACACCCATACAGTCCTTAATACATCTACTCAGAGACCCAGAGAACCACTCACACACGACCCACACAAGCACTCACACACCAACTCACACATTTACACCCTCACTTACACAGCCAAGTACACACCCATACAGCCACTTACACACCCACTCAGAGACCAACATAGCCACTTACACACCCACTCACACACCCATACATCAAAACCACTGCAACACCAACTCACACACCCTGCAGCCACTGACACCATTGAGAGATCACACAGACACTTACACACTCACTCAGAGACCCAGAAAACCACTTACACACCCAGTCGGACACCATACACCCACTCACACACCCAGTGAGAGACACAAACAACCACTCACACACCCATTTATAGACTCATACATCCATTCACACACCCACGTCCAGACCCAGAGAACCACTCACAGACCCACACAGACACTCACACAACCACTCGCACAGTCACTCACACACCCGTACAACCAGTCATACACCCATTCAGACACCCAGAAAACCACTTGAACACCCAATTCACACACCCATACAGCCACTCACATACCCGCTTACAGACCCAGAGAAACACTCACACAGCCATTCACAGACCCACACAAACACTAACGCATCCACTCACACACCCATCACACATTCACACACTCAATTGTGCACCCACACAACCACTCACACACCCGCTCACACAATTCTACACCCACTTACAGACCCAAACAGCCTGTGATACACCCATTCACACACCCACTCAAAGAACCACTTACACATCCACATAACAACTGACAAACCTACTCATGCACCTATATAGCCACTTAACCACCCACTCACAGATCCAGAAAATCACTTGCTTACTCACAAGGCACTAAACAGCTACTCACACACCCACAGTCACTTACAAAACTACTTACACACCCCCACAGGCAGTGATATAGTTAAATAAATTGCAATAGGACATGTTTGTATTAAATGTGTTGTTGTATTGAGTGTGTGCTTTGGGTTGGGAAGGGATCCGCTGATCTGCTGCGTATCACCCCACAATTTAACCACCAGACTCCTTATTTGTCGGAGGACTTGTGATGGATCCATGGATCTAAATGAGCAGTTTTAAAAAAGGATTTCAAAACAAAGGTAAGCAGTGTTTGGGAAAAGGGCTGGCTCTGAAAACAGCCTTTGCGTTTCTGGTGTCTAAATGATAATTACACATAGAACAGGATACAGTATTTAAGTTGGTCAGAAACACCCAGTTGCCTAAGTCTGTGAAATGGAATCAGTCTCTTCGATACATTCCATCCATGTCGAAGAATACGTTTTTATGGTATATAGAGCCCATGTTGTGGTTTCGGAGAAATGCAGAAACTGCTTTGTTGACACGTTTCCTGGTTTTCTCTATCTGCAGACAATATTGGGTTGACCACTGGAAATTCTGTCTATGGCAAACGTTTGAGAACACCAATGTCAGTATGTGGGAAAAGTGACATTAATTTATGAATGGTATCCTTCATTAGGATTTCCAAGTCCTACCCTAGTAATTGTGCCTAGGTCAGTCAAAACAAACCATTTTAAATTAACAAAACTACTGAAATTCACCACTTATAGTTATCTCAAGCAACTATAACTTGTGTCCTAAATTAACTACAACTCAAGCCCTTGCCATGAACTGCTAATTACCTCAAATATTACATCACCTATGACATGCTCTATGACACCATTAATAACATCAATGCAACATCTGAAATGACATAATTGATGACAACACTGTGCATGACGGGGTGAAAAGGTATAGTTAATTTCGGGCAGGAGTTATATTTACATTTAAATATGAATACATTTACAATTAAATTTTGTGAATGGCAAACTTGAATTTGCACCCAAAAATCACGTCATTTGTACAATTAACCTATGCATGCAAAAGACTAAATTAGGGCCCAGATGGTTCTCTGTTGTATACAAGGTCACCAAGGAGCATTTGCTCTATGTATTAACTTATAAGATGAATTTCAAGATTTATGTAAATAGGATCTCATATATCGCATATACATTTTGGAATGGCTGGCACCAATACCTTTAGTATGCCAACTAATGCCTATCTATGAATGGAGTAAGATCAAAATCCGGCTGACCACTACCTTTTAGCTAATATCAATGAATTGATGTTAAATTTGGGGGACACAGGTAATTACAGCTGTGTGTCTCTTGCTCATTTATTACTAGTACTTCTTCCTACCTTAAGTATCTCCACCTACAAGACAATCCCATCTGCACTGACTTACGCCATAGCTGTCTTTTCTTGAGTAAAGCACTGTGCAAATTCAAGGATATATAAGATAATATCCTGTAATATGTTTAGGTCTCTGAACATGACAAAAGTTTATACATATGTAGGCACTCAAATAAAAAGGATTACCCTTCAAGTGCAATAAATCGAAATTCTTAGAATTACATATATAGGCCATTAACATTCAAAAGTGGCACACCTTCAAATAACAATTTAGTTGCAGCCAAGCTCCTCTTTTGAAAGAGACTCATAATGGGAGCATGAGTGTTAAATGCAATCTGTCGACAAAAACTAGGAGCCTGATTTAGAGGAGGGTGGTTTTGGGGATTCTATCAAACAAATTGTGGAATTTTATTACGTTCATCAAGAGGCCAACTTTGGAGTTATTTCATTCTGGGCATCCGAGTGAGGCAGCAACTGCCTAAGGTGATGGTAGAGAAGACTCCCGCTATAGGGTGACTGAAATACGGATATGCTTGGCGGAGTTAGAACTGTAAAATACTTCCATGGAAAGTTAGGCAGACTTTTATGCAAAGGTAGGTATTTTAACCCAATACATTATGGGGTTTAGCCCAGCATGTTGGGGATATGTGGCCACTCGCAATATAACATCACTTTGGGATGTTTTACCGTTGCCAGGTGGTATAAACAAAAACACCATCCAACACTGACTGGCAGAATTTCTACTGGAGAATCCACCATTCATGTGTTTCTATACTGGGAACAGCAATTTTGGAGAAGAAACTTGTGGTGCTTAGGTGGGAATTCAAAACACAGATAAATGTTCACCAACTGTGTGGTGGATGGTTGTGCGTCCTAGTGGATGTAAATCAATTCTGGATGCAAACCCCTAACTCAACCTGCAGGAATTATGTGATCTTATAAAAAGTTATCAAAATAAACCTTCACAAAACGCTTAAAATGATCACAAACACTAAAGTAGATATTGCTCAACCTTCTAAATCTCTAGTTTTGTCATATGTCGAACTGCTACAATAACTTGTGATGCACGTACTTATAGGGCATGATTCTGTCCAGATGCAGAAAAAAAATAGAAACAAGCAGTAGCTATCATCCAATGGGACAACACATATAAAACCAGCCAAACTCAAGTCCTCAGTTCCCCAAAAAACATCTGCATGTTTGTGTGGAATAACATGATCCCACCCATATATTTGGGGACAGTCTTCTTAGTACAGATTACCATACACCCCTCACTGATGTTTTAAGTGTAGGAGGCTGGACTGGCTTGTAGTGAGTACCAAGGGGTACTTGCACCTTGCACCAGGCCCAGTTATCCCTTATTAGTGTATAGGGTGTCTAGCAGCTTAGGCTGATAGATAATGGTAGCTTAGCAAAGCAGCTCAGGCTGAACTAGGAGACGTGTGAAGCTACTACAGTACCACTTAGTGTCATATGCACAATATCATAAGAAAACACAATACACAGTTATACTAAAAATAAAGGTACTTTATTTTTATGACAATATGCCAAAGTATCTTAGAGTGTACCCTCAGTGAGAGGATAGGAAATATACACAAGATATATATACACAATAGCAAAAATATGCAGTATAGTCTTAGAAAACAGTGCAAACAATGTATAGTTACAATAGGATGCAATGGGGAAACATAGGGATAGGGGCAACACAAACCATATACTCCAGAAGTGGAATGCGAACCACGAATGGACCCCAAACCTATGTGACCTTGGAGAGGGTCGCTGGGACTATTAGAAAATAGTGAGAGTTAGCAAAATAACCCTCCCCAAGACCCTGAAAAGTGAGTGCAAAGTGCACTAAAGTTCCCCTAAGGACAAAATAGTCGTGTTAGAGGGAAAATGCAAGGAAAACACAAATCAGCAATGCAACAACGATGGATTCCTGACTGAGGGTACCTGTGGAACAAGGGGACCAAGTCCAAAAGTCACAAGCAGCTCGGAGATGGGCAGATGCCCAAGAAATGCCAGTGGTTGGTGCAAAGAAGCTCTTACTAGGCTGAAGAACTGTGAATACTGCAGGAACGACAAGGGCTAGAGACTTCCCCTTTGGAGGATGGATCCCCCACGCCTTGGAGAGTCGTGCAGAAGTGTTTTCCCGCCGGATGGACGCCAACAAGCCTTGCTACACGCAAATCGTGTGTTTGGCGTTTTTGGACGCTGCTGGGGCCCAGGAGGGACCAGGAGGTCGCAAATTGGACCTGCAGAGAGAGGGGACGTCGAGCAAGACAAAGAGCCCTCACTGAAGCAGGTAGCACCCGGAGAAGTGCCAGAAACAGGCACTACGAGGATGCGTGAAACGGTGCTCGCCGAAGTTGCACAAAGGAGTCCCACGTCGCCGGAGACCAACTTAGAAAGTCGTGCAATGCAGGTTAGAGTGCCGTGGACCCAGGCTTGGCTGTGCACGAAGGATTTCCGCCGGAAGTGCACAGGGGCCGGAGTAGCTTGCAAAGTCGCGGTTCCCAGCAATGCAGCCCAGCGAGGTGAGGCAAGGACTTACCTCCACCAAACTTGGGCTGAAGAGTCACTGGACTGTGGGGGTCACTTGGACGGTGTCGCTGGATTCGAGGGACCTCGCTCGTCGTGCTGAGAGGAGACCCAAGGGACCGGTAATGCAGCTTTTTGGTGCCTGCGGTTGCAGGGGGAAGATTCCGTCGACCCACGGGAGATTTCTTCGGAGCTTCTGGTGCAGAGAGGAGGCAGACTACCCCCACAGCATGCACAAGCAGGAAAACAGTCGAGAAGGCGGCAGGATCAGCGTTACAGAGTTGCAGTAGTCGTCTTTGCTACTATGTTGCAGGTTTGCAGGCTTCCAGCGCGGTCAGCGGTCAATTCCTTATCAGAAGGTGAAGAGGGAGATGCAGAGGAACTCGGCTGAGCTCATGCATTCGTTATCTAAAGTTTCCCCAGAGACAGAGACCCTAAATAGCCAGAAAAGAGGGTTTGGCTACCTAGGAGAGAGGAAAGGCTACTAACACCTGAAGGAGCCTATCACAAGGAGTCTCTGACGTCACCTGGTGGCACTGGCCACTCAGAGCAGTCCAGTGTGCCAGCAGCACCTCTGTTTCCAAGATGGCAGAGGTCTGGAGCACACTGGAGGAGCTCTGGACACCTCCCAGGGGAGGTGCAGGTCAGGGGAGTGGTCACTCCCCTTTCCTTTGTCCAGTTTCGCGCCAGAGCAGGGGCTAAGGGGTCCCTGAACCGGTGTAGACTGGCTTATGCAGAATTGGGCACATCTGTGCCCAACAAAGCATTTCCAGAGGCTGGGGGAGGCTACTCCTCCCCTGCCTTCACACCATTTTCCAAAGGGAGAGGGTGTCACACCCTCTCTCAGAGGAAGTTCTTTGTTCTGCCATCCTGGGCCAGGCCTGGCTGGACCCCAGGAGGGCAGCTGCCTGTCTGAGGGGTTGGCAGCAGCAGCAGCTGCAGAGAAACCCCAGGAAGGGCAGTCTGGCAGTACCAGGGTCTGTGCTACAGACCACTGGGATCATGGAATTGTACCAACAATGCCAGGATGGCATAGAGGGGGCAATTCCATGATCATAGACATGTTACATGGCCATATTCGGAGTTACCATGGTGAAGCTACATATAGGTAGTGACCTATATGTAGTGCACGCGTGTAATGGTGTCCCCGCACTCACAAAGTTCAGTGAATTGGCTCTGAACAATGTGGGGGCACCTTGGCTAGTGCCAGGGTGCCCTCACACTAAGTAACTTTGCACCTAACCTTTACCAGGTAAAGGTTAGACATATAGGTGACTTATAAGTTACTTAAGTGCAGTGTAAAATGGCTGTGAAATAACGTGGACGTTATTTCACTCAGGCTGCAGTGGCAGGCCTGTGTAAGAATTGTCAGAGCTCCCTATGGGTGGCAAAAGAAATGCTGCAGCCCATAGGGATCTCCTGGAACCCCAATACCCTGGGTACCTCAGTACCATATGCTAGGGAATTATAAGGGTGTTCCAGTAAGCCAATGTAAATTGGTAAAAATGGTCACTAGCCTGTCAGTGACAATTTGGAAAGAAATGAGAGAGCATAACCACTGAGGTTCTGATTAGCAGAGCCTCAGTGAGACAGTTAGTCACTACACAGGTAACACATTCAGGCACACTTATGAGCACTGGGGCCCTGGGTTACCAGGGTCCCAGTGACACATACAACTAAAACAACATATATACAGTGAAAGATGGGGGTAACATGCCAGGCAAGATGGTACTTTCCTACACAACCCCCCCCCAAACGAAGGACAATAAGACTAGCCATTACCTGATGAGTCTTCATTGTCTAAGTGGAAATATCTGGAGAGTCCATCTGCATTGGAGTGGCTACTCCCAGGTCTATGTTCCACTGTATAGTCCATTCCCTGTAGGGATATGGACCACCTCAACAATTTAGGATTTTCACCTTTCATTTGTTTTAGCCAAAGTAGAGGTTTGTGGTCTGTCTGAACAATGAAGTGAGTGCCAAACAGGTATGGCCTCAACTTCTTCAGAGCCCAGACCACAGCAAAGGCCTCCCTCTCAATGGCAGACCAACGCTTTTCTCTAGGGGTCAACCTTCTACTAATAAAAGCAACAGGTTGATCCTGGCCCTCAGAATTAAGTTGTGATAGGACTGCCCCTACTCCTAATTCAGATGCATCAGTCTGGACATAGAATTTTTTAGAGTAACAAGGGCTTTTCAGGACAGGTGCAGAGCACATGGCCTGCTTCAGCTCCTCAAAAGCTTTCTGACAGCTTGCTGTCCATAATACCTTTTTAGGCATTTTCTTGGAAGTGAGGTCATTAAGAGGGGCTGCAATGGAGCCATAGTTCTTAATGAACCTCCTGTAATACCCAGTGAGGCCTAGGAAGGCTCTCACCTGAGTCTGAGTGGTAGGGGGAACCCAATCAATAATTGTTTGGATTTTCCCCTGAAGTGGTGCAATCTGTTCCCCACCAACAAGGTGTCCCAGATAAACCACCTTACCCTGCCCTATCTGGCACTTTGAAGCCTTGATAGTGAGGCCTGCCTTTTGCAGGGCCTCCAAAACTTTCCATAGGTGGACCAGGTGATCATCCCAGCTGGAGCTAAAGACAGCTATATCGTCCAAATATGCTGCACTGAAAGCTTCCAGCCCTTGCAGGACTGTGTTCACCAACCTCTGAAAAGTGGCAGGTGCATTTTTCAAACCAAAAGGCATTACAGTAAACTGGTAATGTCCTCCAATGGTAGAAAATGCAGTCTTAGGTTTAGCATCTTCTGACAATTTGATCTGCCAATACCCTGCAGTCAAATCAAAAGTGCTTAGATACTTGGCAGATGCCAGTGTATCTATAAGCTCATCTGCCCTGGGTATAGGGTGAGCATCAGTTTTGGTTACCAAGTTGAGACCTCTATAGTCTACACAAAACCTCATTTCCTTCTTTCCATCTTTAGAATTGGGTTTTGGTACCAGTACCACAGGAGAAGCCCATGGACTGTCAGAGTGCTCAACCACTCCTAGTTCCAACATTTTCTAAACTTCTTGCTTTATGCAGTCCCTGACATGGTCAGGCTGCCTATAGATCTTACTTTTGACAGGTAAACTGTCTCCAGTATCTATAGTGTGCTCACACCAAGAAGTGGTGCCTGGCACAATGGAGAAGAGTTCTGAAAATTGTCCTAGGAGATTTATGCAATTATCTTTCTGCTCAGCAGTAAGACAATCAGCCAAAACTACACCTTCCACAAGAGCATCTTGTTCTGTGGAAGAGAAGAGATCAGGTAGAGGATCACTGTCTTCTTCCTGTCCCTCATCTGTTGCCATGAGCAGGGTGAGATCAGCCCTGTCATAGTAGGGTTTCAGGCGGTTGACATGGAGCACCCTAAGGGGACTCCTGGCAGTGCCTAAGTCAACCAAGTAGGTGACTTCACCCTTCTTTTCAACAATTGTGTGGGGTCCACTCCATTTATCTTGGAGTGCTCTTGGGGCCACAGGCTCCAAGACCCACACTTTCTGCCCTGGTTGGTACTGAACCAAAACAGCCTTCTGATCATGCCATTGCTTCTGGAGCTCTTGGCTGGCCTGAAGGTTTTTACTGGCCTTTTTCATGTACTCAGCCATCCTTGATCTGAGGCCAAGTACATAATCCACAATATCCTGTTTAGGAGCTTTTAAAGGTTGTTCCCAACCCTCCTTTACAAGTGTGAGTGGACCCCTAACAGGGTGTCCAAAAAGAAGTTCAAAGGGGCTGAAGCCCACTCCTTTCTGGGGTACCTCCCTGTAGGCAAAAAGGAGGCATGGTAGAAGGATATCCCATCTCCTGCGGAGTTTTTCAGGGAGTCCCATAATCATGCCTTTGAGAGTTTTATTAAATCTCTCCACCAGTCCATTTGTTTGTGGATGATAGGGTGTTGTGAACTTGTAAGTTACACCACACTCCTTCCACATGGCCTTTAAGTATGCAGACATGAAATTGCTTCCCCTGTCTGATACTACTTCCTTTGGGAAGCCCACCCTGGAAAATATTCCCAGGAGGGCCTTTGCCACTGCAGGAGCTGTAGTGGTCCTTAAAGGAATAGCTTCAGGATATCTTGTGGCATGGTCCACTACCACTAAGATAAACCTATTGCCTGAAGCAGTAGGAGGGTCAAGGGGGCCAACTATGTCAACCCCTACCCTTTCAAAGGGAACCCCAACCACAGGCAGTGGGATAAGGGGTGCCTTTGGAGTGCCACCTGTTTTGCCACTGGCTTGACAGGTTTCACAGGACTTACAAAATTCCTTTGTGTCCTCAGACATCCTAGGCCAATGAAACAATGGTACCAATCTGTCCCAAGTTTTCATTTGACCCAGGTGCCCAGCTAAGGGAATGTCATGTGCCAGTGTTAGGAGGAACTTTCTGTACTCCTGAGGAATCACTAATCTCCTGGCAGCTCCAGGTTTAGGATCCCTATGCTCAGTGTACAAGAGGTTGTCCTCCCAGTAAACTCTGTGAGAGTCACTGACATCCCCATTAGCCTGTTTGACAGCTTGCTGTCTGAGACCCTCTAATGTGGGACAGGTTTGCTGTGCCACACTCAGCTCCTCTCTGGCAGGCCCCCCTTCACCCAAAAGCTCAGCAGTGTCTGCTTCCAGCTCCTCTGGTGTAGGTTCTGCACAGGGAGGGAATTCTTCTTCCTCAGAAGTAGAATCCACTGTAGAGGGAGGGATAGTAGGAAGTGGTTTGCTTCTACTAGCCCTAGCTTTAGGGAGCACTTGGTCCATTGTTCCAGGATCCAAGCTTCCCTGTCCTTTTTGCTTTTTGGCCTGAGCCCTTGTCAAAGCAAAAATATGCCCTGGGATGCCCAGCATTGCTGCATGGGCCTCCAACTCCACATCTGACCAAGCTGATGTCTCCAAATCGTTCCCTAATAGACAGTCTACAGGTAAATCTGAAGCTACCACAACTTTCTTTGGACCAGATACCCCCCCCCCAGTTGAGATTTACAACAGCCATGGGGTGGCTTTGTGTTATGTTGTGAGCATCGGTTACTTGGTACTGGTGTCCAAGTATGTGTTGTTCAGGGTGCACCAGTTTCTCAATCACCATTGTGACACTGGCACCTGTGTCCCTGTAGGCCTGGACCTCAACACCATTTATTAGGGTTAGTTGCTTGTACTTCTCCAAGTTATGGGGGCAAGCAACCAAAGTGGCTAAGTCAATAGCCCCTTCAGAGACTAAAGTAGCCTCTGTGGTCTCCCTAATTAGACCAACCCCAACTAAATTACCAAAAGTGAGCCCAGCTACTCCCTTGGATTGGCTATTAGTAGGTTTGCTCCCACCACCACTGCTATTAGTAGGGACACTAGGTGTAGCAGTAGGGGTTGTAGTGGTAGGAGCTGTGGTGCCTTTCTTTGGACAACTGGGATCTGTTGTCCAATGGCCTTTTATTTTACATAAATAGCACCATGGTTTCTTTTCCTTGTTCCGATTAAAGGAGGATTTGGGCCCACCACCCCCACCAGAGTGTTTTTGTGGGCCTGATGAAGACTCATTTTTAGATTTGTCCCCACCCTTGTCAGAAGACTTACCATCCTTCTTTTTGTTGCCATCTTTGTCACCCCCTGTATGAACTTTTCTGTTCACTCTTGTTCTGACCCATTTGTCTGCCTTCTTTTCCAATTCTTGGGGAGAGGTCAGATCAGAGTCCACCAAGTACTGGTGCAACAAATCAGACACACAATTATTAAGAATATGCTCTCTCAGGATCAAGTTATACAGGCTGTCATAATCAGTAACTTTACTGCCATGTAACCACCCCTCCAAGGCCTTCACTGCCTGGTCAATGAAATCAACCCAGTCTTGTGAAGACTCCTTTTTGGTATCTCTGAACTTTATCCTGTACTGTTCAGTGGTTAAGCCATAACCATCCAGGAGTGCATTCTTAAGAACTTGGAAATTGTTAGCATCATTTTCTTTTACAGTAAGGAGCCTATCCCTACCTTTTCCAGTAAATGATAGCCATAGGATAGCAGCCCACTGCTTTTGAGGGACATCCTGTACAGCACAGGCCCTCTCAAGTGCAGCAAACCACTTGTTAATGTCATCCCCCTCCTTATAAGGGGGAACTATCTTGTGCAGATTCCTGGAATCATGCTCTTTTGCAGGATGACTATGGGGAATACTGCTGCTGCCACCATGGGTATCTAAACCCATCTTCTGTCTTTCCCTCTCTATTTCTAAAGACTGTCTATCCAAATCCAGCTGTTGCTTCTTGAGCTTCAGTCTGGTTTGCTCCACTCTCAATCTATTGAGCTCCCTTTCTAACAATCTGTCATCAGGGTGGGTGGGAGGGACATTTCTAGATACAGAGGTATGATGGGAATGAACAGAGGGAGACCTGTCCCTTACAAAGGGCACCCTAACAGCTTGGCTACCAGCATAATGTGAGAGCACATCATCAGTATGATGTGATTCAACCTCTGTACCAACTATCCTAGACTGTCTAGTAATGGGCAGGCTGAGAAGTTTCTTTCCTGAACCTTTTCCTGGGGGAGTCCCTGGATCAGATTGAGAACCATTAGCTACTTTTTCTACAGATTGGGCACTTATGGCCTTATCCTGTACTCTAAGCATATTAATTAACAGTTCTAAGGAAGGATTCTTCCCTACACTCAAACCTCTCTCTATGCAGAGACTCCTTGCTCCTTTCCAGCTAAGGTGATCATATGCAAGTTTGGACAGTTCAACTTTTTTTCCTGTGCCAGACATTTTTTAGAGAGAGTTAAAGTGATAGCAAAAGAGAAAAAAGTTTTCAGAACTTTTTGGAAAGACAGAAAAAAACTTTTTAAACTTTTAAGAACTTTTTGAAAGTTTAGAAGTACTTTTCAGCACTTAGAAAAGAGTGAAAAGAGGAAATGCAAAACTTTTTGGCTATGTGTATATACACTGACCTTGTTTTGTATATTTTTCTCTTATGAAAAGTACAATGACAAGAGTGGTAAGTAGTCTCAAAGCACTTATCCCACCGCTGCACAACCAATGTAGGAGGCTGGACTGGCTTGTAGTGAGTACCAAGGGGTACTTGCACCTTGCACCAGGCCCAGTTATCCCTTATTAGTGTATAGGGTGTCTAGCAGCTTAGGCTGATAGATAATGGTAGCTTAGCAAAGCAGCTCAGGCTGAACTAGGAGACGTGTGAAGCTACTACAGTACCACTTAGTGTCATATGCACAATATCATAAGAAAACACAATACACAGTTATACTAAAAATAAAGGTACTTTATTTTTATGACAATATGCCAAAGTATCTTAGAGTGTACCCTCAGTGAGAGGATAGGAAATATACACAAGATATATATACACAATAGCAAAAATATGCAGTATAGTCTTAGAAAACAGTGCAAACAATGTATAGTTACAATAGGATGCAATGGGGATACATAGGGATAGGGGCAACACAAACCATATACTCCAGAAGTGGAATGCGAACCACGAATGGACCCCAAACCTATGTGACCTTGTAGAGGGTCGCTGGGACTATTAGAAAATAGTGAGAGTTAGCAAAATAACCCTCCCCAAGACCCTGAAAAGTGAGTGCAAAGTGCACTAAAGTTCCCCTAAGGACAAAATAGTCGTGTTAGAGGGAAAATGCAAGGAAAACACAAATCAGCAATGCAACAACGATGGATTCCTGACTGAGGGTACCTGTGGAACAAGGGGACCAAGTCCAAAAGTCACAAGCAGCTCGGAGATGGGCAGATGCCCAAGAAATGCCAGCGGTTGGTGCAAAGAAGCTCTTACTAGGCTGAAGAACTGTGAATACTGCAGGAACGACAAGGGCTAGAGACTTCCCCTTTGGAGGATGGATCCCCCACGCCTTGGAGAGTCGTGCAGAAGTGTTTTCCCGCCGGATGGACGCCAACAAGCCTTGCTACACGCAAATCGTGCGTTTGGCGTTTTTGGACGCTGCTGGGGCCCAGGAGGGACCAGGAGGTCGCAAATTGGACCTGCAGAGAGAGGGGACGTCGAGCAAGACAAAGAGCCCTCACTGAAGCAGGTAGCACCCGGAGAAGTGCCAGAAACAGGCACTACGAGGATGCGTGAAACGGTGCTCGCCGAAGTTGCACAAAGGAGTCCCACGTCGCCGGAGACCAACTTAGAAAGTCGTGCAATGCAGGTTAGAGTGCCGTGGACCCAGGCTTGGCTGTGCACGAAGGATTTCCGCCGGAAGTGCACAGGGGCCGGAGTAGCTTGCAAAGTCGCGGTTCCCAGCAATGCAGCCCAGCGAGGTGAGGCAAGGACTTACCTCCACCAAACTTGGGCTGAAGAGTCACTGGACTGTGGGGGTCACTTGGACGGTGTCGCTGGATTCGAGGGACCTCGCTCGTCGTGCTTAGAGGAGACCCAAGGGACCGGTAATGCAGCTTTTTGGTGCCTGCGGTTGCAGGGGGAAGATTCCGTCGACCCACGGGAGATTTCTTCGGAGCTTCTGGTGCAGAGAGGAGGCAGACTACCCCCACAGCATGCACAAGCAGGAAAACAGTCGAGAAGGCGGCAGGATCAGCGTTACAGAGTTGCAGTAGTCGTCTTTGCTACTATGTTGCAGGTTTGCAGGCTTCCAGCGCGGTCAGCGGTCAATTCCTTATCAGAAGGTGAAGAGGGAGATGCAGAGGAACTCGGCTGAGCTCATGCATTCGTTATCTAAAGTTTCCCCAGAGACAGAGACCCTAAATAGCCAGAAAAGAGGGTTTGGCTACCTAGGAGAGAGGAAAGGCTACTAACACCTGAAGGAGCCTATCACAAGGAGTCTCTGACGTCACCTGGTGGCACTGGCCACTCAGAGCAGTCCAGTGTGCCAGCAGCACCTCTGTTTCCAAGATGGCAGAGGTCTGGAGCACACTGGAGGAGCTCTTAACACCTCCCAGGGGAGGTGCAGGTCAGGGGAGTGGTCACTCCCCTTTCCTTTGTCCAGTTTCGCGCCAGAGCAGGGGCTAAGGGGTCCCTGAACCGGTGTAGACTGGCTTATGCAGAATTGGGCACATCTGTGCCCAACAAAGCATTTCCAGAGGCTGGGGGAGGCTACTCCTCCCCTGCCTTCACATCATTTTCCAAAGGGAGAGGGTGTCACACCCTCTCTCAGAGGAAGTTCTTTGTTCTGCCATCCTGGGCCAGGCCTGGCTGGACCCCAGGAGGGCAGCTGCCTGTCTGAGGGGTTGGCAGCAGCAGCAGCTGCAGAGAAACCCCAGGAAGGGCAGTCTGGCAGTACCAGGGTCTGTGCTACAGACCACTGGGATCATGGAATTGTACCAACAATGCCAGGATGGCATAGAGGGGGCAATTCCATGATCATAGACATGTTACATGGCCATATTCGGAGTTACCATGGTGAAGCTACATATAGGTAGTGACCTATATGTAGTGCACGCGTGTAATGGTGTCCCCGCACTCACAAAGTTCAGTGAATTGGCTCTGAACAATGCGGGGGCACCTTGGCTAGTGCCAGGGTGCCCTCACACTAAGTAACTTTGCACCTAACCTTTACCAGGTAAAGGTTAGACATATAGGTGACTTATAAGTTACTTAAGTGCAGTGTAAAATGGCTGTGAAATAACGTGGACGTTATTTCACTCAGGCTGCAGTGGCAGGCCTGTGTAAGAATTGTCAGAGCTCCCTATGGGTGGAAAAGAAATGCTGCAGCCCATAGGGATCTCCTGGAACCCCAATACCCTGGGTACCTCAGTACCATATACTAGGGAATTATAAGGGTGTTCCAGTAAGCCAATGTAAATTGGTAAAAATGGTCACTAGCCTGTCAGTGACAATTTGGAAAGAAATGAGAGAGCATAACCACTGAGGTTCTGATTAGCAGAGCCTCAGAGAGACAGTTAGTCACTACACAGGTAACACATTCAGGCACACTTATGAGCACTGGGGCCCTGGGTTACCAGGGTCCCAGTGACACATACAACTAAAACAACATATATACAGTGAAAGATGGGGGTAACATGCCAGGCAAGATGGTACTTTCCTACATTAAGCACACAAAATGCAAACATTGCTAACTCAAGGATATCCAGACAGCTGACAAATGGCACAAACATCACTGAATATACAGCCACAGTAAGAACTACTACATTTTTAAACATATATGTCTAGAGTGACCACTTTAGTTTTTAGTGTTTAGATTGTTTCTACCAATGGGGCATGGTGGGGTGCAGAGATCGCAAGTTGACACTATCCTTTGCTAGAATACTATTTAATTTGGTTTACTGATGCTCATTTGGGAAATTCTGGAAAGCACCTCAATCCCAGGTAATCTACTGTTAGGGGAAAAAGACCACTAGTACTGAAAATTAAGTCAAAGAACAACGGAAGAAAGTTGAACATGAGCTCCTTGTGAAACAGATAACTACCACAATTTCTGATGCATAGGCCAAGAAGCAGGAGATTAGTAATGTACAGACCGTTGCGGCATGAAGATGCTAAACGATTTACTAGAGTAGGAAACTCAGCTAGCTAACCAAAACAATAGAAGAGATTGAGATGCTACTGAATGGATCACTACTTGTGTAGTGTTAATGAACAATGGCAACTACACAATACATTGAAAGTGAAATAACAGGCTCAGGGATGATGCTTGTGCATGAATATGACAACAGAAAAAACAAAGTCAAACAAAAGCATTGAACAGAGAACTTGTGATTACCTTCTTATTTTCAACATCAGGGAGTCTATTAACATTAAAATATGCACATCGCAACATACAACTAGTGAACTGGTCAGTACACTTTTGTAATGAACACATGTAAACCAGATAGCCTTCTTTGAGTATCAGTTCTATAGTTATACACTTACGCAGATGATACCCAGATCATTCCATGCCTAGATGGCAATTTCAACTCATTGCAGGAATGCTTTAAAAGCGGCTTCCTTGAGGGAGCTCACTGGATGAACACCAATTATCTCAACTTTAATGCCAATAAAATCAAGGTCCTGGTCTTCGGGAATGCCTTCTACTGATCCACCTTCTTGGTGGTGGAAACCTTAGGAATTAGACGTGCCCCAGCCACCAAGTGTCTTTTGAGCCTCACATTAACCCCTTGTGTGCCTAGGACGAGGTGATCTCGTCCAAGGTGCCGGTTCCCCGGTGCCTTGGACGAGATCACCTCGTCCTGCTATGGGCCCCCGGGGGAGTGCTAGCACTCCCCCCGATGGCCAGGCACACCCCTCCCCTGGGCAGGGATCCATCCACCCCTGCCCCTCCATGACACCCCAGTGACGTCTGATGATGTCAGCGAGCTTTCGTGTGCTGACCTCATCAGATGCCTTCCCTCCGGCGCTGGAAGCTCAGCTTCCAGCGCCCAATCGCATTTCTCCTCCAGTCACGTGGAGGGGGCAGAGAAGCCTGAAAGGAGAGGAAAGGCCTTTCCTCTCCTTTCAGGCTTCTCTGAGCATTTCTGCTGCCCGATCGCAATGCGATCGGGCAGCAGAAATGCCACTAGACACCAGGGATTTTTTTTTGTTTTTTGTTTATTTCATAAGGAGAGCGGCCCCTTGGGCAAGGGCCGCTCTCCAGGGGGGGAATTTGTTTTTTGGCTGTTTCTACCCCCCGGGGGCAGATCGGCCTAATACAATTAGGCCAATCTGCCCCCGGGGGGGGGGGGCAGAAACCCTCCCTAGACACCAGGGATTGTTTTTTTTTTGTTTGTGTGTTTTTTTAATTGTGGGGAGCGACCCCTTAGGCAAGGGTGGCTCCCTTGGGGGCAAAAAACTTTTCTAGGTCATTTCTACCCCCCTTGGGGGCAGATCGGCCTATTTTTATTAGGCCAATTTGCCCCCAAGGGGAACAGAAACCACTAGACACCAGGGATTTTTTTTTATATGTACACATAAGAGGAGTGGCCCCTGGGGCAAGGGCCGCTCCCAGGGGGGCAAATCATTTTACAGCTGTTTCTGCCCCCCCCGGGGGCAGATCGGCCTTATATAATTAGGTCGATCTGCCCCCAGGGGGGCAGAAACCCCCTAGACACCAGGTCTTTTTTTTTTTTTTTTTTTTGTTATATGTGGGGAGCGACCCCTTAGGCAAGGGTCACTCCCCTGGGGTCAAAATTAATTCTAGTCCGTTTCTGTCCCATTTCTATTAGGCTAATCTGCCCCCAAGAGGGGCAGAGACCACTAGACACCAGGGATTTTTTTTTGTCAGTGTCACTTGAGGGGAGTGACCCATTAGGCAAGGGTCGCTCTCCTGGGGGGGGGGGATTTGTTTTAGGCCATTTCTGCCCCCCTTGGGGGCAGAGCTGCCTATTTTTATTAGGCCGATCTGCCCCCAAGGGGGGCAGAATCCACTAGGCACCAGGAAATATTTTTTTTGCACCAATTTCACGCAAGGGGAGCGACCCCTTAGGCAAGGGTCGCTCCCCTTGGGGGGAAATTTATTTTAGGTCATTTCTGCTCCCCTTGGGGGCAGATCGGCCTATTTCCATTAGGCCGATCTGCCCCCGGGGGACAGAAACCACTTAGGCACCAGGGATTGGTGTGTGTGTTTTGTTTGGGGGGGCAGCCCTTTGGGAAAGGGTCGCTGCCCATGGGGGCACATAACTGTTGGCCATATCTACCCCCTTGGGGGCAGATCGGCTTATTTTTTAAAGGCCCATCTGCCCCTAATGGGGGCAGAATGCCCACCAGAGACCAGGGAAGATTTTTTTTCAAAATAAGAGGGTGGGGGTATGGCCATACCCCCACCGCAAATAAATGGGGCCAAAGTTGTTCTGCCCACCAGTGGGCAGATGGTGCAATTACCCCCGATCTACACCCCAGGGGGCAGGAAGTCTACTAAATGCCAGGGAATTGAAAAAAAATAGTGGGGTGGTGGCTACCAACCAGTATGGGCATGGTTATGCCCCCACCCCAACTGAAGGGGGTAACAGTCTTTCAGCTCTCCCCGCACACTAAAACATCTTATCCCACGGCAAGCAAGTGGACATTTGATTATTTGGGGTTTTGGTTTTACATTTGGGCCATGAGAACTTGGTTAACTCTTAAAATCATCCCACTTGGAATGGGGAGGGCTGCACTTTTTGGACTTTGGGACGCTGCCATATAGAAAAATCCACAAGACCTAGACACATCTGAAAACTAAACATCTGGGTGAGTCCAGGGTGGTGTGCTTCACATGCACCCGCACCATTTTCTTACCCACAATGCCCTGAAAACCTCCAACTTTGCTGGAAATCACACTTTTTCCCCACATTTTTGTGATGGAACCTACCGAAATCTGCAGGAATCCACAAAATTCCTACCACCCAGCATTGTCTCATCTATACCGATAGAAATTCTGCCCCACTTGTCATTCTAAAAATTCCAAACTGCCCTTTTCACGGGCACTGGGCCTACCCACACAAGTGAGGTACCATTCGAATCGGAAGACTTGGGGGAACACTGGGTGGATGAAATTTGTGGCTGCTTTCAGATTCCAGAACTCTCTGTCACCGAAATGTGAGGAAAAAGTGTTTTTTTAGCCACATTTTGAGGTTTGCAAAGGATTCTGGGTAACAGAACCTGGTGAGAGCCCCACAAGTCACCCCGTCTTGGATTCCCCTAGGTCTCTAGTTTTAAAAAATGCGCAGGTTTGGTAGGTTTCCCTAGGTGGCGGCTGAGCTAGAGGCCAAAATCCACAGGTAGGTACTTTGCAAAAAACAACTCTGTTTTCTGTAGAAAAATGTGATGTGTCCACATTGTGTTTTGGAGCATTTCATGTCGCGGGCACTAGGCCTGACCACACAAGTGAGGTAGCATTTTTATCGGGAGACTTGGGGGAACATAGAATAGCAAAACAAGTGTTATTGCCCCTTGTCTTTCTCTACATTTTTTCCTTCCAAATATAAGACAGTGTGTAAAAAAGACGTCTACTTGAGAAATGCGCTGTATTTCACATGCTAGTATGGGCACCCCAGAATTCAGAGATGTGAAATAACCACTGCTCCTCAACACCTTATTTTGTGCCCATTTTGGAAATACAAAAGTTTTCTTGATACCTATTTTTGACTCTTTATATTTCAGCAAATGATTTGCTGTATATCTGGTATAGAATGAAAACCCACTGCAAGGTTCCGCTCATTTATTGGCTCTGGGTACCTAGTGTTCTTGATGAACCTACAAGCCCTATATATCCCGCAACCAGTAGAGTCCAGCGGACGTAACAGTATATTGCTTTCAAAAATCTGACATTGCAGGAAAAAGTTACAGAGTAAAACGTAGAGAAAAATGACTGTTTTTTTCACCTCAATTTCAATATTATTTCATTTCAGTTGTCATTTTCTGCAGGAAACCCTTGTAGGATCTACATTGCTGTATTCAGAATTGTGTCTACTTTTCAGAAATGTTTAGGTTTCTGGGATCCAGCATTGGTTTCACATCCATTTCTGTCACTGACTGGATGGAGGCTGAAAGCACAAAAAATCGTAAAAATGGGGTATGTCCCAGTAAAATGCCAAAATTGTGTTGAAAAATTGGGTTTTCTGATTCAAGTCTGCCTGTTCCTGAAAGCTGGGAAGCTGGTGATTTTAGTACCGCAAACTCTTTGTTGATGCCATTTTCAGGGAAAAAACCACAAGCCTTCTTCTGCAGCCCTTTTTTCCCATTTAAAAATAAATAAAAAAAATTGTTACTGTATTTTGGCTAATTTCTTGGCCTCCTTCAGGGCAACCCACAAAGTCTGGGTACCCCTAGAATCCCTAGGATGTTGGAAAAAAAGGACGCAAATTTGGCGTGGGTAGCTTATGTGGACAAAACGTTATGAGGGCCTAAGCGAGAACTATTCCAAATAGGCAAAAAAAAAGGCCTGACACAGGAGGGGGAACAGGCCTGGCAGCGAAGGGGTTAACGAACTGATGGCTATTTGCTTCTTTACTTTGATAGTGTCAAAGAAAAACCTCTCTTTCCACCATTAAGATTGATTACTGCAGTTCGTTAAACGGAGACAAAAATCCGAAAACCACAAGCATGCCTTATTAAATATCCAGGCAATCCTGGGGTCAAACCTGCCATTGACACAATGGAAGATTTTGTCACATTAAGGTAAGTGCAAAGATTATACCATTACCTTTACATTACAATTCATATTGACCAGAAGTATGTGTTGTCATTTCTGATATGTCAGTAGCTGCTATCACATTATTGAATATTCTTCTATGGTGGTAGAGCCCTCTACTAGTGAATTCGACAAGAAACTCAGGAACCCCCCTCACTGCCACCTCGAGACCTGAGGCCCAGAGAGTGCTTGTTTATTTATTTTAGAATTTTAGATATGTTAAGAATGACGCTGACTCCAGGAGAGTTTGAGCGCAGGTCCCAACATTCCAACCCTTGGGTATGACAGTGGGGGTTGAGTGTGTCTAACCTACCTAGCAAGAATGGCGCGAGTTAGAGCTCACATTGCACTATAGACCTACTCCTTACAGGTTATTTGCAATTAAGGAAGCAACTCACCAGAACGTAGGCGAATTATAATGAACTCAAACAATATTATAAATCTGTAACCACCTGCCACTTTTAAAGGCAGGAAATGCAATGAAACGACGAACATCACAGACATGGTATATTACTGAATTATATTCTCTAAAAGCTTATCTCTGGAATCTAGCAAAACAAGCATTTGCAAAGCCAATAGGTTTGGGTCTGGCAAACTGTGCAATAGTTATGTCACTAAAATATAAGGAAAACAATATACAATATAACACATGGTGCTGCCTATATGTAGTAGAATTATTCTTGCAATCAAAATATTTAAGTTAGAAAAATAACCACCTCATGGGGCAGACACACTTGTAATACGTACAGAGGCCTGTATTAGCTTCAATGAGAATCTCAAGAAATGATGATTCTTTTTGGTGCAAAGAAAAGGTTACATTAAAAGAGCCTGGCAGACTATGGCAAATCTGAACTGCACTTTGCTACCACTAGAGGACACTGTAGACTTGTCTACTATCGCAGAATATTAGTAAATCCAAATAGTTTTGCATGTGAATTCTGATGCCTACTTAGGTTAAAAGGGAAACCAAACCGAATAAGAAAATGATCATAACGGGATCTCAATCTGTATGTATCACAGAAAATTTTACAAGAAGACTTCGTTCGGGTTTGCCAAATGGCGCTAAATTTTTGATTTGCAGCAGAGTTTTGCAAAATTGACTGGTCTGAAAACTGTATATTTTACAGATCATTCTTAAGAGAAACGTATGGACTATTCGGGAACTTTATTTCTCAGTTGCAGACAATAATGTATGTGTCAATCAGATGTCTGAGCATCAGATAAACACACCAGTTACACAGCGGACAAACATTCTACACACAAGCAGAAGCATTACTGGGTGCATGAATCACGGGGGAGAGCAAGAAGACCTTCCCCTCATTTGCAACTGCAGGTAGGTGTGAGGTTCCAGGTAGCTACCAGTCGTGGCCCCTCCTTTAGGGCGGAGGGGCCACGCCCCCCCACCTTTTGCCCCTCATGAAGAGTGCCTGTCAGGCTGAGCAAAGGTCAGCCGGACAGACACTCTTCATGTTCAGATCAGGCAGCCAGGTAAGAGACATGCTCGATTTACGGAGACTCCTGGCTGCCTGAGCTGAACTTTGCTGGGCTGAAGAGGTCACAGCTCCCGTGGGCGTGACCTCCTCGGCTCAGCAAAGGCCTCGAGGCCCTTCCCCTCGGTGAGGAGGGGTAGCGTCACCCATTGACTTTGACCTGGGCGCTTCAGGTCTTGGCGCCCTGAAGCGCCCAGGACGAGTGTCAATCAGTGACACCTCGTCACAGAGTGGGGAGGTGTCAGCAGTCTCACTGACCCCATCCCACTCTGTGACGAAGTTGGGACTGCTGCCTTCCCTAAGGCAGCAGTCCCAACCCTCCTGGGACCTCTGAGATGAAGGTAAGTGTGTGTGTGTTTTTTTTAAATGAATGGTGCGTGCGTGTATGTTTGAATGTTGATGAGTGTTGTGAATGGATGTGCATGCGTGTGTGAATGAATTAGTGTGAGTGTGCTTCCCGCTGCCCTCCTCCCTCCTAAAATTACCAGCTGCCACTGGTAGCTACTAGCCAAGATACTCAATCAAAAAGAGGCCTGATGGTCCCTTAACTTCACCTCAGGGGTATAGCTTCAGGGGATGGGCGGGAGTGAGGGGGAGCGGGTGTTACACCCCCCTGTTAAATGTATTTTTTGTTAAATAGTTGGGTGCAGGTGCTTTCAGTCGGGTATAGTGAGGTGTCTATCGGATTTAACCAGGAATTTATTACACACACAGACAAAAACGAACACACACTCTCCCTCTCTCTGTTTGGAAAGAAATCAAAATGCTGGTTATTTCAGTAAATATTATGCTTTCTCTCACTTAGTACATCTACCAATCTGCATTCCTTTCCCTTTCCACTGTCTCCTAAGCCCTTCTCCTGCGTCTTGCTTGTTGTATACTATATTTTAACATCATGTGCCAGCGTGATTGTCGAGAAATCTGAAGATAACAACCCACCAATAATACTGACAAAGCTACGCCCCTGCTTCACCTTTGTTTTGGACTCAACTGGAATATAAAATAACAAAGACCCCACACTTTGCTGGTAGAAATAAAGCAGACAACGTGTAGGTACCGCTGAAATATGTCCCGGGGGTCTGAGAATTAAACCGGAGCGAGTTCAGCATATTTCTGTGGGGACCAACTTCTTGGCAGGGCAGACCGCGTCCACCCTGTGAAAAGAGTGAGTAGACGCTATCTACTCATGTGTACCTTCGACTTGTATCCTGCTTTAAGTGCTAACTTAAGGCAAAGGACTGGCTCATATAACATTTTTGTTAAGTGCTATTTCATTCCTTTAGTAATAAGCTACAGCAATGCTTGCTCGAAACACCTTCTGTCACTATAATATGAAAACAGGATTCTGAAGGTGGAAATGTGTGACAAAAATGTGTGTGGATGTTTGTTGCATTCTGTCTTGTGGTGGTGAGTTGTTCAGTTGTTTTTTGCACTGATGTGTTTTTGTGCTGCTTTAGTATAGGTGATATTTTGTGTTGTACTTCAGTTGTTGTGTAGCATTCTGTTTTGACGATTTTGTTGTGATGAGCCCTGTTTTGTTTTAGTTGTAAGCAGTGCCTGGCGGGGAACAAGTTATAGATATTTCAGTTAACAATAACTGGTGAATTTCAGAGCTTTTTTGTTTGTTTAATCATTCGTTTTTGGCTTATTTCCACACCTAGCTACAATACCACTTTATCCTTCACTTGTTTCCGTGAATTTCTAGGGTTTTACCTGGCACACGCTAAGATCTTATTAGAATACCTAACTATAATGTCACTTTAGCCTTTGTTTTTTTAAGTTCATACATATGCTGCTTACATTAGACAGTATGCAACTCAATCTGCCTCTTTTAGGACTTGCCTGACTGAGCAACTTTTCTCATACCTTTATTTATTAAAGTCAATTGCCTGTGAGGCTGAATTGTTATCACAATGTGTGGAAGGTTTTAGAATGCTATTTTGTTTAAATTTAATCTCAAAGATTAAATTAGAAAGTAATAATGTTGGTGATGTTTATCTTCTTGGATAAGCCCTTTTAAGTAAAAGATCAGAACACTGAATGTCAATTCATTTTACATCTTCTTAAGTCAAGTAGTGTCTGACAGGCCCTTGCAAAAAATATTTATAACATACATGCATGAATACATACTTACAAACACGCATAAATACCATGTCTTCTGCCTGTTCATGTGTCATTCTCGTTCTGCCTCTCCAAATGAGTGCATACCGCTTAGGGCACTCTTTTAGCTCATGTCCTCCACTAACTCTATTGCTCTATTGCCCTGTCACTAACAGCATTTGGCTTGATCATATATTCACATCTACCTGAAAATGAGAGTGCTTCATTGTGCGGGCTGGTGGCCAGTCCTTTAGAGTACCATTTATTGATTTTATGGATGCCCTTTCATTTTTTTCTACTTTTATTTTGAGTATCCTGCAGCAGAGATGGCCAGACAGTCATACTGGGCCACTTGCTCGCCCTTAATTTCATCTGCACTGTGCTGCGCCCTGTGCAATTTCTAAACTGTATCGTCGTTTTTTAATGATATAATTTCTATAGTGAATCATTGTTTTTCCATTCCATAGTTGTCACTGTGTTTAGAAGCATTATGCTGTTCACCTTGCTTAGTACAACAGTGATGCACTTTACACTTCAGTATTCGGAGATGGTTGTCAGTGAGATGTTTACGGAGCGCCTACCTTGGAATGATATTGTGCAGAGTGCAACATTGCATTTACCACTCAAAGGTGGCCAGTATGTTGCTATTAAATGTGGTAGCTACGTTGGATTTTTAAAACAATGATACACTATATACAACATCTTTGCAAGATGGCCACCAGCTACAATGTTTAACTTTCTGTTTGTATTGCAGGCATATGCCTGCCCAGTTTAAGTGATGGCAAGTTTTCTTTTTTTTAAACTTTTATAATTTTCTTTATCTTTCATATGCTTGTGTGAGTTTGTGTGTCTGTTATACAGGAGTTGTGTAAGTGGGTAAATGCAATAAAGTGTTAGTGGGTGGATGGCCTTTTGAGTGGCTGAAATGACCAGTGGCTGGAGTGCCAGTTTCAGATATAAGCCAGAGCTACTGGCATTGCCAATGCTTGTTTACATTGTAATGCCAGTCCCCTCCAACACTCACATGTGCTACAGAAAGCAGCAGAGAAAGACAGGGAAGGATAGAGTAAAGGTTGAGGTAGATGTGGCCATGAGGAGGGCAGCATGGATGGAAAAACCTTGAACTAGACATAAGAAGCAGGCAGAGGGTTGCTCCCTATTAGTGCTCATATGTGATAGCCACATTGGAAATAATGTCAAAATAATTGCATGATTTTTAACAAATCCCAAGCGGAAAGAAGACTGGCACTTGAAGGTATCATGCAATGCTCCAAGTAGTGTCAAGATATACTGTCACCCATGAAAATAAGTAACACACTTTAACATAGACATAGAAGAAAGGGACCCTTACTATCATGGCAGTGTGCCACCTGCCAATCAATCAGTAAATCACAGTTATATTAAAGTGCATCGTTTGAGGAGTGCTATAGTGCAATATGTAATAATTATTTCGCCAAATTTGATTAAACCAATATAAAGCCAATGTATAAACATAGAAAATATACTACTGTTATCCATATGTAAACAAGAGAGAGTCACATCCAAGTAAAAATTCACAGTTCTTAAAAGGCAATATTTACAGAGGATCTAGCCATGCATGTTATTATTATATGGTCTCCTTTCAAGTTAATATGTAAATATAAAAGCAGTACTATTACCCATGTCAAGAACATGTCAATCTCATTATTTAAGCTTACTACCTGTGAATAAAGAAGGTCAGGGGCCTTCCTAGCTGCCTTACCTGTACCCAGTCTTCCAATCAGGCCTGGCCCTTTCGGATCCTGCTCCGCTGCACTGGATTGAGGCTGCCTAGCCTGCCTCCCCCATCTGATTCAGGAATCTCTTCTCACTCACTTCTCAACACTTGTCTATTTTGCTCTTTTGCTTTAGCACCTTTTGCATTTTTCACCTTCTGCATCTTTTGCAATTTTCACCTTTTGCTCAGTTTCACCCCACTTTCTCACTCTTTGCACTCACTCCCCTTTTACCTCCTGCTGTCTGCTCTCCACTCTGCTGTCTCTCTTACTCCCTTATTCACAATTTGACCTGCTTCGATTTTCTCACTTTTGCTCGATTTTTCTCAATTTTGAAACCACATCCAACCTTCACTCTGAACCTTGTTGCATTCTCTTTTCCTCTTTTTACCGTTGTTTTTTGCAGTGTTCCTACTCTTTTTATCTTCTTTTGCACTTCTTTTACCCGCCTTTTCCAAACCATGCTCTTACCTGCTGGTCCTGTGTATTCTGCCGCTTGCTCCTGCTCCACCCAGCCCTGCCATTCCCTGGATAGCATCTCTGCTCCAGGATCTTTTTAATTGCTCCACCCAGCCCTGCCATTCCCTGGATAGCATCTCTGCTCCAGGATCTTTTTAATTGCTCCACCCAGCCCTGCCATTCCCTGGATAGCATCTCTGCTCCAGGATCTTCTTAATTGCAGCCACAAGAAGGATGTGCCAGTGGCGTGTCACATGCAAACCCATTTGTGCCCTTCCATGCCCCATCCTTGTTCAACCCCAGATCCCTTAGTCTGCCATCCTGGCAACGTAGTCCAAGAAGCTCCTTGGCTGAAGCCCTCCTTGATGTGAACACTGAATGCCGATACCTGCACTTCACTGCACTTTGGCATCCCCATCTGCATCGAAGGTGCATTCTCCTGAGCTGCTTGCCACTTCTCCTGCATCTCTCCCAAACCACACCGCTGGCCCCATTCCCATCCTCACCCTGCGGATATGACCAAACCTTGCAAGTCACCACCATGCCCAGCATACGCCCCACCCTGACCTGACTTCTCCCCAACACCCACTCACTTATCAAACACATCATCCAAGACTGGGATATCCTACAGACCACTCTCCAGACCTACTCTTCCTCATCAAGACCAACATCTACTCTGGACATCGCAGTGGCCATACTCCTCCCTTCAGCTTGAAGATCACAGGACAGGGCAGAAGGAACATACTCACAGGAGGACACAACATCATCTACAAAGAAAACATCAACTGCTCCATCTCATTCTGCAAACTCCAATGATCACCTCGAGCACATGCCTTCAAGCTCAGTACCTCAAAGCAACACCACCCTGGAGGGAGCCCTACTCTACTGGCCTCCCGGACCAAGATCAACTTGAACAAGATCACCCCACTCGTGCTCATTTCCTTCCCCATCACCACTGGATTTAGCAGGGGATCGTCCCCCACTAGAGAAAATTAGGAGGGACGCGCCTTATACAGAGGAGACTGACCCTGATGTTAGCTTTAAAGTTATGGCTGGCCCATTCGCCAGATAATAGTCAGAATTGGTTAGGGGGGGCCATCACTGATATCATCACCCCACTTGTGCTCACCTCCAGCTCATTAGTCCTCCTTGAAGACCTCAACCTTCACTTAGAGAACCACACCAAACCCAACACCACCAACCGCTTGGAAGATCTCAACATGTTGGGACTGACCCAGAAAGATTAACAATCACACCCATGCAGCCAGGCACCTTCTCATCCCTGTCTTCATCACTTTCACTGACATCAAAGTGGATAAGCCCACATCCCTCACCTGGACCAACCAATCCTTCGCCTGAGTTGCACTACACCTGCTCAACTCACACAGAACCATACTCACCAAGACCTCCCTGTGCAACTGGAACAAGGTTCCTGATGAAATCTGGAGCATGGAGCTCCAAACTCAATTTCAGCGGCAATAAAACAACCTTACTGGCTCCATCATGAGCTTCCACACTTGGATCATCTCCTGTGCAAACTCAAAACCATCTGACATCTCAGACAAGGCCAAAGGTGTGCTGGTACAAGGATGACCTCCGACTCCTTAAATACCACTGCAAAGAGCTGGAATTTCAATGGCAACTCCCCCATGACAGCAACAACAGAGACACCTGCAAATCAGTCCTCCATATTTACCACCACCGACTCAGATTTACCAAGCGCACAGCACTCACTGAATGGATTAAAAATGGCTCCGACAATTCTAAAGAAATCATCCCCATAGTGAATGATTCATGTCCCTGGCCATCAGCTTCAGGACCATCACCCTTTCACAGGAATGCTGTATCCAGCTCTCTCAACAAAATCATCATCTTCACCTTCGTACCCCAACCGGACCTTTCTCTCTCCCTTGCCATCCTCCAATATATTGAAAAGAACAACCTGTAAGCTCCCCTCACCTGCTGGCCAATCATTATTCCTCTGGAAAGAGCAACCATCTGCACTACATTTACCTGGGAGAGCCTTTGGATCCCTGCTACCACTTCATCTTCACCAAAGGACTGGAAACTTAAAACCCATCTCTCTCTCCCACCATGCCGTCCAAAGTTTAAAATAAATAAATCAACAAGTGACTTGCTGGCTACTCGACATCAACCACCTCCTGGACCCCTCCTAATCTGGATTAAGACTTTATCACAGCACCAAGAACATCCTAATTGCTGCCTCTGACAACATCTGTCTAATACTAGACAAGGGGTACACAGCAGCACTCATCCTATTCGACCTCTCAGCCGCCTTCTGCACCATCTCTCACCACAACCTCATCCAATACGCTACAAGACTGCAATATGTGGATAAGCACTCCCGTGGGTCAACTCCTTTCTCACAGGATGCACCTAAACAGTCAGCCTTCCCCCATACTCTTCCACTGCCTCCAACCTGATCTGCAGCATTCATCTGGCTCCTTGACCAGCCTTATGTTCTTCAAAGTCTACATGGCCCTCCTCGCCAGCATCATCTAAACCCACGGATTCAGCATTATCTCTTATGCCGAAGACACCAACTCTTACTCTCTGTACCAATGATACCTGAAACACTCAGACAAAGGTGATCAACTGCATGGCCAAAGCTGCAAATGGATTGAGGGCCAACTGCTTGCAGCTCAACTCTGACAAGGATGAGGTTGTAACCTTTGGAAAATACACCTCCCTTTAGTCCTTGGCCTGGTGCCTTCAGAACTAGGACTATGATGGAAAATCAAATTCAAATTCTCTTTATTCGGTTTATTTTACAAAACTATAAAAGAAAACATGCAAACGTCATTAAGCAATAAATGATAACAGACATTGCAAATACTAAAAATAGAATATCATAATTATAAAACTGAGAATCTGTATACAAATTATGGCTCTTAAAAAGCAAACAATATTAATTAAAACAAACTCATCTTTCAGCATCTGTAAATATAAAATAGCAGGGCCAACTTGTGAGAAGCCTCTCCCTTTGAAAAAAAGGAATAATAAAAGTACTTCTAGGTACATTGTAAAATATTGTAAAATATAATGTACAAAACATTATAAATTGCAGGGTATCCTGCGGGGATCGTTTATCGCCGCCGTAGTGGCCCAAGCAATGAAAATTGTAACTCTATCTGGGGGAGGCTAAAATCAGGACAAAAGGTTAAATCTGAATTTCACAAGCAAAAATCTGTCCCTATTGTTTTTCACAAAAGTTAAATATGGTTCTACTTCCAGCATGGTACTTACTACAACATATTTGCTAACCAAGGGTTTCAACAGCTCTGTCTCTTCCCTCAACAGTATTGTTCTATCCGAAAAACACTCTTTGACCCATTTGTGGTCCCCTCTGTAGATGTCTTCTGGGTTGGAAAATAACTCAGCCCCAGTTTGAAAACAACATCCATTATGTACCTGAGCCAGGGTATTTTACAAGCACTATCAAGCGATAAATAAATCCCTCATTATTAAATGGTTCGGACTAAGGTCCTCCCTGGACCAGGTCCAGATTGAACTCAATACTGGGTGGAGAGCTATCTGGTCACTGGGGTACCTGATAGCTAGTTCCTCATGAATACAAAATGTTGATGTACTTTGGGGAACACATAGAATATGTCTAAGAAAAAGATTTTCTTCGGCCTGGAACTCATTAGATATCGCTCCCATACAGTGGTTGTGAGACACACTTGGCTTGGTAAATCTTCACTATGGCCTTAAGTGGTCTCCTGCACAACCTAGAAGTAAAACTAAAAACAGCACCAATAGACTTCCTTTTCCGCTACCAATGGTTTTCAACAGTTTGGTATCAAACAGCACCCCAAGGTATGTAAAACTGATGACTTTTGCCAAGGTATGGGCTTGCATGGTAAAAGTTTTAGTTCGAGTTGACTTGGGCCCCACAACCATAATATATGATTTTGTAAAATTAACAGTTAAGTTTAATTCCCCCATGAAGGAGTAAAAATAATTCAGAAGGCTTTGCAGACCAGTCGTCCTTGACATCTGGACCGCATAAAGGAGTACGTGTGTAGAGTGTAAACCTATAAGGGGATAATCAGCATTGATGACACATAAAGCTTGTTCCAACCCATTAATATGAAGGGAAAACAAAAATGGGGTGAGGATGCACCCTTGACAAACCCTCACAAGTCACCCTAAAATGTTTGGTACATGCAGAGTTATTCGAATACCTTACCAATGCAGTGGTTCTCGCATGGAGGTGTCGTAAATAATAAACTATTTTCGGGTCCACCCCTAGCCCCAAAAGGATCTCATAGAGCTAATTGCGATTAACGCAATAAAACACAGCCATAAGGTCCATGAAGGCCAGGTGAACTGATTCAGAACCGGCAATGGGGTATTTATTACGTACCATGTACAGACTAATACATTGATCAATGGTGGATTTGCCCGTCTGGAAACCATATCGGCAATGTGAGATTATGTTATTCTCTTCCGCCCAGCTTCTAAGTCTGCCTAATATCAACCACCCCAGGACCTCAACAACTGAGTTTATAAGCCATATGGGCCAATAGCACTGTGGACTATCTTTATTACTCTTTTTAAAAATGGGCACAATAGCTGCTGATGACCAGGAGGGAGGAGGTCCCCCCGTCACTGCCGCATTAAGAGCCAAAGCGGCGTCCAGAACTCTCTGTTACTTGCATATGTCAGGCAGGATGCCATCAGTTCCCAGATCCTTATGCTTTGTGAGACCCCTAATGCCCTGTATTGCCTCCTCCAAAGTGCAAACAAGGCTGGATCTCCCCACAACAGTGCGTCCCTGCGCACTCAAGACTGTGGTACCCATGTTATTATAAATGCCCTCAAAATGGGTAACCCAAGCACGTGCCGCTATATGGTGACACAAAGTAGGGGCATTCACCTGGGCAAAACAGGGCTGATTAATAATGTGTCAGAAGGCTGAGCTATTTCTCTCGCAGCAGGTTTGTACCAGGTCATCTACGCTGTAGCCCTCAGAGTCCATTTCCTTCTCTTAAATTAATTCTTATATTTGCACTCGCAGGATACTACTAGCCCTCTGTCTCATGGGGAGAATTTAAAGGCTCTATTTAACTTGCTTGTGGCCCTGGAACATCGAGCATCAAACCATATTGGGACTGTTAAGGAGGATTTTGAAGAAGGGACTTGTAAAAGGTCAGCCCCTTTTCCGAGATGTAACCAAATGCCAATAAAAGGAAGTGATCAGGGGAAGTAAGGTCAAGACAGTTTATTTCGGTGGCACGGCTGTGAAATAAAGTATGCATAAAATGCTCAGGTTCAACCATAGCCCATCTTAAACGTTTCCGCCGACAATGTGGCTGAGGTGCAGTAAGGGAGCTTAGGGTTCTCCCCAGGTGCTTACATGACCCTTTTAGCACTAAGGTCAGCGGATTGTGGAGACTGAAAGGTTGCACTAAAATGCAAAAATTAGAGATCAAAACATATAGCTGGGCTGAGACAAAGACAAAATGGATTATAGAGACACTACACCTTCCTGTATATGTCGGTGTCACGCCAGCCACTGATGAATTTACCAATTTATCCATGGTGAAGACAGGATTAAAATCGTTTAATAAGGTAGTCAAGGTGGTCTCATATTTTGTATGTTCCAAGTTTAACCCTTTGGACGACAGACACGTCTTGGTATTATTCAATACTACAGTAGCACTTTCACAAATATGGACATTGAAGTCTCCAGCTATGATGAGGTTCACCAGCCGTTTCCTACATCTAACCAACTGTTGAATGTAAGGGTCCAGCATGTAAATACCAGATGTGAAGTGAGGCCATGTTTTCGCATGATAGAAGTTCATCAAATAGAAAGAGAGCGTCTCATGAAGTGTTATCTGAAGAACTTGTAATGTCGGGTCGCCTGAATGTGGTTCAGAAAATTGCCCAGAAACCTCTGGCGATAGAAAGATTGTCATGCCACCTTTTGCCCTACCTGAAGATGAACAAATAGCTGGAATAAAAAACGTTTTATGTCCCTCCAAAAAATGAGTTTTAGTAGTCTCCCAAGTTTCTTGTAAGCATATCAGCTTGAAACCCTTAATACATCCTAACCAGTGTGGGTCCTTAAACTTAGAGGAGAGGCCTGCAATATTCTAGCTTATCACCTGCAGATCACTATGTTGGCAACGGGTCTACAAGGAGCTGAGGCTGGGCCAAGGGAAGACACTGATAATTCCAGTCAGTCACAATCACAATTGACTCAAGGGAGCGAATGTGTTGGAGGTCACCACATGAGGGGGGAATTTGCTTTGTCGGACCGCCAGGCCTTTGGGTGCGAACCAAAGTCCAGGGTCTGAGGCAAACTGTTTCTGGTTTGTAAAAAAAAAGCCCAAAGAGAGTACCTGGATGAAGGATAGTGCAGCTGGCCTTTGGGAGTGTACTACTGATAGTACAAACTCTGCGACTTTGGGTTGATTTAAATTAATTATCCACACACAATCCCCACTTGAGACTTTATTTCCATTCCTAGCCAGCTCACACTTCTAACCATATTGATGCAAGCATATATATCTGGTCCCAACTTCAAATGTGTACCGATCTTTATTTTTTAACTGCATAACGGACTCCTGGGCGTGGTCCCTTAGGGGTGGTACATTGCCGAAAGTCACCACATAAGGAGTAGCTTCAGGGGGAAGATTGACTGTAGGACCAGGAGACAATCTAGGGTGCTCATCCCTTGGGTCTGTCCCGTGGACAGCCTTAGGGACTGAATGTCCTGCCACCATGGACTCTCCCATAAGCTCACTGGTACTAGAGCCCCACCGCCCCCATCCAATGTAGACTCTTGCCTGGTGAATGGGCCAGCCATAACCTCAAAACTAACAATAGGATCAATCTCCGCTGTATAAAGCAGTCCCTCCTAATCGCCTCTACTGGTGGACCATCACCTGCTAAATCCAGTGGTGAAGGGGTAGCTATCTGCACCAAACCCTTCCTAATTCCCAAAATAGCTTGTTCAATGTTCTCATAAAGCTTCTCTAAAGGGAGTATCAGCACCTTAATTAAGTGATCTAGTTTTGTGTACAGTCCATCTATACAATTTAGAAATGTTAAATCCCCTACCACTGTGCTCAGGGCAGAATCCTGTGCTTGTGTTTGCTGTCTACAAAGTTCTTTTGGAGCTATACAAGCCCTCTTCTTACGTTTGCGAGATGTGGGAAGGGGTCTCCCACATATCGTGAACTGCTACTCATTGCTGTGAGCGATCCTTTGTGTGTGGAGAGGCCAGACAATAAACCTGTGCCTGCGTGATCGAAATACTCATGTTAAGAAGAGCAGCCGTTAGCGCTGGGTCCTCATTAATCCTGTCCAGTACATCTCCCCCTCTGCAATGTGCCAGATCGTCCTCAACAGTAGTCATTTCCTTCTCTAGAACTCATACTGCTGAAGACAAGAAGGATAAAATGCTTGATTCCTGCAGCCGAGACTTTGGAGAGATCAACTCCTTACCTGAAGTTATCCGCTCGCTGGTCTTACGTTTAACCATCTGAATAATATACCTTCACAAGTACTGAGTGGCATGGCAAGAGGCCAAAACCCAAAAAGACAGTAGTGCAGTGAGAATCTTTGTCACAGCGTAAGAAACAGACTCAGGAAAAGAATGCAGTTTCAAGGACCCTTGAGAAAGTGAGCAGTACAATTGAAGTTGTGAACCCAAATTGCCTTTGAGTGCTCCGCTTAGGCAGCTTGTACATCCACAGGTTGGCCTGTTAACTGTTACATGTAAAAAATGGATGCACCTCAGAGTACGCCTAGCAGATTACAGCCTTACCGCATGGCCGCTATGGTCCTTTGTTCTTAATTTAACATTTTGCAGAGAAGTGTAATGCCAAGGGGAATGGCCCTGCCCTGCCTCTTCCTAGCACTGATGGCTGCAGAACAGGCCTGCCCTGACGCGGGCTTTGCCCGGGCACGTCCCGTACGGTGAGATGAGATGAGATGAGATGAAAGGCTTTATAGCATTGTGCAGGTGCAGATGGATGCCTGGGGCTGACTCCTTGGGCCCAAGAGATGCTGGTAGCAGTAGTCCCTTTTGGTTCTGCTGCCTATACTTTCCTGCACAGCCAGACGTGATGAAGAGCTTTCTAGTGCTGTGCAAGTGCAGAGGTTTGCCTGGGGCCCAAGAGAGGCTAGTAGCAGTAATCCCTTCTGGTTCTGCTGCCAATACTTTACTACACAGCCGGACGCAATGAAGCGCTTTATAGCACAGCGCAAGTGCAGATGGCTGCCTGGGGCCGCCTTCTGGGGCCCAAGGGATGCTGATAGCGGTAGTCCCTTCTGGTGATGCTGCTAACATTTTTGTGATGGACGATCATATCTTCATGTCCAACCAGGCCACCTAGGTCACCTCCACCTGTCACCTCCACATGTTTACACACCCTGAATCTCCTCAAGAAGATTTTTAGATGGGCCCTGAAAAACACCCGAAGATCCATCACTCAAGCCTTAATCACCAGCAGACTGGACTACAGAACCGCCCTTTAAATCTGCATCTCCATGCAACTCACTTAAAGACTCCAGATCATTTAGAAAACAGCAGCCAGACACTCTCACTCACATACAACTAAAAGATCGCCATTGGCTCCCTGTACACAAACTTGCCCTCTTCAAGCTCCACAGACTACTAAGCACTACACAGAAAATGCTCTGCATACCGGAACAGTGGTACAAGCATATACACATGCACGCACTTACAAGACATCTCCGCTCAGCCAATCTACTGCTCGTCCCCATCCCCCACATCTGAAAAGCCAAAGTTGGAGACTGCATCTATCCTACCTGGCTCATAAAGCCTGGACACCCTCCCCTTACACATCAGAGCTTCAAATGCCATCTTGGAGTTTTCCAAGAATCTAAAAACCTGGTTATTCCAATTAGCACCAGCCAGAGAATACCCCTTCTTCTTAGGAGCCAGGATACCCTCCTGGGTGATATGCACACCATAAAAACCATCATAATGGTGAAGCAGATATGTTAATTAGAATTTTTAATGAGTATTTATCTAATTTGAACAACAAAATAATAATGTAGAATCAAATAACGTAAAGAATTAATGTGCACGTTTGGAAAATGTGCCCGCGGATAGTGGTCACCAAGATTCACGAATAATATTAAAAGTGACTAAAAATATGTGAAATGTTGAAAATGCTTAATAATGAAGTAGTAACATGTCCTATTGAGATATATAACATATGTTTTGCATTATATTGTAGAGATAACTTAGCCGAAGTTGTGGCCTAGTTCTGCCAGGCCTCATGCAGAAGCTGAATATTAATGCAATGTAGAGGAGCTAATGTGTTGAAATGACCATGAACTGCTCGTTGTTTAATAAAGTCTACTTAGTAAGGATTTTTCTGAGATGAACCGACGGACAGGAGATGATGGAATCAGAAATGTATCAAGGACTGTGTAAAGCAGACGGGGTGTACTTTCCCAGGACTTGAACAATGGAGACACTGACTGGAGAAGAAGATGCAACATTTTCGATACCTAACGAGCTGGATGATGAGGATATCGCAAGACGAACCAATCAACAGCTTGGGAGACATGAAATATTAGAATCTATAGATTTGGTGTGTTTTATCCATTGGCTAATGTAAATTACGCATGACTAATTGACCAATTAGGAATTAGGGGACAGTCTGGGGGACTTTGATATAACATCGTGACAGAAGGGGAAAACTTCAGACGGAGGATATGAGATGCAGAAGGATAGGAGAGGGGAGCAGATTCTATCGAAATTACACTGTGACCCAAGAGTCTGTCATTGGGCTTGACTCTCTGACTGAGAGCCTGATGCGATGCTGATCCACTGATGACCTGAGGACGAAGGCTGACTCTGTTGCTGACCCATACTGAGGATAGGTAGATTTGACAATGTGACTGTATGTATTTGTTTTTCTTTTCTAGGTGCCAACTGTGCTGTCTAAATAGCATGCTTTAGTTAGATGTTTTTCTTCAAATTTGTGTTCTAAATTGCTTTTGCATGACGCCCCATATGCTAATGCTGGTCTGGTTTAGTTAAGGTTACTCCACATGACGGTACTTGACATGACTTTTGATGATTGACTGACAAATTCTGTTGAACTTATGCCGTTAACTGGGATGTTGGGATTCATCTTTTTATTGATTTATGCTAATGCTCTAGAATGTATCTTGATGCAAGCGTTGATTAGATTATGTTCATGGCATCTTTTGATTGATTCGTCTTGTTTTATTAAGTTGAAATAAAGTTTGAATTAACCTTATGACTTAGAATTGTAACCAAAGGGCATTAAAACTACTAAACATATAAATTGAGGTGTGGTTATTCATGACTGCGAGGTCATGGTGTGTCAAATAATATAGTGGTTTAGATTATATTACTAATGTTTTGATTAATGATATTGAACCGTGCATTGATATAGGTGTACACTTGTCACTGTGTAACTAAGAACTCCATGTGAATCAAAAGATTCATCGACCTATACGCGTCACCTTGTAAGTTTAGTCATTAAGGACCGACGTGCTAACAATAACATAGCATAACATATATGCTTTCTCTAACAAATTTGCATAGTCATTCTTGCAAAATAAATCATACAACAATAGGTTCCTATGCCCATATCAAGATGACAACCACCACTGCAATATGTATTGAAGGATGAAAAAAAGAATAAGATTTGAAATATCTGGAAAAACTATTTCAATGTAGGAGTTTATCCAGTATAACACACAAGAAGGCTATTGTTCATACAAAATATGAGTAACTAAAACGCATGAATCATCTGGACAATACATCTGATTCAAGAATGGGTCCCCATTAATAAAAGCCTATTAAATAGTGTGAACTTCAACTGCAATCCAAAGTACAGTAGTCAAATAGGGTTACATGTAATTTATCTAGGTGATTCTCATCTGTAGTCTATAAAATAAAAAGCCCCATTAATAAACCCCATGGAATTGTGCGAGTGTATTTAACCGCAATCCCAAGGACTTAAGTTTTACTATGGTTGAATGTAATGTATGTAGATGTTAAAACATTATACAAGATTATTATTTTAAAATGAAATGGGTAACTTACTTGAAAAACATTAAATTGTATGCTTAAGCTTTGATAAAAAAATACAAAATAAGTTAAATTATTAAAAACATGCTTTATAATTATATTTATTAAATACTAATTTAAAATAGTAATGCTAGAGATGGTGCAATTATTTTGTTTAGAAATTAATATTCATAAAATAAAATAATATATTTCACTCTTTTAATAGGCCTAAATGACATTTATTTCACTATTTTACATTTATACTTTACTTTAAAATATCTATATTTTTAATGAATAAACATTATTAATTTTCATTATACTTTGTCTTAAGGAGAAAGTGCCACAGTGGCAGAGATCTTCAGCTATCTGTGAAAAGTTAGTAGTGGTAACTTTATACTTGTAAATTCAGTCTTAGATGTTTACTTTCCTGGAAATATGTGGGTAAAGACATTCAGGTTTACACTTAGGTGTAAATGTACTCTACAAAATGTGACTACCAAAAAAGAGTAGACTTATACCAAGATGTAATAGTAAATAGATTTGTGAGAAAATATTGATATGTATGTTTACACTGCTGAAGTAACAAATGACAAACTGTTTTGGTAAGGCCTTTGACGAGTATCGCAGAACTGTGCTATGTGCATATCAATGCTGGCAACGAAAGTGGTATAAATGGAAGTAGTGGACAAGATTGACCCATACTCAAACCTATCTATGTTCAATTAAGCAAATTCCAACTTCCAGCCTGGATTTCGAGGATACCTCAGAATACTCTCCTTGTTGCTCTGGAGGGCAGAGCAGTGCCACCAAGGACACCATAAGTCATGACATTGCTCACACATGATAACTGATGGAATTGAGACAGTGTGTGAAAGAACACAATATATAGCAGGAATTAAGGTACATCTTTAAATTAAAGAAAACCTTAAAGACATGAAGTAGATAAAGCACAAAAGTAGGAATATCATGGAGGGGACATGCTTTCTTTCCAGCCCCATTGCCTTGCCAAGTGGAGCTTTGCAGTGGATACTGCAAAGCGCTATATTTCTTGGTACATTAGAAAATGGGGATTTGCATTTGTACTGGTAGCTGCGTTGTTTAGTGTTGCCTTTGGAAGGGATGGTTCCTGTTTTACGGTGCTGGGGCTGTAGCCTCTGAAAAGCCTTTATGTAAAAAATAAAATTAAAAAAAACAACATCAATTTACTTAGAGATAAGATCTCAGATCGTAACTCTAAATAAGGGGATGTTTTTAAGTCTGGGCTGGCAGTCCCAGGTTGCATGCCCAGCCTCGCTCTGAACTAGGAGCCAGAAGCATGCCAGCCAATCAACGTTTTGAAATGTGATGCACAATGTAGGACCAACCTTTCTAAAACCCTTCAGTGCCAAGAGAATCCATGATGACACCCAGCATAGGCCAGAGACACTGCTGGTGTCAAGGTCTTGGGCGTTGCAGACTGCATCCCTGCATACGGCCCAATGTCATTCACAGGCAGTGATCCCACCGTTTCCAATTCATCACAGGGTACATTTGGATATGAACATCTTGCAATAAGTGAGATTTGGGGCTTTGTCCTCTATAATGGTAATGTTTAATGATAAATTATGAGCTATATTGTGCTGGGATGCCTGGCCACGCTGATCTCCCCCACTGATACCCCAGGCTGTGGCTGTAGGTCACTGGCCCCTTTAGAAGTGGAGCTGCTGTATTTGTTCCCCAGTGAAGTTGAGCCAAAAGAATGCTCGGTAAACAGTCACAGAGCAAATAATAACACATAGCCTGTTCAGTGACGAACACAGAGCATAATACTGATACCTGATTTGTGGAATCCCAGGAAATGTCAAAAAGCATGAAATGCTATGAGTATGCATGCATAAAATATAGCATACATATTTGGTACTGATTTATTTAGATTGATTGGTGCAATGGTTCGAAAATGTTTTATTCCATTCCGGTCATGTTTTGATTTTAAAGACAGAGGGGGTCATTCTGACCCTGGTGGTCTTGGACCGCCAGGGTCACGAATGACGGAAGCACCGCCAACAGGCTGGCGGTGCTTCACATGCCATTCTGACCGTGGCGGTAAAGCCGCGGTCGCCCCGCCGGGGCTGGCGGTTTTCCGCCGTTTTTGCCCCGCCTGGGAGAATCCGCCAGGGCAGCGCTGCTTGATTCTGACCCCCTTACCGCCAGCCTGTTTCTGGCGGTTTTCACCGTAACAAGTTACCAAATCACAGTTTGGGCTTTGTACATCCCAAAAAACATTTTTCTAGTCGCAAACTGGCCGATTCTGCAAATCGGCCCATTTGAGATTAGAAAAATGCTTCGTACATCTGCCCCTTAATGTGTTTAAATATTTCAAGACTACACTTTCACAATTCTTTTATAAACCTTCTTACTTTCTCATTAAATTCTTTCCCATAAATTCGCTTTAAAATGCACCACTTGACAATCTTTTTTCAATTTTTTCTCACGGGAGAACCCCCCTCAATCCCACGTTTATCCATCAAGTTCCCTTGCTATGCTAGCTACATAAAAGTAATTCTTTTAGGCCCCACTACCTTTAAATGGCACCTGCCTCCACTGGCATTTGTATTATGTGGCTCTCAGTTACAGAAATGTGAACTAATTAAACTGTTAGCTGATGGGGTCATCTGGAGTTTGAAAGAGACGGAGGGCCAACACAAATTGGCAGGCTCCTGCCCACTAAAAATGCAGCTCCCCAATGTGGCACCAGAATATTGTAGGCAGAAATATCGTCTGACATAAATTTTGTGTCCAAAATATTGTTACCAAAACAACGCCTCTTTGAAATTAATAACAGGATATCCACAGTTAATTGAAAACATTTTTTGTAATTGATCTTTAGGCACAATATTTGTCAAATGATATTTCTACTTATGATGTTGTTACAGACAACTGTTTTGTTTCCTCTAAACAATAAGGTTTCCGACGATTGAGCCTCAGCTGGCTCCGACATCATAAATCTGTGACAGGGCAGCCCATCTTCCACAAGACCACCAGGCCACTCAGTCAGAAGACACCTATTGTTAAAAGACGGGACTTCTGACAAATAACTTTCCTAACTGGGAGGATGCATGGTGGACTTGGGAAGGAAAAATATCAATGGTCCCCAGCGCAGGGAGAAAATCACCTGTTTCATGACAATTGATATTTTTTCAGTTTCAGAAACCACCGCCAGGGGGGTATTTTTTTAGCATTTTTAACCCTGTGGGAGCACTTTCGCCTAATTGATCCCCACCAACACAGTCTGTGTACCAGCAGGCTACCAGGCGGCTCACCTGTTATTTATTTCTTATACTTTCTCATATACCAAATCAAATAAATTCACTTTTCAATGAAAATATACTTTCACAGTAAAAAAAATGTTTAGCAACTTACTTTGATTTTCACAGGTAATCTGACAATCTTCTATACTCTTGAAATTGTTTGCATTTCCAAGACATCCTCCATATTTAAACATTTCACATTTCTTTGACGTTTTGTTATAGAAATAACGAGTGATTAACCCCCTGCATATTCCTGGATCTTCTTCCAAAAAGCAGAATGATGGTTTTTCTAGGAGTTAAGACATTTATGATAATAATTATTTCATACATCGAAAAAAAAAATTACACATGACTCAGAACCACGAAAGACTGTAATGTAGACTGAAGGCCACTGATGTCCCCTCCCTGACTCCACCACAACAAAACGATTTGACACATATCACTCCCATGACAACACTGGTTCACAGATTCACAGGGGAAAAAAATAAAATTAAAGAATGTACAAGTGAGAAAATTATTAAAAGCAAGTACGCAGAATATGCACTGTTCATTTACATCCATAAGCCAAAAATTCCCTCACACATTCTTTGAAAGTGAACGACAAACTAACCCCAAAAATTCGAGAAACAAACCCTTGCTGAAAATGTGCAAATTGTGATTTTGTGCCCTCACAAGGTGTTTCATTTCAAATTAAAATCCAAGTGTAACTGTAACTCCAATTGAAAATGAGGGTGAAATTAAGATCAAACGGAAAATCCGAATATGTGCTAGTGTGAGGACTAATAACATGGGAAGGGAATTAACGTTTCCAAAGGAGAGCTCACTTTCTGGTTCAATCAAATTGTTTTAGTGAAAACGTTACCATGATGATTATGATGAAGAAGATGATGATGACTAGTGTTTTAACTGATATCCCAAGGGATGACCATGCACTAGTGAAATGCATCCATGTATTGCACTAATTAATATGCCTTTAGTTTGAGGTTATCAATCGGGAGACGCAAACATGTTCAGAACATTTTCTTTCTATTAACTCAAAAGTGAGACTTGTAGTACTTACTCCATTTACGTTCCATCTCTAAATCCAACTCTTTAGAACTGAGCCCAATCATGGCTAGACACCCTTCCTGACAAAGAATTACCCAATGGCCGCACACCTTGAGGCTCATAGGCCACCCTTCTATGACAACATTTTAGGTTAGTTGAATTCCATCCAAAACCAGTCTGAAGAGATTCCCACTCTCAGGTCAGATGATGTTTTGTAGGGAGTTTGCATCTTGACCACCCATATGCCACTATGGGCCAGCTTCACCGCTGATGCAATATCCAATGGGCCTAAAGGTTACTTGTCTTACAACAATTCCTTTTAGTTCTGGAGGTTCCACAAATGAATGGATCACAGATTTATTCTAACTTCAATAGACAGAGGTCTTTATAGAAACGTAACATTTACAAAAATAAGGCTCCCAGACCTCTGCTCTGATATTATATACTTGAATATCCTACTGATATCCTTTCTGAGTCCTGGCCTCAGTGGCAGCTTTCAAAGTCTTCTCATCTCCAGACTTTCTCCAGATATGTCCAAGACAAGCCCATGCACCCATGATCCTACATTCTTCCATAACACTTAATTTGCTTATGACTCAGTGTCAAAATAGCTTTGTTATTGTGTTTGATCTAAGAATTTAGTACCAACATCATTTGCAATAAGCAGTCATCCGGTTTCACTAACCCCTAATCAAAGATGGAACATCCTGTAAAGGAGTCGGGTCAAAGAGAGGTCAAAAGTCATTTTGTCTTACAATTAGTTTTCCTTCTCACTGCAGAATTCCAGGATTTTGTCAGGTTTTTCCTAACACACATTTCAATAGCTATGTCAACTGTACAAACATTTCCAAAATATATTTCAGTGGTTGTGAATGACCATTGTTTTTATTTCTGTGTGACCAAAAAAATATTTTAATAGGATTAAAACAAATCAGAACACTTTACTTGGTTACGTGCAAAGAATAAGTATGTTTTCTGAAAACGGATTTTCAAAGATTGTTAATACATTATATAGTTTTATCAGTAAAGCTGCGAGTTAGTGGGAAAGTTTTGGGACATTTCTTGGAAATGTAATGTCTGTAAATGACAGTGTGCAACCACATCATGCTTTAGTAATATATTTATTCAAAGTGAGTGTTTAAACAAACTGAGAAACACTCCTGCCCTGATGGCAATGCTATTAGAAAACTAAGAGGCAAGTAATGCTTTGATGTGTTCCCTATATGTGGGCTTGATTCTTTTTATACATGGAGCAAACTTTTAGTCTATTTAATCAAACAAAAAAGATTTTTGCACAGCAGAAATGCTGAGTTCACATATTTGAAGGTACCTTCACATGTGACAATGAAGAAAAATGCGACTGTAAACTAAAATATTGGACTAGGATTACACAATCTGAGACCTGTTTACGGATCAAGTACATTACAGTTATGGTCAAGTAGATTATTCAAGTTGCTGGACCTGCAGGTCTAGCAACATTATTATGATTTTGTGACGCCGGTTTATGTATGTTTTGATGTCAAGTAAGTGTTGGCAGGTTGCGGTATGGGCCTTTTAGGTGCTGCATCTTTTGATACCGTGAAAGATGACCACTGAATATTGCTTTGCTTCTTATTATACTTGAAAATTCATGCTCCAATGTCTCCGGTGATCAGTGCCAAATTCAAGTGTTTATGTTATATCATGCCATATCATGCAGTGCTGTGCAGGGGCATGACAGGTTATGCATGAGTATATGATCATTAATAGGAATTCTTAGCAATGCATGTAACCAGATGATTAAATTTAGGCAATAGCGCACAAATAGACCTAGGTTACCCCTTAAATAATTATGTTATTAGCTTCTTCCAAACACAGCAACTATAAGTAGTGCCTTAAAGCTTAAGTGTTATTGAGATCCATAGCAGGTCCTTGAATCAAGAAGCAACAGCATTGAGTAAGGGTTTTGGAATCATGGTACCTAAAAGGTAAGTTGTGTAGCTCAGCGTAGTCATCTCATCATGATGGATGGGTTATGTCTATTGTTGAGTAAATGCGAACCACTGTATGGGGGGTTTCATAAAGTACACAAAGCACCATGAATTGTATTCTCTGACCATGCACATTCAATGTAGTTCGTTGGGTAATTGTTTTCTGATAAGGTGTTGGTGTGAGGTGGTGAAGTCCCACATTCAGAAGCTGCTGTGCTGATAATGTCTGATCGAATACCTGAGCAATCCCATGGAAAACTATTGAAATAGTCAAATCAGGAGTTAATCAGTGTGGTGAAGACTTGAATCATGTAAAGACAGGACAGATAAGGAAGGAAGCTTCTGGATGAGCGCAGATAGAAGATCACTGTTTTAGAGGACATTCTTGTGATACGGACATGCACCTAGATCTACCGTTCATGCACCAACAAGCTAAAGTATAACTACTGAGACTTAAACAGGTGAGGTGGAGGAGATTAGGCTAAGAAGGGGGTTAAGTGAAGAAGTTTGGCTTAGAAAGAGAATGAAAGAAACAGAGGTTATGATACACTATGTAAATTATGCTATAACTAATGCACTCCGAGTTGCTTGCCGGTCATGGTTTACTTTATTATTCCTTATGTCAAGCTTCTCAGTCTAGACAAAGATGTACAGGCGAGACTAGAGGGCCTACCTGAGAAAGCCAAGGTACCCCAGATGGAATTATTTTTAGTAGACTGGTTCAGCAGACTGGTAGCACCAAAGGGACTGGCCACGTTTTTACAGTCAATCCTGCACATAGGGTCCCACATCGATTTCAGTGTCTGGATTTCCTTATACACCAATGGTTGCGAGACTGCCTAATTATAATGATTGCGACATACTTTGCAAAGAGTGATGTGAAAGGGTCCCTGTGAAATACAAGACAACTAGTTATCCTTTTTCTTTCACTTATTTTCATACAGGCCATGACTACTTTACAAGCGATAACTCTAGCCATTCTGTCATAGGTATCCCTTTTATCAACTCTTCCGATTCGGACCCTGAAACAGTTAAAATGATCAAAACGCTGTGGACAACAATAATGAGACAAACTTGTTGATATTCAGGATTCAGTTGGGAAACAGACATTTGCTTACCTGTGACTTTAGACAAAAAATGTGGGTTGTTTGTTTGTAAACACACAATTGCTATCTTCACTTTTCTTTACTGTTTTCTCTTTGTGCTTTTTTTTCTCTCAGGGGGACACACTGCACACTTCCCTATCAATTACTGTTTTTAACAACCTATGTTGTATTTAGTATTAAATACCTTTTCAAAGGACAAAACCTGTGTTGATAATAACAAATGAATAAGCACTTACTAGAGGCAGTGACTTCACATTGTGAACACAGAAATTAGCACTAATAATTATTTAGCATTTGCTTTGAACATATAAGATGTATTAACATTGAAATAACGAATAACCTAAATTGTGCTTTCCTTATTGGCCACCATTGAGTGCGAAAAACGTGCATTTGGGCTTTGAAAAATAATGTACTAATCCTGTATTAAGCCAGCTCTCACTTTAAATGGTAAAACTAATGGTTGAAATATTATGAGTATTTTTTGTTTTCTGCTGGACCTCAAGTAGATGAGGTTACAGCGAGAAGCGGTTTATCTAACAATGTACCCACAAAAGAAATATTTAGATGTTCTCACGTCCACTATATAACAAAATTCTTTTGTTTAAATCACGAGTTTGTTCTGTGCATGTATTAATGAAATGTATTTCTCTCAAGGAAATTGGGTGATACAAGAAGTTTTCCACATCTTTGTAACTATCGTCTGGCAACAACGTTTTTTGGAATGGTCTACTGACAGCAGTCAGAAGCAAGTCTAAGAAGCTACAATTAGTATCGTTTGGAGTTACATAAATAATAAAGCATCGGATCGTTTTGCCAATTCTTATTGTGTCTTTTCTAATGCATTTCAATATCTAATGTTTTTGTGATTCAATGTTCTTTCTTCGCCTGATGCTTTTGACCAAGAGAAAAAATTCAAATATTTTAATATAATGATCTGTTTACTGAGGTTAGTTGGAATTACCTTATTTTCTCTACGATGCAAGCTGACCGATTCTCATGGTGATTTGTCACCTTGACATTTCATGCTTTACCAGTCAGTCTACTGACGTCCTGGTACTTTATTATTTTCTGAGTTTATTATGCCTGTTCAAATACTGAACTAATGCCCTGAAGGTTTAGTGATCCTATTGTCCAAATTCAAAACCGTCCCCCTTACCCAGCTCTATCCTGAAGCTGGCACTGCTGTCTCCCTGATGAAGCTGTAGCCGTAATGCTGACATTCCTTAGGGATAGGTAATTATGTTTGGTCTATGCATTGTTATTTGTCTTTTGTTTTTCAGGTACCAACTGCTACTGTTTTAATACTGCTGATTGTTTGATAGTGCCATAGTTAGATGTTTTTCCAAATTAGTGTTACTAAAACCTTTGCATGAAGCCCAACACGCTAATCTTAGGTTAGTGAGGTGTTTCCTTGTGCCTATGAACTGATGTTAATTTGCTTGTTGAACAAATGTATTATAAATCTCTTTCTCAAATATTGCTGCTATTTATGAGTGGTTTTGCTGTTGAGATTACTGTTCTTGTTGCCTTGTTCAAGGTATGATTCTTTAGGCGATATGAACAGCCTGTGATGTTTCTTTATTTTTATCATTTGATGTTGAGTCTCATTTTCGTGACTTTAGTGTTGTTAATATACGGAAATAAACTTTCTAATTGATACCAATGGTGTGGTTATTCGTGGCAAAATTAGTCATGGAGTGTTCTTTACTGACTCTCTGTTATTATTGAATTGTTTATTTTTGATGTACGTCACAACACTTTACAATATTAATTTAAACGAGTCAAAAGGTTCATCAACGTTAAGCAAGGCTGATTGATTACAATTTTAACACAAAATAGATAGGCCGTGCTAACAACTTCAACACTATATTTTATCACTGATCAAATGAAATTCATGGGAACAACTGTTTTGTAAGATTATTCAGAGCGGCGAGGCTGACTTGGGCATGCAACATGAGTGAGCCAACCCCTCACACAGTACTACGTGGCCTACTAACATTGGGTAACACCAAAACACTAGCCTCATATTTGTATAAAGCAGCGAGGGTGATGACACAAGTCCTGATGGCTGACATGAAATTGCAACAGAAGTCAGATCTGAATAGGGAACTGTCTGAAACAAGAATGTGTATCTTCCATGAATCAGATAGCACGTGTGTCTGGAAATTCAAGGTGTAACCCTTTGGGTGCCCAGGACGTAACAGTTACGTCCTCGATTGTACTGCTCAGGTGCCGAGGACATAACTGTTACATTCTGCTATGGGCCCTCCAGGGGAGCGCTAGCGCTCCCCCCGATGGCCAAGCACCCCCCTCCCCTGGGCAGGGATGGACGGGGAATCGCTTCCCCTTCCACCCACCTCATCAGAGGCCGCCTCCATGAGCTTCCAGCGCAGATTGGAAGAGAAATGCAAAAGCATTTCTCCTCTGATCACAGGAGGGGGTGAGGGAGGCATCAAAGGAAAGGAAGGGTCTTCCCTTTCCTTTGATGTCTCTCTCTGCTTTTCTACTGAAATGCCCACTAGACACCAGGGAGTTTTTTTTGTATGTTATGCAAAAGGGGAGCAGCCCCTTGGGTAAGGGTCGCTCCCCGGGGGGGGGGGGGAATATTTTTAGGCTTTTTCTGGCCCCCCTGGGGGCAGATCGGCCTATTATAATTAGGTCGATCTGCCCCTAGACACCAGGGATCTTTTTTTTGTTTGTTTATTTTATTTATTTATTTATGGGGAGGGTTGATCCCCTGGGGGGGAATTGTCTTTAGACCATTTCTGCCCCCCTTGGGGACAGATCAGCCTATTTTTATTAGGCCAATCTGCCCCCAAGTGGGGCAGAAACCACTAGACACCAGGGATATTTTTCTTTAGGTCAGTTTCACGTGAGGGGAGTGACCCCTGAGGCAAAGGTCACTCTCCTGGGGTAAGGCAAATTTATGTTAACCCATTTCTGGCCCCTTGGGGGCAGAACTGCCCATTTCTATTAGGGGGGCAGAAACCACTTGGGCACCAGGGATTGGTGTGTGTGTGTTTTGTTTGGTGAGAAAGCCCCTGGGGCAAGCGTCGCTCCCCATGGGGGCACATTGCTGTTGGCCATATCTGCCCCCCCTTGGGGGCACATCGGCCTATTTTTGGAAAACCCATCTACCCCTAACGGGGACAGAACGCCCCCCAGAGACCAGGGAAGATTTTTTTTTTAAAAAGAGGATAGGAGTATAGCTATACCCACATGGCCAAAGTTGTTCTGCCCCGGGTGGGCAGAAATCCTTCTAGATACCAGGGAATTTAAAAAAAAATAAAAAAAAGTGGGGTGGTGGCTACCAACCAGTATGGGCATGGTTATGCCCCACCCCAACTCAAGGGGATAACAGTCTTTCATTTCTACCCAGCACACTAAAACATCTTATCCCACAGCAAGCAAGAGGACATTTGTTTATTTTGGGTTTTGGTTTTAAATTTGGTCCATGAGAGTTTGGCTAACTTTCAAAATCGTCCCACTTGGAATAGTGAGGGCTGCAGTTTTTGGACTTTGGGACACTGCCATGTAGAAAAATCCACAAGAACTAGACACATCTGAAAACTAAACACCTGGGTGAGTCCAGGGTGGTGTGCTTCACATGCACCTCACACCATTTTCTTACCCACAATGCCCTGCAAACCTCCAACTTTGCTGGAAATCAAACATTTTTCTCATATTTTTGTGATGGAACCTTCCGGAATCTGCAGGAATCCACAAAATTCCTACCACCCAGCATTGTCTCATCTATACCGATAAAAATTATGTCCCGCTTGTCAACCTTAAAATGTTTTTTTTCAAACTGCCCTTTTGGACCCGCTTTGGTTCCCCCTCAATTTCAACATGTTTTTGGCTCTTCCCTGTCATAGGCACTTGGCCCATCTACATAAGTGAGGTATCATTTTTACCGGGAGACTGAGGGGAACGTTGGGTTGTAGTAAATTTGTCCTGGTGCGGTGATCCTACACAAAAATGTGGGAAAAATTTGATTTTTTAGCTACATTTTAGGTTTGCTGAGGATTCTGGGTAAGAAAAGACTGGAGGATCCACGCAAGTCACGCCTCCTTGAACTCCCTCAGGTGTCTAGTTTTCAGAAATGTTTGGGTTTGGTAGGTTTCCCCATAAGGCTGCTGAGCTCAGGACCAAAAACGAAGGTGCCCCCGCAAAAACAGGTAGTTTTGTATTTGATATTTTTGATGTGTCCAGATAGTGTTTTGGGCCATTTCCTTTCACGAGGCCTATCCTCACAAGTGAGGTACCATTTGTATCGGGAGACTTGGGGGGCCGCTGGGTGGAAGGAAATTTGTGGCTCCTCTCAGATTCCATAACTTCCCGACACTGAAATGTGAGGAAAAAGTGTTTTTTAGCCACATTTTGAGGTTTGTAAAGGATTCTGGGTAACAGAACCTGGTGAGAGCCCTACAAGTCACCCATCCTGGATTCCCCAAGTGTCTAGTTTTAAAAAATGCACAAGTTTGGTAGGTTTCCCTAGATGCCGGTTGAGCTAGAGGCCAAAATCCACAGCTAGGCACTTTGCATAAAACAGCTCTGTTTTTTGGGGGGAAAATGAGATGTGTCCACGTTGTGTTTTAGGGCATTTCCTGTTGCGGCCACTAGGCCTACCCACACAAATGATGTACCATTTTTGTTGGGAGACTTGGGGAAAGCTGGGTGGAAGAAACTTTGTGGCTCCTCTCAGATTCCAGAACTTTCTGTCACCGAAATGTAAGGAAAAAGTGTTTTTTTAGCCCAATTTTGAGGTCTCCAAAGGATTCTGGGTAACAGAATCTGGTGAGAGCCCCACAAGTCACCCCATCTTGGATTCCCCTAGGTGTCTAGTTTTCAGAAATGCACAGGTGTGGCAGGTTTCCCCAGGTGCCGGCTGAGCTAGAGGCCAAAACCAACAGCTAGGTACTTTGCAAAAAACAGCTCTGTTTTCTTTGGGAAAATGTGATGTGTCCATGTTGTGTTTTGGTGCATTTCCTGTCGCGGACACTAGGCCTACCCACACAAGTGAGGTACCATTTTTATCGGGAGACTTCAGGGAACGGTGGATGGAAGAAAATCTGTGGATCCGCTCAGATTTCAGAACTTTCTGTCACCAAAATGTGAGCAAAAAGTGTTTTTTTAGCCAAATTTTGAGGTTTCCAAAGGATTCTGGGTAACAAAACCTGGTGAGAGCCCCACAAGTCACCCCATCCTGGATTCCCCTAGGTATCTAGTTTTAAAAAATGCACAGGTTTGGTAGGTTTCCTTAGCTGCTGGCTGAGCTAGAGGCCAAAATCCACAGCTAGGGACTTTGCAAAAAAACAGCTCTGTTTTCTTTCGGAAAATATGATGTGTCCACGTTGTGTTTTGGGGCATTTCCTGTTGCGGGCACTAGGCCTACCACACAAGTGAGGTACCATTTTTATCAGGAGACATGGAGGAACGGTGGTTGGAAGGAAATTTGTGGCTCCTGTCTGATTCCAAAACTTTCTGTCACCGAAATGTGAAGAAAAAGTGTTTTTATTTGGTCAAATTTTAAGTTTTGCAAAGGATTCTGGGTAACAGAACCTGGTGCGAGCCCCATAAGTCACCCCATCCTGGATTTCCCTAGGTGTCTGGTTTTATAAAATGCACAGGTTTGGTAGGTTTTCCTAGGTGCCGGCTGAGCTAGAGATCAAAATCCACAGCTAGGCACTTTCCAAAAAACACCTCAATTTTCAATGTAAATATTTGATGTGTTCATGTTGTGTTTCCTGTTGCAGGCATTAGGCCTACCCACTTAAGTGAGGTACCATTTTTATTGAGAAACTTGGGGGAACACAGAATAGCAGAACAAGTGTTATTGCCCCTTGTCTTTCTCTACATTTTATCCTTCCAAATGTAAGACAGTGTGCAAAAAAGACGTCTATTTGAGAAATGCCCTGTAATTCATATGCTAGTACTGGGACCCCAGAATTCAGGTATGTCCAAATAACCACTGCTTCTCAACACCTTATCTTGTGCCCATTTTGGAACTACAAAGGTTTTCTTGATAGCTAATTTTCACTTTTTATATTTCACCAATTGAATTGCTGTATACCCGGTATACAATGAAAACCCATTGCAAGGTGCAGCTCTTTAATGGCTCTGGGCACCTAGGGTTCTTGATGAACCTACAAGCCCTATATATCCCCACAACCAGAAGAGTCCAGCAGACGTAATGGTATATTGCTTTCAAAACTCTGACATCGCAGAAAAAAGTTACAGAGTAAAACGTGGAGAAATATGGCTGGGTTGTTTCACCTCAATTTCAATATATCTTTATTTCAGCTGTTATTTTCGTAAGGAAAACCTTGTAGGATGTACACAAATTACCCATTGCTAAATTCAGAATTTTGTCTACTTTTCAGAAATGTTTAGCTTTCCAGGATCCAGCATTGCTTTCACACACACTTCTGTCACTAACTGGAAGGAGGCTAAAAACACAAAAAATTGCAAAAATGGGGTATGTCCCAGTAAAATGCCAAACTTTTGTTAATAAAAATGGTTTCTGATTCAAGTCTGCATGTTCCTGAAAGCTGGGAAGATGGTGATTTTAGCACCGTAAACCCTATGTTGATGTCATTTTCAGGGGAAAAACCACAAGCCCTTTTCTGCAGCCTTTTTTTCCCCTTTTTTGGAAAAATTGACATTTTCACTGTATTTTGGCTAATTTCTTGGTCTCCTTTAGGGGAACCCACAAACTCTGGGTACCTCTAGAATCCCTAGGATGTTGGAAAAAAAGGATGCAAATTTAGCTTGGGTAGCTTATGTGCACTAAAAGTTATGAGGGCCTAAGCATGAACTGCCCCAAATAGCCTGGCACCTGATGGGGGGTTGGGGGGGAAAGGCCTGGCAGCGAAGGGGTTAAATTATTATTTACACTGTGTATACCTTATAAACAGGTGACTGCATAGGATATACCCTGGAGCTTCTGATTCCTTCTCAGAATGTGAGCGTAGTGCAGCAGATTTTTTACAAATGGATGGGGCTTCACTAAATTTAGGGCTTTCTGGAGGGAAATAATCGAACAGCTCATTACTGATGAGAAAGGAGTGCGGAACACCCCTGACATTTATCTTCTGGACCTAACGTTAAACCTCACGAACAGGATAGCTACATGGAAAGTTCATAAACTTAGCTTTACTATTTATTGAACTGGAGGGCCTCGTGGGCCCTAAAACAACCATTTGAAAAGTTGGACTTACATTACTGGACATCAGCAGAAACCAATCCAGATGTCACGGAATAAAAATAAAACCTAGAGGATCTTGCCCCTAAGTGTGACCACTCGCTACCTTAAATACTTCCATCTTGGTTGAAGTGCATGTAGCATCCCTTGGAGACAGGTCTTGGGCTTGTAGCGATGGGAACAGTAGGAAAGAGGAGAAGGTCGGGCAGGTCCATACTGTCCGAACACCCTGCTTGCGTGGGAAAAAAGATTGCCATTCAGTGTGAGTGTTAGCCACTTACTGTCTTAGTACTAGCAATGTATTGAGGACTATGGAAGGCATTATCTTCATTAATTATAATAATATGACATTATGTCCCGGATTTCGAGACTCACCAGTGTCCAGCATGTATTTTTTATTTCTCAACAAGGTCGTAGCTTGGTCAGTATAACTGGGGTGGGGGGTGTTAGCTTCAGATTTCCCGACATTCACGGGACACATGAGGTTTAAATTCATTCTATAACAAGCATAAGGGACCGTGGAAAGGGACAGCACTGTGTATTGGTAGGTGTACTAAGTGAGAGAAAGTGCATTATTTAGTGAAATAACCAACATTTTTAACTCTTTCCAGACAGACAGAGGGACAGAGGGAGAGAGTGTGTATCTGATTTTGTCTGTGTGTAAAAATTCCTGGTGAAATCCAACAGACACCTCGCCATACCCGACTGAAAGCACCTGCACCCAACTATCTATCACAACTGCACCCAACTATTTATAACAAAATATATTTGTTAGGGAGTGTAACACACCCTCAACCCCGACTTTACGCCCCTATTTCTCAAGGATACTAAACTTTCCCGGATGCTGAAATGTTTGCCACGGTCAGCAAGTATATCTAGGAAGAGCAAAATCCTCCTTTAGGAATTTAAGGACAATCGTTCCCTGCAGCCAAAGATTGTACGATGAGTTATGTACAGTACCCTAAAGAGCCCTAGTAAACAAACGGGGTGTATAAACTAAACAAACGGAAGCATATACATTACACACCAACTACAGGTCTATGAATGAAAATGAAGAGACTGCTAAGAAAGCTGGGTCCATCCACACGTCATGGCCTCTCACATTCCCACGCTCCTTGTCTTGAGTCCCTAGAGCCCCAGAGGTCATGGGAACGAAGGTCAGAACAGTAGCTGCGCCGTATATGGCGAAAAATGTGATCTACAGACAAGAAGAGATTTGCATCCACTTCTCCCCTCGGCCCGAGGACCCCTGCGTCCACGAAACTCAGTTATGGCTTAAGTATTGAGGGCACTTGAATCTTTCTGAGTCGTTTTCTTTACTTGGTTAACAAACACAGCACATCCTTTCCTTGCACAGCTCTCCAGTAATCCTCAATTATAATTTCCCCTAGACATCTGGCACTCATGTTCACTTAAAAAATATCACTTTCTATCGTCGCCTTGCAAAGGCTCCTTAAGTCCAATGTATTTCAAAACAAAGTACGCACGATCTAAAGTTCTCTGTACACCTGGCAAGGAACCGCAATTAGGTTTTTGTTGAGTGGGATGTGATGCACATATTTACATTTTTGGGAGGTGTTCGTACATGTATTTACTTTAACGACTGTCACGGATTCTAATGTCACAGACACCTCGTTAGAACGTTGAAAACTTCACAGCTGTGTATTGGATGTGGCTGAAGCGGGTGTTCATCCGGGGCAAACAGCTGGCACCTGATACCCTAGTACAGAGGTCTTCAAACTGGGGGGCGAGCCCCCCTTGTGGGGCCTCAAGTGATCCCAGGGGGGGCGCCAAACTCTGGCCAAAAGAAATATTATGCAGATAACATGCCTTTGTTTTAAGCAGAAGCATGTTATTGCAGTTTTAAAAAGGTAACAGTACTTAACTGCAATGTTTAAATAGGTTAAGACCTATTTAAACATTGCCATCTTTCTAAAATGATTGTGAAAAATTCTGAGGGGGGGCCCAAAGATTTTTATTTTTCAACTGGGGGGGCGCAGCATAAAAAAGTGTGAAGACCACTGCCCTAGTAGAAGGAGAAGCCAGGCAAGGTATGATGGCGCCCTCCGAGGCGCCCACAATGCGGGCACTCTTTGTATACCCTGAGAGAGACGAGGAAAGGTGACCAGGGCAAGGGGTCTTGAGAGGAGGGGGTCAAAGGGAAATTAACAGAGAAGGACAAGGAGTCGTGGGGAGGACAGGTCGGGGAGCACGTAGAAAAAGAGGGAGGGTAATAAGAGAATATTAAGGGGGGGTGTAGTCATAGGGAAGGGCACTGTGTGGAAGGGAGAGATGGAGGGCGAACGAAGTTAAGATAAAGGAGGCTTCTGCGGGTGAAAGGCATGGAGCTGACGAGGGCAGAAAGATGAGAGGCACACATGAGGAAAAGGCACCGAAAGACGTGTGTTTTCAGCAGAAGGGGCAGGCGTCAGGCGCGTTTCAGATGCTAGGTGAAGCAAGGAAACACGGAGCAAAGTAACACCAGTCTCCTTAGCCTGGTCTGTCAGGCTCTGAATCACACGCAGCTCCTTCTGTGCAATCTTACAGAACTGCATACTTGTACTCTACTGGGAGGAGATGTGGCCTAATGGCAAGAGTTAGACTTTGGAGTGGGAACCCAGGTATGGGTACTTACATTCCCTTATCATCCTGTGATTTCTTTAATTGCTTAATCTCCCCCTGCCTAACATAAAACAAGCATTTGCAATGCAATAGGTCTCGCATTTTCTTGAGTTAGACCTACTGGCATTGTAAAATAATAACCAGACTTTTCTTGCCACATAAATTGGTCAACCCTGCCTCATAATTTTGGCTGTTCCTGCCATATAAGTCCAGTGGCCCTGCATAAAACTAAAGCACTTCCATGTACCTTCTTTCTCTATCTGCAGAAAAAAATGAAAATGTTGCAATTTAGCAGCGTTTAATTGGGCACAGCTTATTGAATCACGCTAACGTTGTGTTTACTGAAGGCAAATATGCGCTTACAAAATTCACGATTTCCACTTAAAAACTATAGTTGAACCTCGGAACACATTGGCCACACGGAAACTAAATATTGTTTAAAAGCTAATGCCTGCATATTAATACAATTGTGTCTTTTAATATTTATGCTTACGTGTTGTTTTACTGGTGTGTCCCATGTGGTGTTTGGCTGCAATTTATACTGTTTAGGTGTGATTCACTCCACACAGTTTTATAGCATCTGATAACATTGGTGCTGTCTACAGAGCCAGCCAGCCAGCCATTCATTTACAGTCTTCATCGGGGTGATGCTGCCGTTTCAGGAACACACGCTAATGTTTCTGCTCTGTGTTTTTGTTTTCCCCATTAAACCTTCATCTCCCCAGCAGTCTTTCAGTTAGGCAGTTCATTTGCTGTATTTCACAGTGTTTACAAGTAAAGTGTGATTCATGTCCTTGTTTTCAAAATGTTTTCTAAAACATGATAACATCTTGCTGTTTAAACTTCCAGCCTGGCAGCCTGTTTATAGTTTGGAGCGGAAGGACATTTTTACATGTTAGAGTTTGCATTTGTAATAAATTATTCTTTATTTTTCCCACAGTAAATCACTGAGGCAGACAAATAACTGATGGCCCTTTAACAAAAATTGATTGTGCCCTGCATCGGAACACACCGGCTCAAATTAAGCACCGCAAACATAATAAGTGTGCCTTCTTTAGATCCAGCTGTTACTCTTCCAGCTGTTACTCTACACAGAAGGCTGATTTATTTTCCTTGATAGCAAAGCCATAAGCTTTATTTTTTTATTTTACGAGACCCATACACAAAAAGTATGTTTTTTCTAGGTTCAGCTGTCACTGTACACTGCACTCTAATAACTGCTGCATAGACTTTTACAAGTACTGAATACTAAAGCAGGCTAATTTGAGATTGCAAAGGAGTAAATTTTCCATTGTTTGTGCTGCGCTTTCATTTTGGTTTTGTTATGACTTTCCCAAGTGTCTCCATTGGTCATACTAAATGTAGGTCTGTAAGCAAGAGATGAAGCTTGGAATTATTATGAGGCAGTTCAGAGGGTTAATGTGGCTGCTGCAAAGAACGTGTTGTAGGTAGTTCACAGACTGCATTCAGTCTTCAAATGTTAAAATAACTCTGGTGATTAACGTTATTTCTAGAGAGAATGCACTTTTCTCTAGTGGAAGCTTGGACTAATTATAAGGTAGCGCAGGAGGTTAATATGCTGCTGCGAGGAACATGAACTAGGAAGATCAGAACTAGCAACTAATGTAACAAGCTCACACAAAAGGCAATATTAACGGGCTGCAGGCAAGCGGCAGAAACTTCACCGGAAGGACAGATGGGGATTGTTTTTGTTAAAGCTCTTTTCCCCTTCAGAGGTGTTTCAGACAGCGATTGAAACCAGGGTCTGGCTCAGCCCCTTCGCTCCTGATAGCCGGGAAGGATTTTGGTTTGTGTGCCGTTTCTAAGCAGGCCCATAGCACCCCCATAGTGAAAAATAAAAACATGAGCTGCTCAGAATGAAATATTCCAAAAACACAGGCTGATCGGCCCGTGCCCTTACAACCGAGCTGTTGTGAGAGGAAGAAAGGGTGTAAAAGAGAAATAAGTACAACACACACCAAAGACATGATCAGTAAACAATTAAAAAAATAATGAAAGTAATATAGTTTCACATAAGCGAGCCGACGGCCGCCATGAACATCCGCATGAAGAGACATAAAAGGTAAAAGAAGTTTGCTCGCAGTCAAACATATCGGCAAAAGTGCAATTAGCCATGTAACAGGGGCGATAGCCAAGGCGGTAACAAAACCACCCTAAGGAGGGACAAACGTAAAGCCTTTACCAATGAAAAGAAAGTATTTTTTAAAGGCAAGTCCAGGAACAAGTGATAGTGATGGGTGTGCGGTGGGCGTGATTAAAAGCCCAGATACATACCAACACGTCAGAAAAGCAGTGCTTGTGCGCTGCTATGCTCAACCTAAAAAGAACCTGAACTTATGTAGTGTAACCTGGTGCTCATGTACAGTGGTTTCAATGGTCTTGTGCTGAGGTATATGAAACTGCAAAAAAAACACGCATTGGCAAAGCCTTAGACTTGACATCCTTAGGGTGGCCTTACCCCAGACTTTTAGCCTTTCCCTCCTATTTTGTTGCAGTATCTTTTGGTTGGCCTTAGAACTCTGAACACGTTATCACTGCTAATCAGTGTTAAAGTGCATGTGCTTCTCCCCTAAAACATGGTAACATTGGAGTATCAACACTTGGCATATTTAATTTACCTGTAAGTCCCTTGTAGAGTGGTACCCCAAGTACTTAAGGCCTGTAAATTAAATGCTTCTATGGGGCCTGCAGCACCAATTGTGCCACCCACTTAAGTAGCCCTAAAAAATTGTGCCAGGTCTGCCACGGCAGAGCCTGCATGTGCAGTCTCACTGCCACCCGGACTTGGCATCTAAAACCTCTTGTCAAGCCCAGAACTCCCCTTTTTCTTACATATCCGTCACCACTAAGGTAGGGCCTAGGTAGCCCTAAATGCAGGGTGCCATGTTAGCAAAAGGTACGACATGTACCTTTATGTTTTTCATGTCCTAGTATTGAAAAACTCCTAAAGTAATTTTCCATCACTGTGAGGCCTGTCCCTCTCATAGGCCTGAGAGGAGAATATGTATCATGTTTAGTACCATTGGAATGGTAATAATAAATCCTCTTTACTGGTAAAGTCGGATTTATTATTACTATTTTACAAATGCCACTTTTAGAAAGTGGACATTTCTCTGCACTCTCTGCCCCGTGTGCCTACAGCCTATCTCCAATACATGTCTGGCTTGGGCTATGTGACAGCTATACTTGTCCATTCCCTTCAGACACCCACAACACAGGATACTCATCCACATCTGCATTCATCTGCATACTGATGGATCATCGTGGGGAGAAGGTTGGTAAGAGCTCACACTTAAACCTCAAAGGGGATGGGCTAGAGTTCACATAAAGGGGCTGATTACCTCCCACTGGCTGTCTGGAGACAGGACTGACCTGAAAAGGGGACTGTGCACTTCACAATAATTCTTTTGTGGTCCTCCCCCACATCAAAGGCACTTCCTGGTATAAGTACTGAGTCTCTGGTCCCGCTCAGTAGTGCACTTGTGGACTTAGATGAAACTCTGCTGGAGTAAAGACTGCTGGGCTGCCAGGATTGCCACCCTACCAAGACTGAATGGCCCCAGGACTGGTTGTGCTGCCCTGCTGCCTGCTGGTCTCTCCTCTACCAAGAATATGAGAGTGACTCTGAGGACTTGCTGGCTTGCCCCCTGTTCTCCTTTGGGTCTCAGGGACATCAAATACCTCACTAGCTAATTCTCATTGATCTGCAAGAGATTGCCTTGTAAGGATCAGCATTCCTGCACCTCTGGGATTTGTATTCCAAGCGCTGACACATGGTCCCGCTTCAGTGTGAGCCTAACACTACTGTTCCCAGTTTCAGTGCATGTGCAGCACCCTGGGATGTTGCTGCACACCCTTTCATTCCAAGCTCTGTTGCCTCGCTGTACTGCCATGGACAGGGAGCATTGCTTTCGGACTGTGCAACACCTATCCACGTCTTCCAAGCTCGGCCATGCTTTGCCCTGACTGACATCACTCTCCACCCTGCTAGTGCGGAGGCAGTGGTCCCAGCGCTGCCGCCCATAGGGAAGCCGAACCCCACAAGCTGACTCAGAGACGCCAGGCTCATACTGCAGGAGCGCGCACACCCGGGGCCACCTTACATACATCTTACCCCTGAGTGAAGTCCCGCCCGGCGAGGCCCCCTCGCAACCCCATCAGTGTGGTCTGAGTTAGAACGCTCCGTGACCCAGAGGCTCACCATCTGGACGGAGGACCGCAACAAGAGCCACAAGCCTGCGGGGCCGTGCCGCATTTGTCAGTAAGAACATTACTGTATTCCCTAAAGGGAAGGCCTTCTATTCTATGAGAACTGTGATTCTTGATGAAATTGGCCTAGGTACTTTAAACCCACACATCTCTTGATCCAGTAATTAGATTTATATTGTTTTTGTCCTGTTTTAACCAGATAAATATTCTTTATTTTTCTGACCAGTGTGGAGTCCTCTTTGTGGTGGTATCATTGAGATACTGTACTTTACGTATCACATACTATTTTACACATTGCCTCTTAAGTTAGGCTTGACTGCTCTGCACCAAGCTAGCAGAGGGTCAGTGCAGGTTAATTTAGGGTATGTATCTGACTTACCCTGACTAGAGTGTTGGGTACTGCGTGGATGAGGTACATACACTGGCCAACCAGAAATTCCATTTCTAACATCGAGCAACAAAAGAACGGTACGTGGTCTTACCTGTAGAATACAGGTGTGCTCAAGGTAGTGAAAGTATTTCCTTGTGGACTGTCCCATTCCTTTGATTCACCACTCTTTGTACATGGATGCCTCTTTGCACTCTCCACACAAAATTCCTACTGTGGTGTGATTTTAATTGTTGTAAGCAGCTGGAATCTTCCTTCACTAGTTCCAGATTGCTCTTGTGCTTATGCCCACTAACTGAACAATTGGGTGCAGGTTGCTTTCTGTTTTGTGAAGCTACACATATTTATGAACTAAATTTTTGTTTGTAATGTTGATTTTGCAGCCTTGAAAATTCATCATAGACGAAACACGTGTCGGCTGCCTGGAATTTATGGAATAAATACTTCACCCAACCACTAAACCTCATCGTTCTTGTCTATTAATTGGACCAACTTGATGGTCTTTCACTGTTTAAGGACTGCTTTACATGCTCTGGGTGTATTTTGTGCTTACAAAATAAAAAATGAACTGTTAACCCAGATGCTCCAGTACAGATATCTGCAATGGGAGGTGCCACCCTAAATTTTGGAAAACAAATGTATTAAACATTACTGAGGGGCCACAGAGCAAAGCTACTGGTTTTGCCAAAGCTTCTATGCATGTGTTGACCATCTTACAATGGATATTCACTTTCTTCATTAATAAAGTATAAAAACAATTCAAATAGGACGGCCAATGTATACATATGTGCTGGCTGCCATCTTGAATGTTTTTGGTATATTTTATAATTTGTTACCATTTCAATAAGGCAGACAGTTGAAAATGTGTTGGAAATCTAATTTCAGTAAGAATGATAAAGCATTATAAAACATCCAAAGAAGGGGCACCCATATAGATGGCCTACTTTAAATAATCTTGACACACTTTATTAATAACAAAGAATGGAAAACAAAATTCTAATATGGCCACCACTGCAATGCCCATTTAGGACATGGAGCCCTGCCACGACGGCACAGAAGCAGTGAGTAAGAAGCTGCCAGGTCCTCATAAAGTAAAAAAACAAGGAGCAAAATAACATTTGTCAAAGGAAAAAGTAAAATGTCTTTAAAAAAGAAACAAAACATTGGTCCACCAGCTTTGGCAGTCAAGGGTTCAATTGCTAAGGCTGATGTGCACATAGTGCACAAGAAAAATGCTCTCACTCACAGAGAGGGAGCCAACGACAAAGAGTGCTGGCGCACTGCCCCATGCTGTATGCTGTGATGGTGGAAGACCAGACATAAAAAATGAGGCCTACAATTTTTCTTGAAAATCATGCTACAATTATCTGAAGTTCTGTTTTCCACAAAATTCCATAGCAAATGTCACACACACGTTTTATATAGTTACCACTGAGAAGATGGTAGGATGGTAATTAATCCACTCATGGCAAACTTTATATCCCTTAATCATTATCCTCTTACACAAAGGCTACTTTGGTTTGCAGTAAAAAATGTAAAACATAAAAACATTGAAATCAAAAGTTATAAAATGTTGTATGTTGTAAAGGCAGTGTGTAAAAGGTTTGAGGATATATTAAAATCCCCAGATACCAAACAAGAGAGGAAAACATAACAATCAAATATGTTCTTTTGTGTTATAGGTGGGTAAGGCTGGGGACACCACATATTAGTCACAGAAAAGGAATGTAAGATGAAGAGTGGACATTGTAGTGAAGGGTGAGCAGCTTGGGAAGAGGGTAAGGGATATAATAACATAAAGGTGACTGGGAAAGCTTTAAAATATGGATGAGACCCGTGTGAGGGAAGTAATATGCAAGCAGTGTAGGGGGCGGTGTAGCATGACAGGTGCAGGGAATGTAGGCAAAGAGGCAGCCAAAGTAGAGCAACCCTGCATGTATAATAGTCACGAGTAGGGTGATGGGTGAAGGGGCACATTGATGAGTAGATGGTGCCATGGCTGCAGGAGGTGGCCTCCAGATAGAGAAGGTGTAAGAAGGTAAAGGCTGGTGGTCCACAGGAGCTCCTCTGCGTGAACATAGCGAAAAAAAAGGGGTGTAAAAGAAAGAAATACAACTTGTTTTGCTGCAAAATTATTGGCATAATCAGAAATTAATATTGCACATGAGTAAATGACTACAACGTAATTAGCATAACCTTTTTTGTAAGCAAACAAAAAAAAAAGTAATAGGTTTCCAACCATTAGTTAACTAGTTTGTTTCTGTTACCTATTATTTTCTGCACCATCCTATGTACACTATGACCAACACGTGTAATCCAAAACCACTCAAACAGCTTTGTTTTGCTTTTGTACAATATCCATACACAATAACTGAACGTTTCTTATATCATGTAATCTAATTAATTTGGATCTTACATATAAGATGTGCTGAAAATCTACCAAATTCAAACACACCTCTATTTACTAACATAACTAGTGCTTTTTTTGTTTCAGTACTGATCAGCACTGGAAAACGTAGTAGAGCTCCTGCATTATAAAATGAATATTAAATTACATTAAAATGCTAAACACATTAATGCAACACATAATGTACTCTGGTTATGATAATTCAATTCAAAGATAATTGTCATTATCATTGTCACTACAGTAAAAATGTAATGGAACATTGTTTATTTAAGGTTCAATTATTACTTTGGCACTCTGATTAGTTTACCAAAAGTAGCACTATTGGTATGCATGCCCTATATATTGTTTTTCAGTATTAAAAAACGCATCAATTCTATAGTTTGTGTGTGCAATGTTTAACAATAAGATGTTTTAAGTTACAAACGTGTTAACATTATAAAGTGTTTTACTATTAAAAAACATAATTCAGTTTGCAGACTGTAGTCAATTGATTTTTATCTTTGTTTTCTTGCCCTGTACTACTAAACTTAAATCTTTGTTGCATATGCAGAAGTTAATTAGAATCTACACACTTGCTACTTATGCAAAAATTAACAATGCCAATAGATTTGGCCTTGCCGAATTAGTGCTATGGTTATTTGTTTCATTTTTGTTGCAAGCATATGCAACAAAAACAAAAAATAACGAAAAATGCATCTCACTGCCATACTTGACAGCTGCATACTTGCAATAAGCTATTTAAATTTAATCATAAATGTACCCTCCACAAATATGATTCTTATTGGTGCAAGGAGACCGTATAGTCCAGTCAGAATTTCTGTAACTGAATACATACTTTAAACACACAAGGACGACTACAAAAGTAAATAGGTAAAGCAAGGAAGGAAAGACTCTGTGGTAGAGTAGAGCATTATCCCACTGGTCTTGGCAGTGAAGTGCACTTCTTTGTAGCCAGGTGTACACGTGTGATTAGATGTCACTGATAGTAGAGTCATTGACTGAAGTGGGCTGACCCATTACCCCATGTTGAATGCTGTGGTGGGTAGACTCAAAAAGTGAATGGCAGCTGAACAGATCAGTCATTGGTGAGGAAAGGCCTTCAGTCCATCTATATAGGTATTTTGTATATATTTTGTATACATTTTCTATAATTTATTAATGTTTTTGATTACATGAAGCTGGTGAAACTCTTAAGCTATCGCAAGGCTACACCAACAAATAAAGTTGCACCATTTTATACTATTTTAAAAATACTGATAGTTATATGTTTCAGTAGATAAAATTTCCCCCTTTCCAATCAATGACCAAAAATATATGCTTTTATACACCAGAGAATCAAACTTGCCTTGTTTAAATTTCCCCCTCTTTTTCTTGGGTGGGGTATCTATAAAAGAAAGGAAAATAAACATTATTTACTGCTAAATAACATGCTATGTTCAGTTGAAATACGAAGAAGAGATTTACTGCAACTGATAGTTACAAATTATTTTTTAAATGTGTCAACATTCTCTTTCCTAGGGAAACAAGGAGATGAAAAAGAAACAAATCCACTGGAATATAGAATTATAATTTAAGGGAGCAAGAGGGCTATATAAACAACAAAACAGAAGTCTAGAAAGCTGACCTGAGTTACCTATGCATGGGTGTGGAATTCCTCTCGCTCAATGCCCAGGATATGTTGTTGGAGGTAAAGGACAACACATTTTTTTCATGTTTACTTTGCCATTAGACATGTAAACCCTAACTTTTTGGCTGCCAATTTACAATGGAGAAAAAATGCATCCACGGTACAAGATGTTCAAAACTGTATATGTGGCCGGCCAATGCAAAGACTTTTCCGTTAGAGAGGATGCTTTTACGAAATACATTCATTTGTAAGGTGCTTACACTGATTTCAATACAAACACGTGCACATAGTTGCATAATCTAACAATTTGTTGCTATTTATATTGCTCCATGAGTGCTCCTTCATTATATACAAATATATGCAGAAAAATGAAAGCATGCTTGGTTATTGTTTTGAATATAAAAAGCACCCAAATAATACATGCCAAATATAAAAAACGAACAGGAGTCACAAGCGGTTTTGCTAATTGAAACGTTTTAAAGAGCGCCAATGGTGGTGGATTAGTTGTCATAGTTTAGAAAAATAAATATGATTTGCTTTTTTTTATTAACTAGCCCAGTTTATAGGAGCACAAATTGCTTTGTTAAGGACCTACAGTTTTCAAATAACTTTCTGTATTGGGACCATTGTAGCAACATACTTCTCCTTACAAAAAAGAGATGAAAATGTAATCAATTTGCTATTAGGCAGAACACAAACCTTTCACAACACATTTTTCTTGACACTCTTCCAGTGTTTCAAAGTTGTTTTCATTGCCGTCACATCCACCATATTCAAATACCTCACACTGGCGTGAATGGATGTTAAAGAAGAATTTTTCCAATATTGCTTTGCATGGGCCACTTTCCTTCTTATAACCACAGAAGGAATGTCCAAGAGTCAGTGGCTGTTGGTCAGGATCTACAATAAATGAAAAATACTTCTCAAGTTATTTTTTACATCGAGCTTTGAACAAGCACCAAATCTGGCTACAGCAGTGGTCTTCAAACCTGTTTGAGGGGAGTATTCACTGAATAAAAAGCAAACAGATTGTCTGCCCTACACCCCCAATTGATCTAACCTGCTAATACATTTAATGCTGAATCCTGAACAGCCTACGATAGCAGAACAAACATGGTATTCAGTGGAGCATGACCCCACCTCCTCTCCAAATATTAAATGCAGTGTGTCCATCAGTGCATAGAGAACAGTAAACAGCAGCAGTTCACGCCTGCATTACACAAAAAGAATAGGTACAGCATAGTTAGCAGGGGCACAGCTTTTATTAGTGCAGCATGTGCAAACGCATCAGAGACCGGGCTGCTTGAGGGGCTCATTGCACCCCGATTACGGTCGTCCAACTTCTGAACTAGGTGATAGGGGACCCATTTTCCTGCTTGCAATAGGACAATATCACCATTGCTACACTAATGAGCGCAGGCTTTCCCCCAAACATAGAACAAATACAACAATTACGAACAGTGCAAGCTTCCCTTACACACAAAGCAGGTGCAACCTGGTCTGCACAAATTCAAGCTTAGCCCATGGACTAAAATGAATACCATTGCAGAGGAAGCCAAGCATGAGAGCAGGCAGGCGAGGGGCAAAGGCCTGATATGGAACTGTCCGTGACAATGTGTGCCTGTAAGAGAGTGGAACAGGGACCCGCTCAGGGGTCCTTTTTCCCTGGACAGCATATGTAGGCCTGTGATTTATTTTTCATCATTAGACCTTGATCCAGAGCAAGTGATAAAGGGTAAAATGGTGAAAGGAGAAAGAGAAAGGTTGAAAAACAGTACCAAAGGTAGAAAACAGGCATAAAACAAAACAGTAAGACTGATAAAGAGACAAGAATAGGGTGCAAGATAAAAGAGGCATAAGGAGGAATCCAGAGTAAGCAGCAGTTGTATTTTGTAGCCCTGGCTTTCAGCAGCACTGACAATAGGTTTGGAGGTAAAACTTATTTTTCACATATTAAGCATGGAGTGACCTCCGCTTGCCAAAGACTCTCTGCTGAGTATCTGCAGCCCCAGCTGGCCTCCGCATTACTTCAGCCATACCTCACAGACCCTTTTGTGGCACTCACAGATCACCAGCCAGCCTGAACCACCCTCCGTTAAACCTATGATACCCCGAGCTAGATCATAATCAACCTGGGAAAGCCTCTGCCAGTCCTAAGAACATCTCACCAAGCCCTCAGACTGCCTTTCAGACTGATACTGTTGGGGCTCAAACACACTCTGCCTTGTTCTGAGTCTGTCAGTAACTCTCTGTGGACCTCTGATTTTTCATAAAATCCCTTACGTTGACCTCATTCCATTATATATTATCCACTGTTGGCCATCAAAGTCCCTGGAGCTTTTGGCTGGTCCCAAGGTCCATAACCTTACCTTCCCTTCAGAAGTCTTGAGTCGACCCTTGCATGCTCTCAGCCATTGCTCACAGATCCTCAGCTGGCCTCCACAGACCGTTAGCTGGTCCTCACATTTTTTTTTAGACCTTTTCTACTGGCTGATAGCACCTATTATCCAGCACTGAAGAGCACCTCATCCGGCCCATGGAGCCCTTTGGTTATCCTTTAGAGTCAGCTAGGTTTCCCCGTTGAGCTCTAAGAGTTTCAGCCCCTCCTTTATGCCAACCAGAGACGTTTGGGTACTCTCCATGAGTCCCCATAGCCTCTTCATGAGTACCCATAGCCCAGTTTGCTGCCTAATAGCCCATTCCACTACCTGCCATCAGACAAAAGTGACCCCACGTACCTACATTCACTTTGCAGCAAGCACTGCACTCATTAATCACAAACAAAATCTTAACATGGGAACGAGATGTCCCTTTGCAGTAACCTTTCACAAATACATACACGGTTGTACTCATTCTTACATGCATCTTTTTTCTAGTGTTGAAGATTATTAGCTCTCTCTCTCTCTCTCTCCTCACTTCTAAATGTCTAAATCTTCCCAGTCAAGGAGTCACTGGGATCCATTAAAAATGTGTCTTCACTCAAACATTTAACCTCATGGTTTTGTACTTAAAGCCATCTGGTTCTCCTTATCCTCCATCAAACCACTAGTACACAACATGCTCCACCTTGATAGAACAGACTAAACTGATGAAGGGTACTTTTAACCATAAGAAATCCCTAAGTGCAAACACAGGATCTGCCTTGTTCCAGTGTCTCACCATGGTTATTAACAGGGTTATTAAAACACTCAAACCGCTGAGCCTGACAATGTTACACATTTTAACTGAGCAAAAAGAGTTGATTGATTGTGGTTTCCTAAATACAGAACCAATCAACTCTTCTAACCATATTTTCCAGTGAGATTTGACCCTCCAGTGGGAAAAAGATAAAGACACCCACATATCCCTCTACACACCTTTCCTGCTCGACAAGAACTTACCAACAGTAAGGGTTCTTCTCATGAAGGGTTCAACCATGCACCTGATTTTCATAAAGAATTGATACCTACAAATCTCTTTTTTTTTTCATAAATCTGTTTATTATTGTTTTTTTCTTGTTTAGCTTACATTTCACATCTTGTCTTGATTAGTGATTATTACAATACTGTGTATTTTAGCGCTTGATGTTCATGTTGTTACATGCTTTTTAATACAGCAGTATCACATTTATACTACATTCGCTACGTTATGTCACTGCCATTGTTCTGTTGTTAATCACAGTTTCGATTCCTGTTAAGGTAACATTGTTTTGTCCCAAGTGTCAGATTGTTGCGCCTGGCTGAGAAAAATAGGGGGAGCAGATAATATGATTTTTATATAGATTAACCTTAAAGTGAAGAAGAGTAAAAGAAAAGAGGAACATGTGTAACAATAACATTGGCCGATGTCCACACCTATGGAATTAATTTAAATTTTGCTGTTTTCATGCCGGGTTGGGGATCAATTGTGACAAATCAGTTTGCAGGCGGGGGAGGGGAGGGTCTTTTGTGGAAGTCGTTGCTTATGTCCTTCTCGGTTCTCAATGTCTTAGTTTGCTCAATTGTGCTGTGCGTTCTATTCCCCTATGTGATGTGATCTTCTCATTTGTGGATGTCAGTTCGCTTTAGTCTAATCTCTCCCCTGTCGGGTGTGATTCCGTGTTATATAGTTGGGATAAGAGCCCCTCCCAGTCAATGGAGATCGTGAATTGTCGTAGCCCTAGGGTTTCTTCGCGTTTGAGTGCTAAGTTTTCTGCTCCCGCCCATACCCTAAGTGAGCGTCTCCAGGCCTGTATCGGTGGAGGGTCTGGAGAATTCCACCTTTGGGTCACCAGCCGTTTCGCGACAATTAGTCCTAGGTCTATGAAACGTGTCTCTGCTCTGTGTTGTTTGCTTCTTGGGAACAGTCCTAGGATGCATGCCTCCCATTTAAAGGATTATTTGTTGTGTTATGCAAGTAGTTAGGTTGTCAATCACCGCTCTCCAGTAGGTGCCTAGGCTAGGACAGGACCACATCATGTGCAGCATGTCCACTCCAATCTCACGGCATCTGGGGCAGGCCGCATCCTGACGGTTAAAGTACTTGTTTACACGTGCAGGTGTAAGGTAGGCTCTGTTCACAATATAATACTGGATTAGTCTGAATCGCGAGTTACGTGGTATGTTGAGGTGGCTTGAGATGGCAGATCTCCATTTTGTTATCGCGATGAGTTCGCCCGCGTCTGTTTCCCATGCCATACGTAATGTATCACTTTCGGGGGCAGTTTGGATTCTCAGGGCGTCCACTAGCCAGCTGACCTGATGTTGGCCGCAGCCCACCACCTGTAGGTACTGGACCAGCAGGTGGGTGGGCGGAACCGTTGTGATGTCTCCCCACCTGGAGCTCAAAGACCTCACCAGTGAGCAGTATAGGACGAATTGGCAAGGCGGGAGCCCCATTTCTTGGAGCTTGGCAAACGGTAATAGTCGGTTGTCGTCATATATGTCACCCAGTGTATGTAGTTCTGCTCATGCCATGAGTGCAGTTCTGTGTCTGATGTGATCCTTGTGCCCCTCGGTGTGCCCGCCAGTGCCAGGGCGGGTGCGAATGGGATCGTCGATCCCGTAAGGCAGAGTGATCTATGATAGCATTTGTGGGCTGTTTTAAGGAACATTTGTCGTGGGGTTCGGGCATGTGTGAGAGGATGAAATAAATGCTGTATTTGTTGGAGCGAGTATGGTCCTGTCTCTGTTGCTGTATCTGCCAGTTGTTTACCAGCCAGCATCTGGATATCCACTGAAGTTGGGCTGCCAGGTAGTAGTGCTCCAGGTTGGGAACCGCTAGCCCGCCCTTGTCGGTTGGTAGGTACAGTTTTTTCAGGGCTACTCTGCAGCAGCCATTGTTCCATATAAATTCTCTCAGCCCTGTTTCCAGTGTCTTAAAGAAGCTGGGGGGGACATAATGTGGTAGGTTAGTAAAGAAGTATAGGAGTCGCGGGAGCACCACCATTTTTAGGAGTTCCATTCTACCCACCACTGATAGTGGTAACGTTCTCCAGAAAGCCATTTGGGATCTAACTGAGGATGTTGCTTTTACTAAATTACCCTCGAATATATCTTCTTCGCTATGATAGACTTTGATGCCCAGGTATCTAAATGTGTTTGGTTGCCATGGGACTGGACTTTCGGTTAGGATGAGTCTCGGGTCTGGTAGGGTTGGGTTGATTGGGAAGAGGCCTGACTTAGACCAGTTAACCTTAAGACCTGACATATGCGCGAAGTGTCGCAAGAGCGAGCCAGCCCTTTGTGGAATCTGTGTGATGTCTCTAAAATATAGCAAGAGGTCGTCAGCGTAGAGTGACACTATGTGTAGGCCGTCTCCTAAAGGTATTCCCCAGTTGGATCCCTCCTCGCGTAGGGCAGCCGCTAGGGGTTCCATTGCGAGTGAGAATAGTAATGGTGAAAGGGGGCAACCTTGTCTTGTACCTCTACCTACCCGGACTGGTTCTGATATCGCGGAGCTCAGACCCACCCTTATCGTTGGTCTGGTGTATAGTAGTTTAATTAGGCGAGTGAAAAATGGTCCCATGCCATATTTTTGCAGCACTTTGAACAAGTAGGGCCATTCCAGGGAATCGAAGGCTTTCTCCAGATCAAGGACCAGGCAACCCGCTCGAGGCCAGGCCCGCTTAGCATATTCCATAACCCGGAATAGTCTCCTGATATTCTGGGAGGTGTCTCTGGCTGGTACAAATCCGTTTTGGTCGGGGTGTATCAATTCCGGCACGCTTGGCGCCAGTCTTGTCGCTAATATCTTAGCTAATATTTTATAATCAGTATTTAGCATTGCTAGCGGCCTGTAGGAGCCCATGTCTATTGGGTCTCTTCCAGGCTTGGGAAGGGTGACCAGTAATGCCTCCCTTTGTGTGTCCGATAAGTGGCCCTCTTGTTCGGCTGTTTCGTATACCTGGAGTAACTTGGGCGTTAGGTGCACCGCATATGCTTTGTAAAAGTCGACTGGTAGCCCATCTGGGCCTGGCGTTTTACCTGAGTTGAGGTCTTTGATACTGCCTTTGATCTCCTCGAGGTCCAGAGGTGCCTCAAGGGTTTCAATCTGGTCGCTTTCTAGGTTTGGGAGTTTCACTTTGGTAAGAAATTCCGCACTGGGGTCTTCTCCAGGGGTTGTCTTTGAGGTGTAGAGCACCGTATAGTGTTTTATAAATTCAGTTTGTATCTCTGCAGGTGTGTATACTATCTCCCCTGTTTGTGAGCGAATTACCATTATCGGTTTTCTCTCACAGTCCCGTCGTAACAGCCAGGCCAGTAATTTACCTGCTTTATCAGCTGACGCATGAGTTCTCACAGAGTGTGCGGTGTAGTTTAGGCGTCTCAGACGCTCTAGTAGTGTCTGGTGGTCTGTGTGTAGTGCTGCTAGTTTCGCCTTTTCAGCTTGGTCGTTAGTGACTTCGTCTTCTGACTGCGGTAGGATCCGCTCTATTCGGGCCAAGTCACGTTCAACAGTTTTGCACATGTTGCATTGAGCTCCTAGGCAGTGTCCTCGGATAAAAACTTTGAATGCGTCCCAATCAATTAGTCCCGAGGTAGCCGTGCCTTCTTTTTGTTCAAAATACTCTAACATTGCAGTACTTCATGATGCTCTGAAATCAGCATCTTCTAAGAGTTCTGGGCTCAGCTTCCACGTGGGGATAGGTTAGTGGGGAGATATCCAGCACAACCGTGCTATTAAGGGGTTATGGTCTGAGTGCATGCGCCCCATGTATACTGGGTTCTCTACTACTGTGGCAAGATTCGCTGTGCAGAATATGTAATCTAGGCGTACATTTAGGGAATGCGGGGCGGAGTAGAAAGAGTAAGTTCTGTCTTCTCTGTGTCTCTGTCACCATATATCTATTAATTGCCATTGTTGAGTCCAGTTTGCCAGGCCTCGCGAAGCAGCCACCACTGGGGATGTTGGCAGCGGAGGGAAGGAGCGTTCTAGTTCTATGTCCTGCACGCAATTGAAGTCTCCTCCTAGTATCCACGGGAGTGTGCTCCAATGTGCTAGGTGGCGCGATAGGGTGTGTAGAAAGGTAATTTGGTCTGTGTTTGGGGCATATATGGATCCCAATATAACTGTGCGCCCTGCTAGTTTCCCTTTGATGAGTACATATCTACCCTGCGGGTCTATGATCTGTTCTTCCGCCGCAAAGGGGGTGCCTGCCTTAATCCAGATGAGCGCGCCCCTGGCATACGCAGAACATCCTGTCGCGTATAATTGTCCTCGCCAGCGCTGGCGTAGTCGGGGGATTTCCTAGTCTATTAGGTGTGTCTCTTGTAGGAGCGCCAGTTGAATTGAGTGTCTTTTAAGGAGGAGTAGATGGCATATCGCCGCTTGGGGGTATGTATACCTCTTACATTCCAGGTAATTGTTGTGTATGTAGCCATGTGTTAAGTGTTGGGACTTTTTCCCGCTTCGCCCACTTATGTCCCCTGTGTTGCGTTATTTCGTTAGTTTTCCGTTCCCGGCTGAAATTGATAAAGATTGTGTATGGCCATTGGCAAAAACAGAACTTAGTTAATACTATTAGAGCAGTTAAACAACAGGTCACCGCCCAAACATTGCAACAAAGACAAGAACGTACAAGTGCGTGTCTATACATTTTGAGGCTCCACTGATAGGATTGTAGGGGTGGGCCAGTTGTGCCAGGAGATGGTGTAGTCTTAGGCCTTGTGGTCCGGTTGTGGCAGATAATTAAGATGATAGGTGGGAACGCAGGGGGACCCCCCAGTGTATTTGTTCGTCAAGAAAGAAAACCAGCAGTAATATAGATGGGGGGGGGGAGAAGTAGAAGCAGAGGGGCTAAACAACAGGCATCGCCCGCCCTCATCTTCATCTGCGCATTCAAAGCCCCCTCATGGGTTGGCTTAGGCATTGGTTAGTTGTGTAGGCTGTTTGCTCGCCTATTAGTGCGATTCGTGTGAGCGTCTCGGATTGATTGTTTCTTATAGAGTGATATGACTTTGCTTTGTACAGGAATTTTTAGAAGATTTCATCCGCAGTGGCTGGTGTCACAGGGGGTCCTTCGATAGGGCCAGATTCTGATAGGCGGTCCGGCGTAGGGGGACGGTCGCTGGTCATTTGTGAGAGTTCCGTGTCTGATCCAGAGCTCGGGGAGATGTGCCCATCGTTGTCGCAGTGTGTATTGCTTCCCTTCTCTCTCGAATTAGTTGTTCCAGGTCTGGAGCACATTTGGTTGGCCCTGTATGAGTTACGTTTCTTTTCCGGTCTCGTTTGTTGCGGCTGCGCTTGGCCTGGGGTGTTCGTTCAGTTCGCTCCGGGGTATCGGAAGTTGAGAGTCCTGTTGATTCAAGCCAGTCCCATGCTGCCTCGGGGGTGGGGAAAAAGTGTGTTTTGTCTTTAGCCAATACTCGAAGTTTAGCTGGGAACAGTAGCGAATAGATTAGGCCCAGTGATCGTAGCTTACGTTTCACAGGTAGATAAGAGGCCCTATCCCTCTGTACTGCTAAGGTGTAGTCTGGAAACAGCAGTATTTGCATGTCGTCTATTCTGGGTGGTGGCGCAGCTCTTATTGTTCGTAGTATGATGTCTCTGTCCGCATAGTGGAGGAGGCGTATTATGAATGGGTGTTGAGTGCTCCCCGGAGGCCTCACCCGGGCCGGGATCTGGTGAGCAAGTTCCACGGAGAAAAAAGGAGTGAGCGCTCTGTCTGGCACCAATCCTCGCAGCCAAGTTTCCGAGTAAGCCGCCGGTTCTCGACCCTCCACGCCCTCCGGTAGATTCACCACTCGTATATTATTTCTTCTGGATCGGCCTTCTGCATCTTCTGCCCGTCGCTCCAGCTCTGTTACTCTGGCTTGTATGTCTTCCATTCAGGTTTTCAGTTGGGTGGTCGCAGGCGTTAGCTCCTGTATTGTGGTTTCAATCTCTTTGGTTCTGTCTGATAGTTTGCGGTGGTCCGCGTGTAGGAGGGTGAGGTCGCTCACTACTCTGTCTATCTTTGCTTCTAGTGATGTGCGGGAGCGCTCTAGTGAGTCCCCAATGCATTCCACCGCAGTGAGTACCGCATCTAACTTCTGGTTATCTTGAGTTGGGAGGTCTGGTGCTTTCCCAGATCCAGCTCCTGAGTGGAGTCGTCCGGCTCCAGCCATGATTTAGTTTGTTGAGAGGTTAGTTTAGTTTCTGGTCTTCACTCTGCTCTCAGTTTGTTTGCGCACACACTACGCACTATGGGTTAATGTCCATTGGCGAGTTGTTGAGGGGGTGCACCGTGCGGCGCTAGTTCTCAACTATTAACTGAGGGGCTTCTCTATTATCAGTCTATCTTGGATCTTCAGCGTGGGTTCCGGGTCGTGTATAGACTTGCAAGGATTCACTTTTGGCGGAGGCGTCTCTGTAGTATTTCATTCGTCTTTAGTCTCCGGCAGGTCGCGTGGCTTCAATGTTGTGTTCCTCCTGTGGAGCTCCTTTTTTTGATTAGGGGAGGATTGGGCCCGCTTGTCGGGGGTGAAGGGACCGCGACCCCGTGACAGCATGTGCAGCCCAGTCGGTTAATGCCTCCCTCCGGGCCACCACTCTCCGCTCATGTGGCGCCCCATGCGTCCCCAGGGACTCCGGCTGGCTCAGAGGCCCAGGCGTCACTGTGGGTCTGTTTTAGTGGCTCTAGCAGTCGTGAATGGCCAGTGAGTTAAATTTTCTGGGCCTGGTCGCCTTCTCCCTGCTGGGTGCGAAATGAGTGGGGAAGAAGAGGGAATCAGGGGGTATCCCTTTGGTGTTTCATGCAGCAGCTCCCATGAAGGGCCTATGCACAGTTCCTTTTTTGATTTTCCTTCCCTCCTTCCTCCTTCCTCTATCTCCTCCCTCCTTAAAGAAAGGAGGGGAAGAAAAGAGGTTGGCGACCCAGGGAGGGCTCCCAGTTGCCGCGTGTCACTTCAATAGGGCCCTCTCTCACCTTCCCGCTGGTCCGTCCAGTCATTCAGGGCCCCGTGGGCATTTCCAGCATACGGCTGCAGTGAAGGGATGGGAAATGCCTCGATGCCACCTAGACCAGGCGTCGCGTTATTTTACTGTTTTGTGGGAAGGGGGGGAAGGGAGTGCCCTCTCTCACCGGCTGCTTCCAGGGGTCTCCGGCGAGGGGACCAGCAGAAGTCCAATCCTTGCGCGCGGCTCTGGCCGCGCTCGCCGCCTCTCCTCACTCGCATCTCTTGCCCCTCAGCTCCGCCTCATGGCGCGGCCCGCACGATCGCGGAACCGCTCAGGAGCCAAAGCCGCAAAGGGAGCGGCTCCAGCCCAGGAAGCCCCAGTGCGTCCACCGGGTCCAGGCGGCCAGCGCGAGACGTCATGACCCCCCCCCTGCACCTCCACCTAGGCGCTGTTTAAGCCGGTTACGGCGTGAAGTTCTACCAGCTCGCCTCCGCCATTTTAGGAGGTTTAGTCACGCCCCCTTGATACTTTAAATCTCATACCTCTTAAATTGGAGTAAAACCACTTCTTTAACCTTTTCAAAATCTTAACCTGTATGCACTTTCCCTATGTCAAACTACAGACGAAAATGGTAACATATACAGTCCATAAACACATTGAAAACAAACATTACAAAGTTTAAAGGTCTCATTTTAATGTGCTATTGCAAGCAGACGCTAGCATGCACAAACGTGCAGAGACCTTTTGTTCTGTATCTCTGTAAAACCTGTCTCTTTCTGTGTCCCTTATGCCTTTGCATGTTGTTTTATTCTCCAAAAATCCAGAATTGTGGTTTTGAATTTCCTAAGCTTGCAGTGCAGGTGCCATTGAATTCAGCACCACAAGCTTGGGGAAGAAGAACAAACATTGGAAAAGCATGTAAACACAGAAACACCAAACTGCTGATCATGTCTGGCATACACAAATGCTCTTTAACACATTAAAGTGTGTCCTGTTGGTGTTGCCACCAAAAAAGGTGCAAAAAAAAGTAGAGTGTGTTCTGCATATAGTTGATAATAAAAGATAAAGGGCCTGATTTAGGTGTCATCAAAGGGAATTCTTCATCACAACTGTGACAGATATTCCGTACGACGTATTACTATCCCCAAAGGATAGAATTGGATCGTAATACAGCGGACGGGATATCCATCACGTTGGTGACGGAGTATTCCCCTCCGTGACCATCTAAAACAGGCCCTAAGAATTCAATGTGACAAACAGATGATTCAGTCCACTTTTCAAATGAAAAAGTGCTTCAGTTATTCCAACGTAAGCACTTTCTAAAACGCAGAATAGCACTCAAAACAGCCAATAACGAGGTAAGAAATAAATAATACTCTGGGAGGGGCCAAGGCCCATTCTAGTTATACTTTTACAAATATATGTCACAGTAGGTCGTGTGAACAGGTATACTGTGACTCCAGACCTAAGCAGAGCACAGACTCAATAGCCAGGCCAAGTGAATATGCCAAAACTAGTTTCTGAATAATATGACAATTGTAGAATCATCTCCTTCTGCCCATGTAATTTCTATTGGTTTGGCTGGATTCCTGTGTACTACTCTGATCTCGCGAGGTTGTTTCTATTGAGTATGGTTTGTGTCTTTTTTTTTGTAAATGACAACAGATGCCTAACAAAAAGAGGTCATTTCTGAGGGTGTTTCTTCAAGGACGTTTTGGCATCTGACGGTGCCCTGGTTTATAGAGAAGTATTCTCTTGACCTGGGGGTATAGCAAGAAGGAAGATATCGATTTGTTTGACTCTGTAATATGATCAGTCAGTTGTAAGAGTACTTGTTGAAGGCAGATGACTAAGAAATAAAGAGTCTTCTGTAAAGCTGCAGGAATGTTTTTGAAGAGTAGGTCATTTGGGGTAGCTTTTCCCCGTAGGCATTCCATTATCAGTAGTCCACGGAAATCTGTGCACAGTATCTTTCCCCTTATGTTTTAAAAGAGACTGACTGGCATAGAGAGTGAGGTCACTCATGCGACTGGCATGTTTAGAGTTCTTGTAAATGTTTACCTGGGTAACACCTGCCTTCTGATTCATCCACCCAAACTGGAGCAAAGGGCAAGGGGAAGGAATCAGGCAATAGTGCATCAGTAAGTGAAACAAAATGGCAAGGTGCCATTTACTGTTCCCTGGGACATGGGGAATAGGAGGTTGTGAAATTGGCAACCGATGCTCAGCACAGGCGTGTACAAATCTTTTATGTGTGCCACATGTGATACTAGCACCTCAAAAGGCTGCCATGCTGCCACTGACCATGCAGATCACATTGCACATTTCTGCACTCCCGTTCACATAGCAGTCGATGTACAAATTGCACATCCCTGGTGTACCAATGGAAAATGTACATTAGGCCTCACTCACCCTTCTGCCTCCAGTCTATGTACTAACAGCAGTGGCCGAGGGCATGCAAGGCCACATCGTAGATTGTACATTTACAGGGTGGATCACAAAATAACCTACCTAATTAATATTAATCAGCCATATCGCAATTTGCAACACTTTAATTGACTGAAAATGCAGGGATGGAGGCCTGCAATGCACCGAAGACGAAAAGGGAAGATGTGCCATGTGGACTTCTTCCTTTTTACAAATCAGTTTTCACCCACTTTGAGGGGTGTCTGTGTCTGACCAATGGTTTGCCGTAATAACTGCGGTCACAAATCATTGATACATTCATTTTCGAATCCCAACTAGGAGAGGGATGCCCCTTTCACACCTCTTTCTATTTGAGCCAAGTTTATTAAAGCCCTTTGCGAGTCAGAAAGACCTTTGAAACTCACAAATGGGTTTTCATAAACAGCAAAAAGTTATTTTGCAGTCAAAAACCATGTGATTTTGCAAATTGTAAGCTTTGCGACTATAAAATACCTTTGTACATGAAGTCCAAAGTGATGCGTGCCTGGGATAGTGTCTTGGATCCAGGCGTGAAGTTAGGAAAGTCATGTTACTTCTTTGGTACACAGACCTCTGGGGTGGTAACACCACAGGGGCAGCAGGCAGCACTAAGGACCCGTTAACAGGCTGACAACATTGTGTCTTAATTAGCTGCATAGTATGCCTGGTAAGTGCCACATTTTACATGCAAAATGTACATGAGTCACTGACGTGAAAGATGACAGATCACCCAAAAATCCAGGCTGGACTCGCCACTAAGAACAGTCTAGCTAATGAGAACTGTTGCGAGGAGCTGGACTGGAAAAATACATTTTGATGTTAACCTGGTTCTCCTACATCCTGTTCTCAAGCAGGCCCACAGCTATTTCAAAAATGTCCCTCAAACAAGGACAAAAAACTGAACACTGGTCATGAACTCACAGGATACGAGTAGGCATTATCCAAAAGCAGTGACATAACAACGAGTACTATTTGGCGAAGAGGTCTTTCAAGTGTATTCCCACTATCCCTCTGTAGTATTATTTTTGCCTAAACTGAATACAGCTAACAAAGCTTCATGTGTACTAATTTGGAGGAGATGTTGAGTTAGATAAGGAATTGATGGTCCAATTCTACACTTAACTGGGCTCTAATCTAGACTAGCTCAGTCGAGCTGGATTTGGAATCCATATTGCCAGAGATGCTCTGGTCATGTCAGTCTCAAAATAATCACTATAGCTTGTCCAACATAACAACACGATGGACACTACCACTTCCCACACAGAACATACAGCTAGAGACCACAAAATAATACTGCATTATGAGAAACAATGCTGAAAGAGGTGTAGTTCCATACACATGTGACAGGGATAGCTTTGTGTAAAGACTGCCCATAGTGAATTTAGGCCAAGTAAAGTATGAAGTTCTCTGTAAGTGATACAAATTCTCGCCAGAGAACCCATTAGACGAGGTGGCATATGGTAAACTCTAGTCCACAATGGAGCTGAATATGTGGCCAGAGCTGAAACCAGACCTCAAGCCAGCCCGGTGGAGCCAGACGCGTTTTGATTGCAAGGTAAAAAACAAGGGGGAAGTAACCTAGACTTCTGCGGTAAATAAATAACTTGAGAAATCTCCGTACACAGTTAATGTAACATTGAAAGAAATTTATTACATCATATATTTCTTTGAACTTGTTATTCCAGACATTTGCATGTAAATTTCTTTTAAACATGTCATTCTATATATCAAAATTGCATACGTCTAGATAGGTGCTCCTACTACAAACAGTGAAGGTGCTGAGGTGCAAGTGAGTGAAGGTGATATATACAATGAATGCAAGAAGTGGTCAGACAAAAATTGGGGAATTCACAGTGGCTCCCGTGGTCCAGGAAGCCGTGGAGTCTCACAAATAATTTTTTATTCGTATAATCCACTCTTAGAGATATGTCGACGTTTCGACACCGTATTGGAGGTGAGTCAAAGAGGGGTCATCATCAGGACAACGAAATTCGGATTGGTAGCACCTAAATTCCAGTGTGTGAAAAACCATCTAGGTGGTCAGGGGCATCTACACAAATTGAAAAAGTCCCAGGGTCTGGGGGTCTAAACTTATCTCGTGGAAAGTGTGTGGTCGTAGAACCATGGAGCGCCAATGTTGTATAGGGCTCAAATTGTAAGTGTAGCGTTAGTCCCAGGATCACTTGTTGGTCACCTAACCAGGAGCGCCGAACCAATCATGGGCTCGGGGTATTGATTACTGGTTGAACATCCAGCTGGCAGGCGTCAGTGGAGTAAGTGGAACTGTGTTCCGAGGTTATTCGAAGAATGCTGGGGGTGTACACGATGTACACGATGTATCCTGTATCACAAAGCAGCCGCACGTGGAGTGTGCGAGGCATCTCCAATGGAGCAATGAGGGAAGATGTAGGGCAAGGTGCTGAAGGAAGAGCCGGCCGAGTTCACCCAGGGTCAGTTAGAGAAGGACAGCAAAAAAATGAACAATTTTTCATCTCTGCTTCTCACATTATCTTAGTAGGATATCCTTCTTTGAACCACCTTGACTTTGACTGTGACTGTATTTTAAATTGTTTGTCCTATGGAACTGCCTTTGTTTATAGTGCTGCTAAAAATGCTGCCTTGTTTCCCAATTCCCAAGTCACATTGTATCACTCAGAGAAACCGCCTAATATCTTACCCAATTTACATGTGTAAGGAAAGGGCTTTTTTCCCTGATCACACACACACCCAAAATTCTGGGCTAATGCTGCTGGTTTTTTACTCTGAAGTGCACTGGGCCCTGCTGACCAGACCTCAGTGTATGTGCTCTGACCCCTAAAAAGATATGTACAACTGGCTATTACCTGACTGGCATTCTTAGCATATTTATATGTCCCCCTTATATGGTACTGTAAATTAAATGTCATCGGTGGACTAAACCACTTAATGAGCTCCCACTGCAGTGACATGGTGAAACAAGGCTCTAGCTCTGCCACTGCAGCCTAGTCAATCAGCTTTTAAAATGACAGCTTGACATGGCAAAATAACCCTTATTGCTAAGTCTAAACGTCCCTTTAAAAAAATTATAAGTCACCCCCAGGGGATACCTTAGAACAGTGGTTCCCAACCTTTGGTCCGGGGCCCACTTGAGGTCCATGAAGGGGGTCTGGGACTGCTTAGAAAATTAAATAATATTAACAGAATAATAAAGTGTATATCAATAAAGTGGCTAAATATACAATTGAAAACTTTAAAACATACTGTAAATGTCAAGGAATTTAAACTTGAAAGCTAAAAATTAAATTAGTATCCTCAGAATCGTGGGAGCAGTACAGGTGCATCAAACAGAACATAGTATTGGTGATGGGTGGCTTCAATTGAATTCAGAAAAGACCCAAACTTCCTATTAAAATTATTTTGTTTTATTTTTTATTTATATTTGTTTGCAAATTAAGTAAAATGTGTTATAATTTGTGTATTTGTTTGATGAATGCTTGTTTCTGTATACTTTGTGTATTGTTTTGCAATTCAAATCTCTGGCTTCCATTAATGGCTCAGTGGGGGATCCCTAGACTACAATAATGATTCACTGGGGGTCCCCAGGTTCCAGTAATGATGAAGTGGGGGTCCGCAGAAGTCAAAACCTTGAGAGTGCTAATATTAAAAAGAAGGACATGCTTCTTTTATATTTCACATGTCCTAACAGCGAAAACTCACAATTTCCATTTCAATGTAGCAAGGGTTTGTAGTCCCATTGACTAACTTAGTGTTACAGATGGCTAAACGTTAAGAGATAACTTCCATTTTGGACCACCTAATATAGTGTTTTGAGTGATCAAATTAATACCCACATTAAACCCAACATATTGCTGAAGTTAGACTTAAGTTCACTTCTAATATAAAGGTGACTTTAGAAAGTCATCACTTTCTTGCCCCAAAGTTCTAGTAAAAGTTTCTGATTAAGTACAGCAGTTGTCGAGCAGAATGTACCCAGGTAGGACAGCATTGTGCCAGCACTGCAGGACCAAGGGTGCCTCCTTCCTGCGCCTGGCATGGTCGTGCTGTTTGGTACACAAGTACTGGATGTCTGAGACGATACAAGTAGGAGCTATCAAGCATTGAGCTTGATAGCACATCACAACTCCGTCTCCTAGGAATAATAAAGAAACCCCAGGGGAAGAAAAAGCAGTGGAAATTTACACAGCTCTCACTGGTACTTGCAGAGAGGTGAGTGGTCATGGAGTGGTTGAGAACTAGGGGACCCTAGCTCCAATGCTGGTGCAGAGACGTGACTGAGTGGGCACTGGTGGAGGAGACACACATTGGCTTAACTAGGAAAGATCACAAAGTAATGGAAGACTTGGATATCTGGGCAGAAATCATCACACATTTCCAGAAGGGAGGAGAGGGAGGGCCAACAACAAAGCCAGAAACCAGAGCATAACAATGGAAACTACTAGTAGCTCCCACAGGGACCAAAAGAGAAGTAAGGGGGAGGCGGTAAGGTCCAAACACCAGGAGGGTTTGAGGAAAATTCTGGATCATACAAGGATCTGAGGAGTATAGGTGAGACTCAGAATGGAGAGCAGAGCAGACCCACAATGGCTATATATAACTTTGAGCAGAGAGATGTGAATGTATATTGTAATACTAAGGAACGCACTAACCTAATCTTGGTTGTTGCATAATACATAAAGTCAATGATGTTGAGAAAACAAATAAAGCAATAAAGAGTTAAAAAAAAGTACAGCATGTGTCACCTAGGAAGTCTGCAGCCCTCCTCTTTGGAGATGTGAATTGCTCCCAGCAACAGGGAACAAAAAGCTTCTTGATGTGACCTCCTCCTGCCAGGATTGACAGAGGGCTAGATCGCCCAGTTTCAAAAATACATCTGCAAATGCTAGTCACGCTGTAGCCCGCCATTTTCTTTGCATAGGTAGGCAGGCTAGAATATCTTCCAGAGGGGGAAAATCTATTGCAGAACCGGTTTTCCAGGAGAAGTAACCCATCAAACAGAACACGTATCGGGGGCGTACCTCCGAACAAGGGAGGAAAGGTTCTGACATCTTGGATGTGGGCAGAGACATGCACAGGAAGTGATGTAAGAATGGATAGGATTGCCCCATAAGAATTGTTCCCTCAATTGCTAGTTAGGACTCTCAACGCAAAAACTTGAAACTGGCATAAAAGCTGCACCCATGAGTACCAGCCTCAGAACACTACTAGACACTGACAGGACATAGTAAGAACTACACATGCTGAACCTGTGTGCCTCAGAAAGAAAGGCTGCACAAAGAAAGACTGCACGTGCTGAACCAGAAAGGACTTCAGAAAGAGAATGGCTGCTCCTGCTGTTGACTTCCTGGAGGGAAAGATACCAAGGGTCTGATCTGTTCTCTCTTGTGCCAATGACCAAGGAGTGGACTCCAAGAGCTAGGGGGCTAGCTGCCTGTTAAGCTTTAGGAACTTAAAAGCTCAAGCTGTGCCCCTGCAAAGTGCCCAGCTGACCTGTTACCACTGGACATGTCCTGAACTTCGCTGATGCAGCCCATGAGAGCGACTCCTAGACTTCAAGAGGTGCCCCCCACAACCTGGACCTCTGGAGGGAGCTAGAGCATACTCCTTCTCCAAACAAAACTGTAACTTGTAAGCCTAAAGCTAAAATATAACAGGTTTTGGCACAGAACTGGAGGTTCAAACAATACCACTACTTTGTAGGTAGCCTTAAACATACATCAAAAACCAAAGCTTCCACCGGATTGCTGGACATCGCCTGTCCATCAACGTTGAACCCAATGCCAGACCCAAGCTGCAGAGGACCCCTCCAATAAGCCTGTCAATGAGAAAAAGAGCCCCAAAAGTTTCTGAGTGCAACGGTAAAATCTTGACTGAACCAACCTGGCCCCTGCATGAGGAATGCTCTCCATCAAGTTCGGCATCAAACTTTGACTTTGGCCCATACCCTTTCATCCGAGGCTCATAGACTACCGCTACAAGTGAAAAGCAGTAATTTATAACACTCTATAAGGGCCAGATGTATCATTAATTCCAATGGCAATTACCAAATTTCACTTTTTTGCGAATCGCTATTGGAATGTATGAAACTCTAGGAGTTTCATATAGCGATTCCTAGGGCTCACAAATGGGCCTACCTCATTAATATTCATGAGGTAGGTCGTAATTTGAGACCCATTGGCAATAGCTACAATCACAGGGATGGTGGCCTGCTGGGCTGGGCAGACCACCATGTCGGTAATTGCTTTTGAATACATTGTTTTTTTTATTTTTTTATTCAGCCCGTTTTCCTTAAAGGAAAATGGGATGCGTTTAAAAAAGAAAAAAGAAAAGTTTTCTTTTCATTTTTTAAGAGTAGGCAGTGATCCATGGGACCACTGCTTGCTCTTAAAAAATGTTTTTGCATGCATTCACAAAGGGGGAGGGGTCCCTTGGGGACCCCTCACCCTTTGCGAATGGGTTACCACTAATTTGAAATTGGCGGTAACTGCGATTGTTGTGCGACTGCATTCACGGTCACAAAACAATCATACATGCCTCTGCAATTCGGTATTAGGAAGGGACACCCTTGACAAAGCCCTCCCAAATACCGAATCAGTATGTAGTCGCAAATCCAAGAAGTTACCAAATCGCAAATTGGAATTGATGCATACCAAAATGCAGTTTTGCGATCGGTTGGGCTGTTCGCGCTTGCAAAAATGTTTGATACATTTGGCCCTAAATGAATTGAGTGATTTATGGAAACCTTGCAAAACCCTTGGTCAGATGTTTGTACTTTTTGCACCTACTTAAATATAAAAATATATACTATTTTTATAAATTGGAGTGGAATTTTTATTGTGTTGTGCTTTTTAGTTATTGACTGTTTTGGCACTGGCAAATGCTTTACACTTGAGTTAAGCTTAACTGTTCTGTGCCAAAGGCTACCCTTTACTGAATTAATCCAATCCAATGGGATTTAAATTACGGTGGATGGGATATCTGTCACTGTTGTGACAGAGTTACTCTGAAGCCAATACCTAAATCAGGCCCCTAGTCTCTTATTTTTGCAATAGATATTTTTCAATCTTACTGAAAACAGAAAATTGAGGTTTCTTCCATACTATTCTTCACCTAGAAAAGTGACCACTTTTCCAGAAAGCTGTATTTTTTCCAGACATAGGCATTCACTCCACAGCAAACACACCAGTCGTGCAGTAAATTTCAAAATGTTGAATAGAATCTTGAATCCAACTTGACTCAAAGTCCTGTTGATATGACAGTGTCACAGGGATAAGTAAATAAAAGAGCTTTAACGGGACCAGCTTGATTTATTCAACCATACAAATCCAATTCATTAATTCAAAGACAACCCACCAATCTTACCTGAATTGTATTGCTGTTCTTCCTCCTCCTCCAAAGCTTTAGTCACACTGCATGAAAAACAGGCCAGCAATAAGGGTACGAAGGGCCATGACAACCTGTCAATCTTCATTATATTAATCTTTGTTGTGCTAAAATAAAATCGGTACACTAAGATGTAAGATCGAGCCAAAGACGATACTCACACATTTTTGGTGTATTCAGACTTTAATCACCATATAGTTGTACAAAGATGACAGGTATGACAAATGATACCAAGAATCAAATCACTCTGCACAGGGTAGCTCCAAGAAGCAGCTTGACTTATTTATGAATCACACACTTGTATGTGCACCTGCGAGAAGCATGCTAATGGTTTGAGGGAGTCTTGGTACAAGGGGCTTAAGGGGAGCTTTAGGCTAATGATTAATGTTGGGTGATTTAAGTATGATTCAAGTATAATTTTGGCGTACGTTTAATCAAGATTTAATTAAGAATTACTTTAGGCGGGGGAGTGGCAAACAGCATGGCGGGCTAGACGTGCCCGGGATGAGCTCCGGACGGGCCCATTGATATCCTGAAGTAATCCTGCCCTTCGATACCGTTCAAGACCTTCTCTGACGCATCAGGAGGTGAAAGTAGCAGGGGAGAAGACGGAGGGCAGATAGCGGAGACGTGGGAGAGATGGAAAGGGGCGCTCGCAGCGTTGAAGCTCGCAGAAGAAAATGGCGGTGAGGCGGAGGAGAACTGGGACGACACGTGAGATTGGGCGCAGAGCCCTACAACTTCCGGAATAGAAAATGTGCGTTTCGGACCCAGAGGTAGAAGAGAATCACTCCAGAGAGATGGCACCCTTAAACCAAGCCGAACTGAATACTTTAACGTTGACTAAAGAGATGGACAGAGACAATGAACAGTGATGGTGTTGAGGGCAACAAGTTGTTTCACTGAAGGGGCCCTCCTTGGGCTCTGAGACACAAAAGGCCTGGCTGGAGACTCTGACTTGCCCAAACTCCCCCATCCTCTCGCTCTTTCCTTTCTACTTCCTGTCCTTCTAACCTTCTCCTAGACTCTTTCCCCTCCTTCCCCCCATTCTCCCTATTCCCCCCCTTTTTTCACTGTATGTATGTATGGTTGAAAGTAGTGCCCAACTTTTCCAAAGTGAGGTGATACAAGACAGCCATCACTGGCTATAGACATAATATTGAGAGACTTTGTTGAATGGGATGAATGAGTGGAGTGACTGATTCCGTTGAGGACAAAACCATTTAATTTTAGGGTAATATTTGTTTACTATGAAGCTGGGGGACAACTTGTTATGTTTAGGATGTTTTGTGACATGGGGAGGACACAAGAGAACATGTTACATCTGCTGCTATGCCTACATCTAATACTAAGATAAAAGCACAAGTAATGCTTGCCTGGAATGTCAATGGGTTGGGAAATAAAGTTAAGAGAGGACTGGTAGTGACCTTTATAAAGCAACAGAAATCAGACATGGTTCTCCTGCAGGAGACGCACCTCTGCGGTAACCATTGTCACTTTCTTGCCCGTGGCGCCCACACCATGCTAGCAAATGCCAGGTTTACATCTGACGCAGGAGGAGTAGCTATTCTTGCTCGAAAAAGTTTACCCTTTCAGGTCAATAAACAATGGCTGGACCCCAATGGAATGTATGCTGCGGTGCTGGGACATTGGGGTAGAAAGGCGGTCACTGTCATTAGTGTTTATACACCCCCCCCCCGCCACGTACACTTCCGTAGCAGACATTTTACTGGAAACAGAATCTACACTACATTTAATAGGGGGAGATTTTAATAATGTACTGGAACATGCGTTAGACAGAACATCAGTAGCCACCGCCAGAGCAGCAACCAGACCTACGCCCCTGCAGCAGTTAGAGGACATGCTGGGGTTAACAGATAACCCCAACGTAAGAAGTTATTCCTATCTCTCAGGGGCCTATAAAGTCTTTTCAGGCTAGATTATATATTTACACTTGCAGAAGAAGTGGGAAAGATACAAAGGGCAGAATATCTAGTGAGGGGATTGTCCAACCATTCCCCCCTATGGGTTACTATTGGTTGACGTAGAGACAGGGGCTCCACGTGGAGACTGAATGCCTGGGAACTGCAGGACAATACACTCCTGTGGGAAATTAGAACGGACACAGAGCTGTATTTTAAGGAAAACAAAAATACTGTGAGGTCGGCGGCAACATTATGGGAAGCATATAAAGCGGTAATACGAGGTAGAACACAAAATATTGTTGCCTACAAAAAGAAGTAAATGCTGGAGGCCCAAAAAGATATGGGAATTAGGCCTGGGATTATTGAATGTGTGACTTTACTGTATACAGAACCCTGCCCAGCAGTCTGGGTTAATGGCAAGTTTTCGCAGGAATTCTCCATTGGTAGAGGCACTAGACAGGGTTGCCCACTTCCCCCTCTTTTATTCGACCTTGTGCTGGAACCTCTAGCCTGTAAGGTCCGTGAAAATCCCGGTATAGAAGGTTTCAGATCCACTGGCTCACCCTTGGATGGGGAAAAGATTTCTTTGTATACTGTTGACATACTCCTGTACCTAACCTACCCCTCCACATCACTTCCGACCATGTTTCAGACTTTTGAGACATACAACGCACATTCTGGGTATATCATAAATTGGGCAAAGTCCATACTCTAAACAACTCATTTGAACGAAGAAGATAATAACACCCTCTGTAGGCTGGCCGAGCAACTGAAAGTGACAAGAGAGAGGTTCAAGTATTTAGGTGTTTATGCAGCTCTCAATGCTGTCCGAAGCCTAGCAGAAAATATAGGCAAGGTTATTACAAATTTTCAAGCAGATACGAAATGATGGAAAACGCACCCTCTTGCACTTATGGGCAGAGCAGCCCTGTTCAAGATGATTAGCCTCCCAAAGTTCCTATATATACTGCAAAATACATATTATAAACTGACAGAAGACCTCTTTATCACAGTTGATAAAATAACTCAGTCTGTTACTGTGGAATGGGAAGCATCCCAGAATAAGTCTGCAAACGTTACAATGAAATTGCTATAACGAAGGTCTTGCACTACCGGATCATAGGGCATATTACTGGGCTAGCCATCTGTTGGTCATTACTGACTGGGGATGTGTAGAGGGGACTCACCCTATCTATGCATTGGAAAGGACACAATTTCAGTGGCACTCTTACTTACATTATCTCTATGTAGGGGCGGGAGTGGGACGTCTACTGCCCGCCACATAGGTGGTTATAGAGGTGTGGCATAGAGCCAATGGGCGTATAGGATGGGCAAATAAAATAACAAGAGAAACCCTGTTATGGGTGGGCAAGAAACTTAAGGAAATGGAAAAGCTGCGTGACTTCAATGAATGGGATAGCATAGGTCTATTCAAGATAGACCTTTGGGAGGTAGGAGACCTTAGACCCTTCCCATCGCTCCAACAGGAATTTCAACTCCTTGACACACAATATTTTAAGTATCTACAACTGCAACACGCATGGGGGCGGAAACACTTCCAGATGACCTACCAGAATACTCACCCCTTGAAGGAAGGCTATTGATGGGGGAAATACCTGAAAAAACTGTCTCTACCATATATAGAACCCTCACTAATAATAGGCCTGACAACTTACGGAGACTCAAATGCCAAGGGGAAGAGGATGTGGGCGAGTTTGAGGAGGTAGAGTGTGAGGTTCCGCTCATGTTCCCTAGAGAAGTGGCAAATAAGGCCAGGCTCCGACTCATCCAATTCAACATAGTCCATAGAATCTATTATGATAGAGTACATTTACATAGGATGGAACAAGCTTCCTTCCCCCGTGTCTGCGTTGTAACACTCAGGATGGGAGTTTCTATCATACTCTCTGTGGGTGCCCGGTGATACGTACATACTGGCGGACACTGCTTGATGAATTGGGCAAGATACTTGAAATAGTAATGCCAGAGGACCCCAAATACGTGCTGCTGGGCATTCCCATTGATATTGATTTGCCTCGTATGAAACTCTTACTATGCAACTTTGGATTGGTAACAGCAGGAAGGGATTTGGCGAGACACTGGGGGGCACCTGAGGTACCGACCCTGATGGAATGGAAGAGAGGGATGGACTCATTTATGGCAGCAGAAGGGGTGGTATGCGATAGTCGGGGTGCCCGTGCAAATTCCAGAAAATATGGAGCACACAGATCAATTATTACGATCTTGAAACAAGATCAGAATCTTGATTGCAGCAGGATGATTGATGAATAACCTATATGTTACCTACCAGTTTGCAATGTTAAGCAAATGTACATTATTTGGTGATACTTGAATGAAGTCACTGTCCTCCGCAGAAATGTTGGTCATGGAATGACATTCATGCTCTCCCTGCTTTAATGTTAAAATGTTGTACATGAGACAGACGTTTTGTTGTTCTTCTACTGAAAAACTCATTCATAATTTTTTTTTATTTTTTATTACTTTAGCCATTTTCTGCACCTTATGTCATGTTGGCTAAAGCTGTAGACATGCAAAGGTTGAGGGTGATCTATATTATTCTTTCTAGGTTTTTTCAGATTTATATTTCTTTCCCACTGCATTCTTTCCCCACAGCTACCCTGACTCACAGCCATATATGTGGCACTCAGGGATGGGCTTGCAATATATTACCTCTAATTCTGAAAAGATAAGTAGTTGGTAGGAAAAAGGAACAACATGTTGTCCCTTCAGTGGAGGATTTGGGGGTGGTGTTGAAGGGCCAGTGGTGTGGAGCGACGGTAGTGGTTGGGTGCATATATAAAAAAAGAAAGATGTATATTTCAAGCGCCATACTTTCAGAATAACATTAGATTATGGCACAAACAAGACAGACTAAACAATACCTGCTGAATTGTATTAAGATCATAACACTGAATGTCAGTGGGCTTTGGTCCACACCAGAACTCTGTATTGTATTGAAAAAACCTACTTATCTAACATCTCTGATACCCTGCTTAAAAGAAAAACATCTATCTGGGCATGGAAGTGTGAACTTATGTCAACTGGATTTAGCACTTACAAACCAGTAAACAACTATGTGTGGGATTGCCTTGCTTGCTAAAAATCATAAATGGCACCTGCAGTGGTCTAAAGGTGATACCCCGGGGTGATGGCTTACTGCTCAGATTCTTAGGGATTCGGTTTCTGTAATGATATGTGGTATCGCTGTATCTAATACAAATGATCCAGTAACATTTCAACAATTACTGCTGGAAATACCTAATTGGTCAACCAAATTGGTTATGAGGGGATATTAATCTCACCATTGATCCCCATCACATATTCAAACCAGTTTTATGCTGCCTATCGCATCTGGCATTGCAATGCTGCAAACCTACACATGATGAGCTCCTGGAGTATTGTGGATGCTTGGCATGAGCATTGACCCTCACAGCTTGGATTCACATTTTACTCGGCTACTTACAAAACATGCTCCAGAATAGATGTGTTTTCCCCCAATACAAATACTGACATTTTCATGCACACAGTATCTGGTCATAATCCATTCATGCTTTGCATTTTAAGGAATAGTTTAATATTGCAGTATACCTCAACAAAGACAAGGATCTAGTCAAATGTGGACCATATCATTCTACATCTTTAGTAAATTCAGACTGTAAGATTTACATTAAAAATATTGTTAATCAGATATTTCCCTGGATAGTGGTTAGATCTGGTTAGACCTTATGCAATATGGTCCTGTACCCTTTAGGGACACTACAATGCATACTTATTTAGAGGTCTCCATATCTGATGTATTATTCGTTCAGGGTTGCTTGGCTGGGATGATTCTCTGGATGCCATAAAGGCATTTAATAGGGCCTCCTGGCCATTACTTTGGTATGTTCTGAGCAATACTGGCCTCAGTGTTAGAAAGGTGAGATGGATTCTAGCGTCATATGAAGATCTTACAGCTACACTCATCTACATGAGCAAGTTATCAAAGCTTTTCAATCACAAGAGGTACTCACCAGGGCTGCCCTCTCTCACATCAGTTATTTATCTTATATTTACAACCATATATGCAACATTTGAATAGATCCCCTGATATTTCTCTCTCGATTCTTAATGGAACTCCAATTAAAATTCTAGCCTATGTTGATGATGTTGCTGTATTTACATCTAATCCTATTATTGCCCTTCTGCCTATTGAAGACAAAGCAGAGAGAATTGGTGCTGGTTAGGATATTTGCTGAATATAAGTGAAACATAAATCCTTTCTAATCAGCAATATTCTAATGTAGTTACTTGCTATGTTTCATCGGCTATGTATTTCAGAGCTAAAATCTCCACTAATATAATGAAAATGTATCAACACAATTATGCAACCCTAATGGGTGACAAGGCTTCAAACTTACAAACATGGAATAAGTGATCTTGAGGGATTAAATGAGATGCTATGTTATTAAAATGGTTATAATGCCTATAGCAAGACTGAAACTCAGGAGTTAGTTAAAAATACAACTCCTTAGAAAAGAAAGACAGTAGTATTACCTGATTTTAGGAACTATTAGCAGGTTGCACATGTATTGATGCACTCTCTATACACAAATATGTGCATAATCAGATTTTTGATGATGTTTATTTGCATTTTATAGGAGGGGGACTCTGGTCATAGCAACCACCAAAATAAAGAGAGAGTTTGGAACCCCAAACTTGTATGCTTCAGACATGCATTTATTTACAAGAAAAGGCAAGATCAGCTATTTTGCTGTCTTTCACTATCTAGTAGCCATGCAGAATGTACGCTAGCAAGTATTTTGATAGGAATTACTTCAAACGACCTTAATTGCTGGAAAGAAATAGAATTTGAAAATGTGGGGGCCTAAGTTCTTAGTGGACAACTTATTTTATCAGAAACTATAATGAAAAATAGGAGGTGGTACCCATTCTAATATATGTGCAAAACTGTAGATTGACACGCAGTATCTCTTTTCTTGAAAATCAAGAATACAAGAGAGTTAGTCCAGCACCTCGATAAGAAACGGTCAATTGAGTGAGGGATCAGTTACTGGAATGCCTGCATTTGTCCAGTGAAAAATGTCCCTGCAGCGATCCAAGAATTTTTTTTTTTTTTTAAATGGGAGCAGGAAACATCAATTAAGATCAATATTAAAAGGATGCAACTTTACGCCCAGTTACTATTAGATTATACCCGGCTTTTTTTCACAGCAGGACCTTGAATATCTTAAAACTCTGCCCTAGGTGTACTTAACCCAGGAACTGGGTTCACATGACATGGCTCTGGCAGAGCATAAAAGAATTCAGGAGTGAGTGTCATAAATATGTGATGAATTGTCTCAAAGTACAGATGAGTCCAGACATAATATCAATTTTGTTCTGTAGTACTGGCCTACTCGAAATTCAACCCAAATCCGTAAGATGATGCTGGTTTATCACAACTGCAGTTACAAGGACAGTAAGCATCACCTGTAAGTGAAAACCCCACCACATTTTTTGGCATGGCTGTTAAAAAAACAAAATGCATGCAACCTGAATATAATGTATGCAATGCAATTAAAGGATGGTAATGCATTCCATAATATCTGGAAGTATTATGTGAATTTTACTGGAATGAATTAAGACATTTTCTCTAAAGGATAATTAAAAGATTGTAATGCAATAATGAAATTGAATCAATATTTTAGACATTAAATTGTATATTGGTTGGAATGTTATTTTCTTCATCATGTCCTCGGCTCTCTTCTGTCATATCATAGATCCGTTCTTAATACTGTGGATCAGGTTCCAGATTAGATCCATAAAACAAGACAGAGATCTTGGAGTTAGTTACAGTCATCAAATTAACAAAAAGTATCAAGTGTGCCCATCTTTCAATCTTATGAAGAATTTAACCTGCGCATTGTGGGATGCAAGGCCCTGCTTTGACTGACTTAGTGTTCATGCACAAGCATAGCCTTGACCTCAGAGTTTTTATATGGTGTTTTCACCCCTCCCCGGCAGAAGTACCTTCAGTTGTGTTAAAGATAAAAGATTTGAGATCGAGAATTTTGCCTAATATATGACTACAAGGAAGGCAGCCCCATGTTTGGTGAATACAGAGCTTTTATAGCCAACAGTAGACTAATTCATCATGGGGAAGATGTGCTCTGACATTACGAATAGGCATCATCAGCTGTAAGTAACCCAAGCAAACATGCATATGCATGTCAAAGTCATAAAGCATGTTGTTTATGTACAGAAGGCCATCATGTTTTATGTGTACACCAATAACAACTCACGCATAAAAGCATTGTGTTTATTTCTTGGTGTCTGGCTGCAACGCACATTAGATAAGGACATACCAGATACTGAACAGAAATATTTTTTCAGGGCTCAAATTATGAAACATAATCCATCTAAGACAGACAAAGGCACAATATCACATCACATCACATTTATTAACCTAATAAGGTGAGAAAGTGCTACAAGAAGTTGACGGTAGAGGGAATTTGTGATTAAATGCCCATGCCATGGAATTTTCATAGTCCTCTCCAGGTGCAGCATTTATTTGATGACATGGAAAGGTACTCTAGCCCCTCTGTTTTTGAAGATCAGCACCTAGAAGCTTGACAGGAGTCGAGTTCTCTCAAAAAAGGTACTGAACTGCTCAGATAAACAAGTGTGGAGGGGTGGGGTCTGCAACACGAAGAAATGGTGGGTGGAAATAGATTTGAAAAGCAGCAACACTTAGAAGGGGAGAGGATGTAGTTGGCACAATGGTCAGAGCTGTTGGTTGTGGATCTGAGGAACTGGGTTCTAGTCTTGGAGTCGACTCAATATCCTGTGATTCTAAGTGACTCACTTAATCTCCCCATGCCTAATAATCCAAAATTAATGATTTGTGTAATGTAACTGAATAGTGCAACTGGTGCTCATGTAAAGCACTCCGAGACTAGTTTGAGCTTAAAACAACTGCAAAAAATAAAGTGCTGGTGGGATTTGGAAGAAGCAACAAAGTAAAAAACAACTAATGAAGGGGCAGGCTGGACATTAAAAAATGGGTGAGCTTGAAGCCCTTTATTGTAAATAATAAGTCTTGCAAGCGAGAACGCAGGCTCAACCTAGAAAAATAAAGATGGGTACACACCCACATGTTAATTCCTTCTTGCATCTTTGCCTCTTTTGCAACAACTTCTACATAAGCGGGTGGTCACTGCTTAAAATTCTGTTATCGGTCATACTCCTCTCGAAGGTTGTCACAGCTAGTCAGACTATGGCTCCTCAAGAATGTACAAGGATCTAACTTTTCCACAAGGTTTATTTGAAACTGCATATTTCAAAAAAGCTAGGTTCAAAGTGCATTTAGTTTATTCACAAATATGGTCATCTATTCTGTACAAGTTCAGATTCCTAGAGGCACTAACTATACCACCTTATGGCATAATCCATCTTTACAAAGCTGTTCCCATTATTTTAATGCACTAACCTAGTTGCTTACAAATTTGTAAACTTTAGGACTGCCATTTGAGGATCCTACTCTTTTTTCCTTTTCAACATTTTTTTCCTGTTTTAGAATCCATAACACAGGATTTTTCAAAAAATTACATGAGACTACTTGACCCCCAAAACCTATGTTTTGACACCAAAATGAAGTATAAAGGTCTCATGGTTCCTGAAATATTACATCATCACTACAACACATCCGCCATTTTTTAAAATATCATCCAGAAATAAATCAGCCTGTATTTGCAATGTCTACCCAAGCTAATATACTTCTCTAGTGATACAATAATACAAATCAAAAATGAAAATCTCTGGACAATATTTTTTACAGAGGTATATCAAGGAACCAGGACTATAAATCAATTGGTTAAAATTAAATGGGTTTTTCAGACAGTTTAAATAATCTTGGTATGATTTTGATAGGGCCTCCTATCATTTTTATTAAATATATATGACATCTTCTTTCAGTTCTACTCTCTACTTCCATTCATTTTCCAAGCCTGCCCCAGCTAAATGGAAAGTAGATTATCGCCATATGATGGGCCTAAAAATCTCATTAGGCGGGGTGACAAAAAAAAACTTACAAAGATTTCATTCTTAGGATTTAGCCGCAAAGCTGATGTGCAAGCCCGACAAATTTTACATATGACATATTCAGATCAAAAGATCCAGAGACCAGACAATAGTTAAGTTACACCGATCTTACATGCTCTGAACAGTCATGAAAACAATATCATGGATGAAATGCCTCAAAACGAGCCATTAAATAAAGCTTGTTGCTGCACATGCTTTCTGCACCCAGGAGTCAGGAAGGGCCCCCAGCTGAGGATGACTTAATACTTAAATATTAGCTGTTTTTGGAAAGATGATCATTTTGTTCCAAAACATCTGTTTGTCATTTTCTGAATATACAAAAAATGTGTTAAATCATATTTCATTATCGGTAAATAAATATATTTATCTTCAAATACCATTATGCTATGTTTTAAAAAAAGCACACCTTGCGTTCTCCTTGCACGCAGTTACTGGTTTTTCTGAAACATCAGTTTGCCATATCCTAAAAATATACACAATTTGAGCTCAAATGGATAATTTCAATGCTGGTAAATAAACCAAATAAAAGAGTGTCATTTTCTGCAAACACAGAAGAAGTCATTTAAAGCATGGTGGTCATTTCTCTGTGCTGTCAGGCGGCATAATGTATTGTCTCCACCTTCCTGGTGGAAGTTCCCACCATACTTGGAGAGCTCAACCACATCAGGTATGCACTTCTCCGTCTTCAGTGGTGACGCCACTGTAAAGGCCACATTTAAAGAAGTGAATCTTTGCCAAGCAGGTACTATGTTTGGTGAGCCATCCCATCAAGGTTTTTTGCTTTTCGAAAATAGGTGGCCTAAAACCAAATATTCAATGATACTGAAGCACAATGTGTGTTTTTTCCCTGTGCTTGGGAGCCATTGAGCAGCATCCCTGCCTAAGACCTTCATGGATTGCCTGGCAGCCAAGGCCAGGGAAATCTAGTGATGGCCACCCTGTCGTAAATGTGGGTAGGACAACTATCACTATGACATAATGGCCCTCGGGCAGACAGGCTGTCAGGTCGGATATTTCAAATGGCACGGCCAGCAGAGGTTACACCTTCAGAAACCCCGTAATACTCTCAACTTTAAATACAGAGAAGTAACCACAAGTTTGGGGGGGCAGGAGCATTGCCGATTTACAGTGCACCCCACTCTACCAAACCCTAGATGACCCACACAGTATTTTTGTTTCCAAACAGAAGATTTTTATTTTTAGTAAATAAAACAGTTTGTTCATCAAATATCACATTGTCACTTTCAACAAGTGCAGATATTGCCTCACAGACACATGGTTCACCTTCACCTCATAAGGATGCCATCCAGCCAGTACGGGTGCCTTCCTGAATCCACCAGAGTGGCCACCAGATGACAGAAATGCTCATTTCATGCTAGAGACATGTTGAAATGCATAGATTAATGCAGAAAGAGTTAATACAATTTATTAGAGCAGCACAGCATTAGTGGACCAGGTGTCTTGGCAAATACTGGACATGTGTGGAAGTAGTTAGCCAGACGACAGTTACAAGAAATTCAAAGGAAAACATAACTTACAACTTTCAATAACACAATCCTATACAATGTTAAATAAACTACAGTAATAAGTATTTAACAGGACACCCATTTGTTTGGCCACAAGATGCAAGAGATGCCCCCTTTTTTGCCAGATGCCAACTTTATATCAGTAATAACCACCTACCTTATACAAGCGCTGGCCAGCAAAAGACACAGAAGCCTACATTATCCCCAGGAAACTACCAGAATCCATGATTGCCTTCTAAATGCAGACTTCCCGTTGCAATGTATTCCTACCCGATGCAAGAGCTGACTAATGTTAGAAATAGGGTTTCTGGTTGGCTACGGTGTGCACCTAAGCCAGGCAGAACCCACCATTCCAGTCAGGGCAAGTAAGTTACACACCAAAGATAACCTGTGCTCACTCCCTGGTAGCTTGGCACAGAACAGTCAAGCTTATCTTCACAGGTCATGTATAAAGCATTTGTGCAACACACTCACACCAGTGACACAATAAATACACCACAAAAGAGACTACACACAGGATTATGTAAAAATGGGTTCTTATATTATATACATACCACCAAACCAGAATGACAGAAGTCTTAAATACTGTGCATAGCATGCAAGCTCTTGTAACAGGCTCAGTATTCTAATGATGTCAAGCAAGACAGTAACACAAGATCAGTAACACCTTGGTCATGGATTGTATCAGGGTACAGAAAGCAAATACATACCTTACCACATTAGTTTAAGATAGGCAACATGAGCACTTCTACTAAGCTGGGCAAGGTATTACAGCCAGTAATGAACAGAGCACATCAAGAATATGAATCTCTGCAACGGCAGATATCTCAGTGCACCTGCACTCCTATGAGGGTAGTATGGTAATACAGCAAAGCTTGCAGGCTGCACAGGCACCTGCACATCTATTAAAGCTATTAAGGTAGTTTTTAGGGAATTCCCAGGGGCCTCTGTTGAGGTCTCACCCTGTCTTTTGGTTGTTGTGGATGCTCCCCCAGGAAGGTCACGAGCAGAGGACACTGACACCTTACAGACTGTCGGGAAAGACCTCCTTTGGAAGGTAGGCAGCTGCTTGTGAAGCGCTGAGCAGCTGCTGCCGATTGTCCAGCCGAATGCGGGAGAGTGAAAGCACTCCTTTGGTCCCTCCATGCAGCCCAACGCTGCTACTGGGGCCCCCTTTCATTGGGGCAGTGCTGCATGATTCTTGGGGCATCCCAGCTGGGGCCGTTGCCAAAGAAGGCTTCACCCACTGTGAGGCACTGGCTTTAATGCCTGCGGGGACGTGCACACAGGGTGTCCCTCCACCTTGTTTCACCGTCTACAGGAGTCTTCCTTGGTATCCTGTCAACGCATAATACAGCACTTGGCCTGCACTGCCGGCAGGTTTATGGGGCACACGCTACCCACTTCAAGCTGGTGTGAAGGCAGAAGAACATCGCTCTCTTCATGTTGGGTGTAAGATCAAATACTCCTCACGGGCTGAACTCCTGATTACGAGGGAGCACTTCACACCGTTCTGAAGGGGAGAGGTTAAGCGCTCATCCTGCACTGTGTGACTAATCCAGCACTCACCATGCGCTTAGTGGAAAAATAAGGGGAAATACAAAGTTCTCACTATGCACTATGGTCTGTAGAGGCCAGGGGCAACCTCTACCCTCCACAGGCGCTGTGCCTCTAAGACAACACTGGAGGGGCACAGGGGACAGGAAGGCCAGCAGATCCAGGTAGATAAAAGGCAGAGATGGTGGTTCCTCCTCACATTTCCACAGTGCTTAGGGAATTCAAAGTCAAGTAGCAGCTGGCACAGTGCAACAAGCAGAAAGCAATCCTAGTGAGTCCTTTATGCCACCCTGCAGCAGCTGGTGGCAGAGCAATGGCAGAAGTGCAGTCCAGATGAATCCTTTGGCAGTCTAGTAGTCCTCCCGGCTGAGGTTCATTCCCAGTTCCAAAAGTGCTCTACAAATCATGGGGTCAGAGCCTCTGTACTTATACTCAAAAAGTTATTTGTTCAGGGGGTAACTTCAAAAAAGCCCTTTCAAGTGAAGCACAACACCCTATCAGCCCATTCCTATCTCCAGACATCAGTAGGGGGTTATCATCCCATTGTGTGAAGGCAGGTCACAGCCTATTCAAATGTGAGGTGTGAACGACCCTCCCTCTATCCAGCCAAGGATGACTATCGATATGCAGATGCCTCTTCTTTCACACCCAGCCCCTCCTGTGTGATGGCTGATTGGAACGTATGCACTAAGTAGGGCTGTCACTCTGCCCCAGATGTGGATTGGAGCCAGGCTGCAAAGCACTAGAGTTGTAAGCACAGAGAAATGCCACTTTCTAAGAGTGGCATTTCCAAAATAGTAATGTAAAATCCACCTTTACCAGCAAGCAGGATTTCTCACTACCATTCCAAACATACCAAACATGACCATGCTACTCATTACAGATCAGAAATTACCACATAGACATATATAAGGGACTTCAAAATGCAAACCTATGAGAGGAGCAGCGCTCACAGTAGTGAAAAACGAAATAGGCTGTTGGTCACTACTAGGACATGTAAACATAGAAATATGTGTCCTACATTTTACGAACACAGCAACCTGCTCATAGGGCTCTCTAGGGCCTACCTTAGGGGTGACTTGGGCGTAGTAAAATGGGAGTTTAGGTCTTGGCATGTTGTTTGACTTGCCAAGTCAATGTGGGAGTAAACTGTGCACCCAAGCCCTGCAGTCGCAGACCTGAGACAAGTTTGACATCTGTGGGTGGCGCAATCTGCGCTGCAGGCCCACTAGTAATATTTAATTTACGGTCCTTGGGTTTATGGTATACCACTTTACAAGGGACTTACAGGTAAATTAAATAAGGCAAACAGGTGTAAGTCAATCAAACCAAGTTTTCAGAGAGACGGCACATGCACTTCAGCACTTTTTGGCAGTGCTAAAGTGCCCAGAGTCCGAAACCCAGCAAAAAGAGGGTCAGAAAAATAGGAGGAGAAAGGCAAAATGTTTGGTTGAAAGGGTGTTCAGAATTCACTGTAATCCAATCCTTGGCCTCTCTACACAGTGCACAGAGCAATGTCTAATATAAGGTGAACATAACAAGAGTGATTGAGAAAGACCACTGCTTTGTCCACAGCCCTCAGTAATGTCTATTTCAGTCTTGCAATTTCAAAATTGAAACTTCTTCAAAATTATTTGCAACAACATTTTGATTTATCTTAAACAGCTAACAACCACTGATAAAGACAATAGTTCTGGCTGGTTTTAGGTGCATGTCAGTTGTGTCACATATCTAGTTGCAGTAACTAAAAAGCTGATGGAACAAAACTACTGGTTGAGTGGCACACTATGGGAAACAACTTAGTTTATATATGTATGCCACACCCATACTTACATCGATCACACCCCTTTTAGACGTCCCCCAGTTTTTCCATCCCAAATAAAGTCCTGGGGTTATGTATGGGTGGCTAGCGATGGGGCAGGAGGTGGCGAGATAAGGGAAGAGACATGCATAGGGAGGAAGAGATGAGGAAAAGGAGTACAGGTGGTCTTGAGAGTGCATTTGGACCTGGAGATGTACGGGCAGGGTGAGGCACGAGCTTACAGAGGTGGCACAGTGAAAGTTACAGACAAGGAGAAATGCAGGATGGGAGAGTTACAGGCAGAGAAAGGTGCCACAAGGGTGGAGTGCAGCCAACCAGGTGCAGGATGAGAGCATGCTTACAACAGTGCAGACAGGCAGCGGAGTAGTTAGAGATATATGTGGCATGGGAGCACTCTGACAGAATAGCTGACAGAAAGAGGTGCAGTTAGATATAGGTGAGGTGTGGGTGCAGTCTGACTGAGTTGCCGACAGGGAGAGGTGCAGTTAGAGTTAGGTGCAGTTTAGTTGCAGTCAGACCGAGTTGCTGGCAGAAAGAGATGCATTTAGAGATAGGTGCAGCATGAGTGCAGTCTGACTGAGTTGGCGACAGGGAGAGTCGCAATTAGAGAAAGGTGGGCATGGGTGCAGTCTGAAAAAATAGCCAGCAAGTCGAGGTGCAGTTAGAGATAGGTGCTGCATGGGTGCAGTCTGACAGAGCTGCCGGCAGGGAGGGATTTAGTTCAAGACAGATGGAGGATGAGTAATAGGTGTGACATGGGTGCCTATTGACATAGGTGTAGGCAGGGAGAAATATAAGCAGTGAGGGGTATGACCGGAGAGAGGTATGTGCAAAAGTATGTATGTGAAATGGGCAGACTTTGAAATATTTATAAAATGAATGCTAACAATTAATAAGTAAAACACTTCATTGTTGTCTGAAGCTGAAATGCACCACATATGTACAGTAAGATGGCTTCAATGAATGGAATTTGAATATTAGTTGTAATACGAACATTTGTGCTTTCTCAGATGAAACTTACACAAAATGCCAGTTTTGATGCATTTTGTCAGAAAAGCCTATATGCAAGCACATAATTTTATAAAACTCCTCTCTTCATATGGTTTACTTTTGTAATAGCAACATCACAATGTGGCAATACCAGCTAAACTTTCACAAAATCACAGTGTCAGTCGCATTTTGCAGAAACCTGTGTTAATCAAAGCTTCGTAAGTCGTCACCTCAGGCCAAGCATCATTTCCGTTCCTGTCTGTGGAGCAGGGACCAAGCACTGATTGATTGAACTTAATCAGTGGCTATCCACTAGGGTTGCACCTGCAAGAGCATGCGCTAGCACATGTTTCTGGCTTGCAGGACTCTGCTGTTAACTAAAAAGGGTGTGGAGCCCACCAGTTGCTTACTACTTGTTGTCTTGCATGGCACTCTTCTTTAAAGTCTTGTAATTCATCACTGCAGGCCAAGAATCATTTCCGTTCCTATCTCTGGAGCAGGGACCAAGCACTGATTGATTCAACTTAATCAGTGTCTGTCCGCTGATTTCAAATTGATTGAGGTACTTCCTTTTTACTTCTAGAGCCCTGCAAACAGAAGGCATGTGGCTGGCAAAAACATGCCCAGCAGGACAAACAAAATTCCAAAGTTTTATTTTCTATTTTTAACTCTTTTTTTATTATGACAAGTCTTCTTTTGCACTCATGTTTTGCTTTGCTTTTGCTGGAGGGTGCTGGTCTCAAAAGAAGATGATTATCTTGTTCTAAATATTACAAAGCAACATTGTTTCTTTCTTATGTGTAATTTCCAAAATTATGCTTTATCACATATCGTGCAGTACACCCGAGACCACACCACTTCAATCCAATTCGCCCCACTCCTATCCACGCCAAGCCACCCAACTCAATCCAGTCGAAACCACTCAATCCAATTAATCCCAAATCAATCTTATACATCACACTACAATCCACGCCACGCCAAACAAAACACTCATGCCAATCCACTCCAATCATCCGCCATCCAACCCTCCAAACCCAAACCACTCCAATCTGCCTCATCTGCCTCACTCCAATCTGCCCCTCTCCAGTCCAAAACAATCTGCCCCACCCCAATCCAAAACAATTTGCCTCATGCCAATCCAAAACAATATGCCCCACTCGAATCTGCCACACTCCAATCTACACCCATCTGCCCCACTCCAATCCAAAACAATCAGCCCCACTCCAATCCAAAACAATCTGCCCTACACCAATCCAAAACAATCTGCCCACTCCAATCCAAAACAATCTGCCTCTCTCCAATCTAAAACAATCTACCCCACTACAATCTACAGCAATCTGTCCCACTATAATCAAAACAATCTCCCCCACTCTAACCTGCCCCACTCCAATCTGCCCAAATTGAATCCAAAACAATCTGCCCCACTCCAATCCAAAATAATCTTCCCCTCGCCAATCCAAAACATTCTGCCCCATTCCAATATGCCACACTCCAATTTAAAACAATCTGCCCCACTCCTATCCAAAACAATCAGCCCTACACCAATCTAAAGCAATCTGCCCCACTCCAATCCAAAACAATCTGACTCACTCCAGTCTAAAACAATCCACTCCACTACAATCTAAATAATAATAATGCAGCACACCCCAATCCACCCCACTCTAATCCGCTCCACTCCAATCCACCCCACCTCACCCCACACCAATCCACCCCACTCCCATCCACGCCACTCAAAACCAAACCACTCACCCCAATCCACCACTGTCCCATCCTCCCAACCCAACTCACTCCAGTCTGCCCCGTCAGCCCACTCCAATCAAAAAACAATCTGCCTCACACCAATCCAAAACAATCTGCCCCACCCCAATCCAAAACAATTTGCCTCATGCCAATCCAAAACAATATGCCCCACTCGAATCTGCCACACTCCAATCTATACCCATCTGCCCCACTCCAATCCAAAGCAATCAGCCCCACTCCAATCCAAAACAATCTGCCCTACACCAATCCAAAACAATCTGCCCACTCCAATCCAAAACAATCTGCCTCTCTCCAATCTAAAACAATCTATCCCACTACAATCTACAGCAATCTGCCCCACTATAATCAAAACAATCTCCCCCACTCTAACCTGCCCCACTCCAATCTGCCCAAATTGAATCCAAAACAATCTGCCCCACTCCAATCCAAAATAATCTTCCCCTCGCCAATCCAAAACATTCTGCCCCATTCCAATATGCCACACTCCAATTTAAAACAATCTGCCCCACTCCAATCCAAAACAATCAGCCCTACACCAATCTAAAGCAATCTGCCCCACTCCAATCCAAAACAATCTGACTCACTCCAGTCTAAAACAATCCACTCCACTACAATCTAAATAATAATAATGCAGCACACCCCAATCCACCCCACTCTAATCCGCTCCACTCCAATCCACCCCACCTCACCCCACAACAATCCACCCCACTCCCATCCACGCCACTCAAAACCAAACCACTCACCCCAATCCACCACTGTCCAATCCTCCCAACCCAACTCACTCCAGTCTGCCCCGTCAGCCCACTCCAATCAAAAAATAATCTGCCCCATTCCAATCTAAAAACAATCTGCCCCACTCCAATCCAAAATATTCTGCCCCACCCCAATCCAAAACACTGTGCCCCAGGCCAATCCAAAATAATCTGCCTCACACCAATCCAAAACAATATGCCCCACTCCAATCTAAAACCATTGGCCTCACTTCAATTAAAAACAATCTGCCCACTCCAATCTAAAACAACCTGCCTCACTCCAACCTAAAACAATCTAACCCAATCTAACCTATAACAATCTGCCCCATTCCAATCCAAAACAATCTACCCCACTCCAATCCAAAACAGCCCAACACCAACTTACCCCACCCCACTCTGCTCCGCTCAATATGTCCCAAGCCAATCTGACCCACTCCAATCCAAAACAATCTGTCCCATTCCTTCCAAAACAATCTGCCCACTCTAATCTAAAACAATCTTCTCAACTCCAATCCAAAACAATCTTCCCCATGCCAATCCAAAACTATATGCCCTCCTCCAAACCAAAACAGCCCAACACCAACTTGCCCCACTCCACTCTGCTCCGCTCATTATGTCCCAGGCCAATCTGACCCACTCCAATCTAAAATAATTTGTTCCACGCCAATCCAAAACAATCTGCTCCACTCCAAACCAAAACCATCTGCCCCACTCCAATGTGCCCCATTCCAATCCAAATCAATGTGCCCCACTCCAATCTGCCTCACTCCACTCCCTATCTGCCCCACTCCAATTCAAAACAATCTTCCCCAGTCCAATCGGCCCCAGTCCAATCCACTCCAGTACACCCCACTCCAATCTGCCCCAGTCCACTCCAAACAATATGCCCCACTGAAATACAAAACAATCTACCCTACTCTAATCCAAACAATCTGCTCCACTCCAATCTGCCCCATTCCAATCCAAAACTATCTGTCCTATTACAATCTGCCCCACTCCAATCTAAAACAATCTGCCCCATTCCAATCTGCCCTGCTCCAATTCCAAACAATCTGGCCCACCCCAATCTGTCCCATGCCAATCCTAAACAATCTACCCCACTCCAATCTAACGCAATGTGCCCACTACAATCCAAAACAATGTGCCCCACTCCAATGCAAAGCAATCTACCCGACTCCAATCCAAAACAATCTGCCCACTCCAATCCATAACAATACCCCACTCTAACCAGTCCCACTTTAATACAAAACAATCTGCCCACTCCAATCCAAAACAATATGCCCCACTCCAATCCATAACAATCTTCCCCACTAGAATCTGCCCCACACCAATCCAAAACAATCTGCCTCACTCCAATCTAAAACAATCTGCCCCACTCCAATCCAAACCAATATGTCCCACTCCAAACCACACATCCCAACACCAAGCCCTGCATGACACAACAAAGCATGGACAGCCATCACTAAAGCATGCCCACTGCACATACTCCTAACACGCCCCTCAACCATCATCACACTAGCCCCCACACAGGAATGCTAGCACTGGGGTACACGCTCATCCACCCATTGCACACCATGACACACACAGATGCAATAATCATGCTTTTACACCCCTGCAGGACCACTACCCAACGTCACCAGACAGGAGGGTCCAGACATCTCCACCCCACCCACAGAAGAGGCCCACAGTGATGACAGCAGCTCTGTCCAACTGGATCCAGATGACCAGCCCGGACCATGGTGGGCCTCGGGACAGTCGGTTCCCCTCACACAGGCACAGCCCACCACAGACCTTCCACCCTCTGGTAACACCAGCACAGCACCCACCCAGCGGGCCCATACGTCCGTCCCCAGGACACGTCAATCAGCTGTGTGTCCACCACTACAGGGAACCCAGGATAACAAACCACCCCAACAACAACAGGGACCTGGGGGCAGTGGCAGTGGGCAGTGGCAGTGGGCACACGGTCCAGGGGACGGAGGCACAGGAACACAGGGGAACTGGAAGGGCTGCTGTGCAACAGGGGGCGGACAGGCCAAGGGAACCCACTCTCCACGAGGCCCTCTCCTCCATCATGGGAGCATACCACCACTCCCAGGAGACGATGGCAACGGTCCTGGCCAAGTTTCAGGAGACCCAGCACATGCAGGAGGAACAGTATTTGGGGTTCAGGGAGGAACTCAGAACCATCAGCTCCGCCCTGGGCACCATCGTAGGGGTGCTGAAGGAAATACTTAACACCAGGAGGGACACTGTGGCACTCCAAGGGGCCCCTGACACTAGCATGGACGATGAACTGCCCACCACCTCTGCCGGCGCTAGTGGACAGGAGGCACCGCCACAGGACCACCACACCAGCACCCCACCCCCTGCAGATGGAGAACCACCCCGCAAGTGGTCCCTGAGATCTAGGAGCAAGACAGAGCACGATGCCAAGACCCCCGCCAAGAAATGAGACCACCCTGATTGTCAACCCACTGTCCCACTTTCTAACCCTGTCCATATTGGAACTGCCCCAGCTCCACTTCCTATGCCCATATGGGCAATGCACCTGTGAGACAAATAGACTGGACTCTGCCATGGACATTCCTCCACCATCACCCCTCAACATTTTACAACCCCCTCCAATATTGAGCACTTCCATAAACACCCTTGAAGCACAAAACAATCTGGAGTCAGTCTGTGATTTTGATATTGTGTATTAGCAATGACAGTGACAAATTGCTTTTTCAAATGTAATGGCAACATACCTATGTCACACAGCTCAAGTCCATGAGGAATCTAAGCAGATGACACACGTTGGAGTCACACCTGTGAAACCGTAAGGGAAATGTACTACTCAGTGACCATATAGTGGTTGAAATCGACAGACAGGATAGAGGTATAAGTGTTAAAGTACTTGTAGTAGGCAGGAATGTTTTCTCACCTATGTGTCACTGGAAATATTGCTGGATAACTGAGCCCCTGTTGTCAATGTCTTCTTCCTCTGCTTCCTCCTCATCACTGTCCACAGGCTCCACAGCTGCCACAACACCGCCATCTGGACCATCCTCCTGCAGAAAGGGCACCTGTTGTCGCAAAGCCAAGTTGTGAAGCATGCAGCAGGCCACGATGATCTGGCACCCCTTCTTTGGTGAGTAGAATAGGGAACCACCTGTCATATGGAGGCACCTGAACCTGGCCTTCAGGAGGCCGAAGGTGCGTTCGATCACCCTCCTAGTCCGCCCATGGGCCTCATTGTAGCGTTCCTCTGCCCTGGTCCTGGGATTCCTCACTGGGGTCAGTAGCCATGACAGGTTGGGGTAACCAGAGTCCCCTAATAGCCACACCCGGTGCCTCTGGAGTTGACCCATCACATAGGGGATGCTGCTATTCCGCAGGATGTAGGCGTCATGCACAGAGCCAGGGAACATGGCATTTACCTGGGAGATGTACAGGTCTGCCAAACATACCATCTGTACATTCATGGAATGATAAAACTTTCGGTTCCTGTACACCTGTTCACTCCTGTGGGGTGGGACCAGTGCTACATGTGTCCCATCAATGGCAGCTATGATGTTGGGGATATGTCCCATGGCATAGAAGTCACCTTTCACTGTAGGCAAGTCCTCCACCTGAGGGAAAATGATATAGCTCCGCATGTGTTTCAGAAAGGCAGACAACACTCTGGACAACACGTTGGAAAACATAGGCTGGGACATCCCTGATGCCATGGTCACTGTTGTTGAAATGACCCACTTGCCAGGAAATGGAGCACTGATAGCACCTGCACTTGAGGGGGGATTCCTGTGGGATGGCGGATTGCTGACATCAGGTCAGGCCCCAACTGGGTTCACAGTTCCTGGATTGTGGCACGGTCAAACCTGTAGGTGATGATCAAATTTCTTTCCTCCATTGTCGACAGGTCCACCAGCGGTCGGTACACCAGAGGATTCCGCCATCTCCTCACATGTCCCAGCGGACGGTGCCTAGGAAGGACAACAGCGACCACAGAGTCAAACTACTCAGAGGTATGTACCCACAGTCTACACAGAACACCATTCATACACAAAATGTGGCCTGTATTTGTGTTGTGAGACAAGGCCTAGGTATGTGTGACGCAGTTGGTAATTAGGCCATGTGGGCCCCTGAAATGGCGGCTCCCTGACCTCTAAACTGGGACAATGGGATGTGAGGTAACTGCGCTGGCGTTGTACACCGTCGCGGTAGGAGGTCGAAGACCGCGGTGCAATGCTGCATTGGTTAACATAGGACCCTATGGGTCCCAGGAGCCAATGACGATGTATGCCGGTGGTGATGGTACGCACCGCCGCGGACGTGACCGCCATTTTCTAGCTGTGACCTCGGTCTGGAAGAGACAATGGCTCGTGCGTCTGGGGAAAGGGCCCCTGCCTTCACTGCAGAGGAGTTGGAGAAGCTTGTCGACGGGGTCCTCCCCCAGTACACGCTACTCTACGGTCCTCCAGACCAACAGGTAAGTACACAGGGAGCATGTTGTATGGGCTATGCCTGTGTGGAGAGGGCTGGTTGTAAGAAGGAAGGGGGCACAGTTCTGCGTGCATGAAGGACTGTGAATGCATGTGCCACATGGCAAGGGTAGGGATGTGGACCACTCACTTAGACGATGCAGTTGGTAATGACTTCTCTTCTTCCCCTGTACATGTCATGTAGGTCAGCGCCCACCAGAAGAAGGATATTTGGAGTGCCATCGCCAAGGACGTCCGGACCCTGGGGGTCCACCACCGACGGAGCACCCACAGCCAGAAAAGATGGGAGGACATTCGCCCCTGGAGTAAGAAGACAGCGGAGGCTCAGCTGGGGATGGCCTCCCAAGGTGGGAGGGGTGCCCGTGGAACCATGACCCCCCTGATGTTCAGGATCCTGGCGGTGGCCTACCCGGAGTTGGATGGGCGCTTGAGGGCATCACAGTAGACACAAGGGGGTGAGTACAACATCATTCAGCTGACTTTGCATGCAGTGAAGGTGTCTGGGTGGGGGAGGAGGGATGTGGGTTTCCCTTGGCCAGGGCGAGTTCCGAAGGCTAGGCCCCTCCGTAATGCAGGCCATGTGGCACCCCACCCCACCTCTGTAGAGTGCCAAGTACAAGTATTAATGCCCCTGTGTCATCTATGTGTGCAGATGTCATCCATAGCCATGTAGCCCATATCCCAGGAATTGCATCTGTAGAGCCCAACAGCGCGACGTAGTGCAGGGGGCTGCTGTGTCTGTATTGTCCGCCAAAGGTAGCGGTAAGCCATGCACTCAACCTGTCTTTCTTCTGTCGCCCCCCCCCCCCCTTTTTTGTGGTCTCCCTGTTCTTGTGTGCATTAGCATCATCAGGCGGAGGTACAGTGGGACCGGAGCACGAGGGAACTGCATCCCACATGGCCATGGAGGGCCACACCACAGACTCAGAATACACCAGTGGGATGGAGGGCGAGGGGAGCACCACGGCGGTCACAGGATCTGCAACCAGCGACACAGACTCGTCCTCCGATGGGAGCTCCCTTGTGGTGGCGGCAACATCTGTGCCCCTCCTCTTCTACAGGTACAGCCACCACCCCCCCTACCAGCACCGCCCTCCCAGCAGCCCCTCAGCCTTCGCCCTGTGCCCGCTCACCCCGGAGGGTGGGCATCACCTTCGCCCCAGGCACCTCAGCCCCTGCCCCTGTCACCTCTGCTGCCCTCAGTGAGGAGGCCATTGACCTCCTCAGGTCCCTCACTGTTGGGCAGTCTACCATTTTGAATGCCATCCAGGGTGTAGAAAGGGAATTGCAACACACAAATGCATTCCTGGAGGGCATTCATTCTGGTCAGGCTGCCCTTCATCGAACCCTGCAAACTCTGGCCTCAGCACTGATGGCAGCCATTGTCCCTGTGTCTAGCTTCCCCCCTCCAACTTCCTCCACCCAGACCCAATCCCCTGTACCCCAGCCTATCCCAAGCACACCATCAGACCAGCCTGCACACACCTCACCACACAAGGGAAGCTCAGGCAAACATAAGCACCACACATCCCACAGGCACTCACGCAAGCATCACACACATACAGACACACCAACATCCACTGCCTCCACTGTGTCCCCCTCCTCCCTCCCAGTCTCGTCTACACTCACACCTGCATGCACTGCCACTACAGCCACTACGTCCCGCACCAGAACACCCACCACCACACCCCGCTCACGTGCAGTCACCACCCCCACTACCATTCACACGTCCCCTGTGTCCTCTCCCAGTGTGTCTGTGACACCCCTCCGAAGATACACAAATGCAGGCACACACCCACCCAACAGCCATCCACCTCACAACAGCCTCCAGCCCATGCACCTGCACCCAAATCCACAAAACTTTCACCTCCTACAACCACCACCTCTTCCTCAACTCCCAAACCCCCTCCAGCTACCCGTCCCAGTGTCTCCAAAAACTTTTCCTGTACAGCCTTAACCTATTTCCCCCCACATCCCCCTCCAACTCATAGGTCCCGTACCAGCACCTCAGCCAAAAAATCTCCGGGACCACTGGTGCCTGTTGTTACAGGTATGTGGAGTGCACCGGCCACCAGGCCAGCCAGTGTGGCACGGGGCCACAGCACAGCCAGTCTCCCCCCCTGTGAAGCACCAGAAGTTGGACAGTGCCCGGCGGGAGAGGGGGAAGACTCCAGCCAGCAAAGCCACTCACAGGTGTCCCGGGGGGAGTGTCGACTCAGCTGTAACTCCTACCAAGGTGGGGAAGGGGCAGAGGAAATCTCCAAAGTCTGGGAGGAGCAGCACGGCGGAGAAGACCGCCATCATCCCCGCTGCCCAGGAGGCCACCGCCAGAGTCACTGCCCAGGAGGCCACCGCCAGCCCCAGAGTCACTGGCCAGGAGACCCCCGCCAGCCCTAGAGTCACTGCCCAGGAGGCACCCGCCAGCCCCATTATCACTGGCCAGGAGGCCACCGCCAGAGTCACTGCCCAGGAGGCCACCGCCAGTCCCAGAGTCACTGCCCAGGAGGGCCCCGTCAGCCCCATCGTCACTGGCCAGGAGGCCACCGCCAGAGTCACTGACCAGGAGGCCACCGCCAGAGTAACTGCCCAGGAGGCCACCGCCAGCCACAGCCCAGCTGGCCAGTAGGGCCCCGCAAGCCACAGCCCAGCTGACCCATGAAGGACCGCCAGCCACAGCCCTGCTGGGCAATGAAGGACCGCCTTGCCAAGGACCGCTGAACAGGGCAAAGACCGCCATGGAATGCACTGCTGAACAGGTCTGACACTGGCAACTCAAGCACCGCTGAACAGGCCAAGGACCGCTGAACAGGGCAAAGACCGCCATGGAATGCTTTGCTGAACAGGTCTGACACTGGCAACTCAAGCACCGCTGAACAGGGCAAAGACCACCATGGAATGCACCGCTGAACAGGTCTGACACTGGCAACTCATGCACCGCTGAACAGGCCAAGGACCGCTGAACAGGGCAAAGACCGTCATGGAATGCACCGCTGAACAGGTCTGACACTGGCAACTCAAGCACCGCTGAACAGGCCAAGGACCGCTGAACAGGGCAAAGACCGCCATTGAATGCACCGCTGAACCGGTCTGACACTGGCAACTCAAGCACCGCTGAACAGGGCAAAGACCCCCATGGAATGCACTGCTAAACAGGTCTGACACTGGCAACTCAAGCACCGATGAACAGGCCAAGGACCGCTGAACAGGGCAAAGACCGCCATGGAATGCACCGCTGAACAGGTCTGACACTGGCAACTCAAGCACCGCTGAACAGGGCAAAGACCGCCATGGAATGCACCACTGAACAGGTCTGACACTGGCAACTCAAACACCGCTGAACAGGCCAAGGACCGCTTAACAGGGCAAAGACCGCCATGAAATGCACTGCTGAACAGGTCTGACACTGGCAACTCAAGCACCGCTGAACAGGCCAATGACCGCTGAACAGGGCAAAGACCGCCACGGAATGCACCGCTAGCCCATTTGCGGCAGTGGCAGTGACACAACAGGGACTGTAACGGGGTGTGTGCTGCACTCTGGGCACCAGTCCCCCTCCAGAACCAGTGGAGAACAGCATCCACTCCGTCTGTCCTTGCCAGGATGAAGCACTCTGGGCACCATGCCCCCTCCAGAACCAATGGAGACTGTTATCCACTTGAGAGACTGTGGCTTTGCACTCCCCAGGATTGAACAGTGGGCAACCCACCCACTGTAGAGACTTGAGAGTCTGTGGCTTTGCACTCCACAGGATTGAACAGTGGGCAACCCACCCACTGTAGAGACTTGAGAGACTGTGGCTTTGCACTCCCCAGGATACATCAATGGGCATGGAGCCCCCTTGTGGATCTGGCGTGGTGCACTCATCCGGCTGAGGTGCCCCCCTTTCCCTTCCCCCTGAGGTGCCTGTTGTATTTCGATCTGCTGCCCCTGCAGTGTTCTCTCCGTTTTGATCGGGTATTGAGTGTAGGCCTCGCCCATGCATTTTGGGCCCAGTGGTCCACGGACTATGAATGGTGCAATACCTGCACTACTAATCGTGGTGTATATTTTGTTTATTGTGTATATATATATGTATATATTTGCTTCCTGTATTTTGATATATTACAATGGTTCAACTCATTTCCTTTTGTCTTTGCATTCTTCCGGGGGGGTTGGGTGGTGTTACTGTAATGTATAGATATGCACTGGTGTGTGTGTTGTAGTGGGTGAGGGTCAAGGTGGGGGTTGGGATGTTGGTTGTGTGGGTCCCTGTGTTTTTGCCTCCCCCCTTCCCTATGTCGTAGGTGCAGTACTCACAGTGGTCTTGCCGCCGGCGTTGATGCTCCTCGTAGATGAGCAGGAAGACTAGCGCTGGCAGGATTTGGAGTTCTGCCTCCATGGTGTCGTCGTTCCTCGTGGAGTGTGTAGAGATGAGTGTTTTCCCTTTGAGATTCCTGTTTCCGCCGTGTTTGTATCCACAGTGAATTCGCCCTGGAAAAGGTGGCGGGTTGGTAGGTTGTGATACTGTGGGCGGTACATTGTCTCCCGCCTGTCTGTGGGCGGTGACCGCCGCGCTGTTTGTCTGTACCGCCGTGGCGGTCGGAGTGTTAAAGTGGCAGTCTTTGTTGGCGGTTTCCGCCACGGTCGTAATTGCAAAACTTTTACCGCCGGACTGTTGGCGGTCTTACCGCCGCTTTAACACCATCCACCAGGATTGTAATGACCCCCAATGTGTTGCTCCAATCTAGAGCAATCTTCCCCACTCCAATCCAAAACAATCTGACCCACTCCATTCCAAAACAATCTGCCCCACTCCAATCCAAAGCAATACGCTCCACTCCAAACCAAAACAATCTGCCCTACTCCGATCCACTCCATGCAATCCAAAACAATCTGCCCCACTCCAATCCAAAACATTTTGCCCCACTCCAATCCAAAACAATCTGCCCCACTCTAATCCAAAACAATCAGCCCCACTTCAATCTACTCCACTTCAATCCAAATAATCTGCCCCACTCCAATCCAAACCAATCTGACCCACTCCAATCCAAAGCAATCTGCCCCACTCCAGGCTACTCCACTCCAATCAAAAACATTCTGCCCAGCTCCAATCTAAAACAATCTTCCCCACGCCAATCTAAAACAATCTTCCCCACTCCAATCCAAAAGATTCTGCCCCACTCCAGTCTCTCCCACTCTGTCCAAAACAATCTACCCCACTCATATGCAAAACAATCTGCTCCATTCCAATCTGTACTACTGCAATCCAAAACAATCTGCACCACTCCAATTTGCCTCACTTCAATCCAAAACAATCTGCCCCTCTTTAATCTGCCCCAATACAATACAAAACAATCTGCTCCACACTAAAATACCCCACTGCAATCATAAGCAATCTGCCCCACTCCAATCTGCCTCACACCAATTTGCTCCACTCTGATCCAAAACAATCTGGCCCTCCCCAATCTAAAACAATCTGCCCCACTCCAATCCAAAATAATTTACCCCACTCTAATCCAAAACAATCTACTCCACTCCAATCCAAAACAATCTGCCTCACTCCAATCCAAGAGATTCTGTGCCACTCTATCCAAAACAATCTGCCCCACTCATATCCAAAACAATCCACCCAGTCCAATCTGTCCACTCTAAAACAAAACAATCTGCCCCCACTCCAATCCAAAACAATAAGCCCCATTTCAATCCATAACAATCTTCAACACTACATTCACCCCACGCCAATCCAAAACAATCTGCCCCACTCCAATCTAAAGCAATTTGCCCCACTCCAAACCAAAACAATGTGTCCCACTCCAGTCCAAAACAATGTGCCCCACTCCAATGCAAAGCAATCTGCCTGACTCCAATACAAAACAATCTGCCCACTCCAACCCATAACAATACTCCCTACTCCATCCTGTCCCACTCTAATACAAAACAATCTGCCCCACTTCAATCCAAAACAATATGCCCCACTCCAATCCATTACAATATAACACACCACCCTAATCCAATCTGCCCCGCCAATCCAAAACAATCTGCCTCACTCCAATCTAAAACAATCTGCCTCACTTCAATCCAAAACAATCTACCCCGCTCCATTTCAAAATAATCTGCCTCACACCAGTCCACAACAATCTAACCCACTCATATCCAAAACAATCGGCTCCATTCCAATCTGCACTACTCCAATTCAATACAATCTGCACAACTCCAATTTTCCTCACTCCATTCCAAAACAATCTGCTCCACTCTAATCTGTCCCACACCAATCCAGAACAATGTGCCCCACGCTAAAATACCCCACTGCAATCCTAAGCAATCTGCCCCACTCCAATCTGCCCACTTCAATCTAAAACAATTTGCCCCACTCCAATCCAAAACAATCTGGCCCACCCCAATCTAAAACAATCTACCTCACTCCAATCCAAACCAACCTGCCCCACTCCAATCCAAAATATTCTGCCCCATTCTATCCAAAACAATCAGCCCCATTCATAGCCAAAACAATCCACTCCAGTCCAATCTGCCCCACTCTAATACAAAACAATCTGCCCCCACTCCAATCCATAACAATCTTCCTCACTCCAATCTGCCCCAGGCCAATCCAAAACAATCTGCCTCACTCCATTCTAAAACAATATGTGCCACTCCAATCTAGAACAATCTGCCGCACTCCATTCCAAAACAATCTGGCCCACTCAACTCCACAACAATCTGCCCGACTCCAGTCCAAAGCAATGTGCCCCACTCCAAACCAAATCAATATGCCCCACTTTAATACGCTCCATGCAATCCAAAATAATCTGCCCCACCTTAATCCAAGACAATCAGCCCCACTTCAATCTATCCCACTTCAATCCAAATAATCTGCCCCACTCCAATCCAAAACTGTCTGCCCCACTCTAATCCAAAGCAATCTGCTCCACTCCAGGCAACTCCACTCCAATCTAAAACATTCTGCCCAGCTCCAATCTAAAACCATCTGCCCCACGCCAATCCAAAAGATTCTGCCCCAATCCAGTCTGCGCCAACATGTCCAAAACAATGTACCCCACTCTAAAATACCCCACTGCAATCCTAAGAAATCTGTCCCACTCCAATCTGCCCACTTCAATCTGAAACAATCTGCCACACACCAATCTAAAACAATCTGCCCCATTCCAATCCAAAACAATCTGCCCCACTCCAATCCATAGCAATCTCCCCAATCCAATCTGCCCTACACTAATCCAAAACAATCTACCCCACTCCTATCTAAAACAATCGACCCCTCTCCAATCTACCTCACTCCAGTCCAAAACATTCTGCCCCAATCCAATACAAACCAATCTGCCTCACTTCAAAATGCCCCACTGCAATCCAAAGCAATATGCACCACTCCAATCTGCCCACTTCAATCCAAAACAATCAGCCCTATTCCAATCGCCCCACTCCAGTCCACCTTATTCCAATCCAATCCACCCCACTCCACCCCATTTCACCCTACTGCAATCCACCACAATCTACCCCACTCCAATCCACCCCACACAAATCCAATACAGCCAAATCCAATCTACTCCACTCCAATCCACCTCACACTGGTGCAACCCACCCCAATCCACCCTTTCCAATCCAATCCACCACAATCCACCCCACTCCAGTCCAATCCAAAGTACACCAGTCCAACCCACTCCAATCCATTCCAACCCAATTCACCCACTCAAATGCATTCCACACAATTCCAATACAATTCACCGCACTGCAATCCAATCCACTCAGTACAATCCACCCCACCTCATTCCAATCCAATCCACTGCACCCAAATCCAATCCACTGCACCACAGTCAACCCCACCCCACACCATATAATCCACCCCACTCAATCCAATTAATCCCACTCCAATCCAGTCCACCCCACCTCAATGCAATCCACCCCCTCCATTCCACCCCACAGCAAAACCCGCCACAGAAAAACCCGCCCCATTCCAATCCACCCACCCAAATCTACCCCACTCCAGTACACACCACCCTAATCCAATCCATACCAACCCATTTCAATCCACCCCACTCCAATCCACCCCACCCATTCCACCCCACTCCAATCCACTCCACTCTACCACAATCGACTCCACCCCACCCATTCAGTCTACCTCATTCTAATCCAATCCATCCAGCCCACCTCACTCCAATCCAATCTACTCCAATCCACTCTAATCCAACCCACTCTAGTTCAATCCACCCTACTCTAGTCCAATCTACCCCTCTCCAATCCACTGAATCCAATCCACTGAATCCGATCAACGAACAAGTAAGATAAGTAGTTAGTATTGTGCAGTGGTTCTCAATGAAAAGCATCAGCTCAAGTCCCATGTGAAGTGTAACAAAATGGCTACTTTACCTAAACCTAAAGGAGACACAAACTGGTCAATGCAAGCATCCTAAAATTGCCATGGCCTTGATGGGCAACCCTTCAGAGTAATTACAAAGCATGAAAAATAGATGTACCCCAAAGGCTAAATGGGGCTGACCCAAAGCTCACTCTTCCTGTATATCGTTAAATTGTGCTTATCAAAAAATAAATAAGACATGATGTATTCATAGAGCTAAAGCTGTCTTTAGCCAGACCTAAAAATAAAAGAAAAAATGCATTCATACACTGAAAGCAATAAAGCCTAGTGCAAGAGTGGATAGGCTAATATACACACTGATGGGCCCCTGCAAGGATGGTTAGGTGTACTGGTTGAGAGGGAAATGTTATCCATGAAGAGACCAGAATTTGGTACACAAAGAGTAAAACACCCATCAGTGAAGCCAATAGGTCTGGCTTTGGTCAGACTTTTGACTTTGATAACACTTATTTTGTCATGGATTTTGCTAATCGTAACTGTTGGGAAAGTTGTCAGGACCTCATCAGTCTGAAGAAAAAAAACATTGACTAAAAGCAAAAACATTTTTGGTCTCTTGCAGTCCCCTGGCTCTGAAAGCAACTACTTTGTGTGTGGGTGTGCTTCTTGTGAAACTGCAGAATGCTGTCACTCACAGTGATTGAAGCGGGCTGGCCCACAATCCCGCTCTATGCTGTACTGGGAGGAATTCAAATATAAATGACACAATAACAGACCAGTTGGAGAATGGCATACTGGGAGATCATATAAAAATGTCATACATAAATAAGGCACAGGCGCCCAAGCAATGGGCAGAAGGGAGGAAGACAGCTCAGAAAGGTCCCTTTATTATTGGTGGCATACACCAGCAGTGATCAGGAAGGCTACTAATTCCCTTATTTCTGTACAAGTGCCATATAAAGTGAGATACGATGTGTTTATATGTATAGAGTCCATCAAGGTTTTTAAACAGAACAGCTTTTGTGGAAAGTCGGTGCTTCAACAAAACCTGATGGTATTTGCTATTCTCATATTAACGTGACAACGTAGAAAACGATAATTAGCTAGATGTGGGCTTGATACGGAGACGTGCTTCTACCGTTCTAGGGATCACAACCCGAACCATATGCAAACCTATAACATCCTTACATGCATAGGATGCAGAGGACTAACTGTGTGAGTACTTCTGCCACAATTACATGTTCTGGTAATAAGAATCTCCTTTTCGTTTCTGGGCCGTTCATGCATCTTTTGTGCTGTTGATCCATATGAAGAAAGGAATTGTACTGGATGGTTTACATTCTTTCCTTTTGCCTGCTGTTTGAGGAGAATCTAAACCTTATGCAAGCCTGTGCATGCCTGGTGTGCCAACAGCAGGGATTCAAGGACAACAAATAGTGTGTTTATACAGGCCTACACCCACGGTTTCCAACAGTTTTGCAATGTCATGCCTCCGGCTGCTCTGCATTTACATTCTGTTTTTTCTAACTGATCCAAACACCATACTCCACATATTTAAGAGGAAAAATATTTTCACTGTGAAATAGACCTGCAAGCTTGCAAAATCGAAATATTACAGTAGGTTAAGCCTCTGCTCCCCACAGTTAACACCAAGTATCAGCAATTATACATCTGAGTCTTCTGGGGAAAGTCTCTACCAATTTTGAACCACAAATTTGGCAATAACTGACCATTATTGTTGTCCAAACTGCTGATGGTGTGTCATGTTTCTTGTTGAGCATTGAAGGGATACCACAAATTTCCAAATGAATTGGATTTGGGTTGGGGCTTTATTATTACATTTCAGGGCATTTATCTTTTTGTTCCTTAGCAACTCCAGTGTATTTTTGCAAGTGTGCTATGGTTCGCTGTCATGTCGAAAGGTCAAATTAATTCCCAGTTTAAGCTTTCAGGCAAGTTTTCCTTACTGACTTTCCGGGACTGTTTAACCAAAATATTCTTCAATCCTAAAAACGGCTCCAATCCCGGCCAATGAGAACCCCCACAGAGCGTCATTGAGCCAGAACCATGAATCACAGGAGGACATGTGTTTTGGGTGATGTGCTGTGTGGGATTTGAGCCAAATGTAACTTATATTTAAGCGAAAAAAGTTTCCTGTTGGTTTCCTACAATACTGTATTTTTGTAATAGTTCAGAGAGACTTCACTGTGGTGTTTCTTGGGTAATGGCTTTCTTGCGACCGTACTACATGAGGCAGATTTGTGGAGGGATACGAATATTTTTGTCACATGCATACCAGCCAATGCCAGCTTTGGCTAGACAAGCCAAAAAATTCTTCAAGTTTGCCATTAGTTTTCTGGCAGCCTCTCTGGTCAGTCTCCTTGCTCAGGCATCCAGTTTTGAAGACCAACCTGATCCAGGCTGGGATCTGGTGACCCATACTCCTTCTATGTGTTAATAAATCACTCACTCAGACAGTATTTGTATAGCACCGCACTATTACTCCTGGTGGTATCCGGGCGCTAGGGTCTCCATCGAAAAGCCAGGTCTTGAGTTTTTTCCTGAAGTCCATAAGGGAGAGTGCTGTTCAGAGGTGGCGAGGCAGGCTGCATTCTCATGAGAAGAGAGAGCAGCACAGAGCCTTATTTACTAGCATGCTGCTGCGCTCTTTCCCTGTGGGGGCGCTCTTTATGGCTTCCTAGCCCCATGCACCCACCTTTGCACCTTAGAGTACCCCTCCAGTAAAATATCCAATGCCTAGACATGTTTTAAAGCATTTCACCTATTGTGTGCATGCTGTAAAGAGCAGCACACATGCTATGAGTGAAATAAAATAATTTCTCTCACGTCTGCATTAAGGAAGTACTTATTTTAGGCAAAGGTCGGTCTAACTATGTCAGTAGCCAGGGTTATTTGTCAAAAACTGAAAGGCGTTACCCTACAACACAGAAGTACTGTACTGGAATGACCACTTGAAAGCTTCCTTGACACAAAGCAATGTAAAGTGCTATTCGTGCTAAAAAAAATGGCACATACCAGGGCAAAAGTTTTTGCACTGGAAAGAAAATACCATATCAATACTTTGTGGCACTTTGCATAACTTCACTGAGGATAAATCTGACCATGGTATATCAGTAACGTGCTATGTGCCTTCAGTCCTATTACATATGATATTTTCAGATGAAAGTCAGACTTGTACCCTACTCGTATTACAAGGACATAAGTATAGGGCTAAGTAATATATATATAGAGAGAGAGAGAGAGAGGGAGAGAGAGAGAGAGAGAGAGAGAGAGAGAGAGAGAGAGTAAATTGCAAATATATATTGTATATATATATATATATATATATATATATATATATATGTGTGTGTGTTTATATATTTGCAATGTACTCTCTTTCAAGTTACACACACACTTTGAGCCTCTTTCGTAAAATGTGCCAATTTAAACATCGTAGATTTCCTTCTATGAATTGCATAGATTGCAAAATACACAAAACTCAAAAACACAAAAGTAGGCATAGATCTCCATACATCCTCCTTCTCCAATATATTTACACAAATAACTTAGAAAAATCTGCAGATGGGATATACTTTTCCATGTGAAAAAATCCCTCCTCCAGAATGTAGGAGACTGAGGGTAAGTTACACCGGGATACTCTTTTTAAATAAAAAAAGGAAAATACCTTCACCTGGGCGTAATTTTCCTTTGTTTGGCAATTGACAAACATTCCCACAAGTACGCCCGGAAACTGCACTAGCCAAGAGTACACCTGGGAATGCCATGTCTTTCATTCTTTATAGTTGTGAAGCCCTAACTGAGGGAATGCAGCAATCGCTCCAAACACACGATTCTGTTTTTTTCTCAGCAGGGAAAACATGTTTTTCGCGTGAAGGAACCCTATGGCATAGACCCCAACCAAATGTGATAGTGATCCAATCTCCTCCTCACCCTGGAGGCGGGGTCACGCTAGTCCTTTGCTGGAATACTTCTCTGGCGCTCCCCAAGCTGGAAAAGGGCTACATATGCATTTAAATCGTATTCAGTTCTTACCAATGTTACTAGATCATCAAACGTTATTAGTTGTCTATTAATACGCATTTTTAAACAGTTCAGTTGAGCGGGGACACCAATTCCACCTAAACCTGTGTGCTGTTTCCTTCAGTGTTCTTAGGGCTATGTGTACCATCTGCTACTATTTCTCTAAAATACCTCAGGTGTAACTGCTCATACAAATGTAAAGTGCCCTTTAAAATATTAATATTATGCGTCATGTCTCCCCAAAAGCCCTTAAATATTACATCTTTCTTTACTATTTGGGTAAGGAATGTTTGCTATTTACATGAGTACAAAACTTCGTGGAGAATGTTTTTGCCGCAAAGTGTTGAGTGTTTTGTCAGTACAGCATTGTCTTTCTGAGCTCAGTCATGATATCCTGCTAGTCGGTCTTGATTTAATTCACTTACCCAGCACCTTGGAATTGTTTTGAGCAGTATCTTCCAATGCTTGGAGGTAGAAAGCGAGACTAATAAATAGACATTGCTGCTAAACCCTCTCCTTTTCAGGCTTTTTCGACTGGCTGTCCAAAAAATTGAGGCACACTCATTCCTGCCTTCAGGTGACTGAATAATTCGTTGTAATGCTTTCAGAGACATTGTTCTGCCTCCTAAGATTTCACTAACATCATCTATGACTAGAGGAACATTTTGTTGTACAGTAGGTAGTGCTGATATATGCTGATATATGCTTTGGCAGTGGGCAGGAGGCTGGCCATGATTTACTGGAAGAGCGGCTGCACTGTGTGGTCATGTCAGTGAGGCGTTAGCCCTTTTTGATTGCACATTTTGGATAGCCCAAGTCCCTCCTTGGTTCTCCCACTCCCTGATGGGCCAGAATGTGGACACAAGTGGGCATTCCTCCATACAGGAAACTTCCAGGAATCAGTCATAGAACAAGCCTTTTCCTCTTGCTTAGTCTCCCTAGCACCAGAGGTGGTTTTGCTGAAGATGCTCATAGCACTACACCTAACACTTGCAGCAACACTAAGCAGGTCTTCACCCAGAAGACTGCTCTAAGTTGATAAAGAGTCTTCTGCGTACTTAAGTTGCTAAAGAGGATGGTCGTCTGCTTGCAGCGGATCGAAAGGATTTGACCTCTAACGTTGGGAGCTTTCTTATGCCATTTAGAAGCACTAGCTTGGAGTCAGATGAGCAGAGATGCAGCAGCATGTAAATGAAACAATGGCAATGGTGTTTTAGGCAGTCTGAATGTGCTGAGCAGTGAGGTACCCATGAAGCTATGCTTACATTCAACCTCGAGTATCGCTCTTCAAGCATCATTGGTCACAATAAAGGGAGTCGCTTCTATGGTCATCTAAGAAGAATCAGTATTCATCTTTCCTCTTCCTCTTGGAAGAAACCACAGGGGAAGTGTTCAGCAACAATTTGCTACTCCAACCAAGCACCGTTGAGCATAGTCACAATAACTCATCTCAGTAGTGCAAAGCATCAGCATCTCCTGCCTTTCAGTTATTCGATTCCACAAGAGCCTAGCCAACACAACCTTTGATAGTGCTTTGGGTACGTTTTTGTGGACGGACCTTTGTTTACTTTGTGATTTACATTTGTCAGCAATCCGTTTAGTGGAGGGCCAAGACTGCTGGTCTCAAGTCAACCATTCAACCACTGAACCAACTACTGGTCCCATGAATTAAAGACAAAACCACTTGTTGCAGCAAGGAAATGACCACATGATAACTATTCATTTTTGGAGGTTTGCCTTACTTGCTTTGAATCCCTATCCAAATCTTATAAATGTTTTTTTCAATATTTGATCCTTGCCTTATTTAATAAATAAATGTGTTATTCGCTTGGTTATATACTCGCTGACTGAAATGTACTTGCTTTGTCTTACCTTAATATCTGGTGAGCCAAGCCTTGCTGCTCAGTCTTTTCCTGACATTTTAGACACATTGTTTAGGCGATAGTGTTCTTTAAACCAACAGAGAAGAAACTACATTTGACCATGTAGCTTGTCTCCTAATACTTTGGGTTAGAGTCCTGTATCCTTCGAAAAACTGACAATCTTTGATCTGCTAATGATGTATACCATTTTGTTATGTGGGTGTATAAACCAATCTAAGCAGTATTTTACAGTGATGCCAAAATCATAGCATGAAATGTACTACAGTATGATGGCACTAGAGAAAATATATACATTGCCAGGAAGACTCCTGTAATACTCCAACATACATCTCCTTAATTATAAAATTAACCTCATGTTCTCTACATCTGTCCACCAGCTTGTTTTTCTGTAATTCTGTTAAACTATGAAATTGGAAGTCAAGTGGTATTCGCTTGAGTATCCCTTTGTAGAAGAATGAAGGTAGCACTTTTCACAGTGCCAGCAAAAGATGCCCAGCTACCATCTATTGGATTTGCGAATGCTGATATAGTGCTGGTTGTTGGCATTAAGCAATCCAGGAGTTCAATCAGAATTTGTGGAGAGCCTCAGACTCCAAGTCCATCCATTGCAGAGCCAAGAAAACCAACCACCACATGAGTGTCCCTGTTACTTTAACCTGAACTCTTGAAGTGGATTCACCTCTGATCCCAAACAAACAAGACTACTCTGGCAATGCAGTATTATATCTATCGAAGTGCACCTCATGTACCCAATTTTTGCAACAAGATTTACTTGTTGAGGGATCCATAATTCTCTCCAATGGTTCCACACACTAGAAATGTTTGGGGAAGACTGCTTGTTGGCCCTCATTGAGAAGAAAAAGGTAGATGGCCATAAGAGGGATAAAATGTAGCAGAAGGCTGAGGCTGCAGGTCCTCACGGGCGATTTTTTCAAGATCATGACTAACTACTGGGACCCCAACGCTTACAGAGCGGTTCCATTCTTTAGTGGGTATAGGGAAAGTACCACACACCATGCAAAAATAATTATTATTCCAAAACAGAGGAAAGACACGATCCTTATCTGTCCTGCAGATAATTAACCTTGTTGAATATTGACAATAAACTTTAATAAGCATTCTACAGGCTATCAGATGTACTCCCTGAAATTATTCATGAGAATCAGCTGGGATTCGTTCAGACCCATCAGATGTTTGATAACAAAACAAGAGTGGCCCATTGTTATTGAGAAAGGAACTAAAAGGAAGATCTCACTGGCCCTCTAGCTGTTGGATGATAAAAAACATTTGATAAGGTCAGGTGAGAGTTCTTGCCAAGGTGATGCTGCAATTTGGACTTGGCCAGAATTTGGTTTATATGTTAATGACTCCTACAGATCCCGAAGTCCAAATTTATGGGCAATGGTATCTTCTTAACGAAACTGACATTAGCAAGGGTAATTAGAACGTCACTGCAACTGTCTCGTTGCTATTTGCAATGACCGTTTAGCTAAGGATGGCTTCACACTGCCTCATTTAATAGCATATGTGATTTCATAAATAGTGGTGTTCTTTTTGGTAGTTCTGACTACTAGTTTAGTGCCCCATTTCGAACTCCACACTTGAAACTATGGGATGTGTAGAAGGAGGAATCACACTGCAACAGAAGGTGAGAAAAACGTTATTGCAGTCTAGAAGAATGTTCAAGAAATTCACACCATGAGATTGGACTACCATCTAGGACTCATTCTTTGCATAATATCACAGAAGGAGTGACAGTTTGAGGAAAATGTACTATACCACGGCAAGAGGCAGTCAGTGTTCAGGAGAAGAAACTGATGCATGACCAGTGTCTGTCTATAACAAAGGGGTAAGTGCAGGGAAATCAGCAGGCACATTGCAACCTTGACCACTTTAGCCTTTCAAAAAATAAATCCATAATCAGTCTACACAGGAGAGACAGGAAACACCAAAAACATGTTATCTAATTTACACGACGATGACTACCTAAACCAATATACGATACTGGCATTATTTGAAAGCTTGCAGTTGTATGGCTCCTCACTTTCCTAACACTTCAAGTGTAAGTTCAGAGACACACTCTGTAAATAAAGCATATCCTAAATTGCAGTTGCAGCCCCTCCTTTGCCCACTTTTAGGCCTTATTTAGGATCTCAGGCCAGTTTCTAACCCGGCACCAGGAGGCACTCAAGAGGATGCAGTGGGACAATGCCTTTGCCCCAGTTTACAGCACATCATCACACACACTTGCCTCATTCATCTTTGCAGTCCTGGTGTTCAGACTACAATGATGATATATTCTGGTCCATGTAGCCCCTTCTTTCTTCATATATTGCTAATTCATTTCTTGGAGGTGAGTCCTGTTTGTTTTTTTAATTCCCAGTCACTTACATATACGATTTGGGGACTTCCCTCTGTCTCAGTTCTGATCTGCACTCTGGTTTTCCTATTCCCCTTGATGTGTCTTCCGGCCCGTTAAGTCTTTCTTTCTTCAAGTCCCAGTGCAGCATTCCCTCGGGAGGTAGAGCTCTGATTGCGAGAGCCTGTCTAATTGCTTTCCCCTCTAGCTCCTTCCATCTGAGCGCCTCTTAAGAAATGTCAGAGAAATCTTCCCCGCGAGCTCAGTGTTTACTTCTGACACTGAGTGTGAACACTGCTGCTCCGCTGGAAGGCCTTTTCCTAGCTTGTACGGTTTTTAACTTTGATAATTGTGATTTCTCAGTACCTTCATTTTTATACATCTCCTCTGGCCTTGCTCCTGTTGTAGATGTTGTAGATTCCAGTCCTGTCTTTGCTTGTATTTCTGATTCCTTGCACTATATTCTAGAGTTAATTTTCAGTCTCCATACTTCCTGTCATGTTTTTTGTAGTCAGTATTGCAATTTCCTTATCCTGCGTCCAGAGTTCCGTGTGTATGCATACTCACACGCCTTGCTCCTTTTGTTTATCTGCCTTTCCCAGTTTCCTCTGTCTCTCTTGTTTTCTGGTCAGTTGCTTAGGCTGGTTTGCATGCTTTTCTGTATTGTCATATTTTGCCTATTCCATGCTTGGTAGGATCCACCCAGTTCTACCTTTCCTAAGACCTCTTGTTCCGTTCCATTTGTCCTCGCTTGTGTTTATGTTCAAATATTAGTAATTACTACCTGATGCTGCCATGGAGTTCTGAGGCTCAGTGTTTCATGCACCCATTCACTTAATGCTCTCAGTGGTGCTGGAACAATTTTTAGAGTGCTGCCATCAACCTTACGCCACTGAAGGTACTGATGGTGAAGAATCCAAGTGTCGCGCAAACAGTAAGTACAGCAAATGAGCCTCGCCAATACAGAAGGAGTTTGGTAAAGGTGCAGCCTGTAGCTAATGGTGCATTTTGGAGCACCCTTGCGAACATGTTACTAAATCATAGTGATGTTGAGCACTGTCATTTACAAACAGCCCAATTTCCACTAAAATAGTAACAACATTTGCACTGACAAGCAGTTTTACTAGCAAAACTACGTAGGGAACAAATGTTAAAGTGTGGACATTGGCTTTCAGCAAATATCTATCATTTGTACATCGCCAAGTAAAGTTCTTGATTTGATTTGATCTTATTAAAATCTTCGTTTCCGTCATACTTCAGAATTACACAAGTGTGTGCTTTCCATGCATTTAAAAAATATATTTACAGCTTAATTACAGGTATTTAAATGTTGTTGTGTATTACAAAAACTGACATCCTACAGCCTTTCGTTTCACACCAGCAAGATAGTCAGATAGTTCATTTGACAAAATCCTGCAACTTTTCAGTTAGAGAAAAAACATCTATCTACATGTTTAAAGAATATGCAGCAGTTTGAGAAAAGACATAGCCTAACATTTGACCTCAGTCTTTGAACACATAGCAAACATGACAAAGATAAAAACATAATTTAAAAGCATCTTTATTGCTCATTCACCTTATGAATTCCATTAAATTATATTGGGGGAACTGCAGCACCCCCACAGCCTTAGTTGGAGTGCCTATGAGCAATATTCCACAGAAGTGCTGGGTGTCTCCCAAGAATAACAGCTTACCAGCTGTCATTTTTGCACAATCGCTTTGATCTGTTGTAAGTATTGTGAACGTTTAACACCAGCCACCTCAAGCCCATCAGTTTCACTCATTGGTGGGCTTGCCTTTCAAAAATCCCTTGATGTCATTTGTAAACGCTTCACATTTGTCCCACCTTGGGGTGGTTTTGTTACCCCCTTGCAGACTGCCCCTGTTACATGGATTATTGCACAATTGGCCAGATACCTTAGTGTCATCGCAATACTTTTTCTTTTTTTGCTTGCCTCTCCGCTTCAGGGATATTAAAGGGCAGACAGCGTTTGTGGCTTCTTTAAATTAAACAAACTTTGTTTATTTATATGATTTCGGACGTCGCACTGCTTTTATTTTATCAGCACGGCGCCCCCTTCAGGGATGCCGCGATTCAGGTCCTTGTCTTCTTTCCTCACTGGCACTGGGGGAGGGGCTTGGCTACTTAGTTTGTGTTGGAAGCTTGTAAAGGTCCTTTGCACTATGTGGGTATCGCCTAAATTATAAACATTTGGTTTTGGGTTCTGAATCCCGAAATTCTTACCCTTGTTAAAAATGCATAAACTAATAATTTATGAAATCATGATAGGTGGGCTGAGGATTGCATTCCTCTAGAAAGAAGAGGGGGAACCATCCCTACCATTTCCCATTGTGATCCTCATCTGGGTGGACAAAGGACCGGATGGAAAACCGTGCCCATTGAACACACAGGTCAAATAACACTCCATCTCAGGCCTTGCCAAAGGACAGCATGACTTCCTTTGTTGTGGTCTTTTTCCCGTTTGGGGTCGGTGGGAGTGAGTGAGTACTGAAGACTGGTGGCGTTGAGAGGGTCATCTTTGACTCTCTTCTCCTGCCCAGGGCAATCCTTGGCCCCCGCTCCAGTGACCACCAGCGCAGGCTGGGGATGCGCTGACCCCCATCAGCGGAGGTCTCCCGCGCACAGGCCGGCGCCTGGTCCTGACATTGTTCTTTTGTTGCCGACATAAAGCCTGTTGAAAAGAGCAGTAATTCTAGGGCCGAGGTCTTTGATGGACATTATAGATGCCCTTCCCTCTGCCTCCTTTCCCAGTAGAGGGACCTCACGTCACCTGAGGTGACAAGAGCCGCAGCTTCTCACCAATGGACAAGAGGCTTCCACTAAACGTGCCACTTCCATGAAGAGAAGCAGATCACCCATTTGCCATTCGTCACAGCAAGCTATTTACCTTCCTTCTTTTTAATTTCTCTCTCCCTTGGTCTTCCTCCATGCAATTGTTATTATCTCTGTCTAGTTTTCATGATGCTTTATTTTCCATTATATTACAACGTGTTTACCCATTCTTTGCCTTCTTTGCTCTCCTTGATTTGTTTCCACTCAATCTATTACTTCTTGTGTATCCGGGTGTGTCTCTTCTCCTCTTTAATTTCGTTTTTTCTGCCTTATCGGTCTTTCATGTCCTGCTACTTTTTCTCTTCCTATATGTAGGTTATCTTTTATTTGGAAGTCTTTCTTTCATCCCCTATGTGGTTCTGTTTTTCTTCTTCTACCTGTTTGTTTTTGTCTACTCTCTTGTGTTGTGTGTGCACCTCTCTCCTCCTGGCTTCATTCGTATGCCCTTGCTTTATTCAATTTTGTTCCTTCTACCCTAGTTGAGCATACAGTATTTCTCTATCATTCCTGGCCTCTCTCGATATATTTATTTATTTCTGTCACCCCTCCCCTCTCCCACGCCTCCTCTCATGAGTCAGTCTGCTTTTGAGTCTGTGGCTATTTGAAGTTAATATCTATGACATAGCTGTAAAAGCCACAGGACAAATAAAATGGCTCCTACTGAAGGGTGCTTGTGGTTTACAAGAATCTTCTAGCAAGGGAAATAGATGTCAAGACGATGGGCTGTAGTCCTCCACGTCGTGCACATCGGACCTACTTTTGAACACCTTATTTAGCCAAAACGCCCTCCTTTTAAATTTCTCTCCACAGTAAGACTCCGATCAAGTATTAAATATTGCCTGGCCTGGCATCGGGCACGCATCCAGTGACGTCGCTGGTGCCACTCATTCTGACAGTAACTGAGAATCCGCAGAAGTGGATGGTATCAGTCTGGCAGCATGAGAGTCCCCCTTCAAACGTAATCCTTTGATGTCACTGGTTCTGGCAGCGTGTGCGGCTCCACGCCAGTCAATAATATCAGTGAGTCTGGCAGTGTGTTAAGTAGCTCACTAGGCCGGGCAGTGAGTAAAGCTCTACAGACCTCGGTACAGTCACCTAGACTGAGAGTAAGTAGGACGCCAACCCTCTACAAACCCACCCCCTTCTAACCGTCAGAAAAGTGGTTGAAAATTCAGTTCGTCGACGTTAGAATCCCCTTGGGTTCATCACACCCAGAGCATTCCAAGGAAATCATACTGATAAATACGTCCATGGTTGTTACATATCGTTGAGAGTTGTCTGTCTTTGGCTAACAAAGGCCATATGTACGAACACATTTTCCCATAGACACAGAATGGGCAAAACTGCTTGCTACATCTGGCCCCAAATGTGTTGCAATTATAAGGTATTCTGAACAAATGCAGGAAGTCCTTGAAGCTATAAAGTGGGTGTTTTTCTCTGCCATATTTAAAAATTCTGGACTTGGCTCATGTCTTTATTCTAAGGTGAAAATAACCACAGTGAAAGACTGCAGAGTTTCTACTATTTGCAGCCCATGCCATGCAAATTATCAAAAATACATTAATCAAAATAATAGCATTGGGCAATGCATTCCAAGAGAAATGTCTTCTGAGTGCTAAATGTGACCTGATAACCCTTCTCTTACCCGTCTCCTTGAAATACATTTTTAACACTGGTAATTGTATGACGTGTTTTGCAATTACCTCCATCCTCACCTGCATGAAGTTTTGGTGAGAGGGTCAAGAAGAGGTAAGTTTAAACATAAAGAATATTCTGTTCCTTGGACCATCTAGGAAAGGACAGGCCGACTTCCTGTTCGCAATTAGTCAATACTACAATATGCGCGTCACTCCGAAACTTGCCCCATATTGCTTTGCGGGCATTGCTTTTACAAAGCATTTTTGCTCATAACTCAGCCTATGGTGGTCCAAGGACAATGGGACCACCTTCAAAACGTGTTCATCACAATGTGCTCTTTCTGTCTGGATCATCTCCGGGGTTCCACACTAGGCTAGTGAGGACCCCAAAATAATACCCATCCCCTTATTCGGTGTATTTGTAAGCTCACTTATGGATGGAAATTTTGCTATGCACCTGGGAGTTGTTTGTATTTTAAGGGCCTTGTTTGAATAAATATTCCAGTAGGCCTACTAGTCCTTTAGTTATAATCAGGGCCACTGGAATTATGTGGCAGAAAGGACCAAAATATGTGACAGGGTTGACTCATTAATGTCTCAAAAGAAGTCCAGTTATAAATTTACAATGACAACAGCTCCAAGTAAATGAGAGACCTATTGCATTGCACATGCACGTTTATAGTTTGTCTGTTGTTCATTTGCTTTGTGTTGTCTATTTAGTATTGTCTTCTACAGCCATCACCCCGTTTCTGTCCGATCTCACTTTCTCTAGTTTCTGTCCTGTCATTGTGCTTCTAGGTTCTAGGTGCTTCTTTGTATTAGCTTAACCCCACCTACAGAATGTCCTTTTCTCTGTAAAGAGCAAGCTATCCTTGCAGTCTGTCTCACCAGCTGCATGGTTTACTTTAACTACTAGTAATACGTTTTGGACAAGTTGTGACCTAGTTCCTAATGTTTACCTATTCTTATATTGTACACTGGTTTTCGGTTTCACTGTGTGCATTTACACATTATTAAATTGCCTCAATATTATTATGAATCTTAAAATGTCACCTTGCCAAAATAAAATAACAAGCATAACATTTAAAATAAAATGACAAACAGGCAGTGCCGGGGCCCAAAGCATACAATGAGTTGCCAAATACATGCTCAGACCTTAGTCAGCAACCAACTAAAAACAGTGAGAGTGCCAAATTTTAAATTTGTGTTGACAGCATACACATTTGCAGTATACCTCTAGGTAGGTCAAAACAAGCCTGAGCAGGCAACAAAAACAAAAAATCGTTAATGCCTATTGTGAAAGATCATAACTACAGAGGACAAAACTCGTCGCCTATTGAGTCCTATTTAAAAAGCAAACAACACTGAAATTCTAAGAAACTGCAAAACAGGTCTTTCACTCAAGCATCTTTAATAAATGTAATGGGTTATAATCTTCTTAACAAAATTAAACAAGCATGGGCAAAGCCAATAGGTCTCACCTATACAGAAGCTATTAGTTTTGGCAATGTGTTTTGCCATGTTGTACACCAGTGTGGCTGCTGTTCAGCATGGCTAAAAGTTAGTGATGTGGAGTGTCAGAGTGAAGTGGGGAAGTAGAGTGTCGTAGAGTGGATTTGTTGGAATGTTTTACAGTGGAGTAGGAGGAGTAGAGTGTCGTAGAGTTGAGTAGAGGAGAGGAGAGTTTAATGGTTCAATGGCAGAGAGTGTTGTGGAGTGGGGTGAAATAGGGCGCAGTGGGTTGGAGTGGACTGAGGAGGTGGGGTGGACTGGGTTGGAGTAGAGTGGGATGAACTGGATTGGGGTTGAGTGGAGTAGATTGAGTAGAGTGCATTGGATTGCTGTAGGGTGCATTGGATTAGATTGGAGAGGATTGAAGTGAGGTGAACTGAGATGGAGTGGGGTGGATTGAATTGGGGTGAGATGGATTGAAGTGGGGAGTATTGTTTTGGATTGGAGTGGGGCAGATTGTTTTGGACTGGAGTGGGGCAGATTGTTTGGATTGGAATGGGTCAGATTGGAGTGTGGTGGATTGGAACGGGACAGAATGCTTTGGATTGGAGTGGGCAGACTGGACTGAGGTATTTTGGTTAGAACTGGAGTGGGACCGATTGGAGTGGGTCAGATTGTAATAGGGTGGATTGGATTGGGCAGGATTGGATTGGAGTGGGGTGAATTGGGATTGAGTTGTGTGGATTGGGTTGGGGTGGACTGGATTGGAGTGGGGCAAATTGTTTTGGATTGGAGTGAGGCGGACTGAAATGGGATAGATTGTTTTTGGATTGGAGTGTGTCGGATTGGAGCAGGGCATATTGTTTTGGATTGGAGTGGGGCAGATTGGAGTGGTGCATACTCCAGTGGGACAGATTGTTTTGGTTTGGAGTGGGGCAGATGGGAGTGTGGTGGACTGGAGTGGGGCAGATTATTTTGGGTTGGGGCACATTGTTCTGGAGTGGGGCAGATTGTTTTGGATTGGAGTGGGGTAGATGGGAGTGGGGCATATTGTTTTGGATTGGAATGGAGCATTTTGTTTTGCATTGGAGTGGGACAGATTAGAGTGGGTGGATTGGAATGGGGCAAATTGTTTTAGATTGGAATGGGGCAGACTGGAGTGCGGTGAATTTGAGTGGGGCATATTGTTTTGGATTGGAGTGGCGTAGATTAGAGTGGGGAGGATTCGAATGAGACAGACTGTTTTGAATTGGATTGGGGCACATTGGAGTGGGGCAGATTGTTTTGGATTAAAGTGGGGCAGGTTGGGGTGAGTGGACTGGAATGAGGTGGATTGTTTTGCATTGGAGCGAGGCAGATTTTTTGGGATTGTAGTGGGGTAGATTGAAGTGGGGCAGTTTGTTTTGGATTGGAGTGCAGCAGATTGCAGTGGGGCAGACAGTTTTGGACTGGGGCAGATTGTTTTGGTTTGGAGTGGGGCAGATGGTTTTGGATTGGAGTGGTGCAGATAGAAGTGGGGTAGATGGGAGTAGGGCATATTGTTGTGGATTAGAGTGGGGCACATTGTTTTGGATCTGAGTGGGGCAGATTGTATTGAATCGGAACTGCCTCACCTCCGACCGACCACACCCGCAACCTCGGTATCATACTCAACTCATCACTGTCCATAGCCCGCCAAATCAACGTTGTCTCCTCAGCAAGCTTCCACATCCTTCACATGCTTCGGAAGATCTTCAAGTGGATCCCCTTTGGCACAAGGAGAACAGTCACCCAGGCACTAGTCAGCAGTAAACTCGACTACGGCAACATACTCTATGCTGGAATCAACAAAAAACACCAAGCAAGATTCCAGAGAATACAGAATGTTGCAGCCAGACTGATCCTGGACATCCCCCGCCACAGCCACATCTCCGCCCACCTGAGAGATCTACACTGGCTCTCCGTCAAAAAACTCATTACCTTCAAACTCCTGACTCACGCATACAAGGCCCTCCACAATGTCGGACCTACCTACCACCACCTTTCCTTCTACACCCCCTCCAGGCAACTCCGCTCAGCGCAGCTGGCCCTCGCTACCATCCCCAGGATCTGGAAGATTATGGGCAGAGAAAGATCCTTCTCCTATCTCCCGGCACAGACCTGGAACACGATGCCGATCCACCTCCGGCAGCCCCCATCGCTGGCTCAGTTAGGAAGGACCTCAAGACCTGGCACTTCGACTGACCTGCGTCCCCCCAGCTAACTCCTTGAGACCCCAGGGGTGATAAGCCACGCTTTATAAATGTTGATTGATTGATTGATTGAGTGGGGTGAATTGGAGTGGGTTGGGAGGATTGGAGTGGGGTACATTGGTGTCGGGTAAAGAGGGATGGATTGGGGTGGATTGTAGTGAGGCGCATTGGAGTGTGGTGGTTTGAGGTGTACTGCACAATTCTATGTAAAGCATCATTTCACAAATTACACATAATAAAGAAACAATGTTACATTACAATATTTCAAACAAGATAATCGTAATTTTTTTAGAAGAGCGTCCACAAGCAAAAGTAAGATAAAACATGAGTGGAAAGTGGGAAAAGGTGACTTGGCAAAAATAAAAGAAAGTTAACTATAAAAAAGAAAACTGCTATTTTGTTAGTCCTACTGGGCATGTATTTTTGGCAGTCACACACCTTCTCTTTGCAGGGCACAAGAAATTAAAAAGAACAGAGTAATACCTAGATCACGTGATTAAGTTGAATCAATCAGTGCTTAGTCCCTGTGCCACAGAGAGGAAGGGAAATTATGTCAGGTCTGAACTGGACGAATTACGAAGCTGTAAGGAAGAGTGCCAGCGAATGGTGAGCTACAGGCGGGCTTCCAAGCCCTTTACTGTACACAACAGAGTCTTGCAAGCGAGACGCATCCATTATCGCATGCACTCTCAAGCTCAAGCCTACAAACACTAACTCTAAAGCAGCTAGCTAATTAACACAATAGTTTAAAAGTTTGCCAAACTGAAAGTAGTTGGATGTAAGCTGGACCCACAATGATAAATATCCACTCCTTATGCGTACAAGACATCCTGGAAAATTCACATGTTGGGCAGTACTTAGTTTGTAAAAGAAGAGTGCTAGTGTGCACAGCTCTGCTAAAAAGCCTGCGGCCAGTGCTATTAAAAAGCAGTGTGCTGAATACCAAAACTGTGTAGTGTTAGATCCACCTTATGCCTTTTTAATACACTGCAAGGCCCTTCCTGTCCCTTTATTTCACGCTTGCAGGTTCCTGCTTTCTCCCTTTCTTCCGTTTTTTTTCTATTTTTATCTTCTTCCGTTTTCCCACTTTCTGTGTTTTCCCTCTCTGTAAATGCTTTATGCTATAAAATAAGTGCTGATCCCCAAAAATAAGTGCCGGTGGGCCCCAGGGGCAACCGCCGGCTCCAATTTGGCCCTGAAGGCGGGACACTTAAAGCATATTATACCTTTGGAGATCTGGGGGGTTCTATAGGGAGAGGGAAGGATGGTCGGAAGTCTGAGGGAGATGTGTGCTGAAGGTCAAATGAAAATGTAAACTTCAAGTAAAGGGAGTGCCTGATAAAGATTACTAAATTGTGTGCTAAGGTTTGAGGGGCATGCCTTCAGAACATGTTTGCTGAAGGTTTAAATGGGCGTGTGCATATGGTTGAGTGAAAGGTGTGCTGAAGTGTATGCATATGTTGACACTTGAGGAAGACGTGCGCTGAGGTTTTATAGGAACTATTTAATGAAACCCAATAGAGATGTCAGCTGAGTGTTGATCGTGGAGTGGGATGTAGCTTGAGGAAAATGTGTGCTGAAGCCTGAATGTAATGTGCCTGAGTGAGTGTGCGTGGGTTTATCATGAATCTGCCAAAAATGAATGAAAATGTTTGAGGTGTGTGTGTGTTTGGAGGGTTCTTAGTAAGATGTGTTGTGAAGCCTGAGTGAGTTGTATAGTGAATAGAGTAGTGATGGATGCTGAAAGTTGAGGGTGATGAGTAATATATGCTGTGTGGTTGAAGGGGATGTGCTCTGAAGCTTAAACTGAAGTGCATGTATAAAGTTGAGGTACATGTGTACTGAAGGTTGAGATAGGTGTGTGGCGGAGATGGAAGTTTATAAACACTGCTTCAGGTAACTGTGTGCTACAAACTGGTGTCGAAGCTTGCAGAAGCTTTATTGACGTATGTCTGATAAATGTTAATTGGGTGGGTGCAGAGTTTTGAGTGACGTGCTCTGGATTTGAGGATCACTTGTGCTAAAGCCTAAGCAAAGGTGGTTGCTGAAGCTTGAAGGAGGGTGTTTACTGAAGGTTGAGGTAGAGAGGTGCTGAAGGTTAGATGGAGATGAACAGATCATTGAGGAGAAATGTTGGGGAAAGGTACTGGGGAATCTAGGCTGAAGCTTAAGTAATTTTTGTTTTAACAGTTGCAAGAGATGCTAAAATGGAAGTTTATGATGAAGGCTTAACTGTATATTTGCTATAGGTTTAATGATCAATGACGAGTTGAATGTATATTGGTTGCTGAATTGAGATATTTGCTGAGGTGACTTGAGAAATCTGCTGGTGGTTAAGTGGATTTGTTGGCAGATGTTTAAGGGAAATGTGTGCTGAAAGCTCAGGGAGAAGGCAGTTGTTTGCTCATGCATAGGGACATATGTTTTACATCTGTGCTGAAAAAGTATTTACGAGGTCACTGGAGGATGTGTGCGGGACAAAGAGAAGTGATTGATCGTGCTGTCAGGTGATGTGCTTGAGACATCACGCTCAACACATAGTTGAGTACCTACACTGTAAGAACCTCCCTAGTGTCTCTGCACTGCCAACTGTCATGAGGAGTGTTCCACAAGCTGTTTGAAGGTCAAGACACAAATGACGACATTGGGATTGCAGAATGCATCAGTGAGAGAAAGATGCCAAACTTAGTTGTCTTCTTCGCTTCACCAATGAAAACCAGGATTTCCAAAATGAGGGTGTGGTCAAGCCTTACAGCAGGGCTTTTTGAAGATGGTGGTCAGTCAATAGGATGGTGTCAGTGGACCCAAATCTAGGATTTGTGGCCTTTTTACTGTGATGTCAGTTGCTGGTACACTAAAAGTAAGGAATACATTCTAAATGAAGGAAGAGTTCAAACCTATTTATTCACTTATTTTTCAACATGTTGTCCATGCACTTGCTTCCATTTTTGTCCCTTGTTTTTGTTCCTTGCAGATGGAACATCTACTTGATTCTTCACCTGATATTTCAGGGGGAATTTCACAATGATTTCTGAGATTTAGTGAGTTACTATAATATAACCCCCGAAGCTTAATAAATGTTAGAGTTAATTCAGAAGGAACTCGCTTTTCTTTTTACTTTTTAAAGGCCCCGTTTTACTTGGTTTATGGGCAGCCTCATTACATAGGCATAACATGTTATGTACAACACACAAAATATGGGTGGGGCCTAGAGATTCTGTAAAACCTGCTGACAGAGGATGACCCTGAACCCGAAATACTATCAAGCCTATCTTGTTTCCCCCTTCCTTTCCATAAGCTTCATTTTCTTATTTTCTCCAACCACTGTTTTGTTTTTTATTTTATTTTTTTACAGGAAAAGGGGTGCACTCCCATATAGAGATAGGGAGCTCTCAGTCAGATCTCTTGAACAATTGGCTGTTTAGAGTTTTGACCACTCATCCATTGTCTTGACACACTGTCAGTCAAATCTTGGATCGACCCAGTGGAGTGTTTTAGTCTGCGTTTTCTTTGTCTGCTTGGGTGAATCCTTCTGCCTCCAATAGGATGCATGAGGCATTATTTTCCATCTAAAAATTATGGTCAGTCAAATGTTTAACACATTCTATTAATTATGTCATGTATGCATTCCATTCAGGAAGCAATGTTTTTTTTTCAATATAACATCCTTTATTAAAATATTTTGTCAACGACCAATTATGCAGTTCCTCAGCCCATACACGGACTGATTCTATACAAGGTAGACATCATGGAACAGTATTGTGCAAATTGCATGTTAATTCCACTATTTCAATATAACCGCCACATTTAGGATTAACTGGGCACTCATTTTGAAAAGTACTAAATGTAATGTACTATTCCAGAGCAAAAGGGACTATTTTACATTAAATTCTTTCACTTACCTTCAAAATTCTATGGTATATTCTCAGAATTAATTTCAGATTAAACCTATTTCCAACGGGAGGTACATAGAGTCTACTTTGTGGCCGAAAGGTGATTAGAACCCCAATCTCCAGGCTCAGAGTCTACTCCTTAAGTGCTGACCCATGCCTATGTGTGCTCTGATCCCACTGGTAGTTCTTCATTTATACCTATATCCTGCTCAGTGCTGCTTCCTTAGTTGACCTTATATGCTACCTCCCCTATCACTCCTTGACTTCATGCTGGACATAAAATATGTGTATCGGTCCACTTCCTTTTGACTAGTTTTACATTACTTAACTACCACATATGTACATACCACACACATATGCTTATGCTGCAATAGCCACCATCCTTTCAGTCATGAACAAGCATGTGTATTATGTTTTCTTTTTCTTTTATTTAGTAGCCACAGCATCCTCGCTGCAGAAAACCTTTACACTATGGCACTCATTTTGATACTGGCGGTAAAAACCTCCTACCGCCGTGGCGACGGCCGCCAAAAGACTGTCGCTGCGGCTACCAGCCATCCGCCGTATTATGACCACAGCCAGATTTCCGCCAGAAGGATGGCGGAAATCCAGCTGTGGCCATGCCGGCGGATGGCGGTAAGGTGGCGCTGCTGCCACCAGCACCGCCACGCCAGTAGACCACTGCCAGCTGTATTATGATCCATAATATGGCCTGGCGGTGTTCTACTGGTGGACGCTGCTGGTGGCAGCAGCGCCCCGTCCCGTCTCCTGCCAGAGGACCCCCTGCACACAGGTAAGTCGGGTCTCTGACAGGGGAGGGGGTGGGGGTTGTGTGTGTGTGGCGGTGTGTGTGTATGTTTGTATGCGTGGATGTGGGGGGTGTTGCATGTTGGATGCGAGTGTGCATGTATGGAGGTGTGAGTGCGTGTATGTTGTGTTTTTATGAATTTGTGTGTGCGTGCATGTTTGAAAGTGTGTGCGGGTGTGTGGGAGTGGATGTTTGTGGGAAAAGGGTGTGTGTGTGTGTGTCAAGGGGGTGTGAATGTAGGGAGAGGTGGGGGGGCTTTAGAGAGGCACGTGGGTGGGGGGGTAACTGGAGAGGGAAGGGGGGAGACCCCTATCAGTGACAGGGAAGTAATTCCCAGTCACTGATAGTGCCTACCGCCTTGGTTTTCGTGGCAGTAAGGAAGCCACAAAAACCATGGCGGTAGGCGGGGTCATAATCTTGCAGGCGTAACAGTGACGGCCGCTGGGCTGAAGATGTATATGATATGGCAGCCGTCATGTTACCGCTGACCGCCGGGGTCGTAATGACCCCCTATGACTTCACCACTTGTGCTTGGAGAATCTGACGTTCGCTTATCTTATAAATCACAGACCCTTTCTCCTATAGTATGTGCTGTGATATTTTAATGGCATTTTAGTTATATACATAATCTTCCAGAATATGTATTGGCCAAACCAATAGGTCTGGCTTAGGACCTAACATACAAAGATGTCTCCAAAGATGCAGTCACTCTTCTATGTGCATAAACACATGATTTATCTATTCCGTTATTCATCTTTGCATTCATACATTCATTCATCCACCCAGTACAACATTCTTCTCATGTTGTATTATGTTATATGTATGTATAATTGCAGGTCCTCCTCTGGATTTGAAACAAGAATCCTGGGACTGGTTTTAGGGTCTCAACCTTCATCAACCAGGCTAGCTTGAATCCGGTGGCATAGCGAGCATGACGACCTGACCTGGCAGTTTGGGCTGGACTGTTCCAATAGGGAGCAGGGTTAAGACTGATTTGCATATGGCAGGGTCCAAACTGGAATGGCATGATCAGCAAAAAAAATAATTTAACCCAGATCTGTGACTGGGGATGAATGTTTGATTTGTTCAGCATTCTGTCCATTGTCTGTTCTTTTTGCTTGTGTATTTATAAAGCACAGTATTACCTGCAAAGGTATCATCACTGTGCAGGTGGGTGTGCCTGGTCCCACCTAAGGTAGGTTGGTTAATTGAAAAGCTAGGAATTCAGCTTCTTGCAGAATTCAGGTAGAGAGGAGAAGGCTCTGATCTAGAGTGGGAGGCCATTCCATTCTTTAGGAGCAATGTAAGAGAATGCTTGTCATTGTAATCTGGTTCTTTCCATATGTGGGATGTGTGCAAGTAAGAGGACTGTGGAGTGGAGTGGTCTGGGTGGTTAGTGGAAGGAGATGAAACAGTTCAAGTAGGTGGAGCCAAAGTTGTGTATTGTTTGAATGGGTGTATAAGAGGTTTGAAATGAATGTGTTTGTGCACAGGGAGCTTATGTAGCTCCCAGGGGTGCGGTGTGATGTGGGCTCTGGATGTTAAGTTGAGGATGAATCTAACTCCAGAGTTATGGATGGTTTGTTGTCTTTTGGTAAGTTGCTTGGTGATCATGCTTTGGAGGGTGTTCCTATAGTCCAACTTGCTGGTGACTACGGGGCGAGCAACAGTTTTTTTGGTGTTGCTTGAGAGCCATTTGAAGATCTTTCTCTGCATCTTCAGGGTGTGGAATAAGGATGCATTGATGGAGTTGACTTGTGCAGTAATCTTCTGTGTGCTGCTGATGATAATGCCAATTTCCAGGTGAGGGTGCTGTGTGTGCTTCCGAGTTCTGTCAAACCACCAATTAGAATCCATAGTGCGGGGGTTCTTGCCGGTGATCGCTACTTCTGTCTTGTCGGTGTTGAGCTTGAGACAATTTTACCAACTTCAGTCATGTAGGCGGTGAGCTTGTTTATTGTGTTTGGGGTCTTATCTGAGAGGGAGAGTAAAAGTTGCAAGTTGTCGGTGTAGAAGGCGACACTGATGTTGTGTGTGTGGAAGACACTGGCTACAGGGATCATGCATGCGTTCAAGGTGGTAGGTCTAAGCAGTGAACCATAAGACACTCCACAGATGAGATTGCAGGCTTCCTAGGAATAAGGTGCCAGGCTGACAGATTGTATTCTATCCATTAAGAATGAGCAGATCCATCAAAAGGCAGGTCCTTGTATGCTAACCTCAGTGGAAGAGAATGAGAGCAGCCATATCTCTTCTGTCACGTATCATGTATATGTTTTTGTGGCAGAGGGGTGAGATGTTTCTGTACTGTGGTTTGTCCTGAATCCAGACTGTATGGCATTGAAAAGCTGGTGGTTATTGAGGTGTTCAGTGAGGAGTTGGTCGATTAGTTTCTCTAAGACCTTGGTTGAAGAAAGATGGATCTGTAGTTTGAGAGTCTTCCTGGGTCAGCTGTTGGTTTCTGAACCAGGAGCATGACAGTGCTGTGTTTCCAGATGTACAGGAATGTGGCTGAGTCGACTGAGGCATCAAGGATGAGTGTTAGTACTTTGTTGATCAGTAGGAATCCTTTGGTGAAGGTGTGGTGAGGGTTTGAGTCTGATGGGACCTCAGGTGAATGGTCTTTATAGTAGTGGTGGCTTCAACGGTGGTGACAGCATACTAAAAGGTATGGGTTAAATTCTCAGCAATGATGGGAAGTTGAGTTGCATTCATCCCCTTGCTCATCCACAATACAATACATACACACCAACGTAAATGTTTTTGGTTTTATTCCAAAGCTATTGGCTCTGTGAATGATTCTTTTTGGTTGTTATAGTTCATTTAATTTGTTCCCTCTCCCAACCTTTAATCCGTTTGGGTGTTTCCTTTCATTTCGTCTTAGCTCATCTGTTCTGCCCTCTTCTCTCTTCTGCCTTGAAGCTCCAATTACAGTTTTAATAGCAGTTTAATAGTAACGTAAAGTGACTTCTGCTACACCATTTTATTTTTCCCATTCTATCCTTCTCTTAATTCATACCATTCAGGAGTTGTTTAAAGTTATAGCTGTTTTAGGAATGCTCCATTTCCTTAATCAGATTGTCTTGGTTTCATAAATGTGATATTTCAATTTGACTTTTCGACAATTTTTCATTGCCAGATAGGGTATCACCATTTGTTCATTTGCAAAGATTACATAGGGGGTCATTCCGACCCCGGCGGTCAAGGACCGCCGGGGCCGGGGATGCGGGAGCACCGCCAACAGGCTGGCGGTGCCCCGCAGGGCATTCTGACCGCGGCAGTTTGGCCGCGGTCAGACCAGGAAAACCGGCGGTCTCCCGCCGGTTTTCCGCTGCCCTGGGAATCCGCCATGGCGGCGCAGCTTGCTGTGCCGCCATGGGGGATTCCGACCCCCTCACCGCCATCCTGTTCCTGGCGGCTCCGACCGCCAGGAACAGGATGGCGGTGAGGGGTGTCGTGGGGGCCCCTGCAGTGCCCATGCCAATGGCATGGGCACTGCAGGGGCCCCCGTAAGAGGGCCCCACTTTGTATTTCAGTGTCTGCTTTGCAGACACTGAAATACGCGACGGGTGCCACTGCACCCGTCGCACATGCCCACTCCGCCAGCTCCATTCGGAGCCGGCTTCCTCGTGGGGAGGGGTTTCCCGCTGGGCTGGCGGGCGGCCTTCTGGCGGTCGCCCGCCAGCCCAGCGGGAAAGCCAGAATGGCCTCCGCGGTCTTTCGACCGCGGAGCGGCCATATGGCGGCTCCCTCCAGGCGGGCGGCTCCCGCCACCCGCGGGGGTCAGAATGACCCCCATAGTGTCTTTTAAATATATGTTCATGTATTGTATAATGAGTTCACTATTTACTGATACTCTGTTGCACCAAGTTCTCCTCTTTCTTGTCTCAATCTGTATTACTAAAATGGTTTGCTAAATCCAGAAGACAGACGCAGTGTAGTCCAAGCATATACTTACTCTGAAGCAAACATGTTAATGATCAAAACAGATTACAATAGTGGAGATGTGGAAGGCAGAGATAAGGAACAGGAGGATACAGTGTAATTAAATATTACTATGTAAATAGGAAAGTTCCTCTTGTTCCTCTTCCTCAACATAGTCCTTACTTCAATTAGGATTTAACAAAAGGTAAAATGTGTTGACCATAAAACAAAGAAACACTGGCTAAGTTAGTAGATCTGGCCTTAGCAAGTTGGAGCATTTTTGTTTATTTTTCTTGCAAGCATATGTCAAAAAATTAAAAATTAAAAAGGAAAGCATGCCCCTGCCTAAACATGACTGCCAGTTGCTAGCAATATCCAAAAATGTGTAAAAATAAATTACCCATCACATATAACAGGTGTACTTACAACACATAGTTAAACCTTTAGTGAAAGTTTAAAAAGCTGCCCCAGAGGGTTCGTAAGATCAGGCAAATATTTTATGAAGGAGCAGGAACCTGCCTTGTGGTATGAAATATCACAAAATTATGGAGATTCTAAAAGGCATGTTGGTCAATACCTTTCATAGTAGACGAAGTATTTCAAAATGGTTCTAACCTGAGCCCTCAAGGAAGATACATTGGATTTACTCTAATGCCATTTTGCAGAAATTGAATGATAGCCAGCAAATCACATTTCAAATTAGAATAGCCGGTAACCTTCCAACAGATCAGAAGTAGCCCAGTGTGAAGCATTAAACTGCAGGGTACATGATCTGCAGGATGCAAACAAGCTAGTGCAAAGCACCTAGAAAAAAACCTCTTCTCTACACTCCTGCCCTTTCAACTTCCTTACCTAGAATTGTAGGTGTCTAACCATGAAGGATCGGCACAGAGGAGGACATTGCAGAGGAAACAGAGCTTCCAGGATACCCTATCCAATTTACATTGCATTTGTCGCGTGAGGGGGTACCACCTCATCTGAGATCAATAGGTAACTAATGTTGCTATAAATCCCTTTGTTGCACTCCTACACTTTTTTAGTAAGGTGTAGTCAATTTCTTGACACTCCGATAACTATATTTTCATATCAGGATATACTCCACTGTGCACACCTGTACACTCACACAGCATGGCTAAGAATCGTCTATTTTTTATCTTATCATTCATTTGTAAATACATTCTTTCAATTTATAAACATGTGTTTCTCAATTTACTTTCCCACAAAACTGTTGTATTCATACTACTGAAATTGACACTTTTTCTTTTGACCTGATCTTTGCGGAGTTGCACGTAGGATTTTTAAATGCTGCTTATTTTAAAAAATGCATTATGTTTCAATGGGGGTTGTGGTGCGTTGCTCTTGGAACATAATGACATCCTTTCGAGTTACATTAGACGTCAGAAGAAGAGGTCTGTGGAGCTCCAAAGTGATTCCACCTTTCCAAATTGTCTGGAAGATGCTTCCACTTGAAAGCTTCCTAATCTCGCGAGAATTCAAAACTGAGCAGGGACTTACTTCCCATAAAGAATACATACAAAATGAAGAGGAGATGAAGAGTTATGTAGGGAAGGGGCATAAATGAGTCTGCTGAAATGTTGTATTAGTTGCGGGGGACCCTATCTTATTGCAGGTACTCACGTTCTAAGTAGTAAACACTGAGAGGCAGGAGGTCGACCAAGTTAAGCTAAACTATATCCAGATTGTGCTGACAGGTCAAAATGGACGGATAGCTGTCTGAGTTACAAGCTATGGTGAGGTAAGGAAACTGAACACCAGGAATTAGGGTACTTATTCGGATGGTCGTATGCATTCAAAGATTGGCAGTACGATGTGGGCGTTATTTAGCAGAAACAGTAAAGTTAATGTTCGTTGGATTGCAGGCATAAGTACCCTATGCCTCTAACTCATATTTTAAGCAATGTTTTAAATAATTTACCTGGCAACATAGTTGTTTAACTCTTTGGGTGAGTAATTGACCCAGCATTATGAGTTTGCGTTTCTTTGTTGCTTACATATGGTTTACATCATAAGTGCCGATGGGCTTAATATTTTTTTTTACTGCATAGTTAAGTGTTTATAACAATCTTCGCCAGCATATAAAACATAATAGTTCAGCATTACTGATTAAGCTACATTTTAGAAGTCTAGTTTGCGAGGTGAGGTATGGGTGTATATATGTAGATATATTGTCAGGCTATGTTAACGGAAACAAATTAGAACAAAAGACAGCAGGGGTTATAGTAAATACCATTCCTCTCATAGGTGCCGCCTTTGTTTCAACTAAAATACCTCAGGCAGCAGATGTGCGCCGCATTAGTTACACACGAAAGATAAAAAGCCAAAGCTACTAGAAAAACTTACTGAGAGTCGTTCACTGACGGTTCGTAAATCACCCACAGTTAGCCAAACGATTTACAAAAACGTCATTCTGCATATTACAGTATCTAAATTAATGGTGGCGTCAGCATAACATATACACATTCCTGCATGTTGCCTGTTGTACACGCGCGCGCAAGCCAGGTTGCCTGCATGTTACCTTTTAAGAGAGCTTAGCATTGTGACTGTGAGAAAAAATAAAACACTCATATGCACTACTTACCAAACCAAATCGCCTCCAAATATATTTTGTCCGCAGACCTCTCAGGGTATATTCAGGTCTTACAGGAGATGTGCTCCTTTTCCATGAGGCAGGAAGCCTTGGGGCGGGCTGGTCAGAGGAACGTAATATGATCCACCAGCCGGGTGTAAAACTTTCCTTCCAGTCTGATAAAATGTTCTGCAGAGGAGTAATTATCTCCCAGTGATGCAGAGCAGGGCTCGGCACTCAGCTGATAGGTGAACAGTGGGTTTCCTGTTTACATTTCCACACACCAGCCACCAGCGAGGTTGTGTCTGTGGAGGCGAGCCCTTGCCTCGTGCCCACGGCGCGGTGCTGAGGCTCCACTTGTGCACGCCTGCACTCGTCCAATGCACAATTCGAAGTGCAAAGGCTGCGAACATGATCTCGCCTCTTGGCGTAACTAAAGCCCCCAGCAGCCCCCGCAGTGCGGGGGACCCCCACGCCACAGTACACTGACTGGGGCCGGGGGTAGGGCACCCCTCCAGGTACTTTTCAAGAGGGCCCTCAAGTTTCGTTACGCCACTGCCTCCTGGTCGATGGGTGATGATTGTATTTATGTAGCGCTTGCTGTCCTTGACGAGGCGTCGAAGGTACAGCTACTCTGTGCACATTTGTCTTCGTCCTGTTCAGTTCTGAGGCAATACGTACGTATTTTGGCGTCTGTTCTTATACAGAGCGTGTATTATTGTGGTTATCCGAAATGCACACACCAAACAGGGCAAGACTTATTAAGATTCAGCAAAATCGTGGAAAAGGAAGCAAAAGTCTTGAATAGTTATTTAATTTCCAGTGCAACGGTATTTTACGCTGGAAATGTGCATTTTATCTATCACAAATAGTGATTTGCGCCACTTTTCGGGAAGAAGGTTTTAAATGGGTTCTAAGATGTTCCAACACATGGACCCATGTTTTTGACACAATGTCCGATCTATTAAGAAGGTCATATACCAGGTCTTGCAACACAAAATAATGCCCCATGGAGGTGGTTCAAAGTTGTAGGAATTATTTTAGTTCTGAAAACATTTCACACATTGGATGTGTGCTGCACCGTACAGCACACATCCAAAGTGTGAATTCTTTTGTACTGGGAGGATATACTACCAGTAGAAAACTATGCTAAAGATCACACACACAACCAGACACAAGCACACACCTTTGCACCATGCTGCAAAGATATTTGCATAGCGCTAACAGCAGGCCTATTTAGGGTCGAGCCTGCGTAGCATGTGCTTGCTCATGCATATCGCTTGCAAGATGCTGTAGTAGTTAGAAAAGGGCTTGGAGCCCCACCCATGTCATGTCAGTGTCTTTCATTGGTTCGTGGGCTTGCCTTTTAAAATCTGCTTGTTTTCATTAGTGGAAGGCATGCATACGTCATGCCTTCTCCAGTGGTTAGCGCTCCTCAAGCATAGCGACCAAGTACTGAAAACATACGAGGCTCGCTGTTTTCCATCCGGTTTGTGAACCGCTTCTTTAGCAGCGCGATCGCACTCGTTTTTTTCTTTTTTTTAAAGAGGCAAGAAAAGTCCGGTTGGAAGATTACAACTGCTTATAGCTCTAACTCAGAGAAATGCGAGACCCGTTGCACTGCAAATGCTTGATTTAGTGTCACCACACATTTATGTGAGCATTACTGTTGGGAGCCAGGAGAACATGTTTTGACTGGGCAGAAGTTGTGTGCTTCCACAAAAAAAGTGTTTGCCCCCAAAACAGCTGTGATCATTTTGTTTGTTTATCCTGGAGCAAAAGATTGAACTTTCAGGGGTACACGTGATGTAGTGCTATTAAAATGTCTTGATTTTCTGTGGCATGAGCACAGCTAGGAGAAGGACAGCCATTAACCTACATAGATGTTACACGTAGGTTTAAATGTCAGGTGACAGATGCATTTATAGCAACAAGCAGTAAAAACCTAATAACATTTACAACCATGACTATCCAGAGAGTGGAGAGGCCTGCGGGACAATATTTAAACCAATTTTTCGCAGACCGTGAAAATGAACCATAAACAGTTTATAATAATGCGATGTGCGAGCAATTTGACTTCATACAGTAAGTGGTCAGCGCACCGCACATTGGCCACAACTACAGTGATCAACATTCTAACTACATTGCAAATAGAAACTAACTGCCCATACATCAACATTAAGGATCCACTTTATTTAAAGAGAGCAGATGGGATAATGGACAATTCTGCTTGACTTTCAAGTTTTCTCGCAAAGAAAAACTTCATTCAACCTTTATCTACAAAATCCTCTAGGCTCCAGGATTTAACTTTGGTGGAGAGATTCATGTTTTGTTGAAGGAATTAACCACATCAGGGGATGCAAATACCCAGACTTTGCTTTCATATATGTCTCAATCTGTCAGCATGTAACATAGCATATTGCATCCCCAGGCTTCGTAGAGTTAAAATTTACTGCACGCATCCCGCACTACCTGAGTAAAATCATAGAAGAAAAAGCTAGCTGAACCCTTGTACATTATATTTTCTTTGTCCCTTGCCATACAGAGAATTGTTTTCTGTCTAAATAGTTAAGGAACTTTACAACCACTGGATGAGATGGGGCACCCGAGACTGACCTAGGGTTCAGTGATTGATGGGCCCTTCCTATCACAAACACAGCAGAGAGCTGTTTGCGTCTGAAGCTATTAATCAACATGTTTTCCACGTAACCCTCAATACGTTGTATGTTGGTTGATTCTTTGATTCCTACAACACAATGGTTGTTTCTGCAGTCTCGGGCCTCAAAATCCTCATTTTTAGCTTTTGTTGTCCCTAGTCCTATATACAGTTCTTTTTATACCTTGTTCTACGCCACTGCATTGTCTTCAATGTCAGAAATGCAGAGCTCAGCCATGTCTAGCCTACAGTGCTGCATGTTCGGGCATTCCCTCACACCATCAAGCTGACCAATGTGTTAGTCTATCTTAGTGCCAACTGTGTCCAGACTCCCGTTCATGGCAAGCAGCAGAGAGTACATATCCAACTCCCCTTCCAGTTTTTGAGTCTGGGTCATTCCAGGGAAGCCATCTTGCTCAGCATCACAGTCTTGTGACCTGCCACCTTTCTTTGCACCTTTAAAACATAGTTTCAGATGTTTGGCATCAGATGTAACAATTTTTGGAGCAAACAGATTATGGGGTAATCAGCCCTTCACTCACAATGGTCAGTTCTCAAGGAACTAAGTCAAGCCAGCCAGGGAGGGGCAGACCTGCTGCTGTCAGCAGCACACACAAATCGTGATGCATAGACCCAGCACGCTTAGCAGGCTAGCTGCGCCATCATGCAGTCAGCAGAACAGTGTCAGGCCCGCCAGGGGGAGGGGTGTCTCTGAAGCGGTCACTAGCACAAACAACTTGTGGTGAGTAGCCCCAGGAGCTACACCACCATGCAGCCAGCAGAAGTTTGCAACTACAGCATTTTTCTAGTGTCGGCACAAACGATAATCAGCACATAATATTCCATTTTATGGAAGCACATTATCACACTAATAGGTAGTTCAGTTTCCCCCATGAGCCACAGAGCCATTGTGTATTCCTAATTTGGAGTTATAACAACACTTAGGCCCTCATTATGACCCTGGCGGTCCGAAGACTGCCTGGGCCATGGTGGCGGTCTCACTGCTGACGGGCCGGCGGTGAAGACTACCACATATATGATTTTGGCGGGTTGGACACCCGGGCTGGAGATTAGCATCTCCGACCCGGCAGTCCACTGAAGACCGCCGGCAGTATCACGAGTCGGCTTTCCACCAGGTTTTCCGCTGCGGTAGCACCAAATTTCTTTCCTGTCACCGGCAGACAACTCCCCCAACCTCCCCTGCATTCCCAATACACCCTCAGCCCCCTTCCATACCAGAACCCCTCACCCCCCTTCTAGTACAGCATCCCACTCCCCATCCAGCACAGCACCCCCCCTAGATTTCATAATGAGGGCCTATGAGCAGTGGCGGCCGGCAGCTTTAGGACGGAGGGGGGCGGGAAGCACAAACACACACACACTCTCTTTCACACACACACACGCACATCCATTAACAACACTCATAACATTCAAACATGCACGCATGCGCCAAAGAGTCATTTTAAAAGTTCACACACACACGCACGCACGCACATCCATTAACAACATTCATAACATTCAAACATGCATGCACGCACCAAACATTCATTTTAAAACATTACACACACTCATTCTTTCTCACACGCACGCACATCCATTAACACTCATAACATTCAAACATGCACTCACGCACCAAACATTCATTTTGACAGATCACACACACTCATTCTTTCACGCATGGACGCATATCCACTAACAACACTCATAACATTCAAACATGCACGCACGCACCAAACATTCATTTTAAAACATCATACACACACTTACCTTCAGCCTCCGAGGTCCCAGGAGGGTTGGGACTGCTGCCTTCCCTCATTGGCTGACCAAAGGGAAGGCAGCAGTCCCAGCCTCATCACAGAGTGGGATGGGGTCAGTGAGACTGCTGACCCCACCCCACTCTGTGACGAAGTGTCACTGATTGACACTCGCCCTGGGCACTTCAGGGCTTAAACCTGAAGTGCCCAGGGCGAGTGTCAATGGGTGACACTTTCCTCGTCACCCAGGGGAGGGCCTCAAAGCACCTTTGCTGAGCCGAGGAGGTCACGCCCATAGGAGCTGTGACCTCCTCAGCCCAGCAAAGTTCAGCTCAGGCAGCCAGGAGTCTGCGCAAATCGCCATGTCTGCTCCTGGCTGCCTGACCTGAACATGAAGAGTGCCTGTCAGACTGACCTTTGTTCAGCCTGACAGACAATCTTCATGACGGGCAAAGGCTGTGGGGGGGCGTGGCCCCTCCACCCTAAAGGGCGGGCTGCGCCTGCCTATGAGTGTGATAATGCCCATCAAAGCTCTCAGTTGCCTATTTTCTAACCATTGACCCATTCCATATGTCTAAGCCCAGAATGCAGGAAGCATTTAGAGCATTTCACATTCTGAGTCATTCTCTATTTTGCACCGCAGTTCTCATCTTGCAGTAGATTTCACTCTCATCACCATGCACAGGCAGGCGTTAACACACTGACGGCTGCAAGAACTAGACTCCCCTCCTTAGGAATCCCATGCCTCTGTCGGCTATCCCAGCCGAAATACCAGTCCAACAGCATAGGGTTCTGCAAATCAGCTTTCGTCTTCCAGAGGTCTGTACCAGCACCGAAGGTGTGCCGCTCATTGACACAGTCCTTTAGGCTGCCACCCAGGCTGCAGCCGTTGCACTTCTTCAGATGCCTTGCATGGGCCCTCTGGACCTCAGTCACAGGATTCTCAGCAACAGGATTATCAAAAATCCTCTGCCTTTCAGCACCAAAATGATGGTGCTTAAAGGATACATTTAACGGATTGATGTGTGTCCGGGAGCCATTTTACATCGTGGCCATCTGGTTTGGTGCCCTCTAGCACCCCCTGTCAATGTGATATTTAGGGGCATATTTATACTCCGTTTGCGCCGATTGTGCGTCAAAATTTTTGACGCACAATCAGTGCAAACGGTGCCCCGTATTTAAACTTTGACACCCAATCCCGCGGACGACAAAATTCCGGCGTGTGCGTCATTTTTTGGATGCGGCAACCCGCCCTGCGTTAATGATATGCAAGGTAGGCGTTCCCGTCCAAAAAATGACTTAAACGGCCGTGCGTCGTATTTATGCTTTCGGGAAAAAATGACGCACGCCCGGGAGGCGTCAAAATTTAACGCCTGAGTCAGGGCAGGCGTTAAAATGGGGCAAACACACCTGTATTTAATCAGAACACACAGAACAAACAGCAGAGCAGCAGAGCAGCAACAGGGAGCCATGGAGGTCATTCTAATCCAGCATGCACACCGATGCAGAGCCCAGCAGCAACAACAGCAGCTACAACAACAACAGCAGGGACCCCAAAGGCAGCGCAGAAGGCAGGAGAGGATATTCCGCCCAAGAACCTCCCTGCAGGGCCTCAGGGAACACGACATCATACAGAGGTACCGGTTGAACTGGCAGGCCATTCAGCAGCTGCTGAGAAACATTGAACAGCAGTTGGCCCCCATTTTGGTGATACCCCACACCATACCAACAGAAACAAAGCTGCTTGCCGTACTCCACATGCTGGCAAGTGGCTCTTTTCAAACAACTGGTGCCCTGGTAGGCGGAATATCACAACCATCATTCTCCGCATTTCTGCCCAAAGTACTGGATGCCATCATTCGACTGACACCCTGCCACATCTGCTTCCCTAACACACTGCAGAAGCAGCAGGAAACTAAACAGGGGTTCTACGCAATCAGTGGCTTCCCACACATCCTTGGTGCAATCGACTGCACACATGTACGCCTTGTGCCACCTGCTGCAACTGAACACCTCTACCGCAACAGGAAGCACACACATTCCATCAACGTGTAGGCCATAGTCGATCACCAAGGATTGATCACCAACATCGTGGCTAAATATCCTGGGAGTGTACATGACTCCTTCATCTTCCGTCACTGCACCATCAACCAACACTTCCAGGATGGACGGTATGGCAATGGACTACTTGTTGGTAAGTACAAAAACCTACTTATATACACACTGCACAGCAACCCTCTAGGACAAACAACACATACACCACAACAGCAACATCTAGACAGGAACACACTGAGGTCCTTACATCACTAGCCATGTTTCTTAAGTCACCATTGAACCTGTCACACATTGGATTTCACTGTACAGCCTAATGTGAAGACATTAATGAGTGTGGTTACCAAAATGTCACCTTGCAAATTGTAAGTGTCCCAAATACCTTTACATTAATACATCGCATAAGCCTAAAGGTATGGGATGTCCAGGGTACTTTGATATGGACGTGTTAACAACACTTACAATTTAAACTCTACATGGAACTATCAACTCACCCCAAGTGAAGACACAAGGACACCTGTATCACAAGTCACAATGCTAGGGAGGGCACACTGCACTGAAAATCCCAAAACATACTGATGACAAACGGTTAGCAGACAAACACTTGCTCAGCCAAGGAAACAACACAATGCAGATGGTCAAGCCTACAAGTATAGGATGTCACATCAGTACACAAAAGAGTCAAAGACAACACAAGACTACTACTGCCATGAAAGGTCTTTTCAATAGTGCCATCTACATCAACATGATCTCATTCTTTTTCTCTTTCAGCTGATCAGGGGTATGGCATCCAGCCATGGATAATGACACCATTTGGCAACCTGAGTACTGCTGCCGAGCGTGCATACAACGAGGCCCATAAGAGGACACGCAGCATTGTCTAGCGGACCTTCGGCATCCTCAAGTCAAGGTTCCGCTGCCTCGACATCACTGGTGGTAGCCTACTATATTCCCCCGAGATGGTCTGTAGGATCATCCTCACATGTGCAATATTGCACAACATTTGTGTCAAAAGGAACATTCCCCTCCTGGAACCAGACCCATACATGCCTGAAGACGAGGAAGAGGAGGATGCTGTCCTGCAACAGGAGGGGGAACAACCAAACACGGCTGCTGGAGTGCGTAGGCGCCAACACATTGTGAACAATTTTTTTTTTATTATTATCACCATCACCACTTAATGAACTATTGTAAATAAACACTGATAACAAACACCACATCATGGTCTGACTATTCATTTCGGCACACCTTTAGCTCTAAATATCAGAAGAAGAGTATCGCCTCATGGAGCATTATTGATATAACAATCAGGACACAGAAAATTCCACTACAAATGTGATGCCTATCATCCAACGGTCACATACACACACAATGTAAATAACTGACAGCCTGTACAGTTCACCTTTGAAGGGCAATAGCTGAGGACCACACCTATTACACACATACATGTTTGAAACATGGTTCATCGCAGCAGATGGCACACAACTAAAACATCATCACTCAACTAGGGGAAAACAGGCCTCATACATCAGGCAGTTGACATGCTTTTGCTTCAGGAACAGGAATGTATGACCAGACTCTTGGCAGCAGTAACTCCAACTACATACAATCTTTGCAAAGACTATCTGTCACTAGAGTTACACATAAGCAGAACATACACAGCACAAGTGCCACACATATGACAAGCATCCAGCAAATCACATCCCATCTACATGTCAGCCCTTTTCTAAAAACCTTACACACCCATGCGCCTGGTCAGACCCCACCTGTCTGAAGAGGTCCCTGGAATGCTGATATGTGTACCCTGAGATTCCCTCATCTACACACACACACTCACAAGAGTCATCCAGTGTGCCACACCCTTTCCTATGCCTACCATTGTCACAGTACCATCTCACTGCATGGAAGTCAGCTCAAATAATACACTGGCTTGGAGTTTTTAAGGCCTGGTATCACCTGTAGATTGATTCCCGTGTGAAAGGTACTGTAGGCCATTTTAAAGCAAATCTCATCCGACAGGACTTGTGAGACACTTATGGAGGCCACACCAGTGATCCCCTCCATGCACACCACCCAAATTTACATGCACCGTCCCTGCTGATGCCTCCTACAGCATAGATGTTGTCATTTGGGCAATTACACCATTAAGCATTGCTACTAATGTTGCTGTGTAACACTTTATCAGGGTTCATGTATCACCTTCAAAACAACACAGGACACACACAGTGTGACATGTCAACTGTCTACTGCTCCCTCTGACCAGTCCTAGTCAGACCACTGATCATGTCATTTGTCAAAGAGCTGGCTCCTGATTGACCCAGCATCCTGTCAGCCTGACTGGCATCTGTCCGTGGGTCGCCCTAAAGATACCCGGTAGCCACATATGGACCACACTTGCTGTCCAAAACCTCTTTTTCCTCAGAGGCTAATTTGTCATTTGCCTCATCAAGGTATACTCAAATACATTGTATTGCATCATCTGACTGTTATTTGTATCATATTTGTTACAGTGCCCTTGAATAGCGAATTCATGCCCCATCCATTGCCTGGGCCTCATTAATGCCCAAACTACAAAGTGTGACAGTGTACCTGGGCCATAGCCTTTAATGGTCTACGTGGCCTCCAGCAGAACCAGCAACCTCAGATAATGTCCATGAAAAGTCGACACATATGAGGACCCTGACAGTTCACACGCTGAGTAGCATTGTTCAAATAATAGAGATGGCTCGTGTGTGGTGAATACCAGCCATTTAATTCTGCACAGAGGCTATGATGTTTCCTGATACATTTCCATCCACAGAGGCCAACTTGAGTACAAATGTTGCAATGACACATGCCGGATCCAGACACCTGAGACATTCTCTCACTCAGCACACCACGGTTGCCCAGTTGAAAGTCTCATTACACGTCTTCAGTGACAGGGTGGGACCATCCACGTGTAGGTTACCATGTCCTCAATGACTTTACTCACATTTAGCTACAAACGATACTCATTAGATACACGATTAGCTGCCACTAACTCATGATGAGACCTGGACGTTACAGTGACAACATACACCTTAACAGTTGATACTGGATCAACATTGGACCACACACATGTACATGTACCATACAATCAACAAAATGGTTGCAAGCAGCCTATCACAATAGTGTCCCAGTTGTAACCTAGCAGGAAGATTGAAACATGCCACTAAACCAAGTAAAACATAAAGGGTCACATACATCAAAAACCTATTTGCTATCATGACATAAGGAACGATGAGAATTTGCAATTTAATCAATGCTAAATGGTATGTCAGAATTATCAAAAGAAGTAATAGGGCAAACTTCAAATGGGCAAATGGTATTACAGATTTGCAAAAAGAGAATCATACTCAATTTGCATCTATGGGCCTGCTGCCAATGGTTTAGCATTACAGAATTTGGGAAACCCTTATGATAAATTTGCAAATCAGGAACAGCAAACCCCAGGGTGCTGGGGGCCTAAGTCCCCCTCTGCTGCTCCCCAAATAGACATTTTTTACGCACATGTGAAGCACACACATGCATAAGGGGCATGTGTGCCCTACATGTCAATAGTGAAACATATTTTAGCTACATTAACTCATAATTAGCACATGGTTACCCCCCAAAAAGGTTTAGGCGACAATTGCATTACCTAAATGGCCTTTTTGCTATTTGGAATAGCCTGATACATGTGCTCACAAATTAGCTAATGAAGACATCCTGTAATCTCTTTCATATTTTGAAAGTTGCAATCAGCAATTACCTACATATGTGCGCAATTATGAGTAATATCCATTCTGGCCAATCATTACTATTGCGCTGTGAATACCTTCTATACATCCTATAAGGGACATTTGCCATAGCTAACACCAAGGTTTATCACTTAGCACCGTTTAGTCATGCAAAATTCTATTACTCATTTGGACAAATGAAATACATTTTTGTCATAATGCGTCATATTTTCACGCATACAGCTTGTGCGTCATAATTTTTGACGCACAGGAGTGCAAATAATGCAGAGTCAATTTTTTGTTTAATAAATAGAAATTATATTTGGCTGCGGCTTAATTTTCACCTCTGGAACTGTAAATTATGCCGCAAACAGATATTATTTACCAATTATTACAAATATTTTGACTCTGCATTATCTGCACTCCTGTGTGTCAAAAAATATGACGCACAACCTGTATGAGTGAAAATATGACGCATAATGGAAAAAAACGGCGGCCATGTTATGCAGGATGTAATAGGATATCCTGTTTACAGAATCTGTACAGTGGGTGTACTTTCACTTTCACTTTGCAGTCTCTGATTATTCTAGACTGTGTGGCTGTGTGCAAAATGTTGTCCTGTGAATTTGTGCTTTTGTGTCCAGTGTGCCATCTTACTTGTTGTTTTGTCATCAATATATTGTTGTGGAATACTGTCTGAGTGTGTGTTGTATAAATTTGTCCAGTCCAGTGTTGTATTTATTGTCTGTGGGAGTCTGTTGTGGGTACTGTTATATAGGGGATAGTTGGGCTCTTCTATTTGTTAAGTTTTCTTTGTATTTCCTCACTCAAACTTTCCCCATTTCCCCCTTTGTTTTTTTTTGTTTTTTTCTACTACTTTTTCCCCTTTTTCTCTGCCTAAATGTCTGGTAGGCCACGTCTTTCCAGGATGGGTGAGGAGGAACTGGGGAGGTTCATATGGCTGGTTTGCCATTTCCACCCACTGATGCTGGAGGCTGGGGGTAGGGTGATACAGGGGTATCACACGGAGGCCCGAAAAGTCCAGTGGGGGAAGGTGCGTCATCACTTGTTGCGTCTGTATGGGAGCCAACGGAATGAGCATCAATTGAAGCACCACTGGGCTGACCTGATCTCCAGGGAGCAAGATCTGCTGGACCAGCTGGGAATCATGATTGGTGTCCATGTTGGCGAGTACAGATCATGTAAAAGTGCACAATTAAAAGCTGTGTAGTGACATGAGATGATTGGTACCCAATCTGCCAGATAAGTAGCTGACTGTGTGTAATGCTAGGGAAACATACAGGGTAATTGATGCACTATGTGAAGGATGACAAATGCTAGCAGTCAGGCAGCTCATGTTTCCACACTTACAGGTTGCTTGTAGCAGAATGTAATGTATTGCCGCCTTTGTGTCAGACAAGCAACACATTAATGACGCAATCAGGACTCTACAGGTCACAATTGCCAGTGAAGTATGGATGTAGTAACATCATACCTACATATGTTGACACTATAGCTAGACTGACATTGGAAACCCTACATGATGCAGAAAATGAGTGCTGCCTTCACGTCAATTGATGATAGCAATGTGGCCCAGACATATGTCTCATGTGTGTCTGGTTAGTGTGTAGGGAAAGTGTTCACAGAAGTGCCATGCCTGTTCGGGACAAATGTGCTCCTTCACATTTTATTGATACATGCCAGATCTGAACATGAACCATATTTGTAAAGGAGTCAGGTGCCCTCAGCTAACATCTTAGACAGGTATTTTTTTTGTTACTTGTGCCAAAATCCGATTAGGGATGGCAGTCCAAAGGTATGGACTAGGGTACAAACATCTATGTTTGGTGCCAATCACCATTGTTTGGACACATCAATTTATGAAACTGTAACAACATGAGGTATTGCCAAAGTACCTGGCCCTCTGTACCATGTACCTAACTGTCACAAATGTGTCATGACCACATAGGCTGTTTGACAGGTCATGCAGTCCTCAAGTAACCAGCTTTTGGATGTCTCTCTTGGATGCACATGATGAGATGAATACACACCTATATTGTTGCTGCACACTAATGGAGGTGCATGTTTGCCACCACATGACAGTCAGGGCCACTGCATGTGTGTAGAAGTGTGTGTAACTGTAGCAGGAGACCCATCCTATGTAAATCTTGCCCAGGAATTATTCCATGCAGTATGAGCATGTCTGAAAGTATTTCATTACTCATGTCAGCTTATTACATTGTATTTGTATTTGAAATTGTTTGTCAGTGCACGGATTCTGAGCATATTCTTCCTTCCATGCTTTACAGGTGGACCTGCACCGTACACAGTGGGAGAGGTGTCTCGTTTTGAGGACCCCGACACCTACATTGAGTGTTGACATGTGTGGTATGTTTTGTGTTTGCTGGTGATGTGTGATGGACTACTGTGTGTTGAACACAATGCAAGGTGTGACGCGCTGCCCAATCATTAGTCTTGTTCCATTAGTGGGATTTCAGTTATCACATAATTTTGAGTTGACCATTGCTTATCCATTTGTCTGATCTTGGGTTTGTAGGCCATTCCTGTAGGGCCGGCTATGGGAACTGGGGTGAGTCATGTGGAATACACTACTTACAATAAGAGTTGCACTGTGACTCGTCTCGGACCGAGTCTGCATGTCAGACTGACATTCTCCCAGATAGCTTCTGCAAATGGCTTTTCTGAAGACTGCTGCTTCCCTATTAACCGATGTACTGAGTACACTGTAGGTTGGATCTTCCGGGAGCATGTACTTCCACAAGTTGTAGTAGAAGTGTGTGGGACTAGAGTGCAACGGCCTAGGTGTGCATGCTATTCATGATCATGGGTGTTCTTGCTCCTCTGTGTCTGTTGAAAATTATGCCTCACTGGAAGTATGTGATGTTGCCCTAGGTCTGTACATTTTGACATGTGTGGACCTTGGATAGGACAAGGTTTAGCTGACTCCAATTTGTTGATAGCCCTTACTGGTGGTGTGTGTGTGGAGCCAAAAACATGTTGAGCTTTCTATACACTCCTGGGTGTACATATATTTTGGGATTGTTTGTTGTTCTTCCCCCCCCCCCTCAAACATGGGTCATGGGTTTGAGAATAGGGTACCTAGGACTGAAGCAACCAGTATGTTACACATACTTGTGATTATATGATATATGGCTTTGAACCTAGTGTACACACTCAGTTATGGTACATGAGTACTATACTAGCAAATCCCATTAAAAATTGCAGACCTTGAAGTTTGTGATTGTTATCACATACACTGACATATGTAGTCCAGGCAATAGGCGGAGGATGTGCAGCATGATTGTTAGCTGCATCTGTCAGTACTTTGATGACAAGTTATTGCCAGTTGTTACCCATCATGTAGATTTTGTATGTGCTATGTGTGAGATGACCTTTGTAGGCAGGCTTTCCATGTACTTCCTCTGAGATTTTCAATGATCTGTATGGTGATATGAGCTGTTACAAGTACAGTTGATGTATTGTCAGACTGACCACTTGTGCTATTCCACACAATGCAGTTCCTATGGTAAATAGTTGCCCTTTGTCTTCACAGCTGCAAACATGACTGCCGCACAGAGGCATGAATTTGAGAGGCGGGCCATGAGGTACCGACACATCCTGCAGGTGCAGTCGGGGTTCCGAAGGATGGCCCGTAAATACCAGTCGGATCGGGCCTCCGGAGCATGGTGGGCTTCACCACAGGGTGGCCCAAGGTTACCCACTACAGCCACCACCACCACAACCACTGGTTCTCCCCAAGTGGCCCCAACCACAGCAGGGACAGTTGTCCCTGCCTCTGCAGCACACCCAGGCCCCAGCAGTGTGGCAGCTGCAGGACAGTCCAGTGGGCTAGGCTCAACATGCCCACAGAGCACCTCTGCCGGGACCCAAACAGCAGCAGCACCACCAATCGACCCTGCGGCATTCCTGGCTTTGGAACGCAAAATGGAGAAAGTTATAAGGAAGGTGGACAATCTTAGTCAGGATGTCGCCTACATCAAGAAGTGGGTCAGGTCTATCAGGCGGACCCTCCGGAGGGCCAACCTCTAGGACTGATGTTTTCAATGGACATGATTCCCTCCCCTCCCTCCTCTTTCCTTGTTATCATGATTAGTGGGCTTGGGGATTAGTGTTACGTTAGTATAGGTTGTTCGTTTAGTTAGTGTTAGGGAGGAGGGCGGGGGGTCCTGATTCTTTCTACTTTTCCTTATTAAGTGTGTGGGTGGGTGGGGGGCAATGTTGGGGTTCCTGTGTGTTTAAAAATATTTAAAAAATAATAATACAAAAATACAAAAAAATATATGATTGTTTAGGATAGTATAGTATGTGTGTAGGTTAGTATGTGTTGTCCTGCATGTGTCCTGTCTCATAATGGTGGGTGGGGGGTTGATGTTTAGATCGATTCGTTATATGTGAAGAGTAAGTTTAGCTTAGGTTAGTTAGGGATAGTTGTGGGTAATGAGTAGTCAGGTTAGATTAGTGTAGGTATGACTTTTCCCTTAGTTGCCTCTGGTGTGATTAGTTTGGAATAAATATATAGTTTACTCTTTGCATTATGTGTTAACTGATACTTGATCATGGCCTTGCCATCAGTGTATATGATTGTTGTTCTATGACATTTGTGTCGTATGCTACAAACAAAAACAAACTGAGGTGTAAAATGGCAGCTACCCCAGTGCTACCTTGGTAAGTATCCATCATTTGTTAGACCCACCAATCGGAGTTGATATGGATCACAAAGGATTTGTGTTGATGAGTATGTTTTCTACGTCACAAAGTGTGCTTCCAGACTTGGTATTGTGGGGACATTTTTAGGTCGGACTGCAGTGTGATGTTCAGGGACATCTTTGAAGATGAGGTCTTGTTAACACTCTTGTCTTCTTGTATTCATAACTGACATAGATCATTTGTGCAAAAATTCAGCATGATTACCTATTTGGATGTTTACTCCGAAAGGTTGATTGATGCTGTGTTTTGTAGTGTTTGCTTAGATTAGACTGCATAGTTCAATGTGTTAGTATTGCATGGTGACAACATTTATCAGCCACTATTAGTTGACTTTGATTTCTCTTGATGAAGCATTATTCTGTCCAACACAGCATAATGGTGTGTGGTTTCTCCCTTCATCAGTTATTATCCTCAGGATGGGCAGGCTATGATGCAATCCTGGCCACTGCACAGATGTATCTGACTACATGATGTCAGGACAGTTGTATTGACAAGCTACATGATTGTCACACAGGCACATTTGTGTTATCTGCTGCACAGTTGATGTGTCAAATTACACAGAGACATATTTGGTGTGCAAGTGCTATTTATTGATAGGTGCTGTAGTGCAATATGTACATTGTCCATGTTTGCGGAGTCCATTCTAGTGCAATCTTACATGGTGATCCTACAGAAGGGGTGTAGATAATGCTACTGACATGCTGGGGTGATGTTACAGACAGTGCAGAGGGACAGGAATTGCTGATTAGTAGGAGAGCGACATTAACTGGGCATGCTGACAAGTTATACAGTGGTTAGCAGAACAGTCATTGAGTATAGTTGTTGTAAGACTGGCATTTGACAAAACGTAGGACCTTGGTCAAAGTAGGCCATGGTGCAGGAACTAGTGCTTCCGGGTACTCTTCCGTGTGAATGTGATCTGTTCCATGTCTTCTCCTTCTGATGTGTGTGTTGCCTGCTTTGTCCTTGTTGTTGTTGGTTGTGAAGGGGCAACACACACCTCAGTGTTAGAAGACGTGGAGTCAGACATCCCGGTCGCTGCTCCCTGTGAAGGTCTTAAGGGCAGTACTGCAGCAAGGAGGGTCTGCTGGTTTTTGAGAATAGCAGCCACATCATGATGGTAGGCAGCCAGGTAGGCCCTGAGGGAGTCATGATTGCATTTGTGCATGCAGTGGAAGGTTTGGGGTGCGAGGTGTTGTGGCAACTCCCTTACTGCAGTGGTGAATTCCTTGACAGTTTCTTGCAGTCCTTGCAGTATGGATGTTAGGGCTTGCATAGCTGCTGCCTGATCTGCAGATGACATCATGCACGAACGCACCCCCTCAAGGCTGGCTGCCATAGTTTGCATCCCCAACCGCACCTCCTTGGCCAGCTCCCGCTGTACTCCAACTACAGTTCTTTCAAAGCTGGTGCCAGTGTCGTCAGAGTCCTCAGCTGTATTGGAGCTGGCAGGTCTTGCAATTGGGGTGGTGGGTGGTTCCTCTGCGCTGGCTGCTTGTTCTGTGCTCCTCCTTGTGACTGAAGGTGGGGTCTGGAGGGTTTCAAGGACCTTTTGGATGGTCTCCTGGGGAAGGTTTATGGGCTCGTCATCCATGGCATCAGGGAATTCTGGGACAGGCATATCGGCAGGAGATCCGTCTTCCTCTGCAATGAAACAGGGTAAAATTAGTGTGTCTGTGTTGTGACAATTTTTACGTGACGTGCCTGCCTTTTGATGAATTCACTTTGTGATCTTGTTTTGTATTGATATCTGCTGTCCTTCAGGTGGGCATTCTTCCAGGCCAATGGCCCACCTGTGTGTTACATGTATGTCATTGAGTTATCAGACTTGTCAGCCTCATCGCCTCTAGGTGTTGCTTTATGCCAAATAGAGAATAGCCACCTTTTTGTCCTACTCGACCCTCCGTGTATATCCATTCTCATGGTGAGACATTTCACTGGCTGTGGGTGTTCTGATGGTCCTGGCAGCACACTTGACTGTCAGGACCTGCCCCAATCCCTGAGCGTTCACATTGAGTTTATTGTAATTGACATGCAGCATATCCTATGCATGGCAATGTTATGATGTGATATGGATGTTGACATTGTTAATGTGTCCTGCTGATGTTGGGTAATGTGTGTTACATTGGATTGCCCTGATAGTCGTATCAGTGTCCTATTTCCCCCTCTGACTGTGCAGGTGTATTTCAGTGACCAGTTGCATGTATCCCCTCCTCAATGCTGTTGTCTGAGCAGTATGACATTTGTGATGTTGCCTTGTTTGCCAGGTACGGGAAGGACCCTGACATATGCAGCATGGGTGTGTCCTTAGTGCTGTGTCACTCCTATTGTTGTTTACATTGGCTGATGTTTGTGACACCTATGGGCATTGACATTTGTGTGTACTGGGGCCTTTGTCTTGTTTCAGGAGATTGTTGCAGATGTCATCCTCACCCCCAAATTTAGGTATGCATGTTCCATGGGGAGGTCACTGCCATTGGCTACTATAGCTGCACACAGATCAGAGGTGGTAGTGGCAACTGTTGTCGCAGTTACATTGCAGTTGTCGTTTTGGCTAGAGGATTGCTAATAGGGCCCTAGTTACTGTAGGAGATATGTTGGCTGACGAGTGCCAGGATGTAAGTTTGACGTAGTGGCCTTCCCTCCTTTCGAGGCTTTCCCTTTGCTCCATTGTTGGCATGACAGCATGCCCCCATGGGACTGTTGTTGGTGTAGTGTGATGTTGTGCCCCAGCTTATGTTTGTGCAGGCCATGCCCCCCTGCAGTACCCCTTTACCCATGCCACTCCATGTATATGATGACTTACATGCAATGTGTAGTAGGTATTTCCCCCCCCCCTGGTTGCAGTTGACATTAGTGCATTATAATTCCTCATGCGACTTACCCTGCATGTGCGTTGTCTCGTGGTAGTCTGCGCTGTCCTGTCCTTGAAACCCTGTGACGATCTCCTCCGGGATGACGGCTGCGACCATCTCCTCCATGTGGTCCAGGGCCTCCTGGTGTGCTGGACTCCCCCCTCCAGTCTGCAGTGCTGCCTTCCTGTTCCTGGCCATCTTTTCCTTGGTCCGGCGTTTGCAGTCATGCCAGCGTTTCTTACACTCGGTGACTGTCCTGCGTACTTCAGCCACACTGTTGATCTTGTCAACAATTTGTTGCCATATGGCCTCTCTCCTACTGATTGGCAACTTTGAGGTGATAAACAGTTGGTGCTGGTGTTCTGTCACCTCTTTAACCAGGATTTCCTGCTCCCCTGCACTGAAGCAACACTTTCTTTTCTTTCTATAAATGTCCTGGTTCTTGTATGGATCGTCCTGGCTGGTTCCTGGTCTGCTGTCATCTTCCTGGGGTCTGTAGTGGCATCTGGGATCCATTTTGGCTCTCCTCTGGTGCACTTGCAGTGTTCGCGGGTATTTTTGACGCTATTGCATCAAAAAACGGCGCATATCCGGGTTGCGGTGTCGTAAATCGACCCACAGTCATTTCCGCCGCGTTAACGTCGTTTTCCTTTACGACTTGACGCCGCGGTGTGCGTCAAAAATATTGACTCCCACCTGTTGATTGCGCCGCCGTGCGTCAAAGTATAAATTTGACGCCCGCACGGCGCTACGAAATGGCGTTAGCCGTCGGTAAGTTTTTTGACGCAAAACTGTGGCGGCGCAGTTTTGCGTTAAAAAGTATAAATATGGCCCTTAGTTTTTTAGTTTGTTTATAGCACAAACCTGGCGCAAAGATGTTTGAGCCTTTTATGACAGAACCAGACTATGGGGGTCATTTTGACCCTGGCGGTCCGAGACCGCCAGGGCTAAAAGGACGGAAGCACCGCCAACAGGCTGGTGGTGCTTCCAGCCCTATTACGACCGCGGCGGAAGCGCCGCGGTTGCACCGCCGGGGCCGGCGGTTTCCCGCCGTTTTAGCCCCGGCGGTGATAATCCGCCAGGGCAGCGCTGCAAGCAGCGCTGCCCTGGGGATTATGACACCCCTACCGCCAGCCTGTTTCTGGCGGTTTGCACCGCCAGGAAGAGGCTGGCGGTAAGGGGTGTCCTGGTGCCCCTGGGGGCCCCTGCACTGCCCATGCCACTGGCATGGGCAGTGCAGGGGCCCCCTAACAGGGCCCGGCAAGCTTTTCAGAAAAGCACGACGGGTGCAACTGCACCCGTCGCACGGCCGCAACACCGCCGGCTCCATTAGGAGCCGGCTCCTATGTTGCGGCCTCATCCCCGCTGGGCCGGCGGGCGCAAACTTGGTTTGCGCCCGCCGGCCCAGCGGGAATGTCATAATGGGGGACGCATGAGTGCGGCCGCATTGGCGGCCGCACAGCGGTTACTGCCTGGCGGGCGGCAGTAGCCGCCCGCCAAGGTCGTAATGACCCCCTATGTTTGTTACACATGATTTTCACTCCTTCCAGTTGAGGTGGGCGAGCCACTAAAGGTTCGATCCTGAGACCTGGGTCTGGTTCAGCTCTTGGTCCTGTTGGAACCTCGAGCCCATAACTAGCCAAGCTTTCATGTTTTCCTGCTCTCTACCAAGGATGTGGCCCTACAGCCAGAACTGTTGACTTTAAAACTGGAGAACCAGGTTCAAGTCTCAGCATAGGCTCAACATTCTGTCATTCCAGGCAAAGCACTCAATCTCCCCAGGCCTATAAACAAAGAATGTGTCCTAATGTAAGTGTTGCTGATGTAAACCTCTCCAAGTTTGCGCTAAATAAAAGCTGCAGAAAAATCCACAGAGGTAAGAACTAAGCCTCAACATAAGTAAAGAGAAATAGGTAACTATTTAGAGGCTGATTTGTACAAAGTGAAACCAGAAAACCTGGATAAATTGCTGCTTCCCCACTTAAAATGTGTCATCTTAGCCATATAATTTATTTCATCAAAACACTTTTTTCTTCATGATCCCAACGGAAAGTCCTTCCAGTATGTGTGTTCAGAATACCAGCTGTGCAAAAACCTATTGTGTTTTATTTAACTATCATGTTGCTCTAGAAAAGCTGGTCAGGGTACAGGGTTTACATGATAATTATCTTTTTTTTGTTGTTAATTACTGGTTCATGTTTAAATTCTATCACTTTTAATAATAGACTTCTCAGTGAATGTGGTGTATTAATGGTAAAGCTTCCACGTGATAAAGAAATACACGTGTTTTAAACATGAAGAGACTTTATCCTATTTTACGTGATGATTGTTGTATGATTTACAAAGCAAACATTTTCAAGGGTCGACTCCTGCACAGGTTTAAAGATCCCAGCCAGACCCTTGGCTCGGCTCTCCCTGTTAGTTGGCTCGCCCATCTCTACATGTTGTTCCCTTTTTCTTGTAGTAAATAGGAGGCTGCTGATAAATTAACGGCGGAATAACTGGCTAAGGCTCTGATGTCATCCGGGATCAAAGGGAGCATGACTGCCCTCTGCTACCAGCCGTTTTGGCGAATGGACGACCAGGAGTAGATCTGCAGTGTTTGCAGCAGCAGCGGTTGCCTAGGGCGCTCTTTGTATAACGAAGCTCAAAGTCCGTTGAGCTCTGAGAAACAGGACGACGGTATTTTATTTCGTGGCCACACCACGGGCTTCCGGTGACTCACTGTCTCCGACTCCGCTCCCCCGTGCCGCCATCTTCCTGCCTGTCTCATTTACTATGTTTTTTCGGAGGGTCATCGTCAGTTTGTAAACTTTGACCTGCACATTTCTCGTGTGGTTTGCTTTTCTCTCAAAAAGACATTCAGTCTAATATATTTTAAATGAAAGTCTAAGTTACTTTACCATCAAAGACCTCTGTATTTATTGTTTTGTCTATCGATGAGAACGTAATTGTGCAGTTTAATCGATGGAAATCTAATGTAGTCGTTGAGTTTTCAAGATAAAGTTAGTGACATTGAACATAAGAGGAGTAAATGACTGCGGAAAAGCTGGAGTCCTGTTGTCATATCTCTCTAGACACGGTGCCAACATTGCATTAATTCAAGAACCTCATATCACACTCCAAAGCACTGGTAGGGTGGAGCTCATGTCGCTATTTTTTCATTTGCTTCCTATTCCTGGGTATTGCAATCCTTGTTTATTCGGCGTGTTCAGTTTAGACCCAATAAGTATGTCTCAGATGATTAAGGGCACATCCTATTGATTCTAGGTATGCTGGACACTGAGCATATCACCTTATAAAAGTATGTGGTCCAATTATAGATGACCCCGAATTTTTACGGCACAAGGAAGACAAATAGCAAACGTGTACCAGCACACTATATAATGGGGTGACAATTTTAATACCATTCTCCAAATGGAACTAGCCAGTGCAGGCCTCAGAACTAATAGACACAATAAAGCCCGAGCTGCAGTACACAAAGTAATTGATCGCTTTAGGTTAGTTGACTTATACAGCACCGCATCCCCAAATGCTACTGACCACTCATTTCACTCTGCAGTACACAATGTGGTGGCCGTGCTGGGGTACTGGTGCTCGCTTAGGCTGCATGCTCTTAGCTGGTAATAAAGCACACATGCACACAACATATGGATATCGCTGAGAGACCATGAGTGATCTACAGCCCTTTATTTATACCTGGCCCTCTGACTGCATGCTGGTTACATTGTATTGAGGAGGCCAGGTGGCACTCTACACCTGAGTCCCAATCCTGCATAGACCACTGGCTGGGAGCAACAGACGTATTGGTATAGACTGAATCTATATCCTGTTTACCCAGGCCCTTCTCAAACCTTGCACCAGTTGCGCTAGTGCTGACCATCCCCACAGATGCTTGTGCCTGTAGACTGAGGCGATTGCAACCAACTGAATTACTTGAGATGCAAGGCTGAAATTAGGCAGCCATTAACTCTTATTTTGAATTGAACAAAAACTCTGTGGCCTCTGTTGCCACTCTATGGTAGACATTCAGACAGTGATTCGTGGGAAATGTATACCAGGAAGTGAAGGTATTCCTTAGTCATTGCAGGGCCGGTTTGCAGCATTTAAGGTTTAAATTGGTACCTTGGAACAAAAGCTAAAAAAGGGAGCAAAGTCAGACATACTGACTAATCCAAATCTAAAACAGATTTTCTTGCAAATATATAGCTGCTCGAAGATCCGGTTAGGGGAATCATCCTGGCCATACGCTTGTGTGGCTAATCAGACCACTGTGGGTAGCTGAGGATAATGTCTAGGTAGCGGACTGAAAAGACACTTCTCACTATGCTCAATCCAACTCAACCCAAGAATTCACTCTTTTCTGTAAAGATTTATAGTATGCGAGCTCTGACACTGCATCACCATCTGAAACTAGTGGCTATATAGATAGCATAACCTTAGCTTGGCTGGAGAAGCACCAGCAGGAACTCATCAGCGCGCATATTACTGTACTTAAAATAAAAGAATAATTAGATCTAGTAATAATGGTAAAGCCCCCAGAGAATAAGGCTTCTCAGTAGAATTCTATAAAGAGTATGCGAAGAATTGGCTCAGTTCTTGCTTATATATAAGTTCAAGGCTTATAATGAGATGTTTGAGGTGAGGCAAACGCCCACCTACTTAAAGAGAAGCAGTCATAATTACTCTATTAAGACCTTTAATCAAAATGTGTTTGAGTCATACAGCTCTTTATCATTGACAAAGCAAGACAATAAAGCCCCAATTAAAATTAAAGCAAACACACAGCTACCTCTGCTTCCGATCTTGAGCCTGCTGGATCAATCTGGCTTTATACCAGCCTGCACCACAGCAGACAGCCCCGCACACTGTTCACACTCACAAATCAAATAGATCCGACACACGAAGTGGCGGCTGCATTTCGGATGCTGCCAAATAATTTAACTCAATAGACTGGCACTTCCTGTTTTTTGATTACAAAAGATTTTCTCAAAGATTGTAATACAAAACAAGTGGTTGGCATACACACGTGAGCTAAGTTCAGTCTAAACAATGTGGATGTATAGTATTTGACAAACGGTTTGTACGTTGTTGGGAGACGTGAGTCAGAAAGCTCAGTGGGGTAACAATATCAACATATCACAACTATATGGTGGGAAAGTAAAATAGAGGATCGAAAAGAGGGAGCGGCAGACAGAAGGCAAAAGAAAAGGAAGACAGAAGGAATTGCTCAGAGTGAACATGTGGGTGATGTAGATGGTCTGTCAAATCTATGTCGGTTGTGTAGGAGGCTGGCCCAGTTTACGGTGTACACCTATGGCGTGGCACCCTATGCTGCGTCCAGGCAACCCTTAGTGATATGAATAGGTGTTCACATAGCAAACGCTCTCTGGGGGTAGCTGAGGTGAGCAGCTGAAGCTTATCCAGAAGGAATGTAAAGCACCACGGTAGTCAGACAGTAACCTACAAGGAAGAACCACAAAAGTGTTGCAAAATAAATTATACTTTATTACAGCACTACTACTAGACCAGCATTTGTATATTTCCCTTTGGTGATATCTATACACATTATGTACACAGAATAACCATTAGAAATAGCATTAAAATACACAGGTCCATATTGGAGGGCCAAACCATATACTAAAAAAGTGGAATGTGAAATAGTGACCTCAACCATGGAAAGTGTGGTAGTTAGCTAGGGGCTAGGGCAGTTAAAAACAGCAGCGCTAAGTACAGTAAGTGTCTTCAGCATCCAGGTGCAAGGCAGTTACCCACCCAGTTGTCCCATAGGCTAAGACAGAGAGTAGTGCTTGGAGTTTGTGGAATTCAGGGTCCTTCCCAGTAGACTTTGAGGAAACCAGCAGACAAGAGGACAGGTGGAGAGTGCCCCTACCCTAGGGTACCCAGTAGACAGCCTACACCCGGGACCCGGATGCAGAGGGGGGAAGGGGCTCTCTCTGAAGTCAGGGGATGCCTCGGATTGTACATCTGCTGTCACAACCCATGGACCATGCAGGTGGAACCCAGGGATGGATTCTGGACATGGAGGACCTGCAAAGGAAGGGGACAGAGTCCAGCACCCTTGGAGGTGCCAAGGTGGTGCAGGTGGCAATGCCCACCCTCCTGAAGGTGAGGTTTCTGCAAGTCAGTGGAAGAAGTCCAGCTGCAGGGTCCAGGAGCTGCAGAAGATCCTAGGGGTTGCCTATGAGCTGTCCCTCAATGGTCGCACTATTGCAGAAGGGTAAGTGACAAGCCAGGTCACCAACAAGCACTGGCAAATGCAAACAGGATTTGCAGAAGAGTTTGCAAAGTCTTGGTGATCAGCAAGGTCCTGGAGAGTCTACCCAGGAAAGGGAGTCAGGGCTGGCCCTCAGCACACAGGAAGGCCAGGAGAAGTCGATGGAGCCCCCACGAGCGACCTACAGGTGATGGACACTAGGAGTCACAAGGAGGCCTCACCAGCACAACAAAACAGAAGCTGCACGTGTCGCAGGATTTGCAGGACAGGGGCTGATCGTCGCATTGCAGAGTACTGATGACAGGGGCATCTTGGTGCCTGAAGGTCTCCTGGAGGAAGAGCCAACAAGTCTTGGCAAGTGCAAGAGACATGGTGCACATGGGTTCCAGTCCAGTGGCAGTAGCAGGGGCCCACGCCCAGATTTGGTTAGAAGACAAGCAGGACCCAGAGGAGGCCACAGGCACACCACCTGTGAAGCAGGATTTTCAGATGTCCGTGGACAGCAGACCCCACCAGCCGGTCGACATTGTCTTGAGGTGCCTGCAGATGAAGGGGAGTGACCCCTTCACTCCAAGGGAGATTCCTTCATGCTTCCAGGTGCAAAGAGAGTCCTTGTGACCCTGGAGGATGTACAGCCTTGGATGTTGCAGAATTCTTGCAGGATCCAGAGAAACAGTGTTGCAATGGGAGCCTTCCTACTAGAAGCACACTTGTTCCGTTCCAAAGCAGACCAGCAGTGGTTCCAGAGGCCGGGAGCAGAAGATGTCTTGCAGAGAGTTCCTTAGAGAGTCTTGCTTGATGAATCTGAGGACCCACCCGCAAGGGAGCTGTTAATTAACCCTAAAAGGGTGTTGGTCACTCCTTGAAGTGACTAACCTATCAGAGGGGGTCAGGGATGTCATCTACCTGAACTAATCAGTAAGATGCTCCTAGAGGCCTCTGCACATCTTATTTCCAGCGGCCACCTGGCAGAGCTCCCTGCACCTCCCTAGGAGAGGCGCTGGACCGAGGGGGTGGTCACTCCCCTGTCCTTTGTGCAGTTTGGTGGCAGAGTGGGAACAGATCATGCAAGGAGTGCACCTAATGTGCCCTTCAAAGCAGTCTGGTGGTGCTCAGAGGCCACCCCACTCCAACCCTCAGACACCTAATACACAGGGGGAGGTGGTCACACCTCTCCCTTGCAAGAAAACCTTTGTTCTGCTTCTCCAGCCTGAGCTAGGCTCACCAGCAGGAGGGCAGAACAGTGTCCAGGGTCAGCAGCAGCATGGGCTGGTGGCTAGACCTCCTAAGGCTGCACAGGCAGAACTGGGAGCTCTGCTAAGAAACCCCCAGAGTACATGGTATCATGCAACTAACACTGGACTAAGCAAAGTTGCAAGATTCCAACAAGTTTGATACCAAACATGCCTAGGTTTCAGAGAAGCCATTTTGTAGTTGGACTGCTTTTGTTGACTAGTGACTACTACATACTTTAAGATAGCTTCCCTGCACAGAGTCCAGGAAATGGCCTGGGTCTGTAGGGACATCCTACCCATGTAGGGATACCCTCACACTTATGGACATGCATCCTGCCTTTGGGCTGAAGGGCCTACTAGAGGGATGACTTATAGTGTCTAAGTGCAGTGACCAGAGTTGGTGGTCAAAGGATGCATGCACCATTTCACGCAGTCTGCAATTTCAGGCCTGCAGACACAGGTTACATGGGCTCCCATGAGTGGTGCAATGCATGCTGCAGCCCATGGGGAATCCCTGGTGTACCAATGCCCTGAGTACCTAAGTACCATATACTAGGGACTTACATTGGTGCACCAGTATGCCAATTGTGGAGGTAAAAAGGTTACCAGCAACCAAATTTAGGGGGAAGAGCATTGGCAACTGGGTCCTGGTTAGCAGGATCCCAGTGAACTGCAGTCCAAAACATGCTTACACCAGGAAAAAAAAGTGTAGGGGATACTACAACCAAAACCCAGCTTACTACATAGGCCCTCAAAGCCAACAGGCCAGGAGGCTAAGCCACATCTGAGGTAGTCTTCCTGGTCTGTCAGGCAAGGACAAATAGGGAAGGGCGAACTGTGCCTTACATCCTACTGTCCAGGTCACTTCCTTTGGAGCGGTGACCCCCCTGCAACAGTTCCAGGATGCCAGTCAGTAGTCTCTATTCTAGTTTTCTCTCCTTCCTGAGGATGAGAGGTGTTCATCTTTGCTACTCCTATTTTAGCTAGGTTCACCCCCAGCTTACCCCAAGAAGTTATCCACAAGTGAAGTAACACCACCATGACCAATAGGGTCAGGGGGCCTATTTTGCTATTTGGCATGGGGCTGGACCACCATGCCAAGGGCAGTGCAGCCATAAAGGCTAAAGTCCAGCAGAGGCCACTGACAGCTGCCAGTGTCCAGAACCATACTTTTATCTCTTCACTGACAAGTGAAGGGGCTAAGTGATAAGTTTCCTTGGAATCAAGATGCCTGTCTGCTGTTTTAGATTGGGGGATCACTACATCTTGTAGCAAACACCCTTCTTCCACTCTCTACTCTGGCAGCTGAGAAGCCACCAACTTTGACCAGTTGCCTGATTAGTCAGAACGTCTTGTGGGTCAGGTTGGGCTGCAGTAGGGCCAGACGTGGAGTCCCTCCCTACTGGAGTAGAATCTCCTTGGCCCACTGTAACTTTGGCTAAAAGTTGCCCTGCCTTTCTACACTTTTTCCTTCTCCCTCTCTTCTGAGGCCTACCTACATTTACTGCAGGAGCAGCACCTCCAGAGCCCTTGGAAGACGGGTGGCACAGGGTCAGCACCCCTTTTGAGCTCTGACCAACCTCTGAGTTGCCATTTCCAAGGAGACAAGGGGGGTGTTCAGTACTGACCACCACCACCTTTCTCCAGCTTAGGGACCCAGCTATTTTTAGGGACACTAAAGCCACAGGACTAACAGTGACCTCCCCTGGTATGGCCCTTACCTTGGCAGTCTCTCCTGGAATATACTGGTCTGAGAATACCAGCCTATCATGCACAACAGTGTGACTGGCACAGGTGTCTCTCAGGGCAGTGGCTTCAGGGCAGTGGCTGGGATTCCATTCACCAGTAAGTGGTGGAAGTGATTACTTCCCTCTGGAATCTCTAACTCATCTTTAGACCCTACCTCCCAGGTGAAGGTTAAGCGGACCTCCTCATCTGAGGAAGCATCCTCTATGGTTACACTGGTAACCCCTCAGGGTTGGCATGGGCCGTGTAGGGGCCCCTGTGCAGTGCCCCATCGCGCAGGTCACTGCCTGCGACGGGTGCAGCTGCACCCGCCGCACAGAGGCATTGGCAGCGGCTCCATGTGGAGCTGCGGTCAATGTCCCAGCCAGGCATTCCTCTAGTCTGGTGGGCGGAAACAGAATGTTCCTAATACAGCCGGCGGGGATCCGGGGGCGCTGGCGGTGAGTAGTTTGACCGCCAGCATGAACATGGCGGTTTCGTCCACCGTGTTCATAATGAGGGACTAAGGGGGTCATTGCAACCCTGGCGGAAGGCGGAGAACCGGCGGTAAGACTGCCAACAGGCTGGCGGTCTTACTTGGTGGAATTATGACCATGGCGGTTACCGCCATGGTCATCCGCCGGTTCTCCGTTCCGCCCGCCAGGGCGGAGACGACCGCTGGGCTGGAGGCCTGGGTCTCCAGCCCGGCGGCCGTCACTATACCGCCGGCGGTATTTTGACCCGGCTTACTGCCGTGGATTTCCAGCGGTTTGAACCGCCATGAAATCCATGGCGGTAAGTACTATCAGTGCCAGGGAATTCCTTCTCCCGCACCCCCCAACCCCACCCTGAATCCCTCCCCTACCCCCCCACCACCTCTGCCACCCCCCAAAGGTGGCAGGGCCCCCCTCCCCACCCTGACCCCCAACAGCACATCACCCATACCCACACGACACGCACGCAGGCACCACCTACACACTTACACTTACACGCACACATGCCGACATACATGCCTACATCCACACACACCCACATTTAAACATACACGCACACATCCATACAGACATACCCACAGACATACATGCACTCATTCCCATACACACAACACCCCCGCAAGCATACACGCACTCACACACCCCCTCTACATACACACACGCACACCCCCATACACAACACACAACACCCCCCCACCCCCTCCCCTCACGGACAATCGACTTACCTGGTCTGACGATCCTCCGGGAGGGGACAGGAGCCATGGGGGCAGCTCCGCCGACACCACACCGCCAACAGAACACCGCCACGGCGACTCACATGGCGTGATTCGCTGGGCGGTGTTCTGTTGGCGTGGAGGTGGAGCAACTTCCACTTCCCCGCCTCCCGCCAGTATTGTTGTTGGCGGCTCTCCGTCCGTAAAAGGACGGTGAGCTGCCAACGATCATAATAGGCCGAGCGGCAAACCGCCAACACTGGCGGTCTTCCGCACGGCGGTCCCTAGGCGGTCTTTAAAAAAGACCGCCGAGGTCAAAATGACCCCCTAAGTGTCTGGATTGTCTAGCTGCGATGCACAATCGCTTTGTTGTGTAGGGATGCGGTGTGCTCTCTCAAGTTCAAACCGATTATCAAAGGAGATGTTCGTATTGAAAGAGATTAAGGGGTCATTATGACCCCAGCGGACGGTGTTAATGTGGAGAAAAGTACTGCCAACAGGCTGGCGGTACTTTTCTCCTTATTAAGACATTGGTGGTTTGGCTAAAGCCAAACCACCAATGTACCACACCGACTGCCACGGCGATAACTACCGCCGGGCTGGAGACTTCACTCTCCAGCCCGGCGGCCATCACTTGCCCGCCTGCGGGATTATGACCCCGCCTACCGCAATGGTTTTCGTGGCAACCATACGGCCACGAAAACCATGGTGGTAGGCACTATCAGTGACAGGGAATCCCTTCTCTGTCACTCATAGGGCTCTTCCCCGCCCCCTCCCCTTCCACAGATTCCCCCCACCCAACCCCTTTCTCTCCACACCCCCTTCATACACGCATCTTCATTCACACACACACACACTCATTCCCACATTCATCCACGCATGCATACATCCATTCACACACAGATCCACACACTTATATACACACAAGCACACACGCATAAACACAACACAACATACACGCACTCACACATCCATACATGCACACACACAACACGCAACACACACCCGCATACATGCACGCACAGACATACACACACACAACACCCCCCACTCCTGTCGGAGCACACGACTTACCTGTTGTCAGGGGGTCCTCCAGCAGGAGACAGGACGGGGCGCTGCTGCCAGCAGCAGTGTCCGCCAGCAGAACACCGCCAGGCCGTATCATGACACGAGGCGGTCTACTGGCGTGGTGCTGCTGCTGGCAGCAGCGCCACATTACCAGCATCCGCCAGCATGGCCACGGCCGGATTTCTGCCATCCTTCTGGCAGAAATCCGGCTGTGGTCATAATCCGTCAAGGCAACAAAGAGTGGGGAGGGACCGGGAGGTTAGTGGTCCAGTGTACAGTCTCCCAAATAATTACAGTCAAGGCAAGGGTACACTGTTCCAAATTGAAAAAAGATCCAGGGGACCTAGTGCTACAGGAGCAGGAGCCCTCACGCATCACAATGGATGACTGGCATCATCATCGGGAAATGCTCCTCGCCAGGCCGGTGCTCCAACGCCTGACGGGCTCCCTGAAAATCTTGCACACTGATTAAATTTATGATGTTATTTGGAGATGAATAATCAATTTTATGTTGTCTTTTTGCTCTCCTAGTGCCTAGTACTAGTACTAGTGCCTGGATTTAGGTATTTTTCCTTTTATAGTTCGAACCCACCAGTCACTATAAAAGTAGTATGGCTTAGAGCCCCCATTCGGGGAGCCCGTCAGGCATTGCAGCGCCGGCCTGGTGAGGAGCATTTCCCGATGATGATGCCAGTCATCCATTGTGAGGCGTGAGGGCTCCTGCTCCAGTAGCACTAGGTCCCCTGGATCTTTTTTCAATTTGGAACAGTGTACTCTTGCCTTGACTGTCATAATCCGGCAGACAGCTGGTAGCCACGGCGACGGTCTTTTGGCGGCCGTCGCCACGGCATTTTGCGGTTTTTACCGCCAGGGTTAAAATGACACCCTACATCTTCCAGAAAGGCAATACACAAGCCATACTGTTTTTCACTATTTTCAGGAAAAACAAAAGGTCTTATGTTGCCTCTCATATTTCTTTCTTTAAGTTTGGCGATAGCTTGTTGCATTGATATTGAGGTTTTATGTAGTGAGTTTATCTTTGCTTCGCTAATGCATTGTTGAGCTGCAGACAACTGGTCAGTTATTTGCTTGATATCAGATCTCATATTGGCTGCATCCTGTTGCATACTGTCCATCCTGACTTTTGTTGTTTGGGCAAGTTGTAAGATGTCTGGGAGTTTTTTGAGGAAGGTGTCCATTGTGTCTTTCAGCTCAGTTTTATTTTTGATGGGAGATTTAGGTGTAGGTGGCTCTGACTTTGTCACTTTCATAGCAGTTTTAGAATTGTTCTCAACCATCTTAATGTTTTTAATCAATTTGGTCATTTTAGTTGCTATGGAGCAAGATTGGGGGTGTCCTTATTCTGCTCGGGTAGGTATGATCAATCCTTCGTTATAGGTCTGGCAGTTTGCATGTGTCCTCGGTATTCAGCTGAGGACAAGGCTGGTGGATGTAGTGCTGTTTCTGTGTATGGGACTGCAGCTTTCAGGGTGGTACAGAGGAAATGCGGGTTCCTGGGTTTATGTTGTGGTCCTGCCTATAATATTGTTAGAGTGAGGAGGTGTGGAGGGGAAGGGGCCTTGATGTAAAATGCAAATCTTTGTGATAAACTGGTATTAAGCAGATATTGAGCAGTCTCTCAATAAATAGGCTCCCTACTGGTTGTATGGCGTTTGGTGAAGGCAGTAGACTCTGGGTGATAGAGAGCGATTCAAAGTCTACCTAAATGCCGTATACCAGTTGAGGCCGAGGCTCAGCAGCGGGAGCCTAATTTGCCTAATCCAACACAGAGGGTTTATGGAATATGATTAGCACTGTAAATAATGCTCTCCGAATTGTTAAAAAGACAAAATGACACTACATTTCCCTAGAGGGGGTAGGTGGGCGCAGGCTCCAGGTGTTTGGAGCAATGAGGTCGGATCCTTAGTATCGGCCGCACCATGTTACGGAAGCATGAGCGGTCATGTTGTAAATTGGCGGCAGCTTGATCCTAGTCGAGTTGTTCCATCGGGATAAAGGTGTTCAGGAACGTTTCGGAGCTTAACTTATTGCCGTATCGCGTTCTAGGGCCCTTTCCCTGTGCTTTAGAGCGTGATTGGTGAGGTCAGCTCATTTTATAGGTGATCAGGTAGCACCAAGGTAACGGAGTTCGAGCCCAGGCGGCCATCTTCCTCCAGTTCAGTCCACGCCCCCCTAGACTGTCACTTCTTACTGGCATATATTGAATGACTGGGAGTGGGTAAAACATTATTACATTGGATCACCCAGTAATATGTCAAACCCATGGCTAAAATCAAAGTGATCAATACGTTCTCCACTCATACCCATAAATAGAGGTACTGGTCAGGCTACCTCCTTTCACCTACTATATTCGCATTGGCAGTGCAGCCACTGGCTAACATCCTGCTGGAATTTCATAAACTTTGGCTCTTGCAGAGTAATTCTATGTGTAGAGATGACAAGCTCCTCCTCATAGTCAAAAACCTATCATGTAGTTTAAGTCCACTGCTCCTCAAAATCACAGAGTTCTGCACATACTCTGGGCTAAGGTTTAACTGACTATAATGGATAATTATGCCACTGACCACAGATACTCGCTTGCCCGCGTTACATTATCCTTTGCAGTGGTAGTTTGATCCAGTTTGCTATTTGCATATATGCTACCATTGGGAAATCGAGGTAGTAAGGAGAAAAAACTATGACAAACATATGGATGAAATTGAGAAACAAGCACAGGGTTGGATCAGCTTCCCCTATCAATGACAGATAGGAAACCCATCATGAAAATGGTGGTATTGCCCAAGTTACCATACCTATTTCAAAATATTCCCATCCCACTGACTAAACTTTCTTTTGACAGCTAAAATTGCTAATGATTAAACTGGTCTGGGCCTGTAGGCAGTCCAGAATCATGTGGCCAAAATTCCAATTTTCATACGATTTGGGCGGTATTGCAGTGACTAATTTTGAGTTGTATTATCTTGCGTATAAGGCCCAAAATGCACATTATTGGATACACTCTACTAGACAAGTGCCACGTCATGACTTGGAAGCTGGGCTGGCTGTCCTGTTCCACTTCGTACAGTTATCCTCCTTTAACCATGTCATTACGGAACATATGAAAGACATATGTGAGAACCTAACACATACACTCGTTAACCAGCGACTCTGTAGCCCCCTGAATGCACTATACCCGTCTTTCTCAAATGAACCACCAGACTGGGAGCTACTATCTATATTACACTCCAACCCCAGCCTTCATAACCTATCACATGCATTTATATTTCTGTTCTAGGACAGCACACAATGTGACACTAACTGTGAAAGTGAAGTGGGAGCCGGGATTAGAACCCGACATTAATGAGACCCGTGGCTGTACTGCTGTTGACAAATTAGAGAGGTCTTTACCAATGGCAGATTTCATCTAGTTCAAATGAAGTTCATTCACTGTTCCTAATATACGTCTGTCCTTATGATGCACTACAGACTGGCTGAGGACATGAACTGTTGGAGGTGCACAGCTGCATATGCTGACTTCCTCCGAATGTCCAGATCCTGTCCCCGGATATACACTTATTGACAACAGCTCATAGGACAATTACAGCAATCATTGGCATAGAGCTAGAAACAAAATCCCCCCAGTAGCCATATTGGGCTATGTAAAGACAAATCCTAAATCCTGTGGAACACCCACTGTTATTGCCCCATCATTTGAACATATTGAAGGGGGTCATACTACACAGAGATGTGACTGCTGGTTGCCGGACCTCACAACTTATTCTATACATTCTACCACGTACAAATCACTATTACTGGCTAGATCTCAGCCTAGGGACATTTGGTCCCCTATACGCACGTATCTTGAGGGGAAGGATGAGCACCACGGCTGTTCTATTGTGACTACTGTATATGATCCACCCTACCTCTCTCACATGCTGTCCTTGAAATATACTGATGTACTATGTACACTTTCTATTATGTTGTGAGTCATCTCTTTATACATATAAACAACTGTATGCTGCCCAGCTGTAACCATTTATTAATATAGCTCGATAAGTGATCCTATACTGTTGGCATTGTCTGTACATGTTACAAAATTAAAATATTAAGTTAAGAAAGTTAATTATGGCAAAGGGCAAACCAGTGGTAGCAAGTGTTCTTTCTGATTGGTGTCCTCGGTACCATTGGGTAAAGAAATACTGGTGAAGTTAGTGCGATAGATATTCTCTGGAACACACCTATGTGCAGAGTTTTAGTAAATCTGTGGTAATTAAAAATGGAAGCCCCACACTCAAATGCAAGTAGATAGTTGTGGTGTAATAAAAGCCTCTCAATCGTTTTTTTAGGTTGTATTAAGATTTGTTGTATCCAAAATCAAAGCCACCGACAACACATGTTTTGGTCAGGCTCATAATATACACAGGAACTTTTTTAAAGGCAACCAAAATAATGGCTGCATGTAAGATCCAAAAGTCATTGATTCACAAATTTCCGAACGCCTCGTGTTAGTCCCTGCCGTGGAAGGTCCACCTGTAGCCATGTGATGTGAGTCTCCATTGTCCATGACCTTACCTGCAATGTGACAGATGTTAGCACAAGTGACAAATGGTGTCACAAATGGCATGACTTATGATGCTACCATTACTGTCAGCAATTTAGCAATTACACCACAACTATGGACGCAGTATAATTTCCCTGAGTATGTGTTATTTAATAGAATAGTGATGTGCTGTCAGGTGTTCTTACTTATATATATATATATATATATATATATATATATAAAACCTAGTGGCGGTCACCAGTAGGTAGTTATAGTTAGGACCTAGTTTCTACAGAAAAGGTGTTTTTTACGTGCCTGTATCTTTGGTGCCGCTTGACAAATCATCATGAAGTGTTCCAAAAAATTGACAGTCACGTCAGCTGCTCTCTGCAAAGTTTTGTGATGATCCATCAAGTGGGGGCCGAAATAAAGGGGGGATGAAAAAAGGAGCATTTCCAATGTTGATTCCCATAGGAAATTTTGAACAGTGATAGCACTTGAACCACTGGATGGAATTACACCAAATTTGGCAGAAAGGTAGTTCTTGGTCCAGAAAGTGCCCCTATTGCTGTTTGGTGCAAATTTGTTTAGTAGTTTTTGAGAAAGTAATGGAAATCCAAATTTGTATACTTAGGGACTCAAATGATTCCCAATCCCTACGCGAATCCTGCCACCAAGAGGAATACTGTAATTGAGTGGCCGCAAATTGTTCTGAAGTTGCGGCCATCATTTTATGAATCGGGTCACAATCCCAGGAGATGTAAATAAAATCTGAGAATAATAGAAGGGGTCAGAGTAGAGGTATTCTGACCTCATTAGGGCTATTAAAGGGTGTGTGAGGCCACAGTTGTTAGGTTTCAAAAGATTAAGACAATTTTTTGGCCATGATCACAAAGTGGCAAATCCATTGCAGCCTTCAGCGCTGCCCCTGTGTAAAGCCGCAACAGAGTTGCGACTCTGGCTGAGAGAGGAAAAAAATATACATTTACACACACTGCCTCTTCACTAATGCACACTACTTAGACACATTGAGACTGTGACTTACTCTCTCACAGATCTGTAAGTACACTCATACAGACACTGACACACCCACTCATAGACTCACTCAGACACTCACACACCCACTCAGGCACTCATGCACTCATTCATAGACCCACACAGACACTGGCACAACACCTTACAGACCCACTGATACACTTATGCACCCACTCACAGACCCATACAGACAGCAAGAAACGGGCCGAGAGGCACAAACAAAGGGCAAGAAACTAGCAGAAAATGGGCAGAGAGGCGCAAACAGAGGGCAATAAACAGGCAGAGAGGCAGAAACAGACGGCGAGAAACTATCAGAAAATGCGAAGAGAGGCAGAAACAGAGGGCAAGAAAAGAGTGGAAAGGCAGAAACAGAGGGCAAGAAAGGGGCAGAGAATCATAAACAGAAGGCAAGAAATGGGCAGAGAGCCACAAACACACGGCAAGAAACGAGTAGAAAGGAAGAAACAGGGGGTAACAAACAACACAGTGTCAGATGAGCATTGGGGTTGAGACCAGGGCCGCCAACCCCTGTTGTGCGCAGCACAGAGTTAAGTGGTTATAGGGGGTTGGGAGCAGGGCCTGGCCAAAGCTCAGGCCCTGTGGTCAACCACCACCGCACATGGCCAAAGGCCTTGCACGGCAGTGCTTGCATTAGCGTTTAGTGATTACAAAAACTTTATGTTAAAAAAAGTGTAGAAAGTTACTGAAAAAACAAAGGTTACAGGGACGTTGTAGTTAGAAAATGGAATTTTAAAAACCATAGAAATTCACAGAAAAAGCCAAAGATTACAGGGACGTTATAGTTAGGCTCACATTTTAATTATAGTTTAAGTACTTTATAAAAAAACAGTAAGGCTCGGATTATGCCATCTCTTTTCTTACTGTTCATTTATAAAGTACTTAAACTATAATTCCCATAACCCTGTTTGCCAAGACAGTAACGGTAAACACAAAAGAAATAGAACATCACACAATAAATAGGGTGGTCCCGCAAGTCCCTTTCTCCTTTCTTGCTGCAGAGATGTTTTTTTCTGAGTGGATTGCTCTGTTATATGTGTTAAACCTTACTGTTTGAAGAGAGCATGTTGTTTTGAGAGTGCTACTTTGTAGCTGTTTGTCTGTTGATGGTTGTAGACTTGGAACCGTGTATTTATTCTGAGACCAGACCTGGTTATTATTGCTGTTCTACTCAGCTTTCAGAACATTATTAGTTCCAGGTTGACTTTAGGCCATTGTCAGTCTCAGTTCGACTTGGAGAAGTGTTACTTGATATCAGAAGGAGACCTGCTTCAAGGGCATCGTACGTTTCAGTCTGACTTGGGAGAGTGTTACTTTGTATCAGCGCCTGTTTGCAGAGGCCCATCACCTACGGTTTGTGTCAGTTACTTTTGTATTTCTGTTGCAATAGCCTCTCTTCTTTAGACAGGCTAGACCTGGGGAGAGGTTCTGGGTTAGCACTCGCACTTTAAGGGTTTGAGCATGGTTGTAAGATTTCAGTGAAATTAGAGTTTCATTTTCTTTGTTCCATTTTAGTTTTTCAATTTATTAGTGCATTTAATGTAAAAGAAAGTTGTGGCTAAAATTGTATTGGTTTAAAAGGGTTCTTATTGCTTACCATATGGTTGTTATAGACCGATAACTTTATCAGATTTGCATCTTACCCTTTGTGGAGTTTCAGTTCCCTAACATGAGTGAAAAGCAGTATCTTCCTCTTTTAAAACTGTAGCAAGGGTACAGGAAACTCAGCTGCTACAACAATAACAAGGCCTTTGGCACTTTTATGGGGTAAAACATTAATGCAAAATAAGCATGTCGTTGTGTAGAATGATGGCCGGGAACATGATAAACTTAGTGGTATTTCAATTCCGCATACTGGTATGGTTTTCAATACTGCTTGGAGTGATTGTGATTTGAATATGAATTGTGGTCATAGGAGACTATTTGGTGGCATTTCTGATATATATTTGAATACATTCCTGATGGTATGATCAGGATGATAATCCTAATACAGTGCAAAGGTTGAAAGAGAAACTGCAAATTATTAATTTCAATGCCGAGGGTAGTCCTATGCTCCACTCGGCTTGCTGCAGCACCCCAATTCAGCGAAGTGGTTTCTGCCTTCATTCCTGTATGTCTATGTTAAAACAAGGATTAGGACTCCCATGGAAAGTGCAATTGGGGCAAGGATAAAGGATGAGTGCCCTAGATCCTCTAGTTTAGATATGGCAGCTGTTACTCCTTCTATTGACCCTAAAATTGGAACCTTTTAGGCCAGGGGAGGCAAAGATTCCCGGGGAGATTTGACAATGCCTGGACATCCTGTCAGGACATGCTTTTGAACACTTTAGGTCCTTTGACTGAAATATTATGATTGGTTGAACAGGCTAAGATTTATGGTGACCCTTGGGATCTGGGGTCTCATTTGCAAACCAAAGTTCTGTAAAATGCCTGGCAATGTGTGCAGCACTCCTTAGAATCAACAACGTAACCACTGTTAAATACATAAATCAGTTGGGAGGAACCAGGTCAAAATATTAACATAGTTGGCCAAAGCCTTGTAGGAGTTTTGGTATCACAGTATCTCTCCGGTTCAGACAACAGGGTGGTGAACTGGTGCTCAAGAAACCTTAACAACAGCAGTGAGTGGAGCTTTGATGGACCAGTGTTCAAGGTTCTGAGCGAGATATGGAGGCCATTATATATAGATTTTTTTGCTTCCAGACTACACACTCAGTTAGTCAGGTATTTTAGCTGGAAAGCTCAGCCCGATACATTGGAAGCAGATTCCTTTCCTCAGGATTGGTCTGGGGGAATCATTGTGCTTTTCCTCCATTTGCTATGATTTCCACTTGTTTGGCCTTGAGCCACATGCAGTTGGCATCAATAGTGGCAGTAACTCCTTTGTAGGAGAGTCAGCCTTTGTACTCGAGTTTGTTGGAACTGTCCAAAGACTGTACAATTTGGCTTCCAGTATTATCTTGCTTGTTGAGAAGCCCTTTTAGTCTGAGTCACAGCTTTCTAGCTCTGAGTAAATTGGTGTTGGTGGCATGGCATCTTTTAGTGTGTACACAGACATGCAAGGAGTTTCAGAATCCCCTTCTGTGTATATTCTAGCTCCCTGGGCTATGAGCATGGTCAAAGCTTATAAATCAGCCTGGGCGGTGTTGAATAGCTGGTGTGGGGTTTGGATCCCATTTTGGCAAGAATTGTAGAGGCTACGTAGGGAATTGTGGACCACTCACATTTGGAGACTGGAACTACAGGAAGGGAGGAAGACATACAACCACCATGACACAAGCACAGGCATGGATGCTGTTAATTGAAACGTTAATGCTCTATTAAACAAAGTAAAAAGGAGTCTGGTCACTAAGGCCCTCAATAGGCACAAAACAGACATAGTGCTCCTAAAGGAAACACACCTCACTGGAGGCCAACACAGTAGCATGGGGAAGGGTAAATACAAATTGGCCTGCTATGACAGTACACTTCAGGATCAACTGGAGTGATGAGCCTTTTTAAGAGGACCTGACCACTCTATGTGTCCTGCACATAGGCAGATACCAGTGGGTGTTGCATGACATTATTGGGGGAACACAAAGGCAAGACTATTCTGTTGAACAATGTATATGCTCCACCCGGCATTCAATCTGAAACTCTCCATAAGGTAGGCAGTGTTTTAATGGAGGACCCTGGCACTTACAATTATTGGAAGGGACTTTAATTTCACACTAGATGCTCAGCTAGATAGAATGAGTAAGAGGTCAGAGGGATAGGTGACTCGAGGGAAACTGGAGGAATTTACCCAAGCAATGGAGGTGTGTGATGTTTGGAGAGCACTTCACAGACACAAGAGGGTTATTCCTATTATTTGAATGCCAACAATATGTACTCTAGACTCGATTATTTTCTCACCCCTGGTTGCTCCCTGAATAGGTTCATGGAGGCAGAATATCTGGCCATGGGGATAACCGATCACTTGCCTTTGGAAGTGACTCTGACCACTGGAGGGATAAAGGAAAGAGGGGCCTGGAAGATGGAGATCTGGCGTCTCTTGAACAGACAAGAAGTCCAACAACTAGACAAGGCCACTTTGGAAAACAAGAGAACGGTACAGAGCCCAGACACATTGTGGGACGCGTATAAAGCTATTATATGGGGAGTGATTATTACAGGACAGACAAGCGACAGAAGGGAAAGACTTAGCAGGATGACCACCTTGGAAAGGGAACTGACATAGTTAGAGAGCGAACTACGCAACTTCTCCCATGCCCCTCTTGAATACTGACATGGACTTGAAGAGGACTGAGTATATGATGGTGGCTAGACGTGAGGTACAACTTAACTAGCAAAACATAAATGTATTTATGAAGCTGGAAATGGAGCAGGCAAACTAATGTCATTGATGGGCAGCAAGGAAAGGAAAGGAATGTTTGCATCATGAACCTCTGGCCAAGTCTGGGGAATGGTGCAAGATAGCCAGTGCAGACTTTTGTGGGCTATGTGGAATCGTTCTACAGCACACAGCTGCAGGTCACTGAGGAGGACATCTCAGTAGAGGAGGTGTCAATGGCCATGGGACTGATGCAGAAGGGAAAGGCTCCCAGCCAGAATGGATTACCGGTCGAACTGTTCCATAAGCTGACCAGGAGGACAGCAGAGCCTCTTCATGCCCCGTACATGGCAGTATTCAAGGCGGCGGAACTGCCAGAGGCTATGCAGATAACGACAGTCGTTCTGATTCTGAAGGCAAGGAATCCCCCTGATTGGTGCGAGTCTGAACAGCCAATTTCTTTGTTTAATGCTGATATCAAAATCCTGGCAAAGGTCCTGGCAATGTGGCTACTGGTGGTGGTAACTGATTTAGTAAACCCAGACCAAGCTGGGTTTGTGCCGAGTCATTTGACAAGACTGAACCTACGAAGGCTGCATAACAATTTGGCTGTGGCGAAAGCTTCAAATGAGGGTCAAATTATTGCCTCGCTAAATGCTAAGAAGGCCTTTGATTATGGGGAGTGGCCATAACTTTGTGAGGTTTTGGCCAAGATGGGTTTCTGTCCGAAATACTAAGCCAGAGTGAAGGTAAAAGGATACACCTCCTGGGATTCTCGGGAACAGAGAAACATGAGACAGGGCTGCCTACTCTTGCTGATGCTGTTCACACAGGCGATTGAGGTACTGGCGACATGGATGTATATGGATGCATAGATTTGGAGTTGGCCAGAAGACATGGGATGGGAAGAGCGTATATCACTATACACAGATTATATTCTGCTCTATTTAACAAAACCAGAACAGATACTGTCCTGACTGTGGGGTATCTTTCGCATATTTGGTAAATACACAATACATTTGCCAGAAATTGGGAGACATCCCTGCTGTTCCTGACAGGTGACTGGAAAGCAGAAGGAAAGCTACCCCTGTTGCTCAGAGTAGAAACGAAGAGGTTTAAATACCTTTGGATTTGGATAACTCAGTATCCTGATTCCCATTATGCTATGCTACAGGGGCTAGAATGGAACGTCAAACACTGGTATATGTTCCCCTCTCGTTCCTGGGGAAAGGCAGCAATGTTCAAGATGGTGACACTTCCTGGACTGTTGTATATGCTCCAGAACAGTCCATATCAGGTCCCGGAGGCACTGTTCAACAAGGTAAACACACTACTGAGAACAGTCCTCCAGGCAGGGGGACAAAATCGCATAGCTTTGAAGGTTCTCCAAATATATAAATATGTGGGCTGTACTGCCCTACCATGCATCTGTAAATACTATGCTGCAGCACAGGTAGGCTTGGTTAATGACTGGGCCTATGTGGACAGGGAGGGTCCGGCCTTCTGTCAGGACACGCTAGGCATTGGCGAGCAGAGATATCTGCAAGCATTATATGGGGAAAGACTGGCTCCTGGGGTGGGCCCTGCCAATAGGACAGTAGTGGCCATCTGGAAAAGCCTGACAAGGGAGATGGCTGGAGCACTAGATTAACCCCAAAAACATCACTGTGGAAGGGATCTAGATTGAGACCAGTAGTGACAATGATGGGCTTATGTGGCTGGGATAACATTGGCCTCTCCACATTGGTGGATGTTTGGGAAGCAAATGGGTTAGTACCATTCGATTTCCTGAGGAGGGAGTACCAGATGCCAGAGTCTCAATGGCTAAGATAAGAGGCCAGTTGTATCATATCCTTAGGGAATGTGTGTCACTGGAGGAGGAGTCCCAGGAAGACTCCCCACTGGAAGGGAGACTGTTGGATGGACGAGTGTACTGTAAACTTATTTAATTGACTTATGGCACTATAATGTGAAATACACAAGCCCCCCTACTAAAACTGCAGGGTATATGGGAACAGGAGTTGGTGGAGATAGTTGATGAAGACTGGAAGATGGCACTGGGATTCCCTGCAGAGGTGGCAATAAAGGTAAGTTACCAAATGATCCACCACCGAACATATTACACAAGATCCTTACTGCACAGATTTGGCTGGGCGAAGAGTGTGGATGGTCTCAGGGCATGTGGGTTGGAAGGCACACTGTTTCATACATTATGGAGCTGTCCCTGTCTGCGGTGCTTTCGTAAGGAGGTGCAGTGCCTTCGCTACAGGAAGCCACTGGGGTTTCCCTGGAACTACACCCCAGATCGGCAATACTGGGAGTATGGGGCTGATAGATGTGTCACGGTACCAGAAGCTCCTAGTGAATCTGGGCTGAAGGATGGCAAAAAAGGGATATTACTCAGGAGCGGGGAAGTGGGACTCCCCCTGGACTGCAATTGGGAAACAGGCATGGACACTGTAAAGTTGTGGAAAGGGAGGTGTACATGGGGCGGGGCTGCCAGCAGAAATTTGAAAAGATCTGAGATAGTGGGGGCCGGGGCATACATGAGTGCTACAATAGAGTCACCTGGTTGGGTTGAACTTGTTTAGAGACTGTTAATTGTGGTGTTAGCAAATAACACTAATAGGGGCATGAGTACGTTTCTGTAGTGCAAGTGCTTTGGCAATAGCAAAAAAGTCACACAGGACAATAAATGGATATAGAACAGGGGTATCGCTAGTTATGAAAATACTTACGGGAAGCCAGTGGGAGAACACCCACTGGCTTGCAGATTATTAAAGACTATGAGGTGCATGGCACTTCCTAAAACTAAGTATTCCACATTGTGGGTTGTTAATGTAGTTTTGCACTTTTGCAATACTTTTAGTCAAAGGATGATAATGCCAGGTTGTCTTTGAAATTATTGTCAGTCAAATTGGTAACTCTATTACATCTAGTTCCCCTTAAAAGGGTTTCAGATGTTAATGCAATGTGTTCTTCCCTCAGTGGGGGAGGGAGTCAGTTTGATATCACATGACACATTAAGAACACTTCAAATGTAATTGGGTTTCCTGCTTTCCCTGCAAACTCTGGGCTGTGTGCAGTTTTAGGTCTTAAACAACATGCAGCGGTAACTAACTGTTGATGACCCACAGTTATTAATAGCCTTGCTGAAACCATTCATTATAGTATCTTAAACGACTTTGAGTAGGTGGTTTAAGGGTGTGATGGCTTTGACAGGAGTGGATACAGTTCACTTTGGGACACACTCAGGTAGGGGTGGTATGAGATATAAATCATTTTGGGCTGATGCTAGTTTGGAGAACATTTTAAAAGCAGCAGACTGGTCAAAGGTTTCAATGTTTAAAACGTTTTACTGCAAATCAGTTTCAGGGAGAGTTGGGAATATGCTTTAAACAAGCATAATATGAGCCTCCCATCTTGTAATACAATTACTGCAGATTCTCCTAGCCAGTTGTGAAGGAGATTCCTGACTTTATTAAAGACATGAGAGGAGAGTATTATCCCACCACTGATATTTACTTGCCCATGGGAATGTTGGTAATGAGTGTTTTCATTGATTTTATTTTAAGCCACAACCAACCAAATGACAAGGCGAGATGGCATGATCTCTTTGGGAAAAAGATTATTCTTTCTTGATGGGAAAGACTGAAGTAAATTTGGAGAAAACCTGGAAGCAAGAGGAACTAAAGGGGCTGCTTCTGGGCTTTTTGATGTTACTTGTATTATTGAGGTTTGCACACGGACTATAAAAAACCTTTGTGGGGCATCAAGAAAAGAGGAAGTGACTTGTGGGACTATCCTATTTTTAGTGTGATGCTATATTTTCTTTTTGTTTACACCACCTCTCTTGGTGAACAGGGTTATGGGAATTGTAGTTGCATTTAAGGACTGTGTGAATTGTGAGAATACATTAAGAAAAGAAACTGCATAATAGTTGCCTCCCTTGTCTTTACTAATATCAGGACTCTCCTTCACAACTGAGTAGGATAATCTGCAATTGTGCAATATATGGTTTACATGGATGTTGTGCACATTATTGATTGTTAAGCTAACTATGGGGGTCATTACGACCCCGGCAGTCGGCGATAATGTGGCGGTAGGCACCGCCAACAGGCTGGTGGTACTTATCGCCACATTCCTCCACGGCGGTAACAGCCACCGGGCTGGAGATATCCATCTCCAGCCCAGAGGCCACCATTGTGCCACCTGCGGGATTATGACCCTGCCTACCGCCATGATTTTCATGGTGTTCGTAACACCACGAAAACCATGGTGGTAGGCCATATCAGTGACAGGGGATTCCTTCCCTGTCACTGATAGGGGTCTCCCCCCACCTCTCCAGTTACCCCCACCCCTCTCCATACCCCCCAACATCCATGCCCCCCTTCACACACACACACACATTCACAGATACATACACACATGCATACATCCAATCACAGACACATCTGCATACACCTCCAAACATACATTCACATTTCACAACATACACGCACTCACACGTCTGTACATGCACACACTCATTCAACATCAACACACACCCACATTCACACACACACATACATTCACAAACCCCAACACACACACACAACACCCCCCACCCACCTCCCCTATCGGAGACCTGACTTACCTGGATCCAGGGGGTCCTCTGGCAGGAGACGGGACAGGGCGCTGCTACCGCCAGCAGCGCCTGCCAGAAGAACACCGCCAGGCCGTACAGCTGGCGGCGGTCTACTGGCGTGGCGCTGCTGGTGGTAGCAGCGCCACCTCACCGCCATCCGCCGGTATGGCCACAGCTGGATTTCTGCCATTCTTGTGACCGAAATCTGGCTGTGGTCATAATATGGTGGACAGCTGGTAGATGCGGCCACGATCTTTTGGTGGCTGCCACCGCGGCAATAGTTTTTTTTTACCACCAATGTGGGAATGAGGGCCTATAACTTGGGAAATTCAGGGAGGTTCAGTTTTAATTAGTAACAATAGTTGTAACCAAAAGGTGGTTTATAAGTGCATTTGAAAGTTCTATAAACAAACTTAAATATTTTAACAGTAATAGTCACTTAAACTGTATTGCTTCCTTTTAGTGATGTTGTAGTCTTTTGATGATATATTGCAAACCTCTTTTTTGTGTTCAACCTTTGGCCACACCCTACAGCCAACCCCTTATTATGCTTCACAACCTTTGTGCCTTCAGCCATGTGTAGTGCAGGTTGGCCGAAAGGCCTGCTCCCAGTACTGCTCCCAGTACCAAGCAGAACCAACCACAGCACATGCCCAACCCATTCCCAGCACTTCACCCAGGCCCTGCACCAAACTCCTGTACATGCCCAAATGTCACACACACCCAACTTTTTCTGCACCTGCCTAATGACATGAAGAGCAAGGGTTGGCCTCTGGGCTTTACCTCTGGCTAGGGTCCATACCCTCAGCACATATAAACCCTTGCACACCCAGCCCCCATTGCACATGGCCACTGATCTTGCACTGCTAGGGTACACATATTGATTGTTTTGCATTTTTTTGAGGATTTACATATCCCAGGATGATCTGTGAGGTTCAGTATGTGTCCAGGATCAATGAATCTAGTGCATGATTGACAAATATGTGATGAAATCCACATATTAAAAATTAATTTGAATATCTGCAAAGGACAATGGGAACAAAAACATAGACCTGAGTTCTTCAGAGCTAGACAATGGCTAAACTTATGTTGGAAGATGGGAATGTCTCCTTCATGGTATACAGGTGTGTCCCCCTACCAAAGTGACCCAACTGCACTCAGTATCGGTATCCAGACTTTTTGATGGCCAACTACCAAGCTAGTTTATTGTGTGTGCTGAGGCTTATCCATGGCATAGGGAATGACCAGAAGTGTTTTTTGACCTAAGCATGCTCTCTTTTATGACGTGGGGCTACCATCCATATCAAGGGTTACTGAAAAGAAGTCATGGTTGCAGCACAGTTTGTAGATTAGTGGACCTGAGCAGGCCCTTTTTCTGCTCCAGGAGGGATTGCGGCTATTGTCCCACCGAGACCCGTAGAATTGGCCTTCTGATTGCTAGTTGAGTACATGTATGCATTATGGATGTGTGACACATACATGGTAGCAAGACAGCGTGTGGTGAGAGACTGAATGCGTGGACCACTGAAATATGTTTTGCATTGCCTCTGGTTTAGCAACAGACTGTTGGGACAGGATTGTCCACTGAATGATATAAGGGTGTATGGATATGTTTCAACCACCTTGAGTGGCTGACTTCATGCATCTGATACTGAGTTTGATTTATGGCTCTGGCATCACACTAGAGTGTGGGTAGAAGCCTAGGCCTGACCTTGACAGTGCAAGATCCAGGACCTTTCCTGTGACCTGGAGGGATGCACCAAGTGTGCCCCAGATATGGACAGAGGGCTACTGCCCGTCCTGGTTGTAGCACATAAAGCAGTGATGGCAGCATACTGTGTTTTGTGATTTATAGTGTTATCAGACCCCTGTGGCCTATTAGCCCAATCACATGTATCAATCAATCAATCAATCAATCAATCAACAGACTTGTAGAGCGCAACTAGTCACCTGCTAGGGTATCAAGGCACAGGGGGTAGCAAGTGAACAGTTGTCGATGATCAGTGGGGATCATTCAAGGAGCCAGGTTTTGGGGTCTTTTCTGAATTGCGATAGAGTGGGAGATCTTCTGAGGTGGATGGGAAGGGAGTTCCGGCGTGGTGTGAGAAGGATCTTCCTCCGGCTCCGAACATGTAAAGTTCCGCTGTTCTGTAAATGACCAGAACCTTGCACTAACATCCTGTGTATATTTTGAATGTGTGTGTGTGTGTGTGTAGTACATGTGTAGTAGTAGTAGGGATCTATGTGTGTATGACTCCGAAACCAGTGGGATCCATTTAGCAAGGCACAAGATGGAGGGAGAGGACAGCTTTCCCAGACAGTGAAACTGCACTGCCTGAATTACTGTGCCTGGAGGGTGGCGAGCTAGACAGTGAAGAGAAAAGGATGGAGACATGGCTACCGTTAAACATTCAATTAAGACTTAAGGCCTGATTTAGAGTTTGGCGGATCAGGCTACTCTGTCACAAACGTAACAAATATCCTGTGCACCATATTACGATTTCATTCTATTCTATGGAAATCGAAATATGGACAACGGGCTAGCCGTCACATTGGTGACGGAGTAACCCATCTCCCAAACTCTAAATCAGGCCCTCTGCTAGCAATGGGCTGCTTATTGGTTCTTCTTAAGCACTGCCATTTGACATAAGGCAGGAGTAAAGGGTGGGATTGCAGTTTCTGTTGTTCAAGGTGGGGGTGTTTCTAGGTCTGGTGGATCCTTTGCCTATCCTGGATTATTGCTTCACAAAGGCTGATCACAGGCAGGTGCTCATGCTGTGGGTGCTCCAGTTTTAAGACAGACCTTGCATATCTGCTTTGAGAACAATAACTTTACACAAAGACTACATCTGGAGAGCAGCCTGAGAAGGACACTTGAAAGAGATCTACCCCAAACCAGTTCTGAAGTTTGAGACAGTGGCTCCACATCCCTTGTAGAGAAAGTGTAGCACTGGGATAGCCATTGAAGTTATTGTAACTGATGTTTGTTGAGTTCTGTGCTTGGCCCTCTCTGCATTACCTCCTTGAGAAGCCTGTGACTGCCCGCCCTCACTACAGTCAAGTGAGGAAAGTGTTGCATAGTAGGGCAGACCCCAGGATACTAGTAATAAACAGCCTCCCTCATCATGGTCGGCATCCACAGCCACTGTCAGCATGGTGGCAACCTGAATGGGGTGTGATATAGTGGAAGAGAATTGCCAGCATATCTGAAGCTCGAGGGTGCAGACCCAGACATTGAATTTAGGGTAGGATGGCAACAGTGCTACCCTTAGACATTCTATGAGGTCCTTTTAGCAACAGCTTGCTGATCACCCTTCACTGAGCACTGACATTTGGTGGATGGAAGGGGAGAGAGAGTCTGCTATTAAAGATGAGGATGTTTCTAGGGGGGGTCCACCCTTTTGACTTTCTCTGATTGCTACTTCATGAATGCTGATGACAACCAGATGCAGATAATTACACTTCATTGTGACTATGATTTGGATACTTCTGCTTGGAGGCACCATAATCACTACCTGCTGTGAGAGATATCACCTTGAACATAGGCAGTGTCTGCACTTCAGCAAGAAAATGCTATTTGAAAGCGAACCACGCCAACTGGTTCTATGGCCTTACAAAGTGGATTTATTTCCCCTGTCTGGAAAATTAGTTTTAAGGTGGGACCCAAACCATCCCATGTGGTTCCAGTTCCAAGCTGCTTCATTGACGAAGGAAGTGAGTTTTCTGTTCAGTACTCGAAGAGCTGGTATGAGACCAGTGCTGGAGTCTGCAAGACAGACAGTTTCCTAAAGGTGAAGGAACATCAGCTGCAATCTCCACACATTGTTGAAGAAGCTGTGGGCCTGCCTAGCACTTAGAGGCCTGCTTGGTTGTTCAGAAAGCAACTGTACAGGAGAAGAATCCTAGTCATGATTCTGGTCTGTGGAGCACCTAGAAGAGGTCAACTGACATTGGGAGTGCATTCCTTGCCAATCTAGATGTGAGCGGTCACCTGAACTCTCTGCATGATTCATCCGGGTGAAAACATTCACAAACCAAAACAGCAGCATGCTGTTTGGCATCATTGCAGTGGATCCAGAGAGACTTGTGCTCCTGCTGCTCGAGTGCAGCATATCTTGTGAAGGTTATTGTTGCCACCGTAGCGGAGACCCTGGCCCCATGTCCCAGAGACCATAACTGCTGAAGACAAGCACCCACTACCTGACTTGCTGCACTGACATCCAAGTAGCCTGAGTGAGAAGTGAGGCTGGACTTTATGAAGAGTACCGATGTCTTGTAGATAATGCTGCCACAGTATGGTTTATTAACTTTTAAAGGCGACTGTATGAAACCAGGAACAAGAATGGTAAATTGCTGGGAAAGTTTGTTTTGTGGGAACTTAAAAAAAGATGAATAAATGAAGTATTTTTTATGGAAGGAGGATGCGGATAGGGAGAGGACAGATTAGCACAGGTCTTTGCAGATTAGTGTATGGCATTTTATGATTCACAAGAGTGAGAAAGCGAGACAAGGATGTAATGTTATGGGGGGTCTTCCACCTCAATGACTTGATAGGTAAAGGGGAGAGGTTACAGGGGAACATACCTGAGGATGTGTTAAAGAAAGAGCTCTCTTTGCTCTAGTGTGAAATATCCGAGACCCAATGATCTACCGGCTGAATTGTTTAAAAGGCTTTAGAGGGGTACTGTCCCTCACATGTTGAACATGTATCATAGAGATTATAGCCCTCATATGTAAAGATAAGAAATCCAAAGATAGCTTCAAATCATACCTTCCACTTGATAGAGCGTAAACAATGTCACTGCTCACCATTAGGACAGAATGCAGATGTGGACAAGGATCTTGTTTATTTAGCTGTAGCGCTGCAGAGAGCCTGGTACACCTCCGACAAGCAACTCTGTGAATGAAACATGCATACGATGTATATATGTTCAAGACACTTCTGGTTATAATTGAAAAAGATGAGTCAGGAAAACACAAAAATATCACAGTGGGTGCTCACATCCTTGAAAGGCTGTGGCTATACATATTCCTGACAGATATATATAACTTTTGGACTTCTTAATTATAGACTTCTTAATTTTAGACTTCTGGTCTTTCCCTCATTAGTTTCAAAAATAAATTAGAAAAGACCTAGTCAGGGACTTTCCAGGGTAAAAACACATAACTGAGCAGAAGTCCCTGCAGACTTCAGCTAACATCAGCTGTTCCCTCCTATAATGGAAACAAGCCCTGAGCTATTACAAGACAGAAGAACTAATACATCTCAGCAGTTCCAGAGTGGCAAGAGCAGTTGGTGGTTAGTTGTATACAAACAGATAAGCATTTCTCAGAAACAGAACAACACGCGGATAGGTCAACAGGAATAAATTACACTTGACTGGCACAGAGTAAATGCAAACTGCATGAAACATAGAAATTAAACTTTCTCAATCCTTCCTTTTTAACTAATATCATAAAAGTGCAGAATTCAGGTACCCACAATCTTGTAGACACTGCCCTATTTTGCTAACATAATATCTAAAACCATCATGTTTTGTAAAGTTACTAAACGTACTGCAGCTACTTCTACTGTTAGATTAGGGCCCCAGCCTTCCAGGAGGCCACCTGATAGATGAGCTCTGTCCTCCACACAGTCCGGCCCTGATGTCCTTGAATGATTCTTAAACATAAATTGTTTAAAATACCATTTTCCTTTAATTGAATTTTAATATGAGTGATGTGTGGAAGTCTATTACAGACATTTTGCAGACAAAGGTTGTTTGTTTTTCAACACCATGCAACATCAATAAAAAAGTTCCTTTTAGATCTAAACAGAACCTGACATATGAGAAATGGCAGTCAGTCACAGAGGTTATTTGCAATAATAGTAGCAAGCTGCTGCTGTGTTACAATATTGAAATAAAACATATCACTACTTCCTGAATATTAGATAGAAACACATTTAGAATTTGGACGAGTGTATCTATGTAGTGTCAGTGACCTAGTCAAAGAGGGCATGAAAAAGCTGAAAGTGGATTACACATTCAAAACTTTTCCGGAGAGAGGCCTCTAAAATAGGTTTGGCCCAGGGCCCCCAACATCCTTAAGATGTCCCTGGGTAAAAGAGACCCTTTGCACGGTCAGAAACTCTTTCTCCCACTGAATCTTCTTGTTTTTCCCTGTTTCCTCTTACTTATTTAAAAGCCTCCATCCAATACCTCATACTGTCTCTACTGTGGTGTCTGACATGGGGAAATACAATTCCAAGGTAGCAAGTAATTGCCCAATTTAAAGGTAGCCAGGGATAGGCTTTCACTCCACATATCCAATAGATCCACCCCTGCATATAAAGGTACTCTAGGCCATGAACTATTGCTAAATGAACATGCAGTATTACATACACTGTCCCCCACTGTGATGGGCTTTGTAATGTTTGTGACCTGTTGGCATGTGTACACATTTTTCCTGGAGTGAGCAGATAACTTGAGATATGGAATATTATGTGGTCATTATGAACATGGTGGGAAACACCGTACCGACAGCGGTGGCGGTAACTACCAGACCGCCAAATAATGAAGCACATGAGAACAGCCAGCGTGAAAACCGCTCACTGCCAGCATAGGAGTGCCAACATCGACGGAAGAGGCCGCCCACAGGCCAACGGAAAGGCCTCACCCACCCAACAAATAATGAAGCACAAGACCGCCGTCAGTTCGGCGGCGGGAACAAACCAAATAAAAGGAAACACTCACCGTAGGCACACATAACACGCCAAAGCAGACGTGGAGAGAGAATTGGAAATAATGCAAGTGCTGCTCCTTGCCATATACCTCTACGACCGTGACCGCCGAAGAAGACGACAACGGTAAGTATCGCAACCTACTAAACAAGGGAAGAAAGGGCACAGTTACACACCCCACCCACCCTGCAACGCAGCCCAACCCCTCACACCATCACAAGCTATATACCCCAGAACAAGAGGTACTTACCCGACACAAGGCCAATACAACCTGTCCAAAGCACACACATGTGCACACCACACCCCCATAATGAAACGATGGACCACGTCTCCAGAGTGTGCCACTCACACTCGACACACAAACTTTAATGACGAAAAGAAAAATGCAATGTCCAAATAAGGCCATTGGCCAGTCTAACTGTAACAGGCTGAAGGGCCCAAATGGCCCAAACTTGACTCCTGCATGTGCACATGGTACTCCACCATAAAGGGACATCAAGGGGCAGCCAGGCACCTCAGGGAACAGGGGAAGTAGGTGGGGTGACGGGGTGGACTTACGTCTGGGAGGGGGGGGTTTAGGCTTACGTTTGGGAGGTGGAGTGGGCTTGGGTTTGCTCTTGGAAGGTGGGGGAGCGGGCTTGGACCGGGGGGGGGGTGGCAGATGGACCTGGGCCAGCAGGGGGCTTCTTGCTCACTGGGGAAGGGGCACGGGAATGGGAAAGGCAGACTGGGGCAGACGTTGACGTGGAAGGAGTGGACGGGGCAAGGAGGTGGGCATGTTTAGGGACGATATGGGGTGAGCCAGTGGATTCAAAAAGGTCAACACGGGAAAGGGAATGTTTTTTAGGGGCAGTTGGGATGGACATGGAGGAAGGTGTGGGAGTGGAGGTAGAGGGAGTGCTAGTAACTGGTGTAGGTGTGCTGGACGTGGATGCAGGTGCCTGTGCAGTATGCTGAGGTGTGGTGGATGTGTATTGGGTGGGTGTCTGGGAATGTTTGAGTGTTTTGGGAGGAGGGGGTGGACACAGTGGGAGAAGACAGGCTGCCAGTGTAAATTGATGTTTTCTGGGTATCTGCAGGTCTGGTGAGTGTGCTGCATGTGTCAGTCAATGTCATTGTGGTGAGTGCAGGTACCACACCTGCACTCACCACAATGACATTGACATCCAGTCATCCATCCCAGACACCACGTCTGGGATGGATGACTGGATGTCTGATGTTGTGGTGACTGCAAGAATGGGGCCAGCAACAGTGACTGAGGGTGCAGTGCTTGTGGGTGTGCATGTTGAGGTGACAGACAGGGAGGCGGGAGAGGTGGACACACTGGGGGAAGTGGATGTTGTTGTGTGTGCTTTTATATGCTGGCTGTGTGTATGCCTGTGGTGGGAAGTGTGGTGCGTGTGTTTCTGTGTGTGCTTCTTGTGTGTTGAGGTGTGTGCCTGGTTGTCTGAACGTGTGCTTGGGATGGGTGAAGGGAGTGGCGTGCTGGAAGGGGCAGAGGGAGTTGGAGGGGGGACAGAAAGACCAGGGACTCTGGTTGCCGTCAAAGTGGAGGCCAGAGCCTGAAAAGATCAGACATGGCACTGTGAATGCCTTCCAGGTATGCATTGCATTGCTGCATCTGGGATGCTAGCCCCTGGATGGCATTCACAATGGTTGTCTGCCCTACAGAGATGGCCCTCAGGAGGTCATAGCCTCCTCTGTGAAGGCAGCAGGGCTGACTGTGGCAGAGGATGAGGTGCCTGGGGCAAAGAAGATACCCACCCTACTGGGTGAGCGGGCATGGGCAATTGGGTGGGGAGCAACTGGGAGGGCGGTAAAAGTATGGGGTGTGGCGGAAGATGACACAGAATGGGTGGGCCCACAAGAGTCCGCCACCACCAGGGAGCTCCCATCGGAGGAGGTATCAGAGTCACTACCTCCAGTGGTAGTAGCCTCTCCCATGGTACTCCCCTCGCCCTCCAACCCACTGGTCCCCTTGGAGTCGGTAGACTCTGCCTCCCTGGAACCGCGGGCCGCTGTATCCCTACTTGCCGGTGCCACTGCTCCCTCGCCAGATGATGCTGATGTACACAGACAACACAAGAGTACAGGGGTGGGTAGACAAAACATGAGAGATATCTGTAAATACCTGAATGGATGTACAAACTTGGTGCACACACACTCCCACCCAGCTTACACATTTACACGCAGCACCTACAACTATAGTCATGCTATGCCCCTGACTAGTGGCCACAACCCTAGCATACAACTCTTCTCCCACATGACACAAGGACCTGATGAACTGCAGACCTGCCCCTAATCTTCTCAGTGTCCATGGGGGCAGGACTGCTGGTAGATACCTGTCAGAGTTCCTGGTACTAGACAGCATACATACTACAGCACCTTCAGACATCCATCAAAGAGGCATGAAATGGTGTTGGTGCTCACCCCCTTGTGACTGCTGTGCAGCCTTCAAGCCCCCATCCAATTCTGGATATGCCACCGCCAGAATGCGGCACATTAGGGGGGTCAGGGCCCTACGGGCACCCCTTCCTCGTTGGGAGGACTTCCCTAGCTAGGCCTCGCAGGTCTTCCTGGCCCAGCGCCGCAGGTCCTCCCAATACTTCCTGCAGTGGGTCCTCCGCCGTTTGTAGACCCCCAGGATCCACACCTCCCTGGCGATGGCCTGACAGAGTGCCCTCTTCTGATGGGCGCTGACCTGTATCGGACACACAGAAAAGAAAAACAGAGTTCAGGATATGGCCATGTGATACCGCTGACTATAAGTCCCCTATGGGACGGACACTTCACAAGATCATTTCACCACCTCACTCATGATACTTGCCACACAATCTACGCCTGTGCAGGTACATACCGACCACACATGCATACAGTCATCTGCCATCATCACACACATCAATGCACGTCATCCGCCTACTCACCTGCACCTCTGGTCGCCCATATAACTTGGCATACAGGGGTAGGACCACGTCCACCAGCTTCTCCAGCTTCTCCGTGGTGAAGGCCGGGGCCCTTTCCCCTGTGATTCGTGCCATTTGAGTAACCAGAGTCAGGATACAGCAGCACAGTCAGTGGAGTACTTCCATGCATGGGATCCAGGAGTCAAGTGAACTTGGGGTGACGACATGGCGTATGCTCCGCGGTGGTGTGCACCGTCACCGCCGGCAGCGATCATGATAGGCCCAGGTTCCCCATTGACAACCATGTTAACCAATGAATGGGTAAACGACGGTGGACACCGTCTTACGCCATAACAACAACTGCCAGCGGAATGAGGTCAGTTCCACTCCTACATATCTGGATGGCAGGAGGCTGCCATTTTGCTAGCCCAACGCAGATATTTCCTGGTCATGGGCCCCATTCAGGCCCTATGGACCCCAGCCCTTAGTCGCATGCCCACATGAGTGTTTCCCACAACAGTCCAGACGTATCACTTCATACATGTCCCTACAGTTGTACATCATACATCGCTTGTGTATGTAACCTACATATTGTACAGCAGTTATTCATACACAACATGTTTTGCATTTGTGTGTGTGTCCCTCACATGTGTTCTCTCCTCCCCCTAGGTTCAGACCCACGTGGCAAGGGAGGGCCACATCTGTGTACAGACCTCTTGTTGATTTGGATACCATGGTGAAACTTCACATCATTGTCACCTACAGACTCAATCATACAACAATCCATGAGCTATGTGCATTACTGGATCCTATACTGAGACCGGCTAATCGTAATCAGCATGCCATCCCTACTGAAGTGCAAGTGCTCTCTCTTCTGCATTTCTTGGCCACGGGCTCATTTCAGGTGACAGTGGGCATGGGTGCAGGGTTCTCACAGCCAATGTTTAGCCTCATCCTGTCCAAATTCCTGGATGCATTTGTAGTACACCTGCAGACATATGTAAAGATTCCCCAAAGGGCTGAACTCCCTGCCATCAAGTCTGACTTTTATGCCTTTGCTAACATTCCCCATATGTTAGGTGCCATCTATGGCACCCACATAGCTCTCATCCCCCTAAGAATAAATGAACACGTGTACAAAAACAGGAAGAACTTCCACTCAATGAACATACAATTGGTGTGTACTGCAGACCGGAACATATCACATGTGAATGCCATGTTTCCAGGATCAGTCCATGATTAATTTCTCCTGAGAAACAGCAGTGTTCCACACATGATGGATCAACTACAAGGAGACAGATGATGGCTCATAGGTGAATGTGTATGACACTGGATCAGTACATAGCTGACAGCCAGACTGTCTGCAAGTAATGGCAGGTTGTTACAGTCCTGCTCCAAACACTTTTGCAAATGATTCTGGCTACCCCAACATGCAATGGCTCCTGACACCTGTGAGAAATCCCAGGACGGATGGAGAGAGGAATTACAATGAAGTCCATGGACACACTAGGAGGGTGATAGAGTGCAATATAGGTCTCCTGAATGCTAGATTCCATTGCCTCCATCACTCTGGGGGTTCCTTGTGCTATGGCCCTGAGAAGGTGTGTGGAATAGTGGTGGCCTGCTGCATGCTGTGCAACGTGGCTGTGAGGAAAGCTATCCCCCTACTAGGGGAGGAGGGTGCTGTATATCCAGACCTGCTTCCTCTGAGAGGGGATGAAAGTGATGGTGAGGATGATGAGGGTGAAGATGTCCACTCCAGGAACCAGCTGATCCAACTATACTTCCAGTGACTATGAGGTACTGTTCATTGATGATGTTGTCTGCACTGCATAATGTCTGTCTGACTTATTCACGATGAGGATGTGGGGTCAGTAGTCATTGACACTGTTACCTCAAGAATAAGGTGGCATGTGCCATGGAAACAAACATGGTGTACATTTATGTTTACTCCACACAATGTTGTGCGTGGGGTGCCATTCCTGCATAAAGGTCTGATTATGGAATTGACTGGCAAATGCATTCACATCTACAATTGATTCATCATTATGACAGGGGACATACGAATTGGTGTACATGTGTTTTACTTGGTGTCATATATGCATTGGTGCGCTTTACAGAGAAAGGGAGTAGGCTAATGGTGGATGTCCATTCTAGGTACATGGGCTCAACGATTGGTGTCAGTGGGTATAGGTCCATCTGTCCCTTGCAAGTTGGTATGTTGCTATTGGCAGGTGAGGATGGTGGCACAGTGGCACACTTGGGAGACAGGACATGTCAAAGTCACTTAGTGGGGGGCCTTGGTCTTGGCAAGTGTTCCTGTGCCATATCTGGGTCTGAGGGACCATTTGAGTGTTTGGTGCTGGGCTGCATGGGTAGGGGTGCTAGTCTCCTGTGTGTCCTTTGCCAGTGCAACCAGTCCAGTTGCTGCTGCTGATGTTGATAGCAGGTCGGTGTCCTGGGCAGTGGTCGGGGCTTCAAGGTTTGTGGGGGTCTCAGGCTGGGTTAGGTAGTGGTGAAAACTAGTAATGGGAAAGTCCCTCAAAAAAGCCTTTACCAAGGACTCCAAATACTTGAAAATTAGATGAAAGTAAGACGAACTAAGATGAACATCAAGAATTGATCCATTGGTTGCTTATTTATTATTTTATTAATTTTTTGTAGGTAGAACAAGGTTATTTCCAAAGTAAATAGCATCAGTTATGAGTCCAGAGCAACGGCACAAAAAAGGATCAGCCAACACGTGTTTCGTCCCAAGTGGCGCGTAAGCCGGGGCTTTCTCAAGGCATTTAAATAGAACACGTCAATGCAAAAGCAAACCAATTTGTTGTATAAAATAGTCTGATAAGTTCTTAGTCTGAACAAAACAATCCAATAGCGAACCCAGTAACGCGTCCGTTTTCATTTGAGAAAGCCGGGTCCAGCACCCCTGCAATAGTGGCTATGGCGGCATTCAGTTATTTCCACTGCTCCATGGTCTCTTGATGTTGGGCTATCTACAGCCTTTGACTCTGTCGCAGGCTGGGCAGGATTTGGCCCATCCTGCCTTGTGTATGGTGGTATGCTCCCAGGACCTCAGAGATCACCTCATGGGTTAGAGAATCCATCCTTTGGCCTCCCCCCCCCTGGGCCCCTGATACCCTCCCACTGGGCCTAGCCCCCTGTGCCTGTGTCCCCTGCACAGGTCTGACAGTACCACTTGTACTGGGGCCATCGTCATCCTGCCTGTTACTAGGTGGAGACTCTGACCTTTCTACTCTTCACCAGTCTGTGGCCTGGAGACACTGGTGTGGGGTTGTTTGGCCAGAGCTGCTGTTGGTGGCTAAGTGGTAGGGGTGTCAGTGGTGTCCTGTGTGGGGCTGCTGGAGGGTGACAGTCCAGGACTGTGTAACGGGCCAGGGTAGTCCTCACTCTCCACACTTCCCTTTCCAGTGTCCTGAGTGGGGCCTCTGTCTCCATGTGGGACGTGGCACTCCTTGGCCTTTCCGTCAGGGTGGCACAGTGGTGGTGCCTGTGGGAGGGAATGGACATGTATGTTACATGTACTGATTCGAATAAGGATGCACAGCTCTGCCCTATTTTGTGCTGTTTATTCCCCTGTTGGGCCATGCAGGGACCTATTGTGGGGTTGCAATTGCATTTTGCATGGGATGTGGAGGTGCACTGTGGGTGGTGTAGTGCCATTGTTATTCCTTGCAGGGGTAGAGGGCTGTGCACAGGGGGAGATATGTGGGCCTGTTGGTGGGTTTGTGGGCATGCAGGATGACTGGATGTAGTGATTGTTGCCTGGGTGGGGTAGTGGTCCTGGTGGTAGTTGGAGGGGTGGGGTTGTGCATGCATTGCAGGTGTGGTGGATATGGGGTGATTGTAGATGACTTACCTGAGTCTATTCCTCCAGTGAGTCCAGTTAGGCCCTGAGGATGCAGGATGGCCAGCACCTTTTCCTCCCAATCAGTGTATTCGAGGGGGTATGTGGGGGTCCTCCCCCAGTCTTCTGGACTGCAATGTTGTGCCAGGATGCCATCGACTTCACCTTCCCCCGCAGGTCATCCCATCTCTTGCAGATGTCGTCCCTCGTGCGTAGATGGTTTCCCACTGGGTTGACAATCGTCTGCCATAACGCCATCTTCCTGGCGATGGGTGTGTGCTGGACCTGTGCCCTGAAGATTTGTGGCTCGACCATGAGTATTTCGTCCACCATTGTTCTTAGCTCCCTATCTGTGAAGCGTGGGTGCTAAGGGGGTGCCATGGTGTGTGTTGTTGGTGGTGCATTGTGTGTATTTTGGTGAGGGTGCTGTTGTGTGGTTGTGTGTGTGACTTGTGTGATGTTGCGTTCTCTGTATGCGTGTTGTGTTGTCAGTCTCAGTTGTCCTATTGGCGATGAAAAGGATTGTGGGGTGTGTATGTGAATGTTTTATAGTGTTGTGGATGTGTGTCAGGTGTGTGGGTTTAAAACGTGCCAATGTGTGCATTTCTTGCTGTTGGGTCCACTTGCTGGCCGTGGCGGTCCGTACCACCAATGGTCGTTCGACATCCACAATCCGCCGCAGTGATTTGTGCATCATTATTTGGAGGGCGGGGGATTTGTCTGCTCGGCGGTGACAGGGTGGGGTTTGCAGCCTTTCTGCCATCAAGGGCCCTGGCAGTAGCAGAATTTTTTGAGGTTTCTGTTTTTGGCATCATTATATGAAGGGTTTCTGTTCACTGCCAATGGCGGTCTTCTGTTCACCGTTGCCACGGCGGGTGACGGTGTTTACCGCCATGTTCATAATGAGGGCCTTAGTGTTTTAAATTACTGAATTTTTCAGCCACATAAGGAAATCCCTAGATCTCCTAGGCATGGTAGCAAACTTTAGCAAACCTCTGTATGCCAAATCCTCCACTATATTAGCAACTGGCCTCTGTAAATAATTACTACAACCAGGTGTAATTACAGTTTCTCAATATAGGTTAAGTGAGTTTGTTTGCTTCTCGGAACCCAGGTGATAACCAATTTATATATAATAAAACATGAATCACTGTATAACAAAGTAAGATGTAGAAAAGATATTCCTTTTTTTCACTGTTGCTGGGAATGTGAAACACATCCTACAGTCGGAATCATTCATTTCCTTTTGATAAGCGTTCATAGTCTGTATAGCAACATTGTCTTTATATTCCTCATAGTGATAATCATGGACATGGACATCTTCTAATACAGAAGATGATGTAGGCAATATAACGGGCATTAATAGCTCATAGATGAATATGGCCCGAACTATTAACCAACACATCAAAATTGCTAATATCATAATACAAGCAGGTTTAGTAGAAATGTTTATTTTTAGTTCTTTTAACTTCTCTATTCTTTCTCCTTCCATTATTTCCCCAAAATGTGTAGGTATAAGGGTCACTGAGGTTTCTAGAACTTATGAGTTCTTTATCAATTATTTTCTTTAACTCTTTGTAGTTCCTTTACACTTTTGGTCGCAAATTATATTGAGTTTGACAGTATTCACTGCTTGTGGTAAATCTTGTCCACATTCAGTGTGTTCTTAAAACTTCGATATAGGTGCTCTCGTCACATGAAAAGCATGTATCCAGTTGTTTAAATTAGTACATTTTACTCCACTATTGGTGTTAGACCTGACATCCTTAGGGTGGTATATCCCCAGACTTTGTGCCTTTACCTTACCTACAAATGGCATATTTAATTTATCTGTAAGTCCCTTGTAGAGTGGTATACCCTATATACAGGGCCTGTAAATTAAATGCTACTGACAGATACACCACTTTGGGCCTGCAGCACTAAGTGTGCCACCCACTTAAGAAGCTCTGTAAACATGTCTCAGGCCTGCCACCATAAAGCCTGTGTGCATAATCTAACTGCCGCCCTGATGTGTCATTTAAAACCTCTGCCAGGCCTTATTTTCCTCTTTTCTCACATTTAAGTCACCCCTATTGTAGGCCCTGGGTAGTCCATAGGGCATTTAAGCAAAAGGCAGGACATATGCTTGTGAGTTCTCATTTCCTGGTAATGAAAAACTACCCAAGTAAGTTTTCATTACAGGGAGGCTTGCTCCTCTCAGAGGCCAGCACTGGGAATTCCTTATATTGCCTTTAAGTTGTAATTCCTGATCTAGGAGAAGTGGCTGCATCATGTTTACTGCCATCGGAATGGTAATAATAAATCCTCTCTCCTGGTAAGGTCGGATTTATTATTACTATTTTAGAAATGACACTTTTAGCAGGAAGGCATTTGTCTGCACTCACTGCCCTGTGTGCCTCACAGCCTATCTCCAATACACGTTTGGCTTGGGTTAGGTGAAAGCTACACTTGTGCATTCCCTTCAGATGCCCATAAACAGGATACTCTTTTGCATCTGCATGCATCTGCATATTGATGGGTCTTCCTGAGGAGGAGGTTGGGAAGAGCTCACACTTACACTTCATAGGGGTTGTGTACGGACTTCACACAAAGGGGTTAATTACCTCCCACTAAAAATCTGGAGCCATGGCTGACCTGAAAGGGGGTCTGTGCACTTCACAAGAAAATCAAGGGCACTTTTTGATACGAATATTGGCCCCATGACCAATGTTCCCTCTAATTTTTTTCCACTGTGTGCGGCAGTGTAAGGTCTCTGTGCGCTGCAGCCAAGGATACGTGCGCCATGAAATTGACCATTCACGCGAGCGCAGCGCATAACTACCAAGATCTTTGGCATTTGCCTCTCAATAACTTTGTTTTACCACTAAAGAAAAAAAGGGATATTTGTATAAACATTGCTCCATGTAATAGGGCATTAAGGCAATTTTGTGACCTGGTGGCACACCCCAAGGGCATGGCCTGTTGAGTGCCACCCACACCCCCCAAACAGAAATCAGGTGGTTGAACCATTATGAAACTTTAATGAATACTCTCAGTGTGCTACAGAGGGCCATGCACATCAAACCGAGGACGTTGTAAATTAGTTAACATTTACAATTTGATGAACACACTACTGAAACAAAGCCTGTCCTGGGTGGAGGTGCTTCACCCCCCACCGCAGGAAGAGTAACACCTAGCGGTGAGCCTGAAAGGCTCTGGCCTCGAGTTACACTGCCCACACTACCACAAATAGAGCATTACTATTATCTATTATTGCCTCTGTCAAGCCTCTGGGGAACCCCTAGACTCTGTGCACACTATATCTCACTTTGATATAGTATATAGAGCCAGCTTCCTACAGCAACCAAAGCAATGAAAAGCCCATCTTTTTTAACCTGTTATTTAATAAAACAGAATTTTCAAGGTGATTCTGTAATTCTCAGCGTTAGTAGTTTGATGCTATAATTGAACACCCTGTTTCCACCTACAGCAAAGAATGTTATCTAGCTTCCCACTCTGGACTCATCCCAAAAACAGTGTCATTAAACCCAGCATTTATAGACATATGGCGCAAAATTGTGATCTTTAAGGTGCAGCTCATTTGTGCCTGCATTAGCGTGAAAGACAATAGTTATTAAAGGCTAGATTTTAAAACACTAAGCGCTCTTGGCATGGGAAATCTAATCTTATTTTGCATGTATATGTAAATAAATCGTTTGATGATGTTGCATATAATGTCAGTCCCTGTTTTCAGACCGTTACACTGTGCTTCATTTACATTTTTGTCTGAAATAATAATCCAGAGACATTTCTCTGAGTGGCAAATAGCTGTTCTCTTTCCCTGTTGGATTCTTTTTTATTTTTCCCTCCCCACAGAGCTTAATTTGTGCTTGTTGTCCCTGTCCCTCCTCCTTCCCTCCCCACATCGCTTAATTTGTGTTGGTTGTTTCTGGTGCTGAGTACGTCACTTATTTTTTTAGGGCACTGAAGTGGTGGGGGCAATGCCGAAGAGCCTGCCCAACAAACTCACGTACACTGTGTAAGCCCTGATCTGAGCACCTCGTGCACCCAACCACAGTGACTTTCACGGGCATGATTGCGTGATTGTGACCCGTTTGAAATATGTAGAAGCAAAGCTGCTGCTCTGAGCCCCATATGGAGAAAGCCACTGAAACGTCACCTACCGAGGGACTGCAGGCAGAGGCCACCACTGATCACTGACTCCCTGTGAAGAAGGAGTGCACAGCAGACCACCAGAACTTGAGAGTCACTCTGCGCCTTGGGAAAACCGCCCTGTATATCGACTAACCACTGCTGCATTCAGTTTGGATGCCTTGATGCTGAGTGCCATAGTTTTAACAAAAACTGCTGGGAGGCCAATAGCGGTGATGCGCATTGTCACTGGCACCCTGAGAGTGAAGAAGGAGCATCAGCACAGACTACTGCCTGACCCCTGTGGGTCAAAGGCTGATGACCAGACTGCTGCCCAATACTTAATTTGTGCTTGTTGCACCAGCACTTACTTTTGAGGGCCGGTGCTTATTCTTATGCCTCAAGCATTTGCTGTGAGCAAAAGACACACATGGAAAAGATGGAAGAAGGAAAAACGAAAACGCGTCATAAAGGGTGAAAGTAGAAAGCTGCAGAGTGAGCTGAAGGGGCAGAGGTGGCCGTACACGGATTGAAGAGGCCCGAGATGGCTTCAGGTTTATGCTGCCTCGATGTTCACTTCTGGAAGATTTAATTACAGCAGCCTCGTATTTAAGAGGAGGTCTTTGAGCACCAGCACGTTTTTATTTACTTAGGTGCGTATGTGGAAGAGACATGGGGACTTCTGACAAGAGACCGACTGCTTTTACCAATCGGCTCAGCGCGCCTAAAAAGACAATTGCAGCAGCCGCATGTTTAAGTGGAGGGCTTTGGGCACCAGCACCTTTTACTTTTAAAGGTTGACAAGTGCAGACAACACAGTCACTGCAGAGGAGATGCCTGCACTGCCACCGTGGCCCGTACCTGATTTCTTTTGGGACTCTCGTTGTGCAGTGATTTCTCCTACTAATTGTTTATAATACAGTAATAGGTAGAAATGTATTCTTGGATCTTGTGTCCTAATAATCGTTTGCTCATTCAAAGTTAGATTTTTTATTTTGAGCCATGGAGGAGTTAATTATTTTTTTAAAGCTCCAGCCATGAAGATGGAATTCTTCAAGTGTTAAAGCGGGATATTCTGTTATAGGGACAGCTTCCAATCTGGATGAGATCTGATGTGGCATTGCGTGTTTCCTTAGGCTGAATCTGTATCTCACAGTACACCTAATGTTTCAGTTGCCTATTGATTATTTCATTACTCTGAGTCTTTTCTTCCCCGTTTCAGTCATCACATTTGAAGACATTGTTTCGTCCCAAAAACCCCAGCACTGTTTTTATTTTTATTAAAAGAATGCTGCTGGAGTCCCTCCAATAAAGACTCCACAAGGCATCATCACCTCCCGGAGTTACCAAGCCAAACAATTAATGGCCCTCAAGTTACTCTGCAACTCACCTCTCCCCCAAGAAAGAATTGCAGAATATAATAATGGAATTAGCAGTGAGTACCTGAGACATTACCTCCTCATCTACTTCCCCGTCCAAGTCATCCCTCTAGAGGAAAACAAAAGTTTAAGGCAATTCGGGCAACTTGAATAAAAGAAATGACATACATTGAGTGGTGCTCACAAATAGTACATTTAATCGGAAAGCCACAACATAAATTATCTAGCAACAGACAGGACTTCTGTTCCAAAATCCAAGTAGCTTAGGTGATAACACTGAAGACGATAGTGCTTCACATATATTGAAGGAGAAGCACAAGTGGCTTCCCTGCAAATTGCCCTTAATACGTATGTCAGCGCTGCATTTAAAAAAAAGAAACAGCACGAAAACACGGTGAAATGATGAAGGGTGACACCATTTATAATGAAATCTGTAGCCATTTATTCCAGTTAAGGATCAAATAAAACACCCCATCCAACACAAGCCTTCTCTCTCTCTGCTTCCTCACCAACTGCCAGATCCCTTGGTTACCATCACTAGGGTCTCCTAGTGACAGTTGCCAGGTTCCGTAAGCAAGTTCTATACACAGAATGCCACACACGGTCACTCTGTTCGCGGCAGAGCAGGACAACGAACGGAGGTGCAGGAGAAATCACTGCACAACGAGAGTGAAACCCACTCTCTCGCTTGATGCAAGCAGTGACGTGTGCGCTTCGCAAAGAGGCCTGCGCGGTGGGGGAAGGGATGGTGCGCGCGCACTCGCGTGCGCACCTTACAGGGAACATTGCCCATGACCCACTCAAGACAGTACACTTCTGGACTCAAGACACGCTGCTAAGGTAAAGACTGCTGTGTGTCAGGATTGCCACTCTGCCAGGACTGATTGCTCTCATGAACTGCTGCCCTGGTTGGTGGTGCCACCCTACTGCCTGCTGATCTCTGCCCGGTAACCCAAGACTCGACCTCCGAGCCCAGAGTGACTAAGCGCAGTCCTGCTTTCCCCCTTACCACTCGCCTCGTAACTCTTTGACTTCACCCAAACGCCTTCTGGGCTGCTTTGCCACTTGCATCGCAACAACTTCAGCCGAGTGGCTTCTGCCTGCTTTGCTGTTTGCATTGCTTTAACCTCACCCAAGTGGTTCCTGCATTGCTTTGCTGCTCCCATTGCATCATCTTTCACCCTAGCAGCTTCCGCCCTGCTTTGCGCTCTCATTGCATCAAACTCACCAGAGTGGCTCCTGTCCTACTGTGCTGCTCTCATCAAATCGACTGTTCACCCGAGCAGCTCATGCCCTGTTTTGCCACTCTCACCGCATTAACTTCACCCAAGCGGCTTCTGTCTAGCTTCGCCATTCTCATCGCAGCCACCTCACCTGAGTGGCTTCTGCTCTGCTTAGCTGCTCTTGTCTTTTCAGCTTCACCCGAGCGGCCTCTTCTCCGTGCTTGCCACTCCACCTTGTTCAACTTCACTTGAGAGGCCCCTGCACAGCTCTGCCGCTTACACCTTGTCAACTTTAACCCGAGTGGCTCTGGTCCTGTATGGCCACATTCCGCTCCTGGTAGGAGCATGACGATGGACATTGGACACTCCTGCATCATCGCTTTGATCTATTACGCTTTTCTTGCACATTGAGCTTACTACCCTCAGCCTTCGAAGCCAAATATTTCTGTATCGTACTGAAATTAAAAGTGTCTAGATAAACAAGCTTTATTTTTCTTTGTACCTGTGTGAAGTATTTTTCTGTGGTGCACTTTGTTTGATTATTGTGTGTTTGCAGCACAAGTACTTTTCACATTGCCTCCTAAGTTAGGTCTGCCTGTTCTCCACCAAGCTACCAGAGGATGAGCACAAGCTGATTTATGATGTGTCACCTATCTATCCCCGACTAGAGCTGTTCACCAGCAGAATTTGTACCTGACCTTTCCATCTCAGCTGAAGCCAGTTTGTTTTATAATTTTTTTTTACGAGGACCCACTCTCCAGCCTTGAGATCATGTCCCGGAGTCTGCAGAGGCTCTGGCAATGCTTCCTTCACCTGCTGCTGCAAAAGTTGTACTTGCTTAGTCAGAGCAATACAATAGTCTCTTAGCAATTCATTAGACAAATGCAATGTTTCAGCATGTTAGGGGGCCCACCAGGCAGACATCAGGTGCCCTGTGATAATTTCAAGGGGACTTAGTTTGTTTGTTGTACCAGGTGTACTGCACATACTCATAAGTGCCAACGGCAGAGCCTCCACCCATGTCAGGGTTGTTTCAGCACATATTTTCACAATGTTGTCTTTCAGTATGCCATTTTGTTTCTTCACTGCCCCCGCTTCTTGTGGATGATATACACACTTAAACTTCTGCTTGATGACTAAGGCTTTGGTCACCCAGTTCATTATTTTGTTAAAAAAATGTGGGCCATTGTCAGGCGATAATATTTTTGGCAGCCCTAACCTTGCAAATAGTTCCTTCAACACGGTTTGTGCAACACTCACACTCATGGCATCATTCGACTTAGTGGGGTAGGCTTCTATCCACCCTGAAAACATGCAGACTACCACCAGTACATACCAATATTTGTTGGAGGCATTTCAATATAGTCAATTTGCAAATGTTCAAAAGGGGCCTTAGATGGTTTAAAGTGTCCTCTTTCTTTCGATGTTCTTTTTCCAGCATCATGTAGTCCGCATATCATGCATTTTTGACATATAGTTTCAGCATGTTTGCAAACATTCTTGTTGTACCAAAATTGTGAGAAATGCATGCACAGTGCATCCCACCCTAAATGGGCAGGTCCATGTTTAGTTAGTGCCATATTTCGAACAACTGCATCAGGCAATCTTATTCTTCCCCCAGGTCCCATCCAAATATCATTTAATAATGTTCTTTCCCTTTACCATTCCTGTATCTCTTTGGGGTTTGCTAAATTCTGCAATTCTTGCGGGTTAGTGTACATGGTCAATAATCTACGCATTAACACAATGAGATATATACATTAAGGCATTCTCAGTTTGAGCAATATGTTTTGCCGTGTAGTCTGCAAAAACATTACCTTTACCAACATCAGTGATTTTCTTATGAGCACTATACTTTATAATGGACAATTTTCTTGGTAGGGATAAAGCATTCAACAGTTTTACAATGAGCGAGCAATGTTTTATTCTCTCTTCTGTGAACATGAGAAACCCTCTTTCTTGCCACAGCTTTCCAAAGCTATGGGCTACTCCAAATGCATACTGACTATCCGTATGCACATTTACTATCACACCTTTGCTTAGTTCACATGCTCTAGTCAATGTAATGATCTCTGCTGCTTTTGCAGATAATTGTGTAATTTTACAAGTTTCACTAACAGTGTTTACTGTGGTAACAGCATATGGCGGCAGTAGTACCCCCATCTTTTTCCTGAAAGGAAACGTCTGCTACATCAATTCGGCCTTTCGTCTGCTCCTCCGTTATGAGGACACAATCATGTGGTATTGCTTCGGTCTCCTCAGGCAGGGACTGGGTAGCTCGGTTCAAGGTAATGCATCAATGCAGAATAACAGTGGGGGCATACAACTGTAACTCATAATGTGACAATCGAACATTAATTAAATGCTGTGTCTTTGTTATGTTTAGAATCATATCAAAAGCATGTGAAACATATACATATGGCATGCATGTCCTAATATGAAAGTTTCAGCTTGTTGTAATGATACTGCAGCTGTTGTATCCCTCAAACAATTTGGAAGGCCTCTAGCTACAGGGTCTAATATCACTGAAAAATATGCACGTTGTCTTTTGTGATACCCATGTTACTGAGTAAGAACAGCAAGGGCACATCCTTCTCGCTCACGTACATACAAATGGAATTCTTAGTCATATTCGGGAATGCCCAAGGCCGGTGCATCACATAATGCTTTTCTAATCCGATCAAATGCAACCTGATGTTCTTGTGACTATGGTGCAGGATCAATAACATCTTTCCGTGTCAACTCTTGAAGGGATTTAGAAATGAGAGAAAAATTTGGAATCCATTGTCTGCAATAACCAGCCATGCCCAAGAAGGAGCTGACCTGCTATTGTGTGTTTGGAATTTGGTGTTCTAATATAGCCTGAATTCTATCTTGTTCTATCTTCCTCTCCCCTCTCGACAAGAGGTGACCCAAATAGGAATCCTCTTTTCGAGCAAATTGTAATTTGGTAGGAGACACTTTGGCCCTCATTACAACCCTGACGGTCGGTGTTAAAGCGGCAGTAACACCACCATAGGCCAGCAGTAAAAAAAATTGAATCACGACCACGGTGGAAACCGCCAACACATACAGCTACTTTAACACTCCAACCGCCATGGCGATAGCAACAAACACGTGGCGGTAAACGCCAACAGCCAGGCGGAAGACAATGTACCACCCACAGCATTACAACCCGCCCATCCGCCAACTTTGCCGGGGCGGTACCAACGCCATCAAAAGCACGGCGGAAACAGGACTCTGAAGGGAAACAACTCATTTCTCAACACTCAAGGAAGAACCAGGATGCCATGGAGCCCAAGCTGCAGGTTTTCCCCATGCTGGTGTATCTTCTCATACACCAGGAGCATGAACGCCGGCAACGATGACCACGGTGAGTACTGCACCTAGCACACATGGGAGGAGGGGAGGAAAAAGAGAGTGACACACACGCGCAATACGCAACACCCCAACCCCCACCCTCACTCACAACACCATACACACAAACACATACAACAACATTACATATACTCCCAGTAACGCTCAGGAATAACGCAAGGACAAAAGGAATGGAGTCAAATGAGTGTAATATTAGTAATACTTAGAAATATGTTCAGAAAGCGAAAACAGTATGTACAATATATACAATATATACAAAAGGTGGGACAATGCCCACTCAAAAATTGTCCGTGGCCCACTGGGCCAACCCCACACTTGACTCCAGCCTCAATACGGAGAGAACGCTGCAGGGGCATCAGGTCGAAAACACACAGGCACCTCAGAGGGACGGGGAATGGGTGGCACCTCAGCCGGAAGATGGTACAACGCCACTGCTGCTGGAGGGGGCTCCATGCCCATTGCTTGGTCCTGGGAGTACAAGGCCACAGTCTCTCAAGTGGGTGGTTTGCCCACTGCATAGTCCTGGAGAGTGCAAGGCAACAGTCTCTCTAGTGGGTAGTTTGCCCACTGCTTGGTCCTGGGCAGTGCAAAGCCACAGTCTCTCAAGTGGGTGGTTTGCCCACTGCTTGGTCCTGGGGAGTGCAAGGCCACAGTCTCTCAAGTGGATGGCTTCTTCTACTGGTTCTGGAGGGGGCTTTGTGCTCAGTGTGCTTCATCCTGGCAAGGAGGGGCTGAGTGGATGGCTTCTTCCACTGGTTCTGGAGGGGGCTTTGTGCCCAGTCTGCTTCATCCTGGCAAGGAGGGGCTGAGTGGATGCCTTCTTCCACTGGTTCTGGAGGGGGCTATGTGCCCAGTGTGCTTCATCCTGGCAAGGAGGGGCTGAGTGGATGCCTTCTTCTACTCGTTCTGGGGGTGGGAGGGTTTGTTCCCAGTGTGCTTCATCCTGCCAAGGAGGGGCTGAGTGGATGCCTTCTTCCACTGGTCCTGGAGGAGGCTTTGTGCCCAGTGTGCTTCATCCTGGCCAGGATGGGGCTGAGTGGATGCCTTCTTCCACTGGTTCTGGAGGGGGCCTTGTGCCCAGTGTGCTTCATCCTAGCAAGGATGGGGTGAGTGGATGGCTTCTTCCACTGGTTCTGAACGGGGGCTTGTGCCCTGTGATGCAGCACTTGGGGAGTGCAAGGTCACAGTTTCTCACCTGGGTGTCAGACCTACAGGATTTGCAGGGTCCAGGACGCACTACAGCCCATGGAGGCAGGACTACACACTGCCCGCGGGCAGTGACAGTGGCTCAGTGGTGGCAGTGGCGGGGCTGGTGTCGGGGTTGGCAGTGGTGGGGGGAGACTCCAGCCCATCCCCTGCAGCCTCGGCCATCTGCCCACTGGGGCTGCTGCTGCCAGTGGCATATTGCGGCGGTGAAGGTGGCGGAGCTGGCCGTGGTGCAGGTGGTGGTGCTGGCAGCGGTGCAGGTGGCGGTGCAGGCAGTGGTGGTGGTAGCCTCCAGGCCTTCACCTGCAGCCTCGGACGGCTGCCCACTGGGGCTGCTGCTGCCAGTGGTGCTGCTCATGGCGGTGAAGGTAGCGGTGCTGGCCGTGGTGCAGGTGGCAGTGCTGGCCGCGGTGCAGGCAGTGGTAGCCTCCAGGCCTTCACCTGCAGCCTCGGATGGCTTAACTGCCATGGCTGGTGTTCTGTGCCCCTTCCTGCCCTTGGTAGATGGTGGTGCCTCCTTGCTTCTGACAGCTGGCGTCTTCCCCTTGCTGGATGCTGTCCCCTTCTTGCCCTTGCCAGGTGGCGGAACCTTCTTGGCCTTGGCAGGTGTTGGTGGCACACTGGCTGGGCTGATGGGTGCCTCCTTGGAGCCTCTCACAGCTGCAGAAGCCACAGCGGACGTGGACTGGGTGGCTGAGGTGCTGGGCTGGGTTCTGGCCACCCTGGCCCAAGTCGAAGGACGGGGGGATTGGGTAGGGAAGAGGTCAATGTTGGCGAGGAAAAGCTTCTTAGGGACACTGGGGTGGGAGGAGGGTGAAGGTTTGGGAGTGGAGGAAGAGGGAGTAGTTGTAGGAGGTGTCAGTCTGCTGTGTTTGGGTGCATGAGCTGGATGCTGTTGTGAGGCGGATGGTTGTTGGATGGGTGTGTGCTTGCGTTTGTGTACTTTGGGAGGAGGGGTCACAGACACAGTGGGAGAGGACACAGAGGACGTGTGCATGGATGTGGGGTGGAGACTGCAAGTGAGGGGCATGTAGTGATAGGTGTGCTGGTGATGGAGGTAGTGGATGAGGATGTAGAGAATGCAGGTGTGAGTGGAGACACTAGTGGGAGGGAGGTGGACGAGGAGGAGGAGGGGGACACACTGGAGACAGTGGATGTTGGTGTGTCTGCATGTGGATGGTGCTTGTGTGAGTGCCTGTGAGATGAAGTGTGGTGCTTGTGTTTGCCTGAGCCACTTCTGTGTGTTGATTTGGGTGATTGCTGGCCTGAAGGTGTGCTTGGGATAGGTTGGAGTTGAGGGGATTGGGACTGGGTAGAGGAATTTGGAGGGGGGAGGCTGGAGACAGGGACAATGGCTGCCATCAGTGCGCAGGCCAGAGCCTGGAATGCTCTCTGTTTGGCCGCCACGCCAGAGTGAATGCCCTCCAGGTATGCATTCGTTTTTTGCAAATGCCTTTCGACACCCTGGATGGCATTCAGTATGGTTGACTGCCCAACAGTGAGGGATCTCAGGAGGTCAATAGCCTCCTCACTGAGGGCAGCAGGGCTGACTGGGGCAGGGCCTGAGGTGCTGGGGCGAAGGAGATGCCCACCCTTCTGAGTGAGTGGGCACGGGAAACACGCTGAGGGGCTGCTGGGGGGGCGGTGCTGGTATGGGGGTTGTGGGTGTACCTGTTGTTGGGGTGGGCACAGAGGTGTCCGCCACCGTCAGGGAGCTTCCATCGGAGGAGGAGTCGCTGTCGGCAGTGTCCCCTCCTGTCTCCGTCGTGATGCTCCTCTCGCCCTCCATCCCACTGGTGCCCTCACCGTCGGTGGATTCGGCCTCCAGGCCCATGTGGGATGCAGCTCCCTCGCCGGTGCCTCTGCTCCTCCGCCAGATGATGCTAATGCACACATGGACAGGGTGACAAAACAAAAAGGGGGGAAGAGACAGAGAATACACTTGGTCAATGCCGACAACAACACTACCGTTGGCGTACACAACATACAGGGAACAGCCCTATGCACTAGGCCATGCACTACCAGTTACAATACTAGTCACCAGCCCATGGAGTACAATGCCAAACGCCATTAGCTGCACACCTGAAACCAACAGGACCCTGCCCAGTAGTAGATGCCCACTAACACTTTTGGGGCTGGAGTGCTTCAGGGCCTGCCCCACAAGGGACCTACCCTGCCAGTTCGCCCTGGCCTAGGGGCACCTACATCCCACATCCCCCACCCAGGTAAAACCGTAACATGCACAAATTCATGATTCTGAATCTGTACTCACCCCTATGTGGCTGCTGTGATTCCTTCAAGCGCCCATCCAACTCCGGATAGGCCACCGCCAGGATGCGGAACATCAGGGGGGTCAGGGTACGACGGGCACCCCTTCCTCGTTGGGAGGCCAGCCCCATCTGGGCCTCCGCCATCTTCCTTGCCCAGTGGCGCAGTTCCTCCCACCGTTTGCGGCAGTGGGTGCTCCGCCTGTCAAAGACCCCCAGGGTCCGCACCTCCTTGGCGATGGCACGCCAAATACCCTTTTTATGATGGGTGCTGACCTGCAGAAAAATATGCATAGAAAAAGGGATTAGTCATACCGTCCAGACTGTTACACTCATGGCCCACCATCTCCCTCCCATGCCCTTACGCAGAGACATTGACCACTAAAAATGCAGCACCTGCCCAGGACCCTTCAGCCCCCGCTACACGAGGCTTAGACACACAGCACTCCATACATTCATGCCCCACGCATCGTGCTCACAGTAAACTCACCTGTTTGTCTGGAGGACCATAGAGTAAAGTGTACTGGGATAGGACCCCAACCACCAGTCTCTCCAACTCCTCCGAAGTGAAGGCGGGTGCCCTTTCCCCAGACACTCTAACCATTGTCGGTTCCAGACACAGGTCACAGCAGCACTTGCAGTGTAGGTCCTCTCCTGTTGAAGGTCAGGTAGCAAGTGAGTGAACAGATAGAAAATGGTGGTCACGTCCGCGGCGGTGCGTACCGTCACCGCCGACGTACATCGCCATTGGCTTGTGGAACCCATAGGGCCCAATGATAACCAATGCAATGTTGCGCGGCGGTCATCGACCGCCAACCGCAACGGCACACAACGCCAGCGGAATTACCTCATTTCCACTTGTCTCTCCTCACAGGTCAGGCAGCTGCAATTTCAGGGTGACACAGGCCATGGCACCTAACTGCATCACAGCAGACATGGGCACATCAACTGACTCTCGAATTCACATACTGTTTGTGTAAAGGAAGAAATGCATTTTGATTTTCACCTGTGTGTGATTATGACCCTCTGCTCACCCTTTTCCACCCTAGAGTTCAACCGCTGAGGATGATTAGGAGATGGAGACATCCCCATGTACAGCCCTCCGGTGGACCTGGCGACAATGAAGGACTGGCACGTTATCCTGAACTACAGACTTGATAGGGCCACAATCCATGAACTGTGTGCCCAATTGGAGCCAGACCTGATTTCAGCTATCCGCCGCCCCACAGGTATCCCCCCTCTAGTGCAAGTCCTGTCAGTGCTCCATTTCCTGGCAAGTGGTTCCTTCCAAGCTACAGTGGCCATGGCATCAGGGATGTCTCAGCCAATGTTCTCCAACGTGCTGACCAGAGTGTTGTCTGCCCTGATGAAACACATGTGCAGCTACATCGTATTCCCCCAGGTGGAGGATTTGGCCACAGTGAAGGCTGACTTTTATGCCCTGAGACATATCCCCAACATCATTGGTGCCATTGATGGTACACATATAGCATTTGTCCCCCCCCCCGGAGAAATGAACAAGTGTTCAGGAATAGAAAAAGCTATCACTCTCTGAATGTGCAGATGGTGTGTTTGCGGACCAGTACATCTCCCATGTGAATGCCAAGTATCCTGGCTCTGTGCATGATGCTTTTATCTTGAGGAATAGCAGCATTCCATATCTGATGGCTCAACTCCAGAGGCACCGGGTGTGGCTAATAGGTGAGCCCATGGTCCCCACCCAGTTGATGTAGGCATATGGGTGTGGGTTTGGCCCTAAGGGTGAGTGTGTGGCTAACAAGTATCCCTCGATATTTACAAGTGACTTTGGTTACCCCAACCTCTCATGGCTACTGACCCCAGTGCGGAATGCCAGGCAAGGGAAGAGGAACGTTACAATGAGGCACATCGGCAAACAAGGAGGATAATTGAGAGAACCTTTGGCCTCCTGAAGGCCTGATTCTGGTGCCTCCATCTGACAGGTAGATCCCTGTACTACTCACCCAAGAAGGTGTGCCAGATCCTCGTTGCATGTTGCACCACCTGGCCTTGAGACGCCAGGTGCCTTTTCTGCAGGAGGATGAGCCTGGAGATGGTCTTGTGGCAGCGGTGGAGCCTGTGGACAGTGACGAAGAGGAGGCAGAGGAAGAATATGTGGACAACAGAAGTACACTCATTCAACAGTACTTCCAGTGACACACAGGTAAGACACTGTAACTTCACCTTCCATTGCAGTTTTGTGTTTGACATTGAACATGGCAGCCTGATTTCTGTACCCTTTGGCATCTCTATTTTCAGATCTCTGTGCCCCACTCTGGCTCCTGGTGTGTTTACTGCTGCCCACTACAGGTCATACCTATGTAAATATTACAGTACATTTCAACTGCAATGTTTACAATTTGTTAAACTAATACATATGTCAAACAATTGACAGACTCCATGCTTGAATTTGTTCCAAGGGTGTTTATTTATGTGCTAATAAGTGGAGGGGGTATTGCAATGGGCTGGGTTGCTGATGGAGGAAAGCCCAGTTTAGAGTCCAGTCTATTTGTATCACAGGTGCAATGTCCAAGGGAGCATAGGAAGGGGAGCAATGGCAGTTCAAGGTGGACAGAGTGACAGAGTGGGACAGAAGGGTGACAATCAGGAGAGTCTTATTCCCTGGTGGGGGTCTTGGCAATGTTCTCTGGCTTCTACCTGGATCGCAGAGACCTTTTGTGGGGTGGTTCTCCTTCTGCAGGGGGTAGGGTGCTAGTGGCCTGTTGGTCCTGTGGCTGGGCCTCCTGTCCACTAGCGCTGGCGGCAGTGGAGGGCTGTTCTTCGGTGTGGCTAGTGTCAGGGGCCCGTTGGTGTGCCACTGCCTCCCTCATGGTGTTGCCCATGTCTGCCAGCACCCCTGCAATGGTGACCAGGGTGGTGTGGATGTCTTTGAGGTCCTCCCTGATCCCCAGATATCTCAGGAAGTTATGTGACTGTCTTTGTTGCCATTCCAGCTTTATTTAGGCAAAAAGCAAGAAACGGTAGTACTGTTCAGGAATATGATCAACCGTTTTGTCATTGCAAATAATGTGCCCTGTCCCTCCTTCAGCCGCTGGGTCTCCTGCAACTTGTACAGTATCTGGCCCATGGTCTCCTGGGAATGGTGGTATGCTCCCACGATCCCTGCAAGTGCCTCGTGGAGAGTGGGTTCCCTGGGCCTGTCCTCTCCCTGTCGCACAGCAGTCCTCCCAGCTTCCCTGTTGTCCTGCTCCTCTGTCCCCTGAACCGTGTGCCCACTGCCACTGACCCCAGGTCTCTGATTGTCTTGGGTTTGTGGGGTTGCCTGGGGTCCCTGTAGTGGTGGACACACTGCTGATTGACGTGTCCTGGGAACAGAGGTATGTGCCCCCTGGGTGGGTGCTGTGCTGGTGTTTCCTGAGAGGGGAGGCTCTGTGGTGGGCTGGGACTGTGGCAGGGTAACCGACTGTCCAGAGGTCCCTGATGGGCCAGTTTGGTCATCATGATCCAAGCGTGCAGAGCTGCTGTCATCACTGTGGGCCTCTTCTGTGGGGGGACTGGATGTGTCTGGCACCTCCTCTCCAGTGACATTGAGTGGGGTACCTGTGGGGATGTAACTGCAGTGTTATTGTATCTGCGTGTTCCATCTTGTGCATGGATATGTTTCCCTCTATGGTTGTTATTAGCAAGGCAGCTTTGGCTTGTGTGAGTTGTGCTTGGTTTGGCTAAGTGATTGTCACTAGTGTGCATGCTGTGGTGATGGGTGTCCATGCAGGTCTGTGATTGGGGTCCATGCAATGGTGTTGCATGCAGGGCTTGGTATTGGGATGGGTGGGTTGTGATGGTGGGGTATATGTGAGGTGGTGGAGTTATGGGGTGAGGGGAAGGGTAGGAGATTGTGATGGCATGCAGGTAGGGTGGGGGATATAGTAGTAAAGATTTGACTTACCAGAGTCCAGTCCTCCTGCTACACCTGCGAGGCCTTCAGGATGCATGATCGCCAAGACTTGCTCCTCCCATGTTGTTAGTTGTGAGGGAGGAGGTGGGGGTCCACCGCCAGTCCTCTGTACATCTACCTGGTGTCTTGCAACCACAGAACGCACCTTCCCCCGTAGGTCGTTCCACCTCTTCCTGATGTCATCCCTGGTTCTTGGGTGCTGTCCCACGGCATTGACCCTGTCCACTACTCTCTGCCATAGCTCCATTTTCCTTGCAATAGATGTCTGCTGCACCTGTGATCCGAATAGCTGTGGCTCTACCTGGATGATTTCCTCCACCATGACCCTTAGCTTCTCCTCTGAGAACCTGGGGTGTCTTTGTGGTGCCATGGGTGTGGTTTGAGTGGTATGTGTGAGGGTGTATGGGGTGTTGTGTTGGGGTGTGTGCTGTGAGGTGCGTGGATGGTGTATGGGTGGTGGTGTTATGTGGCTCAGATTCAGTGGGTGTTCCTGGCTTGTCTCTCTCTCAGTTGGCAATATTTGTTTTCGTTTTAAGGAGTTGTGGGTATTGTGGGAGTGTGTTTTATATTAGATTGAGTGTGTGGGTGTGGTGTGTGTATGTGTGTCAGGTGTGTTTTGTGTTTTGTTAGTGTGTGTGTATTTTGAGCGTGGCGGTGTGTACCGCCAATGGTTTACTGCAGTTGAATATCCGCTGCAGTGATTCGTGGGTCATGATGCTGTGGGCGTATTTTTGTTGGCGTAACAGTGTGGGTTTTGGTACCGCCAGTTTATCAATGACCTTTGGGCTGGCGGACTTGTGTGGGTGTCTGTACAGTGGCGTATTTCTCTGTGTGGGTCATAATACCCATAGAGGTATACCGCCGCGGTCACGGTATGTTGGTGACCGTCAGCACAGCGGTAGGCGGTATTTACCGCCAATGTTGTAATGAGGGCCTTTATGTCTATTGGCATGTAAAAACTGCAATAATTCAATAGTACCCTCAATACAATCATTTTCAGTGTTGCAGCATAGTAAAATATCATCATGTATTTTATTCAAACAATTGTGGTCGTAATTCCTTAAGTGCTTGAGAATAAATTGAGGGAGATTCTGTAAATCCTTGCAGGATACGTACCCAAGAGTATGAGCGACCTTGACAACTGAACGAAAATAAGTATTGCGAATCAGGATGTAAAGCAATAGAAGAGAAAGCATTATTTAATTCAATAACAGAAAAAATGTCACAGTGGGAGGTATAGTGGCAAGAATTGTTGTTGGATTTGGTACCACCGGGAATCTGGGTTGTACTATCCTATGAATTTCTTGCAGGTCAACCACTAGACGCCATTCATCACATTTAGTTGGATCATCATTTTTTTTACGATGGGTAAAATGGGGCTGTTGCAAGGACTTCATCATCCAATAAATCAGAAATAACTTTTTGTAATCCCAGTTCACCTTGTGATATTTTGTATTGTGGTACTTTGAGTAGTCGGACATTAGATTGTAGTACAATGTGAACTGTGTCAATAAATATAGTACCTTGTTCATATTGCCCATACTCCAGTTTGAGCCCTTTCCAGCAACATTTTAGGTATTCTTTTAAATACCTCCTCTGGTACTGTATGTGACACATATACAATTGAGGACACATGAGGGTATTCTTCATGACATTCAAAATATACCCCTTAAGGTGTACTTCTTATTACAGTATTTAATCTCTTCAGAAGATCCATTCCCAACAAATTCAATGCACATTTATCAGTAATTACAAACCAATGCTTATCTGTGACTGGCCCAATAGTACATGACAAATATGCACTAATAGGATTAGAAATCTCAGAATTAGAATAACCCTCAGATGTATTCATGTGACCTGAGAGGGATATAGGCAGGAAGGTCTGTTTTGAAATGGAGCTAGTAGCCCTGGAATCTAAAAAAAAATTGGCATCCTTCCCTCGTACTTTGGCATCTATAAAAGGACTTCACTGATCTACAGGAAGCAAGATCAGCTTACCTCTATACGCCCTAGGGCCCCCTATTGTCCATGTGAAAAATCATAATATTAATCTTCAGAAAAGGACACCTTCTGATACTGGAGTGCCCTGATATCAAAATAATTATTTATTTGAATGGGGTTTAGTATGATTGTTTGGAGGTGAAGAGGTGGCTTGTGGGGGTACATATGCACCTCACTCCAACCCCTGAAAGTGGACATCCATCCTCTTTGGTTCTTGGGGCGCTCTCTTACCCAGTGGTAGGCTGCCCCACAGTTGTGACATACCCCAGCACTGGGCTGTATTTGTGGTGGTGCGGAGTACCTTCATCCTCTGTCATGTCATTCCTTTTATCCTACTCATTGCATTCCTCACCCCTATTTTTACTCTGAGGCAATTGTTGCAATAAAACTCTTCTCTTCAAATCCTTCCTCGATTTGTCCTCATAAATTTAATCATTATCATGCTTGACAAAGTGATACTGTGCTGTGGCCAGCATTTCATTCAATGATTTTGCAGTCCAACAAGGTTTTGAAACTTTAATAGATTTCCTTTTATGATCTTGTAAACCTTAAACAAAACAACTAACCAATGCACTTGCTGCTCTTTTGTCCTCGGGATCCATGGCACTATGGCCAGCCGCCAATGCAGCAGCACTTCCGCGGCGGCCATTTCAACATCCCCGCTGGGCCAGCGGATGGAGTTTCCACCGCCGGCCCAGCGGGGATGTCGGCCGCAACACGGGAGCCGGCTCCAAATGGAGCCGGCGGTGTTGCAGCGGTGCGACGGGTGCAGTTGCACCCGTCACGCTTTTCACTGTCTGCTATGCAGACACTGAAAAGCTCCATGGGGCCGTGGCAGGGGGCCCCAGGGGCCCAGCGACTCCCCTTTCCCGCCAGCCTTTTCATGGCGGTTCCTACCGCCATGAAAAGGCTGACGGGAGGGGGGCTCGTAATCCCCTGGGCAGCGCTGCCCTGGCGGATTACAACCACTGGGACCAAAGTGGCGGTAAACCGCCGGTCCCGGCAGTGTGACCGTCCTGTTTGCGGTGCATCTGTCGAAACAGCGCTGGCGGTCTTTGACCGCCAGGGTTGTAATGAGGGCCTATGTGCCGAAAACAACTTATGTACTCAGATATAATAGGCATGAACTGTTTCATACTTAATCTGCTTAGTTTGTGTTAATTTATTCCAGTCTACTTTCTTTCTTGGCATAATTATCTGTAAAAATGTTAAAATTAACATTTGTAGTTCTTGTATTTCATCATGTATGGTCCCGTCATCCTCTCTCTCTTTTTTAACGTTGCATTATGCCACTTTACTACCTGTTGTTCCTCTTTACACTTTGTCCATATCTGCATTGGCAAGAGAATGGAAAACATCTGATCTAAGTCTCTTATTGTCAAATGTCCTTTCTTTAGCACCTGTAGGAGGCTGGCCTGGTGTGTGATGGTTACTCAATATACTTACACCTTATACCAGGTCCAGGTATCCCCTATTAGTGAAGTGTAGGCAGTGTCTAGAAGCCAGGCTCTCTAGAGGTAGCTGTGGATGAGCAGCCAAGGCTTGTCTAGGAGACATGCAAAGCTCATGCAATACCACCGAAGTCACACAGCAATTACACACATGAAAGAAAACACTCAGTTGTACAAAATAAAGGTTCTTTATTTTTGGAGCACAATACCACAAAATACTAGAAGGGCAGCCATTCAATAGGAGTAATACACTAAATATATACACTAGTAATCAGAAATAGGCATATAAAAGTTTAACAAACAGTGCAAATAGCAATAACCAATAGTGACCCTAGGGGAAGCACAAACCATATACTAAAAAAATGGAATGCGAACACAGGACCCACACCTACGTAAGTGGAATGTGTAGAGTGGAGCTGGGAGTACTACAGAACCACAGAAGTAAGTAATGCAGTACACCCCAGCGACCAGGAAAGCAGGAATAAATCACTGGATTTTTCCCAAACCACCCAAAAGGAGGAAAAGAAGAAATAGAAGACACCCAGAGAAGACTGCAAGAAACCAGCGGTGGATTCCTGAAGACAGAAGACCTGTGGAGAGAGGGGACCAAGTCCAAGAGTCACAGTGGAGTCCAGGAGGAGTAGGAGCTACTACCCACCTAGCTGTACTTGCAGGAGTTGGTCAGAAGTGAAGAATAACAGGTCAGCACTGCAGCCCTGGAGCCGGAGAAGAGTTCCTGATGGATGCAGAAGATGTCCCACGCTAGAGTGAAGATTGCAGATGGGTGTCAGTGCAGGAATACCACCAACAAGCCTTGGGAAAGGCAAACTCACAGGTAGTGGAAAAGTGGTGCTGCCGGGGACCAGCAAGGCCCAGGAGGACTCAACTCAGGAGGAGGAGTCACAGGGAACCCTCAGCATCGCAGAGAGCCCACAGGATCAGAGGCAGCACCCACAGGAGTCTCACAGGACGAGGACACAGGAGACGCAGAAGGAGTCCACACAGCACTACAAAAGAGGATCCCACGCCGCCGGCAAAACATGCAGGAGGCTGTGCTTTGCAGGAAGGAGTGCTGGGGGCTGGAGCTGCTTGTCTTCTGAAGATCCCTTGGGGGAGAAGCCAACAATCCTTGGCAGCTGCAAAAGATGCAGTGTACCAGGGTACTGTCCTGCGTGGGAAGGCAAAGGCTTACCTCCACCAAAGTTGGACAGCTGGCAGAGAGGGCCAAGAGGACTACTGCAGACCACCACCCATGATGCAGGATCCATGCAGCTCAAGAGGAGGGGAGATCTACGCAGCCAGTCGTTGCTTGTTGTAGGTGACTGTGGTTGCAGGGGAGTGACTCCTTCACTCCAAGGGAGATTCCTTCTTCTTCTTGCGCAGGCTGAAGAGTTGCTGTCCTCTGAGGAAGCACAGCTGGGGAAATGTTCCAAAGCTGGCAGGAGTCATGGAAACAAAGTTGCAGAAGAATCTTCTTCATTGATTGCAGCGTTGTCGGTTCCTGGAGGGTCCAGTTGCAATTCTAGTGTTCTAGAATCTAGAAGTTGAAGTGGAGGTTGCAGAGCAATCCTGCTGGAGTGTTGCACGCTGAATCTGAGGACCGACCCAAGAGAGAGACCCTAAATAGCCCTAAAAGGGGGATTGGTCACCTAATGAGGTAAGCACCTTTCAGGAGGGGGTCTGACATCACCTGCCTGGCCTGGCCACTCAGATGCTCCCAGAGTTCCCTGCCAACCTTGGAAACAAGAAGGCAGAACCCAGGGACTCTCTGGAGGAGCTCTGAGCACCACCCCTGGGGTGGTGATGGACAGGGGAGTGATAACTCCCCTATCCGTTGTCTGTTTCTGTGCCAGAGCAGGGACTGGGGGTCCCTGAACTGGTGTGGACTGGTTTATGCATGGAGGGCACCAAATGTACCCTTCAAAGCATACCAGTAGCATGGGAGGCTACCGCTCCCAAACCAGTCACACCTATTTCCAAAGGGAGAGGGTGTTACTTCCCTCTCCCAAGTGAAATCCTTAGTTTTGCCTTCCTGTGCTTGATCAGATCAAGCAGCAGGAGGGCAGAATCCTTTCTGAGGGGTGGCAGCAGCTGGGCTGCCCGAAAAACCCTGTAAGACTGGCAGTAGCAAAGCTGGGGTTCCTCTAAAGAGCCCCCAGAGTGCATGAAATCATACTTCCAATACTTGCATCAGTATTGGGGTATAATTCCAACATGTTTGATACCAAACATGCCCAGGTTCGGAGTTACCATTCTGTAGCTGGACATATGTAGTGACCTATGTCCAGTACACACGTAAAATGGCGTCCCGCACTCACAAAGTCCAGGAAAATGGATCTGGCATTTGTGGGGGCACCTCTGCTAGTGCAGCGGTGCCCTCACACACAAATACCTGCATCCTGCCATCTGGGCTGAGAGGGCCTACCATAGGGGTGACTTACAGTAACCTGGTGCAGTGACCTGTACCCGTTTCACGCAGTCTACAATGGCAGGCCTGAAAAACCTTTTGTATGGCCTTCCTATGGATGGCAGAATAACTGCTACAGCCTATAGGAATCTCCTGGAACTCCAATGCCCTGGGTATCTAGGGATTAGGGACTCAATGGGGGGAACAGTATGCCAATTGTGGGAAGAAAAAGGTACATTTTACAGGAGAGAGCAAAACTACTGGGGTCCTGGTTAGCAGTATCTCAGTAGACACAGTCAAACACACTGAAAACAGGCAGAAAATGGGGGTAACCATGCCACTTTCCTACAGTACCCTTTCTGTGTGGGTATACCACTCATCTGCATTTTCCCTAATGTTTGGATAATCTTTAGCGAGAGCTAATGGCTCTGCCTGAATCCAAGGTGCATGTACATAAAACACAGGCTGTGTAACAGTAAACCCAGGAACTTCTCACATTGGAAACTGCCCATCAATGAGTAATTATTTATCTTCTCAATTGCGGATACTAAGTGCCTCTTCTTCCCTAACTTGAAGGTTGCGATACCCGTGATCAATATTCTTCAGCTCTGTATCCCATTCACATTTTAATTCCACTTTCTTATCCTGTCTGGTCCCATGTTTTTTCAAATCTTTAAATATACGTTTGCACATGTGTTCTAAAACATGAGTATTCATGATAAAGGTAAATTCTCCAGGGAATTCTACTTTTTCACCCCCACAATCATCAATGCCAATGTGTATCACATTGTCCATGAAAGCAACAGCGGTGGACAATGCAATACTACTAATTGTTTAGACCTCTCAGGTTATTAAGAGATGTAACTGGTATAAATAATGTTGACGTTTTAGACTTTACAGGTGAATCCTTGAAAGGATGTTGCTATACATGTTCCTGACAGATATATCACTTTTGGACTTCTTAATTTTAGACTTCTGGTCTTTCCCTCATTATTTTCAAACATAAATTAGAAAAGGCCTAGTCAGAGAGCAAAAACACATAACTCATCAGAACCTCCTGCAGACTTCTGCTAACATCAGCTGTACCCTCCTATAAAGGAAACAAGCATACAAGACAAAATAAATAATACATCTCAGCTGTTCCAGAGTGGTAGGAGCAGTTGGTGGTTAGTGAGATGTGAACATATAAGCATTTATTAGAAATAGAACAACATGTGGACAGGTCAACAGGAATAAATGAAGCCTGGCTGGCACAGAGTAAATGTGAACTGCATGAAACATAGAAATTAAACTTTCTTATACTACCTTAAATACATGTTGAAATAAAGTTTTGAATATTGCTAATCATATTTTGGGAGAGATAACGGCACTAAGATATCTAGATCGGTCAGGCTTTAGTGCAAATCAGGGCTACTCAGATGAATCTAAGGAGACTTTTTTAGCTGCCTTAATGTAGCATGATGGGCAGTCAAGCCTACAGAAAATTTAACTTTAGTTGCTGGAAAGGTGTTTGACTTGGTGGAGTGGTGATTCATGTTTGGCTTGGAATAAATTATTGTATGCCTCACCATGGGTAAGAGTTAAGGTTAATGGGGGTGATGTTCTACCCCTTAGTTGAAGAGGGTACCAGAGGCTACTAGACAAATGTGTTGGTTATCCTCTTTGTTGTTTGCTGGAGGCTATGGCCTGAAGAATTTGGTGGGATGCATTAGTGGGACATTTGTTGAAGGTGTATTTGGGAGACTTAAATCTCCCTGTATGCTGATAACATTCTGTTATTTGTATCACAGCTAGATGACTCAATTCAAAGCCTCCTAGTTACATTTCAAACCCATGATAGTTTTTCTGGCTCAACTGGAAAAAATCAGTTAGTTACCTGATCCCATTATTGTTGGAGGCCAGAACCACACCTTAGCTCCCTGTGTTGGAGGTAACAGTGGCGTTTAAATACTTAGGTACCTAAATTACTGTAGAAGTTATAACTCTGAGTGTCTGTTGATTTGCATTCACACAGAGACATAGGGACAGCAACTGACCTCACAGCAGGACTGTTCTATACCATTTAAAATGATTGAACTCCCTAAACGTTTGAACATGTAGAATGAGGTGTTATGGGTCCCGGAAGGCTTTTTTCACTCAGTGGTTAAGATTTAATGATCCATCCTTTGGGAAAGTGGTGCCCAATGGATCTCACTAGTCAGATTGTGCAGAGGAGTGTATAAAACAGGGAGAGACATTCAGAATATATGGAAATATTATTTAACCTCACAGCTAGTGGGAGTCAATGAATGAATCATCCTGTCCCATGATGAATCATTGTTAAGGATGACAGGCCGACAAAAGAGTATAAAGTGTTCCTCGATTTTAAGGGTGGTACTTGAATAACCTCTTCTCCCTGGTATGGGTGACTGTACAAGCCTGAAGGGCTGCTGGTAATGAAATGGGGTACAGGGGCAGGATGATGAGAGACTCTGCTTTATGGGAAGGTGGAGGTATAAAAGAGGTGAGTGAACTCAAGTGTGTTAAGGAGTGCAACCTAATAGGTATTTCACAGGTGTGAGATGTATGGAAATCTGATGTAAGGCTGCCATTTGCAAAAATATGCTTAGAATATGAGAGGCCCAGATGCCAGGTGAGACACGTTAGGATGATATGTTTAGCAAGGTAAGACGCAGCTTGATTGCCTCTTGATCAAGAGAATGGAATATTACACAGTTACAATCACATGTAAGACTTTGATAAACAATGCATACAAATAATTAATTAAACTAAAGAACAAAAGCAAGCATGATCTAAGAGAATTCATGGAAGATAAATGGTTGTAAGCATTTGTGCACCAAGGGAAAAGGCTGTTATGGCTGTGTTTCTTTTTGCCCAATTTGAAATACTGCATGGAGTGCGTTACTCTAGAACCAAATTGTGGACATTTGCACACTCTTTCATGACCACATCTGAGGAGGTGCAGTCAGGAGGGAACATTTAACATGTTATTGCTGTGGATGAAGATGCAGTTATTTCGGAAGGTTGTTATGAACAGATTACATGATGTCATGTGTACATCTAAACTGCCCTCCCCAAAGATGGACCCTCCTGTGAATATGGGGAAATCTGAACATTTTGAGAGATCAGAAAATATTTGCAGTTCTTTTTCTGGTAGTGGCACACAGAGAATCTGGGCAACAATATGGCTCATTGGCAGCACCTTTAGTGGCTTCATGGTTCCATAATTTTAAAGAGTTACATTTTTATGTCTTTCAGAAGGAGAACTCCAAACCGTAAACCTTGGATGGCAGGAGGATCTTGGAGTCAAGTTCTTGATGGTCTTGGTCTGCCAAAGACAGGGACGACCCCTTCCAGTAGCCATAGTGCAGCTGACACTTAAGAGCACCTAATCAGATAGTGCCTCCGAGAAGGAAACCCAAAGGGAAAAAAGCCAGGAGGCAAAACCCTCCAAAATTGTAGTGTGGCTCCACAATAACTAGGCAGGAAGAAAAAAATAAAAAAAACAGGAGGAAGTGCTTGTGGAAGACTGCAAGGATGCAACTGGAACCACAGGACAAGCAGATAGAATCTTGGAGAAAGTTGGAGCAAGGAAAATCCCAACAGGAACCAGGCAGCACACTAACAGGATCGAAGAAGAGTTGCAATGAAGGAAGGACAAGGAATTAGCTCCTTTAATACCTCAAAACAGGAAATTATCTCACAAAAATGGTGCAGTGATGATGGTTTGAGAATTCCATCTTGGATTGGGCTACCTTAAATCCTAGAATCCTCCCAGGAGGATACTGGGAGTGTTAAGAAAAAAAAACAGAAGACTCCAATGGTGTTCTCCAGTCAGACCTCGGGGAGAGGATTGCAGGTGATTACATCGGAGGGCCGGTAGCCTAAAGGTAAGGTTCTTAATAAGGTGTGGCAGCACACCAGTGCCCCTGCAGCCCTGCTGACTGCTATGTTATGTGCCCTGCTCTCCCAAGCGGTACACAGAAGAGACTGTCGGGAGGGGCCTTAATGCGGCACACAGTACAACATAAATAAATTGAATGCTATTTCGTTTTCTTCCAATTTTGCAATTCAACTTCTATATATTAATCTTCCATAACCCATAATAAAGCCTGTTTTTTTCTATATTGTATGGCTCCAAAGTATTTTGCAATAAACTTGAGGAGTGGTTAGATAAGGCTTGACAAATCCTAATTGGATTAGAAAAAATATCTTCAATTTCTGGCATAGCCTTTTTTTGGGTCCGGTGTGAGCCAACGCCTTTTGATTTTACTAAAATTATGTATATGACATACTTATTTATAGTGGCTTTCAGACAGTCATTTTCATCAACTGGTCTATTTTGTGCCATTCACATGTTTTATCTGCCCACTCTAGCCATTCGCTAAATTCAACGTGAGTCATGCATTCGATTTTTTTTACAAGTAGCACATCTACACAAGTCAGAGAATACTATGGTTGAGCCTTTTAAGAGCAAAACACATTTAGCTGTTGGCTAATGCCTTCTTCCCTAGCAAGTCCTTGAACACTGCTACCATTCTCTCACTTGCATGAGCCACCATCATGAACGACACAAGGTTAACACTATTTTACAATAAAGATTGGCTTGGATTGTGTACAGCGGGCTCCTGTGTTTGCATCCCATGTGTTTTTTAAAGGTTTGTTAGTAGTTTTGTAAAATTCACATTTGTGCAAAATATAGAATAATACAAAACAATATACAATATCGAACTTCTTTAGTTGTGCAAGACTTATCAACACAATCAATTGAATCAAATGCAGCCCCTTCAGCCCTCGGACTCCTCACCTCAGCACTTCAGCTTCCAGCAGCAATACACATAACATTACAGACCGGTTTTCCAAGTCATCATGCAATTTATCATCTGTTCGGACCAACTTCATTCTTATTTCCTCAGCAACTGCCCCTGAAAAAGATCCTTTTTCCAACAAGCCATCGTTGGAGTACAAGGCTTAAGCCAGTGTATGGTGATACAGAGTTTTGCTAACACCAATCCCAGTAGTGCGGAATTATGTACAATTTGTGACCCCCTAGGTTTAGGTATAACATTAAGGAGGCAGTGTTGGATCGACAACTCAAGAGACTTTAAGAATGTCTTGCATTCTTCCAAATACATCTTACCAGTACCCCTGCAATTGGCCATAAATCCATGTCATATGCAGAAAATCTGCCCATCCCTCTCCACATCTGGGATTCTCAGACCATCTACCTGGATAAATGTTAGAGAACTTCAGATTAGTCAAATAAATATGGTGCAGAAAATTAAAATGGGCCAGCTTAAACTGAGCATTATTAGAAATTGACTTTACATGACTGGAGTCAATACTCTGACTGTCAATAGTATCTCCAGCTCCTTATCCCATATTTGCTGATCCGGTTAAACTTTTTTTTTTATCACTCTTCAGTACCTTATAAAGCTGGGACAACGCATGGGCAGATTGACCAACCTCACAAAGCTCAATCAGCACTACTGATGTGGTAGGAGCCTCCAGAAAACCCAACTAGTGTCTCTCTTGCATCCTAGATATCCTTGCACATAGAAGGAACTGTCCTGGTTCCACCCCAAAATGGTGTATTGTCTCATCAAATGTCAGAAACGTATCCCCAAGTTAAAGGTCACCAATGTGGTGCACCCACCCTCCCACCATGTATCACAGACCTAGCTCGAGCAAATTTTCTTAAACGACTGCAGCCACCAAATCTCCAGTGTGTGAGAGAATGCAGAATGCCTGATCACCCTACACGCTGCAACATCCCATACAGCGGTATTCTGAACCAAATAAGGGAAATTACTAGGCACTTCCTTCCCCTGCATTATCAACACCGGGAGCAACACTCCCTCACAACATCCATGCGATGGCCTCTTCTCCCAGTTGTCTTCCTCTTTACATCACCACACTGCATATTGGAGTTCTGCTGCCATATGATATAGCTCCAAATAGGGGAGCCCCAAATCCCCTTCTTCCCGAGGGGAAGGCTACATTCTTTGTCCAGTTGACAATAGAACCAAAGACAGCTGCAAACTTATTCAGTTCGGTCAACGGAATAGGTAGCAATCTGTGTAGGTCTTTTAGATAGACTAACAGGTCATACTCATACATTGAAACAACATGTGTTACCTTTTCTGTCTTTATCACCCACTCATGTATCACCTCTTGCAGCCTACTTGCCAGTGGCTCCAACGCAAGCACAAACAGCAAAGGCCAAAAGGGTAATGCACTCCTAAGTGTCCCATTTCAACACAACAACATTACACTAACACACCTGAGTTTTGGACTACGTTCTGACCCATTTTTGAAAGACAGGAGCCAAGCTCATCCTCAGCAATACTGTAAACATATAGGCGGTCATTACAACATTGGCGGTAAAAGCTGCATACCGCCGTGCAGAAGACCGCCAACACACCGCGGCGGCCGCGGAAAACCGCCACAGCTATTATGACCCACAGCACGGAATCCGCCAATATTCAGACACCCACACAAGTCCGCCACACCAAAGGTCAGTGATAAACTGGCGAAAACAAATCCTCCACCGTCACGCCAACAGAAATACGCCCACGCTATCACGACACACGAATCCACGTGGCGGTCTTACAACCGCGGTATTCCATTGGCGGTACACACCGCTGCGCTCAAAATACACACACATCTCCAAAACACCACCACATTGGACAATTCGAAATACACACATCTGATACACATACACACACCACTCCCGCACACACAATACAATATAAAACACCCACCCACATCACCCACAAACCCCTACGACCAAAAATCACGAACGAAGGCCAGAGAGAGACACCACCATCAACAATACTAGCATCCACAGGCACACAACACCATCACCCACATAACTTCCACGCACCTCAAACTACACACCACTACATATCAGCACACTTATCACCCCACACACCACCCCACACATCACCTACACCACCCCATGGCACGGCAAAGACACCCCAGGTTCTCGGAGGAGGAGCTCAGGGTCATGGTGGAGGAAATCGTCCGGGTAGGGCCACAGCTATTCGGATCACAGGTGCAGCACAACTCCATTGCAAGGAAGATGGAGCTATGGCGAAGAATAGTGGACAGGGTCAACGCAGTGGGACAGCACCCAAGAAATCGGGAGGACATCAGGAAGAGGTGGAACGACCTACCGGGGAAGGTGCGTTCCGTGGTCTCAAGACACCACCAGGCGGTTCAGCTGACTAGCGGTGGACCCCCACCTCTTCCCCCACAACTAACAACATGGGAGGAGCAGGTCTTGGCGATTCTGCATCCTGAGGGACTCGCAGGAGTAGGTGGAGGAATGGATTCTGGTGAGTCAAATCTTAACTATTACATCCCCCACGCTACCTGTATGCCAGCACATACCCCCACCCTCACCCCCATCACTAACTCCTCACAAATGTCCCAACATCACAAACCACACATCCTAACCCCAAGCCCTGCATGCAACAACAAAGCATGGCCACCCATAACTAAAGCATGGCCACTGCACATACCAATACACCCCCCTAAACCATCATCACACAAGGTCCCACACAGGAATGCAAGCACTGGTGTACACGGTCACCCACCCATTGCACACCATGGCACACACAGATGTAATAAACATCCGTTTATACCCCTGCAGGACCCCTACCCAACGTCACCGGACAGAAGGGTCCACACATGTCCACACCACCAACAGAAGAGGCCCACAGTGATGACAGCACCTCTGTCCAACTGGATCTAGATGACCAGCCTGGCCCATCGGGGACCTCGGGACAGTTGGTTCCCCTCACCCAGTCACAGGCCACCACAGAGCTTCCCCCCTCTGGAAACACCAGCACAGCACCCACCCAGCGGGCCCATACCTCCGTCCCCAGGACACGTCAATCAGCAGTGTGTCCACCCACTACAGGGAACCCAGGCTAACCCACCACCCCAACAACAACAGGGACCTGGGGGCAGTGGTAGTGGGCACACGGTCCAGGGGACGGAGGCCTAGGAACACAGGGGAACTGGGAGGGCTGCTGTGCGACAGGGGGCGGGCAGGGCCAGGGAACCCACTCTCCACGAGGCCCTCTCCAACATCATGGAAGCATACCACCACTCCCAGGAGACGATGGCAATGGTACTGGCCAAGTTTCAGGAGACCCAGCGGCTGCGGGAGGAACAGTATTTGGGCTTCAGGGAGGAACTCAGAACCATCAATTCCACCCTGGACACCATCGTAGGGGTGCTGAAGGAAGTACTCAACACCAGGAGGGACACTGTGGCACTACAAGGGGCCAAAGACACTAGCCTGGACGATGAACTGCCCACCACCTCCGCTGGCGCTAGTGGCCAGGAGGCACCGCCACAGGACCACCACACCAGCACCCCACCCCCTGCAGAGGGAGAACCACCTAGCAAACGGTCCCTGAGATCCAGGACAAAGACAGAGAGCGATGCCAAGACCCCCGCCAAGAAATGAGACCACCCTGATTGTCATCCTACTGTCCCACTTTGTCACCCTGTCCATCTTTAAACTGCCCCAGCTCCACTTCCTATGCCCATTTGGGCAATGCACCTGTGAGACTAATAGGCTGGACATTCCTCCGCCATCACCCCTCACCATTTTGCTACCCCCTCCAATTTTGAGCACTAAAATAAACACCCTTAAAATACAAAACAATCTGGAGTCAGTCTGTGATTTCGGAATACTGTATTAGCAATTACTGTGGCAAAAAGCTCATTCATTTGTAATGTCAACATACCTATGTCACACAGCTGTAGTCCATGAGGAATCAAAGCAGATGTCACACTGTGGAACCCACATCTGTGAAATCGTAAGGGAAAGTGACAACTCAGTGACCATACACTGGGTGAAAACGACAGACAGTAGAGAGGTAGTAGTGTTTAAGTACATGTAGTAGGCCGGTTAGTATTCTTACCTGTGTTTCACTGGAAATATTGCTGGATCACTGAGTCCCTGTTGTCCATGTCTTCTTCTTCTGCTTCCTCGTCTTCATTGTCCACAGGCTCCACAGCTGCAACAACATCGCCATCTGGACCATCCTCCTGCAGAAAAGGCACCTGTCATCGCAAAGCCAAGTTGTGAAGCATACAGCAGGCCACAATGATCTGGCACACCTTCTTTGGTGAGTAGAATAGGGATCCACCTGTCATATGGAGGCACCTGAACCTGGCCTTCAGGAGGCCGAAGGTCCGCTCGATCACCCTCCTAGTTCGCCCATGGGCCTCATTGTAGTGTTCCTCTCCCCTTGTCCTGGGATTCTTCACTGGGGTCAGTAGCCATGACAGGTTGGGGTAACCAGAGTCACCTGCAAATGGCGAGGGACAACTGTTAGACACACACTAACCTGTAGGGCTATCCCCAGACCCAGACAACCATTCCCACTGACTAGCTTCAAGGGGCTCACCTAATAGCCACACACGCTGCCTCTGGAGTTGACCCATCACATAAGGGATGCTGCTATTCCGCAGGATGTAGGCGTCATGCACTGAGCCAGGGAACTTGGCATTCACATGGGAGATGTACTGGTAGGCCAAACATACCATCTCTACACTCATCGAATGATAACTCTTCCGGTTTCCGTACACCTGTTCACTCCTGTGGGGGGGTACCAAAGCCACATGTGTCTCATCAATGGCACCTATGATGTTGGGGATATGTCCCAGGGCATAGAAATCACCTTTCACTGTAGGCAAATCCTCCACCTGAGGGAAAATGATGTAGCTCCGCATGTGTTTCAGCAGGGCAGACAACACTCTGGACAACACGTTAGAAAACATAGGCTGGGACATCCCTGATGCTATGGCCACTGTTGTTTGAAATGACCCCCTTGCAAGGAAATGGGTCCTTGCACCTGCACTTGAGGGGGGAATTCCTGTGGGATGGCGGATAGCTCCAACTGGGTACACAGTTCCTGGATTGTGGCACGGTCAAGCCTGTATGTGATGATCACATGTCTTTCCTCCATTGTCGACAGGTCCACCAACGGTCGGTACACCGGAGGATGCCGCCATCTCCTCACATGTCCCAGCGGACGGTGCCTATGAAGGACAACAGCGAGCACAGATTCAAACAACTCAGAGGTACGTACCCCCAGCTTACACATAACACCAATCATAATCTAAAAAGTGGCCAGTATGTGTGTTGAGTCTAGGCCTAGGTATGTGTGATGCAGTTAAAAATGAAGCCATGTGGGCCCCTGAAATGGCGGCTGCCTGACCTGTAAAGTGGGACAATGGGATGTGAGGTAACTGCGCTGGCGTTGTACACCGTTGCGGTAGGCGGTCGAAGACCGCGGCGCAATGCTGCATTGGTTAACACTGGACCCTATGGGTCCCAGGAGCCAATGACGATGTACGCCGGCGGTGACAGTACGCACCGCCGCGGACGTGACCGCCATTTTCTATCTGTTCAATCACTCGATACCTGATCTTCGACAGGAGAGGACCTACACTGCAAGTGCTGCTGTGACCTTGGTCTGGAAGAGACAATGGCTCGAGTGTCTGGGGAAAGGGCCCCTGCCTTCACATCGGAGGAGTTGGAGAAACTCGTGGATGGGGTCCTCCCCCAGTACACGCTACTCTACGGTCCTCCAGACAAACAGGTAAGTACACTGGGAGCATGCTGTATGGGCTATGCCTGTGTGGAGAGGGGTGGATGTAAGAAGGAAGGGGGGAGAGTGCGGCGTGCATGAAACGACGGTGAGTGCATGTGCCACATGCCAAGGTTAGGGATGGGGGCCAATGACTGTGACGGTGCAGTTGGTAATAAGTTTCTCTTCCCCCTGTACAAATCATGTAGGTCAGCGCCCACCAGAAAAAATATATTTGGCGTGCCATCGCCAAGGATGTCCGGACCCTGGGGGTCTACCACAGACGGAGCACCTACTGCCAGAAAAGATGGGAGGACATTCGCCGCTGGAGCAAGAAGACGGCGGAGGCTCAGCTGGGGATGGCCTCCCAACGTGGGAGGGGTGTCCGTCGCACCATGACCACCCTAATGTTCAGGATCCTGGCGGTGGCTTACCTGGAGTTGGATGTGTGCTTGAGGGCATCACATAAGCCACAAGGGGGTGAGTACACTCTCATTCTGCAGATTCTGCGCGCAGTGGAGGGGTCTGGGTCGGGGAGGTGGGCTGTGGGTTTCCCTAGGCCAGGGCGACTTTTGTAGGCAAGGTCCCTCCGTAAGACAGGCCATGTGGCACCCCACTGCACCTCTGCAGAGTGCCAAGTACACCTAGTCATGCCCCTGTGTCATCCATGTGTGCAGATGTCATCCATAGCCTAGTAGGCAATTTCCCAGGGATTGAACAGTGGAGCCCAAGAGCGCGCGTAGTGCAGGGGGCTTCTGTGTCTGTCGTGTCTGCCAACGGTAGCGGTAATGCATGCACTCAACATGTCTTTCTTCTGTCGTCCCCCCCCTTTTTATGGTCTGCCTGTTCTTGTGTGCATTAGCATCATCAGGCGGAGGAGCAGTGGCACCGGAGCACAAGGGGGCTGCATCCCACATGGCCATGGAGGGCCACACTACGGAATCGGACTTCACCAGTGGGACAGAGGGCGAGGGGAGCTCCACAGCAGGGACAGGAGCTGAGAGCAGTGACACGGACTCGTCCTCTGATGGGAACTCCCTTGTGGTGGCGGCAACATCTGTGCCCCCCCATCTACAGGTACAGCCGCCACCCCCCCTTCCAGCACCGCCCTCCCAGCACCCCCTCAGCCTTTGCCCTGTGCCCGCTTACCCAGGAGGGTGGGCATCACCTTCGCTCCAGGCACCTCAGGCCCTGCCCCAGTCACCCCTGCTGCCCTCAGTGAGGAGGCCATTGACCTCCTCAGGTCCCTCACTGCTGGACAGTCTACCATTTTAAATGCCATCTAGGGTGTAGAAAGGCAGTTGCAACAAACCAATGCATTCCTGGAGGGCATTCATTCTGGTCAGGCGGCCCTTCAGCGAGCTTTTCAGACTCTGGCCTCAGCACTGATGGCAGCCATTGTCCCTGTCTCTAGCCTCCCCCCTCCAACTTCCTCCACCCAGATCCAATCCCCTGTACCCCAGCCTATCCCAAGCACACCTCTAGACCAGCATGCACACAGGTCAACACACAAGGGAAGCTCAGGCAAACATAAGCACCACACATCCCACAGGCACTCACGCAAGCAACCCACACATGCAGACACACCAACATCCACTGCCTCCACTGTGTCCCCCTCCTCCTCATCTCCCTCCTCCCTCCCAGTCTCGTCTACACTCACACCTGCATGCACTACCTCTACAGCCACTACTACCATCACCAGCACACCCACCACCACACCCCGCTCACGTGCAGTCACCACCCCCACTACCATTCACACGTCCCCTGTGTCCTCTCCCAGTGTGTCTGTGACGCCCGCTCCCAAGATACACAAACGCAGGCACACACCCACCCAACAGCCATCCACCTCACGACAGCCTCCAGCGCATGCACCTCCACCCAAAGTCAGCAAACGAACACCTCCTACAACCACAACCTCTTCCTCCACTCCCAAACCCCCTCCAGCTACCCGTCCCAGTGTCTCCAAGAAACTCTTCCTGTCCAACCTTGTCCTCTTTCCCACACCTCCCCCACCCCGTCCATCTCCTAGGTCCCGAACTAGCACCTCAGCCACAACATCTCCGGGACCAGTGGTGCCTGTAGTCACCGGAATCTGGAGTGCACCGGCCACCAGGGCAGCCAGTGTGGCACGTAGCCACAGCACAGACAGTCCCCCACCTGTCAAGCATCAGAAGTTGGCCAGTGCCCAGCGGGAGAGGGGGAAAACTCCAGCCACCAAAGCTGCTCCCAGGGGTCCCGGTGGGAGTGTGGAGTCAGCTGCGACACCTTCCAAGGTGGGGAAGGGGCACAAGAAACTCAGCAAGTCTGGGAAGAGCAGCATGGCGGAGAAGACCGCCATCATCCCCGCTGCCCAGGAGGCCAGCACCAGCCCTGCTGCCCAGGAGGCCCCCACCACCAGCCGTGCTGCCCAGGAGGCCACCACCAGCACCGGCCTTGCTGCCCAGGAGGCCACCGCCAGCACCGGCCCTGCTGTCCAGGAGGGCACCGCCACCAGCCCTGCTGTCCAGGAGGCCACCGCCTGCACCAGCCCAGCTGCCCAGGAATCGACCGCCATCATCCCTGCTGCCCAGGAGGCCCCCGCCACCAGCCCTGCTGCCCAGGAGGCCACCGCCAGCACCGTCCCTGCTGCCCAGGAGGCCACCAGCCCTGCTGCCCAGGAGGCGACCGCCAGCACAAGCCCAGCTGCCCAGGAGGTGACCGCCATCATCCCCGCTGCCCAGGAGGCCACAGCCGTCATCCCCGCTGCCCAGGAGGTCACAGCCGTCAGCCCCGCTGCCCAGGAGGCCACAGCCGTCAGCCCCGCTGGGACAGAGAGGACCGCCAGCACAAGCCCTGCTGGGCTACAGAGGACCGCCAGCACAAGCCCCGCTGGGACGGAGAGGACCGCCAGCGCAAGCCCCGCTGGGCTTCAGAGGACCACCAGCACAAGCCCCGCTGGGACAGAGAGGACCACCAGCACAAGCCCCGCTGGGCCAGAGAGGACAGCCAGCACAAGCCCCGCTGGGACAGAGAGGACCGCCATCATAAGCCCCGCTGGGCTAGAGAGGACCGCCAGCACAAGCCCCGCTGGGCTACAGAGGACTGCCAGCACAAGCCCCGCTGGAACAGAGAGGACCGCCAGCACAAGCCCCGCTGGGACAGAGAGGACTGCCAGCACAAGCCCCGCTGGGCTAGAGAGGACCGCCAGCACAAGCCCCGCTGGGCTAGAGAGGACCGCCAGCACAAGCCCCGCTGGGACAGAGATGACCGCCAGCACAAGCCCCGCTGGGCCATGAAGGACCGCCAGCAACTGAGTCACTGCAAAGGAGCCTGCCGCTCCAGGCACCACTGAACAGGGCACCGCCGTCTCAAGCACCGCTGAACAGGGCACCGCCGTCTCAAGTACCGCTGAGCTGGTGGGCACCGCCGTCTCAAGCACCGCTGAACAGGGCACTGCCGTCTCAAGCACCGCTGTACAGGGCACCGCCATCTCAAGCAACGCTGGCCCATAAGTGCCAAGGGCACTGACGCTACTGAGTCCGTCACGGGTAGAATGAAGCACTCTGGGCACAAAGCCCCCTCCAGAACCAGTGGAGAGATACATCCACTACCTCTTTCCTTAGCAGGATGAAGCACTCTGGGCACAATGCCCCCTCCAGAACCAGTGGAGAGATACATCCACTACCTCTGTCCTTAGAAGGATGAAGCACTCTGGGCACAATGCCCCCTCCAGAACCAGTGGAGACTGTTATCCACTTGAGAGACTGTGGCTTTGCACTCCCCAGGATTGAACAGTGGCCAACCCACCCACTGTATAGACTTGAGAGACTGTGGCTTTGCACTCCCCAGGATTGAACAGTGGGCAACCCACCCACTGTAGAGACTTGAGAGACTGTGGCTTTGCACTCCCCAGGATTGAACAGTGGGCAGCCCACCCACTGTATAGACTTGAGAGACTGTGGCTTTGCACTCCCCAGGATGGAACAGTGGGCAAACCACCCACTGTATAGACTTGAGAGACTGTGGCTTTGCACTCCCCAGGACGGAACAGTGGGCAACCCACCCACTGCATAGACTTGAGAGACTGTGGCTTTGCACTCCCCAGGATTGAACAGTGGGCATGTGGCCCCCTCGTGGATTTGGCGTCGTGCACTCAACCGGCTGAGGTGCCCCCCCTGTCCCTCCCCCTGAGGTGCCTGTTTTATTGCTATCTGATGCCCCTGCAGTGTTCTCTCCGTCATGGTTGGGGATCTTGTGTGGGCCTCGCCCATACCGTGTGGGCCCAGTGTTCCACGGATTTAATTGGAGCACTACCTGGACTACTATGCTTGGTGTATATTTTGTTAATGGTGTATATATATTGTTTTTTTGCCTACTTGCTTTTAATATATTACAATGGTTACACTCAATTTCTTTTGCCTTTGCATTCTTCCGGAGGGGTTAGGGGGTGTAACTGTGATGTATCAATATGAATTAGTGTGTGTGTTGTGGTGGGTGAGGGTGGGGGTGTTGCGTGTGTGTGTCCCTGTTTTTTGCCTCCCCTGTGTCGTAGGTGCAGTACTCACCGTGGTCTTCGCAGCTGGAATTCGTGCTCCTGGTAGAGGAGCAGGAAGAATATTGCAGGGAGAATTTGGAGTTCCGGCTCCATGGTGTCCTAGTTCCTCGTGGGGTGTGTAGAGGTGAGTGTTTTCCCTCCGGAATCCTGTTGCCGCTGTGTTTTTATCCGCGGTGAATCCGCCCCGGAAAAGGTGGCGGATTGGTAGGTTGTGATACTGTGGGCGGTACTTTGTCCTCCGCCTGTCTGTTGGCGGTGACCACCGCGCTGTTTGTTTGTACCGCCGTGGCGGTCGGAGTGTTAAAGTGGCTGTCTTTGTTGGCAGTTTCCGCCACGGTCGTAATTGGAAAAATTTTACCGCCGGCCTGTTGGCGGTCTTACCACCGCTTTAACACCGACCGCCAGGGTTGTAATGACCACCATAATCTTACCCAATCATATTCATTGTGTCAAACTCTTTTTCAATATCCAGCATCACCAGGGCATCGTTCATGTCCATATGTCCATATATTGGATAAAGTGAAGCACATGGGTAAACCTTTGGATATTATGTAAAGTGCTTTGCCCCAGTATAAAGTAACACTGGTCTTTATGCATCAATGTTCACATCACCTAGCAGAGCCTATTCGGTAGAATCTTAGCTAGGTGCTTAACATCAGTTTTAATCATGGAAAGGGACACATAGGACCCCATATTTGTGGGATCCCTGTCTGGCTTGGTCACCATTACAATTATTGCTTTCCAGATTGTATCAGGGAGCAATCCCAAAGTTATAGCTTCTGCATACAATTCTATTAGTGTATCAGGTAGCAAATGTACAAATCAGTGATAAAACTTCAGCAGTAGAACATCTAACCCCAGCGTTTTGTTATGAGGCATATCTTTTATTGGTGTTAGCTGCAATTCTTTTGTGATGTCCTCCTCCACGTCCTCCGATAATGTGTTTGTGAATTTCATGACTGAGATCAAAGCCAGATAATTTGCTGGAATAGGGTCATGTAGCCTCAGAGGACTTTTGTATACCTGCTTGAGGTAATGTTGCAAAGCAGCATTGATGCTCTTCTGTGAGGACAGTCTCATGCCGTCTGGCTTTGTAAGAGATAAGGGACCTCATTATGACTTTGGCGGTCAAAATAGTTGACCGCCGAAGTCACTAGCCAGGAGACCACCAGTGATGGCTGTCTTGAGACCGCCATATTATGACTCCTGGCAGCTCACCGCCATAAATTGGGCAGAGAGCCACCAGCAGCCATACTGGCGGTCGGCGGTCCAGTGGAGGTTACTCCGCTGGCACCGCCACATCATCACAACACTGCCCACCGTATTGCAACTTTGTAATCACCGTGGCATTGTTGTGGTGATGGGGCGGTGCTGGTGGAGCAGGCCCCATGGACCCCGTTCCCTCCCGGACGACCACCGCGAGAAGTTACGTCGATTGTCCGACAGGGCTGGGGGGGAGGAGTTGGTGTTGAGTGTTATGTGCATGAATGGGGGTGTGAGTGTGTGTGAATGGGGGGAGGGTGTTTGTGTGCATGTATGTGCATGTATCTGTGTGAATGTGTGAATGCGTGTCAGCGGGGTGGGGTGTCGTAGACGCGTGTATGTGTGTGCATGGATGTGTGAGTGTGTGTGGTGTGTGCATGTGTGGATGGGGTCAGGTGTATGTACGGGGGCAGAAGAGGGTGGTGTCTATGGGGTTTAGGGATGGGAGGGGGGGTTGTGGCTGTTTCAGAGGGGGTGTGGGAGTCGCCAGTATCCTTTCCGCCAGGGATTTCCGGGTGGAGTTGCCGCCAGGAAATACCTTGCAGAAAGGAGACTCATAATACCTTTGACGGTATAAGGTGAACCACTGATTGTGCCACCCTGTGTGTGACAAAGTCAAAACATGACTTTCGGCTCGCCACTGCAGACTGGAAAGGCAGTGTCCCACTGCCAGTTTGACTTTGCCATTGCCATTGACCATGTCCCCAGGTCCCTTAATAATATGTTCAAGTCACCTCTAAGGCTGGCCTATAAAGTCCAATGGTGTCAACACCAGGACAGTGCGCGCTCTACGGGCATCTAGAATGCAAAAAAACAACACTCGCAAGATAATGTAATTTATGCATTGTGATGATATGTTATTGTTTAACCTTTTGGATTGCAGAATTCCATCCAAAAGATTCATTTTTAAGGTGCTTATAAATACTGTGCATTTGCAATGTATTGCTGCAGACATTCAGAGTGTGTTAGGGTGTGGTCCCTTTCCAGGGCCTTATAGAGACTTTCCCTGCAACATGCCTGAGCGTGGTTCTAGGCTGGGCCAAGACTCTATAAAAGAGAGTCAGCCCAACTTCCAGTGCTCACTATTCAGAGGTCCCGGTGCAGAGCAGCAGCTTCTTCCTGAGCTCCTGTCCCGGCGGCCTATTTGGATTTTCCAGTCTTCTGCACTCATCTCTCATTGGTGATCACTGTTTCCAGGTGGTAAGATGGTGTTTGGACATTTTCCAACACCGTAATTGAGAATTTTCATATTCTTGATTTTAATTCTTAAATGAATAACAGATTACTTGTGCGCTGCCATTTTTTGACATTTGTATGGTGGTTTGCAAATAGGGAGGACGCGCAATTTATTCCATAAAGATTTGACTTTGTTATTACATTGTTGTTCATTGCGCGCTGATATTTCTTGGCATTTACATGATGTTTTACGAATTGGCAAGACGTGCAACTCGTTTCATGAGCATTTAATTTTGTTGTTCATTGCGCGCTACCTTTTCTTGACATTTACATGGTGGCTCACTTCTCGTGTGTAATTCATGCTGTTCATTGTGTGCTACCATTTTCTGGCATTTACATGGTGGCATTCGAATCGTCAACATGCGCGATTCTTTCCTTGAGTGTTTTTTCATGTTATTCATTCTGCGCTACCATTTCTTGGCATTTGCATGGTGGCATTTGAATCGACAAGACGCGCAATTTTTTTCCTGAGTGCTTTTCATGTTGTTCATTGTGCGCTACCATTTCTTGGCATTTGTATGGTGGCATTTGAATCGGCAAGACACGCAATTCTTTCCTCGTGTATAAATAATGTAAATTACTGTGCGCTACCATTCTAAGACATTTTCTTGGTAGCATTTCAAGTTGACACGTCGCATGATTTATTCCTTGAATCTACGTTGTGTGATTTCATGGTGCACAATCCTTTACGGTGTTTAATACTCATATAAAAATCTGCAATGTGCGCAATTCACTTTCCAATGTTTTTTCTGAGATGAACACAACAATACCTGAGTTCTAGATGTAATGCTGTGTGTTCCTGATATGTATTCTTAAAAGGAGATTCATATGGTTGTTTAGAAATTGCTCAGAGTGTTTCCTGATTCTCATGCTAAAGAAAGTACTTGAATCTGAAAGACCTATTTAACTTTTCCTGTTTCCTCCTCAGGTATTCGGTCATCTAAAGCCTAGTCAGTTTTAGGACTATTCTAGGGTTGTTCATGTTTTTTTCGGAAAAGACGAAGCTTAGAGTTGTAGCATGGTACTGATTTCATGAGATGTAATTTTGATGTTGTGTTTTAACCTTTTGCTTCCTACAGGTCTCCTTCCCAGCTGTTTCCGTCCTAATCCCCTTTTCCCCACTTGGACTCTCTTAGACTCTGTGATAAATCTAATCAGAGTATTGGAGCTGTCTTGTGGTGGAAGTGTTGGGAACGTGCACAGACCCCGAGGATCTGGTGACTCTGACAGAATAGTGAGCCCACAAATTATTATCCTCCTGCTTTGTGTATGTTCTCAGCATGGCCACACTGGACGAGCTAGTCAAGGCTATCACCCAGCTCCAGTCAGAAGTGGTATCATCAAAGGATTTGACAAATAGTCTAGCTGAGAGGGTGAGTCAGTTACAGAATAAGGTTGAGAAGAAAGAACAAAGTCCCACAGGTGTGTCTTGGCCAGGTACTTCAGACTTCTGGAGGTAATCCGACTAACATTTCCCTCAATGTTCCTTCAGCCATTCCTTTAGCTCCCCCAGAACGCTTCCCAGGTGATCCCTTGAAAGCGCAATCTTTTCTGGTTCAAGTGGAACTTCACTTCACTTGCAGACCACATACTTTCCCCGATGCCCAGTCTAAAGTAGCTTTCTTGTTGTCATATCTGTCTGGAGATGCAGCTACATGGGCTATTCCTCTTGTGCGTAAAAATAGTCCCCTGTTGTACAACTGGAAAAATGTTGTTCGTGAATTTGAGAGAGTTTTTGATCGTAGAACTGTAACACAGTCAGTAGATCATGAATTATTAGACTTACGCCAAGGGAATCAGGACTTAGTGTCATATTTAGCCAATTTTAATCGGCTGGTCGCTGAGACATCCTGGCCTGAAGAAAAACAAGCGGCCTTGTTTTACAGGGGACTCAAAGAGGAGCTAAAAGACATCTTAGCGCAAATCGACCCACAACTTGCAAACTGTCAAGATTTAATAAACCTTGTCTTGAGGCTTGATCATCGTTTAAATGAACGAAAAGGAACGCGTAAAAAGACTGAAAAACATTCTTGGCATGCTCATGATAACAAAGACTCAAGAACTCCGAGAGAAAGAACGCCGGAACTGATGGAAATTGGAACCATCAGGAGACCTTTGACCAAAGATGAAAAGGACCTACGCAGAAAAAATGGGCAATGTCTCTATTGTGGGCGGAAAGGTCATTTCGCCAAAGATTGTCCAATCAAAACAAAGAGCAAGAGAGGCCCAGTTCAGAAAGTTGCAACCAATGCATCAGTCGAGTCGGAAAATCTAAAGCACCCAAGTTGCAGAGAAGGGTTGCTCTTGGGTGTCCCAGTGGATCCTTCACAATCCAAACATTTAAAATTGGGAATAAGAGTTCAGGTCAAGAAAAAGACCTATTTCAAGAAGGCTCTAGTCGACTCTGGGGCTACCGGGAACTTTGTTGACGCCCAATTGGTTCGTGCATGGGGGATCCCATGTATTAAAAAGAAGACCCCAGAAACCATCCAGGCAGTTGATGGAAAACTCTTGACTGGAGGTCCGATAACTCTTCAGACTGCCCCCTCGACAATAATTTGTGAAGGTAAAAATCAAAGAAAGAAACATAAAGAGGAACTCATCCTTGACGTGATCCATGCTCCCCAGTATGGGATCATCTTTGGCTTGCCATGGTTAACTCATCACAATCCAGAGATTAATTGGGCAGAACGAAAGATCGTGTTCTCATCAGTGCTATGTAAAGAACATTGTCTCCAAAGGACTCAAGAATCGGAAGTTCGCCATTCTTACATAGCTACCGCAGCAGAGAAAGAAGTTCAGTTGCCCAAACAGTATTCGTCTTATGAAGATGTATTTGATGAGAAGGAAGCAGAGAACTTACCTCCTCATAGATCTTATGACTGTCAAATTGATCTAGTCCCAGGGGGGATACTTCCCAACTGTCGTGTGAATGCCCTGTCAGAACATGAAAATCAACATTTACGAAAATACTTGGATCAATTCTTAGAGAATGGTTTCATCCGCCCCTCTAAGTCTCCCACAGCTTCTCCTTTGTTTTTTGTTCCAAAAGCGAACGGAGAGCTTCGAACTTGTATCGACTATAGGGGCTTGAATAAAATCACCATCAAGAACAAATATCCTTTGCCTCTAATTCCGGTCTTACTGGAACAAGTAAAGAAAGCAAAAATCTACACGAAGCTTGATCTTCGAGATGCTTACCATTTGGTCAGAATGAGAGAGGGTGACGAATGGAAAACGGCATTCAAAACAAGATATGGCCTTTTTGAATACACCGTCATGCCTTTTGGTCTATGCAATGCTCCAGCAGCATTTCAGTTTTTCTTAAATGACGTTCTTAGAGAGTACCTCGATATTTTTGCCATAATTTACATTGATGACATTTTGATCTACTCAGACAATGAGAATGAACATGTTAAACATGTCAAGAAAATTTTGGCAGCCCTTCGTAAACACCATTTATATTGCAAGCTAACCAAGTGTGAGTTTCATGTTACCACAGTTGAGTTTTTAGGGGTTATCCTTACCCCTCAAGGTATGGTGATGGCAGAAAGGAAAGTAAAAGCCGTATCTGAATGGCCCATCCCAAAGACTGTTCGTGATGTACAATGTTTCCTGGGCTTTGCAAATTTTTATCGGAGGTTCATCGATCATTTCTCCCAGACAGTGGCTCCACTTACTAAGTTATTAAGAAAGAAAGAAAAATTTGTATGGTCCCCAGAAGCAGACCAAGCCTTTTCAACTTTGAAAGAAGCTTTTTCCACTGCCCCAGTCTTGACTCATCCAGATGCGGATCGACCTTTCATAGTGGAAGCTGATGCTTCAGATGTGGCGATAGGAGCAGTCTTGTCACAACGAAACAAAGACACTGGTCAGCTTCATCCTGTAGCTTACATGTCTCGGAAGTTGAATGAAGCCGAACAGAACTATGTCATTGCTGAAAAAGAGCTTCTGGCGATTCGTGACGCCTTTAAAGAATGGAGACATCATTTGTTGGGAGCTAAATATACTGTCACAGTATATACTGATCATCGCAATCTTCAATTCATGAGTTCTGCCAGACTTTTGACTCCTCGGCAATTACGCTGGATGCTGTTTTTTGCCGAGTTTGATTTTGTGGTAACCTTCCGGCCTGGTAAAGATAATTGCAAAGCTGACGCCTTGTCCCGCCAAGAGTCTACCACATTGCCTGCAGTTCAAACCTCCAGAGCTATCATTGCTCCTGACAAGGTCCTATGTATCATAAAAACAGAAGATTTCTTTGAAGACATCCGCAATTCATTCACTGTTGAAAAATGGCAGGCGTGGGCCCAAGCAGATCCGAAAAGACCAATCAAGCAAGGATTACCCTTTTACGATGCTCGTTTGTTCATGCCCACTACCAAACTTCGCAAGATAGTGTTTCATTGGTTGCATGTTATACCTACAGCAGGTCACCCTGGTACTCCTAAAACTCTTGAATTAATCCAACGCTATTTTTGGTGGCCTACCTTAACAAAGGATGTAAAAACAATGGTAAACAACTGCGAAGTCTGTGCTCGCACTAAAACAAGTCATTCAAAACCGAAAGGGTTGTTACACCCACTCCCAACCCCAAGTCGTCCGTGGGAACACATCTCTTTAGACTTTATTACAGGTCTGCCAGTGGTTCAACAGCATTCAGTAATTCTGGTGGTAGTAGATAGTCTCACGAAATATGGACATTTCATTGCCTGTAAGAAATTACCCACCTCTAGTGAACTGGCAACTATCTTACTGAATAGAGTGGTTCGTTATCATGGACTGCCAAAAGTGATCCTGTCCGATCGGGGATCGCAATTTGCCTCCAACTTCTGGAAGACGTGGTGTAAAACACTCCAAGTGACATCTACCCTATCTACTAGCCACCATCCTCAAACAGATGGTCAAACGGAGAGACTAAATCAGACTTTGAAGCAATACCTACGTGCTTACGCTGAAAAAGCACTTAATTCATGGACATCAATGCTCTGGTTAGCTGAATTAGCCTACAACAACTCCTTCCACACTTCTACTGGCGTTACACCCTTCTTTGGTTTGTTTGGCTATCATCCTGACAACTTGCCCATCACAATTCCTCAAGAAAGTTCTCTCACTCCAGCTGTGTCAGAAATCATTCAACATTTGCATCAAACTCAGAAATCGATTCAACAACATTTAGAAAAAGCCAAACAAAAATACTAAAAGCATTATGACAAGAAACATTGTGAGGGACCGCAGTATCAACCTGGTGACAAAGTGTGGCTTTCCACAAAACATATAGACTTTAAGAAGAAGCACATGTTCAACCCCAAATTTATAGGTCCTTACACTGTTCTTCAGCAAATCAATCCTGTGACCTATAAACTACAATTGCCAAAATCATTACGGATTCATCCAGTGTTCCATGGAAGTAATCTGTTATTCATTTAAGAATTAAAATCAGGAATATGAAAATTCTCAATTACGGTGTTGGAAAATGTCCAAACACCGTCTTACCGCCTGGAAAGAGTGATCACCAATGAGAGATGAGTGCAGAAGACTGGAAAATCCAAATAGGCCGCCGGGACAGGAGCTCAGGAAGAAGCTGCTGCTCTGCACCGGGACCTCTGAATAGTGAGCACTGGAAGTTGGGCTGACTCTCTTTTATAGAGTCTTGGCCCAGCCTAGAACCACGCCCAGGCATGTTGCAGGGAAAGTCTCTAGAAGGCCCTGGAAAGGGACCATACCCTAACACACTCTGAATGTCTGCAGCAATACATTGCAAATGTACAGTATTTATAAGCACCTTAAAAATGAATCTTTTGGATGGAATTCTGCAATGCAAAAGGTTAAACAATAACATATCATCACAATGCATAAATTACATTATCTTGCGAGTGTTGGTTTTTTGCATTCTAGATGCCCGTAGAGCGCGCACTGTCCTGGTGTTGACAGTACTCCCCTCTCCCAGGCGCGCTCTAGGGCCTGGTTTATCTGGATTCAGACGATGAAAGCGTCTCACAAGTACTGGCGCATGAACATCAGATGCGGAAACCCATGAATTACTTTCAGTAAACTTTTTTAGCGCCGAATTTGCGCCGCTTTTTGACGCAAAGGTGGCGCAAACTTGCAAAATACAATTGTATTTTGTAAGTTTGCGCCGTTTTTGCGTCAAAAAGCGTGCAAATGCAGCGCTAAAAAAGTATGAATATGGGCCATAGTTTCATATATATCTTGGCAGCAAAACCTAAAAGTTGTGGTTTTTCTGAGGAAAGTTAGTAGTTCAATTGGCTAACATAGAGTTACTGGCTGGCATTCCAGCCTGGCTAACTTCCAATTGGGACTACCTAACTGGATAATGTAAGGTATCAAATTAATCATGTCTTTAAATGCGAGTTGATGGTCAAGTCGACATTTAAGTCACTTTTAAAGTTAAGTAACTTTTAGAAAGGGTCCACTCTGTGCCCCAGCAAGGGCAATGGCCTCACAAAGACCTAGCCTGGCAGTTCGGGCTGGACTGTTCCCATGGGGAACAGGGTCAAGACTGATCTGCATATGGCTGGGTCCAAACTGGAATGGCATGGCAAGCAAAAAAACTGACGGATTAAACCCATATCTGTGACTGGGGGTGAATGTTTGATTTGCTCTGCATTCCATCCATCATCTGTTGTTTTTGCATTTGTCGCCCCAAGTGGGAAGGGTATGCCCAGACATGGGTCCCGTGCTTGATATGCCACCAGATTCAAGCTAGCCTGGCTGATGAAGGGTGATACCCTGAAACCGGTCCCAGGATGCTTGTTTCTGGTCCAGGGAAGACCTGGCCTGGCAGTTTGGGCTGGACTGTTCCCATGGGGAACAGGGTCAAGACTGATTTGCATATGGCTGGGTCCAAACTGGAAGGGCATGGCAAGCAAAAAAACTGATGGATTAAACCCAGATCTGTGACTGCGGGTGAATGTTTGATTTGCTCTGCATTCCGTCCATCATCTGTTGTTTTTGCATTTCTCACAAAGGCCCTGGCACAAAGACAGCTTTCTGACCACCTGTGGAAACGTGTGGACGGCTCCGAGGCTCAGGATCAAAGGCAGGTGCCGTAGAGTGAGGTGTGATCTCCTCCCCTAGGATGGCTACTTGGGGTGATAACACTCCCAAGCAGGCTGCCTTTTGTTCCTGTAGACAAGTTGGAGACAGGGACAGAGAGCGAAAACTAGTGCCAGAGCCAGTTCCCATGGGCATTTGGCCCTTATGTATCAACACATTTGGGGTGGGCTACTATGCTCCTGATGACCAAGTAATGGCCATGCCATCTTGGAAGGGTCAAGAACGTTGCACTCTAGGCTAGCCAGATGCCATACCAGACAGGAACTTTGTCACCCAAGAGGAGGGGGCCCAATAGCCCGTTGGCTAGTGATCACGTTGTCCTTTTGGGGCAGTTTTCTGGGCTAAATATGGCACCCCTGGCACCCTAGACTTCAGTACATCATGGATCTGGCAAGAGGACGGCAGGAATACTATATTACAACAGCACACAAAGAGAGGCTGCAACATCAGCATGACTGCTCCTACTGAACTTTGGGCTAGTGGAGGTTGGACCCTGCCTGGAGTTCCTGGCTCAGGGAAAGGTTGATTCCTAGCCCCAGATCGAAGCAGTGACTCCGAGGGCCAGTTGGCTGGCCTCCTAGAACAGCACCAGGGACATTAAGGCTGGAAGAGCCCAAATCGCCAAGTTGGTAGCCACTGCAAATGTTTGGATGCTACTCGATGCCGGGCACTTCAAAATACTTATTTGAGTTTGCCAAATGTTGCACACATGTCTGTTGGGCCCATGGGTGATGTCTGTTCTCCTATTCATCGCCTAAGATGGCCAGCATCCCCCACCAAAGGTCTGCAGCCTGACTACTGTGTCGCAAGAACCAAAGGCCTGTCACAGCAGTCCTTCTACCATTGTAAAGGGGACTTTGTGGGACCCCAGGACCCATGGCCACAGTCACCTTAGCTCACCTGTAGACCGAGGACCTACCCCGAACTTAACCCCGTTGACCGCACAGCGTCAGGAACATCCTTGAGCATCTTTTGCCTGCATCCATTCAGCATCATGACCACTCCATTATCATCCATAGTGATTGTCCTATAATGTTTGGATTTCGCTTCAATGACACTCCAGTGACCAAGAAACTGACAAAGTATTCTTTCTGGCCTCCTAGACACCTGCCCTGTGAGAAATAGTCACCCAACTTGGGTCGAAGTTGCCAAACTAACTCTTTTAAACTTTTCAAGAGTTTACAAACTTTTTGCTGGTCAATGCTTGTTCGGGCTGATACAAAAGTTATTTAATGCTTTAAAAATTCATAACTCTGGAACCCTCCAGAGAATTGTGATGATTGAATGAAAAATATGCTTATAAATTGGTGTTGTGTTTCTTTCCTGCTATGTGACTTTCTTTTTCCGTTGTTTGGTGCTGTTACACGCTTTACACATGGGGCCACATGTACAAAGCATTTTTCTAGTCGCAAACGGGCCGATTCACCGAATCGGCCCGTTTGTGACTAGAAAAATGCTTTTTGGGATGTACAAAGCCCAAACTGCAATTCTGTAACTTGTTCCCGAAACGTAATATGGGTTTTCCGATTCGGTATTAGGAAGGGGCGTGTCCAGGGCGTCCCTTCCTAATGCTGAATCTAAATGGTATGTATGATTGTTTTGTGACCATAAATGTGGTGGCAAAACAATCGCAGTTAGCACCAATTTCAAATTGGTGCTAACCCATTCGCAAAGGAACTATGGGCAAAGGAACTATTGTGAATGCATGCAAAAACATTTTTTAAGAGCAGGCAGTGGTCCCACGGACCACTTCCTACTCTTAAAAAATGGAACTGAAATATTACATTTTCGTCTTTTTAAACGCAGCCTGTTTTCCTTTAAGGAAAACGGGCTGTGTTTAAAACAAAAGATTGCTTTATTTAAAAGTAATCACAGACATGGTGGTCTGTTGACACCAGCAGGCCACCATCCCTGTGATTTTTGCAATTCCCGGTGGGTCGCAAATTGCGACCTACCTCATTAATATGAATGAGGTAGGTCTATTTGCAACCCAACCGGAATCGAAAAAGAAACTCAATGGAGTTTCTTACATTTGGAATTGTGATTTGCATGGAATTGCAATTAGGGAATCGCAATTTCAAATATTCGTACATGTGGCCCATTGTTCCTTTGCTAAGGCTTACTGGTCGCTGCCACAGCTACCCAAGGTTAAGCTTGAGGTTAAGTAAACAAGCCTGACTGGACCCAAGAAAGCATTTGAGAATGAACTGCATGACAAGACCCACAGCTGTATCTTATAGTACACTCAAATCCTCACACAGCTATGTTTTGCAGTTAATAACTCAGTCAGCACTGGTTGCAGTATGCAGTATGCAGATACTCTCTACTCTGCAATTGGGAAACAGTTTCATTTTAAATTGTTGCTGTATTCAGACCACTTTGCTGGTGCATCAACCCATCACAGCTATTTTGAATTCCTCCCAGTTATTAGCTGGAGCGGGTTTCAATACCTAATTTGTCTCAAGTTATCCACCCATCACTTCCCCTATCTCTTCTTGGAACACCACGTTCTGTAAGACCTCTTTTAACCTCCACAGCAACAACAGAGGTCTAGCTGGTGCACTGCAATAATCTAATATCAATGGGAAGTGGCCCAATAGAAATTTATATTGTTATTTTCCCACATCTATTCTCACTGCTATATCTTAAATTAATAGGAAACGGTGTAATCTTCTATAAGTACTGAGTGAAGGAATGGCAAGATTACTCTCACATAGTAGGGTGTTCTTCACATCATAGGTCCACGAACTCAGCCTTCATCACCTTCTTTAGGCACTTTGTCATACAGCTAGAGTACAGTGAAAATCCTCAGCCCATATTATTGGAACAGTAACATAAGGCTTAACCGCATCTATAACTTCCTAGAAAAAAGTATGATCATACATATTTGTGGCATATACATTGATAGAGCAGAGCTCAATCACACCTAAAAAGCTGTGTATCGGTATAAATCTGCCTAGTACATCTGCTGTAGTGTAAGGAGGAATATGACATCTGGCGTCAGCCATACTGAGACCCCTCTGGCATAGGAGGAATAGGTTGAAGAATACAAACTTCCTCTCCACTTCTTGCAAACCCTGTTTTTGATTGCATTTGATCAGGAATAATGTGGATCATATGATAATCGAATTCTGGATCTCCCTGTTTGCACACATGGTACAGAACAATGGCTGTGTCCTTGTAATTTAAAATCTGTGCAATGGTACCAAAAGATGGGCACCCGAGGGAGGCATTGGCACTGAAGGTCAGTGAGCACAATCTATTACAAAGAAACCCAACAACCTTTAAGGAAGCAGAGTTAATTTTTGGTCTACCACTCAATAAAGCATTCCAGGGCACTGGCCACCACCCTCTCTGTGAATTCAATACATCGAAGACTATTTGTAAGAGATCTCCCCTCCTCGGCATCCTCCAGTTGATTATCCAGTTGCAGTCAGTGCTGACACCTAGCATACCATCGTCTTCAGTTCAGCCATCTGCCTGAAAGACAGTCACAGATTTTTCAGTAGCCAAAAATCTATCACTGACCTTGTGTAAATCGACACAATGTAGATTAACTTCAACAGGTACTGTATTTATTTTGATCTCAAGCATAAGTCTGGACTTTTCAAAGGCTGAGAGAATCTGTGCACCTGTGGTTTCAGAAATCATCGGGAGGCATTCCTTTTTTATGATCCTCTGAACAGTGCTTCATTTGGGAAAGAAATAGTGCTGGAAGCTCTGTTCAGAATCTGGTGGCCAGTGCAATTAAATGGCAGTGCCCCAAACAGCATGACTGGTAGACTATAATCCTCTAACAGACACTATCTGTCCCTTTTTCTTGCAGGTTCCTGCTTTGTGCCTTGTGATGGTTTTACTGTCTTTCCCTTCCTTCACCTTTCCGATCTGTATTTTTTCTACTCTCTTGCACTTATAAAAATTCTGAAGAGTGAAATAGGTGGCGGCCCAGAAAAATAAGTCCTGGTCGCCTCCTCTGGCAACCACCAACTCACATTAAGCACTGCCTCCGAGGCATGTTTGTTTCAGGTACCACCAGCATACTGGTCCATCCTGGTCTGCAAAGAGGGCCTCACAGCTCTCTCCATTCCAACCCTCAACCTAGATCAAACAGAGTCCCTGTCTCTTGGTGTCACTCAACAGGGGAGATCACAACATTTATGTACAGTACTGGGCGCTGGCTTGCCCAGCAACCAGCAGATTCTGTTCCAGTTGTAGTTCCCTATGTTCAGGTAGGTCAAGGTCCCCCTCTCAGAAGTTGTGGAGATGGGCAGACAGGGAAAAGCACACTGCAATCCTTCTGCAGTACAGAGAGCATGGGGATGGAAAAACAGAAGTACGGAAAGTCTAGGATACAAGTCAGCAAAGTTTTTGCACCACAGCTGAAGTACCGTACACAGGCAGTACCATGACTTCTCCAAGCTGATCACCACCAGCACTCAAAGAGTACAAGTAGACAGGGTCCGACCATCACTACTCCTAAAACCGCCCTCCAGAGAAATGTCTACTTCCTAAAAATGGCATTTCTAAAAGAGTAATGTTAAATCCAACTTCACCAGTAGGCAGGTTTTCTCACTACCATTCCAACCACACCAAACATGACAATGGTACTCCTTTCAGATCAGAAATGAGCACTTAAAAGTATATAACGGCATTTCCAATGCTGGCCTGTGGGCGGAGCAGGCTTCACAGTAGTGAAAAACGACTTTTAGAGTTTTCCACTACCAGGACATGTAAAACTTACAAGTACATGCCCTGCCTTGTACTTACATAGCACCCTGGCCTATAGTCTACCTGGGGCCTACCTTAGGGTGACCTAAATATAATAAAAGGGGAGGTTAAGGCTTGACAAGTAGTTTTAAATGCCAAGTCGAAGTGGCAGTGAAACTGCACACACATGCCATGCAATGGCAAGCCTGGGATATAGTTAAAGGGCTACTTATGCGGGTGACACAGTCAGTGCTGCAGGCTCACTAGTAGCATTTAATTTACAGCCCCTGGGCACATATACTGCACTTTACTAGGGACTTAAAGGTAAATTAAATATGCCAATTGGGTATGAGCCAATGTTGCCATGTTTTAGGGAGAGAGCACATGCACTTTAGCACTGGTTAGCAGTGGTAAAGTGCCCAGAGTCCTAAAGCCAACAAAAATGAGGTCAGAAAAAGAGGTGGAGGTAGGCAAAAAGTTTGGGGGGACCCTTCAGAGAGGGCCATTTTCCAACAGCCTGCATTTTTGTAAACTGCTTTCATCTGTTGGTTTTACTCATCAGGTGTGAGACCCTGCTCTGTAATGCTGCACAGGGACATTGTTTCTGCAGGGTAGAAATACAGGTGGTACATTGACTCAGCCCTGACAATCACTTCTGAACATCCTAGTTCATAGACCAAGAAGAGCAACATTAGCAAAACATTGTTGCAACATAATCTGCAAGGAGCTATGTGCTGCAGAAAGTAAAGAGGTCTCGATAATTCCAAAAAAGGAAGGCTGTTATTTAACATGACCAGTTAATACATTTTAGAAATTTTAATAAATGTTAGGATTTACCTCATCTTTTATGAATGTGAGAATGCTGTCCATGTACTAGAATTTTCTACTGGGTTTCTGAGGTGGCAGAAATCCGCTCATGAGGGCTGAACCTTCCTGTACAGGGCCAGGCTGTGCTCCCTTACACAAAACAATCTTTAGAGTACTTAATACTCTTTCATCTGCCAGCTAAAGAGATTTCTGCCATGGCAGGCCTGAGAGACGCACTATGGCTGTCATGGATACAAGCACATGTATAACCATGCGTATTTAGTTGCCAGTGTTATCTCCAATTGTGCAAATGTTTGAAAACATAAAGCTAAACATATAAAATATTTATAAAGAGCAATTAAAAAAAGAGAGAATTTTGTCATGCCACAAGGCTTTACCTTGCTAACATGGATACAAGCACATGTAAAACCATGGTTATTTAGTTGCCTTTGCCAATAGAGCAAATGTTCGAAAACATAAATGTTAACTATAAAATATTAATAAAGAGCAATTACAAAAAAGAAAGATTTCTGCCATGCTACAACGCTTTAGAAGATTGCATGGCTGCTTTTTTCAGGTATTTTCCTAGCCCAGTTGCCAGAAAATGGCATCCCCAAGAGGCACAGGCAGTCAGAGCCCCATATTATTTTCATCGTACCTTTTTTTTTTAATTACCTTTTGGTTTCTTAGCACTCCACTTAACCGTGCACATTAGATGACCTCCTAGGTCATATATGTGGACAGCGGCCTCTGCCTATTCTCAGATGGATTACTGGAACCAGTGTGGTTCTTCTCTCCTACAGTTGAGGATGGTGGAGTGTTCTAGTGTGTGAAGCTAACAGCTAAGAAGTCCAGAGTAGCTGTGGTTGGCAGATGCAATGTCCTAGTTCCACTCTTCATAAGGGAAAGACTTACATTCCGAGCCTGGAAAGGATGGCAATGAGAACTGTCCCCAAGAAGCCCCTGCGTTATTGCCTCTAGGTAAAGAGTCAAGTCGGCACAAGTAGATTTAGCATTGGGATAAATACATAGTAGGGCTTTGTCATTTGACCGGAGGGGGCAATGAAAAAACAGGTCTCAAATGGATAATTAAAGATTGTTGGTTGTAGTGTCTTCCCCAGCCTCTTAACCGCTGAATAACTAGGCTACACACCGCGCTATAAATCACACATCTATATTCCTCTGCGTGTACCTACAACATTCTAAACCAAAAGTTAATAGATTCTATTTTAACAATTACGTCAGGAGTCCTCGGGGAGTCAGAAAGGTTGTGTTCTAAATCATACAAGACACTACATCTCCCCCATGTTAAATGAAAAATAGCAAATTTCTAAAAATCATGAGACAGACACAAATACCTACATATGTAGAGAAGCATGTACAGGTATATCTCTTCAATTACCCTTCTTGGCACTTTGATTTGTCGACCCGATCTGGTTAATGGAAGCTGTAAGCGATCATCTTCAATGTCGGAGACTGCAAATGATAGCAACAAATCAGGAACAGCCATTGAGTTTTCAGAATCAGTCTCAATCAATTCAAGCTTTATTTTGGCAAAAAATACCATAAAAGCACATCATACACAGAATCTTCAATTAAGAAAAAGACAATTTAAGAGAAAAGGGCAATAACAAAATCCTCAAAGTTGTAAAAAGCACCTCATCTAAATTCATGTTATACAGCATTAACAAAATCTAAAATAAGTTAAAAGTTTAAATATGTGCAAAACAAAGTGATTTGATTTAAAAAACTTATACCAAATACAGACCCTCACAAGGAAAGCAACAAGAGCCTTGCCATCAATGTTATAGCTCACTTTTTCAAAATCGATGTGCAATAAAACATTGGGGGCCCAGATGTAGCAAATTCCGATTTTGCGAATCGGAAATTGCGAGTCGCTGCGACTAGCAATTTCCGTATCACAAAATCGGATGCAGAACGGTGTCTCAGACACCGTCTGCGAATCTCAATGGGGTCGCAAAGACCCACCTCATTAATATTAATGAGGTGGGTCGCATTTTGCGACCCCATTGAGATTCCCTGCACTCAGAGGAAAACGAGTTGCAATACAAAAAAATAACGAAACCATTTCCATTGGACCACTGCCTGCTCTGAAAAAACATTAATGGCAACATTCACAAAGGGGAAGGGATCCCATCGCGAACCCTTCCCTTTTGCGAATGGGTTACCACCAGTGTGACACTGGTGGTAACTGCAAATTGCTTTGCGACCGCATTCGCGGGCACAAAGCAATTCTGCATCGCGGTGCGAGTCGCAAATAGGAAGGGAACACCTCTTCCTATTTGCGAGTCGCATTCCCATTTTGCGAGTCGGTACCGACTCGCAAAATGGGAATGTGCATCGTGATGCGTGTTTTGCATGGCACAAACTGCGATTTTCACAGTTTGCGCCATGCAAAATGCTTACTACATCTGGCCCTGGGTTCTTTTCGCAGGGAATGAAGTTTTCAACATTATCACCTCACTTCAAAACACAAGGCATAGTAATAAATTTAAAACAGGAATACCCAAAATCTAATGGCATACATTGTCCCACTCTATACAGTAATTTCAAACTTAGTAAAATATATTCATATATATACACGCATAGAGAGAATGTTAATGAAAACACAGTTATAGACTTATAATAGAGATTATACATTAATTCCCAAGGATTTATCTCTGATGTGCCAAATTGCCTCTAAGAGCTTTGCCACCGCACATACCACAGTCCAGTGCGGGCTAGTTCTGTAAATCCTCAGGGCCGAGTGCCGATCTCTAATACCCAGGGTTTTGCAAAGTGGTCTAATCCAACAATCCCTCTGCTTTTTATACGCAGGACAATGGAATGAAACGTGGAAAATATTCTACTTGGTCTTACATCCCATCGGGCAGGCGTCTGTTTGGCTTTCATTTTGCTTCCATCTGGAAGTAAGATGACATAGCTGTAAGGATCCAAATCTAAATCTGATATAAAGTGCATGTGCTGAGGGTAATATAATCATGTCCAAATAATGCTCACATTCATAATGACACTTAAATGATAAAATGCTATCCGTCATGCTACCGGACAGGGCTGATGCTAAATCTGCTACTTGCAAACTCGACCAATATGCATCCTTCAAAATCTGCATAACGTTCTTTGGAAGGTGCAAAGGGTCTAGCCAATACGAACCCAGCCCGTTTAAAAAGTGTTTTTTTCATAGCTACACTCCGCAATTTCTTCAACTTGTGGGGCACCTTCCAACGCACTTAACCATGTGCTGTATGGGTTTAAAATATCTATAGACCAGATCCTAATCCAATACTGTAATGGCCTCCTGGCAGCTATATCTGCAATAGAGTGCAAATTTAAGTCCATTCGAATAGGCAACGTAGATGAGCTCCAGGGAATTTTTAACAAGGCCTTTAAGAAAAAATTCTCCACTCTTTCTAAATCTTGCAATTTACCATGGCCCCATAGCTCTGCATCATACAGAACTCCCCCTCTAGCTTGATGTTTATTTATTTCCATCGCTGGTGTGATAGGAAAGCTGGGGAATCTGCCGTAAAATTTCAAAATACCCCCTGCCTTTTGTTTCAAAGACATAGTACACCTTAGCAATTGGGCTGGCCATTTATGGGAATCCTCTCTAGTCTGACTCCCAAATAATCAAAATCAGAGACTCTTTCTAGAGTTTCACCATCTAGCAATATCATTTTCTTCACTTTGTTTTGTATCACCAAAAACCATGTATTTGGTTTTGGTGCCATTTATTTGTAAACCATACTCCCTGCAAGACCCCAAAAATGTCTCAGGAGCCTAACTAGTCCAGAGGCAGTTTGCGATAACAATAAAGTGTCATCATCACACAATGTGCACGGAGTCCTTACGCCCAATTTAGGGGCATCGTTTTTGCAATCATATAAATAGGGGATGCAAGCATTTCTAAAGAGTAAAAGAGTGTGGGGGCCAACACACAGCACTGTCTCACCCTTTTCTGTATTGGAAGTTCTCCCGTTAGTTCACTGTTTGTTCCCCACCTTATTCTGGCATAGCTATCGGAGTACAATTCCTGAATCAACCTTAACATAGGGCCCAGAACTCCAGCTTTACCCAAAGTCTCCTATAATTTATAACGTGGGACCAAGTCGAAGGCGGACTTAAGGTCTACAAAGGCAACAAAAAGTCTCCTGGTGTCCAGGTTCACCGTTTTCCACTTAATTGTGTGAAAATGAAATACCTGATCCACTGTACGTGTCCTGCAAATGGCTTAGGGCATCATTTTCCTCTATCCAGTCCCTGAGCCTGCCCAAGACTTGGTAAGAAAATATTTTCTGCAAATTGTCTAGCAGACTTATTGGTCTATAATTGCCTGGAACCGACCAAACACCTTTTTTTATAAATTGGAACAATTATTGCACCTTTCCAGGAACGGGGGGGGGGGATTGCTGCCCACCAAGACATCGTTTGACACGCTGTTTATGTAAGGACCTGAAAATGTCAGGTCAGATTTAAACAGGTCAACGGTATTCCATCTAGCCCAGGCGCCTTTCCCGATTTTTGGACCCTACTAGCTATCCCTTAAGTTAAACAGTGTAATCCTACCCGCACAAGCAGTACCAATCACATTTACACTCTCTATGCCAATTGGAGAGGCGGGCTCCTGTCTATAGAGTTCAGTGAAATAGAGTCCAGGTGTCAGCTGAGATGTGACAATCAGGTCTAGGATTCTCATTTCGCCCATTCTGAGCAACCAAAGACCAAAACAGCTTTACGTTAATTTCTTTCACTGCTAATAACAGTTCCTGCCAAGTTGCCTCCTCTCACTGAGTCTTACTGGTCTTTATTACAGCGGCATACTCACACCTCACCAAGGTTATCGGTAATCTGTCTTTTTGGTCTTATTGCTTCCGAGAGTCTGCACATGGCCTTTTTACATGTATTATTTAACCATCTATTGTATTTGCCTACTTTCCCCTTGGTAACTCTAAAAAAGAACTCTTTCAAGGAAGAAAAGAGTTCTACATGAGTGTCCATAATCTGATTTGGTGTGTGTGTGTGCTAAATGTGGCGGCTGATAGTTGAGTAGAGACTAAGGGGGTCATTCCTACCCTGGCGGTCCGAGACCGCCAGGGTAGGGGACGGAGGAAGCACCGCCAACAGGCTGGCGGTGCTTCTGGGGCTATTCTGACCGCGGCGGTAAAGCCGCGGTCAGAAAAGGGAAGCCAGCGGTTTCCCGCCGGCTTCCCGCTGCCCCTGTGAATCCTCCACGGCGGCGCTGCAAGCAGCACCGCCATGGGGATTCCGACCCCCTTCCCGCCAGCCTGGTTCTGGCGGTTTTCACTACCAGAACCAGGCTGGCGGGAACAGGTGTCGTGGGGCCCCTGGGGGCCCCTGCAGTGCCCATGCCACTGGCATGGGCACTGCAGGGGCCCCCTAACAGGGCCCCACATTGATTTTCAGTGTCTGCTTGGCAGACACTGAAAATCGCGACGGGTGCAACTGCATCCGTCGCACACCAGCAACTCCGCCAGCTCCATTAGGAGCCGGCTTCCTCGTTGCTGGTGCTTTCCCGCTGGGTGGGCGGGCGGCCTTTTGGCGGTCGCCCGCCAGCCCAGCGGGAAAGTCAGAATGACCGCCGCGGTCTTTTGACCGCGGTACGGTCTTCTGGCGGTTCCCGCCAAAGTAGGAATGACCGCCTAAGTCATGCATTTTAGCCACTAAATCGCTTGAACTTGTTAAAATATCCCATTTTATGGCACGCTTATAATTTGTCACCACTAAACGGAGTGTACTCTCATTGAATGTCTCCTTTGTCAGAAAACCACCTCTCACAGGCTACCAAAATAGGGGAATGGACAGTTATGTTGCTCTGCCACCCTAAGGTCTTTGATTTCCTGCCAGATCCTTATGTCAATAAGCACATAATCAATAAAGCTACTATAAGACCCTCTAAAAAATGTTGGATTTTCTGTAGTATCTGAGGGTAATCACCCATTTCCTGGCCGTAGACCATGTGTTATCATAAAGTCAGTGACCTGCAGGGCCCTAGTGCTGAATTTAGACTGTTTTCTCAACATTGGAGCTGGAATTCCCCATAGAGTCCTCTACCTGCGTTAACTCAGAGAAAAGGGAGTTAGACTGGTTAAAATCTCCGGCTACAGTGACAAAGTTTGAGGGAAGACATTCTGTCACAAGAGCACTCAACAGACTAATAGTGTTAGTAGTTTGACTAGGAGACCTGGTCTGTTAAAGATGTTAACAGACAGAAGCAAGGGTCCCTGGTTTAACTTAATTGAAACTGCCAATATATCAACTGAATGAACAGAAATTTATTTCGTTTCACCAACCTGGGAGATATTTATCCACATAATAGGGGCTCCACCTGCTCTCCCAGCTGCCTTCGTGCAAAATGAGATATACCCCTACCTATGAACATTTGAGATGGCCACGTTTCCTGAAATAGACAGATGTTAAAACTATCAATAAACAACCCTCACTCAACATCGTTGATCTTGTTTCATATACCAGCTACATTCCATGTAATTAGTGCAGAATCAGTCTCTCTTTCACCATCTTGGGTTGCAGGTCGATTAAACCTAGGCCTGAAGTGAGAAGAGAATAGACTCTAGTAAGGAACTTCTCGGGTCATTGGGCAGCTACCATGTGTCCTTTAGTAGACACTACTTGAAAAGGTTCAGCATCATAAGGAACATCAGATTTTCTTTTCCCTAACTGACAAGCTATTACCAAATCTCCTTTCTGGAATGATTTTTTTTTCCCATGTCACCTCTTGCCTGTATACATCTTCATTTTCCGATTATGAACCAGGTCCCTTGTACGAATCAGGTTATCATTTCCATTTCTTTATTTGGTCCATTGGGGTATCTTGGTTGCCATTGTTCTCCTGTACATCAAAGTCACAGGACATCCACCTGTGGTCGCGTAGAGTGTTGAATGAAAAGATTGTAAAGGTGAGTTCATTACTGTTTTCAGTCTGAGCTTTTAAAGAATTGGCAGCTGCACTGCTTTCTTTAGCGTATGCACAAACTGCACAAACAAGTCCATTGGCCTGTGGCCACAAGCATGTGATCTTTTGATGCTTTATGTTTAGATGCTCCAGAAATTTGTTAAATTCTTTGCTATTAAAGGGTGGACCATTGTCAGACTTCACAATGGCTGGCAAACCCCAGGCTGAAAACATTGCATCAAGTTTTTCAATTCCTCACTCATGTGTCATGGATGAGAGAACTACAAACCAAAGGAATATGTGAATATTAATCTACAATCACCATTAAATGATGTCCATTGCCAAGGTGACCAAAGAAATTAAATGCAATTCTCTCCCATGCATGCTTAGAGAGTCTGACATGTTTAGAGTATTATGAGTAACTTTGCTTGACAGGCAGCTGCATATGTTACAGGCTTTGAGTTCCTTTTCAACTCTTTCATCTAGGTATGGTATCTAAACTCGGTCTCTGAGAGCTCTCTTTGTAGCAACAATGCCATTATGTCCTTTGTGAGCTACTTCTATCACATCCTGCCATAGACTTTCAGGAATTTGTATCCTTGATCTTCGTAGTACAGCTCCTTCCTGAGTTATGGACAATTTGTGTTTGATATTGTTGTACGTTTTATATTCATCATCATTAATGAGAGGTCGAACATGTTTGATTCACAACTGATGTGTGATTATGTCTTTTAACTTTAGCAGGTCACTATCATACTCATAGCAGCGATAATCTGGGCTAATGAAATACTAGCAGGTGTACTTGACTTGACAATAAAATTGATGCAGGCTTCAGACATTTTGGATGGAGTACTATGACCTTAAGTAGGCACTCTCAAAAAGTAGTCAGCTGGATTTTGATCCTTTACAGGTTGATGGACAATTGTATAATTGTATTCTTGCAATCTTAGTCCCCATCGTTCAATTCAAGGAGACATCTTGGCTTTTGAAATGCTGAAGATGGTCAGCAAAGCTTGATGATCAGTCACCAGCATAAAAAGCTTTCCGTACAGGAATACATGGAAATGTTCACAAGCCCATGCCAGAGTTAAACTTTCCTTTTCAGGCTGTGAGTAGGCACATTCTGTTTGAGAGAATGTTCTGTTTGCATGGGCCACAATATGTTGTTGTGCATTTGGGTGTCCACTATGCTGTGCAAGTATAGCGCCTAACTCAACCGGGCTAGCATCAACCACAACGCAGTTTGTAGCTTTGGACTGAAGAACGCCATTTCCGTAGCATTTTCTATTGCATTTTTGATACTCAAAATCTTTTCACATTCTCTTGACCATTTAATAGAAACACTTTTCTTTGTTAATTCTCGTAATGGAGCACTGGCAGTGGTAAAGTCCTTTGTGTATCATGAGCAGTAGCTGGCTATGCCAAGAAAAGAACGTACCATTGAAACATTTGTGGGGGTTTAGCATTAGTCAAGGTTTGGACTTTTGCAGGATCAAACATCATGATCTCATCAGAAAAGATATGGCAGGAGAATTTAAGTTTAATCTTATTGAACTCACGATTGTCTGTGATTAAAGTCAAACTTGCATCACTGAGAAAGTGGCACACTTGTGTCAGGGCTCTATCGTTCTCCTGTGTAGGGTCAAAGACTAGTATGCCATTGCTATAGTTAAATGCAGGATGTATGATGAGTCATTTGATGTCTTGGAAAATTTTGGCGGCTCAAGACACACCAAAACTCAGTCTCTTGTATCTAAACAAACCAACATGTGTAGCAAAGGTTGTAATATATCTGCAGCTCTCTTCTAGTTCTAAATGATGATAACCTTTATTCAAATCAAACTGAGAAAAGACAGCACCATTCAATTACTTGATCATCTCAGCAATGTGCTGCCCTGGATGTTGCTCTTGTTCAATCTCTTTGTTCACCTGGCGCATGTCAACGCATATGCGCAAGCTCCTTCTTAATCCTTTTTAGGCACTACAACTGTGGAAGAAGCCCATGGCATTGGACATTGAAACATTCAGTAATGTCCCGCTTGAGCAATGATTAGAGTTCTTTTTCAACAGATTCTTGTAAATGTAAAGCAACTTGTCTATGTCTTTGAGCAACAGGACAGACATCCTCACTGATAGGAGGCTTTACTTTCATAGTCTTTAACTTTCCTAAACCGTGAAACAATGAAGGAAATTGATTTGCTATCTCATGATAAGCATTCATGTTGTAATTTACTGAAATCAGTCCCTTGTCAGAAGCCGGGTTGAAACTGAGCAAGCAGGCACTTGTCGATGTACCTTGAAGCACATGGATCGGTGCTTGTACCTTTGTTCTCTTGTTTCGCTGTCGCCATAAACGAACCTTTACTTTTCATGGGTGTTGATGCAGCCCAAGTGTGCACTTTGGTTTTTGATGGCATAAGTGGCAGTAACAGAGACAGTTCATTGTACTTTTCTATAGACCTTATATTTATCGGAGCACCACTGTCAATAATAAAAGGTATTGAACATCCATTTATTTTCAATGTAGACAGTGTTTGTATCATTTTGTTGTTTTGGCATGTTGGCTATTCTTTGAATTAACTTTTCTCCTCACAAGCAACCAGTCTAAAACTTGCACATTTGTCTGAAGTAAGTATTGACATGGCACAATCACTTTCTTCACTTTCACTTATATTTGAGGCAGAACTACTGTTTGACAATGTTTTAGATGACAATCAACTTAATTTATTTGCCTCAACTGATGTCGTTGCTTATCCTTGTGGGTATGCATTGAATGCTGCTTCTGGAACATTCAGGCGGCCATTTTGTCTTCACACCATGACACACTTACCTTTTCCTTCGCTCTACATATCATCACAAAATGGTTCTTTTTACCACAGCCTTTGCATATCTGACCAGTGGCAGTACACTTTCCTTCATGCAGAAATGTAAAACCACATCTGAAGCACACCTTTTTTTACATGTAGACTTCACTTTGTGCCCTTTAGTCTTTTGTATTACATTGCTTTTCACACTCATGACTGACTTGCTCTGGGCAACACCGGCCTCCATGTCAGCAGCTTCTCTCTCAGCACTCTCCTCAGCTTGGCAGCCATTAACACTCGCTCCAAACTAAGAGTTTCTCTCAACCTTCGTAGTCTAAATGAATCGGACAAACATCCATGGTTCACTATGTGACTCATGGCTTCTTCCTCATTAAATTCATTAAACTTAAGGTGTTTGACGAGTGTGTAGAGCTTTTCCACAAATTCATCAATTGTTTCACCACCTCTTTAACGTTCTTGACTGAAAACATATCACTCATAATCGGCGCTTGGTACTGGATTAAACTTGAGATTCAACACATTCTTAATCTGACGGTATGGGACTTCTCCCCCAGTTCTTTGCATTTTCTTTATGACTTCTTTCACACCATCACCAGCAAGATGTTTGAGATATTTATCAGTTTCTTCAAGTGCATCAATTAAATCTTCAAATGTTTATCCATGCAATCCATGTATAACCAATATTTTGCTTTTTTGGCAGTGTCGAATGGTAGTGGGGGTTTGAAGAAAGTGGCATCATTGTAACTGTTCATGGAAGTAGCTGACATCAAGGGTGGAGCTCTATCAATCGCTGTTGACTGTCCCTGGGAATCTGCATCATCACTGAAGCCAGACGATGTATCAGCCTCTGGGTCATCCAGTGCAGTCTTTGAAGTTTTTACCATCTTCTTGCCTCTATCAGAGCCCTGCCACTCATGGAGACCTTTGGAGTTGTTCTGAGCTGCGACCCGGCAGCTTTGATGGTATGCATCTTCAGGTATGGGATAGCTCAATAAGCACAACCCCAGTGCTTCTTCTTGGGTCTCCCCGCCCGGTGCTGAGGTGGTAATGCTCCACTTATCAAAACCCAGGTAACAGTAATAACAGTAATAACTTCTTTTTTTACATGTTCTATCAGCCAGCACTGTTTATTATCTAATCATTCTCTTTAACTGCACTTAGTAAACTTGGTTGAATCTGCCCTAAGCCTTAATACTCTGTATTTTGTATAACTTTATTTGACGCGGCAGCATGGTACCTTTTTTTTTATCTTGGTCGTAATTTCTTGACCAACAATGCATAGACTTCTCCATGCAGCCCTCTTTCTGTTAACACGCTTCAAACCAGGTGAAGTTGCTTGTTGACTCCACATATGCCCACCGTCGATGCAGCACTTCAACGAAGGCACATGTGGCATGCATGAGCAGTTTACTTAGGCTAAGGCAAACTCTCCAGGAGAACACTATCTTCTTTGGGTTACTTATCCCCTATCTCGTTGCCAGTTGTAGCACCTTCTCCAGCCTGGTACCCGGTGAATAACTAAGACACACAGAGCTGTAAATCACACTTCTTTACTCCTCTGCGTGTACTTCTGGATTCCAACATTCTAAACCAAATACTCATAAATCAATTCTAACGATTATATCACACAGTGATACAGAGTCCTTGGGAGTAAGAAAGGTTCTGTTCTAAATCATGCAAAACACTATATTGTTGACAGAAATTTGTTGAGCTCAGGCAATGAAAACTGTCTGCACTTGTCAACCTCAAAGACTCTAGGCACCCACAAAATAACTGACCTCATGACAACGCTTTACGAACCTGCCAACTTCACATCTCAGTGCAGCATCTACCAGCACTTGATCATGTTCAGTGCACTTCCTTTATGCCCACAGTGCTTCTCCTTGTGTACCTAATGAGCCAGTCAAAGGTTAATATCTTAAAAAGAGATGCAACATTTTTGGTATTCTTCTAAAGTTTCTGTCAGTGTTGTAAAAATGAATTTGTGTTAATAATGAAACAAAAAAATATGACTATGAAGTAATCATTCTATCTATCCTGTTGAAATTACATCTAAATTCTTACAGCCCTCCCCCTGCCTAGTACACACTGTGTACCAGTCATCTTTTTAAACGATTAATTACAGCAATCAATGGCTATGTCCAGTTAGCCTTCATAAAAGCATGTCCTTGCCTGTGCAAAGCATTTAATAACTTAGGATTCACATGAACTAGAATTCTTTTTGGGTAAAATCTGCAACTTAAGCAGCAGGTGGGGTCTTATGTAGTGAGGGCTGCAAAATTCTATTTTCACTAAAAATGCAGCAGCCAAGCAATCAGGTTTTTCTAGGGGCCCTCGGTATGCACCAGGAATCGATTCATGAGAAAATTGACCCCTCACTCTTTCAACTGCGACAACCTTGTCACTTGTTCAATAGAGGGATATTCTGTCAGTGTCTTTGGTGGTAGCCCAGGAGTGGTGGAAGTCATTGGGCTTGGGTGGAGTAGTGATCCCAATCAGTTATAAATAGACCACACAGTTCTGCAAAGTGGTTGCGACACAACAAGCTACCACAATACAAAACAACTTAAAAACATGGCTCTCAGTCAGGAGTCGCCAGGTGTCGCAACTGGAACCCCTGGATTATCCCTTGCCACCACTGGCACTGTCTTTGTAACCCTTGGAGGTGGCAAAATCAGTAACAAGAACACTTATGGGTGTTGGGGCTTCACTATCCTTGTTTCCTACCCAGTTTTTTATTAAACCAACAGTCAATAGTAATTCATAATTCACTATTGAAGTACAACAAAACAACAGAGTACCAGGAACTGGAACAGGACAGTTATTAGCAGCTATGTAAAATGAAATGCTTTTAAATCTGGGTTGTATGTGTGCATGCAGGACAGAGTGTGTTTGAGAGGAAGTGTGGGCATGTTTAAGATGGTTTCTGTGTCATGAGTGAGTGAACGAGAGTGAGTGACAGGTAGTGAGTAAGAATTAGGTAGGAGGAGTGTCAGTGAGTATGCATGTGTAAGAGTAAGTGAGATTGAGTGGGTGAAAGAGTGAATGCAAGTGAGTGAGAATGAATAAGTAAGAATAAATGAGGGAGTGTTGAGTCTGATGGACTGTGAGTGAGAATGTGGGATAGTGACTGTGTGTGAGCATGAGTGAGTGAGAACAGCAAGTACAAGTAAGTATAAGTAAGTGGGAGTGAATGTGTGAATTAGTACAAATGAGTGAGAATGAATAAGCCAGAGTTAGGGCCATATTTATACTTTTTGACGCAGTTTTGAGTCAAAAACTTTAACGCCGGCTAATGCAATTTTTTGCACCACCCGGGTGTCAAATTTATACTTTGACGCACTGTGGCGCAAAGCATGGGTTAGAGTAATTTTTTTACTCTAACTATTGCACCACATCATAAAGCAAAACAACGTTAACGTGGAGAAAATTACTCTAATCCGGTTTACGACGTCGAAAACCGGATACGTGCCATTTTTCCCCGCAATAGCGTCAAAGAGCAGCGCAAATGCAGCAAACAATGCTGAGTAGCCCCAAAATGGATCCTAGAATGCAGGAGAGACCCCAGGGAGACCCCAATCGACCAGGAACCAGTCAGTAGGACACAGACAAGACCCAGGAGAGGGAGAAGAAGAAAAGGAAGTGTTGTTTCAGTGCAGAGGAAATACTGGTCAGAGAGGTGACGGAACACCAGAATCAACTTTTTGTCACCTCAAAATTACCAATTGGGAGGAGAGAGGCAATTTGACAAAAAATTGTCGACAAGATCAACAGTGTGGCAGAGGTCCACAGAACAGTCACAGAGTGCAAGAAACGCTGGCATGATTGCAAGCGCAGGACCAAGGAAAAAATGGCAAGGAACAGGAAGGCAGCACTGCAGACTGGAGGTGGGAGTCCAGCACTGCAGGAGGCCCTGGACCAGATGGAGGAGATGGTGGATCATCACAGGAATTCAAGGACAGGACAGAGCAGACTACCAGGAAACAACACAGATGCAGGGTAAGTTGCATGGGGGTCAAAAATGCCTAAATGGTAACTGCAAGCAGGGGGAGGTACATACCTACTACACAATGCATGTCAGCCATGGATATCAGGCAGTGGAATGGTCAAAGGGGCACAGGACGTTTGCATGGGCTGTGCAGTGGAAACCAGGAGCACAGCACAACACTACACCAACAACATTCGCATGGGGGTACTCTGCCATGCCAAGGCTGTTGGAAAGGCAAAGCCAGTCCAGGAGGGAAGGGTAGAACGTAAAACTGGGCTGCTGTCACAGGACAGCTGGTATTGCCACAACATGAACTAGGGCTCAATTTCCAGTCTCAGGCCATATCCGCAAGTGGCATTTACCATTGACAACAGTTGCCACTACCACCTGTGCTGTGTGTGCTGGTCAAGTAGCAAATGGTAGTTAGGTGCCCATGGATCAAACACACCCAAAATAGAGGGTTCAGGATGACGATGTTATCAATCCCCTGTAATTCCTAACAAAGTGTAAATCCTGTCAAATGCTCATGTCTATAGGCGCAATAAAACGTCATGTATTGTTACTTACATTATGAAGTACACAGCAGTAATGTCATTCCCATACTGCCCATTCCAGGGTCCACCCCGTGCCTGTGTTACAATAGCTGCAATGCCACCTTGCAACATCGCAACTGTCATACAACAGCATTGATGGGTAGGACATATGTGTCTAGCTAGTGAAACACACCTGCACAGTCATAAGAGGAAATGGAACACTGCCAGGCCCATCAGTGCAATGCAATGTAGCACACATTGGCAAACATCAACATGCCACACTACCAATGCTGACACCTGTATCGTGCCATGCCAATGCTATACATAGTGTGTGCTTGGTCTCAGCAACGTATAGGTGTATGTGAAATATCAGAGACTGGGTCAGTCCCATATTGTTAAGTGTGGTGCAAGTGGCATCAGAACACCCACAGCCCATGCTAGTGGAAGTAGAGGGAGGGTTGAGTAGGACAAGAAGGTGGCAACACACAATTTGGACAGAACCTACACCTAGAGGATGTGACGCAGACAATTCCCCATACTGCCCACACTACATGTGACATGCAGGTGGGGCATAAGCCTGTGAGAATACTAATATTAATGACATGAACAATGAACAGGAACCAAGATTACAATGTCCCACTAATAGGAAGTCACTGACATTACATTACAACTGCCACAACACAGACACACTAATTGTACAATATCTCATTGCAGAGGAGGATGGCTCTCCTGTGGATATGCCTGTCCTTGACTTCCCTGATGACATGGATGACGAGCTGACAACCATTAGCCAAGATGTCCTTGGAACCCTCGAAACCCCTCCTTCAGTCGCAAGGAGGCGCACAGATGTAGCAGCCATCACAGAGGAGCCACCCACCACCCCAGTAGTACGACCTGCCAGCTCCAACCCAGCTGAGGACTCTGATGACACTGATACCACCTTTGAGAGGACAGTAGTGGGAGTACAGCGGGAGCTGGACAAGGAGGTGCAGATGGGGATGCAAAATATGGCAGCCAGCCTTGAGGGGATGCGCCTGTGCATGATGTCATCTACGGAACAGTCAGCAGCCATGCAAGTGCAACAATCCCTACTGCAAGGACTACAAGTGTGTGAGGGATTTCACCACAGCAGTTAGGGAGTTGCCACAACACCTGGCATCCCAAACATTTCACTGCATGCACAACTGCAATCATGATCCCCTCAGGACTGACCTGGCTGCCTACCACAGCGATGTAGCTGCTATACTCAAGAACCAGCTGCTCCTCCTTGTGCAGTAATGCCCTTAATAGCCCCACAGTTGGCAGCTACCGGGAATTCTGAGTCCACTTCTTCAAACACTGAAGTGTGTGTTGCCCCTTCAAACCCACCACCACCAAGGGCAGAGGAGATGATACACACATCAGAAGATGAAGACGTGGAACAGATCACCTTCACCTGTAGGAGTACTTGGTAACACCAGTCCATGCCACATGGGCACTGATTTCCTATGTCTTGTGCTTGTTAACATGCCAGTCTTGCTACAGTTGGTAACATGCACTGTTCTCCTGCACACTGTTTACCTTACCACTATGCACTGCAATTGTCTGTCACTACCTCATTGGCAATTCATGTTCCTCTGCACTGAATGACACTTCACCACAGCATGTCCAATGACATGTCCCTCATAATTGCACTTGTATTGCGTCACAATAGAAGGTGTCACACTAATGGACTTACAATCCTGGACTATGTAAATATTGCACTACAGCACTTTAAAATAAATAGCACTTACACAACCACTTTGTCTCTGTGTAATGTGACACATCAACTGTGTAGGAGATTTGTGATACATGTAACATGTCAGTGGCCACAGAATGTCAATACAACAGTGTAGAAAGAATGTGGTCTGATAACTACGCAAAAGGATCTGGATTTCTATCATCATCTGTGCTTCCTTAGGCTTATTTCTGAAGTTAAAAGATCACAAACAGTATAATGCTGTGTAGAACTGAATATGTCAGGTCCAAAGTATGTACAAGATGAAACTCAATGTGGCCCACATTCCCTTCAAGACAATCATTATATATGTGACATCTGACTCTAAACTTTATTCACACACACACCATACAGCAGGAATGGATGTGGACGAGTATATGGACAATTGCATAACGTGGGAGTACAACGTAAGAAATCATAGGTGTGGATTATGTATACTGAACTTCATAAGATTATGACATCACTCAGCTTATCAAGGTTCACATGAACATCAGGCTGCAGGCAGACGTCCCACAGTGCCCAAGATTCCAACACAGGACTCAAACGATGACAGATTTATAATCACACCAACCTTTACAACACAGTAGGAACCATAGTTACCTTGAGTGGTGGGTGCAAAGGATGGCAGATACATAGAGAAGTAGCTTTGTTATAGCTGCCAATGTGACAGCTCATTTGGAAGTGGGAGTAACCATGTCAAGAATGGGATTTCGATGCAGGATGGAACACAAATGCAAATACAAAATTGACATTGTACACTCATGCAAAGGCCCTGATCCCCAAGCATATGACACATACTATAAAGGAGTACATAAAACATTATTATATCAGTATGAGAGGAAACTTAAACTATGGGAAACACCTAAACTAACCTAACCTAACCTATCCTAACTATACATTAACCACAACTGGCCCTAACAACCGTAAGCTAAACTTACTTACCACATGTAACTAAATACTCTAAACATCAACCCTCCACCCTCCTTATATGACGGGACACGTGTAGGACAACATATACTAACCTAAACACATACTGACTTTTCCTAAACAAATATATATATATAAAATAAAAAAATACCAAAAAATATCTATTTTTCTGTACACATAAACCCCAACATCATCCCCCACCCACCACAAACAAACATGTAATAATATTACACCCCCAACCCACTTATCCTAACTAAACTAACAGCCTACTCTAACCTAACACTAAGCCCCCTAAACCCACTAAAGAAAAGAATGATAAAAGAGGAGGGATGGGACGGAATTATGGGTGAGGATCAAAAGGTCACAAATTGACCCTCCTCAGGATACTCTTAATCTCCTGCAGTCTCCTGCTATTGCGGGCCACCTCCTGCTGCAGCCTGTCCATCCGGTGCAACATATGTTGCATGTCACGTTGTAGTGCCCTGAATTCGGTCATGTCCGATACTGCAGCCGGGGCGTCTGGGTAGCACTTGTTGAAGCTGGTGCTGGCGCTGGTGCCGTGGTTGGAGGAGGTGCAGAGGGTGCTGCTTGTGGGCCTTGGGCTGACGAGGTTCAGGGACCTGCTGGAGTGGCTATCATCCCTAGGGCCACTGTGGTGGTGGCAATTGTGGGCAATGCTGGCAACCCTTGGCTAAATGCCCTCCATACCCCTGTGGCTCTCTCATGACGATATCTCCTTGCCATATTACGGAACCCAGCCTCCACATTGAGTATGTGGCGGTACCGCACTGCCCGCCTCTGAAATTCCCGTATCTCCTGGGCATTCAAGTTGGCAGCTGTAAAAATAGAGACAGGCAAACATTAGTGACATCATTGAGTGATACATGTACAGATGATATTCTAACACTTCATCAAAAATAGCACATGCAGTCCAAATCACAGTACAGATGATAGAATGTCCCTGAGGAATGACATGCCACCACAGCCTACCCATCAACTATCTAACAGCACAGCAATGCACAACAAGGTGTGTACTTAATTAAATGATCTGTGCATATTTGTACTGCTATTAGTCAAATAACAAATGCTGCAAGTACTCAACATGTGACAGGTCGACTAATCAGTATCTTCTGGATTAAATTCAAGGCACACAAGACCTGTGATTTGTATATGGAACTGCCAGGACTGTATGCAGTTAGTAATCATGAGGGGGCATTGTAGTTTGGAACACATGAATGCTTGAATTACATGTCTCTCATCTGTACTGTGACCATCACACCTAGCTACACATATTTTCTACCCCTAACCCTGTGCCGCAGGAGGGGATGGACATGCAACACATACTTTGAAAACATCAAGGACAACCACAAAGCTTTGGACAGCTGTACATGGGTTTAGTCAGTCCATCATAGGTAAGGAGGCCTGCCAACTAGGATTGAGTCAACCATTGGACAATCACATCTACATTCATTTTTCTATTTGCGGACAATTGTCAACATCATTAGATGTCACTGACACATTTCCAAAATCAAGCACATTGATGCAAGCACCAATCTGGTCTTGACCTGCATGCTCACCTATGACATTTCACTCAAGTGCTACGTAAATGGAGTACAACATGTGGAGCTAGATGCTGCGAGACAGTCACCCATACAGTCCTACATGTTCATTAATTAACAGGGATGCGCAAGTCTGTGTGTAAAACTGATGCATCACTGTTCTGTGTGAATTAGGGTATGACTTGCAGACTAAATTATGACACTGACCACCTCCAAATCAATTTTTGGCATACATGAAGCAACAAATCACCTTGTTCACCTACCCATGCCTATTGCACAGCACTCGACTCCCAATATATGACTCTCCGCTGCTGAATGTCTAACTCTTCCATGGAATAATATGTCAACCTCCAGTCAAGTCACATATCAGATCACGTGCCAGCACATCATATCTTGCAATGAGTCCAACACACAGGAGTCAATCACACAACAGCTGCAAACACAACACAGGACAAACATATTAACACTTACTGGATACGTCTGGGTCCGCAAATCGAGCCACTTCACCTATTGTGTAGGGGGCTGGTCCACCTGTAAATCATGGAAGGGTGAGATGTTCTCAATGTCTGCTCACTGTACAAAAGTTGGAACAACAAATCACTGTGTGTGACATTTTATATGATAGAGCTGCACATCAGGCATGTAAACACCCCAACAGACATACCACTGCAAACACGCATTGACACTGTCACTCTAGTGAGTGATAGACACACATATGCACACATTCACTGGCTCTAACAATCATGTGGTGCCAAACATGAATACTCAATTTTGTGCTTAATTCATTCCAGAACGTACTCCATTTTATCGTTTGTAATTGGGAGACACATGCAATGCCACATTCCTGGTGCGCTGCAATACCAGTGACTCAGGTATTGTGGCTTGTGCATCAAGGGACAATGAGTAACAGTGTGATGCTCATGTGGGTTGATTTGCTTTCATGAATTATTGTGCTTTCAGTGGTCCATAATAGGTGTGCCAGTGGTGTATGTAGGTTACATATGCCACATTGGCTGTGTACCCTGAGCCGTATATGCAACCTATGACAACATGATGTCAGGGATCCTGTGTGCTATTTGATGACAATATTAAGCTAAACATGGATTGGCCAGTTCTGATTCAAAACAACAAAAAGATGTATGCTGACAGTGCCTTAGTTGATCATTCTTGACAGAATGCATGGGCACAGGTGTAGTCATTGCACCTGAAATGTGTAACTCTGGGCCTTGTGTACCTATATCAGGTATTGTAAATCACACATTGGTAGAATCAGCCAAGTTGGGTGATCAGTGGTAGTACAACCGAACTGACACTGTCCGCTAATAAAAACATGGGTTAGCAAATGTCCTACTTCTGCAATCATGATGAGGTAGGTCTCTATTTGAAAGCACCTTGGGAATGGCGGCACTCACAGGAATGCTGGCCTGCTGATCTTAGCATACCACCATGTCTGTGACAGCCTTCATACTGAGAAGTTAACATTTGTACAAATGCTGCACTATATCAGCAGGGGTGTAACAAAAGTAAAATAACAACCTATTTCATCACTAAAATAGTATAATGGAAGCACTCAGTGGTCCCTTGCACAACATCATGCTCAAAAATAGTTTGTGACCATTCATTCACAAAGAGCTGGGATCGCATGATGACACATTCACTTTACAAAATAGTTTGGCACTAAAGAGACACAGATGGTAACTGAACTAGCTCAGTACCAGCAATTGCGCCCAAGCCAAAGATGTTGTTGGGCCCTGCTACTCAATGATAGGATTTAAACGCCTACTCCGAAAAGCCACGAGATGAACCTGTTTTGTGCTACTGCAATCTGGTAGCATCCTGGCCCATTTGGGTTTGGCCATGTGAAAGATTATCTGTCCAGATGTAAACACACAGAAACAGTGAACTTAGGGCCAGATGTGTCATTCTTTTTGTGTTGCATTTGCTTCATTTGTTTACTCTACAGCTATGGAAATTAGCAAAATAAATTTGATTGTAGCAAGTGTGCTATACTTTTGCGTCCAGAAATAACACAAATGCAGCACAAACAAAGTAGAAATATGGGCCTAAGATAATAGCGGAGGTTATGAAGAGCTTGGTACGTATGGCCATGAATACTGTTCGGACATGGTTAAAAAAAACTGGGGACTACATTGGTTCCTTGTATTACCATGTGAAATACATCCCATTCCTGGTACACTCACAGGCCCTGATTCATAATTTTCTTTGTGCCGCATTACCATCATCTATTGATCTAAAACCGGCACTAAATTACAAAATAAATTTGTCTTTTGTAAGTTTGTGCAGCTTTTGCGTCAACAAATGATGGTAATGCGTTGCAAATGTTTTATAAATCAGGGCCACAGTTTGTTCAGCTTGCATTCCACATGTCCACAAACATTGCATGCAGCATGTCACAAAATCTGCTACTGTCACTCCAGAGCATTGTACTGTACACATAAGTCAATTTTGTACTCACTAACAGGGCCACCAATCACCACACCCAGGTGGTCCAGCAGGTCCTGCTCTTGGGCCACCAGGTCAGCCAAGCGATGCTTCAGCTGTTGGTCGTTGCGCTGGCTGTTGAATATGCGCCGCAGGTGGAACAGCACGTTTGCCCACCTGAGCCTTCTTGCCTCCGTGTGATACCTCTGTATCACCCGGCCCCCAGCCTCCAACATCGCAGGAGGAAGTATCACATCAGCCACACAAACGCCCCTTGCTCCTCCTCACCCATTCGCCCCAGACCCGGCCTTCCCACCATCTCAACAAAATTAGTAAAGAAAAGGGTAAAGAGGGAAAAACAGGGAAAGGGGGTAGGAAAAGGAAACTTAACTAACCCACAGACAGCCCAACAATACCACAACTAACAATACCCACAAACAGACTCCCAACAGTACAAAGACAAATCTAATTACAATAAATGACAAACAAACACTTACACAGGATACCACAGACACTTACAAAACACCAAAATACAATATCAATAGCACACAGGAGAAAAATTCACAATATTCACAGAGACAGGTTAAGACTCAGCCACACAGTCTAGAATAATCACAGACTGCAAAGTGAAAGTGAAAGTACACCCACTGTACCATTTCTGTAAATAGGATATCCTATTACATCACTTCCTGTCTCAATTGCGGGCCGTTTTTTTGTATTGCGTTAATTTTATGACACTTACGGGGTTTGAGTCAATATTTGTTTACGCATATGCTTGAAAATCCCCCTGCATTCAAGGATCAATACATTTTAAATGGATAACCGCATTCCTGGGGTGCGTTGGTGGAATTAACGCTAGGGACCAATTGATGTATAATGTGTGTGAGTGTCATTTTTTAATGCATATGTGTAATATTTTGACGCGTATGCGTCTTTTTTGACACGTTTGCGTCAAAAAAATCTGTCTTAAACTGTGTTTGTGTGATTTTTCAATTTTTAACATGCATGCAGCCTTAACTATACAAAGATAGGATGGTATGACCTGCAGTGTGTGTTCTAGCGTTTGGGCACATGTGGCAGACTATACTACTGTGGCCCATAATACTCATGTTGTTGTGCAGGATTAGTTCTCTTAACTGACACAACAGCAACACAAACTTTGGAAATAAAATAGGAATTTTCTAGTTTGAGCAGGTGTTGCATCAATAGAGGACAGCAAGGCTACGCTACTAAACAAATAGACTCATGGCCAGTGTGTTTGTGTGTGTGAATTGTCTGTTCAAATTATTGTTGTGCCTCTGTGGGAATGGCATGCAAGCAATTTGGCGTAATGTGCATGTATGAATGTGTTATAAATGGGTATAACCATCAGATGCCATTCATTGAGGTACATCAGTCATGATATGTGTTTGTAATATCTGTTGCGTCTTATGCTGTGTGTACTTCTTTGACATTGGGGACAAAACATTTCCCATGACAAACTATACACAGGAAAGATCAAGGACGGTTGATAATGGCTATGTCACATATGTTACCCCTCACACGTAATGAAATGTTGGATACCGCTTCATGGTCACTTGTGTGTATACTACCCATGAGTCAGGCATTTGAACATGCTAGGTAGGTACCGTGTTTGTGACACAGAGTCTCAAATCCAATCCTAGAATTGTTATGTACACCACAGTTTGACTCATGTACATGACCTATGTTTCTCTTGTGGCTGTGGAGGACCAGCAGACCATGCTACATGTGTTCACATATTTTCCAGTGGTTCATTGCACAAAGGTGTCCAGTTCAGGTGTGTGGCCACGTGTACCCGGTGTCAGTATTTGCATCCATGTTGCCACAGTTACTTGCAGGTCTAGTCATGAGTCTGTGGAGCCAACCCTTGAATTAACAGAATATCCTTCAAAGTAGATTTGACCAAAAGCCAAAGATCAACTAATGGCACACATGGGGATAGTGAAGCTATGGCACAGCAGAACTTTTAGAAGGCTGACGACAGAGCAACCTTGGTGTGTTCAAATACATTATGGATCAGTAATAGGAAAAAGGCAGGTTTCATCACAACATTTGTACACAGGGTGGGCTTTAAAATTCCCACTGCAACAGGGAACATCAGTGCCTCTGTGCTGATTAATCCTACAGCTAGTCACCACGCAACACCCATCAAAAGGTGGCAGCAGAAGTGAATCTGTGTCTGGACCGTCAGGGCACAAACATGTTTTGTCCTTACATACACATTAGCAGCCCTTGTTTGTTGTGCTGGAGGCACAGTACCAAATCCATGCATACAGCCATAGCACACTGTCACTGTTCGTCACTAATGAAAACATGCAAAACCAGACAAGGGACTGGGGCTGGATTAGGCCATTTGAATACATGTCCCAGAACAAAATACGATAAGTAAACTGATTAAAATATACTATACATTTGAGGATTCATCGTAGATCTACCAGACACAATACCCCAGGAGGAAACAGAGGGCATGGAAAGAAACTATGAGACAAATGTAGCAACAGGGAACCTCTATGGTTGACGCAAAGACTGGAACCAGTCTGGCTAACAGGATGCGGGCTCTGTCAGGAACAAACATGAACAAGGCAAATACACAGTGAGCAGACTCTGACTGGGACAAGCAGGAACAACACTGTGGGAACAAAGAACAGTTTTTGCTGTGCTCTGCACTGTTACACAATCCCCCAAGGGCTCTGGTAGACAAGTGATTTGTACGCCAGTGCACAAGGAGATTGAGAAAATGGCAGCTTCAAAGCAGTTCCAGGCAGCAGCAAGGGCAGGGCAGGTTCAAATGGCTGGTCTGCATGGAAGTGCTCACAGGTGTGTGCAGCTTCAGTCTCTCACAAGTCCTGGATTTGAGAATCAAGTTTAAAGGGCCAACTGGACCTTTGAAATGGGAAACAATGGACAGCTGATTACAGGTCTTACCGACTACCAGGCAGTGCATTATCGGACCTGAAGTACATGCAGAATGATGAACTATGACAATGGCATGCCATACTGAAGAGGGAAGCACGCAGGAGTCAGAATGGGAGTCTGGGTGAGTGTAGATGAAGATTCACAGGGCACAAATAGTACATTTACAGCACCCCCTAGAGAAGGGTGGGGAGAGACTTAAAATATGGCAGTGGCAGGACTTATTACCTGGGATGGACTGCGGAGGGTATGTCTTGTGAGCAATGTTTGTCATACCTGGGGCCCTTGTGCTATCCATTTTCAGGTTTGATGCACTTCTTGTCACACATGCTCCTTGCAGAGATAGCTGATGTCACACTTACTGCTGTCAAGGGTCTGGTCATACATTCCTATGACCAATGCAATTGCACATCCACTGCTCATGTATGATGCATGTTTTTACCTTATGATTGATGGTGTCTTAGTTGGGTGTCATCTGCTGCAATGGACCATGTTGGCAACATGGATGTGTCTCATAGCTGTGGTCCTTTGATATTGCCCTTCAAATGTGAAATAGACAGGATATATGTCATTAACACTGTGTGTGATGTTTGCTGTACATTCATACCCATCAAATGTGATGTGGCTTTTGCAGTTTGTATTTCTGCAATGCTCCATTAGGCAAAACTCTGATTATGATTCCTAGAGATCATGTGATGCTTAAATAATTACCCAGAGCATGATTGAGTGATGAAGTGAGGTGTTTAATTACATATGATAACAAAGTGGTGATGGTGACTTTAGTTAGAAGAAGTTTTGTATGATCTGTCGTCTGCAATGCAATCCTGCAGCTGTGTTTGGATGTTCCCCCACATTTTCCCCGACAGCATCCTCCTCCTCCTCCTCCTCCTCTTCAGGCATTTGTTGATCCGGTTCATAGAGGGGAATGTTCCTCTTCACACAAATGTTGTGCAGGATGACACAGGTCAAAATGATCTTGCAGACCATTTCATGGGAATATAGGAGGCTGCCTCCGGTGATGTCCAGGCACCTGAATCAGGACTTCAGGTTGTCAAAAGTCCGCTCAACTATGGTGCGTGTCCTATGATGTGCCTCATTATAGGCATGCTCTGCTGCTGTGCTTGGGTTGGCAATTTGGGTCTTGATCCATGGCTGGATCCCATAACCCATATCAGCTGAAAGAGAAAATGAGGGTAAGTATTTTGTTGTTGGTTGCACCGTGATTGTCACTTTGCATGGCAGTTGTTATCTTGGGTCGTCTGTGACTCATCTGTGCTTGTGGTATTGTGTGGTATCCTGGGCTTCTGTGATGTTCTTTCTGCATTGGGTTCTTTGACTAGCAAAACTGGTGTTTGGCTGATTGACATGATATCTGTGGTATATTTAGAAACTTGCTGTTCAGTGTGTATCTCCCATGCGTTATGTAATGAGAAAGAAGTGTCTGTGTGCCTTCACTGGAGGTGACATGATACTTCCACACACACAATAGATTCCACTGTGGTGGTAACATGGTTGCACTATATGGCCTGAACATCCCATCGAATTCGACATATGTAATTGCAGGTGAAATGCAACAGTGAGGCCCTTTGATTTGGCTAGGTGACAACGCACAACACATCTCTATAATTTGGCTACGCTGAAGTCTTCACAATTGACAATGCACAATCATCCCATGTGTGACAAGTTCTATGCAAACCTATTTTTGTTCCCTCACCGAGTTGGCTCATGGGCAAACGTGCACCTACACTACGGAACTTGCTCCAGGTAAGCTGGCTAACTTGGTTGTAGGGGGGAAGGTTTTACTGTAGGAAGGTCCATCTCCGTGTACATCTGTTATGTATATGGGGAATTGTCTCAATCCGTATGTGTAGCAGTGCGCACTTTGCATTAGTGTCACAGCCACATGTTTTCATAGCACAGTCCACTTCCTTATTGCTAGCTGGCAATGTCACCACAGGAGTGATGTGAGATGTTGCTACTGCCTCAATAATTCCATGTCACCTTCATTAGAGTCAGCGTCATTATGCTATGTGTCTCATGGTGTTTGACCTGCAGCAACACACATTACACACCCCTTACACCGGACGTATTGCTTGGAAGGGTGTGGGATTGACTGTAGCTTTATGTGATATTGAAAGGTTCATCTTCGAAGTTGTACTGCCAGTTAAGGCCATGTCATTGTCACTGTGTGGTTTTAAATTGGTCCAGTGTGGCTCTAGAGTGGCATCTATTGTTATTTGCATCTGTCATTTGTCCATAGGTGTGTATCCCATTGGTTAAGGATATCAAACATGACTACCAGTGTCACACCTCAGTGTCTTCCTTGCCACGTGTCAATGTAGTGGTGTATGTGCTGGGTGTAAATTACTAGGTTTCTGTACTTACCAACAAGTAGGCCATTGCCATATCGTCCATCCTGGAAGTGCGGATTGATGGTACTGTGGCGGAAGATGAATGAATCATGTACACTCCCAGGATACTTTGCCATGATGTTGGTGAACAATCCACGGTGATCCACAATGGCCTGCACATTGATGGTGTGTGTGCTTCCTGTTGCGGTTTAGGTGCTCGGTTGCAGCAGGTGGCACAACCCGGACATGTGTGCAGTCAACGGCACCAATCAGTGCAGGAAGCCATTAATTTGATAAAACCCCTGTTTTGGTCTCCCGCTGCTTCTGCTGTGTGTTGGGGAAGCTGAGGTGGTGGGGTGTGAGGGAGATGATGGCATCAAGTACCTTGGGAAGGAAGGCAGAGAATGAGGGCTGTGAGATCCCAGCAACCAGGGCACCAGTGGTTTGAAAAGAGCCAATTGCCAACATGTGCAGGACAGCTAGCAGCTTGGTCTCCGGTGGGATGATGTGGGGTGACTGCAAGCTGGCTGCCAACTGTGGCTCAATGTGGCGCAGCCGCTTCTGTATGGCTTGCCAGTTTAGTCTGTACCTCTGGACGATGTCATGTTCCCTCAGGCCCTGGAGGGTTGTCCTGGTCCTGAATATCCTCTCCTGCCTTCTGCGTTGCCTTTGGAGTCCATGTTGGTGTGGTGGTAGCTGCTGCTGTTGGTCCTGTGCTCTGCGTCTTCGAGCATGCAGCATGACTATCACCTCCATGTCTTCCTTTTTGAGCAATGATGTTGATTCTGTGAGTTTTCCTTAAGTAGTGGTGTGTTTGCCCCATTTTAACGCCTGCCCTGAACCAGGCGTTAAAATTTGGCGCCTATCAGACGTGCCATTTTTGCACGGTTGGATAAATATGGCGCACGGGTGTTTAAGTCATTTTTTGGATGGGAACGCCTACCTTGCATCTCATTGACGCAAGGCGGTTTCAGGCATCCAGAAAATAGCGCACACTAGGATTTTTTGCCGTTAGACGTGTCTAGCGTCAAAGTATAAATATGGTGTTAAATTTGCGCCGGATTAGTGTCCAAAACAATTACGCTAATCTGGCACAAAGGGAGTATAAATATGGGCCTTAGTGAGAATCAGTGATCAAGAATAAGAATATGTTGTTATGCTTGCAAGTCTACCACTGGCCCAACATTCTCAAGGTAATTCTTGGGTTATAGTGGCACTGTTTTGATGGCTATGGCATAATGGAGGAAAGTATTAGCATTACAAACACCTGTGATTAAAATACTGTCATACAAGAAGTAATATTTGGTATATGGGACACCCATGGCAAAATGATGGTGCTGGTATCCTGGAGGTAAATGTTGGCATGGAACACCCGTAGAGATATGCTGGCATACTTGAAGTATTTCTCTGCATGGGACACCCATGACAAAAACACTGTCACAGGCACATTGGAGGTAATTCTTGGCATAAGGTACGACATCTGTAGCATGTGGGACAGGGAAACCATGACAAAATGCCACATTTAAGAGACAATTTTTTATACCTGGGTCACTCATGGTATATGAACGGCACTAATGTCGAAATGCTATCACTGGTGTATTTTATGTCATTTTTAGCTTCTAAGAGCACCCACGGAATACTGTATGGTGAGCACTGATGACAAAATGGTAGCACTGGTAAAATGGAGGCACATATGCACCCAAAGCACATTTTGAACTGTCACGCTATGAAAGGACTTGAATATTTAATGAGTGCCCTTTCAGAGCCCGTGACTTTTTAGAACATGTATGTGAAAATTGTGATTTAAAACAGATTATATGTCACTATTTTTTCAACAATGTTTTGAGGAAGAGAAATCCTTGCCATCCCAATCTCTCCCTAGAAGAGATGGGGATACGTTGATGTGCTTGCTACAATTTAGATGAAGTATTATACCCACCCACTTCCCAAGATCACAGGCTGGCACTTTAAGAATAAAAGGTATGCAGTGTCTTGATGATCACTGTCTACGTCCTGTAGCTTCCACTGGGACCAGGACATTATGCTATAGGTTTTAAGAACATTAAGCAGTGCAATGAGTGCTCTTCTGACTAAATAATAACAATTAACTAAGTATACACATTTGTTAAAAAGCTCTTGCCATATTTTATTTTGAATACATGAAAAATGAGTGTTTGAATAAAATCAGCATCTCTGTGCTTTCACAAGTGACAATGCCTAGCAAATGACTGTAAATCTAAATGTATGGACAAAAAGGATAATTAAAACCAAACATATAGTTAACATTCAATATATAGGGCCTCATTACGACCCTGGCATTCCTATGACCGCCAGGGTTGTGGTGGCAGTCCGACTGCAACCAATGCAGAACTTCGACCGCCATATTACGACCGCAGTGGTAGCGCCACGGTCAGACCGTTTGCGGCTCCACAACGGTCTGGCTGTGCTGGCGGTCCTAATCCGCCAGGGCAGCAATGAAAGCAGCACCGCCCTGGGCATTACGACCCCCTTCTCCGCCAGTGGTTTCATGGTGGTAAACCCAGCCATGTAAAAAGGCTGGTGGAGACGGGGTGCAGGGTGCCCTAGGGGGGCCCTTGAACTGCCCATGCACGTGGCATGGGCAGTGCATGGGCCCATTTGTCCAGCCCCGTCGCAATGTTCACTGCTTAGCAGACAGTGAACATTGCAACGGTTGCTGGTGCACCCTACGCACTCCAGCATTCTCGCCGGCTCTATTAGGAGCTGGAGACAATGCAGTAGGCTGTTTCCCGCTGGGCTAGCAGGCGGAAACTGAGTTTCTGCCCGCTGACCCAGCGGGAAACTTGTAATGGCCCCGGCAGAGAGGCAGCCATATTGGTGGCAACCTCCCCTTCGGAACTTTGGTGGAAGGACTTTTCCGTCCACCAAAGTCATAATGACGGCCATAGTCTATTTTAGCAAATATACATGGCCATTTATATAAATCTCTTTTTTTTCTCTCCCTATGATGTATCCATACATTTCTTACTACAGTGTACATAGGTGAAACCATTCAATTCTGGCAGTTTGTGGTCTAAATAATTTAGATTGCAAGTGCTGTTCTGTGTTATGTGGTACTATAGCCTCTTCAGATAAACATAACATTTTTCATGTAACACAACGAGAAATGATTAATGCGCTCCTGGCATATTATGTTAGCACCATGATATAGGAGGTATCTAAAATAGACATTTGTCGCTGATGTGTTATAAGATTAATCTTGCACTTATTATTGAACTTCAGTGATGACAATTACTTACTATGAAGATTTAGGGTCAAAGGCCATATGATGTCCCTTACTGTAATGTAATTAAGATCAAAAGGTATGTGTTGTCATTTCTGCAACCCCTGGTATTTTGGTGAATCAAAGCTTAAAAATAAAGTTTTGGTATGTCATGGGACTACCTGAAACGATCATGAAATATCATGAAAACATTCAAATGCATACTACTATGTTCTATGACCTATGCTTAATCCACCCATACAACAAAAAGGCACATTCAACATGCTCAAGTTGAGAGCAGGACCTAGTTTTAAGTAGGGCTCTATTGCACAAAGAATTTAACTAAGCAGGTAGTAGTTTTTAACTGGTGTTCCATGGCACAAAGAATTTAACAGGCCTCTCACCACACTCCCAGTGCTATGTTTCGGGAATATAATGACTGTGAATGCCTATAAATAAGAACTTTGGGGCTGACTTAGGGTTTGCAGAGAGGGGAACGCCATTGCAACAGTAATGGAGTGCCCTCTCTGCCAGATTATTGGTTCATCAGTCTAATTTAGGGGTGGGAGGACTGCCAGGTTTAGACAGACGGAGTAAAATGTACTTTGTAGGGGTAAACCTTCCTCCGATGGACTGACGTAATAGAGTTAAGCCATCCAGCCATGTGCCCTATTTAGAGTGGGCAGCTGGGTATTTTTTTGTTTTTTTTCTATCACCACCAGCTATAACCTAGACAGTAAAAAACAAAATAAAAATGACCCCCAAACTTTGAAGTTGTTCTTGGCACGTCTTTGCCATGACGAGGTAATATTTCCCAACGTTAGCTGAGACACTGGGCTGTCTGTCAATCATCAATGGGACTCCATTGAGAGAGACAGCTATCTCATGGAGAGTAGATTCCACTGCATGAATATTCGCCTGCAAATTGGACTGTTGGAAAAAATGATCTTCCCAGGGAGCGGTAATAGGCTATCTAACAGGCATGCAGGTGGTCCAGCACCGACATGGTTGTCATCTGGGTGGTAGTGAGGGACGGGAATGATGAGCAGACACCTGTTCCTTACCAGAGTGTCCTCTCCCTCAGATGAATGAAAGACCAGAAACCCACCTTTATGGGAAGTGTATGCAGGAGACTGTGCAACGGCACCTGTGAGTTGAGGGCTCTGTGGGGGTTAATATTGCTTACAGAGTGTGATTCCTGAGACTGATAAGATCTATTTTTCAAAGAAGACTGCACATGAAGGTGTTTCTTTTTCAACTTCTTTAGGGAGGTCTTGTAGTTTTGTAATTTTTCTTACCAGAACACTGACTTTCTTAATGAGCTGGCACAATTGGTTATATAGTGTAACTTTATTATAGCCTTCTATTATAGATTCTACTTCAACATTTCTTGTTGTTAGGTTCTTTCTGTAGGCCCTACATTTTAACCTGCAGTAGATTGCAGTATGGCATCCATATTTGTAGTTAGGTCTGTTGGACTGGAGACTCTGACATCAGTATTTCTAATTTGGTGATTTTTTTGCCCATCTTGATTTCTTTAGGTCCTTTAAGCTCATTATTTCTAGAGCCTGCCATATTGGGCTTGTTCAATCTAGCACAATAAGAGAAGTCACAAAAGGAACTCAGAAAAAGATTCTGAATTGAGAAACAGAACTCAGGCTGTTAGATCACCAAGGTGCTTAGCTAATGGCTGCTGGCTGGCAATCCTTAGAAGTGATTTTGGAGGAACACTGCTGCCCAGCTATGTGGGGGCAACAATGTCCTCCTCCTTTTCCAGTTCCTACTCTTCCTCGACCAGCTGCTGCTCCTCCTCTTCTTCTGAAGCAGTGCTGGCTGCTGAGATTGTAGCCTGGAGAAGGATTGGATTATTTCCTCAGATTGCCTACCATCCTCTGCTTGTAGATGGTCTGGCATCATTGTTCACAGAAGTAGCCCCAGTAACAGACAGAGGACGATACAAACAGCGTAAGTACATCAAACATAGTTTTGTGTCTAAACAGTGCTTTAAATGGCATGGTTCTGCCTAAAAAATATAAAGTATCTATTAGTACCATGTCCACATAACGAAAAGTGAAATTACGGGTTAATCTAGGCTCTATGCTTGGAACTATAATATCTCAACAATGGCAACTCAAGCCACTGATTTATTTGCATTATAGGTAACCTCAGTGAGGTCAGCCTGTGTCGTTGTAGTTGGTGTTGCCAATGAATTACCTGATCCCACAGTTATAGAGATAAGAATTATGTTCAATGTATATTGTCAATCTGCAAAGAAAGTCAGCTGACACATCAAAGATACATAAAAGAAAAGAAAACAATAATCACAAATAAAGATACTTTTGACATTTTATTTATTATTATAAATAGATAAATGAGTTGTTGAAAGGACTAATGATGCCATATAAAGAAAACAACTGCTGTCAGGATGTCCCCTGATGCCATCTGTGTTGATGTTCGCATGGGCGAACGCCAGGGGTCGTCCTATGACAGAAGCTGACAGGAGAGAGAGGAACATACACAGGGAGTAAGCCATCCTGAATCATACAACATGATCTTTAGATTGTTTGAATACTTATTTGGAGAATCACAAAGATTCCTCTCCTGCAAATTATGACAAGGTATAACAGATACTTTATAATGCTTCCTTTACATTGCCAATTCTAGAGGAAATTTTATATAATTTTTTCAACAGTTGCATTACATACTGGTCGGGTGCACATAGGGATGTGTGACAAAAACATACGGCTACCCTTTCAGTAACAAATAAAAAGGTTAGACCAAAGCCAAAAGAGTAGACATTTCACTTACTAGTCTCTACCATCGGTGTGCTGTGTGGTGCTAGTCCAGGTTTGATGCAGTGCTAGGAGCAGAGATGGATGTTGTGCTAGGTGATAGATTGGACAACAACACAGGGCCTTAAAAGGAAAAAGACAACGTAGGTGCCTATAATGGTACAACAATATAAATGTTAAGGTCAGATTTGACTACATTTATAAGCCATTACGAAACACGTTTTGAAAAATAATGTAAGAGTTTAACAACCAAGTCATAGAAATCCCATATAGCGTGCTAGTGGCATTGAGGCTATTACAAAACACACTGTAAAGAATAATGTTAGAGTTTAACAAACCAAATCATACAACATGATCTTTAAATTGTTTTAATACTCATTTTGAGACTCATAAAGATTCCTCTCCTGCAATTTAGGACAAGGTCTAACAGATACTTTATAATGTTTCCTTTACATTGCCTGGTCCAGAGGCAATTTTATATAATTTAGTCAAGAGTTGCAGTACTTACTGATCATGTGCAAATAGGTATGTGTGACAAAAACATACAGCTACCCTTTTAGTAACAAATAAAAAAGTTAGATCCAAAGCCGAAACAGTAGACGTTAGACTTACTAGTCACTACCATCTGTGTGCTGTGTGGTGCTAGTCCAGGTTTGTTTGGTGCAGTGCTAGAAGCAGAGATGGATGTTGTGACAGGTGATAGATAGGACAACAACATAGGTCCTTAAAAAGAAAAAGACAATGTAAGAGTCGATAATGGTATAACAATATAAAAGCTGAGGTCGGATTTGACTACAATTGTAAGCCATTACAAAACACACTGTAAAAAAGTAAAAAAATTTAAACAAGCCAAGTGATAAATATCCCACAAAGTTTCTAGTGGAATTGAAGCTATTACAAAATACATTGTAAAGAATAATGTTAGAGTTTAACAAACCAAGTCATAGAAATCTCATACAGTGTGCTAGTGACATTGTTAGTATAGGAACATAACTGTATGTATAGATGGGTTGCATTGAAAGACCTGGTGTGTGTGTTGTCATGCTGCACTTGCAGTGATCTTGTCCCAGCCCAAAAAACGAATTAATCTCAAAAGAGTGGCTGTATGAAAAAGGTAGGAATGAAAGCAATATAATTGAAACATTTAAGTGTGCCTAACAATGTAGGCACTGATGAAGGACAGATATGGGTGATTAATTATAGGTTTGCCTTTAGTGAGAGAAAGCTGGCACCACAGGAGTGTTGTGGGAAAGAGGCAGCCCATATAGCAAGTGGGGGTACACTGCGGAGAGGACAACCTCCTCGAGGGGATTAGATGGAGACAGGATCCAGGTGCCCCAACAGAAAGAGCTTATGAGAGCTGAATCCTGGAGAACTTCTCCTTCACCCACTTCCTCTCATCTGGCCAGTTTTTCTATATCCCCCCCCCCCAAACTGGGTGCCTCTTACCCAATGCACTGACAGAATCTGGTTACCTCCTGCCATAAGGCTGCCTTTTATGTACCACTGAGGGTGAATAGAGGCAGCACAAATAGTTTTTGTAATGTTTTACCAAAGGGTTGTCTCCTCCTCAGTAAGATTTATTTTCCTATTGAGAAGTGGGGTCTGCATCTTTCAGGCAAAATGTGAGGGATGCAAGAGTTGAAAGAACACAGCAGACTAGCTAGAAGAAGACAGCTATATTTATTATTGAATCCTATAACAAAGCATGAACATCTGAGGAAGGCACTGATGCTTGCAGAACTAACTATGGCGTTGGCTCACAGCTACTTTATCACTATTAGCAACACAAGTACAATTAAAGGAACACCACATATTTTTGTACTCCTTACCTGAGGATGATGTATTGAAGTAAAAAAAACTGTAGGTTTTCTTTGTCATGTTGAGTTTGCAATCCTTTGTAGTTGTCTCACTTGCATGACAAGGGGATGCTTGTTACTAAGGCAGGCCTCAGCGATAGCTGAAAAGGACTTCATTATAATATCTGTAAGGCTGCATTAACCAGGACTTTCCAAGACGGGACATCAATCTGAGCACTAAAAAAATGTTTGGGGGGGTGGCCATGTAGGCCAACATGGCAGACGTGTTTTAGAGAGGCTCCTCATCCCGCCTGCATCCTGCAGCCATTCTGCCTGACAGCATGGTCCCTGGGGACACTGAGACAATTGCAGTGGTCGATGGGGAGACGGGAGCAGAATATTTCGGGCTAGGGGGACGCCAAACCGGTGCAATGTGCCTGCGGAGCCCGTCTGACTTTAAGATGGTGGGCGCTGCGTGAAACGAGCCAGAGGCGATCCTTGCAGTTGGGGGCTCTGTTGTGTGTGTGTGGCAGCCGGCCCATCCCTTAGTGCCCCAGACCTAGTGATCCTGGAACTTGCTCCTGTGTCCTTTGGAGCCCAGGTGGCAGAAGTGAGGACAGACTTGTTGGAGGGGGGGCATCCTGACGGGGCCTGCTGCTCGGCAGGGCTTTGCCCGTGTGGGCGGTGTCTACATCAGAGCACTCCCCCCTGCGTGGGTCATTGCAGGCCCCCTCCTCCTGGGCTACCTGGTGACCAGTGGGGCTCTGTGGTCTCTGGAACCAACGAGGAGGACTGCCTGAGGCGCACGCAGATGTGCAGCCCCCCGATGGAGAGGCTGTGTAGAGGAGCACATCTTGAGAAGGGGAACAGGGCCCACCTGGCTGGGGAAAGTGATGTGTGATCTGGCCTGAACTGCATGCAGGAGGCCTTTGGCATCGGCCTGGGCTTTTGATGCAGATCTGTGGGAGGAGATTGGGGCATGAGTGGACGGGACCCCCAGGGGTTGTGTCTCCCCCTACTGCATGCCTGGATTATCTGTGACCGGACTTTGATCTGCTGATCTCCCACCTCCCAGGAGCTGTTCTCAGGATGGGGCCTTGTGTTTGGCTTCGGGGGAATGGCGTGTGCTGGAGGCCCGGGCCTGGGGGGAATTGAGTTACGTCCCCATGGCCGACCCCCTAGAGTGTTGGGGTGGGCTGCCAGGCCTGCACCTGATTCAGGTGACAGACGGCGGGCGGTGATCCCCTGGGCTGGCCCTGGACTGGTACTGCCTCCTACTGGAATCTAACTGTTGTCGGTTGGGCTTGCTGGTGTCCGCCCTGTGGCCTTTGGAGGGCAGAGTCACCTTGACATAGGCTGCCCAGGCCGACGCCTCCCACGCCGGCCCAGAGGAAGATGGACCAATATAGGATCCCCGCTCCCACTACAGATGACACCGCAGGAGTGGCTGGTTCTCCCCCAGGGCCCTCCTCGCAGCAGCCACACCTCACCACCATCCTTAAGGCAATCCAGGACCCCAGGGATGCTGCGGAACAAAAAGTTGACTATCCCTGAATAGACTTCTCACTGATCCGTCAGGACTTGTGGAGGGTGACGGGAAAGGACAGCGAGGCAGGGATGCGCATTTCTACAATGGAAGACGACCTGACCACCCTCAAAAGTCAGGTCTAAAAAAAAATGTCCGCAGTGGCTGTATTGCACAAGCGAGCAGAGGATGGGGAGAACTGGGTGCAACGCAACAACCTGCGCCTGGTCGGCCTGTCAAAAAAATTTGGAGGACCCTGATCTAGCCACAGTCCTTGAGACATGGTTTTGCCTCTGGGTGCCCTCCCCCAAATTTATTATAGAATGGGCACGTCGCTCCCTGGCATTCCTGGCGCCTGTGGGCGCTCCACCTCGCCCGGTGATCCTGAAGATCCTACATTTTAGAGATCGTGATGCAATCCTACACGAGGCCAGGGACCAACCTGATCTCCGCCACCAGAACTCTAGAATTATGATATTTCTGGACTACTATAGGGCGGTGCAGCAAAAACGCAGGTCCTTTGAGCCCATTAAGCAGAAACTTAAGTCGCTGAATCTTCAATAGATGCTTCTCATCCCAGCCCACCTTACGGTAATTTTTCAATCTCCCTCATACTTTTTTGAGACTTCGGCCAGGGGTGGGAGTGGGCAGCAGAAAAGTGCACCTTGCGGACCCTGAAGCGGAAAGATGGACTAGGGGGGGTCTTGGAGATCCTGGGAGGACCTCCCTGCCGGCCCGCTCATGGCAGAAGCACTCCTGCTCATGGAAATCAGGACCTGTTCGTAGGGAGGAGAGGGGATGCCCTGAGGCCTCGCCGTGGCCACCCTGCCCTCTTTGTCTCAACAGAGGAGATGCCGACTCCCTCAGACTGACCACAGACATTGAGTGCTGGGCCGACAGGGAGCGGTCCGCTTGCTGGGACCTGGGCTGGTCTGCGCAGCAGCTACTAGCGACCGCTGGACCTGGAGCGGCACTCATGGGCTGGGTGCCCTGAACTGCTTTTGCTTAACAATCAGCTGCTGTCAGGTGACATATCCGTATCTAAGGCATGACTTGGCTGTGAGGTCCCCCAACTGAGTTGTTTTAGCTTGCTGGTTATTGCACGATGTATTGGGTAGGGACAAAAGATGCTTCAAGGGTAGAAGTATGGGGTGAGAGGTGTTGGGGGGGGGTTCATGAAGAGTTGCTTTATGTTGGTATGTTTGCTTTAACTTTTTGTTTTCCTAGTGAGCTGCGTCCACAGTGAGTGCCTTATCTGACAAATGAACAATCCTGTTTTCCCAGGGTGGCCTACACCCACAGAGGCCCGGTCATCTGAAGGGGCTCGGCTGAGCCCACCACTCATTTGCAACCTAACACCATGCTTAAAATACTCTCTTGGTTAGACCCCATAAAGAGATCAGTCATCCAGAGATATATTAAAAAGTATCACCCCAATGTTGTTCTCCTGCAGGAGACCCCTCTGGCAGGTACCCAGTGTGCTTTTCTGGGCCGTTTTGGCTATGATCGGTTTACCATGCTGTTTTTTCCAGAGGCTTGAGGGGGGTATCCCTCATGCTCCATAAATCCTTTCCCATGTCGGTAGCCAAGATCCATGCCAACCCTCAGGGGAGGTATATTGCCACAGAAGGCCGAATGGCTGGTAAGAAATTCAACCTGGTCTCTTGTTATGTTCCTCCACAGATGCTATGTACCACACTGGCGAGGTTGCAGATCCTGCTGTTGACCCTTCCGCAGGGTACTACAGTAAGAGGGTGCAACTTCAATGCGGTCCATGACTCTATCTGAGACACCTCCACTGACCCTCGCCCTCGCCAGTGTTCCAGATCGACATGCTTGTCAGCAGGCGTGGACTCCGTGGGCCTCTTTGACGCGAGGCATTCATGGCACCCACAGTTGGAAGCGTTCACCCACCAATCTGTGGCTCATCACACAGAAGCTCCGATAGACTTGCCTGAGCTCCCAGCGGTGGACCTCCTGGCCTTGACCTCGGTCCAGATTCTCACCCGCAGTATCTCTGAGCACGCCCCCAACCTTATGACATGGGGCACCACCTCACAAACTCTGCACCCAATGTGGCGTTTTAGCGCATGGTCCTTAGAAGATCCAGATTGTGTGGAATTCATAGACCAAGAACTATAGAATTATTTCTGGGAGAATTCTGGGTCAGTGCTGTTGGCAATGGCCCTATGAGCGGCCGGTAAACCTCCCCTGAAGGGAATCATTAAAGGATTTGTCAGACGGCGAGAAGCTCTGCAATCTCAACATATAACTGGGCTGGAGGACAGAATAGCGGACCTGGAGCGCCTGGTTTGAAGGTCGGACGGGGGCAGCTGGGGAAACAATTGACGCTCTTGCGCATGGAACTTTGACAGGTGTTCCTTGCAGAAGCTAGACAATGCTGGCATGCCTAGACGCAGAAAGTGTATGAGCTAGGTGAAAAGATCGGGAAGCTGCTGTACTGGTTGACGACTCACAATGTGTCAGCCTGGGTGATACCGCTTATCAGGGATCAGGCGGGTTCTGTGCAGGAGGAGTTGCCTGTGATCGCCCACACTTTTGCCTCCTGCTACAGGGATCTTTACGCACAGGTCCTGTAGCCACCGGATGAAGAAGAGAACCCCATTCTTGGGGATATTCCACTGCCCTCTATTCCATCCTCTTCGGCTAAAGAGCTGGACCCTTCCTTAACAGAGGAGAAGGTGGATGATGCCATCCCAGATCTTCAATTGGGGAAAACCTCTAGCCCCGATGGGTATCCCATTGAATATTATGAGAAGTTCCACTCACACCTGGTGCCCCATATGCTGAATGCTTATAAGGAGGCCTTACACTGCGGTTCCTTCACCGCGGGCCTTTATTGTGCCACAATCATGGTCATACACAAGGGTGACCTGGCCGGGGACCAATGTTCATCTTACCGCCCCATTTCATTGATCAACGCAGAATAAAAAATATATAAGATTCTGGTGACCCGACTGGCCTGCTCCTGCTCTATCTAATCCACCCTGATCAATGTGGGTTAATGCCGGGCAGGAGCATGCGTCACTGCATCAAACGGTTTGGCACTCCTGCTGGTGGACTTCCACAAGGCTTTTGCCACTCTTGTCTGGAACTTCCTAGAGGATGTCCTGATGCAAATGGGCTTTGGCTTGACATTTCAGAAAATGGTCCATCTTCTTTGCTATAACCTGACAGCTCTGGTGCGGGTCAATGGCATCATGTAAGACCCCTTTTCAATCCAACAAGGGACGCGTCAGGTGTGCCCCTTTTGCTGTTTGCTCTAGACATCGAACAGCCGGCCTGCCTTCTACGCTGTGACATGCTGACCAATGGCTTGAGATGGGGGATCGGCCAGGAGGATCGTGTGTCCTTATATGCTGATGACATCCTGTTTTTCCTAGGAGGGCCCCAGAGCTCCTGACCCTCAAGAGTGAGGCCTCGGGTCTGCAGCTTAATCCCAAGAAGTTGCTACTAATGGAAGTGTGGGGAGATGCAGAGGCAGTATCTGGTGCCCAGACATCCCAGTGAGACAAAATGTGTTTATATATTTGGGAATATACCTTTTCCCACTTCTAAATCTGGTTTGGCAGCTTAACTTTCAGCCCCTCTCTCAGACCTCTGTTCTGGATCTGGCCTGCTGACGTGGCCTGTTGCTTAATCCTTTGGGTCGAAATGCCCTCTTTGAAATTATCTGTCTTCCTCACTATCTTTATGTGCTGGCAGACTTCCCACATGCGGTACCTGATTCTTGGTTCCAGACCTTTACTTCCAATCTCACCTCCTTTACGTGGGCGAGAGGGCACCACAGAGTGGCTTTCTGCCCCAAAAGGAAATCTCCCTACGAAGGTGGATTGGGTGTATCAGACATCTACATATACTACCTAGCCTCCCAATTAGTACCGGTCAATGAATGGTTCACTAGTGGGTAGGGTGACCCAGCTTATCGACTAGAAGTTACTATCTGGCATTCAATGGCCTATTAGGTCTATTGTACAGCGGTCCACTTCCGCCGGCCACCCTTGACTGTACGCGGGCGGCAGTGCGGTGCTGGAGGGCGGCCCTACGTCTGACAGGTTGGGATCGGCGGCTTACCAAACTGATGCCTTTATGGAAGGACAAGTGGCTGCGACAGGTGTCTCGGTTGGAAGGCTTCAGGCAGTGGGACTATATTGGGATTACCTACCTGGGGGACATGTATGATAGTGACTATCTAATGCAGTGACTCCCAAACTGTGGTCCGGGGACACCTGGGGGTCCGCGAAGCCTCCTCAGGGGGTCCGCAACTTCTTAGAAAATAAAATAATATTAACAGATTAGGTCCCCAGCTTTTAATAATGACTCAGTGGGGGGTCCCCGGAATCCAATAAAAATTCAGTGGGGGTCCCCAGGCTCCACGACTGATAAAGTGGGGGTCCACAGAAGTCAAAGGGTTGGGAACTACTGATCTAATGTCTTTCCAGCAGCTGAAGGACCAATACGCCCTGGCCAACACCCAGTTCTCCTGCTTTCTCCAGGTGCGCCACGCCCTCCGGACCCACCTGCCGCCCGATTTATCCCTTCCGGATCATAGCCCACTTGAAGCTAAACTGCTTATGGGCCTCCTGGGGAAGGGAGCCATTACCCAGATTTACCACTCATTGCTTACTAATGCCCCTGACAGCCTTGCCACAGAGCAAGACAAATGGACAGCCTGGGCAGGAGAACTGGATGAGGACAACTGGAGGGAAGCATACCTTGCACCTAGGGAACTGGCCATATCCGCGTGCTTACGGATGGCACAAATTACTTCTACATGACGTACCTATTCCCATGGTGCCTGCAGGTTGTCCGAGATGTGGTCACTTGGAGGCACACCTTCTGCAAATAGCCTGGGAATGCCCGGGGATGCACCTCTTCTGGGAGGCGGTGGGGTGGGAGATCTCTGGGGTCCTGACGTGTCTGATTGAGCTGATTGTTAAGGTGGTGCTGCTGTGGCTTCTAGAGGAGTTGGGTGGGCCGAGGGCAGACCAAACCTTTGAGGGGGTTGCATGCCTAGTAGCTAAAAGAGATATTCCTCAACTGTGGAGAAACCCTGTGGCACCATCGATGTCTAAATGGCGAGCTGGGGTTGACTGGTGCTCCCAACTAGAAAAGCTGATACATGAATCAAGGGGATGCCCTCGGAAATATGAGAAAATCTGGGGGAAATTGGCAGGCTTCTCATGGTTTTCCCTAATGAGTGGAATAACTTTGTTACTGTGGAGAAAATGGTAATTTTCCTCAGGTGTATTTACATGCTTTTACTGACTGGACAGATATGTGCTCACTGCCTTTGTTCTACTATTAAAAGAAATAAAGTTGGCTATAAAAAAATGTTTAGGTGGCCCACAGAAAAATGCCAATTAAAGAATTAGTTTTACTAGAGATAGAAATTAGACTTTTGCCCATTTCTGCTTAGAATAACTACACAAGAAACAGCTGAAATGCCATTATGAGACACAAAGGATTCGGAATAATAAACTACTACATAGATCTGTTTTGTGGGTAGAATGTTTGATTCAGAAATCACCACTTCATGGGCGGCCTGATTCACAAAGGAAAAAGTACACTTTTGTGTTAAGTTTACTACTTTTCTCTATCCACAAACTACGTGAAGAGTTTTACGACGTCGCACTCCCTATACTTGGTCCCTATGGTTAGTTAGTTACACAAAGTTCTCCATACATGAAGACGTCACACCAGGAATTCAGAACTCTGCACACTTAAGTATAGGGAGGGCACAGGCGTAGAACTCTATGTGCAGTTTGTGAATACAGAAAAGTAAACGAACAAAAAAGTGTACGTTTACCTTTGTCAATGAGGCCCTATGTCCACAGGCAGAAAACAAGAGCTTTAGTAAAATTCCAACTTACAAAATCACAAGGAGCTACTGTTGTCATTCCAACAGAAAATTTATGACAGAAATAGCAGACAGAGTTTAGAACAAAATAGAGAAAAATAGAGGAGAATTTCAATGAAATAGCCAGTATGAAAACTAGGGATCTTGGGATCGTCTGAAAATAAACCGAGTTTAAGGGAATTGTGCTGTTTCTTTGAGGTGTACATAACAGTGTTGTCCCTCACTATGATGGCAGAGGAAATATCGTTTCTAGCATCCAATGTGAGTTTTCAGCCAATTAAATTTAAACTTGAAAGGTAATTCCCAGTTGAAATCACAAAAAATGTGTGTTTTCTATGGTTTAAAGTAAAATCTTGTGGGTGGCCTCTTACTTTTTGCCTGGTAGAGACATTAGTTTTGATCTCTGTATGGATACAAATTGGCACAATTACATTTGACAAAATGGGCTATTTGTTGTGATTTGATACCATGTCGAAACTCTAACCCACACATGGGAAAAGAGAAATTAACTTAAAAGCATTTTCCCACTGCAATATCAGTTCTAAATAGCAGCATTGCTATAGTCGGGATAAAACAAACACAAGAGGTGCTTGATAATTCAAACACAAAAGGTGCTTGGCAGGTGGACGTACTATCACATTAACAGCTGAACATTATGCAAGCTCTAAGCTACAAGCTATAAAAAAAAAGAAAGAAAAAAGCAGTTTTCGCAGGTTACTGACGTTGAAATAGGTTTCTTGTAAGGTCCTATGTCCCTTCACCTCCCATCTGCAAGAAATCTTGACCTAGGATGCAATACTGCTTTCTGGGTGACCTTCAGTTCCTATTTAGCCATAGGAAGTGCACAAGCTGTGGCTGTTTTCACTTCATTGTCAGCAGAATATGAATGGAAGAATTGGGTACCAATACCTGCTTCAGACTGCACCCATCGAAGAATTCATGACAGCATTTGAAAGAAACAATAGAGCGCAGATCAGGCACTCTGGGAAATTACTGATCTACATACAGTTCCCAGAATGCTTAGTACAGATGCTGCCACTAGGACTCACTCATGGACTTACCACAGTGGTGTGAAGATGAGAAACTGGTGCCATGCATGGCAAAAAGCTAAGCTGTGTTGCTAACATACAAAGACCCACGTCTGAAGGGATTTTTTACTGAAGATTCCAGTCAGGCAAGTAAAAGGTGTGGTTTTATTTCAAACAGGAAGTGCTGGCATTAGAATCAAAGGAAATGAGCATCTTTGAATTGTAGTTCCCTAGCTTTGGAGTGGGAGTGGAGATGCTACTGCTTATCTTATGCGAGTTCTGGTCACTTTAATGCACATGCCTATCTGGGTTCTGCATGAAATTGTCCTGGGCTGACAGCTGCCGCTCAGTGGAATACAATTTTACCTGGGCATTTAAATGGAATATTTGTCTGACTTTACAGTGCCCTTGTCGATTCTGCACTGTGAAACAACAGGTAAGTTGGGCGACCAAACTGGCTTTAGCAGTGCCATGAACATGTTTAATCACAAGGTTCATGTCATCATCTTCTCAAAGGTCTCTCACCCCTTTCTCCACAAGTCAAAGCACAGACTAAACAGTGTTTCTAAATCTATGTCCTGCTCCACAACCGAGCTGGATAGGAGAATGTGCGGCTTCCAGGAGGTCTTACTCTGATTAAGTATATATCCTCACTTATACAAGTGCATATATGCTCATAGATGCCATTGGCCACACGTCATAAAGACTTGGATTTTATGCCTGGATTTTTAAGGGATCTTAGATGGTTAGTAACGTACTGTAACCCTGCAATTAAGAGATACGTATAGCTGAACAAAGCACCCATCCATGTTGTATCTACTAGGCAATATATTTCTATATATTTAACTTGCAAAATCATCTTATCCCCAAATGCTTAGCCAGCAATGATTTATTATTCTTTCAAATGGAAAACAAAATCACGTATAATAAAAAAATATTCTGGTTTGTTTCCATTAAAAATCACAGCAAAGGATATACAAACTTGTTTTTGAAATTTAATAAATGAAATAGTCTTGTCTTCTTACATCTGACTTATTAGCCAGATATGGTTTATCAAGGGCAAGACACAACCACTGAAATGCATTTATATGAAGAAATGCCATACCAACCTAATTGAAGAGAATTAACATGCATTAATCATGAAGTCCCTAAAGAATAGTTGGACAATTGCCCCCTAGGTCTTTGTCAGTTTATGAAGTAAATTAACAACTTTTAAGGAATTCTCAGAGAATTTCAGGAGTTGTATTGGGATTCTGAAATTGTCCCAGACTTCTATGCCACACAAAAGTGCATTTGCAACCACTGTTTACACTAAAACATTTTTCCTACAGAAAGAAAACTCTTGACTATAAAACTTGGGGCTGTTCATTTCCTAAACCTACCCCGAAAATGCATTTATTACAGCTCTTCACGTAAGAGCATATTCAGGATAGGGGACTACCTGCAACTGGCTGCAAACGGTTGGTGAACACACACAAACATCCAGTTACGAGTTCACCGATATTAGCTGTTGAACCTACCCAGGAACGAGAAACATCCCGAACCACGACTCCAGAAGAACAAAGTTGTGAACAACGAAAGCGGAACAACGCGTTCGTTAACCACGACTTCGTTCTTCTGTGCCTTAACCACGCATGTGCTCAACAACGCACATGCGTGGTTAAGGCACAGAAGAAGGGAGTCGGTTTCAGAGGAGGACGCGGTCAGGAAAGTGGGGCTGGGGCTGTTTTAGGGGTGGGATGGGGGTCGGAGTTTTTTTTTGTTTTTAGGGGCAGAGGTGGGGGGGTCGGGTAGCTTAGGTTTTAGAAGGGGATCGCAGTAGTTTTAGGGGCTGGGGGCGGGGTATTTTTAGTTTTTAGGGGTGGGGTGGGGTGGGGGTCGGACAGTTTAAGTTTTAGAGGAGGGTGGGGGTAGGGGTAGTCAGGTAAGTGGGGCTGGAGCAGGGCTGGGGGTAGTTTTAGGGGCGGGGGTACTTTTATTTTTTTAGGGGTGGGGGTTAGGGTAGTTTTAGGGGTGGGCGTAAGGGGTCAGGGTAGTTTAGGTTTTAGGGGGGTCGCAGTAGTTTTAGGGGTGGGGTGTCAGGGTATTTTTAGGTTTTGGGGGTGTGGGGTCGGGGTAGTTTTAGTGGGGTGGGGTTGAGGTATTTTTAGTTTTTAGGGGCAGAGGTCGGGGTAGTTTAGGTTTTAAGGTGGGTTGCGGTAGTAGTAGGGGAGGGTTGGGGGTCGGGGTATTTTTAGTTTTTAGGGGTAGTTTTAGGGGCAGGGTCGCTGAAGTTTTAGGATGGTGTTGTCAGGGTATTTTTAGTTTTTAGGGGTGGGTGGGGTTAGTTTAGGTTTTATGGGGTGGGGGTTGGGTATTTTTAGTTTTTAGGGGGGTGGAGGGTCGCAGTAGTTTTAGGGGCGGGGTAGCTTAAGTTTTAGGGGTGGGAATCGGAGTAAGGGGGTAGGGGTAGAATTGTTTTTAGGGTCAGGGGTGGGGTACAATTGTTTTAGGGATTGGGGATCAGGGTGGGGGGGTCGCATCCTGGAACCACGCATGCCGTTCCACGCACGCCTTTACCAGGAATGCCTTTACAATGAAAAATCATTTTCAAGGCATTCTTGGTAACAATGCAGTCGTTGTTTCGACCGCGTTGTTTAAGAATGCGTGGTTCCAGCATTCATTGTTCTGACTTATTTTCCCCAGGAACACCCACAAACCTGCTCCTAGTCGTAGGTATGTTCTACAAGTAATGTACTAAATTGGTATAATTCCAATGAGAGCAGAGATTTTTTATGGTAAAATCAAATATCCCTGATATGATGAATGAGGAATGAGACTGCACCCCATTAGTACAATAACTTCAATAATTGTAAAGAATAAGATATTGTGTTCTGTAATTAGGTACATACATGCAAAGAGTGTTCTCAAAATGCATTTTGACCCCAAAGACTGTTCACACAGCAAATAAACCAGTAAAAATAACGATACACAGTTTGATTTTTTTTAAATGTTTCAAAGTCCTTCTAAATCAGGTTTTGGTGTGTACATTGTTAGTCAGAGGGCCTGGCTCAAACCCAAGTGGGTTATCTCTTTAATTTCCTCTAGTTACTAAAGTCTACGTGCCTAGTTCAGCAGCATTGCTTAAGTGCAGATGGAGACATTCCAGGAGATTAACCTTGCCTTCTTGTTTCTTACTTTGATTTAATAGATAAATGTAATAAAATGTGTTCCAATGGTTGTTCTTGGGATAGGAATGCCACGTTCTTATCGACAGAGGGATGGGGATACACATCTGTTTGAGTGCCGAATTGTAAGACACGGTTTCTCATGTAATGGCTTGCTCAAACTTGTTAAAGATCAGATGTACAAAGGTTCAGCTCACAATGTTAATGATTGGAGTAATGATGGTAAGACTTTTTCCAGTCTGAATCTATTTTTTGTGAGTTCTCAAAAAATTGGTCATCCATAGGCTTCTGACTGGCTAGTAGTTGTGGGGCAGCCTGTTTAGGTATCATTCGACTTTGCCTCAATTTGCTTTGTGCGCAATTCAGGCCCCGTTAATTGATGCCTTCATTAGAAGAGATGTAGTGTCTTTTGAGGAGATTTTAGCCTACTCTTCAAATTCATGAGTCGGTCAACCTCTGCGCTGTAACTGCTGTTTGGGGAATGGTCCATTCAAAAGGCACAGTCACAGCATCATCAGTACTGGCATCACTACCCTTTTTTTGGAACTAGCAACACAAAGGTGGTTGTCCATCTTACAGAAACACATATAGGTGGTCATTCCAACCCTGGCGGTCCATGACCGCCGGGTTGGAGGACCGCGGGAGCACCGCCGACAGGCCGGCGGTGCTCCAATAGGCATTCCGACCGCGGCGGTAAAGCCGCGGTCGGACCGGCAACACTGGCGGTTTCCCGCCAGTGTACCGCCGCCCTTTGGAATCCTCCAAGGCGGCGCAGCTAGCTGCGCCGCCGAAGGTATTCCGACCCCCCCTTCCGCCATCCAGTTCCCGGCGGTCCGCCCGCCGGGAACCGGATGGCGGTAGGGGGGGTCGCGGGGCCCCTGCAGTGCCCATGCCACTGGCATGGGCACTGCAGGGGCCCCCGTAAGAGGGCCCCTAAATGTATTTCACTGTCTGCTGCGCAGACAGTGAAATACGCGACGGGTGCAACTGCACCCGTCGCACAGCTTCCACTCCGCCGGCTCGATTCCGAGCCGGCTTCATCGTGGAAGCCTCTTTCCCGCTGGGCTGGCGGGCGGCCTGAAGGCGGCCGCCCGCCAGCCCAGCGGGAATGTCAGAATTACCGCCGCGGTCTTTCGACCGCGGAACGGTAACCTGACGGCGGGACTTTGGCGGGCGGCGGGCCATAGTCTAAACAGATCTTGATGTTAGTCAATCTCCCTTGATTGCCTTCCAGTGAAAGATGGATCTGGCCGTCATCAGTGAGCATTCGCTGCTGCAAATGCAGCTTTTTCATTACCTTTGCCCGAGGACGCATATTGATAATAAATAATAAGGTCAGAGTGACAAGCACTGTGGTATTCAATGTGCAACCTTGAGCATGGGGGGTTTAACTGGCCAATTTCTTCTTCGTTGCTGGGGTTTTGAAGAAATGACGGGATCCAATCAAATCTTTTGAGCAGATTGTAACATGTAACCGGCTGCAGAGAGAGCAAGAAAAATTAATTGTGTGTGCTTGTCCTCGCCTAAGATGATGAGGTTTGAGATTTGCCAGTATGGTCTTTCTTTTGCCACACTAAAATCTGAACATTGGTCACATGGTAACGTGTTCCAAGTACTCCTTTAGTTGCCTGGTAAGTGGTAATGTCTCTTTCTAGAATTTTGCCTGGCGACAGCAGGTTTTGCAGCTACTTTTTTTTATCATCACCTGCACATTTTCAAATGAAATGGGATAGAAAAACGTAAACTGAATGATGCATATTGTCAGTCCGTGTGGGAGGTATTTCATTTATTCTGTCTGTCTGACTTTTTTTGTAACTTTGTATTTGTGAAGCTGCTCCATGAAGCCTGGATTCGGGCAGATCGCAGGTCTTGCATTTTTCACAGTGGAAAATGCTCTTGCAAAATTAAGTCCTTCTGCATGCATCAGGAAACCGATGACAATTGCTGCTGACCGAGAGACTCCTGCGTTGCAATGAACAAGGACCACACCATCCTTCAAAGAAAAAAAACAATGTGTAACAAATGGCATGACAATTGTGCCACATATTTACTGAAATTATTCTAGTAACTTTCTGACACTACAATTTAGTGCATGCAAACATGTTAGCTACAGAATGGAGAGGACGGTTCAAAGCAGTTTCAGATGCCATCAAGAAAGTTGACCAACTAGCGTCCTATGGATCTTAAATGTAGACTGTCTAAGTAACAGGGCTTCCTTCAAAAAAGCATAACGTCTTTAAAAATACTAGAGGACACCACCTAGATCAGGCTCAGGATAGCTAAAACCACTAAGAACTATCAATACAATACACAGATAATGCACATTATTTTAAATATAACTGAACTCTCAACAACTGGAGAAAGTGAGTGCCTCTTAATTGATCCACTCCGCCTCGCTTTAGGCAGCTGCCCACAAGGGGCCCTTCAAGGCCCATCAGCACATGCCTCAGTACCAATCACTGCAGTGTCCTGAGTATCCTTGTGCCCTTACGACACCTGACATCACACATAAACATGTATATATTTTTATGCTCTGATGCAGTTACTGCAGAAAGGGGGGTTAATTTCAAAACGCATGCTTTACACAGATTATGCCAAACATTATCTTTCATAATTTGGAGAGCTGACTGCATTATGGAGAATTCTAGATTTTATCCAATGAGAGCCCTATTTTCATTCGGATTCACTTCTTTAAATAGTGATAAACACATGCCACACTTCTGTGATGTGACCGTGTCTGAAACTTTCAATGCATCGTTGAGTTTTTTGGAGTCTAGTTGGAATTTTACTACCTTTTACTCTTTGTACATGGAGAAGTGGTATGAAGAGGTGCAGCCGCTTCATCGCCCACTCACTTTCCCTCCGCCCTCAGAGTGCACATTCACACCCTTCTCTGAGGCACTCATCTGACATGCGAATGACCTTACCACAAATGCTTGTGCCAAGACAGACACTGATATGGCATCTTTCAAGCTCATTAACCTTCATTGACCAAAAAAGCAAGACAAATGACTGACTATGCTTAGCTCTGCTGACCTCTTTAAGTCATGGAAGTGTCCAAAGGCACAGATGGAGATCGCACCAGCAAGTTGGTATCCCAATGCCACCAAAGGAGATAAGATTCACCCTCCTGTGAGACAAGGACCTTAACTGATGTAGTATTTCCTGGCACTGCAGGGAACTCTTTCTGTGTGGATGTGCCCTTGTGAAAGAGCAGAATGTTGTTACTCATAGTGTAATTAATCAGTGGCTGTAGTGGGCTGACCAATTGCCCCATGCACTAAGCTGTAATAGGCTGAAGTAAAAGTTAAATGATACAACAGACTGAGGTATGAGGAGGACTGAGTGAAAGCCCCTATAAGTAAATATAACATACATAGAATTTAAGTAAAATCAAAATGTTTTGAATAGTGCCAGATCTTCAAAGTCCTCTGTCCCAAAGACATTTATTTATTCGGGTTGTAAAGAAAGGGTTTCAGAAACGTTTAATGAAAGAAGCCTTACTTGTCCAGATCGGTGGATTCAGGGGAAAAAGAAGAATAACAATATCCTGGGATAAGGAACGAAGTTTCAGTAAGACACCCCTGAAGATTCAGAGAGCCATCCTACATGGAAAGAAATGTAATATCGTGTCTGGGAATGCAGTGACCCTCCCCACTTCTCCATCCCAAGCTGATAGCCACCAAAAACAATTGTTTTGATAAAGAAACCACTAGTGGAGGTTGACAGGGGGATGCTTGCGGGGTGCGGAGAACCAACAGACAATACAGGTGAAGCATCTAGTATCTGTGGCGAAAGCTGCAAAGGGGTTGAGATCCAAACGGGTACAGCTAGAATCCCTTGCTCTGCGCTTCTCTGAATGGCCACTGACAGTGTAGAGAAGAGGAAAAACAACAGAAAACCTCCCCGAAGGAAGATCAGAATTCTGAAGAATGATGGAAGAGAGTGTTATCTCTAAGATTCGCATCAAGATGAGATGTTGATCTAACGATGAGTGGTGCACCAAGGAGAGTGGGGATCCAAGATTTCAGCATATGGCTACCAATTTCTCAGGAATACAAGTGGAGAGAGAGGAAGGGGTTCTTGCAAGGGAGAGGGCAATGCTGGGACAAAAAAAAAGTAAGATTTGATGATCATATTAAAAAACAATGTTCACAATGTCAAAATAGGCTGGATGCAAGCATGCCTTTCACAGGGTGATCTCTTAACTCAGCTAGATAAGGACTGTGACGAGGAAGATGTACAGGCCAATTGTGAGCTTTTCTGTTTTAATCCAAAGCTAATATGCTACCCTACACCCATTTTCTGAACACAAAATAGTGAAAAACATCAGTTATCTGACTGTTACATTTACTGAAACGCACAAGATAAAACATGGAATATATGAGTCTGTTACAACATAGTGAACACGTCCAAGGGCAATAACGTGCAATGAGAGGGTGAATTTGGTATAATTAATGAATCTAGTGAGAGTTAATTTAGTTAAACAAACATTACGAAGTTTCTCTGTTAGTTTTAGTATTTGCAAAGACTGTGCTTAGAGGACCATGGGTGGAGAAGAACAGAGAGGGATGCCATAAAGGAGCGTAGGGACACCCCTTTCCAACAGGTGAAGATAGAGCAGGCAGATCCTGGGCCAGAGAAAGGCAGAAGACCGGACAATGAAAACCAATATGAATCAAGCAAAGGGAAAAAGAGGGAGGGTCTGTGGAAGAGTCTCTGCATTTGTGGCAGAATCTCCACACTGCAGTTCTCATTATGGAGATTCCGCAACGAGTGCAGAGGCTCCACCACGACTGCGGAGGCTTTTTGTGAATCAGGCCCAGAGTGTGGAGGCAAAGAAGAGTGGGGGAGCGAAACAAAAGGGAAGGTGTTCCTAAATGCATTCTCTTTTTCCAATAGAACCCAACATAAGAACCAAAGGAATCTGGGCTGGTGTACTGGAACTGCTAGGTCTATAGAGATCAGGTCAGTTTAGCTGCTCTGTGCCTCAAAGATATAGAGGGGTTGAGAACACTGGGCCTGATTACGACCTTGGCAGGTGGGATGTTCCGTCACAAACATGACTGATATCCCACCCGCTGTTTTACAAGTTCGATAGGATATAATGGAACTTTTAATACGGCGGGGGATATCCGTCACATTTGTGACAGAGTATCCCACCTGCCAAGTTCATAATCAGGCCCATTGGGTGCAAAGTAAGAAATCTGCACAACAACCTGGATACAGAGGAAACAGTGAAGGACATGGATAGAGTAATCATATTTCAAAGGACATTGAACTGGGTACTAAGGGGCCTAGTCACAATTTTGCATTTATACATGTAAATGTAATCACATATAAAATTACTGCTGCATCTAGAAGTAAAGCTGCACTTTTTTGGCATTCACCACTTCCTGGTGTAAATGTAACCTAAGTGTAGGCTTATATGTCACCACCCTTGGTGGAGCCTCCTACAGCACAATTTATGAGTTTAAAGCTACTACTAGTAACTTTTCCCATGTAGACAGAGATCCCTACCGCCATGGCGGTTATCTCCGGTTTGGAACATTATTTACTTTTATTCTTCTTTAAAAAATATCAAAAAAATATTTTAACATAAAATAGAAATATGAAATAACTTGAAATATTTATTATAAACCTATAGCTATTAAAAAAATGTTACAGCACATTATTCATTAAGTTAAATGTGTTGTAAATAATTTAAATATATTTATTTAATTTACAAAAAAAATTAAAAAATCACACCGTTACATTTTTGTTTAACATATATTCCATTTTGCTTAAAGTCCTCCCTGAGCCACAACTCAACATGCTCTTGATGGTATAATAAACTATTTGTAGAAACTTAAAATGAATAATGCAGTGTCTACTACTCGGAGAAAACATGTAAATCTGATCACAACAGCACATCCAGACTAGTTCTGTGATTACTTTACTAAGAAATTATTTTTATTTTTCTAACAAAAGTTTAAAAGATTAATTTGCATTTATTTTAAATTACGTTTATTATTGATTTTTAAAATTGTAAAATTGTCAAATTTTGTTGACGTTTAATTTGACAATACAGCCTCCATGTTGCGGGCTACAAAGCCTTGTTCTCAATGTATTATTTGGTTTGGGATATCAAATGAAGAAAACCTACCTATAAGATAATACTATAATTATGTAGTACTTTTATATAAGCATTTGCAAAAGGAGTACCTGAACTATGCACACCGACTGAAGCAAAGCTTCTTTCTCAGCATACTTATGTTTCATTCTTTCTCACCTAGCACCATATGACAATCATTCCCTTCAAAATAAGTTTCACAAAATATTGTATATGGTTTGCAATTACGAAACATCACAAAGTGGAGACCAAGGGGCATATTTACAAGCCCATAGCACCACCGGAGCTTTACTTTTTGTGATACTCCTGTGGCGCTGTGCACTGACCCATATTTACAAGGCAGCACTAAGCTACTTTTTGTGGCTTAATGCCACTTTTCAAATATGGACCCCTCCAACGCAGTTTTCTGTGGCAGAGGGGAGTGCTGTGAGTGTTGCTGTGGGTGTTCCACTGCAACACCCATTGCTTTTGACGCTGCCCCAGATTTACAAGGAATCATAAATCTGAGGCAACACCAAAAACTAACATCACCCCAGGGGTGGCGTTAGCATGGCCAAACGATGAGAAATACTTTTATTTCTCCTTGTTTTTTCTTTGTGTGCTGCATTCTGCAGCACACACAGAAAAGAGCAAAACGCCATGAATGACTGTATATGTGAAGGAAGGTATCCCTTTCTGCACATAAACAATCATTAAATAATGACTATTTGCTACTACTATGTGTGCTGCATTGTGCAGCACATAGAGAACTGCAAAATCACCACTGTAGATTGTTTATGTGCAGGAAGGGACCCCTTCCTGCACATAAACAATGAATCCCTTCAGCGCAGACACCCTTGCACTTTGGTGCAAGTATGCATTCGTTGGCAGCTGAATTTAGCGCCAGCTCTAGGGGAAACATAGGTGTGCGCCATATTTTTGTAAATATGGTGCATCCCTGTGTGTTAGAACTGGCACAGCGCTGCAAATTTTGGCTCAGCTCTTTGTAAATCTAGCCCCCAAATGTCTTCCCATGAAAGCAATGGAGATGTCTACTTTTCAAATGATGCAGAGGCAGACAACCAGTCATCTATTCGCTCAGTAAAAATGTATGCCATTCACACATATACCATCGCTTATCTTAAAAGGAGACACATTCAACAAACCCTGAACCCCACTATCCGCCACCTGGCCAGTCCACAGACACTAATGTTGATGATTACTTATATAAATGTAATTCACTATGGTTGCTTTGCATACGTTTTCACTAGTACATTCCCTAATGTGCATTATTAGATTCTACAATATACTTCAATATTCAATATACCAGAGATCAATGTCTCAGTCATCCTTAAGTATCAATTTATTGAAAGGACAAAACTTGCTATGATTGTATTCCCCTTTAATTGTTAATGAATACAATTAATTTTAATTATAATGCACTTGAGTTGTTCAGAATTTATTCAGCTGTTTGCTAATTCTCAGCAAAAGTGTTCCCGGCAATGCAGCTGGTTAAAACAAAGCAATGGGGCTGCTTAGCCCAAGAAAACCACAAGGCGTTTATCTTTATTATTTCTTGTGTATACACTGCTGACCTTTGTTTGTCTTGGACAAAATCTTAATCAAAACTGTGGGCCTTATTTAATATTTCGCGGACAGGGAGCTCTGTCAAAACAGTGGCGGATGGCCGAATAGCTTCTCTAAAAATGAATTTTAGGGGGGGTGGGAGCAGACTGGGCCACAGATAAAACATGGCTATTTTATCAGATAACCAATTAAATAGTTATTTTGGGCTATTGGGAACATTTCAGACTTCTCCCTAAAAAGTTTAGTACCGGAGACAAAACTACAAGTGGCCACAGGTATTCTCAGTATCTAAGATTCAAAAAAATATATCATCAGCATATAAAAAAAACTCCTTTAACATCTTGGGTCTTTTATAACTCAGACACTGCCAAATGAATGCTGAAAGTTGCAATGGGAACTCTTGTCCCTGACCATTTTCTAAAGGATAAGGCCTAAAAACCCTCAAGAGAAATAATATGAAACTATGCCTGGGAACAAGCAAAGCCATTTTTCCAAACTAATCCTCAAAACAAAACTTACTCCAAGTGAAGTGGAAGTCCTCGCTGCCCACCCACCTCAATGTAGAGTGCTGCACTAGATATACTACCATCGATGTAATGATTACGTCAATCGATATCTTGATCTTATTACACCTAGCTTTTTTGAATCCAGTTCGAGAGAGGAGAATTAAAACATCACTCAACCATCCTAACCTAAAGGCTATTATCTTTGCAAAAGGACAGTGGACTATAATTTCTACACAATGACGAATCCTTATACGGTTTTGTGATTAGAGCAGGCAGTGCCTCTTTCATTCAACTGGTTACATAAAACATGTATATAGTTTACCAAGGTAGTACTGAGAAAATGAAAATACCCCTGACCCCCACTTTGAACCAAAGCTCTTATGGCACCAAGCAAATAAAGCAAGTCATCACAACTTTCCCAGAAGAGCTCGCTTGTGTTGTTCATCCAAGCATTCATCTATCCAACCCTTCATCCTTCCGTCCACCTGCTGATACTACCATTTCACCTTAACATTCTGTCATCCATTCATTCTTTCATCCATCATTCAGACTTTCATCTTCATATCCGTCCACCCATCCATATCCAAACCTATCCATCTATCTCCAAACTTATCAATTAAACCTATCCAGCTATCCATGCACACTTTCACTTATCCATCTCTCCATCCAACTTTTCACTCATCCCACCTCAGTCATTCATCCATTCTTTCGCTCATCCATCCATCTTTTCACTTAATCAATCCTCCCTTTCAGTCATCATTCCAACCACCCTTTGCCTTAGCCATCCATTTTTTACTAAACCATCCACCCTTTCACTCTTCTATCGATCCATTTACCCATTCACTCAAGCAACCATCTATCCCTTTCTCTCACTCATCCATCTACACTTTCACGCATCTGTCCACCAGTTCACCCTTCCTTTCACTCATCTTACCCATTTCTTTCACTCAGCCCTCCATCCTCCTTTCATAAATCCACCCTCTCTTTCACTCATCCATCCATGCATCCTTTTATCCATCTTTCCATCCAGCCATTTTCACTCATCTATCATTCTTTCATTTATCCATCCATTCTTCACTCATCCATCTTCTCATTCATCCACCATTTCACTCTATCCATCCCTACATCCTGTTTCATTCATCCTATCCATTCATCCGTTTACTCACTTCTCCATCCATCATTCCTTTCTGTTAGTCATTCTTTTCTCTCATCATCCATCCATCCACCATTTCACTCATCCATCCACCCTTTCTTCCTTCCATCCATCCATCCTTTCACTCATCCATCCAATCTTTCTCCCATTGATCCATCCACCCTCTGACTCATCCATCCGTTCTTTTACTCATTCATCCTTAGATTCATCCTTCCACTCACCCATCCACCCTATCACTCACTCACATTTGTCTTCTAAGTTGAAGACAGAAAAATCCCATCAAGAACTTCACATCCGCTGTGGCTGCTAAAGTGAGGGGTTCATGATGCCCCAGCATCCATGCTTTTACTCATCCATCCACCCTTTAACTTAGTCCATCCATCCACCATGTTACTCCATTCACTCATCCATCCACCTTTCACTCAGTCATCCATACTTTCACCCATTCACGCATCCATACTTTCTCTTATCATCCATTCACCCTTTCATGCATCCATCTATCCACTTTTTCAGCCATCCATACTTTCATTCATCCATCCAGGCTTTCACTTATCCATCCATCCTCTCTTTCACTAATCCATTCATTCTTTCACTCGTCCATCCTTACATCCATCGTTACACTCATTCATCCATTAATCTACACATCCACTCTTTTACTCACCTATCCATCTTTTCACTCACATACCCATCCATACTTTCACTCACTCACTCACCAACCCTTTCACATATTATTTATGAGTCTTTGTATGTCGAGCTGCAGACAGAAGAGTCCCATCAAGCTCCACCCGCTGTAGCTGCTGTAATTTACACTACTACTAATGCAAAGTGATTTATTATCTTTTCATAAAAACAGAATATGAAACTAGCTTAATGGAGAGCTTCACCACTTTACAGCTAGCAGCTAGTTAATTACTGCTGCTGGATGGCATATATCCTGCCCTGAGAGTCTGGCTGCATGTGAAGCTGGTATCCTGGCTATCACTTTGGTCATAGCATAACGCTAATCTACACGTCTGCAAAAGCCCAGGCCTGTCCCTGGTAATGTGAGGTCCAGAACGTATTCTGCTACCCAGAGAGGCACACCAGGCATGCCGTCATAGTGGGTATTGGACTACTGACTATGCATTGTGTAAGCCTTACAAAGAAGTTGTGGCAGTGTACTGGACCTTTTCCTCGGTGTGAAAGAGAATGGCGTCTATTGGCTCATCACGAGTTAACTTAAAGTTACTCTTTTATGTGAGCACTAGACCACTGCACTGACATGTGTGTGTGTGTTGAGTTTGTGTGTGAACCCAGTATGTGGTACGTGTACAGTAGTAGGATGAAACTCTGGAGGACCAGCAGAATTCAATCTGGATGGCCCCTGGGTTTGCATCGCACAAGATGATGGGTGGCTACAGCTTCCCAGACGGTGGAAGTTTACTGACTGCATTCCTGTAGCTGGAGGGTGAGCACTGATACACTGAAGTGAAGGAAAATGGAGACAAGGCTATCCTTACAAGCTGAATCAGGTGCTTGTTAGCAAAAGGCTGCTCATTAGTTCTTTCTCAGCACTGCCACTAGGTCACGTCTGCAGTTTCTGTTGTTCAAGGCGAGGAACTTTCTACATAGGGCCTTTTTGCTGCGCCTGATTACTGCTTCAGGAAGGCTAATGGCAGCCAGGTACAGACAGCTAACATCATTGAGCTCCTATTTTGTAAAAAAGCAGCCAAAACAGGACATCTGAAGTAGAGGTGGGTGGGGCACTGAAGGCTCGAGCCTGGCTAGAGCATGATGCCTGGCTCTGGTTCAGCTTGAGAACCTCAAGCACAAAACCAGCTGACTCTTTATGAAGCCTCATTGCCCAAGGTTCTCCTCACCCATCACCTGCAGCAGACGTGCTGCACTGTGACCTTATTCCACACGGGAAGATGGTGAAAGCCAGTGGAGTCCTATTAAAAGAGCTTTTTATACTAATAGGTAATACTGCTGATGGAGTGTGATTAAAATCTAATAATTAACATGAGAAACTTGCAATATAATACTTAGTGAAATTGCATAGAAAATGTAAACGTTAACGCATGTGTATGAAATGTGCCCACGGGGAGTGGCCACCATTGTATTAGATGATTAGTGAAATTGACTAATCATGAAATATTAATGTACTAATGTATGATTTTGTATTAGTATTAAGAGTTATATGTTAAGGTTTTGCTAATTAATCATTAGGCCTTAGTTAGCATGAGTCGGGGCCTAGCTGTCCGGTTTCATATTAAATGCGTTTTTCTAATGAGCAATGTGCTGACTTGCTGAAGGACATGAAGCTGTACTTTTCCAGGAGTTAGAGATGTATGTGTAACCATAGTAAATCTTCTCATGAGAACCCGACTTTCTCAAGGAGACATTCTTGTGGAGCGCAACAGGTACCAGGTCATTTAGACTAGGGAACACAATGGGACTACTGACTTGAGTAACAAATGTCACTTATTCCTCACCTGACATTCTACCCGTTGGAGGCGTCAAACCCAGGAACCAATAAACTACGTGAGAACTGTTATGGGGTGACAATCGTAATGAGGTGACCGATGGACTATTGGATGGAGATAATGATGCACCAAAACTTGACCAATTGGAAATTAGACTTGTTCGACAATTTTAATATAACTGCATCACCCGAGGAGAAATCAGCCATTACATGCAATTCCGAGCTATTATATGCCATTCCTATGCCTTAGCCATTACGTGCCTTTGCTATTGCCTAGACACTTTGTTACTCTGCTTAAAGATTTTGCTGTTTGATTCTTCAAACCATCCTTACTTTGCCTTGCCCGATGCTTACTTGTCCTCCTTATGAGGGAAGTGTCCCTTATTACCTGTCTTGCTGAACTTTGTGGTGTTTCCTGGCTGATGGCGAATCAACTGATGTCCTGAGGACGAAGACTGACTCTGTATGCTGACTCATTACGGAGGGTAACTATATGATTATGAAATTGTAATTGTCTGTTTGCCTTTTCTTTCTAGGTACCATCTGCTTCTTTTGCTAATTGGAGGTTAGTTAAGGAGTTCACTAAACGGGCGCAAATAGACAAATGACTAATCTATGCTTTGTTGAATAATGCGCTAATGATATGCTGCTGAAATTAATCCATGTCAACGTCGTGCTATGTTCTAATGTTCATGATCTTTGCTTTGATGAAATCTTATTCGAGTTGCCCTATTATGACATTGTTGATGTGTTTTCTGGTTTTGAGACTAATAAACTTGCTAGTAGAGTGTAATCAATAGGAAATAAATATCATAAATCTTACTAAATCCTGGTGTGGTTATTCACGACTGAAAGGTCATGGTGTGTTTCAAGTTTATTGATGTTATTGATTCATTCGAATGATTTGCTATTGTGAATATTGATGAGGTTATTGATTTATTGATTGACATGTTGATTAGTTATCTCGTCTTAAGGAGACTTCAATCAGGGTCAAAAGATTCATCAGCCTAAAACGAGTCCCAGAGTGAATAAATTGTCTAGATTGAGACGCGTTAACAGTTCTGGTAGCAGAGGACGGTTGCGACCCTTTTGGGCCCTAGGACGAGGGACCATTGTTTTGGAATTGTTTTTGAAATAATGCAAATTGGAGGTATGATGTGCCCCTAAGTCCTAAATAACTTTCCCGGAATCTCGGAGCTTGCCGAAGTGAGTTGGGTATGTTCTCAGTGTTCTAGTGATGGTGTGAGTGAAGTAGAATTTGTGCTTACTCAGCTTATGCATATCGCAGGTGAATTGTGAGGTCTGCGAGAATTTAGGCCAGGTAATGTTTTAGTAGGAGTGGGCATACTCCCTGGTATGAGAGTAGGGAAGTCAGCGAAATTCATGTGAGTGTGGCGCTTTGTGCGCAAAAACAAACAAAATGTAAACAAAATAAAAGACGCAAAAATTAAGTTTTTCAAGGCTTTAAAAAGTGCTTTGAGGGGAGTTACGTACATTACAGCAAGTGTGGAGGAGCCTACACCGCCAGAGGATACTCCGGCTTATGCCGTAATGGAGAAAAAGGGAGACGCGCCATGTCTTTGGCTAAAGCATTGGTGCAGATTAACAGAGAAAGATGGGTGTTTGGCGTTTCCAGAGAATGGAACCTTTAATATAGGAGTCCTAGAAAATTTGCAGAAAGCACTAAATGAGCAGAAGCCGCCTCCGAGACCAGCTCAGTTTGAGGCATTACCGATTTGGAATTTAATGGGCATACGACAGAGGCAACAGAAATTCGAACGGAGAATGAGGGGAGCAGCAAAGACCTTTGCAGAAGCTAGATGGGATAGTGAGACTCGGATGTGGAGGAGGGAAATAATGGACGCAAGAAGCCAAAACACAGGGAAGAAAGGCCACTTGTAAAACAGACAAAGGCTCTAGCAAGCAGAAGGAGATTCAGAAGTCTTGGGTAGATGCAGACGATTCTGATGATGATGAATTTCTAAATCAGTTGTTACATGATCGACTGCCACCATATGCCATAAATGACAATAGACAGGAAATTCCCAAGGGACGACACCGAGAGGACAGTCGAGGGATCGAGATATTTGTTGGACTTCAGTTCGATTGGGGTTCCTTTGGAGACCATGAGACAAGCAGGTTTGGGTCTATTGACTCCACAGGTATTGAGTGCAAAGATGTCACAGACACCGATGGTGCAGGCTGGAAATATCTTGTTGCAGGGCTTGACAGCGCAACAACTGAATGAGTGGTTAGACAAGCTTAACACTCCGCAGACTACTCCTGCGATAGCAGAGAGGTCAAAGAGAAAAGAATACCTGAATTTTGTGAGGTTGGGTGTGAAAGCAGCGGAGCTAGTTGACGGAACTATGGGAGTGAACAGGTTGGAATCATTCACTGAGGCAGAACTGAGGTACCTGTGCCCGAAAATAACCAAAGAAGTGAGTAAGGTGCATCAGAGGTTAGCGAATGCAGCAGACAAATATGATATAGATTTAGACAATACTAAGCACTTGAAGAGGAGTTACAGGTTAGACTTCGAACCTAAAGATTTTGATCACATGAGATCCACTGGAATGAAGGCACACCTCAAAGAGATACTGCAGAGTGCTCAAGTTTGGGGAGCATTAGAGAAGTGGGAAGGCAGATGGGCAAAGAAGAGAGATAAGAGTAAAGGTGATTGCCTGGAACCGCAGCAGGCGAAAGCTGCACCAGACACGGGAACAATAAAGATGTTGCCAATGAGAGAGACAGCTGGAGGGGTTCTAGTTCATGTACCATGGTCTAGAGGTGACATTTTGTCATTTACTAACGATTATCCCAGGTTGAGGGAAAGCCGATAGAGTGGTACCAGCAGACGGACAAGTTTGTGAAGCTCGCGAAGGGCCTTTGGGAAGAATTGAATACCCTGTTTGAGATTATAGTTCCCGCTGATTTGTGGCTTGAATGCAAGAGGGGTGTGGATTGGCCGACAGAGGAACCGCCAAGGGACAAGATTACTGGAGCACTGTCTCCTGACGTGATGAGGTATTACCATAAGGTGATTGAGTTTTTAAAACAAAAGGTGTCGCCGAAAGTCACTGATTGGCAGAAAATTGATCGAAAGGCACAAGAAGGCAAAGAGTCGATACATGCTTACTATGAGAGGTTGTTAAAAGCATCTAAACATTACAGTGGCACAGAGGTCATAGAACCGAAAGACATGAATCATCTTGTGTTCAGGTTCGTTGAGGGATTGAGACCAGAGATTAGCCAGATGATTAAGAATCATTTGATCTGTTCGCAAGCGAAACCGATTGATGAGGTGTTGCAGTATGCGAAATACTGTAGCGATGAGATTGAATTGAAACAGAAAAAGCTGAAGAAGGTGATGGTGATGCAAATTAAGTCAGCTCAGGCAGGGATGCAGGGAAATGGAGTACAGCAGATGGTACAGCAACAGCCTCAAGGGAACGGAATGTTCCAGCCGCAAACAAGAGGCAGAGGTCGGGGAGGTTTTGTGAACCGTGGTCCAGATTTGAATACTGTTGTGGTTCAAAAAGACATGCAAGGGAGGAAAAAGATGTTGCCATGCCATGCGTGCGGGGAGCGTGGGACATTGGAAGCGGGAGTGCCCAATGATGGTGCAGGATGGTGTAATTCAACAAAGCAATGATGTCGGTACATTTCAAAATGTGACGGGTCCAAGAATGAGGGGTCAAAATCCAAACTTCCAGAATAATATGGTTCAGATGCAGGGTCTCCAGCCTATGCAACAAATACAAATGCCACGCATTCAACAAGCACAGCTGCAGCAGATACAACAGCAGGTTCCCATGGTACTTAGACAGCAAATGCAGTTGCCCTTAGCTCGGATGGGACAGCAACAGGTGATGCTTCCTCAACAGGTCACAGGCCAAACAATGAGTCAAAATAATACAGTACAACAGTTCCCATTGCGTGGTGAGAATAGAATAAACAATGAATGGTCGGATGATTGTTCAGATAGTGAGGAGTGCAGGCTTGCAGCGTCCCTAGAAGTAGACCAGAGGGGACCTTATGTGCAGGGGAAGGTGATGGGTCACAAGGTTTCGTTCCTGGTTGACACCAGAGCTACACACTCTACAGTCAGAAGTTCAGAGGTTCAAAAATTGCCGCTTTCGGGGCATACTATAAAGGTGGTAGGAGTAGCAAATCAGCTCTTGACAAATCCAATTACAGAGCCGGTCGAAGTTGAGATTGGTACCTTCCAGGAATTACACAGGTTTGTAGTCTGTGATTCAAGTCCCGTATCCCTACTGGGAAGAGACTTACTGTGTAAGACGAGGTGTTCGATCACCTGTTCCAATGAAGGGATTGAGGTGCAGACAAACAGTAATGATGAAGGGGACGATGGTCAGATCTCAGAGCCAGAGACTGAGACAACAGATGAGGAATACCCTTTGATAAGCTTCTTCCTGATGTTCACAGTGATCGATTTGCCAACAGAATTACAGGGAACAGTGACAGAGAAGGTATGGGATTTGACAGGAAAGGAAGTGGGACTGATCAAAGGCGTAGAACCAGTCAAAGTAGAGGTGAAGCCAAATGCTGTGTTTCCCCAGGTACCGCAGTACCACATGGCACAAGATGTTCTCATTCAAGTGACGCAGAGAATTGCAGACTTTGTGAAGCAAGGGCTCTTAAAAGAAGTGATGAGCAGCCCATGTAATTTGCCAATAATGGGACTGAGAAAGCCTTGTCGGAAAGTTCGAATTGTTCAAGATCTGAGAAAAATTAACGAGATAGTGGTAAAATGTTGCCCCGTAGTGCCAAATCCAGCCGTGATCATGTTTCAGGTTCCATGTGATGCAGAGTGGTTCACGTTGTGGACTTGTCTCAAGCGTTCTTTTCGGTGCCTCTTCAGTTTCAAATTCTTGGACAAGGTTTTCAGTTGGTGTCGAATTCCTCAAGGGTTTTCAGAATCACCTTCCATCTTCAATTAGAATACTGAAGAAGGATTTGGAATCATTGGAACTGCCTTTTAATTCGACTCTAGTACAGTACATTGATGACTTGTTGATTGCGCCCAAAACGAAAGATGACTTCAGGTATGATACTATTGCCTTACTGAATCATTTGGGAAAGAACGGACATAAAGTGTCCCCAAAGAAGCTACAGTACTGTCAGAAAGAGGTTAAGTACTTAGGCCACCTGATTGAGAGGGGTCAAGGAGAATATCCAAAGAAAGAGTGACAGCCATATTACAGATGAGTCCCCCAACATCTAAGAGAGATGTGAGGATGTTTTTGGGAATGGTGGGCTTCTGTCGCCAGTGGATTCTCAACTTCTCGATTATCTCTAAACCTTTGGTGAGCTTGACTGTCAAGGAGATTAAGGATGGCCCGGGTGCCCTAACTATGTCCGAGCAAGAAATGAAGGCATTCATTGAACTGAGAGAGTGCATGTGCAGGGCTCCAGCTTTAGGTATGCCTGACTACACAAAGCCTTTTGTCTTGTTTTGTCATGAACGTGATACTTGTTCTTTGTCTGTCCTGACGCAGGTCCATGGAGGTGCAAACCGCCCAGTAGAATATTTTTCAGCTACTTTGGACCCAGTTGCAGCAGCCTTACCAGGTTGTTTGCGAGCAGTTGCAGCAGTTGGTCAAAGCCTTACTCAGTGTGAAGGTATAGGGATGGGACATCCCTTAACAGTAATGGTCCCACACTTAGTTGAAATACTACTCACCCGAACTAAGACGCAGCATATGACAAATGCAAGACTCACCAAATATGAAACGGTTATATTGGGGTCACCTAATGTATCACTGAAAAGATGTACTGTGTTAAACCCGGCAACTTTGCTTCCCAATGAGAATACAGATATTGATGATGCTGAGGAGGTGGAACATGATTGTCTTGAGGTAACCGAACTGTGCCCCAAACCGAGACCTGATATTAAAGATACCCAATTGGAGGAAAATTATTAAATTATCTTTGTTGATGGTTCATGCCTGTGAGACTCAGTGGGAGTACTAAGAGCCGGATATGCTGTGTGTACAATCACCGGTATCCTGGAAGCATCTTGGCTCGAGAGGGTGAACTCTGCTCAAGTGGCTGAATTGGTTGCTCTTACTAGGGCATGCCATGCCGCTGACAAACTAAAAGTGACTATCTATACTGACAGCAGATACGGATTTGGAATTGTCCATGATTTTGGCCAATTATGGTCCCAGGGGGGTTTCCTGACTTCTTCTGGTTCTCCAGTGAAAAATGGGGAGAAAATTAAGGAGTTGTTGAACGCGATTCAGTTACCTCTTGAAATTGCTGTGGTGAAATGCAATGCTCATGTTAAATCGCAAGACTTTGTGTCAATGGGAAAGGGATATGCAGATCAAGTCGCAAGGTTTTGTGCATTAAACTGTATATCGTTCAAAGATTAGTGGGAATTGTTATCGGAAACTGAAAATGAAACATGCACAGGTTATGCATTGAGGGTGGATGACGCAATGGAAGAGTTAAAACTGTTGCAGGGACGTGCCAGCAAAGATGAGAAACGCGCTTGGTTTAAAATGCAATGTGTACAAAGACCAGATGATTTGTGGGTTTCAGATGAGGGGAAAATGGTTTTGCCAAACAGTCTTTTGTCACAGTTTGCAAGGTTTTACCATGGACAAGCACATATTGGGAGAGATGCCAAGATTAGGTTGTTCAAAATCGATTGGTTTAACCCGAAGTTCAGACAAGCCGCAGAAGTAAACTGTGGTGAATTTGAGCCACATTGGGAGAGCAGGAGGTCCATTTAGCAGGATGCAGATGGATTTTATTGAGATGCCTGTGTGTGGAGAACTGAGGTATGTGTTGGTGATTGTGTGTATCTTTAGTCACTGGATTGAAGCTTACCCTACACGTAGGAATGACAGTCTCACAGTAGCGAAGTTGCTGCTTAGGGAGTTGATACCACGTTTCGGGTTTCCGATCTCTTTAGAATCAGATAGGGGAAGCCACTTCAACAAAGAGGTGGTTAAGCTCTTGTGTGCTGCACTGAACATTGAACAGAAGTTGCATTGTAGCTACCGTCCCGAAGCCTCAGGATTAGTGGAACAGATGAATGGTACCTTGAATCAAGAATGGCAAAGATGTGTGCAGCTACAAACTTGAAATGGCCTGATGCATTGCCCTTAGTGCTGATGTCAATGAGAAATACATCTAACAAGAAAACAGGACTGTCTCTGCATGAAATTCTCATGGGCCGAGCTATGAAATTGCCCGCAGTGCCTGCAAATGCTCTTGTGAATATCACGGATGATATGGTGTTGGACTACTGCAAGGGTCTGGCTGACGTGGTCCGCTCTTTCTCTCACCAGCTGGAAGCCACCATACTGCCACCGATAAATGATCCAGGTCACAATCTGAAAGCCGGTGACTGGGTTGTTGTCAAGAAACACGTGAGGAAGTCGTGTTTGGAGTCAAGGTGGAAAGGGCTGTATCAAGTGATACTGACAACTACAACTGCTGTGAAATGTGCGGGAATTCCAAACTGGATCCATGCCAGTCACACAAAGAAGGTAACGTGTCCAACTGATGAGGAACTTGAGTTGTTGAAAATAACAACTACAGAAAAGGAAGTCTCAGGCCCGGAGAGTAATCAAAGGGGAACTGAGACAGAAGGAGAGCCCGTTGAGGACGGCTTGGTCACTCCAGAAAAAGAGCTGAGACCCGGAGGGGTGACAGTGAGCCTATCTCAACTGAGGCACCAGGGGAACCGACGCAAAGAGAGGTTCTCCCAGAAGCAGACAGATACAAGATTGAAGTAGAGCCCGTGACAGACCCAGAAGGCGAAGGGGAAGAGTCAGGAGAGAAGCAAAGCAGCCAGACTCCTCCTGAGCAAGTCCATCAAGAGAAGACACCACAGCATCAGAGGAGGGCGGAGAACAGCCACAAGATAGACGAAAAGTCGGAAAGGTACTGAAAGGAGATAAGTGGCCAGAACCACAAAATGGAAAAGAGAAAGTAGTCGTCAGCAAAACAATAGAGGAGGAGCTAGATACCACAAGGAAGGAAGATTTGAGTGAACAAGAAGTGCAGGGTGACCGCAAATTGAAAAGAAAGAGAATAGCAAACAGAAAGTACGCAGGTCCTGAGTGGGCTTATGCAACCTCATCTGAGTGGCAACAAGAATTCTTGGCATTCTGTTTTGATTGAGTGATTCCAGGTCAATACTACGGCACCTGAACTTGACCACTGAAAAGAGAGATTGTGCTAAATTTGAGGTAAAACTGAAAAAGCTGAGAGAAAAAGAGACTGATAAATTACCGGATGTGACACTGTTAACCTGAATTGACTTGAGAAACCGGTTCTGACAAGCTGCTAACCTGATTTGACAAGGGTCCTGGGAGTGAGTGAAACACTGTAAATACTTGCTAAAGAGAGACTTTGCTTAAGAAAAAAAAAAGAGAGCTTTAGACCTTCCTCAGTTGATTGTTTGCCTTCATATTGTTCTGCTTTCTGATTCTTTACAGATCATGATTAACACTAGAGATAATAGTAAGGGGAGTAGGATTTGTAGATGGTTGAGTATTATTTTGGGTGTTGTGAGTACGATAGTAATCATAGCTGTGATTGTGGGAGTGCTGTTGGTGAATAAGAGCGAGACTAACAATGCCTTAATTTCTGAGACTGCTACACTAACACCCTGGGAGAGATTTGAGCAGGATACGAAATATTTGCATGAGGGAACTAACACGAAAGGGGAACTATCTAGTAATGTTTTCTATCGCTTGTTGAATGAGTATGTTGAAACAATGGATGCAAAGAATCGTTATGTGTGTACGAAAGTTCCTTCGTCAGTACAAGAAGGGGTTACCTATCATAGTTTGCCATTAACCTACGGGATAAGTTGTAGTTTGTTACTAACAAGGCTTTATGGTCAAGAATATATTCAGTACTTCTATTCTAATCTAGATGTAGTGTTTGTGCCCATAAACGAATATTTGAGTAAGATAGCTAAAGATCATAGTATAAAAATAGTTAGGGGTTTCTTTGAGCCTACACTGACATTTGGTAGAGCTTATGCGCATCGCAATAATCTAGCCCGCTTACTAACGCCGGTAGAAAAGAGCTTTTTAGATCACACTGATGATAGAAGGAAAGCGTTAAAAGAAAAGCTAGAAAAGGGATTAGAGAAACTAACGTTTGCAAATGATTATGCTTATAGTGCAATAAAGACACAAGGCAAATTAGCTGTAGATGCATTACACGTAGGAAAGCTTTGTGTATATATAGGCCAAAATCTGACCATGACACTTTATTTGTGAGAACGAGTGAGTGCAGACATGTGTTTTTGTTTCAGAGTAAGTGGACGTTCATGTTAAATGGACAGGATCCAGCAATCCCGGGGATCTATTACATATGTGGACTTAATGCTTATTACCGTCTTCCAAAGGGATGGTATGGGACACGTTATTTAGGAATAGTTTTTCCAAAGATTTACCAATTTGATGACTTAAGGAAGTTTCCTAAAATGTCTGAATTACATCATACTAGACAGAAAAGAAAGACAGTGGCTGCTGTCATGGGTGATATATTTGGAGCAATAATTCCTTCAGTGGGAGTTATTTTAAACTCCATAAAGATTCGAAAGTTGTCTACTATTGTGGATAACATGCTGACAAATTTCACAGGAGCTATACTCTTGGTGGATACTGAACTTGCTGCGGAGAGGGCTATGACTCTTCAAAATAGGCTTGCTTTAGACATTCTTTTAGCGAAAAGTGGCGGAGTCTGTAGGATGCTTAATGAGAGGCATTGTTGTGCCTATATACCCAATAATAGTGATAATATTAGAAGTATGCTTACTAACCTAACAAGAGATAGTACAGATTTGAAGGAGCTGAAAGAACCTGGAGTTTGGGAAAAGGTTGGAAAGGGACTATGGTTATCATGTAAAATTAGTAAAAGAATTAGAGAAAAATTAGCAAAACGCAATATGAGGAGGGAAGAAAAGAAAAGGGAGAAAATATTCAAAGCAAAATACGAGAAGTCAAAAATGGGGAAGGAAATTGAAATAAAGGAACTAAGAAACTGAAATGTTGTGAAGGGAAAAGGATTTGTGTGATGACAAGAGTCATCAGAGGAGGGATTGATGGAGTGTGATCAAAATCTAATAATTAACATGAGAAGCTTGCACTATAATACTAAGTGAAATTGCACAGAAAATGTAAACGTTAACGCATGTGTATGAAAGTGCCCACGGGGAGTGGCCACCATTGTATTCGATGACTAGTGAAATTGACTAATAATGAAATATTAATGTACTAATGTATGATTTTGTATTAGTATTAAGAGTTATATGTTAAGGTTTTCTAATTAATCATTAGGCCTTAGTTAGCATGAGTCGGGGCCTAGCTGCCCGGTTTCATATTAAATGCGTTTTTCTAATGTGCAATGTGCTGTCTTGCTGAAGGACATGAAACTGTACTTTTCCAGGAGTTAGAGATGTATGTTTAACCATAGTAAATTTTCTCATGAGAACCCGACTTGCTCAAGGAGACATTCTTGTGGAAACCAACAGGGTAATTCGCAACAGGTACAAGGTCATTTAGACTAGGGAAGACAATGGGACTACTGACTTGAGTAACAAATGTCACTTATTCCTCACCTGACATTCTACCCGTTGGAGGCGCCAAACCCAGGAACCAATAAACTACGTGAGAACTGTTATGGGGTGACAATCGTAATGAGGTGACCGATGGAGTATTGGATGGAGATAATGATGCACCAAAACTCGACCAATTGGAAATTAGAAACGTGTTCGACAATTTTAATATAACCTCATCACTCGAGGAGAAATCAGCCATTATATGCCATTAGGGAGCCATTTTCTGCCATTCCGAGCTATTATATGCCATTCCTATGCCTTAGCCATTACGTGCCTTTGCTATTGCCTAGACACTTTGTTACTCTGCTTAAAGACTTTGCTGTTTGATTCTTCAAACCATCCTTGCTTTGCCCTGCCCGATGCTTACTTGTCCTCCTTATGAGGGAAGTGTCCCTTATTACCTGTCTTGCTGAACTTTGTGGTGTTTCCTGGCTGATGGCGAATCAACTGATGTCCTGAGGACGAAGACTGACTCTGTATGCTGACTCATTACGGAGGCTAACTGTATGATGATGAAATTGTAATTGTCAGTTTGCCTTTTCTTTCTAGGTACCAACTGCTTTTTTTGATAGTGACCATAGATGTTTTCTAAATTTGTGTTGCTAAAATTATTTTGCATGAAGCCCAAAATGCTAATGCTAATTCGAGGTTAGTTAAGGAGTTCACTAAACGGACGCAAATAGACAAAATTACTGAATCTATGCTTTGTTGAATAATGCGCTAATGATACGCTGCTGAAATTAATCCATGTCGACGTTGTGCTATGTTCTAATGTTCATGATCTTTGCTTTGATTAAATCTTATTCGAATTGCCCTATTATGACATTGTTGATGTGTTTTCTGGTTTTGAGACTAATAAACTTGCTAGTAGAGTGTAATCAATAGGGAATAAATATCATAAATCTTAAATCCTGGTGTGGTTATTCATGACTGAAAGGTCATGGTGTGTTTCAAGTTTATTGATGTTATTGATTAATACGATTGATTTGCTATTGTGAATATTGATGAGGTTATTGATTTATTGATTGACAGGAGACTTCAATCAGGGTCAAAAGATTAATTGGCCTAAAACGAGCCCCAGGGTGAATAAATGATCTAGATTGGGACGCGTTAACACTGCTTTCACTGAGGTTCGCAGGTGCTCAGCTTGTGTAGTTAGGGAAAGCCAGTAAATTCAACTTAAAAATAGAATATCCATAGTTCCCTTAACTTTGTATTTGTGTTATTTTTTAGCAAGGCTTCCAGTGTCATTCTGTGTAACAATTATATTTATTTACCACAATGAGCGGACTTAGCACCTCAACATTTTAACATAAATCACTACACTTTGAAGTAAAAATGAAAGGTATAACCATGTAGTGGCTGAATTGCACAATGTGTAACCAGGAAACCTTGCATCAATCCTAGCTTGTGTTTGACCACAATGAGAAATTCTAGACAATTACTTTTCTCTCATAGTCGCATGAGAGCAAATACATCAGTTCAGGGTGTGAGCAGTACAAACATTTATTTTGCACGTTTTAATAGACTAGAATGTTACTCCATCCATAACAACACCCTACGTTACTTATAGGGGACACAGACAAATGACATGCCTCTTCGTTCACTAATGGAATTTTTATCAGAGCAGTGATGGTGGGAGCAGGAATGTTTCTAAGTTTGACTATCACTACTTATAATTGCCACTTGTTGCAATGATGTAGTCTAAAATACTTAAATGAAATATGTTGCATCATAAACAATACACTATTTCGGTTAGAGCCCTTAACATAGATACATTGGAGATGTGCTGTACCATTTAAATCCAAATATGTTGGTGTCTCAGCTCATGCTCGCACTATCACACTAATCTCAAATGACTTCTGCATGACCAGGGCAGGTATCTGTATGCCTGACTAATGAGAGAAGGAAGGAGCGTGTCTGGCCTTGGAGGAGGAGAGAATCTCCAGGAGAACAAGCCCAGCAAATTCTCAGCACGAGGCACAACCAGAGAAAGCGTGGGACTACAAGGGCGTGAAGGCCAGAGCGGCCCATGTGTAAAGGGGCACCTGGTCTTCCTCAGCCGTTCTTGCCGTTAACTAGGCCAAGACTTTGAAATTGCCAAGTAATGTGTGTGATCAGCATCCTGCTGTGTGCCAGAGAAATTTGTGGTGATGAGCTGATATCAGAATTAAGGATCCCTCGGTGTGGCCTAGCCAGGACCTCTGATTGGCCTGGAGGCCTCAACTGCCAAAGACAGACACCTACTGATCACCGACCCAGAGACCGCACTTACCATCCAAGCGCCCTGCCAATACTCGGCCTAGGGAAACAAAAGATGCAGTGTGAGCCCCATGCTTATCTCACCCAGCCACTAAGTTCCAAGTGAGGACGTAGCCATAGTCACTGCAGCCAAGGAGCCGCTGCTGCAGGAGAGGGACCGCCACACAACCTGTCTCACACTGCTACATCTGCACCTACAGAAGGGGGTACTGGGAGTAGGACGAGAGGCTGAGGAAACAGAAACAAGTCTGCAATATGAAGTTATGACGTTTACTGAGTGAACCTGAACTAGTGCATTTAAAACTATCATGTGTGCGCAATTCTGCTTTGGTGTGTGTTGAGTGCGCTGCACCTGTGCCTAATCAGTGCTTTTCCTCAATGCTACACACCAGGAAGACTGTAGACACTAGCGAGTGGTGGTAACGGGGCCTGAAAGAGTGTACTCATGCACTACAGAGAAAGAGGATGATTTAGAAGTTTTAATACTTGAACTGGAGTAAAGGTGTGTTCCCCTAGGTACTCTTGTCCTACTCCGGCATCTTGAGATGGATAACGAAACCCGAAATAATGTGTGTTCCAGTGATGAATATAGCACACCTAAGACAAAATGGGCGTTTCGCTATATTGGCAGGCTAGTGAACGCCATAAAACAAGAGCTTCGGGTCCAGTCTGTGAAGCAGATATTTGGTACCTCAGATATTGCCACTGCATTTGTAGTATACTACCCGACCCTACACAAAGCCCACCTCTTGCTGGATAGGGAAAACACAACACGTCTGGTAGGCGAACTGATTTGACTAAGAAAGGCCGTGAGGTACTGGAGCCCTCCTGATGATTGATGAACATAAGGAGGCCTTAAAAGGAATGCAGTCAGGAAAACGCCGCAGGCTAAACGAATTGTAAGTCTTTGTGTGATGTGCCTCGTTATTAACACTCCATTTCAGAAATATATTTCATTAGGCAAACCAGTCAGTCGCTCTATCAGAGGACAAATGGGCACAATATCGGTCACTTGAAGTCCTGATGGCCACATGTGCACCATACCACCCCAACACTCTCATTAATATGGTGACCAAGATTCTCACCCAGCGCTGGTAACAAGGCAAGCTAAAGCATAACATCCTTGGTTCATCCAGACCAAAATAATTTCGTAACACAGTGGAGTACAAGCACTTGCACGTGTGCACAAATTCCCAGGATCTATAGAGCTGATACTGGTAAATTCTGAAAACGCCTTTGATTTGCTTAATTAGACATTTCTCTACCTCGTACTACATAAAATGAATATTGATCTGCATTTCTGGTCATACATCAACATACTATATAACTGTACCCAAGCCTGGGCAGGACTTAACGGGGTCATTTCCAGTTCTTTTCCCATAGCAATCAGAACCAAAGAGCAATACCTCCTCCCTCCGATGCTGTAAGTGCTACCTATAGATCCACTAGCAAACTGGTTTTGGTGTGATGTGTTGCCACTTGGTTTACATTAGATGGAGGACTGCATTTCACTGTGTGCATACAACATACTTTGGATACTTGTAATGGACAGGCCAGAGGTTAATGGAAATCATTGGAATCTATGGAGAGGCTTCCAGACTGGAATTAAACTAGGGAAAATCATTAATATTTCTGCCATACAGGAGACCTACGGAAACTAAGCGGGAAAAATAAGTTTGCACATTGTAGGAAAGTGCACTTGTTGGCATGGTTAGCCCCCACTTTTTGCCTGATATTGATGCCAACTTTGACTGAGAGTGTGCTGGGATCCTGCTAACCAGGCCCCAGCACCAGTGTTCTTTCCCAAAATCTGTACCTTTTTTTACACAATTGGCACAACTCTGGCACCCATATAAGTGCCTTGTAAAAGGTACCCATGGTACCAAGGGCCCTGTGGCCAGGGAAGGTCCCCAAGGCCTGCAGCATGTATTATCCCACCCTGTGGGACCCCTCACCAAGCACATGCACACTGCCTTTGCAGCTTGTGTGTGCTGATGGGGAGAAAAAGGCAAAGTCGACATGGCATCCCTCTCAGGGTGCCATGACCAATAACCACTGCCTGTGGCATACGTACGTCTCCCTTCTAACAGGCCTTACAGCCCTTTGGCAGCCCTAAGGCAGGAGGCACTATACCACAGATGAGAGCATAGCTGCATGAGCAATATGTCTCTACAGCATCTAAATCCATTCCAGTACATGGTCTGGCAGTTTGTCATTAACAACACCAGAGCTCCATAATGGCTTCACAGCACAATAAAACCACACTGATGCCAGTGTTGGATTTATTGAACAATGCACCCAGAGCGTATCTTAGAGATGCCCCCTGTATATTACCCAATCCTTCAGTGCAGGACTGACTAATCTGTGCCAGCCTACCACTAAGAGACAAGTTTCTGACCACATGGGGTGAGAGCCTTTGTGCTCTTGGTGGCCACAAACAAAACCTGCACTGGATGGAGGTGCTTCACACCTCCCCCCTGCAGGAACTGTAACACCAGGCGGTGAGCCTCAAAGGCTCAAGCCTCTTGTTAAAGTGCCACAGGGCACTCCAGCTAGTGGTGATGCTCGCCCCCCAGACAAAGCCCCACTTTTGGTGGCAAGTCCGGCGGGAAAATTAGGGAAAGCAATGAGGAGTGACCACATCAGCTGGGACCACCCCTAAGGTGTCCACAGCTGAGGTGATCCGTCCTTGCAAAATCCTCCATCTTAGTTTGGAGGACAGGGACCAATAGGGTTAGGTATGTGTCCCCCTCCCCAAAGGGAGTGGACACAGGAAGGGTGTAGCCACCTTCAGGGACAGTAGCCATTGGTTACTGCCCTCTGACCCTTGTAACACCCCTAAATCTAGGATTTAAGGGCTCCCCTGAACCCAAGTCGTCAGATTACTGGTGACCACACAAGAAAAAAAAGGACTGCTAAGCTGAAACCCCAGCAGAGAAGAAGGAAGGTGAAAACTGGCTTGGCCCCAGCCTTACCGTCCTGTCTCCTGCTTCAAATAGCCCTGCAAAAGAAATTGATGCATCCTGTGGGTCCAGTGACCTCTGCCAAGCCTCCAGAGGTCTGCCTGCATCACAGAAGACCAATAACTCTGGTGAACAGAGGCCCTGTCCAAGAAGAAACTCCATCTAAGGACTCCAGAGCCTCCCAGGATCTGCAATTCCTGACCACTCTGCACCCAACGCCCACAGCACATGTTCAGGTGGCCCAACCCACAAGACAGGATCCTCAGGTGAATCAATGAAAGTGCCCACCCTGGGTTGACCTTTCCTGTCCTCCACAGTGATGCCTGCAGTGTGAATCCGGAGGACCCCCCTGACCGCGACAGCTCTGGACATAGATACCCAACGCAAAAAAGGTACACTGAACCCGCAGCCCCATGGCCTTGGGGAACACGACCTCCAGTGCAGCAACATTCAGAAGGCAGCCCTCCTACTTGTTCAGCCTGTGGTTTTCTGGAACTGACCCCCTGGACCCAACCTGCAGCATCTAAGTGACCCCTGAGGTCCCCTCATAGGAAAGCATTGGGATTCTGACACTGCGTTTGCACCCTGCACCCGGCCGCCGCTGCACCACTGAGGGTCTTTGTTTGGTGCTGACCTGTGCCCCCCCCCCCCCCAGTGCTCCTCTAAACTCACCAGGTCTGCCCTTCGAAGACACGGGCACTTACCTGCAAGCATGCCTGATTCCGAGTGCCGCCAGCCTCCTTAGGAGCCCATGCTAAATTTGCCTCATCTTTGACCTCTGCACCCGGCCAACCCTGTGTTGCTGGTGGTGGCTGTCTGGAGTTAACTTGAACCCCAACCTGTGGACTTCCTAGGCCCCGGAGACTGGAACTGTAAGTTTTGTACTTACCTGTAAAAAGTACTAACTTTTCTTCCGCTCAGGAGCTGTAAAGAGCACTGTCAACTTTTAAAACAGATCTTTGCCATTTATTCAAAAACTGTACAACTTACCAATTCAAATCAAAGTAGTACTGATACATATGTGAAATATTTATTTATGTACTTACCTGCAACTTGAATCTTGTGGTTCTAGAAATAAATTAACAAAATATATATTTGCTATATAAAAACAATTGTTCTGGAGGAGGTCTTTGAGTGTGTGCCTCACTTATTGCCTGTGTGTGTACAACAAATGCTTTGCACTACCCTCTGAAAAGCCTAACTGCTCGACCACACTACCACAAAAGAGAGCATTAGTATTATCTACTTCAGCCTCTGTTAAGCCACTGGGGAACTCCTGGACTCTGTGCACACTATATCTCATTTTGATATAGTATATAGAGTGCCAGCTTCCTACACACATTTGAACACAATCGCTTTAAATACCTCAGTATTTATATTGCTCTGAAGCCAGAGCCAAGGTGGGAGTTCAATATGTCATCCTGCTGGAATCTCTGCATTGAGAGCTTCAGAGCAGCAACAAACTAATATAATGATTGCCATCCTTAGGAGAACTGTTATATAAAATTATCTTGCTCCCCAAAATTATCCTAATGATATAGTCCAACAGTTCTTTGATCGGATAAAGTAGAGCACATGCAGCTACCTGAGGGCACATAAAGGATCACAAATCACTTTTGAATAAAGCACCGAATCCATGTAAAAAGGAGGGCTCAGAATGGCAGACATATGCCTTTGTTATTCAGCATCCCAACTAGTCACCATAAGAAAAGGCTTTCTGGGGGCAGGGAGGAGGCAGGGTTTGACATCTAGCAGGATCTGCTTGAAGGTCTCACTCTCCTGGGACTTCTTTATGGTGCTCTGGTTCCCAAGACTCTTCATGTAATGAGTGAAGTAGTGCTATATCTCTGCCAAAAAGTCCTCAACTTGATCTAGTGGGATAATAAACTCATGCACGAAACAATGCTACGTCATGGGACATGGCTGATCCGTTAAGTCACTTTGGCTGCAGTTGAGGTATTTGATAATGTAGAAATCTCCATGCTTGGAAATGTGTGTGAGGGAGAACACATGCTGTCATTCTTTACATTTCAACAGTAATTTAAACTTCACAACTCCCAAGTTTCAAATATCTGCAACTAAGATATGCTCTCAAGATGCAGTGGCCCTTCCCAAGTTTAATACCTTAGAAGCCAGAATAGTGAGAAGCCAAATGGGTAAAGAAGCAATTTTAAGAGTGCATCAAAATCTTGAGTAAAGCACCCCAGATCTATAAAAGGTGCTGAGATCAACACAGGAAGGAGCCCTGGATCATTAAAGGAGGGCCAGTGGAGGGATTTACCGATGGTCTCCCTGGGACCTGCCCATTTCATTTAGGCTACACCTAATTTAAGCTAATTACTTAAAAAGAATCAATAATTGTTGTGAGCAACTTTGGAAAATGGGCAGGACCCCTTCTGCTGAGTGTATTACGTACCATATGGCAATAGGTGACTCCTTTAGTGTGGTGTGGGAATGCCTTGTGAATCAGGAGTACTAGTGTGAAACCACAAACACACTGATCAAAATACAGAGCCGACTCTTTGATGGCTCGCCTAATCTGATGCTTTTGTGAATACTGGAGGATCTGGAGGACTCATAGAGAAAAGGGCCCCCCGAGGGAGTTGGGCCTAATTGCTACAATGATGATTGAGAAATAATGTTGGTCCGAAGCAGCCCCACAAAAACAGGGATGGTTAACAGAAGTTCTCAAATGGCAGAACCTATTTACAGAGTTTGGTGGTGAACCCACTAACATAAGAAGATCTGTTGGCCATCATGGTTCTAGGTTCATACATCTCTTTCCTAATCTGTGTAGATCCAGGGCATAAAGGACTGGTGACGTCCAGGAGAAATAGCTTGCACTTCGCTGGAATATGGTAATGAAATGAATGTCATCTATATTCTTCCACAAACCAATCAAAGAGTTGTCAAACAAAACTAAAAAGAAGAGTGCCTGAAAATATCCAATGTTCTGCCATCTTCTCTGTATTATTGAAGGTTAGACCAAAACATGCATTTGCATGATCTGAAATCACAATTTCACTACATTTTGACCAAAGATAGCATATATCTTCTAGAGAAAAAATACAACCCAAATGTGTGAAAATAGAAAGCATAAACGTGCCATGAATTGGTAGTTCCTACTGCTAGTATGGCACTTTTTGTACATCTTTAGGAAGGGGCCCCTTTATTAAGTTTGAAAGCTCTTTGCTACAATCATTTGTTGCACTGAAAACATGAATAGCACTCTTTTGAGCCTTCAGCCCCTTGCATTCGTTCTTGGGAAACTACCATGTAATGTAGCTTTACCATTCTGCTAAGATGTAAGGAAGGAGTTTGCTGAGGTAAAGATTTTTTCTGAACTAAAGTAAGCTAAACAGCGTGTGTGAAATATTTTTGCACAAAACGATTAATGGAGTCATTCCCACCGGCAGTGGGATCGACCTCTTTCAGCAGGATTGGATTCAGTGCACAAATTAAGCGCATCAAGAGTCCTTGCGTGCGTCAGTCAACTCCTGCCATCGCGGTGCCCGCTGAAGAAGGCGTATGTCTAAACTCGAGGCATACAACTTGATACCTCCGAGGCACAGATCTTCAGGTCTGCATACGTTAGCACTACACTTAGGACCTAGAGTCACCGACACTGCGGTCGGATATATTTTTTCCTTTTCCTAAGGGTGCTGCACGATGTTTCCTTTTGCTTTTGAGGGCAGGTTTTTACCGGTGCCGGTGATCTCATCTCCCACTAATCAGGGTCCCAGGTAACATTCCTTTCCGCCCACGGCTGATGACGAATCCATTATGGTTTATCAAGAGGATGATGCAAAGTTTTACCTATTCAGAGCGGGGTCATATCTAAGACTGATTCATCGTTTTATGCTTGCCAGTCCACTAGGCGCTGCTTCCCGTTCCATAGTGAGTCAGAAGTATCCCACCAGACGATGCATAATTAAAATGCTTAATGCACTCACCGATGCGCTGAGAATATCTGAATAAAAAAGTATGTATTTTATAACTAATGGAAGATTTGTTGCATATGGGCCTGTCTCATACATAAATCGGCGTGTATCTAGGCACGGTACGGTATGAAATATGTCTCTGCCAGCTGGTGAAGCATCTCTTCTGCGATATTCGCAGAAACCACTGCACAAACTGAAAGGCTGCGGTGACCGCTTTCTTTGCAAGTATATTCACTTGCTGCCTCATACAAAGACATTGGTTCACGCCTCAATGCACTGACACCACTTGTCCTCATTTTCCATTTAGCTTCGTCTGTCTCTACCCCTCCTAGGCTATTCCGGCCCGACTACCCTGCTCTGCCACCTACCCTAATCTCAAATTATAGATTCCTTAAATCTCAGATACCACTCTTCAGAGTTTAGTGGCCTGATTACCCATCGTAGAGCTCGTTGCCCTTCGTATGTCCCACGTCTGTCTACTCCTCGCCCAGGAGTTCGTTTCACTTTGTCCAATGTGGGGCATGTATGTATGTCTGGAAGGAGGCCACCAGACCTCCTACCTGCGGGTAAAAGTCCAGTATAATCCAAGATAGGCACTGTGTAGGTGAATCCGATCTGGTAACAAGCATTACTACTCAACCTTCTATCAATACTGTCAATGTTTTTCAATCATAAGGTCAACACCAGGGAAATGCTATTACAACAACTTCACTTGACACTAGTCCTATATTTAAAGAGGAGCCCAACTCCCATTGTTCGGATCAACCTGCTGCATCCGAGTTGAAGACGATGCCTCATCCGAACGGAAGTTACTGTGTGAGATCTCCTGAGACGCACCCGAGGCCAAAGAGAGAATGTACCAGTAGGACTGTCGCTTGGCGAAACATTTTGACCGATCTGTTCTGTCACCCAGGATTGGTTCTTTCTTATTCAAGCACCCAGTAGCGTTCTAGACCCGATGCAGTAAAATGCACTAAAACACCAGGGCCATGTAGTAAAAGGTGCACGTGGCACCAACGCAGTGCAAGCACCTTTTTGTGGAAACCGGTGCAGGTTGATAGTACAGAGAGGACTTCAAGGTTCATTCCATGACATGGGATGAATTATCTCATCTTCATGTGGCATTCCTCATGCAATGGTATCTCTAGTCCACTGGTTGTCCCATTCCAGAAGATGAAGTGGGGGGAATCATTACTTGCCCAAGAGCAGGAAATACTTTGTATCTCCACCACACTGTAAATGGTAGGGAACAAGGCGGGTCTCACAGGCGTCAGGAGCCTCTCCAAGGTGAGAGGTAGCATCACCTGGAAGGGAGGGCCACAAGCCGAGGCATGCCCTCTGTCTGCTGTATGGGCCAGTGCTGTTGAACTGGATGCTCCTTCTTTAAAGTAGTGCCCAGCAAGTGTATGCTCTTTGTCCAGCAGCACATGGCACCCACATTTTAATTCCTCTTCATGTGCTTCTAAAGGAGACAGTTTATGCTGGAGAACCGGTATTACAGTTTTAATGCAGTATAATTAACTGTTCAGTAAAATTAAGAAAGAAGATCTACAGAGCGTTGAGGCATCCCCCCAATTCCCACCTCTGTTGATAATGTGGTGTGGAACAATCATTTGGAATGGCGTTTCCTGTTTCTATCTCACCTACGAGGACTGATGTAAAAACATAGTCACCTCCCTTGATTGTCACTTAGTAACCCGCACATGAGCGATAATAGGCAACAGCTTCTCTCCACTGCCACTGTGTTCTTCCACAGGTACTCCAGTTTCATCTGAAAACCTACCCTGTCACTTCAGATGAGTACACAGATTGCAATAGAAAGAGTAAAAGATGATCTCCTAGTTGTAGAGATGAGGGGAGTCCAGCATCTTTTATCAACCCAGATCTCTTCTTTTTTTTCGATGCTACAGGCCAAGTTACATTTTCGCTGCTAAAAGTTAAAAGTTGTCTTTTAATGCTTTGAGATGATTCTGGCAATACCCTACTGACTACCACCAATAGGTTTGAATGTGCATTTAGGTCTGCTCTTCCATTCATTGAATTTAACTTGTTCCCCTTAGAAACCTGACTTAATTTTAAATTACATGCACACATATTCTAATGCAGAGGTCTCTTTCATCGCCTGTTGTGGACCAGAGGGCTGGTCTTGGTTTTCAGCTTGCTTTTGGAAAATCATGCATTTCATTCAAGAAAATTATTTTCTTTTCACCCATTTGCTTGTAATTTTGTTTGAAAAAACAAAACTAATGTTTATAGTAAACCTGATCATTTCACAACATTTCTCATGAGAGAATCATTGTCCCTCGCAATATATAACTAAATCTCTGTAAAAATATCCATCATATTAGTCCACCTATATTAATATCCACCAAATTACTACAGTTATCATTTCCCTACCTTGATCACTGCACTGCTTTCAAAACTAGAATTGCAAATAGATTTAAAAGACAAATACAAGTTCCAGACTTTCTCATATGCCTTTGTCTTTAGTCTTAAGGAATGGATCATGGTCCTTTGTCTTCCAATGCAGCAGAGGGTAGATGTTTAGGTCTGATTTGACAGTGCAGCAATCTGCTAGACCTATTGTTATTCGTCCTTTAAAAATATACACAGACTGGGCACTAGCTCCAACAAGAACAGTATTTCTTCCTCTCTCCCAGCTCATACTGGTGGCTTTTTGATGTATCAATCCACCTTCAATTTTGCTTTTATTGCAATGCATGTGGGAATAATTTAGATCTCAAAAGTACATTACATTTTCATACATACATTTTTATCTTGTCAGTGCACTGTATACAGAAAACGACCCGTTTTTGTTTTGTTTTCCAATGCTGTTGTTCTTAAAATGTTTTTGTCATGGCTAAAAACTCAAGTCAGGTCTATTGGCGTATTCAAGGCTTTTCAAACGTTATGTTTGGTCTATTAAATCATGTAATAACCAGTCCTTTGAAACAGAAGCATTGATTGGAAAGTTACACTTGCATGCTCTTCCGCATTTCAATTAAAGACAGTGTGGGTGGGTCAAAGTCATGCAGGCCAAGCCTCGCGCACATTCCTACGGGGGTTCTAAAAAATATCTATGCACCTTTTACAGATTGAAAACAAAAAACCTGTTCACTAACTTTTCCATTACAAACTTTTCCCTTTCATATTTTCGTCCTTTTTAGGGTCGAGCCTGCGTTGCATGCGCTCGCGCATGCGTATCGCAGCGAGACGCTTTAGTATTTAGAAAAGGGCTCGGAGCCCTGTCAACTTCACGTCAGTGATTTTTATTGGTTCATGGGCTTGCCTAATAAAATCTGCTTGCTTTCATTAGTCGAAGGCATGCATACCTCATGCCTTTTCCGGTGGGTGGCTATCCCTCCTCGAGCGCAGCGACCAAGTACAGAAAACATGCGAGGCTCGCTGTTTTCCATCGGGCACGTGGACTTCTTTTTCTGTAATTTACGAGTGCGATTTCGCTTGGCAGAAGTCGAGCGCTTTACATAGTTAATTTCACTTTTTCGGGTTATGTACATAAATGCACTTTTGCCCGATAGGTGAAAAGTCGGGTTAGGAGTTTACAACGCGATCAGCTCTAACATGAGCAAATGCGAGACCCGTTGCATTGTAAATGCTTGTTTCTTTTCTGATCAGAAAATTATGTTGTATGTCTTCCCTTCTGGATCACAAATAGGTGAAGATTTTAAGAGGCAAACAGGATCTTGATAAACATTATAGTACATTAAAAAAATGCTGAAAACATTTTTTCCACTTTAAGGTGGCATACACAATATAAATTACATTTACCTCCTTTTTTACTTGTTCAAGAAAATCAAAGCATTCTAAGAAATACGATGTAATATCGGTCTCTGGAAGATCCAATATTGAAATGCTCTTGCACTTGAAGTCATCTGGAAAAGCATTTGCAACTCCATAAGCCACATTCAGTACATGGGTAACCTTAAAAAAGAAGAAAAAAAAGTTACAATTACAATGTAAATCGCTATGCTATTATAAGATTTATTTGAAGTTAAATAGGTGCATTTCTTTAGTTCACTAGAAAATTCACATCTAATTGCTTGGCATTACATTATTACATAAGTATTGTAAATCAAAAGAGGAGGAAAGAAACGCACTAAAAATGTTAAGGATCATCATTTAACAACTATTAGGTGTAACAACCTTAAGCAGACTGGTACAGGATGTACAAGTCCATTAAAAAAGAATTATCTTTAAGTGGACTTAATTGGCATTCATTCCGCAAGTCAGAGAATGCAATTTCTGACATTAATTGGACTTCCTCTGACATCAAGTGGATTACCGAGAATATGGACACTTTCTCAGAATTTTTCTTCATTTGGATTCCTGGTGGGCTTTCAAAAGAAAATAAATGTACTTTAAATGTGCTTGTGCGAAATAGCATATAGGAAGATCACATAACTTACTATGTAATGCAGGCAATAACACCTGCCAGTTTCTTTCCTCAAACAAGCATTGGGAAAGCCACGTCTCCCCTTAGAAAGTCGTTAGTCGACCTTTACACGCTTTGCCTATTCTTGTTGTGGATGCTCAACAGGATTGACAAAAAAAAAAAAAAAAAAAACAGCCACAGCGTGAATACTTAGATATTTATATGGGTGCATGCATCCAGACATTAAGACACAGCAGCCATTTTGGTTTTTGGTCCCAAGGTGATGACATACGCGCAAGCTGCCTCACCACACATATATGCCAATATGTCATGATGCAGTGGTTTTTATTTACTGTTTATCTTTCTAACGTGGCAGACACTTTTCTTGCAGTGGTAAATAAATAAAAAAATACTGTGTTAAAGTGCATTTAGGGAAAGGATTGGCTCAATAGTAAAATGCAGCCGCTAGGTATTTTTAAAAAGTAGAAAATACATAAATACAAAATAAATGGAACCCCATGGGTTGGGGGCAATAAACAATGGGCAATAAAAAAAAAAGCCGAACAAGACAGGGAGGAAATGAGGGAAGCAACAGACAAGCTATGGACTGGAGACCTAACCCAAGTGCGCGCTGGAGGTGTGTTGGTAAGGGACGTGAACAGAGAAGCAGCATAAAAAGCCGAGGTGGAAGAGACCAACTGATTGGAGATACACCTCATAAAACAGGGCCATGATTAGTGGTGCCTCTCACCATTTGGACACTCAACCAAACCACTGTTTGCAAGAGTGTCATAATTGTAAATCTGTCTGTACAATCTGAATATTATGCCTCATTGTCAGGGAAAAACTCGGAACTGCGGTTATTTATTACATCCGATAGATAACGACCCCTAGGGAATCGTTATTTATCAGGTGTGACCAATAACAATGCAATTATGCAGCACTTGTAATCAAGGCCTATGTAATCAAAACACACAATGAAAAGTTCCTACTTGAGGAGAAAGACCTCACACAATTATGTGATGGTACTTGGTATTTTTATAGTGCTCATCTACCATTCATATGGACTCGTAGCGCTGTAGGCTAGTTGGACTGTCCTTTATCATAAGGCTTAGGATTTTCATGCAAGCCCAAGTCTGATTTGAAGGGTGGTGCTGTCAGAAAATGTTATTCAGTGCGCCTACTTGGCCATATAGTCCAATCTAAATAACTGGGCATTTTTGTTGAGTTTATGCTCCTGGGGTGAAATGGTTGCCTGCTCTCTGTATATCATATATCACATGGGGAGTGCACATTAACTAAGTGACTTTTGCTCTACTGTGGGGTTTTCTGATTTCATATTGGATGTCATTCAAAGTTGTGTTACACCATAAGAGTGGCATTGGTAGAAGCAACTAGTTGTCTTACAGTGTGGTAAAAAGTACAAATAGCTTGTTTAATGCGGTTGGGGAGCAACGTACTGCATCAGTATGGCCGTCCTGCTGCTTTGGATATATGAAAGTATGATGTCAGTGTATCTAATATCTTATTTTGTGTTAGTGACACTGGGTGAAGAAGGACAGATGAAGTGGCACATTTTGTGTGTTCTATTGTGTAGGTATTGACAACCATCGTCCCGTTTCTGTTATCTTCAGTGATGCTGCATAGAGAAACACAACATATGTGTGTACTGTTGTTTGGTGCACATTTAGTGTGTTTTGACTGTATTAAGGAGCTCTTGCATGAGTTCATTTTTGCATGCCATTGGGTTGTTTACTTTGACTCCCTTCTCATTTCTTTCTAAAGTAATGGCATCAGTCCTACTACAGAAACCCAAACGGGTCAGTTACTCTGCTTTTATACAATCATGCTTCCTTAGCTGATAACACAGCCTCATCAGTAGATTGTATCCAATCACAATAGGAGGTCAAAAGGTATGCGCACCAATGGCCTAAAATTGTGACAGGAATAATAGACACAGCACCCCCTGAATAAAATAAACAAAATATAATCTAAAAATGAATATCACCAGTAGGGCATTAGAGAGGACAGTTATCTCAGAGGGGCCGGGGTTTCATTGCTTTCATAATAAAATGCACCCAAAAAATACTTGCAACTTGAAAAAAGCAGATGGATACAGACAGTTTTACTAAGCTATCTTACAATTTTAAAATTTTAAATTAGATGCATGACAATATTTTAAAACGTAATCACGAGGAATCAGTATAAATCGAATGTGAACAACATTTAATAAAATAAATTAGTGACCCCATTCTTAAACAACATTACAAAATTGCACCGTCAGGTCTGTGACTTTGCATGGGCGCGGATGTACGACTTTTGCAAATGTCCGAGTTTCTTTACAGTAACATATTATGAAATTGAGTGAATGCTTCAAAGTTAATTTGACAGCGATGTTCACAAGATGCTTGCTCAGAAGCTAAGGTAAGAAAGACAGCAACGGTACGATTAGAACAATGATGTATCCTGAGCTGTGCTATAAGAACTCAATAAAAAAAATAACACTGAAAGTGCTGACGTACTCCCATCAGAAAAATAGCCGACACAGAGCCTCTGCATACAAAGAGCTTGTGAATATTTAAATATTTTACACGAATAAAGGGCTGGTGTGGTCAGTCTCCATATATAGTCGGAATGATCACATCAGATCTCTGCTAGAATTCAAACCCTGACCTAATTTGAGCCGTGGCATAAGCAGTCTATTAGCAGAGCTCAAATATAATGGGAAATGCCGGTGCCATCATTTTAAAAGCTGTTTTTTTACAACACAGGTACATTTCTGAAGCAGCTCATCCCTTGGACAAGATGATATTTTACAACACTCTACACCCTTTACTCACATCATTCATTAAAAATGATGTTACTTCCCTAAATACATAGTTCACATTTACCTCCAGTAATTCAGTTCCTTAGGAAAATCATCTATTCAGCCTTTCGCAACCAGTTCTGCATGAATGCTCCTCATATCAATGATCCCGTTCATAAAATTTCTAGACTGTCACGACACGGACTATCCACAGTCATTCTTAAAGAGCTTACTTATCTGCATATTTAATATCCTTGACCTTTCATTAGAAGCTGCACTGCCGCATACACTGTTAGGTGGGCACAATGAAGTAAACACGATGCCTACATCCTCGATGCCTACATCCTCCTGACAGAGCTTACTGCTTGGAATTTTAGCTGCTAATTTCTTGTTGGCATTGTACGGTCTGCACCAGACCGTCCTGTTTCTAGTGCCTGCGCCCATTCTTCATTTCCTTCACACTGTAACAGGCTCAGTTCTCACTGGCAACTGGATTCTGACCTATATATCAAGCCCTTTCTTTTTAAAAGTAACATACTCAGATTTCCAAAATGCTCCGATTCATCCATCCCACTCCTGCAATCATAATAGGCACTGGGTGTGAAGAGACTAGCTTCCACGTTGTGACACTGGAAGTACAACTGGCCATCCAGCATGTTCATATTGCACAATCAGAAGGAGGAACCAATTTAAACTGAAGCGCCTATTCAAAAAGGCACATCTCACATGTGGAGTAGACCCTGCCTCTGGGTCCTACTCAGAAGTTAGTTGTAATGAAAAATACACTATAAAAAAGGGCAGAGACAGTAATCCATATGGGAATAACCAGCTATTCAAAGCTGTGCCAAAAAGCCAACCACCGTTTCCACATATATGTGGGAGTGAAACCACTATTAAAAGGAAAATAGGAACCCCTTTACAATGTTCCCACCATAAATCTCTGCTAGAAAGCATAACAGAAACAGATTATCTCTTTCTTCAATTAGGTAAGTCCCTAGAGTAGTCCCAGTGGAATGTGTGTACTAACAGTATGCCTCTTCAAAATTATATCTGCAGCCCCTACACATACTGCCACATATTTTGTGACGACATCCCACATTGGAAGAAATTATCCCAGCAGACCTGCCCATTAGCTATAAATGTGGTAATTAAATACTTGTATCAATATATCAGATTTTTGTATCCACAGATATGACGGGGCGAATTTCAGCAGTAGCAGGAACAGCTTTCCAATACTCACACAATAAAATGAGCCCTCAAGTGAGCCGATTAAGAATTCAAGTCAATGTTCAAATGCTGCAAATGTTTTCCACATTGTCTATTTTTATTAACAGTTTCCAATAGTATGACAAGATAGTTCTCTCTTTTCAAAAAGCCAGACATTTCTGCATCAGGGGTTTCCTTTGCACTGCTGTTTTGCTACTGTGCCTTGTGGGAAAAACGCCTTGGGAGGGGAGAACGATGTCATGCCCTTCATTAGCAGCATTCTCCTTGATGTCAGGTAGGTGTCCATTTCCTGTCGCACTATCAGAACTATCTCCCCTTCACTTAAGGCAGAAACAACTCTTTGGCAGTATCCAATGCTTATGCTTCTTACAGCTCACAAAAGTACATCAGTTCTTCTAAGTGAGCACCAGCATCTGTCACGTCTCTGGCTCAAGTGCCACAACAGTTTACACTTTTGTGCCACATATAAAATTGAGTGACAGGGCCATGTACTGTTCTAATAGAATGTTAGTGCTTAAACCTGTCATTGGTCCTGGAGAGCAGTTGAGATTCCAGGGTGCTGCGAATTTCTGTGGATAAAGGAACATCTTATTCCTTTACCGTTTCCTGTGCAATTACTACAGATTTGGTGACGACCTTCACTGCAACTCCATCCACATGTGCAGAGGAGCCGCATAGTGCCTAAATTGCTGCCTACCGGTCGCTACACTGAAGTCACAAGGGTTTGTGAACTAAAGCTGGGGCCTGGCTTGTTCCTGCTGGTCCTGTTGGGAGTCTCCAGTGCTGCTCTAGTTAATCATAGCCACCCCATTGTCGAAAGCACCCTAAACTGCGCTGCAGAAGGGGGTGACACCATACTTTGAAGGAAGAGCGGTCGTGATGATATTTTCCCTTGGCAACAGGCACTCTACAGATGCCATGTCCTTTTCAGTGGTGCACTGCAACATAGAAACAACTCACCCAGTGACATCTTCAAGTCATCTTCTTCTATCGGCTGATAGTCTTTTGGTGAAGTTTATCCTAGTGCCACTTTGGTTCCATTTATTATTGATCTGCAGCGTAGTTTCTGGCACCATTTTCGATTGGGAACTCAACAAACTACCAGCAGACAGATATATCGGGCGCACTCTGTGATATAGGGATGTATGATGGAATAATGCTTTTTGTTGCAACGCATGCTATTACCACGCATGCATTACCACCATAACCTTTATCACACCCTTTTTGTAATTACAATGAATTTACAATGAAGTTCGCTGTAAAAGCATGAATGTTAAAGGCGTATGCGTGCTAAAGGTTTTCCCTGATCCATGCCCTGAGTCCCAAAAGCGGTCCCTGGCGCAACCCCCCGCACCCTGACCAGCAGCCCTTGTAAAAAAAATACCCACACCCTGCCCTTAGCCCTAAAACATGACCCCTGTACACCCCGCCCTTCTAAAAAATACCTGACTCCTGCCCTGAGCCCTAAACTCAGACCCCAGCGCAACCCCTCACCCCAACCATACAAAAAAATATCCGACCCCTGCCCTGAGCCCTAAAACCTGAGCCCTAAAACCCGACCCCAGCACGACCTCCTCCTCCCCAGCCCTTGTACAAAAAAAAATACCAGTCCCCTGACCTGAGCCTAAAACAGTACTATGCCGCCCTAAAACTGCCCCCCTGCCCACACCCAAGCCTCCCCTTACCTCGCTCACCACAACTAACCAGCTCTTCTGTGGAAATGCGCAGGTCGTAAAGAGGAAACGGAAGGGTGTCTCCATTTCCTCTAACAATGCCAACAGCCTTTGCCACGCCGATGCCTTTACCTTGCATATTCCCTCATCACCACTACCACACATTTGCCCTTACCTTTCATACCTTTACAAGTAAATTTGTTGTAAAGTAATGCGTGGTAAAGGCATATGCGTTGTAAAAAATGTATGGTAAATGCTATGTATAGTAATGGTGCATGTGCTGTAACACATGCGTGGTAAAGGCTACGCGTGGTAACAGCCACATTGTAATGTCTGGTTCCCATGATATAATCATCGCACTGGCATTTATCACAGTTTATGAAGAAGATAAAAGAAGAACAACGTCAGAAGTGCACCGAGGGGATTTATTGTTGAAAATGTTATATGTAACGTGTAACTCTATAAGAAGAGCGGGGCTGTTTCTATAGTTACTGTTTCTCTAGTTAATTTCTGAAATGGGGAAGGATTGCATAGCAATATGTAATTTTACCTATGTTGTGTGTGCAGATACTGTTTATTTTGGGCACAGAGCTTTCACTGAATAATAATATAAAGCAGTATTCGTAATGGACAATATGCAGAGTGTTAATCCACCACCACCATTTTTACAAGTCCAAGGAGATCCACCAGTTGGGTAAAAAACATGGTACAGAGCCTTCACGAAGTATTTAGGTGCTATTGGTGGAAACAGATTCAGTGCTGAACTCAAAAGATTTGTATTGGAACATAATCTGCGCTTTGAGGGGCAAGCAGTAGTTGAACATCTGCCATCTTTAGAACTTGCTGAAGGCAAAGATGCTTCAGATAAATTCAAAAGGTGCTGTAGCTGGGTTAGAAAAACAATTTGACATATAACTTTGTCTTTTGTTGAGACATTTATTTTATCAGAGAACAGCAAACTGATGAAGGTACTGATGTGTAGCTTTGAGCATATTAGCAGCAGGTAATTTCTCGAAAGTTTGTTGATCTAGAGACAAAATTATTAGTGTAAATCTGGAAGAGATGGATATTGAGATTAATGAGGGTGTGGTAAGTGCTATAAATGACTTAGTTCTAGTTATTGAAGTTGAGTCTGACAAGTGTGTGGACCCATATGCAAGCACATATGTAGATGGTAAAGAATTGACTTTGCTTGTGGTTTCAGGTGTGAGAATTACTATGATCACGGAATAACTTTTGGCTGAAAAGTGGGAAAACAAACAACTGGAACCGCCAGTCAGAAATCCTTTTTCCTACAAAGGAAGGAAAATAGAGTTAAAAGTATACTTTGAAACCATTTGAAATTTAAAAATCGCAATAGGCAGGTCAAAGTGTATGTTCCTAAGAATGGACAGAATATCATGGGGTGGTATCACCAATGGCTATTCGGAAGGACATTAAAATCAGGGGCCAGGGAGCAAGTGTCGATTGTGGGTAATATACATCAAGGTGGAGCAAAGATTTGGGTCAAAATGTATAAAAAAACTGTTTGCGGAAAAACTAGGGGTTGACATGCAATCAAAGTCAAGAAAATGCTACTCCTGTGAAACACAGATTGTGTATGGTGCCAATCAGTGTGAGAGATAACTTGTCTGATGAACTGAAGAGACTATGTGAGACAGAGATTACTGAACACATCGAATCATCGATATGGTTGTCTCCGCTGTTAGAGGCACAAAAAAACTGAGCTCTAAGGGTGCATGTGGACCTACATAGTCTCAAAGAAATATGAATAGATTCCCATCCTCAACCACGAATAGCTGACATTATAACAAAATTATCAGGTGTCAAGTTATTTTCAAAAATAGATTTGGATACAGCATATCATCAAGTGGAGTTGGATGTCAATTCTTTGCATTTGACTGCCTTTGTTTCTCCAACAGGCACTTTTCAATTTAAAAGGATGCCATTTGGATTAACTCCAGCAACTGCTGTCTTTCAGCATGTTATGGAGAAGATTATGGAAAGGGAGGGAGGCACTGTAGTTTTTCAGGACGATATTTTAGTATCAGGTAAAACGAAAGAGGAACATGATAAAAATCTTAAGGATGTGTTAACAAAGTTGCAGAATGGAGGCAAACAAAAGTGTATGCTTGAAGCTAGCTCCTTTGAGTATTTGGTAGAGTCACGCACCGGTTTCACTGAATTTATTGTCAAAGCGCCCAGCCCCATTAGCAAAGATCAGGTTTCATCATTTTAAGGTGTATGTAAATTCTGTTAGAAATTTGTACAGAACTTCGTGGTTGAGACCGAACGTTTCAGATTGTTATTAAGAAGGGGGACACCTTTTTTGTGGGATTAAGGATGTCAAAGAGAATTTGAGCAGGTTAAGGAAGAACTAGCTTCCCAGAAGATGTTAACGCCATTGGTTCCTAAAACAGAAAGCACTTTTTCTGTAGATTTGAGTCTGTATGAACTGGGTGGCATGATTACCCAAAGGAGTCATGGCAAAGAATGAACCATAGCTTTTGCTTCTCATTCTTTACGCCCAAGTGAGAAAAATTATTCTGTGATCGAATGAGAACTTCTAGCCTGCTGTTGGGCAGCTGATCAATATTTTACTGTAGGGCAGGTCGTTTAAATTGTTAACAGACCACAAACCCCTTATTTATATTCCTAGTGGTAAAAGATCATACTTCTAGCATTACTAGATTAAGTTCAAAATTAGTTCAGTACAGTATTAAGACTGAATATCAGGGCAGACTTTTGTCAAGGTCACCCTTGCCCGTAGTAAAAGATGAGATGGTCAGATCAGAAGATGGCAAGATTGTTTGATTGTGGCTGTAGATGTATGTTCGGCAGAAGGATTCTCTAAAAAGGAATGGTTTGATGAGCGAAAAAAAAGATAAAGGGGGTCATTCTAACTTCAGCGGGCGGCGGAGGCCGCCCGCCAAAGTTCCCCCGCCAGAACACCACAGCGCGGTCAAATGACCGCCGCGGTGATTCTGACTTTCCCGCTGGGCGGGCGACTGCCAAAAGGCCGCCCGCCCGCCCAGCGGGAAAGCACCAGCAACGAGGAAGCCGGCTCCGAATGGAGCCGGCGGAGTTGCTGGTGTGCGACGGGTGCAGTTGCACCCATCGCGATTTTCAGTGTCTGCCACGCAGACACTGAAAATCAATGTGGGGCCCTGGCATGGGCACAGCAGGGGCCCCCAGGGGCCCCACAACACCCGTTCCCGCCAGCCAGGTTCTGGCGGTGAAAACCGCCAGAACCAGGCTGGCGGGAAGGGGGTCGGAATCCCCATGGCAGCACTGCTTGCAGCGCCGCCATGGAGGATTCCCTGGGGCAGCGGGAAGCCGGTTCTGACCGCGGCTTTACCGCCGCGGTCAGAATGCCCCCAGAAGCACCGCCAGCCTGTTGGCGGTGCTTCCTCCGTCATAGACCGCCAGGGGTAGGAATGACCCCCAAAGTATTGAATACATTGTTTGAATACATAGTGCATTGGTGGCCAAAGGAGAAAAGACTATGGGCCTCATTACAACCTAAGGTTTAACCGCCTTGTGGCCGCCAATGCGGCCACACTCCCGCCGGCCCCATTTTGACATCCCCGCTGGGCCGGCGGCCGGAAACAGAGTTTCCGCCCGCTGGCCCAGCTGGGATGTTGGCCGCAACATGGGAGCCGGCTCCTAATGGAGCCGGCGGTGTTGCGGCCGTGCGATGGGAGCAGCTGCACCCGTGGCCCTTTTCACTGTCTGCAGTGCAGACAGTGATAAGCAGTGTGGGGTTGTGCCTGGGGGGCCCTGCACTTCCCATGCCAAGTGCATGGGCTGTGCAGGGGCCCTCAGGAACCCGCGACTCCCCTTCCTACCAGCATTTCCATGGCGGTCTCTACCACCATGGACAGGCTGGCGGGAAGGGGACTCGTAATCCCCTGGGCAGCGCGGATTAAAACCGCCGGGACAACCATGGCGGTAAACCGCCGGTCCCGGCGGTGCGACCGCGGCGCTTCCGCTGCGGTTGTAATCCGCAAGATTGTACCGCCAGCCTGTTGGCGGTACAATCTCCAAAACAGTGAAATGAACCATATGTTAAGATATCAGATGAATTATCTGTAGAAGAAAGGAACATTATAATGCAGGGTGACAAGTTTGTTCCTCCGGAGAGTTTGAGAACGCGCATAATCGAACTAGATCATGAGGGCCATCTCAATCAAACCAATACTACAAGAAGAATCCATAAGGGTTTTATGGTGGCCATCAATGGATATACAAATATCTGTAGTAGTTAAGAGATGTGTAATTTGTTGCACCAGTGACATTAGTGATCAGAACATATACATCAACCTGTGTAGTTACCCGAGGGACCAAGGATGAAACTAGCAGTCAATTATATTGGGCCATTCTATGGGGGTCATTATGAACACACCGGTTAAAACCTCCGTGTTCATGCTGGTGGTCTTTCTATAGACCGCCAGCCCCCTTGAGACCCCGCTGGCCACATAAAGAACATTCTGCCGGCCCAGCAGAATGCAGGGTCGGGACATTGCCGACGGCTCCACATGGAGCCGTTGGCAATGCCTCAGTGCGGCGGGTGCAGCAGCACTTGTTGCGCAGATCACTGCCTGTAAATCGGGCAATGACTTGCGCAATGGGGCACTGCACAGGGGCCCGTGCACTGCCCATGCCATAGAGGCCCCGGCGCACCCCTTCCGCCGGCCTTATCCAACGGCTGGGGGAAACAGGGTACATTATCCAGAGGGCAGTGCTGCTTGCAGCGCTTCCCTGTCGGATAATGTTATCCGCCATCGTCAGGCTGCCTGTCGGCGGTAGCCTGGCAGTGGCGGAGTTAATGTTTTAATTTTATGTTAATTTTATGGCGGTTCAGACCACCATGCCAGTGGCGGTCTTTTCCACTGCCGCCGGCATGGCGGTCTGAACAGCCGGGTTCGTAATGAGCCCCTATGTCTTGCTTAACAAATACACATTTGCTGTGGAGGTAGCAGCCTATTATAGTAAATGGTGGGAGGTACAGTTTATGACAGATCCAAACACAGAAGGTTTTGTGAAGGTTTTTCAAAAAAAAAATTGTCAGGGAAGGTTTTCAGAGAGAAACAGTGTCAGACAATGGAGTACAATTTGTTTAAAGGAAGATGAGTGAGTTTTTTTTAAGACAATCTAATACAGTTCATCGTAGAGTAGCAGTTTATCATCCTCAAGCTAATGGCTTTGTCGAACAGATGAACCACATGTTGGTGGAGGGTGTACAGTGGGCTGTCAGCAGCAAGGTGGATGTTATGAAGGCGATACAGAGTATGTTGTGGGCACATTGTATGAAGGCAATACAGAGTATGTTGTGGGCACATCGCACTATACCTAACCCTATTTCAGGAAAGAGACAGTTTGAGATGTTGAGAGGGAGAGTATCTGCATTTGAAATGTGTCCCACTTGGATAAAGAAGTGGGATTTACAGATTACTCTTTAAGAAAACAGTGAGTTCAAGGCTAACCCCAAAGAAGTGTTGGACAGAAAGAAAGAGAAGCAAGGAAAGCAGGATTGTACAAATAATGAAGGTACCAAACTGCAAGGACCCAAAGTGAAAGTAGATGATTGGATTGAAATTAAGCACCCATACAAAGTGTTGAAAGGTTTAGCAACATTTGGACCACTTGTGAGGGTCAATGCAACATCTCACACTGCAGTCACAGTCAAAGGGAAAGAGTGATGGAATTTATGAAGAGTAAACAGGTTGCCGAATCAGGTAGCACTCAGGATGGATGGTCAAGAAGGGGTCATGGTTAATAATGGCAGTCAACGGAATGGGTCATGCAGAAGTGGTAGAAGAGTGAATGCTCCACAAATTTCACATCAGATATGTTGTCTGACAGGTAAATGTATTCTTCGTCAACTTTTTAAAAGTGTAAACTATCATACTTTTGTGTTGGGTTTGTTTCTTTTGCTTATTCATTATGTAATTGTGTTTCATGCAATTTATATATTATTTTATTTTTCTTGTATAATTTGTTTCAATTTGTAGAAGTTTTTACAAGTTAAGTTGTTAAATAGGATATTCCTATAGTTATAAATATGGTAGAATATATTAGGTTAGGAAGGAGATGTTGTAGTATGCTGTGCACTGCTTTCAGGGTACTGCATTATGACATCTACTGTTCTAATGGAATGTTAGTGTTCAAACCTGTTGTTGGTCCTGGACAGCAGTCGAGACTCCAGGGAGCTGCGAGTTGCAGTGAATAAAGGAATGTCTTAGCCTCCACTGTTTACCGTGCAATTACTACACTACTCCGTTTATCTAACCATGGGCCAAATCTAAGTGGGCGATGTGCTTGCCCTGATGCCCCAACAAACCACATAGCTGCTGTCCATGTGCAGTATGTAGGCTCTCTGGAGTGGACATTCTCAAGATCGAGGGAATGTTCTGTGTACACCAGAATTTGCATGGTCCCAGGATGTTAGGACACATGAGGAATGCTTCTTAAGCTTCAGATTCTCCTTGGGTTTGGGGTAATGATGTAGGTGATTACTGTATCAGCTATGGAGAAAACAGCCATTTTCCAGGTACCATCATACTTTTTAATCCATAAAATACTTAGGTCCTGATTTAGATTTTGACGGATGGGTTACTCTGTCACAACGGTGACCGATATCCTGTCTGCCGAAATTTAAATCCTATTATTTCCTATGGGATTTATATTTCGGCAGACAAGATATCTGTCATCGTTGTGATGGAGTAACCCATCTGCCGAAATCTAAATCAGGCCCTTAGACATAAATGGAATTCTACAACTGTGCAGCACAATACCCCTGCTATTTGACAGAAAGTGTGTGTTCTGCAGCCCATACCCGTGAAGTGTGCACATTTTGGGGGAATGTTAATTAATGGTTTTGTACCACCACGGTTTGCATTTGGTACAAGGCCAAGAAAATACAGAAACACTCCAGTTACAATATTGCCACACTATAATACCAGTAACTCTTCACTTACCTTCAAGATTGGCACCTTCAAGACCACTGACCAATGTTACCACTATAAACAACAACTTTTAATAGCTCCGACCTTCATACTGGGACCACCAAAATATATGTACAAAAAATAAAAGTAATGGGGGGGGGGACAATGATAAAATGGGCACAGTCAGTGTTATGATAAACATGCATTGCACCTCATAGTAAATGTGCAGCATGGGTGATCTATCAGAGGCCAATAAACCATGTATACAACATTTTACTGTCCCCAAGTAATCGAGTTAAGAGAACATTTTCACACCACGAGTCTCAACGAAAAAGGCAGCTTGTGCGTGCAGTTGAGGCATTCATCAACTAAAGGAACACATTAAACGTATTTATAAATAAATGGGGTTTATGGTTTTGATGATAATCCTCTAGGTGGTGTATCATTCTATTGGAAATGGCAGTCTGGGGTGGATGCCACAGCACCATTTTAGTAATGGAAAAAGATTGGTAGTCAAGAAATATACAAATTGGTGACTTTTGTTGCTTTCCTGTGAGGGCGTACTAATGTAATGTTAGGTTTGGTGGCTTACAGAGCTTATGTCTTGAAAATTCATGTAAAAACTGGGTATGAACACAACAGTCAGAATTACAGAATCTGTTTTGCTTGCATATGCATTTCCCCTTTACTCTTAACAGTTAACTACATTAAGGATAAGTTTAGTGACTGGCTAGTGGTCCTCCGGATCAATTACCACAGGATCACTTCAGAAGGCTGAATGTGTGTCCCCTGAGATCCACAAATGTGCATGCTGCCGTTAACAACTGCCATCTCTGCCTAGTGTGTGCTTACTTACTACAATCATAGAGTATTAGTCAGTCAAACATGCCAGCTTTCAAATATGACCTTAGAGAAACTGTTTGCGCAGTAAGTAACAAAGAAAACAGACTGTGTTTCTTCTATGTATAAACTCATCTATGCAGTTATAAGTTATAAGAAATGGGGAGGTAGATCGTTTTTCCATTGCTGGTCCCAAACTAGCAATGGAACTCTCTACTCGGCTCCCTAAGAGGAGAAGAAAACCTGCCGAGGTTCAAGACGAACCTGAAGACCTGGCTGTTCTCTCAAAACAATCATATCAGTCATCACAAGATGTGTGGGATCTTCCAATGTGCCTGGAAACTTTAGTATACCGTGATGGTGCACATTAGAAATTAAATTAAATAATTACATATTAAATACTTAAGACATACTTAATAATTGCATTACTTCTAAAGAGCTGTGAGTGTTTTCACTTCAGATAATCATGCTTCAGTATCTTACTCGTTTTTTAAGTGGGCCAATGTATTTTTTACTCTTTGTCACATAATTTGTTACCTTGTATTTTCTCAGAGTGTCCAAATCCTGAGCTGCATCTTGAGAACCTGCAATTCATAGAGAAATAATTATGGAATATACCTGGTAGAACTTCACCTCAATATGTTGATTTATTTCTCATAATAATACAAAATGTATAGTAAATGCAGAGGGTATTGCCAGCACCACCAAAGAAAGTTTAGCATCAATATGTACAGACAACACATTTTGTTTATCCTTATAACGACTTGAAATGTAAACAGTGGCATGGAACCACTAATCCATCTGACACTTCACTATTCTAATTCAAGCACAAACAAAAAAATCACCTTAAACATTAAAAAGTTTAATACACCAGCACATTAGGAAATTTGCCAACTCTAATCATCACTTTCTTCACAACCCATCTAAAGACTGCAAGTTTTTATCTCTGCAACAAATAAAATACCATTTCTTCCACTTGCTTTTCTCGCTCATAATTTTTTTAGGTTAAGCATAGCAGCGCACAAGCTCTGCTTATCTGACATGTTGTAATGTGTTTGTGGAGTTTAACCACATCCATCACTTTTCTTCGTTCCTGGGCTTGCCTTGCAAAAATCCCTTGATGTCATTGGTTAATGCTTTACATTTGTCCCGTCTTGATGCTGTTTTGTTACGCCTTGCAGACTGACCCTATTACATAGATAATTGCACAGTTGCTGATATACTTCAGCGTGGGCGAACTCTTTCTTTCTTTTGTCCCTCCCTTCGCGCTCAATGGTGCTTTGAAGTTTCATACATCGCTAACTCGATCAGTGGTATTGAAGCGCTTTGATGGCCCCTCCTCCTGTCTGGTTTCGGTTTTGCTTTTAATCACAGCTGCGATCCTTTCTCCACACAGCTCGTTCTGCTTTGTGTCATGCATGTGCCTGCCTAGGGGCTTGAGATATTACTACAGCTGTCTTTGCTATCTTGCTGGTCCCCAGGCTAGTTATTAACACCCATACGCGGCCCACTCCAATTAGGGCAATTTCCTATATATATATAAATGAACTCACAACAGCCGTTTATTTGCATTTTGCTGTGGTAACACTTGGCCACAGTCATATTACATGCATTGACTCCTGTGATACCTCAGTGACCTCGCAACTCACAATGGTGAGTCATAAATCAAGATGACAAGGCCATAAAAGACTATTACAATGTCATAAATCATTTTGAGTGCCACACATCAATATCGACATAATCATAAATTAGAATTACAAGACAGGTCATAAATCATAGTTGATAGGTCATACATCCTCTCTGCCGTACATAAATTATTTTGCCAGGATCATAACTTTTACATTTGCTTATGATAATTCTGACACCTTTTGTTGTCGAGGCCATCCTCCATGCCGCTTTTTTGGGGTCATCCAGTTTTGTTGGTCTTTTGTTGGTTCTTTCTCGGATTGTGAAGGGGGTAACCTCTTACAGCTGTTAGGTTTAACTCGCTACCTTGTCTGACGATTTTATGCCCTGCCAATTGGCAGGTCTGGGCTGCAAGTGCAGTGTTCTGCTTCCTCCCCTATCGGGCTATGTACCTTGCCGTAAGGCATCCCAAGGTAAGTGGCGTTCCTCAGGGACACTGCTCTCTGGTGTGCCTCCTTTACTAATCAACATGCCCCTTTTACCACTGCTCGCATTCCCTCTCACCCCTGCAGCAATGCTGCTGTTCTGGTGTGGGTGGGTCTTGCGCGCTGCCCCTACCCCACAATGTACCTTCTGCAGGGGCAGCGCAGTCCTTTTAACCTCCTGTTCCCCAGCTGATGGTGCGGTGGTGTCACCTCATCATGGAGTATGAAAAATACTTGTCCCTGCTGGCTCCTCATTGGCCCAATGTCTCTGTGCCAGCCTTGGCGTGTTTCCCTCCCTCTGAGGGCAGGGGGGAGCGGTATGCCCATCGCCTGTTGTTCTGCCGCTGTGGAGGCTTGAACTGGTAATTTCCGGGTCGCCGGTGGCTATTAATGCACTGGCCCTCAATGCCCCCTTCAGGGGCGGCCTCTGCCATAACACCCTTTATGACAAGGTGGACAGTGGCGACAGTGTAGCTTTCTGAAAGTTCATTCTGAGTTTGTGTGCTTCAGCACCTTTTCTCTCCTGAGGGGACAGCAGAGCATCAAGCCTGCAAAAGATAGGGGTGACATCTGTATCTGCATCTGTATCTGCCAGTACTCGCTTTGGTTCACTCTTAAGCATCAGAGCGCAGACTCCTACTCCTCATCAGCTTGTTAGTGAAGTGGCTCTTGCAGGTCATTTTTGCCCCAGGTTTAATACTGCTGCTTTGCTTCTTTCGCCTTTGGGTGAAGCTGTGCGTGGAGCGGCGGGGTCTTTGTGCTCTAACAGTGTCTGTGTGCTCACCCAGACCCCTCTACATGTCCAGCGTGAGGGTGAACTCTGAGTAATTGGGGTTTGGCAGAGCCCGCTGTGTACACAAACACGCAGAGTACGTTTACAAACATCATTTCCCACAGTGGGGTAAATCTGAGTTTTTCTCTGTGAATTTGCTGCACAACATTGAACTTAATTTAATATCTAAAAACAAATTTGATGTAGGAGGTCATGTTGCTTTTTCTCCTCACTAGACTTAAGTAAAGAATATTGGTGACCCATGTTCGGTTTTGTCACTCATAGAGTTGTGGTGACTGCTGTTCCTTGCACCATCAGTGAGGCTGACTGGGTTTTGGAACTGGCATGTTCATGTCCCACTGACGTGGAAGTGTTGCTCGCCATCTGCTCACCTTACAGAGCCTTCTGTTGCCTGCAAAGCCACTGCTCTGATCTGTGCCACAAGCCCACTTATGAGCCTGCCGGCAAGTGAACACAATACTTCTAATGTTGCGGTCCGGGTGCAGAGCATGTACGTTTTGGCACGAGGACCACATTGTGATACTTTCAGGTGGGGGTTGGGGGACCGCGGGGTGTCTTGTTTTACGGTCTACGCTCACCACTGAAAAAAAGTCTACCATGTCAGAGGTGGAAACGCAGAAGTGAATTGAAGTGGGGAAGCCTTGAGTAAAACGCATCAGGGCTCACTCAAGCATTGACCTTCACGAGGCCGATAAAATACATAGCTGTTTGGTACAAACAATAAGAGCTGTGAGGCATTTTTGTGGTAGATGTGCATAAATCGTGAGTTTCAAAATGATTTTTAGAGTGCTAGCAGCGATGCTGTGTTGGGTGACGGTTCTTTGATGTTATTGAATGGGTGGCGCTATAGCCATTTTAAACTATTTGCGCCATAGGCAGTAGTGTTGTTTATGTTCCCAAAAATAAAATGTGCCTAACTGATAAGTCGCCCTCACGCAGCGTAAAGTTTCATGGATGTTTATATGTGGATGGTGTCCTGAGTTGGCGAGTTACACTGAGTGTTGGGAGGGGGTTACTTGCCTCTCACTCCTCCACATTACTGTTGCCATGACGACGGATCTCCGAAGGTAGCAGGTGACCTGCAACCAGAGGAGATGCAGGGGCTGCGCTAGCATTTAATTATTTGGTGTGAAAGCTGCTTTCCAGCTGGTTCTCCTCAACCCTGGGACCGTTGGCATTCCTGTCACCAGACTCTGGCCTTCCCAAGCACAATTAATTTATTTCCTGAACTGGGTCATTTGCCCCAGCAATCTTCAGACTTGGCCCCATCCCAAAAAAACAATGGTACTTATTAGGCAAAAATTGTTTTTGTATGTAGTTAACTTGTGTGCTTTCTTGAGTCCTGTTTGTATTTTGACTGCGGATGAAGTCCAGTCTGCCTTTACTGGTCGTACTTGTAGTTTCTCGGTTGCGCCTCTTATATAGTTCAGGTAATGAGCAAAGGCACCCCGGTTCCGCAGAGAATTACTGCAAAGTCAACCGAAATTTGTCTTTTCCTACGAGGGCAACTATACAATCTTTAGGGAAAACCTAGAAATCTGCAGAAACTATAAAAATGCACGTAACTCTACAAAATACAAGGCACACATTGACTTACTTTCCGCTTTGCTGATTGTGTAGAAAGCAAACAATTAGAAATAATTGGCTCTGTTTGTGTGTTTAGGACCCTCTGCGTAGACAACCATGTCCACTTTCAGACAAATGTTGATGGGCATTAAAGAAAGTCCCCGCTAGTTGTTAATGAGTGATCCCCCTGAACTGGAACACTGCAAGAAAGCTCTTCTTCTGAACCAAGTCTGCAACTCAGTGAGTGGTGCTTCAGAGCAGACCGCGCTGGTAGTTGCCATACTATCCTGCCTACCTCAGACCATCCCTTGCCCCTTTCTTGGCCTTACCAGACTTTTTCTCTCCCTAACGCCACACTGAAACAAGGGGTACGCTCCAACATCCTGTTAAAAAATTGATTTATAATGTGAACTAAATACAACATTTCATCGTTTGTGTATTTGTTTGATGAATGCTTGTTTCTGTATTGTTTTGCAGTTCAAAGCATCAAAAATGCTTAGGCATGGGTTCCCGGCTTCCAGTAATGACTCATTTGGAGGTCCCTCGATTCCAATAATGATTCTGTGGGAATTTCAGTAAAGATTAAGTGGGGTTCTCAGAAGTCAAACGGTCTACACTATCTAATTCAGTCCATCTCTAGCCACTTTTAAGATGTGTTGCACTACAGCTCACATGGCTCTGTGGCTGCCATGTATCTTTTTTTGGGAACTGTGTAAGCCAGCCAGCCAGCCAGCAACTCTGATAGTGGGGTGGTGAAAGTGGAATTCTATTGGAATTAGCATGGCAGAATTAAATTAGGATGCTAAATGGTGATATTTTCTTTTTTTCTACAGATGAAGGAAGTAAGTAAATGGAAGTGCTTTAGTTATGTGTAGGGCCACTGGAATCATGTGGCAGGAAAAGACCAAATTATAAGTCAGGGTTGACCGACTTATGTGGCAAGAAAAGTCCAGTTATCAATTTACAACGTCAATAACTCTAACTCAAGCAAATGGGAGATCTATTGCATTGCAAATTCTTGTTTGTTTTACAATTGCTAGTGCACAACTCAAAAAGGAAATCATCTTTCTACTACTTATGTTTTGTTCCTTTATTTATCATGCTATTTAACACTGAGAACCATTGCATCTTTAGCTTTTCCTCCACTATGCGCCTTGGAGGTCTCAAACCCACAGGAATTCCACATTTCCCTCACTGTTAAAAAAAAAATTCACAAAGGAAGCAAAACACTATATTACTTTTTTTTTACGAATGCCTAACGTATTCACACAGATTCCTACCCTGCGCTGTTATTTGTGTCGATTTTGCTAACCCTATGCATGTGTTTTAAATACATTCAATCCAGTGCACTTCCTAAACTTTCTGGACCATTCAGTGTAAATTAGATAAGGAAAACATTTAATAATAGTCACAGCCAACAGAGCCTCACCAGCTCTGCATTGGAATTCTCAAATCAATCATTTGACAAATACCTGTTAAAGCTGTTAAAGCATATTATTCTGAGGGCTATGCTTTACAATGAGGTCAATGAATCTTTTCACCCAGGATTAACCTATCACGAGTGTAGAAATAGCCTTGGCAATCTCCACCCTTGCCTCTGGAAAGACCCTGGCAAAGACGGCTTCCCAGCCAAATACTATAAGGTGTTTCAGGACGTTCTGGCACCCAGACTCCTTGCCCTGTACAATGTGTAGCCCACCTGGGCTTCTTCCCACACAGACTAGACATGGCCACTATTGTGTTTATCCCGAAGACCCACCCATCAACTCAATCTTGCGCAAACTATCGGCCAATATCGCTTATTAATGGCAACGTCAAAATATATGCCACGATCCTGGTGACTCGCCTTAAAAGAATGCTGCCACTCCTAATCCAGGGCTCGAAAAATCTACTTGACCACTTGCTAAGGCACATTTTATTTTATGAGGCCAAGCTATTTTTAGATTCCACTCTGGACAAAGACAGGTGTTCCGTTCAGTCAGAAACTGAATTAGCAATTAAGATGCTTTTAAATGTTATTCTTGTCACATTTGCTCTGTGTTCAGAGACCAAGGTCAAAAGTCAGTTTGTCTTCTTGCAATGCAAATACTTTTCATTGTGACTACAGAGTTCCAGGATTTTGTAAGGTGAACTGTCTGACCTAAGTCAACTTTACAAACATTTCAAAATATATTTAAGCAGCTGTGAAAGACCATTTTTTGTACTTCTGTGTGATGAAAAAAATATTTTAATACAGTGCAAAAAGTCAGAACATTTTACTTGGAGATGTGCAAATGATAAATGTTTTCTGAAACCCAATTTTCACAGATTATTGGTAATACACTATATAGTTTTATCAATAAAACTGCAAGTTAGTGGGAAGGTTTTTGGACATTTCTTGGAACTTTACTGTCTGTAAATGCGCTACCACATCATGCTTTGGTAATATATTTATTAAAAGTGAGCGTTTCAACAAACTGAGAAACACTCCTGCCCTGATGACAAAGCTATTAGTAAACTAAGAGGCAAGTCATGCATGGATCATATGCACCCTATATGTGGGCTAGATTCATTATACATGAAGCAAACGTTTAGTGTTTTTAATCAAACAAAAGAGGATTTTTTTTACAGCAGAAATGCTGAACTCACATATTTGAAGGTTTGAGAATGAAGAAAATGGCGACTGTAAAATACAATATTTTCCTACGATCACACAATTTGAGACCCATTTCTGGGTCAAGTACATTACACTTAAGTAGAGTAAATTATTGAAGCTATTCAACCTGCAGGTCTTGTACAAGTTTTATGATTTTTTTCAAGGCCTGTACTCCACCCTGACCAATGTGGATTCATGGCAAACCGCGGTACAAGACATTGTATCCGTCACCTTCATGTGTCTTTGGCCCGCCATCACTGTTTGCCATCTGACTCTGCACTACTCTTTGTTTACGTTGAGAAGACGTTCGACAAAGTGGACTGTAGACATCTGCAACTGGTCTTGTGTCGTGCTGGGATGGGACCCCGTTTCCGCAGACTGGTGAAGGCCCTATAAGTAAACCCCACAGCACGTGTCCAGATTAATGGAGTTCTCTCCCACGCCTTCCCCATTTGTCGAGGGACCCATCGGGCTGCCCCTGTCCCCTCTCCTCTTCGTCCTGGCAATTGAGCCATTAGCACAATTGATCAGAGATGATCCTCTCTAATGTAGATGGAATTGGGGCCAAGCTCAAGAGGACTGTATAACATTATGGCCCTCATTACAACCCTGGCGGTCTTGGACCGCCAGGGTTGTTGTGGCGGATTTCACCACCAGCAGGCTGGCCGTGAAATACCTAGTATTACGACCGTGGCAAAAGCGCCGCGGTTGCTCCGCTGGGACCGGCGGTTTACCGCCACTTCAGTCCCGGCGGTTTACCGCTACATCAGTCCCGGTGGTTTTAATCCACCAGGGCAGCACTGCTTGCAGTGCTGCCCAGAGGATTACGAGTCCCCCTACCGCCAGCCTTTTCCTGGCGGTTGGAACTGCCAGGAAAAGGCTGGCGGTACGGGGAGTCGCAGGGCCACTGGCATGGGCAGTGCAGGGGCCCCCTGACACGGCCCGTGCAGCTTTTCACTGTCTGCCATGCAGACAGTGAAAAGCGCGAAGGGTGCAACTGCACCCATCGCACAGCCGCAACACCTGTGTTGTGGCCGTGATCCCCACTGGGCCGGCGGGCGGAAACCAGGTTTCCGCCAGCCGGCCCAGCGGGGATCCCAAAATTACCGCAGCGGGAGTGTGGCTGCATTGGCGGCCGCCCGACAGGCAGATCTTGGCGGGCGGCTTCAGCCGCCCGCCAAGGTCGTAATGAGGACCTATATGCAGATGACATCCTCCTTTATATGGCAGACCCTGTCTCCACTAACCCACATAGTCTCCACATGCTGCGTTGTTTCGAGGAGGCATCCGGGCTCCGCATGAACCCATCTAAGTTGGTGGTGGTACCCCTGACGCCATCCTGCGATTGCTTTGCCTGGCAACAGAAAATACCCAGACGCTGGATGAGCTTTAAATATTTAGGCCTTTGGGTGGCTCTCCTCCTAGAACAGACCTGGTCATTGAATCTCACACTGCTGACGCAGCAAGCCAACACAGATCTGGCAAGATAGCAGTCCCTCCCACTAAATGTCCTAGGCCGCATATCGCTCTACCAAATTATGAACCTCCCACGGTTGCTCTACATCTTTCAAAACTTCCCACTCTCCATCCCGCACTCCTGGTTCTGGGCCTTGGACAGGACTGCAACCTTGTCCCTCTGGCAACTTGCCAGACATCAACTTGCACTACAAAACTGTCAGAGGGGCCCATACAATGGTGGGCTGGGTATGTCCAACCTCTACCTTTACTACTTGGCCAACCAGCTCCTTGTTATCCATGACTGGTTTAACAGAGTATAGGCAGACCCAGTGTAATGACTCGAGCTTACCCTCCTTAGCTTCCCACGAATACTGCATCTGCTTTACGGCTCCCCGATCCCCAACAGTATGGACCCAGTGACCAAAGTAGTTTCCCTGGCATGGCGAGCAGCGCTGTGACACACTAGATGGGCAAATACCCTGACCCAGTAGACACCTCTTTGGCGGGGGACCTGGTTCCGTGAATTGGCAGCGCTGGAGGGGTTCGACAAATGGGATTTGCTATGCATCTCCCAGCTTGGGGACATCTGGGCCGGATTACGTATCACCTTTCCCACACTCAATTTTATAAATACCTCCAACTCCACCATGCCTTCCATACACCTACCTCACACTAACTCTCTCCCAGAGTATAGCCCGCTTGAGGACAAACTTCTTAAGAATGATACAGACATACTCCCTGTACAGGGCATACCTTTCACCAGCTAGATTACAACGGGCAGGGCTCCACCCCAGACCCTACCTGAGCCCCAGCAATACTCAACTGCAATACTAAAAAACTTTTTGACATACTAGGCTGGGGAATTCCGTTAACTCCCTTGGTGGTTCTGCTGGGGATTATGGAGGGGGTGGGAGGTACTAGAGCAGACCGCACCTTTTTAGGAATGGCCTTGATGGTGGCTAAAAGAGATGTTGCAACAGACTGGAATCTAACTACACCACCGACCCTCTTGAGATGGCAGCGAGGAGTTGATTGTTGTGAGCATCAAGGGAGCCTAGTCTACGAGGCTCGAGGCTGCCCCCGCAAGCAGGCTAAGGTGTGAGGATGTGGTTGGGACAGATACCTTGAGTTTCCTCTGGGGTCACGAACCGACTGTTGTGGATGTTTTGTACCTTGATTGTACTTGGTTGATATATACTGAGAAAAGGCTGGTTACATATGATATTATGCTGCCCCCGAAGTTTGGTGTGCCTTTCCTTTCGTTTTTTCCCTTTGAAAACTCAATTAAAGTTGCTTATTAAAATATTTTGACCCAGCATATAGGGGAGGGGAAATAGTTCAATCAAATCTTCACACAACACAATTTAAATGACAGTATGACCCATTTGACCACACAAAGCAAACTCCAGTCTGAAGTAAGGTTAAGGGGTTGTAATACATGTTCAGACTCAAAGTCACGTACACAATTCTCAAAACAAAGTTATAAAGATACAGAATCACCATTGGCTGACCAAGATACAAACAAACTAACATCATTAGGACGAAACATTCAACAAAAGCAATACGAAACATCAGGATTATCTGATAAACAGAAAACAAGCGCTGTTCAGTTCTTTTAATCAAAAGTTAACATGTGCTGGGCTAAAGCCATGTGAACAAAAAGTAAAAAGAAAATGGACAAAAAGAATTTGGAAAAAAGGCATCTGGGGTAAAAGGTGATTAACCAAGTTAGCAAAAAGTACGTAAAAAGCGAAGGTGTCAGCATGTCAGAATCTAGATCAAGAGTCTTCATCTCTGGGTCAAGAGAACGATTCTCAGTCTCAGCAAAGTATTGGAATAAAGATTAAGGGTAGAAAGGTCTGTACCTCCCAGAGTCCAAGGGGCCTAGCATGAACAGTAGACAGCAGAAGGATGAGGAACAGAATGATGCTGATCCAGTTGGGGAACTATAGATTAAACTCCATAGTGCAAGATGATTCCCTCACTCATCACTCCACATGACACAGAAGGTGTAATTAATTGTCCAATCATAGTCAATCATATGTCATGGAACTGCAACATCAGTGAAGATTCCCATTACCAACATGTAGAAGGCATCCATATTAGCTCATCCTTGTGGGTTGAAAAAATTGTATACATAGTCCATTTCCACAGATTGTGAACCTACTGTGCTTAAGGTTACTTTCTCCAGCTCACTATGTGTGATACAGTAGGGCGTCTCTTACCAAGCTAGCATTTCATAGGAACAAAGTCTGAAAGAATGACACCTTAGCAAGAATGTCTAAACATTTTTCTACACAGTCAAGAAACAGGGCCTTGCAGGCCTCACTTAGGCTAAGCAAAGTGAATTAAAATGGCACATTTGTGTATAACGCAAGTATCACAACATTTACAATTATGAATTCATTATTAATTAACTTGTCAGTGTTCAAATTATAGTAAATTTAAAACAAAATAACTGTGTTAATAGATTACAGTGCAGAACTGCAATCTTCAACTTTTACATGTAACATTTAAATGTTACTTTTCTGAAATCTACTGTTGATTAAGTTCAAACGATTAATTAACACCATATAGATTCACATAGAATTTAATCAATTGGTTATACATTAAATTTTAGGGCTATACGCCACACTTTAGTCTAGTAACCTACAGTGAATGCATATTAATACAGTCTTTCAGTGCACCACTTTACAGCAAATCTAATAGTATTTCAATTAACAAAATGCAAAGATTGTCACGTACAGATGATCACTGTGACATAAGGGGTAGCTGTCATGGTCTCGGCTGTCAGCAGGGCTAGTCATTCCTTAGGCATGCCTTATCACCCCCCTTATGAGTGATATGAGAGATGTTGCTATTTTCTCCTCATCACAGTACCAGTTTGAATCATCTTATGCCTTTGAAACCTTGTGTAACTTGGCAACTCAGTTATTGGCATAATTGCAATGTTTAAAACACATCCAGACCAATGCTTGTTGTCAAGATAACTTCTGAACAACTGGACCTCACCCAGGTAATCCAGGAACCACCTGTCAACTGTTGACAACTGCCAGTTCTTTAGTTGATCCTCCTAATGGAAAAAAGACAGTTGAGAAACGTGCAATTACAATAATGACTAACACATTCCTCTGCTTTCCCCATGTGTTTCCTTGCACTGCTTAGCCTCCTTTAACTTGGAAGCAATGCTTATCTGTCTCCAGCCTTCGGCAGCCTTCCCTTGACAGCGGCAGTTCTCTCTTTGCAGTGCCATCCATAACTTCACAGTGACGGGCTTCTGGAGTTCTGACCTAGTATTTACGATCTTCTCCGCAGTTACCTGTAAAAGGCGGGCAGCTTGCAATTCATCTCTTGCATCATGCTTTCTTGCACTGGTGAAAAGATGAGTCATCCCAAATACGGTAACACAAGTTTTTCTGTTAATTTGTGATCTTGATCAGCGCTGATTAATGAAACTTATCTAAGGGCAGCAGTAATATTCAGATCAATCTTGTGGCTGAAAATACATTAGAGAAAAGTCATATTTCTGTAATAGCTGCGCCTGGATCCGGTGCTCATACTTAGTTTTCAATCCATGTTTTCTCGATCAGAATCTGATGCTGGTGTTTTAAAGACTTTTGGGACAAATGAGAGCTATAATCTGAATGCCTGTGCATATTTGCATATGAACCTTGAACTCTTGAACTACTGAAGAATTTGAAATAGTTTTGTTGTGATTAACCCTGTTATTTTCTCTCAGAAAAATCCTTGTACATGATAATTCCAGTCCATGATAATTCTTGAATCACACTGGGGAATGTTTCTAGAGTGAATTATTGGAATGTTGATTAGTCAATGCCAAAGATCTGTTTAGTTTTTCCTGTTTTAAAGTGTGGTTTCATTACAGGGAAATCCAAGTCCAGACCCCTGCATCTGAATAATCCTAATTGCAAGTATCCTGAATCCAGAACCAGAATCCAGATATCCTTGAGCCCAGCAGTGCCCAGAGTAGAGGCATCTGAATACACACAGAGGAGTCCTGGTATTTCTCTCTTTGTCTCTCATCTCAACCTCCTGTCCTCTTGGAAACTCCTAGGGTTGCAGTGTGTACTTCATTGCTGCCCTGTCAGTGCTCAATGGGATTCGGGGATTATCGTCGCCCCATCGGAACCACCTGGGGAGTTCAGGTGAGTGGCTCACAATAGTAGCAATAACATTTCTGCTACATTGACCCCCCTCTGATGGCAAATCAAGCCACTGCATCAAATTCCAATTTCTCATTTTTATTCAGACAGGTCAAAATCTGTAAGGTCATTCCAGTAAAGAGCTTCTGGACTCCTCTAACTGCTTTATGTCACTATAAGAGATACATTTCCTAGTCTCCTTCTCAATCTCTTCCATTTTATTTCCTCTCTTTGCTTTCACTTCTTTCAGCATCTTGTATAACTTGCAAAGACCAACTGCAACTAAGACACACAAAGGTATTATCAATGTAGGTCTCAGGATAGTACCAAGAATTCCTCTCCTTAAACTTCCAAACCACCTTCCAACCGCTGAAAAAACACTATGGGGGTCATTACGACCTTGGCGGGTGGCTACCGCCGCCCTACAAGCAGGAAACCGCCGTGCGGCCGCACTCACGCAGCCCCCATTATGACATTCCCGCTGGGATGCAGACAGTGAAAAGCTGGGCGGGGCCATGTTAGGGGGCCCCTGCACTGCCCATGCCAGTGGCATGGGCAGTGCAGGGGCCCCAGGACACCCCTTACCGCCAGCCTCTTCCTGGCGGTGCAAACCGCCAGAAACAGGCTGGCGGTAGGGAGGGTCATAATCCCCAGGGCAGCGCTGCCCTGGCGGATTATCACCGCCGGGGCTAAAACGGCGGGAAACCGCCGGCCCCGGCGGTGCGACCGCGGCGCTACCGCCGCGGTCGTAATAAGGGCCTCCGTACCGCCAGCCTGTTGGCGGTACGGACGCCACATTACCCCTGGCGGTCTCTGACCGCCAGGGTCGTAATGACCACCTATCTATTGCTTCCCAGGCACCTGTTTTCTAACTCCCTCAAGTCCTTTTTAAGGTTTTTCATATTCGCAATATGCTTTATTTTTTTACTACTGCCAGGAATGTAAGTGCAGAACTGAACTTGCAACAATTTGCAAACTCCACCTTCTTTCAAGAGAAGGATGTCTAATGCAAGTCAATTTTGTAAACCCACTGATCTTACGGCAACCATTTCTGTGCCTACAAACAAGAAGGCCCCTGCTATATCTGTAGATAGCTTGTCTTTCCTTATCTTGTGATCATTCAGGAGCACTCCCACAGATAAAATTATGGCACCGAAAATATCTTCTGCAATCTCTGAAGTACAGGCACCTCTTGACTCTGGTGTTTTCAGTAGCTTATAATATGCGTATTTCCCACAGGTGAAATAAACACCTGGTATGGTGGTTTCTTGATTTAGGTCTATATACACACAGTTTCCCTATCTGTTGCCAATTAAAGGCAAAGGATCCTTGACTCCCTGCTAACGAATGAGTTTCTTCTTCTTTACCCCAAATGTGTAGCACTACTACTTTTTCTACCTTAGCTTTCATTGCTCTTCTTTTGTCTTCAACTTGTCCTTTAAAGGCCTTTACCTGTACCCCTTTTGGGGGGGGAATACAGGTCAGATTGTTTCGACGGGCAGAGATGGGACAACTGAGAAAACAAGGCTATAATTGGAATAATAATACTGGAAATACTCTTGCTAATATAAAAAAGTCAGCAACTAAATGCAGGAGATTCCATATGTCAAGGGGATACAATGATAAGTGATTCCTTCACTAACTCATGAAGGCATCTGGGTGCAAACGTAATCTTAAACTGCCATGGTATTTACATATTCGTATAACAATTTGCAGTATACATTTGTAGAGAGGTCACTTCTGGATCCATCTGCATGTAAATCTTTCTCATTGAATAAGGACATTTTCTTTGCTGTAGGGCTTGTAGAACGTGGGGCACTGGTGGATTTAACCTTCTCTGAATTAGTAGGAGTTGGTAAACTTAATCCAGTGAGCAATAAAGAACGCATTATCACTGTTACAACTAATACTCCTACGTATACAGGGAGTGCAGAATTATTAGGCAAATGAGTATTTTGACCACATCATCCTCTTTATGCGTGTTGTCTTACTCCAAGCTGTATAGGCTCGAAAGCCTACTACCAATTAAGCATATTAGGTGATGTGCATCTCTGTAATGAGAAGGGGTGTGGTCTAATGACATCAACACCCTATATCAGGTGTGCATAATTATTAGGCAACTTCCTTTCCTTTGGCAAAATGGGTCAAAAGAAGGACTTGACAGGCTCAGAAAAGTCAAAAATAGTGAGATATCTTGCAGAGGGATGCAGCACTCTTAAAATTGCAATGCTTCTGAAGCGTGATCATCGAACAATCAAGCGTTTCATTCAAAATAGTCAACAGGGTCGCAAGAAGCGTGTGGAAAAACCAAGGCGCAAAATAACTGCCCATGAACTGAGAAAAGTCAAGCGTGCAGCTGCCACGATGCCACTTGCCACCAGTTTGGCCATATTTCAGAGCTGCAACATCACTGGAGTGCCCAAAAGCACAAGGTGTGCAATACTCAGAGACATGGCCAAGGTAATAAAGGCTGAAAGACGACCACCACTGAACAAGACACACAAGCTGAAACGTCAAGACTGGGCCAAGAAATATCTCAAGACTGATTTTTCTAAGGTTTTATGGACTGATGAAATGAGAGTGAGTCTTGATGGGCCAGATGGATGGGCCCGTGGCTGGATTGGTAAAGGGCAGAGAGCTCCAGTCCGACTCAGACGCCAGCAAGGTGGAGGTGGAGTACTGGTTTGGGCTGGTATCATCAAAGATGAGCTTGTGGGGCCTTTTCGGGTTGAGGATGGAGTCAAGCTCAACTCCCAGTCCTACTGCCAGTTCCTGGAAGACACCTTCTTCAAGCAGTGGTACAGGAAGAAGCCTGCATCCTTCAAGAAAAACATGATTTTCATGCAGGGCAATGCTCCATCACACGCGTCCAAGTACTCCACAGCGTGGCTGGCAAGAAAGGGTATAAAAGAAGGAAATCTAATGACATGGCCTCCTTGTTCACCTGATCTGAACCCCATTGAGAACCTGTGGTCCATCATCAAATGTGAGATTTACAAGGAGGGAAAACAGTACACCTCTCTGAACAGTGTCTGGGAGGCTGTGGTTGCTGCTGCACGCAATGTTGATGGTGAACAGATCAAAACACTGACAGAATCCATGGATGGCAGGCTTTTGAGGGTCCTTGCAAAGAAAGGTGGCTATATTGGTCACTGATTTGTTTTTGTTTTGTTTTTGAATGTCAGAAATGTATATTTGTGAATGTTGAGATGTTATATTGGTTTCACTGGTAATAATAAATAATTGAAATGGGTATATATTTGTTTTTTGTTAAGTTGCCTAATAATTATGCACAGTAATAGTCACCTGCACACACAGATATCCCCCTAACATAGCTAAAACTAAAAACAAACTAAAAACTACTTCCAAAAATATTCAGCTTTGATATTAATGAGTTTTTTGGGTTTATTGAGAACATGGTTGTTGTTCAATAATAAAATTAATCCTCAAAAATACAACTTGCCTAATAATTCTGCACTCCCTGTATGTACTTACACTTACTACTTCTGTTCCAATTCGACTCCATGAGCTCTCTAATTTCAGGCCAAATTTTAAAAATCAAAAAGTAAAAAAGTAAAAACGCTAATTGTGGCAGCAAAATATCAACTGTCTCTTTCAGTCTTTTTTATTTGTGAGCAAAGCAAATAAAAATAAAAATAAAAATAAGACTAAAAAGCATTTTTCCGCAAAGTTCAAACACTAGTTGCAAAACTCTTCTTGATCTTTTAGAAAGTATATCAAGTTTTCTCTAGCAAATGTTTAAAAAGCCCCTAATAAAAGTTCAAAAGTCCCTAATAAATGCGCAGATCAAAATTCACTAATAAACACATCCAGCGTATAATGTTCACAAGTGGCAATGAAATTTCAAAGTTCAGCTCTGCCACAAGAAACAAAAATTCAAGAATGCTCAACTGGATACGTATTGTTAAAACAAAATGTTGTAAATTCTTTCTCCCAGTCATTTGCTGCACAGTATGTCCATTCAGGTGCTGCATACTTTTGATTAGGAACTCTCTTTCTCTGAGCTACTGGCTTATCTGTATCACTGTCGCTCTGACTAGATTCTTTAGTTTATTATGGTATATGGCGGCACCTGACTACTGGCACAGCTTTCTCATTTCACCATTTATCTCCAAGTACAACTCTTTTTTCTACAGCACTAGGTTCTTTGTTCATCTGCATTGGGGGCCAACCGTTTCTGTCTTGATTCGTCTGTACCAACCACTGCTGTTGACTCGCTCAGACCTCAATTTTGCAATATCAGCCACTTGCACATCTCCGACAGCTTGACAAACTTGTTCCCTCAGACTCACTGTAACCAACTCTTCAGGGACAGGTTCTGTATCCTCAAACGGACCTGGAACTTTGTGAGTGTGGCTAGGATGCACTGAATTAGGAAGACCAGTGCACTTCACAGCCGTTGTACTCACTAACAAAACCTGGTGTGGCCCCTTCCAACACCGTTCGAAGCAGAACTTCCTCACATGCTTTTTGCCATTACTCAGTTGCTTGTGCACAGGTCATGGCAGAGCTCCTGCTGCAGCTGGACTATGGCTTCTCCAACCTTAGGCCTGAAGCTGCAATGTAGTCTTTGCTCAACTTGTAATGCCCCACATAATAATTCCAGGACCTCACTGTTGAAATGTGTCCCTTCTTCTGACTGTAGAGAAGTCAGAAAGCCGAATCTTAGAATGAACTTCCTGAGCAACAGCTTTGCTACTGTAAGACGGTTCCTGGTCAGGTAAGCCTCAACCAAATGAGAGAAAACACACACAACGACCAAGACATATCTCAGTCTATTGCACACAGGAAGCTCAATAAAATCAAGCTGCATCCTTTTGAAAGGTCCTCTTGATCTGCCTATGTGACTCAGTGTAACTGGTGTACGTTGACCTACCTTCATCTGCTGACATGTAACAAATGGGTGACATAGGGCCTCTGCCATCAATCTGAATCCGGGGCTGAACCAAGTCTGTCTGAATGTTCTAAACATTGCATCACAAACAACATGAGCCAGACCATAGTAATGCCTAGCCATATGTGGTAACAAAGTATTGTGCATCACAACTCTTCCATCACTTGATACCCAAACATCATCCTCATCTCTCTTAACACAATGTGCTCCAACCCAACCTTGCTGTTCTTCCTCTGACACTTCTTCAGCAGTCTTTTCATTTCCTCTCAGGTAGAAGTTAACAGAAGATTGTGACATGTCTCATTATTTGACTCACATGAGTGCTCTCCATTAAAGGCAGTACAATACAAGGCACAATCTCTAGCCACCTCATCGGCATAACTGTTACAGAGATTAACATAATCAGTGGCTTTGAGTGTGCAGAGCACCTTACAACCTCAATTTGGGCAGGCAACTTTAATGCATTCAAAAGATTGTATACCTTATCTCCATTGTGAATTGGTGAGCCAAAAGAGGTTAGAAAGCCCCTCAGAGACCACAACTGTCCAAAGTCATGAACAACACCAAGCCACGCAGACTATCAGTGAAAATTGTCACCTTCAGCTGTTCAGAAACAAATCATGCTTTTGTAAGAACAACTAATTCAGCTGCTTAGGCAGAAAAAAACTCCTTGAAGCCAAAAGGCTTTGACTACACCTGAGACTATACAGACTGCATAACCAGCCCTCAGTGTACCATCACTTTCTCTTAAACAGCAGCCATCCACAAACATTACATAAACATTTTCAGGTAGTAGAATGTCTTGAATGTTAGATCTTGGTTTGGTGCATAGTTCAGTGCCACCTAGACAATCATGCTCAAATTCATCAGTACAATCATCATTTGCATTTTTAACATTCACAGGTATAGGCATCAAAGTTGCTGGATTCAAAGTGTTGCAACGTTTAAGATTGACATTCTGAGCGGTGAGTATCACTTGCTCATAGTGGGTGAAACGCGCACTTGTAAAATGTTGAGTTTTACTGAGGGTTAACAAAATTCCCACTGAGCGGGATACAAAAACATTTAAAGGACCATCCATAACAAAGCTTTTGAATTGTTCTACGCTGATGCAGGTCACAGCAATGGCTTTAAGGCAACTAGGTAAAGCTGAAGCTACAGGATCAAGAGTGGAAGAAAAATAAGTCACAGGTCTGTTTGCATTTCGATGCATTTGAGTCAAACTGAAAGAGTGAAACCATCCTTGTCACAGCAGTACAAAGTAAAACATTTATTGTAATCAGGCATTCCCAGAGCAGGGGCAAGACAGAGATCTCTCAGCTCTGTGAAGGCACGGTTGCAGTTGTCATCCAATGGCACCAGATCAGACACATCTTTGTGTGTCAGCATCTGCAAAGGCTTGGCCAAAAGGGAAAAGTTTGGAATCCATTGGCGACAGTAGCTAACCATTCCCAAAAACATCCTGACTCAGATCTGTGTCTTTGGAGGATTCATTTCCAGAATTGCTGAGATTCTTTCTTGTGACACCTTCGTAGCACTTTTCTCAATCTGGTGTCCTAAGTACAAGACTTCTTTCTTACAGTACTGCAAGTTAGTTGCAGAAACTTTATGTCCATTCTCAACTAGGGCAAATGTATCTCTTTTACAGGCTTCCTGGGTATTAGATGCCACTAGTAGGTCATCAATGTACTGGGCCACAACTGATTGCTAGGGCATTTTAAGACATTTCAGATTTGTTTTCAAGATCTGGTTAAAAAATGGAATGGCTCTCAGTATACCCTTGTGGGACTCTGCACCATGCCAAGACATGACTGTCAAACCGAAATACGGAGAAATTGGCTCTCCTCATGCAAAGGTATGGAAAAAATGCTTGGCACAAGTCAATTACGTTGAACCACTCTGCTTCACATGGAATTTGGAATAATATCACTGCTGGATTCGGTACCACCAGACAACATGGAACAATAATTTTAGTCACCTTCTGGATGATGCAATATTCTCCACAGTACCATAATGGGAGAGTTACATGGACTTCTCATTATCTCTTTTAGAATTCCCTGTTTTATCATTGAATCTATGACTGGGGTGATTCTTGCCATTGTTTAGGTGTCATGTTTTATGGGGAAGTTCTTGGATACACAGCATTTGGTTTCACTGTAATCTTGATAGGTATAATTCTGTTAATGAGTCCTATCTCTTTTCCTGAAAAGTCCAAACTTCAGGGGATACAGTATCTCTTAAATCCTCGGGTAAGTCATTACATGTCAACATTGGGTACAATGTGACACTCAGGGTTTGATTCACAACCTTAAATGCTGTATCTTCATCATCTGTGTGCATCTCAATACCACATGGGTTACAAATGATGGATCAATTCAACTTGCACAGCAAGTCGTGTCCAAATGACTTAAGGAACTTGAGTCACATACCACGACTTGAGTCAAATACCATGAATTGATGCTCATCTTCAAAGAAACCTATTCTTACAGGGATAGAGTTTGTCACTGGTTTGAACAATAGTTTATTGGCAGCTCCTACAACTTGAATTCTCTTTCCTGAAAGGGAAAAGTTTGCTACTTCTGCTGTTCTGATTAGAAACCATTTATAAGAAAGCACCCTAGCATACATTCCTCTTCTTCATTGAGGCATCTCAACTGAAAAATATCTGAAAAATCATCATCACTTTGATAAATTAAAGGAAACTGTGATGCCAACTGATTCACAACCACATTTGTAACCCGATTTGAATTCTGTTGGGAAACATTTGCATGCTGCTGTAATATCGGTGCTTTGGAACTTGCATCTGCTTTCTCTGGGACACATTGAAATTTTGCATTTGAGGTCTCAGTACTCTCTGAATTTGAATTTGACTATTGCCTTGCACTTGGTACAACTCCATTAATCTGTAACTGATTATTCATACCATTAAGGGGATACACCCTCCAATAGTCCAGCTGGCCACAACCGTGACACAGATTGGTTCTTTTCAAGGCCTGTGCATCAACAATTACTTTCTGATCTGCAGGAACACCACGTCCTCTACTTTGTTGCTGGAAATTATTAACTCCCTGTTGCTGCACTCCTTGCATACCACCAGTGTTCCCTGCAAACTGCTGAGTATGACAAGCTTTCTATGCAGCTTTCAATTGCATTACCATCACCTTTGCCTTCAACTTTTTCTGCTTCAATTCCTATTCATCCTTGCACTATTTTACATACCGCATGTTGTACAGCTCAACAGCAGGCAAGCGTTAAATATTAGCTCCGGAAACCAATCAACAGAGGCAGGAGCTTGTATACCAGACAGGTGGAGTTGCATGGTGTGCACAGGCCTGTTCCAGTATTTGCCAGCAATGCACCATGTTAAATGAGGTAAAGGTACTGACAGTGTGTTTACCTTTGCTTGAGCAGAAAAGCCATTGTTTTTCAGCCTATGCACAATACCAAACCTCATTAGCCACAGCAAACCCATATATATCTCACTTGCCCCCCATTCACAACACATCAGCATAACAGATGTCACATCACATGCTCATCTACACACACCTTGCAGCATGTCAGATTTCACATCCTTACTGATATATGTATTATGCACAGGGATGTGGAATTCCTATTGCTGGGACATATTGTTTGGGGTCAAGGGCAACAAGCTTTCATGTTTAATTTGTGCTTGGGACAAGTAGGCCCAACCCACTGCAGCACAAACCCTTTGGCTGCCAGTTTACAGAGAAGAGAACTGTCTGCAGTTGTGGTAATGTGTATATCCATATGACAATGCTGTTCAAACTCGTATTTATGGTTTAATAATGAAAAGCCGTCATTATTAGAGTGGGCTCTGTAAATAAACGATTTAAGGTCACGCTGCACCACTGACAGTGGTTCCAGTTAAAAAACAAAACAATGTGGACACATGTTTGAAAAGTTTAACAATTGGAGGCTAAGTATAATGCTCCCATAATGCTCTGATTAGATGCAAATGTTTGCAGAAGCTTGTAAGCAAGAGTGGTGATTCTTTGCTTTCAAAATAAGATGTTCAGAAAAAAATGCAAGTAGGAAAAAAAACGTTACTATGAAGTTTTAGGTGCTATTACTTTGAAGCGTCATTTAGTAACATGTGTTGATACACGCTAGTATTTCCAAAACACATTCCTAATGGAAAATCAGTGTAACCATTTTCAACAAGACTATGGGAAGCATGAAAATAAACAAACACTGGCAAAGCCAACAGATCAAAATTTTTTTTTTTTTAGAGTCTTTTGGTGTTTTTTCAATGCGTGTCTTGTTTTGACATGGCTTTGGTAACACTTTATTGTTGTGGGTGCTGCCAGGCCCTCACCATTTTAACAAACGCTGCCAAAAAGACAAAAAAGTTTTTGGTTTCAAAAAGCACATATTGCCACCAGTGGCGTATCAAAGGCCTGCAGCCCCTCTCCAGGGAGCCCCCTCAGCACAGCACCTGCCCAGAGTGAGTCTGCCCTTCTCCAGGTGGCCCCCTCCAGTTTTGTTACGCCACTGATTGCCACAAGAGTTCCTTGCACTGAACAAAACTACCAGGGCAGACGCAACCTCATTCAGAGGGGCATCTTGATAAAAGCTAGAAGGACCAGATGGGATCCAGACAAACTAAAATGCCTTAAGGTAAACCCAGGGTAATACCTTTAACATTTAGAACCTTAGGAACGCCTAAAACCAACAAAGGAAATGGTAAGTAGATGCAGTGACCCACTCATCTGTGTTAAGCCAACATGTTTCTGCCCACATACATGCCAATACTGGTCAGGGGCATTCATCAAGGCAAAAGGGGGATGTCCATTCCTTACACTAATTAAGTAAGTGTGAAGTGCAGAGTTGTTGAAACATGAATCTTACCTTCACAACCCAGGTAATCATGGTTCCCTAACTCTAGGGAACTAGAGCTTCAAGGTCGGGATGGAGGTGGTACCCTCTAGTCATACATTGGTCAAGGGGTATGCCGGCGAAAAACCTAAATTGCCTATGTTACCCAGTCGTTCCTTTGGATACAGGCACTCAAAACTTCAATGGAGCAGTAGAGCAGCTCTCAATGTTGTCACAAAAAGCAAATAGAGTTTGAAGCAGGTAGAACCTTGATGAAAAAACATGACACCAAAATGTCAAAAGAGTGAGAGGATAATAAGAAAGGTACAGGACACTGGGGATGGTTTGTGAGCACAGGCAACCCACAACGTTTTTGTGGACCATGAAGTCTGTATATCAGGTGAAAATAGCTGTCTGACACCCCAAAAATGAAATCTCAATAACCCGCCCAACACGTTTGTGTTAAACGTCAATTTCATGAGGCAATGTGTTCTTGAGATAAGGCACCATACAGCATATTATAAATACAGTTTTTTAAGTAAGGACAGGCTCAATCATTGATTTCTAGGGCAGAAATAGAACATTTAAAAAGGTATATTACGCAAAATGTAAATACAAATGCATAAATTAATTGCCATAAAAGCTCTTGAAAATAGGGCAATACAAAAAAAGAGCACAATCAGAAAATTCTCAAATGAGTAGCAAAATCAATAAGAAATCAGTCAGCATCCTGAGTAGCATCGGAAAAGTTTCAGGAAAGTTCTGGTTCATCCCCGAATTTGGGGGCTTTTATAGGAACTCTTCCCACAGAACACATTGAAAACTGCAGATCCATAATGGTGTGAGCAAAAGAATTACAATTTGGGCAAATCACACCATTATTCTATTAAATGTCATATTGCCTTACCATCTAAACACTATTCTACCCTCACATGAATATTGATCCTGCCCACTCTATGCTAATGTCATCCGGAGATTACAGGAGAAATTAGTTATAAAAACAACAATGGCTTATTGTGAATTAATACAGTACAGGGAGCTAGCAATATCTGTTTTCCTCCATTTCACTCTTGTCCCACTTCCTCTTAGTCAATCCTCTTTCCACTTTACTCCCACAATTTAGAAATATTTCCCCAGAAACTCTTAACAGGAGAAACAAAAAAACTGCACAAATCAACACAACAATTACAGTGATTAGTATAGTCCTAAACAAACCCCCTCTCAATATTTTCAATCGATTCACCAACCTCGTTAAAACTTTTTTCTATCTCATTAATCCAGGAACCTCCTGCTTCCCGCAAGGTAAACTCTTCTAAAGCTTGGACTTCACGAGAAATATTAGTTATATTATAAACATTAATAGTCCTGTTGTATTCTGGGATGAAGACACAGCACTCTGTGCCTTCAAAACCTTTCAAACACTGCCTTGCTTTGGAAGAAAACAAATCTAGCAGTTGGCGATTCAGCATGATCACTGCACGTGTAGCTATTAGTTCCTTATTAACATGTGTTATAGTTACGGCTGTATTAGAAGCGAACCATTCCATAAACGTAAATAGTTTTCTAATTTTCTCATCATTCATAGCCACTCAAATAGAATCATAGCTCCTAATACTATCTGTTCAAAACCATGCTTCACTTTGTGCAATACAACAGCATTATTCATCTCATTCATATGATAGACTCTAGGACACACTAAAGACAAATAGCAAGACCCCACTCAATTACAGGGCAGGTTGAAAGAAGCAGTGTACCCCACATAATAAATTCCTGTAAGATTTGGTTCTTCAGCAAACAAATCACCACTAACATATTACTCCTGCCACACTCCAACAAATTATATTCTTTTTGATTCATAAAACACCACGCACAATTCAACCTTTTTCTCATGCTCCATTCTCAGCCTTGGATGCAAATATTAAAGCCTAAATTCTTCCTCAGTCTTAATTTGCTCTCTGAATTCTCCTTGACAAATTCATGCTCCCCTTTCCTCACACTACTCACATGCTCTCTTTAGGTCTGTTTAGTATCATGGTTAGTTTGTGCAACAGCATTCAAATATTTACTATAGGTTACCCTATTCCCAGCATCTTCGGAAACAGGACGATTCTCCATCAACATGAAATCCAATTGGTATGGCAATGGAAACTTCTGCCTACAAAATATGCTTACACAAACATTACATGAAAGACTATAAGCCACTGTCAGCTGTAAGTATGTGGCTAATTCTCCTGCAGAAGAAGGGAGGAAAGAACATATCAGACAGTTCTTAACTCCCATCATACCAATATACATACTTAACATGTTTGTATAAATATGGTCATTAAATGCATTAACTAATCTCTCCATATAAGTCAGCATATTAACTTCAATCTTATTATGCACTGTTGTTAGATCTACCTTTGTGGGGACATATCCCACCAGAGAATTGAAACACAACAGTAGACCAACTAAGACTATGAATTTCATAATTAATGTAGCCATGCTAACAGTTTTACAGCCCTTGCTGTATGTCATTGCTAATGAGATTAAAAACAAAAATTAAAAGAATGTGGTACTCCAAAAACAGGTCTTCAAGAAATGCTTCTTTTTTAATATTTGTTTTATTAATGCAATAACATAATTTGTTCTCTAAATAATAATCAAAAACCAAAATCCAACTTGAAAGGCAAACTTTTTTTTCCTTTCAGTTCATAAATCTCAAAACGTTATTCCTTCATCTGAAATCTTTGCAAAGTTTAGAGCTATTTAATCTCTTTCAGGTTTTGCAGAAGTTCAAAGTGGCTCCTCTTCTTCTACATCATTTTAAGGGATGAACTGGCAACAGGTTACTGGACTTTAGGTCTCCATGGCTGGCTTTTCTTTTTCAGGCACAGATGCCAGATTTGCCTATTCAGGTGAAACATATTTTCTGTTTGGAATTCTCTTTTTTGCTGGTCTTTTAGCAACAGGCAATTCATCCTCACTATACTCCAAGACGATTTAAACTATATCTGGTTCTTTTATAAATTCTAACATTTCCTTCTCCCATTGTTTTCACTTGCAAGTTGTCCTCATGGCCCTAGGTGATATGATTCTTGAATTTTAACTTGTTACTATTGCTGAGACTTCTTCACTCACTGACAAACTTGATTCAATCAGTATCAGCAAGTTCACTCACTAGGAACTGCTTTCTTTCACTGGAGGTTCTTGAGATTTGGATTTTCAGCTTGAGGTTTAATTAGTTGGATCAGAGACAATTTCTTCCTGCTGGTGCTCATGACTTTGCAATAGTTCTTCACTCTGAACTTCGATTTGAAACTGGTCACTGATACTTTCACCAGGATCTTCAATTTAATCAGCAGAAACCTCAACATTTTCAAATTTTTCTTCACATCCCTCTGGATTCACACTGCAAACTTGAGCTTAACTCTGTGATTTAGTGTTTTTTGTCACTACTCTTTCATCTGCCAACGTCACTCTTCTTGAGTGAGTGGCGTGGATCGACTGTGGGACATCAGCGTTACTTCAAAGCAGTGTTAGTCACAAGCATAACTTAATAGGGTCCTTTCCAACACAACTTCAATCAGCTTTTGCAGACCTGCTTCATTAAAAGGACCCAGTCACCTGGCTGCAGAGGATGGCCCTGAATTTCTTTTGACTGTGCGTTCAACACTTACAATAATCCATTACAATGGCATCAGTTACTGACACAAGTGTTTTTTGAAGGTATATAGGAAAACCTCATAGCTCTGCTCACCAACACTTAATTTGGCAAGTGACTGTTTTTCTCTAGGGTGCTTCTAATGCTTATGGGAACAAGGGGAAGAGCATTGGGCCATTTGAAACTGGTGGATGCACACACTTAAGCCAACTGATTTTCTATAATTCTGTTCATCTTCTCAACAATGCTACATAGTGGAGGACGATGACTGCAATGAAATGTTTGATCAGTCTGGAGAGCTCTACAAAGTAATTTAAGAATTTAATTTTTAAAATGAGTTATACGGTTTGTCTCAATAGAGGTTGGCAGGCCAAACTGAATCAATTTACTCAAAAAACAATTGGCAACTGCCAGATCGCTGGATAGCATAGACCTAGATCCATTTAGGAAACAAGCAATCGCAAGAACATATGTAAGGCCATTGTAAACTGGCATCTCAATGAAGCCTTCTTGAAGCCTTGTAAATAGGTCTTCTAATTTGCCAATATGACTCATAGTCACAATAGTTCTCTGATTAATTCTTTGACAAATAAGAAACCTTTTACACAGATCTTCTGCAACATTGCTGAATCTACTATTAGACTAGTACTTATTAAAAGATCTGGCCACAGCATTCCCTCCTAGGTGGGTTTGACTCTGTAGATAACGCGCCATGGAATAGACAATTAAATCAGGAAGAATGTATTTGTATTCAGGAGTAATCCATATATCACTGTCACTCTTTTTGAAATCCAACATGTTCCACCTTCATCTCTCATCCTCTGGTACCTCTGTGATTTAATGTTTCTCTACTCACATAATGAAGTCAGTATTGGAATTTTAAAAACTGTTTATATTTTATGTACTCAGCAAAACTTTCATTTGGTTCATTTTGTTCTGTCTCTTGCATTACAACCTGCTCATTTAATCTCACAGTTGCATTTTGAAAGTGTGCAATAGCTCGCTACTTGATCAACATATTTATTCCTCAACGTGACCATATAATCAGCAGCCTTATGGGCAGCACACCTGACCTCTGCAATTCCTTTTGGTCGTTGTATTGCTTCCAAAAAAATCAAGAACATGAGATCTATTCCTGATGGGCATACCAAAGGATGTAATAAAACCCTTTTGGGGCCACAACTGCCCAAAATCATGTACCACTTCAAATCCATACTGACTTCTGTATGAACTGACACATTCAAATTATCTGCCTGGCAACAAGCTCTTGTCAGTGCAATCAATGGTTCTGCTGAAGAAATGGAACAAACTATATAAGTTGCTTTCAGTATTCCATGATGGTCTCTCAACCAAGAGACATCTACAAACAAAATCACATCAGTACTTTCAAGAGGAACATCTTTGATGTCTGGTCTTGCTTTGATACATAATTCTATGACATTCACACAGTCATGTTCTGTTTCATCATTATAATCTCTGTCTTCATTGCTGTCTGAAACAGATAGCAGCGCTGCACGATTCAGAGAACTGCACCTTCTGACTGAGATATTTTCAGCTGCCAGTATGATGTGCTCATACCCTGTAAGGTGGTACGAGCAGTGCTTAATTTGTGCTTGTTGTTTCCGGTGTGGAACACCAGCACTTATATTTGAGGGCCGGCACTTATTTTTCTGCCTGAGGCATTTACTGTGAGGAAAAGTCACATATGAGAAAGACGGAGAAAAATAAAAACGAAAAAAGTGCCACAATGGGAGAAAGCAGAAAGCTGCAAGAGTGAGCTGAAGGTGCAGGGAGTGGCTTTAAATGGATTGAAGAGGTCCAAGATGGGTTCAGGATTACGCTGCCTCAGTATTCCGTGCTCGCACATTTAATTGCAGCAGCTGCATGTTTAAGAGGAGGGTGTTGGGCACCAGCACGTTTTTATTTACAAATGAAGCACTGGGTACGAGTAAATAAAAATGTAAACTGAATGATGAACAAACACAATCAGCATATGCCCCATTACAATCACTTTACTTTGTTCAATTGCAATGCAAACAAAAACAACAGCTTTGAGGAAAGCATGAAGAGCTACAGCTCCAGGATCTAGCAGTGAAGTATGTGACAGGTTTCATAAATTCCCCAAGGTTTTGGAAAAGGACTTATAATGAGAACCCACGCTTCTCATGACAGAATGCAAATAATTCCCAATCATAATCAAGCATTCAGAGTGCAGGTGCACAAAACAAATTTTCTCTCAATTCCTGGAAAGCCTTCATACTGCATTATTATCAAATGGTATGAGAGCCTTGATATCACTGACTTTGCCTCATTAAAGACTTCATAGTTTGGAAACGCTTAGAATCCACTAACAAGAGCAGCCAACTATTCCCAGGAACATCCTCACCTCCCTCTCTCTGGGTGGTCGTAGGATTCATCTTCAGAATTGCAGAAACTCATGCTTTTGAGACTTTCATTTCTCCTTTTTCAATGTGTTGACCATGATAGTTCACTTCTTGTTTACATTACTGCATCCTCGTAGGTGTCAGCAAGAGGATTCAGAAGTGCAATTGTATTGAATTTACAAACTTCCTTTGTCTTTAATGCCACAAGCAGGGCATCGATGTGCTGGACCAGAACGGAGTTACAAGGCAACTGCGAATTCTCCAAATCTTTCTTTAAGCTCTGACTAAAAATAAGGGACTTTCAGTATACCCCTGAGGGATTCAACACTAAATGAAAACTTTATTTTGGAACCGAAATGTGAAAAGATGTTAACTATTCTCATCCAGAGGAATGGCAAAGAAAGGCATACCATAATGATTGCACACCATTCGGCATCTGCAGGAATCTGTAACAGTATTATGTTAAACGGTTCCTACAAATTAAGTAAGACAGTGCATCAGGTCAACATAAACTTCAGTTTATAGGGACTCAGTCTGTCTATACGATTAGGAAATGTTGACACAATTCCTACCCAGCTCACCGTGCCTCAGCCGAACCCTTAAACTTAACAGAGTACCAGATGGTATTTGCAACCTCAAACATGACTACTCAGATTCCCAAGTAAATTGTAGAAACAGATCGACCCTTTCATTCTCGTTTTGCATGCCCAAAGTAAGACACAAGAAAGATATGAAAATGTATTTTCAAACATGTATTGGAACAATCATATTCTTGCATAAAAAGCATGGGATGTGATTATTAGGCAGATGAAACAAAACATGGTGACTGGCATTACGAAAATGGTAAAAAAGATAAAACAGTTCAACCATGATAATGTTAAAGGGTTGGTGCACTCCTGTCTGTTGCTAACTACGCTATTGAGTGTAAAGTGAGAGTACCCCCTGCCAGATCATTTGGGATAGCATAACCCTCAATACCAGGGTAAAATGTAACTGGAAGCCAGGAAGCTGGTCGGGTGTAGTGCAGGCTATTGTTCTTTGCAGGATGGAGGTCAGAGTCAGCAGGACTGAATCGGCCACAGTGCACCACATTCCAGGATAATCCCAGCAGAAGTGATCCTCTGCAGAATGTAAGACAGAGGCAGTTTTTTATAATGAAATCACTGCTCATATTGCACTGTGTCAAAGGTTCCGAGCTGATACAATGATATGTCTGCAAGTACAGAGTTGTCTCCAATGGACAACCATGATATAAGGGCATCCCATTCTGTGTGCCTTGTCTTGGATGGAGTGTAGAGACCGCATGGCAGAAACGCTTACAAGAAATAGGTTGCATGTAATATGTTTTCTCAATACATAGTACAGTGAAAGATCATATTTGTCACCATCATAAAGAAAGGTTAAGTTAAAATGTTCAATCCAAAATGGAGGTTCCACACGGGTCCCGTCATGCTTTACCACAATTACAGCAGAATTTGGTACAACCAGACAACATGGGGGAGGGGGAGTCCCAATTTAATTTACTTTTCTCAGGTACTGCACTAATTTCCATTTACCCATCAGTTTTTCAATGTCCATTACCAAAGGCTTGCAAGGACAACCAAGCACCTCTCAAAGAATACCTTGTTCTATTATTTTTGTTTTATGACAGGCTTTATTCCTTCTTCTCCTTCTTTTGAAAGTCTGTATTGCCTAGTTCTAAGAAAAACTGCATTGGGTGTGACCTGAATTCTGACTAGTTTTGCACTTTTTTATTAATCATGTCTCTTTATCTGTAAAATCCAATACCTTTTCGTTAACAGTACATCTTAAATCTAGAGGCAGGTCCTCTTTTGTAAGAACCAGGAACAATTGAACTTTTGAGTCCTGTGACTCTCAGTCCTTGAAAACACAGATACACAAAAGCAGAACCATCACATTGTACTACACCCAAAACCCCACAGACGAAGAGTCATCTGTGAAATGACATAGAAGCCCATCATAAGATGTTTTTATTCCACTAATAATGCTCAGTTCTATGCACTGGAAAGTAAATCGTCACAGTACAACCAAATAAAAAGCCTTCAACAAAAGCAAGACACTCTGCAGAGCTGTCAGAACTGCTTTCAAATCACATATACTCCATTTGACCAGTCACATTATCTTAGACAAGATTGTGGTATACACAAAACCCCACAGACAAAGAGACCTCAGTGAAATGACATAGCAGCCCATCATAAAATGTTTTCACTCAACTGATAATGCTCGGTTCTACCCACTGGAAAGTAATCACCACAGTACAACCATCTAAAAAACCATTAACAAAAGCAAGACACTGCAAAGCTGCTAAGAAATGTTTTAACCCCCTTTCAGATTACATATACTCCATTTAACCATACACTTCATCATATGTAAATCCCACTTGGTACATTGAATTAACTCCCAGATGTTGGTAATAAGCAACTTGCCACTGTAGTCCTGACATTTCTATGGTAGAGGATACATTACGTATCCTTCATTCATTCCCCTCATGAACATCCTTGTGCATACAACGGCTCACATTACTGTATGGTCAGTTTGTTCCACTGAAGTTGAGCATTGTTGTATTTCAACATTGTTAACAGCCTCAAGCCCCCTTACTAGTCTAGTCAGATCAGGATCTCAAAATATATATTTTAGCAAATCTAATTTTGGATTAAGGACAAATTAGACAGTTTAAGTGCAAATAACAAAGCACATTCAAAGAGTTAACACAGTCATCACCCAAAGGAAAGTGACATGACCCCAGGAGTCAAGTTTAATTACGGAATGACAACATTCAAATAGGTGGAGGCATCATTGATTCTTAATATAAGAATCTACTTCAGAGAACATGTCTAACAGTGTTTGAAAAGGCTATAGTCGTCGCAAGAGACATGGTAATTTCTAATAAGTATTACTGTACTTTCCAGGTACCTACAAGACAAACATGGAATAACATGCAGGGATAGTTGTAACTCCTGCTTCCACAATGATGCATAATCCTGAAGACCTGAAAAAGGCATACATACGACCGTTATTAAAGAAAACAAACCTAGACCCACAGGACCCCAACAACTACAGACCAATCACAAATGGACCTTCCTGGGCAAACTGATAGAAAGAGCAGCATTCACCCAGATGTCACAGTTCATTGAAGACAATTCCATACTTTCAGACTACCAAAGTGGATTCCGCCAGGAAGAGGCACTGAATCGGCACTCATAGCAATCTGGGATGATCTTAAAAACACAGTCGACTGCAATGGAGTTGCTGCACTACTTCTCTTGGATCTCTTGGCTGCCTTTGATACAGTTGACCACGACACCCTAATTCAAAGACTCCATAAAGCCAGCATAGAAGGAATTGCTCTCGACTGGATTACATCCTACCTTCAAAACAGAACTAATATTATCTATTCTCCCCCTTCTCATCCAAACCATACCTCACAAAAGCAGGGGTCCCCCAAGGATCAATCATCTCACCTTTGCTTTTCAACATCTACATGATATCATTACCAAAACTGATCAATGATTTCCAACTCACATGCTACAACTATACAGATGACACACAAATACTACTTAAATTGCAAAGCCCCAAAACATTGAAAACTTACAAATCTTCAGTTACCTCAGAGCCGTTGATCAGTGGATGACTTGGAGCCATCCCAAACTAAATGCCTCCAAAACGGAAATACTCATATGTGGTGAATGGAAAAATTATCACCCACAGTGCACCTGGCCAGACTATCTCGGACCACCTCCTCAATTATCCAAGGAAGTTAAAAACCTTAGCATTACGATGGACTCCAAGTTAACAATGAATGTGCAAGTGGTCAAATTAGCATGAACAAGCTTCATCACCTTGAAGACTTTGCAACGCATCTTCTCTTACATTGGATTTCCACACAAGGTGCAGGGTACTATCTCTCTTGTACTATCCAAACTGGATTATGCCAATGGCATCTATCATGGATCATCTCTATCTATTATGAAAAAACTTCAACGTATTCAGAACTCCGCTGCCAGGCTGCTATTACATGTAAAGCCACAAGCCCACATCTCCCCTGCCTTGAGAGCACTACTCTGGTTACCCGTTGCCAGAAGATCCAAATCAAGCTGCTTTGTATTGTCAAATGCACATATTTGCAGATACTTACAAATGCATTTACAAAGGAGTTTTTTGACACGGAGAGCCGGAGTGAAAAATCAATGACCAAAGGTCTGTTTATTTTTTTGCTGCAGCAAAAGAGGACAAGTTTACCACTGGCATCCCAGGCCCGAAGTAAAGTGTGTTGGCATGAAGCGTTTAACAGTGATATTTATACTCATACATCAAAGGATACATAAAGTGTGTAAATAATGATATATGTCATACAGATATTTTAAGGAGTTAATCAGTTTTCCACACACCGGTTCCATTCCCAGCTTTGTCCTTGCCTCCCCTCTGCAGCTGCCTGACTCCCCACATTCTTGAGACCCTTCAAAGGATTGCGTGGTTCAAAGGTATAGATATCAGCCTTTCCCTCCCCAAAATACAACAGCCGAGGTCAGTTAGTTATTTTGAACACATAATTATAATGAGTACCGTGCCCCAGTTAGGGAAAGAAACCAGCTGCAAGCCTATGGTGTGGAACCAGGCTTATTTTACTTAAACAAATATACATAAGATAACATATGTGATAGACAGTGCATTCAGAGAGGAAAAAGCTCAAACTTACACGTGTAAAAGAAACAAATCAATTCAAAATGGATTCTAACAATATCACCCACAAAGCTATACAAACACAGGACCACTTTTTTTCAGAAACAAAATAACCAAATACATTCAACAAAGAAACCTCCACTCAAGATTGGCACCCGCCTTAGAACACCACTAATCAAGAAAAAAACTACAGGTGGTACATCCTTCTCCTTTCAAGCAGCCAAACTATGAAATTCATTACCCCCAAATATAAGATCCGCAGATAACTATCTTGTCTTCAGAAGACTACTCAAGAGTTGGCTCTTTTCTTCATAACCACCATATTCAAACAGCAATGGACTGCATATGCCTGTGTTTTTTTTCTTCGTTTTTTTTTATTTTTTTTATTTTGTCCTCATACACCTCACCAATAAATCGCACCTTATTTCCAGCAAGGTCTACTTGTATTTGAAACCAACGGTGGACATATCGCCCAAGGAGGACCCTGTATGACCTGCTCAGCCCACCTAGGAAGCCCCAGTGGCTGGCCCAGATGTAAGAGAGGGGGAGGATTTAAATCATCAGACAAAGTGTCCCTACAGAAGGGAGGGGGAGGGACCCCTTCCAGAAGCAAAGCCCATAATTTACTTTTTTTCCTCCTCTGCTCAGGACTGTCCACCCTAAGATCTAATTTAGCTGTTTTCACACACATATCTAACCAGCTCCTATATAGTGGTGGGGCTGCCATCATCCATTTTAAACATATCTCTCTTCTAGCTAACAAAATAGCGAAGAACACAAAGTTCCTATTATATCTAGACCACCCTACCAAATCGCCGGTTTTTCCAAACATAATTAGGGGGAGACTTACAGTTAGTTCTTTTCCTACCATCTGTGACAGCGCACCCACCACTTCCATCCAAAAGGAAATCACTCCCGGGCACTCCATAAACATATGAACGTCTGCGGCCTTCGAAGCTCCACATTTGAGACAGTTCACCATTTCGCCTTTCTTTATCTTCGTGAGTTTCGCTGGGGTGATGTAAGCTCTATGTATCACGTATAGATGATTCCTACTCAACGAGGCGGCCTTAACTACCTCAAAACACATTCTCATTGATTCTTGCCATCCCCACTGCGCCATTTCTTTTGTCATGTTGCCTTGCCACAACTGCTATGGCAACTTAAAATCTCCGTCCACCTGCTCCAGAATCTCCCAATACCACCTTGTAATCTTACAGCCATTGGTGGAGCCGTTAAAAAGATCTTTTGATAAAGGGTTCTCCCCCTGACGGCTTCGTCGAGTGGACTGTGCCCAGGAAGCCAGTTGGAAATATTTGAACCTAGACAGAGTGCCACTTGTCATAGTACTCAGTTCTTCCCAGGAAAGTAACGTCGTATCCTGTATAAGATCACCCCAGTATTCTAAACCGGCATCTCTTAACGGTTTGGCCAAAGCGTCTTTCAAACATTCTGGAGTGCCCGGGAAATCCCAAATAGGGGCTAGCTGATTATAATAATCAATCTTCATGGTGGATTTCACCTGATACCAACACATTGCTGCCTCCCTCGGAACTTTTAGTAGTATTTTCTTAAAAACCTTTGGGTCTCAAAACTTAAAAAGAAACTGGTTTTCTGCCCCCTGAATGTTACATGTCATTCCTTTAAACATTACGCCTACAGCTGAATCATCCAAGGAAGTAAATAACGTTCTCGAATTTCTCAGCAGGAAGGCCCAGGCATATACCTGTAGATCCGGCAATGATAAACCTCCCTTCTCTCTCCTCCTCCACAGCTTTTTCCACACAATCCTGGGACCCTTACAAGCCCAAATAAAAGAAGTGATAGCCTGTTGAAGTTTCTTAAGATATCTGCCATCCAGTAATAGCGGAATGGCATTCTGAATAAAATTAATTTTTTGAATAAGAAACATTTTAACCAGGTTTACCCTTCCCAGTATTGTCAGCGGCAGGTAGGCCCAGCCCTTCATTAAATTAATGCACTCTACAACCAATGCTTCTTGGTTTTTCACCACTAACTTCTCAATATCATGTGTAATTAGTAACCCTAAAGAACGTATTTCAGCTTTCCCTTGCCAATCTTGATTCCATACCATAATTTCCGACTTCTCTGAGTTAACCCGATAGCCAGAGACAAAACCAAAATCCTCAGCTAATCTTCGTAATGCTGGGAAGGCAGTTGATAGATCAGCGGTGAATACCATTAAATCATCTGCATAAAGTGCAACTTTCCTCTCCCACTGTTCCCATTCAAAAGCAACTATTTCAGAACACTGTCTTATTTTCCTGGTGAAGGGTTCAATATACAGATCAAACAAGAGTGGAGACAATGGACACCCATACCTAGTCCCCCTCGATATCCTAAAGCAATTTGTTAGTTCCCCATTAATTAAGATTCTAGCAGAGGGGTCAGAAAAAAATCTGTTTAATGGTTTTACAGAAATTATTCCAACATTATTCTGCAAGTCTCTGCCATTAATATGGACCACTCCTCTAACATTTTAGGATGCGGATTTGCATGAGTGAGGGTAATCAGAATTCTCAGGCCTCGTGGCACTCTGCCCACCTCGATGTAGTTATCTAGGGAAATAACTTCCCAGCTCCTGTTGATTTATTTTTTGTACAGTTTCTCCAGTTGCCAAAGTTGTTGTTTCAATGATAACAAACCCTGCCCCCCAACATCACCTCGTGTCTGAGTAGAAAGACCCGAGGATGTGGCATTCTCGTCAAAGAGATTGCGCGCCGCTTCCTTCCTTGCACGGAGTACTTCCTGCATCATTGCTGAATCAGGCAGGCAGTTTTTTAACCGGATAATGATTAAATTACAGACACAGATTTAAAGCTTGTGAATACAGAATACGTGCTGATGTGATGTTGATTTGAGTAAAGTCACTATCTTGCACTTGTTTATAATCTTTCACTCCCGTCACCTCTTCAATTTAACCTCAGATCCGTGACATGTTCACAGCCATTACTCTGTGTCTCAGCTCCTGCAAAGTTATCTGGGGCCCTCCTATTACGTATTTAATTACAGCCTTTAGTTTCGATGCCAGTGTTTCTCAGAAGACAGAAAAGTTAAACAATCCTTCCCACGTTTAGTTGAAATGAATAACAAGTCTTCCACCGATACACTGTGCCATGCCTCTTACTGGATTGTTTTTCACACCGTTGCTTGCAGTATAACTTCCAATTAGGAAGAAAAACACATCAAGGACAAACTGAATCCAGCTGGATACTTGAACTCGCACTCTTGCTCGTAAATATTGAAAATAACAACATCCATCATGTAAGTGAAAGAAAATCCTTTTCACACCGTCTTGTGGCACAAAATTAAACGAAGAGAAACATCCGATAAACAGTGTAAACTCGATTCCGTCGGGAAAGCTCATAGTATTTCTTTTATGTTGATGCACTAGGTTATAAAGGTTGAGGGGATGGGAGATCATTATAATGACTTTGGCTGTTGACAAAGACCGTTATGGTCGAAACGCGTCCAGGCTTGATAAGCCTTGTAGAATGGCTTTGTAAATAAATCTCGTCATTATCCAGCAATTGTTGGGAGTGCCATTTTTCTACAATTCAAATTGAGATATTTAAATATGGGTCCTGCGCCCATAATGGTGCACCAGCGCCGTAAGGCCAGCGTTGGAAGAACAGCAGGAGCAGTTGATATATATATATATATATATATATATATATATACACACACACACATATATGTATGTGTGTGTGTATGCATATATGTGTGTGTGTTTATATATACACATACATATGCGTATGTTATTCTATGCTTAACATGTTCATAGGTCATTGCATAGCTCCTAGATAAGTTGTTATAGTAGATACTTATGAATCCCTGGTCTCATTTTATATCACACTGATCAAATGTTTTATTATCATAAGCATTTCACTATTCAAAAATTGAGGAAAGATAAATTAATGTTAGAAAAGTACACTTATTAATTAACTTCAAATATTACAAATCTTGAGTCCGTGCTTATACAATACTACTTTTCTTCTCATATTATACCCATTATTATATCCCTTGAGCATATATTCCCTTACTATGTATTTGCATATCTATCTATTTATTACTCTAGTCCTACTGTAATAGAGAAAAAATAAATAAAAATAAAAATAAATAAAATAAAATCTATAAATAAAATCCAAATTATAAATAAGTAAATTCAATTGAAAAAATATAATAATGAATACATGTTTATATAAATATATATTTATATTTATATATATATTCCATCAAACTACTCCACACAGAGAGGTGCATTTTACGCCTTAGTTACCAGCAATGTGAGGCACTTTATTTTCAAATCACAAACACAGATGTTCTTTCCTGACGCGTTTCGGCTGTCGATATCAGCCTTAATCATAGGTATATGGTCTTTCTGTTTGAAAATACCCCCGTGATGAAACCGACCACCGATTTATCCTGTGACCTTAAAGTCACAGAGTCACTTTGCTTTTCAAAAACATCTCAAAATTACATTGCTGTATTTCCTTTGCAATGTCATACACATGAATTCAAAGTGTTCTGCAATAAACATCTTCCTGCTTTATTTTTTAGTGTGTCTTTGTATTCCGTATTTAAAATACACTACGGTTGATCCTTATTTTAATGCCTCATGAACGCGTTCATGTTACAGGTGGCCTTGATTAAGGCTAATATCGATAAAATTAAAAAACAACAGGCCTTTTCCATCTACACACCTAAAATCTGTAAAAACATCCCGTTATCCATTAAGGTTGCCCCAGTGCTGCTCCAAATTAGAAAAGAGTTGAAGACTCACCACATTAAAGAACACTATATCACTGTCCTTCAACCATCAGCCCAGCCTCTTCTTCTATTATTTGCCGACATTAAGCTTGCCTTTGACCATATCTAACGCTCCGCTGCTTTATATGTATGATGAACTCACTCTATCTCTTGGGTATCTTCTCAAGGAAGTAATCTTGATTTGGGGATTAAAGCGGGAAGATATAATGATTTTGTTAAGTCTTTGAATAAGTACAATATCATGTGTGGCGTTTCCAGAAAAAAGAACAAGATTTCGATCCTGAAAATGGCAAAAAAGGACTAATGTAGTAGTATGACCATCTTCATCCAGTAAAGCAAGACTTACATGAGCAAGGTTCTTAATGCTATGGGAAGGGAGAAAATACCCTTAATGAGAACTGGCATTTTACTCATAAATGCTGATTACAACTCAAAGACTATACTGTTGCTGAGACAGGCATTTGATATGCTATCTGCCAAATTATCAGTGTAATAGCCTGAACATTACACAGAACTTTACTTCCTGTATGCTATTCTCAAAACATGAATAATGACGAAGTCCAAAACATGTTGATATTTTACTATACTTTACACTTCAGAACATTCGAGTGTGCAACATTTTAACTGCTTCGGTGTGGAGGACGGCTCTGTGCTTTGTGTGCTGAGGACGGTTCCAGGCCATCTTCGCACCAGAGCAACTACCAAGGCTATTTGTTTTTCTCTGAAATGACGATCGGCGCTCATGGCATGCTGATGTAAATTCAGAGAAATTGAAAGTTAAATGAGCGGATCGTCTCATTTCTCCTTCACTGCTTTGGGGCTTGGGGACAGTCTCAGAACCCTGACCACTGAAGCACACGGGAAAGGCATCGTTGAAAAGGGAAATATTCCCTAATGGATCCCCACAAATCATACAAGTGTGTAAGCATTTTATCGGGACAAGTGGGGGTATGTGGGGTTGTAGGAATCTTTCTAGATTCCTGCTGGCTCCAGAAGTTTACGGCACAGAAATGCAAGGTTACATGTACAATTTTAGGCAACATTTGAGGTCTGCATGGCATTGTGTGTAAGAAAACTTTATGGGATCCACAAAGGCATACCACAATGGACTCCCCCGAATGTCCAGTTTTCAGAAATGTCTGGGTTTGGTAGGTTTCACCATGTGGCAGCTGACCCAAGCCCGAAAAGTGGTCCCTGCATATTCCGGAACTTTCCATCACAGAAATGTGAGGAAAATGTGGTTTTAGTCAAAGTTTGCAAAGCATTTTGGGTAAAACAAACAGTTTGGAGCCACGCAAGTAACCCATCAAGGATTTCCCAAGGTGTCTAGTTTCCAAAAATGTATAAGTTTCCAAGGTTTACATAAGTGCTGGCTGATCTAAGACCTGAAATTCACACCTTCCCACTTTGAAAACAATGGGTCAGTTTGAGTGAAAGAAAGTGATGTGTCCATGCTGCATTTTGTGCGGTTTCCTGTCGCGAGCACTAGGCGTACCCACACACACGAGGTATTTTTATCAGTGGACATGTGACAGCATATATTAGTTGAATACTTATTATTGACTTTTGAAAAATACCCTCTAAATCATATGCTCTTACGGGTACCCACAAATTCTGAGATGTACAAAATAACCACTGCTCCTAAACTCCATACCATGTGCCCATTTCAGAAATATGTATGTTACCTTAATACCTATTTTTCACTCGACATATTTCACTGTATGAATTGGTCTGTACTCAGTACACTATAAAAAACCACGGTACGGCGCAGCTCAGTTGTACACTCTGGGTACCTCCGGTTCTTGGAGAACCTACAAATCCCATATATCCCACAATCAAAATGGTCTAAAGAACATAATAGTACACTGCTTTTGTAAATTGGCCATTGTGACAAAAGGTTACAGATGGAAACATAATCACAAATTACATTTTTTCCTACTTGTTTTCAATGTTTCTTTATTTCAACAGTTAGTTTCTTTAGGAAAACCTTGGGGGATCTACGCATGACTCCTTTCTAAACTCATCATTTTGTCTACTTTTCAGAAATGTATAGCTTTCCCTGATCATGCATGAATTTCACCCTGGTTACCACCACAAACTGGAAGTAGGTTAAAAGCACAGAAATAGGAAAAATGGGCTAACTCTTTGAAAAATGCCAAAAACTGTAGTAAACATTTTTTTTTGTATTCAGCTCTGTATGTTGCTGAACGCTAGGAAGATGGCGACTTTAGCACTTCAGACCATTCGTTGGTGTCATTTTTATGAAAAAACCCAGACATTTTTATCCATGGCACTTGTTTCCTATTTTTTCCCAAAAAACTGAAACTTTAGCTATATTTTAGCTATTTTCTCAGTTCCTCCAGGGGAACCACAAATCATGGGTAACTTTAGAATCCGCAGGATGTTAGGAAAAAAGGGTGCAAATTTGGCATGGTTAATTTATGTGGACAAAAAAGTTATGGAGGCCTAAGCGCAAACTACCACAAATAGCAAAAAAAAGGCTTACACTAAGGGGAAAAGGCCTAGCAGTGAAAGGGTTAAATAACCAAAAACTGATAGGACAAACACACATAACCTGTTCAGTTCTGTTCCTGTGTATGTATGGGCAGCCTTCAAACAGGAGGTATACAAACACCTCCTCTTTGACTTGTTTCTGCCAGTTAATACCCCAGCAGTGTTGCTAGTTTTAAGCGGATATTTAAGTGATGTAAGCCTATTTGTTAAATACACAAGCCTTCAGAGAAAGATCTTATCCTCTAACAGAATATGGATCCACAATTTAAAGTGGCACAAGACACCTTGCTAAAATACATTTTAGTATGACAATTTACACTGAAAATGACTGTGGTAAGAATGCAAAATTAAATATCCAATTTTAGGAGTGTTTATTTTGAGATGGCAGAAGGTGGTCATGTCCACTCCACCCCCTTACCTTCTTGGCAACAAAGACTACATTGAATTTAAGCCAGCAGTTCTTATCCTGTAGTCTGTGGACCTTTGGAACTCTGCAATGCTTTCTCAGCGGGTCCGCAACTATTTATACATGTAAATAATATTAGCAGATTAATAAAGTATATTTATAAACAAAAAAACTAAACTGACAATTTTTAAAAGCTATGTAAATGTGAAGGCATTTGAAATTTGTGGCTTAAAGTAACTAGTATCATTATCTTGATTTGTGGGAGCAGCACAAGTACACCAAAAGGAAAGTCGACTAGGGGGCGATTGGTGGTCACAACTAAAGTACAGGTATGCACTGAAAAAAGGGAGCATGTATTAAAAAAAAATTAAAAACACAGTTATTTGCACATCACTTCATCTTTTAGAAATAAGTACATTTTTAAAAGCTTCAACCTTCCCATTAAAGTAAAAATTTCGATTTTTGCACTTTTGTGATCTAAATAAAATAATTAATAATTCGTGTACTGGTTTAACGCATGCTTGTTTCTATATTTTTGTGTGCTGTTCGAGCTTCAAGTCGTAGAAATGAGGATCACCAGAAGTCAATCAGCTAAGGAGCGAATAGTTCTCAATCTTTTGACTTCTGTGGACCCCCATGTTATCATTACTGGAACTCGGGGACCCCCACTGAATTATAATTCTAATCCTGAGCCCTCTGCCCCCTCCCCCAGTGATTACTAAAATATGGAGACCAAATCTGTTAATATTATGTAATTTTCTAAGCAGTCATGGAGGCTTCGCTGACAGGTTGGGAACCACTATGAAGGTAAATTTTTAAAAACGAAGGTGCGCTTTGCAGAGAAATCAGCAGGTGGCGCGCGTTACCTATGCAGTAAATTAAACGTCCATTTTAACATCACCAAAAAGAGGGGTGCCGGTTTAAAAGCTTGAATTGTGCAGTGATATGTTGCATGCGTTTTATGTACACGCAGCATAACGTTACAGAAAATGTGTGTCCGTGCAAGTTTCCAAAATACGTCAGGTTAAAGACAAATCACATTTTTTAAAACATGTGGAATTCCCTCAATTTTTCCCTATTCGTCACAAATGTAAACATATCACCACTGTAATCTGGTAATGGTATGCGGAACAATGAGTATTGTGTATGATCACATAAAACTTTCAACTTAAATTAGACTGGATACTAGTTCAGCCGCTGCACAACACTGTTGGTCAATAATCACTACACGTTATGAAGGAAGTGGGTGGTGCCCTACAAATTAGGTCACATGCAGCAATGACTCACCCAGTAGCAGCCAGGGTTTAATCACTCCTATCTGCAGGTCCAGACTGTGGTCCTCCACATAGCCGCACACGGTCTCGGGATCCTGGTCTGTATCCTCCTCTACTTGCAAGAGGGAATCTCTCCATGTCTCCACCGTCCTCCTGCCGGTTACGGTGGTAACCCTCGTGCGCTGCTTCCGTAGGTTTGTTTTGGAGAAGCCCTCGATTTCTTGAGAGAGGGAATGCATTGCAAGAGTAGGCGTCTTGCACTTACAAGAAATGGATCACCTACGTACCACACACAAACGCCAATTCTGAGCCACGGTAAACTCTCGCTGACAACTGCTATGGTTAATGCATGGGCATGATACGCTGGCATTCAGCCCACTCCGGGGAGGTCTTACATTTAGAATTCCACCTCGTTTGTTAAATCGATTTTCATTGGACCTGCCTGCGAACCCTCCAATTTGATGCGCCTCTAACAGAGCAGTATAGTCTTAAAAGAGTAAATCAGAAAACCATAGTTTGAAAGCACAGGTAAACTTTTATATGCCCAACAAACCTCAGCACTTTGTTTTCCCACTTCTGTGTTCTTGAATTCAGCAATTAGGTACTTCTTGGGCATCATATTCACATTCTCATGAATGAATTTCACCTAATATTTAGCTTTACATTCAAGACCTGAATATGAAACTTTTGCAAGCCTAAGTGCAATACAATGCTACCTTCGATTGAATATAGTGAGATAAAGAGAATACGGGTGAGTGTGTAATATGCTTCTGTATTGAAAAAGAGAGATGGATTCTAGAAACCTTACTACTTCATTGGTCCCGTCCTAGTCTTTTAGGGTGACTTACAATCAATCAATCAATTAGAGTTTATAGAGCGCAGCTACTCACGCGTTAGGGTCTCAAGGTGCTGGGGAGGGGGGATAGCGTGTACCTATGTGTGCCTAGGTGAGAATTTTGAAAGTGATTCTTTTTCCGATACGGAGCCAGTGCAGTGTGCGTAGGTGTTGTGAGATGTGTCAGTGTCGAGGTAGGTCAAGGATCAGTCTGGCGGCGGCAAACTGGATGTTCTGCAATTTACAAGTGAGTTTTTTGTTGATTCCAGCCTGGGGGGTGTTGCCGTAGTCTGCTAGTGATGAGGGTGTGTGTGACTGTCTTTCTATGCTCGAGTGGGATCCATTTGAAGCTCTTGCATAGGAGGCAGAGGGTGCGGAAGCAGGTGGAGGTGACTGCATTGATTGCTGCGGTAAGGGTCCAGGATGATTCCGAAGTTGCGGGCGTGGGTGGGTTTTCGAGGGTGGGTGGCCACCAGAAGTTGCTCCATGCGTTGGGTTGGGGGCCCAGGATGAGTACCTCAGTCTTGTTTGTGTTGAGTTGAAGGCAGCTATCTCTCATCCAGTTGGCGACTGCTTTCAGGCCCTCGTGAAAGTTGTGTCTGGTTTTGTCTGGTTCGTTGGTGAGGGAGAGGATGAGTTGGGTGTCGTCGGTGTAGGAGATGATGTTTATTATGTAGCGTCTGACGATGTTGGCTAGCGGGGCCATGTAGACGTTGAACAACGTGGGGCCGAGAGAGGATTTTTAAGACACTCCGCAGGTGGTGGGTGTGGGTTCTGCGAGGTATGGGGCGAGTCTCACTCATTGTGTTCCGCTGGAGAGGAAGGATTGGATCCAGTCGAGGTCCTTGTCTCTAATGCCGGCTTCGTTGAGTCTTCCTATCAGGGTGTGATGGGATACTGTGTCGAACGCTGCCAAGAGGTCAAGTAGGAGGAGTGCTGCCATCTCTCCCTTGTCCAGTAGGGAGCGGATGTCGTCTGTTGCAGACAGGAGGGCTGTTTCGGTGCTGTGGTTTGACCGGAATCCGGATTGGGAGAGGATGTTGTGGCTTTCTAGAAACGTGGTGAGTTGGCTGTTGACTGCTTTTTTTATGACCTTCGCATGAAATGGAAGTAGGGAGATGGTTCTGAAGTTTTTGAGGTCGGTGGGGTCAGCTGATGGTTTCTTGAGGAGGGGGTTCATCTCTGTGTGTTTCCAGTCGTTGGGGAAGATGGCGGCAGCTAGTGAGCAGTTGATGGCGAGGCAGAGCTTGGGGGTGATGGTGTCTGCAGCTCTGTTGAAGACATGATGGGTGCATGGGTCCGTGGGGACCCTGGAGGGGATGGATTTCATGATTTTCAATGTATCTTCGGTGGAGAGGGGTGTCCAGGTCGAGATAGTGGGTTTGTTGGTGTTGGTTGTTGGACGGGGGTTCGGCGCGTGGGTTGTCCTTGCTGAAACTGTTGTAGATTGTCTTGGTTTTGTGGTGGAAGTAGGTGTTGAGTCTGTCCCATGGGTCTAGTGAGGGTGGGATATCCGTTGTCTTGCTGTTGGGTTGGGTGAACTCCTTGATGATGTTGAAGTGTTACTTGCTATTGTGTGGTTGTGAGGGCATCCTGTCTTGGATGGCCTTCTTTCGGGTGTTTCTGATGAGTTGGTGGTGTGCAGTGGTGGCGGTTTTGAAGTTGCAGTAGGCTTCTGGGGATTTAGTGTTTTTCCAGATTTTCTCAAGGCGGCGACAGGTGCATCTTGATTCCCAGAGTTCGGGGGTGAACCTCAGAGACAAACTCCTGAAAGCCCTAACCTAATAATAATTATCATTTTTAAAAAACTGTCTCTTTGTCCTGGGAGCAATAAGAGTGTCACCCTCCAGAGGAACTTCCAGTTTTGTTCCGGTCACCCAGTACAGCAGGCTTCTGGGTGCTTCCTCACCTGCCTAGGGTTTTTCTTGGCTGCTGCTCAGTCTGGGAGAGGAGGACTACACATCTCAGCCTACCCTATACTTTACCTGTTGCATACATGTCAACATTTTAAAATTAGGTAAAGGGAGATTTCGAAAAACAAACTGGGGGACTGTATTTTCCCCATAGACTTTATTGAATCAGAGGCAATTGCAGGAGAGAGACTGCTAAAATAGAGCAGTTTTTTGCTTATAAAATTATGGAGTCTCCCACCTGAATCGGATCTGTTGACATGTACGTATTGTTGCCTTGGGGAGCAGGAGGAGGCAGAAGATGGGCTATATAGCGCATTTGGTGGCTCTGCAGCACAGGATTCTCTTGACTGCTGCTCTGCCTCGAAGGGAGATGACTATACCTCCTGTACTACTCAGCACCTAACCTTGCTACCAAGAGGAGGAGGAGGTGGAAAAAGCGTTAAATATTATGTTTGGTGGCCTTAGAATGCGAGATGTGCCAGGGCTGTGTCTGGGCAAAGGCCGGGCCAAGAACGGGCCCATCTGCTCCCATCAGAGCCCAGAAGAGACTGTGCTGCAGCTCCCCTCTTGGCCCTTCTATTTCATGGTTGAAATTGCTACAATGGATACGAGAAAAGCCCCCAGTGCAAATAATGATATCACTTGCAATAAGAAACACCCCCACTTCTCAAATGACTCCTTTCTAGTACAGGAAGTTGGAGCACTGGATGTACAAGTTGCCAAAACTGAGAAATGTCTAATTAGCCCTATGTCATGTATCTGCTCTACGGAGCTCTTAAGAAATGAAAATACTTCACCTGGCAAAAGGTCAAATGCATAAGCAGCTCCAACCCAATTGGGGAAAGGGGAATGAGAGTAGAGATACTGCTCCAGTTACCTGCACCGTCTGCGGTTTTGTCTAGTAGCCTGTCTAGGGATTCGCTCTTCCAGTTTCCTGCAGATAGGAGAACACGCTAATTAGTCAAATATAATGATGATGTGTGTGTGTATGTGTAAACCTTCCTACTACCCACTAAAGGTTATTAAATTGCAGTACCTGATCATTCTTTCTTGCCCACCTGCACAACATGGCGTGTCCCACATGAGTTATGGGGGAATAACAAAACTTAGTTAATCATTGGAACTAATACTACCTATGGAATATATATAACAGTGGTTTTGATGAATTGTCTCACCTCTCAAGACGAAAACTTGTGTCATCTTACAGTGATCAAGAAACAATGTACATAACACAATTATACAAGATGTCACTGGTAACCTATAAACAAATGTCTACAATACATGAAACAAAATATCAGCAAATCTACGTTTAACTCAGTATACATGTGCAACTTGAGGGATGAAACAATCATTGAGTCTACATCATACTCAAGGTGACAAAAAATGTAATCATCTTCCTTGATATATAACTCAATTGTCTCTGTCTTTTCTTTTGTAGGTAGTGGGATTTTCAGAAGCAGAGCAAAGTTCAACAAGAGAGAAGTTCTACGCCGGAAGCAGGAAGTGAGGAAAGTGAAATTCAGAGGTATCAGTAAGCCAGTTAGAGGCAACAGCAACAGGCACTCCTCTATGAACTAGGTGTAGCTTAAGAGGCCGGCTACACCCAGCCACACCCAACGTGGTGGTCAAGTTTTGCGAGTCCTCTGTGCTCGCAAAATAGCGGCTCCTGTTTACGAAAGTGCACAAACTACAGAATTGCATTACCTTGATCATGGTAAGTTTTGCTCTGTCAATGCGCTCCGCACTGCGCACAGCATGCGTTGACATTCCATCACTGAAGGCGCTCACAACACACTCAGTGACCAATCCATCAGCAACAGCCAGGCAGGCCCGACAGTAAATCCCTCCTAAGACCCCCCCTCCACTGGCTTTGGTTTGTCAGGATACTTGCAATGAAATAATGCTTGCAAACATGAAGCATTCACATGGCCTGCTGGTTCCCATGTGGGAACCTCGGGTCCATAACTTTTCCAATCTATTAAATAGAATTATTTGTTTTGCACCCTCTTGGAATCCAATATAGACTTGAAATCACATTAAGGTGTGTCACTTACTTGTATTGATTGTAGTTTCACTGGAAGTTTTGTGGCTTGGATGACTGGTTTCGACGGTGATACGTGGAACACTAGGTATATTTGTAGGGTCTTGGGCAGGTCCAACTTCATGGCTGCATCATTTACTTTTTTTATAATCATGTAGGGCCCTATGCACCGAGGTTGAAATTTTCAAGCTTCTTTCAAGCAAATGGTCTTTGTGGATAGCTACACTTCCTGTCTTCTTGGAGAGCTAGACTTAATCGATAAAGTTTATCTGCCTGAGCTTTGTAGTGGGCTTTGGCTAATTTAACTTTTGTCCTTGATGGGCTTGAGATATGGCAGTGGCCTCATTGTTTTTTTGCTCTGTTGCCATCTGAGTAAAAGAAAATCCTCAATAGAAAATACAGCTTTATAAAACCTTCCATTGGAATGATTTATAGAGACTCACCAGCCTGTTCTATGTAATTTCAGCCAACGTGTGAAAGTGCATCTTTTTTCCATGGCGATGTGCAGGATAAAATTGGATCATGAAATCATAATCATTAAAAGATTGTGTCCAGAGTAAATGACGTGCGGATAGAGCTCAAGTGGATTTCGGAAAATTTTGATTTCTATGCCCTGTAAGTATTGTGGTAGTGTGTAAACTTCCTAGCAGATTCCTATACAGAATTGTTAATCTCTTCTGGAATTAGTTTATGTGAGTAATAGGCTACTGGGTGTAACTAACCTGTGGTGTAATCCCTTTGAGAAAGCACCCCACCCACTGCTACTTGTGAGGCATCAGCTTCAGCAATGTAGGGTTGTATGCAGTGCTTAATTTGTACTTGTCGTTTCCGGTGCTGAGCACCAGCACTTATTTTTGAGGGCCGGGACTTATTCTTCTGCCTCAAGCATTTGCTGCGAGCAAATGACACATATGGGAAAGACTGAGGAAGGGAAAAACGAAAAAGCGTCCGCACAGGCCAAAAGGCGTAAGAAAGTACTCATAAAGCCCAGATTTGTTGCAAAAGGCTGGCTTTCACTCTTCCCCCTCTCGGACGTACACTAGATGGTAGGCCCTTCTGAGATTGAGTTACGTAAAAATCTGGGCATTTATAACCTGATCTAAAAAGGTAGATATCAAGTGTAATGCATATCAATTTTTTTTATTGTTATGGCTTTTGGACTCTGTAGCCTATGCAGGGTCTCAACTTTCCCTCCTTCTTTAGGATGAAGAAGAAGGTGGAGGAGCCTGGTGACCAGGATGGTCTAATAAAGCCAGTTTCTGTCTTCTCATCTAGATATGTGCGCAGGTGTAAATTTTCCTTCTCTGTCTGAGCATATATTTGACTGCATGGAATTTGCGCTCCAGGTTGTAGATCAATTCGGCATTCTTACGGACGATGTGGAGGTAGGGTGGTAGCCCTTCTTTTATAGAACACATCTGCAAATTCTCTGTAACAACAACGTATTTCTTTACTCTCCTCCATTACAACAACCACCAGAAAAGCAGACTGTGGGATCCTATTCCTCCAACAGTTACTGTCACAGAAGGGGGAGTGTAAAGTGAGTTCTGCTCAACCCAATCAATTGCAGGATTGTGAGTTTGTAGCCAAGGGATACCCAAAATGGCTAGAAACTGTAGAGCCTTTATCAGATCGAAGTATATTGTTTCCATATGGTTCCCTTGCTTAATTAAGGTTAAGTCTATAGTAGAGTGCACAATGGGTCCTGATGTTAATTTGCATCCATCAATGGTTCTCGCCACTTCAGGATTCTTTTGGGGAATTAATGGAATATCATGTTTAGTAGTGAAATCTAAGTACCAAATGTTGCATGTGGCTCTTGAATCTAACAGGATGCACGTTTGTCATGGATTTAGTTCCACACTCTAATATCACTGGAACATAATGATGTTGAAAATCTTTTTCAGAATTAGTCTGCGCTAAAGCTCTGGAGACTATTTCATTGTTTGAACCCAGGAAACCAGTCTCCGCCTTTCCTGGACATACTAATTTCCTGCCTCTAACTTAGAGACTTATTACTGTTTATCCATTCACTTGGGCTTTTACTAAACAGTCACGTAAGAAGTTACCCTCCTTACTGCAGTACAGGCAGAGATTCATATATGTGCGGGGTTGTCTCTCTTCCTTACTCAAGGAGCATTTGATACCACCAATTTGCATTGGCTCCAGGTCATCTGGAGACTTTCCGGCCTCAAATGTTTTCTCTCTTTGACCGCCACCTTAGTGTCTGATCGATCCCTGTCACTTCATCGATCAAATAAACGGTGGTCCAACTTGACCTCTAGACCAATCAATTAATCACCGGAATCCAAGAGGGTTAACTACTTGAGTCAGTAAGTCCGTCAGTTCATCTTTTTAACCCCTGTTGAACAATGAGCTTCTCTTTCAGGCCATTCGGCATCTGCCACTAACTTATTGAAGGTTGTGGGAAGGTCATTGTTCCCCTGCCTTAAATTTAACAAATCAGTATATACAGACTGTATAGAATCATACCTGTCAAACAGTTTCTTAATTTCTGATTTAAAAGTGGCATACTTGTATAGAAGGGGATCATCACATTTGACCAAAGTAAATGACCGGGAAGCTGCTGTTCCACCAAGATAGGACAACACAAATGCCATCTTTGATTGTTCGTCATGGAAATACGTGGGTTTAAACATAAAGGGTAACTGACACTGAGTAATAAATGTGGCAAACTTTGAAGCTTCACCAGTAAACCTTTTGGCAGGAGCTAAGGATATAACTGGAGGTACAGTGACATGAATCACAGGATTCATGTTACCTAGAGATGTAGTACTGTCAAATGTGGACTGTCACAGGAAGGTAAATGCAGCTTGTCTGATCACTGAACTGGCGCCCTGACCATGCCATCAAGAAATATGCTTGGTTTCGCCTTACTTCTGCAGGGCATCTACCCACTGCGATACCTGTTTTTCCCTTTGAAGATTTCCTATCCTACTAGCAAGATCCACCATTGTAATGTTTTGCGACTCCAACTCACTCGGCAGGAGGGAACACATGGGCTTATCGTTATGTCAATCTCTCACATGAGGCTCCTGCAGGAGTGAGCTGCAGTACGCAATGCTGAGACCCAACTCCACCACTAAGCTCAAGTCGCCTGTCAAAAGGTTAAATGGCAAAGTGGCTCTAACCCAATCGGGGACAGGGGTCCACGGTCTCATCTAATAGCCCGTCTACAGATTAACTCTTTTTGCAGTTTCCTGCATACAGTAGATAACGCTAATGAGTCAAATGTAATAATGAGGTGTTCACACCCAACATGGCCATCAAGTTTTGCAAGTCAACACGCTTCACACTGAGTGCAGCCAGCGTCTAATCCATGTGCAACAGGTAGGCAAGCCCGCCACCTGCTATGCAACTAGTTACATCCACAGCAGTGAACAATATATTGCCTGATAATCTGATACCTTATATATTAGCGGCCCTTGAACTAGCCTTTGATTGCCTCCATCAACACCTTGAAATAATTGAAGCCAAGATTGATAGTCTGAATAGACTTCACTCTGGAATTAGATCCACTGGGGACAGGTCCGAGTCCCCAGAGGGGGTGGCTTAAGCTCCCTTGTTTAAGAAACATGACAACGAAAACCGCATAAACAATGGGAATGTTTCTACTGACCCTACTAGTGACTGCTCTTTATCATCTGTTGCACCCATTGTGCATACACGGCTCAGTGCAATAAACCCCCTATTCCCTCTACGGCCAAAAAGTATAGGAATTGCTTGCTTGCTAGTGTGAATTTACCTACCCCAGCAACCCCTATTGCATTTCATTAGCATTCCTAACTAATGTCCCTTGTCTCGATGCTGAAAAAAAACAGTCCTTTGAAAAACTGAAAAATAAAACATTACATTGCTTACAGAAACAAGAGAGGGTGTTTTATCATTTTGGTAGATTATATCATATTTTTAGAAGGTTTTGTTAGAAGGGTTCGCTGGATAGGTGTCTCATGTTTTGTACGGGTGATTGTGTGATCATTTATTTTTGTAATCCTGCTCTAGTTTATGAGCTTTTTAATACATTAAACAAGGTTGTACAACCCAACAGAGTTATAAAAGCTGTTCCCTTAGCTTTCTTTTATAAACCCATATGCCCTCCAAGGCTGCCAGTTTTTAGGTCACCCCCCTTAATGGCAAACCAATCCTAAGTAACGCTAATTTTAAATCACTTTTCACTTCTGGAAGGCATGGGTTCAACTGACTGACTTGGCTGCATATGCGGGATGAGCCAACAGTTGCCTTTAATTTCTTGTGTCCTAATCATCCACTTTGCACTTATACTGCTTAAGGGAAGGGCGCTTCAACTTTGATCACAACTTATGTTTAGATTAGCAATTGTGTAATCGATTCTGATGTGTCCTGTTTTGTTTTTAATCATTTTAATCTTTTGCATGGAATATGGATGGTTTACATTTGAAACTCACAGATTGTGGTTTTGGATTTTATAAAATTGTTCTAAATCATTTTATCTCAAGGTACCAAGTCCATTACCCCACACTATATAGATAGATATATTACCTGCTTTTCCCCTGTAGTTTCTTCGATATCTGGCAGGGCGAAAGGATGCCTAATTTTCTGATTAGCAACATCATTGACCTGTAAAGTTACCTGTCTGCTAACTAATTCTTGTAATATTTAAGAAGGGGTAAATGTTTTAGAAATACCATTTTAACTTCTATAATTCTAGTTTTACTAAGAGTAATATGGATAATCTGTACTAACCATGAAGTTATCATTAAGAGCACCATCAGATACCAGAGTCTAACAGGGCTCTAGAAATAATTCAGCAAGGAGGGAAAGAATTGGATACCTGACAAAAACTTCTTAGATACAGGCCAATCAGCCGGTGAAGGGCAGGAAAAATAAATATTGGAACTGAAGATGATGAAGGTTCACGGAGTACAGGGAGCAAGCAATAGAGCAGAAGTAATGCCACACAAGTGGATCAATTATGGACATTTCTTTTATAGCAAAGCACAAAGTGACATCAATTAAAAAGGTTCACCCATCTTGGTTTAGGAACCTAAACTAAAAAACAAGATATATATATATACATGATACTGGCGGTCACCAGTAGGTAGTTATAGTTTTTGACTTGCCTACATCTTTGGCATCGTTTGACAAATCTTCATGAAACTTTTCGAAAAAAGTGCTTTTTAGAATTTTGTTGTGTATAAAAAGTTTCGAGTTGATATGTGAAGCAGGGGCAGAAAAAGGGGGGATTAAAAAAGTGCATTTCCCATGTTAATTCCCACAGACTCTTTAGACACTCCAGCAGCCCCAACCACTGCACAGAATTACACCAAATATGTCAGAAATAGCTTTTGGTCCGCAGATGATTCTTTTTTGTTTGGTGGAAATCTGTTCATTAGTTTAGGAGAAATTAAAAGTAATCCAAACTTGTATATCTAGAGTCACAACACATTTGCGAATACTGCTGATCTTGTGCAGAGATTGTTTGGCTGGCAGCACTTCAAAGTGTTGCCAGCTATTTTGAGACTTGGCTTCAGCCGAGTCTCAAAAACAAATGAAAAAAAAAGAAACAAGGGCAGGGTACTGTTCTTCTACTCCCCTAGCCTTCATTCATGGGTCCCCCAGGGACCCCGCAAGGCTAAAAAGTTTTTTTTTTTTTTTTTTTTTTAAATCACAACGAGAATCACAAATATTTGTGATTTTCACCTGATTAAAAAAAAAAAGCAAGCACAGTGTCTCGCTCTTGCAGTTTCCGGGGGCATATTATTTTAAGAAGGGGAGTACACAGGGTCCCCTCCTAGGGCTTACAGAAGCCCCAGGGAACACCATCTCCCTGGGGCAAACTTGTAAATAAATAGAAGGGGGGACCTGTGGAAGCCCTGGGCCCAGGAGACCACCACCTCCCCAGGGCCATAAACATAAAATGTGCAGGGGGTCCGCATGGCCTGCATACCTCGAGGACTACCACTTCCCCAGGGCAAGGAATTTATCATCAATGAGGGGGTCTATGGCACCCACACAGTCCTCAGGGAACACCACCTCTCCGGGGCAACAATTATTTAGAGAGTGAGGGGGTGCACGGACCCACCCCCTTTGGCCCCAGGGACCACCAACTCCCCAGGACCAAATTGAATGAAGGGGGGCATTGCGGCCCCCCTTGTGTAGCCATGCTTGGCCCTGGGGACCATCACTCCCCAGAGCCGGCCCCTACTGCCTCCTGAGGTGCCCACCCACAGGAGGTAGCTGTTTGCTTTTCCTTGGTGAGAGCTGACAGCTCCTACCAAGCAAAAGCAAACATAGCTCCACTTTCAGCAAGCAGGAGCTGTCAATCTGCTCCCACTGCTGAAAACAGGTTTTAATCTCTTTCCCTGCAGGCAAATATGTGTGCACGGAAAGAGATGACAACACTGCAAAAGTGTCCTGTAGGGTCTTGTTGTGCATGTAAAGTTTAGGGCGAACCGTCAAGTGGTGGCTAAGAAAAAGGGGGTCATAAAAGGTGTTTTTCCCATGTTAATTCCCATAGGGTCTTTAGACACAACTACAGCCCGAACCAGTGAACAGAGTTACACAAACTTTGGCAGGAAGCTGGATCTCGGTGTGCAGATTTAGTGTAAATCCATTCAGTAGTTTTTGAGATATTAAAAGTTAAAAATATAGATGTCTGCGGATGCGGCTCCAACAGTCCCTATGCTGATATCTGACACTTCAACCACAAACACTTCAAAAACAAAGGTTACAGGGACGTTATAGTTAGGAAATAGAATTTAAAAAACCTTACAAATTCACTGAAAAAAAAAAGGTTACAGGGACGGTATATTTAGGCTGAGATTTCACACACACAAAACCATGGAAATTCCGCCTTTATAGTTTAAGCAGGAAGTGTTGGTAGCCATTTAGGGACTCGGCTTTAACAGACATGCGGGCCGAGAAAGAGATGAAACTATTGCTCCCGCATGAAAGGAGCTGCATTCACAGCAACTCCCTGTGTGCAGGAGCAATGCCAGCTACCGCAGGATGCAAAGAGCGGGCAGGGACCTCAGAAGCTTTCAGGCTCCCCCTGGGGTCCTAAACAAGGAAGGCAGGCAACAGGCACGCATACAACGGGGGTGGGAGTACACAAAAACAGTGAGAAGTAGGTACTGGCAGTCAGCAGATTTGCACACAATGGGGTTGAGAGCCCTAAGAAGGAGAGACAGGCAGGTACACACATAATGGGCTGAGGGCCCAAGAATATCAGTGAGAAGTTAGTGCAGGCAGGCAGCAGGCACACACATGATGAGAGCCCAGGGAAAGTAGTAAGAAGGAGGGACATGCAGGCATCTGTCATGCACACAATGGGGCTGAGAGTGTGGGGAAAGCAGTGAGAAGGAGAAATAGGCCAGACGCATGCACACACACAACAGGGATGAGAGCCCTGAGAAAGCAGTGAGGAGGAAAAGGCAGGCAGCAGGCATGCACAAAATGGGTCTGAGAGCAAGGAGGATACAGTGAGGAGGGAAAGGCAAGCAGCAAGTACACACAAAACGGGGCTGAGAGAGGGAGAAAACAGTGAGAAGGAGGGAAAAGCAAGTTGCACGGATGCACCAAATGGGGCTGAAAGCAAGGAAAAAGCAGTGAGAAGGAAAGAAAGACATGCAGCAGGCACACACAAAACAGAGCTGAGGTCAAAGAGAAATGAGTGAGAAGGCGGGAAAGGCAAGCAGGAGGTATGCACAAACCGAAGCTGAGAGCAACGAGAAAGCAGTGGGAAAGAGGAAAAGGCAAGCATGAGGCAGCACAAAATGGGACTGAGATTAAGGAGAAAGCAGTGAGAAGGAGGAAAAGTCAAGGAGTAGGCACACAAAAAATGAGGGGGGGAGCAAGGAGAAATCAGTGAGAACAAGAGAAAAGCAAGCAGCAGGAATGCACAAAACGGGGCTGAGAGCAAGAGAAAGCAATGAGAATGAGGGAAAGGCAAGCAGCAGGCACACACAGAATGGGTCTGAGAGCAAGGAGAAAGTAGTGAGAAGGAGGGAAAGGCAAGCAGCAGGCACGCACAAAAGGGACTGAGAGCAAAAACAAAGATTACAGAGATGGGATAGTTAGTTAATTACATTAAAAAATCATAGAAATTCACTGAAAAAACAAAGGTTAGAGGGACGTTATAGTTAGGAAGTAGAATAAAAGATTCTTACAAAGTCACTGAAAAAAACAAAGGTTACAGGGATGTTATATTTAGCTGAGATTTCACACACACAACAATTGAAATTCAGCAGTTATAGCTGAGCTAATTATAACTTAAGCCCCTGCAATGCACTGCTTAGGACCTCATATATCACTCATGATATGGTCAGTGACATCACTGGTGACATCTCAAATGACATCACTGATGATATCCACAGAATCACTCATACATCCACTCACTCACTCACACACCCACTGACACACCCACTGACACACCAACACAATCACTCACACACCCACTCACAGATCCTCACACATCCACTTATAGACCTATATAACCACTCACACACCCACACAACCACTCACACACCCACATAACCACTCATACCCCTACTCACAGACCCATAAACCAGTCTCACACCCGCACAGCCACTCACACAACCACTTACACACCCACATAGCAACTCACACCTCTACTCACAGACACATAAACCACTCTCACACCCGCACAGCCACTCACACACCCACTCATACACCCATAGAACCACTCACACACCACTACAATCACTAAATACCTACTCACACACCCACACAGCTACTCAGACACCTGCTCACACATCCATACAACCTCTCACACACCCATACAGCCACTCACACATCCAGAAAACCACTCACAGACCCATTCACAGACCCATGCAGTGACCCCTTGCCCACTAACAGACCTATACAGCCACTCTCACATCCACTGACAGATACATACAGCCACTCACACACCCATGCAGCCACTCAGAGACCCACTCACACACTGATTATATAGACAGTCACACAGGCACTCAGATGACATATGTTATAAGTAGTATCACTCAGAAGCACACAAAGAAAAGTAATTCAACGTATGCAGTAGCTTAGTATCTATATTTAAGTGTCAGAAATGTTTACAAAATATTTACAAAACACTTAAACTCACTGGGTGAAGAACATGTCTTTTTTGCCTTAACTTTATAAGAAATTGCACATTGATTTTATTTAGTTTTCCATTTTGTCAAGGCTTGGGTTGCGATTTCATTGGGCCACTTGGCAATTAATCCTGGAATTTCTTAGAGGTATGATGCTTAATTTAAATGACATCTTGAATTTATCCCATAAATGCACTCCTATTTGACCTTGAGATTGAAATGTATGTGTGTCAAGGCAACTAGGCCGTTGTATCATTTATATTTGCTTATATAGTGGGAAATAGATTTAGATGCATAATTCAGAGTTTTGAATCTTTTTAAGATTTTGAATTGTTCACTTTGTTCATTGTGATGATGAAAATCATTTTGAAATTTATTTTCCTAAAAAAGTTTGTGCACAACGGATTTCCTTGTTTTGATGCTCACAAGTATTTTTTGTGTGTTTATTGTTTCTCATGTATTTCTTTGGATGATGGTGCATGTAATTGTATTGGGCGTGAAGGAGACCGTTATGTCGAAACGTGTTGCCTGCTTAAATAAACTCTTTGGAGAACAAGCCCTGGAGTGCGAGCGATTTGTGGAGTCTGAGTGATTTCGCTGCTTTGTGGTGATATTGACGGGGCCTTCACCCGCTGCTCACACCGGCTCTGTTTGGTGGATGTAACTGGGCATTGCAGGAGTAAAGTATATAAATATATATATATATATATATATATATGGATGAGAATTCTAAATGGTTTCATCATATCATTTTCTGGACAAGGTATATCGATGATATATTCATGATTTGGAATGGACCTGAACCTTTGTTAAATTATTTTCTGAATTGGTTACCTAAAAACAGTTTGAATCTAAATTTCACACATAAAATACATAAACAGGTTATGGAATTCTTAGATGTGGCGGTCAGGGTTGAAGCAGGTACTTTACATACTAGATTGTTCAGAAAAACCACGGCTGGAAACAGCATTCTACATGCCCAGAGTCACCATCCGCCCAGTGTAAAATGGAGTATTCCCTACGGGGAATTACTTAGAGCGAAGAGAAACTGCTGCACATTGCAGAGTTTTGAAAGGGAACAAGAAACAATGATTCAAAGATTTAGATCCAGGGGATACCCAAATAAAATTATTAATGTTGCTTGCCGTAAGGTAGAGGAAGTTCAGAGAGCCACCTTGCTAGTTCCAAAACACAAGGGGACTGACATAAATACTTTGAGATTTGTGACGACTTTTAATGCGTATTCGTTGGAAGTTAAAAAGATCCTGACCAAATATTGGCATTTGATTAAGACAGATAAGGTGATTGGTCAGCTAGTTAGTCCTCTTCCAATGATAACTTACAAGAAAAGTAGTTCCCTGAGGGATATCCTGGTACACATTTATGCACTTAAAAGGAGGGGAACCTTCTTGGATAAACAACAAGGTTTTTATAAATGTGCCAAGTGCAAAGCATGTAGACATAGTGCAAATCGTAAAGATTATATGCTACCCACTGGGAAAAAAGAGAGTATTAAGAAATTTTTGAGTTGCACCTCAGATTTTGCTATTTACGTTATTGTGTGCCCTTGTGGACTACAATATGTGGGTAGCACAAATTTTACCCTAAAGAAACGGATTCTTGAACATTGGAGAGCAATTATAAACAAGGATGCAATGTACCCGGTAGCTCGCCACTGCAATATGGCAAATGGAGGGATGGTGGAAACATTTCATTTTTGGGAATTGATAGAGTGTTGGGTACCCCGAGGGGGGGCGACAGAGAGAAACAACTAAGAAAGCTGGAATCTGAATACATTATTCAACTTAATAGTCGACATCCTGGGGGATTGAACAAGGATGAGGAACTTTATGTTCATATTGGCTAGTTGTGGCAGCAGGCACATGGGAGTATTTGGATGTTCAGGGCTTATTTTAATTTATTTTATTTTAATTTTAATTTCAATTTGATAGTATTGTCCATGTGGACATCCAATCAGTTAAATTAGTAATAAGGAGAAAGAAAAAAGAAAAGGAGGAAAGGAAAAATGAAGAAGGGGAAAGATAAAAAAACCAAAATCTTCTATGCCCATGACTTGCAAGAGTTGAAATATTGGGAATAGGAGGGGCCACATGGTTTGTGCATTTTTTCCTTTGTGGCCCTATGAAGAAGACCGTGATGGTTGAAACGTGTAGCCCTATTTTGGTTTCGAGAAAATTATGAATATTTTGTTATGATATGGGTTTTTTGGAGCTGAATAAATAATCTCAGTTGCAAGGAGTGCCAACGTTTGAATCATGTGTGGTGGAACATATATACCTACATATGTAGAACATTTTTCAATTTAGTGATATCTTGTAGCACAATACTACAAAAAGTAACAAGGAAGCCCAAAGAATAAACTAGACTGCATATGTGAAGTTTCAGATTGGCTAAATAAACAACTGAAAGACTCATTTATGGTCACCTGATAATGCAAACAAATAAATAAATACATAACAAGTAGAATAAATCTTAATGGGGGAGTGGCTTGAGGCCGATGGAGCAGCACGCGTAACGTGGAGCTCCCGGCGGCCTCCAACCATCAAACAATTATTCTGTCTCCCCGTCCCCTGGTTTTAACCATGCTGGACCGGAGAGAGTGGTGGAACCCCTGGCAGCCATTATGAACCAAGCAGTGGGGATCCTGGGCGGCCCTGGGATGAAGAACGGCCCGACTCACGAGGAGAGGTGAACGGGCAAGATGGCGGCGCCCCGGAGACGCAGTGGCTGAGCCTGAGATACTGCGCCGGGGCCCCGGGAAGCAAGAGATTGATCTGCTAATGAGTGGCGGAAGACCGCTGGCCGAATGGGACAGCCAAGCGGAGCCTGAGCCCGGGCTGGAGAGGCCCGATAGAGAGGACGAGGTCGGTGGCACGAGGGAACATCCAGCGCCGGAGGAATAGGCTGGAAGAAGACACAGAGGTGAGGTGTGCCGCCCGCTGCGTCGCACCTACCCTGCGGCGTGTCCAAGGAGGCTCTGAAGATCCCTCCCTGTAAGGAAATGCCTCCTTGGCATGGTTACCCCGTGACTTTTTGCCTTTGCTGATTCTAAGCTATGACTTGAAAGTGTGTTGGGACTCTGCTAACCAGGCCCCAGCACCAGTGTTTTTTCCCTAAACTGTACCTTTGTCTCCACAATTGGCACAACCCTGGCACTCAGGTAAGTCCCTTGTAACTGGTACCCCTGGTACCAAGGGCCCTGATGCCAGGGAAGGTCTCTAAGGGCTGCAGCATGGTTTATGCCACCCTGGGGACCCCTCACTCAGCACATGCACACTGCTTCACATTTTGTGTGTGCTGGTGCGGAGAAAATGACTACGTCGACATGGCACTCCCCACAGAGTGCCATGCCAACCTCACACTGCCTGTGGCATAGGTAAGTCACCCCTCTAGCAGGCCTTACAGCCCTAAGGCAGGGGGCACTATACCACAGGTGAGGGCATAGGTGCATGAGCACTATGCCCCTACACTGTCTAAGCAAAACCTTAGACATTGTAAGTGCAGGGTAGCCATAAGAGTTTATGGTCTGGGAGTTTGTCAAACACAAACTCCACAGCACATTAATGGCAACACTGAAAACTGGGAAGTTTGGTATCCAACTTCTCAGCACAATAAATGCACACTGATGCCAGTGTGCACTTTATTGTAAAAATACACCCAGAGGGCATCTTAGAGATGCCCCCTGAAAACATACCTGAGTTCCAGTGTGGGCTGACTAGTTTTTGCCAGCCTGCCACACACCAGACACGTTGCTGGCCACATGGGGAGAGTGTCTTTGTTACTCTGTGGCCATGAACAAAGCCTGTACTGGGTGGAGGTGCTTCTCACCTCCCCCTGCAGGAACTGTAATACCTGGCGGCTCACCCCCTTTGTTACAGCGCCACAGGGCATCCCAGCTAGTGGAGATGCCCGCCCCTCCGGCCACTGCCTCCACTTTTGGCGTCAAGGCTGGAGGAGATAATTAGGAAAACAAGGAGGAGTCACCCACCAGTCAGAACCTCCCCTAAGGTGTCCTGAGCTGAGGTGACCCTTACTTTTGGAAATCCTCCATCTTGTGGATGGAGGAGTCCGCCAATAGGATTAGGGATGTGCCCCCCTCCCCACAGGGAGGAGGCACAAAGAGGGTGTAGCCCCCTCAAGGACAGTAGCCATTGGCTACTGCCCTCCCAGACCTAAACACACCCCTAAAGTCAGTATTTAGGGGCCCCCCAGAACCTATGAAACTAGAATCCTGGAACCTTAACAAGAAGAAGGACTGCTAACCTGAAGCCCTGCAGTGAAGACGGAGACGACAACTGCTTTGGCCCCATCTCTACCGGCCTATCTCCCAACTTCGAAGAAAACTGCAACAGCGACGCATCCAACAGTGACCAGCGACCTCTGAAGCCTCAGAGGACGGCCCTGCAACCAAGGACCAAGAAACTCCTGTGAACAGCGGCCCTGTTCAACAATCTGCAACTTTCTTGCCACAAAGAAACAACTTTAAAGACTTCATGCTTCCCGCCACAAGTGTGAGAATTTCCACTCTGCACCCGACGCCCCCGGCTCGACCTGTGGAAAACTAACACTACAGGGAGGAGTCCCCGGTGACTGCGAGCCCATGAGTAGACACAGACGATCCCCTGAGCCCCCACAGCGACACCTGCTGAGGAAATCCAGAGGCTCCCCCTGAACGCGACTGCCTGTAACAAGGGACCCGACGTCTGGAACCAACACTGCACCTGCAGCCCCCAGGAACAGAAGGGACCGAACTTCAGTGCAGGAGCGACCCCCAGACGACCCTCTGCCTAGCCCAGTTGGTGGCTACCCCGAGGAGCCCCCCCTGTGCCTGCCTGCATCGTTGAAGAGACCCCTGTGTCTCCCCATTACTTCCTATCTGAAACCCGACGCCTGTTTGCACTCTGCACCCGGCCGCCCCTGTGCCACTGAGGGTGTACTTTCTGTGCCTGCTTGTGTCCTCCCCGGTGCCCTACAAAACCCCCTTGGTCTGCCCCCGAGGATGCGGGTACTTACCTGCTGGCAGACTGGAACCGGGGCACCCGTGTTCTCCATTGAAGCCTATGTATTTTGGGCACCTCTTTGACCTCTGCACCTGACCAGCCCTTAGCTGCTGGTGTGGTAACTTTGGGGTTGCCTTGAACACCCAACGGTGGGCTACCTTGTACCCAACTTTGAGACTTGTAAGTGTTTTACTTACCTGTGAACCTAACCTTTACTAACCTCCCCCAGGAACTGTTGATTTTTGCACTGTGTCCATTTTTAAAATAGCTTATTGCCATTTTTACAAAGACTGTACATGCTATTGTGATTATTCAAAGTTCCTAGAGTACCTAAGTGAAATACCTTTCATTTAAAGTATTACTTGTAAATCTTGAACCTGTGGTTCTTAAAATGAACTAAGAAAATATATTTTTCAATACAAAAACCTATTGGCCTGGAGTAAGTCTTTGAGTGTGTGTTCCTCATTTATTGCCTGTGTGTGTACAACAAATTCTTAACACTACCCTCTGATAAGCCTACTGCTCGACCACACTACCACAAAATAGAGCATTAGAATTACCTATTTTTTCCACTATCTTACCTCTAAGGGGAACCCTTGGACTCTGTGCACACTATTTCTTACTTTGAAATAGTATATACAGAGCCAACTTCCTACACTCCTTAAGAGCTGCCCTGCAGGTGTTGGCCGGGCCCGGTCCGGTGGACCTGCGGCCGGCGGGGGCCTTGGGGCCTGAGCTGAGGCCTGTGCGCAGCGGCCGGGGGAGGGCTGGAGACCTGAGGCCACCCTGGAGAAATGGAGAAGAGGGGATCCTGAACTGCGGCTGGAAGGAGGGCCGCTTCCGGTCCCCGGAGAGTAATCGTTGATCTCGTGCCCCTGAGGGGACAAGGAAGAAGAGGCTGGGCCCGCGCCCATGTCTCCTGGACCTGGAGGAACAGATGCTGGGCCTCAGTGGAGTGGCTTGCAGCGGGGCACGGTTAAGGAGCCCGTAGCGGAGACCTAACGCAGCGTCCACAGGAATGCTGGAGCTCTGGTGCTCCCCCCGGAGGTAGAGACATGACAGCTCCCACACAACGAGCCGAGCAGAGATGAGCGCCACGGCGGCCACATATTGCGCAAAACAGGATAAAGAAACAGTGCAGAGGAAGCCTTGAACGGAGCAGTAAAGGAGGTGGGCAACCACTGGGATACCTGTGCAGACACAGAGGGGGCCCCAGCCCTGCGAAAGAGTAAAGGCAGCAGCAGGCATGGGTAAACCTAAAAAGCGAGACGGCCCTGGGGACGAAACGACAAGTGGATCACAAAAGGACGTAGGAACCGGCGAACCTGACAAGACCCTGTACCAGGAGACTACGCTTGACACTATTCTACAGGCAATGCAGGCATCTCGTGATGCCCTGGAACTTAAAATAGACACACTATCTGTCGATCTGACACTCCTCAGAGATGATCATCGACGATTAACTGATAGGGTGGTCACCAATGAAAAATCCTTGGAGCAACTTGCCCCGGAATGCCAGAAGATTACCAAAATGATGTCCGAACTGATGTCGCGGATTAAATCACTACAAGCACGAGCGGAAGATGTAGAAAACAGGGTGCGAAGAAGTACCCTACGGCTGGGTGGTTTCCCCGAGAAGGCAGAGCAGGAGGCACCTAGCATGGAAACCTACGTGGAGCAATGGATACGCAAAGAGGTGCCTCCCTAGGGCCTGTTGCAATATTTTGCAATAGAGCGAGCTCACAGGATACCGGCGAGGGCCCCGCCTCCGGGTGCCAGACTGCGCCCAATCATAGCGAAACTGCTCCATTTTAAGGACAGGGATTTTATACTGTCACAGGCAAGAAGGAAAGGGGAAACTACACTTGCCGATCAGCGGATAATGATATTCCTGGACTTCACAAGGAACACCCAGAAGCAAAGAGCCACCTTCATTGAGATTAAACGACTACTTAGAGACCGAGGCATACGATATGCCATGCTGTTCCCGGCTAAATTGAAGATCATTACAAACACGCTCTTCTTCACCTCGCCACAGCAGACGCGGGAGTGGCTGGACACTGCTGGAATGGCGTTCGAAAAAAAGGTGAGGTCCCACTAAGATAATACAGTTTGTTTCTCAAAGTCAATTTGCAATAAGACGTGTAACATTCATCAAGAAGGCAAGAGTAAATGTCAATGTTGCTCCAAATCCAGTTTTTTTATTTAGAAAAACAAACAACTCGTAGTAGAAGTGTAGAAATTCATAGGTCCAGAGGAATAAGTGAAAGTTTGGCCAGCCAACATGTGTTTCGCCCCACAGGCGCGTAGGCCAGGGCTTTCTCAAGGCCGTTTAGTATCGATAACAGAATTCAGTAGTGATTCGACATAATGTCCGTCGCCTGGAATATTTCAAAGAGCAAAGACTTCTGGAATGGCCCCGGAGGAGAACCGGGGGGGCACTGCAAGGGCGCAAACGAAGCCTTGAAGGAAAAAGTGGAAAAGGCTGACGGGCGCAGCCCCACCTCGCATCTAAGCATTGCAGGAAAGGCGAGAAGCGGTGAAGGCTGCGGCATCTTTAGGGGAGGGGGCCCGGATCGCCACACCCCTCTGAGACCCATTCAGACCAGGAATCAATATCCTGCAGTGCCTTCTGTTCGTCCCACAACACCTTTGACAATTCACCAAGAGTTACCCCGGGGACATCTGATGAGATCATCTGAGGGGTGTCAACGGCCACTCTCAGAGGGGACAAACCCTGGAGGGATGATCCGAGAGAGACGATTCGCCAGAGCTTAATGACACTGTTAGCCTGCAGGGAGCACCGGAGCCCAGGAGAAACTTGTACACAGGATCAGCAACCCAGTTGGCCAGATCGTCTCCGCTCTCAGCAACAGCATGGCATCTGAACTTACCACATGGAGGCCGGGAAGGAACACTCAACGTCAGATGACTTAGGGATGGGCGGGGGACCGCGGATGTTACACTCGGTCCTTGCCTCTGCATCCACACACAATGTTTATGAAGTTAGTGAAGGTTTGGACGGGGATAGTTTTAATACCGGTCCTGGGGAGAGGGAGTTTGGATAAAAGGGGAATTGTTATGTTTGATGTTACTGGGTTAATAGTAGGGATATCAACTCCATGCCACACATTCCCCTTTGCTAGGACTACTGTCACTGTCACACACGACATGGCCGCCTGGGGGAGACAGAACAGGCAACTTACATACCCAAACAGATTACGGATAGACCCCTAGATTATAAACTCCTCACTTGGAACGTCAGGGGTTTAAATAGTATGAACAAGCATTATAAAGTTTACAGTCAGCTTAAAAGGCGAGGAGTACATATAGCAATTCTACAAGAAACACACCTCACAGAAAAGGAGGTTAAAGCTATAGCTAAGCGATGGAGAGGGCAGGTATATGCCACAGCATATTCAGCATACGCACGAGGGGTCCTGATATGGACATGGCCGGGGGTACCGTTCCAAAAAACAGAACTAGTAATAGACAAAGAGGGCCGCTCATCACATTGGGCGGTATTTATGCCCCTAATCAAGACCAAGGCACCTTCTTGAACACAATTTCACACAAGATGGGACCACATCTTACCCCGGCAACAATAGTGGGTGGCGATTTTAACTGTACTGAAAACACTGAGCTGGACAGGTCCCGCCCTCCTCTGTGACACTCCCCCGCATTCAAGATAGTCAAGAGTTTCACTGACTGGCAACAGCATTGGGGCCTCAGAGACTCCTGGAGACACCTTCACCCGCAGGAGAGAGATTACTCCTACTCACCCTTACACGACTTACATGTTCGACTGGACGTTTTCCTGACATCCCCCGATGTAAACTGTAGAGTACGTAACGCCGAATATCTCAGCCACACAATGTCTAATCACAATCCTTTACTGCTCACACTGGATTTGTGGGGAACGCCCCCGAATACCAGACTGGTGACTCAGTGTGGAAACGCTGGAAGATAGTGCCTTTTGGCAATCCATTAGAGGTACTATCAGAGAATATTTTACACACAATCAGGGCACAGCCTCCTCCCGGGCTCAGGAATGGGAAGCGTGTGAGGTGACTGTTAGAGGTCAATGCATGGCTGGGATAGTGGGGGTCAGGAGATCCCTGGAGGGGGAGCTAGATAGATATGAGAAAGACCTGAGGAATCTGGAACACAGACGACCAGATGACACAGGACTGGCCCCTAATATTTCTGAAACTAAAAATAAAGTTACGTCGGCACTGGTAAAACTGAGATGCTTTGACTATAAAAAATATATCACCAGACAGCATGCAGAGGGAGATAGAGCAGGAGCATTGCTGGCTTGGCTCTCGGCCCTGCTGAGACAGAACTCCCTAGTGATGGAGATTATAAAGCCGGCTGGGAAGAGACTCTACGGGCAAAGCGACATTAACAATAGCTTCACTGAGTACCACGTGTCGCTTTACGCCCCCCAAACGGAGACCCAGGACCCGATTCAGCTGTGGTGCCTGAGAGATCTCCAGCTTCCTGCCCTGGGAGAGGACGATCGGCAGGAACTGGGGGAGGTAATAACCCCTCAGGATGTGACTGGGGCGGTGGGGGTGATGGCCAGAGGAAAGGTGCCCGGGGCGGACAGGCAGCCCCCAGAATTTTACAGTGCTTACATAGACCTCATGGCGCTGCAGCTAAGTGCACTCTATTCAGTGGCGCTGCAGACTGGAAAGCTTCCTTCATCTACAAATTAAGCCATTGGGATCCCGTTGCCGAAACAAGGTCGCCCGCCTACGGACGTGCACTCATACCGCCCTTCACCCATGCTTAACATGGACTATAAAATACTTAGCCGCATCCTGAAATTGATCCACCCAGACCAGACGGGATTTATCCCACACCGCAGTACCGCCCTCGACATAAGGAGACTGATTAAGATACTACAATCAGTATCTCCGAATCTACGCACTGCTGCAATTATAGCAGTAGACATTGAAAAAGCGTTCAATAGTCTCAGATGGGACTACCTGGAGACAATACTGAAACAGATGGGCCTGGGTCAGGGATTTCTTAAGTGGATGAAGTTGCTATAGTCAACCCCCACGGCCCGTGTTCGTGTGTTCTCCAGACAAACAGGTAAGTACACTGTGAGCATGCTGTATGGGCAATGCCTGTGTGGAGTGGGGTGGATGAAAGATAAGGGGGGTGAGAATGAGGCGTGCATGAAACGACGGTGAGTGCATGTGCGTCATGGCAAGGGTAGGGATGCGGGCCAATGACTGTGACGGTACAGTTGGTAATTACTTCTCTTTTTCCCCTGTACAATTCCTGTAGGTCAGCGCCCACCAGAAGAAGGACCTCTGGCGTGCCATCGCCAAGGAAGTCCGGACCCTGGGGGTCTACCACAGACGGAGCACCCACTGCCAGAAAAGATGGGAGGACATTCGCCGCTGGAGCAAGAAGACGGCGGAGGCCCAGCTGGGGATGGCCTCCCAACGTGGGAGAGGTGCCCGTCGCACCATGACCCCCCTGATGTTCAGGATCCTGGCAGTGGCGTACCCGGAGTTGAATGGGCGCTTGAGGGCATCACAGCAGCAACAAGGGGGTGAGTACACTCTCATTCTGCTGATTCAGCACGCATTGTAGGTGTCTGGGTGGGGGAGGTGGGCTGTGGGTTCCTCTAGGCCAGGGCGAGTTTGCTAGTTAAGTTCCCTTCTTCAGGCAGGCCCTGTGGCACCCCACCTGTGTACAGTGCCAACTACACCTAGTCAGGCTCCTGTGACATCCATGTGTGCAGAAATCGGCCATAGCCTTGTAAGCCATGTCCCAGGGATTGAATAGTGAACCCCAACTGCGCGGCGTAGTGCAGGGGGCTTCTGTGTCTGTCTTGTTGGTAGCGGTATTGCATGCACTGAACATGTCTTTCTTCTGTCTTACCCCCCCTTTTTGTGGTCTCCCTGTTCTTGTGTGCATTAGCATCATCAGGCGGAGGAGCAGTGGCACCGGAGCAGGAGGGAGCTGCATCCCACATGGCCCTGGAGGGCGAGACTACGGACTCTGAATTCACCAGTGGGACAGAGGGCGAGGGGAGCTCCACAGCGGGGACGGGAGCTGACACCAGCGAGACGGACTCCTCCGCTGATGGGAATTCCCTTGCGGTGGCGGCCCCATCTGTGCCCCCGCATCTACAGGTACAGCCACCACCCCCCTACCAGCACTGCCCTCCCAGCAGCCTCTCAGCCTTTGCCCCGTGCCCGCTCACCCAGGAGGGTGGGCATCACCTTCGCCCCAGGCACCTCAGCCCCTGCCCCTGTCACACCTGCTGCCCTCAGTGAGGAGGCCATTGACCTCCTCAGGTCCCTCCCTGTTGGGCAGTCTACCATTTTGAATGCCATCCAGGGTGTAGAGAGGCAGTTGCAACAAACCAATGCATACCTGGAGGGCATTCACTCTGGTCAGGCAGCCCTTCAGCGAGCTTTTCAGACTCTGGCCTCAGCACTGATGGCAGCCTTTGTCCCTGTCTCTAGCCTCCCCCCTCCAACTTCCTCCACCCAGACCCACACCCCTGTACCTCAGCCTATCCCAAGCACACCATCAGACCAGCATGCACACACCTCAACACACAAGGGAAGCTCTGGCAAACATAAGCACCACACATCCCACAGGCACTCACTCAAGCATCACACACATGCAGACACAACAACATCCACTGGCTCCACTGTGTCCCCCTCCTCCTCGTCTCCCTCCTCCTTCCCTGTCTCGTCTCCACTCACACCTGCATGCACTACATCCTCAGCCACTACGTCCATCACCAGCACACACACCACCACAACCCGCTCACGTGCAGTCACCACCCCCACTACCATTCACACATCCCCTGTGTCCTCTCCCAGTGTGTCTGTGAGGCCACCTTCCAAGGTACACAAACGCAGCCACACACCCACCCAACAGCCATCCACCTCACGACAGCCTCCAGCCCATGCACCTTCACCCAAAGTCAGCAAATGTACACCTCCTACAACCACAACCTCTTCCTCCACTCCCAAACCCCCTCCAGCTACCCGTCCCAGTGTTCCTAAGAAACTTTTCCTGGCCAGCCTTGACCTCTTTCCCTCACCTCCCCAACCCCTTCAGTCTCCTAGGGTCCGACTCTCCAGGTCCCAACCTAGCACCTCAGCCACAACATTGGCGGGACCAGTGGTGCCAGTAGTCACCGGATTATGGAGTGCACCAGGCAGCAGGGCAGGCAGTGTGGCAAGGAGCCACAGCACGGACAGTCCCCCACCTGTCAAGCATAAAAAGTTGGCCAGTGCCCAGCGGGAGAGGGGAAAGAAACCAGCCACAAAAGCCGCTCCCAGGGGTACAGTTGGGAGTGTGGAGACAGCTGCAACACCATCTAAGGTGGGGAAGCGGCACAGGAAAACCAGCAAGTCTGGGAAGATCAGCACGGCGGACAAGACCGCCAGCAGCCCCACTGCCCAAGAGAAGACCGCCAGCAGCATCCCACCTGCTCAGGAGAAGACCGCCAGCAGAAGCCCTGCTGCCCAGGAGACGACCGTCAGCAGCCCCGCTGCCAAAGACAGGACCGCCAGCAGCAGCCCCGCTGCCCAGGAGGCGACCGCCAGCAGCCCGCTGCCAAAGACAGGACAGCCAGCAGCAGCCCCGCTGCCCAGGAGGCGGGCACCAGCTGAAATGCTACTCAGGAGATGACCGCCAGCTGAACCGCTGCCCAGGACACAGCAGCACCGCAGGCCAGGACAAGACCAAAAAAGCACTTTTTTCTAATATATATTATGAGGTCCGTTTATCTACCTCTGGCCATTTGGGGTCAAGGAGTTTCACCCAAATTAGCACCAAGATAACATTTTGCCACCCAGAAGTAAGAGATACAATCATTAGTAGTCTTGCCATGAAAGCACCTTGTCTGCACAGCGTCACATTAGACCTACCTAAAGTTAATGTTGATCTCTGAACCCCAATTGTCTCCAGGCTTCATAATGTGGCTAGTGAGTTAGAGATTGTGGGTTCCTGGTCTCAATAAGTCATAATCCATGTGTAAAAAAAAAGGCACTAGAGGGGACCCTCGTTGTTATCATCCCATCTCGTTGATTGTCTGTGTGACTAAGATAGCAGGGAGGGTTATCATGAAGTGGATTTTGAAAAGGGCAGAAGATAAAGAAGATTTTTTTGAAGCTCAATATGGTTTTAGGCCTGGCTTGAGCACCGTACAGCAGTGTCACAATATACAGCTTTTGATCAAGAAATACAGTATTATAAGTAAAGGCACTTTGCATTTGGGTTTTGTGGACCTCAACTCAACCTTTGATCGTGTCAATAGGCCGGCTCTGGTGGTCCATCCTTGCCACTATGGGTGTTGACTGGGGAATTTTGCACAGTGATTTAAATCCCAAGATACACTACAATACCAGCATTACAAAATAATTATCATTTTTTGTCTCAGAACATGTTGTTTCCGGTACTCTGTAATGTATGCTACCCAATATTATCTTGACATGTAACAGGGTGATCAATCTTACTTTTTTGTTTCCTGTGATTCCTGTTGTATACTATGGGTGTCCACATGTTATGTGACAATTTGTGGTCTTTTCTCTGTATAACGTTCTGATACCACTTGGTCATGTTCACCATATATAGGACTTGCAATATAAAACTTGCAAAATAAAATAAAACAAATAAATAAGGGTGATGGTACTGAAGCTTTTAAATTGCCCAGGGGGGACAGACAAGGTTGTGTGTTTGCTCCAATTGTAATTATTTTATATATTAATGATTTAGATGTTTTTTAACTACAGGGTACAAAGACGTTCTGCACACTGGTAATTGTTTAGTCCCATTTTTATTATACATGGATAATGCTTTTTTTACTGGCCAGGACAGCCAATACACTGGAAAAAAATCACTCAATGGTTTTGTTTCTTATACGGACAACACTGATCTTGGTACCAACTAAGAAGTTTGTTATGGTTACTGCCTCAAAATCTGTTAAATACAGAAACTTTACAAAAAAGTGCCATCATTTAGATAACGTTAATGCCTTCTTCTACCTAGGTGTGCTTTTTGATAATTCTTCGACTAGGGCAGAATTGATAAGATGAATGCAACGGATTTTTGCACATTCTTTTTCATGTGTATTTAATTTTGTACATAAATTAAGTAAGAAGCTTAAACAGCATATGTTGATCTTATACAATATAAATGTATTTCTGTTGCCTGTTATGTGGCAGGTGTATGAGGATTTGTTAATCTAGGGCCCCTCCAAATCGAATAGAATACATTTTGTTGACAACTTTTATCTGCCCAGCAAAGGGGCCCACACCACTCCTGTCATGAAGAGCTTGGAGTCCCTTATCTCTCAAAGAGAATCAAACTCTCACCTCTTCTGTTATAGATTTCTGTCTGGTCCAATACTTGTACCTCCTTAAATAGATGGATCATCAAATATTTGTTATCTATGGAGGATTATGGTACATGAAGATGGCATACCTATGTTAAGTCACTTCAGGCTTGATTTCGATCTTGGTGGAGCGGACTACTCCACCACACACATAACGGATATCCCGTCCACCGTATTACAATCCCATGAAATCCTATGGAGATGGTAATAGGGCGGACGGGATATCGGTCACATTTGTGACAGAGTATTCCCTTGACCAAGATCTAAATCAGACCCTTTGTCTCCAGCTAGTCAAACTGGATATATTTGATTTCCCAGAGGCCATCACAAAGAAGGTTAAACTGTGGGCTAGCCCTATTTTTTTAACAACAGAGAGTTCATAAAAGAGAAGCTCTCAAATGATCTACACCATTTGTTAAGTCCTACATTACGGTTAAAATCACATTTAAGCTGGAACCTTATCGCTCCAACATTTATGATTCTTGGGCCCAACAACTGTTAACTTGGTTTAAGATGTGATTTCTGTTGGGTTGCAGGCTATCTCATAGTGTTTGCATCTATTCCTGTGAAAATTTATCCCTACAATGCACCATGCACTTTATGTTTGTTTTGCAAATTGTATGTGTCTCAGCACCACAGGTTTCTTGACTTATTCTTTAAAAAGCTACCTTTGCACAAAGCAGGCCTCCATTTTTTATCTACATATGCTTATCAAATTTAGTATTTTTTTCTGTCCGTCACTATCTGATTGAGAAAAAATAGTTATGTAAGATTGTGATGAAATGTGCATTCTATCTGTTATTTATTTGTCTGCTTTTATGGTATGGGTTAACTGAATAAAGACAAATTGAATTGAAAGTCTCTAATGTTGTTCCTCTCTCTTTCTCTCTGTCAGGAGCCCTACTGTTTGCTGCCTGCGTTGGTCTGTGGTGCTAGTCTCCCCCTGGGATGCGTCTTACTGACGGGGCTTTAGTGCCCTTTGTTATGCAGAAGCATCCTGTCTGTTTGACTTTCCTCCACACTTGATACAAGAGGTTGCGGTCCCTCTCTTGAGAAACAGTCCTTGAAACATCACTAGCTGGATACCATGACTAAAAGTTTTTTCCAGTCCAATAAAAAGCAAAAATACCACAAACGAGATCAAACATCCCCTCTTCATGGGTTATCAGTCCCATTAGCTGCTTACCCTCTCCATCTTGCATCTTTGAGTTCTGCTCCCCGGGCAGGTTTTTGCAGTCCCAGTGACGTCTGTAATTGAAAAGCAATATCACACCTGTGCTTGGAGTGCATTTACTTCCTTTTCACTCAGACAGAGTTTTGAAGTATTATATAGCACAAACTTGGCCCGAGGTCATTAGAACATGTTACCTCATTACAGAATAAATTCATTAGTTAGGTTTGCACATTTTTCAGTCATCTGTAATCCCAATTTGGGACCAACAGTTTACAATAATCACAGTTTTGAGGCTGAGGTTTGCTGAACAGGTGCATCATGATTATGGTAGTTTTTACAATGTCTACAATGTTTTGTGTCAATTGTTAGACTTATAATCTAAATTACTCCCTCTAGCGGACATTCACATAGTAGTCATTCTGAGGCAATACAGAAATAGTACCACAGGGTAAAAATGTATGACATGTAGTAGACTGATTATACTCTCTAGTTGATATTTTCTGAAACAATTGTTGCTAATTGAGTTATTACAAATGGATGAACAGTGTTTCTTCTGTATTAAGACCTCTCAAATGCTTGAAGATTGTTTTTTTCAGCTGGATGGTGATACTGCCCACATATTGGAGTCAACAGGGTCATTCAATGTATATTGTATACATGTTTGCAAGTCAATCTTTTTCAGATTTTACATTCAGGTTTATACATTAGACTAAATGTCAGTGTTTGTCATTAGTGCAGGCCTTACTTCTACTGAATATCTGAATCCTACACTTTCTTTACTGAGCAGTGTCTCTTTGTTTGAAGTGGATGTGTACTACAACACCCTTGAGTGAGTTTGCTTTTCTGACTAGGCTCAATTTTTCTTGTGTGTCTGGATCATCCCTGATGATGCCCTAGTGTCATATTACAATTCTTGTGAACTACTGGATTCTTTTGAATAGTTCATTATCATTCAAACCTTGTCATTATGCTCTTGCTCCTTTCTCTTTTTATTGGTGTAAGGTTTCTGATCTTTGCTCTCTCAAGACTTAAATGTTACCTTATGTCTGTACTATACTTTGAAAATTCTTCATTCGTAGAGTAGTTTTTCTTTAGTCTAATGAATTCCCCATAAGGAATGCTCCAATTCAGTTCATCTGGATGAAAACCACTATCATGTCTAACACTGTTTGCTACATTTTGTCTGTGTGAAATTGTCTCAGGTTAGCCCAGTCCTGCTGATTTCATATATGAAATAGGGAATATAGCAATTATTGTTTAGGGTGTCAAAATCTTTCATTCCATCCCAAACAATGAGGAGATCATCAATATATCACAGCCATAAAATAGTTATTTCCAAAATTGTTTTCACCCAAGGTTATATTCTTTTTCTACCAGCCCATTGTAAGATTTGCATAAAAAATGAGATACCCATAGCAGTTCTGCACATTTGACATTTTATGATTTAATATAAAGATGTTGTTTGACTGATATTTGGAAATCTTGTAAATCATCTCTATATTTTTGTAGGTGTCAAATGGTCTTTTCTCCTATGTTGTGGTGTATTGATGTATAGAGGAAGATCACATTAACAATGATTAACCAATAACTTTCAGATCAAGAAACATCTTGTGGATATTTCATAAGATCTCCAGTGTCCCTAATGTAGGGTATGAACTTAAAAAAGAAATAATTTGAGCCAGATATGTCTCTTTGTAGACCAGGGTGGTTTCAAATGAGGAGGCACATTGTGAGACCATCTGCCTCCTGATAGAATGTTTCACAACTTTGTATTTGCCAGAGAAAACATTTCTTTGGCAAAGTTGGATGTTTACTTGTCAGAAATGATAGCTCCTCATCATCTGATAGATCTTGTTCTTTCCAGTTTTGTAGCCTTCATTGGTATCAATTTTAGTCCAAACATACAGATATTTGTTTAGTAATTCATAAAATAAATTCTGAAAAAATATGTATTTATTTTAACAATAAACTCTAGCATAAACACATATCATTGTACATCTTAATTATTTGTAGTGCATTTCTAGTACACAAAATGATGACTCCTCAATTTGCTACATATTACTGTAATCACGAAATGTCAATTCAAGTATTTCATGTCTGACATCACGCTACACAACAGTTCAGGTGTCTTTGTGTTTTGTCCATGGCAAGGATGATTCATAATACTCAAAGTAAATTCAGCATAAATCTTTGCTTATGCCAAGAGATGCCAAGCAATAAGTAATGCAAGTACCTTTTTTTATTTCTCTAGGAGAGACCCAACCTCCCATCATCACAATCCTTCATCAGTTTCATTGATCACTGGATCTAGCCTTTTCCCTATTGATCCACTGAGCTTCTGGTTATGTGGCATTTTCAAATGACAACGCCACTTCATTCCATGCCTGAGTAAACTCCATCTTAGCTTGACACTTGAAGTTACTTATTCACAGCACTTCACCTTCTATCACACCCCAGAACTGCACAATACAGATTTATTGAACCATTTTCAAGCTTTATTCTTATTTCTGTACAATGCAATTCTTGACAGGAGCAATGCCAGATCTAGGAATCTGTTCCCAACTTTTCTCTTCCTAGGGGCATGAACACAAACTCAGCAAACACCCCTGAGAATGCAACAGACCCTGCCTATCAAGCATCTTTTATGCTATTAATGTCACTTTTCCCAGGTAGCCAGCTATTAGGCAAGCCATATATCATATGATAAGGACCTGCACTTTCCTCGCTGCATCTCATGTACCTGAATATGTATATACCTGAATGCAGGATGTGTGAGATACACCCTATCTAGGTAATTAAACTGCTGCAGTTTAAAACCTGTGTTCCTGGAAACTTCAGATGGATGTTACAGTGCCCAGTCCTAGTCCTGCAACACAAAAGGATGTTGGACGGAGTGCTGAACAATGCACACACTCACTCCAGTCACAGATCTGGGTTTAATCCACCCCAGTTTGGACCCAGCCATATGCAAATCAGTCTTGACCCTGTTCCTCATGGGAACAGTCCAGCCCGAACTGCCAAGCCAGGTCCTCCCTGGACCGGAAACAAGCATCCTGGGACCGGTTTCAGGGTATCACCCTTCATCAGCCAGGCTAGCTTGAATCCAGTGGCACAGTGAGTAAGGGACCCACGTCTAGGCATACCCTTCCCACTTAGGGCAACTTTAAGAATACAAAAGGATGATGGACGGAGTGCTGAACAATGCAAACACTCACCCCCAGTCACGGATTCAAGCTAGCCTGGCTGAAGAGGGGTGATACCCTGAAACTGGTCCCAGGATGCTTGTTTCTGGTCCAGGGAGGACCTGGCCTGGCAGTTCGGGGTGGACTGTTCCCATGGGGAACAGGGTCAAGACTGATTTGCATATGGCTGGGTCCAAACTGGAATGGCATGGTGAGCAAAAAAACTGATGGCTTGATCTGTGACTGGGGGTGAATGTTTGATTTGGTCTATATTCCATCCATCAACTGTTCTTTTAGCAGTCCTAGTCATGGTCTGCTATTTTCTGGCCCAAATCCAAAAAGCATTTCCTCTGGGAGTTGAGAAGAGCCATGTAGATCTGGGTAACTGATTGATTTTGTTTCCTATTGGCTTGTTTAAGTATGTTATGTAATGTTTGGTTCTGTGGCAGTTCACTAGCAACTGTTGGTCCCCATCTGGCACTTAGTGCACCTATTGTTCTGCCTACTTTAGAAACTGCCTTGCCGATTTTTACTTTTCATCAAGTAAGCAAAGAATTTTAGCATACCACCATAATATGTCACTTGCTGCTATTATGCAAATACTGTTCCCACTTCACCCCTTTCTCATACAATTAATTTCCAATTTGGTTATGGAAATACTGGTTGCGCGGGCATTCCCATATGTGGACTTCCACTAAAACCTCACCCACGTTTGCTGAACAGTTAGCACAAGCTTGGGTGGTATGTCTAGGCCCCACTGTCATAGCTGGACTCTCGCTCCCAAGCGAGACTACTGGTTTAGGGAAGACAGCACTTTTGTTTGTAGTCAACTGAGTCACTCCTACAACAAGTCGAAACTGTCAACCCAACCCTCCTGGCTCACAAGCAGTACCTCACCAAAAACCAAAACAGTAACAGGTGACTTCTGGCAGCCTTACGCATGGACTCGAGATAAGACCTCACAGGGAAGTTGTGGTGGAACGGAAGTTACCCTTTTCTCTTGTTAGCAACAAGTCTCAGTCATACAAAGGCAATGAAGGAGATGCAGGAGAGTTTTCAATAGGTTTATTGAAAAGACTGCAATCTACGATAAAATGCATGAGGTGCAATGATTAGGATAATGAACAATAAAAGAAGCATAATTGTAAAGATAAGAGTTGTGAATACAAACCCCCCCATCATCTTACAATAAACATGTGATGTAAAATTCCTAGCAAGGAGAACCTAATCTGTAACCTATAAAGAGCTACGTATGATAAACCTAATCTGCCAGTACCATGTCCATGAGAAGCGCCCCCCAACACTTGTTACCTTGGAATGAGGTCTCTAGGTCAGACTCTTTGGTGACACAGAATGAGTTCTGCGGCAAGGTTACCTGCAGTGTAGATGGCATCTCGAAGAAATCCCTCTAATAACCTTGTCTGTGTGAGATGAAATTCTACAGATCATAGAGGACCCCTGACGCAAGTATGTTCCTAAACAACTGATAAGGAGGCAAACTTGTGGCTGCAACAAGTGTAAATTGTGTTCCTATCACGCATAAGTTAGAAAGGGACAAGATAAAAATACCTACATACATCACTGATCAAGACGCTGATAATGACGCCTACTCAGAGTGCCACTGATAATGCAAACCAAACATCTTTATAAACTATAAACAAAGGCAGCCATCTTAAAATAAATAATAAAATAAATGGAATAAAAAAGAGCAGGCTAAGTAGGTTAAAAGTCACTAGGTGATGGGGGCACAGGCCTGCAAGTCAAAGGCTACGCTAAACTCCTGAGTCCCAACAAGAACTAAAATGTATTCACCACACCCTCCCCATTGCCGGAACAAGGATGCTAAACTTGCTAGCGAGGGTGGATGAGTCCAAACTAAAATGCTCTGAGCTAAAATGTCTAATCCTAATTATAAACTAAGCTAAAAACATACAAAGAGATAAAATCCCAACCATGACAAGCACATCACGCCAAATGTGAGCCAAATTAATAAGACAATTTGGTGTCAAATTTAAAATTGTGAATGAGGGCAATGGTTGATCATTCAACAATAATCATGGTCTTGAAGAATCCCAAGATGCTTGTTTCTGGTTCAGGGAGGACCTGGCCTGGCAGTTCGGGCTGGACTGTTCCCATGGGGAACAGGGTCAAGACTGATTTGCGTATGGCTGGGTCCAAACTGGAATGGCATGGTGGGCAAAAAAACTGATGGCTTAAACCCAGATCTGTGACTGGGGTGAATGTTTGATTTAGTCTACATTCCGTCCATCAACTGTTCTTTTAGCAGTCCTAGTCATGGTCTGCTAATTTCTGGCCCAAATCCAAAAAGCGTTTCCTCTGGGAGTTGAGAAGAGCCATGTAGATCTGGGCAATTGATTGATTTTTTCCTATTGGCTTGTTTAAGGATGTTATGTAATGTTTGGTTCTGTGGCAGTTCACTAGCAACTGTTAGTCCCCATCTGGCATTTAGTGCACCTATTGTTCTGCCTACTTTAGAAACTGCCTTGACGATTTTTACTTTCCATCAAGTAAGCAAAGAATTTTAGCATACCACCATCATATGTCACTTGCTGCTATTATGCCATACTGTTCCCACTTCACCCCTTTCTCATACAATTAATTTCCAATTTGGTTATGGAAATACTGGTTGCGCAGACATTCCCATATTTGGACTTCCACTAAAACCTCATCCATGTTTGCTGAACAGTTAGAACAAGCTTGGGTGGTAGGTCTAGGCCCCACTGTCATAGTTGGACTCTCGCTCCTAAGCGAGACTACTGGTTTAGGGAAGACAGCACTTTTGTTTGGAGGCAACTGAGTCACTGTAGGAAAGTGCCATCTTGCCTGGCATGTTACCCCCATATTTCACTGTATATATGTTGTTTTAGTTGTATGTGTCACTGGGACCCTGCCAGCCAGGGCCCCAGTGCTCATAAGTGTGCCCTGTATGTGTTACCTGTGTTATGACTAACTGTCTCACTGAGGCTCTGCTATCCAGAACCTCAGTGGTTATGCTCTCTCATTTCTTTCCAAATTGTCACTAACAGGCTAGTAACCAATTTCACCAATTTACATTGGCATACTGGAACACCCTTATAATTCCCTAGTATATGGTACTGAGGTACCCAGGGTATTGGGGTTCCAGGAGATCCCTATGGGCTGCAGCATTTCTTGTGCCACCCATAGGGAGCTCTGACAATTCTTACACAGGCTTGCCACTGCAGCCTGAGTGAAATAACGTCCACGTTATTTCACAGCCATTTACCACTGCACTTAAGTAACTTATAAGTCACCTATATGTCTAACCTTTACCTGGTAAAGGTTGGGTGCTAAGTTACTTAGTGTGTGGGCACCCTGCCACTAGCCAAGGTGCCCCCACATTGTCCAGGGCAAATTCCCCAGACTTTGTGAGTGCGGGGACACCATTACACATGTGCACTATACATAGGTCACTACCTATATATAGCTTCACAATGGTAACTCCGAATATGGCCATGTAACATGTCTAAGATCATGGAATTGCCCCCCCAATGCCATCCTGGCATTGATGAGACAATCCCATGATCCCACGGGTCTCTAGCACAGATCTGGGTACTGCTAAACTACCTTTCCCGGGGTTTCACTGCAGCTGCTGCTGCTGCCGCCAACCCCTCAGACAGGTTTCTGCCCTCCTGGGGTCCAGCCAGGCTTGGCCCAGGAAGGCAGAACAAAGGACTTCCTCAGAGAGAGGGTGTTACACCCTCTCCCTTTGGAATAAGGTGTCAGGGCTGGGGAGGAGTAGCCTCCCCCAGCCTCTGGAAATGCTTTGATGGGCACAGCTGATGCCCATCTCTGCATAAGCCAGTCTACACCGGTTCAGGGATCCCTCAGCCCTGCTCTGGCGTGCAACTGGACAAAGGAAAGGGGAGTGACCATTCCCCTGACCTGCACCTCCCCTGGGAGGTGCCCAGAACTCCTCCAGTGTGCTCCAGACCTCTGCCATCTTGGAAACAGAGGTGCTGCTGGCAGACTGGACTGCTCTGAGTGGCCAGGGCCAGCAGGTGACGTCAGAGACTCTTTCTGATAGGCTCCTTCAGGTGTTGCTAGCCTATCCTCTCTCCTAGGTAGCCAAACCTCCTTTTCTGGCTATTTAGGGTCTCTGCTTTGGGGAATTCCTGAGATAACGAATGCAAGAGCTCATCAGAGTTCCTCTGCATCTCTCTCTTCACCTTCTGCCAAGGAATCGACTGCTGACCGCGCTGGAAGCCTGCAAAACTGCAACAAAGTAGCAAAGACGACTACTGCGACCTTGTAACACTGATCCTGCCCCCTTCTCGACTGTTTTCCTGGTGGTGCATGCTGTGGGGGTAGTCTGCCTCCTCACTGCACTAGAAGCTCCGAAGAAATCTCCCGTGGGTCGACGGAATCTTCGCCCTACAACCGCAGGCACCAAAGAACTGCATCACCGGTCCTCTGGGTCTCCTCTCAGCACGACGAGTGAGGTCCCTTGAACTCAGAAACTCTGTCCAAGTGACTCCCACAGTCCAGTGACTCTTCAGTCCAAGTTTGGTGGAGGTAAGTCCTTGCCTCCCCACGCTAGACTGCATTGCTGGGAACCGCGTGTTTTGCAGCTACTCCGGCTCCTGTGCACTCTTCCAGGATTTCCTTTGTGCACAGCCAAGCCTGGGTCCCTGGCACTCTAACCTGCAGTGCACGACCTCCTGAGTTGTCCTCCGGCGTCGTGGGACCCTCTTTCGTGACTTCGGGTGAGCTCCGGTTCACTCCACTTCGTAGTGCCTGTTCCGGCACTTCTGCAGGTGCTGCCTGCTTCTGAGTGGGCTCCTTCTCTTGCTGGGCGCCCCCTCTGTCTCCTCACGCAATTGGCGACATCCTGGTCCCTCCTGGGCCACAGCAGCATCCAAAAACCCTAGCCGTGACCCTTGCAGCTAGCAAGGCTTGTTTGCGGTCTTTCTGCACGGAAACACCTCTGCACGACTCTTCACGATGTGGGACATCCATCCTCCAAAGGGGAAGTTTCTAGCCCTTGTCGTTCTTGCAGAATCCACAGCTTCTACCATCCGGTGGCAGCTTCTTTGCACCCACAGCTGGCATTTCCTGGGCATCTGCCCACTCCCGACTTGCTCGTGACTTTTGGACTTGGTCCCCTTGTTCCACAGGTACTCTCGTCAGGAAATCCATCATTGTTGCATTGCTGGTGTTGGTCTTCCTTACAGAATTCCCCTATCACGACTTCTGTGCTCTCTGGGGAACTTAGGTGCACTTTGCACCCACTTTTCAGGGTCTTGGGGTGGGCTATTTTTCTAACCCTCACTGTTTTCTTACAGTCCCAGCGGCCCTCTACCAGGTCACATAGGTTTGGGGTCCATTCGTGGTTCGCAATCCACTTCTAGAGTATATGGTTTGTGTTGCCCCTATCCCTATGTGCCCCCATTGCATTCTATTGTGACTATACATTGTTTGCACTGTTTTCTATTGCTATTAATGCATATTTTGGTATTGTGTACATATATCTTGTGTATATTTGCTATCCTCATACTGAGGGTACTCACTGAGATACTTTGGCATATTGTCATAAAAATAAAGTACCTTTATTTTTAGTATATCTGTGTATTGTGTTTTCTAATGATATTGTGCATATGACACTAGTGGTTCTGTAGGAGCTTCACTCGTCTCCTAGTTCAGCCTAAGCTGCTCTGCTAAGCTACCTTTTCTATCAGCCTAAGCTGCTAGACACCCCTCTACACTAATAAGGGATACCTGGACCTGGTGCAAGGTGTAAGTACCCCTTGGTACCCACTACAAGCCAGGCCAGCCTCCTACAGTCACTCCTACAACAAGTCGCAACTGTCGACCCAACCCTCCTGGCTCACCAGCAGTACCTCACCAAAACAGTAACAGGTGACTTTTGGCAGCCTTACGCATGGACTCGAGATAAGACCTCACAGGGAAGTTGTGGTGGAACGGAAGTTACCCTTTTCTCTTGTTAGCAACACATCTTATTCATACAAAGGCAATGAAGGAGATGCAGGAGAGTTTTCAATAGGTTTATTGAAAAGACTGCAATCTACGATAAAATGCATGAGGTGCAATGATTAGGATAATGAACAGTAAAAGAAGCATAATTGTAAAGATGAAAGTTGTGAATACAAACACCCCCACCATCTTACAATAAACATGAGATGTAAAATTCCTAGCAAAGAGAACTTAGGTGGTCATTACAACCCTGACGGACGGTGGTAAAGCGGCGGTAAGACCGCCAACAGGCCGGTGGTAAAAAAATTGCAATTACGACCATGGTGGAAACCGCCAACATAGACAGCCACTTTAACACTTCGACCGCCACGGCGGTACAGACAAACAGCTTGGCGGTCACCGCCAACAGACAGGCAGAAGACAAAGTAACGCCCACAGTATCACAATCTACCAATCCGCCACCTTTTCTGGGGCGGATTCACCGCGGATCAAAACACAGCGGAAACAGGATTCCGAAGGGAAAACGCTCACCTCTACACACCCCAAGAGGAACCAGGACACCATGGAGCCGGAACTCCAAATGCTCCCTGCGATAGTCTTCCTGCTCCTCTACCTGGAGCACGAACGCTGGCGGCGAAGACCACGGTGAGTACTGCACCTACGACACAGGGGATGGAGAGGGAAAAAACAGGGACACACACACGCAACACGCAACACTCCCACCCCCACCCTCACCCACTACAACACACACACTAATACATATTTATACATGGCAGTTACACCGCCCCCAACCCCCCCCCGGAAGAATGCACAGAGAAAAGAAAATGAGTGTAACCATTGTAATATATTAAAATCAAGTAGGCAAAAATATATATATACACCATAAACAAAATATACACCAAGCTCATGAGTCCAGGTAGTGCTCCAGTGAAGTCCGTGGAACACTGGGCCCACACGGTATGGGCGAGGCCCACACAAGATCCCCGACCATGACGGAGAGAACACTGCAGGGGCATCAGAGAGCAAGAAAACAGGCACCTCAGGGGGAGGGAAAGGAGGGGCACCTTAGCCGGTTGAGTGCACAATGCCAAATCCACGAGAGGGCCACATGCCCACTGTGACATCCTGGGGAGTGCAAAGCCACAGTCTCACAAGTCTCTATAGTGGGTGGGTTGCCCACTGTTCAATCTTGGGGAGTGCAAAGCCACAGTCTCTCAAGTCTCTACCGTGGATGGGTTGCCCACTGTTCAATCCTGGGAGTGCAAAGCCACAGTTTCTCAAGTCTCTACAGTGGGTGGGTTGCCCACTGTTCAATCCTGGGGAGTGCAAAGCCACAGTCTCTCAAGTGGATGTCAGTCTCCACTGGTTCTGGACGGGGCATGGTGCCCAGTGTGCTTCATCCTGCTAAGGACAGAGGTAGTGGATGACAGTCTCCACTGGTTCTGGAGGGGGCATGGTGCCCAGAGTGCTTCATCCTGCTAAGGACAGAGGTAGTGGATGTATCTCTCCACTGGTTCTGGAGGGGGCATGGTGCCCAGAGTGCTTTATCCTGCTAAGGACAGAGGTAGTGGATGACAGTCTCCACTGGTTCTGGAGGGGTCATGGTGCCCAGAGTGCTTCATCCTGCTAAGGACAGAGGTAGTGGATGTATCTCTCCAGTGGTTCTGGAGGGGGCATGGTGCCCAGATTGCTTCATCCTGCTAAGGACAGAGGTAGTGGATGTATCTCTCCAGTGGTTCTAGAGGGGGCATGGTGCCCAGAGTGCTTCATCCTGCTAAGGACAGAGGTAGTGGATGACAGTCTCCACTGGTTCTGGAGGGGGCATGATGCCCAGAGTGCTTCATCCTGCTAAGGATAGAGGTAGTGGATGTATCTCTCCACTGGTTCTGGAGGGGGCATGGTGCCCAGAGTGCTTCATCCTGCTAAGGACAGAGGTAGTGGATGACAGTCTCCACTGGTTCTGGAGGGGGCATGGTGCCCAGAGTGCTTCATCCTGCTAAGGACAGAGGTAGTGGATGTATCTCTCCACTGGTTCTGGAGGGGGCAGGGTGCCCAGAGTGCTTCATCCTGCTAAGGACAGAGGTAGTGGATGTATCTCTCCACTGGTTCTGGAGGGGGCATGGTGCCCAGAGTGCTTCATCCTGCTCGTGACGGACTCAGTAGCGTCAGTGCCCTTGGCGCTCATGGGCCAGCGGTGCTTGAGGCGGCGGTGCCCTGTTCAGCGGTGCTTGGAGCGGCGGTGCCCTGTTCAGCGGTGCTTGAGGCGGCGGTGCCCTGTTCAGCGGTGCTTGGAGCGGTGGTGCCCTGTTCAGCGGTGCTTGGAGCGGTGGTGCCCTGTTCAGCGGTGCTTGAGGCGGTGGTGCCCTGTTCAGCGGTGCCTGGAACGGCGGTGCCCTGTTCAGTGGTGCTTGAGGCGGTGACACGCCCTGTTCAGCAGTGCTTGGAGTGGCGGTGCCCTGTTCAGCGGTGCTTGAGGCGGCGGGCTCCTTTGCAGTGAGTCAGCTGCTGGCTGTCCTCTCTGTCCCAGCGGGGCTTGTGCTGGCGGTCCTCTCTAGCCCAGCGGGGCTTGTGCTGGTGGTCCTCTCTGTCCCAGCGGGGCTTGTGCTGGCGATCCTCTCTAGCCCAGCGGGGTTTGTGCTGGCGGTCCTCGCTAGCCCAGCGGGGCTTGTGCTGGTGGTCCTCTCTAGCCCAGCGGGGCTTGTGCTGGCGGTCCTCTCTGTCCCAGCGGGGCTTGTGCTGGCGGTCCTCTCTGTCCCAGCGGGGCTTGTGCTGGCGGTCCTCTCTAGCCCAGCAAGGCTTGTGCTAGCGGTCCTCTCTGTCCCAGCGGGGCTTGTGCTGGTGGTCCTCTCTAGCCCAGCGGGGCTTGTGCTGGCGGTCCTCTCTAGCCCAGCGGGGATGTTGGCGGTGGCCTCCTGGCCAGCGGGGATGTTGACGGTGGCCTCCTGGGCAGCGGGGATGATGGCGGTGGCCCCCTAGGCAGCAGGGATGATGGCGGTCTCCTCCTCCGTGCTGCTCTTCCCAGACTTTCCTGGTTTCTTGTGGCCCTTCCCCACCTTGGAAGGTGTCGCAGCTGACTTCACACTCCCACCGGGACCCCTGGAAGCAGCTTTGGTGGCTGGAGTCTTCCCCCTCTCCCGCCGGCACTGGCCAACTTTTGATGCTTCACAGGTGGGGGATTGTCCGTGCTGTGGCTCTGTGCTACACTGGCTGCCCTGGTGGCCGGTGCACTCCAGATTCTGGTGACTACAGGCACTACTGGTCCCGGAGATGTTGTGGCTGAGGTGCTAGATCTGGACCTAGGAGACGGATGGGGTGGGGGAGATGGGGGAAAGAGGTCAAGGTTGGACAGGAAAAGTTTTTGGGAGACACTAGGACGGGTAGCTGGAGGGGGTTTGGGAGTGGAGGAAGAGGTTGTGGTTGTAGGAGATGTTCGTTTGCTGACTTTGGGTGAAGGTGCATGGGCTGGAGGCTGTCGTGAGGTGGATGGCTGTTGGGTGGGTGTGTGCCTGCGTTTGTGTATCTTGGGAGGTGGCGTCACAGACACACTGGGAGAGGACACAGGGGACGTGTGAATGGTAGTGGGGGTTGTGACTGCACGTGAGCGGGGTGTGGTGGCATGTGTGCTGGTGATGGCAGTAGTGGCTGTAGGTGTAGTGCATGCAGGTGTGAGTGTAGACGAGACTGGGAGGGAGGAGGGAGGAGGAAGACGAGGAGGAGGGGGACACAGTGGAGGCAGTGGATGTTGGAGTGTCTGCATGTGTGTGATGTTTGCGTGAGTGCCTGTGGGATGTGTGGTGCTTATGTTTGCCAAAGCTTCCCTTGTGTGTTGACATGTGCGCATGCTGGTCTGTAGGTGTGCTTGTGATAGGCTGGGGTACAGGGGATTGGGTCTGGGTGGAGGTAGATGGAGGGGGGAGGCTAGAGACGGGGACAATGGCTGCCATCAGTGCTGAGGCCAGAGTCTGAAAAGCTCGCTGAAGGGCCGCCTGACCAGAATGAATGCCCTCCAGGAATGCATTTGTTTGTTGCAACTGCCTTTCTACACCCTGGATGGCATTCAAAATGGTAGACTACCCAACAGTGAGGGACCTGGGGCGAAGGTGATGCCCACCCTCCCGGGTGAGCGGGCACGGGGCAAAGGCTGAGGGGCTGCTGGGAGGGCGGTGCTGGTAGGGGGGGTGGTGGCTGTACCTGTAGATGGGAGGGGCACAGATGTTGCCGCCACCACAAGGGAGCTCCCATCAGAGGACGAGTCCGTGTTGCTGGTCTCAGCTCCTCTCCCCGCCGTGGAGCTCCCTTCGCCCTCCGTCCCACTGGTGAAGTCCGAGTCCGTAGTGTGGCCCTCCATTGCCATGGGGATGCAGCCCCCTCGTGCTCTGGTGCCACCGCTCCTCCGCCTGATGATGCTAATGCACACAAGAACAGGGAGACCACAAAAAGGGGGGGACGACAGAAGAAAGACATGTTGAGTGCATGCATTACCGCTGCGGACACGACAGACACAGAAGCCCCCTGCACTACGCCGCACTATTGGGCTCCACTGTTCAATCCCTGGGAAATGGCCTACTAGTCTATGGACGACATCTGCACACATGGATGACACAGGGGCATGACTAGGTGTACTTGGCACTCTACAGAGGTGGGGTGGGGTGCCACATGGCCTGCCTTACGGAGGGACCTTGCCTACGAAACTCACCCTGGCCTAGGGAAACCCACAGCCCACCTTCCCCACCCAGACACCTCCACGGCGCGCTAAATCAGCAGGATGAGAGTGTACTCACCCCCTTGTGGCTGCTGTGATGCCCTCAAGCGCCCATCCAACTCCGGGTACGCCACCGCCAGGATCCTGAACATCAGGGGGGTCATGGTGCGACGGGCACCCCTCCCACATTGGGAGGCCATCCCCAGCTGAGCCTCCGCCGTCTTCTTGCTCCAGTGGCGAATGTCCTCCCATCTTTTCCGGCAGTGGGTGCTCCGTCTGTGGTAGACCCCCAGGGTCCGGACGTCCTTGGCGATGGCACGCAAATATCTTTTTTCTGGTGGGCACTGACCTACATGAATTGTACAGGGGGAAAGGAACAGTTATTACCAACTGCACCTTCACAGACATTGGCCCCCATCCCTACCCTTGCCACGTGGCACATGCACTCACCATCGTTTCATGCACGCCGCAATCTCCCCCCCTTCTTACATCCACCCCACTCCACACAGGCATAGCCCATACAGCATGCTCCCAGTGTACTTACCTGTTTGTCTGGAGGACCGTAGAGTAGCGTGTACTGGGGGAGGACCCCATCCACGTGTTTCTCCAACTCCTCCGATGTGAAGGCAGGGGCCCTTTCCCCAGACACTCGAGCCATTGTCTCTTCCAGACTGAGGTCACAGCAGCACTTGCAGTGTAGGTCCTCTCCTGTCGAAGATCAGGTATCGAGTGATTGAACAGATAGAAAATGGCGGTCAGGTCCCCGGCGGTGCGTACCGTCACCGCCGGCGTACATCGTCATTGGCTCCTGGGACCCATAGGGTCCAATGTTAACCAATGCAGCATTGCGCTGCGGTCTTCGACCGCCTACCGCAACGGTGTGCAACGCCAGCGCAGTTACCTCACATCCCATTGTCCCACTTTAGAGGTCAGGCAGCCGCCATTTCACGGGCCCACATGGCTTCATTTTTAACTGCGTCACACATACCTAGGCCTAGACTCAACACACATACAGGCCACATTTTGGATTATGATTTGTGTTCTGTGTAAGCTGTGAGTACGTACCTCTGAGTTGGTTGACTCTGTGCTCGCTGTTGTCCTTCATAGGCACCGTCCGCTGGGACATGTGAGGAGATGGCGGCATCCTCCGGTGTACTGACCGTTGGTGGACCTGTCAACAATGGAGGAAAGACATGTGATCATCACCTACAGGCTTGACCGTGCCACAATCCAGGAACTGTGTACCCAGCTGGAGCCAGACCTGATGTCGGCTATCCGCCATCCCACAGGAATCCCCCCCTCAAGTGCAGGTGCTGTCAGTGCTCCATTTCCTGGCAAGTGGGTCATTTCAAACAACAGTAGCCATAGCATCAGTGATGACCCAGCCTATGTTTTCCAAAGTGTTGTCCAGAGTGTTGTCTGCCCTGCTGAAACACATGCGGAGCTACATCGTTTTCCCTCAGGTGGAGGATTTGCCTACAGTGAAAGGTGATTTCTATGCCCTGGGACATATCCCGAACATCATAGGTGCCATTGATGGGACACATGTGGCTTTGGTCCCCCCCCCGCAGGAGTGAACAGGTGTACAGAAACCGGAGGAGTTACCATTCCATGAATGTACAGATGGTATGTTTGGCAGACCAGTACATCTCCCATGTGAATGCCAAATTCCCTGGCTCAGTGCATGACGCCTACATCCTGCGGAATAGCAGCATCCCTTATGTGATGGGTCAACTCCAGAGGCACCGTGTGTGAGTATTAGGTGAGCACCTGGAAGCAAGACAGTGGGAAAGGTTGTTTGGGGATATCCCTACAGGTTAGTGTGTGTCTAGCAGTTGTCCCTTGCCATTTGCAGGTGACTCTGGTTACCCCAACCTGTCATGGTTACTGACCCCAGTGAGGAATCCCAGGACAAGGGCAGAGGAACGCTACAATGAGGCCCATGGGCGTACACAGCGGATAATCGAGCGGACCTTCGGCCTCCTGAAGGCGAGGTTCAGGTGCCTCCACATGACAGGTGGATCCCTATTCTACTCACCAAAGAAGGTGTGCCAGATCATTGTGGCCTGCTGTATGCTTCACAACTTAGCTTTGCGACGACAGGTGCATTTTCTGCAGGAGGATGGTCCAGATGGCGGTGTTGTTGCAGCTGTGGAGCCTGTGGACAGTGAAGACGAGGAAGCAGAAGAAGAAGACATGGACAACAGGGACTCAGTGATCGAGCAATATTTCCTTTGAAACACAGGTAACAATACAAACCTGCCTACTGCATGTACTTTAACACTACTACCTCCATACTGTCTGTCGTTTTCACCCAGTGTATGGTCACTGAGTTGTCACTTTCCCTTACGATTTCACAGATGTGGGTCCCACAGTGTGACATCTGCTTTGATTCCTCATGGACTACAGCTGTGTGACATAGGTATGTTGACATTACTAATGAAAGAGCTTTTTGACACTGTAATTGCTAATACACTATTCCGAAATCACAGACTGACTCCAGATTATTTTGTGCTTTAAGGGTGTTTATTTAAGTGCTCAATATTGGAGGGGGTAGCAAAATGGTGAGGGGTGATGGCGGAGGAATGTCCTTGGCAGAGTCCAGTCTATTAGTCTCACAGGTGCATTGCCCAAATGGGCATAGGAAGTGGAGCTGGGGCAGTTTAAGGATGGACAGGGTGACAAAGTGGGACAGAAGGATGACATTCAGGGTGGTCTCATTTCTTGGCGGGGTCTTGGCATCGTTCTCTGTCTTTGTCCTGGATCTCAGGGACCGTTTGCGAGGTGGTTCTCCCTCTGCAGGGGGTGGGGTGCTGGTGTGGTGGTCCTGTGGCGGTGCCTCCTGTCCACTAGCGCCGGCGGAGGTGGTGGGCAGTTCATCGTCCAGGCTAGTGTCAGGTGCCACAGTGTCCCTCCTGGTGTTGAGTACTTCCTTCTGCACCCCTACGATGGTGCCCAGGGTGGAATTGATGGCTCTGAGTTCCTCCCTGAAGCCCAAATACTGTTCCTCCTGCAGGCGCTGGGTCTCCTGAAACTTGGCCAGTACCGTTGCCATCGTCTCCTGGGAGTGGTGGTAGGCTCCCATGATGTTAGAGAGAGCCTCGTGGAGAGTGGGTTCCCTTGGCCTGTCCTCCCCCTGTCGCACAGCAGCACTCCCAGTTCCTCTGTGTTCCTGCCCACTGTGCCCACTGCCACTGCCCCCAGGTCCCTGTTGTTGTTGGGGTGGTGGGTTAGCCTGGGTTCCCTGTAGTGGTGGACACACTGCTGATTGATGTGTCCTGGGGACAGAGGTATGGGCCCGCTGGGTGGGTGCTGTGCTTGTGTTTCCAGAGGGGGGAAGCTCTGCAGTGGCCTGTGACTGTGTGATGGGAACCGACTATCCTGAGGTCCCCGATGGGCCGGGCTGGTCATCTAGATCCAGTTGGACAGAGGTGCTATCATCACTGTGGGCCTCTTCTGTTGGTGGTGTGGACATGTGTGGACCCTCCTGTCTGGTGACGTTGGGTAGGGGTCCTGCAGGGGTATAAAAGGATGTTTATTACATCTGTGTGTGGCATGGTGTGCAATGGGTGGGTGACCCTGTACCCCAGTTCTTGCATTCCTGTGTGGGACCTTGTGTGATGATGGTTTAGGGGGGTGTATGGGTATGTGCAGTGGACATGCTTTAGTGATGGGTGTCCATGCTTTGTTGTTGCATGCAGGGCTAGGTCTCTAGGTCAGACTCCGTGGTGACACAAAGACTGAGTTCTGCAGCAAGGTGACTTGCAGTGTAGATGACATCTGGAAGGAATTCCTTTAGCGACATTGTCCGTGTGAGATGTATTTATATAGATCATGTAGAACCCCTGGCGCAGGTATGTTCCCAACCAACTGATAAGGCGGCAGATTTGTGGCGGAAACAATCCCCAACAAGTGTAAATTGTGTTCCTATCATACGTAAGTGAGAAAGGGACAAGATAACAATACCTACGTTCATCACTGATCATGATGCTGATAATGACGCCTTCTCCGTGTGCCACTGGTAATGCAAATTAAAACATCTTTATACACTATGAATAAAGGCAGCCATCTTAAAAGAAATAATAAAATAAATGGAATAAAACATAGTAGGCTAATTGGTTAAAAGTCACTAGGTGATGGGGCACATGACTAAGCCAAAGGCTAAGCTAAACTTCCGAGTCCCAATAAGAACTAAAATAGATTAATCCACCATTTATTAAAAATGTACATGGAAGCAGAAATGTCGTGGGCTTATCATTCCTGCTATGTCCTTTCAGATTCTGCCAGGGGAGAATCTGCAAACCATCTGGCTGCTCATTGTAATGAGCCATCAGTTGTAGAGCTCTAAATTCTGCACTCCCAAACCCCCCTTCAACCGTGTCCTTATTAATATCCTTTGGTATTTACATTTTGTTTATTGTGACTATTACCACCGTATCAGTCTGTTTCAATAGTTTTGTCATATGCCAGTTAATGTGGTGCTGTTCTTTCCATAAATGTTTAATTTTCCTTCTTCCTAGCTTGATTTGACTGATGCTCTTTATTTTATTTATATGTCTTGTTTCCCCAAGATAAGAGGTTTTTACTGGTTCATTATTCTATCAAGTACTTGGAGCATTCAAGACATACAATGTCAAATTATAATTTCTGTGATGGGAAGGGTGAGTGTAAATTAAACACTGATGGTCCACAGGGGCAAATAGTACTGTGCCTAAGACATTTAGAGTCTGAGCAAAATTAGCACTGGCACCCTATTCAAATGTGTATGTGGAAAACAGATCAGTATGGGAAAGTCATGCAACTGCACTTGCTCGTTATTCCTCTCTCTAACTTGCAAAACTCAGAATGGGAAGGTAAAGCCATATGAGTGAAAACAAGCACAGTAATGATTTCCCCCTGGCAAAAACTACTGGACTCAGAATGCGAGGCTTAGAGTCCTGAAGTGGCAAACGAAGATAATGTAGTTGTGTGTGTACAAAAGAGTTTATAAATACTTCTGTGGCACAAAATGATCAGATACAATTCTTTGTGACTATGTTCTTCATATGTGACATAAAGAAACTTAAAAATGTGTGCTTATCAGTTGTAAAGAAGTCAATGACGTAATGTTTACCCTACAAAGACTGTGCAGAACAATTGAGAGACTGCCTAATTCTACCGACCTGCTTGCATCCACTCTAGAGGCATAATAGAGAGGTAGGCTAATCATGGTTTGTTTCCTAATTAACAAACAAATATTCTTTGTACCAAAGTGAAGATTCAGTAAGGTGTTTCCTATTGTCCATCAAGGGATATGGTCCCCAGGTTTCAGCATGATATCATGTACACAAAATGGTTGCAGTTTGGTCAAGTGCATCAGGTACCACAAATGCACTATGAAAAGGGAAAATACAGCATCATTATTCACATGTAAATTGACTGTTGCATTTAGGTGCAAGTCTTCACTTTTAGGTTATTCCCCATTTCCGAGTGCAGATTTCCATCTAAGTACAGACTTACATGTCTTCACCGACTTAGCTCAGATGATGGCAACATCTAAGACAGAATTTACACGTGAAAGTTACTATTAATTATAATTTCATGTGCAGGAGGTGGTTGGGATGGAGAGGAGGCGGGGGCAGGGAAGCACGGCACAAAACCATGGTGCCTGATAGGGGAACATTGAGACTCAGGGATTACAACGGGGCGGAGGGGGGTTGCACAGGTGGTGTTAGGGTGCAGCGGGTTTTTGGGGGCAGAAGCTTACGAACTGGAAAGTGTTTGCATGATGAGAAAACTAAGGGACCCAGCCCCCTGATATACCTCTATATAAAAAAAAAAAAGTGTCCAGAGATTTTCATTTTTGAATTGTGTTTTTGGATCATTAGAGAAGTCATTTAGCTTGGGTGGAGATTGCTGATCGAGGCCAATATTTTCTGGATGACATTTTTAAAAATGGCGGATGTGTTGCAATGATGATGTAGCATTTGAGGAACCACAAGACCTATATACTTTATTTTGGTGTCAAAACATAGGTGTTGGGGGTCAAGTAGTCTTATAGCGACAGAAAATAACTCCTCAGAGCAACCATTCCGCCATTTTCCAAAATGGTGGCTATAATAGAGGAAGAAGAGACATATTTGGAAATGAAACAAATAATACTGGTTTTTAATCCTTTTATTTATGAACCAAACATGATCTGAATATGAAAAAAATAATGTTCATCTCTCCTGTTTTAGGCACATTTTCAAAGTTCACTTTATTTGTTTCAGCAATCACTTGTGTTACAATTGCAGAATGTGAACATTTGAGAAGAGCATAGAGTTAGGGACATCTTTTTGTAGCACAGGTTTTGCAAGTACATTTTCGTGAAAGTTCTGAGTAGAGGCTTTCGAAATTTCGTAGGTTTTGGCACCCCATCCATATCTTCCCAACCAAATCCACACAGATCTTTCTCTACATATGCATGATCCAAAACATTTACACATCTTCTGATCAAATAGAACGTTCTTTTAATGTGTCCATGCACAGAATATGAAGTCAGTGCAAGGTTAATTAGGGGGACTGATCTCTTGAACTCACTGTACCAAAGATCGTCAAATAAGTGACAGTCAGAATTCGTTTTCCACACATGCACAAGGTATTTTTCTGCATCTTTAAAGTCACATTCTTCTTCTGTCTCAGCAAATCCTTTCAAAAACTTCACAGGTTCAGCAGTTAAGGTTCTAAGGTTTGTTCCAATTTTGCTCATAGTGTCTTCACCCTTAAGAATATGTGCCTTGTTAAGAACACTGGGCATCTCCGGGTCAAGTTTCCTTGACCCGGCTCTCATTACAACCCTGGCGGTCGGTAATAAAGTGGCGGTAATACCGCCAACAGGCTGGCAGTAAAAAAAAATGGAATTATGACCACGGTGGAAACCGCTCAGACAGACACCACTCTAACACTACGACCGCCACCGCGGTAGCAACAAGCACCAAGACAGTAACTGCCAACAGCCAGGCAGAAGACAATGTACCACCCACTGTATTAAGACAGGCCTATCTGCTACCTTTTCTGGGAAGGTACCAATGACATCAAAAGCACGGCGGAAACAGAATACAGAAGTCAAAGGACTCACATCTGGACACTCAGGCAACAACCACGACGCCATGGAGCCCGAGTTGCACATTTTCCCCATGCTCGTCTACCTCTTCCTGCATTACGAGCAGCAACACCGACGAAGACGTCTACGGTGAGTACTGCCGCCTAGCACACAAGGGAGGGGGGAGGAAAAAGAGAGTAACACGCAACACGCAACACCCCCACCCCCAACACCATCCACACAACAAGATGCAGTAACATTACATATTCACCCCCACCCCTCAGGAACAATGCAAGGGCAAAAAGATCGGAAGAAAGTGAGTGTAATACGATAAAATAACATGAATAAGTGCATCAAAATACAAACGTATATACATATTTACAAATGGAGGGATACTGCCCAATCCTCAATGTCTGTGGGCCATAGGACCACAACACATAGGCCAAGGCACCACCTCACTCCTGCAACAACACGGAGAGAACACTGCAGGGGCATCAGGTCGAAAACACACAGGCACCTCAGGGGGACGGGGAATGGAGGGGCACCTCAGCCGGAAGATGGTACACCGCCACTGGTCCTGGAGGGGGATACATGCCCTGTGCAATGTCCTGGGGAGTGCAAGGCCACAGTATCTCAAGTGGGTGGTTTGCACACTGCTTGGTCCTGGGGAGTGCAAAGCCACAGTCTCTCAAGTGGATGGTTTGCCCACTGCTTGGTCCTGGGGAGTGCAAGGCCACAGTCTCACAAGTGGGTGGTTTGCCCATTGCTTGGTGATGGGGAGTGCAAGGCCACATTCTCTCAAGTGGGTAGTTTGCCCACATTCTCTGGAGGGGGCAACATGCCCTGTGCTTGGTTCTGGGGCGTGCAAGACCACAGTCCCACAAGTGGGTGGATTGCCCACTGCTTGGTCCTGGGAGTGCAAAGCCACAGTCTCTCTAGTGGATGGCTTCTCCACTGGTGCTGGAGGGGGCCTTGTGCCCAGTGTGCTTCATCTTGGGAAGGCTGGGGTGAGTGGATGGCTTCTTCCAATGGTTCCGGAGGGGGCATTGTGCCCTGTGATGCAGATCTTGGGGAGTGCAAGGTCACAGTCTTTCACCTGGGTGTCACACCAACAGGATTTGCAGGATCCAGGATGCACTACAGCCTATGGAGGCAGGACTACACACTGCCCGCCAGCAGTGAGGGCTGCTCAATGGTGGCAGTGGCGGGTCTGGTGTCAGGGCTGGCAGTGGTGGGGGGAGGCTCCAGCCCTTCCCCTGCAGCCTGGGACGGCTGCCCACTGGGGCTGCTGCTGCTGGCAGTGGTGCTGGTGCTGGCAGTTTGGGGGGAGGCTCCAGCCCTTCCCCTGCAGCCTCAGACAGCTGTCCACTGGGGCTGCTGCTGCTGGTGGCGGTGCAGGTGTCAGTGCTGGCGGCGGTGCTGGTGGAGGTGCTAGCAGTGGTGGGGGGAGGCTCCTGCCCTTCCCCTGCAGCCCCAGAAGGCCGCCCACTAGGGCTACTGCTGCTGGCATGGGTTCTGGTGGCGGAGCTGGGGCTGCTGCTGCTGGCAGTGGTGCTGGTGGCGGGCTGGCAGTGGGGGGAGGCTCCAGCCCTTCCCCTGCAGCCTGGGATGGCTGAACTGCAATGGTTGGTGGTGGGGGCTCCGAATGAGTCCAAGCACCAGGCCTCCTGTCCTTCCTGCCTGCTGGTGCAAGCCCCTTGCCCTCCACTTTTGCAGCTGGTGGTGCCTCCTTGCCCTTCCCTTTGGCAGCTAGTGGTGCCTCCTTGCCCTTCGCTTTTGCAGCTGGTGGTGCCTTATTGCCCTTCATTGATGCACGTGGTGTATGCACACTTCCAATACTGCTTGCTGGTTCCTGGGATCCTCTCCCAGCTGCAGTAGCTGTCGACACTACTGTGGCTGTGGACTGGGTGGCTGAGGTGCTTGCCTGGGTTCTGACCAGCCTGGCCCGACGTGAAGGACGGGGTGGGGGAGGAGTAGGGAAGAAGTCAACGGTGGAGAGGAAAAGCTTCTTAGGGACATTGGGGTGGGAAGAGGGTGAAGGTTTGGGAGTGGAGGAAGAGGAAGTGGTTGTAGGAGGTGTCTGCTGTGTTTGGGTGCAAGTGCATGGGCTGGATGCTGTTGTGGGTTGGATGGCTGTTCAGTATCTGAGTGCTTGCGTTTGTGTACTTTGGGAGGAAGGGGCACAGACACAGAGGGAGAGGACACAGGGGATGTGTGCATGGATGTGCGGGTGGTGGCTGGCAGTGAGGGGTTGTGTAGTGATAGGCGTGATGGTGATAGAGGTAGTGGATGAGGATGAAGTGCATGCTGGTGTGTGTGTAGACGCTACTGGGAAGGAAGTGGACGACAAGGAGGGGGACACAGTGGAGGCAGTGGATGCTGGTATGTCTGCATCTGGATGGTATTTGTGTGAGTGCCTGTAGTAAGATGTGTTGTGCTTGTGTTTGCCTGAACCACTCATGTGTGGTGCTTGTGTTTGCCTGAACCACTCCTGTGTGTTGTCTTGGGTGCATGCTGGTCTGCCTGTGTGCTTGGGATAGGTTGGGGTTGAGGGGAATGGGACTGGGTAGAGAAAGTTGGAGGGGGAGGCTAGAAACAGGGACAATAGCTGCCATCAGAGAGGAGGGCAGAGCCTGGATTGATCTATGTCGGGCCACCATGCCAGAGTGAATGCCCTCCAGGAATGCATTTGTTTGTTGCAAATGGGCTGCCAGCCCCTGAATGGCATTTACAATGGTTGACTGCCCAACAGAGATGGATCGCAGTAGGTCAATAGCCTCCTCACTCAGGGCAGCAGGGCTAACTGGGGCAGGGCCTGAGGTGACTGGGTGAAGGAGATGCCCACCCTCCTGGGTGAGCGGGCACGGGAAACTCACTGAGGGGCTGCTGGGAGGGAGGTGCTGGTACAGGGGGTGGCGGTTGTACCTGTAGTTGGGGTGGCCACAGAGGTGTCTGCCACCACCAGGGAGCTTCCATCGGAGGAGGTATCACTGTCCGGATTGTCCCCTCCTGTCTCTGCCATGGTGCTAACCTCGCCCGCCGTCCCACTGGTACACTCACTGTCGGCGGATTCGGCCTCCTGGGCCCTGTGGGATGCAGCTCCCTCTGTCACCGGTGCCTCAGCTCCTCCGCCAGATGATGCTAATGCACAGAAGGACAGGGTGACAAAACAAAAATTGGGGGGGAGACAAAGGATACACTGGGTGAATGGCTGCTCCAACACCACCTTTGGCGTACATCACACGCACACACACACACACACACACAGAGGGAACAGCCCTATGCATTAGGCAATGCACTACCAGTCACAATGCCAGTCACCAGCCCATAGACAGTAATACCTAATGCCACTAACAGCATACCAGAGACCCACAGACCCCTGCCCAGTAGTGGATGCCTACTAGCTTGGTTGGAGGTGGTTCACATCATACCCTGCCCAACATGGGACCTATTCTGCAATGTCCGGCCTGGCCTAGGGGCACCCACAGGCCCACATCCCCGACCCGGAGACCACACCACCACGCACAAGTAGTATATTTGGAAACTGTACTCACCCCCTTGTGGCTACTGTGATGTCCTCAAGCACCCATTCAGCTCCAGATAGGCCACCGCCAGCATGCAGGTCATCAGGGAGGTCAGGGTTCTATGGGCACCCCTTCCTTGTTGGGAGGCCATCCCCAGCTGGGCCTCCGCCGTCTTCCTTGCCCAGCGTCTCAGGTCCTCCCACTGTTTCCAACAGTTGGTGCTCCGCCTGCCATAGACCCCCAGGGTCCACATGCCCTGGGCGATGGCATGCCATTTACCCTTTTTCTGATGGGCGCTGACCTTCAGAAAAATACACATAGAAAAAAGGTATCAGTTAGAGTGTCCGGCCTGTTACACTCATGTCCCACCATAGCCCTCCCATCCCCTTATGCACAGACATTGCCCACCATACATGCAGCACGCTGTCCAGGACTCTTCCACCAACCCCACCCCCTTACACAAGGCCCTCACCCACAGCACTCCATGCATTCATGCCCCATGCATTGTGCTCACAGTGTACTCACCTGTTGGTCTGGAAGCCCATACAGCATTCAGTACTGGGGTAGGACCCCATCCACCAGTCTCTCCAACTCCGCAGTGGTGAAGGCAGGGGCCCTTTCCCCAGTCACACAAGCCGTGGTCGGTTCCAGACACAGGTCACAGCAGCGCTTGCAGTGTAGGTCCTCTCCTGTTAAAGGTCAGGTAGCAAGTGGGTGAACAGATAGAAAATGGCGGTCACGCCCACAGCTGTGCGTACCGTCACCGCTGGCGTACATAACCATTACTGGCCACTGTAACCCATAGGGCCCAATGGGATCCAATGAGGAGTTGCACAGCGGTTTTTGACCGCCTCCTGCAACTGCGCACAATGTCAGTGGAATTACCTCATTTCCACATGTCACTCCATACAGGACAGGCGGACTCCATTTCAGTGGGGAGGGCAGGCCATGACACCTAACTGCGTCACAGTACACATATGCACCATTTGGGCCTATACAACAACCTTGTGATACAGTCACAACATGCAATGCAGTGTAGTGTTTTGAAATATGGGATACTGACCAGCTACTCACCGTTTGCCCCCTAAATTGCAACTGCTGCAGATGAATCAGAGATGGAGACATCCCCCATGTACAGGCCCCTGGTGGACTTGGCAACAATGGTGGACAGGCAACTTATTCCTCACCTATAGACTGGACAGGGCCACAATCACAGAGCTGTGTGCTCAATTGGAACCTGACCTGATATCCGCTATCCGTCAGCCCACCAGGATCTCCTCTCTTGTGAAAGTCCTATCTGTGCTCCATTTCCTGGCAAGTGGCTCCTTCCAAGTAACAGTGGGCTTGGCAGCAGGAATGTCTCAGCCAATGTTCTTAATAGTGCTGACCAGAGTGTTGTCGGCCCTGATTAAACACATGTGCAGCTACATTGTTTCTCCCAGGTGGAGGATTTGGCCACAGTCAAAGCTGGCTTCTATGCAATGGGACATATCCCCAACATTATTGGGGCTATTGATGGTACACATATTGCATTTGTCCCCCCCCCCCCACCCCCCGGAGAAATGAACAGGTGTTCAGAAATCGAAAGAGATTTCACTCCATGAATGTGCAGATAGTGTGCCTGGCGGACCAGTACATCTCCCATGTCAATGCAAAGTATCCTGGGTCTGTACATGATGCCTTTATCCTGAGGAATAGCAGCATCCCATATGTGATGGCTCAACTCCAGAGGCACCGGGTGTGGCTAATAGGTGAGCCCTGGTTCCCACCCAGTGGATGTTGGTGTATGGGTATGGTGTGGGTCCTAAGGGTTAGAGTGTGTCTAACAGTTGACCCTCGATATGTGCAGGTGACTGTGGTTACCCCAACCTCTCATGGCTACTGACCCCTGTGAGGAATACCAGGACAAGGACAGAGGAACCTTACAATGAGGCACATGGGCGAACAAGAAGAATAATAGAAAGGGCATTCAGCCTCCTGAAGGCCAGGTTTCATTGCCTCCATCTAACAGGTGGATCCCTGTACTACTCACCCAGGAAGGTGTGCCAGATCATCATGGCATGCTGTATGTTGCACAACCTTGCCTTGTATCGCCGGGTACCTTTTCTGCAGGAGGATGAGGCTGGAGATGGGCGTGTGGCAGCAGTGGACCCTGTGGACAATGAAGATGAGGAGGCAGAGGATGAGGATAACAGAAGTGCTGTTATAAGACAGTACTTCCAATGACACACAGGTAAGACACTGTAATTACACTTTACATTGACAGTTTTGTAGTTGACATTGTCACTGGCAGGCTGTTTTCCAAATTCTATGCCCACTTACTGTACCCTTTGGCATCTCTATTTTCAGATATTTTTGTCCCACTATCGCTCCTGGTGTGTTGACTACAGCTAACTACAGGTCATTCCTATGTATACAATACTGTACAATTATATTGCAGTGTTTAAAGCTTGTTAAACAAATACATGGTTAAATGATTAGACAGACTCCATATATGTAGTTTTTCAAATGGTGTTTATTTAAGTGCTAATGATTAAAGGGGGATGTGCAGTGGGCTGGGTTGAGGATGGAAGAAAGTCCAGGTTGTAGTCCAGTCTATTTGTATCACAGGTGCATTGTCCAAGGGGGCATAGGAAGGGGAGCAATGGCAGTTCAAGGTGGACAGGGTAACAGAGTGGGACACAAGGGGGACATTCAGGAGAGTCTTATTTCCTGGCGGGGTCTTGGCAATGTTCTCTGGCTTCTACCTGGAATGCAGGGACCGTTTGCGGGGTGGTGCTCCTTCTGCGGGGGGGGGTGCTGGTGGCCTGTTGGTCGTGTGGCAGGGCCTCCTGTCCAGTAGCGGCAGCGGATGTGGAAGGCTGTTCATTGGTTTGGCTAATGTCAGGGGCACGGTGGTGTGCCACTGCCTCCCTCGTGGTGTTGCCCATGTCAGCCAGCACCCCTGCAATGGTGACCAGGGTGGTGTTTATGTCCTTCAAGTCCTCCCTAATCCCCAGGTACTGTACCTCCTGCAGCCGCTGGGTCTCCTGCAAATTGTCCAGTATCTGGCCCATCGTCTCCTGGGAATGGTGGTATGCTCCGAGGATGTTGGTAAGTGCCTCCTGGAGAGTTGGTTCCCTGAGCCTGTCCTCCCCCTGTCGCACAGCCGCCCTCCCAGCTTCCCTGTTGTTCTGTGCCTCTGTCCCCTGAATCGTGTGCCCACTGCCACTGACCCCCAGGTCCCTGATTGTCCTGTGTTTGTGGGGTGGCCTGGGGTCCCTGTAGTGGTGGACACACTGCTGATTGACGTGTCCTGGGGAAAGAGGTATGGGCCCACCAGGTGGGTACTATGGTGGTGTTTCCTGAGGGGGGAGCCTCTGTGGTGGTATGGGACTGTGCCTGGTAACCAACTGTCCGGAGATCCCTGATGGGCCAGGTTGGTCATCCAGATCTAGGTGTCCAGAGCTGCTGTCATCACTGTGGGCCTCTTCTGGGGGTAGACTGGAGGTTGCTGGCACCTCCTTTCTGGTGACGTTGGGTGGGGGACCTGTGGAAATGTAGTGTTATTGTTTATGTGTGTGTCATCTTGTGCATGGGTGTGTTGCCATGTATGGTTGTTATTGCCCTGGCAGATTTGCATTTGAGTGAGTAGCTATTTGGTGGGCTAGGTGATTCTCTCCAGTGTGCATGCAGTGGTGATAGGTATCCAAGCAGGTCTGTGAGTGGTGTCCATGCATTGGTGTTACATGTAGGGCTTGGTATTGGGATGAGTGGGTTGTGGTGGTGGGGTATGTGGGAGGTGGTGAAGTGATGGGAGTGAGGGTAGGGGTTTGTGATGGCATGCAGATGGGGCGGTGATAGTAATGGAGATGTGACTTACCAGAGTCCAGGCCTCCTCTCGCTCCTGCCAGGCCCTCAAGATGCATGATCGCCAAGACTTGCTCCTCCCATGTTGTTAGTTGTGTGGGAGTAGGTGGGGGTCCACCGCCAGTCCCCTGTACAGCTATTTGGTGTCTTGCTGCTGTGGAATGTACCTTCCCCCGTAGGTCGTTCCACCTCTTCCTGATGTCATCCCTTGTTCTCCTGTGGTGTCCCACGGCGTTGACCCTGTCCACGATTCTCCGCCATAGCTCCATCTTCCTTGCAATGGACGTCTGCTGCACCTGTGATCCGAATAGCTGTGGCTCTACCCGGATGATTTCCTCAACCATGACCCTTAGCACCTCCTCAGAGAACCTGGGGTGTTGTTGTGGTGCAATGGGTGTATTGTGAGTGGTGTGGGTGAGGGTGTGTGGGGTGCTGTGTTGGGGTATGTGATGTGGGGTGCGTGGATGGTGTATAGGTGATAGTGGTGTGTGTCTGTGGTCTTGTCTGTGGTCTTGCTATCTCTCTTGTGGCACTTGTTTGTAATGGTAAAGGGTTGTGGGTAATGTGGGTGTGTGTTTTATAGTGGTGTGGGTGTTGTGTGTCTATGTGTGTCAGGTGTGTGTTATTCACATTTTCCAATGTGGTGTTGTTTTGTATGTGTCTGTGTATTTGAGCGCGGCGGTATGTACCGCCAGTGGTTTAGCGCCATTGAATGTCCGCCGCAGTGATTCGTGGGTCATAATGCTGCGGGCGTAGTTCTGTTGGCATGACGGTGTGGGTTTTGGTACCTCCAGTTTATCACTGACCTTTGGACTGGCGGACTTGTCTGTGTGGCTGTATAGTGAAGGATTGCTATGTGAGGGTCATAATATGGGTGGCGGTAATTCGGTGTGGCGGTGGTATGTTGGCGGCAGTCAGCATGGCGGCAAGTGGGAAGTGGAAATGCAGTGTTCACTGAAACATCAGCAATGTATTGGCGAGTTAACATCTCTTAATTCATCTTGTTCGATGTTGATGAGCAAAATTGATCAAGTTGCACAAGTATAGGTGTTGATATTTTGATGCAGGGAAGGTCAACTGTTCCACATGTAGACATTCGTCTGATTCTCTCACATTCTTTGACAGGTAATTCAAGATAACTGTCAAAGACAATGTGCAATTCTTGCAGGATGCACACTCACTTTGATATCTGTAGAACAGTCTGAACGACCTCTCTTAAGTTTTGCATGGGTGAAATCTTGAGCATTCGCCCTGGTGACATATATCCCACAACAACAGCAGTTTTCAATTAGGACACCTTTTCAAATTGGAATTATTCAGGTGAAAGTTTTTTTTTTTTTGCATGAGTGTGTGCTTCACAGGTTTGGTTGCAGCATCCCCATCAATTAATGTGTTTGCTGGAAGAAGATCATGCAAAAGAATGTCCTTGATAAATTCACCCCTTTCTTTTGCTATATATTCATCTTTCTGTGTGCTTGGGAAAGTTGTTTTTTGTATCCTGTTTTGTAGTTGCTGGTTGGACAAAACTCTTACTATGACAATTAAAGCGTGGATGTTTAGTTTTAGTCATTATCTCAAACAACTTTTTCTCTTTCTATACAAATCTCTCCTGCTTTAGTTCTGCATAAAGGTTTGATCCATTTTCTAGTAGACGTGACTTTATATCATTATACACATATTGTTTAGTCATCCAGTTGAGTAGTCGCACAGGCTCAGTCATTTCAAAGGGGTTTCCTTGCTGCTGCATCAAATTAAGAAGGCTGTCAACATGTTTATTGAAATGTTCCCTTCTGTTTCCCGAAAGTTCGTAGTGAGAAACAGTTTCACAATGGTCCATTAATTCTGAATTTGTCATCTCTCTGAAAACATTGCAAGTAGAAAGGACTTCATGGTAAACTAGCTGCCATTGAGCAACATATTCACTTTTATGTGTCTGACAGACAATTCCCATGGATCCTTTCTGTCATCTCTTGATTATCTGTTCTAGTTTCATATCTGGAGCCACAGCATTGAACCTTCCCTCTCTGTCTTTCACCACAAAGGGGGTCATTCCAACCCTGGCGGTCGGTGTTAAAGCGGCGGCCAACCCGCCAACAGGCAGGCGGTAAAAAAAATGGAATTCTGACCCTGGCGGGAACCGCCAACACAGCCCGTCACTTTAACACTCCGACCGCCACGGCGGGACAAACAAACAGCGCGGCGGTCACCACCAAAAGGCAGACGGTAGACAATGTAGCGCCCACACTATCACGACCCACCAATCCGCCACCTTTTCCGGTGCGGGAGCCCCGCCGATAAAAACACGGCAGAAACAGACTACGAACGGGAAAACGCTCACCTCTATACACTCCACGAGGAATCTGGACAGCATGGAACCCAAATTAAACATCCTACCAGCTATTGTCTACCTGCTCCTCTACCAGGAGCACGAACGCCGGTGCAGACGACAACGGTGAGTACTGCACCTACGACACAGGGGAGGGGGGAGGAGAAAAGGTTACGGGCACACACATACGCGACCCCCCCCCCCCCCCAATCCCTACACACCAATGCAGAGCAACAAGTCAGAGTGACACCCCCCAAACCCCCCGGAATAATGCAAAGACAAAATAAATTGATCATTAAAATTGAAGTATATTATAGCATATTTGAAGTTAAGTGAAATATGAAATATCTAAATAAAATATATTACAACATGAACAATATATACATAGCCCAAAAGTCCGGCACATATTGGCTACCTTCCATTGTTCGTGGGCCAATGTGCATAAACACATGGGTAAAGCCCACACACGAGACCCGATTCCATTGGAGAGAACACTGCTGGGGCATCAGATAATAAAACTACAGGCACCTCAGGGGGAAGGGAAGGGGGGGCACCTCAGCCACATGAGTCCACGACGCCAGATCCACGAGGGGCCTCCATGCCCACTGTACCATCCTGGGGAATGCAAAGCCACAGTCTCTCAAGTCTCTACAGTGGGTGGATTGCCCACTGTACCATCCTGGGGAGTGCAAAGCCACAGTCTCTCAAGTCTCTACAGTGGGTGGGTTGACCACTGTCACATCCTGGGAAGTGCAAAGCCACAGTCCATCAGGTGGATTACAGACTCCTCTGGTTATGGAGGAGGCATGTTGGCCAGAGTGCTTCGTGAAGCCCTGCCCGACACAGATCCAGCCCTGCCAATGGACCAGCGGTGCTTGACAGGAAGGGCCCAGCGGAGCGGTGCTTGACAGGAAGGGCCCAGCGGAGCGGTGCTTGACAGGAAGGGCCCAGCGGAGCAGTTCAGAGACGGCGGTGCCCAGCGGAGCGGTGCTTGAGATGAAGGGCCCAGCGGAGCGGTGCTTGAGATGAAGGGGCCTGTTCAGCGGTGCTTGTCTTGGCGGGGCCCTGTTCAGCGGTGCTTGTCACGGCGGGGCCCTGTTCAGCGGTGCTTGTCACGGCGGGGCCCTGTTCAGCGGTGCTTGTCTTGGCGGGGGCCTGTTCAGCGGTGCTTGTCTTGGCGGGGCCCTGTTCAGCGGTGCTTGTCACGGCGGGGCCCTGTTCAGCGGTCCTTGTCACGGCGGGGCCCTGTTCAGCGGTGCTTGTCTTGGCGGGGCCCTGTTCAGCGGTGCTTGTCACAGCGGGGCCCTGTTCAGCAGTGCTTGTCTTGTGTTCCTAGGGAACCAGATCTGGCCAATAATTCCCGCTCAGTCGCCATCCGACCTTTCGCTAGCGGGCCCTCCTGTGCTGGAGTCCTGGGCCCGTGGGTGTCCTCCGTCACACCCGAAATGGGGCTGGTTGGGCCCTCCTGGGCAGCTCGCCTGCTGCCGGACTTGGCCGCCCTGCTGCCCTTGCCCTCCTTCGCCGAATCTCTGGGGCCCTTGCCTCCCTTTGTGGATGTGCCAGGTGACGGTGCAAGGGTAGTGTCCTTGGGGGCAGCCGTCTCAGGCCAGTCGTGCCGGCCCTTCCCTTTTTTGGTTCTTTTCCCAGGGGGTGGGCTGGCTGTCTCCTTGCTGCTGACCGATGTTCCGGCCCTAGGAGCTGGTGGACTCCAATAGCCCTGAACTATGGTCCTAGTAGGTGCAGGGCTTGTGGTGGCTGAGGTGCTGTTTGGACTCTTACGAGATGGAGGGGGTGGGTCAGGTGATGCAAAGAGGTTAATTTTGGAGAGGAAAAACTTTTTAGGAGCAATGGGAAGGGTAGGTGCAGTGGGTATGGGAGTGGAGGAAGAGGATGTGGTTGTAGGAGAGTCAAGTGTGCTGTCTTTGGGTGCAGGTGCTTGTGACGGAGGCTGTCGTGAGGTGGATGGCTGTTGGGTGGGTGGCTGCCTGCGTTTGGAAGAGGGGGTGACAGACACACTGGGAGAGTACACAGGGGATGTGTAAATGGCAGTGGGGGTGGTGACTGCACGTGTGCGGAGTGCTCTGGTGGGTGTGCTGGTGATGGACGTACTGGCTGATGGTGGTGTGCATGCAGGTGTGAGTGGAGACGTCACAGGGAGGGAGGAGGGAGACGAGGAGGAGGGGGACACAGAGGAGGCAGTGGCTGTTGGCATGTCTGCATGTGGATGTTGCTTGTGTGAATGCTTGTGTGATCTGTGGTGCTTATGTCTGGATGAGCTGCCCTTGGGTGTTGATGTGTGTGCAGGCTGGTCTGTAGGTGTGTCTGGGATAGGCAGAGGAACAGGGGAGTGGGACTGGGTGGAGGGAGTTGGAGGAGGGAGGCTGGAGACAGGGACAATGGCTGCCGTCAGTGCTGAGGCCAGAGCGTTGAACGATCGCTGATGGGCAGCCTGACCCGAATGAATGCCCTCCAGGTATGCATTGCTCCGATGCACCTCCCTTTCCACCCCCTGGATGGCATTCAAAAGGGTAGACTGCCCAACAATGAGCGTCTGGAGGAGGTCAATGATCTCCGCACTGAGGGCAGCAGGGGTAACTGGGGCAGGGCCTGAGGTGCCTGGGGCGAAGGAGATGCCCGGCTTCCTGGCCGAGCGGGCACGGGGCGAACGCTGAGGGGCTGCTGGGAGGGCGGAGCTGGTGCGCTGGGTGGCGGCTGAACCTGTTGTTGCGGTGGGCACGGATGTTGCCGCCACCACAAGGGAGCTTCCGAGGACGTGTCGGTGTCGCTGACATCTCCACGGGTCCCCGTTGTGGAGCTCCCCTCGCCCTCCGTCTCAGTGGTGAACTCGGAGTCGGTTGCAGGGCCCTCCGGGGCCATGTGAGATGCAGCTCCCTCGTGCGCCGATGCCACTTCTCCTCCGCCTGATGATGCTAATGCACACATGAACAGGAAAACCAAAACAAAGGGGGGGGAGAAGAAAGAAAGACATGTTGAGTGCATGCATTGGCAGCACCGTTGGCGGAGAGGACAGACACAGAAGCCCCCTGCACTACTCCGCACACTCGGGGTACACTACTCAATTATTGTGACTTGGCCTACAAGTCTATGGAGGACAACTGCACACATAGGTGAGCCCGGGCCATGGATAGCTGTACTTAGCACCCTACAGAGGTGGGGGGCGGGGGCACAGGGCCATGCCTAACGGAGGGGCCTAGCCTACAGAAACCGCCCTTGCCTAGAGATAGCCACAGCCCTCCTCCCCCACCCAGACACCTCCACTGTGCGCTAATATAGCAGAATGTGCTGAGACTCACCCCCTTGTGTCTGCTGTGATGTCCTCACGTGCCCATCCAAATCGGGGTAGGCCACCGCCAGGATCCCGGACATCAGGGGGGTCAATTGCCGTGTGGCACCCCTCCTAGGTTGGGAGGCCATCCCCAGCAGAGCCTCGGCAGTCTTTCTGCTCCCGCGGCAGATGTCCTCCCACCTCTTGCGGCAGTGGGTACCCCGTCTGTTGTGGACCCCCAGGGTCCGGACGTCCTTGGCGATGGCACGCCAAATGTCGATCTTCTGATGGGCGCTGACCTATGTGACATGTACAGGGTGGGAAAAGAAATATCATCACTTTTCTGCATGGTCGATGTGAGTGACCCCCCCTCCCCAACCTTGCCATGTGGCACATGCTCTCATCTGTTGTGCGTTGCATTCCTCATTCGCTCCCCTCCCCACCATCTTACATCCACCCCACTCAACACAGGCATAGCCCATACAACCTGCTCCCTGTGTACTTACCTGTTGGTCTGGAGGACCGTAGAGTAGCGCATACTGGGGGAGGACCCCATCAACAAGTTTCTCCAATTCCTCAGATGTGAAGGCAGGGGCCCTTTCCCCAGTCGCAGCAGCCATTGTCTCTTCCAGACCGAGGTCACAGCAGCACTTGCAGTATAGGTCCTCTCCTGTGGATGATCAGGTCTCGAGTGATTAAGCAGATAGAAAATGGCGGTCACGCCCGCGGCGGTGCGTACCGCGGCGGTGCGTACCGCGACCGCCGGCGCACTTCGTCATTGGCTCATGAGACCCATAGGGTTCAATGTTAACCAATGCTGCTTTGCGCCACGGTCTTCAACCGCCTACCGCCACGGTGTGCCACGCCAGCGCATTGTCCTCACATCCCATTGTCACACTTCACAGGTCAGGCAGCCGCCATTTCAAGGGCCCACATGGCTTAATTTCTACAGCGTCACACAGGCCTAGGCCTTGCATTGCCAATCATACAAGCCATTCAATGCATAGCGAATCGTGTACTGTGCAAGCTGTGGTTACGTACCTGTGGGTTGCTTGACTCTGTGCTCCATGTTGTCCTTCCTAGGCACCGTCCGCTGGGACTTGTGAGGAGATGGAGGAATCCTCCCGTGTGCAGACCGCTGGTGGACCTGTCGACAATGGAAGAAAGACATGTCATACTGACATACAGACTTGACCGAGCCACTATGCAGGAACTGTGTGCCCAGCTGGAGCCAGACCTGATGTCCCCCATTCGCCAACCCACAGGGATTCCCCCTCTGGTGCAGGTTCTGTCAGTACTCTATTTTTTGGCAAGTGGATCATTCCAAACAACAGTGGCCATATCATCAGGGATGTCTCAGCCTATGTTTTCTAAGGTTTTGGCCAGAGTGTTGTCTGCCCTGATGAAATAAATGCGGAGCTACATTGTTTTCCCTGAGGTGGGCGATTTGGCTACAGTGAAGGGTGATTTCTATGCCCTTGGACATATCCCCAACATCACTGGTGCCATTGATGGGACTCATGTGGCTTTGGTTCCCCCCAGTGAAAGTGAGCAGGTGTACAGGAACAGAAAAAGTTATCATTCGATGAATGTCCAGGTGGTCTGTTTGGCTGACCAGTACATCTCCCATGTAAATGCCAAGTTCCCTGGGTCAGTGCATGACGCGTACATCATGCGAAATAGCAGCATCCCTTATGTGATGGAACAGCTACAGAGACACCGTGTGTGGCTAATAGGTGACTCTGGTTACCCCAACCTGTCGTGGCTACTTACCCCAGTGAGGAATCCCAGGACAAGGGCAGAGGAACGCTACAATGAGGCCCATGGGCGAACTAGGAGGATTATAGAAAGAACCTTCGGCCTCCTGAAGGCCAGGTTTAGGAGCCTGCATATGACAGGTGGATCCCTAATGTACTGACCAAAGAAGGTGTGCCATATCATCGTGGCCTGCTGTATGCTTCACAACCTGGCTTTGCGACGCCAGGTGCCTTTCCTGCAGGAGGATGGTCCAGATGGTGGTGTTGTAGCAGCTGTGGAGCCTGTGGAGAGTGAAGAGGAGGAAGACGACGGGGACGACACAGACAACAGGGACACAGTGATACAACAGTATTTTCAGTAGCACACAGGTACGAATCAACCACGCCATTTTCCATTTACTTAAAGTCTCCTGCCTCTCTACTGTCTGAGTTTCCCCCCAGTTCCTGTTAACTGAGTTGTGACTTTCCCTTCCGTTTTCAGAGCTGTGGGCCCCACTGCGTGACCTCTGCTTTGTTTGCCCATGGACTACAGCTGTGTGACAGTGGTATGTTGTCATCACAATGTAACTGAACATTTTTGCACCGTTATGTCTAATACATTTGTTCAAAATACAAGCAGACTCCGGATTTTTTAAGTGCAATAAGTGATTTTATTAAAGTGCTACATTTAGGAACATGATTGTAAAACGGTGATGGGTGATGGTGGAGTAATGTCCATGGCAGAGTCCAGTTTTCAGTCTCACAGGTGCATTGTCCATATGCCTGTGGAAGGATGGAGCAGGGGCAGTTCAAGGTTGGACAGGGTGACAATGTGGGACAGTGGGATGACATCAGGGGGTATCGTTTGCTGGCGGGGGTCTTGGCTTCCTACTCTGTCTTCTTGTGAGATCTCAGGGACCGCTTGCGGGGTGGTTCTTCTTCTGCAGGAGGTGGGGTTCTGGTGGCCTGTCGTTGTGTGGGGGCCTCCTGTCCACTAGCGCAGGCGGAGGTGGTAGGCTGTTCCTGGTCCAGGCTAGTGACAGGGGCCCTTTGTGGTGCCACATGGTCCCGCAATGTGGTGACTATCTGCTTAAGGGCCACGACAATGGTCCCCATTGCGGAACTAATGTTCCTCAGTTCCTCTCTGAACCCCATGTACTGTTCCTCCTGCAGTACCTGGATCTCCTGGAACCTGGCCAGTACCGTAGCCATCGTCTCCTGGGAGTGGTGGTATGCTCCCATGATGGAGGAGAGGGCCTCTTGGAGAGTCGGTTCCCTGGGCCTGTCCCCCCCCTGTCGCACAGCAGCCCTCCCAGTTCCCCTGTTTCCCTGGGCCTCTGTCCCCTGGATGGTGTGCCCACTACCACTGCCCCCAGGTCCCTGTTGTTGTTGGGGTGGTGGGTCAACCTGGGTGCCCTGTAGTGGTGGACACACCGCTGATTGACGTGACCTGGAGACAGAGGCATGGGCCCGCTGGGTGGGAGCTGCACTGGTGTTCCCAGAGGGGGTTAGGTCTGGTGTAGCCTGTGGCTGTCTGTGGGGAACCAACTGTCCCGAGGTCCCCGATGGGCCGAGCTGGTCATCTGGGTCCAGGGAGACAGAGCTGCTGTCATCACTGGGGGCCTCTTCTGGGGGTGGGATGGACATCTCTGGACCCTCCGTGGCGGTGTGGTGGCGTTCGGGTCCTGCAGGGGTATAAGAGTATGGTTATTGCTTCTGTGTGTGGCATTTCGTGTAATGGGTGGGTGGCCGTGTACCCCAGTGCTGGCATTCCCTTGTGGGGGCTTTTGTGACAGTGGCTTGTGGGGGTGATGGGTGTGTGCAGTGGGCATGCTTTGTTGATGGGTGTCCATGCTTTGGGGACGCATGCAGGGCTAGGTTTTGGGATGGGTGGGTTGTGATGGTGAGCCATTTACAAGGAGTTGGTGTGATGGGGGTGGGGGTGAGGGTGGGGGTATGATTTGGCATGCAGGTGGGGGGAATGAAGTAGTGGAGATTTGACTTACCAGAGTCCATTCCTCCGCCTACTCCTGCGAGGCCCTCAGGATGCAGGATGTGCAAGACTTCCTCCTCCCATGCTGTGAATTCTGGGGGAGTAGGTGGGGGTCTGCCGCCAGTCCGCTGTACCGCGATGTTGTGCCTTGATACCATGGAACGCACCTTCCCCCGTAGGTCGTTCCACCGCTTCCTGATGTCGTCCCGATTGCGTGGATGCTGTCCCACAGCGTTGACCCTGTCCACTATTCTGCTCCATAGCTCCATCTTCCTGGCAATGGTGGTGTGCTGCACCTGTGCCCCGAAGAGCTGGGGCTCTACACGAACTATTTCCTTCACCTTGACCCTGAGTTCTGCGTCAGAGAACCTGGGGTGTCTTTGGGGTGCCATGGGGTGGTGTGGATGAGGTGAGGAGTGGTGTATGTGTTGTAGAGTGTGGTGAGTGTGGTGGTGTATGGTGTTTTGTGCGTGGAAATTGTGTGGGTGATGTTGTGATTTGCCTCTGTGTGATGGTCTACTCTATGCTGTGCTGTCTCTCTCTGTCCTTCAGTCGCAATTGTGGTCGTAAGGGTTTGTGGGTGATGTGGGTGTGTGTTTTATATTTAATAGGGTGTGTGGGAGTGGTGTGTATGTGTCTCAGGTGTGTGTATTTTGGATTGTCCAATGTGGTAGTGTTTTGTAAAGGTGTGTGGAATACCGTGGTTGAAAGACCGCTGCGGGGATTTGTGGGTCGGAATGGCATGGGCGTATTTCTGTTGGCGTGACGGTGGAGGTTTGGTCATCGCCAGTTTTGCTCTGGCCGTTGATGTGGCGGACTTTTGTTGATGTCGGGTTTTTGGCAGTTTGCCAGTTGCGGGTCAGAATGACCGTGGCGGTTTACCGCGACCGCGGCGGTGTTATGGCGGTCTTCTGACCGGCGGTAAGCGCCTTTTACCGCCGAGGTCAGAATGACCCCCAAAATGTCTTTGGATGATTATTCTGTAGAGGTATTTTTTTTCTACCTCTAGCTTCTTCACTCTTTACAAATACCAAGACCCAAATCTGAGGTAGTTTATGCAACTGAATTTGTGAAACAAGCAATCAGTGACTCCACAATCTTCATTTGCAGCTCCCAATCGCCTTCCCGATCAGCATGTACCAAGTTCTTCACTAGAGTTATCATGTTTAAAACAATTTCCCCGTACTTGCAAAGCTTTGATTTTTCTTCAAATTCTTTGACAAACTCTAGGAACTTGGTTTTCAGGTTTTCTGAACTGTGTATTGAACATTGGCTGGCCTTGCATTATGTCTTTTGAATAAAGTGCATCCTGTGCCTTGGTCAGTTCTCAGATAAGATATGCTAAACCTAGTTTGTCATTCTTGTTTTAGAAAGCATTCCAATGCAATGTTTCTATAGTCTCAGATATAATGACCTTGTAACAAACATAATGAATTCCGCTCAATAATGACTGGACAGTTTTGCTTCCAAAGATTCCAACCTCAATAAGTGCATCTTCTATGCCACATCTACTAAGATAACTTCCTGCACACCTCAATACAACTTTTGTCATGTGTAAAACGCCCACCATTGAATAAAGATCATCAAATTCTACTGGATTGCTCATACAAATGTCAGCTACAATACAGAAAACACCTTCATCACAGAAAATTGGCAGGATAGGCTGGTCTTCAAGCTGAGCACAAACATTTTGGATTTTTTTAGAACTGTGTATACTGTTGATAGTTTAAGACTGGAGATGGTATTACTGATAAACACCCAACCTTCTTCAGTGAGACAGTATTTTGAGAGATTAGAGAATTAACGGCAGCCCATGTATAACTGGCTTTTCTTCATCCTTCAGTCCACCTTGAATAAGCGACCTGATAAATTCAGTTAAATCAGCTGTGCGGACTGCACCGTCGGGTAGAAGAAGATCCATGTCCTCAGACACTTTGAAACTTTCTGGTAGACTGAGACATGTTAATGGCTTGTAGTGATTTCGCACACAATAGCAAGGCAGTTGGGTTATAAGTTTGCAGCTTTGTTTGTTTATGCCCACCGCTGACACAGCTTGTTTTCTAGCAACTACTTCATTGGTACAGTCTTGAAAAAGCACCATGGCAGTATCATGTATGCTGGACGTTCCAGACATAGAAGAGCTGTCTTCAAAATCAAAATGATCAAGAGCAGCAATTGTAAATCCTTTCCTGGTAAACTGAGTTGGAGGTGGTGTGCTATCGGATCCACAAGCTTTTACACCATTTCTATTCACTGAAGTAATTAGCTCTCTACTTTTGCACTGGTCATAGATTGCATGGGCAGTCCTCATGTGTAGCAGAGTTTTGTTTTTGCCGTGATGTAATTCATAAAACATGATTTGGAAAAGACAGTACATATGAATACCATTAGATTGTTGGTTCATGGGATTGTGTTCTATTTCTTCGCTTATATCTTCAAAGCCATCATCGATGTTGTTAGTTTCTGTTCCGAACTCAAGACCTTTAGTTTGTAACAGTTTTGCTTTGCTGATATTAAACAATGACATAAAAAACGTTAAGACAACATCAGGCATTTTTGTTGACTCCCATGATTTGCGGCGCTCTAGGGCATCATAAGACTTGTCATTAGGTCCAAAATCTAAATCTATTAGGATGTTTCTTAAAATGGTTCCTGCTGATTTTACTGCATCCTGTGATCTTATTTTGGCAGCAAGAACTTCAGGCATCAAATCAGCTGAGAACACCATAAGTGGCTCATTGTTTTTGTTGAACTGACAAAAATGAATTCTGTCATTAAACATTCTCACCAGAAAAATCTTAATTTCATTATTATGGATCAATACAGTTTAATCAATGTTGACCATTAGTTCTCTGATTTCATTGAGCGTGAACCTGTAGTCAGCAATCAACAGTGGCTTTAAGACTTAGGTCCTCATTACAACCTTGGCGGTCGGTGTTAAAGCGGCAGTAATACCGCCAACAGGCTGGCGGTAAAAAAAGGGAATCACGACCATGGCAGAAACCGCCAACACAGACAGCCACTTTAACACTCCGACTGCCATGGTGGTAGAAACAAACACCGCGGCGGCAACCGCCAGAAGACAGGTGGAAGACAATATCCCGCCCACTGTATTACAAGGCACCAATCCGCCAGATTTTCCGGGGTGGTACCAATGCCATCAAAAGCACAGCGGAAACAGTACACAGAAGGGAAACCACTCACCTCTAGACACCCAACGGGGAACCAGGACGCCATGGAGCCCGAGTTACAGGTGCGACCAATGTTGGTTTACCTACTCTTCTATCAGGATCATCAAAGACGGCGGCGACGACCACAGTGAGTACTGCACCCAGTACACAGGGGAGGGGGGAGGAAAAAGAGAGTGACACAAACACGCAACATGCAACACGCAACACCCCCACCTTCACCCCCAACCCCATACACACAAATACATGCAGCAACATTACATATACACCCCATAACCCACTGGAAGAAAGCAAGGACAAAATGAACTGAGTTGAACAAGTGTAATAATTGAAAATACAGATACGGAAACAGGTCTGTAACAGATCATTATATACAAATCTGTGCAGCAACTACACAAGTCTGGATAGTGTTCCATTCATTGTCCGTGGACCAGTGGTCCCAAAATGCATGGGCGAAGCCCACATATGATACCTGCCTCAAAACGGAGAAAACACTGCAGGGGCATCAGGTCGAAAAAAACATAGGCACCTCAGGGGGAAGGGGAGGGGGGCACCTCAGCCGGATGATGGGACGATGCCACTGCTCCACAAGGGTCTACATGCCCACTGTTTGCTCCTGGGTAGTGCAAGCCACAGTCTCACAAGTCTCTCAAGTGTGTGGTTTGCCCACTGATTGGCCCTGGGAAGTGCAGAGCCACAGTCTCACAAGTCTCTCAAGTGTGGTTTGCCCACTGATTGGTCCTGGGGAGTGCAAAGCCACAGTCTCACAAGTCTCTCAAGTGGGTGGTTTGCCTACTGCTTGGACCTGGGGAGTGCAAAGCCACAGTCTCACAAGTCTTTCAAGTGGGTTCACTGCCCACTGCTTGGTCCTGGGGAGTGCAAGGCCACAGTCTCTCCAGTGGATGTATATCTCCACTGGTTCTGGAGGGGGCATTGTGCCCAGAGTGCTTCATCCTGCCAAGGACTAGAGTATTGGATGTATCCCTCCACTGGTTCTGAAGGGTGCTTGGTGTCCATAGTGCTTCATCCTGCCAAGTACTGGGGTAGTGGATGCTGTTCTCCACTGGTTCTGGAGGGGGCTTTGTGTCCAGAGTGATTCATCCTGCCAAGGACTGGAGTAGTGGATGTATCTCTCCACTGGTTCTGGAGGGGGCTTGGTGCCCAGAGTGCTTCATCCTGCCAAGGACTGGGGTAGTGGATGCTGTTCTCCACTGGTTCTGGAGGGGGCTTTGTGCCCAGAGTGCTTCATCCTGCCAAGGACTGGGGTAGTGGATGTATCTGTCCACTGGTTCTGGAGGGGGCTTGGTGCCCAGAGTGCTTCATCCTGCCAAGGACTGGGATAGTGGATGTATCTCTCCACTGGTTCTGGAGGGGGCTTGGTGCCCAGAGTGCTTCTTCCTGCCAAGGACTGGGGTAGTGGATGCTGTTCTCCACTGGTTCTGGAAGGGGGCTTGGTGCCCAGAGTGCTGCACATGGTGTGTGGCAGTTCCCATTCCAGCCCCTGGGTGTCAGAGCCACGAGATGTCCTGGGAACTGGTAGCATGATACTCCATGGAGGCAGAGACACACTCCACCCTGCGGCGACATAGCCTGCCAACTGCTGGTACTGCCAGTGCTGGTTGTGGTGCCTCATGTACTCTGTGCAGGGTCCAGGTCGTCTCCTGCAGCCTCGGATGACTGCCCACTGGGGATGATGGTCATGTCGGCTGTGGTGGCACTGTCTGAGCACGTCGCAGGGCAGGTGGCGGTTGTTGCGGCAGTGTCAGCGGCGGAGATGCTGGCGGTGCTGCATGTGTCAGCACCTGTGGAGGGGGACAGCAGGACGTCTCCTGCAGCCTTGGATGGCTGCCCACTGGGGATGAGCTGCAACCCACATGGCCCTGGAGGGTGGATGTACGGAGTCTGAAGGCACCAGTGGGATGGAGGGCGAGGGGAACTCCAGGACGGGGACAGGAGGAGACACCAGCAACAGCGACTCCTCCTCTGACGGGAGCTCCCTTGCGGTGGCGCCCACCGCAACAACAGGTACAGCCGCCACCCCCCCACCAGCACTGCCGTCCCTGCAGCCCCTCATCGAGTTTCCCGTGCCGCTCACCCAGGAGGGTGGGCAGCTCCTTCGTCCCAGGCACCTCAGGCCCTGCCCCAGTCAGCTCTGCTGCCCTCAGTGAGGAGGCTATTGACCTCCTGAGATCCCTCACTGTGGGGCAAGCAACCATTTTGAATGCCATCCAGGGTGTTGGAAGGCATTTGCAGCAAACAAATGAATACCTGGAGGGCATTCATTCTGGCATGGCAGCCCAACAGAGAGCATTTCTGGCTCTGGCCTCAGCACTGATGGCAGCCATTGTCCCTGTGTCCAGCCTCCCCCCTCCAACTTCCACTACAAAGACCCAATCCCCTGTACCTCAGCCTATCCCAAGCTCACCATCAGACCAACATGCACACTCATCAACACACAAGAGTGGACATGGCAAACATAAGCACCTCACATCCCACAGGCACTCACACAAGCACCATCCCCATGCAGACACAACAACATCCACTGCCTCCACTTTGGCACCCTCCTCCACGTCCTCCTCCTTCCTCCCAGTCTTGTCTCCATTCACACCTGCATGCACTACATCCTCAGCCACTACCTCCATCACCAGCACGCCCATCACCACACACCGCTCACGTCCAATCACCACCCCCACTACCATGCATACGTCCCCTATGTCCTCTCCCAGTGTGTCTGTGAGCCCTCCTCCCAAAGTACACAAACGCCAGCACACACCCACTCAATAGCCATCCACCTCACAACAGCCTCCAGCCCATGCACCCTCACCCAAACTCAGCAGACGTACACCTCCTACAACCACTACCTCTTCCTCCACTCCCAAACCCCCTCCATCTTCCCATCCCAGTGTGTCTAAAAAACTTTTCCTGGCTAACATTGACCTCTTCCCTACACCTCCCCCCCCCGTCCTTCCCCTAGGGCCAGGATGTCCAGATCCCAGCACCTCAGCCACAAATTCATCGTCCAGTGTGGTCCCTGCAAGTTCGGGAACATCGAAGGCTGCACACATCAGGGCAGCCAGTGTGCCACCTAGTGAGGCCAAGGATCACCCTATTCCGCCACCTGCCAAGGTGAAGAGGGGGACAACATGCCGTAGGGAAAAGCCGCACCAACCACCCAGTAAGGCCGCCTCAAAGACAAAAGAGGACAGTGCCAAGGTCCCAGCAGCGACTTCCAATGTGGGGAAGGGACACAAGGCTAAAGGGAAGGCAGCTCAGAGCACAGAGCCTCCAGGTGAGGGACTGGTGACACCCCTTCTGCAAGACAGAACAGCAACCTGTACGTTGGTGGCCACCACCGCAACCACCGCCACCGCCACCTGCATGCCCACCTGCACTGCCACCTGCACGCCCACCTGCACATCAGCTGCCTCTGCTACAGTCCCCAGCATCATCCCCAGTGGGCAGCCATCCGAGGCTGCAGGAGACACTCCGGTGCCACTGCTCCTCCGCCAGATGATGCTAATGCACACAAGGACAGGGTGACAAAACAAAAAGGGGGGGAAAGACAGTGGAGACACATGGTCAATGCCTGCAACAACACCACAGTTGGTGGGCACAACACACAGGGAGCAGCCCTATGCACTAGGCCATGCACTGACCGTTCAGGGGAAAATCACATGCCCATGGGGGACTGTGCCTAGACCCATTTGATGCACACCTGGAACCCACAGGAGCCTGACTAGGTGTAGAGGGCCACTACCACTTTTGGGGTTGGACTGGCACTGAGCCTGCCTAACAATGGATCTACCCTGGCATGTTTGCCTTGGCCTAGGGGAACCCACAGCCCACTTCCCCCACCCAGAAACCTCATAAAGTGCGCAGAGTCAGCTGCATGAGACTGTACTCACCCCCATGTGGATGCTGTGATGCCCTCAAGTGCCCAACCAACTCCGGATATGCCACTGCCAGGATCCGGTACATCAGGGGGGTCATGGTATGACGGGCACCCCTTCCACGTTGGGAGGCCATCCCCAGCTGGGCCTCCGCCGTCTTCTTGCTCCATCGGTGCAGGTTCTACCATCTTTTGCGGCAGTGGGTGCTCCGTCTATGGTAGACCTCCTGGGTATGCACATCCTTGGCGATGGCACACCAAATACCCTTCTTCTGGTGGGTGCTGACCTAAAGGAAAGGTGAAGTAAGAATGGATTTAACTCCCCCGTCCGGTTCTTCTTACTCATTGGCCACAACCTCCCACCCTGGCCCACAAACACATACACTGATCATCCTCACATGCTGACCTCTGCCCACCCCCCACCTCTATCTTCCATCGACGCCACTCCATATATTCATGTCCCATCCATCATGCTCACAGCGTATTCACCTGTTTGTCTGGGGGACCGTAGAGTTGCGTGTACTGGGGGAGGACCCCATCCACCAGTTTCTCCAACTCCTCCGCAGTGAAGGCAGGAGCCCTTTCCCCAGACACTGTAGCCATTGTCGGTTCCAGACTCAGGTCACAGCAGCACTTGCAGTGTAGGTCCTCTCCTGTTGAAGGTCAGGTAGTAAGTGAGTGAACAGATAGAAAATGGCGGTCACGTCTGCGGCAGTACGTACCGTCACCGCAGGCGTACATCATCATTGGCTCCTGGGACCCATAGGGCCCAATGATAACCAATGCTGAATTGCGCCGCGGTCTTCGTCCACCTACCGGAACGCTGCACAACGCCAGCGCAGTTACCTCATTTCCCCTTGTCCTTCCTTACAGGTCAGGCAGCTGCCATTTCAGGGGGCCACATGGCAGGGCAACTAACTGCGTCACAGCACTTTTGAGCAGGACTACGGACATACAGCTCAAAACACCGATTACATCACATTTGTTCAAAACACCCTTGTGCAAGCTATGTGGTGTATGACCCTCTGCTCACCCTTCTCCTCCATAGGGCACGTCCGCTGGGGCAGATGATGAGATGGCGTCATCCTCCGGTGTACAGACCCCTGGTGGACCTGTCGACAATGGAAGACAGACACATCAAGTCATTATCACCTACAGACTTGATTGTGCCGCAATCCATGAACTGTGTGCCCAATTGGAGCCAGACCTGATGTCAGCTATCCGCCATCCCACAGGAATCCCCCCTCTAGTGCAGGTCCTGTCAGTACTCCATTTCCTGGTCAGTGGTTCCCTTCAAACAACAGTGGCCATGGCATCAGGGATGTCACAGCCAATGTTCTCTAATGTGTTGTCCAGAGTGTTGTCTGCCCTGCTGAAATGCATGCGCAGCTACATCGTTTTCCCCCAGGTGGAGGATCTGCCCACAGTGAAAGATGACTTCTATGTCCTGGGACATATCCCCAACATCATTGGGGCAATTGATGGTACACATGTGGCATTTGTCCTCTGCCCCCTCCCCCCCGCAGGAAGGAACAGGTGTACAGAAACCGCAAAAGCTACCATTCTATGAATGTGCAGATGGTGTGTTTGGCAGACCAGTACATCTCCCATGTGAATGCCAAGTATCCTGGCTCTGTGCATGACGCTTACATTTTGAGGAATAGTAGCATCCCTTATGTAATGGGGCAACTCCAGAGGCACCGTGTGTGGCTAATAGGTGAGCCAAAGGTCCCAACACAGTTTACATAGGTGTCTGGTTATGGTAGAGCCCCTAAGGGTTGGTGTATGTCTCACAGCTGTCCTTCGATATTTGCAGGTGACTCTGGTTACCCCAACCTGTCATGGCTACTGACCCCAGTGAGGAATCCCAGGACAAGGGCAGAGGAATGCTACAATGAGGCACATGGGTGAACTAAGAGGATAATTGAGTGTACTTTCAGCCAGGTTCCGGTGCCTCCATCTGACAGGTGGCTCCCTCTACTACTCACCTAAGAAGGTGTGCCAGATAATTGTGGCATGCTGTATGTGGCACAACCTGGCTTTGCGACGCCAGGTGCCTTTTCTGCAGGAGGATGGGCCTGATGTTGGTCTTGTGGCAGCTGTGGAGCCTGTGGACAGTGAAGAAGAGGAGGCAGAAGAAGAAGATATAGACAACTGAAACAACATCATCATGCAATACTTTCAGTGAGACACAGGTAAGAGACTGGCACTGCTCCTCTCATATCATACTACTGTAGGACATTGCATGATTCTGGCTTTTTACCTCTGTGTATGGACCCTGACAGTTCAATTTGACTTTCCATTTTACAGATCTGTGTACCACTTTCTGCCTTCTGCTATGTCTACTGCTGTCCAACATCTGTCTAACATTGGTATGTGAAAATGAATATTGACATTGCTATTTTTCAGATAGGTTGCAATTACACATATGTGAAAGTACAGATGACTCCAGCTTGCTTTGTGATTCAAGGGTGTTTATTTCTGTGTTAATAAGTGGAGGGGGCTGTGCAATGGGCTGGGGTGATGGTGGAGGAATGTCCATGGTGGAGTCCAGTCTATTGGTATCACAGGTGCATTGTCCAAGGGGCCATAGGAAGTGGAGTAATGGCAGTTCAAGGTGGACAGGGTAACAGAGTGGGACAGAAGAGTGACAATCAGGAGAGCCTTATTTCCTGGCGGGGTCTTGGCAATGTTCTCTGCCTTGTTCCTGGATCTCAGGGACCGTTTGTGTGGTGGTTCTCTTTCTGCAGGGGGTGGGGTGCTGGTGGCCTGTTGGTCCTGTGGCGGGGCCTCCTATCCATAAGCACTGGCGGAGGTGGAGGGCTGTTCATCGTTCAGGCTAATGTCAGGGGCCCGTTGGTGTTCCACTGGGTCCCTCTTGGTGTTGACCAGGTCTGCCAGCACCCCTGCAATGGTGACCAGGGTGTTGTTAATAGACTTTAAGTCCTCTCTGATCCCCAGGTAGTGTTCCTCCTGCAGCCGCTGTTTCTCCTGAAACTTGGCCAGTACCGTGCCCATAGTCTCATAAGAATGATGGTATGCTCCCATGATGTTGGAGAGTGCCTCGTGGAGAGTGGGTTCCCTGGGCCTGTCCTCCCCCTGTCGCACAGCAGTCCTCCCTGCTTCCCTGTTGTGCCTCTCTCCCCTGAACTGTGTGCCCACTGCCACTGACCCCAGGTCCCCGATTGTCTTGGGTTGGTGAGTTTGCCTGGGGTCCCTGTAGTGGTGGACACACTGCTGATTGACGTGTCCTGGGGACAGAGGGATGGGCTCGCTGGGTGGGTGCTGTGGTGGTGTTTCCTGAGGGGGGAGGTTCAGTGGTTGTTTGTGACAGTGGCAGGGGAACCGACTGTCCTGAGGTCCCTGATGGGCCAGGCTGGTCATCTTGATCCAGGCGTGCAGAGCTGCTGTCATCACTGTGGGCCTCTTCTGTGGGGGGGCTGGATATGTCTGGTACCTCCTGTCCGGTGACGTTGGGTAGGGGTCCTGTGGGGGTGGTAAATGCATAGTTATTGTATCTGTGTGTGCCATCTTGTCCAATGTGTGAGTTACCCTCTACTCCTGTGCTTGGCTTATTGTCTTTGGCCTTGTGTGATTGTTAATTTTGGGGCCTGGGTGAGTATTTGTACTGGACATGCTTTGGTGATGGGGGTCCATGCATTGGTGTAACATGCAGGGCTTGGTATTGGGATGTGTGGATTGTAAGAGTGGGGTATCTGTGAGGTGTTGGGGTGATGGGTGTGAGGGTTGGGCTTGGAGTTTGTGATGGCATGCAGGTAGGGTGGGGGGGTAGAGTAGTAAATATTTGCCTTACCAGAGTCCATTCCTCCTGCTACTCCTGTGAGGCCCTCAGGATGCATGATCGCCAAGATTAATATCTGATCCTCTTCAGTTTCACTCTTTTGTGAACTTCATCTTACCATATTTCTGCAGCATCTCAACCCCTCCTATGTCCAGCCAGCCAAAGTTGATGTTAGCATTTCTTTCAGATTAGTTTGGCATATAACACATTTTTCTTTCTTGAAGAAGTCCTCAGATTTTGTAGTTAGCAACACTTTGTCAGGAGGTGAAGATCCTCTGCTACCACCTGCTTTGCTCAAGTTTATAATTTTGAATCAACTGAAAAACTGAAACAAAAACAATATTAAAATAAATTACCAATGTGATGGCTAAAACACAGTATTAGAGAGCCATCATTTTGGAAAATGGTGGAAGAGTAGCTCTGAGGTGTTATTTTATGTCCCTACAAGGCTACCTGACCCCCAAAACCTATGTTTTTATACCGAAATTAAGTATAAAGGTCTCAGGGTTCCAGAAAAATTACATCATCAATGCAACACATCTGCCATTTTTAAAAATTTCATCCAGAAAACTTTGGCCTGGATTAGCAATGTCTACTCAAGCTAAATGACTTCTCTAATGATACAAAACCACAAATAAAAAATGAAAGTCTCTGGACAACATGTTAAGGGACCAGGACTAGAAAAGTGTGTGTGCACAGCTGTGTGTGCCCAGGAATCATTTGATGGGCCAGTTCTGACAAATGGCCTCTTAAGCACTTCAAACACTTTAGCACTTTGGCGCATTGCACTTTGTTTAATGGTATTTTACCTCCAGTTGAAAGAGGATGTGAATGATCAGACCTCTAACAGATTGAGCAAGAATGGGCATATAAGGCAGCTGGAGAGTTTCTTAGAGAATATGTGTTGTGGTGTATGCCCGATTTCCTTTTGCAGGTTGAGCTTGGATGCATGGGTTTCTAAGCACTTCAAACACTCAAGAACATTTGGATATTGCACTTTATCAAATGGCACTTTATTGTTGAAAGAGCAATTATATAGGCTGTTGAAATTTGTTAAGATGCTATAAAGATGTCGAAATAGCAGTTAGCAGTTTGTGCCTTCCTGAGTGAGGTACATTTCAGGTTTTTCGGGCTCAGCAATGTCATAGCGACACATCTTAGTTGAACCTTTGCACTCTAACACTGACGGAAGTTTACTTAGTTGCAGCTGTGGGAAAGATGGCACACTGGTCTGTAATATATCAATAGTTTATCCTTCTCTGTCCCCAACAATGTGTGGAAGGTAAATACACATTTATGAGGATACAGCACAATGTTTTGAAAATAGTTTCCTACAATGCTAATTACCTAAATTACAAGGGAAAGGGCATGGCAGTTGAGGACTGGATGAAAAGGGTCATTCCCCCAACCCAGTCTTGCTTTAGGAGACCCATTTTAGAGAAGGGGGGGAAGCCATGCTTTGTGATGTTTAGGAATCGAGCCGGATTTGTATGTCTATCAAATGCCACGGCAGCCCACAAAGGGGTAGCTATATATGTTAAGAAATGTATTATATATTTGCATAAGCACTTTACAGGCTGACAAACAGGGGAGGTGGGCAGTGGTGAGTGGAATAATAAACAACAATCGAATCTGTGTCGCCACAATCCATGCTCCTATTGTAGATGACCCAGCCCTGCTGTCATAACTTTTTCAGGTCTTGTAACCTATCCCTGGTAAATTATTCCTGGGAGGGGATTTTAATTTACTTCTAAACCTGATATTAGAGTCATCCACAATTACTCGAAAATAGAACAAACGACAGTCTGCCAAACTTTTACTTGATTATATGAAAGTTCTGAATTTGGTGGACGGTTGGCAAAATATATATATACTTCCAGGCGCAAATTCACTTGTTTCTCAGAACAGTATAAGTCTGCAGCAAGGTTGGATTATTTTTTTACTCTCGGGAAGTGGCATTAATGGGTTTATGCACATGTGCCAGATGGGTTTTCAGACCACCTCTTAGCAGCCATCTCAGTAATGAGGCCGCAGCTTGATAAGTCAGGGCTTTCAGAAGGGTCAAGTTAGAAGATGAGGCTTGCTCTAAAGATATCGAGGTTGAGATTGACCACTGCTTTAACTTTTAGGCTAATCAGCATGCAGCTAGTTTAGGAATTGTATGCAACGTGTTTAAAGCAACCATATGTTCTTGTATTGCCAAAAAAAGCTGTTTTTTAAAATAAATCTTCAAATACATAATTAGACATTCATTTGATGTACTTAAATTAATTGTTTTAATACAATTTAAGGATAATATTGCTACAATTGTATTTGTTGTAGTTTTAAAAATATGCATATATTAATATTGAACATTAACATATTTTTACCAAATAAATTTAAAGTGTGAAAACATTTTTATTTTTCTTTATACTTTACCATATAGAGATCTCCACCTACGTGTGAAAAGTTATTAGGTGTAATTTTACTCTTGTAAATTTGGCTCCATCCCCTGGTTTCAGGTCGTGTAGAAATGTAAGTAAATTTACACCCAGAAATTGTGAATAGCCAAAGTAATAAATTTACTACAAAGTGTAAGAGTAAACATACAAGTGAGTAAATCAACATGTGTAAATTTATCTTTGTGAATTGGGCCCTTAGAGTGGAATAATACTGCTTAATTCAGACTGGAAAAAGGGCAATATTCAGAGTTATCAATCAATCATTGGATTTGTAAAGCGCGGCTTATCACCCCGGGGGGTATACAGGAACCTCGGGATGTTGCTGTGCAGCAGTGGCTACTTCCCAAAAACCCATGTCTTAAGGTTTTTCCTGAAGTCAAGGAGGGTGTGCGAGCTACAAAGGTCATGGGGGAGAGGTTGTTCCAGGTCTTGGTGGGGAGGTAGGAGAAGGAGCGTCTTCCACTACAGCAGATTCTTGGGACATGCACGAGGGCGAGAGTTGTTGAACAAAGCCTTCTGGTTGGCTGGTGGAAGGAGGGTCTGTGGTTGACTAGCTTGGACCCGATGGGTCCGATTATGTGGAGGACTTTGTATGCAATGGGGAGAGCCTTGAATTTGCTCCTATTGTGCACCGGCAACTAGTGTAGACCTCTGAGGTGGGAGTGATGTGGGTCCTTCAGGGGAGGTCTAGGATGCATCTCGCTTCAGTAGAGGAGCTGGGTGGGGAGTCTGACGTAGAGGGCATTTCCGTAGTCTAGTCTGCGTTGATGATGGCTTAGATGACTGTCTTTCTGGTTTCGATGGGGATCCATTCAAAAATCTTCTGTAGCACGCAGAGGTTATAAAAGCTGGATGAGGCCACTACATTTATCTGTTGTTTGAAGGTGAGTTTGAAGTTGATAATGATGCCAAGGTTGTGGGCGTGGTTCGTAGGAGTCAGGAGTTGTCTGAGCTTGGATTCCCATCAGGAGTCATCCCAAAGGAAGGGTTTGCTTCAGAAGTTGATCACCTCCATCTTGTCCATGTTCAGTTTCAAGCAGCTGGATCACACCCATTCTGTGACGTGTGTCATGGTGTTGTTGAAGTTGTCTCTGGGGGTGGCGTGGTCTTCAGAAAGGGAGAGTTATAACTAAGTGTCATTGGCGTAGGAGATGATGTTGAGTCCATAGTAACAAACAATCTCAGCCAGTGGCGTCACTTAGACGTTGAAGAGGGTGGGGCTGACAGAGGATCCCTGAGGGACGCTGCATATGATGGTCTTAGGTTCTGAAGTGAAGGGTGGGAGGCGGAGCCTCTGGGTGCGGCCTGTAATAAATGTATGGATCCATTTGAGGGCACTGCTACAGATCCCGATGTGGTGGAGTCTGGAAGTGAGCGTGAAGTGGGAGATGATGTCAAATGCAGCGGAGAGGTCTAGGAGAATCAGAGCCTCTTTCTCTCCATGGCCGAGGAGGGACCTGATGTCATCTGTTGCGGCAATACAGGTGGTGTTGGTGCTGTGGTTGGAGCAGAAGCCACATTGATTGTATCAGGTGTTTGATTGCAGATTTAGCTAAACTGTGAATATAGGGGGTCATTCTAACCCTGGCGGTCGACGACCGCCAGGGCTAAAATGACGGGAGCACCGCCAACAGGCTGGCGGCGCTCCAATGAGCATTCTGACCGCGGTGGTACAGCCGCGGTCAGAAACGGGAAACCGGCGGTGTTCCGCCGGTTTCCCGCTGCCCTGGGGAATCCTCCATGGCGGCGCTGCAGGCAGCGGCGCCATGGGATTCCGACCCCCTTACCGCCAGCCTGGTTCTGGCGGTTTTGACCGCCAGAACCTGGCTGGCGGTGATGGGTGTCGTGGGGCCCCTGGGGGCCCCACTGAGATTTTCAGTGTCTGCATAGCAGACACTGAAAATCGCGACAGGTGCAACTGCACCCGTCGCACCCTTTCCACTCCACCGGCTCCATTCGGAGCCGGCATCCTCGTGGGAAGGGGTTTCCCGCTGGGTGGGCGGGCGGCCTTCTGGTGGTCGCCCGCCAGCCCAGCGGGAAACTCAGAATGACCGCCGCGGTCTTGTGACCGCGGGACGGTCTTCTGACCGCGGGACGGAAGTTTGGAACCAGGGCCATAGTGTTTTAAATTGAGAGCAAAATTGTACCCATTTTGAGGAGTTGGTTTGTACTCAAAAAAGGTCTAAAACTTATCCAAGGCTGATGGCGCCAACTAAGGCAGTAGTTTGTGAATTCAAAGGCATCTTTGTTGAGATACACATGTGATAGGTGTAATAGGCCAACATATAGCGAAGATTCCCATAAACGCTGACATCAAACCAGTATCTCTCCTACAATATCAACTGTTTCTGGATTATGATGGAGGTGAAGAGTAGGGCCAATCCATGCAACCCTCCTTACAGTGATGATTTCCCTTAACAGGTCCGTCGTCCAGCTTGAGTGCTTCTTCAGCCAGTATGAAACTTTGTTTAATAGGGAAATGTGAGATTCAAAGCGTTGTGTTTCCAGCTTTGGAACATTTTCCTAAATAATTATATACGGTGCACATTCTGAAAGGCAATGTGGATGAGAGACCTAAGATACTCGTCATTCAAAACCGTCCCATTGTTCTATGTCCTTGGCAACTTTCGGCCTTTCCTTACTGTCCCCAGTTCCCCCTTTGTGCATGAGCTTAGTATTGGCATAGTGGAATTTGAGTCAACTAGCAAGTTAACAGGTGGCCCCTTGACCTCTCTATGGTGGCTAATGTAGGGGGGAGGATGACAAGCAGGAGAGACCAGGACTGAGGGCCTCTGCCAGGCTGGGTCTTTACATCAAACAGCTTTCTTGGAGCTAAGACGAAGGTTATCAAGCTTTCTTTCCAGAAGGTCCACTTTTGTTAAGAATGAGGAACAAAGCTGAACCAAATCCTTAAGGTGGCTCTCTATTCTGCCAACTCTCTCTGCAAAAACATCAGTTCCTCCTTTGGACACTCTAGTTCCTATCTTTTTCTTTGCTGGTTTTAGCTGGCGCGACAGTGACCCTGCTCGGTGAGGGACTGAAGCTAGCGGTCTCTGTGCCCCTGGGCATATCCTGCATACTTTTTTTTAAAGGTGGGCTAACCTTAAGTATTAGGGACTCATAACCTCTCAACCTCACAAACTGGATCTCCAACTGCGCTGACAACCTTGCTCCCCTCAAACGCACGCATCGACAGACCAACACCAAAAAACCTCTCTGGTTCTCTGACACCCTCAAAGAATCAAAGAAAACTTGTCGTGCCCTTGAGAAGGCCTGGCGCAAGGACCACACCGCTGACAACATGACCGCCCTCAAGAACGCTACACGCGAACACCACCACCTGATCCGCACTGCCAAAAGGAACTTTTTCACCGACAGACTAGACAAAAACAGCCACAACAGCAGAGAACTCTTCAGCATCGTCAAAGAGTTCTCCAACCCCAGCGCCAGCGCCAACGCCGTCACGCCCTCACAGGATTTGTGCGAATCCCTCGCCACTTTCTTCCATCGCAAGATCAGCGACCTCCACGACAGCTTCGGACACCAGACCCAACCATACACCACTGAACCCGCTTCCCCGGACATCACCCTCAACAACTGGACCCACATCAACACGGAAGAAACCAAATCCATCATGAACTCTATCCACTCCGGCGCCCCTTCGGACCCCTGCCCGCACTTCATCTTTAACAAAGCCGACGACATCATCGCCCCGCACCTCCAGACCGTCATCAACTCTTCTTTTTCTTCTGCTACCTTCCCCGAATGCTGGAAGCACGCTGAAGTCAACGCCCTACTAAAGAAACCTACGGCTGACCCAAGCGACCTGAAAAACTTCCGCCCCATCTCTCTTCTACCTTTCCCAGCCAAGGTAATAGAAAAGACCGTCAACAAACAGCTGACCACCTTCCTGGAAGACAACAACCTGCTCGACCCTTCACAAACCGGATTCCGAACCAACCACAGCACGGAAACCGCCCTCATCTCAGTCACAGACGACATCAGAACCCTGATGGACAACGGTGAAACAGTCGCCCTCATTCTCCTCGACCTCTCGGCTGCCTTTGACACCGTCTGTCACCGCACCCTAATCACCCGCCTACGCTCCACCGGGATCCAAGGCCAGGCCCTGGACTGGATCGCCTCCTTCCTCGCTAACCGCTCCCAAAGAGTTTACCTCCCTCCGTTTCGCTCAGAACCCACCAAGATCATCTGCGGCGTACCTCAAGGCTCATCGCTCAGCCCAACACTCTTCAATGTCTACATGAGCCCCCTCGCCAACATCGTACGCAAGCACGACATCATCATCACCTCCTACGCCGACGACACCCAACTTGTACTCTCCCTCACCAAGGACCCCGCCAGCGCCAAGACCAACCTACAAGAGGGTATGAAGGACGTCGCAGATTGGATGAGGCTCAGCCGCCTAAAGCTGAACTCTGAAAAAACGGAAGTCCTCATCCTCGGCAACACCCCGTCCGCCTGGGACGACTCCTGGTGGCCCACGGCCCTCGGCACCGCACCGACCCCCGCAGACCACGCCCGCAACCTCGGCTTCATCTTGGACCCTCTTCTCACCATGACCAAGCAAGTCAACGCCGTGTCCTCCGCCTGCTTCCTCACTCTCCGCATGCTCCGCAAGATCTTCCGCTGGATCCCCGCCGACACCAGAAAAACCGTGACCCACGCCCTTGTCACGAGTCGCCTGGACTACGGCAATACCCTCTACGCCGGGACCACCGCCAAACTCCAAAACCGCCTGCAACGCATCCAAAACGCCTCGGCCCGCCTCATCCTCGACGTACCCCGCAACAGCCACATCTCCGCACACCTGAGACACCTGCATTGGCTCCCAGTCAGCAAAAGGATCACCTTCCGTCTTCTCACCCACGCACACAAAGCCCTCCACAACAAGGGACCGGAATACCTCAACAGACGCCTCAGCTTCTACGTCCCCACCCGCCCCCTCCGCTCCGCTGGCCTCGCACTTGCTGCCGTCCCTCACACCCGCCGCTCCACGGCGGGTGGGAGATCTTTCTCCTTCCTGGCGGCCAAGACCTGGAACTCCCTCCCCACCAGCCTCAGGACCACCCAGGACCACTCCGCTTTCCGGAGACTCCTAAAGACTTGGCTGTTCGAGCAGCGATAACCCCCCCTTTCCCCCCTAGCGCCTTGAGACCCGCACGGGTGAGTAGCGCGCTTTATAAATGTTGATGATTTGATTTGATTTGATTTGAAGTACAGTTAGTATTTGAGAGTCTTGAGCAACGCAAGGGTTGCTGGGCTTGCGCAGGGAAGGCGTAGCGGGTCTTGTTTTACCGAGGGGTACTATAACTTGTAGGTCTAGGTTGTCTTCAGTGAGCTCCATCATCAGTGCTTCTTGCACAGAAACCGTAGTATCTGTTGTAAGCTCTCGAGCATTACCCTCCATTAGGCCAAACTTCCTCAAAGTAGAGCCCATGCTCGCTTCCACCCGACCTCGCCCTATAGCCCCCATAACAGAGCACAGGTAATTGGTTATCAGTTTGGAGCCAGCAACACCTCTGATTGGGTTTGTAACTAGGTGACTGCCTTTTCACTTACCCATTGATATGACGCTCAATAAACTGTGCAAAATAAAATAAAGCATCAGACCTACTTATTTCAAGCAGAAATCAGGAACTAGGTCCAGGGGAACAAGGGGCAAGAGAAGGGGCCCTGTCCAGTCTCTTTTGGGCTCTGATGGGCACAGACGGGCCTGCTCGGGAGCACCGAAGTTCTTTTAAAGAGCGCCCCCAGATGTGTTACCAGGTGCACAAAATTAGTCCTCGCAGCAGGCGGAGACCTGGAGTACCCTTCTGTCTCTTGTTGCAGTGCGTCACCAACCCGCGATGCGGGAGTGCCGACGTTTTTTTAAAGAGCGCCTTCAGGCGCGTCACCAGGTGCCCAAAATTAGCCCCACAGCAGGCTGTGACCTGTCTCTCGTTGCAGCGCCTCACAAACCCACGATGTGGGAGCACTGACGTTCTTTTAAAGAGCGCTTCCAGGCACGTTACTAGGTGCACAAAATTAGGCCCCAAGCAGGCTGGGAGCTGGAGCCCCCTTTCGGTCTCTTGTTGCAGCCCGTCACCAACCCACGATGCAGGAGCGTTGAGTCCTTTTAAAGAGCGCCTCCAGGTGTTTTACCAGGTGCACAAAATTATCCCCCCACAGTAGGCTGGGACCTGGAGGCCCCTTCTGTTTCTTGTTGCAGCGTGTCACCAACTTCGCAGTAGACAATTAACCAAGGTGTACTATTATTAAATATAATATCATGTGCAAGCTCACTATTACTTTAAATTAATACATTTCAGCTACTATAGAAAGAGGACTGCGTTCCCCTATTTAAGGACATACAAGATTGGGCCCATTTAAAACGCTCATCCTCCGACTCGACCTGTTAGCCTAAAACACTTTAAATACATGCTTCAGGTCCAAGCAATTTTTCTACATATTGCAGCACGAATACTTGCCAAGGCCCATTTCATGTTTAGGCCGCGCCAATCTGTTTGCTTGGTTTTCTCCTTACGAAAATACAAGAGACTCTTATTACCCCATTTAATTTAAAATGTCACATCTAATTAATTATCCCGATGAGTATTCTTATTTTTTTAAATAAAATGTTCTTATAATGTGTTTGATTATTAGAAGTATGTAACTCCACAGTACAACCAACAATAAAGGTGTGTTCATCCATATCATCACATACCCCATAGTCAAAATAATTAGCTTTTGCAAGTGTCTTTTCTCAGCTGGTCAAATCCATTGTTAATGGGAGTATGCTTGATAAGACTAACAACATGAATCAGACGCCTTATACCTTAAATGCTATTCCGAAATTTTATCCAACTCCCACAGACCCTGTTGTGCTTCTGTGGGTATCCCCGACCTTCATAAACCAATTTTTCTAGCACATGTCCATACATGCCCTTCACGTCACCCCCCCTCTGGGCGGTCAGGTTGCCTCCACTAGTAAATAGGAGTTGGATTTCTCCAACAGCTATTTATAAAAATAGATTATATTTTTATGAATGTATAGACACCAAAACGATAAACATCCAAATCAGTACTTTTCACTTAATAGTGAACAAGCATTGGCAAATTGACTGAATTTGACACCAAATCTTTTTCGAGAAAGACTTTGGCAAGTTGGTATGCAGTTACTTAGAATTACTTTGGACAACCAACTCTGACAGGGAGCCAGTCAAGGGAACCAGCAAGGTCCAAAGACATAGTTGCCTCCTCAAGGAAAGCAGTCGTCATTCCAGTTCCAATGTCAGTGGCCACTTGCCACTGACTTCTGTGGAGTGGTCCTGATGCAAGGGATACCTAATGCTGAAGATGCTCAAAGATACTGAAGATGCTGTGCAGTCAACGGAGGTCTTTCTGGGGCTACTTCTTGGTCCAGGGTCCTGGTGAGGTGATTCTGATCACATAGGTCGACCTCGCTTGAAGTCCTCTTAGCGTCAGCAGAAATCCAATCTCCACTAGGCTGCCAGTCGCCCAATAGAGCAAAATCAGCGTTTTCCTTCTTTTGATGATAACTCTTCTTCTGGGCAATAAGACCACTCTCCCGGGTCCAGCAAACTTGGGTGCAATATTTGAACATTAGGTCCTGGTCTCTTCGGCTGCATGGTGGTGAGGAACAGTGATCTCATGATCTGGGCTAACAACTTGGCCCAGCATGCTTCTTCAGGTTTGTGGCCTGTTGCTGCAAACAGGAAGTCAGCCAACTGACTGTTAGAGTCTTTGCTTTTAGCTTCTCCATGAGCAGGACACAGCAGGCATAGTCCTTTTCTTCGGCAGCCCAAGCAGCAGCAGGTCTAGTCCAACTTCGATGCAGCCTCTTCTTTTCCAATTCCAGGGTCAGCAGGGCAGTCCTTTATTACCCTCCTCTCCAATTAAGTGAAATCTAAGTTCTGGGTGCCTCTTCTATGCCCAGAAAGTGCACTCAGGGGAATCCACTGTCACTAGCCAATGGGCCTCAGTGTTTCCTCCCGCCTGATCACAGCTTTTTGTGAAGTGTGGCATCTAGCTATCCCAGAGTACTCTGTTCTACCCTGGTGTGCGGATCTAGATAGCCTGCCCAAGAGGTGATGCTACTTGTGTGCGACACGCCCATGAAGAAAATGGTTTGGTCAGTGTTTTCCCACATCTGTCCCTGATGCCAACTTTTCTACCTGGACAAAAAAGCAGCCCCTCTCAAATGAGTTTACCATTTTCCCTTCAAAGGTGGCTTCCCCTTTGAAGTTTGCCTTGTGGGCCAACACCCACTGTGGCTTCCTGCCAGGAGGAGATAACATCTACATTCACAGGCCTCTATTGTTATGTTTCCCCAGTCAGACAGAAGGCTGTCTAATGGCCAGACCCAGCAAATGGCCCCTGGAAAACTTGGCAACAGAGTGTCAACTTTCTAAAAGTTGCATGTAGTAACAAGCTACATGAATTTCGACTTGGTCATGAGTCTGGCATAATGTAACGTGTTGTTTGATACCTTGCAGTATAAACTTTGGTAGCCCATTCAGTAGTTAGCACAAGTGAGGTGTTCAGCATGTAGCTCGCTAAAGGTGCTACCAGTCTCACTCCCAATAAAAAAAAGTTTTGATGCCAGAACACGTTAAACACATGTTCTACTTTTCTAATATGCTACACCCAGCCTTAAAGCTTGATAGGCCAGCTGTAGTGGTGACATACACACAATAAAAAAGGGAGGTTGGGCTTTGTCATGAATTAAAACGGCAAAATCGATTTAGCAATTTTAAAGTGCCTTTCAAGTCTGCCGTGGCTGACTGGGAGTCACGTTTTACCTTGTCCCACTCAGGGTGGCAAAATAAATGCTGCAGTTCCTGAGGGAACACTCTAACTTACAGGCCCTGAATCCTCCTGGTACCATATACTACAGACTCAGATGTAAGTTAGCTTGTGCCAATTGGGATTCAGCCAATCAAACATACACATTTAAGGGCCAGGGCACTGGCAGTAATGTCTAGTTAGCAGGCCTCAGTGCACGCTTGGAGGCAACAAACAGCAGAATCTGTCCAAAACTTTGGGTGGCCATACAAAAATAGGCAAATTAGAAAGTTTGATGTCTCTGTTTTTTCAAATTTTGGGTTTTTCACATTAAACTTTTAATTTAGATTAATGTTTTTCTCATATGACATTCTTGATACTTGTAAACAAAGTGGAATATTCCACAAACCTCTCAACCTCTAAACAATCCAGCTTGTTAAATAGCCTCAGAGCTTGATTAGTATTTGTTCTATCACCTTATCCTCAATATCCTCATTACACATGAATGGTTTGTTGATCAACCCAAAAAGAAATAATCTAAAAGGCGTCATCATATTAATATATGTTACTCTTAATGATAGCATAAAACAGAGTATCATCTATCTGTAATCATCAAATTCCAGTCAGTCATTTACCTGTGGTAAAATTACAATTAGTTGACTCCAGGCACACAACTGGCTGAAATTAATTCACAGTCATATTTATACTGGTATACGCAAAATATATTTATTGTAGCAATATTCAATCCTCACTGATATTTCTTCTAAGCAAAGTATAAGCCATAAAGGGAAATTTTCGTGTTTTAATTGGTTTTTTAAGCTTCTCCAAATCAACACATAAGCTTCAATGGCATCCACATCGAATCCTAACGTTTGCCAGAGTCCAAACAGACTATTGCAGCATCCATACCAAGCCAGAGTCCCATATAAGCCTTTAAGACATCCACACTGAGCCAACACGTATTTCATCAGGGATATGTCCCACCCGACTTCCTCAGGGCTGTAATAATATATGACATAACACAGCTCAATAACTCATGTCCATACAATTGCTAATCATCAACCACCCAGTGATATTCAATGAAGAACAAGATGTCTCTTATATCACTAGACTGTAGATGGTGTGACTAGTAGCTGTTAAACACTTGGTCCACGTGAAATCTGTAGTGTTTAAAGTGAAATGTATAATATATTATAAGTAAGTATATTAAGTCTTGATTTTATATAGATATGATATTATCTCTCATTGTATTAATTGCCTCATCCCAATTTATACATCACCCTGTTCTTGCACACACGTGAATATTTCCATGTTTATTATGTAAGCTGAACTGCGCGTATTGACACAACACTCGTTTCTAATCTGCTGTGGTTATTTCATTGATGAAATTCCTTCAAATTATGGTTGCCACCTTGCCTTATCTTTAATAATTTAATTTGGTGATTATATCGTATCTGAAATATAAATATGCAGTAAAACTATTGTTGTAGTTTACTATTCTGTATTGATGAAAGAAATCTTCAAAAATGTTGCTGTTATTTTAATCCATAAGAAAAGTTTTTTGCTGACTCAGTTCAAGATGTTACGTAACTACGAACATCTGAATCACACCCATTGGCTACATTCTCCCAATATTGCTTACCTGTAAGTATAATTTACAATTGTGCAGCCGCTTCACTGGATGTGAGTACGCTCATCTAAACCATCCTAGTGAGCGCTCGACTCTTAAATGGCAGTCAATACGTGCCGTGCGTGGAGGCCGGCGTCTTCGCTCCAATAAGTCCTACTTAACTCTCAATTGTATTTATTAGTTTGCAGTGCATAGAGATAGAAAGCAAACTGGATCAGTCCCCTTTAAACGTCCTACTGGTTAATTTGAATGATCTTCGTAAAGCCTAAGGTCTGTTTATGCTAAAAAAATATAACTATCAAATATCAATTGGCTCCATCAACTGAACTGAAAAAAAAAAACTTCATAACTGAAAAACATATATATTAATTAGATGTAATCCTATTTCCCCCTCATTCTCATACAAGAGGTATATTCATACTAGTTAACCTAATACTCCAAACCGGGTTATCAATCCTAATAAATTCTCACAAACTATTAACTGCATAAGTCTAAAACAATAAGTTATATAAAAATTGCTATTCTTGTTTACTTCTCCTTATCTGTAATTGTGATGGTACCTATTAAAGAGAGTACACTCCTATAAATATTATATGTTGCTATATAAGTCTATTTCATGAACAACCTTAACTATTCAGGTTGTAGTACCCCTATGTATACTTATAATCGCTCAATGAAGCTATTGCAACTAAATATCTATTTGTTAATGATAAATAAAGGCATGATTATACTTGAGTATGTGTGTGCATGTGCCAACTGGGTAGTTCTTTTCTCCAATTAGGTTACTTGATATGCTCAGTAAAATTAACTTCATTTGTTTAAAATTGTTAAACTTGTTATGTCTTCATCATTAAACTCCCAAGAAATATTCTAATTCATGGTCTGTGTTTAGACCTTCCTCTACCACTTGTAGTCTCATAATCCATAATGATTCCCTATGTCTCAGATATAGTTCCCTGTTACCTCCCCTGGGGTCAGCAGGTATGTATTCTAAGCCAAAAAAAGTTATATTTGAATGTGTATTTTGCTTAGTACATTTAACAGTGGGTCTAAGTAATTCATCAATAGAGGCATACATCAGTGAGTTCAGCACTGGATCCCATGTGTCGGGCTCATGCCCCTCACCTAAAATTTGTCTCCGATTGGAGTAAGTTTTCACATTTGATGTTTGCAGGGTCAATGTAGGGCATTTTTGTGTAGCTTCAAACACATAATTTTATGACAAGACCGGAGGCTCTATTATGCGTTCTTTTCTTACTTTAATTCAAACAGCAGCAGTCAAGAAACTACAACTCCCAGAAGGGTTAGCTAATGTCTAACCAATGGGAGCAAAACAATAACCAGAACTGGACCAATAGGAAGGGGCCATAAACCATAGAGAGCACCCTTGACTGCAAGCAGCCCTCTTTTCTTGCTGCTCGCAGTCAAGATAAGTACTCTCCTTTTCGTCTCCTAAGTATTTATTGATTTTTTCAGGTGTTATATTTCATGCATTTAGAGTCTTACTGTATTTTACTGTTCCTACATTCGGGGTATAATTTCCCTATTGCTTTTACCGCTTCGCAGCGATTTTTTATCCCGTTTCTTCCCCTCGCTTCCCCCCCCTTCCAGCCATCGGTCCTACATGCGCGCACTCCGCTGAGCGTTCGATTGCGCAGTTCGTTTTCCTCTGTCAGCGCGCGTCTCATTTTAACGAGCGTCTGACAAGGAATCCCTTACCGGTCCGGCGTGGCTTTGCCTCCCGGCTTCTCTTCCTCTTGTCTGCCGCAGCCTTTCTCCTAAAAGCGGCTCCACGTGTTGTCGGCTCCAGAGGACAGCGTTCATATCGCTGCGCTCCTTGGTGCCGCTTCACGTTTCAATTGAATTTTTTCCCCTTCAGGTCTCCGCCTTGGGGAGGAGTCAAATTTCAGTTCTCTGAGCGTGTTGCTCCTATTAACCCTTCCTCAACCTTGCTTTGGTGTTTTTTCCTACAATACATTTCTGGGACCAGTTTTTTCTGGTATTGCTGCCCACAATAATTTTATTTTACCATGGAATCGGGGAGTTCTCCCTCAAGGTCTGCCTCTGAGGAGGATGAGGAATCCTTTAAACAGGATCTGAATAAATGTATCCAGTCCTCTGTAAAACACGCTATGAAAGCGTCTATGGACAAAATGTCAAAAAATATCGAAAATTCTGTCATGTCCATGGTGTCCAAATCTATGGCCCATTCTGCGGGGAAAAGCAGAAAACGAAAATTATCCTCTTCCAAATCACGTAAAGGCGCACAGACAGGAAGTGAGCTTGCCTCACACCAGACTGAGGACTTGATTCCTCCCAGGCCTCCTTCAAAGGAGGGGATTTCCGCCAAAAATACGGCATCTCAATCAAAATGTAAATCTAAACTAAAACATATTACTGCGCCTAAAAAGATTGTGATTTCAAAAATTTTGGACACGGACGATGAGGACATGGATGAGTTATCTCAGTCCGACAATCCGGATGATACGTTTTCCCCATCCTCTCCTTCCCCCAAACGTATCAAAATCACGACAGGTGGTCCCTCTACCAGAGTAGTCGACTCAGAGGGTGTTCCCATGTTTGACCCGTCCCTCATACACCATCCTAATTCAACAGAATGGTTTCCGTTAGACCATGTAGGTGATTACATCACTTCCCGCTTACGCCTTCCTTTAGATAAGCAAACCAGATCCAAATTAAAATCAGAATGCCTCAGACCATCATTGGTCTCCAATATTACAGCAACCCCAACTATTGATGACTCTCTCATCACTTTCTTTACCAAATTCGGTAAGGATCCCCGTAAGGGAGTGGACAAGGCCTGGACCACTTGTCAGGACAAGCTCCTGGACGTGGTAGGCCCTCTGGCAAGGATCTTTGACATAGCTGAATCAGCCAGGTTAGAGGAATCGTCTATTGATCCCTTAGATCTTTCCCTTTGAACTCAGCGAGCTTTTTGTCTTTTGGGCAATGCGAACTCGGCTATTATTCACGAAAGGCGTAAGGGCCTTCTACTCAAAATGGACCCCAAGTTAGCCAACTTGGCCACTCGAGACCCCGGCATTCAGGCCGACGGGAAACTCTTTGGTGATAACTTCATAAAAGACGTTAGCCGTTTTGTTTCGACTTTTTCATCCTTGCACAAAGCCCAACAAAATCTCAAAAAAGTTTTTAACCAACATGTTTTTTCCCGGGCCGGTAGAGGTAGGTGCCACTTTACCGGCCGAACATACAGGAATCAAGGCTCAAGAGGATATGCCAATTCCTTCAACTCCTACTCTCACAAGTTCAAACCCCACTTTTACCCACAAAGAGCTAGGGGTTTCCGCAACCGTGGCCAGCGCTTCTCCAGACCGCCCATTAATCAAGGTAAGCCAACGTTCTGGCCCTCCCGTAGGAGGTCGCCTACGCATCTTCCTTCAAAAGTGGAAGTAAATCTCTGCAGATCCTTGGGTACTCTTGACTGTTCAGGGATATCAGATCGAACTCCTTTCTCCCCCTCTCCAATTCTGTCTTCCTCCTCTACCAAAGTTTTCTCTGGAAATGTCCTCTCTAATCTCTTTAGAGATACAATCTCTCTTAAAAAAAGACGTCATCCATCCTTGCACGCCAGACCCATCCGGTTTCACCAGTTCTATATTCCTCGTCCACAAAAAGAACAAAAAGCTAAGACCGGTAATCAACCTGAAATCTTTCAATCACTTTGTCATCTATCGACACTTCAAGATGGAAACCATTATCCATCTCAGGGATATCTTGCTCCAGTTCGATTGGCTAGTCAGACTACACTTACAGGACGCATACCTGACTGTTCCTATTCATCCTTCTCACAGAAAGTTCTTGCAATTTCTTTTGAATTCAAAAACTTAGCATTTTTCCTCTCTTCCTTTCGGCCTATCTTCCGCACCCTGGTGCTTCACAAAACTATTGAGACCGGTTGTAACCTTCCTCCGCTCCCTAGGTATCAGACTGATTATCTATCTCGACGACATTTTGGTCATGCACCAGAGCAAATCATCCTTACTATCTCACCTGCAGATAACATCCACTGTCCTCTCAGATCTCGGTTTCATGATAAACCACGAAAAGTCAGTTCTTCTACCCTGTCAACAAATAGGGTTTCTAGGCTTCCAAATAGATTCCGTTTAGGCCGCTCTGTTCCTTCCCCGTTCCAATGTTTCTGCAATAAAAAAAGAACTAATCTTAACTCTTCAAAAAGATTCTATTTCTCTCAGGGCCCTCGCAAGGGTCGTCGGCCTTCTCTCGTCCTCTATCCAGGCCATCTTTCCAGGACCCCTTCACTACCGCGCCCTCCAGCGCCTCAAAATCCTTCATCTTTGGCGAGGGCTGGCTTATTCCGACCTCGTCTCCTTGGATCAAGAATCCCAGATGGAAATCCAATGCTGGATATCCCATTTAGAGGCTTGGAACGGCAGATCCATCTTCCCCTCTGTGCCCGATCTTGTGTTAGAATCAGATGCAAGTCTCACGGGTTGGGGCGCCCGCTGTGGTTCGATATCGACTGGCGGTATATGGTCCACAGAGGAGTCCAGATTGCACATAAACTGTTTAGAGCTTCTTGCAGGCTCCTTTGCAATCAAAAGTTTCACAAAAAACAGAGCACGATGCTCCATTCTGCTCCGTATGGACAATATATCAGCGGTGCATTACATCAACCGTTTAGGGGGCACCAGGTCCAGACCGCTGGCTCTTCTAGCCAAGAGTCTCTGGGCTTTTGCCTGGCCCACAAAATTTTCCTCTTAGCAGAATTTCTACCGGGATCATTGAACTCCAATGCAGATTGGCATTCTCGCCACCTCACAGACTCCAGCGACTGGAAATTACACCAGTCTGTCTTTCATCAGATAGAAAGGAAATGGGGTCCTTTCCAAATAGACCTCTTTGCGTCCAGACTCAACACTCAGCTTCCCCAATTTTTCAGCTGGCGCCCGGATCCACTGGCTTTGGCTACAGACGCTTTCCTTCAAGATTGGTCCGGTTCACTCAACTATGCCTTCCCTCCTTTTATCCTGATCAACAGGGTTCTGATCCAGGTCAGACGCCAGAAGGCATCCCTCGTCCTGCTAACCCCCTTTTGGCAATCTCAGGTTTGGTTCCCTCCCCTGCTCGAGCTGACAGTGGATTTTCCTATTCTACTCCCGACATTTCCATCCCTCATTCTAGATCCTTTCGATCGCCCTCACAATCTGATTCTCGACAAATCTTTAACACTCTCAGCCTGGCTCATTTCCGGTCTACCCAACAGACCCATACTATTTCGGCAGAAGCTTCAGAGTTCATCAATAACGCATGAGCACCTGGCACGAGACGAGCCTATAAATCAGCTTGGGCTCTTTGGTCAAGCTGGTGTCTGGGAAAGTGTTCCAATCCCTTTTCAGCGGATCTAAGTCTTAATATTAATTTCCTAGCCGCCCAGGCGGGCTTAGGTAAGTCATACCGCACAATAAATCTTTACAGATCGGCTATGTCCATGAACCACTCAAATATTGACGGCAACCCTATTGGGTCGCACCCTTTAATCTGTCGTCTCCTGAAAGGAGTCAAGCTCTCCAAACCCCCTTCTGCGAAGTATTCATATATCGGGGACGTCTCCCTAGTTTTAAATCTTTTCCTCTCCTTGCCAGATAACCCAAGCCTTTCTCTTAAAATGCTCTCTGCTAAGCTTACCATGTTGCTATGCTTAATTTCTATAAAAAGGACTTCGGACGTTAGGTACCTAGATGTCTCTGCCCGGCAATTCTTACCTTCAGGGGTCCTATTTCACATTTCCAAACGCACCAAAACTAACTTACATTCCGTTTTCTATCCTTTCTTTCCGGACAAGCCAAAGTTATGTGTAGGTCTTTGTTTAAAAGAATATGAAAAAAGAACTGTTAACTTGAGAACGTCCTCTTCCAATCAATTATTGATCTCCTTTCGAAAACCCCACAATCCAGTGACTTCGGCAACTTTGGCCCGCTGGATTAAATTGATTATGTCCCTAGCGGGAATAGATATTTCCGTTTTTGGAGCACATTCCTCCAGGGGAGCTATGGCCTCAAAAGCTTTCGCCATTGGGTCCACTTTAGAGGACATTCTCAGGTCGGCAGACTGGTCAAATGATAATGTTTTCAAAACCTTCTATTGTAAACCTGTTAGAACTGCTTCTTCCTTAGTTATTGACCAGCTTTAAGAGCCTCCGGTCTTGTCATAAAATGTAGATTTTCCTAGTAATTTATGACGGAAAGTCTTAATTTTATTAAAGACACGGAGGCGAATATTATCCCACCACAGTACTTCTATTAATATGTACTTTTTCTTTCCCTCCCAGCGACTCCAGCACTGCCTCCAGCTTCCGGGTAACGCCGCTAGCTCAATTGGTTCCATCCTCAAGAAGAGACTTCTGGAGGCGTCATCGCAACCTGTCCAGGATCAGCTTCCTCAACCATCGCCCTCTCGGCTCATCGCTGTGGTTCAAGACTTGTGTTCCATTTCTTTATCTCTGGCAATTGTTGGACTTATTTATCCTTTGTTCCATGCCTCTATTTGACTTGCTCGTTCAAGAAAAGAGGGCTGCTTGCAGTCAAGGGGGCTCTCTATGGTTTATGGCCCCTTCCTATTGGTCCAGTTCTGGTTATTGTTTTGCTCCCATTGGTTAGACATTAGCTAACCCTTCTGGGAGTTGTAGTTTCTTGACTGCTGCTGTTTGAATTAAAGTAAGAAAAGAACGCATAATATTCGCCTCCGTGTCTTTAATAAAATTAAGACTTTCCGTCATAAATTACTAGGAAAATCTACATTGTTCACCTCTTGGCCAATGACTGCACAATAAATGTGGTTTTAGGGGATTCCTTCCAGCAAACACATATGTATTGGAGGAGTCAGGATCCAATCCATCAATTCTTTCATTTTTACCCTAACATCTCCACAAAATTTCTGAATCCAGTCACAACCCCGCCACATACGTTTATATGTTCCTAAACAAATTACACATTTATTGAAATTTGTGCTATTACCAGAAATTTTTTTATGGAAAGACTCACCTAGTTCACCTAGATGTGTTTCCCATTTCTCTTGAAGATGTGCCAAAAGCCTTGTTGCAGTTGGTGATATAAATGAGAGTGTAGTATTGGATCGACGATTTATGGATCTCAGGTCCCTTAGTGAAACCCAGGTTTCAAGCTGGTTTAGGTAAAAAAAACAGTATTATGGAGACAAAAAGATCATAGAATCAAAAATACTCTGTGCCATTGAAGACAATGCTTTATTCTATAATAATGTCACATCAAGATTAAAGCAACAACAGTGTGGTCCATTTATAATTACTTTACAGGATGCAATACTTAGTTATCATTGCAGAATATTTTGAATGTATTGCTTTTAATTATAGTTTAGGAGGCCGTTGTCTTTTCCAGCTGGACTTGCAGTGACACTATGTTTAGCAGAATCCTTGCGGTGCTTTTTTATGGGATTGGTATCAAAGCCATATGACTTCCATATAGCAGCATTTGATCCCCATGTCCTGCAGCTGTAGCCTTGAGAGCAGGGGGCGCTCAATCTGGATTTGATACATGAATTATATGTGAGCATGTAACAGTTAAACCCGGTTTTAAGGAACATATACACATGTTGCTGATCTGCACACATCCTAACACTTTATTCTTGTACCTAACACAAATATGAAACTTTCAGCTATTGACAGCCAATAAAATTAATGAACACAGATCACTTCACACGTCTACTGAAATCTTGAGAACTAAACGTCTCCCAATGCTTTGGCCTAACACATTATGTGGTAATAATTTAAACAGTGCTTGTGATGTAAATTCGGCCTCTTAATACTTCTGACTGTGGACCAAAAGACTCACACATTTGGCACCTCCTGAATATTGCCTTCCCAGACTGTTGGAGTTTTCCACATTCGGTAAGCAACATCTCTCTCACCTTTCAGGGTAATTTATTTCAGCACTGCGGCTTCCCTTTCTTCGTGGGAATGAATCTGCCTATAAAATATTTAATTTCTGACATGAAACTCTAGTGTGTTTCGTTAAATTTTCATGTTTGTGGACAATATCTAGGCTATAAATACCAAATACTAGAATTACGAGGCATGACAGACATAATGCCATAAAACAGAAACTTTGAAATGGTGCCAGAAAAGACCATGAAAAAATCGATTTGTACCATTTTGCTGGTTGTTTAATATGCATTGGAGCAAGATGTATAACAAAAGGGGCAAACTATGCATCAAAATGATTTACCACTGTTTTGCTAATGATTTAATAAGATGCAGATAAAACACATTTCTTCCACTTTTCAAATGTGAAATTTGAGTTTTTGTTTGAAGCAAAACCGGTGTACCCCGATTTATGAAACGGAACAGTGAATTATATGATAGCTTTTTGTTTTTAATAGAAGCAAAGTATTCATGAATTGTGGTTTCTTTGCTAAAACCAGCATAGTTCTCTTAACATTATGTATTAGTAGTTTGGGCCGTTTCCCCCCTTGTAACCATGGTGCAAAAATCTTCCTGTGATAGGACTGGAGCGAAATGTAGCTTCTCCGTTTCTTTTAAAAAAAAGGATAAATAGTGGGCATTTATTTGCCATGCGTTTGTACCAAGGGCAAATGTTCTGTGATTTGGCATCCATTGGGTAATAAATAGTATCTGTACAGCAACCTAATCAATGACATACAGGGAGGGCTTTTTTCTTGGGAAGTTTCATTATCGCAGTGTAAATCCTCACGATTCCTCTATACCCAGACAAGGTGTAATATACTGAAGTCCGCCTTACCCTGTTTGTCTAATAAAACGCGTCAACTGCTAGGCCGCAGTTAATGTATTGAGATTATTGGGGTGCCATGCAACTAAAACCTATAAATCCAGACTGTATTATACTGCCACTGGTGTAGAAAGACTTGCAAGGGCACTAACGCAGAGGAGGAAAAGTCCCTCTCCACCTAGAGTATGATAGAAACAGATACACATATTTGGGCTCCAGTGCTGCTGCACCGGGTGCACCATCGATAGCCGGTATGCTGCAAATAAAAACAATGAGTAGACCAAATTATTGCCCTCTTCTGTTGTGCTGCGTAGTCTTACATTAATTTTCTTACATTAATTGCGTAGTCAAATGCCATCAACTTGTTCTACAAATTCCATCATGGAGTATTTTGTAACATAGCATTAACCCTCATCGGAGGGATACCAGTTTAACCGAATATCAGATTTTGGTTTATATATGTAAGATTATCAGCATCGCCAAAGCCAAAATGGCAAGCATTGGCCTTATTTGTAAAATGCCTGGAAAAGTAACCCATGCGTAGACAATATTACATAAATCAGTTTTTTATATGTGAATGCAGTAATTGATTAAATATTGCATTTTGGCTGTCATATTACCAGTATTATAGATGAGCCAAACTATGTATTGAATATCAGAGTGTAATCTAGAGAATCCACACCCTCACTCTGGGGACCGACTGAGAATATGAGACCACCGCCAGACAGTCAGAGTTAACTTTCCACAGGAATATGCAGGGAAGCATCAGATAAATGCATGCATTTTAATGTTACAAATGGTTTACAAGTCTAATTCTGCATAAATGCTGGTATGCATTTATAACTGCGAGCATGAGGTCGATGGAACATTTCTTGTAGTTGGATCACAGTTGTGTATCAACCTGGCTAAAAACTGCATATCGATTAATATTTTTTTTATGATTTATCTGAGATGCAGTTTTAAATCATAACAATATGTGTATAAAATATTTGGGCCTTTTAATATTTACTGGTAAAAGCCATCCCTCTTCTCTTCTTTTATCTCTTATCTTGACTTAAACCTTATCTTTCTACTTCAAGCTTCAAGTTACACGCAGCATCACCTCTAGTAACTAATATTATGCTTATATAGATGTATATCTTCACAGGTGAAACTAATTTCTAGCACATCAAAAAACTAAGAAGATAATTTACTGAATTAAAATGAAGCACTTGTGGAATTAAGGTGAGTCTGATGTGAGACAAATTTCACAATTACAAAAACATCCTTGAAACCCTGCTTATCCTTTGCCTGGGCAGTCAATTTCATCTACCTCTTCCTTTTGTTCTAATGCGACACTATATTTACATAGCACTATATTTTAAATAAAAAAACAGTAACATGTAATCTAGCTTCCCCACTTGACCTACTCTTGACCCTATACCTTCTGAAATGGAAGAGCCCCATCCAACATGTAGGAAAGTACCATCTTGCCTGGCATGTTACCCCCATATTTCACTGTATATATGTTGTTTTAGTTGTATGTGTCACTGGGACCCTGCCAGCCAGGGCCCCAGTGCTCATAAGTGTGCCCTGTATGTGTTACCTGTGTTATGACTAACTGTCTCACTGAGGCTCTGCTAATCAGAACCTCAGTGGTTATGCTCTCTCATTTCTTTCCAAATTGTCACTAACAGGCTAGTGACCAATTTTACCAATTTACATTGGCATACTGGGACACCCTTATAATTCCCTAGTATATGGTACTGAGGTACCCAGGGTATTGGGGTTCCAGGAGATGCCTATGGGCTGCAGCATTTCTTTTGCCACCCATAGGGAGCTCTGACAATTCTTACACAGGCCTGCCACTGCCGCCTGAGTGAAATAACGTCCATGTTATTTCACAGCCATTTTACACTGCACTTAAGTAACTTATAAGTCACCTATATGTCTAACCTTTACCTGGTAAAGGTTGGGTGCTAAGTTACTTAGTGTGTGGGCACTCTGGCACTAGCCAAGGTGCCCCCTCATTGTTCAGGGCCAATTCCCCGGACTTTGTGAGTGCGGGGAGACCATTACACGCGTGCACTACATATAGGTCACTACCTATGTGTAGCTTCACAATGGTAACTCCGAATATGGCCATGTAACATGTCTAAGATCATGGAATTGCCCCACCAATGCCATCCTGGTATTGGGGAGACAACCCAATGATTCCCCGGGTCTCTAGCACAGACCCAGGTACTGCCAAACTGCCTTTCCCGGGGTTTCACTGCAGCTGCTGCTGCTGCCAACCCCTCAGACAGGTTTCTGCCCTCCTGGGGTCCAGCCAGGCTTGGCCCAGGAAGACAGAACAAAGGACTTCCTCAGAGAGAGGGTGTTACACCCTCTCCCTTTGGAATAAGGTGTCAGGGCTGGGGAGGAGTAGCCTCCCCCAGCCTCTGGAAATGCTTTGATGGGCACAGATGGTGCCCATCTCTGCATAAGCCAGTCTACACCAGTTCAGGGATCCCCCAGCCCTGCTCTGGCGCGAAACTGGACAAAGGAAAGGGGAGTGACCACTCCCCTGACCTGCACCTCCCCTGGGAGGTGTCCAGAGCTCCTCCAGTGTGCTCCAGACCTCTGCCATTTTGGAAACAGAGGTGCTGCTGGCACACTGGACTGCTCTGAGTGGCCAGGGCCAGCAGGTGACGTCAGAGACTCCTTCTGATAGGCTCCTTCAGGTGTTGCTAGCCTATCCTCTCTCCTAAGTAGCCAAACCTCCTTTTCTGGCTATTTAGGGTCTCTACTTTGGGGAATTCTTCAGATAACGAATGCAAGAGCTCATCAGAGTTCCTCTGCATCTCTCTCTTCACCTTCTGCCAAGGAATCGACTGCTGACCGCGCTGGAAGCCTGCAAAACTGCAACAAAGTAGCAAAGACGACTACTGCGACATTGTACCGCTGATCCTGCCGCCTTCTCGACTGTTTTCCTGGTGGTGCATGCTGTGGGGGTAGTCTGCCTCCTCTCTGCATTAGAAGCTCCGAAGAAATCTCCCGTGGGTCGACTGAATCTTCCCCCTGCAACCGCAGGCACCAAAGAACTGCATCACCGGTCCTCTGGGTCTCCTCTCAGCACGACGAGCGAGGTCCCTTGAACTCAGCAACTCTGTCCAAGTGACTCCCACAGTCCAGTGACTCTTCAGTCCAAGTTTGGTGGAGGTAAGTCCTTGCCTCCCCACGCCAGACTGCATTGCTGGGAACCGCGTGTTTTGCAGCTACTCCGGCTCCTGTGCACTCACCAAGGATTTCCTTTGTGCACAGCCAAGCCTGGGTCCCCGGCACTCTAACCTGCATTGCACGACCTCCTGAGTTGTCCTCCGGCGGCATGGGACTCTCTTGTGCAACTTCGGGTGAGCACCGATTCGCTCCACTTCGTAGTGCCTGTTCCGGCACTTCTGCGGGTGCTGCTTGCTTCTGAGTGGGCTCCTTGTCTTGCAGGACGCCCCCTCTGTCCCCTCACGCAATTGGTGATATCCTGGTCCCTCCTGGGCCACAGCAGCATCCAAAAACCCTAACCGCGACCCTTGCAGCTAGCAAGGCTTGTTTGCAGTCTTTCTGCAGGAAAACACTTCTGCACAACTCTTCACGACGTGGGACATCCATCCTCCAAAGGGGGAAGTTTCTAGCCCTTGTTGTTCATGCAGAATCCTCATCTTCAACCATCCGGTGGCAGCTTCTTTGCATCCACAGCTGGCATTTCCTGGGCATCTGCCCACTCCCGACTTGATCGTGACTTTTGGACTTGGTCCCCTTGTTCCACAGGTACTCTCGTCTGGAAATCCATCGTTGTTGCATTGCTGGTGTTGGACTTTCCTGCAGAATTCCCCTACGACTGAATACAACTTCTGTGCTCTTTGGGGAACTTAGGTGCACTTTGCACCCACTTTTTAGGGTCTTGGGATGGGCTATTTTTCTAACCCTCACTGTTTTCTTACAGTCCCAGCAACCCTCTACAAGGTCACATAGGTTTGGGGTCCATTTGTGGTTCGCATTCCACTTCTAGAGTATATGGTTTGTGTTGCCCCTATCCCTATGTGCCCCCATTGCATTCTATTGTGACTATACATTGTTTGCACTGTTTTCTATTGCTATTACTGCATATTTTGGTAGTGTGTACATATATCTTGTGTATATTTGCTATCCTCATACTGAGGGTACTCACTGAGATACTTTTGGCATATTGTCATAAAAATAAAGTACCTTTATTTTTAGTATATCTGTGTATTGTGTTTTCTTATGATATTGTGCATATGACACTAGTGGTACTGTAGGAGCTTCACTCGTCTCCTAGTTCAGCCTAAGCTGCTCTGCTAAGCTACCTTTTCTATCAGCCTAAGCTGCTAGACACCCCTATACACTAATAAGGGATACCTGGGCCTGGTGCAAGGTGTAAGTACCCCTTGGTACTCACTACAAGCCAGTCCAGCCTCCTACACAACATCAATTGCTCCCCTAGTTTCGTTTGAACCTATGATGACAGACGCTGTGAAGGAACCAATGTATAAGGTTAGATCAGGTTCCCCTGAAAACCCTTGCCTTCGCTATATCTTTTCTGCCAATGCTACTTTACTTAGCTCATTTTTAACATGTCTTCTGAACAGATCCATTTTGTTTGGTTGAAAATCTAAATGACTGGAAGAGTACACAGGTCCTGCCCTTGCTGAAGAAACCTGGGGCAGATCCCTTAAACGTGGCAAACTATTGCCTAATTCCTAAATATTTTGAGACTGATCAACACTCAGCTATCACGCCATTTGGGGGAGAACAACCTGCTGGATGTCTCTTAATAGGAATCAGAGCAACCCATAGCACCAAAACTAAATTGATGGCTGTGATGATAACATCCGGCTAATTTACTATCAGGGCAAATCTTCCATCATTATTCTCTTTGACCTCACAGCAGCCTTTGACTCTGTATCACATGCCATCCTGATAAAATGGCTACACAAGATTATCCTATACTCTAAGGCCCTCATGTGGTTTCTGTCCATCCTGTCAGGCAGAAACAAATATATTCCCTTATCCCTGTCCAAGTCTGATCCTGACATCTCTTACTGCTGGTGTCTATGTCCCCCAAGGATTGTCTTTCAGCCCTATGCTCTTTAACATCCACATGGCCCGATGATAGCTATTGTAAGAACCAAAGACTTTAATATTGTACCCTATGCAGACAATACACAATTAATTGTATTAACCCCTTAAATTAGGCCATCAGCCAATGGCATATGGCCACACTCCCTCCCAAGTGTGTCTGTCGGCCATTGGCCAACACAAAGAAGGGTTAGAAAGGCCCCTCTTGGACTTTCTGTTTTTTTTAGGACACTTGGGCTGCTTGTAATGACCTTCCAGAGAAACCTGAGTGTTTTTTCAAAAAATGTGTTACGACGATCAGTGCACAGGGGTTGCTGATGGCCTTACTCTTGAATGTGAAATTAAAAAGAGTCAATGTGTTTGTTTTACTTTGCTGAATCAGTGCTTGGGGACATATCTCAGCCACCCCCACCCACCAGCAATGATTCTCTCAGGAGAGGCATTGTTGGAAAGGGGAATATTTGCCAGATGGACAAAGCCATTTTGCATTTCTTAACAGCCCAAATCGCTTTTACCGGCCGTTAGGAAATCCAAAATGGGCTTTTCTGATATACAAAGCCCTTTAATAAATCACAATTAGGGATTACCTATTTGTGAATCCTATTCAGATGGTCAAAGCATTTCCTAAATGTGAATTGGGTAATTAGGAAATGCAATTACCATCAACTTTAAGTCGATGGCAACCATGTGCACTTTAAACAAGTATTTGCAATGCAATAGGTCTCACATTTGTAAGAGTTAGAGCTATTGGCGTTGTAAATGACAATGTTTTTTACCTATGTGTTTTGGTTTGGAGTATAGTGGATGTATACCAGGTGCCACAGCAACCCTCCCAGACCTGTTGCTGCAGGAGAGAGGGCACTAAAGGCCACCATCTTGGAAATGTTCTTGCCTCATTCCCACAGACTATCTGTGATACCCTACAGATTAAACCCTTTTTTAGTATGTTTAACTAAACCTTTATATCACCAAACAAGCTACAACAGGGCACCTCAGTGGCATTTAATCCAGAGAATGAGGGGATCAAAAGAGTTAGGAGCAAAGAAAAGGGAACAGTCATATATTTCTGTTAAACTTTTAAAGGAATTATTCCTCTACATTGGCAATACCAGCCTAACTTTTAAGAACATTGACTGTATACAAAGAAAATAAGAGAAGAGTCAGCTTAACTGAACAGGAGGCTTCAGATGTGTGCAGATTGGTGAAACAGAGCTTCAGTGGTAGTTCGGCCGACAGGATAGTTTCCAGAGGTGCAACATTTGTGATTTAAATGGAATACAGAAGGGCTGGTACTCTGCATTTACTTAAAGCACTGCAATGGGATAACAGTCTCATGACAGCCCTCGGCTTAGGACTGGACTCTGTAGCACAGATACGTGTACCTGAATCTCCTGGGCCTTGACGGTGCCTTTTCAGTGCATACATTTGTGCACTGGTTGATGCTTTTGAAGTGAGAATAATCTCTTTTGGGGTGGCTACTCAAAATTTGAAGTCTTGGCCTTGCCATCTGGACCACTCTTAGTAGAGCGGGAAGCCTGGGTTTAAAGGTGTTTTTTCACCTAGACCAGTGGTGCCCAGTGAGGCTCCTACAGGACTGTCTCATTGGCATTTTTCCAGGCCATGAAAATGATTCAAATGTACGTTTTTCTTGGGAATCCAAGTTAGATCCAGAACCATGTCAGAGTTTCTTGATATCCACATAAGATACATTTGATAAAAATAATTTATATGGAACTTATTTATACAGTGCTTACCCTGGCATTGATCCCGCCTTCCCAGTCCTTCAATGGACATACATGTTCTATAATAATGTGCAATAAAGTGTTCTAATAACCTCAACGCATACCTACAATATGTATATAGCACGTAAGAACTGCAACATAAAAATGAAATAAAAAAGCTGCTGTGCAGTGCACTGCTTCCTGTGTCACCTCATGTTCTTTAGATAGGCCACACTCTATCAGCTCGTGAGGTCACCGACGTCTCTCCTCTCTGAGCGAGGAGAATGATGACAGAGGCCCATAGCAAGCATTTCCAGCAATCCAGTGTTCAAACTATTTGAAAAGAAACTACTTTAGGCCCATACAAATTAAGTTACCCAGCTCGAAGCTGCCATGAAGCTGCCATGGCTTTGCAGCCCGAGCCGCAGATGACTGTTTCAGAATGCAAAGGCATGCAACTAGCAAATTAGGCCAAACTTCTGTGTACAGAAGCAAACAAAGACTGTCTGACCACAAATCACCAGCTTCATTTTAAATGGCAAGTTAGAATTACAGAAGCGAAACAGTAACATAAATATTCACAGGGAGGAGGGGGGCATTGGAATGCCACTATGCCTGAGTCATGGCTCCTCCAGTTATGTTCTACGCTTGTGTGTGTGTTTTTTTCAAACACAAGGGGCCACATTCACTAAGAAAACCTACAGTCTTAAGTTTACTCCTACATTAAGGGGGAGGCTTTCCATTCTGATTTTGGAATTCTTAAAGAATTCCAGAAGTATTTCTGGGAGCCTGCAATAGTCACAACCTTTCGGAAGTACTCATCATTGTAAGCAGCTATGCATACATAACTGTTTCTGGAAAACAATTACATACGAGAAAAAAATGATTACCAAGACATTTACCTTTTCAAACTTTATCCCCCATTTTCCAATAGGAAAATGTTTTTCTCAGTGGAGAAGCCACATCTCCAATTCCACAAATTCTAAGGTTTTCCCCTCATTCTGTTACTCAGAAATGATTTACTCCTATCTGAAACAACAGTAAGTCTCTAAACTTTTCCAGCCTGAGAATGTTTGTGAGTAGTTTCCAGCCTGAGAATGTTTGTGAGTAGTTTGTCAGTGTGCACGAACTCTCTATGGCATCCTTACTGTAAAATGCACTATCCACCCAATAAGAGCAGATTTACTCCAACCTAATGTTACAAAATAGAGGTGTTATGTGGGTAAATTGAGTTATAAGCTCAAATTTATATTCCACTCTTGTAGATCAAGCCATTTACACAAGTAAGTTGAAACTATACATGCAAATGACTGTGAATCGGACAATGAGGGCTATGAGGGCCAACTTCCTGCTTCCCGGTAAATCATTTGACAAGTAAATCTTATGGTGCCCAAAAAGGGTCTGGGAAAAGGTTTACATTCAAACAAAATATACCTGCAGACAAGGATGTGGACATTGATCGGGCCAAGGGTGGTCACTATCTACATCACTGTCATGGCACTGGATACCGCAGTGGTCGTGCCTTGTGTTATATCACGCTGATTCTTGGTCCCCTTTCCAGTTTTGACACAGTTCAGTTGTGTGGCAGGGTTATAAATGAGAAATTGCACAGACATTTTCCAGCTGGCAAGCAGTTCTGTGTGAATTGTAATATCGAAATCAATATTCTGAGACATGTGCTCCATCGTTTATAGCTTGTCTGTGCCATTAGAAGCTGGGACTAACCATGTGAGAATTAATTTGTCCCAGCCATTCAATTGATGTTCTGTTGGAACAGCTGGACCAGGGAGCGGCAATTGTCAGCTCCTCAGGCAAAATAGAACTGTGCCAATGGTGCAGTCCCTATATAGGATTTTAGGTAAATTGACAATAATTTCACCTAACCACTAGGTGACTCCATAAGGCACCTTCCTTACACAACAGGGCTTGGTTAGACCATATACCCTCTGAAGGGGAACTTGTACATCCCCAAATGCAACAAATATAAAGCAACCAGCATGACTGTATGTCTGGTGTGTAGTTGTAGAACACACACTGAGAATAAGCTAAGACAGTCATGACCCCCCCAGACAGTGACTCAGCTCTGACCTCTCTTAAATTCAAAGAAGATGTCCAAAAATAGTCTGGTCATGTGACAATAATATTTGTATGTATTGAAAATGCAGTGAACCGCTGCTCTGAAACTTATCATTGTCATGTTGATGCTGAGAGTGGATGTTTCCAAGACTGTGAAGCATAACTAGATATTGCGCCAACCACAAATTCTCAGTACCTCACAAGTCATAAATAGCAATAATGTATTACGTTCCAGAAAATATTAACTCCTATGTTGGAAACATAGACTGCATCATGTATACGTACTGTAGTCATAAAGATGCGTTCCTCTTCATAACCCCATCACACAACTAATGCAATAACAATATCAATAAAGTTATAACAATAATTTATGTAGCCCACATTAAGCTTGTAGTGTCTCCTCATGGTGCATGTTAGTAAGAGGAAGGGCCACTGGAATGATACAGTTCTGTGACTCTGGCATATTCTGCAGAGAGGCAGATCCTTTGCAGAGGTCATCTGGTCACGTTTTACTTGCTAACTCTTGTTGTCATGTGTTAAACTTTTACATAAGAAATCTTTGCTCAGACCATATTAATGTATGTTAAATGACAAAACAGCCAAATAATATTGCCACTGAATTAAGCAGCATAATTTGTACTTTCTAGCTACATAATGCAGGCATCTCGCCCACATACTTTTGCCCACCATTTGCTACATAATTTGAGTGCCCCGGATAATAGGTGATCTGAAGAGAAGACACAGATGCACAACATATGAAGCAGGCAAATACACATGTTGAAGCATTTATTACCATGTAAATCAGTACAGAAGGTAGGTAATCAGTAATGTATGTGGCACTGTCCCACCAGCAGCGTGATTTTACCACCTCACTCCCTGGCTAGCTTCCCCTGTTTCCAGCTTAGATACAAAATCATGAGGAATCACATGCATCAACACAAAACCATGACAAAACATCACTCCAGTACAAGGAAAAGACCAGGAGGCAGACACAAGATAAAATATATATATTATCTTTCTAACATTTGTTTTGCACACTTTTGTATGGCGTCATCTGAAGTTGTGGCACCCCTTCTGCTGTGTTGTGAAAGTTCTCACTAACTGGGATAATGGTGGTCTGTGCTCAGTGTGTTAGTGCACTGACAGCTTGTCTCTTCCATGCAGTGATAGTGTGATACAACATTCAAAGGCTCAGATGGTATCACCCTGGATGATGAAAGGCCAAGCTAGTCCCTCTGAGAATCAAACATTTAATCCTTCCTGGCATCCAGATCTTTGCTGAGGATACATTAGGCCTGTGGGCTACCTTAGCCCATATTCAGGCTACCTTCACTTAAGTGCTGGGACCTCAAATTTCAAATATTTGTAATGTGAACAAAATGTGTGATGTAATTATGTAAAAAAACAACTTGATGTACACTATTTCAATTGTCTAGGGTCTTTCCACCGTGGCCTTGTATGAGCCATATTATAATAACCTATCAACTTTGTGCCAATGACAAATCTGGACTTGTCATAGCATCTCTTTATAGTCTTGTTTTGTTGTCTTATACAAAAAGGACTTAAGTCACAACAACACATTTGGGTTACATAAGTACAAGCAGTGGCTGGTCCTAGTGGCCACAGTTTGTGAAACAGTTCTCCTGTTTAAAACATCTCCTGCCCATGGAGTCTTTACTGTAACTGTCCAGGATTGGCTTTGAGATGTAGTCCTTGGGGTGTGTACCCATACAAACAAACACATGTATATTCCTATAGACACGGGGCGGGCATGGTGAAGCACTGAGAGGAACACCAGTAGATGCAGGAGTGAGAGAAGGACCACTTGATAAGGTCAGAAAGATATTTTCTTGACATTGATTTTCCATGTACTCGGTAACCATGGCGATCAGAAATAATACATAGAGTTTACATCAAATGATGCATGGGAGCTTAGTTGAGCAGGTTAAACATTACTGGACTGTCACAGACGTTGCATGGATTATTATACACAGGATCACAGAGGGTGAAGGGGAAGCGCTCTGCACCTGTAACAACTGCAGTGGGTTTTCAAGGTGGGGCCTCTTTAAACAAGAAGGAGTGCTATTTGAGCGCTGCTTTAGACAGAGTTTCCGGAGTGGCATCTGCAAGGTCGCAGTAGCTGTGAGGGGACTGACACAGCAATGACACCAGTGAATTCTGGGAGGAGGAAGTGTTGGAGTTTGCTCTACTCTTGTGCCCTATGATATGCTGCTCCTATCACTGTGGCATCCTTGTGTTAGCTTCTTTGCACTACAGGGTTAGGAAAATGGCTGCCTCCACTAACTGAACTCTATTTGAAGAGACCCAATTTACATCCAAAGGCTAGATGGTTTTTGCTATCTAGCTTTAGGCCGTGAAGTGCTTGGGTCTGTAGTCACAACTTCTTTTCCTCCATTTCGGAGACAACAACACCTTTCTCCACCTTCTTGCCTAGAACTAACCTATGTGCTAGGTTGGTGACCCTCCGGAGGTTATCAAGAGCACGTGCTACCACCTAGTGTTAAGCTCTACTCAAGTCATTTGATTAATGCACCCACTGCAGATGTCTTGACAGAACGAGAATGTCACAGATTATAATCCTGACATAGCTTTTTTCGCCTCTTCATCCCTGCAAGGTCGATGCAAATGAATTATAGCAATTTTGTTAAGAACAGCACCTGCATTGCAGCGCTACGAAATGGCAGAACTTGTATCACCAAGTGCTCTATAAAAAAAAACAAGTTGTACACAGACTGCCCCAACACCCACCAGACAAAGAACCCTAGGGGAGATGATGTGGCGTAAGGGCCAGAGCTGCTGACTTTGGAGCTGGGGAACATGCTATAAGTCTCTGCCCTGGCTCAACAGCCTGTGATTTTGGGCAAATCACTTAATCTCCCCTTGCTACCAAAAATAAATGTGTTCTTGTATTACGTAACCAGTGCTCATGTAAAGCGGTGTAATACCTCTGTATCGAGTTTGCGCTATCTAAAACTGCAAAAAAATAAATAAAGCACTACAATACCATCCTGTCAAGTTCACACTACATAAAACTGCAAAAAAAAAAAAAAAAAAAAAAAAAGACATTGTAAAGGTACAGTAAGATGCCCAAAAATGAGGAAGAAACAACATACTGCCATGAGCGAACCTGCGAGGCAAACGAAAAAATAGTGTGTCACGCTTAGGTACATACCCGATTGTGCAATAATCCATGTAACAGGGTCAGTCTCCAAGGTGGCAACAAAACAGCCTCAAGGCAGGACAAACCACTGAACAACATCAAGGGATTTTTTGAAAGGCAGGCCCAAGAACAAAAGAAAGTGAAGCGCTTGAGATGGGTGTGGTTAAAGCCCACTGAGTAGATTACAACATGTTGTGAAGAGCAGTGCTTGCTCCACTAAAAAAGCACCCCAGAATGATTTTCTTAAAGTGCAAAAGAGCACACACATGCCACTTACCCATAGCATTTTGCATTTCCTAAATAGCAATTTATATGAAGTCCCTATTTAGGAAATGCAAAATTGCATTTTAGTACATCTGGCCCTCTGTCCCCTTTCCTATGGCATCTCTGCTGAGTGGATCCTTGCTTGGGGATCTCACACAGGAGAAAGTTCTCCAAGCAGGTATCCACCCAGTAGTCACCAGGGGTAAGGGGCACAGCCTCTCAGGCAAGGACTTGTGCTCCTCCAAAATCCCTGCAAAATTGTCAGTCTTTGCATCCCTCCTGGGGGACAGGTGGAGGTAATTATCCCCGATGTGGTGCATCCCAGGGGGCAGAAAGCCCACTAGAGACCAGGGACTTATCTTTTCACAAAATATAGCGGTGGGGGCTACCCACAAGGGCACTGCCATGCTCCCACCACTAATGCATATGACAGCAGTCTTTCTGGCCCCAAGAGTGGTGCAGAAAGACCACCTGACACCAGGGATTTTATCTTTTTTATATAAATATGGTGGCTGGCCACCAGGGCATGGCCATGCCCCTACCCCAAATGTATAAGGTAACAATCTTTATGCACCCCCAGAGGCAGATGAGGGTAATTACTCCTGATCTGCCCCCATGGGGGCAGAAAGCCTACTAGACACTAGGGATTTATTTTTTTATTAAAATAAAGTGGTGAGGGCAGCTTAGCATGGGCATGGCCATGCCCCCATCCTATCTAAATGGGCAACAATGTTTCTGCACCCCCGAGCAGATGGGGGTAATTACCCCGATCACCCCCCAGGGGAGGCAAAAAGCCCACTAGATGCCAGAGAATGCTTTTATTTTTATAAATCTAAGGGTAGGAGCTGCCCAGTGTGGTCATGATCATGCCCCCACTCTAGGTAAATGGGGCAACAGTCCTTCTGCCTCCCTGGGGGACACATAGGGGTATTTCCCCAGGTCTGCCTCTTGAGGGAGGGGGAAAAACCCCACTAGAGGCCAGGGAAAGATTACAAAAAATATATAGGGGTTTAGTGGTGAGTGCTGCTCACCATGGATATGACTGGTCCATGCTCCCCCACCCCAGAGCCAAATATACTTTCTATCCCTCCTGGGGGTGGATGGGTTATTCAGCCCCAATCAGGGATTTTGCCTTTGTGGCATAAAAAAGTGGTGTGGGTGTTGCACTCTTGCAACTCCCCAGCTCAAATGGGACAAACTGGTCTTTTCCCCAAATAAGTTACAAAATAGGTTTGCAACACAATTAATGATGACTATTGATGACAGTATCACCTTCTAGAGATAATACAACAACATTAAGCTCTTATATAATCTTTCAAGTATGGAAGTGGTTTTCTTTCTCTCTTTTCTCTATCCTTGCGTTCTTCATGCACATACTTATTCACAGTCTGTAATGTCACATCAACACATCCACTTCTCGTCACCCAAGGTCAGAATTGGCCTCCACACCTCTATCGGCTGGTGCTACAGAATTGGTCTCTAAACTCCTGTTTGCTGATGTATTCTTGTCTACAGACCCACACTTAATTTAATCACCAAGCATAAATCCATTATAACCTTCATCCTCCTTCATACTCGAATTAACTTCCTGATAATTGCCTCCTCTCTGATATAATGCTACTCTACGTGTGTTCCGTTTGATACCATCCGTTAACACCATACACTATTCACTTACTTGTTTTACTTTAAATGGCCCTCAAAATTGAAACCATCCACAGCCCGCTCTCTCATCTTTAACTTTCACCTAATCTCCAACACAAATGCCAGGATTTTTACACCTTTGTGAAGCTTTGTTAATACCATCCCAATCAGTCAACAAAGTAGGTACTAGTTTCGTTCTAGCTTTGCACCCCCTCATTAATTCAAAGGTTACTTCTCCACTACTCTAAGGATTGTAGTGCAGTGGGCCCAAACAACCTCTTGGACTGCTTCCTTCATGGTAATTCCACTGTTAATCTCTGATGGAATGGTCCCTTTAACCATGTAGTTCATTTTTTCAACAAGACCATTACCTTGAGGATTTTATAATTTGTGTGATGATGCTTAAGTCCATGTTGAAACAGGAAAACTATTATCTCAAAGGAAATCAACTGTGTACCATTGTCGATAATTATAGTGTGTGGAAAGCCTTCCCTCCTAAAAAACTCCTTCAAAACCGTTATAGTACTTCTTGTAGATTCCTCTTTCATAAATTGAACCTCAACCCATTTGAAATAGACATCTACCAATACCATGGGAAACCTACAATCCAAAGGTACACCGCCAGACAAAGGCCCAATGAAGTCTAGACAAATGGTGTGCCACACCTCTTCTGTATTTTCTATATTTCCTATCTCTGAGCTTGGTCCTACTTTTAACCTTTTCTCACTCTCTTTACATTCCATACATCTCTCCACCCATTGAGCTATTTGCATATCTAAACCAGCCAACCAAACTTTTTCTTTTACTCTCCTCTGATTTAATGTTTGCCCTTCATGTGATAATTGTATAATCTTCCTCCTCAAATTCTCTGGGGGTATAAACCTACTACTTCTCATCAATATGCATCCATCAATGATCGACAACTCCTCCAACACCTTAATGTATGTCCTTACCAAAAAGGCAACAGCACTCTCTCTCTTTCCATCGTCAACTATCATTTTTCTCATACTTGGCAAACTGTATCTTCAGCCATCTCTTTCACCCACTCATCTTTTGTAAAAATGCCTGTGCCATGATGTAATACATCATCCAACCATGCTACAGACCCCATTTTTTCATTACTGATAACTGCCTCCTTAAAAATCATCTCTCAGTCTAGAGGAAGAAGAGATAGAGCATCTACTTGAATATTCTGCCAGCCAGGAATATGTTCTACGTGATACACAACATCTTGCAAACGAGCCACCAGCCTTGCTAATCTCGCAGATCCCTTTCCAGCACCTCCCAGAGACAAAACCTTTATCAATGGTTTGTGATCTGTCCTCAATTTAAAATGTATTCCCAGTAAAATGTTTTAGAATACTCTGAGGACCAAGCAGCTGCCAATGCCTCATGCTTGATGACGGAATTCCTCTCAGACCCTGTCAGGAAGCGTGAAGCGAAGGCCACAGTCTTCTCAATACCATCGTGCAGCTGAGAGAAAATTGCTCCTAAGCCAGAGGCACTAGCATTCACAGTGAGAAAAGTTGGCAATTTGTTATCAAATGGGATTGGAAGACCTAGGGGCATGGCCTGGCCGTCCCCCAAGATGGCCACCACACTGTGAGGCTCTGCCGGGCAGGGGACTTAATCTGCGTTTTTATCCTCGCAAACCGGCCGCCCGCTTCATAATCCTTCCCGAGAGCTGCAAGGGGAGTCTCGGGAAGCCTGCGGCCTGCGGTGGAGTGCCGGATCGGCGGCGGGGGCCACGCTGGCCCATTCAGCCCTGCCAGGCAGGTCGTGGCTTGGTGCACAGTGCGCGCGGGCCTCGGCGGCTGAGGTCGGAGCTGGTGAATGGCGTGGGGGGTGGCCCCTTTCTTCCTTTCTTCTTTCGCCCCCGCAATTGGGGGCCGGGGACCCAAAAGCTGCTCCCCCAGCTTCCTCTACCAATGCTCTGATGTTTTGCTCCTGTGGGGCCTAGTCAGGTCAGGTCGCGCCTTCTGCGGAAGCGATAGCCTGTGGCTGGGCCTGGGGGCTGGTGCCTCATGCCACCCCTGCTTTTTGGAGGTCTTGAGTGAGCTGCTGGTGCCCTGTTGCAGTGGGGGGTGCCCTTGGAGAAGCCTGGGGAGTGGTGATACCCCACCCCTTCTCCTTGGGGGGCTGGCCAATGGTCCTGGGCCTGGTCTCTTGGGCTATGTTGGGGCCCTGCTGCTGGTGACCTGCGGGAACTGATCGGCGGCAGGGGTTGAGCCGTGTGACCCCATGGGTGGGAGTGCTGTCGCTGCGTGCTGTTGTGCCGGACTTCTGTGGCTGCGGTCTGCTGTACGGTGGCGGAGGTGGGCCAATTCCCGGTGCCTGGTGCCCCCCCTACTTCTTCGCTGTGGTGAGAGCTACGGGCGGGAGTGAGTGCCCACGAGGAGCTTCTGTCCATTGGTGGCCCTGCCTATCTGGTGATTGCTGCAGGTGCGGAGTGGTGGGCGCCTCTTTGGCTGTCTGCCTGGGTCAGCTGGCGGAGAAGATGGGGAAGGCGGATCAGAAGCAGCCTAAGCTCACTTTTGATGGTGCGAAAATGAAGGCCGGCCAAGCCGGCCGGTCGGCGGATGACCTGCCTCGAGGAAGAGGCCTCCGCGTCCTCCATGAAGGCTATGTTCTTGGACCTATAGCATAGCCTGGCCAGCATTGACGCCAAGCTGGACAATTTAACTGAGCAAATGGATCGTTTAAAGGAATGGGTAGATGGCTATGATGCCCGCTTTGAGCAGCTAGAATCACACACCTCGGATCTGGAGGACAATCGCCCTGGAGACGGGAAAACGTTGCTGTGCATGGAGCGCGTGCTGTAGGTGATACAAAATAAAAATTAGGACCTTGAGGCCCACTCCCGTCATAATAACATCCGCATTTTGGGCCTTCCGGAGTCGACGGCCATGGGGCGCATGGAGGACTATGTCGAGACCATGCTTTCTGCACTGTTCCCCAGCGAGGTCTCCTGGGTGTTGGTGGTGAAGAGAGCCCACAGATCTCTGGGGCCACAGCCTCCCTAGGGGGCTCCGGCTCGCCCTATCATAGTAGGCTTACTGAACTACAGAGATAGGGGCACCATACTCAGATTAGCCAGAGAGCGTTGACCTGTGATCTACAATAATACTGAACTGACTATCTTCCCAGACTACACTCCTGGGGTGCAGGCCAGCCAAACGCACTTTGAGCCAGACCAATGCCAAATACTCCCTCATTTATCCTGATAAACTATGCATGCAGCACAAGGGCAAGCTGCACTTTTTCACTGACCCGAAACTGGCTGTTAAGTATGCAAAATCTGTCCCCAAAAAGGCGACGCTGGAGTGCTTGCGAGCTGCTGACGGAGAGGGTGATGCTCTCAGTGATAATGACTGAATTCATTCTGTAGTGTGAGGTCCCCATGGCCCCTTCTGGTGTCTTGAGGCTTGCAAATTTGTTGGTAATTTAAATGCTGGTGCGGCCTCATCTGCTATACACTTTACATTGTGAGTTACCCTGCCCACCCATCCCAGTCGGGATGGTTCTTGGATGGCCTTGTTGACGCCCCATTAGATGAGTCCACTCAAGCTGTTTATTATCATGTTGGGAGATATGTATTGGGGTTTGGGTGGGATTGTAGTACTGACTCAATTCGGGGGTCAGCGTGGGTAGGGGTCTGTAATATTTGTACTCGGTTTACTCTTCTTGCTTTTTCCTTCCTTTCCTGTTCCTTCCCCTCCATGCAGCTGATGCCTCAATTGTGATGGTATGGGGAGTTGTGTGTTTTGGTAGAATGCTGGGATGGTGCAAAAAAGCGTGACGCCTGTTTGCTGCCTCACTTGGAATGTTCGTGGGCGTCAGATGAGGATACTCTCTGCCTATATGCAGCGCCATGCAATAGACATCTCTATGCTGCAGGAGACTCACCTGGTGGAAGCCACGAAACACTGGGTGAAAGCTGGCTGGATTGGTGAGTGTCATGCTGCGATGTATTCGAGGTATGCACAGGTGTGCCGAGTTTGATCCGGAAGGGGCTGCAATGGCGTACTGAAAAGGCAACTGTGGATCCGAATGGTCGTTATGTCATGTTGCGAGGAACACTGCTAGATAGACCATGCAGATTGGTGTCGATCTATGGCACAAATACTGATGACCCCGAGTTTTTTGGGGAAGTGTGGAGGCTGATTGGCTCACTGGGTTCCGGGTTCCTGCTGTGGTGGGAGGTGGACTTCAATGTAGTAATGGATTTTGTGGTAGACCGTGAAAGTCAGGTCAGTCCACAGCATATGGCAGCTGCTAAGACCCTGTCTCTTGTGATGGCCGAGGGTGCTTTGGTTGACCTATGACGGACAGGCAGGGTACCTGTGTCAATCATGAGCATGGCAGTTGGTACCGGCACTGAGGAGATCAGGCGAGTCCTCACTGACTTCTATTCTGACCTGTATGCGGAGAGCTCAGGGCTGAGATCTGCACCTGCCACTGACTACCTTGAGGTTATCAGCCTGCTTTGGTTTGAGAATTTGCATAGGCAATATCTGGACGCTCCCTTCTCGGTGGACGATGTGATTCAGGCTTAACGAAGTCTGCTGGGGGATAAGGCCCCGGGCTGGATGGCCTGACGCCGTCCTTCTATAGGGAATATGCAGCTATATTAGCGCCACACCTCCTGGAGGTCCATGCAAAGGCACTTGAGAGCGGTGTTCTCCCGGCCTCATTGTGGGAGGCCCTCATCGTGACTATTTTGAAGCCTGAGAAAGACCTGTGCTGTTGCGATTCATATCAGCCCTTCTCATTAATAAAAATAGATAATAAGATTCTAGTTTCAACAGCATCCAATATTGATCTCTATGTATGCGGATGATGTTGCCCTATATGTACGCGATCCACAGTTGTACCCTTATGCTCTGTTAGATGAGATAGTTTGCTTTCAGCAGATTTCTGGGCTCACCATTAACTGGTCCAAGTCGGTGGTGCTACTCTTGTCCGAAGATGGTGCAGTGCCCCTCTAGATATCCCCTCGGCTGCCTGATGGACTGCTGCGGTATTTGGGAATTTGGCTGAGTAGGGTCACAAGTACGCTTTGGTCAGCAAATTACGGAAAGGCCATTGCGTGGTTGGAAGATAGAGTGGAGGTATGGAGTTCGCTGCCGCTCTCGCTGACCAGCTGCATAGCGATAGCGAAGATGGTCATTTTGCCCAAATTCCTGTATTTATTTATCAATCTACCTCTTGTCCTTATAACGAGCTTTATGAAGAGGCTTAAGTCTGCGCTTGTGTCTCTTGCCTGGGCTGGTTGCCAGCCCACAATTTCATGGGAAAAACTGACACTTCCGTTTGGTTTGCCGGCCCCGGATTTAGAACTCTATTATCACTCTGTGGAGGAACATTTTGCTCATTTTGGGCTGCACCCAATACGATACCTGCCACACTTGGCTCCTGAGTGGGGCGCAGTGTGGCCTGATCGGCTGTCGTGGCTGATTTGTGGCCTGATCAGACTCAGACCACGGGGTTGGAACTGTGGCTTGTACAGCGCGGGCCTGGACTGTGTTGTTGCGGTGCGCTGGAGTGCGAGAGCCCTTTGCACCTTCGATGCTGGTACGAGATGTTGCGGATATGCCACTGTCGGAGGACGTTCAAGCACGTGAGTTTCTCTGAGAACTGAACTTAAATACTCTGGGGTCTTGGTTTTCGGATGGGATGTTTATCTCCTCAGAAGCTGCACTTGGTAATGTGCATGACACCCCACTGCACCGACTATCCTTTCTCAGAGTTCGAGCCATGCTCCACGCGCGCTACCCCTGCTTCCCTGTAATCCCTTTGGTGTGCCGAGTGTTGGAACTTATATATCAAACGCGGACCCCTTGGAGGCTTCTCACAAGTCTATATGTTTGCATGCAGAGCGTGACGCCTGAGGCTGGGCTTAAAGCTAAAACCCACTGGGAGGTGGACATAGGCAAAACCATTTCTGATGACACGTGGCGACGTTGCTGTGCGCAAATGAGAGAGCTATCCCCTAATTACAGACTGCGCCTTATTCACTTCAATTTTCTAGATTCCTTATATTATATGCCCAGTAGGTTGAAGAATATGGGTCTTCGAGCTGAGGCGAAATGCGAGAGGTGCTTTGCTCCTGAGGCGGATTTCCTGCATCTTGCGTGGAGTTGTGCGACACTGCGAGAATATTGGACAGAGGTGTTGTGGGCGACTGGAGCGATAACTTGACTCCTGCTGCCGCACACCCCCAAGTTTGCTCTTTTGGGATATGTTGCAGAAGTCCCCCCTGCGCACGGGAGGCTGTTGGGACTGCTGCTGCTTCTGGCTAAGCGTAGGGTTGTGATGTGCTGGGGGCAACAGAGGGCTCCCCGTTGCTGTGAATGGTTGAAGGACGCTGCATACTGTCAGGAACAACTAATGTTATACTGGGAACCTGAAGGTTCCCGACCAAGAGATATATGGGCCCCCCTGCGATCCTTTTTGGAGTTCCGAGCATCGAACAACATACGGTTGTTCTACACCTCCCACTGATTATGCAGTAGTTACACCCCCTTCTACTGACATTCATTTACTACTTGCACTTATGTAGGTGCTTTGAAGGCTGCATAGTTCCCTTGCCCCCCTTTTTTTCTTCCTCCTCATCTTACTCTTTGTTCTTACTCCTTTCCTCCTCCTCCCCTTTTCCTTCCATTGTTTGCATCAGGATATTCAAATGAGGCTGTTCTATTTGCACAGCACATTTCAGTGACATGCCACCTTCTACTCGACTTATAATTATGATTATGCATGTGACTCTAGTCGAGTCTTATACTTTATGATGACTATAATCTGTGCTTGTTGACCTCAGAACTTTGTTCTGCTTGGGTTCTGTTACCTATAAATGCAAAAAAAAAAAAAAAAAAGGAAAAAAGAAGACCAGCAGCACACACTTCATCTTTTATAACATCAAAACATGTCTGTTGGTCTCTTGACCAATGAAAAGTACACCCTTTCCTCAACAGTTTCTTCATATCTTCACTTTTGCTTGCAAAGTTCTCAACAAATTTTGAATAATATTCAATGAGACCCATAAACGTTCCTAGTTCATCTTTATCCTAAATATTCAATCACAGTGCATAAAAATACACATTTCTCTATACTCAACGTCAAACCAGCATCCAACAATTTACCTAATACCTGCCTCAAAATTGGATTATGTTCTTCCACCGTTGGTGCATACAACAAAATGTCATCTTGAAAGAAAATAACACTGTCCAAACCTTCAAAAAGTTGTGATATCATGCGTTGGAAGACACTAACCGCAGAAGACAGACCTAATGGCACCCTAATAAAATGAAAGGTACCATCCATAATGATGAAAGCAGTTAAATCCCTAGAACTATGATGTAATCTGATCTGGTGGTAAGCAGATCTATCTTTGAGAAGTATTTACCCCCTCTAAACAACAGCAAACATTCATTAATGTTTGGAAGTGGAAAGTTGTCCATTACAATATTCTGATTTACACTACATAGGTCCACACAAAATCTAAGTTGCCCATTAGCTTTCTTAGTAAGGACCACAGGTGAAATCCAATTCGAAGCCTCCACTGGTTCAATCACACCTTTCTTCACCATGTCCTGCAACATGCGAATAACCTCTTTTCTTACAATATTCGGAACCTTTCTGACTTTGTGTTTCACAGGTACAGCACCAGGTTTCATCCTGATCTTGTGTACATACCCTTTAAGTTCACACAACTTTTCACCAAACACATCTTTGACCTCATATAAAACATCCCTCGCTTCCACTATCAAAACTTGTTCAGTACTCCTCGGTCAGATTATAATATTGATATCATATTGGTGTACCCACCGAATAATTGGTGGTCCACAATTAGCCACATAAACCTTACCACATATCTCTCTTGTTTTAAATGTGATAGATGCATCAAAGAAACCAAAAATATCTATGTCCTCTCCCTGAAATCCTCCTGGACAGATATCCTTTTCCTTTAACTCTACACTTGGCCATTCCTGCAAAAACAGATCCTTTGGAATTATGGTATATCTTGACCCAATGTCAATCATCAATTCTACCTTTTTATTCTCAATTACAAACACAAGTCTTGGTCTGGCTTCCTTTTTAATAGTATCTTCCTTATACTGCAAAATCAATATACGATCACCACACAAATCTTCATCAACAGATGTCACGGCTACCTTGGATTCAGACCATTCTTTGCACTCATGTGCAAGGTGAACCTTGCGTCCACACTTACTACAATCTTTACCAGTTGCAAAGCATTCTTTAAATTCACTATTGTGTAAATTGCTGCCACACCCGTTAAACTTTTTGATATTAGGCTTACTATATATGTTTTTCTTCATTTTCTGTGTACTATTGCCTATCACACCCATATTGTTGTGCACACCTTCACCCTTTTCTGTTACTTCAGCTATTTGCTCAATTTCAGCAGGCCTTTCCATCTCGCTCATACAGAATTCGGATTCTTCATCAACTTTAGCCAAGTCAATAGCATCCATTAAACTGGGATTTCTTGCTGCCCACAATCGTTCTTGGATCTTCCTACATTTGCATTGGACCGTCAATTGATCTGTTATCATTTCCTCACACAAAGTGACATTTAACAGACATTTCCCTCAACCTTGCAACAAATTCATCAATAGATTCACCCACACGTTGTGGTTGTGTATAAAACGTGTACCTGGCCATTAATACATTAATTTCTTTAGCAAATCTATTTGACAATCTCACTCTAGGTTCTTAATATACATCTGCTATGAGTGTTCCATTTTCCATGGCTGGAGGCATAAACTTAAACACCCTTTGAGCCTCTGAACCTACACTATTTAATAAAATACCTTTTTTTCTCCCAGGGCTAAATTCTTTGCTATCCAATGCCAATAAATAATTGTCGAAAATATTGATCCAGTCTTCCCACTGAATGGCTGGCACACCCTGTTTTGCTAAAAAAAAGGTGGAGGTGGTGTTACAGCCACCCACCCTTTAACTTAGTCCTCTTAAGGGTGTGCATGTTACCATGCTTCTCACTGTACTTCCCCCAAAGAAATTGAATGCAAAGAATATAATCAGGAATGTGCGCGTCACCGTGCTTCAGAGAAACACTTAATTGTCCAATGCTGAATGGTGTGCACATTACTGCGCTCCCACTGGCTTAGCCCGCATGTAAATACTTGCACTTCTCCCAAAGAAATTGAAAGCAAAGACTGTAATCAGAGGTGTGCGCATCACCGCAATTGAGAGGAATACTTAATTGTCAAATACTAAATGGTGTGCGCATCACCGTGCTCCAATTGGCTTAGCCCGCATGTAATTCCTGTGGTGTGCGCCTCACCGCACTCTGACTGCTTCAGCCAACACACTTCCCCTTTAAGTTGTGAGTGCCTTTAAAGATTTGTCATCACGCTCCAATTGACGTTCCTCTCTAGATCACACGCAAGTCTTGCAGGAACAATAAACTTCCACAAACTTGTTCCTCACACTGCCAAACACGTTTACTTCAGCGCTCATGTACTTGTTCCTCGCGCTGTGAAACGCGTATATTTCAATGCTCAGGTAAGACTGTTTAAAACATAGAGCAAATAAATACATTTTGCCGTTTGACAGGCTGATAATTAGGAGATGCCTCTGATTCTCCTGCTGCCACACACCAGTTTACCGGTTGCGTACGCCAAAAACGAATTTCCAAACAAATGTTACTTGTTCTTGAATTTATTTGTCACAAGTACAACACCGTACACAGTACCTTACAAAGGATCCCTACACAGTAAATTTGAGCTGCAGGGATATTGCGAGGTCAGACCGAAGCACACTGAAAGTAGATTTCCTTAACCTCTGTCTGTCACCTGGCTGGTCGATGATTAGACTGGCCACTCATTGCCCAATAATGTTGTAAATAAACCCATTAAACACCTGGAACTGCTTTGAGGTTGTATCTTTAATCAACCAGCCAGATAGTGACTTTACTTCTTGCCAGTCTATTGCCAACTGGCTAGAGAATTACATACCATAACATTCTACACAGCCTTCAGTAGAACCTCATGACGAAGGTTCTACTTATGATAAAAGCCCACTGTATGGCAGAAATATGGATATTGTAATTAAATAATGAGGTGGGTCTTGCCTATCCTAATATCAGGAGCACGCTCACCTCTAAAACCTCAACAGTCTTTCTACTCCCCTGCGGACAAAAGCATCCCATCCCAATGGCTTTTGGAATCTGCAGCAATCTACAAAGATCCTACAACCCAGCAGTGCTCCACTTGTGCCAATAAAAACACTGAGCCACTTGTGAGGTTAGGCCTACTGTCCGCAACACAAATGGATCAAACCAAGGTCAGTAGGAGTCCCCTTGCAAGGGGGGGGGTAGGAATTTTATGGATTCCTGCAGCTTCTGGAGGTTTCCATCACAGAAATATAACAAAAATGTGTGATTTCAGGCAAAGCTTGAGGTTTGCAGGGCATTTTGGTTAAGAAAACCTCATTGGATCCACGTAAGGTACACAATCCAGGACTCGCCTAGTTGCCTAATTTTCAAAAATGTGCAAGTTGGCTAGGCTTTCCAAGGTTCCACCTGAGCTAGGGGGCCAAAATCCACAGCCACCTACACTGGAAGAAAAGGATCAGTTTTGAGTGGAAAAATGTGATGTATCCATGTTGTGTTTTGAGTCGTTTCCTGTCGTGGGCACTAGACCTACCCACAAAAGCAAGGTAATATCTTTATCCGGAGACTTAGGGGAAAGCGGGGTGGAAGGAAGTTTGTAGCCCCCCATAGATTCCCGAACGTTCCAGCACAGAAATGTGAGGAAAATGTGTTTAGTAGACGTTTGCGCTTGCAGGGGGTTCTGGGTAAACAACCCTGGTGAGAGCCACACAAGCCACCACCTCCTGGATACCCCTATGTGTCTAGTTTTCAAACATGTGCAAGTTTACTAGGTTTTTGTAAGTGCTGGCTGAGCTACGGCCTAACTCCAAAGCTTCCCACTGTGGGAGAAGTGCAAATAAAAAGGAAAAAAAAGGGAAGAGTATCAGAAAAGATCCAAGAGTCTTCAGTGGAAAGGAAAAGACCAATCATGACCATCAGTGACCATCATTTCATGGATTCAGTCACCATGCATCAGTAAAAAGGCCATGTTCTAGCTGCCTAGGATGCAAATCTTTGCAACTGCCAAATCATGGAAAACTGTTGTCTCCGGTGATCTGCTATTATTATGCTACATTTCAGGTAGCATGAGAAGTGAGGTTGAATGATGGAAATGAAAGTCACAGGACGTTTTCATGGATTCCAAATATGGAACCGGTAATCAGAGAGTGTTGGGCAAGATCACAGAATATGTAAATTCTAACAGTCAATTTGTATCTCCAACACAACGCTTCAGGACAAACGTTTGCAAACCTCAGTTTAATTACTGCATTATGAATTCCCCGGATTTAGGTGCAGTAAAGCAACACGGCTAGAACTGGTAATTCACCATCAAAATTACAAATTTTTCCTCTCACAATGGGGAAAAGCAAACGGGCCCAAGCACACCGGGTTCCATCCACTTGCTTTTCCGCTTTCAGAGAACCTAAATCCTCACACATCGGTGACAAGCATATGAAATACAACTGCTCATTAAAGGAAAAGAGTGCGTCATATCTCACTCAAACTATTGAAATACTAGTTCAGATCTGTATGAAGACAGGCATCCTTACACCAGGCCAACATAATAAGGAGGAAATATGAGTACTATACGTGTATCCTAAAAAGATGAGCCACTCTATATGTCACTATAAGTGTTAGCTCGGGCTTGTGCACTTTCTCCAGTCCGGCTGTGTACACGCTGGAGAAACCTAAGTGCGCATGTGTGTTTGGACGGCCATTCAAAAATAGTCAAATATTGTTTTATTTTTCTGCTGCTGGCTCTGCTGGAGGTGCCACCCCATGCCTTTCACTATTGCTTCAGCAGGACTTTTATCACCCAAATCCCTGGACATAGATCAGCGTTGGTTTTACGAATAGGAACAGTTGCCATGCAGTGAGACACAAAACCACGGCCAATGGCAGGCAATGACAGTACCATCAGGAGTGGAATATCAGCATCAGCAGTCAAATGAAATGCACAGCTTGAGGTCAGGAAACATGAAGCAGGCTCAAATGCAATGAGGATTGTATAGCCCCAAAGGTTAGACCAGAATGAAGAAGCAAGATAAGTCTTCATGTCTCCGAAATGGTCTATGGCCATCTGACTGTTCCATTTTATCAGTGAAGCAAAGAAGATGGAAAAGGCAATAACTCTTAGAAGCATTTGAGAAGAAGACATCAACACCACGACTCTTGCATAAAAGCAGTGTATCGACTTTTTAATAACATTTGTCAAAGTAGGCTTTAGTGGCAATAGATATAAGCATGCATTACTTCTTATGGGCCTCACCATTGCCAAACAGGACCAAGCTAAAGACTGGAAAGTCGATGGTGCCCCTCCTTTGCTGCTTGGAAAAGAGTGCTAGATTTCTGCATGGGCATTGAGATAGCTGTATTTCAATTAGAGGTTGTCCCCAAAACCACCCAAAAATATGGCAGAGGTGGAAGGACTATAGAGGTATCATCCTAGCTCCTGTGCAATCACGATGAAATACGTACCTATGTACCTATGGGTTGTCCTCTATCTGAAGCAACATATCACTCCACTGTCATTCTTATATTGCTTCTGCTAATTGCATTGGACAGATGCCTTGGGTGGGTGGGTGTATGGGACCTAATCATGCCAACTTTTAGGTTTTGGTTCTTGCACTGTTTTCAATTGGCTAATAAATTCCTTCTGGCTGTTTTGGGTGTGGTAATTTTAAAATTCCAATAAAATTCTGTTAAAAAAAGACAGCCTACAATCAAACTAAATGGAGAGCAATGGCGAAAGACAATTGCGCTGTCCATAGAAGGGGAAGTTGAGTGGACTCTTGTGAATCTATGATAGAATGCAAAAAAAGAGGAAATTCTGAGTTTCAGATTAAAAAATACATAGCAGTACCTGACGCTAATAGTTTAACTAATATCATTCTGAGAAGGACTATGCTTCACTAACTTCTAAAAAAAATCTACTTTTGTATAAATAACTTTACTGTAAGTGGCACTTCTTTCCATCGTCAAGACACTTCTGTCAACACTTTAAAAATAATTTGTACATCACTGTTCTTAATGTGCTTTTAGCTTAACCAAGGATATGGTAACATAGTGTAAGGCACAGTATTCCCAGACTAACTTTAGAGGTCGTAGCAGCAATTAAATTTAACCCCAACTGTTTTTGATAGCTAACACTCCTCTCTAACTTGTGCATGAGTGATTGTCTTAAACAGACATTAATTTGGTGCTATTAACTTCTCTTGCCAATTTAGACTCACTATTTTTTTCCAGTGAAATGTATTGTTGGTTTATAAGTCTGTATTGAGAAAATGTTCAGCATAACATCAATACAGTTGTACATGTTTTCAGTTAACTCTATAGTAACACATTTTCTAGGGTTTGGATCAAGGAAGTAGCCAGAAAACTAAAATACCCCACTTCACACTTTGAACCAAAGCTCTAATGACACCAAGCAAGCGAAGCAAGTGAGCCAGACCTCCCTAGAAATGTCTTTCTTTCAAGCATCTTTTGGTCCATCATTTCACCCTTCCATTCACCAGCTGATATCACCCATCCTTCTTTCCCTTTTCTATCAACCCTTCTTTCTTTCTTTAGTCCTTCCTTCCTTCCTATTAGTGTGAATTATTAGCCTTTGTGTGCCAAGTTGCAGACAGAAGAGGCCCACACGAAACTTAATTCCAGCTGTGGCTGCTAGTGGAGGATTTATGATGCTCTTGGTTTTGATAACCAAATTCAAATAGGGAGCCACTGTCATTTGTTGGTTCTTTGGCTCACCCTTCCTTGTACCACAGTCTTGTCTTTTTGTTTCTGCTGGTGTGAGGTTCTGGTGTTCAGGAAAATAATGATTCTGGATTCTGATGTTAATCCCAAGCCTCCACCATTGGAGAGATGTGTGGCTGTGAGCAGATTGAAGACTAAGAGCCCTTTCCCTCTATTGGGGGAAACTGGATCAAGAGTTTGAGAGAGAGGGAGAAGCACAATGGGTGGCTTCTAAAGGAAGTAAGATGGCATCTCAGGTATTTAGGTTTCACCATTCACAAACACCAACCATGCACACTTCACAACACATCAGCCTAATAGTATGACATAAGAAATATGTTAGCAATAGAGGCAACTGTACTCTAAAGCCACACACACAGTAGACCAGTCAAGATCCAACCAGGTTCTCAATGAGAGCAGATCATTAATGAGTCAAGGAGTACCAGTAAACCTGCAATTTGGAGAGCTTGGAGCATGATTCATATGGTATGTGGGTGAGTAAATGTGACAGAACCACAAGAATGTGAAGACTGGAGAAACCCAGATGAACATGCTGTGAAATCCGTCCTACAGATGAACATGACTGATGCACTCATAAGCACCAAAATGGAGTTCAGTCATAAGATTAACTCAACTGCAGAGTGGAAGGAAACAAGGAGGCAACAGGGAAAGGGTAAGCATGGAACAGCGGGCAAACTACTAATACAGAGCAAAGCAGGCAACGTGCCACTGCTCCTGCTGGCTCTTAAATTCATCTGGGTGTGGCCATCATTCTTTGTGGCTTCACTCTTATTGGTCCCTTAGCACAGCTGTTCCCAACCTTTTGACTTCTGTGGACCCCTACTTTATCATAACTGGACCCCAGGATCCCCCATTGAATCATTATTGGAATCTGAGTCACCCCTCATCCCCTCCTACTGAGCCATTACTAAAAGCTGGGGACCTAGGGCCAGATGTAGGAAAGGATTTGCAACTCGCAAACGGCAAAAACTGCCGTTTGCGAGTTGCAAATCGCATTTTCCTATGCAGAAATGCATTCTGCGAGTCGGACCGACTCGCAAAATGCCTTTCAGAATCGCAAATAGGAAGGGGTGTTCCCTTCCTATTTGCGATTCCTAGTGGTATGCAATACCATTTGCGACCGCATATGCGGTCGCAAATGGTGTTGCAGTTACCATCCACTTCAAGTGGATGGTAACCCACTCGCAAATTGGAAGGGGTCCCCATGGGACCCCTTCCAGTTTGTGAATGGACCCAAAAACATTTTTTCAGGGCAGGGAGTGGTCCAAGAGACCACTCCCTGCCCTGAAAAAATACTGAAACTAAAGGTTTCTTTTTTTTTTTAAAGTGCAGCTCGTTTTCCTTTAAGGAAAACGGGCTACACTTAAAAAAAAAAACTGCTTTATTTAAAGCAGTCACGAACACGGAGGTCTGCTGACTACAGCAGGCCTCCATGTTTGCGAGTGCCCATAGTCGGTATGGGGCCGCAATTTGCGACCCACCTCATTAATATTAATGAGGTGGGTCATTGCGACCCCATACCGACTCGCAGACGGTGTCTGAGACACCGTTCTGCATGACATTTTGCGAGTTGCAAATAGCGAGTCGCTAAGACTCGCTATTTGCAACTCGCAAAATGCTTCTTTACTACATCTGGCCCCAAATCTGTTAATAATATTTAATTTTCTAAGCAAACACAGACCCCTTGAGGAGGCTTTGTGGACCCCCAGGGGCCTGGGGACCACAGGTTTGGAACCACTGCCTTAGCACATCCGACCTGGAAAATGTGCCTGATAACTGGAAGTCTCATCTGACACCATAATGCCCCAGCCACCACAGACCAGTGCTCCGAACTTCTCATTCAATACAGGTCATGCTTCATTGTTCTTCTAGTAAATCAGCCAAATCATATTACACTGATTTGACTGTATATCCAACTCAATGAAAGTGTACATGTGGTGTTTGAATGTGATCACTGCAGGAATCCTAAGCTTCAGTTTCTCGTTTGGAACAAGAAGAAGCACTGACACCTACTTACTCTGATCAGCATATGAGAGCAAACAGATTATTCAACTGTGTCACATGGACACTCATACTTTGTGTTCCTTGTTTGAATAAACTCCATCTTCTCTGTGCTGTATACCTCTGGGTGAGTGTAATTTAATATCTCTTTTGTACTATTAATATTGAATCAGAAATGGCTTACAAAGTATAGGATGTTTGCGCCAAAACTGAGGCATATTTGCACAATTTACCTATTATGTTTTATAAGTTAACCCTAACCTGGATCAGTGAGAAACAGTTTAGGGTAATGCAGAACAAATGACAGCCATTGAGTATGAAAACAGAGAACATGCCTGGCTTTCTGCAAAAACATTGTCAAAGCAGTTGTATAAAACTAATGCCTATGTTTCTCATTATCTCAAGTGTGAGACAAATGTATACTTTTAATTGGTCTAGACAAAATCGTTTATACTTGAGACTACAGTACATTTCTGTTCTTCAAAATGGATGTACCATCCTCCAATTTAATCTGCTTCAATGTTTAAAACACACACTGCTTTTTCTGTCAGCCTATGTGGAGTCTAAATGAATGATTAATTCATTCACACCTATCCTTGTATGTATTACAATCTCAGGCTTCATCGTGAGATTGTACCCTTTCAAGAGGCACATTATACTCATGCATAACCAAACAGGCCCTTCCACCAGCAAACAAGATTCACTAACAGGTAATGGATCTGGTGTTCTGTTAAAGAATCACTTGGGCCACTTACTGTAAAGATGCTAAGAATACCTAATATATTCCTATATATATACATATACATATACAAATATTTATAGTTTAGGGAGCTTGTGATCTGTCTGACCCTACAATGCTTTCTTTGATGTACATGGAGGTTTAGCCTATCTAAATGGTCCTCCCAAAGGCATATTTCTCTGCCTGGTTTCACCATACATGAGGCACGGCAGACTCGGCAGGGAAAATAAATAATAGTCCCCAAGCACAAGCAAAAGGAATGAAAAATATCTGAGTAGGATGCAAAAATATGGCAAGGATCTGAAGCTGTACCAAGGGCTAAATGAGTCCATACATTCCATATGTCATATCACCTTTAACAGGACCTAGATGGGAAGTATTCCATATGACTAATGCCACTATGTTCCTCATGTGAAGGGAGTTTCCCAATGTTCTGCATACACCCAGTTATGAATGTTAGTCCACTGCAGAGAGTCACTTCAAAGGTAAATACAGACCCCCTCCCCTTAAAGTATACTTTGGGTCCCAGGGGATAGGGTTCCTTGGGCCATAAACGACTTTGAGTTCCCCAAGCCCGTAATTGGCTCAGGAAGGGGTCCCCAGAGCCTCATATGGATCAGTGAGCGGGATCACACAGCCCCCACCCCTTTAAAAAAATGGTCTTGGAGGATGGGGTCCCCAGGCCCTAATGATGCATGGGGAGCTTAGAGAGGGGGACCTGTGCCCCCTCCTCTTTAAAATACATAAGGTCCTGGAGGTTGGGGTGTCCAGGGTCTAATGAGGCACGGGGGCACACGGCCCCCTTCCCTTTTCTATTGGTATAGCCCTGGGGGATGGGATAACTGGCGCCTAACATGGTTCAGGAAGAGGGGGGCAGGCAGCTCCCCTCCCATTTTTTTATTATATTTGGACCTGGGAATGGGGTCCCCAGGGCCCAAAAGCCAACCCTATGCTGTACACAGCAAAGCCTGCTGGGAGTTTAGCCACAGGGCCTGGCAGCAAGCCAAGCTCTATGATCAACCTCCACTGTGTATGGCCAAAGGCAATGTGGGGCTGGCTGCCTGCGTGGAGTTGGAAGCAGGGGGTGGCTGAAGCACAGGCCATGCGGCCAACCCCCATGCCAACCACGATCAAAGGCTGTGTACAGCGTGGGGTTGGCTGCCTCCAGGTGCCTATCTGCATGGAATTAGATGCAGGACCTGGCTGCCAGGCCCTGCAGCCAACCCCACGCTGCACACAACTAAAGGCTGTGTGCAGCCTATGGTTGGCTGCATGCAGGGTGTTTGCGACCTCCTTTTGGGTTGGCCACAGATGGCCAACCCCCAGCTTTGCACAGCTGAAGGCTGCCTGTGGGGGGTTGGCTGCCTGTGAGGGGTTTGTAGCAGAGTGGGGTGCAGGGTATTAGCTTTAAGTATGGTATTAACATATTACTTTATCTTTAAAAAAAATATCAATTACATGAAGAAAACAAAGGTTACAGTAATATAGTTATGTGTGATAACAAATTCTGTTTTTCTTTTAAAAAGAACTCTTAGATATTTACTGCCAAAAACAAAGGTTAAAGTAATGTGATAGGTGAATAATTCAGTGTATTTATTTACTTTATGTATTTATTTATTTAATTCAAATTCGATTAATTAAAATCAGTACATGTAAATTGAAAAGTAGTAGCTGGTTTAGTCAGCACACCTTGATTAAAACAATAGAAGATATTCAGCAATTTAGCAGCTTTTAAAAAAAAATGAATCAGTCTTGAGACTAAAAGACAAAGTCAGCGTCTAAGACTTTAAAATACCAGTTAAAAAGGTACAAAAACAGATGTCAGTTTGCTGGGAAAAGGCGCTGAAGTAGAGTAATGAGATTAAGAATGGGCATTAGCAAATTTGAGGAGTGATTGTCGAATAATATTCATAAATTTCTCTCATCTGGCTAGAGAACAGGGGGACGTTTCCATAAAGCAAAGGTCCCAGGCCTCCCTGCAATGCCTTCCACCTTTGAGTCGAAACAGGGGAACCAAAAGGAGACATCTCAACTCAGCAAAACTGGAACAACTACAGCAGCGCAACAGGTGATACCATGATTCATTATGATAGTTACAGAAACTGTATGCCGAGGACATCCCTCCATGGGCCCAGATTTGGTTAAAATCCGCAACTGGTAAGGTAATTAACCTCAAACAGAAGATTTTGCTGCGGGTCTGTACTGAAAGAGCTTGGCAGAGATAAGGCTGTGCTTTCCCTATGGTATGAGATCCGTCCAGGGCCTTGGTCAGGGTACTGGGTCGAAGACTTTCAATGTCCTGCGCCAAGGAGACAATTTTCACCCACCTGTTCACAATGCGTTTCCAGACCGAGCAGACAATTACTTGGGTGTGGAGCATGTCAAGATTGATCCTCAGACTGCTGCTAACCTTTGCCAATCCAACTTGGCATGGGATGCCTATCTCCTCAAAAATTGCCTTAAGGTGGTGTTTGAGCGAGGACTCTGGGACATGCCGAGTCCTCATACAGAACTTTATAATGACCCCGAACAAGCTAGGTCTGGGCTTCCCAGGCCCACTTCCAATCTCAGCCTGGCTCGCCTGATGTGCCCTGAGACAAGAGAGACTTTATTGTGTGCCTTGCACGGAGCGCCCTTTAGGAGCTTGTCAAGACCCCTGGAAAGGCCAGATGTTCGTAGTTGAGAGCAGGGATCAGTCTTGCTCTTAGCACAGTTAACATGGGCTCCACGTGGGGATGTGTAAGCGGGCACTAAAACACTTCAGTGAGTCAATTATGCTGAATGATTAAAGTGTTTTAGAAGAACAGCAGGTGTGACCCTTTCAGAGAACCAAACTCCAAGATAGTTATAGGCAGGGGCTGTGGATATCTGTAGACCACTGAACTGCCAGCATGATTGTTTTTTGTGGGGGTGCTTGACGAATACGACAAATTTCCTTTTACTCTGATTGACCTGCAGATGGTTCACCTGGTTGTAGCACTGTAAGGCATTCAGGGCTCTTTGCAGCCCAACTTTGGTGTGGTCAAGAATTACAGTGCTGCCTGCGTACTGCAGGATTGGCAGGCGCACATGTCCCAGCTTCAGAGTTACTAAACTGACTCCTTCCAAAGCACTGCCCAAGTCAACAGTGTAAAGGAGTGGAGCCAGTACACAGCCCTGTTTGAGCCCACTGTTGGTTGGTATTCTAGCTGTGACTTTGTTGGAACTTGTTTTTACCCAGACCGCTGGTATAGGGTAAAAACATTATTGCCTTGAGGATCTGGGATGGAATTCCCCACGCGGTTAGCTTCCCCCAAAACCTGCCACGATCCACCCTATCATAGGCTGTGCTGTAGTCCACAAAGCAGCAAAACAGAGGGGGCCCTTCTTCCTGGCCGCCTGGGAGGCTAGGTACGCCAGTGCCATGATTTTGTCGATTGTGGAGCATTCCAGCCTGAAGCCTGATTGATACAGTGGAAGAATATCATTTCCCTTTGCCCATGATTCTAGATCCTTCAGAAGAATACGTGCATTGACCTTGGCTTCATTGTCCAGAAGTGCTATCAATTGCCAGTTAGCTGGGTTTGAGAACCCGCCCTTTTTATACATGGGGAAGAGGATGGAGCCCCTCCAAGAGAATGGAATTGTGGCTGAAGCGTACACACAGTTAAAGAGAGGCGTTAGGGTTGCCGCTCAAAAATCTTGAGCCATTTTGTGCACTGTTAGTGGAATCCCATTGGGACCCGATGTGCCGTCAGACCTCATGGCCTTGAGCACTTCTCTTACAGCATCTTCAGAGATGGAAGCCCTCTCCTGGGGCCGGGGAGCAAAGATCTTGGGGCTTTGGTTTGCGGCTGCTTCCACCTCCTGGTCAGCGGTATATAATTTTTTAACATAGCTAATCCAGGCGGGCACCGCCACACTGTTCTCCTTGGGCTGTCCTGGGTTGCCTAGCTGGTTAAGATGCTGCCACAAGCAAGAGTGTTTTTTCTCCTTCATTAAGGTGAAGCTTCTGAGCCATTCTGCTTCAATATGCTTTATTTTATGCTGCCAGACTTTCAGTTTGTGAGCCGCCCTCAGAGCAGAAATGTCCAGTCCGTCTGCTGCATTACTGCATCTTTTCCTTGTGGCCAGTGCTCTGCGGAGTGCACATTTGCTGTCTACTAGCTCCTTGGGGTGTCTATAAGCATGGTATAACACTATGGGGAATTTGTTCTGTGCATGACTTTGCCCGTTTCCCAACCCCTGGTGCACATCCGCTACAAGTTCCTCCCAGGGCCCAAAAACTGTTGTTGCGCTTGATATTATCTTGGCGGCTTTTCTCCTCTCTATCCAAGATAGTAATTTAACACCGAGGCTGCTAGTCCATTTGATTCTGCGAAGAAGCTTGTGACGCTCTTTACCCATCAGTTCACAAAGAGGAGAAAGAGAATGGTAGTTTGATTAAACCAGTTGCAAGGTAGCCCGCAGGGGCTTTTTGTCACTTTCGGCCCTGTTTTCTACTTCATAAATCTTGGAGTATGGGAGCCAGCCCTGCACTGACAAAAATATAATCAATTGTGGATATGTTCTTGAAAGTAGGGGTTGCACACTTCTTTTAGGGACTGACATGATCTCAACTTACGGTTGTGAAGAAGGAAGTGAAGAGGTCTGGGCCTTCCTTGTGGCCCGAAGAGATTGCACAACTTGTTCAGGTCCCTGGTATTGAAGTCCCCCACTAATAGCACTCGGTGGGTGCAGTATGTGAACAACAGCTCCTTGGCCGTACTGGCCAGCCTAAACGAGGCCTCTTTCTTTTGAAACGGGCTGGATTAAAGTAGCAGTTAATTAACAACAGCTGTGGTGATTGAGAGTCGAATTTTAGGCTACTGATCAGAATAGCTTGGCTAAAGTTTGAATGGCTGTGAAGTCCAAGGGCCACTATCTTTGGGGTGTGTTAAATGGATAATAAGAGGCCTGCTGACGGACGTCTGAAGTTGTTACGTTTGTTGGCCGTGAGATGAAAGCCATACTAGCCAGCTAGTAGCATGGGGTCTGTGGTCCATGCATCCTGGAAGCATAATATGTCCCAGGTAAGTAGGTAATGGGGAACTGCCTCATTTTCCAGGAGATTCTTGGGACCTGCAATGTTCCATGAAACAATTCTGAGTGGTTGACTGCTACCTTTCTCACTGCTTATCCCCCTAGCCGGCTGGTTAAAATCAATATTAGGAGTGAAACCTGTGGGGGCTGTGGCCCACGACGAAAGGTGCAGATGGAGTCCTAATAGGCGTGACCCGTTGATTACAGGTGCCAGTTATCCTTAGCGCTGTTTGACTCACGTAAAGAGGACTGATGCTTTTGTTACCCTGGTCAGTGCTGTGCAGAATTGACACTACCCCTTTCCCACTTAGAGGGTGGCCGAGAACATGCAGATATTTCTCTGGGCGGGAGGGCTTAGCTTCTATCCCCATTCTTCCAGTTGAGGCGATTCCTTAAGCACTGCATTTTGATGGGGGTGGTGATGGAAGCCCACCAGGGTTGATTCACCTTGGGTGTCTTCAGGCAGATTTTGAAATCTAATCCACTCTAAATCCTCCAATTGAATGTGAGCTAGAGTTGATATGTGTTTGAATAAACTTAAGATGTTGCTCCTAATTAAGACGTCGTGTGAGCACTGAATCCAACCTCAAAAATGCTCTGAGCTTTTTTAACAGTTACAGGCAACTCTGCTGTATATGCACAAGCGTTTTGAGATGTCATAATAAGGTTAATTGGGTTAATAGGGCCCTGGCCACGTGAATTAAATGTTGCACTGACTTTATGGCTAGTTACAGACGCCACCATATCAGAGAGTTGCCTGTGGTGCAGAGAAGGCAAAAATTACTGACACAAGGGGTGTCAATTAGAGGCGCAGAAGAGGCAGCGCTTGGTTCCCTTGCAGGGATTGCAGAGTTGTTTTGCAGTTTGTTTGGATTAGATAAGACCTGAGCACCACTGATCTTAAGGGTGATTCTTGCCTCGTGGGGGGATGATTTTGTTTCGGCTGCTAGTTGACCCTGTGTGCAGACTGCCATCTTCGGTTGCATTTTGTTAAACTTTTGTTCATTAATGGCACTTGAAAAGGAACTAGGTGTGCCTAAGTTATAGAGACCCTGATAGTTCCTTCCAGGTAAAAGAGGTTTGGAGGATTGAGATTCGACCACACTTTGTGGGGGATTGTTACCACCAAGTTTGTAAGTAAAAATAGGCAATACCCTTGTGTTGCACAATGTTGATGTAATTGCTGTTGCTCCATGCTTTTTAGTTTTACCTTTTTCAGCTGTTTCCTCTGCTTTTTCTAAGCCTGCCTTGACATTGCTGCATCTTGGGCTATATGGCTAGAAACGTGTCTCTGGTTTCTAGTTCCCCCTGTGCTCAACCTCGATGGTAGGGCCAGTACTTGATTGACCAGCTGTATCGTCGATCCATTCAACAGAAGCCATTAAGACCTGGAGAGGTGAGGAGGAGTACGGCTTATTTGGGCTCGAGCTTGGGGGTTTTCCCTTTCCCCTTCCTGAGCTGGAAGTATGGTGACAATGGGGGCCCAGGCATGTGGCTGCCAGGGAGCAGGCTTTGCCTTTAAATGTGACAACGATCGAGTCAAGCATATCTGGCAGCATCGCCAACTTGTCTGTTATAGCAGCACAGGAGCACAAGCACAGATTATAAACCAGTTTGCTGTGTATTTTCTCTTCAATATAATCAATCTTGGTGTCCAGGTTCACTAGTTGATGTGCTATCGACTACAATAGGTCTACTTGGAGCTCCATTTTTGTAGACTAACAAATCATCGCTTTAGCAATAGTGTTTTGGGCATCTTTGGTAATGGTGGACTGCAAATCTTCCTTACTGAGGGAGTCTTGCGTTCCAAGACAGATGGGTCCTGTCCCCTCTGGTGTTCTAAACTGCTTGAGGCTTAATTCTAAAGTTCTTTAAATTTTGGTCTCCAAGCTTTGTAAAAAGGAGGGAATCAGTTCCCCAGTGTCAGTGAAATTGACAACTCAACTGGCTAGGCCGGTCTCAGACAGGAATGGGCCTGAGGATGTTGGATGCCATCAGGCTTCATCCCTTTAGGCACTGCAGTACACTGGGCATAAATTTGTGCTACGACTGCTAGCTCTCCCCCCGCTTTGATTCAGGGCTCTCCCATGCCAGCGAGGTTTTTGGGCTTCATCATGCTTGTCTCTGTGTACTCACATGCATGGTTATTAAGAGAGGAGTTAATGGTCTGCCGTTGTTCTGTGATGGTATGTTCAGGCATTCCCCTTAACCGAGGACACAACCATGACCTGCACTTTGTGCTGATGGAAAATATGCCCTGTCATGGTGTGGCCAGCCATTGTCCGAAATGTGTCTGTGCCTTCTGGCGGGGCAGAGGTAGGTTCAATTCCTGTGGCCCTGAGAGAGGTCGAAGAAAATGTGTAATGGCTCTCCTGGCCTTGAGTAGCGGATTAGGAGGTGAGCATACCTGGGCTGTGCTTCTTGTGTGCCTAGTGATAGCTGAAGGCCGGGTATCTATTCCTTCAGTAGCAGAGTTGTTGCAAGAGGCTGGTTTTCTCTTGGGTCCCATGAGGGAAAGTATTAAATTTGCGGATTGCGGATAACTCACAGACAACATGAACATTTTGAACAAAAAAAAGCACAGACATTCACCAGTTATAGATAGCAGAGCGAACTATAACTTGCATCCCACAATGCACTGTGTATGACCTCACATATTACATCACTCATGACATGTTCTAAGACATCATTGTTGACATCTCAAATAACAATTGATGACATTACTGAATTTCTATGATGTTTTAAGTTCAAAACATTAATCTTGTCACTGTATGAATATGTATATATTTATATATATGTATATCAGAAATCCTCAGAGGGAATGTGTTGTCTGTTTAAAATCCTCAGAGGGATAACATTAATAAAGTGACTTATGTGCATAATTCTTAGGCCATGAGTAAATGTAGTTGGAATGCCTAAATTCTACTAAAACACGTTTGCACTTTAAACATATCTTTTTTTCATGAAGAAAAGGTTTTCACCTATGTAGAACCCACCTCCTCCACACCGCACCATTTCTGAGGGTGTTCCCTTCTCTTCCTACCCAGGATTTACTCCTGTTTCTGACATGATTAAACCACTGACCATATCCAGAGTAGGAAGGTACTGTGGAAAGGTTTGTGAATATCCATAAAGTGATAAATTTGTTAATCCTTATGTACTTCTTAAGGCAGGCACTATGGATGACCTCTCACTCCTCTTACACAGAGGTTCACTCAAACTTAAAATGAGGCCATACTAGCAAATTTGTCTGCAAGTGTAAATTCATCTTTTGTGACTAAGAAACAAGAATTTACACTAGTTTATCAAAGCTTGTCCATCAAGTCTAAAGGAGGCCCATAACTGGATTTTAGAATTGGGCCATCAATTTATGTACCCACATCCACTATTGGGGCATGTTTACAAGAAAGTAGTGCATCGATCCCAATGTGCCACTTTTCTTGTGTCGCCCCTGCCCCACCTAACAAAATCATGGTTGTGCTGCATTTACAATACAGCGCACCATGACGGTCGTAGGACAATAGCGTCAAAATTGTTGATGCTATTGTGGAGCTTTGCAGCACTAGCATAACATTTTTTTACGCTAGTGCAGCAAAGCATAAGGAAGGCCATTGATTAAGATGGGTGCGACATTTTAACGTGTGCTGTAAGCAGGCATTAAAAATGATGGAAAATTTTTTGCAACGAAACGTTGTAAACTTCATTGCGCCATTTTTTAGAGCCTTCCTTTCTCCGGAATGCCTCCTTGCACACATTGTGCCTGGCACAAGCATATTGTGGTGTAAGGGTTTACAAAGTGGCGCAATGCAAGCATTGCACCACTTTATAAATACAGTGTGGGAGAAAGGCCTCCTTAACACCGCCTTAGCATAAAAAACAAGCATTTGCAATGCAATATGTATTGCATATTTCAAAGATGTTGTCATCTTTTGACAACAATGCCCACAAGCAAAAACAAAAAAACTGAGAAAAGATGACTTAACAAAATAAAATAAAGTTAGCTTTAAAAAATAAAACTTTGCAATTTTTATGTACAGCTGGGCACGGTTTTGCCAGTCACAATCCTTCTGTTTGCGGGGCACTGAAGGTTTGAACAAAATTGTACCTGGATCACGTCGAGAGCAGCGGACGGGCACTAATTAAGTTGAAATCAATTAGTGCTTGATCCCTGCTCCACACAGAGGAACGGAAATTATGCCAGAAGTGCTTTGACGAATTAGGAGGCTGTAAAGAAGAGTGCCAGGCAAGCCAACAAGTAGGGAGCGACAGGCGGACTGCAAGTCCTTTACTGAACACAACAGTGCCTCGCTTGTGAGATGCATGCACAAGGGCATGCACTTGCAGGCTTGGCCCTAACATGATGCTAAGGTAGCGCAAGGTGGTGCTAGGGGCTTGTAAACATGCCTCTTTGTGTGTAGGCTTTAACGGTAAACTCAGAAGTTTGAGTGTTGTCTTTTTTGGCAGTAGTGAGTTGAGGAGAACATCTTAGGGGCATATTTACAAGAAAGTGTTGATGCACCACTTTTCTTGCACCCCCCCTGTACCCTCCTAACATCAACATGGTAGCGCCATATTTACAATATGGTGCACCATGGCACACGTTAGCACAATAGCGTCAACATTTTTTTGATGCTATTGTGGTGCATTGGTTGGCTAGCACCAAAAATTATTGGCATTTAGTCCAGCAAGAGAGGCCTATTGGAAAAAATGGGAGTGTCACTTTAATGCCTGCCTTGGGCAGGTGTTAAAAATGACAGGAAAAATAGTGCAGTGAAATCTCATAAATTTCACTGCACAATTTTTCTGGACCTCCTAACGGGGGAATGCCCTCCTTGCATACCATATGCCTGGCGCAGGCTTAACGTGGCGCAAGGGATTACAATGCAACACAATGCTTGTATTGCGCCACCTTGTAAATCTGCTGCGGGGGAAAAGGCCTCCTTGACCCCTCCTTAGAATAAAAAAAATTATGCTAGGGCGGCGCAAGGAGGCGTTAGGGGCTTATAAACATGCCCCTTAATATTTCCTTTTCACGTACTGTGAGGAAGCCCCAATTCTACCAGAGGAGTGCAGCATTGCAAATTGGCTTATTTTTCTTCATTTCATTTCCCCCCTGCTTCCCTCATTTTATCTACTGAGTCAAATTAATCCTGTGCTCCGTCGTGCTTGTTCGTCGCATTAAATAATGCAATCAAGCTCCACCTCTTTTTGAGAAGAAAAGACCCATGGCTTGTTTTCTGTGTGTTTAGCTGCGAAGAGCAGGATAATGCGGGACTTGCAATCATTAATAGTTAGCAAAACGTAGTGACAAATACACACACCATGGATAGTTAAGGTTTAGTCTTTTTATTTGGTGCGTAGAAACAATACAAAGGAAACGCTGACAAACTTCAAAACGTTGGCAGTCGGCTTACTCCGTGCCCTTATTTCAACTACTTGAAAACACGATGAGAAAAATACAGTTAAAACCTAGGAGAGGGTAGAAAAGGGACAAGTAGGAGTTGGATTTGTGCCCGGAAAGGGCAATACAGTTGAGATAAAGGAAAAAAAGAGGCGTTTGAGGAAGGGGTGGGGCACTCCCCGCAGGCGGTCACATGACATTTCATTACTTCTGTAACTGCTCGCCCGAGTATTCTTTGTCTAAATAATGAGGACAGGAGAGTTTTGGGAGGAATACATTAAACTTCTAGTACAGCCCGAAAATTCTCACTAAAATGCGGAGGTTAACTTCAATCCCTCCCAAAAATATTGTGCCACTTCAATGCCTGAGTGCCTCTAGACTCTGAACCTCTCAGGGGACCATCTTACGCCGATCTCCATCATGTCCATGCATCTTCGGCACGCTCAGCTTGCCAAAGTAAGGGAACAGAAATATATGATTATCTTCTGCTTTAAAGCCTCTGGAAAGAAAGCTCCTCTCAGCAGGATATGGGCTCTAAAGTCAAGTCTGACAGTGATTGCTGCCATCAGTTCTTAAAGGCTGTTTGGTTGTTCTTGATGGGATCCTGCAGGCCCAGGAGCGTAGCTTCAGGGGGACGTTTGGGGTATGACACACCACTAATCAATGTCGTTTCTGTAAAATAGGTCTGTACAGGTGCTTTAAGTGGGGTATGTTGAGGTGTCTGTCGGATTTCACCAGAAATGTGTGCATACACACAGACAAAAACGCACACACACTCTCTCCCGCTCTGTTTTGAAAGCCTTCAAAATGGTTATTATTTTACAAACTATTGTGATTTCTCTCACTTAGTACTCCTACCAATTTGCATTCCTCTCCCTTTCCACTCTGCCCCTCAAGCCCATCTCATGTGCCCTGCTTGGTGTGAAATTTATTTTAATGTTATATGCCAGCATGATTGTTGGAAAATCTGAAGCTCAGACCCCCCCTCCAATCTTGCTGACCAAGCTCCATCCTTTTGCATGCCCTGCAGATTACCACCTTTCCTTTCTCCTCTGGAAGGTCCAAAGATATTTGAAGGTGGCCTGTGCCACTGTCAGCAAGGGTGTTTCATGAGCAATTGATGGAAGGCCCAAAACACAAACACCGCCATCTGTCACTCTCCATTACCTCAATCTTTTTTTAAAACATCTTTTTATTGAAATAAGAAAACAGGTTGGCATATCACATCTCATCACTTTTCAAAATGGACAAACATCTGATAGAGTTTATTTTGCTCTAGACACAGACTCCCCCTTCCCCTGTCTATTCCCAAAGCTAATACTCACCACTGCACCTTTAATGGTATTCTCTATTCTGATTTGTCAACTGAAGAGGGACACACAGTCCTCCTCGATATTCCTTACATTTGCCCTAAAGTTTGCCCCACTTATTAGGACAGCCCCTTTTCTCATAAACCTCTCTTTCCGCCACCATACATACACCAGTCCAAGTCGCCAAGGCCGGCTTTAGCGCTAGTGGCACCCTGTGCGACAGTCTTTTTTGGCACCCCTCCTCCCCATGAGGTAATCACCTCCTCGGCTTCCCTCACTACTACCCAGCAAATATGCCCCTCATCTCTCCATAGCCCTTTCACATACATTCATTTGTTTGAAAGCACTTCTAAAGGTTGGCTTTACTAAACCGCTCAGCTATCCACGTAAAGTATAATTCTCTTCTTTGCAGCAGGCATGTTAACCCTCTCTGCTAATTTATGGCGAGTCAAAGCTGCTGCTGGACAAAACTCCCATCTCTCTTCCTTGCAGGAACAATAGTCACAAGAGGTATCTTGACATTTTAATTGCTTCCTGAAGGCTGAACGCACAAGGAGTTTTTCAGCAGGTGCTTTTAAGTCACAAGCTTCTTAGGTTATTGCTAAACACAGTGCCCCCCTAAGGTCAGCGCCCCCCCAATCTCGGTCAGCACCCGGTGCAGCCGCACTGCTTCACACTGTCCTACAGCCGGCCCTGCATGTCCCTCTTCCAGTCTCCTACACATGGTGCTAACTCCGCCCCCCCAAGAATGAGCAATATTGTGCTTGGCAATTGCACGTCCCAGAGTCATCCAGGTGGGGTCCGGGCAGTTTAAATCAGTGCCTTCCCAGATGTTTAGCAAGCACCACTTAGTAAGAGTCATTGTCCTGCCACATAATGCGTTTATGCAATGTATGACTGACTCCCAGTAATGTTGCACTTCAGGGCAGTCTCATAGGATGTGAAAAATGGTGCCTCTCTGTCCACATTTCCTGCGACCGTTCTCATCAACCATTCTGCCCATTTTTACTAACGTAGTGCAGGCAATATAAGATCTGTGCAATATTTTGAGCTGCACCAAGCGCAACGCAGATTTAATCACTATTTCTCTTGTGGAAGCTAGGGCCTCAGGCCATTCGTCATCTTCCACTCCTCCCAGATCTAGGAACCATTTTTCTCAGAGTTGTATGAGGGTGTCTGATCAATTTGCAATATGTGAGGCATGTCACCTTACGTGTCATATGGTCAATGAGTAGTCTATTCTCCAATAGGGAGGAGTCAGGCAGCTCTGCACCGCCGGGGAAGCGCTGTCTGGAGAGCATGTTGCACCTGAAAGTAACGGTATGTTTCTGTGGGGGATACTTGCTAATCGTGCTGCAAGTCAGTGAAGGAGATAACATCTCCTAACCAGAGACCACCCACCTTGGACAGTCCGATTAGATCTCATTTATCAAACCATGACAATGCCCCTAGAGTATCCAGCACCTCAGAATCCCACAGGGTAATCTACCCTTCCATCCCAACGTTGCTAATGGGTGTTCCAGAGTGTGATGGTGACCGCTGCGGGGCTTTAGAAAGTTAGGCATTGTGAATTTTAGTACAGGGCCTGCAGATAATCTCCTGGTTGCAAGTTCAGCCAATCCATGCGAAGTGCCGGCTCATCCATCAGAAAATGTACCCACTGATTCATAGTCGTGGCTCACCCAATAGTACTTTTGAACGTCAGGGTAAGCTATTCCGCTGTTGTACCATTCCCTTGTGAGTTTATTAAGCGCAATGCATGCTGCACTCTGTCCCAAAGCAGTGTACAGAGTGTGGAGTCTACAGCCTTGAAGTAGGCCACCGGGACAGGGTATGGAGTGTTGTGTACTGTGTAAAGGAAGTGGGTCAGAGCCATCATTTTGAAAAGTGCTGCTGTGCCGAACAATGACAGTGGCAAAGATCTCCAGTTTTGTACATCGTTCTTTAGTCTTTCTGAGGGTGGAAGCAGGTTTTTATCATAAAAGAGATCAGGGTCAGCAGTGACGAATATTTACAGAAGTATTTGAATCCTTCAATGGCTACCCAGACCTCACATCCCCAAGGCAACACAAGTATTGGACCATGCAAATCGTGAATTAGTAATTTCGCCCACTTAATCACGTATAATGGGTAACGGCCAAAGAGAGAGAGGGTATGCATTTTACTATCTAAGGAGGATTTAGGATCAGCCACATATAACAGGATATTGTCTGCATAAAGAAAAATTATATCTTCCCACTGCTCAGTCCAGTGGAGTCCACGAATCAGAGGATCCACCCCGAACCAAGCTGCCAGAGGTTCCAGCTCTAGAGCAAAGAGGAGAGTGACACCCTTTCAAGTACCACATCACAAACCAAAGACCTGGGAGGTCCCCCCATTGACGGCGACCTGGGCAAGACGTTCACTTTATAGGAGTCTTACCCACCCCAAGAACTTGGGGCCAAATTCCGTTTTAGTCAGCACTTCGAATAGGTATGGCCATTCGACTGAGTTAAAGTCCACACGGACATCCAGTGAGAGGACTACAGTGTCTTTCTGGATTCTGCACACCCATCCCAGCACGCTATGTAGTCTCCTAAGACTAAGAGCAGTACTGCAGCATGAAGCCGGATTGATCTGGATGAACCAGCCTTCCAATGACCTGTACTAACTGGGAGGCCAGTAGCTTAGCCGGTATTTTGACCTCAGCATTGTGAAGAGATATCGGTCTGTAGGACGCATAGTCTTCAGATGGCTTGCTCTCCTTAGGTATGACTACTATGGTAGCTACCCGCTGATCTCTTGGGAGTATTCCCTGTTCTCTACACTGTTTGAACATAAGTGTGGAGGAGGCCTTTGAGCCGTAAATTTGTACAGTTCTATGGGCATCTCATTAGGGTCGACAACCTTACCAGAATTTAGCTCGCGAATTGTACAATTAATTTCTTCTTCTGTGAGGTCGCTTTCCATTAGTGTTGTTATCCTCCGTAAGGGAGGGAAGCACTGTGCCTGTGAGTAATGTGCGGGATTCCTCTGCTGTGGAGGACTGAGATGGGAGTAATAGGTGGCAACAGCTTCTGCTATTGCCGATCGTTCAGTCGCCCACTCCCCTTCCCCAGATCTAATTCTCAATACCCAACGACTTGCTCTCTCCCTCCCGTCCAACCATGCGATGAGCTTTCCCCCTTTGTCCCCACCTTGTAAATACGGTGCATAGTCGCCCTGTGACTGGCCCTAGCATCCTCGGTCACCATGTCCCCGTATTCTCGCTGTTTGAGCACTAGTTTATGTTTGTCCCTCTCTCGGCCGTTGAGCATCAGTTGTCATTAACTAAATCTTGTTATGCAGGATGCACGCTGTCCCTGGACCCCCAGCAGTCTTTTACGCGTTCTTCCAAGTTTGCCAGTCCACGTTCCAAAGTCCCAAAGCATGTACTTTGCGTCCAATTTTCATCACATCCTGATCGTTATTGCTTCCAGTTCGGTCTCCAGCACCGCAGTGGACTACTCCACTCTCTCACATTTTTTCAATATAAAATTAAGCTCTCTCTACCTTTTGTTCAATGGGCTAACCGTGGTAGTTTCCTATGCGTCAGAAGCATTCTGGTCTTTATCCTTTAGACTGAAAAAGCCAGCTTTCCCCTTTTTTGTCCCTTTCTTGTAATTTTTGCAGCCCTTCTGTACTTCCCTACTAAGAGGCTCAGCTCCTGTTTGGCTGATTATGGTCACATTTCTCAAGGCCCATAACTCGCAATTCCAGACCAGGCCCCCTAGATCTGGCCTGGATGTCTTGCTTTTTGCGAGTCACAGTTAAATCGGGTAAAACAGCAGAGTCACTTCTCCGCTCACTTAGTGGTGTTGGTCTGGAGTTCACTCCCTCACTTTGGGAAGCTTCCCATGTGCCAAACTTGAGCTCTTGCTCTGCCTGGACTTTCCCTTGTTGCCGGTAGGTGCCACTGTGGGAGCATTTCTGCTGCCCTGAGGCACTTTGCTTGTGCCTCTGGCAGTCTTTGTCCCTCCACTATGCTCCCGCAGCCTTGTTTGCATTACCAGCCGTTGCTGCCGGTCCAGAATTCAGCCTGGCGTGCAGAGCCTCAGAGGCGAACCTCAATCTTGTTCCATCACACACATTTAAACAAAAAAATGCCATAAGATTTGTTTTTAAATCTACTAAAAGCAATATATTGGAACACATATACGTAAAATAAATATGTGGTAAATGCATGGAAAAAGGAAATTGCACATCCAGGAACACGAATGAGAATATCTACGGAGGAATAAATCCCCCTCTATGAGACGTTCTCACAGCAAAGAGATGCAGTACAAGAATTTGTCTGGTCGTTATTACACCACTAGCTAGCTCCATCATAGTTATGCCTGGTCAATCCCCATGTGTTGAAGAGGATGTGCAGCTTTGGATGATGTAGTGCATACTTGGTGGTGGTATCCACAACTATATAATTTTGGAAGGATGTCATCAGTGCCATTTAGGACTTTCTAATTTACACCATCCTAGTCACATCTATGGTTACTCCTTTAGGGTTGAGGCCTCTAGGAATGGTTGAAGGTCGATTGGACATTGATGTGGCACTGCTTTTCGGGGAATAAGTGACTCCTAGCTCTTCAGAGGAAGAAAACTGAGACACAATCTACAGTTGAATGGCAGGTTCATCTCTGGCTTAATTTGGCTATTAAAAGGCTAATTTACCAATAACATGGCTGTTAATAATGACCGTTCTGACATAAACTTGAAGCCTGTTCTGTACTAATACGCCAATGATGAATAGGGAGAAATACAATGTTCTTGTTCGTTCTTCTGTGCTTTATACCTACCGTTCCTTTGATTTCAGAAGATCTCAGGTTTTTGACCTTTAATGAATGCTAAAGGAACTCGGCTCTGGCACCTCTATGCTACGGGTTTATGATGTTCGGAGCAATAGCTAATGGAGAATAGTGTCTGTAAAAAGGTTAAAATGTAGTTCATACCAGATTAGCTGAGATAGCCTTGTTTTGACTAACTGCAACCTATGAATATTTTAGTTTTGCGAGGTGTAAGTGTACCCTTTACATACGCTTTTCAATTGAAACTATTATTGAAATTTAAACTATGTGGAAAAAAAGGAAAGTACAAACACAGAGCCCACTCTACAAACTGATTACGCGCTTTGAACAGATACACATATGTTTAATTTAATCAAAATAACTCTTCATTGCGAGAGAAGGTATTTCTACAGGAGCTACTTGTGGAAAAATGGTGCATCCCAAATAACATACAGTATGCACAATAGATACGAGGTTGCATTTAGCCGGTTGCATTGGGGCTGATGTACCTTTTAGATTTTATCACGTGAACCAATGTTGTGTAGTGGTGGAGCAGGTAGAGATTTGCAGTCAAAACAATTAGATTATACATTTATGGCATAAATCACAAAATTGACGGCGTTGATGAAGCAGCTACATGCAATTCTTTTTTCATAACAGCAGTTTGTCCACCAGCATTGAGACTCTTCATGCACTGGGCGATGTGGTGATTTATAGGTATAAAATACAGCATCATGTTGATACAGTTGCCTCACATTTTTTTATTTCGTCTTACTCTCAGTACGGCATACTATCAGCGCATGAATATGTAGCAGCAGGCTTAATGCCCCTACTGCATGTCATCAGTTTGGGCCAGTCATAAGATGGGGCTCTCTTTCCTTCCTAGTTTGGAGTGGACAACCCCTAAATGGAAGATACATGCTTCTAATATCGCATTACCACATTATTTGTGGTACCCATTCTAACATATCTCTAACAGCTCTCCACAAAGTGCAGACGCCAGGTCACACATTCACCAAGGGCTGAGTCTACATGCTGGGATGAACTGCAGAAAAAGGCCAGATAATGGGACAGTCTGAGTGAGGCAGAAGAACAGCAGTCTGTTACCTTCCTTCAGACACCACTTCACATTTTCTTCTCTTGAGCTACCGTCAGACGTCCCGTACTGTGAGTAACCCAGTATGAGTGCAATACCAATCCATGTAGATGGTACACTAAGGGCCTTACTTAGGGATAGGGGGAGTGGGAGAGGGAAAATCTGAGGTCCTCCTGCCCCACCAACTGGTGGTGTCCATGCTTAATATTGAGACAGGTAAACCTTAAGATCAGCAGAACCTCCACTGGCTGATCAGTGTAGTAGTAGGGAAAGGTGCGGAAGACATTGTAACGCGAAGGGTTAATTAGCTTGAACAGTGTAGATGAGCGTGATGCCTGCCGAAGCCAGAACAATGTGGAAGAAATTCACGATGTTCGCTTTCAAGCTTGTTTTCTTTTGACATTCCGTAGATAAACTTATTCGCAGCTGCATGTGTGAGAAACAGGCTGTAAAGGAGAGTGAGTCTCAACCTTGAGAACGAGACCACAGTAAAAGATAGAAGGAAAACAATGGCCAGGGAATGGCAAGGCAGCCAAGAGACATATACTGATAACATAGCCAGAAAATACTGGAAGGGGGTAGAATCCAAGCTTCAGGTTATTTAAACACTGAAAGGTGGGTGAGGGAATTTTGAAGCTCGCAGATTAAGTTATGAAACTGTCATCTTCAGACCCAGAGCTGCCTCCCTGTTTTGCTGTTCCAAGACCGTGACGCTCGAGGGGGAGAGAGGTCCAAGCGGGCGGTAGAGGGCTTCCCAGCATTCGTGGACTAAGTTAAGTTCCACCCAGGGATGAAAGGCTTTTTGTTTCTCTGCTCTATTATTATGATTGATTATTATACTTGCACTGTGTTTATAATCTGAGAAATTCAGCTCGTTTATACAGTAGTTTTTTCCTGCCTTACTGAACATCGTAGTGTGAGTCTGCCACAGTAATTGAAATATGCATTTTAGTATGCAGTAAATCAAAGCTTATCTGAAGTATTCAACTCGTTAATATTCTGCTCCCTGAACATCGTAGTGTATCACATGTTGGTATACAGTTATTCCAAGTTTATATCTGTAAATGAACTCTTTACTTAGATGTATACATAGATGCTCTTTGTAGTGTACTTATATATATACATATATATAGATTTTCTTTTTTATTTGCTATTCTTACTCTGTCAATGAACTCTTTGCTCATTCGTATACAAAGATACTATCTGTAGTGTACATATATATGAATATATGCTTTTCATTGCTATTCTTATTCTACTATTGTTAATGTGCTAAATGCCTGCATTTACCTGAAATTATAGTAAAGCTAAATTGTATTCATAATTGGCGTGTGGTCCTTCATTGAGCGTCCTTATTGACTTATACCGAACAGGTGTCAACCAGCCACCTGGATAAGATATTTGGTACCAGGAGTGGGGTATAAGTCAATAATGCCTCTTTGGGGACGTAAGAAAAGTAAGGCAGAGAGCGGAAGGCAGCATGGGGCAGAAGCCAGATCCATTCCCGGGTGGTTAGCAACTGACCCGTTCTCTGGTGTGACAGGGCTCCTGAACCGGTGGGCAGCGCCGGTGTTATGGGAGACATTAGATGAGAAAGTGACTCCCCTTTTAGTGGAAGATGCGGCTGAGAGTGTGAAGCGAAAAGGGGCAAAGCTGGAGCTGAAAGCAGCAGGGCAAGTGGGATGGCTTTTCCTGTCTGCGCTCCGTACGGTATACAGGAAAACATTAACACAAGATGCAGAAATAAGAAAACTGCTGGATGAGGTTGCAGCCTTGCAGGAAAGGCAGTTACTTATGAAAGAAACTATAGAAAGTGCAGTGAATAGGGGTGATCAAATGGAGGCAAGGTGCACCGCATTAGCAGTTCGAGTAGCAAAACAGAAGAGTAGGCAGAAGCCTAAAATACCCTCAGCTGTGCAAGTAAGGGCATTGGTACACAAAGAAAACTGGGATCCTTATACTTGGGATGGAACAGTTTCAGATAATGATGATGACTGGAATTGGGAGGATGAGGTGGAAGTACATGTAGCAGAACTAGGTGGAGTTGAAAGTGGAGAAGGACGTGCAGGTGAAATTGAAGGTGAAACGGGGTGTATAATGGAGGTTTGCCCACTCGTGCAGAATAAATCAAAGGGGGTGAATGGTGGGCAAATACAGAATTCACGTTTGGTAAGAGATTATACACAGAGTGAATTGTTAGAAATAACTCGTATGTTTAGGCAGATGCCTACAGAGCCCTTGTTTAAATGGTTGGTGAGATTGTGGGACACTGGAGCAGACGGTACATATTTATCACCAACTGAACTTTTGAAAATGGGATCAGTAACTACACATGCTATGTTAGGGCAACGGTTACGAGGAGCACAGGGGCAACAAGCTTTCTCTCTAATGGGTTGGTTGATGGAAGGAGTGAAGCAATTGTACCCAACTGCTATAGATGTGGAGGAGAGTTGGGGTCCTTGGCATACGATTTCAGAGGCAAATGAACAACTGCGAGAAATGGGGATGCAGAACGCAGTATACTCCCAACAATTTTTAGGACCTGATGTTGAACCCGTGACAGCAGGGATCAGGGCACGGTTAATCAGAAATGCCCCTCTGCATATGAAAGGTGCCTTGTTGGCCCTTCTAGGACCCGCTCAGGGAAGACCAGTGGGGGATGTGGTGTTATTAGTGGCACAATTAGAAGGGCTTCATAGACAAAAATCAGCAAGAGCAGTGGGGCAGGACAATAAGTATAAGGGAAGAGAATCTACAATAAAAGTGACCAGATGACAAATGTGGATAGATTTGTTGAATGCTGGGGTGAAGAAAGAGGAGATAGATGGAAAGCCTACCCCTTATCTGCTTAATAAATGGAAAGCATTGCAGCGTAGACAGAATGAGAAATTGGCAGTTGATGAGAAACAGCCCTCAGCACCACCCATGGAAGAGTCTGAGAAGGAAAAAACAGAATCAGGGAAAAATAGGAAGGTGCCTGTCTCAACTCTAGATCCTGACTTGTCCAGCGATGGCTGGGAAGTACCAGACCCCTTATTATGAAGGTCAGGCCAAACCCCGGGGGTTAGAGCAGTGCAAGAGGTAAGCCCCGGGGACAGGCGGCCATATGTACCTCTCATCATTTATTGGCACAAAGGAACACAACATGTTATTGCACTGCTCGACACAGGTGCGGAAGTAACTTTGATAAATGGAAACCCTAAGAGGCTGCCAGGGAAGGGTGTGATCATTAATGGTTACGGGGGTGCAGAGACAGAGGCCAAACCTGTTAAGCTTAAATTGTCAATCGGTAAAGGACCCCCGTTCACGGCAGAAGTTTTAATAGCTGAAGTACCAGAATACATTATTGGCATGTATTTGCTACTAGGCAAAACTATTGATACGCAATGGGAAACATTTACTTTTGGTGAGAGGAGCGTACACTAAAGAAATCTAGGACAGTTCTGGTTGGGCATGCAAAGTGGAGTCCATTACATGTGCCTCCTCCAAAGGAGCCGGTGTGCATTAAACAGTACCGCATACCCGGAGGTCATAAAATGATTTCAGAAACCATACAGGGGTTGCTAGATGCAGGTGTGTTAAGGCCGGCTGTGAGCCCATTTAACTCTCCTATATGGCCCGTGAAGAAACCAGATGATACATATCGCATGACTGTCGACTATCGACAACTGAATAAAGTGGCTCCACCTTTGGCAGCCACTGTCCCAGACATCATCACACTGGTGGAACAGTTGAGTAAAGATGTGGGGGAATGGCATGCCGTGATTGATCTAGCAAACGCCTTCTTTTCAATTGATATCGATGAGGCCAGTCAAGACCAATTTGCAATAAGCTGGCAGGACAGACAATTCACATTCAGGAAGTTGCCCCAGGGGTACGTGCATAGTCCCACATTGTGTCATGGGCTAATAGCCAGAGATTTAGCCAACTTCTCAGCTGGAGACACCCGACTTGCACATTACATTGATGACATCATGATCACTGGGGACACTAAAGAGCAAGTCACAGACACGTTGGAAAGATTAATTGAATACTTACAGCAGAGGGGATGGGCTATTAACCCAAAAAAGGTCCAAGGCCCGGCACAAGAGGTGAAATTCCTGGGTGCTATTTGGTCAGGACCAGTAAAAAGAATACCACAGAAGGTGATTGATACGGTACAGCAGCTAAAGACTCCTTCAACTAAGGCAGAAGCGCAACGATTTATCGGTTTGATGGGATTCTGGAGACAACATATCCCTCACTTAGGATTAATATTGAGACCACTATATCAAGTTACACGAAAAAAGCACCCTTTCCAATGGGGACCTGAACAGCAAGAGGCCTTTGAGGGAGCAAAAGATGCATTACAGAACTATTTTGCATTAGGTCCCATCACAGAAGGAGACCCATTTGAGCTGGAAATGATAGTACAGGATGATGTAGTGATGTGGAGTTTATGGCAGAGGCAAGGAAAAAAGAGAGTGCCACAGGGATTTTGGTCGAAGATATTAACTCCCTCCATGAGCAATTACACCCCGTTAGAAAAAGAACTAGCAGGAGCATATTGGGCGTTAGTAGAAACAGAGCGCATAACTGGTGACCGGCCGGTTACCCTAAGAACACGGGTCCCCTTACTAGGCTGGATAAGAGAAGGAGGGGTTGGCACTAAAGTAGGCAGGGCGCAGGAGTCTACCCTCGTAAAGTGGAAATGGCATCTGCAGCAGAGGGCAAAACCTGAGCCAGCAGGAGTGTCGAAGTTACAAGAAGATATGCTGGGGACAGTGGACTTACAAGCAATGGTCCCCTCACCAGAGCCATCTGAGATGCAGTCCTCACCATTTAAAACAGCCCCACCTTTTGAACAGCTCACAGAAGAAGAACAGCAAAATGCATGGTTCACAGATGGTACTGCCCTGTACCATCAAGGAAAGAGACAATGGCAAACAGTCGCATTCCAGCCTGCTACAGAAACGCTGTTGCTGCGAGGAGGAAATAATGGATCAAGTCAGCTTGCAGAACTGCAGGGGGTAGTAGCAGTGATCGAGCAGGCCCCCATCGGAGAGAAAACGTTTGTGTACACTGACAGCTGGGCCACCTACCAAGGACTAGTAAGCTGGGCCCCGACTTGGCACAAGGATGGATGGAAAATCAAAGGCACCCCCATTTGGGGAGGTGAGCAGCTATGGGAAGAGATGTGGGAGAAAGGGCACAAATGTCAAATCTATGTGGGACATGTGGACGCCCATTGCCCATCAGACACCTCTCTTGCAGCTCTATTCAACAACACCGCAGATCAGATGGCCAAAACACGAACAGTAATCATCAATGAGGAGGCTGAAGCTGCTCTAGCAAACTGGGCTCATGCAACATCGGGACATCTAGGAGAGAATGGCACTTATGCATGGGCACAGCAACGACAGATTCCAGTCACTAAAGAACAGGTCCGACAAGCAGTAAAAGAGTGCACCACATGCAACCAGATAAAACAAATGCCCCTGCAAAAGAAGCCTAGCGGCCATATCAGAAGAGGAACCGCAGCCGCTACAGTGTGGCAATTGGACTATATTGGGCCGCTACCAAAGGAAGGAGGAAAAAACGACATATTGACCATGGTGGACACCTACTCTGGCCTTATGTTGGGTATGCCCTGTAAGTCTGCAGACCAAAAGTCCACTTTGCGAGGGCTAAACTACCTAATAAAACATTATGGGGTACCTGATGAAATCCAAACAGATAGGGGCACACACTTTTCAGGAAAAACAGTGCAGGATTGGGCGCAGGAACAGGGAATTCGGTGGATTTTACACCTTAGTTATTATCCACAAGCTGCAGGCATGATTGAGAGATATAACGGATTGTTGAAAGAATAGCTAAAACAATTATCAGCACATCAGACTCTAAAAGGATGGAGTAGTAATTTAGACAAAGCCTTGTTTGAATTGAACAATAGACCATTTGGGCAACAGACTCCTTTCATTCGGATGACAGGGCATGATAAAGAAATCACCCACACAATGATTGTCTGGAAAACAGACCCTCGAGCTCGATTCACTTTACAGGCTACTTCTGGCAGTATAGGACTGGACCTGTTGCTCCAGAGGATGGAGAAATACCCGTAGGACAGGTGAAGACTATTCCCCTAGGAATAGGAGTGAGAGTACCATCCGGAACATATGGTAGAATTGCCCCTCGATCCAGTCTAGCCATCAAGGGAGTGTTGGTGCTAGGTAGAGTCATAGACCCAGATTTTAGAGGAGAGGTTAAAGTAGTATTATTGAACCAAGGAGATGCTACTGTATCGTATCAACCACATGACAGACTTGCCCAATTGATTTGTGAACAAGCGTATACCCCCCACATTGAAGAAAGATCTGCCCCCGATAACACTCAGAGAGGTGAAGGAGGATTTGGAAGCACAGGAAGAAGAGTATGGGTGCATCATCCAGGGAAAAAGCCAGAGGCAGGAGAGATATTGAGTCAAGGGGTGGGGAGTACATATGTTGTACTTTTAAAGAATTCTAATGTACCTGTATTTGTACCTGCAGTGAGACTTACCCCACGGTCGTAAATGATGACTTCTGCATCGATGACGTGGTTCCTGTTTGCGGTCATGATTATAACCGGAAAAAGTATATTAGTCCGACCAAATGTGGCAGAGAATGTCATCACGGACCTTCATGTCACTTGTGCACCTCAAGCCGCTAAGGTAACTGATGGCCAGGGAAATGTTTCACTCTGCAACGTGAAGGTACCTGGAGGCAAATGGATGGCTGCCAAAGCTGTAACCTGGAAGGTAACTGGACAGCAAATCCGGCATGCCAATGGACTGAACGAGTTGCAGGGAATGCCCGCAACGTTACAGGCTTTGAATTACACGCTAAACATGATATGTAAATATTGTGATACCAGTGTACCTTTTACACCGGTACAGACATATCTGTGTAGATCTTATGATTCTTTAAACAAACAAGACATTTTACCAGGACATATGGTGGTTGTTACAATGTCTAGTAGAACTACAGGAGTTCGATACTCCAAACCGCCTGCCTTTATGTTTTATGTAGCCGAAAGACGCATGGTCAGCAATTTAGGCAACGTTTCCATAGTTCGATATAGAATAGGATGTTAGCAAGCTTTACATGCAAGCATTATTAACCATATTGTGTTACAGATAACTATTGCCAAGGGGAATGTCTCTACGTACGATCCATTATGCACACCATGGACACTACAGTTATGGCCCTTGCCGAAGTTACGCATCAGAAGAGATCTAGGATCCATGATAGCCGGGGCCACCGGAATTGGGGTAGGGGCCCTGAACGCTTTTGATATTGAAGCCATCAGGAATAAGCTATCTGCAACAGGATATAATACAGGGGAGGCCATAAAAGTAATTTCACAATGGGGGCCCACACACTCACAAGAAGTATGGAAGGTTCTGCGTGGGTTGTGTTGTGATTGGCAATGGCATAATTTCACTTATGAACAATTTGGAAAAAGCTTTCAAAGCACCCAAACAATGTCCAAGGGAATTCAGTGCATACTATGGCAAAGTATTGTTAATCAACAGTATGTAGACTTCAAAGCGGAATGGGGACAGCTTCAAGGTGAATATTGGAGACAGCAATTGCATTTCCCTGAGGAAATATGGGTAAAGCCTATACAATTCCATTGTGAGGGAGAGATGTGTTATGCTCCTTTTGATATAGCTAGAAGTAATCTTTCTCCTGAAATATGGTGCCCCTTTATATTGCTCCCTGTAGTAATAGGTGAAGAATGGTGGATACCTCACACTGACAAAAAATGGATTGATCAAACAAATCACACTGTAGATCCCACTAGATGTGCAGATTGGCCTAAGGGGTGGGTATGTACCCACACTGGACGGGCGCTAGACCCATGCCTTCACCCAATACCAGGAGAATGTGAATGGTTACCTTATCCTATTAATGGCACAGACTTATATCAGATAGGAACAGAGAGTATATGTTACGTTACTAATCACCCCTTACTTATTAACGGATTTGTACAAACCACCGGAGAGCAGGTAATGTGTATGTGCAATATTACCAGCATTACTGACATAAGTACTCACACGCAACCGACCCGAGCGCAGCCGCCATCAACCTCCATCAATGGATCCTCGACTGCGCCAACACCTTAGCCCCACTCAAGAAACCCACCGCCAACCAAGGAAAGAAAAAACCAGCCTGGTTCACAGACGAACTGACCGCCTCCAAAAGCCGCTGCCAGAAGCTCAAAAAGAAATGGATCCTAGAACGCACACCCGACAACCTCGCCTCCCTCAAAGACGCCAACCGTGAACACCACCAATGAATCCGCGTCGCCAAGCGCGCCCACTTCACCGAACGCATCAACAACAACGCCCACGACTGCAAAGAACTTTTCGGCATCGTGAAGGAACTCTCAAATCCAAAAGCCAACTCCAACGACATCCCGCCCTCCCAGAAACTCTGCGACGACCTCTCCACCTTCTTCCACCAGAAAATCACAACCATCCACGACAGCTTCAACACCGTCCCACCGCCAGACCCCAACCCCGACGTCTCCGCCCACGCCTGCCGCCTCACCGCCTGGACCCACGTGGACGACGCCGAAACTATAACAACCATGAACACCATCCACTCAGGCTCCCCAACGGACCCATGCCCACATCATGTATTCAACATAGCCAACGCCACCATCGCCCCCAAACTCCGCAAGATCATCAACCTCTCCTTCAATCCTGCCACCTTCCCGGACAGCTGGAAACACGCAGAAATCCAACCCCTCCTCAAGAAACCCAAGGCCGACCCCAACGATCTCAAAAAATTCCGACCGATCTCTCTCCTCCCTTTTCCAGCAAAAGTGATCGAAAAGATCGTCAACACACAGCTCGCCCACTTCCTCGAAGACAACTCCATCCTAGACCCCTCACAATCCGGATTCAGACGAAACCACAGCACCGAGACTGCTCTCCTCGCCGCCACAGATGACATCAGACGTCAAATGGACAACGGCGAAACCTCGGCCCTCATCCTCCTCGACCTATCGGACGCGTTTGACACAGTCTGCCACCGCACCCTACTGACCCGCCTCCAGGAAGCCGGCATCCAAGATAAAGCCCTCCACTGGATCTCATCCTTCCTCTCCGACAGAACTCAGAGAATCCGACTATCCCCTTTTCGCTCCAAAGCCACCAACCTCATCTGCGGCGTCCCCCAAGGCTCCTCCCTCAGCCCTACGTTGTTCAACGTCTACATGGCCCCCCTCGCTAAACTGGCCCGCCAACATCACCTCAGCATCATCTCCTACGCCGACGACACCCAGCTCGTCCTCTCCCTGACCAAAGACCCACTCACCGCCAAAACCAACCTCCACGATGGACTAAAATCCATCGCCGAGTGGATGAACAACAGCCGCCTGAAACTCAACTCCGACAAGACGGAAGTCCTCATCCTCGGGTGCACTCCCTCGGCCTGGAACGACTCCTGGTGGCCCTCTGACCTCGGACCCCCACCTTCCCCTACCAGCCACGCAAGAAACCTCGGTTTCATCCTGGACTCTGCCCTCACCATGTCCAAACAGGTCAGTGCCGTCTCCTCTTCCTGTTTCAACACCCTTCGAATGCTCCGCAGAATTTTCAAGTGGATCCCAACAGAAACCAGAAAGACGGTGACCCAAGCCCTCGTCAGTAGCAGACTTGACTACGGCAACGCACTCTACACAGGCATCCCAACCAAAGACATCAAACGACTCCAGCGTATCCAAAATGCATCCGCCCGCCTGATCCTCGACATACCCCGCCGATGTCACATCTCCCCTCACCTGAAGGACCTCCACTGGCTCCCCGTGGACAAGAGGATCACCTTTAAACTCCTCACCCCCGCCCACAAGGCTCTTCACAACACCGGACCTACCTACCTCAACTCCAGACTAAACTTCTACGCTCCCACACGTCAACTCCGCCCTCGCCATCGTCCCCAGAATACAGCGCAAGACCTCCGGCGGCAGATCCTTCTCCTTCCTAGCCGCCAAGACCTGGAACTCTCTCCCCACATCACTACGCCAGACCCAGGACCTCCTCGCCTTCAGGAGACTCCTCAAGACCTGGCTTTTCGACCGCTAACAGCCCTCCCCCCCAGCGCCTCGAAACCCTGACGGGTACATAGTGCGCTTTATAAATATTCTGATTGATTGATTGATTGATCCTATACCAACTGACTAAGTTCACCACAACCACATTACAGACGCAAATGCAAGCACAGTTAGAATGGAACATTCCGCTTGTTGTGAAGCTACCTAGATTAGAGGCAATCAGGTGCTACGCACAAATCACATTTGCTAAATTCGACATGGCAGCTAAATATACCAAGGATGCAGCCATACAGATGACCATAGACGCCAAACAGCTTATGCACACTGCTACACGCATCCAGCAAGAAACTGAGCACCATTGGTATGACATCTTCTTAGGTTGGGCACCAGGAGCTACGAAAACGCTAAATATAGTGTTACATCCGCTAATCTGGTTATTGATTGTCTGTGTCACGCTAATGATTATACTATGTAGACTATATGTACGCACAAACCAGCTTTATACTAAAATGCAGGCGCTTAGAATAATGCTAACAAGTATTCGTAGCAATCTAGCTAGCGAAGTGTTACAATAAATACTTCTGGCTTCGCAAGCATCCCGCTCATCTAAGGGGTGGAGTGATCAGTGTAGTAGTAGGGAAAGGTGCGGAAGACATTGTAACGCGAAGGGTTAATTAGCTTGAACAGTGTAGATGAGCGTGATGCCTGCCGAAGCCAGAACAACGTGGAAGAAATTCACAATGTTCGCTGTCAAGCTTGATTTCTTTTGACATTCCGTAGATAAACTTATTTGCAGCTGCATGTGTGAGAAACAGGCTGTAAAGGAGAGTCAGTCTCAACCTTGAGAACGAGACCACAGTAAAAGATGGAATGAAAACAATGGCCAGGGAATGGCAAGGCAGCCAAGAGACATTTGAGCAAAATGGAAATTCAAACTTCCTGACTGACACTAATTGACTGTCAATGGCAATTTCATTGTAATTATATCTAAACAATGTAACTCAAATATTATTTAGACAGTTTGCAGATAATCAATTAAGACTGCAACCCCCAGAATGTTAAAAGATAGCAATTACCAGCTGCTAACGAATCAACCCCAATTATACATATGCAGCACGTACTGCACCATATGCAGTGGGAGAGTTGTCTGCTAACTAGGGCCCTGATTTAGAATTTGCTGGAGGGGAATACTCCGTCACAAACGTGATGGATATCCCGTCCGACGTATTATGATCCCATTTTATCCTATCAGTATTGTAATACGGCAGACAGGATATCTGTCACGTTTGCGACGGAGTATTCCCTCTGCCGATATCTAAATCAGGCCCTTGGTCTGTAGGAATTATAGGGCCCCAACTCATAAAGGTAATCATAAATCTGCACTCATAAAGGTAATGTGTCTCAGGGGTCTAGATTACCAATTTTACCAAAATCAGAAAATTGAGCAGTAGTAGTAAACCTGGAAAGCTAAGCCATTCACAGCAGTGCAGGCATGCTAATGAGTGAGTGATGATTTCTGTAATGGCCGTTATTTCCCATATGTTTAATTGCACATTGTGAAGAAGGCTCCCAGTGTTCAGTTTTTACTGATTTTTGCAGATAAATACAGACAGAAAATAATGTGTTTCCTTTCTGTATTTATTTTTTAAAAGCAGAAAAATACAGAAAATTGGACATCTTTTGAGTGACTCTCCATGCTGTTATTCACGACTTCCATGTCTCCAGCTGAGCAGATTCACAACATGGGAAGTTAAACAAGCATTGGCATAGCCAATAGGTCTCGCCTTAGGGACCTTATAAGTGTTTAACCATGCAGCACATGGGCACATGGTTAAACACTTGTAAAGTCTCAAAGGCAAAACCTATTGGCTATGCCAATGCTTGTTTTTTCTTCTTAGGGGTCAGCAGCTTGTTTGATTTGTGCAGTCAGATTTATTGTCCCTCCCCTGAACGGCAAGGAAGTGTCACGGAGTTCCCATACTTTGTCCCTGCAGCAGAGACAGGGGGAGGGGAGGCATTAAAACCAGGGGTGGTATCATTGGGACTGCGCTAGCCCCCACCTTGGTGCCCTACACGTGCAGCATCATATCAACTGTAACTTATGCTAATTCACAGTGAGAGGTGAAAATACACAGATTTCTTCAAATCGTGTTTTCCTTGAATTTACGTGGCTGGAAGACCGATGGCTACACATTTACCTTGTGGCCGCGGTGGCACAAATATACAACACACACCCTTCCTCTATGAAGTGGAGTGCACACACTGGTCACCCCCAACTCCCCACAGATTGTGCACAGAAAAGAAATACGTCCTAAAACATCATAGTTCTTGCTGAGACTGCTGTTGCATTTTCAGCCATCCACGTGTCTCTTAAATATAGTAGCTATTTTAAAAACTACAAGTCATCAGGTAAATGCAGTTTTCAGCATGCATTTCTAGTTCCCATGCAGACCTAGATGAAGCTCTTTGCCTCGCCTGCTGATGCCAGAGACATGCTGCCTCGAGCTCTATTCATCATTGTCTTGGAAAAGGGAGTGTTTTTCTCATTCTTCTAGCCGTGTAACACGAGCCTGATCATGAACAACTTTCACAGGAGCAAGCATGACATAGTGTGATGGCCACCAATTTGAGCCCTGTGACACGAGTCCGAGCATGAACGTCTTTTAAAGGAGGAAGTATGACGTAGAGTGATGGGCAACAAAAATGTTCTCTTAGTGAAAGTGTCCTGGGCGGAAACTTAGCACGCTAGGAGGGACGTTTAGCACAATGCACCAATAAAAGTGAAGTATTTAAGACAAGCACAACAAAGAACGAATAGCAAGAGTGGGCATGGTTAAAGTCCATATACTGAACACAGCATGTCTCGCAGAGACAGCGCGTGCGCTGCCTAGGCTTGACCTAAAAACTGGATACGTTTTCCTTAACCCCTCCGAAGCCCCAGGCAAGCTGGTCTCATCCAGGCACACGGTTGCCGTGTGCCTGGGACGAGACTAGCTCGTCCTGCACCCGGCACACGGGGGGGAGTGCTAGCGCTCCCGCCGTGGGCCTTCCACCCACCCCCCCAGTCAGAGACGGAAGGAGAATCGCTTCCCCTTCCACCCCTGACCCCCCAGCAATCTGATGACATCAGCGCGCTCACAGCGTGCCAATGTCTTCAAATGATGCAGAGGATGCGCTGGAAGCCATTTGCTTTCAGCGCGTCGAGAGAAAGGACGTGCACAAGGTGAGTTCTTCTCTTTTGGGGGTTTTGGGGGGGAAAACAGACACAGGGGAAAGGAAAGCGTTTTTTCTTTCCCCCTGTGCCTGTTTTCAATGGATTCCTGCTCCACGATTGCACTGGGCACCAGGGATTTTAGTTTAGTTTTTTGGGGGGACCGACCCCTTGGGCAAGGGTCGCTCTCCTGGGGGCAATATACCATCTGTGTTTCGCCCCGCCACCCCCGGGGGCAGATCGGCCGTTTTGTCGGCTGATCTGCCCCAAGGAGGGGTCGAAACCCACTAGAGACCAGGGATTATATTGTTTGTAATAATTTAGGGCAGCGACCCCTTAGGTAAGGATTACTGCCCTGGGGGCAATACTTTTTTTTATATTTTGGCCCCCCCGGGGCTAGATCGGCCGTGTTTTTGGCCGATCTCGCCCCGGTGGGTTGAAACCCACTAGGCCCCAGGGATTGTGTGTTGTATGTGGGTGTTTTGGGTTTTGGGCAAGGGTCGCCCCTATTTTATGTAGGCCAGAAGCCACCAGTACACCAGGGAGTTGGTTTTTTTTGTTTCCCTTTGTTGTTTTGTGCTGGGGGTGCCCCCTTCGGCAATGGTCACCCCCCCAAAGGGGGCACAGAGCTGTTTGCCATTTCTGCCCCACTTGGGGGCAGATCAGCCTATTTTGTTAGGCCCATCTGCCCCAAGGGGGGAAGAATCCACTTAGGCACCAAGGATCTTTTGTGTTTGTGTTTTGTGGGGGGAGTGGCCCCCCAAAGGGGGCACATTACTGTTGCCCATCTCTGCCCCCCTTGGGAGCAATTCAGCCTATTTTTTTAGGTCCATCTGCCCCCAAGGAGGGCAGAAGCCACCAAGACATCAGGGATTTTTTTGTTTGTTCCCCTTTGTTTTGTTTGTGCTGGGGGTGCCCCCTTTGACAAGGGTCCCCCCCAAAGGGAGCACAGAGCTGTTGGCCATTTCTGCCCCTCTTGGGGGCAGATCGGCCTATTTCTTTTAGGTCCATCTGCCCCAAAGGGAATCCACTTAGGCACCAGGGATCTTATGTGTGTATGTTTTGCGGTGGTGGATGGCCCCTTTGGCAAGGGTCACCCACCCCCAAAGGAGGGCACATTACTGATGCCCATTTCTGCTCCCCTTGGGGGCAGATTTGTCTATTTTTTTAGGCACCTATGTCCCCAAGTGGGGCAGAAGCCACCAAGACGTCAGGGAATTTTTGTTTTTTGTTCCCCTTAGTTTTTTTGTGCTGGGGCCACCACCTTTTGCCCCCAAAAGGAGGCCCAGAGCTGTTGGCTATTTCTGCCCCCCTTGGGGGCAGATCGGCCTATGTTTTTTAGGCAGAATCCACTTAGGCACCAGGGATCTTGTGTGTGTGTTATGTGTGGGGGTGGCCCCTATGGCAAGGGTCGCCCCCCAAAGGGGGGCACATTACTGATGGCCATTTCTGCCCCCCTTGGGGGCAGATCGGCCTATTTTTTTTAGGACTATCTGCCTGCCACTTAGGCACCAGGGAACATTTCTAAGTTCTTGGTGGCGGGGTGTTTGTCAACTGGCGAAGTATTTGTATTTGTGATTATAACAGTTTATTTCTTCTTTTTGTCCAGTTCAAAGTTTTACTTCCTTTGCTGTGGATTCATGCGGTTTTGGCAGTAGTTGTCCTGCAGTTTGCATAGTTGCATGTTTAGGTAAGTAAAAGCAGTTTACTCCAAAGGAGTATTGTTGACATGCATGAAGGACATGTTTGTAGGGGATGTGCTTAATGCAGGATTGTGTGTGAAATTGTCCTTAGATTTGTGCACAGTTATATTTGTGCTGTCTTATGTCTAATTTGCTTTCTTCTTTTTTCTTTTTAGTGGGGTATCATTGGTGATTGCTGTGTCTGTGCAGAGTAGTTGCTGGTGAGTCAGGCAAGTGAGTGGTATAGTTTTTAGTACATAACTCTTTGTGATAAAGCTACACTTTGTTTATTACTTATTTTAGACAGTGCTGGTTGTTGTTGCCAATCCATTTGTTGTTAGAAAGGATCATGGCTAGCCGCAGAGTGACCACTCAGCAGGTTGTCGGCATGCTTTTTGAGTAGTCTTCTGACCATCATTATGAGACTGACTCTGCATCTGAGGCAGAGGAGGAAGTGAGAGATTCTGGCAGTGAGTTTTCTGTCCGAGAGGATCCTTCTGATGAGAAAGCCACTCTCAGTGCAGATGAAGGGCCTGTTTTAGAGGAGGACATTGATGTGCAGCAGCCTGAGGCTGAAGGATTTCCCATTAGAAGACCAAACATGGAGCAGGCACAGTTACCTGCATTTACTGGTCTCCAGGGTGTAGAGTCAATACGGAAAATATTTTGCCTGTCAATTTCTTTCACTTGTTTATGGACAATGTATTTTTGGGAGAGATTGCTGAGCAGACTAATTTGTATGCGGAGCAATATTTGAGGGACAACACTGCCAGACTTAGGCCTCAGTCTAGAGCTACTGAGTGGGTTCCCACAAATCTAGAAGAGATTATAAAGTTTTTAGGTTTGACTTTTTTGATGGGGTTGATAAGGAAGCTGTCACTGGCTTCTTATTGGTCTACTAGTCCCTCGATGGCAACAGCTATATTTCCTGCAACTATGACTCGTAATCGCTGTTTGCTTCTTAGGATGCTGCATTTTGTTGACAATGCTTTAGCCTTGCCACGAGATCACCCTGATTGTGACCGTCTTTTTAAGATTAGGCCTGTCCTAAGTCTTACATGTGGTATAAAAAGTTGGCCGTACATTTATTTCATTTGACAACTTTTAATGCTTTTATTATGTTCAAGGATTGTTCACCTGATTCAAGGATGAAATTTGTTAAATTTCAGGAGTCAGTGATAGAGAGCATTATTGTGGTGGAACAGGCAAGGGTTCCTAGAGTAGCAGTGGTGGAGGATGTGGCTAGATTGAAAGATCGCCACTTTCCAGATCACATTCCGCCCACTCCCAAAAAAGACTTTCCCACTAAGAAATGTAGAGGATGTGCCCGAAGAGGTATCCAGAGGGAGAGCCGGATGTACTGCCCCTTCAAAGCCTGGGCTGTGTGTGGCCGGCTGTTACCACACCCCAAAAAAACCTTGGGAAAAAACTGAGCGTAAACTGCCTGTTTTTATATTTTTAGATGTTCAGTTTCACATTTCAGGACCTGTTTTCAGTTAGAGCTTTTGTGTTTGTAGTTTTGTACTTATTTTATAATTAGTTAGTGGTTTCTTTGTTAAGAAAAACAAAGAAAAGTGACGGCGGTGTGCGTGGCTGGTGGTGTGTGTGGGGTGGCACTTTGCTGGTGGTGTGCGTGGAGTGGCGCTTGGCTGGTGGTGCCAGCTAAACATCAGTCCACACACTTCCATCAGCTAGTGTGATTGCTGTATCAGGCATGTGGGTGTATGTAAGTGATGGGCCCTTGAGTAGCGCTGCCTGTCGATGCAAGTGTTGTAATGTGCTGGGCCCGTGGCTGGCGGCGTGAATGGTCTTGTGCATGTCATGTATGAAAGGTGTGTGAATGGACTGTAAAGCGGTTGTTGCCTTGACGCAGGTTTACAGCTCACGAGCTGTGAGTCATTGGTTCAGTTTTTGGCCTTTCAGTTATTAACAGTGCATTTCATTTTTGTGAAATGTCTTGTTAATAAAATTTTATCTACTGAACCATCACTCACCCTTGTGCCAAATCCAACCAGTATGTGTGGTAAAAGTGACAAAACCTGCTCCGCTGTAATCAGGCGTCACAGCACACCTTTGACACGCTAGGTGTCTCAGGTGGGACCCCGATGATGAAGCATGCCACCAACTTGGTTGGTGGGTGAGTGGTCTTTTTAACATAACCTAAGTGCATTTCTTTTCACAATTGTAGTGTTTGGAACATCACAGAAGTACGTGGACACATCAAAATGATATTACAAAACTGTGTTTGGGGGGGCACCTATGTAAACTAGACACCTCAAGGAGTCCAGGGAGGTGTGGCTTGCGTAGATCCCCCAACATTTTCTTACCCAGACTCCTCTGCAAACCTCAAAATTTGCTTACAAAAAGCATATTTTCCTGACTTTTCTTTGTAGGATCACCGCTCCGGCACAAAATTCCTACTCCCCAGCATTCCCCTCAGTCTCCCAAGTACAATGATACCTCACTTGTGTGGGTCCCCAAAGCAGAGTCAGCCTAAAGATGTATAAAAGAAAAATACGTGCTTATCAACTCGCTGTGCTACCCCCTCAATCTCTAAAGGTTTTTGGCTTTTTTCTGTTGCAGGCATCTGGGCCCCCACACAAGTGAAGTATCATTTTTATCAGGAGACTTGGGGGAGTGCTCGATGGAAGGAAATTTGAGGCTCCTCTCAGGTTCCAGAACTTTCTGCCACCAAAATGTGAAGAAAAAGTGTTTTTTTAGTCAACTTTGGAGGTTTTCAGTGGGTTCTGAGTAAAAAAACACTGGGGGATCAACGCAAGTCACACCTCCCTGGACTCCCTTGGGTGTCTAGTTTTCCGAAATGCTTGGGTTTGGTAGGTTTCCCTATATGGGTACTGAGCCCAGGACCAAAAACGCAGGTGCCCCCCCCAAAAAAACAGTTAGTTTTGTATTTGATAATTTTGATGTGTCCACATAAGGTTTTCGGCAGTTCCTTCGCAGGTACTAGGCCTACCCACAGAAGTGAGCTACCATTTTTATCGGGAGACTTGGGGGAACGCTGGGTGGAAGGAAATTTGTGGCTCCTCTCAGATTCCAGAACTTTCTGTCACCGAAATGTGAGGAAACAATTGTTTTTTTGGCCAAATTTTGAGGTTTGCAAAGGATTCCTGGTAACAAAACCTGGTGAAAGCCCCTCATGTCACCCCATCTTGGATTCCCCTAGGTGTCTAGTTTTAAAAAATGCACAGGTTTGGTAGGTTTCCACAGGTAGGCCCTGTTGTGTAGCCATTTTAGTTAAAGCTCCATGCACGTTATTTGAACTCACTAGGCCGCTGTGCACTTTAACCTAGATATATTTTATTCAGCTTCGCATTATTATCATTACAATAACCATTTTTACGGTCTTGTTTTATTTTCATCTATCTAACTGTTTTTGCCTAGGCCAGCACTCTGTTCTCAAACAAGACATTCTTGATCACTCTGTGCTTCATTCAAACCTGCAGTTCGGTACATTGCCGGTGAACGTGGTAGAAGTTCAGTCTCCAACATTCGTAGAAAATACACACCCTTACATAGGGACATTTTCTCAGAACATCAGCTGTGTTATAATATAAACACTTCCTTGTCCCTTACACGTTAGAGGGAGATTCCAGCCAGGGAACCACGACTGTATGCTGATTGCTGAATGCTTCGCTACAGATGCTAACGCAGACCACAGGCCTGTGCTCAGGTATGGGGGTTGATGTCTTCCCAGGGGAACCTGAAAGGCAGAACTAGAGCTTAACATGCTGTGCTCAAATTATAACTTAGATAGGAAATAGTCCATTGATCATAGAGACAATATGATAGCATTGTTTTTATGCTTCAGTCTTCTCGCCACAATTTTAATACTGTCATGTTGTGTTGTCCTGGTTATTGCAGCTCACGCTTTGCTATCTAAGATGCAGTCGTTTTATTAAACTCATTATTGAAACATATACTGCCTCTGTTTGTCATTTATATATGAGACTGAATTATAAATGAGAGAACCAGATGCGACCTGAGTGACCACGGCTTCCTTGAGAAGCCTAGTATGTCATGCGCTCAGCTGCCCGATCATCACTATCCTTTGGTAGAGATGAGGCACTGCTAGCTAGCCGGAGCAAAACCCGGATTATAGCGGCAGGTGACACCCACAGTGGGTTAGACTCAGTCTCCCACACCGCTGACGATTCTGCTGCTCAAAATCCAGTAGTCTCATTAGAATAATGAGAGCCTACCGACAGCACTTTGCAAAAACAGCTCTGCTTTCTTTGGGAAAATGTGATGTGTCCATGTTGTGTTTTGGGGCATTTCCTGTCGTGGGCACTAGGCCTACCCACACAAGTGAGGTATCATTCTTATTGGGAGACGTGGGGGAGTGCTGGGTGGAAGGAAATTTGTGGCTCCTCTCAGATTCCAGAACTTTCTGTCACCTAAATGAGAGGAAAAAGTGTTTTTTAGCCACATTTTGAGGTTTGCAAAGGATTCTGGGTAACAGAACCTGGTGAGAGCCCCACAAGTCACCCCATCTTAGATTCCCCTAGGTGTCTAGTTTTAAAAAATGCACAGGTTTTGGTAGGTTTCCCTAGGTGTCGACTGAGCTAGAGGCCAAACTCCACAGGTAGGCACTTTGCAAAAAACAGCTCTGTTTTCTTTGGGAAAATGTGATGTGTCCACGTTGTGTTTTGGGGCATTTCCTGTCACAGGCACTAGGCCTACCCACACAAGTGAGGTATCATTTTTAGCGAGAGGCTTGGGGAAACGCTGGGTGAAAGGAAATTTGTGCCTCCTCTCAGATTCCAGAACTTTCTGTCACCGAAATGTGAGGAAAAAGTGTTTTTTGGCCAAATGTTGAGGTTTGCAAAGGATTCTTGGTGAGAGCCCCAAAAGTCACTCCATCTTGGATTCCCCTAGGTGTCTAGTTTTAAAAAATGCACAGGTTTTGTATGTTTCTCTAAGTGCCGGCTGAGCTAGAGGCCAAAATCTACAGCTAGGCACTTTGCAAAAAACACATCAGATTTTAATGTAAAAATGTGATGTGTCCATGTTGTGTTTTCTCTCGCGAGCATTAGGCCTACCCACGTAAGTGAGGTACCATTTTTATCGGGAGACTGGGGGAAACACAGAATAGCAAAACAAGTGTTATTGCCCCTTGTCTTTCTCTACATTTTTGCATTCCAAATGTAAGACAGTGTGTAAAAAAGACGTCTATTTGAGAAATGCCGTGTAATTCACATGCTAGTATGGGTACCCCGGAATTCAGAGATGTGCAAATAACCACTGCTTCTCAACACATTATCTTGTGCCCATTTTGGAAATACAAAGGTTTTCTTGATACCTATTTTTCACTCTTTATATTTCAGCAAATGAATTGCTGTATACCCGGTATAGAATGAAAACCCATTGCAAGGTGCAGCTCATTTATTGGCTCTGGGTACCTAGGGTTCTTGATGAACCTACAAGCCCTATATATCCCAGCAACCAGAAGAGTCCAACAGTATATTGCTTTAAAAAATTCTGACATCGTAGGAAAAAGTAAAACGTGGAGAAAAATTGCTGTTTTTTTCACCTCAATTTCAATATTTTTTCATTTCAGCTGTTATTTTCTGTAAGAAACCCTTGTAGGATCTACACAAATTACCCCTTTCTGAATTCAGGATTTTGTCTACTTTTCAGAAATGTTTAGCTTTCCGGGATCCAGCATTGGTTCACACCCATTTCTTTCACTAACTGGAAGGAGGCTGAAAGCACAAAAAAATCGTAAAAATGGGATATATCCCAGTAAAATGCCAAAATTGTGTTGAAAAATTGGATTTTCTGATTCAAGTCGGCCTGTTCCTGAAAGCAGGGAAGATAATGATTTTAGCACTGCAAATCCTTTGTTGATGCCATTTTCAGAGAAAAAAACACAAGCCTTCTTCTGCAGCCCTTTTTCCCCTTTTGAAAAAAAAATAATGACATTTTCACTGTATTTTGGCTAATTTCTTGGTCTCCTTCAGGGGAACCCACAAACTCTGGGTACCTCCAGAATCCCTAGGATGTTGGAAAAAAAGGACCCAAATTTGGCATGGGTAGCTTATGTGGACAAAACGTTATAAGGGCCTAAGCGCAAACTGCCCCAAATAGCCAAAAAAAGGCCTGCCACCTAAGGGGGAAAAGGCCTAGCAGCGAAGGGGTTAAATCAACACATACCTTATTGTATATTTGTTGTGTAATGCTAAACTGTAGGTGTATTGTTTTATTTTATTTGGCTATTTACTGTGTTTAAGCACAAAAGGCAAAGTAGGATTGCATCTTTATCGGTTAAATAAATGTGCAAATATAAACGTTTTGACTTAATTTATTTACAAAACACAAAGTAAGTATAGATAAATACCATTAAGATGGCCAAAAAGGGGGGGGCGTGGCCTGGATGCCGAACATGGCGACCGCAACTTAGTTTGGCTCCCCGCTGTAACCCACCATCCTTAACACTCCCAAAACACATGGGTGAGGATTTGTCTCACACAGAGGACTGTGGGCTGGCAGAGCCCCCGCGACACCATTCGGACAAAATGCAATGTTTTCAGTCCAAGCAGAGCTGTTGCTGGCAAGGTGGGGCCTGTCGCTCCCGGGGGGTGGGGCTCAGAGTGGGCGGGTCCTACATGAGTGCTGCGAGTGTGCATCTGAGGTTATAAAGGAGTGTGGACTGAACAATCCAAGTTTGTTGGGATCTGTGGACCAGGAGGCATCAGTTCAGGACCATCCTCTGTTACCCTAAAGGGTGCATCGGCATGGCTGGTGAGGATGCTGGGGGTGCACGGGCCATGGCCGCATGTCTACTGTGGGTCTGCTGCCGTCCGGGGAAGCTAACAGATACTGAAGACCTGCACTGAGGAATCAGCTGGGTAGACTGGCACTGGCAATCACCGTATCATTAGGGCAAGGTTCACTGGACTTTTGGACTGCGGAGCTAGAAAAAACAGCATGATGGGATGGGCTCGAGACACTTAGGGGGCTGGGAGGAGCGACATTGCTCACAGCAAAGGATCGCTGGGCACGTAATAGACTCTTACAACCTGATTTATGTGTGCTCTCCCGGATGGCTAGAACAAGCAGACCGGAGGAATAAGGGCTCCCCACCACTATACAATCCACGGTCCAGCTTGCCCAATGCCCTGACCTCGCAGAGAGGCAGGGATGGGAGAAACCAGGGGACGAGCTCTGGCCCTAGGGGCCACAGTTGCCACAGGGATAGTTAGCCACCAGAGAGTAAACATAGTCAACGTGGAAGTTTGAAGGGGTGTCCGTCCCAGCCTTGGAGCGAGCACACACATTGACTCTTCAATCCCATTAGGGGGTAGCAAAGAGGGCAGACACATCAGTTGCAGAGATGGCTGGACTAGGCTTCAGTGTATTTTGTGACGTGGTGTGTCCCCATCATTAACGGTAGGCTTTAGCATCGCCAAGTGACAGTCTTCTGATATAGCGCACACGTGGGCCAGTGGACTCGGATGAATGCAGATCTGACTGCTTGTGCCACCCCGGAGAGTTGCAGTGGAGGTCATGCAGCTCAGATGTAGATCAGACTTGCTGGGAGCCAGAGCCTGTGCTCAAGATCGCTTGTGCAACATGAGGAAAGTCAAGAAAACACCAGCAGCTAAACAAGATACCCTAGATAAATACACTCAGATGGCACCAGATGGCCAGGACATGGCAGTCCCAGGCAATGAAGCCATATTAGCCTCCATCACCCAATCACGTGATGTCCTAGACAACAAGATAGGTGCAGTGGGGAGGTGGGGTGTAGCCAACCAGGCAAGATGTCGGATAGACTTTAGGATCACTCCGTCCCAAAGCCCACGATCCTGCTTAGCTTGCTGCCATCCCCTCTTTAGAGGCCCTGTATCGGAACACATCAAAAGGGGGATCCTGTGAGGAGGCATCAGAACCTGGATTGAGGCCTTCTGTGGCGGAGTGGCACCGTTCGGGACTTCGTCGGCTTTCTGTGGCCTAGCATCTGGGAACTGCATGGAGGTGATAGCGTGGGCTGCTGGAGGTGGCCGTCCCCGCACGCGGCACGGACCGGATGGGGAACAAGCATTCCTCTGCTGGCCATTGACGGCATGCCGGCCACTTGGCGGGCTAAACTGCCGCTCTTCTCTTGCCGTATATGGAACTACCTTGGACTGTGTGGAGGTCTGGAGGCAAGGAACACAGCCATGGTGAATGTCAGAAACCGCACATGAGTACTGCAACACTGGGGGAAAACTGGGGCCTGTAGATGGCTGGCTAACTGTGGGCCTTTGCTGTACACTACGAGCCTGGAGCCTGCCCATCATATAGTCCTGGCACACTGGCGCTTTATGAGACTGGTTGCGGAGTGAACACAGGGGTGGTGTAGTGGACGCCCTCGCCCACCTGGTGCGAGCTCAAGGTGATAGAGGAGAACCTGGGACTACCCCGGCCCCCCTGCCGTGCTGTGGTAGGGATGAGGAGGGTCTCACATCAAAGCCGCACCGGACAGTGCTCCAATGCAGAAGAGGATTGCATTGCAAGCCGCTGGGCGGAATTTCAGGCATCATAAAGACAGCATGCACTATTACCTGGACGAACACAAGTGACCTTGCAAATGTATGCCTATTCTAATCAGCTTCTCTAAGCCATAAACGTTGACCCCTGCGGGGACTGCTTGTGCCGCCTTTACTCACAGTGGAGTTGTGGGCCTGGTGGGTCCCGTGAATCAGGAAGCCATCTTTCTACCTGTGGGAGACAAAACAAAACAGGCAACACACATCTGGTGGCTGGCACATAGTGCATACCTAGTAAGGATGGGCCACAGGGGTGGCAGGCAAGCGACTCCCACTTTTCTGCTATGGTGGCAAAGTCCACCACTGACCTTAAATTGGACCAAATACTTAAGGCTATAGCAGCCACCAAACAAGACCTCAGCACTAAGGTGGATGCAGTGGCAATTGAGCTGGGGCTATTGCGTGTTGACCAGCAGAAGTTGGCAGGTAGAGTCACCCAAGTGGAAAGCGAGGTCACAGAAATCTGTCTGACTGTCCATGATTTGGAGGGACAGGTTGAGTTCCCTTACATAAAAAGTCCACAAACTGAAAGCCAGAGCAGAAGACGCTGAGGAGTGGTCATGTTGTAATAACCTTTGCAAAGTGGGCTTTCCGGAGGGCGCAGAAGGCACTGACTCCACACTATTGTTTGAAAGATGGTTATCGCAGAAGTTGGAACTGGTTCAACTGTCTTGACAATGGCAGGGTGTTTATATTCCCGGATTACACCATTTTGATGCAGCACTGTGGGCCTCTTTCCTCTGAGTAAAACGCAAGTTAAAGCAAGCGGGCCTACAGTACTCACTTCTCTCTCCAGCGAAACTCAAAGTTATGGCAGGTAACAAGAGCTTGTTTTTGGAACCAACAGATGCCTGGGACTGGGTGGAACAGCGTTGCTATGAGGCCTCAATAGCCTCTTCCCCAGATCGTCAGCACCACAGTGCCACAAATGTGAGCGGAAAGAAGCAAGAGACACACCATTCCCATAATACCTCAGTACAAGGAGCACCCATGGCGGCGCAGGTAAAAGACGAACAAGCCCAAGCCCTGACTGCAGCGGTCTCACTGTGGGTGGATAGACCCTCCTTGCCAGAATCCTTCCCGGAGAACAATATGTTTGAAGTCAACTCCACTCACTCTGTGGACAGTGCAACTTTACTACTTTTACCCATTGTGACGCCGCAAATGGCGGATGAGCTCATGTGATGACTTCCTTAAAGAGTTTGAGGTGGTTTGTAAACGGGAATACCCCCTGAGAATTTGGGTGGGGTGAATGAGATAGGAGGGTCCTTTAATTGTTGCTATCCAGAAAACACAGGGTCTACGGATCGTTGCTTTACCAGCTGCCACCACAACATGCTTCATTTCAGTGACATACGTTTTTGACAGGGCTGGTCACCCCTCTCTCGTTCAGCTCCTAGGTACAGCTAGTGCACATGGAGGCATGCACAGGAGAATCCCATCTATGGGAAATTTTTTCAATAGTTTGGGTGACTTCAAGTTTCTGGGTAGTTCTGGGTTGGGAGTACAGGTTTTCCAGACAGTTGAATCTTGTGATATAATAACGTATTCCTTTCCAGGTCAAGCGAGGTCATTGCTAACTACAATTTTTCTACTATGGAGGGATGTGGGCTTCAGTGACTGGAATTAAAAAGTTTTACGTGGAATGTTTGGAGTATGGGCACCTCGAGGAAGAGACACACAGTTCAGCAATTTTTAAGAAGGAGGGGTGTGCAAATTGCACTACTGCAGGAGACTAATAGTATGGGAAGGGAGGAAGTTAATTCGCAGAAGTAGTGGAGGGGGTCAATGTTTCAGTACCACGTATTCAGGTGTTGCCTGTGGAACCTAAATCTGGACATGGCCAGGGATCCCCTTTCACCTCTTAAGAGCAGAAATTGATCTAGAGAGCAGATCAGTATCAGCAGAAGGACTCCTGGATGGTAAGGCAGTTCTACTAGTTAGCATTTACACCCCCAATACACCACAAACAGCCTTCTTCTCCCATCTCTCTACAATACTAAGAAAACGGGGCCATATCCTTTTTGATACTTGATGGTGATTTTAACTGTGTGATTGATCCCTATTTAGATTGTTTGTATCCGCCACTCCCTGGTTCCCAAGTAATATCGGCTGCAGCACTTTTCTCCCAGTGGTTCTAGCATTGGCCTATCCTAGATTGCTGGAGATCCTGGTACCCCAATGCAGCAAACTTTTCGTATTACTCCCCCGTAAATGATCTGTATATCTGCCTGGATAGAATTCTCTGTGACCCAAAAATGTGCTTACTGCCGACAGGGACAGAATATCTAGGAAAAACCTTTTCCGACCACAACCCGATGCAGTTACAGTTAGAATGGGGTGCCTCACAGCCACTGGTCCCCATCTGGAGATTGCAACTGGCCCTTTTAGAGGACCAGGCATTTCAGGAAGCGACTGATGATGACACTATCCCACTGCTTTGTCGAAAACTGGGGCACATCCACTTCTAAACCTACTGATTGGGAGGCAATGTGCCTCATGGGCAATGCATTCATATGGTTGTGGGAGTGAGGGTCAGCTTACATAAGGACTTGACTCAGGCTCAAGTATCCTTAAAGGATTTAAGGCCAGATGTAGCAAAGGGTTTTTCCCATTCTGTGTCAATGGGAAAATGTGTTCGTACATATGGCCCTTAGAAACCACAGCTCAGGATGACCACACAGCGCAGGCTGCACTGACTGCAACATTAGCAAAACATGCCCAAATGGTAGAGCAACTACGCTGTATTGTCTTCAAGGATAAGGAAGGTCATCTGCTAGCTTGGTTATTGTGCGGTGCAGAACCCCTCCTTACCCATCACAAGGATCCGAATATCCCTGACAGTGATAGGTCTGCATCAGGTGCATATTCATGCATAATTTACAGATCACTATTACATACTCTATGACCCCCTATGGTGAATCTACGGGACAATATACATTGCTTCCTTGGGGAGGTGGAACTCCCCACACTAACCCCATTAGAAAAAGAGGACCTCAATGCTCCTCTCACACTACAAGAAATTCAGGGATCAATACGGAGCTCCGTATCAAATTTTATAAGGCATACGAACACCATCTAGCCCCAAACTTATTCAAGTTGTATCAAGCAGCAGAAGCGGAAGGTCACCTCCCGCCGTCCCTATGGGAGTCCCTCCTAGTCTCCCTACCTGACCCAGGGAAGGAACCAATGGAGCTTGCTTCCTACCCGCTGTCCGCTGTGTGAGCAGATGCCATGATTGGTGCACTCGGAGGTCCACTACTTTGAATATACGCAGACTATATAGAGTAATGGAAGTAGCCCCATCCCATTGGCTGTTTGCTGCATGCCTGGTGTTAGACCTGGAAAAAGCATTTGATACGGTGGAATGGGAAGACCTTTTCTCTATGCTGACTTCATTTGTTATAGCGGACAGGCTGCAGGAACTGAGAGGGCTGTTGTATGTGGAGCCAATGGCAAGAGTTAAAATAGGGCAATGTATCTCTCAACCATTTTGGGTGAAACAAGGAACACAGCAAGGATGCCTGTTGTCCCCCTTAGTCTTCACACTAGCTTTTGAACTGCTGGGTTAAAAATTATATCAGATGGGGAGGGAAGGGGCATCCCAATATCTAGAGAAACACATGTAGTCTCCTTATATGCAGATTATGTCCTGGTTTATATTTGTGACACCTGGAGTGTATCACAACAATTCACACTGTTCTACAAGAGCTCCAGGCTGCATCTGGCCTGTGTGTGAAATGGGCAAAGTCATGTTTATTTCCCATAAAGCCACATTGCCCTCAACAGGACATTCATATAGACATTTACCAATTGAAGTGGGAGCCCCAAATGCTCTGGTACCTGAGCATCAATATCTACCATGAGTCAGGAGATCTAATTGATGGCAACCTAACAAAGGCCATAGCATTGTTCAGGCCCCAGATGGCCTTTTGGAACATGCTGCCACTCACAGTGCAAGGCAGGGTGTGTAGGACGCTGGCTCTGTATGTACTACACTAAAATGAGGTATAGTGTACACAGAGTCCAAGGGTTTCCCAGAGGCTTAACAGAGGCTACAGTAGATAATACTAATGTTTTCTTTTGTGGTAGTGTGGTTGAGTAGTTAGGTTTCTCAGAGGGTAGTGCAAAGCATTTGTTATACACACACAGTCAAGAAATGAGGTACACACTCAATGACTAACTCCAGGCCAATTGTTTAATTGTTTTTATGTAGCAAAAATGTATTGTGTTACTTTATTAGTAGAACCAGATCTTTGTTGGAGGTAAGTACAGTTGTAAATAGATATCTAGCATATGTATCAAATGTACTTTGTATTTTGCAGATGAAGCAGTTTACAAGTAAGTAACACTTTTTCAAAAGTTGGCACAGTGCAATTTTTCATAGGAGTCAATTGAGTCCTGGGGGGAAGTGTAAGCACAGTTAACAGGTAAGTACACGACTTACAATTCCAGTCTTCAGAGTTAGGATGTCCACAGGCCAAAGTTTAGGCTAACTCCAAAAGTGCACCCCCAGCAACACAGGGCCGGCTGGGTGCAGAAGTCAAAGTTGGTGTCTGGTTTGTAATGGAATCCTATGAGGACTGGGGGTGCTTGGTAGAAAGCAGATTGCAGGTAAGTACCTGCAGTTCCAGGACACAGGCCTGGGGGGTTTGGGTCAGCACCGGGGGGAGGCCACAGGTTCACACTAAACACACACCCTCAGCGACACAGGGGCGGCCGGGTGCAGGGTGGAAACCCTGAGCTGGGCACCTAGTGCTTTTCAATGGGGGGACCCCAGGTGACACAAAAGATGCTGCAGGCTGGGTCTAGGGGATCGGTTCCAGGAAACCAAAGGCCGGACAGGCAGGAGAGGCGCCCGCTGGACCATCGGCCAGATTCTCCTAGGCCAGGGGGCTGCGGGTGCAGGGGTCTCCTTGGGTGCCAGGAATCATTTGTTGGATCTGCTCGCGGTCTGGGGGTGTCCTCTGGATTCAGGCTGCAGGCATCGTTGTGTTGGCCAGGAGGGTCAACCCAGGGTGGAATAGAGGTCGGAATCGCCTGGGGACCTTCTCTGGACCAGTGGGCCACCTGGGCTCGGGCCATGGGCTTCAGGTGCAGAGTGGGCAGGGCTCGCAGATTCAGGGGTGTTCTGGAGTCCTTTTGGAGGGTTTCTTCTGGACAGGGCCACAGTCTTCTGGAATTCTTGTTTCTCTGCTGGGCAGGTAGTCTTCTGGGGGTTTGTAGAGGTTACTGGTCCTGCAGGATGTGTTGCCTTTTGGGAGCAGGAGTCTTGAAGCTGCAGACAGACCGGTAGGGCTGGGGCCAAGTCAGTTGTCGTCTGGAGTCTTCACTGTTTTTGCAGTCCTTCTTCTTTCTTCTTCCTTCTTGAGGTTACCAGGAATCTGGTGAGTAAGGTTCAGGGGTGCCCCTAAAAACTAGATTTAGGGGTGTTATTGGGGTCAGAGGGCAGTAGCCAATGGCTACTGTCCCTGAGGGTGGCTACACCCTTTCTGTGCCCACTCCCTTTGGGCGGGGTGCCATATTGACTTTACCTTTTGCTCTCCACCAACACACACGCAATAGCAGTGTGCATGTGTTTGGTGGGAGTCCTTTAGGGTGGCAATACATGCTGCAGCCCTTAGGGACCCTCCCTGGTCACAGAGCACTTGGTACCACTGGTGCCTTTCACCAGGGACTTAGCTGTGTGCCAAGTGTGTGCCAATTGTGGAAACAATGGTACAGTTTAGGGAAAGAACACTGATGCTGGGACCTGGTTAGGAGAATCCCAGCACACACTCAGTCAAGTTAGCATCAAATATGAGGCAAAAAGTAGGGGGCTACTGCAAACACGGGGCAGTTTCCTACAGTGTGTCCTTATCCAAAATGGTGATACTCCCCTGTATGCTATATTATTTCCAAAACCTTCCATGCCCTGGGGTACTTCATCTGGAATTAAGGTTTTCACTGAATTGCCCCAGAAAACATCACAGCTGCCCATTATGAAGGGCAGACTAGGTTCCCCAAATTTTGAACACCATTATTTAGCAGCGCAACTGCAGTGGCCTGCCGTTTGGTTGGCCTGGCGTAACACTGAGGAACTGGGATTTCCCACACCTGCCCATGTGCATGTAGAGATACAACATGCTTTCCTACCACATCCATGACTTCCACATAGGGCGAATGGATTGCTGTGGATAGCATTCATGCCTCATTACTCACCCAAAATCCAGCTGCAGTCGTATCCACCTTCCATGGTATGATGGGCGAAGTGGGGATGAACGCTTGGTCGGAGGCATGAGTAAGCACATTAGGTGCATTTTTCAGAGAGGGCACGCTTCAGACCTACGGGTTGCTGCAGCAGGAATATGGGCTCCCAGCAGGGCATGCTTTGGCTTCTGGAGCATCACAGACACAAAGCTGGATCAGTATCCTCTGATACACACACTACACACAACGGGAGGGGGAGAACAGACTTACTACTTGGTTCACTCGAGTGCTTGCACATGCTGTGCGGGATCCATTAACAGCAACCTGTAGAGAATCTGAGAGATCTGAGTAGAGAACTCACTAGCAAAGAATGGGAGAAAGTAACAGAGTATCTTACGCATGTTCAGTTCCATGTCAGCATGCCCACGATGCCAGCAAATAGGGGGCTAACATGATACATATGTTTTGGGCCTGCCCGGAAGCAACAGAATTGTGGAACTCAATCTCTAGGGAAATAGAGCAGGTAACTGGCCGTACAGATTTACACACAATGGAGGGGTCATTGCTTGGGATTTTTAAACAGTCGGCGGTAGCCAAGGCTGAGAAAAGTTTAATTGACCTGGTGTTATTACTCACCCACAGACTCATTGCTATGTATTGGAAGGCCCCATTGCTGCCAGATGCAGCACACTGACGAGCGGTAACCCTGAAGTGAGGATGTGCAGATGTACTGAGACAAGAGGAAGTTCAGAGCCTGCTGAAGTACCCCATAGCAGTGGAATAGGAGGCGCTACTGCTAGACTTACATACGTATTAGGACGTAGCCGAAGCCCCCGAGAGTGGCTCCTGATGGCTTGTTTATGGTTGCTCTCCCCCCCTACCATCCTCCTCCGAGCTTCCCCACTTCTCTCTAAAAGCTGCAATAGAGATCTTTATACACATCACATGGTTGGTTATTTGTTGCGTTAAAGAATGGTTTATGAGATTTGAACCGCTTGCTCATGTACTTTATGCTACTGATGCGTCCCTTTCTAGTTATTTTACTCACTCTGGGACTCATTTTAGGCCAATGAATCTTTTGACCCTGATTGAAGACACCTTAGGACAAGATAGCTGATCAACATGTCAATCAATATGTCAATAACATCATCAATAAGTCTCAGAAACCATCATGACCTTTCAGTCATAAATAACCACACCAGTTTACTATGATTTTGTGATATTTATTCCCTATTGATTACAATTCTACTAGCCAGTTTATTAGTCTCATAACCATGAAACACATCAGCATTGTCATAATATGGCAACTCGAGTAAGATTTCATCAAAGCCAAAATCACAAATATTCGAAAATAGCACGACGCCAACATAGGTTAACCTCAGCAGTGTATCATTAGCACATTATTCAACAAAGCATTGGATCAGTCATTTGTCTGATTTCGTCCGTTTTAGTGAACCCCTCAACTATCCTCGAATTAGCATTGGCATGTTGGGCTTCATGCAAAATAATTTGGTAACACCAATTTAGAAAACATTCTAACTATGGTCTCTGTCAAAAGTAGCAGTTGGTACCTAGAAAGGAAAAGCAAACAGACAATTACAATTTCATTGTAATATAGTTACCCTCCATATTGGGTCAGCATACAGGACATCAGATGATTCGCCATCAGACAGGGAATTCAGCAAAACGGGTAAGAAGGGACACTTCCCTCATAAGGAGGAAAAGTATATAACAGGTAAAATAAGGACAAGGATGGTTTGAAGAACCAAACAGCAAAGTCTCTATTCAGAGTGACAAAGTGTCTGGGTCATAGCAAAAGTTCGCAACAGCATCTCCTAATGGCTCCTTGTGTCATAGGTTTTTATCCCTTTTCTGTTGTACAGTCCCCTAATTCTTGATTGGTTGGGGTTGGTACCCCACTATCTCCATCCAATGGGTTTGCAATGAGTTCATCAAAATTTGTCACCCCATAACAGTTCTCACGTAGTTTTTTGGTTCTTATGATTGACGTCTCCAGCGGGCAGAATGTCCGGTATGATTTCATACTCTTGTGGTCCTTTTCGCATCTTTAGTCAGTAGGTCCATTGTCTGTACCGGTTCAGGCGACCTTGTATCTGCTATCAGTCTACAGTGTTGCATTCAGCCAAAATGTTTCTTCTAACAAGTCAAATTTCATGAGAACGGATCTACTACGGTTACACTTCATCCTTTATCTTTGGAAAAGTACGAGTATATGTCATTCAGCAAGTTAGCACAATGCACATTAGAAAAACACATTTAATATGAAAAACAGGCAGCTAGGCCTCGACTCATGCTAACTAAAGTCTAATGATATATTAGCAAAAACCTTAACATGTAATTCTTAATATTAGTGTAAAACTTATATTTTCAACATATCATCTTCCATTATTAGTCAGTTTCATTAGTCATTGTATATATTGGCGGCCATTCCCCGTGGGCACATTTCAAGCGCACGTTTAGCAAAAACACATTAATACATTTTCTATGCAGCATTATTACGCGTTAGTTCATAAACATTTCATGTTAATTTTGATTATGAGTGCTACGCTCTCTCACTACTTTATGCTGTTATACTGTAAAGAACATGATGGGATCACCAACTATGTATGTGACGACATTGATCCACTAACTGTAATTTTATATACCATATAAATTAATGCAGCAGCATCAATCCTTTCAAGCTGCAAAATAACATCTCTGTGAATTAAATATCAGATACACGCTTCAGTGCGCTGCAAAACTAAAAGTGCTGTATAAATCTCAGATGCACTTTTTCGACTTCCCAGAGGAGGTAGTCCAGTGGACAGATTAACAGATCCAGGTTAAACCTCATACACCTCCACGCTTGGAGTCTGACTCTTCGCAGGGTGACAAACAGAAAAACAACAAAAAAGCACCAGCTGCCATAGATCCAGTTCAACATGACAGCACTCCAGAAAGATAAGTGATGCTCCAGCACATACAGGTGGGCTCCCTGTCCTCTGAGGCATCTGGCCCAGGATCTCCAAAGTGACGAGGGGGGTACCTCTATTAGACAATAATACCCTTGACCCTAACAGCGTATGATTCAATTGATGGCAACCCAATATAGTAACCAGGACCTTACACCCTCCTACAAATATGTTCATGTTTGGAACAGGGATCCACTGGGGTGGGTTGGGACAGACCCCCAGTTGGGGTCTGCTGATGTCACATTCTGTGATAGATACTTCAGGGTTTAGGAGTATGGGGTCAGTTGTTCCTGTAGCAAATATTACACTAGAATAATATTTTGCAGTTCGGTATTGTTGCAACTATTGTTACGTTTCAATGTTTCCCTTTTTCTTTATCATTGGTGCCTGACAGATGCCCACTCCCTCACATACCCAACAAGCAGACATAGTAACAAGATTCAATCATGTATTTCTAGCCGCAGACATGCTCCTCGGATTAAATCTGATTAGTGTTGTGGAATGTAAATGGCCTTCTAGATAGGGTGAAGAAGGGGGCAGTTCTGAAGCAGGCCAAGAGGATGGGAGCAGATGCCCTTCTTGTGCAGGAGACTAACCTCATAGGTAACAAGGTCCCATGCCTGGGCAGAGGAGGATACACACAAGTTTATCATGCAGGGTTCCAGGGGCGCCGGGATCCTGATTAAACAGACAGTCTGCTTTCAGCACCACAGGACATGGGCAGATAAATATGGGAGATATACAGCAGTTTCAGTTGCTCAATGGAGAAACAATCACATTGCTGAGTGTATATGCCCCACCCCCCAGGACACTCCTTTATCGAATAATTGACGAGGCTGTGGGGTTGGCTACCAGATGGACTTGTGGTGATGGGGGAGAGCGGTATGGAGCCATCACCCCAGCTGTAGATGGATGGGGCCCACAGGGGCTGCCTCCGATGTCAAGCCAGGCGCCCCTGTCCTCCTTTGTCTCAGCGATGGGCCTCTTAGATGTATGGCCGGCTCATTACCCCTCCACCGGTGGCTATACCTTCTAATCAGTGGCACATGGCTCTTCTAGATCATTCTAGATTCTCGTCTAGATTATTTTTTGGTCCATGGCAATCACCTACATCAGGTAAAGGATATCACAGTGCTCCTCAGGAGCCTATCGGATCATTCTCCGGTAGCGCTGGGGCTTCAGATGGGACACCTGCGCCTGGCATTCCTTTGGAGCCTGTCACCATGGCACCTTCAGAGCCCAGAGTACCACAAACATATGTAAGAGTTGTATAGATGGATGTATAGATGGATACTTTGCAAATAATATGGGCACACTGCAGTCCCTTTGGGCTCTATTGAAGGCGCTGAAGCCCACATTTCGGGGGGCAGATGTCAACTACTGTAGCAGGTAGTGCAGGCACAGATTACGGGACATAAATGCTCAAGAGACAGAAATCATGGAGATGGACTAGTGCGGCCGTAAACCGGATAGTCAGGAAGCACGTAGACAACTTAGACTGATGCAGTAGCAAAACTACTAGGCCATGATGGGTGAAGCACGGTTGGCCTGGCATGCTTCTCAGCATCGTCTTTATCAGAGGGGGGATAACTCAAGTCAACTACTCCATAGACTATGCCAGGGTACACCCTGAGTGCCCACTTTTCTTCTAATTAAGAGTGAGGCAGGTTCCCCACTCACAGATCAAAGAGATATAGCAAATATATGTGCGACCTATCTCAAAGGGGTTTATGCCAGGAAGAAGTAATCTCAGAGACACACATAGAAGAGTTTTTTGGGCATTGCCACCTTGGTCCCTGTTCCCAGTGACCTGCGAAGTCTGTCTTTAGACACTAAGCTCACAGGGGAAGAACTCCTCACTGCCATAGCCAATATAAACTAGGGCAAGGATCCCGGTGAATTTTTCAAAGTATATATGCCAAAGCTTAAAACACACCTCTTAGAAGTGATATTGTCCACAGCGGCCAAAGGGGTCATGCCACTGCGTTGCCCAAATGCGGAAATCAGCATCTCAACTTCAGTCCACAGTTCCTCTCTTACCTTCGATTGTTATATACAGACCTGATAGCAGTGGTATGGGTGGCACGGGCTAGGTCACATCTTCCCTATACAGCGGGGAACAAGGCAGGGCTGCCCCCGTCCCCCCTATTGTTCGCTGTAGCCATGGAGCCCCTTGCAGTTTGGGTGTGGATGGATGCGCAGGTGCAGGACTTCGAGTGGGGTAATGGGCAGTCATATAGGATTGCATTATATGCCGATTATGTTTTGTTCTTCATTATAGCCCATGACACAATGGGACCCCAGCTGTTGCAAATATTTGTGAAAACTGTGTGCCTCTGCCAAATCCACGGTACATGCTGTGGATCAAAGCCCACATAGACTTGACTGGGCAGCTGGTATACGAGTGGCCACCAAAGGGTTCAAATACTTAGGTGTTTATATATCCCCAGAGGCGACTCTTTCATGGAACGCCAATATAGAACCTTTGTTCGCTCGTCTGAACCATAAAGATATGGTCTGGGCCCCAGCTATCCTTGACAGGACAATCAGTGATCTTTAACAAGGTCTCACTGTCCAGATTCCTCTACCAAAATTTCCCATTTGATATTCTGCGTTTTGTAAACCGAATTCTGTTCTAAATGCCTTTTTATGGGACAGGGGTACTCCTCGCATGGCACTCGGTAAATGCTTTCAGTCAACATGATGTGGGGGCATTGCAGTGGCAGATATGGAGTCATATTACCTTGCGGCCCACCTCCAGATTATAAATGATTGGTGGTATGATACACAGGGGGACACAACATACGCACTTAATAAAATGGTGATGGGTGCAACTCCACTGCAAGCCTAACTGTATGGGTGGGAAGAATGCTACACTCCCCATGGCGACAAAGGTGGTCCTGAAATTGTGGCGGTGGACCCCTAGACAGATGAAATTGTGGGGCAGACTGACGGAACAGACACCATTATGGTGCGGAGCTATGCTCCCACAGGTGGTCACATTGGAGGGATTCCGGAAATTGGATCTTATCAGGATCTCCGTGTTGGGGGATGTTATGCAAGGCACGATCCTGAAGTCATATCAGACACTCCAGGCTGAGTTCCAGCTACATCGTAGCCAGTTCCACAAGTTCCTGCAGATCCACCAAGCACTGACCTCACACATAAGGCCATTGCCGGACCTTCCAGAATTTAACCATTTGGAGAGTATATTTCCATGGGAGACTTGGATGAACATAAAATTGCCAAGATTTACTAGACGCTTATATCTAACCAGCCAAATACATTGGGCTGTGTAGAAGGCCGATGTAGGTGAATTAGGAAATGAAGACTGGACAGATTCTGGGTTTGCCCAGGGGAGCGGCACGGCTCAGTTGATTCAATTTAAGGACCTCCACTGAGTGTATTTAATGTGTTACAGGCACTGGCCCCCACTGTCTCAGATGTGGCGCTGAGGAAGGCACCTTCATCCAAAAAGTGTGAAGCTGCCAAGAGTTAGAGAGGTTTTGGCTGGGAGTGTTTACATGGCTAGGAGAGGTCCTGTTGTGGAAGATTCTGCGTAGTTCGCAGTTGACCCTCCTTCACCTTATGGAGGATCTGGGTGGTAATAAATATAAATTATCCCTGCTTAATCTGGGACTGATGCTCGCTAAATGCGACATAGCCAAGGAGTGGAAGGCGACAGCCCCTCCATCATTGTTGGTGTGGAAAAAGGGACTGGACCTCTGGTAATAGGAGATTGTGGTGTATAAAGCTAGGGGCTGCTCCCAAAAACAACTGAAAATATGGATGCGTTGGGCAGAATATGGAGGAATTATCTTGGCACCAGTCCACAAGATCACCAACTCATAGATTACGAAATTACGACATTTCACAGTCAAAAAGAGACTGTCGTGCACTGATCTGATGAACGTCATGGGCCGAGAGAGGTTATTGTTCTGATTTATTTTCTCTCTTAATGTACTAATAGATGGAGGGTGGGGTTGGGGTGAGGGGAGAACGGCAGGACAGTTGTTTTTACGTATATGATATATTGGGTGTACTTGATTATTCCTACAATTGGCCACTTTGGCCGTGTGGTAACCTTTACATATATATCAATAAAATATGTTTAAAAATGTCCAAAAAATAAATATGACTATATACAGACAGAAATGTTAAAAAAATAAATACCATAAAACCGGAAGCCCGAATTGTGAACACTTATGGATTCTGGGAAGGAGGCCTTATGTGCAAATTCACATTTGTTGTCTTTTCTACAATCTTGTTCCAGTGGGAAAACAATTTACCTGCAGGGAAAAACGTTTCTCTATGCCTCCATCAAGTTTATGGGTGATCATTTCCCCCCGCCAGCCTGAAAGGTGATTTACAAAGTAAAATTCCAACCATGTCCATGGTGCAAAAAGGGTCAAAAAGAAGTTTGTGAATAGCCACAAACTTAAATGTGTGTGTTCACAAAATTACATGGCAAACCACACTTTAGCTTACTAATTCCGAAACCCTTATATGGGGTTCACAACTGCTTAATTATATACACTACTGGCTGAATTTTACACAGTAGTAAGCCTTTTTATACCTGCCAGGTTTCCTTTATGTGGGTGGCTATCAAATGTAAATGGTGCCATTTACATCTGTAAATGCCTTAGTGAATCAGGCCTGATCTTTAAATAGAGTATTTTCTTATAGTTTTTACTGAGGTGTTGAGTAACATGTTAAACATAAACATACTAATATACATGAATATAAACAGATGGATATAGCATACATTCACCATTGTATTCTCTGATAATAAAATTCAAGTAATTTCTCTCATCTGTTTTTAATTTCCTGTTTGAACTCTCTATTCATGACCTTTGGTGGTTCTTATTCATGAAAAATAAAAATTCCAACCATATATAATATATTCATGTTGGCTACTTTTTTATAGTATAACAGAAATATTGTTGGTCCCTCCAGGGGAAGAAGATGAATTAACTTCCATGACAGTACCGATGAAATTCGTAAATAATATATATCATTTATTGGAAACTTTAATTCCACAATTTAAAGTAAAGCAATCAAGGTGCTCCTGTATAACGGTGCAGTGTAAGTGAATTATGTGTTAGTATAAGTGCTACAGTGCTATTTACATGAAAACTAAAACGGTGGTTAAAAGCTTGAGATGTCTGATAAACACCTCTAACAATGGGTGCTGTGAACCTACTGAATTTTTTCAAAAGTCAATCCACATTTTCAAATTCAATGTTGACGTTTCGACACCAAAACAACAAAATTAATTCAGGCGGCTCATCACCAGGACAGAATATTGAAATAGGAAGCACACCTCCTTGATATAAATCAGACACATCCTAGTCATGTTAACAGTAAAACTTTGCCAATTGGCCATCCATTTCATGTAGCCCTGGTGTGCTATCAATAGTACCACTCTTTAGCATCACCACGTAATGGCTTGTGGAAGGTCATGAAAATTAGCCAACTGTTAAAGGTCCTTTTTATAACATGTCGGCAGGGTTCTATATTAGAGTTAAGGATCCGTTGTTCTGATTTAATCACGAGAAATGCTCTTGTTTTGGCTGGTATTGAAGCAGCACAATGCATCCATATTATTTTCTAGGTGTTTACATAGCTGTCTCCATTCTATTCATATAAGATTTATTTATTTGCAAAGGTGAGAGCTTATTGAACCTACACTTTGACTGGGGAATACAGAGTTGATAAATTATATATTTAAGTGGGAACACACTTTCTGTCATTCAAGGCCACTGTCACGTAGCAATATTGCATAGTTCATAGCTACTGTATGAGCTTGGGTGGGACTCTGCTAGGTATTGGGCCAGGGCAAAGAGTTGGCTGACTCAATCAATCAGCAATAGGTTATCACAGATGATATAACATAACTTCCGGGAAGCATGCTCATCCAGCATATTCTAGCAAATGCTAGCCATCACCCCAAAACCACAAGATACATGCCAGCTCTAAGTCTGCACAAACAGAAGGCAAAATTGCTCCAAATATAAAGTAAGGCAGAGGCGGCCACGAGAATTCAGCTGGAGATGTTCATACAGTAGCAGCTGCTTACTGGTCCCCTAGAATGGCATTCTGAGCATCTGTGATAGTTGATTATATTAACCTCCATGATGGCACTTGGGTACCATCTACTAGTTGTAGCATGCTATAAATACCTTGAAGTTGAACAAATAAACCCTGCACCGAGATACTTTTAATATCCCTATAAGTCGAACAAGAGGGAGGGCTTTAGATCTCGTGCAGTTGTCTTTTTTAAAATGAGATGTCTTTATTGCCATTCTGCCTCTCCACCTTCAGATGACAGCATTGACTCACCACACTGTGCAGAAATTAGCAGTGATAAAAAAGAGCATTCAATATGGCCTCTAATTCTGAAATGGAACAGATAAAATACCACATTGTCCCTAGAATGGTGCCCTCTGCAATTGCCCCATGTTTCATGATCCTCCTTCCAACCTCAGTTTCTGAGTTCTCTTTGTAGTGGTACCATGTTGCACACTCCTCCATATGTCCCCACCTGGTATAGGGTCACCCTTGCTGCAATGTTCTCCAAAGCTGGCTCATGCTGTATGTTCCTCTGTTAATTGTGTGAAGAACTAACCAGGAGGTGGCAAACCTTAAGTCCCTTCCACTGAGTGGGGTGCATTTGCAGTAACTTATACACATACAGGGGTATCCATTTACGTTACGTGGGTCATTTTTGTTTTTTAAATGGTTACATTTGTAAAACATTTTAAGTAGCATCACTGCCCATCCATCATACATCAAAGTATTTTGACTGGGTCTAAAATACATTTGGCACACAGGCAAGCACATTGGTAGTTTAACACAGCTACGTTTGATTTTTTTTTCATTGAGTCTTAATCTGTAACAAATTGCTGGGCCTGTGCTTAACAATCTCACATGTGAGGCAGTGCTTGGAATATATCCTGGTTTGTGATGTGTCAATGGGAAGCCAGGCTATAGGCAGAATTAGTATGAGCTCTTCTTTGTGGCAAGTCCGGTTGGCTCATCGATAAACTGATGGAAGACACTGCTAAGTGTGTCACAAGCCACTGACTCTTTGTACACTAAGGGATGCTGTCAGGGTTGGGGTTATTCGAAATGATAGAACACAACTCATATAAGATGTTCTCGGGTTTATTGCAGGATTTGCTATGGATGCTTCTGACATAAAGTCAGAGGATTTTATTGGTCCTCCTCTTTTATCTTTCAGGTACCAACTCCGGGCAAAAGGACACCACGCAGAGAATCTCTGGAAAAGAACAACAGTAAGGCAGATAAGTGTCTTTGTTTGCTCATTGCCAATAAACTCGTCACCATTCACCCAGTGAGCACGTGAATGGGGTTGAGGGAAAACACTCTAGGAATATTAACAAAAGATCTGCGCCCCCTTCTTTGATACTAATAACCTTTTCTCTTCAAGGTTATGGTAGTCGCATGCGACTCCGTCATTAAGAAGCCCAAACGTAGCAAAAGCCGGTGGTGAAAGCAAAAACAAATCAAAAGAGGAAAAAGACAACACTGGCCTGTTCCCAATCACCCCTTGAATGGTTTGTGAGTGGAGACCCTCAATGCACACCCCAGGCTTGTAACTTCGCACGTACCTGCCTAAGCCACGTTCCTCCTGGGACGTGACTAGGACCTCTGCAGTATCAGCAGGTCATTCTGCGATCCGCCGCAGTGCTGGCGTTACTCAGCGCGCCTTCCGCTGGACTGGCTCCTGAGGTGCAGCGGCGTGCTCTGTCAGCTGTTTCTTGACAGCACCTTCTGATGGTCTTCCTGTGGGTCTGTGCTCCTACAACGATGTCTCTCACCACCCTCCTGGTGCGTGTGCCACTTAGGCCCACATGTAGGGATTATGTTCTCAGAGGTCCGTGTGGAACGCCACCCCTTCCTCCTTCAGGTCCCCCGGATTAAAGGGCCTCTACTGTCAGTTGTCCGGGGAGAGAATACGGGAGTCCCATAGGTTAGTGAGAGGCGGAGGGGAAGGCGTAGCCCAGCCTGATGGACTGTCCGCCTCCTCACAGACGCACATCATACTGCATACTATACTCTAGGTGACAGGAGGTCACCGTATCCTGTGCACTTAAAAGTATGTGCTTGTACTCTGCCTATGCCAACCTCTTTAAACTTTTAATGATAGTGAAACAATATTAAAAATCAGTTGGGATCATCAGTTGTGTATCATATATATTTGACATGGTCTGTAATATATATGATACATTAGCATTATATTTTAATAGACATTAAACCTGTGACTGATTGGAAGAACTATGGTAGTGACTCAAGATTCTAGTGACTTGGATCACAGCCAGTCCACAGACCTCCCTGAGTCATACAACACCGAATGCCTGTGGGATGGACACATACTGAGATGCAGACTGTGTGGAGAAGAGGAACGAGGTGAGGACAGGGAAAAACAAAGGGGCCAGGAAACAAGTGCTTAAGAACTTCAAGGGATAAGGGCAAATTAGAACAACCATACTGAATTAACGAGGTAATTGAAAATAATTATAGGGAAAATAGCCACTAGATTACCAGGAAAGGATGCCTTTCCTTTTTTGGCAATGCTGTTCAGGAGCACCAAGAGAGACAGTCATGAATAGGCTCCAGCTGGAATAGTACTGACTAAGGAAAATGTGGAAGGAAGAGAAGAGAAGGACATACTAATTTCACTACTCTACAAGGATGTCTAAGAGAGCTACCAATGTGCAGATTGGAATGAAGAGCTGAATGCAAACTGGGCAACAGTGGAGCACACTCCAATGTAATGTTGGCAGGCAACAAGTGACTGGAGGAACCACAACAAATTTTCTCAAGATGTTTACTGGCTCAAAGACCATGGTAGGTCGATTTGTGTAGTACAGCATAAGGGTGTCATCATGTATGATGCTGTACACTAAAGATCTCCGCTCAACCTGCGGTACCAACCTTCCAGATTAAGATGACCAACAACACATTAACAGAATGACACATTAGACCACATTCTTTTTTCCATGCCTGTAATTCACAATTACTACACAACTCATGTCCAACCAGACACTGCATAGAGGTGAAACAGTAGACCACCAGCACCTGAACTTGTACTCGGGTGAATCCTGGCATCTCTAATGTCAGGTACGACTCAGAATATCTAGCACTGTTCCAGATGCCCCCCAGCATGAAAGACAAGCAGGCGTAAAATTTGGTCATCCACTGTGTGGTGGTTCATTTTATAGTCCACGTAACACCTTTAGAGTCGAGAAAGCTTTTATTTCCAAAAAGATGAAGAGCTCTAAATGACACCTGGCAAGTTCTCATGCTCTCTCTCCCCTTCTAGAATCCTCTCATAAACATTCTTCAAAGGAAACTTATCAGAGGATAATTAAGGATATACCAACATATTCAATTTTACACGAAGTCCTTGAGTTTTTTAGGCTTGTACCTCAACCGATCACTTGCACTTTAGGGCTCAAAACTGAAGCGCCCAGGTACGAAGCAGTCAGTGACGTTCCCCCTCATCATGAGAAGGAAGGCCTTGAGGCACCTTTGCTATGCTGAACAGGTCATGCCCACAGGGCTGTGACTTCTTCAGCCCAGCAAAGTTCAGCTCAGGCAGCTGGGAGCCTGTGCAAATAGCACATGTCTAGCTCCTGGCTGTCTGACCTGAAAATGAAGAGTGTCTGTCAGGCTGAACTTTGCTCAAGGGGGGCAGAAATGGTCTAAAATAAATTTGCCCCCCCACCCCTCCGGGGAGCGACCCTTGCCTACGGTGTCGCTCCCCTTGCGTGACATTGACACAAAAAAAAAGATCCCCGGTGCCTAGTGGTTTCTGCCCCCCTTGGGGGCAGATTGACCTAAAATCGTCCGATCTATGGCCTAAATACAATTTGCCCCTCCAGGGGAGCGACCCTTGCCTAAGGGGTCGCTCCCCATCTGTAAAACAAAAAAAAAAAAATCCCCGGTGCCTAGTGGTTTCTGCCCCCCCTGGGGGCAGATCGGCCTAATTAAAATAGGCTGATCTGCCCCCAGGGGGGCAGAAATGGCCTAAAATAAATTTCCCCCCCAGGGGAACGACCCTTGCCTATGGGGTCACTCCCATTGCGTGAAATTCACGAGAAAAAAAAACTCCCTGGTGTCTAGTGGTTTATGTCCCCCTTGGGGGCAGATTGGCCTCATATAAATAGGCCAATCTGCCCCAAGGGGGCAAAAATGGCCTAAATATAATTTGCCCCCCAGGGGAGCGACCCTTGCCTAAGGGGACGCACCCCACCTCTAAAAAAAAAAAAAAAAGATCCATGGTGCCTAGAGGTTTCTGCCCCCACTGGGGGCAGATCGGCCTAATAATAGGCCGATCTGCCCACGGGGGGCAGAAAAAGCCTTAAAAAAATTGCCCCCCCTGGAGCGACCCTTGCCCAAGGGGTCGCTCCCTCATGCCAATTTCCTATAGGAAATTTAATCCCTGGTGTCTAGTGGGCGTTTTAGCAGCCGGATTGCTTTGCAATCCGGCAGCTAATACGCTCAGAGAGACTTCAAAGGGAAGGAAATTCATTTCCTTCCCTTTGAAGCCTCTCCGGCCTCCTCCATGTGATCGCATTTCTCTTCCGATCGCGCTGGAAGCTGAGCTTGTAGCGCGATGGGAGGAGGCCTCTGTGATAGTCCGCGCGAAATCGCGTGCTGGTGTCACACGGGGATGGGGTTGGGGGAGGAAGGGGAAGGGCTTCCCCTTCCATCCCTACCTTGCGGGAGAGGGTTGAGGGGGGGGACCCCACAGTGGGAGCGCTAGCACTCCCACTGGGAGCGCTAGCACTCCCTCTGGGCTCTGTGCCCAGGACGTAATGGTTACGTCCTTGGCACACGAGCACTGTGTCGCAGGACGTAACCATTACGTCCTGGGCACAGAAGGGGTTAATATACTAAGGATGCCAAAAAATAATCCCATCAATATTCTGAGTGATCTAATCCCAGAAAATGTTCCTGATTTTATATATGGATCTAATAAAATTGCCTTTGACCAAATTTTACAAAACATTGCACTAATACAAAAACTTTTGGTCCTATGGCCCAACAAAAAAATCTTTATCTTCAACCAAGACCTTTCATTTGGATCTCGGATAACAATTCCAAAAATTAAAAACTCTGTTGTTAAACCTGATGCTCTGGAGAATCTAAAAAGAGCTAATTTAGATGATACCTTCTCTGATGTTTCTGAGCTAGATGAAGAGAATGACTTAGTAGAAGTGTAATTTGCTGAGATGATTTTGATGAAAATGTAAAGTCAGATGCCTCAGATGAAAAGAATAAAAGGATCATACCTGCACCAGAAAAAGAGAAGAAGTAAAGATGTTGATGCAGGAGAAGGCTTGTCTAATTCACAAACTCATTTTTGATCCAGAAGAAATTATACATTACCACTCTTCCAAGTGGACGTCTTCTCAAAAGAGCTGCGGCATATACATTAAACTGATTAAGAAAACCTTTTGCAAATGAAGTAGACAAGTTTTCCACACTCTAGACATAGTTCCTAAATTATCAGTATAACTGAGAAAGTTGATTGAAAACTCAAAATGGGTAATTAAAGATCTTGGAAAGACTGTCAAGATAGACTCCTAGATTTCACAGGTCCACTATCACAGACCCTTGACCTTGGATTCCCAGCTAAGGATCAAAGTACCACTATTGATCCTGACATTCTGGCTTGTTGTGCTGAGACGGCCATTTGGCTTTTAGACAACACCAACTGTGCCCTATCGGCTGAATGTCGAGGATCCATTCTGCTAAGTATTGACACCAAGCTTATGATCTAGCAACTAACAAAGCTGGACGGGCCTTCAACTGGAGGCTTACTGTTTAGAAATATGTTTGTTAAAGAAGTTTCTAGAATCATCAAAATATTTACATCTTTGGATAAGACCCAATCAGATCTGAAAAAAGTATTCAAGTCTAAACTTTTCATCAAGGCTGGCAGGGGCCCCTCCACTAACTATTTCTCCTACCAGCCTGAACTCTGGCCACATTCTATTTCTGCAATTTATCCAGAGAGACATTCTGGTCAGGTCCAGGCTGTATAATATCCTTCCACCAGCAATTTTAACATTAACAGCTTGGAGGCTGGACACAATACCATAACTGCAGAAACCAATATTAAGGGATTGTTAAAAATAACCATGAAGCCTATATTTCTCCCCATCAGACTTGATCATTAGAAAGCCTTGGAAAAACCTTTGGCCTGGATGGCAGAAAAGGCAAAACATTCTGGCTGTCTAGGGTATTAGCACACTGCTCTGTTACACCTTCAGTGGTGAACAACTGGAGGCATTAATCAGAGATTAGAATTTAACAGCTCACCGTCTTCTTCATTTACATTAATGCACTCTTTTCCAATATGAAACCTCAATTAGTTAATGCAATCTCTGCAGGGCTGTTTATATGTGACTGTGTGTGCAATCAGAGAGACACAGAATTGAACCCTGGTTTGTGCAGTGGGGAATGCAAATTGTGTATTTATGGTTCTACAAGGTCTCAGACTGCAACTGAAAGCACTATGAACTTACAAGTCATTAAATTAAAATAGAGGCAGTAGGTTAGCAACTTTCTATTTCAAGAGTTTTACAACAGTTTACAACAGTTTGAAGATTTGTTTTAGCCCTCATTGCTCAAAAGGGTGCAATTATTCATACTTGTTGCTTTCCATGGACTACATTGCTTGGTTTTACTTGTGCGATATTGTCACTCCACGTATCACACATTTGGCAGTTAAATGCCACTCATAAGTAGATTAAAACCATGGGAATGTAACACATAAGCAATCTGAAAGCTTGGCAGTGATGGAGTGTAGTTGCGTAAAGTGAAGTATGCATGGTGTAGTAGTGCACTGCAGTGTATCAACCGAAGGCCTCAACCAACCTGCAAAAGAAGAACTTGGTAAACAAACTGTATGATTTTATATGTATTTTTAAGGTGATCCTCCATCAGTTCCTATGGTGCATAGTTGTGCACAAAAAAGGACTATTTTCATTACATTTCTAACATTCGTATCTCAAAAAGTACACACCCAAATCTGTTGCTTTTGGTCTTAGAATTTATATAAAAATCTGAAGTATTTCATTAAATTAGTCTCAAGTTATTCCTTTGAGTGTGTCAGTTGCAGGATTGTTGCTGTGGATACAACAAATACTTTGCACTTCCCCAGGACTGGCCTAACTGCTCAACCAAGCTACCATAAACTTTAGAGCATTGGGTGGCCTAGTTTTTACCCCTGTAAACCAACGTGTGGTTGACTGGACTCCCTGCACAGTGTGACTAGCTTTGCATACTACATAGAGGTCCAGCCTCCTACAGCCTTCCTCCATCATACTCTGTAGGAAGCTGGAATTTTATGCTATACACCATTCAAAAAGTCCTGATGACACTTGTTGGTTTACAGGGGCTTACTTTAATAATCCCAAGTGCTCTACTTTTGGTAGTGTGGTTAAGCAGCTTAGGAGTATCAGAGAGGAGTGGTGAGCATTTGTTGTACACACCCAGTCAATAAATGAGACACACACTCAAGAACGTAATCCAATACCAATTTATACAAATAGCACAGAAGTTTATGTATATTTAGAATCCAAGATCATCAATACTGGGTAAGTACTTTAGACATTAAGATTTTGTAGAAATAGAAGAAACACAGTTGAGTAACTATTTTGAGGTATGAGCCTTGAAAGTGGTAATGTTATCTTATGGGACAAACATACACTACATATATATGTTTGCAAACACATTTGGGGGGGGTCTTCCAGGATTTAAGGAGATTAGGGGCTGAGGTCCAAGGTACCACCAGCAGTTTAGTTTTACCTGCTCTAGTGATTCTGGTTGCAGAGGTGCTGGTTGTGTTGTTAGCCTTGAGCGCTACGCAATGAAGTCTATGGAAAGGGGACCTGCAAAAGAAAGGCTGCAAGGGGGGGCTTGGGGACAGGTCTGGCAGAACCCAAAGGGGGCTTGGTTCTTAAGGGGCTCTGGCGCACAGGGACAGAAACCGGTCTGTGGTGGCAAGATGATCGACACCAGTCAGCCAACACACTAAGGGACTACCAGGTTTTCAGGGCACCTCTAAGGTGCCCTCTGGGTGCATTTCATAATAAATCCAATACTGGCATGGGCACAGATTTATTAAGACAAGGTGTTTGATACCAAAAAAAAAGAATTTTCAGTGAAGCCATCATGTAGCTGTGTAACTTATAGCGACCAGTCCCCAGAACATGACCTCAGAATGGCTTACTGAACACTTGCAATGTCTAGCAATGGAACTAAACATCACAGGGTTACATCTGCTGAATCTGATGTGCCCTCACATGTAATATGATGCACCCTGCCTTTGGGCTCTAAAGCCTGCTGTAGGGGTGACTTACATATAGTACATGCAGTGGGCATGGGCATGGCACACCGAGTGTGGGGAATGTCATGTTTTCAAAATGGTTTGCACCCTTTCACGCATTCTGCAATGGCAGGCTTCATGTGTTTGAGGGTGGGTCCCTTAGAGTGCCATAATACATGTTGCAGCCCTTAGGGATCCTCTTTAGTACCCATGCCCTGGTGCACAGGGACACAGTTGGTTTCGGTGAATCCAAGTTGGTGGGCTTGGGTGCAGCGGTGTTTGGTCCTGCGGGTTGCTGCAGTTAGAGGCTCTCACTTGATTTAGGTGACCTGTAGCAGGAGAGAAGACAGGTCAGCAGGGCCACTTTTGATGATGCACCTTGTTGGCAGGTCAATGTCGGCATCAGTGGTGTCCGGCCTGGACACACAACAAGCCTTGGTAGTTGCAAGGGCTCTGGTATTCTCAGCATTAGTGCTGTGAACCTCCTGGAGGAGTCAGCGTCTCAAGACTTGGTGAAGTGACGGGGCTGACTGCCTGGACTCACAACAACCTCATCCTGGCGAGTTGCTCCCTCGTGGGCCCAATGGCCAGCAAGATGAAGTACTGGGTCGGTGCCTGCAGCTGCAGGGGGATGGCTCTTCCACCTCCAGGGAGATGCTGCTTGGTTTTTGAATGGCAGAAGAGTCCTCTAAGGGTTTGGGGAGGCTATTCAGCTGCTAGACGAGTCCATATGCGTGACTGTCTCTGTGAAAGCAGTCAGGCAGGGTTTGGTGCCAATTTCGGTGCAGGACCTCTGTTCTCATTACTTCGGCTCTTCTTTGTCCTTCCTTCAGTTCCCAGGTAGCCAAATCTGAATCCCTGGTGTCAGAGAGACCCCAAAATACTGAATTTAGAGGTGTTAAGGGGAGGGAAGGGTAGTAGCCAATGGGCTACTTACCCCTGGGATGACTTCACCCCATATATATGCCCACTTCCCATGGAGAATGGGCATATTCCTGACCCAAAGTTCCTAATTTCATCAAAAACAAAATGGTGGAACTCTTCCTCGAGTGTCTACTTCAGGTAGCCCACCTTAGGGGAGTGACTGGCCTAAAAGTGAAACACGCCTCCTGAATACCTAATTTCTCACCTGCTCTGCTGCCAAATGGGCCTCAGGATAGGGGGTGACGTTCCCCAGGTTTGGAGGGGAGCCAGAGTTGCATATCAAAGGCAGAGGGGGCTTTGAAGCCCAAGGCTCTGATATGCTAAGTCACTAGCCATCTTGCTGGAGGAGGGAGGATCACATTCCTCTGGTGCAGGCATCGTTTCTGGCCTCTCAGACTGTATGCTCTCACCTACAGGGGGTCAGAAACTCACCTGTAGTGGCAAGCTGCACAATACCAGTCAGCCAACACACAAAGAGACTCATAGGTTTTCGGGGGGGGGCACCTCTAAGGTGCTGTCTGGGTGCATGTCATAATAAATCCAATACTGGAGTTAGTACATATTTATTAAGAAAAGGTGTTGATATACAAAAAACTACACATTTAGTGAAGCCATCATGTAGCTGGGTAACTCGTAATGACCAGTCCCCAATACATGAACTCAGAATGGCTTACTGAACACTTGCAGTGTCTAGTAATGGAACTAGGCATCACAGGGCTACATCTGCTGATGCAGATGGGCCCTCACATGTAATATAATGCACCCTGCCTTAGGGTCGAAGGCCTGCTGTAGGGGTGACTTACATATAGTGCATGCAGTGGGTATGTGAATGGCACACTTGTTGTGTGGAATGTCATGTTCTCAAAATAGTTTGCACCTTTTCACACATTCTGCAATGGCAGTCTGCATGTGTTTGAGGGTGGGGCCCTTAGGGTGGCATAATACATGTTACAGCCCTTAGGGACCCTCTTTAGTACCCATGCCCTTGGTGCCATTGGTACCATTTACCAGAGACTTAAAAGGGTGCTAAGGTCCTTGCCAACTGGGTTACAATTAGGCATTTACTTTGTTTTAAGGGAAAGATCACTGGCATCAGTACTAAGGCAAAACGTCGGGATGACCATGTCAAAAAGGGCACTTTCCTACACCCCCCCAATAGCCAGCATCATAGTCACATAATTCCTCTCAGGTTGAAGTCAGAGAAAGAAAAGTAAACACCAAGTTCCCTCGGAAGACACAGCCCAACATTTGACCTCTGTCTTTGAATACATAACAAATGTGGCAGGCAAGATAAGAATGAAATTCTTAAGAACACTCATGGAAGGATACAGTAAACAGGCTATGCTCCATGGGAGGGATAAAGACATACTGGAAAGCCTAAAAGAAATAATGCCAGCAAATAGAAAGGAAGCAATTGTGAGTTACAAAACACAAAGCCAATGGTAAGCAATGGGCGGAATCCATTCCCAGGGAAGCCATCCGAATGCCCCAAGAAGTCTTTGCAAACAAGACAGCTGCGGTGTCTGGTAGGCTTCGACCTAAACATTTTGTTGTGTGCTAGAAAAATAACATTGTACAGCCTTCTTCTAGCACACCCCAACACCCAGCATGATTATCACACAAATCCTCTCATTTTGAAGCCAAAGAATGAAAAGTAATCACCAAGCTCACTCGGAAGACAGAGCCTGACATGTGACCTCTGTCTTTGAATACACAGTAAATATCACAGGATAAGAACAACATTTAAAAAGCTGTTTACAGAAAGTAAGACCTTCTGGAAGAATACAGTAAACAGTTTCTGAGCCACTGAAGGGATAAAGACATACTGGACAGTCTAAAACTAATAAAGCCTGCAAATAGAAAGAAAGCTGCTATGAGTTATAAAACACAAAGCTGATGGTTAGCAGTGGGTGGGATTCATGCCCAATGGACCTTTCTGAATGCCCTGCAGAAGCCTTTTCAAACCAGACATCCGTACACGCCAACAGACCGAATTCAGGCAAGAGAATCCCAATGTTAGAAGCCAAAAATGTCTTTATTTTGGCTGTCTCCCGCCTGATATTGCCTCCCCTTCAGTAAAAGTCAATGAGGGAAATACATTCTCAAGATTATTTGTTTTAAATCCTCCACTTCCCTTTTCTAAAATGTTGGCATGTATGGACAGCCATGTTGTCTGGTATGCATAGGCATAAAAATGAAACAACTTATAAAAAATTGAAATGATCTTTTGAATTAATTGCAAGAACATAAGTTTCAAATTGTACAAACACAAACCATTTTACAGTTGTACTCTAGAAGACAGCTTCTGGCCCATGGCAAGCCAAGCTCTCTGTTATAGTCTAACTCTTGTTAACACTTTTTTCTGTATGCTTCGTATGTTAGTGCATCCTACAAGTGTAATTCCATGTTTTGTATTATTGCTTGGAACCTTGGTCAGTTCTTGATCAGTTCGAGCACAATGGCAGAGCTGGAGGGATGCTGGCGGATGGGCTCTGTTATTATTTGGCATATCAATAAATCTATTCTTCTACACAAGGTTTTTTGGGAGTCAATTTGATTTATCAAGAGTATATATACTTTGTGACTACAACATACTGGCAAAGAGGCGGAGCATACTCACATTGGACTGGTTGAGGAGGCAATCGGCAGCAAGGATATTGGAAGTGTGTCACAGAGCAACTGCGCTTCAAGCAACTTGAAGCAATCGCATAGGTGGCAAACCAGTAATTTGGGAGCATTAGCGGCATGGCTATTGGAGGAGTGTTGCACAGCCTCTGCGTTGGAGCAATTGCTCAGTCATCAAACCAGTAATTTGGAAGCTTATTGGTTTCAGCTGCTGACATCTGGACCTTGAGCCAATTATCATTGAGGTCATTGGAGTTGGAACAAATGCTGGTAGGCATACTATCAGTTCAACATATCTTCGGCAACGTTCAATCGTCACCCTAGTGATGATATGGTGCAGTGCAAACGTCTTTCATTTCCAGACGCATTCTGTATCCTGGTAATGAAGTTGCACAAAAGTAAACGCCTTCTTTTCTTCAGATGGGTTACTTAGCAAGCATGCGTGCTGTGCGTTTTTACGCTAGCACGCCTGCTTTGCCACCATTTTTTTCTGTCTTTATTATGATATGAAGAAAATCGGATGCACAATGTCAGTACGCTTGTGGAAACTGTGGCATCTGGTAAGTAATTATACTGGTTGCATCTTTTGTGGGGCACTTTATCTTATAATATATTGGTATATATATATATATATATATATATATATATATATAATTATATATTATATTGTGACTATTTGCACATTACCATGTCTGGCGCAGGAGGTGTTCAAACAACCTCCACACTTTTAGATAATCCAGGCAAACCCAGTTTGGAGTGGAAATTCTGGATGTGTGTTTTTGAAAACTGTTTAGTGGCTATTGATAATTTAGCAGAAAGTCTTCCTCCTCAAGAGGAGTTTCGAGATGCAAGTGTCTGGAATGTGTTTATTGACACAGAGAAGAGATAAGCACATCATTTTTTAGAAGAACCAAGTATTGTGTTGGAAGGATTTAATTTCTTTTCAAGGAAACAATCTTCTGAGGAGAACACAGACCAATATGTGGCTGTCCTTAGAAGTTTAGCCAGTACATGTAATTTTGAAAATGTGAAGAAGCAATTCTTAGAAGATCAAATTGTATTAAAATGTTATTCCAAGAAAATCGAGGGGCATCTTATTTGTTTCACAAATCCTACATTGGAAAAGATAGTGAAAATTGCAAAAGGCACTGAACTCTCTGCACAATCTGTGAAAGTGTTAGATGGTACATCAGGCAGTGGCATATCTGGCAATATTTGAAATGCAAATAATAAAACTAATGTGAATGTTGTAAAGAAGATACAGGAGAGTTTTAAGAATAATAGATTGGTTAGGTATAATGCATGTTACAGATGTGAATCATACAATCGCATGGGTCACAACTTGAATTGTCCAGCGCAAGGTAAAAGATATAATAAATGTAAAAAAATAAGAATATGACATTTTGGGGGTCATTCTCCGCCGCCCGCCAAAGTAACCCCGTCGGAAGACCGCGAGGGTCATTCCGACTTTCCTGCTGGGCCGGCGGGCGACCGCCAAAAGGGCGCCCGCCGGCCCAGCGGGAAAGACCCTTCAACAAGGAAGCTGGCTCCGAATGGAGCCGGCGGAGTTGCAGGAGTTCGACGGGTGCAGTGGCACCCGTCGCGATTTTCACTGACTGCAAAGCAGACAGTGAAAATCTTTATGGGGCCCTGTTAGGGGGCCCCTGCACTGCCCATGCCAGTGCCGTGCCTTGGCAGTGCAGTGGCCCCCAGGGGCCCCACGACACCCGTTCCCGCCATCCTGTTTCTGGCGGTGAAAACCACCAGAAACAGGGTGACGGGAAGGGGGTCGGAATCCCGAGCCCAAGCAGCGCCGCCATGGAGGATTCCCTGGGCCAGGGAAAACCCCTTTTCTGACCGCGGCGGTAAAGCCTGTTGGCGGTGCTTCCGTGGTCCCCGGCCCTGGCGGTCATGGACCGCCAGGGTCGGAATGACCCCCTTTATGCAGGTTTTTAAGAACGGAACATTGTGAAAGTTAATTGTGTTCCTGAAATTGAACAGAACGTTGCTGATTGTGATTAGAGTGTAAATAAGGTGACTATATTAACTGTTGATGTTGAGCAACCAGAGGAATTTGCACAAACTGATAATCACAATGTGGGGTTAAATTACTCCGAAAAACATACCCTTTGTGAGGTTAAAATTTGGGATGTTGAGTTAATAATTATGGTGGCCTCAGGTTCACCAGTTATTATGCTACCTGAGGAATCTTTTAAACAGAGCTGGAGTACATACAGCTTTGCTTAAAAAACCTGACATTAGACCCATAGCTTGTGGTAAGTCTGAAATTGAAATACTCTGATTTTTTGGAAGATGTGTTGAAATTTTCTGAAAAGATTATCTTTGCAAAAATGTATGTGGCAGTTAATGGCCGGAACACCATGAGCTGGGTAGATCAAAGTAGATTAGACATAGTACTTAGACCAGGAACCACTACTTGTGTAATGTTACTTGAATGCAATAATGAGAATATTGACAATATTTGAGCTAAATGCCCATTGTGTTTTCTTATTTTATTGGTACAGCTAAAGGATATGAACATGAGATCATTTTAAAGCAAGGTGCGGTACCAGTTAGACATAAAGTAAGATATGTACCCTTATCTATCAGAGAGGACTTGAGTAAACTCATTGATCAATGCTTAGACAAAATAATGGAACTGGTTAATGCAGCAGCATGGATCTGTGAAGTTGTGATTGCAAAAAAAGAAAAATGGGCAGATCCGTTTGTGTGCGGACTTGCATTCATTAAATAAAAACAGTATTGTAGACTGTCATCCACTACTGAAAATCAATTAAATGAATTAGTTTATCTACCTTAGAAGGGGCTAGGGGCCAGATGAAGCAAAGGTTTTTACCCATTCTGTGTCTATGGGAAAAAGTGTTCGTACATATGGCCCTAAGTTCTTCAGCAACATTGATCTAAAAGCGGCTTATTACTAAGTGCCACGTCATGCAAAATCACAATCTCTTACCTCGTTCATCACACCATTTGGAGCATATAAATATTGATGCCTGCCATTCGATCTTGCATCAGTAGCAAGTGTATTTCAAAAGCTGATGTATCAGTTTTTCAAAGACGTGGCAGGAGTTTTCGCATTTCAAGACAAAGGGCCTCATTCCGACCCTGGCGGTCATGGGCAATTCTGACCGCGGCGGTAAAGCCGCGGTCAGAAAAGGGAAACCGGCGGTTTCCCGCCGGTTTTCCCCTGCCCCAGGGAATCCTCCACGGCTGCGCTGCAAGCAGCGCCGCCATGGGGATTCCGACCCCCTTCCCGCCAGCCTGTTAGAGGCTGGCGGGAACGGGTGTCGTGGGGCACCTGCAGTGCCCATGCCACTGGCATGGGCACTGCAGGGGCCCCCTAACAGGGCCCCATTAGGGTTTTCAGTGTCTGCAAAGCAGACACTGAAAATCGCGACGGGTGCCATTGCACCCGTCGCACACCAGCAACTCCGCCGGCTCCATTCGGAGCCGGCTTCATCGTTGCTGGGGCTTTCCCGCTGGGCGGGCGGGCGGCCTTTTGGCCTGCCCAGCGGGAAAGTCAAAATGACCGCCGCGGTCATTTGACCGCGGTACGGTCTTTTGGCGGTCTCCGCCAGGCAGGCGCCACCCGCCGGGGTCGGAATGACCCCCAAAATTCTTATTTTTGCCAAAACAATAGTGGAACACAATAGCATTTTAGATAAAGTGCTCAAAACATTGTGTAAGCATGGTATGGTTGTGTCTAAAGACAAATGTAAGTATTTGGAAAAAACTATAAGAATATAATTATTAAGTTATGCACATACCAGGAGGTATTAATACAAGACCTAGATTGTTTATCTAGACTTCAGACAACTGAAAAGGACATAAGGCATGAGGAAGAATTGTTGGGGAAATAGTGTGCAGTGGCTAGCGTAGATATGGTCAATAGATGTCAAGGCACTATGGGGGTCATTCTGACCCTGGCGGTCGGTGTTAAAGCGGCGGCCAACCCGCCAACAGGCAGGCGGTAAAAATAATGGAATTCTGACCCTGGCGGGAACCGCCAACACAGCCCGCCACTTTAACACTCCGACCGCCACGGCGGGGCAAACAAACAGCGCGGCGGTCACCGCCAACAGATAGGCGGCAGACAATGTACCGCCCACCCTATCACGACCCACCAATCCGCCTCCTTTTCCGGGGCGGGAGCCCCGCCGATAAAAACACGGCGGAAACAGACCACGAACGGGAAAACGCTCACCTTTATACACTCCACGAGCAATCTGGACAGCATGGAACCGGAATTAAACATCCTACCAGCGATTGTCTACCTGCTCCTCTACCAGGAGCACGAACGCCACCGCAGGAGACAACGGTGAGTACTGCACCTACGACACAGGGGAGGGGGAGGAGAAAAGGTAACGGGCACACACATACGCGACACACCCACCCCCCCCCAAATCCCCACACACCAAAGCAGAGCAACAAGTCAGATTTACGCCCCCCAACCCCCCCGGAATAAAGACAAAATAAAATGATCATTAAAATAGAAGTATATTAAAGCATATTTGAACTGAAGTGAAATATGAGATATTTAAAATAAATAAATCACAACATGAACAATGTATACATAGTCCAAAAGTCCGGCACATATTGGGTACATGCCATTGTTCGTGGGCCAATGTGCATTAACACATGGGCAAAGCCCACACACGAGACCCGATTCCATTGGAGAGAACACTGCTGGGGCATCAGATTATAAAACCACAGGCACCTCAGGGGGAAGGGAAGGGGGGGCACCTCAGCCACATGAGTCCACGACGCCAGATCCACGAGGGGCCTCCATGCCCACTGTACCATCCTGGGGAGTGCAAAGCCACAGTCTCTCAAGTCTCTACAGTGGGTGGGTTGCCCACTGTACCATCCTGGGGAGTGCAAAGCCACAGTCTCTCAAATCTCTACAGTGGGTGGGTTGCCCACTGTACCATCCTGGGGAGTGCAAAGCCAGAGTCTCTCAAGTCTCTACAGTGGGTGGGTTGCCCACTGTACCATCCTGGGGAGTGCAAAGCCACAGTCCATCTGGTGGATTACAGACTCCACTGGTTATGGAGGAGGCATGGTGCCCAGAGTGCTTCGTGAAGCCCTGCCCGACACAGATCCGGCCCTGCCAATGGGCCAGCGGTGCTTGAGATGAAGGGCCCAGCGGAGCGGTGCTTGAGAGGAAGGGCCCAGCGGAGCGCTGCTTGAGATGAAGGGCTCAGCGGAGCGGTGCTTGAGAGGAAGGGCCCAGCGGAGCGGTGCAGAGACGGCGGGGCCCAGCGGAGCAGTGCTTGAGATGAAGGGCCCAGCGGAGCGGTGCTTGAGAGGAAGGGCCCAGCGGAGCGGTGCAGAGACGGCGGGCCCAGCGGAGCGGTGCTTGAGAGGAAGGGCCCAGCGGAGCGGTGCAGAGACAGCGGGGCCCAGCGGAGCGGTGCTTGGGAGGAAGGGCCCAGCGGAGCGGTGCTTGAGATGAAGGGCCCAGCGGAGCGGTGCTTGAGAGGAAGGGCCCAGCGGAGCGGTGCAGAGACGGCGGGGCCCAGCGGAGCGGTGCTTGAGATGAAGGGCCCAGCGGAGCGGTGCTTGAGAGGAAGGGCCCAGCGGAGCGGTGCAGAGACGGCGGGGCCCAGCGGAGCGGTGCTTGAGAGGAAGGGCCCAGCGGAGCGGTGCAGAGACGACGGGGACCAGCGGAGCGCTGCTTGAGATGAAGGGCCCAGCGGAGCGGTGCTTGAGAGGAAGGGCCCAGCGGAGCGGTGCTTGAGAGGAAGGGCCCAGAGGAGCGGTGCTTGAGAGGAAGGGCCCAGCGGAGTGGTGCAGAGACGGCGGGGCCCAGCGGAGCGGTGCTTGAGAGGAAGGGCCCAGCGGAGCGGTGCAGAGACGGCGGGGACCAGCGGAGCGGTGCTTGAGAGGAAGGGCCCAGCGGAGCGGTGCTTGAGAGGAAGGGCCCAGCGGAGCGGTGCTTGAGAGGAAGGGCCCAGCGGAGCGGTGCTTGAGAGGAAGGGCCCAGCGGAGCGGTGCTTGAGATGAAGGGCCCAGCGGAGCGGTGCTTGAGAGGAAGGGCCCAGCGGAGCGGTGCAGAGACGGCGGGGCCCTGTTCAGCGGTGCTTCTCACGGCGGGGCCCTGTTCAGCGGTGCTTGTCTTGTGTTCCTAGGGAACCAGATCTGGGCAATCATTCCCGCTCAGTCGCCATCCAACCTATCGCTTGCGGGGCCCTCCTGTGCAGGACTCCTGGGCCCCTGGGTGTCCTCCGTCACACCCCAAATGGGGCTGGTGGGGCCCTCCTGGGCAGCTCGCCTGCTGCCGGACTTGTCCGCCCTGCTGCCCTTGCCCCCCTTGGCGGAATCTCTGGGGCCCTTGCCTCCCTTTGTGGATGGGCCAGGTGACGGTGCAAGGGTGGTGTCCTTGGGGGCAGCCGTCTCAGGCCTGTCGCGCCGGCCCTTCCCTTTTTTGGTTCTTTTCCCATGGGGTGGGCTGGCTGTCCCCTTGCTGCTGGCCCATGTTCCTGCCCTAGGAGCTGGTGGACTCCAATAGCCCTGAATGATGGTCCTAGTAGGTGCAGGGCTTGTGGTGGCTGAGGTGCTGTTTGGACTCTTACGAGATGGAGGTGGTGGGTCAGGTGATGCAAAGAGGTTAAGTTTGGAGAGGAACAACTTTTTAGGAGCAATGGGAAGGGTAGGTGCAGTGGGTATGGGAGTGGAGGGAGAGGATGTGATTGTAGGAGAGTCAAGTGTGCTGTCTTTGGGTGCAGGTGCTTGTGCTGGAGGCTGTCGTGAGGTGGATGGCTGTTGGGTGGGTGACTGCCTGCGTTTGTGTGGTTTGGAAGAGGGGGTGACAGACACAGTGGGAGAGGACACAGGGGACGTGTAAATGGCAGTGGGGGTGGTGACGGCACGTGTGCGGACTGTTCTTGTGGATGTGGTGGTGATGGACGTACTGGCTGATGGTGGTGTGCATGCAGGTGTGAGTGGAGACGTCACAGGGAGGGAGGAGGGAGACGAGGAGGAGGGGGACACAGAGGAGGCAGTGGCTGTTGGCATGTCTGCATGTGGATGTTGCTTGGGTGAATGCTTGTGTGATCTGTGGTGCTTATGTCTGGATGAGCTGCCCTTGGGTGTTGAGGTGTGTGCGGGCTGGTCTGTAGATATGTCTGGAATAGGCAGAGGAACAGGGGAGTGGGACTGGGTTGAGGAAGTTGGAGGGGGGAGGCTAGACACAGGGACAATTGCTGCCGTCAGTGCTGAGGCCAGAGCGTTGAACGATCGCTGATGGGCAGCCTGACCCGAATGAATGCCCTCCAGGTATACATTGCTCCGATGCACCTCCCTTTCTACCCCCTGGATGGCATTCAAAAGGGTAGACTGCCCAACAATGAGCGTCTGGAGGAGGTCAATGAGGGCAGCAGGGGTAACTGGGGCAGCACCTGAGGTGCCAGGGGCGAAGGAGATGCCCGGCTTCCTGGCCGAGCGGGCACGGGGCGAACGCTGAGGGGCTGCTGGGAGGGCGGGGCTGGTGCGCTGGGTGGCGGCTGTACCTGTTGTTGCGGTGGGCACGGGTGGTGCTGCCACCACAAGGGAGGTCCCTTCCGACGACGTGTCGGTGTCGCTGACGTCTCCACGGGTCCCCGTTGTGGAGCCCCCCTCGCCCTCCGTCTCACTGGTGTACTCTGAGTCAGTTGCATGGCCCTCCGGGGCCATGTGAGATGCAGCTCCCTCGTGTGCCGATGCCACTTCTCCTCCGCCTGATGATGCTAATGCACACATGAACAGGAAAACCAAAAAAAGGGGGGGAGACACAGAAGTCCCCTGCACTACTCCGCGCACTCGGGGTACACTACTCAATTATTGTGACTTGGCCTACAAGTCAATGGACGACAAATGCACACATAGGTGAGGCCCAACCATGGATATCTGTACTTAGCACCCTACAGAGGTGGGGGGCGGGGGCACAGGGCCATGCCTAACGGAGGGGCCTAGCCTACAGAAACCGCCCTGGCCTAGAGATAGCCACAGACCTCCTCCCCCACCCAGACACCGCCACTGTGCGCTAATATAGCAGAATGTGCTGATACTCACCCCCTTGTGTCTGCTGTGATGTCCTCACGCGCCCATCCAAATCGGGGTAGGCCACCGCCAGGATCCGGGACATCAGGGGGGTCAATTGCCGTGTGGCACCCCTCCTAGGTTGGGAGGCCATCCCCAGCAGAGCCTCGGCGGTCTTTCTGCTCCCGCGGCAGATGTCCTCCCACCTCTTGCGGCAGTGGGTGCCCCGTCTGTTGTGGACCCCCAGGGCCCGGACGTCCTTGGCGATGGCACGCCAAATGTCGATCTTCTGATGGGCACTGACCTATGTGACATGGACAGGATGGAACAAGAAATATCATCACTTTCCTGCATGGTCGATGTGAATGGCCCCCCCTCCCCAACCTTGCCATGTGGCACATGCTCTCATCTGTCGTGCGTTGCACTCCCCATTCGCACCCCTCCCCACCATCTTACACCCACCCTACTCAACACAGGCATAGCCCATACTACGTGCTCCCTGTGTACTTACCTGTTGGTCTGGAGGACCGTAGAGTAGCGCATACTGGGGGAGGACCCCATCCACAAGTTTCTCCAATTCCTCAGATGTGAAGGCAGGGGCCCTTTCCCCAGTCGCAGCAGCCATTGTATCTCCCAGACCGAGGTCACAGCAGCACTTGCAGTATAGGTCCTCTCCTGTGAATGATCAGGTCTCGAGTGATTAAGCAGTTAGAAAATGGCGGTCACGCCCGCGGCGGTGCGTACCGCGGCGGTGCGTACCGCGACCGCCGGCGCACATCGTCATTGGCTCCTGAGACCCATAGGGTTCAATGTTAACCAATGCTGCTTTGCGCCGCGGTCTTCGACCGCCTACCGCCACGGTGTGCCACGCCAGCGCATTGACCTCATATCCCATTGTCACACTTCACAGGTCAGGCAGCCGCCATTTCAAGGGCCCACATGGCTTAATTTCTACTGCGTCACACAGGCCTAGGCCTTGCATTGCCACTCATACAAGCCATTCAATGCATAGCGAATCGTGTTTTGTGCAAGCTGTGGTTACGTACCTGTGGGTTGCTTGACTCTGTGCTCCATGTTGTCCTTCCTAGGCACCGTCCGCTGGGACTTGCGAGGAGATGGAGGAATCCTCCCGTGTACAGACCGCTGGTGGACCTGTCGACAATGGAAGAACGACATGTCATACTGACATACAGACTTGACAGAGCCACTATACAGGAACTGTGTGCCCAGGTGGAGCCAGACCTGATGTCCCCCATTCGCCAACCCACAGGGATTCCCCCTCTGGTGCAGGTTCTGTCAGTACTCCATTTTTTGGCAAGTGGATCATTCCAAACAACAGTGGCCATATCATCAGGGATGTCTCAGCCTATGTTTTCTAAGGTTTTGTCCAGAGTGTTGTCTGCCCTGATGAAATACATGCGGAGCTACATTGTTTTCCCTGAGGTGGGTGATTTGGCTACAGTGAAGGGTGATTTCTATGCCCTTGGACATATCCCCAACATCATTGGTGCCATTGATGGGACCCATGTGGCTTTGGTTCCCCTCAGTGGAAGTGAGCAGGTGTACAGGAACATAAAAAGTTATCATTCGAATGTCCAGGTGGTCTGTTTGGCTGACCAGTACATCTCCCATGTAAATGCCAAGTTCCCTGGGTCTGTGCATGACGCGTACATCATGCGAAATAGCAGCATCCCTTATGTGATGGAACAGCTACAGAGACACCGTGTGTGGCTAATAGGTGACTCTGGTTACCCCAACCTGTCGTGGCTACTTACCCCAGTGAGGAATCCCAGGACAAGGGCAGAGGAACGCTACAATGAGGCCCATGGGCGAACTAGGAGGGTTATAGAAAGAACCTTCGGCCTCCTGAAGGCCAGGTTTAGGTGTCTGCATATGACAGGTGGATCCCTAATGTACTCACCAAAGAAGGTGTGCCATATCATCGTGGCCTGCTGTATGCTTCACAACCTGGCTTTGCGACGCCAGGTGCCTTTCCTGCAGGAGGATGGTCCAGATGGTGGTGTTGTAGCAGCTGTGGAGCATGTGGAGAGTGAAGAGGAGGAAGACGACGGGGACGACACAGACAACAGGGACACAGTGATACAACAGTATTTTCAGTAGCACACAGGTACGAATCAACCACGCCATTTTACATTTACTTAAAGTCTCCTGCCTCTCTACTGTCTGAGTTCCCCCCCAGTTCCTGTTAACTGAGTTGTGACTTTCCCTTCCGTTTTCAGAGCTGTGGGCCCCACTGCGTGACCTCTGCTTTGTTTGCCCATGGACTACAGCTGTGTGCCAGTGGTATGTTGTCATCACAATGTAGCTGAACATTTTGGCACTGTTATGTCTAATACATTTGTTCAAAATACAAGCAGACTCCAGATTTTTTGGGTGCAAGAAGTGATTTAATTCAAGTGCTAAATTTAAGGAACATGATTGTAAAACGGGGATGGGTGATGGTGGAGTAATGTCCATGGCAGAGTCCAGTTCTCAGTCGCACAGGTGCATTGTCCATATGCCTGTGGAAGGATGGAGCAGGGGCAGTTCAAGGTTGGACAGGGTGACAATGTGGGACAGTGGGATGACATCAGGGGGTATCGTTTGCTGGCGGGGGTCTTGCAATCCTACTCTGTCTTCTTGTGAGATCTCAGGTTCCGCTTGCGGGGTGGTTCTTCTTCTGCAGGAGGTGGGGTTCTGGTGGCCCGTCGTTGTGTGGGGGCCTCCTGTCCACTAGCGCCGGTGGAGGTGGTAGGCTGTTCCTGGTCCAGGCTAGTGACAGGGGCCCTTTGTGGTGCCACATGGTCCCGCAATGTGGTGACTATCTGGGTTAGGGCCACGACAATGGTCCCCATTGCGGAACTAATGTTCCTCAGTTCCTCTCTGAACCCCATGTACTGTTGCTCCTGCATGACCTGGATCTCCTGGAACCTGGCCAGTACCGTAGCCATCGTCTCCTGGGAGTGGTGGTATGCTCCCATGATGGAGGAGAGGGCCTCTTGGAGAGTCGGTTCCCTGGGCCTGTCCCCCCCCTGTCGCACAGCAGCCCTCCCAGTTCCCCTGTTTCCCTGGGCCTCTGTCCCCTGGACGGTGTGCCCACTACCACTGCCCCCAGGTCCCTGTTGTTGTTGGGGTGGTGGGTCAACCTGGGTGCCCTGTAGTGGTGGACACACCGCTGATTGACGTGTCCTGGAGACAGAGGCATGGGCCCGCTGGGTGGGAGCTGTGCTGGTGTTCCCAGAGGGGGTTAGGTCTGGTGTAGCCTGTGGCTGTCTGTGGGGAACCGACTGTCCCGAGGTCCCCGATGGGCCGGGCTGGTCATCAGGGTCCAGGGAGACAGAGCTGCTGTCATCACTGGGGGCCTCTTCTGGGGGTGGGATGGACATCTGGTGTGGTGGCGTTCGGGTCCTGCAGGGGTATAAGAGTTTGGTTATTGCTTCTGTGTGTGGCATTTCGTGTAATGGGTGGGTGGCCGTGTCCCCCAGTGCTGGCATTCCCTTGTGGGGGCTTTTGTGACGGTGGCTTGTGGGGGTGATGGGTGTGTGCAGTGGGCATGCTTTGGGGATGGGTGTCCATGCTTTGGGGACGCACGCAGGGCTAGGTTTTGGGATGGGTGGGATGTGATGGTGAGCCATTTGCAAGGAGTTGGTGTGATGGGGGTGGGGGTGAGGGTGGGGGTATGATTTGGCATGCAGGTGGGGTGGGGGGAATGAAGTAGTGAAGATTTGACTTACCAGAGTCCATTCCTCCGCCTACTCCTGCGAGGCCCTCAGGATGCAGGATGTGCAAGACTTCCTCCTCCCATGCTGTGAATTCTGGGGGAGTAGGTGGGGGTCCGCCGCCAGTCTTCTGCACCGCAATGTTGTGCCTTGATACCATGGAACGCACCTTCCCCCGTAGGTCGTTCCACCGCTTCCTGATGTCGTCCCGATTGCGTGGATGCTGTCCCACAGCGTTGACCCTGTCCACTATTCTTTGCCATAGCTCCATCTTCCTGGCAATGGTGGTGTGCTGCACCTGTGCCCCGAAGAGCTGGGGCTCTACACGAACTATTTCCTCCACCATGACCCTGAGTTCTGCGTCAGAGAACCTGGGGTGTCTTTGGGGTGCCATGGGGTGGTGTGGATGAGGTGAGGGGTGGTGTATGTGTTGTAGAGTGTGGTGGGTGTGGTGGTGTATAGTGTTTTGTGCGTGGAAATTGTGTGGGTGATGTTGTGATTTGCCTCTGTGTGATGGTGTACTCTATGCTGTGCTCTCTCTCTCTGTCCTTCAGTCGCAATTGTGGTCGTAGGGGTTTGTGGGTGATGTGGGTGTGTGTTTTATATTTAATTGGGTGTGTGGGAGTGGTGTGCGTATGTGTCTCAGGTGTGTGTATTTTGAATTATCCAATGTGGTAGTGTTTTGTAAAGGTGTGTGTATTTTGACCGCGGCGGTGTGTACCGCCAATGGAATACCGCGGTTGAAAGACCGCTGCAGGGATTTGTGGGTCGGAATGGTGTGGGCGTATTTCTGTTGGCGTGACGGTGGAGGTTTGGTCATCGCCAGTTTCCCGCTGACCTTTGGTGTGGCGGACTTTTGTGGATGTCGGGTTTTTGGCGGTTTGCCAGTTGCAGGTCAGAATGACCGTGGCGGTTTACCGCGGCCGCGGCGGTGTTATGGCGGTCTTCTGGCCGGTGGTATGCGACTTTTACCGCCAAGGTCAGAATGACCCCCTATATCTGAAATGGAATGTAACAAGACTTACGAAGAAGATGTTTTGGAAAAAGTTGTATAATTTGTTCAACAGAGATGGCCTCCTGTTAAGGGACTCAAATGTGAAATATGTTGTTTTTGTCAAATGGCTGAACAATTCACTAAGAGACAGGCATTTTATTGAGATTGAGGAAATTTGTAATTCCTAAAGTGTTGCGGTTAAAAGTCATTGAATTGCTGGGCATTTGGGTATCACAGCTACAAAGAAAACCCTGAGAAACTATTTTATAAAGATGTGGATGATTTTGTTAACACGTCATTTATGTATTACAAACATTGGAAGTTACAGGATACCCCTTTGCTTTCTACTTCCATGCCTAAAGGACCATGGTATAAGTTACCTTTAGTTTTAGTAGGACCCATTTTGTCTTCATCTGACAAGTTAAAATATTTGATTGTGATAAGTTTATTTTTACAAATGGATCTATTCGGAAACTTCTACTCAGACAGTTATTCAGTGTAAGGAAATGGCTCCCTGTTGCAGTTACCCCCCACTGTTTTCCTGATACTGATGCTGACTTGACTGAGAAGTGTGCTGGGATCCTGCTAACCAGGCCCCAGCACCAGTGTTCTTTCACCTAAAATGTACCATTGTCTCCACAATTGGCATTACCCTGGCACCCAGGTAAGTCCCTTGTAACTCGTACCCCTGGTACCAAGGGCCCTGATGCCAGGGAAGGTCTCTAAGGGCTGCAGCATGTCTTATGCCACCCTAGGGACCCCTCACTCAGCACAGACACACTGCTTGTCAGCTTGTGTGTTCTGGTGGGGAGAAAATGACTAAGTCGACATGGCACTCCCCTCAGGGTGCCATGCCAACCTCACACTGCCTATGGCATTGGTGAGTCACCCCTCAAGCAGGCCTTACAGCCCTAAGGCAGGGTGCACTATACCACAGGTGAGGGCATAGGTGCATGAGCACTATGCCCCTACAGTGTCTAAGCAAAGCCTTAGACATTGTAAGGGCAGGGTAGCCATAAGAGTATATGGTCTGGGAGTCTGTCAAAAACGAACTTCACAGCTCCATAATGGCTACACTGAATACTGGGAAGTTTGGTATCAAACTTCTCAGAATAATAAACCCACACTGATGCCAGTGTTGGATTTATTAGAAAATGCACACAGAGGGCATCTTAGAGATGCCCCCTGTATTTTACCCAATTGTTCAGTGCAGGACTGAATGGTCTGTGCCAGCCTGCTGCTGAAAGACGAGTTTCTGACCCTGTGTGGTGAGGGCCTTTGTGCTCTCTGAGGACAGTAACAAAAGCCTGCTCTGGGTGGAGGTGCTTCACACCTCCCCCCTGCAGGAACTGTAACACCTAGCAGTGAGCCTCAAAGGCTCAGGCTTCGTGTTACAATGCCCCAGGGCACTCCAGCTAGTGGAGATGCCCGACCCCTGGACACAGCCCCCACTTTTGGCAGCAAGTCCAGGGGAGATAATGAGAAAAACAAGGAGGAGTCACCCACCAGTCAGGACAGCCCCTAAGGTGTCCTGAGCTGAGGTGACCCCTGCCTTTAGAAATCCTCCATCTTGATTTTGGAGGATTCCCCCAATAGGAATAGGGATGTGCCCCCCTCCCCTCAGGGAGGAGGCACAAAGAGGGTGTAGCCACCCTCAAGGACAGTATCCATTGGCTACTGCCCTCCCAGACCTAAACACACCCCTAAATTCAGTATTTAGGGGCTCCCCAGAACCTAGGAAACTAGATTCCTGCAACCTAAGACGAAGAAGGACTTCTGACCTGAAAGCCCTGCAGAGAAGACGGAGACACCAACTGCTTTGGCCCCAGCGCTACCGGCCTGTCTCCCCACTTCAAGAAAAACTGCAACAGCGACGCGTTCCACAGGGTCCAGCGACCTCTGAAGCCTCAGAGGACTACCCTGCATCTAAAAGGACCAAGAACTCCCGAGGACAGCGGCTCTGCTCCAAAGAAGAAACATCTTTGCAACAAAGAAACAACTTTAAAAGGACTCCACGTTTCCCGCCGGAAGCGTAAGACTTTGCACTCTGCACCCGACACCCCCGGTTCGACCTGCGGAGAAACAACACTACAGGGAGGACTCCCCGACGACTGCGACCCTGTGAGTAGCCAGAGTTGACCCCCCTGAGCCCCCCCCAGCGACGCCTGCAGAGGGAATCCAGAGGCTCCCCTGACCGCGACTGCCTGCTTCAAAGAACCCGACACCTGGTAAAGACAGTGCACCTGCAGCCCCCAGGACCTGAAGGATCCGACCTCCAGTGCAGAAGCGGCCCCCAGGTGGCCCTCTCCCTTGCCCAGGTGGTGGCTACCCCGAGGAGCCCCCCCCCCCTTGCCTGCCTGCTTCGCTGAAGAGACCCCTGGGTCTCCCATTGAACTACATTGCAAACCCGACGCCTGTTGGCACACTGCACCCGGCCGCCCCCGTGCCGCTGAGGGTGTACTTTTTGTGTTGACTTGTGTCCCCCCCCCCCGGTGCCCTACAAAACCCCCCTGGTCTGCCCTCCGAAGATGCGGGTACTTACCTGCTGGAAGACTGGAACCGGGGCACCCCCTTCTCCATTGAAGCCTATGCGTTTTGGGCACCATTTTGACCTCTGCACCTGACCGGCCCTGAGCTGCTGGTGTGGTAACTTTGGGGTTGCTCTGAACCCCCAAAGGTGGGCTACCTTGGACCCAACTTTGAACCCTGTAGGTGGGTTACTTACCTGCAAAACTAACAAACACTTACCTCCCCCAGGAACTGTTGAAAATTGCACTGTCTAGTTTTAAAATAGCTTATTGCCATTTGTGTGAACACTGTATATGCTATTTTGCTAATTCAAAGTTCCTAAAGTTCCTAAGTTCCTAAGATCTCTCTATCTCTCTATCCCACTATCTAACTCCCTCACTCTCCACCTCCTCCTATCTTCCTATCTCTCTATCTATTTCCCTATCTATCGATTTCCCTATCTATTTTCTCTATCTATTTCTCTATCTCTCCCCCCCTCCCTCACCCCCTCTATTACCTATCTTCCTATCCTCTCACTCTACCTCTCACCCTCACCCACCTCTACAACCCCCCCTCCCCTATCTTCTCAACCCTACTCCTATCTTTCTCCCTTATCTCCTAAACCTCCTAACACTCACCCCCCTCCCCCAGCTCTTCTCACTCTACCTGTCCCCCCTCCCTCGCGCTTTCCCGCTGCGACCTCCTGCACGCCCCCGCCCCCCAGCTCCCATTCGCCCCCACCTGACCCCTCCCCCCCCTCCTACCTCATATGGCGGCCGCTGCGCGACTGCGCAGCGGGCGCGGGCAGCGGGCACGCGCAGCAGGCGCGCCAGAGGCAAGCCCGTCTGCGCCCGTCTGTGCCTGGCCCGCGCCCAGCGCCACGACCCCTGGTCCCCAGCTCTCCCAAGCCCCGCTGACCCGCTACGACCCCACCACCCTCCACGCCCTCAACCCAGGACGCTCCAACACCTGCTTCCAAGCTCACCCCAAACGCACCCATGGACCCTTCGCCTGCAACTCCTGCAAACGCACCTTCCACCACGCAACAACCGCGACCACAAGCCCACGCGCCATCAACCACCTCAAGTGCATCCTAGTCAACGCTCGCTCCGTCCACAAACACGCCATTGAACTCTGGGACCTCCTGGACTCCATAGCACCGGACGTCGCCTTCATCACGGAGACCTGGATGAACGCCTCCTCGGCCCCTGACATCGCCACTGCCATCCCCGAAGGCTACAAGATCTCCAGAAAAGACCGCACCAACCAGGTAGGAGGAGGTATCGCCATCGTCTTCAAAGACTCCATCAGCGTCACCACCTCCACCGAAGACACCCCTCTCGCCGCTGAACACCTGTATTTTCAGATTCGCACCGATCCGAGGACCACCCTCGGAGGATCCCTCGTCTACCGTCCTCCCGGGCCACGCGCCCCTTTCAGCGACGCCATCGCCGACTTCATCTCCCCGCACGCCCTCGCCTCGCCGGACTACATCCTCCTAGGTGACCTCAACTTCCATCTAGAACAAAACAACGACCCCAACACCACCACCCTGCTCGCCAACCTCGCCAACCTCGGCCTCAAACAACTGGTGAACACCGCCACCCACATCGCCGGACACACGCTTGACCCCATCTTCTCCGCCAGCAAACACGTCTTCTTCAGCCACGCCTCCGCCCTACACTGGACCGACCACAGCTGCGTCCACTTCACATTCCGACGCGAGACCCGCCACCTCCGCACCCAACCCATCCCTCGTCGACAGTGGAACAAGATCCCCGAAGAGCAACTCTTCTCCGCACTCGCCGCCAACCAACCCACCCTCACCATCGACCCCAACGACGCAGCCCTCAACCTCACAAACTGGATCTCCAACTGCGCAGACATCCTTGCTCCCCTCAAACGCACGCATCGACAGACCAACACCAAAAAACCTCTCTGGTTCTCTGACACCCTCAAAGAATCAAAGAAAACTTGTCACGCCCTTGAGAAAGCCTGGCGCAAGGACCGCACCGCTGACAACATGACCGCCCTCAAGAACGCTACCCGCGAACACCACCACCTGATCCGCGCTGCCAAAAGGAACTTTTTCACCAACAGACTGGACAAAAACAGACACAACAGCAGAGAACTCTTCAGCATCGTCAAGGAGTTCTCCAACCCCAGCGCCAACGCCAACGCCGTCACGCCCTCACAGGATCTGTGCGAATCCCTCGCCACTTTCTTCCATCGCAAGATTAGCGACCTCCACGACAGCTTCGGACACCAGACCCAACCATACACCACCGAACCGGCATCCACGGTCATCACCCTCAACAACTGGTCCCACATCAACACGGAAGAAACCAAATCCATCATGAACTCTATCCACTCCGGCGCCCCTTCGGACCCCTGCCCGCACTTCATCTTTAACAAAGCCGACAACATCATCGCCCCGCACCTCCAGACCGTCATCAACTGCTACCTTCCCCGAATGCTGGAAACACGCCGAAGTCAACGCCCTACTAAAGAAACCTACGGCTGACCCGAGCGACCTAAAAAACTTCCGCCCCATCTCTCTTCTGCCTTTCCCAGCCAAAGTAATAGAGAAGACCGTCAACAAACAGCTGACCACCTTCCTGGAAGACAACAACCTGCTCGACCCCTCACAAACCGGATTCCGAACCAACCACAGCACTGAAACCGCCCTCATCTCAGTCACTGACGACATCAGAACCCTGATGGACAACGGTGAAACAGTCGCCCTCATTCTGCTCGACCTCTCGGCTGCCTTTGACACCGTCTGTCACCGCACCCTAATCACCCGCCTCCGCTCCACCGGGATCCAAGGCCAGGCCCTGGACTGGATCGCCTCCTTCCTCTCAAACCGTTCCCAAAGAGTTTACCTCCCTCCGTTTCGCTCAGAACCCACCGAGATCATCTGCGGCGTACCCCAAGGCTCATCACTCAGCCCGACACTCTTCAATGTCTACATGAGCCCCCTCGCCAACATCGTACGCAAGCACGACATCATCATCACCTCCTACGCCGACGACACCCAACTTATACTCTCCCTCACCAAGGACCCCGCCAGCGCCAAGACCAACCTACAAGAGGGTATGAAGGACGTCGCAGATTGGATGAGGCTCAGCCGCCTAAAGCTGAACTCTGAAAAAACGGAAGTCCTCATCCTCGGCAACACCCCGTCCGCCTGGGACGACTCCTGGTGGCCCACGGCCCTCGGCACCGCACCGACCCCCACAGACCACACCCGCAACCTCGGCTTCATCTTGGACCCTCTTCTCACCATGACCAAGCAAGTCAACGCCGTGTCCTCCGCCTGCTTCCTCACCCTCCGCATGCTCCGCAAGATCTTCCGCTGGATCCCCGCCGACACCAGAAAAACCGTGACCCATGCCCTCGTCACGAGCCGCCTGGACTACGGCAACACCCTCTACGCCGGGACCACAGCCAAACTCCAAAATCGCCTGCAACGCATTTAAAACGCCTCGGCCCGCCTCATCCTCGACATACCCCGCAGCAGCCACATCTCCGCACACCTGAGACACCTGCATTGGCTCCCTGTCAGCAAAAGGATCACCTTACGACTTCTCACCCACGCACACAAAGCCCTCTACGACAAGGGACCGGAATACCTCAACAGACGCCTCAGCTTCTACGTCCCCACCCGCCTCCTCCGCTCCTCTGGCCTCGCACTCGCTGCTGTCCCTCGCATCCGCCGCTCCACGGCGGGTGGGAGATCTTTCTCCTTCCTGGCGGCCAAGACCTGGAACTCCCTCCCCACCAGCCTCAGGACCACCCAGGACCACTCCGCTTTCCGGAGACTCCTAAAGACCTGGCTGTTCGAACAGCGATAACCCCCCCCTTTTTCCCCTAGCGCCTTGAGACCCGCACGGGTGAGTAGCGCGCTTTATAAATGTTAATGATTTGATTTGATTTGATTTAAGTGAAATACCTTTCATTTGAAGTATTACTTGTAAATCTTGAACCTGTGGTTCTTAAAATAAACTAAGAAAATATATTTTTCTATATAAAAACCTATTGGCCTGGAATTGTCTTTGAGTGTGTGTTCCTCATTTATTGCCTGTGCGTGTACAACAAATGCTTAACACTACCCTCTGATAAGCCTACTGCTCGACCACACTACCACAAAATAGAGCATTAGAATTATCTCTTTTTGCCACTATCTTACCTCTAAGGGGAACCCTTGGACTCTGTGCATGCTATTTCTTACTTTGAAATAGTGCATACAGAGCCAACTTCCTACATTCAGTTTTTAGGTAAGGCCTTTATTTTGGAAGGTTATCCTCAGGAGTTATTCTCTGATAATGGTGTTCAGTTGGTATCAGAAAGTATGGACATTTTTGTCAGCGACAGAGGCATTAAGTACTACTGTGTACCAATATATACACCGGAAGTGAACGGTATGGTTGAGCAGGTCAACCGTTTACTTAAGGAAGGGATTCAGACGTCATTAATGTGTGGTGTAGAATCATTCATTCTAAAAAAGTTTGGGCTTATCATAACACACCTCATAGTGTTACAGGTGTATCACCTTTTAGTTTGTTAAGGGGAAGGCAATCCCGTACAGGCTTATGTCCAATTTGGTTGAAGGAAAAAACAACAGGTGACTTAAAGGATGTGGTAGATGTTAAGGAAGTGCGAGCTAAAGTAAAGCTTGACCAGGAAAAAAATGAAAACATATCATGATAAAAGAAGCATGTAGTTGTGAAGAAAATTTGTGTTGGGTCATGGGTTAAGTTAAAGGACATGAGACCTAAGAAATCGAAAGTGGATTTCCACTTTAATGGCCCATTTAACACCTTCTGTGCCGAGGACGTAATGGTTACGTCCTGCGGCACAGTGCTGCTGTGCCCAGGACGTAACCATTACGTCCTGGGCACCAAGCCCAGAGGGAGCGCTAGCGCTCCCTCTGTGGGGTTCCCCCCCACCCCCCCAAGTCAGGGATGGAAGGGAAAGCCCTTCCCATTCCACCCCTGACCCCCCCCACCCCCCCCCCCCCCCTGTGACGTCATCGTGTGAGCGCGCGCTGACAATCACAATGCCTCCTCCTTCGCATGATCAGAAGAGAAATGCAAAGCATTTCTCTTCCGATCACGGGGAGGAGGCAGAGAGGCTTCAAAGGGAAGGAAATGTATTTCCTTCCCTTTGAAGTCTCTCTCTGCGTTTTGGCAGCCGGATTGTAAAGCAATCCGGCTGTCAAAACGCCCACTAGACACCAGGGATGTATTTTTTATTTATGAAACTGACAAAAGGGAGTGACCCCTTGGGCAAGGGTCGCTCCCAGGGGGGCATTTTTTTTGAAGGCCTTTTCTGCCCCCCCTGGGGGCAGATCAGCCTATTATTAGGCCGATCTGCCCCCAGGGGGGGAAGAAACCTCTAGGCACCAGGGATCAAAACTTTTTTTTTTTTTTTTTGGTTTAGTTTTTGTTTTTTGAGGTGGGGAGCGACCCCTTAGGCAAGGGTCGCTCCCCTGGGGGGCAAATTATATTTAGGCCATTTCTGCCCCCCTTGGGGGCAGATTGGCCTATTTTTATGAGGCCAATCTGCCCCCAGGGGGGGGCAGAAACCACTAGACACCAGGGAGTTTTTGTTTGTTTGTTTGTTTTTCACGTAAGGGGAGCGACCCCTTAGGCAAGGGTCGTTCCCCTGGGGGGCAAATTTATTTTAGGCCATTTCTGCCCCCCATGGGGGCAGATCAGCCTATTTTTATTAGGCCGATCTGCCCCCACGGGGGACAGAAACCACTAGGCACCAGGGATTTTTGTTGTTGTTTTGTTTTACAGATGGGGAGCGTCCCCTTAGGCAAGGGTCGCTCCCCTGGAGGGGCAAATTGTATTTAGGCCATTTCTGCTCGCTTTGGGGGCAGATCGGCCGATTTTAGGTCAATCTGCCCCCAAAGGGGGCAGAAACCACTAGGCACCAGGGATCTTTTTTTTGCGCCGTCTCGCAAGGGGAGCGACCTTGTAGGCAAGGGTCGCTCCCCGGGGGGTGGGGTAAATTTATTTTAGGCCACAGATCAGCCTATTGGTATTAGGCCGATCTGCCCCCAGGGGGGGCAGAAACCTCTAGGCACCAGGGCAAATTGTTTTTTTGTGGTTTTTTTTTTTGTTGGTTTTTTTAGAGATTGGGAGCGACCCATTAGGCAAGGGACGCTCCCCTGAGGGGCAAATTCTATTTAGACCATTTCTGCCCCCCGTGGGGGCAGATTGGCCGATTGTAGGTCAATCTGCCCCCAAGGGGGGCAGAAACCCCTAGGCACCAGGGATCTTTTTTTTGCGCTGTCACGCAAGGGGAGCGACGTTGTAGGCAAGGGTCGCTCCCCGGGGGGGTGGGTTGGGGAGGCAAATTTATTTTAGGCCATTTCTGCCCCCCCTGGGGCCGGCTGAGCTAGAGGCCAAAATCCACAGGTAGGCACTGTTTTCCATGAAAAAATGTGATGTGTCCACGTTGTGTTTTGGGCCATTTCCTGTCGCGGGCGCTAGGCCTACCCACACACGTGAGGTATCATTTTTATCGGGAGACTTGGGGGAATGCTGGGTGGAAGGAAATTTGTGGCTCCTCTCAGATTCCAGAACTTTCTGTCACCGAAATGTGAGTAAAACGTGTTTTTTTAGCCAAATTTTGAGGTTTGCAAAGGACTCTGGGTAACAGAACCTGGTCAGAGCCCCACAAGTCACCCCATCTTGGATTCCCCTAGGTCTCTAGTTTTAAAAAATGCACAGGTTTGGTAGGTTTCCCTAGGTGCCGGCTGAGCTAGAGGCCAAAATCTACAGGTAGGCACTTTGCAAAAAACACCTCTGTTTTCTTTCAAAAAATGAGATGTGTCCACGTTGCGTTTTAGGGCATTTCCTGTCGCGGGCGCTACGCCTACCCACACAAGTGAGGTATCATTTTTAGCAGGAGACTTGGGGAAACGCTGGGTGGAAGGGACTTTGTGGCTCTTCTCAGATTCCAGAACTTTCTGTCACCGAAATGTGAGGAAAATGTGTTTTTTTAGCCAAATTTTGAGGTTTGCAAAGGATTCTGGGTAACAGAACCTGGTCAGAGCCCCACAAGTCACCCCATCTTGGATTCCCCTAGGTCTCTAGTTTTCAAAAATGCACAGGTTTGGTAGGTTTCCCTAGGTGCCGGCTGAGCTAGAGGCCAAAATCTACAGGTAGGCACTTTGCAAAAAACACCTCTGTTTTTTTTCAAAAAATGTGATGTGTCCACGTTGTGTTTTGGGGCGTTTCCTGTCACGGGCGCTAGGCCTACCCACACAAGTGAGGTATCATTTTTATCGGGAGACTTGGGGGAGCGCTGGGTGGAAGGAAATCTGTGGCTCCTCTCAGATTCCAGAACTTTCTGTCACCGAAATGTGAGGAAAATGTGTTTTTTTAGCCAAATTTTGAGGTTTGCAAAGGATTCTGGGTAACAGAATCTGGTCAGAGCCCCACAAGTCACCCCATCTTGGATTCCCCTACGTCTCTAGTTTTCAAAAATGCACAGGTTTGGTAGGTTTCCCTAGGTGCCGGCTGAGCTAGAGGCCAAAATCTACAGGTAGGCACTTTGCAAAAAACACCTCTGTTTTCTTTCAAAAAATGAGATGTGTCCACGTTGCGTTTTGGGGCATTTCCTGTCCCGGGCGCTAGGCCTACCCACACAAGTGAGGTATCATTTTTAGCAGGAGACTTGGGGGAACGCTGGGTGGAAGGGACTTTGTGGCTCCTCTCTGATTCCAGAACTATCTGTCACCAAAATGTGAGGAAAATGTGTTTTATTAGCCAAATTTTGAAGTTTGCAAAGGATTCTGGGTAACAGAACCTGGTCAGAGCCCCACAAGTCACCCCATCTTGGATTCCCCTAGGTCTCTAGTTTTAAAAAATGCACAGGTTTGGTAGGTTTCCCTAAGTGCCGGCTGAGCTAGAGGCCAAAATCTACAGGTAGGCACTTTGCAAAAAACACCTCTGTTTTCTTTCAAAAAATGAGATGTGTCCACGTTGCGTTTTAGGGCATTTCCTGTCGCGGGCGCTACGCCTACCCACACAAGTGAGGTATCATTTTTAGCAGGAGACTTGGGGAAACGCTGGGTGGAAGGGACTTTGTGGCTCTTCTCAGATTCCAGAACTTTCTGTCACCGAAATGTGAGGAAAATGTGTTTTTTTAGCCAAATTTTGAGGTTTGCAAAGGATTCTGGGTAACAGAACCTGGTCAGAGCCCCACAAGTCACCCCATCTTGGATTCCCCTAGGTCTCTAGTTTTCAAAAATGCACAGGTTTGGTAGGTTTCCCTAGGTGCCGGCTGAGCTAGAGGCCAAAATCTACAGGTAGGCACTTTGCAAAAAACACCTCTGTTTTTTTTCAAAAAATGTGATGTGTCCACGTTGTGTTTTGGGGCGTTTCCTGTCACGGGCGCTAGGCCTACCCACACAAGTGAGGTATCATTTTTATCGGGAGACTTGGGGGAGCGCTGGGTGGAAGGAAATCTGTGGCTCCTCTCAGATTCCAGAACTTTCTGTCACCGAAATGTGAGGAAAATGTGTTTTTTTAGCCAAATTTTGAGGTTTGCAAAGGATTCTGGGTAACAGAATCTGGTCAGAGCCCCACAAGTCACCCCATCTTGGATTCCCCTACGTCTCTAGTTTTCAAAAATGCACAGGTTTGGTAGGTTTCCCTAGGTGCCGGCTGAGCTAGAGGCCAAAATCTACAGGTAGGCACTTTGCAAAAAACACCTCTGTTTTCTTTCAAAAAATGAGATGTGTCCACGTTGCGTTTTGGGGCATTTCCTGTCCCGGGCGCTAGGCCTACCCACACAAGTGAGGTATCATTTTTAGCAGGAGACTTGGGGGAACGCTGGGTGGAAGGGACTTTGTGGCTCCTCTCTGATTCCAGAACTATCTGTCACCAAAATGTGAGGAAAATGTGTTTTATTAGCCAAATTTTGAAGTTTGCAAAGGATTCTGGGTAACAGAACCTGGTCAGAGCCCCACAATTCACCCCATCTTGGATTCCCCTAGGTCTCTAGTTTTCAAAAATGCACAGGTTTGGTAGGTTTCCCTAGGTGCTGGCTGAGTTAGAGGCCAAAATCTACAGTTAGGCACTTTGCAAAAAACACCTCTGTTTTCTTTAAAAAAATGTGATGTGTCCACGTTGCGTTTTGGGGCATTTCCTGTCGCGGGCGCTAGGCCTACCCACACAAGTGAGGTATCATTTTTATCGGGAGACTTGGGGGAACGCTGGGTGGAAGGAAATTTGTGGCTCCTCTCAGATTCCAGAACTTTCTGTCACCGAAATGTGAGTAAAACGTGTTTTTTTAGCCAAATTTTGAGGTTTGCAAAGGACTCTGGGTAACAGAACCTGGTCAAAGCCCCACAAGTCACCCCATCTTGGATTCCCCTAGGTCTCTAGTTTTCAAAAATACACAGGTTTGGTAGGTTTCCCTAGGTGCCGGCTGAGCTAGAGGCCAAAATCTACAGGTAGGCACTTTGCAAAAAACACCTCTGTTTTCTTTCAAAAAATGAGATGTGTCCACGTTGCGTTTTAGGGCATTTCCTGTCGCGGGCGCTACGCCTACCCACACAAGTGAGGTATCATTTTTAGCAGGAGACTTGGGGAAACGCTGGGTGGAAGGGACTTTGTGGCTCTTCTCAGATTCCAGAACTTTCTGTCACCGAAATGTGAGGAAAATGTGTTTTTTTAGCCAAATTTTGAGGTTTGCAAAGGATTCTGGGTAACAGAACCTGGTCAGAGCCCCACAAGTCACCCCATCTTGGATTCCCCTAGGTCTCTAGTTTTCAAAAATGCACAGGTTTGGTAGGTTTCCCTGGGTGCTGGCTGAGTTAGAGGCCAAAATCTACAGTTAGGCACTTTGCAAAAAACACCTCTGTTTTCTTTAAAAAAATGTGATGTGTCCACGTTGCGTTTTGGGGCATTTCCTGTCGCGGGCGCTAGGCCTACCCACACAAGTGAGGTATCATTTTTATCGGGAGACTTGGGGGAACGCTGGGTGGAAGGACATTTGTGGCTCCTCTCAGATTCCAGAACTTTCTGTCACCGAAATGTGAGTAAAACGTGTTTTTTTAGCCAAATTTTGAGGTTTGCAAAGGACTCTGGGTAACAGAACCTGGTCAGAGCCCCACAAGTCACCCCATCTTGGATTCCCCTAGGTCTCTAGTTTTCAGCAATGCACAGGTTTGGTAGGTTTCCCTAGGTGCCGGCTGAGCTAGAGGCCAAAATCTACAGGTAGGCACTTTGCAAAAAACACCTCTGTTTTCTTTCAAAAAATGAGATGTGTCCACGTTGCGTTTTAGGGCATTTCCTGTCGCGGGCGCTACGCCTACCCACACAAGTGAGGTATCATTTTTAGCAGGAGACTTGGGGGAACGCTGGGTGGAAGGGACTTTGTGGCTCCTCTCTGATTCCAGAACTATCTGTCACCAAAATGTGAGGAAAATGTGTTTTATTAGCCAAATTTTGAAGTTTGCAAAGGATTCTGGGTAACAGAACCTGGTCAGAGCCCCACAATTCACCCCATCTTGGATTCCCCTAGGTCTCTAGTTTTCAAAAATGCACAGGTTTGGTAGGTTTCCCTAGGTGCTGGCTGAGTTAGAGGCCAAAATCTACAGTTAGGCACTTTGCAAAAAACACCTCTGTTTTCTTTAAAAAAATGTGATGTGTCCACGTTGCGTTTTGGGGCATTTCCTGTCGCGGGCTCTAGGCCTACCCACACAAGTGAGGTATCATTTTTATCGGGAGACTTGGGGGAACGCTGGGTGGAAGGAAATTTGTGGCTCCTCTCAGATTCCAGAACTTTCTGTCACCGAAATGTGAGTAAAACGTGTTTTTTTAGCCAAATTTTGAGGTTTGCAAAGGACTCTGGGTAACAGAACCTGGTCAAAGCCCCACAAGTCACCCCATCTTGGATTCCCCTAGGTCTCTAGTTTTCAAAAATGCACAGGTTTGGTAGGTTTCCCTAGGTGCCGGCTGAGCTAGAGGCCAAAATCTACAGGTAGGCACTTTGCAAAAAACACCTCTGTTTTCTTTCAAAAAATGAGATGTGTCCACGTTGCGTTTTAGGGCATTTCCTGTCGCGGGCGCTACGCCTACCCACACAAGTGAGGTATCATTTTTAGCAGGAGACTTGGGGAAACGCTGGGTGGAAGGGACTTTGTGGCTCTTCTCAGATTCCAGAACTTTCTGTCACCGAAATGTGAGGAAAATGTGTTTTTTTTGCCAAATTTTGAGGTTTGCAAAGGATTCTGGGTAACAGAACCTGGTCAGAGCCCCACAAGTCACCCCATCTTGGATTCCCCTAGGTCTCTAGTTTTCAAAAATGCACAGGTTTGGTAGGTTTCCCTAGGTGCCGGCTGAGCAAGAGGCCAAAATCTACAGGTAGGCACTTTGCAAAAAACACCTCTGTTTTTTTTCAAAAAATGTGATGTGTCCACGTTGTGTTTTGGGGCGTTTCCTGTCACGGGCGCTAGGCCTACCCACACAAGTGAGGTATCATTTTTATCGGGAGACTTGGGGGAGCGCTGGGTGGAAGGAAATCTGTGGCTCCTCTCAGATTCCAGAACTTTCTGTCACCGAAATGTGAGGAAAATGTGTTTTTTTAGCCAAATTTTGAGGTTTGCAAAGGATTCTGGGTAACAGAACCTGGTCAGAGCCCCACAAGTCACCCCATCTTGGATTCCCCTACGTCTCTAGTTTTCAAAAATGCACAGGTTTGGTAGGTTTCCCTAGGTGCCGGCTGAGCTAGAGGCCAAAATCTACAGGTAGGCACTTTGCAAAAAACACCTCTGTTTTCTTTCAAAAAATGAGATGTGTCCACGTTGCGTTTTGGGGCATTTCCTGTCCCGGGCGCTAGGCCTACCCACACAAGTGAGGTATAATTTTTAGCAGGAGACTTGGGGGAACGCTGGGTGGAAGGGACTTTGTGGCTCCTCTCTGATTCCAGAACTATCTGTCACCAAAATGTGAGGAAAATGTGTTTTATTAGCCAAATTTTGAAGTTTGCAAAGGATTCTGGGTAACAGAACCTGGTCAGAGCCCCACAATTCACCCCATCTTGGATTCCCCTAGGTCTCTAGTTTTCAAAAATGCACAGGTTTGGTAGGTTTCCCTAGGTGCTGGCTGAGTTAGAGGCCAAAATCTACAGTTAGGCACTTTGCAAAAAACACCTCTGTTTTCTTTAAAAAAATGTGATGTGTCCACGTTGCGTTTTGGGGCATTTCCTGTCGCGGGCGCTAGGCCTACCCACACAAGTGAGGTATCATTTTTATCGGGAGACTTGGGGGAACGCTGGGTGGAAGGAAATTTGTGGCTCCTCTCAGATTCCAGAACTTTCTGTCACCGAAATGTGAGTAAAACGTGTTTTTTTAGCCAAATTTTGAGGTTTGCAAAGGACTCTGGGTAACAGAACCTGGTCAGAGCCCCACAAGTCACCCCATCTTGGATTCCCCTAGGTCTCTAGTTTTCAGCAATGCACAGGTTTGGTAGGTTTCCCTAGGTGCCGGCTGAGCTAGAGGCCAAAATCTACAGGTAGGCACTTTGCAAAAAACACCTCTGTTTTCTTTCAAAAAATGAGATGTGTCCACGTTGCGTTTTAGGGCATTTCCTGTCGCGGGCGCTACGCCTACCCACACAAGTGAGGTATCATTTTTAGCAGGAGACTTGGGGAAACGCTGGGTGGAAGGGACTTTGTGGCTCTTCTCAGATTGCAGAACTTTCTGTCACCGAAATGTGAGGAAAATTTGTTTTTTTAGCCAAATTTTGAGGTTTGCAAAGGATTCTGGGTAACAGAACCTGGTCAGAGCCCCACAAGTCACCCCATCTTGGATTCCCCTAGGTCTCTAGTTTTCAAAAATGCACAGGTTTGGTAGGTTTCCCTAGGTGCTGGCTGAGTTAGAGGCCAAAATCTACAGTTAGGCACTTTGCAAAAAACACCTCTGTTTTCTTTAAAAAAATGTGATGTGTCCACGTTGCGTTTTGGGGCATTTCCTGTCGCGGGCGCTAGGCCTACCCACACAAGTGAGGTATCATTTTTATCGGGAGACTTGGGGGAACGCTGGGTGGAAGGAAATTTGTGGCTCCTCTCAGATTCCAGAACTTTCTGTCACCGAAATGTGAGTAAAACGTGTTTTTTTAGCCAAATTTTGAGGTTTGCAAAGGACTCTGGGTAACAGAACCTGGTCAGAGGCCCACAAGTCACCCCATCTTGGATTCCCCTAGGTCTCTAGTTTTCAGCAATGCACAGGTTTGGTAGGTTTCCCTAGGTGCCGGCTGAGCTAGAGGCCAAAATCTACAGGTAGGCACTTTGCAAAAAACACCTCTGTTTTCTTTCAAAAAATGAGATGTGTCCACGTTGCGTTTTAGGGCATTTCCTGTCGCGGGCGCTACGCCTACCCACACAAGTGAGGTATCATTTTTAGCAGGAGACTTGGGGAAACGCTGGGTGGAAGGGACTTTGTGGCTCTTCTCAGATTGCAGAACTTTCTGTCACCGAAATGTGAGGAAAATTTGTTTTTTTAGCCAAATTTTGAGGTTTGCAAAGGATTCTGGGTAACAGAACCTGGTCAGAGCCCCACAAGTCACCCCATCTTGGATTCCCCTAGGTCTCTAGTTTTCAAAAATGCACAGGTTTGGTAGGTTTCCCTAGGTGCTGGCTGAGTTAGAGGCCAAAATCTACAGTTAGGCACTTTGCAAAAAACACCTCTGTTTTCTTTAAAAAAATGTGATGTGTCCACGTTGCGTTTTGGGGCATTTCCTGTCGCGGGCGCTAGGCCTACCCACACAAGTGAGGTATCATTTTTATCGGGAGACTTGGGGGAACGCTGGGTGGAAGGAAATTTGTGGCTCCTCTCAGATTCCAGAACTTTCTGTCACCGAAATGTGAGTAAAACGTGTTTTTTTAGCCAAATTTTGAGGTTTGCAAAGGACTCTGGGTAACAGAACCTGGTCAGAGGCCCACAAGTCACCCCATCTTGGATTCCCCTAGGTCTCTAGTTTTCAAAAATGCACAGGTTTGGTAGGTTTCCCTAGGTGCCGGCTGAGCTAGAGGCCAAAATCTACAGGTAGGCACTTTGCAAAAAACACCTCTGTTTTCTTTCAAAAAATGAGATGTGTCCACGTTGCGTTTTAGGGCATTTCCTGTCGCGGGCGCTACGCCTACCCACACAAGTGAGGTATCATTTTTAGCAGGAGACTTGGGGAAACGCTGGGTGGAAGGGACTTTGTGGCTCTTCTCAGATTCCAGAACTTTCTGTCACCGAAATGTGAGGAAAATGTGTTTTTTTAGCCAAATTTTGAGGTTTGCAAAGGATTCTGGGTAACAGAACCTGGTCAGAGCCCCACAAGTCACCCCATCTTGGATTCCCCTAGGTCTCTAGTTTTCAAAAATGCACAGGTTTGGTAGGTTTCCCTAGGTGCCGGCTGAGCTAGAGGCCAAAATCTACAGGTAGGCACTTTGCAAAAAACACCTCTGTTTTTTTTCAAAAAATGTGATGTGTCCACGTTGTGTTTTGGGGCGTTTCCTGTCACGGGCGCTAGGGCTACCCACACAAGTGAGGTATCATTTTTATCGGGAGACTTGGGTGAGCGCTGGGTGGAAGGAAATCTGTGGCTCCTCTCAGATTCCAGAACTTTCTGTCACCGAAATGTGAGGAAAATGTGTTTTTTTAGCCAAATTTTGAGGTTTGCAAAGGATTCTGGGTAACAGAACCTGGTCAGAGCCCCACAAGTCACCCCATCTTGGATTCCCCTACGTCTCTAGTTTTCAAAAATGCACAGGTTTGGTAGGTTTCCCTAGGTGCCGGCTGAGCTAGAGGCCAAAATCTACAGGTAGGCACTTTGCAAAAAACACCTCTGTTTTCTTTCAAAAAATGAGATGTGTCCACGTTGCGTTTTGGGGCATTTCCTGTCCCGGGCGCTAGGCCTACCCACACAAGTGAGGTATCATTTTTAGCAGGAGACTTGGGGGAACGCTGGGTGGAAGGGACTTTGTGGCTCCTCTCTGATTCCAGAACTATCTGTCACCAAAATGTGAGGAAAATGTGTTTTATTAGCCAAATTTTGAAGTTTGCAAAGGATTCTGGGTAACAGAACCTGGTCAGAGCCCCACAATTCACCCCATCTTGGATTCCCCTAGGTCTCTAGTTTTCAAAAATGCACAGGTTTGGTAGGTTTCCCTAGGTGCTGGCTGAGTTAGAGGCCAAAATCTACAGTTAGGCACTTTGCAAAAAACACCTCTGTTTTCTTTAAAAAAATGTGATGTGTCCACGTTGCGTTTTGGGGCATTTCCTGTCGCGGGCGCTAGGCCTACCCACACAAGTGAGGTATCATTTTTATCGGGAGACTTGGGGGAACGCTGGGTGGAAGGAAATTTGTGGCTCCTCTCAGATTCCAGAACTTTCTGTCACCGAAATGTGAGTAAAACGTGTTTTTTTAGCCAAATTTTGAGGTTTGCAAAGGACTCTGGGTAACAGAACCTGGTCAGAGCCCCACAAGTCACCCCATCTTGGATTCCCCTAGGTCTCTAGTTTTCAAAAATGCACAGGTTTGGTAGGTTTCCCTAGGTGCCGGCTGAGCTAGAGGCCAAAATCTACAGGTAGGCACTTTGCAAAAAACACCTCTGTTTTCTTTCAAAAAATGAGATGTGTCCACGTTGCGTTTTAGGGCATTTCCTGTCGCGGGCGCTACGCCTACCCACACAAGTGAGGTATCATTTTTAGCAGGAGACTTGGGGAAACGCTGGGTGGAAGGGACTTTGTGGCTCTTCTCAGATTGCAGAACTTTCTGTCACCGAAATGTGAGGAAAATGTGTTTTTTTAGCCAAATTTTGAGGTTTGCAAAGGATTCTGGGTAACAGAACCTGGTCAGAGCCCCACAAGTCACCCCATCTTGGATTCCCCTAGGTCTCTAGTTTTCAAAAATGCACAGGTTTGGTAGGTTTCCCTAGGTGCTGGCTGAGTTAGAGGCCAAAATCTACAGTTAGGCACTTTGCAAAAAACACCTCTGTTTTCTTTAAAAAAATGTGATGTGTCCACGTTGCGTTTTGGGGCATTTCCTGTCGCGGGCGCTAGGCCTACCCACACAAGTGAGGTATCATTTTTATCGGGAGACTTGGGGGAACGCTGGGTGGAAGGAAATTTGTGGCTCCTCTCAGATTCCAGAACTTTCTGTCACCGAAATGTGAGTAAAACGTGTTTTTTTAGCCAAATTTTGAGGTTTGCAAAGGACTCTGGGTAACAGAACCTGGTCAAAGCCCCACAAGTCACCCCATCTTGGATTCCCCTAGGTCTCTAGTTTTCGAAAATGCACAGGTTTGGTAGGTTTCCCTAGGTGCCGGCTGAGCTAGAGGCCAAAATCTACAGGTAGGCACTTTGCAAAAAACACCTCTGTTTTCTTTCAAAAAATGAGATGTGTCCACGTTGCGTTTTAGGGCATTTCCTGTCGCGGGCGCTACGCCTACCCACACAAGTGAGGTATCATTTTTAGCAGGAGACTTGGGGAAACGCTGGGTGGAAGGGACTTTGTGGCTCTTCTCAGATTCCAGAACTTTCTGTCACCGAAATGTGAGGAAAATGTGTTTTTTTAGCCAAATTTTGAGGTTTGCAAAGGATTCTGGGTAACAGAACCTGGTCAGAGCCCCACAAGTCACCCCATCTTGGATTCCCCTAGGTCTCTAGTTTTCAAAAATGCACAGGTTTGGTAGGTTTCCCTAGGTGCTGGCTGAGTTAGAGGCCAAAATCTACAGTTAGGCACTTTGCAAAAAACACCTCTGTTTTCTTTAAAAAAATGTGATGTGTCCACGTTGCGTTTTGGGGCATTTCCTGTCGCGGGCGCTAGGCCTACCCACACAAGTGAGGTATCATTTTTATCGGGAGACTTGGGGGAACGCTGGGTGGAAGGACATTTGTGGCTCCTCTCAGATTCCAGAACTTTCTGTCACCGAAATGTGAGTAAAACGTGTTTTTTTAGCCAAATTTTGAGGTTTGCAAAGGACTCTGGGTAACAGAACCTGGTCAGAGCCCCACAAGTCACCCCATCTTGGATTCCCCTAGGTCTCTAGTTTTCAGCAATGCACAGGTTTGGTAGGTTTCCCTAGGTGCCGGCTGAGCTAGAGGCCAAAATCTACAGGTAGGCACTTTGCAAAAAACACCTCTGTTTTCTTTCAAAAAATGAGATGTGTCCACGTTGCGTTTTAGGGCATTTCCTGTCGCGGGCGCTACGCCTACCCACACAAGTGAGGTATCATTTTTAGCAGGAGACTTGGGGGAACGCTGGGTGGAAGGGACTTTGTGGCTCCTCTCTGATTCCAGAACTATCTGTCACCAAAATGTGAGGAAAATGTGTTTTATTAGCCAAATTTTGAAGTTTGCAAAGGATTCTGGGTAACAGAACCTGGTCAGAGCCCCACAATTCACCCCATCTTGGATTCCCCTAGGTCTCTAGTTTTCAAAAATGCACAGGTTTGGTAGGTTTCCCTAGGTGCTGGCTGAGTTAGAGGCCAAAATCTACAGTTAGGCACTTTGCAAAAAACACCTCTGTTTTCTTTAAAAAAATGTGATGTGTCCACGTTGCGTTTTGGGGCATTTCCTGTTGCGGGCTCTAGGCCTACCCACACAAGTGAGGTATCATTTTTATCGGGAGACTTGGGGGAACGCTGGGTGGAAGGAAATTTGTGGCTCCTCTCAGATTCCAGAACTTTCTGTCACCGAAATGTGAGTAAAACGTGTTTTTTTAGCCAAATTTTGAGGTTTGCAAAGGACTCTGGGTAACAGAACCTGGTCAAAGCCCCACAAGTCACCCCATCTTGGATTCCCCTAGGTCTCTAGTTTTCAAAAATGCACAGGTTTGGTAGGTTTCCCTAGGTGCCGGCTGAGCTAGAGGCCAAAATCTACAGGTAGGCACTTTGCAAAAAACACCTCTGTTTTCTTTCAAAAAATGAGATGTGTCCACGTTGCGTTTTAGGGCATTTCCTGTCGCGGGCGCTACGCCTACCCACACAAGTGAGGTATAATTTTTAGCAGGAGACTTGGGGAAACGCTGGGTGGAAGGGACTTTGTGGCTCTTCTCAGATTCCAGAACTTTCTGTCACCGAAATGTGAGGAAAATGTGTTTTTTTAGCCAAATTTTGAGGTTTGCAAAGGATTCTGGGTAACAGAACCTGGTCAGAGCCCCACAAGTCACCCCATCTTGGATTCCCCTAGGTCTCTAGTTTTCAAAAATGCACAGGTTTGGTAGGTTTCCCTAGGTGCCGGCTGAGCTAGAGGCCAAAATCTACAGGTAGGCACTTTGCAAAAAACACCTCTGTTTTTTTTCAAAAAATGTGATGTGTCCACGTTGTGTTTTGGGGCGTTTCCTGTCACGGGCGCTAGGCCTACCCACACAAGTGAGGTATCATTTTTATCGGGAGACTTGGGGGAGCGCTGGGTGGAAGGAAATCTGTGGCTCCTCTCAGATTCCAGAACTTTCTGTCACCGAAATGTGAGGAAAATGTGTTTTTTTAGCCAAATTTTGAGGTTTGCAAAGGATTCTGGGTAACAGAACCTGGTCAGAGCCCCACAAGTCACCCCATCTTGGATTCCCCTACGTCTCTAGTTTTCAAAAATGCACAGGTTTGGTAGGTTTCCCTAGGTGCCGGCTGAGCTAGAGGCCAAAATCTACAGGTAGGCACTTTGCAAAAAACACCTCTGTTTTCTTTCAAAAAATGAGATGTGTCCACGTTGCGTTTTGGGGCATTTCCTGTCCCGGGCGCTAGGCCTACCCACACAAGTGAGGTATAATTTTTAGCAGGAGACTTGGGGGAACGCTGGGTGGAAGGGACTTTGTGGCTCCTCTCTGATTCCAGAACTATGTGTCACCAAAATGTGAGGAAAATGTGTTTTATTAGCCAAATTTTGAAGTTTGCAAAGGATTCTGGGTAACAGAACCTGGTCAGAGCCCCACAATTCACCCCATCTTGGATTCCCCTAGGTCTCTAGTTTTCAAAAATGCACAGGTTTGGTAGGTTTCCCTAGGTGCTGGCTGAGTTAGAGGCCAAAATCTACAGTTAGGCACTTTGCAAAAAACACCTCTGTTTTCTTTAAAAAAATGTGATGTGTCCACGTTGCGTTTTGGGGCATTTCCTGTCGCGGGCGCTAGGCCTACCCACACAAGTGAGGTATCATTTTTATCGGGAGACTTGGGGGAACGCTGGGTGGAAGGAAATTTGTGGCTCCTCTCAGATTCCAGAACTTTCTGTCACCGAAATGTGAGTAAAACGTGTTTTTTTTAGCCAAATTTTGAGGTTTGCAAAGGACTCTGGGTAACAGAACCTGGTCAGAGCCCCACAAGTCACCCCATCTTGGATTCCCCTAGGTCTCTAGTTTTCAGCAATGCACAGGTTTGGTAGGTTTCCCTAGGTGCCGGCTGAGCTAGAGGCCAAAATCTACAGGTAGGCACTTTGCAAAAAACACCTCTGTTTTCTTTCAAAAAATGAGATGTGTCCACGTTGCGTTTTAGGGCATTTCCTGTCGCGGGCGCTACGCCTACCCACACAAGTGAGGTATCATTTTTAGCAGGAGACTTGGGGAAACGCTGGGTGGAAGGGACTTTGTGGCTCTTCTCAGATTGCAGAACTTTCTGTCACCGAAATGTGAGGAAAATTTGTTTTTTTAGCCAAATTTTGAGGTTTGCAAAGGATTCTGGGTAACAGAACCTGGTCAGAGCCCCACAAGTCACCCCATCTTGGATTCCCCTAGGTCTCTAGTTTTCAAAAATGCACAGGTTTGGTAGGTTTCCCTAGGTGCTGGCTGAGTTAGAGGCCAAAATCTACAGTTAGGCACTTTGCAAAAAACACCTCTGTTTTCTTTAAAAAAATGTGATGTGTCCACGTTGCGTTTTGGGGCATTTCCTGTCGCGGGCGCTAGGCCTACCCACACAAGTGAGGTATCATTTTTATCGGGAGACTTGGGGGAACGCTGGGTGGAAGGAAATTTGTGGCTCCTCTCAGATTCCAGAACTTTCTGTCACCGAAATGTGAGTAAAACGTGTTTTTTTAGCCAAATTTTGAGGTTTGCAAAGGACTCTGGGTAACAGAACCTGGTCAGAGGCCCACAAGTCACCCCATCTTGGATTCCCCTAGGTCTCTAGTTTTCAAAAATGCACAGGTTTGGTAGGTTTCCCTAGGTGCCGGCTGAGCTAGAGGCCAAAATCTACAGGTAGGCACTTTGCAAAAAACACCTCTGTTTTCTTTCAAAAAATTAGATGTGTCCACGTTGCGTTTTAGGGCATTTCCTGTCGCGGGCGCTACGCCTACCCACACAAGTGAGGTATCATTTTTAGCAGGAGACTTGGGGAAACGCTGGGTGGAAGGGACTTTGTGGCTCTTCTCAGATTCCAGAACTTTCTGTCACCGAAATGTGAGGAAAATGTGTTTTTTTAGCCAAATTTTGAGGTTTGCAAAGGATTCTGGGTAACAGAACCTGGTCAGAGCCCCACAAGTCACCCCATCTTGGATTCCCCTAGGTCTCTAGTTTTCAAAAATGCACAGGTTTGGTAGGTTTCCCTAGGTGCCGGCTGAGCTAGAGGCCAAAATCTACAGGTAGGCACTTTGCAAAAAACACCTCTGTTTTTTTTCAAAAAATGTGATGTGTCCACGTTGTGTTTTGGGGCGTTTCCTGTCACGGGCGCTAGGGCTACCCACACAAGTGAGGTATCATTTTTATCGGGAGACTTGGGGGAGCGCTGGGTGGAAGGAAATCTGTGGCTCCTCTCAGATTCCAGAACTTTCTGTCACCGAAATGTGAGGAAAATGTGTTTTTTTAGCCAAATTTTGAGGTTTGCAAAGGATTCTGGGTAACAGAACCTGGTCAGAGCCCCACAAGTCACCCCATCTTGGATTCCCCTACGTCTCTAGTTTTCAAAAATGCACAGGTTTGGTAGGTTTCCCTAGGTGCTGGCTGAGCTAGAGGCCAAAATCTACAGTTAGGCACTTTGCAAAAAACACCTCTGTTTTCTTTAAAAAAATGTGATGTGTCCACGTTGCGTTTTGGGGCATTTCCTGTCCCGGGCGCTAGGCCTACCCACACAAGTGAGGTATCATTTTTAGCAGGAGACTTGGGGGAACGCTGGGTGGAAGGGACTTTGTGGCTCCTCTCTGATTCCAGAACTATCTGTCACCAAAATGTGAGGAAAACGTGTTTTATTAGCCAAATTTTGAAGTTTGCAAAGGATTCTGGGTAACAGAACCTGGTCAGAGCCCCACAATTCACCCCATCTTGGATTCCCCTAGGTCTCTAGTTTTCAAAAATGCACAGGTTTGGTAGGTTTCCCTAGGTGCTGGCTGAGCTAGAGGCCAAAATCTACAGTTAGGCACTTTGCAAAAAACACCTCTGTTTTCTTTAAAAAAATGTGATGTGTCCACGTTGCGTTTTGGGGCATTTCCTGTCGCGGGCGCTAGGCCTACCCACACAAGTGAGGTATCATTTTTATCGGGAGACTTGGGGGAACGCTGGGTGGAAGGAAATTTGTGGTTCCTCTCTGATTCCAGAACTTTCTGTCACCAAAATTTGAGGAAAATGTGTTTTTTTAGCCAAAGTTTGAGGTTTGCAAAGGATTCTGGGTAACAGAACCTGGTCAGAGCCCCACAAGTCACCTAATCTTGGATTCCCCTAGGTCTCTAGTTTTCAAAAATGCACAGGTTTGGTAGGTTTCCCTAGGTGCCGGCTGAGCTAGAGGCCAAAATCTACAGGTAGGCACTTTGCAAAAAACACCTCTGTTTTCTTTCAAAAAATTTGATGTATCCACGTTGCGTTTCGGGGCGTTTCCTGTCGCGGGCGCTAGGCCTACCCACACAAGTGAGGTATCATTTTTAGCAGGAGACTTGGGGGAGCGCTGGGTGGAAGGAAATTTGTGGTTCCTCTCTGATTCCAGAACTTTCTGTCACCAAAATTTGAGGAAAATGTGTTTTTTTAGCCAAAGTTTGAGGTTTGCAAAGGATTCTGGGTAACAGAACCTGGTCAGAGCCCCACAAGTCACCTAATCTTGGATTCCCCTAGGTCTCTAGTTTTCAAAAATGCACAGGTTTGGTAGGTTTCCCTAGGTGCCGGCTGAGCTAGAGGCCAAAATCTACAGGTAGGCACTTTGCAAAAAACACCTCTGTTTTCTTTCAAAAAATTTGATGTATCCACGTTGCGTTTCGGGGCGTTTCCTGTCGCGGGCGCTAGGCCTACCCACACAAGTGAGGTATCATTTTTAGCAGGAGACTTGGGGGGAACATAGATTAGCAAAACAAGTGTTATTGCCCCTTGTCTTTCTCTACATTTTTTCCTTCCAAATATAAGAGAGTGTGTAAAAAAGACAAATGCCCTGTAATTCACATGCTAGTATGGTCACCCCGGAATTCAGAGATGTGCAAATAACCACTGCTCCTCAACACCTTATCTTGTGCCCTTTTTGGAAATACAAAGGTTTTCTTGATAGCTATTTTTCACTCTTTATATTTCAGCAAATGAATTGCTATATACCCGGTATAGAATGAAAACGCACTGCAGGGTGCAGCTCATTTATTGGCTCTGGGTACCTAGGGTTCTTGATGAACCTACAAGCCCTCTATATCCCCGCAACCAGAGGAGTCCAACAGACGTAACGGTATATTGCTTTCGAAAATCTGACATTGCAGGAAAAAGTTACAGAGTAAAACGTAGAGAAAAATTGATGTTTTTTTCACCTCAATTTCAATATTTTTCTTTTTCAGTTGTTATTTTCTATAGGAAACCCTTGTAGGATCTATACAAATTACCCCTTGCTGAATTCAGAATTTTGTCTACTGTTCAGAAATGTTGCGGTTTCTGGGATCCAGCATTGGTTTCATGCCCATTTCTGTCACTGACTGGAAGGAGGCTGAAAGCACAAAAAAATCGAAAAAATTGGGTATGTCCCAGTAAAATGCCAAAATTGTGTTGAAAAATTGGGTTTTCTGATTCAAGTCTGCCTGTTCCTGAAAGCTGGGAAGCTGGTGATTTTAGCACGCAAACCCTTTGTTGATGCCATTTTCAGGGAAAAAAAACACAAGCCTTCTTCTGCAGCCCCTTTTCCCCATTTTAAAAAAAAAAAACGAAATGTTCACTGTATTTTGGCTAATTTCTTGGCCTCCTTCTGGGGAACCCACAAAGTCTGGGTACCTCTATAATCCCTAGGATGTTGGAAAAAAAGGACGCAAATTTGGCGTGGGTAGCTTATGTGAACAAAATGTTATGAGGGCCTAAGCGCGAACTGCACCAAATAGCCAAAAAAAGGCTCGGCACAGGAGGGGGAAAAGGCCTGGCAGCGAAGGGGTTAAGGTAGCCAAAGAGACACTCTCATCAGTCAAATTGGAGGATCGACACTGGTGGGCAAAAGGGAATTCAGATTTTCCTAGCTTTAGTAAAGGAAAGTCTAGATTTTATTAAAGACACAGAGGCGAGTATTATGCTTTCCTTTCTTGCTTTAATCGAATAGCAGCCAAGATAACATATTACAAAAACTACATATCCCATGAAACATGGGGAAAAAAATCAATAGTGATGTCACAAATAAACAACCAATGATGAACGACCAATCCCAATAACCATCTTAACTACGAGCAACAAGTCCTCTTTTCTTGCAGGAGCAGGTCAAAGCGGACGGAATAAAGGAATTATAATCAAAATAATGGAAACAGCCATTAATAAAGTGAAAAAGTATTTGGCAAAGTCCAGAGAAGAAAGAGGAAACAGTTCCTTGGGGGAATCACAACATCCCGATAACGGTAAGCGATGAACATGGGAAGTGCCAGAAGAAAGATGACTCCGAAGAAGGGCCGTACACTCGGAATTGACCTCTTCAGGATGAGACGATTGGTTCAGGAGGAGCCGGCACTGAAAAAGAAAGGGTGGGTTAATAAAGCGGTGGGATAATACTCGCCTCCGTGTCTTTAATAAAATCTAGACTTTCCTTTACTAAAGCTAGGAAAATCTGAATTTTATTACAAGAAACGGAGGCTCTTATTATGCTTGTTTAAAGCATATTAACAACTGAATCAGCCATAGAAGAAATAGGTTTGCAATAAAAGGTTCTAAAGGTAGTAACATTAGACCAATCCGCTGATCTAAGAATGTCCTCCAAGCGAGCTCCAGTCCAAAAGGCCTTAGAAGCCATGGCACCTCTAGTAGAATGAGCTCCAAAAGCGGTAGTGTCAATACCCGCAAGGGTCATAACCCATTTAACCCAACGAGCCAGAGTAGGGGAAGAAACAGGTTTATGAGGTTTAGAAAATGAAATCAATAACTGATGAGAGGAGGACGTTCTTAAATCTGCAGTTCTGGCAATATAAACTTTTAAACATTTACCAACGAATAACTTAGGATGCAAAGGAAAATACGGATAATGAATTAAAGAAATGTTGGTTTTAGTTCTTCTATGAACTCTAAAAGTTACATTAGAAGGAGAAAACTGGACGGAAGATATATCCAAAGCTCTTACGTCAGAAACACGTTTCAAAGAAACTAAGCATAATAACATAGTCAACTTCGCAGAAAGACACTTTAAAGAAAGTAAATCATTATCGAGCCAAGAATTTAACAAATTTAAAACCAAATTTACATCCCACAACTGCGAGTATCTAGGAGTAGGGGGATTAGAAAATCTTACTCCCTTCAAAAGACGACACACCAGAGGGTGTTCTCCAACCGGTTTACCATCAACACGAACATGTTCAGCAGAAATGGCGGATCTATAAGTATTCACTGTTCTATATGCCTTTCCTTGGGAAGCAAGAGATGCTAAAAAATTAACAATTAGAATTACATCGGCTGAAAAGGGATCTGAGTTCCTGTCCAAACACCAGCCACACCAGACCAACCAGGCAGACTTGTAGGCCTTGGATGTTCCTGGGGCCCAAGAGTGACGGATATATTGAGCAGCTTCTTCCGAAATTCCTGGGGTTTTCCAGGCTGACCCGAAATCTTCCAAGCTACCAGAGTTAAGGAGTGGTCGAGAATCATGTCGTGAGGTCGTCCTTCTGGATCCAGCAAGAGCTCTGGGAAGGAAGGAATCAGGACAGGAGAATCTACTGACAATTCTAGAACCGAGGGGAACCAAGGTTGGGTTTGCCAAAAGGGGGTCACCAATACAAGGGAGGCTCGTTGACGACGAACCTGGGCTATAACTCTGGCAATCATCACAAAGGGAGGAAAGGCATAATTGAACTGGGGAGACCAGTCTTGGAGAAAAGCATCCATATCGAGAGCCTGGGGATCCGGTCTCCAGCTGTAAAAACTTGGGAGGTGAGAGTTCAATCGAGAAGCGAATAAATCTATTGACATGAGACCGAATTTCGAAGAAAGTTTGTTGAACACTAAAGGATGAAGACGCCAATCGCTGGAATCTTTTAGGTAGCGTGAGCACCAATCCGCTATGGTATTCATTTTTCCTGGAAGGTATTGTGCCGTGACCGACAATTTTCGTAGAAGGCAAAATTCCCAAAAGCTTTTGGCTAGATCGGCAAGGGGTTTGGATTTTGTTCCCCCCAGATGATTGATATACTTTACGGCGGAAATGTTGTCCATCTTTAGAAGAATAGAACAGTTTACCCTGTCCTTCGCAAAGGTCTTCAGAGCAAAGGAGCCTGCAAGCATCTCTAAACAATTGATGTGCAAGGCAGACTCCCTCCCTGACCATACGCCTCCAGTCGAGACGTTGCCACACCTCGCGCCCCAACCTGTCCGACTTGCATCGGATTCTAATACTAGATCTGGGGCCGAAGAGAAAATAGCTCTCCCGTTCCAGGCTTCCAAATGATCGAGCCACCATTGTATCTCTGCGCGAGAATCCTGATCTAATCGAACGATGTCCGAGTACTGAAGGCCCTTGCGGAGATGACGAATCTTTAGTCTTTGGAGAGCCCTGTAATGTAACGGACCCGGGAATATGGCCTGAATGGACGAAGCCAGTAGGCCCACAATTCTTGCTAAGGATCGTAGAGATAGATGGGAAAGACTGAGGACCTGACGTAATTCGTGCTTTATACGACTTACCTTCTGATGGGGAAGGGACAGAGATGAGGTTTTGGAATCTATGAGGAAACCCAGAAACTCCACCTGAGTTGAGGGAACCAGAGAAGATTTTTCCATGTTCACTAGAAAGCCAAGGGATTGTAGAAGATGAAGGGAAATGTGCAAGTGTTGCAACAGGGTATCCTTGTTTTGAGCCATAATGAGAAAATCGTCTAGATAGACGATCAATCTTATTCCCTGAGCTCTTAAAGAAGCTACCACTGGTTTCATCACTTTCGTGAAGCACCAAGGAGCCGAAGCTAGACCGAAAGGGAGGGCTTTGAACTGAAAAATCGAGTCTTCCCATTGAAACTGAAGGAACTTTCTGTAAAAGGGATGGATAGGAATTGCAAAATAAGCGTCCTGAAGATCCAGTCGAACAAACCAATCGCCCTCCAGCAGAATGTCCCTGAGATGCAGGATCGATTCCATCTTGAAATGATTGTAGACAACATAATTGTTGAATGATTTTAAATTTATCACTGGGCGATATTTCTTGTTTTTCTTTTGTATCAAAAATATGGTGCTGAGAAAACCCAAGGGATGGAAGCAAGTCTCTTCTATTACATTTTTTGAAATTAAAGATGAAATTTCTAGATTCATCAAACGAGATTGTTCTTGAGAGAACCTTAGAGGAAGAGGTAGAGAGGTTTGGCTGGGAGTTTGATAAAGATCTATGCAGTACCCTTGAATGGTTTGAAGAACCCAAGGATCCGCGGTAATTCGGTACCAATTTGACAAAAAATGAGCTAATCGACCACCTACAGGAAGAGGGCCAAAACATAAATCTCTTACCTGAGACCTGTCCTCCCCTTTGACGGAAGCTTCTGCTCCTGAAGCCCCTTCCTCTTTGGGGATAGAACTGAGGTCTGAAGTCCGTGGAGTAGACGGAAGAGCCTCGGAAACTGCCACCGCGGGTGGCGAAACGGCCGGTAAAGCGGCTCCTTCCTTTACCGGCCCTGGCAAAAACTCTGGAATTGAAGATCTTCTTCATTGAAAACTGAGCCTTATCCAAAGTTGCAAAGGTAGAAACATATCTACCGAGCTCTTTAATAAATGAGTCTCCAAAAAGAAGGCCGTCCGCCTGCTGTCCTTCTTCTCTGGCTGCGAAACTGCCCAATTTAGGCTCTATCTTGAGCAAAAGACTCTTGCGTCTCTCTTGAGAAATTGCGGTGTTTGCATTTCCCAGCAAACAAATTGCCCGCTGGGCCCAATTGGACAGAGCTTCAGGGTCAATTTGAGAGCCTTCCAACCTGGCATCCTCAGCTAAATCAAGGATCCTAGTTAAAGGACCAACCAAATCCAATAATCGGTCCTGGCAAACGGACCACGCACGGTCGACCCCTTTCTTAGGATCCTTACCAAACTTGGAGAAAAATAACACCATGTTAGGATCAATTACCGGTGTGGAAGTAATTTTACAAGGAAGGGAGGGGCAGGGACATTCAGATCGTAGTTTATTTCTCGTGGCTTTATCTAACGAGTGTCTCAGATGACACGCAACATATTCCGCCACGTGATCCGACGGGAACCATTCCGTAGAATTTGGATGGTGAATTAGTGTTGGATCAAACATTGGTTCCCCCATAGCATCCAATACTGTGAAATCATTAACCTGTGAAGGATTTGCATCAGAAAGAGAAAATGTTAGCCTCTTCTCTAAAGGCCCTTTCCAAGGGTCGTCAGAGCCCTGTAAATCATCATCGTCCCCAACATCATATTCCATTTCATCATCAGTATCCCTCAACTGAACATTATTCAAGGGAGAGGGACCCTTTTCCACCGTTTTGGATTCCTTACGGGGGGAAGGACCAGCCATCTGGGGAGATTCATCAGCGCTCGAATGAATTTGAACTTTGGAAAAAATGCGCTTTTTACCTTTACCCGGTTCCAAATTATTAGAACCCTGAGAGGATATTTTCTTAATAGACAACTCTAGCTTTTTTGACATTTGTTGCATAGACGAAGAAACAGCCTGTTGTACCGTATCCTGAATAAAAGAATTCAAATCAGCTCGTAAATTATCCATATCAATGACATTAGACTGATCAGTTATTTGTTTTGACATATTAAAGAATAAAATACTAATAATAAAAATACTAATAATAATAAGTAGGATGCCAGGCAGGAAAAACCCCCAAAATTGAAGGGAAACTGTTTAAAAATTAAATAGTAAAGTAAGGGTTAAAAGTGGCCAAATCGGAAAGAAAATATACAAAATACTGAAAAGGGGGCGTGTCGCGCCTCCCGCGATGAATTCGAGCCTCTCAGAAACAGCTGAGAGGAAACGGAGCCTTCCGATGCAGGGAAAGGGTTTCCCTGACGACGCGTCAGTGCCGGGCCGATCTCTTCAGAGGAACGCGTCTGAGGAAAGACGCGCTCCTCAAGAGAGATCGGCGGGAGAGCCGAACGTTCTAAAAGAACGCTCCGCTCTGCCTGTAAAGCGCGAGGCAGCGCTTCTGGAAAGAAAAAACGGCGAAGAGTCCTGAAACTGAAGACGAAATACATAAAATAAATAGATTAACAATAATAATAAATATTACATGAAGACAATTCCAAGTATAATATTAATATACACGAAATACACAAAAGAAGAAAAACGAGATGAAGAAAGAACTTATCTTGACTGCGAGCAGCAAGAAAAGAGGACTTGTTGCTCGTAGTTAAGATGGTTATTGGGATTGGTCGTTCATCATTGGTTGTTTATTTGTGACATCACTATTGATTTTTTTCCCCATGTTTCATGGGATATGTAGTTTTTGTAATATGTTATCTTGGCTGCTATTCGATTAAAGCAAGAAAGGAAAGCATAATAAGAGCCTCCGTTTCTTGTAATAAAATCTGATTCTTTTAAGTGAAATGCAAAGCACTGTTGTAAGAGACAGATTGCAACAACTTGTGACATTGTTGTTACCTCCTATAAGGGGTATGTGGACAGATAAGGTTGTTCATCAACAGTAGCCTGTAGTAATAGATAACGGCCACATTATACACTACTGAAGACTCTGCAAATCCCATAATACATACTCATGAAACTTATTCTGCATTGGATAATACCGAAATGAATACCACCAGTGAAATAATAGCAAAAGTGCCATTGAACAATGCATCTCTACTAGAGAGCTGTTTTTAGGCTGTCTAAAAAACCTAGTTATTTGAAAGGAATGCATGTCTAGTTCTGTCTTTGCTTGATTTAATTTATTGTTATATAAAGGGAGTTCTGTTGTATTCTAACTCCAGTTAACACTTGTTTCTGGTTCTGTATGTTTTGTGTAAGCGCATCGTACAAGTGCCATTCCACGTTCTGTTTCCTGCTTGGAACCTTCGTCCGTTCTTGATCAGCTGGAGCAGGACGCTAGAGCTGGAGGGACGTCGGCTGCTGGGCTGCGTTAAATCTATTCTTCCACACAGCGTTTTTGGAGTCATTGGATTTATCAAGAGTATGTGCACTTTGTGACTACAAAACTCTCTTGGCCTCCTGCAACTTTCCTATAAAACATGCAATATGTGGGAGCACAAGCGTCGCAATTCCTACAACTAGAACAGCGAACCTGGTAAACTGTAAACAGAGGGAGAACAGAAACGACCCGCAGAACAAGATGTATATTTGAGTGCTGCGGCCATTATTGAACGGGAACACTGATTCCTAATCCCGGCTCGCCCAGATTGGGAGCCGTAGGGGAAGTTCCGGAAAACATATTAGATGGCAGATAGTGGGTCCGGACGAGAAGCGAGCTGGCACGCAGGCGGTCAATATCAATCACAATTCGTGTTTAATAAAATAAAAAGTAAAACGTCTTGCCAAATTATAAATATTTATAAATAGGAGTTTCCAAAAAAAAACACACAAATTCTTGTGCAGAAATGCGAGGAGTTTTAATTATAAAATGGTGTTCCCTGGACCACGGCCGGCCAGTCCTCTTTCTGTGCTGATGATCGCTACTCCAGCGTCGGCCTGGGATGGGAGTACACCGGGATTGGGAGCGGAGCTCTGGCAGGGAGGAGGAGGCTGGCCAAGGGAAGAGACCCGCCGCAGGAAGGACGGAAGAGGGGCGACGTCGAGAGAGGGAGCGGGCGGCCCAGGCCCCCTGCGGTCTGCTCTAGGACTGTGGGCGGCGGCTGTAGTCAGAGCCTTTGGGGCGGCTCCAGATTTCATCGCTGTCTGAGCTCTGAAGCCGGCATAAGCCCGAGGCTGAGGGCAGCTGCGGGCCGGGTGTGCGGAGTTGCGGGTCGTCCTCTCCCTGTCATTAGAAGGTAGCGGCAGCTGCCGATCTCTGGGGAAACATGTCGCGCCCCGCCGTGCAGCCGAGTCAGCAGAAGCTGGCCGAGAAACTCACCATTCTCAATGACCGAGGCATCGGGATGCAGACCCGACTTTACAACATCAAGAAGGTGAGGCGGGGTCCTGTGGAACTCTGACAACACTGCTCGGGGAGTTTGGAAGGGGCAGTGGTGGGCGTTACCAGCCCAGGTTCAGCCTCATCTCTGTATTTCTAGTTTCTAATTGTCGTGTCTCGCTTCATAATTGTACGCTTACCTCTTGCACCCTAAAGGTTTCGGAAAGCAAATCAGGGCAGAGGAAATGGTAATCAAAATTCTTATTCAGAAAGGTTTACCCCCACGACTGCGTAAGAGAAGAACTAATTTTGCTTCCTATTTGTCCCTTTTCCCTGAAGAATCCTCTTCGTATGACCCCATTTCTAGTGCTTTATACACGTTTCAGTCGTTGCCACTTTAGGGAAACGTTCTGAGAACTTGAGGCGAAAGTGAGCATCATTATCCTGGCCACTCCTTACCCACGCCCCGAGAGTGTTTATCACTTTGGTCCTTGCACGCTGCACACCCGCCCCTTCAGGTGAGGTGTCCTCTGTATGGCTTACCGGGCCTTAAGATGTACAAGTCCCTACACGTCGTACACCTCTTTTGAACCATTTCGCACCACACCCAGCTGCTGCTGCTGCCAGAGTTGTACAGATTATCCATTGACTGAAGCAGTGAGTAAGCAGTCGATGAAAACTATGCGCCACCGTGCTTTTAAATGAAGTACTCAAGTACAGAGTGTTTGACTGCTTTCTGGATCCCGACCTGTAAAGTTTCTCGATGTTACGTACGTTATATGAACAAAAGATGAAGAGGCACCTGTAGACACATAAACCAGTCCAGGACAGCGCCCCATATATGCTCTCTGAATGGTACAAAATGAGGGGGATCACAAAGACTTTAAAAAAAAAGGCGCATTCACAGAGCGGAGTAAACGAGATAAATTCACAGTGTAAAAACATATCTTTTATATTGTTGCAGCACACACTTAGCTGGGTTGCAACAAAGCACTGTATATTATGAGGAGTGATGGAAGCCTAAGCAAGAATGGATACATCAAGTGAGGGTTTAATTCTTTGAATTACACACAGTTACATTCAATTATGGCATCATTCGAGATTAAGTGATTTGCCCAGAAATGCACAATTGTAGGTCAACTGCAAAGCCGGGTTCAAAACCAGGTCCCCTTGTTGATTAAGTCACTACTCCACATCTTCCTTAGTTGTATAATAAAACATTCAAAAAAGGTTAAGAGTTGAAAATGCTCCCAAAGTTTACCTTCACCAATCCTTGTGAACACTTAGATTATTTTGATGTTTCCTGTAGGCGTTATGCTCAATTCCTTGTGATGTCTAGTTAGTAGACTGAATGTAAATTTTTGTGGTATGTAAGTAATACAGAGGGATTATACCTTAATTACTTGTCTCTTTTAATGTTCAAGTTTATAAATGTGCATATGCACTATACATCAAAGTATAACATGATATACAACATAAATATTTACGTAGTTTAAAAAAAATATAATGATTTATTAATAGTGATGCATCCTCTTTGTACCCATCAGGGTGGATCAGAGATCATGGTCCAGATGTTGAGTACCTTTTTTTTTTTTTTTACTGGGATATTTTCTACCATTTAAAATAATATACAGAGGGGCGATGAATCTTTTTTTGGTCTTTGGCACTACAATCCTTTGTGAAATGGCTATGCGCTTCTCTGACAGGTATAGCACCAATATTGCAAATTACAATTATGAAGCAAATTTCTGTTTGAAAGTTGCAGGTTAAATATATTTCACAAAAATACAGCTACTTGCCAAGGACAAATTTACACCCAGTCAGATTTTTTTTTTCCCAGAATGAAAAAGGGTTGGCTAAAGATGCCAACATTTAAATATGTGTATGCTGCCCCAGAAATTAATTTTGGTAAATAATGTTGTCAGCCATGTTTATGAAGGAGCCAAAGCTGTGTGACAATAAGATTCAATCTTGTTATGGTCAGCATCAATCGCACAGGACACACTGCTGCAAGATTAGAATGAGTGATATGTGGATAACCAGATGGAGACCTGGACATAGACAGATGTATGTGGGGGGCGCAGGATAGTATGAAAGTATAAACAGTGTTGAAGCCCAGGTGACTGCCTCTGGACAATGTAATAAAAGTAAAAATACACTTAAGTAAATGGGTAGGAAAAAGTAGACCCGGGCAAAAAAGCTAAGAAACAAATAACTAATATGAACAAAGGAGGCTCCATCTGCCATTGGCTCTTGATCAGGGAGGGGCCAGTGTGAGGGTGGAGGTGGTGGCCAATGGGAGATCTTGCCATTGTATGTGAAAATTCAAACTTTCAGCAGGAGCCAGAGATCGGGAAACGAAGCCTGTGAAAACGGGAGCCCAATATGGTCTGGCGATTTCTGGATTTGGCTCCAATTATTACCCTATAGAGAAATAGTGGGTCAGCGGTCTGCAGTCATTTGGGTACTACAATAACTATATTTTAGCTGCCAATGGGTATTTCTTTAACAATGCCTAGAGGTGATTTTAGGAGATGGTCTAGCACTAGGAGATATGGCCAGTTACCGAGGTACATCTTCCAAGGGTGCCAGGGGTATCCAATTTTGGTCTGCTCTGGAATGGTTTAGGGTCCAACTTACTTACTGACTGACCTAAGAGGGCTTCCCTGATATTAGAAAGTAAATGAGTTCACCTTGTTGAGTACTAAGTAGGGATCATAGAGGAAATTTGGGGGTACCAAATCAAATTTTTTTGGGATGGAGCTTGAAGTTCCAGCCCAATAGATAGGCGTGATTTTGAGAATTTCATACATACATTTTTATATCTAGCCTTGTATTGAAATGGATGTTCAATACGCATGATATAAATATTTTGAATTGCGTCAATATCAAGAAATGTTATTTATGTATCTTTAGGAAAATATGTCTAGAGAATGTTTAATTCTCAAAACCAAGTGTTGTGTCCTCATGGTACTTCATTGCTTTGGTGGGCCTTGTTGAGTGTATTCACTCAGATGTCATTCTGAGTCAACTTCGGAGAGTCCCTCACTTGTACTAACTGTTGTATCTGGAACCAAGCTTGAGCTTTAAAAAACCCTTTTCAGGCAGACATTCAAACAGTGGGAACTATCTGTACAGCGTCTCAGCAGAAGGCGCATTAACGGACATGACTAATGTGCCAGATTGAAGTTGGCTTAGCTCAGAAGAAGGCAGGGTGGGCCCCAGCTGCTGCAGCAGTAAGCTTTGGTGGATGCAGTGTTAGATGCTGTCTGAGCACAATGCCATGTAGATCTACTTGTCAGTCCATTACGTGTTCCGCTAAGAAATACCTAGGGCAAGAGGCACAGTCTGCGTTCTTTGAGGAGGAGTGTGTAAGATCAACACCCAGCAGCTCTTGAAAAGTCGCAGTGGAATATGGCAAGCCACGTTTGTCCCTACTCTGGTGCACATGTTCCGCCATAGCCAAACTGAGTTAGACTGCATTCATTAAGTAGAGAAGCACTGTGACCTTCTGCTCTCCTCTGCTGCCTTTGTATGGAGTGTTAAACTAACTGCATGACTGTTAAATTAATGGTGTGGCCTATTATTAATCAAACCATCATCCTGACGCTAATACTGCCTGACAGACTCACAGACTCACAGGTGACATCAGCGCTTGGGAAATGTCTGGCCTTCCTTCTGGGTTTAGAACAGGCAGCCAGGAGCAATTTGTTCAGAGACTGCCCTCAGGACCATCTTTTAAATGTGCCTCACCCCACTAATAAGTGCTGGTGCCACCTACAATCAAATCCCAAAACAAAATAACTGCCGACCAGACCCACATATCCCAATATCATTTTGCATGTTCTGACATTTTAGCCAGTACTTTGAATTTTTAGAAGCAAAAACACAAGTGCCCCAGAATGCAAGATGCAGTTGGTAAAAAAATATTCTGGACAGCCTGATGGACATTGAATCACTGCAGTACCATTTAAAAAAAAAAAAGAAAACTGATTTATTCCCTTTTATTGCATGTATATAGCACTTGCTTCACCTTGTCAATGGTAGTAAGCGCTATATAAATTCAATTACATACAGTTAGGGACGCTAAAATTATGCAACAAGGGAGGACCAATTTATACAGAAGGGTTGAGTAAATTTTGTGTCAAGAAAAGAAAATTACGTGGTGTAATGTGAAACACTATTTCATTATGTTGTCATTTTTCCACTTCTAATTGTCTGGGCATAAATTGCACCTGATTAGTATAGTATAAATCCCAAATAGAGCAAAAAGCAACAGCTAGTTGACCAGTCAAGATTTGCAAAGGGCCTTTCACTGCCCAATAATGTGTTGCTGCATATTTAGTAACATTTGAACAATTTGAGCTAGAAACAAATTAGATTTTTGTTAAAATCTACAGATTATGCCGCAGATGATGGATTATGTGGTGAATGCAGTAAATCTATGGTTATTTCGAAAAATGCTAGTCTCATAGTTCTAGTAACCCTGCATACAGTATCATTTGTCATCTGTACCTTCTTTGCCTGGAAGGACTCGGGTTAACAGTCGGGTTGGGAACATGGTCAGGGCCGGACTGGGAACCCAAAGCAAAGTTTGTGAGACTAGCCTCCACAGGGTACATGGTAAGTGAGCCTGACCACCAAAATGAGGCTTGTTCAAAGCCCCTGAGAACGCCTGGATAAAATTGCCAAAAATGTTGCATTTTACAACAAATTTTTCATTATACATTCGATTGTCTTCCTGTTTAAAGCATAGTAAATGATGACCTTTCAGAGCACCAGGATACAGTAATCTTTATTGGTGCTCTTCAGTGATTCCCTTACCGTCACCCTCTAATAGGGCCTCTCATCGCTCCATAGCCCCTCTCACATGTATTTATTTGTTTTATAGTGCCTCTCTTACCAGCGTAGGGTGTTGGAGTACTTTACATCACACGCACAAAGAGAGTAAATCATACATGTGTAAATCAGTGTATAGAAAATGTTACATGAGACAAAGATGACTACAAGGTGTAGGATTCACATGTTGCATTTTTTTTTTTTAAGTGTGCTTGGTCTGGGGAAGCATCAACTCAGGATTCCGAGCGTAACACAGTGGTTAGGGTTGACTTTACTAATAACAATGTATTTATAGCAAAATTAGGATAGTCGAGCACTGAGAAAAAAACATTACATTCTAACCTGTGACATGCAGTTTGCATGCAGCTCTTTGGCAGTTCATAGCTCACTGTGCTAGATTATGATTGTAAATTATGAACTGCACAGTAACAAGGGGATCTCTATGACAAAAGCAGTATCCCACTAATTTCTGCACATAAAATAGTGTTCTGTAATCTGCATAGTACACTTCTTTGCCGCAGGCACATTAACCCCCTGCGCTACATTAAATGGGGGGTTGGGGGATTGAAGCCCCTCTAACCCAATAGGCGTTGCACACCTGGAACCAGCCATATGTATTCATGAATAATCTGAAATTAAATGTCTATTTTATATGAACAGAATAAATAAGGCTTTGAACAAACACAGAAACCTTTAACATTTTTAACCTGCTTTCATCGCTCAAAAGAGTATTCTTGGAGTTGGACTGGCACAACAACACTGCAGCTCCTTGAACTCACATATTTAAAATCCAGTAAGTCCAATTAAAGAGAGCATAGAGAGTAAACACCTGTATCCTCAGATGATAACTAAGTATGACAGCATTTACCTGCCCTCCTCTTTTATTCCCCTAGTAGAAGGCAGTCTCCATACTCTGAGCAAGGTCAAGTCAGGCTCCCAACTGGACCCCTGTCTGCGTGCAGCTATGTTGTCAATTACTGAGGCAGTTACTTGGACACTACTTGAGTTACTTAATTTGTTATCCTGAATAGTTTTAAACATGTAATGTTTATTCCACTCCTAAAAAAAAATATTGTGAAAATCTATCGCCCAATCTCATTGATGCCCTATTCTTCTAAAACTATGGAGGCACACATAGCTCAATTATTGTGCAGCAACTGCAATATTCAAACTTCCTGGACCTGCTACAAGCAGGTTTCCACCTGGGTCATAGCAAAGAATCATTGATATTCTCGGCTGTTGATGATTGGAGATGGGAAAGTGATGAGGGCCAGATGACGGTACTGGTCCTTTTGGAGTTACCTTCTGCATTCAGTGTGGTTGGCTGTATGATTCTTGTAGATAACATGAGGGCGGCTGGGCTGAGAAACCCAGCCTTGAGCTGACTGACTTTGTTTCGAGAAGCTGCTCGACTTAGTCCTTTTATCTTAACTACATCATAGCTTCCATGCAGAACTTGTTCAATGTTTATATCAAGACCTTATTTAGGGTCTGTTCACTAAAGGCTGTATCTATAATTCTGCAGATGACTCAACTCCTTTTCCTTATATATGATTCAACAGCCTCCGAGAAAGAGTTACAGAACACAATAAAACTCACGTGGCACTTGATGGACAGCAGCCAATAATGCTCAGTGCTGACAAGACAGAGATGGTCGTTTTTTTTTAATAAGCAACTTTATTGATTTATATGCATAGCAACTTGTCACAGTACAGGAGAACGCAATTCGTGACATCACACTATAGTACCATTTCAGCAACTGACAATAAATATGCAAGTTAGTCATTATCGTGCAGCCCCGGCTATCCAATCCACACCTTATTGTACTTTTTCAGGCAGCCCCTTGCTTGATACACAGGCCTCTCCATTCGGGCACAGTAGTCCACCCCTAGTCTCCAGCGGGACAGCAAGGTGGGTGCATTCATCGGCCAACAAATGCCAGCATCTCTTTTTGCCATAAGTAACGCAGTACCCAGAAATGTTTGGAGTGCGCCGACTCCTTCCATCACACCCAGCAGGACCATAAGCTGCAAGGGCTCCACGACGAGACCCAACACCCTGGAGAGTTCATTGAGAATTTGTGTCCAGTATCTCAGAATACTAGGGCAGGACCATGCCACGTGGAAAAAGTCAGCTGGTGAGTGAGGACATCCATTACACTGCGAGTCAGATCGTAGCCCAGCTTGATTAAGCCTGGTAGCGGTAAGATAGACACAGTGCAAGTAATATTATTGCACTAAGCCTAACCTGGCAGAGATTGTGACAGTACGTGGTGCCGTTATCACAACCCCCCCCCCCCCCCCCCAGTCTTCATCTTCTATTGGCCTCCCAGCGAGACCGTAGGGGTTGGAGTGAAGGAGAGGCGTTCAATATAAGGGAATGGTATAGCTGTGAGATCCCTATGGCACCCAATCCCCCCATCAGTGCCTTGGCCTCCAGAGGGCTAAATTCAGGTATGGGGGGTACCTGTGGCAATGTGTAATTTTTAATGCATGTCTCAGTTGTAGAAACTTATGCAACTGTGTTTTAGAAATGCATATGTCTTCTGGAGTTCCTGAAATGATCTCATATGGGTCCCTTCCCAGACATCCCCCACCACTGTAAGGCCCATAGCATCCCATTGTGAAAGTCCCTCCAAGTTCACTACCTCCTGCAAAGTGGAGTGAACCGGCCCCACCATCCTGTCTGTGTTTGAGCTGGGCGCCATCTGTGCAGGACCTGATTTGTGAGATGGTGATTTTAATTAAGCGTGTTGATCTCTGGTCAAAAGGCCATTGGAACTGGGCAACCCCTCCAAACCATTGGCAAAATGGGGATTGTGGTAGTCACCTTTAAAATGGCAGCTCAGACAGGTGCAGTCACTACTTAATGTGCCTTCCTTTAAAATCAATTGAGAACATTTCAACACTAGAGTTCATCAACTCTGTTTGGTTCTACTGACTGTGACTACTCAGAGGCTACAGTTTATTCAGAACGAAGCAGCACCTTCCATTTTTTAAATTGCCAAGAAGCTTAAATGCGACACCTGTCCGCAAACAACTTAATTGGCTACTTATACGACACAGAGTTCAGTTTGGGTCCAGGTGTTACATTTAATAATCTGTCCCCTTGTTTCCTGAATTAGAAAATGAGGAAATATGCGCCGGCCTGCACAACTAGTTCTTTTGGACTGACCTATTTACCTGCCCCCAAATATAAGAGAGAAGAGTGAATGGACAAAGTTTATCGATGCTGACTCCCACGCTATGGAACTCCCTTCCACAACACCTGTGAATGGAAATAAACTTCCTTAGATTTAGAAAGTACTTAAAAATGTGGGTTTTTTAGACAAGCATTTAACGAATAGAGTTGTGACTCAGCAGGTTTTACTCCTGGTAACTATGTAATCTGTGGTGACTGTGTTTTACTAAGTGAATTTAATATAACATAACAGTAGTTGCGACTGCTATGATTATAAAACAAAATTATACCTTAGATATATTGAAGCAGAAGACTTGAAATCTTTACCTTGTGGAACTTTAGCTATACAATATATACAACTCAACTCCAATATGGAAATCTATCTAATTGGGGCTCTTTTCATCACCTTTTATTAAGTTTAGGCTGAATGCCTTGTCGCCAGGCTATTTTAACATTATGTCATGCAGAAATACCCACTCTTTGCGGATGTTTATGCAGTGATGATCTAGTAGATGTTTGTTTCTTGATGTTCCATTGCTATTCATGACTAAGGTCTGGGTCAAAGCTGTTCTTGAGCAAAGTAGCATGATAACTCGAAAGCAAATAAAGAATGCTAAAATACCATGTTGCACTCTAACCTGTTATATACCATGCTAGTCTCCAGAGAAAGAGTTTACATCTGTTTTATGATTTTGCAAAGATATCAAGATGGCTAAGACCTGGGATTCTCAATAAATTCACCCTCGCCACAGACCAGTGGAGAATTTGATCTTTTTTCTTTTGTAAGGTCATTTTGTTTGTATAGCGCTATTGGTACGTCACTACAGGTTACTGTGTGATATTGTTGATTTAAAATTTATGTGTAACATTATCATGGTAAGCCTTTTAATTTTAGGATGTTTGGTCGTGAATGCTGTTAGATTGGGATTTTTAACACATTCGAACATTTGCAGTGCTTTATATACATTTTAAGAGAACAGAAGATAAACAGTTATTTGAAATACCTATATATTTTTTTCCACCTGCAACTTTTTATATTTGTGTATTAACCCCTTCGCTGCCAGGCCTTTTCCCCTCAGGTGCCAGGCCTTTTTTTGGCTATTTGGGGCCGGTCGCGCTTCGGCCCTCATAACCTTTTGTCCACACAAGCTACCCATGCCAAATTTGCGTCCTTTTTATCCAACATCCTAGGGATTCTAGAGGTACCCAGACTTTGTGGGCTCCCCTGAAGGAGACCAAGCCAAAATACAGTGAAAATTTCGTTTTTTTCACAAAATTGGAAAAGGGGCTGCAGAAGAAGGCTTGTGTTCCCCCCCCCCCCTGAAAATTGCATCAACAAAGGGTTTGCGGTGCTAAAATCGCCAACTTTCAGGAACAGGCAGACTTGAATCAGAAAACCCAATTTTTCAACACAATTTTGGCATTTTACTGGGACATAGCCCATTTTTACTATTTTTTTGTGCTTTCAGCCTCCTTCCAGTTAGTGACAGACACGGGTGTGAAACCAATGCTGGATCCCAGAAAGCGAAACATTTCTGAAAAGTAGACAAAATTCTGAATTCAGCAAGGGGTAATTTGTGTAGATCCTACAAGGTTTTCTTACAGAAAATAACAGTTGAAATAAATAAAAATATTGAAATTGAGGTGAAAAAAACCAGCAATTTTTCTCCACGTTTTTTACTCTGTAACTTTTTCCTGCAATGTCAGATTTTTTAAAGCAATATACTGTTACGTCTGCTGGACTCTTCTGGTTGCGGGGATATATAGGGCTTGTAGGTTCATCAACAACCCTAGGTACCCAGAGTCTTTAAATGAGCTGCACCTTGCAATGGGTTTATATTCTAGACCGGGTATACAGCAATTCATTTGCTGAAATATAAAGAGTGAAAATTGGGCATCAAGAAAACCTTTGTATTTCCAAAATGGACACAAGATAAGGTGTTGAGAAGCAGCGGTTATTTGCACATCTCTGAATCCCGGGGTGCCCATACTAGCATGTGAATTACAGGGCATTTCTCAAATAGAGTTCTTTTTTACACAGTGTCTCACATTTCGAAGGAAAAAATGAAACGAAAGACAAGAGGCAATAACACTTGTTCTTCTATTCTGTGTTTCCCCAAGTCTCTCGATAAAAATGGTACCTCACTTGCGTGGGTAGGCCTAATGCTCGTGACAGGAAACACAACATGCACACACCACATTTTTACATTGAAATCTGACGTGTTTTTTGCAAAGTGTCTAGCTGTAGATTTTGGCCCCTAGCTCAGCCGGGAACTGGGAAATCTACCAAACCTGCGCATTTTTTTAAAAACTAGACACCTAGGGGAATCCAAGATAGGGTGACTTGTGGGGCTCTCACCAGGTTCTGCTAGACAGAATCCTTTGCAAACCTCAAAATTGGGCTCAAAAACACTTTTTTCCTCACATTTCGGTGACACAAAGTTCTGGTATCTGAAAGGAGCCACAAATTTCCTTCCACCCAGCGTTCCCCCCAAGCCTCCCGATTAAAAATGGTACCTCACTTGTGTGGGTAGGCCTAGCGCCTGCGACAGGAAATGCCCCAAAACACAACGTGGACTGATCACATTCTCCCAAAGAAAACAGACCTGATTTTTGCAAAGTGTCTAGCTGTGCATTTTGGCCTCTAGCTCAGCCGGCACCTAAGGAAACCTACTAAACCTGCGCATATTTGAAAACTAGACACCTAGGGGAATCCAAGATGGGGTGATTTTTGGGGCTCTGACTAGGTTCTGTTACACAGAATCATTTGCAAACCTCAAAATTAGGCTAAATAAGACACTTTACTCACATTTCGGTGACAGAAAGTTCTGGAATCTGAGAGGAGCTGCAAATTTCCTTCCACCCAGCGTTCCCCCAAGTCTCCCAAAAAAAATGGTACCTCACTTGTGTGGGTAGGCCTATTGCCAGCGAAAGGAAATGCCCCAAAATCTTATCTGGACAAATCAAAATGATCAAATACAAAACTACCTGTTTTTGCGGGGGTGGGGGGGGGCACCTGCGTTTTTTGGTTCTGGGCTCAGCAGCCATTTAGGGAAACCTACCAAACCCAGATATTTCTGAAAACTAGACACCCGAGGAAGTCTATTGAGGTGTGACTTGCATGGATCCGCCAATGTTTTCTTACCCAGAATCCTCAGCAAACCTCAAATGTAGCTAAAAAATCAAAATTTCACTGTGGGATCACCGCGCTGGGACACATTTCTTACCACCCAACGTTTCCCTCAGTCTCCCGGTAAAAATGATACCTCACTTGTGTAGGTGGGCCAAGTGCCTGTGACAGGGAAGACCCAAAAACATGTTGAAATTGAGGGGGAACCAAAGCGGGTCCAAAAGGGAAGTTTGGGAAAAAATAAAAAAAAATAGGCTCACAAGTGCAGCACAGTTATTATCGGTGTAGATGAAACAATGCCCCGGTGGTAGGAATTTTCGGGATTCCTGCAGATTCTGGAATGTTCCATCACAAAAATGTGGGAAAAATGAGTGATTTCCAGCAAAGTTGAAGGTTTGCAGGGCATTGTGGGTAAGAAAATGGTGTGGGTGCATGTGAAGCACTCCACACTGGAATCACCCAGATGTTTAGTTTTCAGATGTGTCTAGGTCTTGTGAATTTTTCTACATGGCAGCGTCCCAAAGTACAAAAAGTGCAGCCCTCACCATTCCAAGAGGGATGATTTTGAGAGTTAGCCAAGCTCTCATGGCCCAAATGTAAAACAAAAACCCCACATAATCAAATGTCCTCTTGCTTGCCGTGAGATAAGATGTTTTAGTGTGTGGGTGGAGATCTGAAAGACTGTTACCCCCTTCAGTTGGGGTGGGGGCATAATAACCAGGCCCATACTGGTTGGTAGCCACAATCCCACTATTTTCTATATATATATTTTTAATTAATTACCTTGCATCTAGTATGCTTTCTGCCCCCCCCCCCGCCCCTGGGGAGTGGATCCGGGGTAATTTCCCCATCTGCCCACCGGTGAGCAGAACAACTTTGGCCCCATTTATTTGGGGTAAGGATATGGCCATACCCCCACCCTCTTATTTTGGAAAAAAAATCTTCCCTGGTCTCTGGTGGGCTTTCTGCCCCCATTAGGGGCAGATGGACCTTCCAAAAATAGGCTGCTCTGCCCCCAGGGGGGGCATATATAGCCTACAGTAATGTGCCCCCTGGGGAGTGACCCTTGCCCAAGGGGCTTCCCCTCCCACCCCCCCCCCAACAAAGCACAAACATACACACACACCAATCCCTGGTGCATAAGTGGTTTCTGCTCCGCTCCCCCCCCTTCCGTGGGCAGATTGGCCTAATAGAAATAGCCTAGAAATGGCCTAAAAAATAAATAAATCCCCCCCCACCCCCTCCCCCAGAGGAGGAGCGACCCTTGCCTAAGGGGTCGCTCCCCTTGCGTGAAATAATAATTCCTGGTGCCTAGTGGTTTCTGCCCCTTTTGGGGGCAGATCGGCCTAATAAAAATAGGCCGATCTGCCCCCAAGGGGGGCAGAAATGACCTAAAATAAATTTTCCAACCCTTGCCTAAAGGGTCGCCCCCTTGTGTGAAATCCACGCAAAAAAATAAAAAATCCCTGGTGTCTAGTGGTTTCTGCCTAATGGCCTAAAGGCAATTTGCCCCCCAGGGGAGCGACCCTTGCCTGAGAGGTTGCTCCCCATCTATTAAAAAAAAAAAAAAAAAAGTAAACGTAAAAAAATATATCCCTGGTGTCTAAGGGTTTCTGCATTCATCCCCTCCCCCGCCCCCATTGGGGGGGCGGATCGGCCTAATTATAAGAGGCCGATCTGTCCCGGGGGGGGGGGCAGAAAAGGCCTAAAAATATTTTGACCCCCCGGGGAACGGCCCTTGCCCAAGGGGTTGCTCCCCACATACATAAAACAAAAAATAATCCCTGGTGTCTAGCGGTTTCTGCCCCCCTTGGGGACAGATTGGCCTAATAAAAATAGGGGGGCAGAAATGGCCTACAAATACATTTATTTATTATGCCATAAACAAAACACAAAAAAAAAAATCACTGGTGTCTAGTGGCATTTCAGTTACCTGATCGCATCGCGATCGAGCAGCAGAAATGCTGAGAGAGACATGAAAGGAGATGAAAGGCCTTTCCTCTCCTTTCATGCCTCTCTTGCCCCCTCCACGTGATTGGAGGAGAAATGCTTTTGCATTTCTTCTCCGATCCGCAGCCTCTGATGAGGTCAGGCCGCAGTCGCGCGCTGACGTCATCAGACGACACAGGGGGCTCGGCAGGGGTGGAAGGGAAAGCGATTTTCCCTTCCACTCTTGCCCAAGGGAGACGGGTGCCAGCCCCCTGGGGGGAGCTCTAACGCTTCCCCCATGGGCCCTTGTCTGGATGTAACTGTTACATCCTGGGCACCCGAGCGGTTCTGCCCAGGACGTAACCGTTACGTCCACGGCACCCGAGGGGTTAAGAACAATGTATGCTCATTAATTTTGTGTTTCAAAGAAACATTTTTATAGTGATAGTTGTGGATAAAATTAACTGGAATTCAGTGGCAGGAATAAAACCCGAAACAGTTTGTGGTCTGAAGTTTGTTAGTTAGCAGCTGTAGTTGCCTATTTATCTTCTGTGACTCCTGCAGCCTTTACATTTTCTGCAGTAGAAATCTCACAGGACGCAAATTGCTAAACAATATATTGAAACATGAAGAGTACTCTTCTCTCACTGTTTTATTGCTATTCACCTAGAAATAGAATTTTCGATGGCATGAGGTGAAAAAGCTCCGTTTAGGAGTGTCCCTTGTGATTTGCAAACTGCTTCACATAAACTTCCTTTCTGATGGATTCCTCACCTAAAGAATTTTCCCCCACGCGCCAGCATTCGCTGGAAATTTTCTTCTAACTCTGCACCTCAACGATGACGCCACAATTGCCCGACTCCCACGTGACGCGGTATGACGTCATCCAGGCAGTAAGAGGTCCTCGTCATCCAGGCAGTTCCCTTCTTTCCGTGCCTTCGAGTAACGTTTTTTTCTTCGAGGGTACCAGGGAGCTACTGTTTCACTTCGTGTGTAACAATGTCGCAGCCAAGGAAGTTTGGTTTTAAACCCAGTAGGGAGTGCGGAGGTCGAATGTCGGTCACAGACCCACATGAGAATTGTTCGTGGTGTCTGAGTTCTGACTATGAGGTCGAGGTGTGCGGTTCATGTCAGCGCATGAATCCGAAGGCCCTTAAGGAGCGGGAGGCCAAGTTGTTCCTGGCAAGATCCAAGAAGAAGGAGAAACATCATCGCGTGAGTCTTCTTCTAAGTCCTCGAGATCTCACCGGCGTCATTGAGACTCCCGACGCCGGCATGGATCATGGCGCAGGTCAAGTAAGGACCGCTCCCGCTCGAGGTCGCCATCGGCTCGGGTCGACCGACTTAGGTCAGTCCAACTGTTAACCTTCCGCCTCAGACGACTCCAGCTTCTCTGACGTCACCACTGTCGGTCTTTGAAGTTGATCCACATCAGGAGCCGAGGGCCTCTCTGGCGCAGATGGAGATGCCGGAGCCGACGCCGGCTTCGCCTCATGCACCGGCTCCAGAAAGTTATCCGGCGTTCCCTGCCCCAGGCACAGACCCGGCCGCATTTCTCAATGCGATGTTCAACATCTTTGCCACCATGGCTCCGGGAGGTGTGCATTCGGGGCCTTCGGGTCAACTGGCCTACGACATGGGTGTTCCGGCTTCATACAGACCGACGTCCTTCATGCCTTTCCTTCCTTCGGGAAGTGCTGGTTCCGTCCCGGTACCAATGGCGTCACCTAGAAGACCAGTGACCCCCGACGACGGCCCCGGCGCCGATGAGTTCGCCACAGCTTTAATCTACCTTGAAGAAGCCTATGGCGCCGATGGATCCGGCGTCTGATGAATCTGATGGTCAACACCATCGGAGGTCTTCTGCGTCGGCTGATGCCTTATCGTTGCTGGGGATTGAATCCAGGCTCCGCTCCAGGAGGTTGGCTCTGACGCTGCTAGAGGAGCAGGAGTATGAGAAGCAGCTCTTGGATGAGGGAGAGATTGTGGAGCCACTAGGAGACCTGCAAGGCTTGGACACGGCAAGTGGTTTGGACACTTCCCCAGAGTGGGACTTGGCTTCTCCGGGGGAGTACACTGAGAAGGCTGCCTCTTTTCATCTGGTGGTCCGGAAGGCGGCAGATTTTCTGGACCTTTCTCTTCCAGCTGCGTATGTCAAGACAAACCATCTCACTGAGGTTTTGCATCCATCATCCGCTGTGGCAGAGCCGCTTCTTCTGTTTAATGAGGCACTTATTGATCCAATTATGGAGGTGTGGAAGAAGCCTGTGACTTCGGCTGTGAACAGGTCGGCGGCAAGAAGGTATCTGGTGGCTCCAGGTGACCCGGCGTTCTTATCCAGATACCCGACTCTGGAGAGTTTGGTTGTGCAAGCTTCATGCTCCTCTCGTTCTGCTCTGGATCTTTTCCAGAGGTTCCCGTGGACAGGGAGTCTAAGAGAATGGACCAGTCTGCTAAGAAGGCGTTCTCTTCATGTAGCATGGCCCTCAAGTCTACGAATGCTACTTGTATTCTAGGAAGGTATATTTATGCTCTTATGGACGAGGCCAAGATGCACTCTGAATTGCCTCAGGATGTGCTTAACCTTTTGCCGGACGCTCAGGCGGCGGTGACCCAGGTTATTCAGTCTGGGCTTGACACATCAGACTCTGGCCAGGACTATGGGCACGTCCATTGCGACAAGACGACATGCTTGGCTACGGTCTTCAGGGTTCTCTCCCGATGTGCAGACTACTCTACTCGACCTGCCCTCTGGGGACAAACTATTTGGAGCAAAAGCTGACTTCTGACTTTGAGCGGTTCAAGGAGAGTAGGGCCACGGCAAGATCTTTGGGAATGCAAGCAGCCACCTCCACTTCCTTAAGATCATTTAGGAGGTATAGGGGGTTTGGGCATGGCTCTTCCTTCCTTTCGAGGGAGGTTCCAGGCAGCATGACAGCAATCTTCAGCAGCTCACCCTTATAGATCTTTCAGGGGAAGGGGTAGAGTTCGTAATAGAGGGGCCTCCCAGCAGCACTCTGCCTCTTCCGCTTCCTCCGGAGGGGTGCAGCAAGGAAAGCAGCCTTAGTCCTCCATTACTCCCTTTACACACATCTCCTGTAGGGGAGAGACTGTCTCAGTTTCTTCACATGTGGGAGTCAATAACATCGGACTCCTGGGTGACTGAAATTGTGGGGAAAGGTTATACTCTTCCCTTTCTGGAGTTTCCCCCTCCCATCCTTCCCCACCCATCCTTCTGTTCGGAAGACCATCTTCTTTTTCTACAACAGGAAGTGCTTATCCTTTTGTCGAAAGGTGCAGTGGAGTTGGTTCCAGAGCAGGAGAAGGTTCAGGGCTGCTATTCAAGATACTTCCTGATCCCCCCAAGAAGGATGGTCGGTTGAGGCCAATCCTGGACCTGAGGATTTTGAATTGGTTCCTCAAGCAGGAAAAGTTCAAGATGCTGACCCTGTCACAGGTTCTTTTGGCATTGAACGAAGGAGATTGTATGGTGTCTGTCGACTTGCAGGATGCTTACTTCCATATCCCGATCCTCAAGTCGTACAGGAAGTATCTCCGGTTTGTGGTGGGGTCGCAGCACTATCAGTTTGCGGTCCTTCCGTTTGGTCTTACTTCGGCACCTCGAGTCTTCACAAAGGTGATGGCGGTGGTTGCGGCAGAGCTCAGAAGAAGGGGGATAGCAGTATTCCCTCATCTGGACGATTGGTTGATCAGAGCCAAGTCTCTGGAGCTCCTGTGGCGTCACCTGCAGTCGACAACTCAGTTGTTGTTCGATCTGGGATTTTCAGTGAACGTGCCCAAATCTCACATGGAGCCTTCTCAGAGCCTCCTGTTCATAGGGGCAGTACTGGACACCACATTGAATCGGGCCTTTCCTCCGCTGCAGTGGATTCAGGACATTCAGGCGTTGATTCCAATGTTCAAGAATGGAGCGATTGTTCCAGTCCTCAAAGTCTTTCGTCTGCTCGTTCTGTTCGCTTCTTGCATTCTGCTGGTCACTCGTGCACGCTGGCACATGAGGGCGCTTTAGTGGTGCATCCGCAGGCAGTAGTTTCAACACAAAGGAGATCTTGAGGAATCCATAAAGATCTCCAGAGATGCTGCAGCGGATCTTCGATGGTGGGCTGCGGACGGCAACCTTTCCCAAGGAAAGCCGTTCTCGCTGCCGCCTCCGATGGCCACAGTGATAACGGATCCCTTCACTCTAGGGTGGGGTGCGCATCTGGAGGGACCTGGAGGTCAAAGGTCATTGGTCTCCAGGGGAACAGAGGCTTCACACCAATCTGTTGGAATTGCGGGCGACCCATCTGGCTCTCAAGGCCTTCCTCCCTTCCATTCGCGGTCAGTCGGTTCAAGTCCCAACGGACAACACTACCGCAATGTGGTATATAAACAAGCAGGGCGGAGTGGGGTCGTATCTTCCATGCAGGGAAGCTCTACGGCACTGGTCCTGGGTTCAGGACCATCGGATTTGCTTGGTAGCAAACCATTTGGCCGGAGTTCTGATCGTGCTGGCGGACGTTCTCAGTCGGTGTATCTCGACCGATCACGAGTGGCGTCTTCATCCAGACCTGGTCCTTTACATTTTTCAGATGTGGGGGTTTCCTCAGGTGGATCGGTTTGCCACTTGGGAGAACGCGCACTGCCCGTTGTTCTGCAGCCTCCAGTATCCGGTGCAAGGAGCTTTGGGGGACGCGTTTCAGATGTCCTGGAAGGGTCAGTTGCTTTACGCTGCCCCCCCCCCCCCCCCCAATACCCTTGATTCCTCGGGTCCTGAGGAAGATTCACCAAGACCGGGCTCAAGTCATCTTAATAGCTCCGGATTGGCCAAGAAGGGTGTGGTGTTAGACCACCTCCAACTCTCTTTGTGCCCTCCGCTCTGTCTCTCTTACAGGGCAGACCTCCTCTCGCAGTCGCAGGTTCCCACCTCCAGAGCCTGCACCTACACGGGGCGATCTGAGTGCTTTTTCTCTACCACCTGAGGTGGTGGAAGTTATATTACCGGCCAGGCGACATTCCACGAAATCTATCTGTGCAAGCAGGTGGGCTAAATTGGTAAATTGGTGTGGAGAGAGTCAAATTGATCCCTTGAGTGCCCACTTATCTGACACACTGTTGTTTGCATTATCCTTGGCACAGAGGGGTTGTGCAGTTGCCACTGTTAAGGGTTATTTATCCGCGCTGTAGGCCTTTCTGTGCCTTCCAGACCAACCCTCCTTGTTTAGGTCTCCAGTAGTTTTGAGGTTCATTAAGGGTCTCACTAACAAGTTTCCGCCCACTCCTTTCGGTATGCCACAGTAGGATTTGAACTTAGTATTGACCTTTCTTATGGGTACATTGTTTGAACTGATGCATTCTTGCCCATTGAGGCTTTTAGTTTTAAAAACTGTTTTTCTGGTTGCCATAACATCTGCTAGAAGGGTGAGTGAGCTCCAGGCTCTTAGTGTGGGACCCCCATATATTTCCTTTTACAGGGACAAAGTGGTGTTAAGGACCCAGGCGGCTTTCCTACCGAAGGTTGTTACACCCTTTCATTTAGGACAGTCCATCACACTTTCTTCCTTCTATCCTCCACCTCATCCATCTAAGGAGGAAGAGAGGCTTCACCGACTTGACCCAAGAAGAGCGTTGAGCTTCATCGCCGACAGGAAGAGGGAGTTCAGACAGGACGATCAGCTCTTCGTCGGTTACGTGGGGAAGAGGAGAGGCAAAGCTGTCCACAAGAGAACGCTTTCCAGGTGGGTCATTCTTTGCATCAAATTGTGTTATTCTTTAGCAAAGAAGGAACCTCCTGTGGGGCTACATGCCCATTCCACCAGGGCTAAGGCGGCTTCATCGTCCTTAGCTAGAGGTGTTCCTGTGGTTGACATCTGCAAGGCGGCAACTTGGGCATCCCTCCACACTTTTTCCAAGCATTATTGTTTGGACTCTGAGGTTAGGAAGGATGGCCATTTTGCACTCTCGGTGCTGCAGGATTTCTTGGTTTGACCATTCAGGCACCCACCACCGGGGGCGGTACTGCTTTGGGACTCCATTCTTTAGGTGAGGAATCCACAGGTAGTTCTATCCATCAGAAGAACAAGTTACTTACCTTCGGTAACGCCTTTTCTGATGGATACATCTACCTGTGGATTCCTCACTCATTGAATTTTTCCCCATGCGGCAGCATCCGATGGAAATTTTCTCCTAGCTTCAGCACGTTGACGAGGACGTCACAATTGCCCGACTCCCACGCGACGCTGTCTGACGTCATACAGGCAATAAGAGGTCCTCGCCGGCGTGCTGACGTCAGTTCCCTTTTTTCCGTGCCTTCGAGCGACGGTTATTCTTCGAGGGAGCAACTGTTTCTGCTGCGTAGTTACAGCTACTGTATCTATCGAAATGCCACAACGAAAGTAGGGCTTTAAGCCTTGTAGAGAGTGCGGAGGCAAGATGTCGGTGACAGACCCACATGTGGATTGCTTGTGGTGTCTGATCTCCGACCATGAAGTGAAGTGGAAAAATTTGAATCCTGTCAACGCATGAATCCTAAAGCGTTGAAGGAACGAGAAAAGGCGTTACCGAAGGTAAGTAACTTGTTCTTCTGGTGGATACATTAGCTACTTGTGGATTCCTCACGGTCCCACCCGCCTCTCCGTTGCCTGACTGGTCTTACCACGAATTCCTTGGGTGAGTACCTGTATGTTGTACATATGTATATACTGATGCAATGATTTATATATGTGTATATAGTTGTTTCTGTATATATATTTGAACAAAGAAAAAAGAGGACATGTATATATTTATGCATATATTTCGTATTGTTTATTTATATTGGTTATGTTTCATATTAGTGGAAATAAATGTTGGTATATAAGTTTGATTGATGTGCTCATATCACATCTGTAGTGTCAATGTTCTCCTGTTCGCCTCAAAGGCACGTAAAAAAGAAAAATGGTGAGAACTGACGTCTGCACGTCGACGAGGACCTCTTATTGCCTGGATGACGTCATATGGCGTCGCGTGGGAGTCGGGCAATAGTGACGTCACTGTCGACATGCAGAGCTAGAAGAAAATTTCCGTTGAATGCTGGCGCGTGGCGGAAAATTCTTTAGGTGAGGAATCCACAGATAGCCAATGTATCCACCAGAAAAGGCGTTACCGAAGGTAAGTAACTTGTTCTTCTGTGCATACTACAGACGTATCTCATGGGTTCATGTAAAATGCTTCAGTGTCGTTTGAGACCGTTAGGTGCTGTATAAATGTCCGGTATAAACACTAAAAACAACATCTCTATTAAACTTTTCCTGGTCTGTGGTTCACAGGTATTTCAGTGGTTTTTGGGAAACCCTCTTACAGACTAACATGCGTACAGTTTGAAGTGTCCATGTGCAGAGCACCAGTGGTGGATAGTTAAATGGAGGGACGCAAAAGGCAAAACAAACATTATATAAAAGAAAAAAGGTTTCACTTACCTTTCACTGCGGAAGCACATCCCTGATGTTCAGCAGCATGTCCTTAATATTGTGTTGCAGGCCCCAGACTTCAGACTTGAGTGATCAGTCCCACAGCCAACTCCTTTTTTTCCAATCCAGACGCTGCTCTCTTGCTGTATGGAAACATTAAAAAAATACATGTCATAGCACCTGCCTAATCTGACATGGGGTACATGTGTAGGGAATACAGTATCCCTAAATATGCACCTAATGATTATATGCACACTGTCTCTAGCTTCAGTGACCCAATTAAGTTACTCATGCTGTCACAAAACTCCCTGGTGGCTTGCACTATCCCTGATTGTGTTCAGAATCCGTATGCATCTTAACATTCGCATCGGGACCTTGTGGCAAGCAGTTAGTATGTTATTGACAATGAGCATTGTTTTGTTTAAAAATACTTGCACACTGAGACAGGTATTTTTTTTTTTTTTAACTGTATAACTAATATCAAATTAAGTTAGTCTTTCTTTCTTGAACAAATTAAAACATACACTTATAAAAGTAACCCTAAAACCCAATCGACTTAATTGCAAATAAACATTCAATTTTCACTGATTTTGACAGATTAAAACAGATAGAAAACAATGTCTTTATTAATGTTTGAAAGTGGAAAAATACAGAAAATTGTGCTTCTTGAGAGTGACTCTAATATATGAATTCCAGGCCAGCAGCAGAGCAGACAGCCAGCATGGCCAATTACAAAACAGGATGTGATTTCCTTAAATACATGTATGTGTTAATGTATCTATGTATATAATGCTAATATTTACCTGTGGGTGTAGTGTTTTTGGTATATTGGGCTGCTTTATTTGGTAAAACGCGACCGGTATTAAACTATGAGTGCATGTTTATTAGTTAAATATATATGGAAATGTACAATTGTATGACTCCATTCGCAAAACACAGGATAAATATGGATAAATGCCAGTAAGATGGTAAAAAATGAACATAGATTAATACAGGCGTAATTGTAAAAAATAAATATATAGAAGTACCATAAAGCAGTGAATGTTAATTACAAAGCATATTTATCAGAATCCCAGGTGAACAAAACTCTTGTCTGAACACAATTAACTATTCACAGTTGTTTGATTATTTCATCTGATTTCAAGCCCAACTCTTGTGTGTCGAACAGAGCCCCCAAACTTCCACAAATATGCGTCAATAAATTTAACAAGGCTACCTATGAACTGCCAGTATTTCTTATGAAACCTAACCAGTTTCACGCTGCCAGTCTCACAAATTCTAAACCATGATTTGAAAGTCTTTAGCTATCAGCTTTGGGTGGATGCACAGAAGGTGTGAGGATGTCTCCTCAGTCTCCTCTCAAAGCCAGCAACAAGAGTCATTTAAATCGTAATTCACTTTTCCATTTTTGCTGAAATTCTATCGTTGTGAGAAACAACTGGAATCAAATGGTTTGTCTAATTAAATGCCATCAAGGCACTGAACCTCAGTATATTTGAGAAGTGAGAATATTCTGAGGTTTTCTCTTTTCAGTTTTTAAAATAGTTTTTGAAACAGGAGAATCCCATACTACGGACTTAAATATCCAGAGCCAAAGGGCGGATGGAAGTGCAAGACAATGGTTGCATGTCTGCCTTCTGAAGAAGTAGCTGCTTTGACAGGGTTAATAGAGACATTCTTTGGATAAAAATGCAGAGCTGGCCCACTATTAAGGACGATTCATCTTTTGCACTGGGACAACTGAGAGCCTGTCTCAAGATCAGCAAAAGGGATCACAACAAATCATGGTCTCAAACGCAGCAATGTCGGTACATCAAACATGGTATCTTGGCCAAAAGGAATCAGAAATTCCCATCTGCCATTAGTGGACGTTATCAACAATACAGTAGTTGAAATTATTGGATTGTGAAGGTTAACAAAACCTACAATCATACAAGTGCAAGAAATCCATATTTTGCTGGGCGTTAATAGATTGTAAATCATTCAGTAGAAAACGTGCCACTATATGGATGTGTGAGGCAAGAAAGGTGGGCAGGTTGTAAGGCTCATCAAAATGCCCTCACAATTATTTTAGGATATTTACTGAGAACACTTTTTAAAAACTCTACATTACAACGTATTCTTCCATTTGCCCAGATTTAAGTCCAAATCTATGCAATCTTTGATTTATGAGGGCTTAACAGTCAGAGGTAAGTTGACACCCTGGCTCAGCCAGGCCATAGATGGTTGTCTAAAATGTATTTTTAACCCACCTTAGTCTTCTATCGGGGACTCAATTAAGAATTTAATTTGGGACGAAGAGTATGGTATTTACTGTTTACTCCTGTTATAAAAATTACTGTTTTCACTTAAGGCAGGTCACAGAAGGATTCTTAATATATATGTGGTATTTTGCTAGACCTAGAGGTCATCCTTCCTTCACCTGCATTTTGTAAATTTAATTATTGACTGCTTAGGAATAGAGATAATATTGTCTAATGTTTCACAGTCTTTTGTGCATCTGGCTTTTTTTTTTTTTTTCTTTCGAGCTTATTTTTATTATTAAACATGTTCGAACACCGGTATTACATTATAGTCACAAAATTTCTGTATATCAGTACATGGGATATATTCGCTGTTATAAAGATGACGCACAGTTATGTATATCTTGTTGCCAGTTAAACATTATTTAAGCGATTGAGAGGATTAAGAGTAATTACATGAATCCTAGACTGAGGCAGTCCTACTGACATTGTTCTTTGCTTCTTTCCCAATTGCCAGCGGTAGTCCTTTGTTATCTTATTTTGTTGTTATACCCAATACTTGCTTGTCCATGGGTGATCGCCCACATGCTTTTAATTAGCCAGCAAAGCGTGAATGCGTTTTAGCATTCCATTCTTCTGTTCGATATGTATCCCAGTACTGAGCAGCTATATCCCCATTTCTGTTTCGGTATGTTACAACCCCTGGTATAGTGACATAGATCATTGCCTGGTACTGATTAAAGTTATATTAAGCAACCCTCTCCCCCTTACACTCCAAGCCTGCTTTTTCCTGATCTGTGCTCCTTTCTGAATAATGGCAATAACTGCTGTTTTGCGAGGGGGGGGTGGGCAATAATGGGGGCAGACCCCCCCCTGTCTAAAACTTAGAATAGTATCACAGCTCAGTTTGGCTGGTTGGTGCCTGTGCCCTCTAAAATCTCAAGGGTTTTCCCCACCCATTCTGTTGGAGGTGTTCCAGTAACAACTGCCACTCCGCTGACACAGAGCGTTTCCGCAGTCCCCTGTGTTCCTCTCTATACAAGGCTGCACCATCTGCCTCCCCTCAGCGGAGTAGTTCCGTTCTCCATGTTTGGTCTGACAGGAGTTTGAGGGACTTCCAGCGAATTGTGATTAACTGTTTAGCTAGTATAAGTGCTAGGTCGACAAATCTAGTAGTCACACCCGCCCTCGCCGGTCTAGGATACAGGTCCACTATGCAATGGTCTGCTGAGTCCCAGGAAAGAGAGCACAGTGATTTCACAAAGTGTGTTGCGGACGCTATTCCAGTAATGTGTTGGGGACAGGCAGGCCCACAACATGTGGAGAAAATCTGCATCCTCTGTTTGGCTCTGGGGACAAGTGGATTTGGCAGCTGGGAAAAGGGAGTGCAACCTTTGAGGACTTAAGTAGGGTCTATGGAAGATTGTAATCTGGATAAATTTACATTGTGCATTGGGGGGGATCTGGGATGCATGCTCTGTAAGAAATTTCCATTCCCTATCTTGCAAGGGGTGTGCTAAGTCTGTTTCCCATATTTCCCGCTGAGTGGACAGTGCTATATCATAGTGCGAGCGTTGTGCTTTATATAGCCATTTGACCAAGTGCTTCCCTGTCCTCAGGTCATAGAGTGTCTGTATTAGGGAACAAAAACAACTTGCAGCGGGACAGATTGTAACCAGCAAGAGACCGGGTCCATTGAGCTACTCTCCAAAGGCCCAATAATGTACATAGATGGGGAAGACTGAAGCAGTGAGATGGAATCAAACCATTATCATCAAATAGCGAAACCTCCAGAAGCCTAGCCTATTGTAGTCACACGTACCTGCAAATAGCATAGAAGAGCAAGTCATGGAAGCAAAACAAAAGCAACCATGCGAGAAAGATCTTAGGTTCATGCGTCATCCACAATTAACAAGACAACAGAAAAAGTTGAAAAAAAATCTTAGTCACAAAACAAAAAATAAATAATAGACAGAGTGGGCTAGGGAATCGTCACCAGACTTCTGGGCAGATTATGACATACTTAATTTTCCAGCAGAGATCGCAAACACGTGATAAATGAAACCAGCTTCCAGGATCACACTAGCATGGTAATTAATCAGGTGGGGGAAGGGAAGGAAGAGTCTCCTAAGGGCATAAACATGGAAGACAACCTAAATCTAGAGTAAAAAAAAAATACAAAGCGGCCCCTGACCAAATTTGCTCCAATGGCCATAATCACGAAATAGTAAAGGTCAGCTGAACCCCAACAAGAGAACAAGCTGCTTCATGGATTGAAGAGGCAGAGGCCGATATGGGCCTAGAAATATTGGCCGCAATGGAAGGAGATGAGGAAGGGGAGGCCCCACAGAAGGCATTGTCAAAAAGAAGCAGCCACCCCTGATCCTCCAGCCGGCTCTAGAGGAGCACCTCATAGCCTAAGGGAGCTAAGACTCCATTACATGTAAATAAGGAAGCTCCTAAATGTCATGAAATGTATAACAGAAAGGTTAGGACAAGTCCTGCAATTCAGCACCAAATCCAGGAAATGTCCACCCAAGGACCCAGTAACCAAGCAAGTAGAATGGAACAGGAAGGGAGACAAGAGTATCACCTCCGGGAACCCAGTCCAAGACAAAAAAAAAAGAGTTGACTGGAAGGTCAATGAAGAAACCTTTGTACATACAGAAGCTATGGAGACTGTGCAGGAGGATGCATGGAGTAGAGAATACAGACAGCAAATACCTGTAAACACCACCCAACCACAATTTTTCACAACATATAGGCTAGAGAAAGAGCGGGTGTTTCAGGGACGCACTAATACAAATAGCATAAACAGGAAGGATACCTCCAAACAGCCGACAATAATAATATTCTCTCCCCTGTATATGTATCACAGGGCTCCTAGGATATACTTAACAGAACAAACATCTTGAGATTACTGCATCAAATACCATCACAATCGACCCTTACATCAGGGAACTTGCTAACAGTAAATTTCAATAAATAGCCATGGATCTGTCCAGGAGAGTCAGCATTAACATTCTGGGCTAACCAGGACATGGTTGATAAAATCCTTGAATTTGAGGGACTTCTGGCATAAAAATTAGCATACCGAAAAAAAAGGCGCTATCCGCAAGTCCTGATAAGGGAATCCGAAGTTACGTGCCCACCCAAAAAAATCATTCAGCACCTTGAGGGGCACCCCGGCGGTAAAACCTCTGATAATAGACAAAAGCATTTCAGTACAACTAATAAAAAAAAAAAAATTGTAATGCCCCAACTGGAGAGCACTAATTTGGTCCATAGTTCTATGGGTTGGTCAATTCGGGATTGGCTCTCCACAGCCTTGAACTTCAAAGAGAATACAAATCTTTAATATCATTGGATCCCCATGCACTAATTCAGTGAAAGTTATTAAGGTCAGTTGTTGGAATGTGGCAGGGCTGGCCTCTCTCATCAAAAGCCCTAATATTGAAGTTTTTTTTTTTTTTTTTAATGCAAACATGGTGTGCCTGCAGGAAACCTACTACTATACTTTTTGCTGGAAGAAATATGGGTGGTATCGTAACATACCTTAAATTAGATCGAGCAGTGAAATTAGCCCCTTGGGAGAAATCAACGAGCGATGTACATGTAATAACCATATATGGTCTTTCCCTGACCAAAAAAGTAACCCCAATAGCAATGATAAATGTATAGATATAATCAAGTTATCGTACGATGTCTGCAGGGCCAATACCGACAGTTTGAGGACCTCGCTTAAAGTAATTTTTGATGATGCCTCGAGTAGTTGGGCCAACTACCTGAGGCAAGCCGTGGTTCATTTTGACCTAGACCCCGCACTTCTATCGGACCCCCGAATTTCGAATGCCCATCTGAAAAAGCTATTGAAAGAATATGGTACGCAAATCTCTAGAGAGACGGACATTGCCACAATCAGGTAAATTAGGGGGGCTGAGGGCTTGGCCGACTCATGCCAACCTCCAGCTGTATATGAAAGCAGCCCTGAGAGTTCGAACATTTTAGGGTATTCGACACATGCAGCTTCTAACTCTACCTGCTTGGGAATATAGATGTAGTAGGAAGCCAAAATGTGGTCTCTCTCAGCAATGCATACTGTGTAACTATCCCATCGAATCTATTGGTCATTTAATATGTTGTTGTCAGGGATTGGCCTCAGAGAGACGTCAACTTCTAAAACCCCTATTCCTGAAGCACGGCTTACGGACATGTAAAGAAGCTATTAAATACATTTTCACTGTTGAAATTCCCATGGAGTTGGCCCACTTTGGGAAATCTTTCACCATCACAAGGATAAAACTACTGTTTGCACATGACCATAGAGGCTCCGAAATCAAAGAGGGGGCGGCAGCACCAAAAGCCACGTTATTAACAAAGTGGCTGTTGCATCCTCTGTAATACTGACCCCTATCAGTTTTTACAGAGGATAATTGCTCCATGCACTGGTCATTTCTACAGGGGGTGGTGGTGTGTGGTGGAGGTCATTGCATCGTAGGGTAGTCACATTTTAGCAGAGAACAGTGGCACCTATGTCTTGTAGATACCAAAAGAGCTTTAGGAAATGGTGTGATGATAGATGTCTAGAAGGTTATGGTTTTTATGGATGCACAGGTATTTAGCCCGGTAGTTACCATAATAATTTTTTTAATGCATTTTTTGCAAAGGTTTTAATTAATCATGCAAGCAAAGTTATTCATTCATTCATGTATTAGGGAATGAGTCTGGCGGTCCTTTCCGGAGGTGGCCCATTGGTGGAGTATAAAATGTAACAAATTGGCTTGTAATAGAAATTGGGAGCCTGGTAGTTGGGTTTGGGCAATAAGCTCCCTATGGGAGAGGAGGTGGCCCTCAATGAAGAGGTCCCCTAAGCTTGAGGATCCAATCCCTTCTAAATGCCTCAGCCTTGTCATATAGAGCACCCTACCTGGGGTGAGAAAGCCACACAGGAATGTTGGGGGTGTATGGGGCCTTGGTCTTAGTCAACCTGAGCTCCATGCGTCAATATCACAACACGTTTTGCAACAGTAGGGGTAACCGCTTTGTGTGTTGCAGCCTCCCTGGCAATAGAAGAGATTGTAGTTCTCCACTTTCTAGCTGTGTCTGTGTGTAAATTATCTCCTTTAGGTTTATTCTTGCTAACCAGTAGGCCAGCCATTGTAGTTGTGCCGCAATGCAGTATGTCAGAAAATCCCTCCTTCCCCTATGGGCGACTGCATTTTGAAGACTAATATGGTGGCACCTTGTGGCCCATATTAACTCTGCCAGTAAGATGTTAGGTGTTTTGAAAATCGACCTTGGTATTTCAATCGGGAGGTTCACAAAAAAACACAATAACCTGGGAAGCATCACCATCTTGGCTAATGACAAGCGGCGAGCCGCTGGGAGGGGCAGTGAAGTCCAGAATTTGATCTGAGACCTCAGTGCGGTTATCGTGTTGTTCAGATTACCTTCAAGTAGGTCATCTGGGGAATGATAGATTTGAACCCCATGGTATCTGAATGTTTGGTGGGCTACGGGGATTTCAAGCACTCCCAATGAGACTTTGGCAGTGGTGAGCAATCCTTCTCTGAATGAAAACACAATTGAATTTTAATGGTTTATTATCAGGCCTGAGATGGCACCAAATTGTTCTAGTGTGGGTCTAATCCGCTCATGCTCATCATTCATGTCGTGCACATATAGCAGCATTTCATCCGCATAAAGCGATACTGTAAGCATTCGACCACATCAGGAATCTGCCTCCCTCCTGTCTCAGCTTTTGGGCAAAGGATTCTATCCCAAGAGCAAACAGTAATGGAGCAGTGGGCAGCCCTATCTGGTTCCCTGGGAGACCTGATAGGGTGGCGAGATATGCTTGCCTGTCTTAGCTCTGGCTGCATGGCGGGAGTACAATACTTTAATCCCTCTTATATAACCAGACAGTATGCTGAATTTCCTGAGAGTAGCAAACAGGTACCCCCAGTCTAGGGAATCCAACATCTGTTGCAGACCTAGTGAATATCATCCCGCTCTTGGGTAGGCCGCCAGCGAGACCTCCATCACCTGATACAGGTGGCGAATGTTTAAGGAAGTGCTCCTGCGAGGTACAAAACCACATTGATCCATGTCAATCAACTGAGGAAGGAGCGGCAGAAGTCTCTGTGCAAGGACTTTGCTGAGTATTTCATAAGCAGTGGTTAACATCGACAAAGGTCTATAAGAGGTAAGCTTGGTGGGTTCTCTGCCTGGTTTCAATAAAGAAGTGACTAGTGCTTGGCTCAAGGTTACGGGGAGCTCCCTGCATTCTAGTGCTGATTTGTACATTGCAACCAATTTTGGGGCAAGCTGTGACACAAGTGCAGAGTAGAATTCAGTTGGCAACCCATCGATACCCGGGGGCGTATTGCGTGGAATCTCCTTTATAGCCTGGTGTACTTCCTCTTCCGTTATGGGCCCAGCCAATTGTGTACAGTATTCTCTGGACAGGCGTGGGAGTCGGTGGTCCCTGAGGAACGCCGAACAGAGATCAGGAGGGAGGGTGGGGGTGGCGGCATATAGGGACCTATATTATTCTTGGAATGCCCAATTTACCTCTAATTGAGTGGAGCTCTGTCTACCAGATTGCGATACCCGAAGGACTGGTTCGGGGGTCCTGGGCAGTTGTAACATAAGCGCTAATAAAGCCCCCGCCCTGTCCCAGTCTGCATGCACCCGGTGTGTATAGGCTCCATAGTCATAAACCTGCAGGTGCTCAATGAGCTCTACATAACGTTTTCTATTTGCCAGTAGTTCAGGGGAGTGCCTAGGATCCTCAGTCGCCTTTCGTTTAAACCTGCTCAATCGCTCCTCTATATCTGTAGATTTACGTAGTATCTGGCTCCGAGCCCCTGCCATTGTTTTAATGGCTGCCTCCCTGATAACCACTTTGAATGCGTTCCATTCTAATACTTTTCACAAAGCGGTACCCTCATTTATAGTAAAGTACTTAGTTATGGCAGTGTTCACAGTGCTGCGGAAGGACACATCCTTGAGATGGGTTAGTTACATGTGCCATGTGGTGATTGACGAGGGGGCGTGGCCGGCGGCTGATGGAGACACACGCTTAGAGGAGAGCTCTGGGAGAGCAAACGGGGCCCGGCGTGCTGCAAACCACCGAATAGCGTCCTGAGCTGGCTCCAGTGCATTGTGGACGCATCGGAATGCGCCGAGATGACAATTATCCCGTTTTCGCCCAGAAATAACCTTGGGAAACATCCGAATTTAAGACACTTACATCCGCGGCCGCTCGAAACAAAATGGCGGCCGCGACCAAGGGATTTCCATACAGACCCGTCCCGTAGCGCCGAGGAGATTGAGCACCCGCGACGAGTCCCAGGCGGCCCCCGCTGACTGGGGGGGGCCTGAAGTGGAGGCAGTTAGGAATCAGGAAGAATCGGTGAGTGAGGGAGCGGGTGGACAACACCTTCGTCCACCCGCGGCCGGTAGACTGTCCCCGCCAGCCCGGGGACCCCCAAGCCTCCCAGAAAAAATAAACTCACCAGAGACCCCCGGGCGAGGAGGGGGGAAAAAAGAAAAAAAAGAGAAAAAGAAAACTCAGAGAGGGGCACGGGGACCCCTTTCAACACTAACTCAGAGGCGCGTTCCCCACCACACCACAACTAGAGGGCACCTCGGCTGCTCTCCGCCCCGGGCGCGTGTGAGGGACTATCCCCCATTGGGTCCGGACTAACAAATAAAATTAATAACACAGGACCGCTTGTGTGTGAGCGGTGAATCCCCTTCCGCAAATTTGAAAACCAGAGAGTGAGATGACAGGAATTAGGGGACCACTGCTCGTGCCTAGGGGGTGCTGGAAAATAGTTGACAAGACCGGGTGCTCGCGGCCTTCCCCTCCACATCAGTGCCTCGTCCTGCATCAAAGGGCGAGATCGCCCCACGCTGAAGTTCCCCTGTATATCGCACTATGAATAATTGAGCGCAAGAACGATCATAGGCCGCATCACAGGATAACCATGAGGACCCCCCGTAACAACTCAGGTCTAAGTCGAACACGGAAAACACCAGTGAAAAACAACCTGAGCTGACCTGGAAAGTTGGGGGCCCTAAAAACACTGAGGGTTCCACCCCGAAACTACAACGCAAAATTAGGAGCCGCCCATCGATGTGGAATACTCTCCCCCGCACCGAAATGGGGAAGACCAAAAGACGCGAAGAGCAGAGCCTAGACGAGGCCACAAACACTAAAACCACTAGTCACTCCACAAAATTAACCTCTCCAGATGACAAGTCGCAACAAGAAACAACCCTGGATACGGTCCTCCTGGCCACCAGGGACTCCCGGGAAGCATTGGAGAAGAAAACAGATTGCTTAGCAATGGACCTTGCATTACTGCGAGAGGACCACCGCAAATTAAAGGAAAGAGTGGGAGCAAATGAAAAAACTCAGCAACAACTCTAACACAAAACTCTACTACCACAGAGTTCACAGATCTCTCTCTACGCATTAAATCTCTGGAATCCAGAGCGGAGGACGCTGAAAACCGTGCACGCAGGAGTAACCTTTGCCTGTTTGGGATCCCAGAGAGAACAGAGTCTTCAGCAGACAGTTTAGAAGCTTTTCTGGAAAACTGGATCAAAACCACAATACCCAGGATGGACTCACAGCATTCTTAGCAATAGAAAGAGCCCATAGGGTACCCAACAGAATGCCCCCACCTGGGGCCAGGCCTAGACCAATTGTAGCAAAGTTGTTGAATTACAGAGACTACATTCTCTCACAAACACGTCAACTTGGTGAAATAACATGCAATAACCAACGAATTATGATGTTCCCAGATTTCTCCAGAGAAGCGCAAGCACAAGGGCCTCTTTTAATGACTCTAAGAGGACACTACGTGAATGTGGTATAAAATATGCAATGCTCTTCCCGGCTAAGCTCCGTGTGGAACATGACGGCAAAACACACTTTTTTCTATCACCACAATTAGCACGGGAATGGATGGAAACCTTAAACATAAACAACCCGTCTCCTCCTCCTAGAACGTCACGTAAGCCTGTCCGGAAACACAGCATATCCACCAAACGAACTCTGGAAGCAGCCCCTCCAAGACAACAATCGCTCCTGGAGATGCGGAATGCGGTAGAAACAGCAGCAGCTCTAAGTGGAGGAACCAGCCCTCGGCCTCGGACCCCGGACAATGTCTCCGACCTCGATTCTGTGGGGGCTCATCGACATCCTCGCGTGATACTATCACACGCCTACCCAAAATAACACCTGGTACTGCCGAGGAGATTATCTAATTGCTATCTAGGAGGATCAAGTTTTAGGTGATCACCAACATGGTCCTAATTAACACACCCAGGATAATAAGCAACTATCCTTTCAAACCAACTGATGGTTCATGTCTCTTGAGTACACGCTACTGGAAACAATACACTGTACAGCCGGGCCCCAGGAGCGACTCCGGGCGGGGGCTCTCGGCCGCCGACACATCTCCCGCCTAAAGGACGCTAATTTAAGAATGTTTAAGGTATGGACGGGGAAAGTTTTGGTCACTGGTCCTGGGGAGTGGGAGTTTAAATTTGTTCACATAGTTAGAGGGGTTAATGTTGCACTAATCACTAATGAATCAAAAATTCTCGTCCTGGATCCTTAATCAGTATTCTTAACAAAAAACTTATCAATAGGTCTACACCCACCCACACTTACAAATCTAAAATCCACAGATCATGGCAGCAATCTACAAAATAATAACATGGAACATCAGGGGCCTAAATAATAATATGTCCAAACAGTACAAATTATACGACTACCTCAAACGGAGGGGCACACACATAGTCCTACTGCAGGAAACACATCTGTTAGAACACAAAGTCACTGCACTAAAAAAGAGATGGAGAGGACAGATATTTGCCACTACCTACTCGGCATTTGCCGTGGGAGTGCTAATATGGATCCGACCGGAGGTTCCCTTTCAGGCACTACAAACAACCATAGATAAAGAGGGGAGATAACTAGTGGTTAAGGGTAGACTAGATGGGAAGGTGGTGACAATTGGCGGCCTATACGCACCGAATCTAGATCAGTGAGGCTCGGACCCAGTTCTTGAGATAGTTTATCAAAGAATTGTTTTTGATCTAGATCTTTATCAATGTTGAATCAAGATTATAAAATACTAAGCCGGATACTGGCAAACCGACTTTTACCCCCACATGACATCACTGATTTATCAAGACCAATCGGGTTTTATCCCACAACGCAGTACAGCACAAAATATCAGACGCTTAGTCTCCATACTGCATACCCTGCCCCCAACAATGCACCAAGCAGCGATAATCTCCGTAGATATAGAAAAAGCCTTTGATAGCCTAAGGTGGGACTACTTAGAACAGGTCATGCTAAAACTAGGACTAGGAGAGGGATTCACACGCTGGACAAAACTACTGTATACCAACCCCACAGCAAGAGTACGCACAGGCAACACCATTTCTGACTCCATCCCTATAGGTAGAGGAACCAGACAGGGCTGCCCACTTCCCCCCCTTCTGTTTGCTATAGCAGTAGAACCCCTTGCACAAACAGCAAGATCCAAGAAGTGCTTTGAGGGTATCGTAATTAATAGCTGGACACATTACATAGCACTATACGCAGATTACATGCTATTATTCCTTAAAAACCTGAATATAGGCCTACCTGGCGCAATAAACATGCTAGAAAATTTCGGTATGGCCTCCGGTCTCCGAATCAACTGGAGAAAATCCTCAATTTTCCCACTATCCATGGACTCTGCAGAACCTGCAGATACCAGGGGCTTACCCTGGTCCCCGAACACATTTAAATACCTAGGGGTCAACATATACCACACGGTAGAAGATCTGTTAGAGGGAAATGTACAGAGGGCAATCAGAGGAATCAAAGCTAATATGCTCTTCTGGAGCACACTACCATTGACTGTTTTTGGGAGAGTTGCCCTGATCAAAATGATAGTACTACCCAGGTTACTCTACTACTTTTCCATTATCCCGCTGATAATCCCGAAAAGAGTGTTCAAAAACATAGACTCCATAATTGTGAATTTCATATGTGGCCCGAACAGGCACAGAATCGCTTTTAACACCCTCCGGAGGCCCACTTCGGAGGGTGGTTTAGCTGCACCAGACATGGAAATCTACTACTGGGCAGGACAACTACAATGGCTGGCTAAATTAATCACCGAACCCTCCGGCACAATGGATTTACGAATCCCTCTAAACTGTCCTCTTGAAAATATTGTTCACATACTACTGAACCCCAAAAAACCTAAACAACCACTCCCTTTAGAATGGGAAACTTCAAGACATTGCTGGGACCAATTTCTGAGACGCATCCGTGCAAATTCCCCATACTCTCCCGAGATCCCCCTAGTAGCCTTAAACCCCTTCCTGAAGGAACTCACCACAACACACACTAGTAAACTGATAGCACACATTATGAAAGTTGGGGATTTGTATAGTAATGGTAAGCTCTGCTCCTACGCAGAGCTTCAAGAACAGTTTAATCTCCCCTCCGGCTTGTTCCTTGCTCACAATGCCTTGGTAAACACCATCCAAAAACTATGGGGAACAAAATCTAATGAACCAAAAACACATGAGAAGGGTGCCAGCTCCTCTGTAAAAACGGGAGACCACAAGGGGGCAATCTCTGGAATATACAGATCCCTACAGAGCGGCACCTGTGCACCAATGAATAAACTCAGAACCAAATGGCAGACAGACTTAGACATTATACTGGAGGACACTCAATGGTCTAGAATCACCTCTCACATCTACACAGTATCTAGGAATGCAAGATTCAAACTGATAAACCTATATATCTACCATCGGGCATACCTTACCCCATAATTGCTATCCAAATTTTACAACACGAATAGCTCTAAATGCCCCCATTGCGGTGAACTCACAGCAGACCTAGTACATATGCTATGGAGCTGCCCGAGAATTAGCTCATATTGGTTGGAAGTGTTCAGGAAAATATCCTCCAGCACAGAAAAATCACTATCGCCCACCCCAGTAGTGGCAATTCTGGGGGACTTTCCCCGCCCTTCAGCTCAAAAAAATAACCAACAGGTTTGCAGACCTGGCACTAATACTAGCAAGGAGAGGAATAACGGCACACTGGAAGGACCCGGGAGGCCCCCAAATGGCAAGATGGCAAAATGCACTAGAGAAATGGGCTGGATCCAAAAACTCGGTGCTGTTAAAAGAAGCTCTACAGGGTCAAAGGTCTATAGACGATGCCAGACATTAAGACTCTCTGCTGGAAAATGTAAAGTCTATGGATGCATCCACATCCGAGGATAACATCTCTGACAATGAACCAGAAACTGAGTAGACCGTCACAACCGCACTACCAAAACTCCATAGAGTACTGTTGCGGCTTCTAATAGCAGAAAATTGTTGTAATAAGAGTCCTTGATGATGGGCAAAGTGCACTTGGGGAGAGGGGGGTAAGATTTCGTTGCTGTGTCTAATTTAGTAAATTGTGTCATTGCATACTATAATCCCTTGTTAAAAGCAATAAAAACAAAAAAATAAATGTGGTGATTGACACCGGCACGCTGCCCCATTGGAGCAACACTTCTAGTGGGTTGTGATCTGAAAAGGTTGTAGCAAAGTATGTAGGGCCTGTAAATCGATTTGTCATTTGGGTCGAGCAGAGGATGCGGTCCAAATTGTGTCTGTAAACCGTGCAGTGGGGAGAAAAAAGGGAATTCCCTTTTGTTGTTTGCCATACGTCTGCTAATTCCCAATGAACCATCCAGTCTGTAAGGGCCTACACCTGCTTTACTGGGTTGGTATGAGGAAGTGGAAGATGGGAGCTGTCTAATGTAATATCTAAAATTGCGTTAAAGTCTCCTTCTATCTCCCACGGCACATGCAGCCATTCCGGCAGGCTGCGGAAAAGCATTGCAAGAAGATATTTAGGTCTGTGTTGGGGCTGTATATGCTCCCCAATACCATCTGTATTCCGTCCAAATATCCCAGTGCAAAGGCATATCTACTTCTATTTTGGTGTGTATAATCTGAAAAGGGACTCTTGTTCTGATCCAAGTGGCAGCACTTCTGGCAAGCCCTGAATAGGAGGTGGCTGTTACTTGACCTCTCCACTTTGATCGAAGCCAGGCCGCCTTGGGTAATGATAAATTAGTTTCCTGTAGATAGAATATAGATGCCTTACGGCAATGTAGTTGGGCTAGAACCCTATGCCTCTTTTGAGTGGACCCCAACTCTCTAACATTCCATGTCACTATCTTACATTGATATGGCGTCATCGCCATCTTTCTATTGAACGATCAGTTGCAACCTCCTCTCTCTCCTCCAGTGGGGAAGGGCATCTTGTGCAAGGCAAAGCTACATTTTGTATACCCTAATTCTTTGTTCCAACATGGAACATCTGTTCTACCAAATATTTATCAAAACTTTGATAACCACACAAGTGTAAACATAGGTGAAAGTGAACATGTGGGGGGAAGGGGAGTACCTTGGATCGTTTAAGTCTAGTGAGCTCTAATGTTCCCATGATGGGATTAACGGTAAGCCAGCCCACTGGCACCTGCACTGGAGAGCCCATATCTGTTAGAGATCTATGTCCTTATCCAGTCACAACATCCAAGGCAAGTGCTCATAGGTCTCTCCTCGGCTCCCTGGAAGTGATGGCAGTTCTTTAAGCTTCATGCATAAGTCGGGGGATCCCATAGCGGGGCACCAGTGTAGTCAGATAATAGTGTTGGCGGTCTGCAGGGTGATCGAGGGGAAAAGGGCCCCACTGGAGTCTGACTCCGCATCTAACAGGGATGTTGTGGAGTGTTGAGATGGCGACAGGTCGATCTGGCCCTCTATGTTCTTCATTTATTGTAATGCTGCCACCCTACTCTCACAGGCCTCCTGGGGCTATCCTTATGTTGTTCCGACGTGCTCTGCCTCCTGCATCTTCTGCTTGGTCATGAAACCTTTGGACACGACGTTGGAGGTCTCCAAGGTTGTCCAGTTCGGGTTTGTTGGGTGGGCCAGCTCGGTCAGGGTGCCCTCCACAGTGCGCACTTTGTCTGCCAGCTTCTTGTGATCCTCCCTTAAGATGCAGAGGTCTGAGACAAAAATGTTGATGCGGTGTTCAGTGGCCACCCGGGACTTGTGGATTTCCTGCCGCATCAGGTCTAATTTGTCTGTGGGGGGAGCATGATTGGTGGGAGGGATACAGTCCCCAGCGGCTGAATTGTAGCTCTGTGCCTGGTACGCCCCATAGTCCGCCGGGTGGGACAGAGTGTGGGTCGCCTTGTAGCGGCGCATTGTTCGCTTGCATCTGACCCCAATCTCCTACTGGCTTGGCAGCATCTCCCGATAGCAGACCCCCCTCCAAGTCTCACTATACCGTTTAATCAAGTGTTGTGCTTCAGGGCGACCGGTGTGAAATCGCCTGTTGGATCCGGAACGATGATGTGGCGCTGTAGGGCCCAATCTATATCCCCACCGGCTACTAATCTTTCCCCTGATTTAAATCAGGCCAGGGGGGGAGGGGGCCACCTCACTTCTCCTCACTGCTGCACTGCTCCTCTCAGTGGGTCCACGTTGCAGGACTTCCGTCTCGATCAGGTCCCATAGCGATCCTGGATCTTGTGGGGCTCTGCTCAATTTAGCGTGACACTGGGGGCACCAGTTCCCACAGGGCATCGCCTTTTTGAGGAGGTACCCTGGGGGTGCCACTTTCCCATGGGCCGTGTGTCTTTCTCCACCGGGCCCTCTGCCTCCAATACCTCCTCGTATCCTTCCTGGTGTGACGCTGCCGCATTGTCTCTCCTACCGTCCCATCTCAACGGCAGGGGCGAAGGGGAGGGTCCGTGTGGTTCTGGGCGATTCACAAATCAGTCAGGCCCCAGGGATGTGCAGACATCGATGGCTCTCCCCTTAGTGGTGTCCCCACTCGGCGCAGGGCCATTGCTCGCACTCACTGGAGCGCAGACGTGCAGTCCTGGTCAATGCTTGTGGGGGGTGGTTGTCAGATACCACCGCAAGTCTTCAGCGCCCTGTCTCCGGTCCCGGGCTCGCGCCTCAGGGGAGGCGGCCGGCCTATGTAAGGGCCAAGCGAGGTCAAAATCGAGGCCGTAGCCCAGGCCTGCGTAGGCCACGCAGTTCTCGCTATCGGCTGACCGGGGTCTGGGCATCAGGGGGTGGCATAAGGGACCCCGAGGGTTCTCTCCTCGCCGATCTCCTCCATCAGCTTCGACTGAGCCGGGCGAGAATCCTGGCTGGAGCTGCAGGATTCCTTGGGACTCCCAGACTAGTTGCGGGATATCAGCTATTCTGCGTCCGCCATGTTCGGTGCTTGCCCTCTTCCCCCCCCTCCCCTGTGCATCCGACTTAATGCAAAGTTAAGGTTTTAACTTTTTTCACCCAACTTCCTAGCTTCTTCAATGACATCGTCACATACATTTTCAATTTTCAGTGTAAAATCAAAAAGACACTACTCACTAGGATTATTTATGTTGCCTCATTTAAACAGTGGGTGTAGTATTGAATTACGCTTGGAATCAGGAATGAGACGTAGCTGCATACAGCCCAAAATAATAGTCAATTTAAGCACCAAAATGAAACCTTTTTTTTTTTTTTAACCATAAATTAATTGGGACCATATTGGGACCTGGGGCTTCCAAGCTGTGGGCTGTAAATAGTTCAGTCACTGTCAGTGGCCAGGTGGTCGAGGCCACATCCAATTAAAGACCTGTAATTTAATTGACCCATTCCACCACTTGGATTGAGCTATTCATGTGTTTTTTTCTTTCCACGTTTCCATTCAAATTACATATAAATTTCCATAATCTTTTTGAGTCTGTCTTTCAGCCAAGATAATTCTGTTATGTTATGAATACTGCTTCCTGTAAGTAGGAGCCAACGGTTTCAATAACATTTAGTTAATGAATTTGAGAACGATTTGATGGAATAGTGATCATATTTAACAAATTACCTCCATCTATGTAATTGGCTTGAATATGGCTGGAAAAGTATGGAGTAGCTTGCAATTTCCTGATCTCCTTATGATCGTCCTGTATCTCCTGTACATTCTGTACAGCTCTGCTTGATCCAGCAAAACTAATATAAGGCGCAAGATCTAGTAACCGAGAGAGCCTGGGACGTCTCATAATTCGGTGATTAACACAGGGATAAGAATTAAACCGATAGCGTCCCATGGCTGACTGCTGAGATTCAAGACCTCCCCATGAAGGAGGATCCTGTGCCAGCTCCCCTCTTGCTGCCTGCTCAGCAGGTCTCCCGATTGCACTCCTCGTTTGCCTTCTTTCGCCTTGCCTGATTCTTTTGGGCATTTTGCCTAGCTACTACTGCTTTGTTTGCCACCCTGCCTTCTTTCCTTTGATATCTTTATTAGCACTCCTGCAGCCCAATAGCATAGCTATTGGGCTGCAGGAATGCCCACTAGACACCAGGGAGTTAGTTTTTTTGGTGGTAAACCATGAAGGGGAGCGACACCTTGGGCAAAGGTTGCTCTCCTAGGAGGCATTTTTTTTTTTAAGGCCTATTTTAAGTAGGCCAATCTGCCCCCAGGGAGGTGGGGGGGGGCAGATGCCACTAGGCACCATGGAATTTTTTTTTTTTACTAGAGGGGAGCGGCCTCTTAGGCAAGGGTCACTCTCCTGGTAAGCAAATTAATTTTAGGCAATTTCTGCCCCCCACGTGCAGATCAGCCTATTTTAATTAGGGCGATATGCCCCCAAGAGGGGCAGAAACCACTAGACACCAGGGATTTTTTTTTTTTGTGCCACAAGTTCACGCAAGGGGAGATACCCCTTATGTAAGGGTCGCTCCCCTGGGGGGGGAAATGTATTTTCGGCCTTTTCTGCCACTTCTGGGGGCAGATTGGCCTATTTTAATTAGGCGACATGCCCCCCAGGGTTCAGGTATTTTTATTTTTTATTTTTTTTAGCAGATGGGGAGCGACCCCTTAGGCAAGGATCACTCCCCTGGGGGGCAATTTTATTTTAGGCCATTTCTGCCCACTGAGGGCAGATCAGCCTATTTTTCTTTAGCCAATCTGCCCCGAGGGGAGCACAAACCACTAGGCATCAGGGTTTTTTTTTTTTTTTTGCCAATTTCACACAAGGGTAGTTACCCTTTAGGCAAGGATCATTCCCCTGGGGGGCAATTTTATTTTAGGCCATTTCTGCCCAAACTGGGTGCAGATCTGCCTATTTGTTTAAGCCAGTCTGCCCCCAAGGAGGGCTGAAACCACTAGACATCAGGGATTTTTTTGTGCCAATTTCACACAAGGGGAGTGACCCCTTAGGCAAGGGTCGCTCACCTGGGGGACAAATTTATTTTAGGCCATTTCGGCGTCCTTGGGGGCAGATCGGCCTATTTCTACACTGGGGTGTGTGTTTTGTTTGGGGGAGAAGACCCTTGGGCAAGGATCGCTCCCCATTACTGATGGCCAATGAAATCACACATTTTTCCCAAATTGTTGTGATGGAACCTTCGGAATCTGCAGGAAGCCCCAAAATTCTTAGCACCCAGTATTGTGTCATCTATACCAATAACAATTCTGCCCCACTTGTGAGCCTAAATTTTTTTTTTTTCCAAACTGCCCTTTTGGACCCGCTTTGGTTTCCCTTTAGTTTCAACATGTTTTTGGCTCTTCCCTGTCACAGGCACTTGGCCCACCTACACAAGTGAGGGTTCATTTTTATCGGGAGACTGAGGGAAACGTTGGGTGGAAGGACATTTGTGCCGGTGCTGTGATCCCACACAGAAATGTGGGGAAAATATGATATATATATATATATATATTTTAGCTAAATTTGAAGTTTGCTCTGGATTCTGGGTTAGAAAACACTGGGGGATCCACGCAAGTCACACCTCTCTGGACTCCCTTGGGTGTCTAGTTTTCAGAAATGTCTGGTTTGGTAGGTTTCCCTAGATGGCTGCTAAGCCCAGGACCTAAAATGCAGGTACACTGCCCACCCCCTTGCAAAAACAGGTAGTTTTGTAATTGATAATTTTGGTGTGTTCATTTTGTGTTTTGGGGCATTTCCTGTCGCAGGCACTAGGCCTACCCACAAAGGTGAGGTACCATTTTTATCTGGAGATGTGAGGGAATTCTGGGTAGAAGGAAGTTTGTGGCTCCCCTCAGATTCCAGAATTTTGCAGCACTGAAATGTGAGGAAAAAGTGTTGTTTTGCCAAATTATGAGGTTTGCAAAGGATTCTGGGTAACAGAACCTGGTGAGAGCCCCACAAGTCACCCCATTCTGAATTCCCCTTGGTGTCTAGTTTTAGAAAATGTATAGGTTTGCTAAGTTTCCCTAGGAGCTAGAGGCCAAACTCCACAGCTAGGCACTTTACAAAAAACACATCCGATTTCAATGTAAAAATGTGATGCTTCCTCTCGTGGGCAGCAGGCCTACCCACACAAGTGAGATACCATTTTTATAGGGAGACTTGGGGGAACACTGAATAGAAGAACAAATGTTATTGCCCCTTGTCTTTCTCTACATGTGTAGGAGGCTGGCCTGGCTTATAGTGGGTACCTGATGGTACTTACACCTTGTGCCAGGTCCAGTTATCCCTTGTTAGTAGATAAGTAGTGTTTAGCAGCTTAGGCTGAACTAGGAGACATGCAAAGCTCCTACTATACCACTTATATCATATAGGTACTATATCATAAGAAAGACAATACTCAGTTACTAAAAATAAAGGTACTTTATTTTAGTGACAATGTGCCAAAAGTATCTCAGGATATACTCCCTTAGGAGGTAAGTAAAATACACAAAGTATACACACAAACCAAAATCGGGTAAGTAAAACAGTCAGAAAGTAGTGCAAACAGTGTAGAATACAATAGGATGCAATAGGCCTAGGGTCAACACAAACCATATACTCTGAAAGTGGAATGCGAACCACAAATGGACCCCTAGGCTAGTGTAGTGTGTAGAGGGTCGCTGGTAGTGTAAGAAAACACTAAGGGTGTCCAAGATACCCCACCCCAAGACCCTGAAAAGTAGGAGTAAAGTGATACTACTTCCCCAGAAACACACTAAACTCGTAATAGAGGATTCTGCAAAGACCATAACAGACTGCAATGCACTGAAGACTGATTCTTAGACCTGAGGGACCTGCAAAGAAAGGGGACCATGTCCAAGAGTCGTGAAAGTGTCCGGGGGGCCACTAAACCCCGGCTGAAGGTGCAAAATGGCTGCCTCCGGATAAAAGAAGCTGAAGATTCTGCAACAACGAAAGGTGCTAGGAACTTCTCCTTTGTGCAGAAGATGTCCCACGGAGTGCTGGAGGATGCAGCATTGTTTCTTTGGAAAAAGACTGCAAACAAACCTTGCTAGCTGCAAAGGTCGCGGTTGAAGAAAAAGGGTGCTGCCGGGCCGAGGAAGGACCAGGATGTCGCCACTTGGGAGAGGAAAAAGAGGGGGCCCTCAGCAACACAGAGAGCCCACGCACAAGAAGGCAGCACCCGCAGAAGTCCTTGAACATGGGTTCAAGAAGACTGAGCACGGCAGTCGGCTCAACACTACAAAAAAGGGTCCCACGAAGCCGGAGGTCAACTCAGCGAGTTGAGCAATGCAGGATGGAGTGCTGGGGACCTGGGCTAGGCTATGCACGAAGAATTCCTTGCAAAAGTGCACAGAAGCCCTAGCAACTGCAGTTCACGAGGTGCACAGGATTACTGTCTGGCGTGCGGAGGCAAGGACTTGCCTTCTCCAAATTTGGACAGTTGGACCACTGGACAGTCTGGGTCACTTGGGTCCACCACCTGTGTTCCACGGGCCACGCTTGTCAGGATGAGAGGGATCCCAGAGTACCGGTGATGCTGACGTTTGGTGCCTGGTGGAGCAGGGGGAAGATTCAGTCGACCCACGGGAGATTTCTTCGTGGCTTCTAGGGCAGGATGAAGGCAGACAGCCCCCCAAAGCATGCACCAACCGGAGACAGTCGAGAAAGCCGGCAGGATTAGGCGCTACAATGTCGCTGGTAGTTTTCTTGCTACTTTGCTGCAGTTTTGCAGGCGTCCTGGAGCAGTCAGCGGTCGATCCTTGGCAGAAGTCAAAGAGAGAGGTGCAGAGGAACTCTGGTGAATTCTTGCAAGTCGTTATCTGAGGAAAAGCCCACAGGAGAGACCCTAAATAGCCCTCAGAGGAGGATTGGCCACCTAGTCAGGTAAGCACCTATCAGGAGGGGGTCTCTGATGTCACCTGCTGGCACTGGCCACTCAGAGGATTCCATTGTGCCCTTACACCTCTGGATTCAAGATGACAGAGGTCTGGGACACACTGGAAGAGCTCTGGGCACCACCCCTGGGGTGGTGATGGACAGGGTAGTGGTCACTCCTCTTTCCTTTGTCCAGTTTCGCGCCAGAGCAGGGTCTGGGGGTGCCCTGAACCAGTGTAGACTGGCTTATGCAAGGAGGGCACCATCTGTGCCCTTCAAAGCATTTCCAGATGCTGGGGGAGGCTACTCCTCCCCAGCCCTTCACACCTATTTGCAAAGGGAGAGGGTGGAACACCCTCTCGCAGAGGAAATCCTTTGTTCTGCCTTCCTGGGACTGGGCTGCCCAGACCCCAGGAGGGCAGAACCCTGTCTGTGGGATGGCAGCAGTGGTAGCTGCAGAGAAAACCCCAGAGAGCTGGTTTGGCAGTACCCGGGGTCCATATTGGATCCCCGGGGATGCATGGGATTGGCACCCCAAAACCAGATTTGACATGGGGGGACGGGACAATTCCATGATCTTAGACATGTTACATGGCCATATTCGGAGTTACCATTGTGAAGCTACATATAGGGATTGACCTATATGTGCACGCGTGTAATGGTGTCCCTGCACTCACAAAGTCTGGGGAAATTGCCCTGAACTACGTGGGGGCACCTTTGCTAGTGAAGAGTGTCCTCACACTTAGTAACTTTGCACCTAACCTTCAGCAATGGAGGTTAGACATATAGGTGACTTATAAGTTTCTTAAGTGCAGTTAAAAATGGCTGTGAAATAACATGTGCGTTATTTCACTTGGGCTGCAGTGGCAGTCCTGTGTAAAATTTGTCTGAGCTCCCTATGGGTGGCAAAAGAAATGCTGCAGCCCATAGGGATCTCTTGGAACCCCAATACCCTGGGTACCTGGGTACCATATGCTAGGGAATTATAAGGGTGTTCCAGGGTGCCAATTAGAATTGGTATAAATGGTCACTAGCCTATAGTGACTATTCTAAAGGCAGAGAGAGCATAAGCACTGGGGTTCTGGTTAGCAGAGCCTCAGTGACCCAGTTGGGCACTATACAGGTATACACATTCAGGCCACAAACTATGAGCACTGGGGTCCTGGCTAGCAGGGTCCCAGTGAGATATATAAAACACACTGACAAATAGGGTTTTCACTATGAGCACTGGGTCCCTGGCTAGCAGGATCCCAGTGGGACAGTAAAAACACTCTGACATATACTCCCAAACAGGCCAAAAGTGGGGGTAACAGTACTAGAAAGAGGCTACCTTACTACAACATGAATCCTTCTAAATGTAGGACAGTGTGTAAAAAAGACATCTATTTGAGAAATGCCCTGTAATTCACATGCTACTATGGGGACCCCAGAATCCAGAGATGTGCAAATAGCCACTGCTTCTCAACACCTTATCTTGTGCCCATTTTGGAAATAGGAAGGTTTCCTTGATACCTATTTTTCACTCTTTATATTTTATCAAATGAATTGCTGTATACCCGGTATACAATGAAAACCCATTGCAAGTAGCTCGTTTATTGGCTCTGTGTACCTAGGGTTCTTGATGAACCTACAAGCCCTATATATCCCCGCAACCAGAAGAGTCCAGCAGACGTAACAGTATATTGCTTTCAAAAGTCTACCATAGATAGAAAAAGTTATAGAAGAAAACGGGGACAGAAATGGCTTTTTTTTTTTTTTTTTTTTTTTACCTCAATTTCAATATTTTTTATTTATTTTAGCTGTTGCTTTCTGTAGGAAAACCTTGAAAGATCTACACAAATGACCCCTTGCTGATTTCAGAGTTTTGTCTACTTTTCCGAAAAGTTTAACTGTCCGGGATCCAGCATTTGTTTCACCATCCATTTTTGTCACTAACTGGAATGAGGCTGAAGGCTTAAAAAAAAAAAAAAATGTAAAAATGGGGTATGTCCCAGTAAAGTGTTAAACTGGTGTTGAAAAATGCGGTTTTCTGATTTAAGTCTGCCTGTTCAAGCCGGGAAGTAGGTGATTCTTAGCACCGCAAACCCTTTATTGATGCCATTTTCAGGAATAAAAAACACATGCTTTCTTCGGCAGTCCTTTTTCCCATTTCTTTTTTTTAAAAAAAACAACAACAAAAAACGAAGTTTTAGCTGTATCTTGGCAAATTTCTTGGTCTCCTCCAGGGGAACCCACAAACTCTGTGTACCTATAGAATCCCTAGGATGTTTGGGGGAAAAAAAGGACACAAATTTGGCATAGGTAGCTTATGTGGACAAAAATGTATGAGGGCCTAAGCACGAACTACCCCACGTAGCCAAAAAAAAGACTCTGCACCTGAGGGAAAAAGGCCTAGCACTGAAGGGGTTAAAGTGCCTGTGTAAATCCTTATTGTATTTCTTCTTGTTTTGTGTTTTGCTCTGTATACACCTGCTTGCACGACGCTTGTTTTCCCTGCTTTTTCGCTGCTGTCCCTCCCGCCAGTTTCGCCCACAACCCACTGTGTGCTCCTCCCTCCTCCGAGGATCTACTTAATGGAGGCCACAGTGCGACCCTATAGAGCAGATCCCTGTGCCATCTGCCCCCTTGCTTCCCACTCAGCTGGTCTTCTGACTCTGCTGCTCATTTGCCGTCTGCTGCCTTGCCTTCTGCCTCTTTATTTTGTCTGCTTGGCATAGCTGCTGCCTCTGTTTTGTTTGTCACCCTACTGTCCTGTTAATTGTCTCTAGTATTTGTTTTGTCAGTATTTCTGACATTCTTGTCTTTAACATATCCTCACTGTTAATCGTTTTAGTGTTTTGCCAGTGTCTTGTCATTATTTTATTTGTATTCTGAATCTCCTACTGTTCGCTTAAGCATAATTATCTCTTACCTCCTCTCTTAATTGTCCAGCTGTATTGTAAAGTGCCTCTATTTCATTGTATTTTCTCTTGTTTGTATTTAAGTTGCAGCTGTATTAAAGTGTCTTTGTAAATCCTTACTGTAGTTACACCTATTTTGTGTTTTGCTCTACCTGCACCAGCTTCCTTGCCGCTCGCTTTTCCTGCTTTTTTTTGCCGCTCCCCTCCTGCTTCCCACCAGCCACTTCAGCTGCAACCCATCAAGGCCGCATTTTAGACGCCGACAGCAGGTGTGCCGCGAGGGCCAAATGCAAGCCCATCTGCACCTGGACCACGTCTAGCGCCATGAACCCTGGCTCTTGCTACACACAGTTACTCCACCGCCAAACTCCTAGCCCTGGACATCAGACTGCATAACAACTGCTGCTGCACTTTTCCTCGATCAATGGTAGGACCCTTCTCCTGCTGGTATAGTTTCTTTTCCTGCAACACCAGCGCTCCTGCATGCACAATGACCAGCACCACGCCTACCACAACTGCTTCAGAACAAATCTACTCCATCCTGCTCAATGAATGATCACTCTGCAAGCACACCACTGAAATCTGGCATACCATCACCTCCCGCAGTCCCAATGTCATCTTCCTCACCTAGGCATGGCTCAACCTCGCATCCGCGCCAGACATTGCTTTCGCTACTCTCAACAACAAGATAGCACACTGGAACCACATCAGCAAACATGGTGATGGAATCGCCATCATCCACAAACGAACCATCCACTGCACCATCGCCACAGATGACACTACCCCGATCATGGGATAGCGCAATTTCAAACTCCAAACCAATGACAAAACCACCATTGGAGGCACCCATACCTACAGACCTCCAGGACCACGTCTTAGTTTCTGAGACACCATCCCCGAATTCATTGTCTGCTTGCCATTAGCTGCAAACATGACATCTTCCTTGGAGACCGAAGTTGTCACCTCAACAATCCTCACAACACCAACACCGCCTTCCTTCTCAGAAGCATGGCTATGTTGGTCTTGCCCAACTAGTCTCTGACCCTACACACTACGCAGGACACATGCTGAACCCCATCTTCATGGGCAATGACAGTCAAGTACAGCCATGTCACGAGCTCCCCTGAACAGACCACGCCATAGTTAAGTAAAAAATCACAGCATCCCTCAGCACAGCCACCAAGCCACCCAGCTTCTCAGACCGCAGCTGCAACAAAGTGTCATAGATTGAGAGGACCTACACCCTCCACACCTCCCACCCTAATACCATAACCAATAAAGAACAGGTTGTGAGGAACTTCTCTGCCAGGATCACCAATTGCGCCAGCAGTCGCCCCCGTTAAACTGACCAAACGCGAGACCCACTAAGCAGGCCAGTTGGCACACCACAGAACTGAGATCCATAAAACACAACTGCAAGCTACTAGAAAGGAAATGGTGCACCAGCAGGGAGCCCTCAGACAGAGCCACCTTCAAGTCTTCCCACAACCAATACCACCAACTACTTAAGAAGATGAAAAAGAGCACCCTAGCCAACCGTATCGAAGCCAGCTGAGGCCTCAAAATATCATAAAAATGTTACTAGACCTACAGAATTAGTAACTTGAATAATCTCCTCGACCATAACTGTAATGTACTTGACCCGTAAACAGGTCTCCAACTGTGTGATCCTAGTCAAATATTTTAGTTAGTCAACTTCTTCTTCATTGTCACACACTAGGGTACCTTCAAATATGTGAGCTCAGCATTTCTGCTTTACAAAACTGCTGTTTTATTAAATAGACTAAACATTTGCTCCATGTACAAAAAGAATCTAGCTCATATATAGGGAATACATGATCCATTACTCGCCAATTAATTTACTAATAACATTTGCCATCAGGGCAGGAGGGATGTTTAAACACTCACTTTTAATAAATATATTATTAAAGCATGATGTGGTTGCACACTGTCATTTGCAGACAGAACATTTCCAATAAATATCCAAAACCCTTCCCACTAACTTGCAGCTTTACTGATAAAATTATATAATGAATTAACAATCTGTGAAAATCAGGTTTCAGAAAACATATTTATTCTTTGCACAAAGCAAAGTAAGGTGTTTTGATTTGGTTTGTTCCTATTCAAATATTTTGTTTTCATCACACAGAAGTACAAACAATGGGCTTTCACAACTAAAATATATTTTGGAAATGTTTGTACAGTTGGCTTAGCTATTAAAATATTGTGTGTTAGGAAAAACCTGACAAAATCCTGGAACTCTGCAGTGAAAAGAAAAATGTATTGTAAGACAAACTGACTTTTGTCCTCTGTCTCTGAACACAGAGCAAATGTAACAAAAACAAAAAATCTTTAGTGCTCCTAGACTTTCTGACTGAACAAAACACCTATTCTTTGTCAAGTCGCCAGAAGGGGCGAGTATGTCCTAAAAGTAGCTCAACCTGGTAAACTATGACTCACTATAGCGAGTGGGCAAGTAGATTTTTCGAGGCCTCAAGCTCTAACCACAGCAAAGAACTCTTTAACATCGCTGGAGAGTTTTCCAACCTCTCAGCCACTGAAAACGTCATCACCCCTTCTCAGGAACTCTGTGACACCTCTGCAGACTTTTTCCATGACAAGATCTCCACCATTTACAACTTACAACTTACAACCTTCAACCCACAGCTGCTGACACACTCAACATCCTCGCCCCAAGGATGCAAACCCAGATGCAGACTTGGGGCACCTGCTCACCACCTTGGAGCAGATCATCACACAAAACACCACAGCCATCATCTCATGAACTTCGTCCACTCAGGAGAGCCATCCACAGGCATAAGGAAACTCAAGAACTACCATCCCATCTCTCTGCTCCCCTTTCCCTACAAAGTCCTTGAAAAAGGCTGTCAACCTCCAAATCACAGAACACTTGGAAACCACAATCTTCTGGACACCTCCCAATCTGAATTCAGCACCGTAACTCCCCTGATTGCTGCCACTGACAACATCAGAACCTTTCTTTACCACGAAGAAACGGCGGCCCTGATCCTACTCGGCCTCTCAGCAGTGTTCGACACTGTATCCCACCACACCATCAGATTGGAATCCAAGCATACGCTTTCAGATGGATCACCTCCTTCTTCACCGGAAGAACCCAGAGAATCCACCTACCACCATTTACCCCGGAACCCCGAACATCCTCTGCGGCTCCCTCCAGGCTCGTCCCTTATCCCTACACTGTTCAACATCTACCTGACCCCCTTGGCCAACATCGTCCGAACCCACAAAATGAACATCATATCCTACCTAGACGACACTCAGCTCATCCTCTCACTATCAGAAGACCACTCCACAACGAGGGCCAGCTTCCAAAGGTGCATGACTGGCATTGCCGAATGTATGAAAATCAAATGCCTCAAATTCAGCACAGACAAAACCGATGGGCTGATCTTGGGGAGCAACACCACCCCATGCAACGACTGCTGGTAGCCTTCCGAACTACGACCCTTACCCACTCCGACAGACCACGCTTGCAACATTGCCGTCATCCTGGGCTCATCATGAAGAGCTTGATCAGCGCAGTCTCTTGTGCCTACTTCCTCACTCTCTGCATGCTCCGTAAGATCTTAAAAAAGCTCCCCATCAACACCAGATGAACCATCACTGAAGCCCTAGTCACCAGCCGGCTGGATTACGGCAACGCACTCTACATAGGAATCTCCATGAACCTCCTGAAGAGACTACAGACCATACAGCAGCCAGACTCATCCTCCACCTCCCCAAACGGACCCACACCACCTCCCCCACCCACCTCAAGAAGCTCCACAGGGATGCTAATTTAAGATGCTGATCTGCAGCTATAAAGCCCTTCAAAATTGAGGTCCTGAATACATCAACCCTCCAGACACCTGCGCTCGGCTTCACTCTTCTCCCCCCAACCCCCCCAACCCCACACACACACACCAACCTGCCTAAGCAACACTCCTCCTTCCTTGTGGTGAAATCCTGGAATGACCTGCCCCTTTGCCTACGGACCTCATCCTCTCTTCTGGAATTCAGGAAAGAACTTGAGACCTGGCTATTTAACTGAGCCCCAGAGCAGCAATGCTAACAGCGTCTGGATAGCCTCACGGTTGATTAGCTATGCTCTAGAAAGCCTGATTGATTGAAGATGACTCCAAAAAAGACACTGGGCTCGGACAGCAGAAGTTGGAAAAGGACCTAGCATTTAAGGACTGAGCCCAGTAAGTAGAATAACAAACTTGATTTCAGATGACTGAGAGGTGTGGTGAGAAACGGAGGGAAGGAATATGGCAATGAAACCTCACCCCCACCCCACCAACCAGCATGTTTCCAGCTTGCAACTGATGACCACTCAATAGGAGAAAAAGGGAGAGATGATTTTGTGTATGTCTTCCATGTATATTAAAAGTTTAGTTGTAATAATGATCATCCATACTTCTAAAGCTCTCTGTGGATCAAGATCTAGTTCCGGTCTTGATTGTACTATTTTATGACAATTTTTTATGGACTGGTCACTAAACCAAAGGTTTGAGGGGGGATTAACCCAAGGCATAGAGGGGGTATATACAGTTTGTCCCTGAGGCCTTGGAAATTCTCAAATCTTCTGCCTGTGCTTTGAAAAGTCTTTCCATACTCTCACTATATTTGGAGCTTCTTTGCCCTTTTAGCTCCTAGGCTTTGCATTTAGATCAGGTCTGTCTTGTGATATGATTTTACTCCTTTAATCACCTTTCATGAGTCAAACATGAATATTTTCCTGTTGTGACTTAGTTGCAAGGTCTGCCTATTACCTTCTGCCAGGCAGCATGTTACTAGCGCACTTAGTGTGACATGTTGCTGACACTTTTGTTAATATCTTCATGGGTACAGAGAGAGTGTAGCCAAAGGATGATGCAGCATTCAGGCTGTGACTAAAGCTTTTTCACTCTGCCCTCTTTTCAGCCTACTAAAGTGCAACTGTTTTTAGTTCAAATTCACCTCTGTAGTGTGATATAAAGTGTGGGTGGGGCTATTAATTCCCAAAGCGTCAAGCATCAGTTATTTTGGTATGAAATGCTGTGGCTCAAATAAAACATAATCAGATGATGTCACATTTGTTTAAAGTATATTTAAATACTTCGGTCAAATGTTCCACAAAACAAGGTCATGACCTGTCATCTACCAGTCTTGAACTGCTGAGAAATCTATCACCTCTTAATTTGTTTCATTGAGGCTGAAAATTCGAACTGCAAATTATCTTGTTTTTGACTTTCCTTGTACATTCCATTAATGCTTGTCTATGATTCCCAATGTGCTTTCGTGATTCCAAATGAACCACAGTTAAACATGTGGTATTGCTGAAAAATTGTACAGTTAACTGAAGGGGAACTATTCACCTGTGCGTCTTTAAAAAATATCTGCACACTTTCTTAAATTGGGGTAGATTATTTTATGGAATGATCATAGATTCTAGTTATGATAGTTAAATATTGTTTGTAAGTGAATGATAAATTGGTATATGTCAAAGTCTCCTAAATGTTGATCCCTGACATTGATCTGCAGATTTTGGTATGTTTGCCAACCTCTCCCATCAAAGTTTTAAATGCAGTAGCTTTTTTGTCTGATCTTGAAAAATCGGATTTGCCAGCCCTTGCTTGGTGCATAAGCCTCTTAAATTATCTAGGGAAGATCTCAGGTGATAACACGGAGAAGTCATTTTTCTGTCTGAACTCTGGTATTTTGTGCCATAATTTAATTTCTTAACATTTTGAGTTTTCCTAGAAATATGTGTAGGAAGGGGAGAATTGTGTTGGTGCCTTATGCAAGATGAAGACCAGCAACCTACCATAAGGGTGGGAGCAGAAGTTTGTCAGAATCTGAGAGCAGGTTGCTTGGGGAGTATGAGCGAGACACTTATGACAGTCTTGGATTGAGAATCCAGGATAGGGTAGGCTAGGGTGAGACTCAAAGTTCAAGTACAGATGATTGGCCTGAAAAATCAAAAGGGGAATCAAATTAAATACGTCCCGGCTCCAATGGAGGCACATGCAAACTGGTAAAAGAGGAAGACTGGGATAGGAGGAGGGACAGAAATGAGGAAACAGTTGGAGCATGGAACTGGAATGGAGGAACCAGAATGGAGGAACCAGATTGCACTTACGTGTTCCCCGAACCTGGTAGCACTTTGAGGCAACAAAATGTCCCCGGAGCATATTGAAGTATCCCCCACTTAAGTACTAGCTGCTTGATCAGCAAATGAAAAGGAAAGGAGCATTGGCTGATAATCCGATACACTGCCTCCACAACCAAGAGGAAGTATTTGTGTGACCAGGGGCCTTAGCACCTGCTTGTGGATGCCAAACATCTTGCCTAAATGTATTCATTTAATTACAATGTGGCAATCCTTTTCCCTCTCCAGGCCCAACTACTATGAAAATTTGGATCCCTTCATGCAGTCTCAGCCCGAGGTACAGGTTTAAGCTTTCTGCCAATTAACTCCAGTGAGCAGTTGGGAGAACCAGTTGCAAACCACCTTACATTTATGACCACTGATGTGCTTTTGTTGCACATCCCAGATAGGATGTGTTGTGCACTTCCTAGAGATCACTTGAAAGTAGAAAGCAGAGGGAAGCAGCCATTCTTAATGAATCTTCCTGCATAATTTTTGTCCTTGGCAGAATTGTGCTTCAGTTTTGCACAGAGTTTAGGGATTAACCTTGATGCACTCAGTTTTCCATTACCTTGTAGCATAAATAATTGTGTTCCTTGACAGCCCTCAGAATTCCTTTGCTTGGTCTGATCTCTTTATCTAATCTCTGACCCCACATTTCAGTTTTTTTCTGGGGACTCACTACCTATTAGTTAGGGTTTAAATTCTATGATTTTGTTGAGGTGGTCCTGAAAATGATGAACATGTGAGGTCCTATTCAAAGTGGTAAGTTCATGTGGAAATCTACGCTTATACCTGGGTGTAGACTTCCTCATTTATAAAATTCATAATTTTTTATGTAGATCATCATCTAGATTCCTGCATCACTATCTTGTGAATGAAGGGATGGAGACTTCTATGACTGAATTCATGACTTAAAAGTTACTATTACTGGCTTTCTGCCTCCTTGTGGAGCTCTCTGCAGCTGAGGCACATAACTCTCAATCGAAAGTATATTGAGGAATTTTAAGAATATAACTTTAAAAAATATATATATTTTTTAAAACATCATATTAGAAATATTTGACAACAAATTGTGATAAACTAGAGATTTTCGAACTATATTATTCTTCGTAGTCTTAGCTTGGATGAAAAGGCTATTATTGAAGGCAAGATTCAGTTAGTTGACATGGTTGTAAATTAATAGTATGGATGCAAAGCTGTTTTCTGGACTAGAAGCATTCCTTATGCAGCAATGGACCCAGTAGGTCTAGCACTGCTTTCGCTCATTTCAAAATTAGAAATGAGATTAGAACTACATGAGCTCATATACCGAGCTAGAATACGGTGAGCTGCTGATTTCTGGATAAGCAGAGGAGAAAACAAAATGTACTGCGGTAAAACCACATAAAAGGAATTATAATAGCCAAAATTCAATGTCTAAACCACTATTTTCTGAAAACTGTAATGAAGAAATTAAGTGATTTTCTGTAAGACCTTTAGTAAAAGAAAACAGATGGGGGTACACTTGGTAATATGATCCTTAAATGAAAGAGGTGAATAAAAGACAACGTCCAAGTTGTGGTCTGAAGAAGCAGAGAGAGGGGCTGAATTCCTTTCCACGTAGCCACCAGTCTTTGCACCTTACGGCAAGGAATAATCAAAGACCAGGATGTCACAAGAAGGCAGTTTTTGAATTGGGCCAGAAGATTGTCTCTCCCAAATTGACATAAACCTGATTTATGAGGCACAATGATGGAATTAAACTATAGAAATGCAGACTTGTGCATTGCTGATGCTTTCTTACACCTTATTAGAAAAAGGGAGCAGAGGTAAGGGCCTATAATTTGTAAGAATATTAGGATCGGTGTTAGGTGTTTTCAAAAGTGATACAACCAAAGCTTTTCTCCAAGCAACATATAAGATACGGAAAGATCGTAAATTGTATTACGAAAAAGGAGCAATGGTGAAAACTGAATTTTTTGCAGTTTTCATAGAGCATGGAGCATCGTAGATGAGGGAGAATTAAGAGAGTAGAGTACTAGTAACAGAATTGATTATGGTAGACTAAAGACACAGAATCATAAAGGTTTAACATTTTCCCACAAAAGGTATCAAATAGGCCAGAGTGAGATCTTCAGAAGTTGTAATCTCAAGCTGCACACTTCAGGAGATGTGAGCCCATTACAAGTTTTGAACATCTCTCGTCTGATTAGAAGTCTCATCGAAGCAATTTTGAAACTAGGCAGCCAAAAGCTGAAGAAGATTGTGTAGCACTGAAGCTCATCCTTATAAATGGATTAATTAAATACTTGATTAGTGATGTGCCATAGGCGGTCCAAAACATGGTCAGCCTCAGTCATTTCAGGGTGTACTACGGAGCTGAAGACCTTTCCTCAAAAATCCAAGTGAAAACTGATTGTCCTGGCCTCTGGCTTGAGTGATAAATGTGGCTGTTACACATGCAGGTCATTGAAATAGATATCCGAGTTTGATACATGCTCTGCCCATACTCTGTTAGGCTGAAGCGCAGGAATGAGGAGCTCAGCAAGAACCACTTTGTGGTCTGGTCTCGACAGTTCATGTAAGTGACAAGATTACAAGTAGAAAACAAGTGTGCGGCCGGTAACATATATTGGACCTGCTACCAGCTGTTTGAGATGCAAAGCGGATCTAGTGTCAATAAGATGAGAAGTCACTGAGAGTGGTCTTTAATCCAAACATTGAAATAATCTGCAGGTTGTTAGCTCATAGACAAATGGGAAAGATGAGAGATGTGATTCAAGAAAGGGTTAATAAAATTATCTAAGTAGCCCTGGTGTTTTGATAGTGAGCTATTTAAGACATTAGAAAGTTAAGTGAGAGCATTTTAGCAGCTGAAAGGGAAGGCTGAAAGAGTTGCATAATTTGAATAGGAGAAAGATTCATAACCTCAATGTGGCTGCCCACCTGAAAAGAGTGATAGCCAGTTGCGGCTCACATTTAATAGAAGGGGCGGGGCGGCACACAGGTGGTGGTGGGGGTGGGGGGTGACGGCGGCTGCGGAGATAATTAAATTAAAAAACAAATAAAAAATAATAATAAAAAAACACTTGCCGCCGCACACTGCTGCATCCGCTCTGCTCCTCTCCTCATGGATGCAGGCACAGGCTCCTAGCCTGCCATGCGGCCAGTCCTGACGCTGCTCAGGGTGCTTCCAGGCAGACTGGGAGCCTATGCAGGCTCTCTCCAGCCCAGCAGCTATGTTGCTGGGCAGGAGAGAGCCCTGTGCACATGTGTGTTTGGCCAGCCCAAGACGTCCGGCCAAACACACATGCGCTCTGAGAGGGAGTGCTTTGCACTCCCCCCTCAGTGCACGTCATCCCCGTGGCCTTGCCCCTTTTCCCAAAACACAATCATAAACACAGTTTATGATCGTGTTTTGAGAAAAGCTTTGCAGCGGGTTACGCTCCCCCGCCCTTATGGAGGAGCCACCCCTGGTGATAGAATAAGATTTTAAAACCATAGGGATTGGGCTTGTGATGTCCAGCCTAGAGCTTTTTATGAGTTCAATTACAGAAATGTTTATCCTGGCATCAAGAATTACATAATGCGATTCTGTGTCATGTTTGACTATTGAGCGAGCATTATTTAAACCACAGGCTAAAGAAGACTTCAGGTGGTTACCGAAATTGTCTAAGGGCGGTGTAGCTCAGTGGGTGACTGCAAAGGACTTACTAAGGTTGGTGCATTACTAAAAATTACAAATCTCTAATCTTAGACTCTGTAATCAAGAGGAAAATCACCAGGATCCCCCCACATATGGATCTGAGACTGACTGGTGTGTGTGTTTTTTTTTGTTTTTTTGGGACTTCATCAATTATGAGCTTGAAATGACTGGTGGTGAAGCACTATAAAAAGCTTCAGTGTTCTATTGCCTGCAGGCTACCTGAGCTGAGAGTAAATTGACTAACTGTTCATATGTATATCCTCAAACTAAAACAGCAACAATCTATAGAAATCTCTGTCACTACTTTAATAAAAGACTTAAAGACATCAGTGATTCAAAGGTGGATATTTTAGTTCACTTCTCTAATGATGTATGCATTACTTTCCTATCAAAAGAAAGTTTGTTGTGACCTTAAAATATACATTCAGCACATAATAAACTGGCATTGCAAAGCACCTCTAAATTCAAACATAATGTTTGGAAATCTAATGTATGTTGGAAATGCAACAGTGATATAGGCCCCTTCATGTACCATTTTGAAGCGCAACAAGATTGTTGAATTTTTAATACTCTCACTACTTCTATAGTAGTATCCTTCCACTGCTGATAGTAGGACCGGTTGAGGTAGTGCATGAGCTGGATGTGCTCTCGCTTGCGAGATGTATTATTTACAGTAAAGGGCTTGGAGCCCACTTTTGCTTACCATTTGTTGGCTTAGTGTCACTTTTCTTTGCTGCCTCCTAATCGGCCAGCGCAGGCCAAGCATCACTTCTGTTCCTTTCTGTGGGGCATGGACCAGGCACAGATTGATTCAACTTAAATAGTGCCTGTTCACTGCTTGCACTGTTTAAAAGTACTATTTCCTCTTTTCCCTCCCACCCAACCCTTCTCGGTGTGCTGTTCCCATGTGTTGACTTTCCCCCTTGTATTGGTTTTCTCCTCTACCATTGTTGCTGTTCCCATCCACCTCCCCTGCACATATGGCACAGCAGTGTGTGGGGCTGTGCAAGATGGCATTAAAAAAAAAACAAAAAAAAAAAAAAAAAAAGCACTACGGCAGAGCCAACATTGGTGACTTAGATTGCTTTCTTTCTTGACTTCAAGCCACATTGCACAGCATCTTGTGCTAAAAGAACATATTTAGTTTTCCATGACTGAAGAATTAAACCTAAAAAGGGTCAATAATGACCTCCTGCAGATGCATGCAGTTAATTCCCTTATTGTTTTAATGATACCTTTACCAAACACCAATATTCCCTTCACCCTTACAGCTTCATCCATAACCTCCCACCCCAAGCCCTTCATGCATAAATACTTAAGACCTTACCATTTGACACTTAAGCCCTTCACTGTTCATCTTTCAGCCCATCACCTTTCACATCTAATCCCTTTACCCCTTCATTATTCACTCAAAACCCTTCACCATGAACCCATTAAACCTTCCAATCTTCACCCTAAAGCTTTCATCCTTAAAACCCTTTAATCCTTCAACCCTGCATCGTTCACCCTAAACCATACGTCCTTCACCGCAAAGCCTTTCAGTCATCATTATTAATCTAATTGCTCCCCCCTTGAAGCCTCTGCCCATGAACGTTTTGCCCTTAAACAACTCATAAGATTACCCTGTCTCAAAAATATTATTTCTATTTTATTGTTTGTGTTTTGCATTATTCTACTTGCAATAAAATGACATATTAGCAGGTCTACAGCAGGCTTCTCCAGTGAGTAGCTCATCAGTAATTGCTGGCCCTTCATCTACCTGTAACTAGCTCTCCTGTGAACAGTGCAGCCTACTTGCTTACTTAGCTAGTTACTTATTAATCTACGTAGCTTTTGCTTGATTTAATTGGCCCCTTTGCTGCTGCCACCCAGTGCTGAGCCGTTTTTGGGATATTTGGGGTAGTTCATTGTTACGCCCCCATAACCTTTTGTCCACTTAAGCTATCCACCCCAAATTTGCCTCCTTTTTCCCCCAACATCATTGGGATTCTAGAGGTACCCAGAGTTTGGGCTTGTTGAGAAAAATGGGGAACAAAGTGCTGCAGAAGACAGCATCTGTTTTTTTCCCTGTACGTGGGATCAACAAAGGGTTTGCAATGCTAAAATCACCATCTCCCCAGCTTTCAGGAACAGGCAAACTTGAATCAGAAAAACAAAATTTTCAATACAATTTTGGAATTTTACTGGGACATACCTCATTTTTACAATTTTTTGTGCTTTCAGCCTCCTTCCAGTTAGTGACAGAAATGGGTGTGAAACCAATGGTGGATCCCGGACAGCTAAACAATCCTGTAAGGAAGACAAAATTCTGAATTAAGCAAGGGATCATTTGTGTAGATCCTTCAAGGTTTTCCTACAGAAAGTAACAGTTGAAATAAAAAAAAAATTAAACTGAGTTGAAAAAAACAGCCATTTCTGTCTGCGTTCACTTCTGTAACTTTTTCCAGCTATGGCAGATTTTTTTAAAGCATTATTCCGTTAAGTCTGATGGACCCACCTGATTGCGGGGCTATATAGGGCTTGTAGATTCATCAACAACCCAAGGTACCCAGAGCCAATAATTGCACCTTACAATGGGTTTTCATTGTATACTTGGTATACAGCAGTTCATTTGGAAAAATATAAAGAGTGAAAAATAGGTATCCAGGAAACCTATGTATTTCTGAAATGGGCACAAGATATGGAGTTTCGAAGCAGTGGTTATTTGCGCATCTCTGAATTTGGGGATACCCATACTAGTATATGAATTACACAGCATTTCTAAAAATGACTTCTTTCTTACACATTGTCTTACAGTTGGAAGGTGCAAATGTAGAGAGAGACAATTGGCAATGACACTTGTCCTTCTATTCTGTGTTCTACCCCCCAGTCTCCCGATAAAAAAAAAGTGCGTGGGTAGGCCTAGTGCCCGCAACAGGAAATGCCCCAAAATGCAACATGGACACATCATATTTTTCTAATGAAAAATGGTGTGTTCTCTGCAAAGTGCCTAGCTGTGGATTTTGGGCTTTCTAGCTCAGCCACAACTTGAGAAACCTACCAAACCCACACATTTTTAGTGGGCCTTTAACCATGCCCACCGCCTGCCCATCAATATCACTCGTTTGTGGACTCTCCTTTCAAAAATCCTTTATCATCATTGGTAAATGCTTTACGTTTGTCCCTCCTTGGGGAGGTTGATTTACCGCCTTGAACACCGACCTTGTTACATGTATAATTGCACTTTTTACCAATACATTTGACTGGGAGCGAACTTCTTTTTCCTTTTGTGTCTCTCCTTCGCGCTCACGGCAGAAGTGTCACTCTGAATCAGCTCGCTTATGTCAACTGTTTTACTTTCCATTTTCAATTTAATTGGCAGAAAATGTCCAGTTCTAACTTGATCAAACGCAAGACCCATTGCATTGCAAATGCTTGTTGAAAACTAGACACCTAGGGGAAACCAGGAAGGGGGTGACTTGTGGGACTCTCACTAGATTCTGTCACCAATTCTTGCAAACCTCAAAATTTGTCCCAAAAAACCACTTGTTCCTCGAATTTCGGTGATGGAAACTTCTGGAATCCGAGGGGGAGGCACAAACTTCCTTTCAGCCAGCATTCCCCCAAGTCTCCCGATTAAAAATGCCACCTCACTTGTGTGGGTAGGCCCAGTGCCCGAAACAGGCAATGCCCCATAACACAATGAGGACACCACATTTTTTCAGTGAAAACGGATGCACTTTTTTGCAAAGTATCTATCTAGCGGTGGATTTGGCCACTAGCTGAGCCAGCACCTATAGAAACCTAGCAAACCTATACATGTTTTAGAACTAGACACCTAGGGGAATCCAGAAAGAGGTGACTTGTGGGGTTGTTACCAGGTTGTGTCACCCAGAAACCTGTGCAAACATCTACATTCGTGTAAACACATTTTCCTCACATTTCAGAGATGCAAAGTTCTGCAGTCGGAGGCAAGCCACAAACTTTCTTCCACCCATCATTCCCCAAAGTCTCCCGATACAAAATGGTACCTCAGTTGTGTGGGTAGGCCAAGTGACTGCAACAGGAATGGGCCGAAAAACGTACTGTGGCGATAATGATGACTGACGTGAGTGTACTAATTAGTCCTGGGATCTGTAACCACTTAGGGAAACCTACCAAACCGAGACATTTATAATAAAAAAAATAATAATTCCCCAAAGTCTTTTTACCCAGAATACGCTACAAAGGTGAAATGTTGAGTAACAACAGTATTTTTCCTTGCATTTCTTTGAAGTAAACTACAAGAATATGCATGGATCCACAAACGTCTTACCACCTAGCATTCCCCAACTTGTCCTGATAAAAACGCTATCCCACTCATGTGCCTGGGCCTAGTGCCCGTGACAGGAATGGATCACACAAGGGTCAATGGTAGTCCTTGCATGAGGGCTACTGTTGACCCTTGAATGATCCATTCCTGCCACGGTCACTAGGCACAGGCGCACACAGGTGGGATTGTGTGTTTCTCAGGCCAAGTGGGGAAACACTGGGTGGTAAGAATTTTGTGGATCCCTGCACACTTCTGTAGTTTATGTGACGAAAAACCAAGGAAAAATTGTTTAAAACAAATGTCTGGGTTTCCCTATATGGCCAACGAGCCCAGGACCAAAGACACAGGTGATTGTCTTACAAAACCAGACTTTTGTGATGGGTAATTTTGAAGTCTCCACAATACGTTTTGGGCCCTTCCTTGTTGCGGTCACTTGCCCACCCACACAAGTGAGGCAACGTTTTTCTCTGGAGGTTTAGGGGAACTCTAGGTGGTAGGAAATGTGTGGCTGCCTGAAGATTTCAGGACTTTCCCTTATGGAAAATGTGTTTTTTAAGCAAAGTTTATGATTTCAAGGGGATTCTGGGTGAAGGAAAACTGGTGAGAGCCACACAAGCCCTACACCCTTGGTCTCCCATGGTACTAGCATGTTAAAATGAATCCACCACTCACACTGGTTGGTTTTAGCACTTTCAGAAATTATGGTTTCAAAGCATGAATACTTATCTGTGTATCTGAATATTGAAATCAAGCTTTCTGAAGGTGAGCCATAAAGCCACTTCACAATACCCACCGTTTTATGGTCCATTTACACGGCATTCACGCACTACACACAACACTTTCATACCGCTGGCCACGGGCCCAATCCAACCAATCACTGCACTCACATCAATTTACTGCCACCAGACAAGGGCCCATCACATTCATACGCCACAGGACGGAATACAGTTGACTACATTTACCACCAGTCAAGTAACCGCCTCCTTCTTCCTGAACATTACCGAAGGCATGTGTAAGGAACCTTGACTAATCGCTCCCATGACAGCCACATGAGGCTCAGGAAGACATGTTTTTCATGCTCCTTTAGCGCATTCACTCTGCAACTCCTTCCAGTTTGTAGATGCAAGTTGGCGGTTTCAGAGTATTCCTTGTAAGGCCTATGCCTTGAAAAGATCTACCTTTGAAATTAAAGCAGACATGCTGGAGAATTTTCAGGAAGTTCTCTAAAGAGAACGTCATAAACTATGAATCAGGGTAGTGTTTGACACACAGGGTAGTTCGTGAGAATGTAGCATATGTCCCAGCCACCGTTATGTGCAGTGCTGTGACTGTAGTGCACTTATCATACAGCAAATTGAACATCTACTAAGTTCTGATGGAGGATGAACATGGCAGGCAGGCCAAACACTGACCTATATGTGTCATTGTCCTTCAGTGCCAGCTTGGCGACAATGGGTTTGAATCCATAGGTGTAGATGATGTGCATATGTACTACCTTTACTATCTGCCTCCTACCTGTGCAATATCCCTGGTGAAGCACACCTACCTTTTTCTTATTCATGTCTTGTGCCTCATCAGAGTCCTGACTAATCCTAAGTAATTGCCAAGTGAACCTATACTAATGCCTTCAACCATTAGCTACTTGAAGCTCAAGAAAACATGTCTTTCATGCACCATCAGCGCACTTGCTGCGCTAAATCCAACTCCTTCCAGCTCGTGGATGCAAGTTGGGGGTGTCCGCGTATGCTTTGCAAGGCCCATTCCTCGAACTGAGCGAGCATATCTACAGTTGAAACTAAGACAGACAGGATGGTGAATACTACCTAAGTTCTCTAAAGTAAAAAGTCAAGCAAATATCCTGTGGGACTAATTAACCAACATTTCTACTTTTGCTTTGAAAGTGAAGCTACGAATAGAGTTTGCACACTTTAAAACAAGTAGAAATGTTGGTGAATATGTCCCACAGGACATTTGTTTGAGTTATTATATTACTCTTGTTCTCTGCAATCATGGTGGTCCTTGTTTAGCATACACATGATCCCCAAAAAGCACTTCAAAATTCAGTCACTCTCAAAAATTTTCCACACCGGGTACTGCATGACAATGTGGCATATGTTCTGTCCACAAGTATGTGCAGTATGGGCACTATAATGAACATTAATTGAACAGGACACCTGCCACGTTTCTGTCAAGCGGGCCATAAGAAAGTCTATGATTTCCTGGAGTAGATGAACTAAAATTCTGTGGCTGCTTGCCTAACAAAGCAGTGGCCCATGGACGTTCAGTATCAATGCACAGCCACTGAAAGGTTTACCCAACGTCCGCTCCACCTCAGTCGATTTCCCAGAACTTTGCTTTAGTATGATGCAACGTAAAACAAGTAGGTAAACAGAGGCCTGGCTATGACATGGATGATCCTTTTGGAGTGTTTTAGGAATGGGATCAGCAAAGTGTCGCTCCTGCAGCCTTGCCACATCCGCTAGAACATACGAAATGGAGGCTGCAGCTTCTGTAGCATCAGTGAGGCTTTCAGTTGCAGACAACTGCACAGACTTGATTCTTCCTGTGGTTGTCTGACAATAAACAACGTACGCATTGTATGTAGCCATCTGGATCAGGTGGGTAAACAGTTTCTTGTACCAAGTGTGAGTTTTACGATGCGCATTGTATGGTTGAAGAACCTGGTCGTTCTGGTCTACTCCGCCCATTTTCTTATTGTAATCAAGTATACAGATGGGCTAGTGGACTGTTGCTATCTGACCGCAAACCGTTATGGTGGAAGTGCTCTCATCATGAATTGTAGTGAGCACCTATCCAAGAACTTGACTGCGAGCAGGTCATTGGAACACAATTCAGTACTCTAGAATTTCTGGAGCTTCATGCAAACAAGCTTCTGCGAAAATTCTTTGCAGTTACAACCTACAGGGTTTAGTGTGGAGTCCTTCCCTGTATACACTCTCAAGCTGTACACATAGCCAGAAGAGCTCTCACAGCGTGTACAGCTTGATGCTATAGCGAGCTCTTTCGCTCCCAATATACTGTCTGAAGAGCAGCCGCCCTTTGTACAGGATCAAGGACTCTTCGACTGCTATATTCTTTCCAGTAGTATAGGTCTCTGGAAACCTGGCAGACAAATGTTCCACGACAGGCCAAACTTTCAACAACCTGTCTTGGTGTGGATGGTCCCAGGGCAATGCAGCACAATTGTCATTGAAATGCAGCATGTGCTGCCCAAGCAAAAACGATCTCTGCTCATGCACGGTGTGAAGATGGGGGGGAGGGGTTACTCAAACCCTGCGAGTCATCCAGTAGGACTGCAAGGTGGGTTTCTGCACTAACCCCACTTTGAGCGTAAAGCCCAAAAATATCTTCAAGTCTGCCAGCGAAGTGGAAGTCCACTGGCGTGCCCTAGAACTGGGCCCTAGAGTGCCTCCATGCTCGCTCAGAAATTGTTCTGCACGGAAATTTGTTTGCTGCACAATTTGCTGAAGGAAGTCAACATCCAGAAAAAGATGGATGTAGTCGACTGGCAAAAAGTTGGCCGTATCGACTTTACATCCAACCTCACCAGTAAAAGGTGGAATTTGGGGCTGAACTAAATTGGGGGGGGGGGCTTCCAAGAGAGCACTCTGTCTCTGCTTGCCGCTGCACGCACCTGCTCTCTGGGTTGGGCTAACCCACTGTTTTCCCGCTGCACAGACTGTGCTTGCAAAGGGACAGCATGACTGTCCTTACCGTCTCCCTCAATCACTGGAAGAGGTTTTGCCGGATGGGACTATGTCAACTGAAAAATCACTCCCAGATTGTGCTCCATTGTCCTTTCCCTCAGATGCTGTCTCAGTATCTGATGTCTCTGTCTCTGAGACTGCCTCATAGCTGTCTGTCATAACCCGATTTCCGGCTTCAGCAGCAGTCATCCAACGAGACTCCATCTCTGCTACTGGCTAAGCTGTCTCTCTAAAACACTAGCCTACGTAGAAGACAGGTGTCAGCAAAATTGCTGGTTTGTGTGTTAGTTTGTGTGATGTGTGCAACAATAAATGTCAGTCACCTTACCTTTGCTTCTTCCTTCAATCAGCAGGTTCTCTCAAGACACTGGCAAAAAACACACTATTATTTTATCTTGCCACATTCCCATCATCACAGCCTCTTGTGCTAGTGGCGCCCAGTGCGACAATCATTTTTGGCACGCCTGTCCCATGACCACCTCCTTGTATTCCCACACTACCACCCAGCAAAAGTGCCCTTCGTCTCTTCATAGCCCCCCTCTCACATACATTTAGTTTGTTTTAAAGCACAGGTAATGGCTGGCTTTACTAATCCACTCCGCTATTCACATAAAATGCAGCTGTGTTCTTTGCAGGAGGCATATAAACCTTCTGCGCTACTTTCTGGCGTCAAAACTTCCACTAGACAAAAGTCTGATCTCTTTCTCTAGCAGCAACATAATCACAAGAGTAATCTTGACATTTTTATTGCTGCCTGAAAGCGGTCTATGCCTGAAAAAAAAAAATATATATATATATATACACACACACGCCATGAAGGCATCGATGGAAAGGGGAGACTCTCTCCTTCTTTATTTCGATGCCTCCCTGGGATCTGGGAAGGCCGTTCTAGCACCCTCCCTCCCCCCCACACCAGAGTGGGGAGAGGACGCCATTTACTGGATCCTATATTTTTGCTGACTTTTATACTCTGTACACTTTAACCCTGCAAACCAGTAGTAAAGTGCCTGTGCTCCCTCTCTAAACGTGACTTGACTTCGCATATTCCTAATTGCTATATTTAATGTGCCTTTAAGTCCCTAGTGTATGATAAAAAGTGTATCAGAGCCTAGAATTTGAATGCTACTGGTGCTAAAGAATTCTGCTTTTGTCCTACCAGGCATCTGTCTGTGGGTTTGTTAGGGGTACAGATGAAGTTTAGCGTTGGATGTACTAGGATTACCATATCACACTCCCCACACACAGGCAGAAACCAAGTTGACCGAAGACATCAGCCATCTGGAAAGTTCCCAACATGGGCAGGGTTGTCCCTAGGAACTTTACTGCATTGGTTATGGTGTACCCAGGGGTCATTCCCACCCATTAGCTTGTGCCAGGCATAAATGTGGCCCCTCCAGGCACCCACTTCAGAGCAGTGCGAGACCTGAAGAAAAAAAGAGAAAGATTGGACGTGCTGCCTGTGCCCTGAGAGGATACCTTAAGGACTGGCTCTGTTCCCTGTTATACCCAGGACAAAAAAGTTGGCTCCAAGGGTTATGAGGCTGACCTCCTCTTCAAGCCACAGGCATATAGCAAGCTACAAGAGTCCTTTCCTGCACCTTCCCAGCTGACCAGTGGCAACTGGACCTGGACCGGACCCTGCTGTTGGCCTGTGCTTGCTGCACTGTGGTTTCGAAGTGCCTCTTAGTGTTCCCCTGGTGGCCCGAGGGTGGTTAGAACTGTGCTGCTGTGGTGGATTGGGACTTAAAGGACTGTCAGAAGGTAAAATGTTTGACCAGGAGGAACCTGGTTGGTTTATCCAACCTGCACTCAATCGGGCCAGCTTCAAATTGCAGCTAGGTCCCGATCAACTGCGACCATTGAATATCATTGGCACATTGTGCTTCTTGGTGCTATTCGTACTTGAAACTTAGTCATATCTCTGTTTCAATTTAGTGGATGTTTGTCATTTTTGTGTCATTTTTCTTATTCAATTGTACTCTTTTTTCATATTCATTTTGGGATTTGTGATTTGACTTTTTGACTTTATTGTTGTTTTGGTACTTATAAATACTTTACACACTGTCCCAAGGTAAGCTGTTTTCTCTGTGTGATAGCCTCCACTGCTTTGAGCTCATTTAAATTTAGTGACTTTGAAGCTTCACTCGGACAAAGGTTGTAATTATTCATTGAGGTGTATAGTCGCCCATCCCAACTAATAATCCAATTTCCCACACAGAAAAAATGCATAGGATGAGCTTCTCACACAAGGCATGGAACAAACTGGTATTTACATTACTTGTATAGTGTTGAAAATATTAGAATGTGGCTTTGCTTCAAACAAATATTTCACTCTTAAACTTGACTTGCCCTTTATCCAATGTCTGGTTCTTCAGTCATTTTTGTATTACTAACTGTATTCTGGTAAAAATGTCCTGAATGAACACAAAAAACAAGAGTAGACCTCTGCTTTTGCTTTTCTGCTTATAATTGACTGTTTGGTGTCTAATGAAGAATTCTGTCTCCACACTGGCAAACAAGAAAGGTCGAAAATCTATGGGAAAATGTTACAACTATAATTCTTCAATATGGCTCTCACCAGCTGGTGTTTGCTGATATACCAGTCTGCCTGTTGTTTTTTAACTCAGTTTGCCCAAGCCTGCTTTGCTTCAAGTTTGACATGCTCTGGGAAAGTTTTTTCGTGACTGATTGTGCCTGTTTGATTCCCAGTGCAGACAAAGACTGCACCTGTTCAGAGACTAAATATACTGTTGTCCTTATGGAGTCTGTCCTTCCTTTACTGGAAGCAGATGACCTGCGGCAAGGATCTAGCGATTATTATATTTTTTTCCTCTTCTCTCTTTTCAGGCAGAGTTGTTCATATCCAGTCCCTGGGAAGTTGTTGTCAGCCTTCACAGGGCTGGCTTAGTTGTGGCAAGTATTCTCTCAACAGCTTTGTAGTGTACTTTAGTGTGAAGACGTCTTCTTTCAGGTTCTTTCCTGTTCTTTCCTATCCATTATTTAGCGGTTTGCTTGCATGTACCTCTCCAACCAGGTATGATTATGCTGGTACTGACTGTACTACTAGTTGCTACCAGTCGAGATCTAAAGTAAAAAAAGCTTTTTCATTGTGATGTAGAAATTGGCCTCCCCTGAGCAAACAACAGGCCCATCTGATGGCTGCACACAAAAACCTTATTTCTGGCCATAGAAGGTGTAGTTTAGTTTATCCATCCTCACCTATTCAGTGCTAGGTGATGCACTCGCCTTATCTGTCTACTTTCCAGACATGGCCCTCCATCATTTGTCTGGGGATGGCGAGCCTATTAACAAGCACTGTTAAAGCATTTGTTTTCCTCTTGATTAAAGTCTTTTCACTTCTACTGATTGGCTGCTCGTGAAACCTGGAATTTGCCCTTCTCACTTTCCTGATGAATTTCACTGTGACAAAGTAAACGGGCATGATGATAACCATCACCATTTATTTTCAGTGTTCGAGTGCTATTAATGCATGCACTGAGTACTAGGAGTCCTCCCTCAAAGTTCTTTATAGTTGCATTGTACACATTGAGCACTCTATCAGGGCAGGGATTTTTATAATCTAACTGTATAGATAGATTCCAAGTCTTGTACTTAGCTTCTTCCAGGATCCGTCTTGAAGTGCATAGTAATTCCTGGAGCTCTCATTCTTTACAGCTCTACCAGCGGGTACTAGCTAATCTGAAGCCTTGATACCATGCCACAACACTTTGCTGGTTCTTGGTTTAAATAGGGTGCAGTGTCCCAAAGATGGCTATCAAGTTTCTTTAAGATTATGTAATCTTGTTAAAATTAATCTGAAATTTCATAATGCAGAAAAAACAGTGAATTTAGCTGAAGTGCCCTCTGATGTTTATAGGCTCCTGTGAAAATGATGGTTTAACAAAATGGCTGCACACCTCCTGTTAGATCACATCATTGTGCTAGATTTGAACTTAAATATCTTAACGTGATAAAAACCACAAGCATAGAATCGTTTGAAGAATGTGGTGCACTGAAAGGAGATGTATAGTAAAAAGTAATTTATACTTATACAAACCGTCCTTCCTTTGCCAAACAAAAATAACATTTCTTCTTATCAGGGCATCCAATTATCAAATGGAACATGTTTCACAAAGTTCTGACCAGCTGAGTGTGACACTTATCTTTTTACTTAACTCTGTGTTATTTTTGTGCCTGCCAGGAGATGGAACGGTATTTATTTAGCTTTATATACGTATCAAAGGTTCATCTTGCCCTTTCTGAAGATGTCAGTAGACCAGGCTTCTCTGGGTATTGAGTTTGCCATTAAACTGTTGGGTTCATTGCCCAGCAAGGTCTATGAATTTACCCAACCCTCAATTTCTGTCTCGTAGCAGGTATAAAGATACAATCATTTTGAATATTGATTTTAACAAGTGTCCAATATCCAGTACCAGCTAGAAACATGGAAAATAGAGCAATGACTCAGACGCAAACCCCGAGAATCCTGTAAATAGTTAGGACAGTCTTCCAACCATACTTCAACTTGCCCAAGGAAATAAGATAGACTTGAAAGCAAATACTTATGTGGTAAGTAATGTTGGAAATTGAGTTTCACAGGTAAATATATTTTCCCACTAAATAGTTGACAAAAAAATAATCTGAGTTTTATTTTTTGGGCAATATTCAAGCAACACTTTCCATAGTATTTGAACCAGGTTTGGCCCCTCCATTATGGCGAAGGAGCGCCGCCCCCCTTCTGAAAGGAGGAAGCAGAAAAATAAAAGCATTTTTATTATAATTTGACTTTTCCGGTAAGGTAGGGCGAGGCGGGGTCAGCATTCTCCGCATTACAAGTGGTGGGGAGAAGGAGTGCTAGTTGGACTCCAGGGGCACATGTCGGTTTAGCCGGCTGTCTAAGGCCAGCCAAACTGACATGCGCACTTAGAACTTTCCATCCTACTGTGTTTAACAGGCGGGTGGAGACCAAGTGCAGATTCCCAATCCCTCCCTGAGTGGCATTTTAGCCCGCTCAGGCCATTCCCGGCCCATACTGTGTCTGGATAGGGTGTAGGGGGGATAAGGCAGAAGCACTGAGGTGAGGTGGCGTGGTGTGGCAGGAAAGTGTTATTTTTAAATTAAAAAAAATAATTATTGTCCCCATCCCCCCTCCCCTACGTGCTGCCCCACCAGCTGCCCCTGATTTTAGCCCCAGCTTTTCTCTGGCAGTTTCCTTAAGTGTCACATATGACAGTCATCCCAGTTCAAAGTGGTATTTAAGTTCAAAGAGCCATAATTATGTACATTCCCAAAAAAGGTCAAAGATTAATTTTTGGGTCCTATCTACTCCTTAGGAAAACTTTTTGGTAGTAAAATAAACTTTTTAAACAGATCCGAGCTTGAACCAAGGAGTTCGGGAGCCCAAATATTCTCAATCAGTGGAGAATTGTGCCTATTCCATCTGTTTTGAAAGCTCAGCAGGAAAGGTTCATTCCCTTAGACCAGTGCTGGTCTGGCATTAATTTTGCTTTGATTATGACCAGCATTGGAGAAAGAGTGTGTTGTAATTTCAGGTGAAGTCCTCTATGTGCTAATGTAAGGGATGTTGCCTTGGTTATAAAACTGAATGGCATCAGTCTGGCCTTATTGTGCAAACTAATTTAAACTTAGGCATTCACAAATGCTGTTTATATGTGCTCTGTGCACAAATGCCATTTATTATATTAAACCCAGTTCTCTTTGTTTTACCAGTGCAATGACAAAAAGTAGCTAAATAAATATTACTGTCTGTATGGAATTCATGTTAGAGATAAATAAATGAATTTGACAAACAGCATGATGCTCCAGGGTACTTTTCTGATAGAAAGTAGTCCAGTATGTATTCAGAAGGAAGCACGTCCTGGAAGTTAGAACAATGCACCAAATAGTTTATAGCATGATGTGAGAGTGATACTCCTGCATGAAGGCACTCTATGTAGATTTGAAGGAACGTATGACAGTACGTCTTGCAGAGAGATGTGCTGCCAATTGAGGCCTAATGATAGTTGGCATTTAGCTGGTCTATTCTTCGAGCCAGAATCCCGAACAATTATACCATGTCCTCCTTTCCACCTACTTATTATTAAAAAACAAAAAAAAAATCATCTTCCATCTGGCCTCCTCTGCTAACATCCCAAAATATATTTATTTTGCATTAAATATGTTCAAGACCTGCTTGTTAACTTCATTAGAGTTCTCAGTAGCTTATAATAATTTGCACAAAACGGTGCTTGTCCCTTCATGATTCTTTGATCTGCTAATTGAAGTACCACAAAAAGACGGGATCTCTTCTTTAGGGAGAGCGACCTTACTTTGGCTTGTTGATAACCCAAGTCATCCATGTGAAAGCAGAACAACTTGGTGCTAAAAGGTGCCCCTGCTTCAAACCTAAGTTTCAGACTGACCCAGGTGTTATTGTTTAATCATCAAATGACTTATTAAAAATAAGAGATTAGGCAAATTAATTGCTCTTGCCACAGTAAGGTCTTCTTTGTCGTGTACAGGGTCAAAGCTAGAGTGACTTGTAGTGTCATGAACCTTTGTGTGCTAGGGCCCTTGCAGGTTTAGGCAGACTCAAAAAGGATTTGCATAACTTGTTGGGAGTTGTTAAGGTGTAGTTATCAATGGTTATGATGTCATCCGTGAATAGTGTGTGATCGAATGCAGAGGAATAAAGATGTCAGATAATGACCTCCACATATGGCGTGGTCATTTACATGCTCCCGGGCTAGTGAGGACACTTCAACTACCAATGGGTAGGATCTCTGTGTCCCAAATTTACGAGACTGCTCTTCCTGAGAGTTTTCAATGTTACAGCAAACTGTTTGTGCATGCCACATGCACTAAATCGAAGAGAAGCAATTCGAAGTTGGTGTGTGTGAAGTCGAAGCTTCACTCTAACCCATGTACAGCCCTCAAAGAAGTAGAAGGCCCTGTGAAAATCCCACCAGAATTCGTTGGGAAGTCTGAAAGGAGAAATACTGTAGTGCCATAACACAGAGACTTCATTGATACAAAAGGAATATCTAAACACAGTGACAACCAGGTAGGATGCATCAAAACTAAATGCAACAATGATCAAATACGAGAAAAGGAATCGTTACTCACCGTCAAGAAAGAAAATGACGATCTACAACCTTCGATTGGGCATGATGACCAAGGTGCGAGCCACAGCCAATGCTTGCAGAGGTTACGCATCCTGGTGAACAGCGGCCATTATCTGAACAGCATATGCTCTCAAGGGTGATAGAAAAGAGCACTAAGTAAGGTGCAGCTGTCTTTCTGAAACCACCACCGCCATTCAACACCAATAACAAGCAAAATATTGGTGCCAGATTGATGGCTCGAGATGTTTGATGACTTCATAAATGCCCTTGTAGACGATAAGAAAATCATTGAGCATTTAAAGAACTTTACCGGTAAACTGAGTAAAAGAAATAATGAAGAAAATCTCACAGACTGATGCAATATCATGCTATCTGATGAAAGAAGCCTTGGGCTCCAAAGTCAATCCAATGCCGAATGTCAACTTTGAAAGGTACATTTTTAATCAAGTGGGACCGAAAGCTGGTGAAACGATGGATGAGTTTGTTGAAAGACTTGATGTATTGCAAGTTTAGTAAAATTAGTGATGAAGTAGCCATACCCGTCAGAGCCATCAATGACTTTCTTTCAGAAGACGCATGTTGAGAGCGACACTCAGGCCCTCATTACGACTTTGGTGGTCAATTCCATTGACCGCCAAAGCCGAACCCGCCATTCGACCGCCAAATTACGAGTGGTGGCTGCTCACCGCCATTTTTGAGGCGGAGAGCAGTCATCATTCATTCTGACAGTCGGCGGTGCAGAGGCTGTTCCCTTGCCAGCACCGCCACGCCAGCATGACTCTGCCCTCTGTATTAAAAGCCGTAATAGGGCTTGGCGATGTCCTGCTGATGTGGTGGTGGCGGAGAGGGAAGTCCGCCAGGACCCATCCCCTCCCGGACATCGTCCTCGATGGAAGAGGTAAGTGGGAGTCCGAAAGGGGGGGGGGGGGGAGTAGGGGGTCTGTGGTGTGTTTGGCTGAGTGTGTTTGCGGATGGGGTGCTGAATGCGTACGTGTCTGCGAGTGTATGTGTGTGCGCGTCTGGATGAATGCGAGTGAGTGGATGTGTCTGAGTGCATGTATGCGTATGCTGAATAGTTGTATATGTGCATGTGTGCATGAAGGAGTGGGGGGGGAGAGTGCCTGTGAGTGTATGGACGGGTGAGGGTGACTGTGTGTATGTGTGTTGACGTGTGTACCGGCGACAGGAATGAAGATTCCTTTCGCCGGGTGCATGACCGCCAGGCTTTTGGTGCTGAGGTGACCACCACAGAAAGCCTGGTGGTGTGCAACCTCGTAATCCGGACGGCAGCCTGCGGCCTACTGCCGGATCGGAGGTCGTCCCCTCCGGCCACGCGGTGCAACTGTACCGGTGGGCCAGGCGGAGTTTTGGAGGTTTGGCTTCAGCCAAACCCCACAGCTCGTAATACGGCGGTCTTCACTGACAGCTCTGCGATGGTGAGACCGACACGGCGAGTCTGGTGGTCCCAAGAACACTAGACTCGCAATGAGGGCCCAAGTTTAGAGAAAATATTATTGGTTGCAAGAGCGGATGAAAGAATAGATCAACAAGATGGTGATATGGAATCAGGAGCAGCGAAAAATGAATTTGCGTTGGTCATGAAAACCAAGTACAACGTAGATGCACACCATTCAATCTCTTCAACAAAGAAAAAGTTGTGTTTTTCGATGTGGGTTTTCATTTCCCCATGATGGCAGATGTCTTGTCATGGGACAGATGTATAGAGATTGCAGGAAAGAAAACCACTTCAGAACAGTTTGCAAAACGAAAGGAAAAACAAATATGTCACAGCAAGAAAAAACAAATGGATGCAAGCAGGATACCAAAAGCTTTTTAGACATGCCCATAAGGCCAAACGGCAGTAGCAGTTCAGACAACGTGACAAAGTCGATCGTCATCAAGCTCATCCTACACATGCTCTACAATGGCATTATCAAGCTCCAGTGAAGATGATGTATGTACCATGATGTTGTTGACCAAGAAACGACATGCGCATGATGGTTGGCTGCTTGCAAGGAAGAACAACAGACAAAGGCAAACAATTAAACGAAACAACTGAACCCATTTGGACACTCCCCCTAGACTATAGTAAAAGTCAATGGTTGCCCCATCACCTTTATCATAGACAGTGATGCATTAATCAACATTGTCGGTCGACAAGTTCAAGAGACTGTATCCTGTGCCATGACTCAACCCGCCAGACCCAAAGGTATACATGTGGGTTGCCTCCAAACCGTTCAAGAGTCATCGGTCATTCATAGCAACAGTGCGACATAAAGCAGGATCAGTACAAGCACCAATTCATGTTCTTTCAATAAGCTTTGTCTAGTGCATGCCTACTCAGTTTTGCCACTGCTGCTGGCATGGGACTGCCCTGTCTTAATTACAACCTTCACATTCAATCTGAAATTGTAAGTCAGTTTCATGGCCCTGAAGAGCTCAAGACCATGAAAGTGCGACTTTATTGAGGACATTCACTTTCAAGAAGCTGTTGAGAAAGAACTAAAAGCGCTATTGAAGCTTGACATCATTGAGCGCTCCACCGGTCCTACGCCATTGGTTTCACCCATAGTGGTAGTGCGAAAAAGGGACAATACTTTGTTGACCTGGTTCATAACAACACAGATGCACACCAGGCCAACAAAGTATTCGAGAGAGAACGACATACTGGTCCACACTTAGCAGACATAATCATGCAGCTGAATGGAGCCAAAGTCTTCTCCTGACATGAGCTATCATCAACTCGAGTTGGAAGAAAACTGCAGGTACAGCACTACTTTTTCAACTCATGGTGGTTTGTTCAGATACAAAAAGTAGAGTTTTGGGTTGTCATCAGCTGCTGAAATATTTCAGTATGTTACAGGTCGAATAGGTCAACCTGTCACGCATTATTTTAATAACAGGGATGGCATACTAGTATTTAGAGCAACGCAAGAGGAGCATGACAAGGCTCTTGCACAATTGTGCCAGTTGCTTGCTGATGCAGATCTCACTCCGAACGTGGCAAAGTGTGAGTTTCAGAAAACCAAACCTAAATTTGTTGGCCACATAGTCTCTGATGGAGTAATGACTCCTAACCCAGATCAAGGGCAAGCGCTGTCAGTTACTTGCCCCCAACAAGATATCACCATGGTGTGATCTTAATTGAGCATGGCCAGTTATTGCTCAAGGTACATTTGTGACTTTGCTACAGTGAGTGCCCCGTTAAAAGACTTGACAAAACAAAATGCTCCTTTTCAGTGGTCTCCTGAATGCGATCAAAGCTTCAGAAGAATAAAAAACGTGATTGAAAATACCACAGAAATGGCCTATTTTGACCCCAGGTTACATACTGAGGTCACAGTAGGATGCAACCCCGGTGGGGCTGGGGACAATCCCTTCTCAACATAATGTTCAGCTGAATGCTCAGACACGCATCGTAGCCTATGCCAGTCGAAGCCTGTCTGACATGGAATGTGCCTATTCTCAGCCAGAAAGGCTGGCTGTGGTGCGGCCCTGTGATCATTTTCATGTGTTTCTATACAGAAAGCGTTGCACTATCAGTACTGACCACCAACCACTGCTCACTATTTTTGGAAAACCAAAAGCCTAGATGCCCCCTCGCATCGAGAGGTAGGGGTTGTGACTGCAAGAGTACAATTATGCAATTATATACAAACCGGGTAAAGGTCAGAACCCTGCCTATTACTTTTCACGAGTACCACTACATTGTCTCATTTGCTACATCTTAAACAGTTGAGCAGTACATTAACTTCATTGTGAGGTCAAGTACGCCAGCAGTCCTATCCATTGAACAGATTAATGCTGCCACTAATGCCAATAAAAACATGCTTGTCCTTAAATACATAATTTCACCTCTGCAAATGTTTACAGGCATAATTGCGAGGTTTGTGCTAAAGCATTATCCTAGTAATTGGAACTGTGGCAAGTGGTTCCCAACCTTTTGACTTCTGTGGACCCCCACTTTATCAGTATTGGAACCCAGGGACCGAAACACACACAGACACACAGACACACAGACACACAGACACACAGACACACCTCTGAAGGCTGGGGACCTAACCTGTTAATATTATTACATTTTCTAAGCAGTCGTAGACCCCCTGAGAATGCTTTGCGGTCCCCTAGGGTTCCCCAGACCACAGGTTGGGAACCATTGGTCTAGACAGTTACAGCGCACCAAATAAATTATGCAGCACAGAAAGTGTCTATAATAGTTGGGTGAGTCCACTCATTTTAGGTTTTACACGTTGTTCAGTTAAAAGAAATAAATAATATTTTGTGAAAATCTCAACTTTTTGCAGCTTTTGGACACCTCTTCATTGGGAATGCAGTGTATAATTATTGTCAATATTTTTCTGCATTGTCGGTTAAGCTATCATTTGCTGAGTAGCATATTCCTGTGGCAATAAGTGTGGTTCATTGGGCCATGTATTCAGACTATAAAAACCTTACACTGATAATTACTCCGATATGGCTCTTAAATGGTAAATAAAACCATTCAAAGTAAAGGGTAGGTTGATGTGATAGTTAATGACAGATATCCTGTAAAGGAGCTGTGTACTGCTGTTCAGTTCTTTTTGGCTGGGGATATGCAGATGGAGGGAGGACCATTTAGAGCTCATAATGGGTAGGCAAAGGAAAGGATGTTTAAGAATGAGAATGGAATGCTGCTGTGAAAAGGTATGGTTTGGTCTCCTTTTTGAGTTCTCACCTACCTAAGTGGCTCCTCTCTTGTGAATCTGCTTGTTTACAATGCAGGACTTCAGAAATCATTTTCGCAAAATACTTGTACCCATTGACATATACGTTATAGTACGGTGGGGTCAACAGAGCTGCCATCTATAACCTTTTAAAAAAGATTATTGCTTTTTTATTTTTAAGAAGACTATGGGGGTTATTCTAACTTTGGAGGAGTGTTAATCCGTCCCAAAAGTGACGGATATACCACCAGCCGTATTACGAGTTCCATAGGATATAATGGACTCGTAATACGGCTGGTGGTAAATCCGTCACTTTTCCGTCACTTTTGGGACGGATTAACACCTCCTCCAAAGTTAGAATAACCCCCTATATGCCTTCATTAAATATTAGTTCCTTTGGTATTTTTCATCGACACCATGTTTTCCTTCCTTGATCGATTGTTTAATGACATGCATTTGAGGCCTTTGATTTAAAAAAATAAATAATAAAAAATAATACATAAATGTAATTCACTGATGGTGTTCAGTTTGCATGCTAACATGAGTATTTTAGCATGTTAATCTTTTTATCTCATTATTTAATAATGCAAAATGTGCAACCTTTGTCTTTCTACCATTTCCCTTTTCAGGTTTTTAGATTATTTAACAATTGTTTTAATATGAAATCTGGTGTTAAATGATGCATACTTTTACTTGTTGTTGAAATTCTGTTATATCCTATGTTAAATGTGTGTAAAATGTTAGTTGCTGGATTTAGTCTTAAATTTGTTGTGCTGGCAAAAAGGACAATGTTGCTACGTCACAGTCCTTTTCACGTGTCAATTGTCATTTTACAAATCTATGTTTATGTGTAATTTTCTCTCTTTTTGTTTAAATGCTTCCCCAGCAAGGACAAGTTTGGAAGGTTTGCAAAGATTTTGCCTTCCCCCTTCCCGCTTGCCCTTTTTCACATCACATTCATACTCCATGGCTCCTACCTCAATATTTCACAACACTGCCATAGAAATTGATGTCAAAGCTAAGTACAAGTCTAGAGTCCCTATAAGTTCCTCAGCTACTCTTAATTGGATGACCATGGTATGCGATTTATACATTTGTGTGAATCACAGGTTTCTTTCAGGACAGTTAGAGTTCTATAACCCTTTAAATATATCGCTCAACCCATTTAAGGACTACATAGAAAGCATTCAAATACTTTTTAGTTTAAAGAAATCCTGCATTGAAAACATTTGCAACCATTATTTTCATTGGAGGTGTTTTGTCAGCTATTGCACGCACTGCTTTTTTGAGAGATTGCTTCAGCTGTAGTCAAAAACACAGCAGAAATAAGCTCAGTGAACACCACAGTGAGCCGGAAAATTGTTTACCTAATATCAGCTGCATAGTTACACTTGCCTTGGCACATTTGCATGCGTGCAGTGATTACTGCTTTGAATGTTTTTTAGCTTCTGCCTTACCCTTCATATTGTTGGATTTATTGTTTGTCGAGACATGGAATTGTGATCAAGGAGACTTGGATTATGCAAATGTAGTATTTCCCTCATTGCCTTTGTACTCTATGAATACTTGGGTTACAAATGTTTTCACTCAAGGCCGTCTACACTGTCACCCTTTGCATACATAAAATTTTATTTTCCCTTCACTTATCCCCATTATGTCATCTCACACAAAAAAGCAATTTAACTTTAGTTTATTGCAGTTTTAAAGACAATTATATTTTCAATGTTTGCTTTCCTTTGTTTTTTTAGGCATGTGGCGATCCCAAAGCAAAGCCATCCTATCTCATTGACAAAAATCTGGAATCTGCTGTGAAATTTATTGTTCGGAAGTTTCCTGCTGTTGAAACACGAAACAACAATGTAAGTAGACAGTCACCTAAGCAATTCGCGGCTGAGATTGGTTGAGCTGACACAAAATAGAAGGTAGTGATTGTACCTCTTTTGGGAAGCATGTGCGAGTCCTTTAATTGATTAGCTCATAGCCTTGTCTTGAAGAATGTGACACACTAAATATACATTTTGATATCCGTAAAAATAATTTTCTCTCTTTATTGTCTGGGCTATTGTTTAACTATACAGACTTCAAACCATAAGTGTTTAAAGTTTGTGTTGCATTTTATGATGGATTTCCATAATTTTAGTCAATGTGAGAGTCAGCTTGATTTTGTATCTGTCAGTTGAAAAATTACTGTTCCACATGACATGATGGTTACAGGTTTAATACGTGTGCAGAGTGTCTCCCTGTTAAAATGTTAACTTCACCACATATTGGAAATGCAGATCTTCATCCACAATTTATCAAACTATTAAGTGTTAAACATTTAACCTTTAGTATTCAGGAAAGCATGTTATATATTACCCACATTTACATTCAGAATGGGTTATTTTCGATTCTGTTGCAATTGTTGTTTATGAATTAATACTGTAGTCCTGTGATGTTCTTTGTAGCTGGTTACTGATAATGGCTGGTATTTTTGATTGATATCATCTCATTTTAATGGAGTGTTTAACTCCTATCTTGATTGTGACGGCATGGTTTACCATTAAGATGGTAACTTGCACCTTTAACCTCTGTCAGGTGCCTCACTTTTTTTTTTTACTGAAAAAACAGCCAGACCCACCGGTATTTGTTTGAAAGCAGTTTACTTATGGTTGGTGGAGACTGTATTGACTATTCTCCTTTTAAATGTTTTGAATCTTTTTAAAATAATCTTACCTGAATAGTGGTTTAACCTTTTGTACTGCTCATCTTAAATTCTTCCCATTGTTAGTGGTAAGAAGAAGCCACATTTGCAGTTGGTTTCCCTGACTGTTATGTTACCATTATTTTTGTAACCCACTTTTAACATTTGTTTGCCCTTTAGCATTTTCAGACTCCGTTTTTTTGCCTATAGTCAAGTATGTTGTTGCAGTGTTTGCATTGCGAAAAACTGTCCATTATGTAAATTATTTAGTATCGATTTGTATTTGGTTGAGAAGGCGGTGTACAGTCTTGTCAGGCAACTTTGCAGATTTTTAGAGGCATAATTGCGAGAAGGTTTGTGCTAAAGCATTATACTAGTAATTGGGACTGTAGCAATGTTAAGGTGGTGAGAACGTGAAAGAAAGGGAGCCTGTGAGTTTTTTTTTTTTATGCTTCCCAATGTAGTAATGCTGAACCCACACCCACTTTGTGTGGGTAGTCGCGACCATGTCAGCATCAGCAGGTAAAAAACAGGAGAATCAGCGTGGCCAGCCTCTCCCAGGAGGCAAACTTCAAAAAAGTGAGCTAAATTAAAAGATGCGACTTTCCTTTGGATGACAGAAATTGTCCCTCAGTTAGTGTGTTTGAACCTCTGTAGAAGGCAACACTTGGAGTAATGGATGGGTGAGCCTGCTTTAGGAGAGGTGAGTTTGTGGGCATGTTAATGTTGTACGAGACAGAAAAAAATCAGTGTAGGGCTGTGAGTCACTTTCATTGTTAAGAAATCTGAACTGGAACAGGTGTGATGTGCTAATATGTGCTGTTTTATGTTTGGTCACTTTTTACCCGGAAGGAAGGGAGAAGGTATGCATGCATATGGTTTTGAATGTGCAAATGAATTGGAGCTCACACATCATTTTGATGGGAGGTTGGACTGTGCTTAGCTACAGTGAGATTATTTGATCCATTCAATAGGATTACATGAAGGGGCACTGCTACAAGTGACTGTTCGTTGACTGTGAGGACTGCTGCTTCAGGAGTTCACAGTACTAAGCATCAGTAAGATAAATGTTTTAAACAGAATTATGATTTCACGTGACGATTGTGCAAGCAACCAACACTCTCTGACACACTAAGGTACCTCATTAAAGCATCACAACCTGCTGTGCAGTTTCTCCACATAATGACTCAATTGTGTTGTGAATATATCAGGGACACTAACAAGGACAGCAAGTAATAATTTGTTAGGAACAAGGCTTTATTTGCCGACTTCTGCCTCTTGGCTATTGGTTTTCCCATCAGACAGGGTAAACAAGCCCTTGGACGCTACATGACCTGAAAGTGGCTAAGAGCACTGCCATGAGTTGGTACAGAACTTGTACTACTCCCTCTGTAATCCTAATTTGGGTGCAGATGAGATTTTCAACCCAGAATGTGGGAAACATGCAGAATTTGGAGCACGAACAAGGATCACCATGGCAATTCTCAGTTCCTCAGGATCAAATGTATAATGGTGTGGTAATGCCACACCCACTAATTAGTGCACTCTGCCTTATCTGAAATTCTGTCTGTGGTGTTACCAGGACCTTTTAATGAGGGTCTTAGTTGTTATTACAGTTTCAGTGCAAAGAGGATGGAGAAGTTACTCCAGCATTTCTGGCGTTGCATAAGGGTGGAAGAGACTGTCCAGGAATGGAATGCAATGCAATCTCTGTTGCCGGCACTAGAACAGAGTTTAATCAGGCAGACATAGCCATCTCGCATATAACTACTGGACTCCTGTTATTGCTGCCTGTAGACCTGATATCCCCTCAGAGGAGTCTACTATTCATTGTAAAATATTTATTTACCCCGAAGGTTTATGAGGCTCTTAAAAAAAAACAAAAAAAAAAAAAACGAAGAATTGAAGAAAGGTAAAGCAAAATCAAGCAGCACAAACTTTGTTTTAAGCTGCAGGACAAACTAGCTGCAGGTCGAAGATGGCTCTTTCGGCGCAGTCTGACCTCTACCCAGCAAACTCAACAAAAGTAGCTACAGTCTTCATCTTTTCAACAAGGCGGTGTATGAACCAGCAACTATTCCTATTACAGGGGCTTAAAGAAATGTGGTGCTAACCTGGGCTAGCAATAAGAAGGCATCAATCTTCCCAAGATCTAAACATTGATCAGAGAGGAGGCTGGGGTCTTTACCCAAACAATAGGCGATCACTCCAGGCAAGAGGTCATTGTGTAGTTAGGTCATCTACCATTAGGAAAGGCAAATATCAGACAGAACTATTTGCGATTCTCTGAATATGAAACATCCTCTTGAGATAGTTATTTTAAGATTAACATTAAGATTACCTAATTTTAAGACAACTACTCTTTAGGATAGCCATTACAGAATACGCATCTCAGCAGGTGTATGGCACTCCTAATGTAACACAAAGTGATTCATTTAACTCAAATTGACACATTAAACCTACAGGGTGCTGCAAAAATACTTCCTAGCCAAGGTAATCTTTCTCCATGAAACCAGAAAGAGGTACTCTAGGATAATGGGAACCTTAAAGTTGCATATTGCAGATATTGTCCGGTCACTGATGTCTTTGGAAGGTGTTAAATATCACTCAAGCCCAAACTTCCACTTATTAGGACGGAATGCCCCACCCACCCTTTGGTGTTTATGCTTCATAAAATGCCTCGTCCTCAAATTAGTCAAGAATGTTGAATCACTCTGGGATGCAACCCTTATTAGAGGAGCTTTTTGTTGACCCTATTCCCTTCAAATGTAATGCAGATAAAAACAAAGGTGGGCAACAACAGGAAGGTAAAACTAATTACTAGTTGGCAAACATGTTATTCTGATCACTAGCAAGCAGACTAAAAAAACAAGAATACAGAGGAATACTTTGACCTTGCTAGAAGACCGACATGTTTAAGCCCACATGAAAATGCCACAAACTGGGTCAAGGGGCTTTCTTTACAAAAAATGCTGTTTCTCTGCATCTTATTTGAATCATTACTTTCTTTGTGTCTCTGACTAATTGTAAGTACATCATTTAATGAACCAGGTAAATACTTGGGGGGGGGGGTGTAACCTTTCACTGTCCCTTGAAACCCTCTCTCAATATGTATTGTACCTAAAACAGCAGTTTGGAGGAGATACCAGGGTTAATTGGCATGTTCCTGTGCAGCACCATCCTGCTGCGTTAGTTAACACTATCCATTGTGTAGGGGGTTATACTCTTACATTTATTTTCCTTTCTTCTCTCTTCAGGTAGTTTGATCTTATCATTGGCCACAAAACAATGTACTGATTACAGAAACAGGGGGACAAACTCCTGGGTTGACACAGGGAATACAGCTTTGAGCATTGTAAAGGTGCATATTGTACACTGCAGAACATGCACCAGGCTTGGTCAACTATCTGGCAGAGAGACAGAAGTGGGTAAATAAAGCCTTGTTCCTAAAAAAGTATGTTCAGATGTGGGCACATTTCTGGGTTTGTGACAAGGGACAATGTGATATGCCAAAATTACACATCCTGCTGCCTATTGTCCCATTTCCAGAGGTGTGTTCTTTAGTTAGGTTGGTCATGGTTATTTGTATATGCTTTCACATTTTCTATTGCTTCGGTCATGCAGAGTATAGAAGATTTAATAATATAGCACACAGAATGTGGAATACGTTGATCTAAGATGGAGTCTGTGATCAACTGTATTGACACAGTGGGATAATGAGGATGTGACTCATTATAGCCTGCATGTAAGCCAGACTCAATAAAAAACTGGATGTAAAAGGCATATTTTTCCAAGCCCAGCACAACATGCCAGATTTATAAGCAGCATTTTAATCAACAGCGATACAAGCTGCCAATTTATGATTACAAGTAACTATCATTTTTCATATTTGCACAGATGAATCAGATCAGTGATAAATGACATACACATATGTGCTGTTGTCAAAGCCAAGAGGTAGTGTGCCAGAGAACGAAAACATTAAGCAAATTTTAATTAGCGTTTGGAAGTGTGCTTTTAGAAATTGAAGTGAAGCAAAACAGAAAAGATTATTTTTGTTTAAAAACCACTGCATTGCAGAGGACAAAATACATCTAATTGCACTTTACGTAGTTTAAATGGATCACAACCTAGATTACAGTACTTGACAACAACAGATAACTGGTGCACACATAACTTAAAATGTGTCCTCTGTCTAGCAATATTAAGTCATGATTTGTATGCCACTTTATTTTGGGGTCTACGTTATTGGTATGTGTATCTTTTTATGAGTTGGTTTATTTCTGGTTACCACTGAACAGTGGCCGTTTGAACTTCTCTGTTTAAGATAATCTCTAAGAGAGGTTTTAGATGTGAGCGGATATTTTATAAAACATCAGGAAATTAGACATTACTTTTTTAAATGTGTGTCTTAGTAGTGTACTTGAAATCATTCCAATACATATTAAAGAAAGGAATGTAAACCACACAAAGATTCAACAGTAGACTATTTAACTTAGTTATTGGCAGTGAAGAATTGTATTTTCGCAATTACTGTAATGCAAAACCCTACTTTGTTGAAATTCATTGTACTGCCCCGGCTTACCAATTAGATTTTTGATTAATAATGAAGATATTGTTGACCCTGACTCCTAAGCGTCCTTTGATGTTTTATATCTAGGTAATAACGTTGTACATTTTGGTACAGGTTAATGCCCATGGCTAGTCCCGAGGTTTCATAGCAGGAACCGGTTTTAGAAATGTGTTAACAAATGTTGCAAAAGTAAATTGCCCTCATAACCTGGGCAACATAACTCATCTACTTCTAACTGGAATAGAAAAGTGTGCTTTCTACTGTGGGTAAACTGGTTATCTTCGGTGATTCCAATTTCATTTCACAAGTGGATGTTAGTTAAGGGTAGTCAGGGTAGTACCTGTTTGTGCTATTGTTCTCATAAGTCGAGAGGTCAGTAGCAAGAACAGAAAGTAAGCAGGCCTCTTAAAGTGTTGTTTCTTACTGTAGTTTATACCTCTGACCCACTCAGTTGTGAAATGGATTATAATGAGAGACTAATAACAGGTCTTTGAAAATGGGTGAGGGTGGTTAAAGGGTCTGTGATGTTACTAACCTTATCCTGGTATTTTATTTAATGGGTGCATATGGGTTTGCTATTAATATTATGCCTGTTGACAACCCACTCCAAACAGAATTGTAAAACAGTATTATTCAATAAACGTCTTTTCAGTAGGGTAGAATCTTGGAGAACGAATCCAACCCAGATCCTGTCCCAGATTTCTGTGCTTTCACTTGTCATTCAGTTTGTGATTCAAGGTAAATTGGGTCAGGTGCTGCACCAAACATGATACCTAACTCCCTCAGTGGGGTTCCACCATATAAAATAAACTTGGATGCATGTAAATATTGTATGTTCAGTCATTTCTTTAAAAAAAATAAACCTGTCAGAAGTTATACACTACATAATTCCAAGAAAGCAATTGAGTCCTTAACTTTTTAAGGAATATGTATCAGAGATCCAAAAGTGGGGGTTGTTCAGAATGAGCTAAAATGTAGATTCTCCTAATAATTTATGAAGGAAAGTCTTAATTTTATTAAAGACACGTATGCGAGTATTATGCGTTTCTTTTCTTGCTAGAATGTAATAGCAGCAGTCCAGAATAAATAAATAAACTACAAATCCCATGTGGCGAGGTTAACAAGCCAATGGGAAACAAATCGTAGTACACAGTGAACAACCAATCAGAATAACATATACATTATAATGACGTCACTTGACTGCAAACAGCCCTCATTTCTTGCTTGAGAAGTTATTAAGTTTGGAATAAAGGCAAAATAGACAACATAATAATCAGAGCCATGATAAATGAAAGAAGTTAATGACAAAGGTTCATAAATCCAGGAAACAGTAACATGTAGGGAGGAACGGAAGTGACTGGATTCCAAAATAGGTTTGGAAAAGGAACGTCAACGTGTCTGAATCCAGAAGGACTAACAGCAGAGTTATGAGGTAGGCTGTGAGGGAGCCGAAGCCGCTGTCAAGGTGGGAAAAAGCAAGTATTCAGAAAACATTGTGGTGCGACAATACTCGCCTCTGTGTCTTTAATAAAATCAAGATTTTCCTTCATAAATTACTAGAAAAATGTACATTTAATATCAAGACTGGAGGCACCTATTATGCTCGTTTAAAGCGAATTAATCACAGTTGAAGAAACCTTGTCAACAGGTTTGCAGTAAAATACTCTAAACACATTGTCATTTGGCCAATTAGTTGATCTGAGAATATCCTTTAAACCGGAACCTGCCCAAAGTGCCTTAGAAGCCCTAGCTCCCCTCGAGGAATGGGCGCCAAAGATGGAAGTATCAATACCTGCTAAAGACATTATCCATTTAACCCAACTGGCAAGTGTAGGGGAAGACACTGGCCTAAAAGGTTTTCTAAAGGAAATGAGTTGTGATGCAGAGGACATTCTTAGATCAACAGTTCTGTTCGTAACCCTTTAGACACTGTCCAACGCAAAGTTCGGGATGGTCAGGAAAATAAGGGTAAAATACTGATAAGAGATGACTTTTAGTACATCTAAAAACTGTGACCAAAACACCTGTTAGAGTAAATTGACTAGGAGAAATGTCTAATGCTCTAACATCAGAAAGTCCCTTAATAATAATGAGGCATAACAACATTGTCAATTTTGCAGATAACCTCTTCAGAGAAAGAAGAGGATTATCAGGCAATGACAAACAGATTTAAAACGGCATTAACATCCTATAATGTTCTGTATTTAGGAAGAGGAGCATTAGAAAAGGTTACTCCCTTTAATAGATGGCAAATGAGTGGATGTTCTCCCACTGGTTTTCCATTGATGTAAGGATGGTTGGAAGAAATCGCTGAGCTATACAAATTGATTGTGCGATAATCTTTCCCTTTGCTATCCTCTGCAGATACTAAATTAATAATGAAAGTTACATTTGCTGAAAAGGGATCTATGTCTTTTCCCATACACCTGCTATGCCATAAAGACCAAGCTGACTTGTAAGCCTTCGTAGTTCCTGGAGCCCAGGATTTTTTGATATAGTTTGAAGCTTCTGACGAAATGAGAGGGAAATATTGAGAGTTTCCGAAATCTTCCAAGCCGAAAGGTTAAGAAGATTGCTACGACTAGGGTGTGAGGACGATTTAGGGGATCCAACAACATGTTCAGAAATGAAGGACGAAGAATGGGGAAATCCATGGACAGTTCCATATGGGTTGGGAACCACACCTGGGATTGCCAGAATGGAGCTATGAGCACCAGAACAGCTTGTTGTCATCTTAACTGCACGAGTAACCTGCTGATCATGAGAAAAGGAGGAAAGGCGTAATTCATAGACGTTGACCAATCCTGTAAAAAAGCATCTGAGGCTAACTCTGATGGATCTGGGTGCCAACTGTAAAATTGAGGACGTTGGGAGTTGAGGCGAGAAGCAAATAGATCTATTATCAAGGGACCACATATGTGCTGAATTGACTGGAATACAGGGGGATGAAGTTTCCAAATGCTGGTGTCTCGAAGATGCAGCGAATGCCAATCCGCTGCGGAATTTAGATTGCCTGGTAGATATTATGCATGAACTGAAATTTTGTTTGAGAGGCAGAATTCCTAAAACCCTTTTGCTAATTCCTCTAGAGGTTTGGATTTGCTTCCCCCTAAATGGTTGATGTACCTTAACGCCAAAATGTTCTGAATTCTGAGAAGAATAGCACAACCTGCTCTGTTTTTTTACAAAGGAGCCGGCAAACATCTCTAAACAATTGATATGCATTCTGGACTCCTTTAATGACCATGTACCTCCAGTTGAGATTAGTCCACAGCTTGTGCCCCAAGTCGTGCCGCTTACATCTTTTTTTTTTTTAATACAAGGTCTGGGGCTGATGCAAAGATGGGTCTGCCATTCCAGGCATTTAAATGGTTTGTCCACCATTGAAGTTCTATGCGGGAGGCTTGATCTAAAGAGATGATGTCTGAATATGCAAGACCCTTTCATAAGTGTTGAATTTTTTATCTTTGAAGAGCCCGATTAATGTAAAGGGCCTGAAAAAATGGCTTGGATAGAGGAGGAGGGTTGCTATTTGTGCTAGAGATCTGAGAGAAATTGGGGAGCTAAAAGGAATCTGAAGGATTTCCAATTTATGGATTTTACCTTTTCCGACGGAAGATGAAGAGTGACAGATACTGAATTTATAAGGAAACTTAAAAAATGGATTTGTTAGGAAGGAGACAGAAGAGATTTCTCTTTGTTGATTAGACATCCAAGGTCTGACAAAAGAGAACATGTTAGAATGATGGGAGATTAAAGAGAGAGAAGACTCTGGTTCATTATGAGATTGTTGTCTAAATAAATAATGAGTGACACCTTGACCTCTGAGAAGAGCTACCACCGGTTTCATGAGCTTGGTAAAACACCATGCCGGGGAAAGACTGAACGGAAGAGAGGAAAAATGGAAGGATTGACCTAACTGCTGAAATTGTAGAAATTTCCTGTAGTCTGGATGTGTAGGAACAGTGAGCATCTTGTAAATCCAAACAAACCATCCAATCGTTTTGGAGTAACGAATCTCTGAGATGAAAAATCGTTTCCATTTTGAAATTTCAATAAACTACAAAAATGGTTGAAGTGCTTGAGGTTGATGACTGGTCATATCTTTTTGTTTTTCTTTTGTATTAGAAAAATGGAACTGATGAAACCTGAGTGGTCTGAATGACGAGGGGTGATTGCTTGTTTCTGTAGAAGGGACTGTACTTCTATGGAAATGAGGTTGGACATTTCTGTTAAAAACTGGGAAGGATGTGGAAGAGCAGACTGAAAAAGTTTTGAGTAAAGTTCGATAACATAACCTTGTACTGTGTCTAACAACCCAAGGGTCTGCAGTGATACACAACCATTTTGGATCATCACTAACATCCTATAGCAAAGGAGAGCTGTCAATCTCCATAATTATTGATAAAAGTAATTGAATTATGCAGGAACAGAGCAAAACCAGAAAGGAAGGGGTTACAATCTAAAGGTGTGGACTATAGTGACTAATCTCTGCATGTGGGCGGTAAAATGAGGAAGAGGGGCGTGTTTAAGGGCGTGGCCGTCAGAGACCTCGTTGCTAAATACAGAAGCGAACAAGGCTTGAGTGAAGCGGCAATAGAATCCGCTTCCTGGAATAAATTGATAAATATTTAGGAAGAACCTGCATGAAGCGGTGAGTGTGAAGCATAGCGTTCCTCAGAAGCAGCCGAAAATGACAACTGTTATTTGAGGAATGCGTTTGAAACTGAGCACAAGGGAGACGGTGCTTGTGAGGTGTGCAGCAACGACCTGACTGCAGAGAAATGAATAGAAACCATGTGAGTGTGCAGTCCACAAGTATTATAATAAAAACATTAATATAAAGCAGCAACATGCTGACTGTAGAGAAATTAAACTATGTGAGTGTGCAGCCCACAAGTATTATAATATAAACATTAATATAACACCCTTAACCATTACTACAAGGTCATAACAACAAGCTGAATAATGTATGATAGAAAAAAATATGGAGTACTTAACTTGACTGCGAGCAGCAAGAAAAGAGGGGTGTTTGCTGTCAAGTGACATCATTATACTGTATATGTTATTCTGATTGGTTGTTCACTGTGTACTACGATTTGTTTCCCATTTGCTTGTAACCTTCGCCACATGGGATTTGTAGTTTATTTATTTATTCTTGACTTGCTGCTATTAAATTCTAGCAAGAAAAGAAAAGCATGATATAAAATTATTTATAAGGTTTACCCCATGACGTGGAATAATAATTGTCACTAGGGTTGAATTCTAATCCATTTCTTTTGAAATTTAGGAAGAAAACCTACTTCTACTGAACTTTACTTTTGATGTGCTTATGTAGCATAGTACACTATGTACTTTTTTAAAAAAAAATTTACTTACATTGTACAGACTGGATTATTTGTGAGAAATTGTAATTAAAAAGTGCACTCATGAACCGGGGAAATAAGAGGAGCTCATGCAATTGATAAGCAAAATATAGATAAATAGGTTGGCAGTTAGTTCTGTGTTGATTTATGGATATAGATGATATCTGAGCTTATGGATTTGTGTGTTTTTGTATATCTTTTTCTGGTGTTTGCCCAAATCAAATTTCGAAACAAGCTAGGAAAGTCATACCTTTTTCAAGTACAGTATCTGAAATATTATTTGCTGAAAGGGCACATGAATCTACCGAACTGAGTCTGAGCTGCCATAGGCATTTAATCATTGGCCATTCTGAATGTTGATTCCAGTGGCCGTACTTTTCCCTAAACTTCAGTATTTACTGATGTGTATCCTTGTTAACAATATCAATTAAAATTGCATCATGCTTTTTAGCATTATTTTGCCACACATTATTTTCATGGACTTCAAAAATAAAAGCATCAATTTCGATTTTCTTTTGACACCTTGTCAATGACATTATTTCTAGTTGTCCAATATGAATGCTTATGACAACTACAGGACATATTACTTTATTTCTGTAATTAAACATAGTTCGCAAAAGTCCCAAAAGCGTATCTTTGAACACTATAGAAGAGTTACTGCTGCGTACATTCAGTTTTAATGATATGGCATACATAAAAATGTTTATTTATAGTACAAAATACAGAACAACAAGCAGAAAGAACAAACACAAATGGGTGGCACCTTTCCTATCAAGATAGCTGCCACAATCAACCCAGGAAGGAGTAGATGGGTAACCGTCCAAGTCACAACATGGCAGTCTCAAAGCAATACGGCGAAGAACTCTGAACTAGTATTCATCCCAGCAGAGGGAGTAGGATAGAGTTCTACAGCTGGTGGGTAACATGCTGGGATCTCCTTGTGCATACTTGGGCTTTGGGATCCAGCTGCTCTGTAAGGTCGCGCCCCCAGTTCCTGCAGCTGCTGATCAATAATGTGCAAGCAGCAGAAGCGAATGCACGCTGATGGCCAACTGCTGCTCCCCAATCTTTTACATGGGCCCTCACCTCCTCCATCTCCTAATGTCTTACTTGCTCTGCTCTCTGGCATACCACGATACACCAGTTGAGCTTTTGTCTGCTTCCTAGGGCCACCACAGCCGTTGGAGGCCACCTCATTGTGCCTACTGAATTAATACCCCATTAACAGAATATATTTTTTGGGCAATTCAACACTGTTCTTTTATCCTGATTGTTGACTCTCCCATGCTGATAGTCTGCTTTGGAAGCCATCGGCATCCTCCTCTTTGCACTTTGGACACCTGAACTGGAGAAAAAGGCAACACTTTTTTGACTCTTCCACCTCCAGCAATAGTTAGTTCCTCTTTGAGAGCTTTTTTAATGTTAGTATGGGGCTCTGTATTATTGTGTGGTGAGTGTTTGAGGTGTGTTTCATAATTTATTGCTCACAGGGAACTGCAAGTCCCTCCTCATACACCTTTACACACACATACATTTTTAGAATGGTAAACGAAATCAAAATAGGTATTTTTTTATATCTGTAGTTTTGGGCTTGTGTGTGCCTGTGTGATTATGCTCCTGCAGGGAGCAGGTGTGAATTTGTAACACACATACTCCCTTTGCCCGTCCATTTTCTTTTCTTTTAAGATACACATATACGATGTGAAGATATTGTGTGGGTGTGTGGGACAGGGTTTATTTGATTATCACATAACAGGTATGCCTCTTCCTCACATTGCCAAACACTAAAACATCCCCTGGGCCTGTGAGTGAGTCTACAGAAAGATATTGGGAGATGACACATCCCACTGTCCTTGCCAACTCCTTGCTCTGCCCTTGCTTATGCCACTGCTGTGTCTCTGATCTCCCATGTCCTCCTCCTTTACCTCTTCCTATAAGGTTTTTGTCCCTCAGTCCTCTCAAGGTTCTTTTTTTGTGCCTGTGTTGCCCATGTCTGTTACCTCTGCCTGACTTATCTCCCTTCTTTCTTCCTAATTTCTTCTGTTTCTCTGATCTGGCATGCCCTTATTTCTGTTCTTCTGTATTTTGAATCACTGTCTCACCACATTGGTTGGAAACGTTCTCTCTAAACATCCTGTGCCTTGTGTGTGTGTGTGTTTGTGTGTGTGTGTGACACTTCTCTGTTCCCTTGGAATGTGTCTCATATGTCTGCCTCTGTGCACCTGCTTCACCTTTGTGCCTCTGGTGTTTTTTTTTTTTTTTTTTTTTTTTTTAAACCTATGTTCTTCTTTCTCTCTCTGTTTGTTTCTAATCTCTCACATCTTTCCATTTGTTTTTTCTTTCACTCACAGTCCTTTGCCTTTAATCGTTTTGTCTCCAATTTCCTCCCTTCTTCTCTTCCTTACTCCATCCCTCCCCGGCCACAAGAATATTAGAGAGGGGGAGAGCTGTAGAATAGTATTAAAAAGGGGGAGAGCTGTAGGAGTCCTTCCTCCCAATTCACAACACCCAGTCCTCCTTTGTTGCGGGGGAGGTAGATCCATGTTATTACAAAAGCACAAGATGTTGCCCAGGCCATTGATTCACTCTTCCCTCCCCTGCAGCCAAGGGAGATGATTGGAAATTTGGGGGAAGACTGGCGTTTTCATTCTTTACTCACCGTTCGTTCCTGTTCCAGATCTTTAAAGTTAAACAAAGTAAAGGGCTTCACAGCTACTCTCCTTCCATCCTCAGGCATGGCGGCTCCCTCATTGTCATTAGTGCCAATCCTCAAAGACTCGGGCATGCAGCAGTGATGCCCGTGGAATGATGTTACACATGTTAGGAACACGCAATCTGAACTGCTTGCACTTGGCCCCCTACTGCCCACTTCCCCTTGATGCCACATATTCGGTATTAGCCGCATGGAGTGTATTTAATTAATTCTACTGTGCCCCAATTCGTACAAAATCAGGCACGACAGACAATGTATGTATATAGGACAGTTTAAGGCCCTGTAGTATTTCATAAGCCATTCAGTGATTTAATTATAAGACGTGCACTGTTGTGTTGATACCTCTAGGTCTCAGCAGTCGTTGTATTTTGTGATCAGCGTTTGCAGTGTTGAAGTATTGTAATTGTTGCTGTATTTAACAATTAAAAATAATGAAAGCTAATTGAATAATTACATCTACTGTTTATTTTCTCAATACTGTCGTAACAAGCTTTCTTGATTTTCTTCTGCCTTTTATGTTCTTTTGTGAGCGCTTTTGTTCTGTGATATTTTACATATAAAGGTTTTAGTGTTTTTTATGTTTGTATTTTCAATTTATTTTGCATGCATAACGTGGCTTTGCCTGGATGTGCTTTGGTAAGTGAATTTAAATAGGTATATATGTTTGTAGGAATACCGAAATATTAACACACTTGTCTCCTACTTCATATGGTTATTTTCCTGTTTAGCGTGTTAACTGGCTATATTTTAAATGAGTATCTCATAACCACTAAACCACTAACCACAAAAACTACTTTTTGTAAGTATGTCATAATTGACAGGTTATCATGATTTATGGAATAGTTCCACGAGCTAAGTTGCAACTTAAACGCATCTTCGTTTTTTATCTTCTGTTAAATAAATCAGTTCTGTTAAAATCGGTGGGAAATAGTGTTTTAGCCTCGAAGGCAGACAGCAGAGTGCATGTTTCTTCATTTTACTGTATTTTTCAGCTCACGTGTTCTGTAGATTGAAAACTTACAACTCAATCAATCAATCAATGAGCGATTTGTAAAGCGCAGCTACTCACCTGTGAGGGTCTCAAGACACTGGGGGAGGTAGGGCAGGGGGTGCTGAGGATCAGTCGAAGAGACAGCTCACTGGATAGTTTTGCTGGGCTGGTTGCGCTAACTTTGCTGGCCTGCCCTCCATGAATACTAAAAATGCAAGTGGAAACTCTGATGAACCATGTGGGTGCAGAGACCTGGCTCTTCTCATTTCAGAACAGGCCAGGCACCTCCATCTATGTGGGTCAAATAGCACATTCCTTGCATAGGTCGTATAGTGTTACTGCAGGAAATATAGGTGATTTCATTTTTCCTTTCTAAATAAGGTGTAGAAATAAAATGGTATACACCAGTTTGCAAGACTGTTGGTGTGCTAGCAATGCTGTTAATGTAGATGTTTACCCTTTGCCTGTATTGCACATTCTCCTGAGTAAGTCATGCACCAAATCAGAACTAGCACATCATAAGGGAATATGTTGCAGTTCTGTTTGCATTCCTCTATGAATGAGGAATGAACACAGCCCTGAGTCAACCATATGTAAAACCCTGCCACGACACACAAATATGGCGTACAGATGGATCTGCACAGATTTGTTAGGAGACATGCAGCCCATTTTGCACATGTAAACATTCTTATTGTTGATTAGTACACGTGCAGAATGTATATTAAAGTGGGAATGCAGATTTTTCTTTTTGTTTTTGAAATATCCAAAGCACTGTGAAAATGGCAAAAACCTTCACACACATTTATTAGACCAGGTCATGCCACCTATGCCTTTTGGAGCACTGGTAATGCACAACATTTAGCAGAGGGCATATTGAGACAAAGTACAGTAACTGTGCTACCCTGTCTTAACCCTCCACTTCAGCTTCCTCTATCTTAGTGTTTCAACTCCTTAACATGATAAGAAGTGGTGGTCAATGATTCCATTGGTCTTGCAAGTCGACATTTAATTTAGTTTGTTTTTTTAATTTCAGTTTTTTCCTTTCACCATGAACAAACGGCCTCATGTTTTTAAAAATGGAAACAAAAGCACAAAGGTTATGTCAAAAATGTACTCCTTTGACTACTGTGGTGCTTGGGTGATCTGCAGTTTAGAGATGGCAATTGAATGCTTGTCTTAGCATAGCCCCAAATGGATCTGCTGAGGAGAAAGGAAATTGAGGACTAGAGAACGTTTGACCCAAAGAGCAAAGGAACAAATGTTAGTTCCTGTTACTTTCAGAATTGCATATTCTAGACACTGATATTTCTCTTAAGAAATAGAGAGAAATAGGACTCTTATCAGAGCATGAGGATAAGCTAATTCTAGCTTTTCAGCTGTTTAATAAATGGCTCTGCTTGGGGACCCTACCTCTGGCTTTTGGCAAGGTGAGGGGCATGCAATGGCATCTGGTGTTGGAGCGTGGGGGGCTTGAATCAACTGATTTCCGATACCTCAGATGCATTTTAGACCTGAAGATTTAAAGACAGAAGGCCTCTTACCTCCTTTGAAATGCAGGGTTGGCATCCAGTTACCATGTGGTGGTCTGTTGGAGGGTTATGGCAGCATCCATGGCCAGGCAAGGCATGTTTGTGCTGGAAAGCAGTAGTGGGTGCTGTAAGAAAATGCCTCCTTGGCATGGTTACCCCCCTAACATCTTGCCTTTGCTGATGCTAAGTTATGATTTGAAAGTGTGCTGGGACCCTGCTAACCAGGCCCCAAAACCAGTGTTCTTTCCCTAAACTGTACCTTTTGTCTCCACAATTGGCACAACCCTGGCACTCAGGTGAGTCCTTTATAACTTGTACCCCTGGTACCAAGGGCCCTGATGCCAGGGAAGGTCTCTAAGGGCTGCAGCATGTGTTATGCCACCCTAGGGACCCCTCACTCAGCACATGCACACTGCCTCACAGCTTGTGTGTGCTGGTGGGGAGAAAAAGACTAAGTCGACATGGCACTCCCCTCAGAGTGCCATGCCAACCTCACACTGCCCGTGGCATAGGTAAGTCACCCCTCTAGGAGGCCCTACAGCCCTAAGGCAGGGTGCACTATACCACAGGTGAGGGCATATGTGCATGAGGACTATGCCCCTACAGTGTCTAAGCAAAACCTTAGACATTGTAAGTGCAGGGTAGCCATAAGAGTATATGTTCTGGGAGTTTGTCATACACAAACTCCACAGTTCCATAATGGCTACACTGAAAACTGGGAAGTTTGGTATCAAACATCTCAGCACAATAAATGCACACTGGTGCCAGTGTGCAACTTATTGTGAAATACACCCAGAGGGCATCTTAGAGATGCCCCCTGAAAACATACCCGACTTCTAGTGTAGGCGGACCAGTTCCTGCCAGCCTGCCACACACCAGACATGTTGCTGGCCACATGGGGAGAGTGCCTTTGTCACTTTGTGGCCAGGAACAAAGCCTGTGCTGGGTGGAGGTGCTTCTCACCTCCCCCTGCAGGAACTGTAACACCTGGCGGTGAGCCTCAAAGGCTCACCCCTTTTGTTACAACACCCCAGGGCATCCCAGCTAGTGGAGATGCCCGCCCCTCCGGCCACTGCCCCCACTTTTGGCGGCAAGGCTGGAGGAGATAATGAGAAAAACAAGGTGGAGTCGCCCACCAGTCAGGACAGCCCTAAGGTGTCCTGAGCTGAGGTGACCCCTGCCTTGAGAAATCCTCCATCTTGAGTTTGGAGGATTCCCCCAGTAGGATTAGGGATGTGCCCCCCTCCCCACAGGGAGGAGGCACAAAGAGGGTGTAGCTACCCTTAAGGACAGTAGCCATTGGCTACTGCCCTCCCAGACCTAAACACACCCCATAATTCAGTATTTAGGGGCTCACCAGATCCCAGGAAACCAGATTCCTGCAAGCTGAAGAAAGACGAAGGACAGCTGACCTACAAGCCTGCAGAGAAGGAGAAAAACGACAACTGATTTGGCCCGAGCCCTACTGGCCTGTCTCCATCTTCGAAAACCTGCTCCAGCGATGCATCTGACAGGGACCAGCGACCTCTGAAGCCTCAGAGGACTTCCCCGGACTACAGGACCAAGAAACCCCCGTGAACAGCAGCCCTGTTCAAAACCTGCGACTTCTTTGCAACAAAGACGCAACTTCCAAAGACTTCACGTTTCCCGCCGGAAGCGTGAGACTTCACACTCTGCACCCGACGCCTCTGGCTCGACCTGCAGAAAACCAACACCTCAGGGAGGACTCCCTGGCTACTGCGAGCCTGTGAGTAACCAGAGACGACCCCCCTGAGCCCCCACTGCGACGCCTAGAGAGAGACTGGGGAGGATCCCCCTGACCGCAACTGCCTGTAACAAGGGACCAGATGCCTGGAAACAGCACTGCACCCGCAGCCCCCAGGACCTGAAGGAACCGAACTTCAGTGCAAGAGCGACCCCCAGGCAACCCTCTGCTTAGCCCAGGTGGTGGCTGTCCCGAGAGCCCCCCGTGCCTGCCTGCAACGCTAGAGTGACCCCCGGGTCCCTCCATTGTTTTCAGTCTAAAACCCGATGATTGCTTTGCTCACTGCACCCGGCCGCACCTGTGCCGCTGAGGGTGTACTTTGTGTGCCTTCTCGTGTGTCCCCCCGGTGCTCTACAAAACCCCCCTGGTCTGCCCTGAGGACGCAAGTACTTACCTGTTGGCAGACTGGAACCGGAGCACCCCTATTCCCCATAGGCGCCTATGTGTTTTGGGCACCTCTTTGACCTCTGCACCGGACTGGCCCTGAGCTGCTGGTGTGGAAACTTGGGGGTTGCCTTGATCCCCCAACGGTGGGCTGCCTATGCCCCAAACTTGAGACTTGTAAGTGTTTTACTTACTTTCAAAACTAACCTTTACTTACATCCCCAAGGAACTGTTGATTTTTGCACTGTGTCCACTTTGAAAATAGCTTAATGCCATTTTTACAAATACTGTACATGATATTGTCTTCATTCAAAGTTCCTAAAGTATCTAAGTGAAGTGCCTTACATTTTAAGTATTAAGTGTAAATCTTGATCCTATGGTTATTAAAATAAACTAAGAAAATATATTTTTCAATATAAAAACCTATTGGCCTGGAGTAAGTCTTTGAGTGTGTGTTCCTCATTTATTGCCTTGTGTGTACAACAAATGCTTAACATTACCCTCCGATAAGCCTACTGCTCGACCACACTACCACAAAATAGAGCATTAGAATTATCTACTTTTGCCACTATCTTACCTCTAAGGGGAACCCTTGGACTCTGTGCACATTATTTCTTACTTTGAAATAGTATATACAGAGCCAACTTCCTACATTGTTGGCAGCGGTGGGATCTAAGACTTTGCATTTGCTGGACTACTCACCAATACCTGATCACACAACTAAATTCCAAAAATTGTCATTAGAAACTGATTTTTGCAATTTGAGCTATTTTTCTACATTTTTAAAAGTCCTGCTAGGGCCTTGTGTAAGTCCCTGTTAGCTTTTCTTTTAGAGTTTAAAAGTTTGTAAAAGTTTAGATTAAGTGCTAGAGATAGTTTTAGATTCTTAAAAAGTCTCCCAACTTTTAGAGAAATAATGTCTAGCACAGAAGAGATGGTGGTGGAACTCGACCTCACCCCTTACCTGCATCTTAGGATGTCAGAGTTAAGGACTCTCTGTAAAATAAAAAATATAAAAACGGGATCAAACCCTACCAAAATACAGCTCCAGGAGATTTTGGCTGAGTTTGCTAGAGACCACCCCTCTGAAGACAACCTCCCAGAAGGGGAAACTAGTGACCAGGCGGATAATTTCCCCCTCCTGTCCTACTTAGGGAGACTAGGGTTCCTTAAACCCTGACTCCACAAGTGATAGTCAGAGATGCTGCTTCTCCCACTGGGGAGTCCAGCAACTCTGGGAGCATTGAGGGCAGCCTTAATGAAGATGACCTCCTGTTAGCCAGGATGGCCAAAAGATTGGCTTTGGAGAGACAACTCCTAGCCATAGAAAGGGAAAGACAAGAGATGGGTTTAGCTCCCATCAATGGTGGCAGCAACTTACATAGGGTCAGAGAGAATACTGACATGCTAAAAATCCCCAAAGGGATTGTAACAAAATATGAAAATGGTGGTGACATCACCAAATGGTTCACAGCTTTTGAGAGGGCTTGTGCAACCAGAAAAGTAAACAGATCTCACTTTCTCCTTTGGGAAATGTTCACTGGAAAGTGTAGGGATAGACTCCTCACACTCTCTGGAAAAGATGCAGAATCCTATGACCTCATGAAGGCTACCCTGATTGAGGGCTTTGGATTCTCAACTGAGGAGTACAGGATTAGGTTCAGGGGGGCTCAAAAATCCTCGAGCCAGACCTGGGTTGATTTTGTTGACTTCTCAGTCAAAAAACTAGATGGTTGGATTAATGGCAGTGGTGTACATGATTATGAAGGGCTGTATAATTTGTTTATGAAGGAACACCTTTTAAGTAATTGTTTCAATGATAAACTGCATCAGCATCTGGTAGACCTAGGTCCAAATTCTCCCCAAGAATTGGGAAAGAAGGCAGACCACTGGGTCAAGACAAGGGGGACCAAGACTTCCACAGGGGGTGACCAAAAGAAAGGGGTCACAAAGCCTCCCCAGGGGAAGAGTGTTGAGACATCCAAGGGAAAAAGTAAAGTCTCTTCTACAGGGCTCCAAAAACCTGCACAGGAGGGTGGGTCCAAAGCCTCTTCACAATCCTCATTTGGGTACAAGGGTAAAAACTTTGATCCCAAAAAGGCCTGGTGTCACAGCTGTAGTCAGCATGGACATCAAACTGGAGACAAGGCCTGTCCCAAGAAAGGTTCCACTTCAACTACTACTCCAGTTAGCACTGGAATAGCCAGTCTCCAGGTGGGATCAACAGTGTGCCCAGAGCAAATCAGGGTTCACACTGAAGCTACATTAGTCTCTGAGGGTGGGGTGGACTTGGCCACACTCGTTGCCTGGCCTCCTAACATGCAAAAATACAGGCAGCAGCTCTTTATTAATGGGGCTAGAGTAGAGGCCCTGAGGGATACAGGTGCCAGTGTCACTATGGTGACAGACAAACTGGTTTCCCCAGGACAATACCTGACTGGACAAACTAATCCAGTCACCAATGCTGACAATCAGACTAAAGTACATGCTATGGTAACTTTAGAATGGGGATGGGTCACTGGCCTGAAACAGGTGGTAGTCACATCTGCTATACCAGTTGAATGTCTGCTTGGAAATGATCTGAAGTCCTTAGCATGGGCTGAGGTAGAACTCCAAACCCATGCAGCCATGCTGGGTATCCCTGAACTGGTGTGTGTCAAGACAAGGGCACAGTGCAGAGCTCAGGGTGAAAAAGAGGAGTTGGAGTCTGGAATAATGGCCCAACCCTCCAAGAGAAAAGGCAAGAAGACTGAGGAACCAGCTTCAGCACAGATAAAGAAACAGAACCTCTCTTCTCAGGAAGAAGTTCTATCCCCTGAGGGAACTGAGCCTATAGAGTTAGAACCTTATCAGGTTCAGCTCTTGGACCCAGAGGGACCTTCAAGGGAACAGCTGTGCAAGGGGCAAGACACTTGTCCCTCTCTTGGAGGCCTAAGGCAGCAAGCTGATGACCAAGAGAAAGGAAATGTCAGTGGAACACACAGGGTCTATTGGGAAGATGGACTCCTTTACACTGAGGCAAGAGATCCCAAGCCTGGTGCCACTAGGAGAGTGGTAGTGCCTCAGGAGTTTAGGGAGTTCCTTCTGACCTTAGCCCATGATATTCCCCTTGCTGGGCATTTGGGACAAACCAAGACATGGGAGAGGTTAGTCAACCATTTGTATTGGCCCAATATGTTGCATAAAGTAAAGGAGTTTTGTGCCTCCTGTGCCACTTGCCAAGCCAGTGGTAAGACAGGTGGCCATCCAAAGGCCCCCCTCATTCCACTTCCAGTGGTGGGGGTCCCCTTTGAAAGAATGGGAATGGATATAGTGGGTCCACTTGAACCCCCCCCCCCCACAGCCTCAGGGAATCAGTATATCCTAGTAGTAGTGGATCATGCTACTAGGTACCCTGAAGCAATTCCCCTTAGGTCCACTACTGCCCCTGCAGTAGCCAAAGCACTCAATGGTATTTTTACCAGAGTGGGATTTCCTAAGGAGGTGGTTTCTGACAGAGGTACCAACTTCATGTCAGCTTACCTAAAACACATGTGGAATGAGTGTGGGGTGACTTACAAATTCACCACACCATAACATCCACAAACCAATGGTCTTGTTGAAAGATTTAACAAGACATTGAAGGGCATGATCATGGGGCTCCCTAAAAAGCTCAAAAGGAGATGTGATGTCCTCTTGCCATGCCTGCTTTTCGCCTGCAGAGAGGTGCCCCAGAAGGTAGTAGGGGTTTCCCCCTTTGAACTTCTGTTTGGCCATCCTGTTAGGGGACCACTATCTCTTGTGAAAGAAGGCTGGGAGAGACCTCTCCATGAGCCTAAACAAGATATAGTGGACTATGTACTAGGCCTACGTTCCAGGATGGCAGAGTACATGGAAAAGGCAAGTAAAAACCTTGAGGCCAGCCAACAACTCCAGAAGATGTGGTATGACCAAAAGGCTGCTATGGTAGAGTTTCAGCCAGGGCAGAAAGTCTGGGTTCTGGAGCTTGTGGCACCCAGGGCACTTCAGGACAAATGGAGTGGCCCTTACCCAGTGCTAGAGAAAGAGTGAGGTCACCTATCTGGTGGGCCTGGGCACTAGCGGGACCCCCAAGAGGGTGATCCATGTTAACCGCCTAAAACTCTTCCATGACAGGGCAGATGTAAACATGTTGATGGTTACAGATGAGGACCAGGAAGCAGAGAGTGAACCTCTCCCTGATCTCCTCTCCACTGACCCTAAAGATGGCACAGTAGATGGAGTGATCTACTCAGACACCCTCTCTGGCCAACAGCAAGCTGACTGCAGGCAAGGCCTCCAGCAGTTTGATGAGCTCTTTTCCTTAACCCCTGGTCAGACACACCTGCGTACCTATGATGTGGACACAGGAGACAGGATGCCTGTCAAACACAAAATATTCAGACAGTCTGACCAAGTTAAGGAAAGCATCTAAGTGGAAGTCCACAAGATGCTGTAGTTGGGAGTGATTGAGCATTCTGACAGTCCCTGGGCTAGCCCAGTGGTCTTGGTCCCCGAACCTCACACAAAAGATGGCAAGAGAGAGATGAGGTTCTGTGTGGACTACAGAGGGCTTAATTCTGTCACCAAGATAGATGCTCTCCCCATTCCAAGGGCAAATGAGCTGATTGATAAATTGGGTGCTGCCAAATACCTGAGTACATTTGACTTGACAGCAGGGTACTGGCAAATAAGAATGGCACCAGGAGCAAAAGAGAAAACAGCATTCTCTACACCTGATGGGCACTACTAGTTTACGGTGATGCCCTTTGGCTTAAAGAATGCCCCTGCCACCTTCCAAAGGTTGGTGAATCAAGTCCTTGCTGGCTTGGAGTCCTTTAGTGCAGCTTATCTTGATGATATTGCCGTCTTTAGCTCCAGCTGGCAGGATCACCTGGTCCACCTGAAAAAGGTTTTGCAGGCCCTACAAGCAGCAGGCCTCTCTATCAAGGCATCTAAATGTCAGATAGGGCAGGGTACTGTGGTTTACTTGGGACACCTTGTAGGTGGAGGCCAAGTTCAGCCACTCCAACCCAAGATCCAGACTATTCTGGACTGGGTAGCTCCAAAAACCCAGACTCCAGTCAGGGCATTCCTTGGCTTGACTGGATACTATAGGAGGTTTGTGAAGGGATATGGATCCATAGTAACACCCCTCACCGAACGTACCTCCAAGAAGGTAAACTGGACTGTAGAATGTCAACAGGCCTTTGACACCCTGAAACAAGCTATGTGCACAGCACCAGTTCTACAAGCCAGGGCATTCCTTGGCTTGACTGGTAACTATAGGAGGTTTGTGAATGATTATGGATCAATAGTGACCCCCCTCACAGAACTTACCTCCAAGAAAATGCCCAAGAAAGTTAACTGGACCTTGGACTGTCAAAAGGCCTTGGACACCCTGAAGCAAGCGATGTGCACAGCACCAGTTCTAAAAGCTTCAGATTACTCTAAGCAGTTCATAGTGCAGACAGATGCCTCTGAACATGGGATAGGAGCAGTCCTGTCCCAAACAAATGATGATGGCCTTGACCAACCTGTTGCTTTTATTAGCAGGAGGTTACTCCCCAGGGAGCAGTGTTGGAGTGCCATTGAGAGAGAGGCCTTTGCTGTGGTCTGGTCCCTGAAGAAATTGAGACCATACCTTTTTGGTACTCACTTCATAGTTCAAACAGACCACAGACCTCTCAGATGGCTCATGCAAATGAAAGGAGAAAACCCTAAACTGTTGAGGTGGTCCATAACCCTACAGGAAATGGACTTTATAGTGGAACACAGACCTGGGACTGCCCATGCCAATGCAGGTGGCCTTTCCAGGTTCTTCCACTTAGAAAATGAAGACTCTCTTAGGAAAGGTTAGTCTCATCCTCTTTCGTTTTGGGGGCAGGGAGGGTAGGTTGTGTAAGGAAATGCCTCCTTGGCATGGTTATCCCCTAACGTTTTGCCTTTGCTGATGCCAAGTTATGATTTGAAAGTGTGCTGGGACCCTGCTAACCAGGCCCCAACACCAGTGTTCTTTCCCTAAACTGTACCTTTGTCTCCACAGTTGGCACAACCCTGGCACTCAGGTAAGTCCCTTGTAACTGGTACCCCTGGTACCAAGGACCCTGATGCCAGGGAAGGTCTCTAAGGGATGCAGCATGTGTTATGCCACCCTAGGGACCCCTCACTAAGCACATGCACACTGCCTCACAGCTTGTGTGTGCTGGTGAGGAGAAAAAGACCAAGTCGACATGGCACTCCCCTCAGAGTGCCATGCCAACCTCACACTGCCTGTGGCATAGGTAAGTCACCCCTCTAGGAGGCCCTACAGCCCTAAGGCAGGGTGCACTATACCACAGGTGAGGGCATGTGTGCATGAGCACTATGCCCCTACAGTGTCTAAGCAAAACCTTAATAATTTTAAGTGCAGGTTAGCCATAAGAGTACATGGTCTGGGAGTTTGTCATACACGAACTCCACAGTTCCATAATGGCTACACTGAAAACTGGGAAGTTTGGTATCAAACTTCTCAGCACAATAAATGCACACTGATGCCAGTGTGCAATTTATTGTAAAATACACCCAGAGGGCATCTTAGAGATGCCCCCTAAAAACATACCCGACTTCTAGTGTAGGCTGACCAGTTCAGAGCCAACTTCCTACAGGTGCCTTCTAGGCTCGATCTGAAGTTTCTCCCATTGAGCCACAACAGTGAGAATTGCCTGGACATGCAGTAGCAGGGAGCATGCTAAATACGGTCACAGATCTTTAGCTGAGGAGAATCCTGAACGGTTTAATGGAGTTAATCCTCTTAGGCTCTAGGACGTGTGTTGATGTATGTACCAAAGTGTTGAAATATAGCTATTTGACCGCAATTACCACATTGACCGCAGGGTGTTATTCATGGAGAACATGCTAGAGTAACTGTATGAACAAGTATGTCAGGTGCTGAAGAAGTTCTTTCGAAATGGATTGCAAGGTGGTGTAGTTAGAATCAAAGTTTTAAGACCATGAATTGGCATTACAGGGCCATTTAAAATCTATAAGTTGTGCTGTAAGCTCAGTGGTATTTTTCAAACAGGTAGAACTCTTGGAGAACAGGATGTGGACTCCGAAACTTCAACACAGGATTTTCCAGTCTTTAAATCTAAAGATATTGGGGGCATAATGCTATATTTCTTATAAGTGCAGGAGTTCCCAGTTAGGGCTCTGGAGCAGGAACTTTGAAGGAGTAACAGGCCTGATGGAATTAGGTACCCCATCTCAAAGAAGAGTGTTGTGTGTGCTGTTGTCAAAGAATGTGTTGATGTTTAGACGGTAGCATCCCAGAAGAGAAGAAAGGAGCTCCAAATTCTTAAAATGGTATGAAGAATTTAATTATTTGTACTTTGGTTTCCTGCATAGCTCCAGATGTGTTATGAGCGCACATCTCATATCTTCACTCAACTAGAGAGGTTTGTAGACTTCATAAGGTCCAGAAAGAACTCACTGATACCAAGTGGTAAAGCAAGTAGACACAGATATCATATGCAAGTCTTCCACGTTCAGACTGACACAGAATATAACCAATTTAAGGCTGGAGTAGATGCAGAGACCTTGTTTACTATGAGTAAAATGTTTTCTCATTTCCTCCCTCTGCCTTTTTATGCCCTGAGTGTGACAGGAGCACAGAGTTCAGAAATATGCATTGTTTTTTTTTTGTCCAGGAAGTTTCATTTTCCACTGAAGGGATGGTGTACCTTTTGAATTTTATGCCTGATTATGCCTAGATTTAAACCAAAAAGCAAATAATATCAATAATGACTCAAAAGACCACTGGGTCTGTTCGAGGGACAGACCCACTACTTACTACCTTCTTGAGGAAGGGGCCTCTATGGGCAATATCTTAGACAACAACTTAATTTACTCATAATACTTTTGTTGCAAAACATTGTCTTGATTTAGGTCCTGAAGCTGAAGCTTTGTTGGAGGGATTGTGGTTTAGCAAATCTTTGGATAGTTTTGTTTCATCCAAATTGACTAGATGTTGCTGGGGAATCTTTCAAATGTATTGAATTTGTACTTATTCATTTCAAACGCAAATATCATACCTTCTGATTGATACAACTACCTGTGGATTCTCTGTGCAGTCTTTGCTAATTGCTTTCTTTGCACACCTCTGATATTCAGATGCCTAGTTCACAAAGTTTATTAGGAACTGACTGGGGACTGGATAGTTTCATATGTACTTTGTGAAGTAGTACCCCATCTGCATCATGGAACACGTGGGACATGAGTGGCATTAGACAGCGTCTTGACAGTGTGCAAAAATATTCTGGGGGCCCGGAACCTGCAGAGGAGACCAGTGACCTGTCAAAACCAATGTTACTGGAGGTGGCCTTTTTTCCCTCAGTCCATGCTAGTGCCAATTGGAGACAAAATGTTTGAGAAAGTATCCCTATGTTTTTTCTAGGTATTAATGTTGTGTCAAAAGTAAAATGTATAACAATTATATCAGTATTTGAAGATTTGTCAAAGTGTGTATTTGATTTTTTTTCTCTATTTTATAAGATTAATTGGTGAACATCCAGGCATGCCTCTTTTTCTAAATTATGACCAGATCTCTGAGTAAAGAATGTTGTTTTGCCTGTTTCAGAACTTTTTTAAATGAGGCTGTTGTGAATATTTGTCTATATTTCATCATTTTCATGCTTCCTTCCAGTACAATTTCCAGGGGTTGGCAAAAACTTTCCCTTTTGTGTATATATGTCTGTTGGTGTATGTATGAATGTTATTTCTATAGTGCTGTCCTAGCCAAAAGGCAGTAGAGTGCTGTACAGAGTCAAAGATGAGCTTAAATTTGTTGACTGATAGGAGAGAAAGCCTGAGGGTTAATTCATTGTGATCTAGTATTTTTTAAAGCGATGAGTCTTTAACTCTTTCCTACATTGGAGCAGTGCTGAAGTGGTCCTGATCGACACTAGGATGTTGTTCTAGAGCCTGGAAATATAGGAAACGCCTGCTGCCTTGTTTTTTATTTTTATTTTTTTTAACGCAACTTAGGCTGCAGTCTTACAGTTTCATGGCTGCAGAAAACCACCGAGATGGTGAGTTTCTCAGCAAGTTACGTGGATTTGCTGGTCATGATTCCTTTGTAAATGACGCTTCTGGTTTTGAAGGTGGTGCGGGCTGGCAAGGGGAGCCAGTGGAATTCCATCAGGGCCGGAGTGATGTAGTCATCTTTCTTCAGGACCTGGATGAGACTTGCTGCAGCTTGTAAGTTGCAATTAGGGGGTAGGAGTGTGGAGCCTAGAAGGCTGTGGAACAGGGTGTTAGTACAATTCAGATGTGATAGTATAAAGACTTGAACAGCACTTCTGAAGACACTTGTGGAAGAAATTGTTTCACTTTCTCTAGAAGAGAGAGCTGGTACCAACCTCTCTTGGTTTTTTTTTTTTATAGTGTTTCCATGAGAGTGATATTGATGTTCAGGGTGAATCTAACTGACTTGGCATTCAATTAAATTTGAGGTTGAAAACTATTAAGATTTTTGCCTTTGAGCCAGGTTTGTACTGTTTCTTGTTTGATGATCATGGTAAGTAACAGGAATTCTGTCTTGTTTAGGTAGAGCTTCACATTGGCGCTGGACATCCAGGTGTGGATGATGTGTAGACAGTTTTTGAGGTGTTGAATGTCCAAAGTAGATGAGACTTTCAGTTGCAATTGTCTATCTTCGTCATATTGGTGACTAATGATGCTGTTGTCTGTGATTAGTGCACCAAATGGCTCCTTGTACATGTGAAGATGAAAGATACAGTATAGAACCATAAAGAACTCCACAGGGGATTGAAATCTTTGTGACCTGGAGGTGTCCATGTGAACAAACTGTGTCGGTCGGAAAGGTAGGAGGAGAATCAGGGAAGGACATTGTCTGTGAATCCAGTTTGAGACTTCAAGTTGGGTGTAAGGGTGGGGTGGGGTGGGGTGGGGTGGGTTGGTTGGTTGGTTGGTTGGTTGGTTGGTTGGTTGGTTGGTTGGTTGGTTGGGTTGAAGGCAGCTTGATGGTCTACCAATATCAGGATGCTGGGTTCATGTTTGTCTGTGGTTAAGATGATATTGTCTCGATGTGTAAGGTAGTGGTCTCTGTGCTGCAGCATCATCTGGAACCAGACTGGTAGTTGTGCAGGGCATATTTAGCTCTGACGTGTTCTTGGAGTACAACATAGACTGCTTTTTAAATGATTGTGCAGATGAATGGTAGATGAGTGATGAGCAGGCAGTTAGCAAGGTCACCGCTATCTGGTGTAGATTTGTTTAGTAGTGGGAGGACCTGCCCTGTCTTGAGAACTTCTGGGAAGATGCCTTGAGTGGGGGAGGCTTTGATATTTCCTTTGAAAAATGAAGCTCTTGCCAAATAATAGCTTTCAGAAAATTCTCTGGAACTATCTGTGAGATTGGAGAGTACTAGAGCAAACTTTGCTTCAGTAGTTTTAGTCTTATACAAATAAACTCTAAATGAATTTAGGATATGAAGTAGATTCAGAAAGACAAAACAGCAGTGTAAATATGTGATGCTGCATCAAGTGGTCCAGGCACACTGGTTAACCTGTGAGGGCAACCATCCCATAATTTAATGTCGGCATAAACATAGTTGATTCAGCCTGTTGAGGTTAACTGTGGACCTGTCACAGGAGGCTAGGTACAGCTGGGGACCTCCTCTCTAGTCAAACCAAATCTCCAATAAGATTATTATTTTTTCACATTCAGCACATAGCACCACATCATATAGAATTCTTGAACAGTACAATGATTACATTTTCTGGTGGTTCAAGGCTATTTTAAGTTGCAATGTAAAGTATTCATAAATCACTGCAGATGTTTTGTTTTAAGTACATTGCAGTAAGCAGATGAAACTGATTTGTAAGCTTTTTGAGGTGCTTTATATGCGCATAAAAATGCTTTAGTAATATTTGCATTGCATTATCAGAATCCACTTAAATGTATCTGCAGGTTATTTTAAATGTCCTACACACTACCAGCCTTTACTGGTAATAGGAAACCTGCAATAAAAGATGCATACTTGTGGCGTTGGTGCATTGATTACATTTGGATCGCTGTTTTTGAAAGCGTGATATTGTAAGTGTCCTGCTCTGCATAGTACATATTTGGATAAATAACTCCTACATCCTCTAAACTCTTAAGATTTTGTGCTTCCCTACAAAAGTTTGACTGATTACTTCTACGTGTGTTTGTTTTACAGCAACAGCTTGCACAACTTCAGAAGGAAAAATCTGAAATTCTAAAGAATTTGGCCTTGTATTACTTCACTTTTGTTGATGTTATGGAGTTTAAGGTAACATTCATATCAATTTGTTCTGTTTACTAGTATTCACCTCAAACTGCAATTAATCTTTATCTGTGTTGCTTTAGTTGTTGATACTCCTAGAACTCGATGTGAGTGGTAGGCTTTAATTAGCACCGAAGTGGAAAAGACTGTATTTTGTTGCTGGTCAGGCCCCGACATCCCTCCACTGTAGTGTGCTGTGGGTAAATATGGAGTGCTGCAGGAGCATGAGCAGCTCTCACTTTAACGTTTGGGTCTAAAACAACTCCATCCTCCCACACCATTTGCACAGCCTCTCTTGTAGTGGCTGCTGGTCACACATGGCTGTCTGTACTCCTCCCATTGCTTTTGATGAGAGGGCATCACAGTCTGCCAAAGAAAAGAAACGTAAACAACCTTTTTCTACTTTTCTTTGATTGATTGGGCTTTCCTTTAACCCCTTAGCTGATAAATCCCCACCCCCCCAAAGCCTGAGCACTTTTTTTATTTTATATTTGGGGTTGTTAATGTTTAGGGGGTCCCAAACTTTTTTTCTAGATAAAGTATCCACATCAAACTTGCGTCCTTTTTCCCAACATTCTGGGGATTCTAACAATACACAGGGTTTTTGGATTCCCCTGGAGGAGGCCAAGAAAATAGGCAAAATATAGCAACATTTTGACAAACAAAATAAGGAAAAAGTGCTACAGATAAGTGTCTGTTTCCCCCCCAAAAAATGGCATCCATGAACGGTTTATTGTGCTAAGTTCACCCTCTATCCAGCTTTCCAAAACATGCAGCGTTGATTCAAAAATCCTAATTCTGATGGATACAACTACCTGTTGATTCCTCACCTAATGAATACTCCCATGGCGCCAGCATTCAACGGAAATCTTCTTCCTAGCTTCTGCACGTCGACGAGGACGTCACATTTGCCCACGCGACGCCGTCTGACGTCATACAGGCAATAAGAGGTCCTCGCCGACGTGAGTTCCCTTTTTTCCGTGCCATTCGAAACGGTTATCTTCGAGGGAGCTACTGTTGCTTTCGAAGTTAGTGTGTTTTTCTGCTGCTTGTTTTTTTCTCTGAGGTTACTATGTCTCAGAGGAAGTCTGGTTTCAAGCCCTGTCGGGAGTGTGGGGGCAAGATGTCCGTTACTGACCCACATTCGGACTGCTTGTGGTGCTTAAGTTCCGACCACGACGTAGCTACATGTGATTCATGTCAACACATGAATCCGAAAGCCCTGAAGGAGCGTGAAGCCAAACTCTTTATGGCGAAGTCGAAGAGAAAGGAGAAGAGACATCATAGAAAGTCCTCCTCGCCGAGGTCTCATCGGCGTCATCGAGACTCCCGGCGCCATTCGAGCAAGGAGAGGTCTCGTTCGAGGTCGCCGTCGGCTCGGCGTCGGAAGACTTGGGAGGTCAGTCCCACAGTCACTCCACATCCATAGACGCCGTTGCCTTCTCCGGCTTCGCCGACTTCGCCTGGGCAGACGTCTTCAGTGGTTGAGGTGCCACTGCCTCAGGTGTTTTCTCCGGCGTCGCAGACGTCTAGGTCGGGGTCGCCTTCGATCCAGGCACCCCAGTATCCAGCTTTCCCGGCCCCTGGAGCCGATAATACCGCATTTTTAAATGCGATGTTCACCATCTTCCAACAGATGGCTCCAGGCAGTGCTCCGACTGGTCCTTCGGGCCCGTTGGCTTTCAGCTTGGGTGCTCCGGTGCCGCTACGGCCCGCACCCTTCATGTCCTTTCTCCCCTTGGGGAATGTGGGCTCGGCGCCGGTGTCGGCTCCGGTGGCTCCAGAGGTTTCGGCCCCGGAGGCTTCAGCTCCATCGACTTCGGGGTTTCGGCCAGTGACCCCGTCTGGACCATCTGAGACGCACCTCTCTTCATCCGGCTCCTAGCTCGGCGTCGAAGCTTCCTGTGGCGCCTGACATGGCGTCGGATGGATCCGGCGATCGGCGCCGTTCCTCGACTTCGGCAGACACCATGTCGACGCCGCGTATTGAGGAGAGGTTACATTCTAGGAGACGTGCTCTCCGTCTCTTGGAGGAACAGGAATATCAACGGGTCCTGGAAGAAGGTGAGATTGAGGATTCTGAAGGTCTTCATGGACTGGATACAGCTAGTGGCCTTGATACTTCCCCTGAGTGGGACTTGTCATCTCCAGGGGAGTATACTGAGGAGGCAGCCACTTTTCATGCTGTGGTAAGGAAGGCGGCTAACTTCCTTGAACTGCCTTTGCCGGTGGCTGAGGCGAAACAAAATTTACTAACTGAGGTCCTACATCCGGCCTCTACTGCGGCAGAGCCTCTTTTACCATTCAACGAGGCTTTGCTTGAACCGGTATTGGAGGTCTGGAAGAAGCCGGTATCTTCCTCGGCTGTTAATAGATCTGTGGCCAGGAGGTATCGGGCTGCACCATCTGACCCTGGCTTTCTGTCCAGACACCCTACGCCGGGGAGCTTGGTGGTCCAGGCTTCCTGCTCTGCTAGATCTGCGCCTGGATCTTTTCCAACAGTGCCGGGGGACAGAGACTCCAAACAGTTGGACTCCCAGTCGAAGAAAATATTTTCATCTTGTAGCATGGCGCTGAAGTCCACCAACGCTACATGTATCTTGGGGAGGTACATCTATGCTCTTATGGACGAGATAACATCATCGCATACGGAGCTTCCTCAAGGACTCTTGAATATCGTGTCGGATGCTCAGGCTGCTGCAACCCAGGTTATCCAATCTGGGTTGGATACAACTGACTCCGTGGCTGGAGCAATGGACACGGCGGTGGTTGCGAGGAGACAGGCTTGGCTTCGCAACTCGGGGTTTTCTTCGGACGTGCAGTCGACCCTGTTGGACCTCCCGTTTGATGGGGGACAAACTTTTTGGTGCCAAAGCGGATTCAGCCTTGGAGAGGTTTAGAGAAAGCAGGGCCACGGCCAAGTCATTAGGACTGCAAGCCGCTTCTTCTGCCTCCTCCAGGTTTTTTAGGAGGTTTCGAGGATTTGGTCGTGGCTCATCCTCCTCTTCCTTTCGGGGGAGATTCCAACAACCTACCTCCTCTCTCACCTTTAGATCAATTAGAGGGAGGGGTAGGGTCCGTACCAGGGGAGCCTCTCAGCAGCACTCTGCCTTTTCCTCGTCCTCTGGAGGGGTGCAGCAGGGGAAGCAGCCTTAGGCTTCCACCAATTCCCACTCACTCCTCTCCTGTAGGGGGAAGGTTACTGCATTTTCTTCACAAGTGGGAAGTTATCACATCAGACAGCTGGGTTCCCTTTCGGGAGTTTCCGCCCCCCATCCCGCCCCGCCCATCTTATTGTTCGAAAGAACACCTCCTGTTAGAGCAGGAGGTTCAAGTCCTCCTTTCAAAGGGCGCGGTGGAGTTGGTTCCAGAGCAGGAAAAGGGTCAAGGTTGTTACTCAAGGTACTTCCTGATTCCCAAGAAGGATGGTCGATTGCGACCAATCCTGGACCTGAGGATTTTGAATTGGTTCCTCAAACAGGAGACGTTCAAGATGCTGACCCTAGCTCAGGTGCTTTTGGCGTTAAACAAGGGAGATTGGATGGTGTCTGTCGACTTGCAGGATGCTTACTTTCACATCCCGATTCTCAAGTCGCACAGGAAGTATCTCCGTTTTGTCGCAGCACTATCAGTTTGCGGTCCTCCCGTTTGGTCATACTTCAGCACCTCGAGTCTTCACGAAGGTGATGTCGGTGGTTGCGGCAGAGCTCAGGAGGAAGGGGATAGCAGTATTTCCTTACCTAGACGACTGGTTGATCAAAGCCAAGTCTCCGGAGCTTGTGTTGCACCATCTACAGTCGACAACCCAGTTGTTGTTCGATCTGGGCTTTACGGTTCATGTGCCCAAGTCTCACCTAGAGCCCTCTCAACGCCTCCTGTTCATAGGGGCAGTACTGGATACAACATTGGATCGAGCCTTTCCTCCGCCTCAGCGGATTCAAGATATTCAGGAGTTGGTTCCAATGTTTCGAAGTGGAGCGGTCGTTCCAGTCCTCAAGGTCCTTCGTCTGCTCGGCCTGTTTGCCTCCTGCATACTGTTGGTCACGCATGCTCGCTGGCACATGAGGGCTCTTCAGTGGTGCCTCCGAAGGCAGTGGTCTCAACACAAAGGAGATCTCGAAGGTTCTGTCAAGATCTCCAGAGATGCTGCTACGGACTTGAAGTGGTGGATTGCGGGCGACAATCTTTCTCAAGGAAGGCCGTTCACGCAGTCGCCACCAGTGATCAAGGTCATAACGGATGCTTCCACTCTAGGGTGGGGAGCTCATCTGGGGGATCTGGAGATCAAAGGGCTTTGGTCTCCAGAGGAACAGATTTTTCATATCAATCTGTTGGAGTTGCGGGCTGTACGTCTGGCTCTCAAGGCCTTCCTCCCATCCCTTCGCGGTCAGTCGGTTCAGGTCCTGACGGACAATACTACCGCGATGTGGTATATAAACAAGCAGGGAGGAGTAGGGTCGTACCTTCTCTGCAGAGAAGCTCTTCGACTATGGTCCTGGGTAAAGGACCATCAGATTTGCTTGGTAGCAAATCATCTGGCCGGAGTCTTGAATGTACGTGCGGACAGTCTCAGTTGCCATTTCTCGGCCGACCACGAGTGGCGTCTCCATCCAGATCAAGTCCGTCTGATCTTCCAGTTGTGGGGGGTTCCTCGGATAGATATGTTTGCCACCCGGGAGAACTCGCACTGTCCGTTATTCTGCAGCCTCCACTATCCGGTGCAGGGGGTGTTGGGGGATGCGTTTCAGAGAACCTGGTGCGACCAGTTGCTTTACGCGTTTCCCCCCCATACCCTTGATTCCTCGAGTATTGAGGAAAATTCGCCAAGACCGGGCCCAAGTCATTTTAATAGCTCCGGATTGGCCAAGGACGGTGTGGTATTCCGACCTTCTTCAACTCTCAATGTGCCCTCCGCTCCGTCTCCCTCTCAGGGCAGACCTCCTCTCGCAGTCGCAGGGGCAGGTTTTACACCCCAACCTCCAGAGCCTGCACCTTCATGCCTGGAGATTGAACGGGGCAACCTGAGTTCCTTCTCTCTCCCACCTGATGTAGTGGATGTTATTTTAGCGGCCAGGCGACACTCCACTAAAACTATCTACGCTAATAGGTGGTCTAAATTTGTGGTATGGTGTGGGGAGAGACAGATTGATCCCTTACGTGCTCATATGTCAGATGTTTTATCTTTTGCTTTGTCTTTAGCGCAGAAAGGTTGTGCAGTGGCTACTATTAAAGGTTACTTGTCTGCCTTGTCAGCCTTCATTTGTCTTCCAGACCAACCATCGTTATTTAAATCTCCTATAGTGCTTAGATTCTTGAAGGGCCTTATGAATAAATACCCTCCAAAACCCTTCGTTATGCCTCAATGGGATTTGTCCTTGGTCCTGACTTTCCTTATGGGGTCCCCTTTTGAGCCTATGCATTCTTGCCCCTTAAGGTTCTTAGTTATTAAAACAGTTTTCCTGGTGGCCATAACATCTGCAAGGAGAGTGAGTGAGTTGCAGGCTTTATCGGTAAAACCCCCTTATACAACTTTTTATGGGGATAAGGTGGTGTTGAGGACCAAGGCTGCTTTCCTTCCGAAGGTTGTTTCACCCTTTCATTTGGCCCAGACAATTACTCTGTCCACGTTATATCCTCCGCCTTATCCTTCAAAGGAAGAAGAGAGACTTCATCGCTTGGACCCAAAGAGGGCGTTAAGCTTCTTCATAGACAGAACAAATGATTTCAGGCTGGAAGATCCGATTTTCATCGGATACGTGGGCAAGAGGAGAGGAAAGGCAGTCCACAAGAGAACACTCTCCAGGTGGGTTGTTCTTTGCATTAAAATGTGTTACTCTTTAGCAAAGAAGGATCCTCCTGATGGTATTAGAGCTCATTCCACCAGGGCTAAGTCGGCCACTTCGGCCTTGGCTAGGGGTGTTCCTGTGGTCGACATCTGCAAGGCCGCAACTTGGTCGTCCCTTCACACTTTTGCGAAACATTACTGCTTGGACTCTGAGGTTAGAAGGGACGGCCATTTTGCACGGTCAGTGCTGCAGGATTTCTTGGTTTGACCATTCAGGCACCCACCACCGGGCGCGGGACTGCTTTGGGACTCTATTCATTAGGTGAGGAATCCACAGGTAGTTGTATCCATCAGAAGAACGAGTTACTTACCTTAGGTAGCGACTTTTCTGGTGGATATATTAGCTACCTGTGGATTCCCCACGGTATCACCCGCCTCCCCGTTGCCTTTTTGGTCTTACCAAGTTATCCTTGGGTGTGCTCCTCTTGGTCTTTAGGACTGCAATAGGTTATGTATATATGGATATTTGTATATATTTATTTTTGTATATACATATTTAGTGTATATATGTATTGTTTAAAAAAAATAAATAATAAAGAGGTTTTATTAAATCTATAGCCATCTTCTTGCAAAGATGTGTAGTTTACAATGTTATGTGATGTTGCCTTTATCTTTCATTGCATTGGATTATTGTTCTCAGGCACGTAAAAAATGTTGGTACTGACGTCGGCGAGGACCTCTTATTGCCTGTATGACGTCAGACGGCGTCACGTGGGCAAATGTGACGTCCTCATCGACGTGCAGAAGCTAGGAAGAAGATTTCCGTCGAATGCTGGCGCCATGGGAGTATTCATTAGGTGAGGAATTCACAGGTAGCTAATGTATCCACCAGAAAAGTCGCTACCGAAGGTAAGTAACTCGTTCTTTTGTACCACTGTTTTGGCATTTTTCTATGAGGTAGCCTATTTTCCCTATTTTTTGTGTTTTCAATCTACTTCCAGTTTTTTGGTGGAAACCAGTGTGAAACCCCTGGGAAAAGCTATACATTTCCGAAAACAAGACAAGAATCCGAATTCAGCAAGGGATCTTAAGTGTAGCTCCCTCAAGGTTTTCCCAAGTAAAATAATTGTTGAAATAAAAAATAAGGAAATATTGAAAATGAGTAGGAAAAAACTGGCATTTGTGGCAATATTTTCATCAGGAACTAGTTGTCACAATGCCAGATTGACAAAAGAAATATTCCATTACATCCACCCCAACCCTTTGGTTGTGGGGAAATTTAGGGTTTGTAGGTTCTCGAAGAATCCAAGGTACCCAGAGCTAACAACTGAGCTGCACTTTACAGTAGGTTTACATTGAGTACCGAGTATATGCCAATTCTTTTACGGAAATAGGCACACATTTTCCTCACATTTCTGTGATGGAAAGTTCTAGAATCCATGAGGAGCCACTAAGATCTTTCCACCCTGCATTTCCCCAAGTTTACAGATTAAAAATGGTACCTCAGTTGTGTGTGTATAGACCTAGTGCCCATGACAGGAAATGGTCCAAAATCCAACATGGATGTTGCACATTTTTCCACCTAAAACTGCCCTCTTTTTCCAATGTGGGTTACTCTGGTTTTCAAAAATAGACAGGTTGGTTAGGGTTTCCTTGGTGCCAGCTTAGCTAGGGTCCAAAATCTATCTCTGGATGGACCGGCTTGTGTGGGTTTCACAGTGGTGTGTTACCCACAATTCCTTGCAAACCTCAAACTTTGACTAAAAAACACATTTACCGCACAATTCTGTGATGGAAAGTTCTACAATCCATGGGAAGCCACAGATATCCTTCCACCCCGCACGCCCACAAACTTTGACTAAAAAAACACAAAAAAGGGTACCTCAGTTGTGTGCCTGATCCTAGTGCCTGCATCATAACAAATCAAACCAAGGTCAGGGAGGGTCCCTTTGTAAGGAAGTCTGTTGATGTTAGTTTGATCATTTTGATCAGTTCCTGTCGCAGGCACTAGACCCAGCCACACAAGTGGGGCGGCATCTTTATTGGGACAAGCAGGGAAACACTGGGTGGAAAGAATTTTGTGGTTTCCCTTCTGATTCTGAAAGAATATGGCACAGAAATGCAAGGGAAATGTGATTTTTAGTCATATTTTGAGGTTTGCAGGGCATTGTGGGTAAAAAAAGTGTTGGGATCCACAAGAGGCACCCCACCCTGTTCTTCCCTAGGTGTCAAGTTTACGAAAATATCTAGAGTTGGTAAAGTTTCCTTAGGGACAATGTACACCCTTGCCGAGAAAGACAGAAAAGACAAATACTACTTCACAACCATGTATTCCTCAAGTACACACACATACTGGTTGGATTTGGCACAAGGGTGAGTGAAGGTTCACAACATAAAATGTTATTAACAAGAGATTTCACAAAAATGAAATACACTGTTAATAATTGAAAGGTCAAAAAACTGAACCAGTGACTCTCACCGCTTGTGACCTGTAAAGCTACGTAATAGCACCAACCACTTTACAGGCCATTCACACAACTTTATACATAATACACACAAGACAACACAGCTCCAGCCGCGGGCCCAGCACATTACCACACTTACATTAATAGACAGCGCCATTCAAGGGCCCATCACTTTGATACACCCATATGAATGACCCATCAGTCACAATGTCTGTCGGCTGGCGAAGCTTGTGGGCTGGGGTTTGGCTGGCAGAGTGTGTAGTGAACAGCAGCATGTCACTACTCACACACTGCCAGCCGGATGCCAGCTCACACACATTGCCTGTCAAGCTCCAGTCTATGCATGCCACCAGCCAAGCGCCAGTCCACCCACACCACCATCACATTTATTTTTTTACAGAAAAGAAAACACAAACCATTTGGAAGTAGATGCAAAACTATACCTACAAACACATCAGCCCTAACTAAATACATCACACTAATGCCAACCGTGAAATCTGAACAAAATATAAAATGATACAGACCAGTCAGTTAACTTTAACGGTCATGGTTGCTCCCAATAGCTCTGTTGCGTATGGTACAATTTAAAACATGCGGTCACACGTATCCAAGGTTTAGAAGGACACTCGGGGCAGTACATACGACTCTCCTTTTGCATGCCTCTCGGGTACAGACTCTACATCTCCTACTGGAAACTTTTTCTTTTGGCCATGGGAGGGATGTAATCAGGAAAGTGGCGATCTTTCAGTCTAGCCACATCCTCCACCACTCCAACTCTAGGAACTCTTGCCTATTACACTGCCTCTAACGCTTTTTTGCAAGCAAGCTCTTTTGGGTAACTTCACAGTTAGAGCAGATCGTGCCACATTAAACAGTGTCCACTTTGAAAATTTCCCTAAACAATTGCACACCAGTGTTGAAGCTATCTTTGTATAAATGGTGACCTTCATTAAAAAGTCCTCTACCAAGTGCCCACATAATTTTCTCACTATCTCCAAAAGTGGACACACAACCAGGGGGGGTCAATACTCAAATCCCTAATGTGTACACCCCGAAATTATATAACTATCCAGTCCTGCTCTCAGACAACATATGCCATAGAGTGCCCTTTTGTTAGGAATGTAGTGCCTAAAAACCAAATAGGCCTTGAACAGGACCAAATACTCATCCACAGCTATTTCTTTTCCTGACACATAGATCTCTGAAAATTGATCTGCAAAGTGGTCAAGAACAGGCCGAATCTCAGGGTGGTCTTGTGGCAGCGTTGAAGCATTATCAAGAAAATAGAGCATCCGAAGAAGCAAATACCGATCATGACTCATGGTTGCAGTAAATATAGCCGTTGCCATCAAGACACTAGTAGACCAATGTGAACAGCTTTCTTATCAAGCTCATCAAAAAAGTTAAACCTGTGAACCTCTTCAACTCATCCGGATTTGTGGGAGCCCATAGGATGCTCTAGAGTGGGGCTAAAGTCTGGCACTGTTGTCCCTCAAATACTGTCCAACATACAAATTAATCTGGTCAACAGTCTCATACATCGTCCATAAACAACTGAAAGAAATTTGTAGGCAAAACGTTTTCAGTATTCACTATATGGCCTGCAACACCAGTAAAGGTAGGCAACGCAGGCTGCACTGTTTGGGGCAGCCCAGAAATCATCACTTCCAACGGGAAGCCTTTCAGCCCCAGGCTGCAATCTAGATGCCTCTGGCTGCACTATTGGCACATCAATCTCCTTCCCTAAACGGGGCACTTCCTCTGCACAGACAGTGGCTTCATCATCAGATGATTCCTCTTGGACAGAAGATTCACTGCCAGAATCTTGGACTTTTGCTTCTGTCTCAGATGCAGTCAGTCTCATAATCATGGTCAGAGGAAGAATCAAAGTATACCAACAACCTGCTGAGTGGTAATCCTCCGGCTAATCCTTACTTTCTAAATTGACAAATAATCCAATAATAACCAACACTGTGTATAATAAGTAATAAAGTATTGCTCTATCACAAAGACATATATACTTAAAAACGATACCACTCACTTGCCAGAGACAGCTAGACTCAGCAGCACCTACTCGGCACAGCCACACCAAGCACCAATGATAATCTCACTAAATAGGCAAAACAAGAGAATATTACACATAAGGCAACACACTTCACATCATATACAAATCCAAATAGAATTCCACACATGATAAAACAGAAGTTAAATAGGCTGCTATTATTACACCAATTTTCAAAAAACACAATAATTCACGGAAATGATACTCATTTAAAATAAACAGTACAAAAAACTTTTTCTTACCAAACACATCCAACTACACTACCTGCAGGCCTACCAGTGCAGATACTGCAAACAGGAGTCGCAGCAAAGGAAATCATACGTTTTGCACTAGATTAAAAAGGAGAAACAAAACATTACAATCTTAAATGCAAATGATGACAAGGAATAAAACAGTTAATGTAATAAAACACTACCCATCACCACCCAAATGCCAGCCACACAAAGTGTCAGCAAGAAGCTAGTTGACACACACCACCAGCAAAATCACCAGTCCACTCACACTGCCAGGCAAGCACCAGTCCACTCACACTGCCAGGCAAGCACCAGTCCACTCACACTGCCAGGCAAGCACCAGTCCACTCACACTGCCAGGCAAGCGCCTTTCCACACACACACTGTCAGGCAAGCGCCTTTCCACACACACACACTGCCAGGCAAGCACCAGTCCACTCACACTGCCAGGCAAGCGCCTTTCCACACACACACTGTCAGGCAAGCGCCTTTCCACACACACACACTGCCAGGCAAGCGCCAGTCTGCGCACACTGCCAGGCAAGCACCAGTCCACTCACACTGCCTGGCAAGCGCCAGTCTACTCACACCGCCAGGCAAGCGCCATTCCACACACACTGCCAGGCAAGCGCCAGTCTGCGCACGCCGCCAACCAAGCGATATTCCACACGTACCCCCAGCCACATGCCAGTACAGGCAAACCACCAGCCGAACTCCAGTTCGTATTTTTTCCTTCACTCTCTCTCTATCTTGACCTCTCTCTCTCACCTCCCCCTCACCCCCCCACCCCCCCCACCATCCCTCTCTCCCCCACCATCCCTCTCTCCCTCCCTCCTTCCTTTCTAGTGGGCCTAAAAATATCGCCAGTATGTCCCCAAGGGCAGAAACGATCAAAATATGTGCCTAACAACCTAAGGGGCTGCTTTCCGAATTGCGTCGATTGGCAAAAAATCCCTGGTGTCTTCCTTCCCCCTCAGAAGGTAGATTGGCCATAAAACGAGCAATCTTAACTCAGGGTGGGTTCAACAAAAAAAAAATCCCTTGTAGTTTAGTGGGCATCCTCTCTCGAAGGTGCGCTGCAAGCAAATGGTTTCCGGCACATCATGGCTGCATTTTATGACGTCGGTGTGCCGTGCACTCACCAGATTGGGGGTGGCAAAAGAAGAGCTTCCGCTGCCATCTCTGGTGGGGTGTTGAAATGGGCCAGCGCTTCCCCCGTGGGCGAGGACGGAATGGTTCTGTCCTCATCACATGCCCACTGCAGCTGAGAACTGAACCGTCCCAGCCTCACCATGGAGCGGAGCCGTTTGCCACGTGTGTACTGCTAACATCCATAGAAGGGGCAAAGGGAACTGCTGCTTCATCACCCAAACATCCAGGAAAGAGGCTGCACATTCTTCTGTAGGGCTGCCTATTTTGGGTTTAAATACTAATAACCGTGTTAAGCTCACCTGCAGGGTAATACCGGCTGTTATTATTCCTCTTGTTACGTACTCTTCTGCGTGGCTCAGTCCTGTAACTATGGGGAGGGCAATCAACTTTTGTTATTGCCTGCAGTGTTTCTTTGGTCTACAGTTAACTTTAGTTTTCAAAATACAAATGTAAAAAGTTTTAAGCAAAGTATTTTATAATCATGCATACATTAATGATGCAACCATGGATATATTCTGAGGTCTTTGTATCGTTGAAAACATATTTATATTCGTAAGGCAAAATCTTCAGTCACATTGTGTGCACATTAATAAAGCATCACCGAAAAAGCATCATCGAACATTTGTTTCACCCCTTAAGGCACACACTCCTTGCACTTTCTCAGGGCTTATCAATAAGACTGGTTAACAACCATCAGGCTATGTGTGGCTTCATACCTAGGTAGGATGAGGAAAAGCTTTGCTGTCTGTTCCTAAGGTGTAGTATCAGTGTGGTTTGTTATACTAGTCTTGTGAGGTCAGCTGTGTGTGTGTGTCCCCGATTCCACTTGGGCTTTCATTTTGCCAAGTGAAATGCGTGCCTTCTCACCCCTCAAAAATTGGGAAGCTAATCAACCTAAATTTAGTGAAGAAACCTGAACCCGAACATGAGCCTTACAACACCAAATTGCCTTGTTATAATTTTTTACGCATTTATTTTTTTCAACCTGGCACTTCTTAATAGCATTCACTCTGTAAATACTTATACCAAAGAGTGGCATTCGTTCCAATATCCGCATCATAAAAAATGTTTTTTTTAAAACAAATTTGTAGAGTCACTCAGACTCTCAGAGGAGTTTAAAATACCACCACCTGGGCTAATAGTTTGAGGAAAATACTAAGAACAAAAACATAATTTAAAGAAGTGTTGCTCAAGGGGCTTCATGTAATATTCTGTTACGGCCATCTGTATTGTGGTGATAATTTACCTCGGGCATTTGCACGTCATTTTAAGAAAGATGGAAATTAGCCACATTCTCTTTAAGGGGACGGTAAATCCACCATGTGTGATTAAAGTCAGTGTATTCAGAACTGCTGACATTTTTCAATCCGTGAAGATAGTCTCATCAAAAGATAGAAGGGCATTAATTCATAAACTCCCTTAATGTCTTTGTTTTATTTGGTCTGCTTTGTGATTTTGCAGTCTGTCTTCAGCATTGCCAATGGTCTATAGCTGCCACATTACCCACCTATGCCCACCAATAATACAACGCCTGCAGTCTCTAAGTGGGTGTTACCGTCTCTATTGGGTGTTCTTTAGTGACTTTTCTTATAGCGCAGCCCCTTTGATTTTGGTGTCTCAGGAACTCAGCAGATATGCACGAAGATCCAAACCCTCCTCAGACCTGTATACACCCTCACAAATGCTAACTCATCCTGAGGCACACTCTGCACAACTTCAGTCAGACTCCTGTGTGCTTTCCGGGTGGATAAAGTTTATGAAATTCAAACTTTGGGGCCTGTAGTGGGCCAGACTCTAAGCGCACGCCAAAAGCTTTGTTGTACGAAAAAGATAAGAGGCCATGTGGCGATCTGTGCAAGAAATAGTTGCCATGGACAGGAACATTCTACTAAGTCAGAAGTAAAATGAGGTGCAAGAGGAAGGTGTTAGTCTGCAGTCTTATTCTAATTAATTGTGTACTGTCGTTGGCTTGGCTTGTTATACAGTGTATGTTTGCCATTGAAACACCTTCTCACTCGGTCATGATTTATCTATGGCCTGTTCCCCATTATGCCTTTGGTAGAATTCCTGTGCTTTCTTTCTTGTCTTTTTCTGTTAAACATATATTTTAAAATGTATTTTCGCACAACAAATGATCACTTAACTGTGTTTTGTTTTCTTTTGTACACTCACTTAGATGAACATATATTTTCATTGAAATGCATGTTTTGTGATTCTGTACAGGTATCCTGATTGCATTGTGTATTGCAGCTGCATTTGTATTGTGCTTCATACCCTGGCGATGAGCTGAAACTAATTGATGGAAGAGTTGCACACTACACTGTAGGGGAGTTCTTGCTCGGAAGAGTTTTACATTTCACTGAGGGAAATACTTTGGTGTTGTGAGTAATTAAACAGACTAGTGCCCTTATCCGTACTTGGGTCGCTTCGCCTAAGCCTGTAAAGGAGAGAAGTGGAGTGAGGAATAGAACTCATTCATTTTACATTCATTTTATTGCTGTGCTTGGTTGAAGAGGGTTATATAGAGTGAACCAAGAGCAACTCAGAAGCAGCGTATGGAATACACTCCCTACAGGTAGACAGGGTAAAAGAACTCTATAGGGTCCATCGAGTAGAAAGTAGGTGGGCTACCCACTAGGTATACAGCTGATTGCAGGCACTCAGTGTGAAAGCTTTATGGAGCTTGCCCTAGAGAACAGAAGAGCACCAATACCATCACTGACTGGTTGCAGGCAGCCATTGGGAAAATATACTCAGTCCAGAAGTGACAGAGTAGTAATCCATGAGCGTGTGCAAGGTAAACGCAGTCAAAGCAAATGCTCTTTAGAGACTACATGGGGATGAATGGAAGCAGAAGGGGGTTATCCCAAGGCATGTTTTGGTTACAGACAGCCAATGCCCCAAGGTCATGGACTGGCATGCAGGTACGTGAACAAATGAAACAAGCTAATTTGTGGAAAAAGAAAAAAGAGAAACACGGGCAAGCATATTTTAATATTTGATTGCTAGTGTACATGTTCTATACGGTTCTCCTAGGGATAACAGAGAAGAGCTCACCGCATGCGCTGATTAACAGCAGCCAGGATGTGCGCTTTATATGGGTTCAACAATGAGTGAGAAAAGAGAGTTTATGCTGTAAAGTCTGGTAAAGAATTGCCAGTACTTACCAAACAGATATTTCCAAAAACAAATATCTTACAATGAGAAATGTAAATATGTTTATTGTCTTAAAAAGTGTTTATTTTGTTCTTCTCAAGGACCATGTTTGTGAACTTCTGAACACTATTGATGTTTGCCAAGTCTTCTTTGATATTGTAAGTATATGTAGTAAGTGTTTTTGTTTTACTTATCAAATCGTTAATGTAAATAAAATGTGCCAAATGTAAGTCTTATTCACAGATTGCATCACATTTTTAAGAAACCACAATAGATAACACCACATATACCTATTTGTAAAATTAAACAGCTTCAGTAGAATTACTGTGCCATCATCATGATTTCTGTTTTTGGAAATGTGGAGACAGGCCTAGCAACCTACACTGGACCAAAATGTAGCAGAATATGTGAGAGATTCCAGTTTCACAGAACATAAACGGCTTAGCTGGTCCCCCTTCAGCAAGACCAACCATAAACCTGTAGTAGTTAAGAGCCCGCTGTCCCAGCCTAAATAGCAAAGGTTTGTTTTCATCAGCTGCCAGTTGCACGTACAGTCCAGATTGCTTAATCTCTGTACGCCACACCAATATGAGAAGCATACAAGGGCTTAAACATCAAGTGATCATAATCCATATTAGAGCTAATTTCTCCTCTATTCACCTTTTAGACATTACTTGATCCTCAGGTGTATAAGGCGGTTCCCTTTGCACCGCATCAAATTGCAACAGTTCCACACTTTCTTTGACATATTTCTCACATTGGAAATAGTCCGCTCTTGTGCCCTTAAGCTAGTTTTCTTAGTATTGATCATGTTATAGCATCCTCATGATTGCTGGGACAACACAACAATTTGCCGAGTCAAACCCAAATCCTAACCTCAAACATGGGGGAGGTATTGATTTTCTGAGGTTTAGCACTTCTCTTAGAAATGGTCCTTTACTAGGATCGAATATTTTTTTCTTTTCAGATTTCAGTCGATAGGTGAGAGACGTTGCATGTTGTGACCAGTGGCAAAACTGACAGACCCCAACATTTCATATGAATTATATCACATGTTGTGGAACTGGATGGTGTAGCTTAACCTTCCAGAAATACGTGCAGTAATATTGTTTCATGTTTATCAGTAAGCACACATAACATTACTCTGCAGCTTGCTCCAGTTTCCCACCAAATATTTATGATTCTTGCAAGGAGATTGTTTACCAAAGACCATAATCTGACCCTTAGGCTCTTAGGTCGATTTTAAATGTGTTATTTCTGCAGCAAAATAACTTTGCCTTGAATAATTTAAAAATAAAAAAAACTGGAGACTGATGTTTGTATGACTCAGTTGGACAGTCATAGATGTTAAGTAGAAATGCGCAGTCTCCTGTCATAGCTTGGAAGGGTGTATGTATATATATATATATGTATATATGTTCGATGGCATGTGTAGCTGCAGATACACATGCTGTGCATTATCCTGCCATCTAGTGTTGGGCTCAGAGTGTTACAAGTTATTTTTCTTCGAAGAAGTCTTTTCGAGTCACGAGACCGAGGGACTCCTCCCCTTTCGGCTCCATTGCGCATGGGCGTCGACTCCATTTTAGATTATTTATTTTCCGCCATCGGGTTCGGACATGTTCCTCTTCGCTCCGTATTTCGGTTCGGAAAAGTTAGTTAACAAACGGAAAATTTGACGGTATTGTTTGCGATCAGTATCGGGTTAGGCATAGCACATCGACACCGACGAAAAGAAGAGCTCCGGCAGCCCTTCGGGGCTTCCACTCCTCGACGGGGCCTGGTCGGCCCGACCGCGTGCATCTTTAAGGCTCATGGAACGGACCCCATTCCGCTTCTGCCCCAAATGCCCGCTAAGTATCCTTATACAGACCAACATTTGGTCTGTAATCTGTGTTTGTCCCCCGAACACAAAGAGGATACGTGTGAGGCCTGTCGGGCATTTCGGTCCAAGAAGACGCTGCGCGACCGGAGAGCTCGAAGGCTTCAAATGGCGTCGACACCGGCCGGACACCCTGACGTCGAAGAAGAGGAGACATTCTCCATCCCAGATTTGGACTTGGACGAGCCCGAGAGTGAGCAGCCGACGAGGCAACAAACCGTGAGTAAACTAACCCCTGCCAAAACTCACTCGAAAATCATGAAGGCCCAGGGGACGCCACCGCCGACAGGCCATGGCTTTACCCGAAAGCACGGTGACCAAGCATCGGCACCGAAAAAGGGCACACAGCAGCCGAAGACATCCAACTCCGGTCGAGATAACGGCTCAGAATATACTCGGCACCGAGATACCGGCTCTGACCAAATTCACCACCGAGAGATTGGCACTCCTGAGAAGGTTTCGGTGCCGAAACACCCAGCCTCGGAGCCGAAACAAAGCTCCTATACGGACGAACAGGGCCTTTCCTCACAACTACAAGGCCACAAGTTTGGACAAGAACTGGAGATGGGAGAGCCAGACCATACACAGAGGAGGCTCCATATACAAAAAGACACGGGAAAATAAGAACTCTTCCCCCAATTAAAATGAAGCGGAAGCTCGCATTCCATGAAACGGAAATGCAGCCAAAAGCAAAGGTGGCTAAAGAAAAAACACCACCACATTTTTCTCCACAGCCATCGCCACCGCCCTCACCACATCTCTCCCCAATAGCAACACCCCCAATGATGCAGTCACCAACGCACACAGGGATGAGCCAAGATGACCCATATGCATGGGATCTGTATGATGCACCAGTCTCTGATAATAGTCCGGACTGCTACCCGGCAAGGCCATCACCACCAGAGGACAGTACTGCTTATATGCAGGTGGTTTCCAGGGCAGCTACTTTCCATAACGTAGCATTACATTCAGAATCTATAGAAGATGACTTTTTGTTCAATACCCTGTCATCAACACATACCCAATACCAAAGCTTGCCAATGTTACCAGACATGTTAAAACACGCCAAACAGGTGTTTCAAGACCCGGTCAAGAGCAGAGCCATCACACCTAGGGTGGAGAAGAAATATAAACCTCCCCGTATGGACCCTGTTTACATTATGCAACAACTAACTCCTGATTCAGTGGTAGTAGGAGCGGCCCGGAAAAGGGGAAACTCACAAACTTCTGGGGACGCACCACCACCCGACAAAGAAAGACGGAAATTCGATGCAGCAGGCAAAAGAGTGGCAGCACAGGCAGCCAATCGATGGCGAATTGCCAATTTACAAGCTGTACTGGCAAGATACGACAGGGCACATTGGGACGAAATGCAACATTTCATTGAACACCTTCCCAAAGAGTTCCAGAAGCGTGCCCAACAGGTTGTAGAGGAGGGCCAAAGTATCTCCAACAACCAAATAAGATCGGCTATGGACTCCGCAGACACAGCCGCCAGAACAGTAAACACGACGGTCACCATTCGGAGACACGCGTGGCTACGCACCTCCGGATTTAAGCCAGAGATCCATCAGGCTGTGCTGAATATGCCTTTGAACGGACTACAATTGTTTGGGCCGGAGGTGGATACAGCTATAGACAAACTAAAGAAAGACACTGACACGGCCAAAGCCATGGGTGCGCTCTACTCCCCACAGAGCAGAGGCACTTTTAGGAAGCCAAACTTTAGAGGGGGGTTTCGGGCCCAAGCCACAGAACCTTTCACCTCACAGGCCAGACCCACATACCAGAGCCAATACCAAAGAGGAGGTTTTCGGGGACAATATAGGGGTGGACAGTTCCCTAAACCAAGAGGGAAATTCCAAAGCTCAAAAACCCCACAAACTAAACAGTGACTCCAATGTCACAAACCCCCAACACACAACACCTTTGGGGGGGAGACTCACAGATTATTACCAAAATTGGCAAGACAGAACTACGGACTCATGGGTCCTAGCCATTATCCAACATGGTTATTGCATAGAATTCCAAAAATTACCACCAAATGTGCCTCCAAGAGCACACAACATGTCCAAACAACACTTGGATCTGTTACAAATAGAAGTCCAAGCATCGTTACAAAAAGAAGCAATAGAACTAGTACCCAACCATCAAAAAGGAACAGGTGTTTACTCCCTGTATTTCCTAATTCCAAAAAAGGACAAAACACTGAGACCCATATTAGACCTCAGAACACTAAATCTTTACATCAAATCAGATCACTTTCACATGGTGACACTTCAAGACGTGATTCCCTTGCTCAAACAACAGGACTACATGTCAACGTTAGATCTCAAGGATGCTTACTTCCACATACCCATACATCCTTCCCACAGGAAATACTTAACGTTTGTAATCCAAGGCGTGCATTACCAATTCAAAGTGTTACCGTTCGGGATAACAACAGCACCAAGAGTATTCACAAAATGCCTTGCGGTAGTAGCTGCTCATATCCGGAGGCAGCACATGCACGTATTCCCTTACTTAGACGATTGGTTAATAAAAACCAGCACTCAGAAACAGTGTCTTCTACACACAGAATACGTCATAGAAACCCTTCACAAGCTAGGGTTCTCTATAAATTACCAAAAATCACATCTACAACCGTGTCAAATACAACAATATTTAGGAGCAACAATCAACACACAGAAAGGGATTGCCACTCAAGTCCACAAAGGGTACAAGCATTCAAAATGTAATACTAAACATGCACCCAAACCAACAGGTTTGTGATGACTTCTAGGCATGATGTCTTCATGCATATCCATTGTCCCAAACGCAAGACTACACATGCGGCCCTTACAACAGTGCCTAGCAACACAATGGACAAAAGCACAGGGTCAACTTCAAGATCTAGTGTTGATAGACCGCCAAACACACTCCTCGCTTCAATGGTGGAATCCTATAAATTTAAACCAAGGGCAGCCATTCCAAGACCCTGTGCCTCAATCCGTGATCAAAACAGATGCTACGATGGTAGGGTGGGGATCACACCTCAACCAGCACAGCATACAGGGACAATGGGACACTCAACAATGCCAACTTCATACCAATCATCTAGAACTGCTAGCAGTGTTTCTAGTGTTGAAAGCATTTCAACCGTTAATAGCCCACAAACGCATTCTTGTCAAAACAGACAACATGACGACAATGTATTACCTAAACAAACAGGGTGGGACAAACTCATCACAGCTGTGTCTTAGCACAAAAGATTTGGCATTGGGCGATTAACAATCACATTCGCCTAATAGCACAGTACATCCCAGGAATTCAAAACCAGTTAGCCAACAATCTCAGTCGAGATCACCAACAAACCCACAAATGGGAAATTCATCCCCAGATACTACAAACTTACTTTCGAAGCTGGGGAACACCGCAAATAGACCTATTCGCAAAAAAAGAAAATGCAAAATGCCAAAACTTTGCGTCCAGTTATCCACACCCTCACTCCAAGGGCAATGCGTTATGGATGAGTTGGTCAGGGATATTTGCTTACGCTTTTCCCCCTCTCCCACTCCTTCCGTATCTAGTAAACAAATTGAGTCAAAACAAACTCAAACTAATACTAATAGCACCAACTTGGGCTCGCCAACCATGGTACACAACACTACTAGATCTGTCAGTAGTACCTCATATCAAACTACCAAACAGACCAGATCTGTTAACTCAACACAAACAACAGATGAGACACCCAAATCCAGCATCGCTCAATCTAGCAATCTGGCTCCTTAAGTCTTAGAATTTGGACACTTAGACCTTACACAAGAATGTATGGAGGTCATTAAACAAGCTAGGAAACCTACTACAAGACATTGTTACGCAAATAAATGGAAAAGATTTGTTTATTACTGCCATAAAAATCAAATTCAACCACTACATGCGTCCGCAAAAAACATTGTAAGCTACTTCTTACACTTACAAAAATCAAAGCTAGCTTTTTCATCCATTAAAATACATCTCACAGCAATATCTGCCTATCTGCAGATTACACATTCAACATCACTCTTTAGAATCCCAGTCATCAAAGCATTTATGGAGGGTCTAAAGAGAATCATACCCCCGAGAACACCACCAGTACCCTCATGGAACCTCAATATTGTATTAACACGACTCATGGGTCCACCATTTGAACCCATGCACTCTTGTGAAATGCAATACTTAACCTGGAAAGTAGCCTTCCTAATAGCGATCACATCTCTTAGAAGAGTAAGTGAAATACAAGCATTTACTATACAAGAACCCTTTATACAAATACACAAACAGAAAGTGGCTCTACGCACAAATCCCAAATTTTTACCAAAAGTTATATCACCGTTCCACCTAAACCAAACAGTGGAACTCCCAGTCTTTTTTCCACAACCAGACTCGGTAGCCGAAAGAGCCCCACATACATTAGACATCAAAAGGGCACTAATGTATTACATTGATAGGACAAAACAATTTCGCAGGACAAAACAATTGTTTGTAGCCTTCCAAAAGCCTCATGCAGGAAATCCAATATACAAACAAGGCATTGCCAGATGGATAGTGAAATGTATTCAAACGTGCTATGTTAAAGCAAAGAGAGACCTGCCTATTACACCAAAAGCACACTCCACTAGAAAGAAAGGCGCCACAATGGCCTTTCTAGGAAATATACCTATGACAGAAATCTGTAAGACAGCCACATGGTCTACGCCTCATACATTAAAAAAACATTACTGTGTAGATGTGTTAACAACACAACAAGCCACAGTAGGACAGGCAGTATTACGAACATTATTTCAAACAACTTCAACTCCTACAGGCTAAGCCACCGCTTTTGGGGAGATAACTGCTTACTAGTCTATGCACAGCATGTGTATCTGCAGCTACACATGCCATCGAACGGAAAATGTCACTTACCCAGTGTACATCTGTTCATTAAGTTCTATGGTTCTGTGCGTGTAAAATCTGAACCTATGACATCCCTGTAAGATTTAGCATTTTAGTTACTTCAGGGGTGTGGACATTAATAAAATATCTACTTGTCCATGGGACAGGTTGCTTCTTAAATCTACTTGTCCCTTTGGGGCCATGTAGTGCAGTGACAAATTATGGCAGCAATCTCACTCATTATGTAAGAGCTCTGATAATAGCCTCTCTGATTATGGTAGGGCTAATACTATAGCAGGGCTTAAATACTTGCAAATTTAAGCCCTGCTATAGCAATTTTATTGTTTTGCCACTTTTGGGCAAATCTACATACAGTGGCTGGAGAAAGCAGTAAGCAATTGTTCTTGGGGGTTGTGGGGGGTGCCTTTGACTCTCTGCAAACCTACTAACTTGCATGTTTTATGGATTTTCACCAGCTCTTCTATAACCTTTTACCATACTGAGAAAGGTTGGAAAATTACTCCTGACAAGGGCAGAAGTAGAAGTTCTTCCAGGGTTGGGAAAAAAGTGATTGGAGGGAAAGTGAACTTGTAAACGCTCAATAGATTTTCACATGAGCAAATCTACACGCACATATTTGCTTGTGCTAAAATACAGTTCACAAATATTTTCTAGGAGTGTGATTTTCATGGTCTACTTCTACAACTTCTTGTGAATTCATGAAAGCTACTAATTTGAAGACATATATCAGGGGTGCACTTATGTGACTTTAAGGATTGGGACCCTAAATAGTTCTGGCATTTTGCTTTCGTTAACATTCTATTTATCTATCAATTGGCTCACTTTACTGTGAGTTATAGCATTCTGCTCTTCCACAGGGAGCATATTGGCACACAAAGTGGTTTGTTCACTGCCAGGAACTACTGTGGCAATCAGTGCTTTTTGTGACCAAAAAACGTTTTTGCTTTTTGCCAGTGTTTGTTGCAATGGTGAGGGCCTGGTAGCTCCCACAATAATAATTAGTTACAAGAGCCATATCAAAACAAGACACACATTGACAAAACCAAAAGGCTGACCACCAATGTTGGATCGGTTGGCTTTGCCAGTGCTTGTTTATTTTCATGTTTCCCATAATCTTGATGATTACAACAATTTTCCATTATGAATATTGTTAGGAAACACTAGCATGCATCAACACATTTTATTAAACGATGCTTCAAAGAAATAGTTCAACAATTTTGCAGTAATTTAGCACAATGTTGTTTTCCTACTTGCATTTCCTTTCTAAACGTTTTATTTTGACAGTCAAGACTCATCAGTCTTGCTTGCAAGCTTCTGCAGATATGTGCATCTAATCAGAGATCTTTCTGGGAGCATTATACGTAGCCTCACATTGAACTTTTCAAACATGTATGTACACTTTTTTATTTTAATTTTAACTTGAACCACTGTCAGTAAGTAGTGCAGGGTGATCTTACAGCAGTTATTTAGAACTCTCACCCTAATAAATAGATGAACTATAAATACAAGTTCAAACTGCATTAACATAGGGGCACAAATATTACCTCAACTGCAGACAGTCGCTTCTCTGTAAACTGGCTGCGAAAACGTTTGTGCTGCAAGGGGTTCGGCCCAAGGACAAAATAAACATCAAAACTTATTGTCCTTGACCCCAAACAATATTTCCTGTGCGTCGGGCTATAGAGATTTCACACCCCTGTAATTTCTATGTTTTTTTAATTCTATTTCCTAACTATAACGCCTCTTTAACCTTTGTTTGTTTCAGTGAATTTCTAGGGTTTTTAATGTTAAGTAAGATGCCTATAATAATGCACAGGGGGCTGGACAAAGGGCCTGGCCTTGTATTGTGCTGTCGCCACCCAGGCCTGCTGCTCTTGCCCCCCCCCCTCTCCTCCTTGCCAGACCATGCACCTGCTCCCTCATTACAGCCCTTTGTGGTTGTTGTTTTGCCACTGCCCTTCCTGCCTTCCCTGAACTTTAGCTTGCTGCTTAATCCACTTCCTCCCTACCCTCTGTTGTCTGAGCCCATGCACCAGCCCCCTCCCTCTTGCACTGCATGGTCCTATGAGCTGCCACTGTCCTCTATTTAGAGTTCACTGCCCACTCCTCCTGACCTCCATTTCCCAATTGGGTGGGCCATTATTGCCTTCTGCTTAGCTTGCTGCCACTACCCTCTTCCCCCTGCCCACTATTGTCTGTGTGCATGCCTCTGTTCCCGCTTTTTGCCCACCATGTTCCATGGGTCTGCCACTGCCCCTTCTATCTACTTTAAGTGTTGTTTTGAGCTGCAACTGCCCCTCCCGCCTGCTTGGCATGGTCATATGGCTGCCGCCTGTCCCTGCCACCTCCACCCTGCCTGTCCGAGTTCCATGCCTCTGTCCCCTCACTTCTGTCCTCCATCGTCCATTTTTCTGCCATTCCCTGTTGCCCTCCATTCTCTGTTGTGCTGCAACTGCTCCGCCTGTATGTCCTGTTGTGAATCCCCTTCACCTGCTCTCTCTTGTCTGTGTCCAGCCCCTACCTCTCCCTTCTGTCCTCCGTGATCCTTTGTGCATTCCTTTGCCCCGTCCCTCTTACCCAGCATCGCGTTTGTGCTGCCACTAACCCTCCGACTTGCCATGCATGGTCTTCTGTGCTGCCACAGCCCCTCCCACCTACCCTGTGTTGTAAGCTTGCTGCCCTTGACTCCCTCCCACCTTCCCTCCATTGTCTGTGTATATGCCAATATATTCTCACTGTTGCCCTCCATGGTGTGCTGTGCTTCCAGTACCCATACTGCTTGCCCTCCAAGGTCAGCTTGCTGTTTCTACCCTGCCCCTTGCCCACTGCCCTCTGTTTTCTATGTGCAGGCCCCCCATTCCCTCCCTCCTCCCTTGTGTGGTCTATTGTCGTGACCATACCCACCCCCTCCACCTTCATGATCTGATATGCTGCAGCTGCCTCTTTCCCCTTTGCTTTCTGTTGTCAATGTGCATGGCTCTGTCCACTACCTATTGCTTTTGATGGTCAGTTGTGCTGCAAAGCAGTCCTGCGGTGTAAGGTCAATCTGGTGCCCTTGCCCATCTTCCTCCTGCTCTCTGTTATCCAATACCATGTCCATACCTCATTCATGCCCACCATGATCCATTGTACTATACTTGCCAACATTTTGAACTTGGTAAGAGAGAGTTTGAAACAAAACCTGCGGAATAGAATTTCCCTATAGACTTACATTGAAAAACAGGAGATTTTAGGCAGGAGACTGATAAAATAAAGCTTTTTTTGGCCTAAAACATGCCCAAATCAGGTCTGTTGGCATGTATTATTGTAATGCCACTGCTTCCTCCTTCTGCCCTCAATGGTCTGTTATATATTCACAACCTCTCTTCCCTGTCCAGCATGGTTGGTTTGTTGCTCCTGTCGCCCTTTTCCCTGCCCTCCATGGTTCGCTGTGCTGCCACTGTCCCTCAAGCCTGCCCAGTGTGGCCAACTTGTTGCTTCATCACCCTCCTCCCTGCCCTTAAATATCCAAGTCTACGCCCCTGACCGCTGCCTCCCCACAGTATTCTATTGACCATTGCTAACATTCTGACATCCTCTTGATAAAATCAAACTGTAATGCCTAAAGCGTTTCCTTTAGAAGTCATACAAATTAAAGGGTCTTATTTCCGTAGAAGTTATGGTTAGTAATCTTAAAAACTAAAATGAGGAGACATATTGTCTGAGTTCTCAAATAGTGACAAAGCACTTCTAAATTATTTGCTAATGTTTTGTTATTTTATCCAGTTCATCACTTAGTTATATGTTTCACATAGGGCAGAGGATGTAGAGTTGGGGCCACAGCTGCAGACTTTGCAACTGGGGAACCAGGTCCATGTTTTGGCATCTACTCAAGATCCTGTGGTTCTGTACAAATCACTTAATCTCCCCATGCCTGAAACCAAAATGAATGAGTCCTTGTGTAATGTAACTGATGCTCCTGTAAACCACTCCAATACTTTTGAGTCAATGCTGCGCTATATAAAACTGTACAGAAACAAAGAAATTAACCCCTTGGGTGCGGGTCACGACCAGTGGCCGACACCAGGGAGGGGGGTAATAAATCCGCACCCGAGGATTTTTTTTTATTATTATTTTTTTTTGTTTAAACTCTGGGAGACACAGAAGCTTTTCTGTGTCTCTCCCACCCGCCCCTCTGTGACATCTGCGCGCTGCGAGGCCCCCTCGGAAAACGGTCCGCATCCTCCCCCTGCCCAGGGGCATATTTAAAAAAAAAAAAAAAAAGTGATCGCCTAACCCCCCCTCCCAAAAGCTACATTTAAAAAAATAAAAAGAGAATAAAAAGAAATGGACAGGGGGTCGCCCGTGGGCAGGGCGACCCCCTGTGGGGGCAATATATTTTTTTTAGTTGTTGTAGGGTTTCCCTGGGGGCCATACAACTACAAAAAAAATATAGATCTATATATAGGTCTGCTTTCTGAGGACCAGTACAGGTTTTTACTGGTACGGAAACCATTGGCACCCTGCTTTTATCTGTTACCTAAGATACACAAGGATATCTTTAACCCTCCAGGCCGACCAATAGTTTCAGCAAGAGGTAGCCTTTTAGAGAATGCTTCTATTTACTTAGATCATTTCTTAAGTCCGTATGTATTTAATTTTAGTTCTTATTGCAGAGATACTACGGATTTTTTGACAAAAATACAGGGCATCCCGTGGCAAACTCATTACATTAAGGTGACTATAGATGTTGTATCGTTGTATACGTGCATTCCACATGAGAAGGAAATTCAGGCGTGCAGACACTTTTTCAGAGACAAACCTATTAGACTCTTGGAACATTCTGAGTTACTTCTGAGTATGTTAAGGTTCTGTTTGGAAAATAATTTCTTTATATTTGAGGATCAGTAGTTTAAACAAGCAACCAGGACTGCAATGGGGAGTTGCTTTGCTCCGAGATATGCTTGTCTCTTTATGGGGTGGTGGGAAACACAATGGGTGATGGATGAGAATTTGAAATGGTTCCAGCATATTATTTTCTGGACACGATATATTGATGATATATTCATGATCTGGGATGGTTCTGAATCACTGTTATATGAATTCTTTACCAAATAACAACTTGAATTTACAATTTTCATATAAAATACATAGACAGATCATGGAATTTTTTAGATGTAGAGGTTAGTGTGGAAGAAGGCACTTTACACACTAGGTTGTTCAGGAAAACCACAGCGGGAAACAGTATCCTACACCCCGCAAGTCACCACCCACCCAGTGTTAAATGGAGCATTCCCTATGGGGAATTGCTTAGAGCAAAGAGGAACTGCAGTACACGACAAAGCTTTGACAGGGAACAAGAAACAATGATACAGAGGTTCAGATCCAGGGGATATCCATATAAAATTATCAAGAACGCCTGCCGTAAAGCGAGAAGTCCAAAGGGATAAGCTATTAGTTGCAAAAAAGAAGGATACTGACCTTAATTCCCCGAGATTTGTGACAACCTTTAATGCATACTCATTGGAAGTTAAAACGATTCTTATGAAATATTGGCACTTAATTAAGGCTGAAAAAGTGATTGGTCAGTTAGTCAGCCCTCTACCAATGATAACATATAAGAAAAGTAGCTCCTTGAGAGATATCTTGGTACATAGTTATGCAAGGAGAAAGAAGGGAACCTTTTTAGATACACAACTATGTTTCTACAAATGTTCCAAATGTAAAGCATGCAGATATAGCACCAGTCGTAAACCGTATACATTACACACGGGCAAGAAAGAGAACATTAAGAAATTTATCAATTGTACTTCAGATTTTGCTATTTGTTATTGAGTGCCCATGTGGGCTGCAATATGTGGAAGCACAATTTTGCCCCTCAAAAAACGCATTTTAGAACATTGGAGAGGAATAGTGAATAAGGACACCATGTACCCAGTAGCGCGACACTGCAACCTAGCACATGATGGAAAACTGGATAAGATGCAATTTTTGGTATTGACAGGGTAGTGGGTACCCCAAGGGGGGGGGGGGTGACAAAGAGAAACAATTGAGGAAGTTCGAATCGGAATACATTATTCGATTAAACTGTTGTTTCTCCTGGGGATTGAATAAGGATGAAGAACTTCATGTTCATATTGGATAGCCAGATATTGTTAAGAATTGGGAGAATTGGGTCAGGGTTTCAGAGTTTTGTATTTTTCAGTATTATTTTGTAATTTTGTTAGTAAAGTCATGTGGTCACCCCACCAGTTCGAAAACAATGTTGAAGATATTGATACATTGTTTATTAGGTTAACTTTGAAGGTTGGATGAAAAATGGTCAATACTAGAGATGATGTGGGTACTTGGGTAATTAATATTTCAAAATCAAAATAGACGTAGAATGCACACGGTAATATATAAAAAAAAAAAAAAAGTTTTTTTCTATGTCTATGCAATGGATCAGTGGTTATATAAAGAGTAGAATGGGTCACATGACTTGAATACTTGGAGGGCCAAGGAGGAAGACTGTGATGGTTGAAACGCGTCGCCTTAAATCTTTGATTTCTGAGTTACATGGATTGATATGGAATTTTGGATATAAATAAAGGACAGTAATCTGCATGGAGTGCCATCGTTCGAATTTTATGTGCAGCATCTATATATATATATATATATATATATATATAGAGAGAGAGAGATCTATGTAGATATATTTATAGATCGATCTATACATAGATATATCTATATCTATGTAGATAGATATATATAGAGATAGAGATAGATCTATATATATATATATATATATATATATATATATACATACATACATCAGTTTTGTCAATACATGTGTGGTTTCCCTGGGGGCTGTGATCGGCCACCAGGAAAACCAGACCCACATATAAAAGTGATCTATATATGCCACCAGTTGTCTTGCAGTTGCAGCTTGCGTCTTCAAAGCAATGCACATACTTCAACTGATGCATTTCAACTGTAGCTTTTAGGCAGCAATAAAAAAAGTCAAGTATTGTGATTATGTTTCTGCTACAAAAGGATCAGACTTTTGTCTAGTGGCAGTTTTAGTGCCATAAAGAAGCGCAGAAGGTTTATATGCATACTGCAAAGAGCAAATCTGTATTTTATGTAAATAGCTGAGTACATTAGTAAAGTCAGCCATTACCTGCGCTATAATACAAATGAAATGTATGTGCGGGGTGGAGGGTGGCTATGGAGAGATGAAGGGCACTTTTGCTAGGTGGTAATGAGGGAATCCAAGGAGGAGGGAGTGGGAGCACCAATAATGATTGTTGGACTGGGCGCAGGAGGTGCTAAAGACTGTGACGAATGGTATGTGACAAGGTGTTTTTTGAGTGTCTTGAAAGAACGTGCTGATTGAGGGAAGAAGCGCAGGTAAGGTGGCCTCTACTGTTGCACATATCTCACACACACCATCGATTTTGTGACTGTCTACGTAGGCTAGTGTTTTAGAGCAACAGTTTAGCCAATAGCAGAGATGGCATCTTGATGGATGACTGCTGCCGTCACTCGGGTTATAGAGGACAGCTCTGACATAGGATCAGAGACTGAGACATCAGATACTGAGACAGCATCTGAGGGATAGGACAGTGGCGCAGACTCTGGGAGTGATTTTTCAGTCGGAGGAGTCCCATTCGATAACTCCTCTTCCAGTAAATTATGAGGGAGGTGATGAGGACAGTCCTGCTGTCCCTTTGCAAGCACAGTCTGTGCAACGGGGTAATAGTGGGTTAGCCTAACCCAGAGAGCAGGTGAATGTGGCGGCAAGCAGAGAGAGAGAGTGCTCTCTTGGGAGCTCCCCAATTTAGTTCAGCCCCAAATTCCACCACCCAAATCGTATTAGAGACATCAAAATTATCTATCACAAAACAAACTGGTTTTGTAAGGCAGGCACCTGTGTTTTTGGTCCTGGGTTCAGCGGCCATATAGAGAAACATACTAAACCCAAACATTTCTGGAAACTAGACATTCGGGGGAGTCCACAGAGGTGTGACTTGTGTGGATTCCCCAAAGTTTTCTTACCCAGAATACCCTGCAAAGCTGAAATGTTGAATAAAAACTCTATTTTTCTTGCATTTCTGTCACACAAACTACAGGAATATGCTGGGATCCACAAAATTCCTACCACCCAGTGATTCCTCACCTGTCCTGATAAAAACACTACCCCACTTGAGTGCCTTTACCTAGTGCCTGCGTTAGGAATGGATCACCCCAGGGTCAACAGCTGCCTCATTTAAGGACCAACATTGACCGTTGTGTGATCTATTCCTGTCGCGGGCACCAGGCATACCCACACAAGTGAGGTACCATTTTTATCGGGAGACTTGGGGGAAAGCTGTGTGGAAGGAAATTTGTGGCTCCTCTCAGATTCCAGAACTTTCTGTCACCGAAATGTGAGGAAAAAGTGTTTTTTTTTTTAGCCACATGTTGAGGTTTGCAAAGGATTCTGGGTAACAGAACCTGGTCCGAGCCCCACAAGTCACCCCATCTTGGATTCCCCTAGGTCTCTAGTTTTCAAAAATGCACAGGTTTGGTAGGTTTCCCTAGGTGCCGGCTGAGCTAGAGGCCAAAATCTACAGGTAGGCACTTTGCAAAAAACAGCTCTGTTTTCTGTCAAATAATAGGATGTGTCCACGTTGTGTTTTGGGGCATTTCCTGTCACGGGTGCTAGGCCTACCCACACAAGTAAGGTATAAATTTTATCGGGAGACTTGGGGGAGCGCTGGGTGGAAGGAAATTTGTGGCTCCTCTCAGATTCCAGAACTTTCTGTCACTGAAATGTGAGGATAATGTGTTTTGCTAGCCAAATTCTGAGGTTTGCAAAGGATTCCGGGTAACAGAACCTGGTCAGAGCCTCACAAGTCACCCCATCTTGGATTCCCTTAGGTCTCTAGTTTAAAAAAAATGCACAGGTTTAGTAGGTTTCCCTAGGTGCCGGCTGAGCTAGAGGCCAAATTCTACAGGTAGGCACTTTGCAAAAAACACGTCAGATTTCAATGTAAAAATGTGATGTGTCCATGTTGCATTTTCTGTCGCGAGCATTAGGCCTACCCACGCAGGTGAGGTACCATTTTTATTGGGAGACTGGGGGAACACAGAATAGCAAAACAAGTGTTATTGCCCCTTGTCTTTCTCTACATTTTTTCCTTCCAAATGTAAGACAGTGTGTAAAAAAGACGTCTAATTGAGAAATGGCCTGTAATTCACATGCTAGTATGGGCTCCCCGGAATTCAGAGATGTGCAACTAAGGCCCAGCAGCTAAGAGGTTAAGCGTTTTGCACACTTCTGTCATTGGGCTTTACTTGGGCTACATTTGGGAGATATTTTTGCTATATTTGGGCTTTTTTTCTCTGGTGGCCATCTTGGGAGACTTACTTGTTATGAAGCTCCAAGGTTTCCTCGTGTACTGCAGTATCCGTTTTCGACTTGGATTCCATCAAGATGGTGTTCAGATGTTGCCACTTTTGACATGAATTCAGAATGTTAGCATTCTAGTTGGTTAGAACATTGTAGTAAAGCCACTGATCACAAGGGAGTTAACTAGCAGTCTTCTGCTGGTGTTGAAAGTGCGTATTTCAGTCTGCATGTCAGAATGTTTTAATGAAATAGAAGAGGAAGATAATTGAGAACTCACTTTAAACGTGTCCTAATTTTTCTTTCTACTGTACCATGATTTCTGTGACAAAATTAATCCCCTCATTTTGTTCTTTTCTGAATTTAATGTCTTAAGTTTTACCAGTTTGATTCAATCCAGATGGCTTCAGATATGTCACACTTTTATGATAAGTAATACTGTTGGCGCTCTAGTTGTTCTTTAGAGGACTCGGGGAGGCTGAAGTAGAACACAAGGGAACCAACTGACAAACTGCTCTTGTTGGAAGTTCATATTTTACCCGTAATGTCAGACTTTATTCTCATGTGGCTGAAAAAGACAGTGTGAATTTACCAAAAATAAACTCATATTTTAGCTTTTGGAGCACCTTGAATAACCTCCAAAGGAAAGTCATGAGAAAACAGTTATCTCTCAAACATTGTTCATAAAGTCCTAACAGGGTAAAATCGCCCTAGAAGACAGCACATTTCCCAAAATTAGTATGGTACCATCAACAATGATTTATATTGTAACTAAAATTTGTTATCACCCTTTATACGTTCGTCTTTTTGTGATCCTCAAAACCTGCCGTTCACTGCAATGTATTTCAATGGGTTACTGTCATGCATGTTGGTCCCAGAATGGCTGCCAGAACTTCCTGGTTGAAGTGCCGACAGCCAGTCAGATCTTAACATGTAAACTGTGCTTAGGCTCCGCCTAGATATACAAATATCTTTTTCCTTAATTATCTCCATCTACTGGACAGATTTACACCAAATAACAAAAAGTGGGCTGAACCAGGAGCTACCTTTCTGCCATTATTTCTGCAATTCTGTGCAGCGGTTCGGGGTGTAATCATGTCCAAAATCCCTGTAGACATTAACATGGGAAATGCACTTCTCTGCCCTGCTTGACGAATCACCTTGAAACTTTCTATACACAACAAGACCCAACAAAACACTTTTTTAGAACATTTCATGAAGATTCTCCAAATGGTGTTGAAGATATAGCCAAGTCAAAAAAGGCTTTTCGTGTGGAAACTAAATCCTAACTAAAACTGCCTACTGACGACCTTCTGACCAACCAATATTGGGTTGTGACCTTTGGGAAACATTGGTCTAGAGAATAGAGCTGCTTAGAATTTTCTTTACATGATTTTGAACCGCCAGTGTTTCAAGATAAAATATGTATAGCGTGTGTGTGTGTGTGTGTGTATATATATATATATATATATATGTATATGTGTGTGTGTGTGTGTGCATGGTGAAATCTTTGCAGCTCTGATTCAGTTTGCAAGATACTTGAATCTGTATAGTCCATATGGTACCCCCTCTGATTGCACCAGAACCCATTTGAATTGATTTATCGTTTGTGTGCCATGACTATTGCTTCGAGGTTAACTAAAGAGCAGTATACAGGAAACGTTATGCATTTCCCTCCTAAAGAAGCTCACCCTTGTATTAGAAAGTATAAAGCATTTGCATAACCTAGTATGCGCTCTCTTTTCTAGGGACCACTCAGAAATTTAGTTGTAAAGGTTTTTCAGTTGCACCTTACTGGTAGTGTTAAACATTACCAGAAGTTGATAATTGCCCTGACATGAGTACCTTTCTTAAATATGGGATTCAATATCAAGCCCTCTCAAGCATTGGGCTTAGACGAACCAGCTAAACTAACATCAAATGCTGTATTTTGGACTGTTTCATCAAGTTGAGTGCCTCGTCAGAGCTACACTGGCAAGACTGTGGAACTATTCAAGAAACTGACCGTTCGATGGCATCTGTCGCTGTAGATACACATGGTATGCATGAGCTCGCCATCTGGTGTTGGGTCGGAGTGTTACAAGTTGTTTTTCTTCGAAGAAGTGTTTTCGAGTCACGGGACCGAGTGACTCCACCTTCTGTGCTCATTGCGCATGGGCGTCGACTCCATCTTCGATTGTTTTCTTTCCGCCATCGGGTTCGGACGTGTTCCTGTCGCTCCGAGTTTCGGAACGGAAAGATAGCTGAAAACGGAAGATTTTCGACGGTATCGTTGCGATCCGGTTAGAGATAGACACATACGACGACGCGTTGAACATCGAAGCGCTTCGGTGCCCTTCGGGGTAGATTTCGGCACCCCGTCGGGGCCTAGTCGGCCCGACCGCGTGGAGGACAACGCCGATGGAACGGACCCCGTTTCGATTCTGCCCCGAATGCCACAACAAATATCCTTATACGGACCTACACTCGGTCTGTAATCTGTGCCTGTCACCCGAGCACAGCGAAGAATCCTGTGAGGCCTGTCGGGCGTTCCGGTCCCGAAAAACTCTGCGCGACCGTCGAGCGAGAAGACTGCAGATGGCGTCCACGCCAAAAGAGCGTCGACAGTTCGAGACAGAAGAGGAACAGGAGGAATCCTTTTCCATCCAGGATTCAGACTCCGACGAGCTACACTCTACAAGAACTGTGAGTAAGACGTCGAGATCAAACCTTAAAAAAGGAAAGAAGGCCCAGGGGACGCCACTGCCAACCGGCCATGGCTCCACCCAAATTCTCGGTGACCAACAATCGGCACCGAAAAAGGCCCATTCAGTGTCGAGATCGTCCGACTCCGGTCGAGACACCGGCACGCAGCCTCCTCGAGACCGAGAGAGTGCTAAACAGAAGCATCGACACCGAGAGTTCGGTGTCGACACGGATCGACGCCGAGACAGTGGCGCCGAAGACCATAGAGGCCAAGAATTTTCGGCACAGAAAAAGAGGAAGGTTACCTCGGAGCCGAAAAAACAATCGACAGGGTTTTCGGAGCCGAAAAAAGCGACATCAGACCCTGTTTCTGGCTCCTATACTGAAGAGCATTCTATGTCTTCTCAAATGAAGAAACATAGATTTGAACAAGAACTGCAATCCACTGACGTGGATCACACGCAAAAGCGTATCTTTATTCAGCAGGGGACTGGGAAGATCAGTACCCTTCCACCTGTCAAACGAAAGAGAACGCTTCAGTTTACTCCTCAGCAACAAACAGCACAAAAGGTAACACCTCCTCCCTCGCCTCCACCTGTAACTCCGGCTTCGCCAACTTACACCCCGTCACATTCGCCAGCTCACACCGCCATGAGCCACGATGACCAAGATCAGGATGCGTGGGACTTGTACGACGCACCAGTGTCTGATAACAGCCCAGACACATACCCAACTAGGCCATCACCACCGGAAGACAGCACAGCCTACTCACAAGTGGTGGCTAGAGCAGCACTATTCCATAATGTGGAACTACACTCGGAACAAGTAGAGGATGATTTTTTATTTAACACCCTCTCTTCAACCCACAGCTCCTACCAAAGCCTGCCGATGCTCCCAGGCATGCTACGCCATGCAAAGGACATTTTCAAGGAGCCAGTTAAAAGTAGGGCAGTGACGCCTAGGGTGGACAAAAAGTATAAGGCGCCTCCTACGGACCCTGTATTCATCACCTCTCAGCTGCCACCAGATTCTGTGGTGGTAGGGGCTGCCAGAAAACGGGCAAATTCACACACTTCTGGGGATGCACCTCCCCCAGATAAAGAAAGTAGGAAGTTCGATGCAGCCGGGAAGAGGGTTGCTGTCCAAGCAGCAAACCAGTGGCGCATCGCAAATTCACAAGCGCTGCTAGCGCGATACGACAGAGCCCACTGGGATGAGATGCAGCATCTCATTGAACATCTCCCAAAAGATCTGCAAAAAAGAGCAAAACAGGTTGTTGAGGAGGGTCAAAACATTTCCAACAATCAAATACGCTCCTCCATGGATGTAGCAGACACGGCCGCAAGAACCATTAATACGTCGGTTACCATCCGTAGGCACGCATGGCTCAGAACGTCTGGATTCAAGCCAGAAATTCAGCAGGCAGTGCTTAACATGCCAGTAAACGAAAAACTTCTGTTCGGTCCGGAGGTCGACACAGCCATAGAAAAGCTCAAGAAGGACACTGACACTGCCAAGGCCATGGGCGCACTCTATTCCCCGCAGAGCAGAGGATCTTATAACACCTTCCGCAAAACACCTTTTAGAGGAGGGTTTCGGGGTCAGGCCACACAAGCTAGCACCTCACAGTCCGCACCGCCCACCTACCAGGGACAGTACAGGGGAGGTTTTCGGGGCCAGTATAGAGGGGGGCAATTCCCTAGGAATAGGGGAAGATTTCAAAGCCCCAAAACCACTACCAACAAGCAGTGACTCACATGTCACACACCCCTCCCACACAACACCAGTGGGGGGGAGGATACGTCAATATTACGAAGCATGGGACAAAATAACTACAGACACATGGGTCCTAGCAATTATCCAGCATGGTTATTGCATAGAATTCCTGCAATTCCCTCCAGACATACCACCAAAATCACAAAATTTAACAAAATACCATTCACAGCTTCTAGAGATAGAAGTTCAAGCACTACTGCAAAAAAATGCAATAGAATTAGTACCAAGCACACAAATAAACACAGGAGTTTATTCACTGTACTTCTTGATACCAAAAAAGGACGAAACACTGAGACCAATTCTAGACCTCAGAGTAGTAAACACATTCATCAAATCAGACCACTTTCACATGGTCACACTACAAGAAGTGTTACCATTGCTCAAAAAACACAACTACATGACAACCCTAGACCTCAAGGACGCATATTTCCATATACCAATACATCAATCACACAGGAAATATCTAAGGTTTGTATTCAAAGGAATACATTACCAATTCAAAGTATTGCCTTTTGGTTTAACAACCGCTCCAAGAGTATTCACAAAATGCCTAGCAGTAGTCGCTGCACACATCAGAAGGCAGCAAATACATGTGTTCCCGTATCTAGACGACTGGCTAATCAAAACCAGTTCGCTCACACAATGCTCAAACCACACAAATCAAGTCATACAAACCCTCTACAAACTAGGGTTCACCGTCAACTTTGCAAAATCAAACATTCTGCCAAGCAAAGTACAGCAATATCTAGGAGCCATAATAGACACGACAAAAGGAGTAGCAACGCCAACTCCACAAAGGATCCACAATTTCAACAGGGTCATTCAACACATGTCTCCAAACCAAACAATACAAGCAAGAACAATACTACAGCTCCTAGGCATGATGTCCTCATGCATAGCCATTGTCCCAAACGCAAGACTGCACATGAGGCCCTTACAACAGTGCCTAGCCTCACAGTGGTCTCAAGCACAGGGTCACCTTCTAGATCTGGTGTTGCTAGACCGCCAAACTTACCTCTCGCTTCTATGGTGGAACAGTATAAATTTAAACATAGGGCGGCCTTTCCAAGACCCAGTGCCAGAGTACGTAATAACAACAGATGCTTCCATGACAGGGTGGGGAGCACATCTCAATCAACACAACATAAGAGGACAATGGAACATACATCAAACAAAACTGCATATAAATCATCTAGAATTATTAGCAGTTTTTCAAGCACTAAAAGCTTTCCAACCAATCATAACCCACAAATACATCCTTGTCAAAACAGACAACATGACAACGATGTATTATCTAAACAAACAAGGAGGAACACATTCAACGCAGTTAAGCTTGTTAGCTCAAAAAATATGGAAGTGGGCAATCCACCATCAGATTGGTCTAATAGCACAGTTTATTCCGGGGATCCAGAATCAGCTGGCAGACAATCTCTCTCGAGATCACCAGCAAGTCCACGAATGGGAAATCCACCCACAGATTCTGTACACCTACTTCACACTCTGGGGAACACCACAAATAGACTTATTTGCAACAAAAGAGAACGCAAAATGCCAAAACTTCGCGTCCAGATACCCACACAAGCAATCCCAAGGCAATGCCCTATGGATGAACTGGTCAGGAATATTTGCTTACGCTTTTCCTCCTCTCCCTCTCCTTCCTTACCTAGTAAACAAATTGAGTCAAAACAAACTCAAACTCATTTTAATAGCACCAACTTGGGCAAGACAACCCTGGTACACAACACTGCTAGATCTGTCTGTAGTACCACACATCAAACTGCCCAACAAACCAGATCTGTTAACGCAACACAACCAACAGATCAGACACCCGGACCCAGCATCGCTGAATCTAGCAATCTGGCTCCTGAAATCCTAGAATTCGGACACTTACAACTTAGCCAAGAGTGTATGGAAGTCATAAAGCAGGCCAGAAGGCCATCCACTAGACACTGCTACGCAAGTAAGTGGAAAAGATTTGTTTGGTACTGCCATCATAATCAGATACAACCGCTAGATGCAACTCCAAAACATATAGTAAATTACTTGCTCCATTTACAAAAAGCAAAGCTAGCCTTCTCTTCTATTAAAATACACCTTGCAGCAATATCTGCATACCTGCAAACTACCTATTCAACTTCCTTGTATAGGATACCAGTTATCAAAGCATTTATAGAAGGGCTTAAAAGAATTATACCACCAAGAACACCACCTGTTCCTTCATGGAACCTAAACGTGGTTCTAACAAGACTCATGGGCCCACCTTTCGAACCCATGCACTCTTGCGGAATACAATTCCTAACCTGGAAAGTTGCCTTTCTCATCGCCATTACATCTCTAAGAAGAGTAAGTGAAATTCAAGCGTTCACAACACAAGAGCCTTTTATACAAATACATAAAAATAAGGTCGTCCTACGACCTAATCCAAAATTTTTACCAAAAGTTATTTCACCATTCCATCTAAATCAAACGGTAGAACTACCAGTATTTTTCCCACAGCCAGATTCTGTGGCTGAAAGAGCACTACATACATTAGATGTCAAAAGAGCATTAATGTACTACATTGACAGAACAAAGAACATCAGAAAAACTAAACAGCTATTTATTGCATTCCAAAAACCTCATGCAGGTAACCCAATATCAAAACAAGGTATAGCCAGATGGATAGTTAAATGCATCCAAATCTGCTACCTTAAAGCAAAAAGACAACTGCCCATTACTCCCAGGGCACATTCAACAAGGAAAAAAGGTGCTTCAATGGCCTTTTTAGGAAACATCCCAATGCAAGAAATATGTAAGGCAGCCACTTGGTCTACGCCTCACACATTCACCAAACACTACTGTATAGATGTGCTATCCGCACAACAAGCTACAGTAGGTCAAGCTGTATTAAGAACTCTATTTCAGACAACTTCTACTCCTACAGGCTAAACCACCGCTTATGGGGAACTAACTGCTTACTAGTCTATGCATACCATGTGTATCTACAGCGACAGATGCCATCGAACTGAAAATGTCACTTACCCAGTGTACATCTGTTCGTGGCATCAGTCGCTGAGATTCACATGGACCCACCCACCTCCCCGGAAGCCTGTAGCAGTTCAAAAGTTACCTTCAATTTTGTACATTTGTATATATATTACTTAATCCTTTAATAGGTACATACTTACATTTTTCATTGCGCGGGCACTATTACTATAGTACAACTCCTACCTCACCCTCTGCGGGGAAAACAATCGAAGATGGAGTCGACGCCCATGCGCAATGAGCACAGAAGGTGGAGTCACTCGGTCCCGTGACTCGAAAACACTTCTTCGAAGAAAAACAACTTGTAACACTCCGACCCAACACCAGATGGCGAGCTCATGCATACCATGTGAATCTCAGCGACTGATGCCACGAACAGATGTACACTGGGTAAGTGACATTTTCATTATTTGTCAGATCAGAAAGTGGATTCAAAATTCGGTTACTATGGTGCATGGGTTGCTTGTCTTGCCTATGCTCCCCTCCTCCATTTATGGAGCACTTTTCATATCATTTGTTTTTGCTCCTGTTGTGCATGGTCTATGTAAATTGAGAAAGACTGGAGTCCTTTTTAATGACCCTCAGCCCTGGTCATTCTGTGCTGGGATCTAAGATCACTGTCAAATCAGATTGAACTGCTCTCCTTGAACATTGTGATGGATGAGCCATACAATCAATGGGTTATGTCCCAAAGAGCATGCCTCAAAGATATCAGACTACTGTACTGTACATATGTCACCTAACTAGCTTTCAAGCGAGTGCTAGATAATAAGCATTACATTACATATATCTCACAATTGCAGAAAGTAGACAGCAGAGCGTGACCAACAAACATAGATAAACATGCATCCACTTTCACTGTCCCCTACTGCGCTCCTTTCTGTTTTTCTTTATTTATTTTTTTAAATAGTGTCTCACCTCCCTATCTGACCTGCCTTCGTCTCAAAGATGCATGCACAGCATAGCACCAAGCTGCAATTAAGACTTAAACTTTCCACTTGCTTGCATTCCACAACTTGCTACCACAGGATCCACTGCCAAAGCTTGCGTGTTTACTCAGACTTCCTATCACACAGGCAGATAAGTAAGTCCAGGCAACAGGAAGGGAAGGGACTGCATACAAAATGGTCAGTCCTCACACATTTTCCATGTATGTATGCATAAATATTTATAGAGGGCGAGCATAGCTTGGAAAGTGTGTATTAGGCAAATGTTGGTAGCCAATTCTTAATCTATGTGGCTTGTGTGTTTGAGAGGAAGATCACCCACATTGAGAGCCACTTCCTGAGCCTTGCACATACACAGCAGTGTGGAACTGCTCGTTAGAGTGGGCTGGTTTCTACGCCTCGCACTCATCTTCCTTCTGTTGAATGACCTTCTGTATGGTGTAAAACATCCATAAGTCAGCCTGCATAAGATCTTTGTGGTCCCGAGGAGCCCTCAGGGACAGTGGGCTCTTTCTTGGTGGAGTGGAGTCTTAAAGTCTCAAAAGAGTACCCACTACGTGTCTCCCTTTTCCTTATCCACTTCTTCTCACAGTTTGCCATTTCTTCCTTGTCCCCTTTTAATCATTTTCCTTCCTCTATTCTCTTAATGCTGTGGGCAAGGTGGGCAATTGGCTTTTGCCCGATGGGCTGTGGCAGAGGCCAGATGGTGGGCCATTTCTTTTTAGCTGTGGATAAAGCAGTTCCACATGTCTGGGCCGACTTTGCTGATGGCTTAGTAACCAAAAGGGCTGCTGTGGCCTTAGGTGAAAGTTAGTCTGAGCATGCCACAAAAGCATGAGCCGAACCGAGCTGGCACAGCATGTGGTGCACCTCCTCCCGTCCAAAGAGGTGCTTCTTTTAAGCAGCACAATTAACTTTGCAGATGACCTGATTCCGATCCCATGCTCAGTCTACAAAGAGGCATTCCAAAAAGGTCGCTTCTGTAACTCGATGGGAGAGGCGATTGTTATTGCGCTCTTAAAGTTGGACTTAAGTTGAATACTTCTATTATCCACCGAATTTAATTTATAAATTGAATTGGGCTATTAGCTGTGAACACAAACTCATGCTCCTGCACTTAAGTATAATTATTAGAGCTTATACTTTCTAAACCATGAATGGTTTAGAAAGATTGTAACTCTTTATAGAAAGTTCTTATGTTCTGAAAAATGGTGTAGTGCTGAAGTGGAGAATATGAGTTTATAAAACATTTTTGTGTGGACTGTCTCCCTTCCTGCATTAGTATATGAAGATTAGCTGTAAACCAGGCTTTTGTCCCCTGCAGCAGACCACAAAGATTGGACAGTCAAGCTATAGGTGTCTGCTGCGCCCCCAGTCTTTTCCCATGCTGTACTGTCGACGCTCGAAGAGCAATGGAAGAAGAAAAAAACACTAAGAAGCCCAAATGTTTTAAACAACTTTAAATTTGAATATATGAATGGAAATGGATAAAACAAAACCACATTTTTTTGACTCCATTGCTGTAAAAATCCTCATTCAAGCGCCATCCTGAGGTAAAAAGTTAAAGATAGGGGAGCGCTAGAGAAGGAAAGGAGAAAAAGATAAAAGGAAATGAGACTGAAAGAAGGGTAAAGAGACAAACCGAGGGGTAGATGAAATAGGTATAATTGAGAGAGAGAGAGAGAGAAGAGAGGAAAGAGGAGAACATGCTGAATAAGCTGAGAAGAGGGAAGAGACTAACGAAGATGAAGTAAGGAAAGACTGAGTGGGGAGAAGGGTAAAATGAGATCTAGGTATAAAGAGAGAGAATAAAGGGTGGGAAACAAAAGTGTAGAGAAACAATATGACAAAGGGAGAAAAACTGTGAATGATGAACCCCAAAAAGTTTTTAATAACTTCAAATTTAAAGTAAAGTATGAATAGATATGGGTAAAAAGAAGGCACATTTTTTCCACAATGTTGCTGTAAAAAACCTAATTGGCCCCCACCCTCCATCCTGGAGTGAAAGGGCAGAGGCAGTGAAGAGCTAGTCAAAGAAAAGGACAGAGAGCGATACAAAAGGCAATCAGAGACTGTGAGAAAGAGGTGGACAGACAAATAGATGTGGGAGTGAAAAGAGGAAAGAGAGGAGGGAAAAAATAATTCCAGATGTAGGGAGAGAGGGACCAAAGTGAAGATGAAGCAAGGAAAATGGAGAGGGGAGAACAGTAGAATGAGATTGGCATAGAGAGAGAGTGAAGTGTAGGAAACAAAAGTGGAGGGAAAGGAGATGGCAATGCAACAGTGAATGATAAAGTAAAGATGGATGGAGAAGATGATGTCAGAAGTTCCCTGGTTAGTGAGAATACTGAAAGGATGGATTAGAGCCTCATTCATACTCCTTAGTTCTCTGACGGTCCAGTGGGCCAGCAGTTTACGGCTTGATTTAGAGGTTGGCGGGGTACCTATAGGAAGCATTAAATTTGTAATCAAACCTACAAGTTGTATGTCCTTAAAGAAACATATAGTGTGGTAAAGGGAATACGACCAGTGGAGTCTCTTTAGGTTTTACCATTTCGACCAGAAATATGTGGCTTTTCTTACCACCCAACTCAAAATTAGGATCTTGGACGGTCTATTACCAGGGGTAGAACAAAGCCCTTCCACATCCCCGAATCACCCTTGGAATAATGTGGAACTCAAAGCACTCACAAGAACCGCAATCATTTAAATTTCTATGGGGAATGGCGTTCTGCTAATGTCAAGGATTGCTGTAGCACATAGTTCATGACTACAAGAAAGCAATAAATAAAACACAACAGAATATTACATTTGTTGTAGTGTAGGGCACAAAGGCTTTCAACAGATGGATGGAAATGAGTGAGTGTGACACAAAAAAACAGAACTGATGAAAGGAAGAATTTGCAAGACAGAAAAGAGAACTGAAGTAAAACTTAAAAAGGGGCTGAAACAGAGTGGGGAATAAAGAGGTAGGTAGATAACATGAGAGAACCTATGTAGGAGACAGAGGACTAAGAGAGGGGCAACTTTATAGTTTAAGAAAAAGAAAAGTGGAGAGAGGGAAAGAGCGTTCACGATGAGGGAAGTGGGGAAAATGAGAGAGACTAAGGGTAAGAGACACAGGGAAAAAGAAATGTAAAACAAAAAAGAAGGGAAAAGAGTGGGAAGGAGAGTGATAAAGGGGAGAGTAAAATAGATAAAAGGGCTAAGAGCATGGCTGGATGTTGATGGAGAACGAAAAGCTAATATGATAAATGGAGAGACACAGAAACATACTAAGTCCAATGGATGCTTTGGGTTAGAATGTGAGAGTGGAGGTGAAATGATGAAATAAAAAAGGGGCTAAAGGGAGGAGAGAATGATTATTCATACGTGTGGGTGAGCGAAAGCATGGGCGCAGATAATATATACAAAATTAAATTGAAAGCTGGAGCTGAAGCGAGCTCCTGTAGCATGTCAAGCAGATTTGGATCATATCTCTTCTCACAGTGTAAATGTTATTGAGTATCAAGCTGTCCTACATTCTCATGATATGACCTGCAGAGATATTTCTTTGGATCCATGAAAGCCTTATTAGTTGTGTACAACCATTGATACATGCATTGGGGCTAACTTTTTGCTTGAGTGTGAGGCAGTGTGCTCCCTTTTTTCTTTTTGTCCAATAGGTGAAAGACTTTTGATTACTTTTTCAGCACAAAACGAAGTGACTGCATTTACCATGATGCATTGGGGCTAACTTTTTGCTTGAGTGTGAGGCAGTGTGCTCCCTTTTTTCTTTTTGTCCAATGACTGCTCCCTTGAGCTAACGAGCTGACGAGCTCTGGAGAGGCACCTGTGCGCCAGTGAGTGGTACATAAACCCGAGAAGACTTTTGGCGGCATTTCAAGCAACCCCACAGACTTGGCTGCTCTCTGCTGATGACGGGCTAAACCTAGAAACACGTGTCCAGAGATACACAGCACTTGCTGCACCTACTTAGGTGAAAGACTTTTGATTACTTTTTCAGCACAAAACGAAGTGACTGCATTTACCATGATGCATTGGGGCTAACTTTTTGCTTGAGTGTGAGGCAGTGTGCTCCCTTTTTTCTTTTTGTCCAATGAATGCTCCCTTGAGCTAACGAGCTGACGAGCTCTGGAGAGGCACCTGTGCGCCAGTGAGTGGTACATAAACCCGAGAAGACTTTTGGCGGCATTTCAAGCAACCCCACAGACTTGGCTGCTCTCTGCTGATGACGGGCTAAACCTAGAAACACGTGTCCAGAGATACACAGCACTTGCTGCACCTACTTAGGTGAAAGACTTTTGATTACTTTTTCAGCACAAAACGAAGTGACTGCATTTACCATGATGCATTGGGGCTAACTTTTTGCTTGAGTGTGAGGCAGTGTGCTCCCTTTTTTCTTTTTGTCCAATGACTGCTCCCTTGAGCTAACGAGCTGACGAGCTCTGGAGAGGCACCTGTGCGCCAGTGAGTGGTACATAAACCCGAGAAGACTTTTGGCGGCATTTCAAGCAACCCCACAGACTTGGCTGCTCTCTGCTGATGACGGGCTAAACCTAGAAACACGTGTCCAGAGATACACAGCACTTGCTGCACCTACTTAGGTGAAAGACTTTTGATTACTTTTTCAGCACAAAACGAAGTGACTGCATTTACCATGATGCATTGGGGCTAACTTTTTGCTTGAGTGTGAGGCAGTGTGCTCCCTTTTTTCTTTTTGTCCAATGACTGCTCCCTTGAGCTAACGAGCTGACGAGCTCTGGAGAGGCACCTGTGCGCCAGTGAGTGGTACATAAACCCGAGAAGACTTTTGGCGGCATTTCAAGCAACCCCACAGACTTGGCTGCTCTCTGCTGATGACGGGCTAAACCTAGAAACACGTGTCCAGAGATACACAGCACTTGCTGCACCTACTTAGGTGAAAGACTTTTGATTACTTTTTCAGCACAAAACGAAGTGACTGCATTTACCATGATGCATTGGGGCTAACTTTTTGCTTGAGTGTGAGGCAGTGTGCTCCCTTTTTTCTTTTTGTCCAATGACTGCTCCCTTGAGCTAACGAGCTGACGAGCTCTGGAGAGGCACCTGTGCGCCAGTGAGTGGTACATAAACCCGAGAAGACTTTTGGCGGCATTTCAAGCAACCCCACAGACTTGGCTGCTCTCTGCTGATGACGGGCTAAACCTAGAAACACGTGTCCAGAGATACACAGCACTTGCTGCACCTACTTAGGTGAAAGACTTTTGATTACTTTTTCAGCACAAAACGAAGTGACTGCATTTACCATGATGCATTGGGGCTAACTTTTTGCTTGAGTGTGAGGCAGTGTGCTCCCTTTTTTCTTTTTGTCCAATGACTGCTCCCTTGAGCTAACGAGCTGACGAGCTCTGGAGAGGCACCTGTGCGCCAGTGAGTGGTACATAAACCGAGAAGACTTTTGGCGGCATTTCAAGCAACCCCACAGACTTGGCTGCTCTCTGCTGATGACGGGCTAAACCTAGAAACACGTGTCCAGAGATACACAGCACTTGCTGCACCTACTTAGGTGAAAGACTTTTGATTACTTTTTCAGCACAAAACGAAGTGACTGCATTTACCATGATGCATTGGGGCTAACTTTTTGCTTGAGTGTGAGGCAGTGTGCTCCCTTTTTTCTTTTTGTCCAATGACTGCTCCCTTGAGCTAACGAGCTGACGAGCTCTGGAGAGGCACCTGTGCGCCAGTGAGTGGTACATAAACCCGAGAAGACTTTTGGCGGCATTTCAAGCAACCCCACAGACTTGGCTGCTCTCTGCTGATGACGGGCTAAACCTAGAAACACGTGTCCAGAGATACACAGCACTTGCTGCACCTACTTAGGTGAAAGACTTTGGATTACTTTTTCAGCACAAAACGAAGTGACTGCATTTACCATGATGCATTGGGGCTAACTTTTTGCTTGAGTGTGAGGCAGTGTGCTCCCTTTTTTCTTTTTATACCTGAGGTTTAGCAGTGAGTTGTTTTGCCACTTAAGAGGGATAGGGGGAGAAGCTTCAATGTGAAAAGGAATGTCAGTGATCTGAAGCAAGCAAGGACCTTTGGGATGTGAAATTGAGCAGGGGTTTTAATTGTCTGATGCAAGTAGGAACCTCAGGGTCCTAAGTTGAGCAGAAGCTTTGATGATCAATCCCCCTGAAAAGGAACCTCTGAGCATCTGGTAGGGACAGGGAGTCCAAGTAAATGACAGAGAAGAAGCCTTGGGCACCACATGGTGAGCGGGAGCCATTAGGGCAAGCAGGGGCCTTTTAAGACCTGAAAGTGAACAAGGCTTAGGAGAAGTGAGAGTGAGCAGAAACCTCCTGAACCTGAAGGTGAGCTAAGGGGAAAGGACCTAAATGAAGCAATGTCTCTAAAGCAAATTTTCACCCCGTGCCTACTGGGAACATTGATGGTGAGCATGAGTTTGAGTTCTGGCACTGACCATGAGCCTCAATCCCTTAGGGGGAGCAGAGTTCAAAGGGAACTGCACAGAAATATAAGCTATGCAGAATCTCATAGTAAGCACTGTTTTCAGGGAAAGGAGGGTACCCTGAATCTTCTAAGTAAGAGTGGTCACAGAATACTTGTTCTAATGGTACCCAGGGAAATTACGTGACCAGAAGATCAGCTGGAATCCAAAGGCACATGAGACTAAATTGGAACCTCAGGGATCTGAGTTTTAGCAGGATCTTTAGGGGACAGAAGACTGGAAATTGTTTTAAGGGACCTATTGATAAGTGGATAGTTTAAAGATCAACTGATGGGGAGGATAATGTTCAAGGCCTTAGGTTGAACAGATTTGGGTCCCATAGGGTGAGTGGAAGACTACAGTCTTGAGAATGAGTGTGAACCTCTGAGGTCATCCTGGTGAGTGGCAAGTGAGAATCCCTAAGAATGACCAGGATATTTAGAACCTGACATGGAATTCAGAGATACGAGAGTGAGCAAGGGCTTAGGGATTCAAGAGTGAGCAACAGATTCAGGCACCTGAGAGTGAAAAGATTTATTGACCTGAAAGTATGCGGCAGAAGACCTGCGGGTGACCTGCAGTGGAATAATGGTGTTTGCAGTCTTCGATAATGTTACTGGCCATAGAGTCCTTGAAAAGATTAATTTACTACATTTTTTCCCAAAATTAAATCCCGGATACTATTAGTGTGATGTTTCAAGAAAGGTTGCCACTAGCCCAAAATGGATAAAGTGTTTTAAGGGAAAGTATAATGGTAAATAAAACACTTTAACTAACCCATTATGTGATTTTTATGAAAGAACATTTGGATTTAAAATGCTGATACGCTGTGCTAGATGAAAAGAGCCTATAACAAATGCATATGAAAACATAAGTTCATTACAATGTTTATGATCCTTTATTTAACTTCTGTTGAGAAATAATATTGCACTTCACTTTTCTTTATAGACTGTCAACTTTGATTTAACAAGGAACTATTTAGATTTGATGGTAACATACACAACCCTCATGATAATGTTGTCTCGAATAGAAGAAAGAAAAGCCATAATCGGGTTGTACAATTATGCCCACGATATGACACATGGATCAAGGTAAACTTTAGTCTCTGTCTACACAAGCATTGAGAGTTATGTTGCAAATGATGGCTTGCTGTGTTTTTTGTTAACCAAACTTTTAATTCTCTGAGTGGCTAAACCACATTTAAGAACCTTAAGTTGTGGTCTGATGGCATATGTCTAGCTTGATAAATATTCTCAAGCATAGGGGAAGTAAAATGTTGTTACTAGGCTTTTTGCTACTCTCGGCCTCTTACACCTCTGTTACAGTTGGCTAATACTCTTGCTGCCGTCTTCTCCTTGAAAAGATGTGCTGGTTTTAAAGATGTGAAACTGGGTCCCCTGGGCTTGGATCAGTGGTCTTGCCATCCTTTGCACTACGTGTCATCAACAAAAACCTTCCTGCTTCTATTTTTCCTCCAAGGAACGTTGATAGAATGCACACACCGTTTTAATGTTAATTTATTCCTGTGATATTGGTTACAAAATATTTTTAAAAGATTCTGAGGTTTTCTCAACGTTTATTGAACCTTAGCTTTTGGTCACGCTTTGTTTTCCTTCATACAGCTTGCATTTTTCTTTTGTTTTGTTCATCTCGTATAACATGATGCATACTCAGCTGTCTTTTCTAGCATTTGTTAGAGTGGCTAATTGTATGATGGTCTGTAACTCACTGTTGCCTACTGCTGGAATGAGGTTTCTCAGAAGCGTTTGTAGCTGGTTTAACAGGGTTTGCATGCCACATGTGGTTCCACAGGCATCAGAGTTTTTTTTATCCGGGCTTAGTAATGTACCTCCTGCAAAACACCCAAAACCTACCTGACTTGAGCTAAGCAGTACCACGTCTCCCCTGTGTAGAATTGACAGTGGCCAAATCATAACGGACAGTGTTTTCACCAACAGCTCATTGTTTTTAAGTGTGTTAGTCTTAGTGGTTTAGTGAAATAATACTAGACTAGAACACTCAGAATGTTTTAGATTATCAAACAAAGGTCCAGAACTGGAAACTTAGTCTGTGTTGATCTGGAGGGACGTGATTGAGACAGCAGAAATGTAAATTCTGATAGAAACTTCTAGCTGCAGATTTCTCACCTTTTGAATATTCCTCAGGAGTCAGACTGGATCCAGAAACTTTTCAGCAGCACCTCTGCGTGAGTGACATCGTACAGCTGCGCACTGACAGCGTTGCATCACAGAAATTACGTGCGGAGCTTATATAAACGTGGCCACTCCAATGTTCTGATGTCCCTTTCGTTCAGCACCACCAGACACAGATCTGGAGCTACTGCTTGTCTCTTTGAGACTCTAACCTTGCTTAGCTTAACAATTCTGGTTACAGTGTGGAAGGGCATGTCACCTCCCAAAATGGCTGGTTTTAAGACGTGTAAGGATTATAGCAAGCAAATGTCTGTGACCGATCCTCACCAAATTTGTCTGTGGTGGAGCCGTGACTCTAACACCTGTAGTTTTTTGCGCGGCCATTAACCCAAAGGCTATTTCAGACCGCAAGTCTGAACTCTACATTGCCAAGCACCGGAATACTTTGCAACGGTACAGGTCCTAGTAGAAAGTTCTGTTAGGGACCCAGAACCTGTCTGAGTCGTTCCAGGGGTCGGTGTTCCTCTCAATTCAAATCTTGAGATAAGTCAAAGAAACAATACAAGAAAACTAATCAGTACTTGGCCCCTTCCTGCCACTCACACTCCTCCCATCAGTGCATGTTTTGGTTTTGTACCTTTTCCTCGGGATAAAGAGTTCAGGACATTCAGGTTATGAGCTTTGGTCTGGTACTTTACAGAGGAAGACTCTGAGGATGTTGGGACTGATGCTCTTCTGCATCCTGCTCTTTGAGCACGACAGGTGGCATATGCGGTCTCTGCAGTGGAATCTGAAGTCTTAGTAGGCCCAACATCAGGGGGACGTCTACAACCACTTTCAGCTTTTGGAGGAGACTGTAAAAGACCTGCAGTGGTTGTTACTGGACCACAATTGGGTCACCGGGAGACCCTTCTCCTTTCCCCACCCAGAGCTCGCAGTTGTAACTGATGCATTGCTTCAAGGTTGGGGTGGTGATCTTGGAGAAGTGGAGATCAGAGGTCTCTGGTCCATAATCATTCTGCTGAAGTTAAGGACTATCCCCTTGGTGTTAAAAGCCTTCCTTCCTGCTGTCAAAGGGAGGCTGGTTCAAGTGCTTACGATGACACCACTGCCATTTAGTGCTGCATAAAGCAGGGTAAGGTGAAGTCATGGCCCCTTTCTCAGGAGCCCTGCACCTCTGGCAATGGCTGAACCAATAAGGAATTTTCCCGGTGCTGATCCACTTGGCAGGATCATTGCATACCAGTACAAACTCACAGCGGTTGCTAGCAGATATCAAGGGGCGGTTGCAGCCGAAGGAGCCGCAGGGTCTCCTCCCTGAGTGTGGAGAACCTGGGTGCGATCCGTTTGCTACTACAGAGAATGCGCATTGTCAGCACTTCTGCGTGTTGGAGTTTCCAATGCGCCTTTCACTCAGGGATGTGCTCCACTGCAACTTGGGCATTCTGTATGCATATCTGCTAATTCCACTCCTGACCCAGGCTCTCAAGATGAGGACTGGCCATGCCAAAGTCATCCTAGTGGCTCTGGATTGAGCAAGGAGAATATGGTATTCAGAACTCCTGGGCTTGAGCTGCTGACCTCTAATCAGGCGGCTCCATGGGAGGGCTTGCCTTTGCAGTAACAGGTCTGGGCTCTGTACCCGGGTTTTCCCAATCGCCACATTCACGTTCGGATATTGAGCTTCATTGGCTGAAAATCTTTCAGCTTCCTCCAGTGGTGGTTGTCATCTTGGCAGCCAGTCAACCCTCAACAAAAAGTACGTATGCCTGTTGTTGAGTCAAATTTGTTGCTTGGTGTGGTACTCTGCAGATAGGTTCCCCTCCAGGTAAAGTTTCCTGATGTGATTTGATATTTGTTATAGCCTTGGACCAGCAAGGCTTTGCTCTGGGCACAGTCAAAGAGTACCTTTTGCCTTTTTTGCAGTTGCCCGATTAGCCATCAATGTTTAAATCACCAGTTGTTTGGGAGTTTTTGAAAAGTTTCCACCATATATTCCCTCCCTCTACATTTGTTATTCCACAGTGGGACCTTGACTTGGGCCTCATGTTTCCGATATGTAGTCCCTTCAAGCCACTTAACTTCTCCTTGTGGCTTCTTACCCTCAATTCTGTGTTTCTCATCTACATAACATTGGTGTGGCATGTGAGTTAGCTTTAAACTCTGTGTCAGTCCACCAAACTTATTGCCAGGCAAGCTGGTTTTGAGGACCAAGACATTTTTCTTGCCTGAATTTGTCACCATCCTACATCAGTCAGACCATCACCTTACTGGCGTGCTATGCTCTCCCTTACCCCACTAAGGAGGAGAGATGTTATGAAGCATCAAAGACCCAGAACAGGTAAGGAAATGATCCTTTTATTCTTTATTTTACAAAGATCTGAGTTTCCATCAGTAAAATCCCAACCTCCTCTCCTCCGAGGTTCTAATTCTACCTCCATTACAACACACCTCACCCCTATGTAACATAACCAAAAAAAATGCAAAAACTTTAATAATTACAATAATTAGAAAAACATAAACAAAATTATCAAGATAAAACAAATTTTCAAGGTACCAAATGTGCAAGCAAAACAAAGATATACATTAATTCATAACAAAGTTCTTGAGATGGAAAGGAGTCCTGATACTTCTTTTTGGCCTTTCATCCACCGCATTTGAAATATTTTCTCTCCGTCCATTTAAGATGTAGTCCTTTAGGTGTGAAGGAGTCTTTATGTTCCTTTCAGACTTCCTTGTTTCCATATCGTCAGCAGGACAGGTGTTCTCCTCATGTTGACACCTTAAAGTATCCAAACCCGTAGCATAAGCATTAAATTTACTTATTCTACTTAAGTTCCAAATTCGGCCATCACTCAGTTTAACAGCATTAGTGAAAAGTTTCACAACCTTTAAAGGAAAGCAAAATCTCTTACTACTAGTCTTCAACACAGGATTCTTGACCATAACCCAATCACCAACACTTACAAAAGTCTTCTTCACCGCATTCCTTCTATCAAAATAACTTTTACTCTTAAAAGATTTCTCTTGTTACCTGAATTTCCAATCCTCATCAACACTCTTTCTTCCTTTCTCCCTCAAAAATTCATTGACCCAATGTGGCTCAAGAATGGTATTCCCTCGTCTTCCTCGAAACAAAACAAACGGAGTCTGTCCCGTTGTAGAATGTGGAGTATGTCTATATACCGCAACTTTATTAATTATCTCTTGTTTCCAGTTAAGATGATTATCTTTAGCCAAGGATATAGTTTCTTTTAAAACTCGGTTGAACCTCTCAACCAATCCATTACACTCAGGATGATATAACGCACATAACTTATGCTTTATACCACATTTCTTAAGAAAATCTTCCATCTCTCTCGAAGTCAATTGTACCCCATTATCAGTAAGTAAGATAGAAGGAATGCCTTCCCTAGTAAAGAGAGTCTTAAGATTCTCTCTTACTTTCCGCGTATCAATCCCTCTGGTGAAAAATATCTCAGGCCATCTAGAATACATATCCATGACCACAATAACATAATCAACAGCACCATCACCATATATAGGACCCAAAATGTCTAGTGAAATATCCTCCCAAGGTCCCTTTGATTTGTCTCTAACTATGATCGGTTGAATCCTAGACTTCATCGTCTTCTCATTAAGAGCACACTGTATACAGTCACGAACAACTCTCTCTACATGAGTATCCATCCCAGGCCACCAATACGATGATCTCAACCTCTCCTTTGTTTTAGATATTCCCATGTGACTGTCATGTGCTTGACCAATAAGTAAACCTCTTACACTAGATGGTGGAATCAACCTCATCCCTCTAAGTAATAAATCTCGAGCAATACTTAACTGATCTCTCACATTCCAAAACTCTCTGCACTCTACACTGCCTTGATTTTTGCTCTTCCAACCAGAACAAATTAACTTGAGTACTTCCTGTAAAACTTTGTCAGACTTGGTATCTTCACGCCACTTTTCTTCAGGAATCATTTCAAGATCCAGCACACAAACACTATCAAATTGCTCGAAGTCCTCAACATCTTCAAAATCTGACGTTTTAGAAGATACCAATCTTGATAACACATCCGCAGAGTAATTATCAGTCCCAGGAACATACTCAACTAGAAAATCATACTCTTGTAAAGCTATGATCCATTTGGTAATTCTGCTTGAGATTGCATCAACACCTTTGGAATTAAAAACTTCAACCAGCAGTTTGTGATCGGTTTTCACAACAAAAGGTCTTCCCCACAAAAACTTTTTTAATTTCTTTACTGCCCAATAAACCGCAAGAGCCTCTCTCTCTATAACAGAGTAGTTTTGTCTCAGTATCTTTCAGACTCCTGGCGATGAATGCTATTGTATTCTCTGCACTACGTTATCCTTGTTGCAGAACCGCACCCAACCCTTTACCACTGGCGTCAGTTGTCAGTATAGATTGCAGTTTAGGATTAAAATTCTTCAGTTTGGGAGCGTTACACAAACAATTTTTTAACTTAATGAATTCTTTCTCACACTCCTCATCCCACAGAAATTCTTTACCTTTCTTTAATAACTGTCTCATATTGAAGCATTAACTTGCAAAATCTTGAACAAATTTACTATAATACTCAGCCATCCCCAAAAATCTCATCAGTTCTTCCTTAGAGGTAGGAGAAGCCAAACCCTTAATCGTGTCAACAAGATCTTTCTTGGGAAATAAACCACCACCAGTTATAGTATGTCCAAGGTAGTCAATGTTCCCCACTGCAAATTTGCATTTTTCCACCTTAATGGTCAAACCATGTTCAGAAATTTTCATTAACACCCTTCTGAGGATTTCATCATGGGCACCACTGTTCTCCCCATAAATCAGAATGTCATCCTGATATACACACACACCATTGATCCCTTTTAAAATGCGTTCCATTGCCCTTTGAAAAACAGACGCAGCCGAGATTAAACCAAAAGGCAATCGAATTAATCTGAACGTACCAAAAGGTGTGACAAAAGCCGTTAGATCTCTTGAAGATTCATCTAAGATGATCTGATGATAAGCTGAAGTTAAATCAATTGTAGAGAAAACCTTAGCACCGAAACCATAGTTAATAAATCAGAAATGTTGGGAAGAGGATATTTGTCCACCATTACCCATCTATTAAGCTTGCGAAGATCAACACAAATCCTGATTTTACCATTAGGTTTTTTAGCTACAACTATGGGGGACAACCAATCAGTTCCCTCCACTTCTTCAATTATCCCTTGATCTTCTAATTTTTGGAGTTCTGATTGTAACTCATCCCTTACCGCAAAAGGAACATTCTGCACTTTACTACAACATGGTATAGCATCAGGAAGCAACTTAATTTTATGAGAATATCCCTTCATGCAACCTATTCTGTCACTGAAAACATTCGGAAATTCTTTACGCAAGTTCTCTGTGAGATCAGTTGTAGAAATTACATCCACACCACCCATATCCCCTAAATGTTTCACTATAATAGGAGGCGAATTGTTGGGATCAAGCATCACACCAAGATCTTTCTGATGCCACCAATTTATGATGCTATCTCCCTTTTTTGGTACATAGACTTTTCCAGAGGTGAATCGTTGATCATACTCTATCAACCCAACAAAATAACCATGTAAATCAATGGGCTCACCACCATAGCCACAAGGTTTGATATCAGGTTTCAAAAGATTAACCTTACCCTTTAACTCATTTTGATAAAACTTATTAGACACAATAGAAATCTTCGCCCCTGAGTCAAAAAGTACTTTAGTTCTTTTACCCTCTACAGTAATATAATCTAGAGGGCCAGACAACTTGTTCCCAACTTGAAGTATAATTTGACCACAGGCAAGATCAGATTCAGCCTTACAGACATCAAAATCATTATCAACCACTCTCACATGTTGTTTTGTTCTCTTCAGATTACACACCACCGAAAAGTGACCCTTCTTTTTGCAAAACAAACAAAGATTATTAAGAGCCAGGCAAAGCTTACTATTAGCAAGATGTCCCCCTCTTCCACACCTAAAACATTTCTTGCTAGCAACACTGGAGGATAATTCTTTATCAAGAGGTTTGATTATTTGGGTTTAGTATCTCCAACTACATGAACCTCTTTGAAATCACAGTGTTTCACAGCATCAACACACTTAAGAGAATGTTCAATTCTTTTAGCTAAAGAAATAACTTGATCAATCTGAGGATCATCTAAAAGCCATAGTTCACTCCGTACTTTTTCAACATTACATCCCAACATGAATTGGTCACGAATTCTCTCATCTATTGTGGACCCAAATTTACATGATGAGGCTAAACGTCTCAAATCAGTGATATAATTCTCAATAGATTCACCCTTCAATTGAAAACGCTTCCCAAAATAATACCTCTCAAGAATTGTGCTAACCTTAGGAAGATAATGTAAATCTAGCTTTCTAATACATATTTCATACTCATTCAAATTGATCGCTTCATTGTCTGGAAGATCAGGAAGATGGTCAAAAACCTCCTGACCCTCTGTTCCTAAACAATGAAGAAGTAAAGCAGTCCTCCTCTCATTGCTCAACGAAGTACCACACAGTCTGGAGTACCTCTCGAAGACTTTCTTCCATTTAGCCCACTTAATTGGGGGTTCACCAGGAGTGGAAAGAAAGAAAGGAGGAGAGGAAACATTCTGCATATTTGTAGAAAGAATAAATAATAGTAAGTAATAATGTATCTAAACTACACCGTAACAGATATACCCATAAAAATATTTATACTAATATGAAAGCTATTCTTAGTACAACAGAACATAAAAGCTTAAACCAAAGTCGTTTGAAGAAGCATTCTTAATAAAACATTAAATGCTAAGTCTAAAGTTGCATGAATATCACCATCACAACATATACAGAAATTACAAGAAAAAACCCCACAAAGATTAGTTAGATAAATACTAGAATTCTCGAGCAAAATGTACTGAAGGGGTTTCCCAATGATCTGTGAACAAGCGTCTCTAGTTGCCGATGATTCACAGAAAAGCATCTTTTGGTTGCCAAGAGAAAACAAAGGAAAGAACAAAAAAAAACCAACAAAAAACACCAGGTGCGGCACGATGACGTCTGAATGAATGATTAGGAGCAACACGCCGGGTTGCGCTGTCCTTGACGAATGTGTTTTAATAAACACACAAAAGTCCAAGAAGAAATAATACTCTTGAAATAATTGGTCGATGACAGCCGGAAGAACTCTTCTCGTCTCCGCCTCCTGATCCGCAGTAGAAAGAGCTGACCTCAACTCCGCCTCCGCTCCAAGACTTGACCGGTTCCCCAAGAAAGCGGATCCGGAGCACCGCCGAACTCGAAAATACAAAGGAGTTGGGATGTCAACACGCAGAGTTGACCATCCTCGTCGCCAGTGTTATGAAGCATCAAGGACCCAGAACAGGTAAGGAAATGATCCTTTTATTCTTTATTTTACAAAGATCCGAGTTTCCGTCAGTAAAATCCCAACCTCCTCTCAGGAACCAACCATCTCTCCACAACCCTCGTGCCCCGCATTCCCGAACCTCAAGAGGTTCTAATTCTACCTCCATTACAACAAGAGACTCCATCGTTTGGACCCCAAGAGAGCGCTGAGTTTTTACACAGATCGATCCAGAGAACAACAGGGGGATGATAATCTGTGGAGTTCTGTGGATCTAAAAAAAAAAATGACATGGGTGTGCAGAAGAGAATAATCTCCTTGTGACCGTGATCTGCATTAAGATCTGCCACACATTGGTTAAAAGGCAGCTTTTGGGAGGACTGCATGCTCCTTCTATGAGTGTTTAAGCTGCTACTGCTGCGTAAACAAGCAGAGTCTCTGTCTAGGACATCTGCCAGGCAGCTGTGTGTGCGTCCTCCCATATGTTCACCAAGCCCTGTTACCTGTACATTCAGGTTTGCCAAAAGATACATTTTGCCCACTTGGTCCTGCAAGACTAGCTGATTTAAGTCCATCCAGAGACCCACCTCCAAATAGGTACTGCTTTAGTATCTGTTCAGAAAGTGAGGAATCTGTGGTTAGAAATATTTTCAGAAGAAAATGTTACTTACTTTCAGTTTCTGGTAGAGACTCTGTTTAACTGTAGCTTCTTCACCGTCCCTCTCATCATCCCTGTTTTGTTGTTGGCCTCTATCCATTAATAAGATCCCAAGTCTCGGAATTGGCACATTGGTCTCACCAATTTGAGGAACTCTGCTTCTGGGGACACAAATCTCAAAAGCAACTGGTGCCAGCATGCCGGAGTGGAATACATATTGGCCCTGCACATCATTTCTGGAGTAGAATGGCGTAGTTGAAGAGCCACACAGTGCCACTTACCCACGTGCAGAGCTACTGCTGAAAGATTTCCACATCCAGTCTGATGCTTGGAGAATACTAAAAAGGTGAGAAATCTGCAACTCGATAGGGTCTCTACCAGAAAGAGTGTTCCCAAAGGTAACTCGTCCATTTAAACAGTCTCCTATCTTATCACCTTCACACAGTCATTTGATATTTTGGGAATCTTTCAACTGACCATCTGCTCTTGTAATACCACCACCTCGAATGTCTCCTTGAATTAACATTTATTACTTTAATGTAAAAGCTATATACAAAACTTTCAGCCAATCCCACTCCTGCACCACAACAGCACCTAAAAATGCTTAAAAAAACAGAATCCCTTTTATTGTTTCCCAGAATCCACCTTGAACCCTTAACTCCATATTGACTGCATAAGCTCATTAAAACAACAGTTCACTACTAGGGTGTTTGTATATTTCTGTCCTGGTGCTTTATCCAGGTGTCTCTTTGATATCTATGCAAGCTATGTTGTTTGATACATTCGGGTTCTATATGTTTGTGGAAACCCCACATTTCATTGCAGCCTTAAGATATGATAAAAAAGTGGAAATACTTTTATAGTCTCAAAAATGTACTTAGTGTTTTGCCACATTTCTCAAAAGGGCACTCCTAAATCCTTTACCAAGAAACTATTGTACCAAATGTCTAGAGTTGGGGAAATATCAAGTATGTTTGTGTTTCTGTATGCAATGTAAACTGCTCGAATAATGATGTAATAGGAGTTTTCTAAATGGTGGCTGAATCACTTTTTATTGTGCACTGTTTATTTTTTTGGCATATTAAAATTGGGATTATGTGGAAAGTATAATAAACATATGGTTTAAAATTCTGCAGAAACCTAAGGATTGAGACTTTCCTTGCCAGTAGAAGATGCTGAACATGTTAACCAAATTAACACTTGCTTTCCCCCAAACCATGGTACTTCTCTATAGTCTCATTCACGCAGGAAAATATCCATGCCATGGCTTAACCCCAATCTCGATTCCTCTGGGTCTCCCGAGGGAGTAGTACTAGTAGGAGTTCCAAAGATATATATATTTCCTATAGGTTCAGGGGGCTCACAGGCTATATATACATTGAGTACAGTACATACTGCAACTGAAAGCAAAGTGGTGGTATAAGGTACCGATCCTTTATTTGCAGGTCTGACCCTCCCCCTGCACTCTTTTGGAACGTATCACCTCATACTACACATCTATACATCCGAATTTTTCTATCTCTGGGTGCCAAACGTACCTCACCCTGGCTAGCTGGGTGGAAGATTGTGATGAACATGCTGTCGGATTTTTATTTTTTTATTTTTTTTTAAATCACAATAATTCCCTACAATGTTCGTTTTGCAAGACCGTAACCCCGCCAAAGCCTGACCTCAAACTTTGCTTCTACAAAATTCTTGAGAATGAAGCACTTGTTTTTCTATGGGATCAGAATGCTCAAAGGCGATAAACTGAGTGTAGTGTATTTTGGAAATTCGGAAAGCAACTGAAAGCAAAATGCTGTGTTGGAGTCCCTATCGTTTGGTGATAGGCATCAGCAGTTGGCTCTATAGAAACATACCACAACAATATATTCCTACCATCTACATATGTTAAGATTTCAATCACTGGATGGCAGACCTCCTTGCCATGATTGGTTGTCAGGAACAATCCATTAAACTTGACGACGTTAGTTAGATTTTCTTCATTTATTTTTCCAAAACGGTAATTTTCTTCAGTCTTCCTCATGCAGGAAGATATCACTGCTTGACCCATGTATGTGTCGTTTCTATTTTCCTTACTGGGGTTTCAATGGGTTTGAGCAGGGAGCTACATAAATGGCATCAAAAATAGTTTTTGATGGGTGAGCTTTTATACGGAACGTTTGCGGTATTGGACCCGTGATTGCTAAGCACTCAGGAAAACGAGACAACACATTTCTAAAAAGTCGTGACATACAGAAACCCAGGGTGGTGTGGCTTGCATGAGAAACAGCATATTGGTTTAAATAGAGTGCCCTATAAATGTCAAATCACAATTTTTTTCCATCAGAACACTCCTGAATTTTTGGTAAAACGGCAAAAGCCCCACCCGCCAACATTCCAACACTTATCTTCATAAAAACAGTATCATATATGCGAGGGTGGACTGTTGCATGGGACAGGGATATGTCAAATCTTTGACCATGTGAAGACTAATTGTCCTGTCCATTATGATAGACTCGCCTACAAATGTGAGGTACAGTTTCAATCAGTTTTTGAGTAGGACCACTTTGTACTGCTTAACTAAAAAAATTACAATCGGGGGCAAATACCTAATTTAAAACACAGAACAATCAGAGCCTGCACTGGTCAATAAAGACAGAAATGTGTGGCGTGTATTATTTAAAGTGGTATTTCTAGCGCACAGTGAGTCTGGTAAAACCTGTTGAAGTTGCTGCATAGTAAATGTACCACGCACTAAGGAAGAATAATATTTATAATTAGGAGGAACTAGAATTTGGAAGGTCACATTACATACAACTCATTAAAGATGCGCATAAGAACTGAATTATAATTTCTAACTTCTGTTACCCGAAAAAATTGGCCTCGAGGCCTTAGCAGGCAATTTTGTTGTATGAGTAGATTACAAATGAGACATATTATATGCACAGGATATTCTACGCCCAAATCACATAGTTTGCAACAAGTTCAGGTCAATTCTGAATTTCCCTCATAAGTCTTTCTAAGCATTCAGAACTAGTAATATCTAAACCAAGGAAAGACTATTAAAAGCTTTTTCATTGTGGTAGGTAATATTTAGTTTGAGAGCTAAAGCCCAAACTATTCTATGTAGGAAAGGCTAGACAAATATATTTAGATTTCACTTATTTTTATTATTATTCACAAAGCAATAAAACATAAGATGAGCATTTCCCAACACTGAGCCCTAGCACCTTCCCCCTATTTAACTCTACCCAACGCCACTTGTCACCGCCACATCCTGCCGCTGTTATTCTCAATTTTCCTCGTTTCTCTGGCAATCAAAGATGAGACCGTAGGCCTAGGATTATTGTTTCGGGAATTAACTACACCCCCTTCCGTGGTGTTTGTGAAACACTGTTAGACCGATTCCAAAATTTCCCCAGCTACGAGCAATGGGATGTGGGGTGTAGTTCCCTCCACTCTACAACCACATCAATACTTGTCCGACTTTGTGCGGTCTACTGTGTGCAGCCTAGGTAGGGCCATCTATAAATAATCTTGTTACCTGTCTACTATGGGCGTTCTTGCGTTGTTACTGGCTGGTATGAACATTTCCTCCCATTGTTGACAGTTGACTTTCAATTATCATTAACTCCTCTTTCAGAAACTGCTGGAGTATAACTCGGGTCAGACCCCCCAGCTGGTTGATGCCCCAAGAAAACGTAAAGATGACATAGTGTAACTCTACTAATTGTTATGCACTATAATGCTACTATTTGCTATGTGTGTATTATGCTATATTTGGCTGTTTAGTTTGCTAAACTATGACAAACCAGTTAGTCAGCATAACTTTATTAGGCAAGGATGCCATTAAAGTACACAAGAAATTATATCAAAGTGCATGTGCACTCCACAGTTATAAACAACAATTAAAATTGACTTTGAGAAGCTAACATGATAAAACTAGTCATTAATTCATAATTATTTAAAACAATGAGACCAAATAAAACTGGCATCACAGTATGAGAACGCATTTATTAGTTAAATACTTATGAAAATGTAAATTTTACAGCTTAATTTATTCCCAAAACACACATAATGGTAATTATCAAAAAGCTGGGCAAAAAAAAAATAAGGATAAATACAGATGGACTTGTTAAATATAAATACCATAAAACCGGAAGACCTAGTTATGCTATAGACTTCTCTTGAGTCAAATTCCAATCTGTTGACTGGATTCAGTGTGCCTTTAGGCACCATATATATGCAGTCTGTGCATATGCTTCATATATACAACTTTTAAAGGTATTATGACAAATAGTAAACACAAGTGAACTTGCAGTACACCTTTAGGAAGGTAAAATAGATGGCGCAGAAGAGAGCATGGCGCGTATCCATATGTTTGAAAACTTTGTGGACTATAGGTCAGTGCTGAGAAAATTCTGACATAAATTACTTTCAACAACTGAGCAATACAGTAGTTGGACAGTCTAAAGTATCACCCATGAGACTTAATGCTTTTTGTGACCAGTTTGTTCGAACATCGGGCCCATATTGAGGGAGCTTCCAGAAAATGCTTCAATGGGTAAGAACTTTTTTTGTCAAGATATTAAATTATCAAAACTTCTACAAGAGGTGTTTAGCATTCCCAAAGTCATGTTCTATGTGTCAATAATATTTGAAAAGATTAGCCCTGTGTGTGCACCAGTGAAAAAGTGCAGAACTATGTCCTTAAGTCTAGTTATAAAACAAAACCTTTCAAGGATCCCAGACCAAGACTCCGTGTGAACCTTCCAGTTTTTGTTGCTGCTGTTTTTGTTGTATATTACAAAACCATTTCAACCAAGAATGTGCTCACTATATGTAAGTATTCTCAAACATACCACTCAAACTCGTGCCCTAAGGTAACTATAACTCTCAACCCACCATGTACAGTTTTTTCCATCAAAAGTGTTACTGCAAATATTACATTGATATTATCAATTATGTAATGATAATGAATGCCTTAATTTGTGGGGTAATTAGCAATGCATGTCGAGGGCATGAGCTATAGTTACCTTAGGATATCAGTTATAGTTACTTGAGAGAACTCTTAATATAACTGGTCAGTTTCTGTGGTTCTCTGTTTAAAATGTGAGCCTAACTATAACATCCCTGTAACCTTTATTTTGTTCAGTGAATTTCTATTTTTTTTTTTTTTTTTTTAAACGTATAGCAATTTTCACCAATATACGTTAATCCAACCACTGCGGAACAAACACGTCAGCGGTTGGCCGCAGGGCCTGACCTCCGACCAACCTCCTATAACCACCCAACTCACCTAGACTAGAACCCTTAACCTTTATTGTGCATGTCTGAAACCTTACCCACTAGACCAGAGGTGACCGTGACCAGCAGTGTCCAGGCTTAGCTAGGACATTCAACCCACATATTTTGAGGGGAAAAAGACTTCAATGTTCCATCACTAGGATTGTTGAACCATTAAAACTGTACAAAATAAACTGATGCACTTCCTAGCAGTACTAGGATTTCAACCTTCAGCCTACTGAGCAACAGCACAAGACCTTGTCCATTAGGCCAGAAGTGACTCTGTTCTGCTCTGCATCCAAACGTGACTATAACATACCAAACATCTTGCTAGTCTGACTCTTTGAAGTCGTTGTTTGGAGAGACTATTGTAATAACAATATCTATCTATCTCTTTCTCTTTCTCTTTCTCTTTCTCTTTCTCTTTCTCTTTCTCTTTCTCTTTCTCTTTCTCTTTCTCTTTCTCTTTCATCCCGTCAAGGGATGGAAGAGAGAGTGACATGACCTTGGGGGTGCCTGAAGGGCCTTCACGGTCCTAGCCTGCACTCCATGTCCTGCAGGAGCCGACATTGCTCCACAAGCAGGGAGTTGCTTTAAATAGTAGCTCCCTGCTTGCAGGAGCAATGTTTTCATCCGTTTCCCTGCACGCATATTAGTGTGCAAGGAAACAGATGACAGGTTCACTTTCTGCAAGTGAGGGCTGTTTGACAGCTCTCACTTGCAAAAAGTGAAGATTTTGATTTGACTTGGCGGGAATTGTCAAAGCAAAGTCAGACCAAACACCTGGGTGGGCACTCCATGAGGGGGTCCCCCTCGCATGTTCAAAGGCCTTCCGCATATGAAAGTATTCACTTGCCCCAGGGCGGTGGTGGTCCCTGGGGCGGGGAGGAAAATCACCCCAAAAATTTAACACAGCAGCTGCTATAATGAATATGTGTCATTACCCTTACTAATACGTATTGCATCTCCATCTGACATTTTTATGGATAGATCAATATTTTGGTAACAGTCTGATAATGAAGAGCGTGGTCAAGGTTGTAGCTGCAGATACACATGCTGTGCATATCCCGCCATCTAGTATTGGGCTCGGAGTGTTACGAGTTGTTTTTCTTCAAAGAAGTGTTTTCGAGTCACGAGATTGAGGGACTCCTCCCATTTCGGCTCCATTGCGCATGGGCGTCGACTCCATCTTAGATTGTTTTCTTTCCGCCATCGGGTTCGGACGTGTTCCTCTTCGCTCCGTGTTACGGTTCGGAAAGTTAGTTAAATCTCGGAAAATTCGACGGTATTGTTTGCGTTCGGTATCGGGTTAGTTAACGCAGATCGACACCAAATTAAAGAAGAGCTCCGGTAGCCCTTCGGGGCTTCTACTCCCCGGCGGGGCCTGGTCGGCCCGACCGCGTGCGTCTTCAAGGCTCATGGAACGGACCCCATTCCGCTTCTGCCCCGAATGCCATAACAAGTATCCATACACAGATCAACATCTGCTCTGTAATTTGTGTTTGTCCCCCGAACACAAAGAGGATACTTGCGAGGCCTGTCGGGCATTTTGGTCGAAGAAAATGCTACGGGACCGGAGAGCACGAAGGCTTCAAATGGCGTCGGCGCCGCCAGGACACCACGACGTTGAGGAAGAAGAAACTTTCTCCATTGCTGACTGGGACGAGCCCGAAACAGAGCAGACACCGAAAACCGTGAGTAAACCAGCCCCGGCCAAAACTCACGCTAAAATCATGAAGGCCCAGGGGACGCCACCGCCGGCAGGCCATGGCTTAACCCGTAAAATCTGTGACCGTCCATCGGCATCGAAAAAGGGCACACACGTGTCGAAGTCATCCGACTCCGGTCGAGATACCGGCACAGAACATACTCTACACCGAGACCCTGGTTCCGAGCAAACTCAACATCGAGATACCGGCACCGAGATAAGTCTGCACCGAGAGATCGGAACACCGAAAGCGAAAAAAGTGGCTTTGGAGCCGAAAAAGACTGTAGAAAAAGTTTCGGTACCGAAACATCCAGCTTCGGAGCCGAAAACAAGCTCCTACTCCGAAGAACAAGGCATTTCAGCACAACTGAAAGGCCATAAATTTGGGCAAGAGCTAGAAGCAGGGGAGCCAGATTATACACAAAGAAGGCTCCATATTCAAAAGGATACAGGGAAAATAAGAACTCTCCCTCCTATAAGGATGAAAAGGAAACTTGCTTTCCAAGACAAAGAAAAACAACCACAAGCAAAAGGGGCAAAAGCAGTAACTCCACCTCACTCTTCACCACAACCATCACCACACCACACCACACCACTCACCGCAACCGTCACCAATTGCAACACCCCCTATGATGCAATCTCCAACGCACACAGGGATGAGCCAGGATGACCCAGATGCATGGGATCTCTATGATGCGCCTGTATCAGACAATAGTCCAGACTACTACCCAGCATGACCATCACCACCTGAAGACAGTACTGCCTACACGCAGGTGGTGTCCAGAGCAGCTGCTTTTCACAATGTGGCACTGCATGCTGAACCCATTGAGGATGACTTTTTATTTAATACTTTGTCGTCGACACAGTCAGTACCAAAGTCTCCCAATGTTACCAGGGATGTTGAAACACGCGAAACAAGTATTTCAAGAACCCGTCAAAGGCAGAGCCATCACACCTAGGGTGGAAAAAAAAGTACAAGCTTCCCCCTACAGACCCCGTAACATCACACAACAACTGACTCAGTAGTAGTGGGCGCAGCACATAAAAGGGCTAATCAACACACCTCTGGAGATGCACCACCACCCGACAAAGAAAGTCGAAAGTTTGATGCAGCGGGAAAGTTGCAGCACAAGCGGCCAATCAATGGCGCATTGCCAATTCACAAGCTTTATTGTCGAGATATGACAGAGCTCATTGGGATGAAATGCAGCACTTTATAGAACATCTGCCCATGGAGTTCCAAAAGCGTGCACAACAAGTGGTGGAAGAGGGCCAAAGTATCTCGAACAACCAGATACGATCGACAATGGATGCAGCGGACACAGCCGCAAGAACTGTGAATACAGCGGTCACTATTCGGAGACACGCATGGCTATGCACCTCCGGGTTTTAACCAGAGATCCAACAGGCTGTGCTTAATATGCCTTTTAATGGACAGCAGTTGTTTGGGCCGGAGGTGGACACAGCTATAGAGAAGCTGAAGAAGGACACTGATACGGCCAAGGTCATGGGCGCGCTCTACTCCCCACAGAGCAGAGGCACATTTAGGAAGACACAACTTAGAGGGGGGGGGTTTCGGGCCCAAAGCACAGAACCCTCAACCTCACAAACCAGACCCACATACCAGGGCCAGTATCAAAGAGGAGGCTTTCGGGGACAATACAGAGGCGGACAGTTCCCTAAAACTAGGGGAAAGTTCCAAAGACCCCTCAATCTAAACAGTGACTTCAGTGTCACAAATCCCCAACACATAACACCAATGGGGGGAAGACTCACAGATTATTACCAGATTTGGGAGGAAATAACAACTGACTCGTGGGTCCTAGCCATTATCCAACATGGTCATTGCATAGAATTCCTACAATTACCACCAAATGTGCTTCCAAGAACACACAGCATGTCCAAACAGCACTTAGATCTATTACAAATAGAAGTCCAAGCGTTGTTACAAAAAGACGCAATAGAACTAGTACCCAACCATCAGAAAGGAACAGGTGTTTATTCCCTGTATTTTCTAATATCCAAAAAAGACAAAACACTGAGACCCATCTTAGATCTCAGAACACTAAGGCGCCAAGCGGGAACCGCCAGAATACCGCTGCGCGGTCAAAAGACCGCCGCGGTAATTCTGAGTTTCCCGCTGGGCGGGCGACTGCCAGAAGGCCGCCCGCCCGCCCAGCGGGAAACCCCTTCCCACGAGGATGCCGGCTCCGAATGGAGCCGGCGGAGTGGGAAGGGTGCGACGGGTGCAGTTGCACCCGTCGCGATTTTCAGTGTCTGCTATGCAGACACTGAAAATCTTTAACTGCAGGGGCCCCCAGGGGCCCCACGACACCTGTTACCGCCATCCTGTTCCTGGCGGTGAAAACCGCCAGGAACAGGATGGCGGTAAGGGGGTCGGAATCACGATGGCGGCGCTGCAAGCAGCGCCGTCGTGGAGGATTCCCTAGGGCAGCGGGAAACCGGCGGGACACCGCCGATTTCCCGTTTCTGACCGCGGCTGTACCGCCGCGGTCAGAATGCCCATGGGAGCACCGCCAGCCTGTTGGCGGTGCTCCCGTCATTTTAGCCCTGGCGGTCGTCGACCGCCAGGGTTAGAATGACCCCCTAAATCTTTACATCAAATCAGATCACTTTCACATGGTGACACTTCAAGACGTAATCCCCTTGCTCAAACAACAAGACTAAATGTCAACTTTAGATCTCAAGGATGCGTACTTCCATATACCCATACATCCTTCACACAGGAAATACTTAAGGTTTGTAATCCAAGGAGTACATTACCAGTTCAAAGTGTTACCATTCGGGATAACAACAACACCAAGGGTATTTACAAAATGCCTTGCAGTAGTAGCTGCACATATCAGAAGACAGCGCATACACGTATTCCCGTATCTAGACGATTGGTTAATCAAAACCAACACTCAAGAACAGTGTCTTCAACACACAAAATACGTCATAGAAACCCTTCACAAACTGGGTTTCTCACTAAACTACCAAAAATCACACCTACAGCCGTGTCAAATACAACAATACTTGGGAGCAAAAATCAACAAAAAAAAGGGATTGCCACTCCAAGTACACAAAGGGTACAAGCATTCCAAAACGTAATACAAAGCATGCACCCAAACCAGAAGTATCAGTTAAAGTTAGTGGTGAAACTACTAGACATGATGTCTTCATGCATAGCCATTGTCCCAAACGCAAGATTACACATGCGGCCCTTACAACAGTGCCTAGCAACACAATGGACACAAGCACAGGGTCAACTTCAAGATCTAGTGTTGATAGACCGCCAAACACACACCTCGCTACAATGGTGGAATCATGTAAATTTAAATCAAGTGCGGCCTTTCCAGGACCCAGTGCCTCAATACGTGATCACAACAGATGCTTCCATGGTAGGGTGGGGAGCACACCTCAACCAACACAGCATCCAGGGACAATGGGACACTCAGCAGAAACAACTTCATATAAATCAGCTAGAACTACTAGCAGTGTTTCTAGCGTTGAAAGCATTTCAACCGCTAATAGCCCACAAACACATTCCTGTCAAAACAGACATGACAACAATGTATTACATAAACAAACAGGGAGGCACACACTCATCACAACTGTGTCTCTTAGCACAGAAGATTTGGCATTGGGCGATTCACAATCACATTCGCCTATTAGCGCAATACATCCCAGGAATTCAAAACCAGTTGGCCGACAATCTCAGTCGAGATCACCAACAGATCCACGAATGGGAGATTCATCCCCAGATACTACAAACCTACTTCCAAAACTGGGGAACACCGCAAATAGACCTATTCGCAACAAAAGAAAACGCAAAATGTCAAAACTTCGCATCCAGGTACCCACAGCCTCACCCCAAGGGCAATGCGTTATGGATGAGTTGGTCAGGGATATTTGCTTACGCTTTTCCCCCTCTCCCACTCCTTCCGTATCTAGTAAACAAATTAAGTCAAAACAAACTCAAACTAATACTAATAGCACCAACTTGGGCACGACAACCTTGGTACACAACACTACTAGACCTGTCAGTAGTGCCTCATATCAAACTACCAAACAGACCAGATCTATTAACTCAACACAAACAGCAGATCAGACACCCGAATCCAGCATCGCTCAATCTAGCGATCTGGCTCCTGAAGTCTTAGAATTCGGACACCTAGACCTTACACAAGATTGTATGGAGGTCATCAAACAGGCTAGAAAACCTACTACAAGACATTGCTACACAAATAAATGGAAACGATTTGTTTATTACTGTCATAATAATCAAATTAAACCATTACACGCGTCCGCTAAAGACATTGTAAGCTACTTACTACACTTACAAAAATCTAAGTTAGCTTTTTCATCCATTAAAATACATCTCACAGCAATTTCTGCTTATCTGCAAATTACACGTTCAACTTCACTATTTAGAATCCCAGTCATAAAAGCATTTATGGAGGGTCTAAAAAGGATCATTCCACCAAGAACACCACCAGTTCCTTCGTGGAACCTCAATATTGTATTAACGCGACTCATGAGTCCACCATTCGAACCCATGCACTCTTGTGAAATGCAATACTTAACTTGGAAAGTAGCCTTCCTAATAGCTATCACATCTCTCAGAAGAGTAAGTGAAATACAAGCCTTTACCATACAGGAACCCCTTATACAAATACACAAACATAAAGTGGTTCTACGCACAAATCCCAAATTTTTGCCAAAAGTTATATCACCGTTCCACTTAAACCAAACTGTGGAACTCCCAGTGTTTTTTCCACAACCAGACTCTGTAGCTGAAAGAGCATTACGTACATTAGACATAAAAAGAGCTCTAATGTACTACATTGATAGAACCAAACAGTTTCACAAAACAATTGTTTGTAGCTTACCAAAAACCTCATACAGGAAATCAAATATCCAAACAAGGCATTGCCAGATGGATAGTTAAATGTATTCAAACCTGTTATGTTAAAGCTAAGAGAGAACTGCCTATTACACCAAAGGCACACTCCACTAGAAAGAAAGGCGCCACAATGGCCTTTCTAGGAAATATACCAATGACCGAAATCTGTAAGGCAGCCACATGGTCTACGCCTCATACATTCACTAAACATTACTGCGTGGATGTGTTAACAACACAACAAGCCACAGTAGGACAAGCAGTACTAAGAACATTATTTCAAACAACTTCAACTCCTACAGGCTAAACCACCGTTTTTGGGGAGATAACTGCTTACTAGTCTATACACAGCATGTGTATCTGCAGCTACACATGCCATTGAACGGAAAATGTCACTTACCCAGTGTACATCTGTTCGTGGCATGAGACGCTGCAGATTCACATGCGCCCTCCCCGGGAGCCTGTAGCCGTTATAAGTTGATTAAAATTAAACTTGTACATTTGTAAATATAACACTTTTAGTCACATTATGTACATACATACTTATTCCATTGCATGGGCACTATTACTACATACACAACTCCTACCTCACCCTCTGCGGGGAAAACAATCTAAGATGGAGTCGACGCCCATGCGCAATGGAGCCGAAATGGGAGGAGTCCCTCGATCTCGTGACGCGAAAAGACTTCTTCGAAGAAAAACAACTCGTAACACTCCGAGCCCAACACTAGATGGCGGGATATGCACAGCATGTGAATCTGCAGCGTCTCATGCCACGAACAGATGTACACTGGGTAAGTGACATTTTCTATATATATATATATATATATATATATAATGTATATATATATAATGTAAATAAAGCATAAGCTCTAAGCTCCTTGGGGTTATATTTATAGTCTTTTTTCTCTTTTTCACCCAATAAACTTAAAGCGCTAATATTCAATGTCACCAGGTCCCGCCGGGGAACAGAAACCCCAAAGGGCCACTGGAGCTCTTCAAAATTCAGTGTTGATCTGTGTTAACTAACCCGATACTGAACGCAAACAATACCGTCAAATTTTTCCGATATCTAACTAATCTTCCGAACCAAAACACGGAGCGTAGAGGAACATGTCCGAACCCGATGGCAGAAAGAAAACAATCTAAGATGGAGTCGACGCCCATGCGCAATGGAGCCGAAGTGGGAGGAGTCCCTCGATCTCGTGACTCGAAAAGACTTCTTCGTAGAAAAACAACTTGTAACACTCCGAGCCCAACACTAGATGGCGGGATATGCACAGCATGTGTATCTGCAGCTACACATGCCATCGAACATATATATATATATATATATATATATATATATATATATATATATATATATATAATGTAAATAAAGCATAAGCTCTAAGCTCCTTGGGGTTATATTTATAGTCTTTTTTCTCTTTTTCACCCAATAAACTTAAAGCGCTAATATTCAATGTCAATGCTTTAGTTCTGGGACTACATATCATCATCCAACAGTTATTCATTCTGTTCATAAATGGACATACTAGGCAATTTACGCTCATTCACATAAAGCATTTCCTACATCCACGGAAGAGAAGTGTGTAATATATATATATATATATATATATATATATATATATATATATATATATATATATATATATATATATATATAGTTTGATTACAAAGAATCTTCCAAAAACAGTTGATCTGGAATGCAGTAGTCTTCATTAAGAAAAGTGATAAATATAGGTATCTGTTAGTTCAGATTTGTGTTGCCTGATAAATTATTTATATTTTATTGTCAGAGCCATTATTGTAAATTGGATTTATATACCGCTTACTACCCCTAACAAGGCATTGAAGTGCTTTGCACCAAGTAGCACGCTGCTCTGGAACGCAAGATTAAAGTTAAATAATCAGTAAAATTTGCTTTCTTTTTCCCTTGTTGATTAGTTGTGGTAAATTTGTGCTCTCGAGTTCTGGTGTGTTTAGTAGTGTTTGAAGTAGGGTAATATTAATGGGCATTGTCCATTGTTAAAAAGTAAGTCTCTAGTTGGCAGAGGTATGCACCGTGTCCAAGTAAGGACCACAGTCTTAGTCAGGGTAAGTAGCAATACAACCTAAATTATCCTGTGCTCACCCTCTCATAACTTGGAACAGAGCAGGCAGTCATAACTTAGAAGGCAATGTATGAAGTATTTGTGCAATAACTCATACAGTAATACAGTAAAAACGCCACAAAAAGACACAAGGTTTGGAAAATAAGGAATATTTTTTTGAGTAAAGCAAGACCAAAACGACAAAAATCCAACCAGAAGTTGAGCTATAAATTTAAGGTTCTATCCGAAATAATGCTTAGAAGTCACTAGCAGTCAAAAGGTTACTTGAGGTTGTGAGGGACCGGTGCAAAACCAAAGTTCCGGCCGACCACGATGGCGGGTAGGCTGGCTACCGAACCCATACAGGGTCCGCTGAACAGTACCTTTGGAACAAAGTGTTGACATCGAGGGTATGATGTATCAGTATTTTCCACGCAATCAGGTCACTGTGTCAAACTCTGTTGAAGTGAATGTGATGCATCGTCACCGAGCCACACAGAGTGTTGTTGAGCTGTGCAGGTTGTGAAGCCTCTGTGTTGCCGCTGAAGGAGCGATGCAGCTGCATTGTATCCACACTTGGGGCAATGTATTGTTTTTTGCAGGCATCAGCTGCAGAACTCACTTCTGAGGCCGAGAGCTTGGAGGGGGCACTTCAGGCAAGGGGCTAGGTTGACTCACAGAAAGCAGAGTCCAGCAGCACCAGAAGAGTTGTAGGCAGTCTTTGATGTCTCTGAGATTGCAAGAGAAAAGGGGTAAGCCAGCCCTTGGAGTTCCCTTTTGAAGGGAAGGCAGAGTTCTTCCAGCAGGGTCAGAGAGCAGCAGGTAGCAGGGCAACAATTAGAAAAGCAGTCTAGTTCAGCCCTTTGAGGAGCATAGCAGTCCTTCTGATAGAGGTTCGGTTTCAGGTGCAGATGTGTCTGATTTGTAGGGGTCAGAGACCCAGTACTTATACCCAAACTTGCATTTGAAGTGGGGTAGACTTCAGAGAGTGACTTTGAAGTGCACCAGTTCACCATTGAGCCCAGTCCTGTCAGCTGGGCTGTCTGGTGGGGGAAGGGGTAGTCTGTGCTTTGTGTGGGGTGAGGCCTCTACCCTTTGAATTGTAAGTGTGAGCCCCACTCATCCTTCCTGCCCAGGAATACCCATCAGTAACCAGATGAATGCAGGTGCAGTTGAGTGTCCTGTGTTTGTGGCTGTCTGGATGGAATGCACAAATGTAGCTGTCGCCCAGCCCAGTCATGTACTGGAGACCGGCTGTAAGCCGCACACAGCAGTAAGAGCAGAAAAATGCCTACTTTCTAAATGTAGGGCAACTTTAGCAACACAAAAGAATGATGGACAGAGTGCTGAAACTTTACAAATACTCAGCCACAGATCTGTTCTTTTGCTCGCCATGCCACCCCAGTTTGGACCCAGCCATATGCAAATCAATCTTGACCCTGCCCCCCCATGGGAACAGTCCTGCTTGAACTGCCAGGCCATGTTCTCCCTGGACTGAAACACGCATTGTTTTTTTGCCCACCCTGTCAACCCAGTTTGGACCCAGCCATTTGCAGATCGTGACTCTGCTCCCCATGGGAACAGTCTAGCCCGAACTGCCAGGCCAGGTCCTACCTGTTCCAAAGGCAAGCATCCTGGGACCTGTTTCATAGTATCTCCCCTCATCAGCCAGGCTAGCGTAAATCCAGTGGCGCAGAGAGCACAGGACTGACATCTGGCATACCCTTCCCATTTAGAGCGACATAAGCAAAAAGAACAGGGGCCAGAATGCTAAACAATGCAGACATTCACCCTCAGTCACAGAGATCAGAGTTTAATCCATTGTTTTTTTGCCCACCAGATCAACCCAGTTCAGACCTAGCCATATGCAAATGGATCTTGACCCTGCTTCCCATGGAAACAGTCCAGCCCGAACTGCCAGGCCAAGTCCTCCCTGGACTGGAATCAAGCATCGTGAGAACTTTCTAAAAGTGGCATTTCTAAAAATAATGTTAAATCTGACTTTACAAGTAAAGAGGATTTATCATTACCATTCCTAAGATTTAAAACATGAGTTAGCTACTCCTTTCTGATCAGGAATTACAGTTTAAAAGTATATTAAGGAATTTCCAATGCTGGCCTATGAGAGGAGCAGACTTCACCGTAATGAAAAACGACTTTGGAAGTTTTTCATTACCAGGACATGTAAAACTTAAAAGTACACGTCCTGCCTTCTAGATGCATGGTACCCTGCTCTATCGGCCACATAGGGCCTGCCTTAGTGGGAACCGGTATATAATAAAAGGGGAGTTTAAGGCTTGGCAAGGGGTTTTAAATTCCAAGTCGAGGTGGCAGTAAATTGCACACACAGGCTTTGCAATGACAGGCCTGAGACATGGTTAACAGCACAATCAGTGGTGCTGGCCCACTAGTAGCATTTAATTTACATGCCCTGGGCACATATGGTGCTCTTTAGTAGGGACTTCTAAGTAAATTAAATATGCCAGTTGAGTAGGAGCCAATATTGACATGTTTAGGGGAGAGAGCACAAGCACTTTAGCACTGATCTGCAGTAATAGTGTGCAGAGTCCTAAAACCATCAAAAACAAGATCAGAAAATTGGAGGGAGTCAGACAAAAAGTTGGGGGAAAATGACTGTAAGACTATCAGGTCTAACAAGAATGAATTAGAAAAGGTAAATTGTACTTTTTATGGGGCGGTAGTGAACATGCGTGTCTCTTACTTGGGTGAATTGACTAAAAGTAAAAAAGGTGAGGGGGTCTGAAATGGGTGTTTGGGAGTTCATAGTAGTCAGAAAGGTTCTGGATGGATCTGAAAGAGGAGGGAAGAGACAGAAGGTGAAGGACATAGACTGTTTTAACAGACAACTGAAATAAACGTATATATCCATATATATTACCATCACTTAGTAAAGTTTTAATAGCAGGCATAACCCCCTTTATATATACGCACATCTTCATGTACATAGAAGCCACAATCTTTGCATAGTCTAATATACACATGTACCTTGTGGCTAAGTATACAAAATTGTTTTCCGTCCACTGATATTAATGGATCTGCTTATAACCGGGAACATTGTTCCATGTATGAGGACACACGTATAATGACAAACTCGTCTCCGTACCCTGAGAGAAACATCATCTAACCCTGCTGTGTCTGGCCAGAATGTATCTTCAGTTATCCTCTTCGATGCAGGCAGTGTTTTAATTGGAAATATAGAAGTTAAGGTACTGTTTAGAATATCTGTTTACTATTGGGCAGTGCCGTTACTCTCCCATTAAATGCATTGTAGCAGTGTTGAGAAGTGCAAGTACTTCCTTTGAAATTAAAAAAAGTACAAGTACTCAGTAATAGACGGGTACCTGTCCATTTAAATCCCCTGATACAGTGTATTTTGATTTATTTCAAGCTACAGTGGTTATTTACTAACTTGTTGAGTGAAATACATAAGTACTTGTTTGTGCATCACCTAAAACAAGAGCCTCTCCTGCAAATAGTTTTCATAAACAATGTCCAGGCGTCATGATATTCCCCTACCATTACTGTGTGTTCCACATTCACTGTTCCCCTTCCAGGGATGATGTTTTAAGCCAAAAACACCTTTAATTTGAGCTTTCCCATGCTTCTAACCTACTCCGCTTCCATGCAAGTCAGTTGGGAAATGAAATTCTGCTTTCTAAATCTTCATCTTATCTGTTCCCAAAACTTAGCATGTACACCCCAACCACCCCAAAAGTCATGCAGACACAGGAGGCACACACTTTATTCCTGGCGCATCAGTGGAGAGTCAAGAGTGCATTGCCTACATGAAAATGAATTTCAAATGCAGGGACAAACCTAAACTGTCACTTATTCATCCATCCGTTCTGTAAAATGGATCACCCATGCACTTATTCACCCATCTGTGCATCTCTCTCACTGATCAAGCTATGACATCTCACATCCATTGACCCACTCGGACATTTAAACACTAACCCATTTCACCCACACATGCAGTCAGCCTCACTGGCTTGGGATACAAGCTCTTCCTCCCATTAAAAACAAAACCTACCAGCAAAAAGGTATGCAAGTAGATGAACGCCTTGAGCAACAAACAGCCCTTCACAATATGTTCATATGATGCAAGGTCACTTTCGGTAGCTCCGTTCCTTGTGGTGCATTTGCCCTGCAAGATCAATGAAATCCACCCTGAAGCAGACGGCGTGTGAAGCGAGATATAAGGTGCTTTTTTAAATGATGGTTTTAGGCAAGCTGTAGCAAAAATATAGTCTGCCTAATAAAAATGTTAAATTAAGCACTGAAATTATTTAATAAGCAAATATAGTCTGTATATAATATACGTGCACACAAGTTGAAAATATCTGTGATGTACAACACATCAGATCTGTTTATTATAATATACTTAGATTTCCTAAAATCTAATCCTACATTTATTTTCAGATTTGATTAACTTCAGTTTTTAAAAATGTTTTGACACATAGGCCAGACTTTTTCCGAGAGACCTACTTAGCACACGCACCCATTTAGAAGATTAAAGAGAACATAGCAGCTCTGGGCTATCTATTGGGATAGCTATGTTAGCTGCTTATCATTAAGAAACATAGCAAGTTTACTTCAAAATGTTTAAATTACATTGTGCAACAGGATCTCCAGGCCCTGAAAATGCCTGGAGACAATGTCATCTTTGCACCCCAGCTCAAGGTATTGTAAATGGATGTAGTTGCTGGAATAGCTGTTCAAAAGCACATGAAAATAACGCTCCATGAACTCCTTAGATCGTTTTGTTAAGTATAAGTGTTGGCTTAACAAATGCAACATATTTGGTTAAATGGCCATTTGCAATAGTTTGAATAATTCCAGTTTAAAGCATCTACTGATGTACTTAAGAGAGAAATTTGCGAATTAGTATTTGGTGATATTGGAACAACGGTTTATTGTTGCACAGTGTTCTAAAATGAGACTATACCTTGCTTTTAAATAACACAGCACTATGTCACAAATTATTAGACAAAGCTGAGAATCTATAATTGTTTCCAAATGTTCGAGAATTAGAGGTGATTGCGAGAAGCAAAGTTACTGGTAGTTAGTTGGACCAAAGCCAAAGAACTGTCAAGGTTCTCAAAACATTTTTTTTTTATACAAGCCACCCTAATTGGGTACAATTTTCATTTACTGTCTTCTCAATTACACAGCTGACTGGGTGGCAGAAATCGGAGGCTAACAATGACAAATGTTTAAGGTGTATGACACAAAGCACTGTGCTGTACTTCATGATGTAGTTCCTGGGAATGTGATTTTACATGTTATTTTAATGGCATAAAGTCTTAATTTTAGTGAAGACAGAGACCAGTATTATTCTGTTCTCCCTCTTGCTCTAATCAACAGCAGCCTTATTCAAAACACGTTACAATGACAGTTGGAAAGAAAAACCTCACATCCCAGAAAACCAAGCAACTGAATTACTAAGTGAAGGCATGATTGAGGTCATAGTGCCTGAGTGTGAAATATATAGCCACCTCTGACATAATTACTCCTCTATCTTTATGCATAATTGAGCTGCAGTACTAACATGGAGTCAAACTAATATGAAGCAGAAAAACAGAAGAATAATTGCTAACATGAAATAGCTAACTTGGAATTAGCTAGAATGAAGGACAAAACCAGAAGAATAATTGCAACAGTCCATTCGTTTTCTTGTTGGAAATCTTCAAATGGATTGAGGGACTGAAGACGTTGTGACTAAAACATAATATATAAGAATAAAAGTAGAACAAATTAAAATTCATTAAAGTTTAGATGGGAGGGAACAAAAATGTATTACTGTATACAAAACATAAGTGCCATGGTATAATACTCCACCATTGTCCTTAATAAAATAAAATTAGGACTTTCCATCATTAAAATATCTTGGAACATCCTCATTGTGTTACATGACCGGAGTCCTTTCTTATTTTTATTTTTTATTTAAGTGCAGTAATGACTGAAGAAGGAATATGAACTTTTTTTGTACTCAGAAAGTAGAAGCTGAAGATCATTCAGCTTCTCTGAGAACAGCCTCGAGCATGGCTCCTGAAGCAAATGCTTTCGAAGCTATTGCTCCTCTATAAGAATGAAAATGTTGGTGTCAGTGCTATTATCCATTTGACCCATTTAGGAAGAATTGTAGAAAAGGTTGGAAGATATGCTTTTCAGAAAGTAGTATATAGCGGAGAAGCAGAGGTTCTGTGTGTGCTGGTAAAAGATTTATTAGAAGAAAAAATTGTTTCTAGTACAAATAAGTAAAACAACTATTGTAAATGACTTAAATGAAGTTTTTTTTAGGCAATGACTAGATCTTCTAGATAGATAATTAGTATGACTTCTTTGGAATGAAACAGCCAGTTTGAGAGGCTTGATAAAACATTGAGAAACCAAAGATACACCGAAAGGAAGGGCGATGAAGTGTTAGAAATGATCTTGCTACTGAGACTGTAGAAGACTGGTGATCTTTCCTGTGTGGTTGAAAGATTGGAACAGTTAAATATGGAACCTTTAAATACAAATGAAACAGCCTGCCTACTAGTTGAAGACAAGCCAGCAGATGGAAAGTTGAATGTAGATAAATCTTCAGAATTTCAATTATGTAGTTTATTACACATCTTAAGTGTTTTTCTTTTCCTCTAAGAGTTTGTGTAAGGAACTGTCCGCTTGATAGAATTGTTCCATTTCTGCTTTTGAGAAAGGCCTTGGATTTATAAATCTATATGAGTTGAGTCCTGATGTGATAGCTGAACAATGTGGCCATGAAACTTGACCTGGATCTGAATATAACTTAGTTTGAAAACCTTTGACAGTTTGTATTATCCAGGGATTTCTGAAACACCAGTTTGTTTAGGAAATTAGTCATGTGAACCTCCCAGCCTCTGTTGAGGAAGCATATACAGACACTTACTAGTGTTATATCCTGTTGCAGTCAGTGAATAGGTACAAATGTAGACTAGTAGTGATAGACTGGTGCACACAAGTTATGTGGGTATGGCTTAAATGCCTGATTGCTTCTCATGCTGCCATAAAATATTTGCTTGGCTTGCTTGGAGTTCATTAATTTCATTCTGATCATGGGCTAGCTCTAAGGCAGTAGCAGATGCACTTGCTAAGCCAATATTAGCATCTCTTTGGCCTAGTTCAAATGGGATTTTGGAGAGAACTAATGGTACGCTAAAACAAGTCTTGACTGTGAGGGTTTGAGACAGTAGTGGTTCATGTTTCCAAAACCCATTAGGGGCACAGATAGCAGCAAATATGCCAAGTCTATAGTACTGTGCAACAACTCTCCTTATGAGATTCTCATTGAACCGGACCTTCCAGGATGGAAGAATCATCCTGAGCCATCACTGCTTTCCCTGTTGCAGGATTTGCAGCACACCCAGGATCTAAGTCAGACACCAACTCCAACTCTGTTTTCCGTGATCGACTGGCTATCGAAGTTGGGTGAACTCATTGTAGGGGGTTTGGGATTGAAGGAAGAGTTCAACCCGACCTATTGAGATCCTATACTGATGCTGGGAATAAAGGAAACAACAACAATAACAAGATTAGTGGCAGTAGACAGTGAACTCCTATCATGTTGCTTGTCTTGTGCAGCAGAGCCGTGTAAATACAGAACCCTCTGCTAACTGTGCAACTGACAACTCTGTCTTAGACTGTGTCCTGATCTGAATACCCTCCTAGAAATAAAAAGCAGTCCGAAGTACAGATCAACAACTGGTAAACTCTGAAAGAACTGTTGATAAGTCATACTTTAAAAGTGCACCACCTTTACATTTAGATAATAAATCAGGTTAAAATGTTGAATGTTTGATGTTTCAGTAAAGACTTCTCTGTATGTAAAACTGTTATTTTTGATGACTTAATACTGGGAAATCTACCTGCTCCAAGGAACCGAGTTAATGAGAGATCTTTTACCCCAAAAATGAAAGAAATTTAAAGAAAGTATAGAATAATACCTTGGACATCTGTCTGTCTTACATTAATAGTGCTTTCACTAATGATTTAGTTAATGATAGTGGTTTTCATTACAGGAATGATGCATGGAGAATAAGTCCCAGAAAAAGAAAATCCATTGTCAGCGCTTTTAAAGCCAAACAATCAGTGTAAAATTGTTACTAGAGAAGTATCTCAGAAAAGAATGGTAGTCACCCCACTGGAAGATGGGGTGTTTACTGTGAGGAGTTAAATCAAATTTTGGGAACAGCAACTACTGTCCAAGTTCAACACACTTTTCATCTGGACTTAGATGACACCTTGCCTCCTAGCAAGTGAAAGCTATAGAGAGATCATGAACAATTTGCAGATGGAACTTCAAGTATACACTTAGATATACAATGCTGTCACTGGTCTCGCAGCGGAAAATTAGAACAAGCACATGTACTGCTACACCCATTATGCTGACTAATATTTACATATGTTAAATGCAAGAACTTTATACACACATCAACAATGGAAAAAGTGCCCAATTTAGGGAAGCAGGAGTAAATCGAATTTGAAGTGAAATGTTTCCCTTTTAAAAAAATCTCCATTGAAGTATAAAAATAATACTGAAACTTCTTTCTATAACCAAAATGCTACAAAACTTGAACATGTGTTTATTTCTTGACACAAAGTATTATATAATCCTTTGAATTTGTAGTATGAGTATAGTGAGAAAGAATATTCAGCTTGCAATCTATCAGTAACAGTTAAATCGGTGTGGGCAAAAGTAGGTTGGCAGATTCTAGGGTCAGACACTTTGTTTCCTGCGTGTTATATATATTCATTTATATTTGCAGTATGAGTATACTGATAAAGGTTATTGAACGTGGAATACAGCTATACCAGGGAAATTGGTAGGGTGAAAAGTAAGTGGGCAGAGTCAAGGGTCATATACTTTATTTCCAGCATGTTTTATATTTTTGAATGGTACAATTCAACAAATGTGGTGGTTTCGCAGGTGTAAGTGAATTGCTACCATCTTTAATACCTTGAGAAAATTATTCTTAAACTAAATGAGAATGAAACACATTTATTAATTAATAATAGTATTTGAAGAGTTGGATGGTTAAACACCATTGAGGACTAGAATAAGTAAGAACATTCAGAAAAGATAACAATCCACTATGCTGGAGCAGTAGCAACTAACACATTTAGAGCAGTTGAAACTGCCCTTATAATTTTAAGTTTAAAAGAACCCATACTGATCTCACGTTCTGAACATGCCATCGATACAAACCTCCTATATCTCCCTTGCCGAAGTTAACTTACATAAAGGATATAGTAAACTGGATAACAGAAAACAGGGAACAATAAAAATGTCAACAAAACAACCTAAAATACCTGAAATAAAATAGAACAGATTTTGTTGCACTACAGAAAGAAAATACTTAAAACATGTTAAATAATTTCAAAACCTTTATGCCGGACAGGGTTCATTCTTGTTATGTTACCTTGCTTGAGGTCGTACACCACAGTGTCACGTACATCGTTCACTTCACTTCCCAAGATCTGTAACACGTCTTGCTATTCCAGACCCTACCATCATACAAGACCACTATTTCATTTTTCAATTTCTTCACTTTAATCGGAAATTAAAATCAAGAGGACCCCTTCCTAACACCAACTTGTTTCTTGGCCCTCCTCTCTTCACTACTCGTTACTATGAGCTTTTGTTTATCGAAGACATTGCTCAGTCACCCACCACACAAACTCTTCTTGTTCTCCAAATGTCCCTGAGATGAACTAGCATTGTTCGTTTTCTAGAACTTCTTTGCATTTACAGGTTTAGCACTTCCCTCTGCTGCTGCCACCACCACTGCCATTTCTTCCATATAAGGTTCAGCTTGTTCAATTCCCCTTGCTACATTCAAATCAGGTTCTAAATCAGGAATTTTCTTCTTAAAGAGTTGCTTCTCGATGTTGTTGGTTCTCTTTATGAGCTGGTCACTAATGATTCAGTCCTTGAGGTTGTGATAGTTACATGTGGCAGCTAAAATTTGCAAAGCAGCCAGAAAATAATAAATGGAATAACCAGGTTGTTGTGCTCTTTGGATGAATTTGTGCCTTTCCAAAACGCCATTCGTGACAGGACTTAACCTTTTGTCCACTGTTTTAACATTGCTTAATATTCTTCAACAACCTCCTTAATATCACCACCTTCTCCAGAATATGCCTTTACTTATCAGAGGTGAAGTTTTCAAAATAGTTCTGCTTTTGGGGCCTAGATGGTGCATGAGCAAGGCTGTTTCCTTTTTAGCTCTGAAAGTATCAGTGGTGTCAAGATGTACTTTGAATGCGTCACGTCATTGTTACCAATTCATGGCAGAAGTAGCCGGCACTGCCACAAATGGCAGACATGTTGACACATCCTCTATAGTATGGTATTCTTGTAAACAGCACTTAAAATGGACTTTTTGACTGTAGCCTTATTATAAATACATACTTAAAAGATTTTATATTGAAATTTGAAAAAAATGCAACGTATTGGTGTAAACTCATCTGCAGATTAAATATAGAGGTGGCTTATTAAGTTATTCATGAAAGGTTATATTAATTACACTAGAGAGTAATGAAAATAAGCTCACCATAAAGCAGATCACAGTGCTGAAATCAATACTCCACTTAGAAGCTTGGACATAAGCAACAACAGTAAATAGGATGCCAGTGGCTAAATGCACAGCATGTTTGTCAAAACAATTTTCATTTACTTGAGCAAGCAAACCTAGAAAGCATAAAAAGCACACTATCCCTGGGTGTTTATCATTAGGGGCAGTGTAACTGAATTAATGAGAACAGTTGTGGCGAAAAGCATGAGTTCTCTGGGTTCAGTGATTCTAATGATTGTCTTAGTGAATGAGGCTAGGCGTGTTTGCGCAATCCCCTGGTGGGTGTGGCTCCCTCTCCACAGTTGCCATATCAAAATAAGTATAATACCGGGGATGCTTGCACTATCTAGATGTCGTGCGTTATTACGCTGAGCAATCAAGAGACCATTTGAAAGTGTCAGCCATTCTGACTAACAAGTAGGTTTGCTGGTTGAATTTTTTTGTTCGTGCATCTTTGCATAAGAGTCGCAACCAACAGGTTTCTCCGTCTTGAGATGTGGTGTCCTGGGGCTTTTTCAAGGAATTTTGGTAGATATAAGGAAGGCATATTCTTATCACAGATCGTCAGTCTCATCACAGGACGTCTTGTTTTTTTGCTGTACATATGTTATACTCAGGACTTAATTGTTGCTGTGCTCAGGGTGGTTCTTCAGTCAAGATGTTGGGGCGATCCAAAAAGTGTTGTGGAGACTAAAGAGCATCATTGAACAGAAAAATCATTACATGCTTACAGTTCAGTTGTTGGCCCTGGGTATGGTGTATTTTTGGACAACTAGCAAACATTATAAATTTAGCAGTCAGAAGGGACTGAGCCATCAGGGAAAAACATGACAGAAGAAAACATCAAATTCTGAATTTTGTCTGCTTTCTACAAATAAATTGCTTTCCCAGTTCATCCATTGGTTTTACACCGGTCTCCAGCACAAACTGCAAGTTAACTTCTTCAGAATAACATGTAGTCATCTGGTTTATCTTGCCAGTTTCTGCATGTTGTTCCCTGTTAAATTAACATGAGACTTTGCCTGTGTGATCTCTTATTGAAATACCACATTACTACAGTATTCCTGCAAACCTTAAAATTCAAACTGCATTGGTAATTCAGGTCCCGCCCCCTTTGGAATTATCTGGTCATTTATGATGAATACCTAAGTGTATATACATCTTCATATGCATTGCACCAGTGTCTTTAAGTTGAAATGTTTGTTGTGATATGAATTTGAAATGAGTACCAAATTAAAAGCTGTTTTAAATCCAATCTGTAATGCTGCATTAGAAATATATAAATGTACGTATGGAAAATAAGAATATAAAGTAAAATTCTTCATGAATAAACATGTCTGCTGAAAATGTAATACCTTTAAAATGTACACTGTACGTTTCAATTTTTAGTGATCGAGAATATCCACGTCTTGGACAGATGATTGTGGACTATGAGAACCCCTTAAAGAAGATGATGGAGGAGTTTGTACCACACAATAAGGTTTGTATTAATATTAGATAGTTTTTGCTCTTCTTGACTGATTACTGTTTGTAAGCATAATTAATTCTCACCGGACTTTCATTAAGCACTTCAAAATGCCCAGCACACGTAAAGATGCTTACTAATAGAAACCGTGCACCTTGAAAGTGATGGTATCACTATTCATTGTATTTCCCAATCATCTTGAAGATGTTGCAGCAAGTTCACTATTTTCCTGAGTTGGTAGTTAATAGATGCTTTATATGTAAGGTGTCACAGACATTTGCTTTATGTGAATGAGCGTAAATTGCCTAGTATGTCCATTTATGAACAGAATGAATAACTGTTGGATGATGATATGTAGTCCCAGAACTAAAGCATTGACATTGAATATTAGCGCTTTAAGTTTATTGGGTGAAAAAGAGAAAAAAGACTATAAATATAACCCCAAGGAGCTTAGAGCTTATGCTTTATTTACATTATATATATATATATATATATATATATATATATATATATATATATATATGTTCGATGGCATGTGTAGCTGCAGATACACATGCTGTGCATATCCCGCCATCTAGTGTTGGGCTCGGAGTGTTACAAGTTGTTTTTCTACGAAGAAGTCTTTTCGAGTCACGAGATCGAGGGACTCCTCCCACTTCGGCTCCATTGCGCATGGGCGTCGACTCCATCTTAGATTGTTTTCTTTCTGCCATCGGGTTCGGACATGTTCCTCTACGCTCCGTGTTTTGGTTCGGAAGATTAGTTAGATATCGGAAAAATTTGACGGTATTGTTTGCGTTCAGTATCGGGTTAGTTAACACAGATCAACACTGAATTTTGAAGAGCTCCAGTGGCCCTTTGGGGTTTCTGTTCCCCGGCGGGACCTGGTCGGCACACCACGTGCGTCGACAAGACTAGTGGAACGGACCCCATTCCGCTTCTGCCCCAAATGCCACAACAAGTATCCTTACTCAGATCAACATTTGGTCTGTAACTTGTGTTTGTCTCCAGAACACAAAGAGGATACCTGTGAGGCCTGTCGAGCGTTTCAATCGAGGAAAACGCTGAGGGACCGGAGAGCGAGAAGACTTCCAATGGTGTCTGCGCCATCAGGACACCAAGACTTGGAAGAAGAAGAAACCTTCTCCATCGCTGACTCGGACGAGGCCGAAACAGAACAGACACCGAAAACCGTGAGTAAAACCGCCCCAGCCAAAACTCACGGAAATTTCATCAAAGCCCAGGGGACGCCACTGCCGGCAGGCCATGGCTTAACCCAAAAACTCAGTGACCGTCCATCGGCACCGAAAAAGGGCACGCATGTGTCGAAGTCATCCGACTCCGGTCGAGATACCGGCACAGAAAAGACTCGACCCCGAGACACCGGGTCCGAACAATCTTGACATCGAGATACCGCTCGGCACCGAGAGATCGTAACACCGAAACACAAAAAAGTGGCTTCAGAGCCGAAAAAGGTGGTGGAAAAGGTTTCGATCCCGAAACATCCAGCTTCGGAGCCGAAAACAAGTTCATACACGGAAGAGCAAGGGCTTTCCACACAAATGCAAAGCCATAGATTCGGACAGGAACTAGAGGCAGGGGAGCCAGATTATACACAGAGAAGGCTCCATATCCAAAAAGAGACAGGGAAGATAAGAACTCTCCCTCCTATAAGGATGAAAAGGAAACTGGCTTTCCATGAGAAGGATAAACCACCACAAGCAAAGGTGGCAAAACAAGTAACTCCACCACCATCACCTCCACGCTCACCGCAATCATCACCAGTCGCTAGCCCACCAATGGTGCAGTCTCCAACACACACAAGCATGAGCCAAGATGACCCAGATGCACGGGATCTTTATTATGCGCCTGTGTCAGATAACAGTCCTGACTGTTACCCAGCAAGACCATCACCCCCTGAAGACAGTACTGCTTACACACAGGTGGTGTCCAGAGCAGCTGCCTTTCACAACTTCACACTGCACGCTGAACCAATCGAGGATGACTTTTTATTTAACACTCTGTCATCCACACAGTCAGTACCAGAGTCTTCCAATGCTACCTGGAATGTTAAAGCACGCAAAGGAAATATTTCAGGAACCCGTGAAAGGCAGGGCTATTACTCCTAGGGTGGAGAAAAAGTACAAGCCTCCACCAACAGACCCTATGTACATTACGCAGCAACGGACACCGGACTCTGTAGTAGTTGGCGCAGCACGAAAAATGCAAATTCACACACCTCCGGTGATGCACCACCACCCGATAAAGAAAGTCGCAAGTTCGACGCAGCGGGAAAAAGAGTGGCAGCACAAGCAGCCAATCAATGGCGCATTGCGAATTCACAGGCTTTGCTGTCAAGATATGACAGAGCCCACTGGGACGAAAAGCAACACTTTATTGAACATCTGCCCAAAGAATTCCAAAAACGTGCACAACAGGTGGTAGAAGAAGGCCAAAGTATCTCAAATAACCAGATACGTTCAGCAATGGATGCAGCAGACACAGCTGCAAGAACTGTAAATACAGCGGTGACAATTCGGAGACATGCATGGCTGCGCACCTCAGGATTCAAGCCCGAAATCCAACAGGCTGTGCTTAATATTCCTTTTAATGGACAGCAGTTGTTTGGGCCGGAAGTGGACACTGCTATCAAAAAGTTGAAGAAAGATACAGATACGGCCAAGGCCATGGGCGCGCTCTACTCCCCACAGAGCAGAGGCACTTTTAGGAAGACGCCATTTAGAGGGGGGTTTCGGGCTCAAAGAACAGAACCCTCAACTTCACAAACTAGGCCCACATACCAGAGCCAGTATCAAAGAGGAGGCTTTCGGGGACAGTACAGAGGGGGACAGTTCCCTAAGACTAGAGGGAAGTTCCAAAGTCCCAAGACCCCTCAAAACAAACAGTGACTTCAGTGTCACAAATCCCCAGCACGTAACACCAGTGGGGGGGGAGACTAACAAATTTGTACCAAAATTGGGAGGAAATAACGGACTCGTGGGTCCTAGCCATCATCCAACATGGCTATTGCATAGAATTCCTACAATTACCACCAAATGTGCCACCAAAAACACACATGTCCAAACAACACATGGATCTATTACAAATAGAAGTCCAAGCGTTGTTACAAAAAGAGGCAATAGAACTAGTACCCAGTCATCAAAAAGGGACAGGGGTTACTCCCTGTACTTTCTCATACCCAAAAAGGACAAATCTCTAAGACCTATATTAGATCTCAGAACACTAAATCTTTACATCAAATCAGATCACTTTCACATGGTAACACTTCAAGACGTAATCCCCTTACTCAATCAACAAGATTACATGACGACATTAGATCTCAAAGATGGGTACTTCCATATACCCATACATCCTTCACACAGGAAATACTTAAGGTTTGTATTCCAAGGAGTACATTACCAGTCAAAGTGTTACCATTCGGAATAACAACAGCACCAAGGGTATTTACAAAATGCCTTGCAGTAGTAGCGGCACATATCAGAAGACAGCACATACACGTATTCCCGTATCTAGATGATTGGTTAATCAAAACCAACACCTAGAAACAGTGTCTTCAACACACAAAATACGTCATAGAAACCCTTCACAAACTAGGGTTCTCACTAAACTATCAAAAATCACACTTACAGCCGTGTCAAATACAACAATACTTAGGAGCAACAATCAACACAAAAAAAGGGATTGCCACTCCAAGTCCACAAAGGGTACAAGCATTCCAAACCGTACTACAAAGCATGCACCCAAACCAAAAGTATCAGGTAAAATTGGTGATGAAACTGCTAAGCATGATGTCCTCATGCATAGCCATTGTCCCAAATGCAAGATTACACATGTGGCCCTTACAACAGTGCCTAGCAACACAATGGACACAAGCACAGGGTCAACTTCAAGATCTAGTGTTGATAGACCGCCAAACACACACCTCGCTTCAATGGTGGAATCCTGTAAATTTAAACCAAGGGCGGCCTTTCCAAGACCCAGTGCCTCAATACGTAATCACAACAGATGCTTCCCTGGTAGGATGGGGAGCACATGTCAACCAACACAGCATCCAGGGACAATGGGACACTCAGCAGAAAGAACTTCACATAAATCAGCTAGAATTACTAGCAGTGTTTCTAGCATTGAAAGCATTTCAACCGATAATAACCCACAAACACATTCTTGTCAAAACAGACAACATGACAACAATGTATTACTTAAACAAACAGGGAGGCACACACTCATCACAACTGTGTCTCTTAGCACAGAAGATTTGGCATTGGGCGAATCACAATCACATTCACCTAATAGCGCAATATATCCCAGGAATTCAAAACCAATTGGCGGACAGTCTCAGTCGAGATCACCAACAGATCCACGAATGAGAGATTCATCCACAGATACTGCAAGCCTACTTCCAAAAGTGGGGAACACCGCAAATAGACCTATTCGCAACAAAAGAAAACACAAAATGCCAAAACTTCGCATCCAGGTACCCACAGCCTCATTCCAAAGGCAATGCGTTATGGATGAGTTGGTCAGGGATATTTGCTTACGCTTTTCCCCCTCTCCCACTCCTTCCGTATCTTGTAAGCAAATTGAGTCAAAACAAACTAATACTAATAGCACAAACTTGGGCACGACAACCTTGGTACACGACATTACTAGACCGGTCAGTAGTGCCTCATATCAAACTACCAATCAGACCAGATCTGTTAACTCAACACAAACAGCAGATCAGACACCCGAGTCCAGCATCACTCAATCTAGCGATCTGGCTCCTGAAGTCTTAGAATTCGGACACCTAGACCTTACACAAGAATGTATGGAGGTCATCAAACAAGCTAGAAAACCTACTACAAGACGCAAATAAATGGAAACGATTTGTTTATTACTGTCAAAATAATCAAATTAAACCATTACTCGAGTCCGCAAGAGACATTGTAAGCTACTTACTACACTTACAAAAATCGAACTTAGCTTTTTCGTCCATTAAAATACATCTCACAGCAATTTCAACATATCTGCAAATTACACATTCAACTTCACTATTTAGAATCCCAGTCATAAAAGCATTTATGGAGGGTCTAAAAAGGATCATTCCACCAAGAACACCACCAGTTCCTTCGTGGAACCTCAATATTGTATTAACGCGACTCATGGGTCCACCATTCGAACCCATGCACTCTTGTGAAATGCAATACTTAACCTGGAAAGTAGCCTTTCTAATAGCTATCACATCCCTCAGAAGAGTGAGTGAAATACAAGCCTTTACCATACAAGAACCCTTTATACAAATACACAAACATAAAGTGGTTCTACGCACAAATCCAAAAGTTTTGCCAAAAGTTATATCACCGTTCCACTTAAATCAAACTGTGGAACTCCCAGTGTTCTTTCCACAACCAGACTCTGTATCTGAAAGAGCATTACATACATTAGACATAAAAAGAGCTCTGATGTACTATATTGATAAAACTAAACAGTTTCGCAAAACAAAACAATTGTTTGTAGCTTACCAAAAACCGCATACAGGGAATCCAATATCCAAACAGAGCATTGCCAGATGGATAGTTAAATGTATTCAAACCCGTTATGTTAAAGCTAAAAGAGAACTGCGTATTACACCAAAGGCACACTCCACTAGAAAGAAAGGTGCCACAGTGGCATTTCTAGGAAATGTACCAATGACAGAAATATGTAAGGCAGCCACATGGTCTAAGCCTCATACATTTACTAAACATTACTGCGTGGATGTGTTTACAACACAACAAGCCACAGTAGGACAAGCAGTACTAAGAACATTATTTCAGACAACTTCAACTCCTACAGGCTAAACCACCGCTTTGGGGGAGATAACTGCTTACTAGTCTATGCACAGCATGTGTATCTGCAGCTACACATGCCATCGAACGGAAAATGTCACTTACCCAGTGTACATCTGTTCGTGGTATGAGACGCTGCAGATTCACATGCGCCCTCCCACCTCCCCGGGAGCCTGTGGCCGTTTTAAGTTGACTGGAATTAAACTTGTACATTTGAAATATTGTAAATATAACGCTTTTAAGCACATTATGTACATACATACTAACTCCATTGCATGGGCATTATTACTATATACACAACTCCTACCTCACCCTCTGCGGGGAAAACAATCTAAGATGGAGTCGACGCCCATGCGCAATGGAGCTGAAATGGGAGGAGTCCCTCGATCTTGTGACTCGAAAAGACTTCTTTGAAGAAAAACAACTTGTAACACTCCGAGCCCAACACTAGATGGCGGGATATGCACATGCCACGAACAGATGTACACTGGGTAAGTGACATTTTCCATATATATATATATGTTCGATGGCATGTGTAGCTGCAGATACACATGCTGTGCACATCCCGCCATCTGGTGTTGGGCTCGGAGTGTTACAAGTTGTTTTTCTTCTAAGAAGTCTTTTCGAGTCACGAGACCGAGGGACTCCTCCCATTTCGACTCCATTGCGCATGGGCGTCGACTCCATCTTAGATTGGTTTTTTTCCGCCATCTGGTTCGGACGTGTTCCTTTTCGCTCCGTGTTTCGGGTCGGAAAGTTAGTTAGAATCTCGGAAAAAACGTCGGTATTGTTTGCGTTCGGTATCGGGTTAGTTACAACAGATCGACACCGAATTTGGAAGAGCTCCGGTGGCCCTTTGGTTTTTTTTTTTTCGATTCCCCCGTCGGGGCCTGGTCGGCCCGGCCACGTGTGACTTCAAGGCTGATGGAACGGACCCCATTCCGCTTCTGTCCAAAATGCCATAACAAGTATCCGTATACGGATCAGCATCTGGTCTGTAACTTGTGCTTGTCTCCAGAGCACAAGGAAGATACTTGTGAAGCCTGTCGAGCGTTTCGGTCAAGGAAGACATTAAGAGACCGAAGAGCCAGAAGACTGCAGATGGCGTCGACGCCGACAGGACAAGAGCGTTTCGAGGAGGAGGAGGAAGCTTTCTCTATCCACGAGTCGGACTCGGAAGAGCTCGAGGCCGAAAAAATTCCCAAAACCGTGAGTAAGACGTCGAAACATAAGACTCACGAGAAGTCAACAAAAGCCCAGGGGACGCCACCGCCACCAGGCCATGGCTTAACCCAAAAATTAGGTGACCGATCCAAGGCACCGAAAAAGGGCACGCTTGTGTCGAAGTCATCCGACTCCGGTTGAGATACCGCCACACAGCAATCTCGAACCCAAGACATCGGCTCATAGAAATTTCGGCACCGGGACAGTGGCACTGAACAAGTTCGGCACCGAGACACCACCACGCCGAAAATAAAAAAAGTTTCTTCGGAGCCTAAAAAGACGTTCGAAAACGTTTCGGTTCCGAAACATCCAGCCTCGGAGCCGAAAACAGGTTCCTATACAGAGGAACAAGGATTGTCCTCCCAAATGCAAAAGCATAGATTCGGAGAGGAACTTGAAGCAGTAGAGCCAGACTCAAAGAAGGCTCCACTTTCAAGAAGACACAGGGAAGATAACCACTCTTCCCCCAATTAAAATAAAAAGAAGACTTGCCTTTCAAGAAAAGGACAAGCAGCCACAGGCAAAGGTAGCAAGGAAAACAACTCCACCACCGTCTCCACCACCGTCAGTGCACACATCACCGGTAGCAACTCCTCCACTGATGCACTCCCCGACTCATACTACAATGAGTCAAGATGATCCCGATGCATGGGACCTTTACGATGCTCCAGTATCGGACAACAGCCCAGACTCGTACCCTGCCAGGCCGTCCCCACCTGAGGATAGTACATCTTACACACACAGGTGGTCGCAAGGGCAGCTGCTTTCCATAACGTCACCTTGCATTCCGAACCAATTGAGGATGACTTTTTGTTTAACACGCTATCTTCCACTCATAGCCAATACCAAAGCCTACCTATGCTCCCAGGAATGCTAAAACATTCAAAACAAATCTTTCAGGATCCTGTTAAAGGCCGAGCCATAACTCCAAGGGTGGAGAAAAAGTACAAGCCACCGCCAACAGATCCAGTTTATATTACAACGCAGTTAACACCAGACTCAGTAGTTGTCGGGGCACCTCGTAAGAGAGCAAACTCTCATACCTCGGGGGACGCACCACCTCCAGACAAGGAGGTCGCAAATTTGATGCTGCGGGCAAAATGGTTGCAGCACAAGCAGTAAACCAATGGCGCATTGCCAATTCGCAAGCACTTTTGGCAAGATATGATAGAGCTCACTGGGATGAGATGCAACATTTCATAGAACACTTACCCAAGGAGTTCCAGAAAAGAGCACAACAAGTGGTGGAAGAAGGACAAAGTATCTCTAATAATCAGATACGGTCTTCAATGGATGCAGCAGATACGGCTGCAAGGACAGTAAATACTGCAATAACAATAAGAAGGCACGCATGGCTTCGCACGTCAGGGTTCAAGCCGGAAATTCAACAAGCCGTGCTAAATATGCCATTTAATGAACAGCAGTTGTTTGGGCCGGAAGTCGACACTGCTATTGATAAACTCAAGAAAGACACTGATACAGCAAAATCCATGGGCGCACTCTACTCCCCGCAGAGCAGAGGCACATTTCGCAAAACACCTTTTAGGGGAGGGTTTCGAAGGCAACCTACAGAAACCACAACATCACAAACAAGGCCCACTTACCAAAGCCAATATCAGCGGGGAGGTTTTCGGGGGCAATATAGAGGGGGACAATTCCAGAAAAATAGAGGAAAGTTCCAAAGCCCCAAAACTCCTCAAAATAAGCAGTGACTTACAAATCACACATCCCCATCACATAACACCTGTGGGGGGGAGACTAAGCCAATTTTACAAACATTGGGAGGAGATAACAACAGATACTTGGGTACTAGCAATTATCCAGCATGGTTATTGCATAGAATTTCTCAAATTCCCTCCAACAGTCCCACCGAAAACACACAGTATGTCAAAACAACATATAGATCTTCTAGGATTAGAAGTTCAAGCATTGCTCCAAAAAGAAGCAATAGAATTAGTACCAAAACAAGAATTAAACACAGTAGTTTACTCACTGTATTTTCTAATACCCAAAAAAAAAAAAAAGTCTAAGACCTATACTAGATCTCAGAACATTAAATACATACATCAAATCAGACCACTTTCACATGGTTACATTACAAGAAGTAATCAAACAACAAGACTACATGACATCACTGGATCTAAAGGATGCATATTTCCATATACCAATACATCCTTCACACAGAAAGTACCTAAGGTTTGTATTCCAAGGGATACATTACCAATTCAAAGTGTTGCCATTCGGACTAACAACTGCGCCAAGAGTTTTTACAAAATGTCTGGCTGTAGTAGCTGCACATATCAGAAGGCAGCAAATACATGTGTTCCCGTACCTAGACGATTGGTTAATCAAAACCAACACGCAAATACAGTGTTCACAACACACAAAATATGTCCTAGAAACCCTACACAAACTAGGTTTCTCAATCAACCACCCAAAGTCACACCTTCTGCCGTGTCAAACACAGCAATACCTAGGGGCAACAATCAACACAGTAAAAGGGATTGCCACTCCAAGTCCACAAAGAGTCCAAACATTTCACAATGTAATACAAGCCTGTATCCAAAACAAAAGATACAGGTCAAAATGGTAATGAAACTGCTAGGCATGATGTCTTCATGCATAGCCATTGTCCCAAATGCAAGGCTGCACATGCGGCCCTTACAACAGTGCCTAGCAGCACAATGGTCACAAGCACAGGGTCAACTTCTAGATCTGGTGTTGATAGACCGCCAAACATACATCTCACTTCAATGATGGAACAGTATAAATTTAAACCAAGGGCGGCCTTTTCAAGACCCAGTGCCACAATACGTGATAACGACAGATGCATCCATGACAGGGTGGGGAGCACACCTCAATCAGCACAGCATCCAAGGACAATGGGACATACAGCAAAGACAGTTTCATATAAATCACTTAGAACTGTTAGCGGTATTTCTAGCGCTGAAAGCATTTCAATCCATAATAACCCACAAATACATTCTTGTCAAAACAGACAACATGACAACAATGTATTACCTAAACAAACAGGGAGGCACACACTCGACACAGTTGTGTCTCCTGACACAAAAAATATGGCATTGGGCGATTCACAACCACATTCGCCTAAAAGCACAATTTATTCCAGGGATTCAGAATCAGTTAGCAGACAATCTCTCTCGGGATCACCAACAGATCCACGAATGGGAAATTCACCCCCAAATACTGAACACTTCCGAATTTGGGGAACCCCACAAATAGATCTATTTGCAACAAAGGAAAACACAAAATGCCAAAACTTCGCATCCAGGTACCCACAACATCAGTCTCAGGGCAATGCGCTATGGATGAACTGGTCAGGGATATTTGCGTACGCTTTTCCCCCTCTCCCACTCCTTCCATATCTAGTAAACAAGTTGAGTCAAAACAAACTCAAACTCATACTAATAGCACCAACATGGGCAAGACAACCTTGGTACACAACACTACTAGACCTTTCAGTAGTACCTCATGTCAAACTACCAAACAGACCAGATCTGTTAACACAACACAAACAACAGATCAGACATCCAAATCCAGCATCGCTGAATCTAGCAATTTGGCTCCTGAAATCCTAGAATTCGGGCACTTAGACCTCACACAGGAATGTATGGAGGTCATAGGACAAGCTAGGAAGCCTACCACTAGACACTGCTATGCAAATAAGTGGAAAAGATTTGTTTATTACTGCCATAATAATCAAATTCAACCCTTACACGCATCTGCAAAAGATATAGTAGGATACTTACTACATTTGCAAAAGACAAAACTAGCTTTCTCTTCCATAGAAATACATCTTACTGCAATTTCAGCTTATCTGCAAATTACGCACTCAACTTCATTATTTAGGATACCAGTCATAAAAGCATTTATGGAAGGCCTAAAGAGGATTATACCACCAAGAACACCACCAGTTCCTTCATGGAACCTCAACATTGTCTTAACACGACTCATGGGTCCACCTTTTGAGCCCATGCACTCTTGTGAAATTCAATACTTAACGTGGAAAGTTGCATTTTTAATTGCCATCACATCTCTAAGAAGAGTGAGTGAAATTCAAGCATTTACCATTCAAGAACCATTTATTCAAATACACAAAAATAAAGTAGTTCTACGGACAAATCCAACATTTTTACCAAAAGTAATCTCACTGTTCCACTTGAATCAAACGGTAGAATTACCAGTGTTCTTCCCACAGCCAGATTATGTAGCTGAAAGAGCACTACATACATTAGACATCAAAAGAGCACTAATGTACTACATTGACAGAACAAAACTAATTCGAAAGACAAAACAACTATTTATTGCCTTTCAAAAACCTCATAAGGGAAATCCAATTTCAAAACAAGGCATTGCTAGATGGATAGTTAAGTGCATTCAAACCTGCTATCTTAAAGCTAAAAGAGAGCTGCCTATTACACCAAAGGCACACTCAACCAGAAAGAAAGGTGCTACCATGGCCTTTCTAGGAAATATTCCAATGAACGAAATATGTAAGGCAGCGACATGGTCTACACCTCATACATTTACCAAGCACTACTGTGTAGATGTGTTAACTGGCAACAGTAGGTCAAGCTGTACTAAGAACATTATTTCAAACTACTTCAACTCCTACAGGCTGAACCACCGCTTTTGGGGAGATAACTGCTTACTAGTCTATGCACAGCATGTGTATCTGCAGCTACACATGCCATCGAATGGAAAATGTCACTTACCCAGTGTACACCTGTTTGTGGCATTAGTCGCTGCAGATTCACATGCGCCCACCCGCCTCCCCGGGAGCCTGTAGCCGTTTAGAAGTAGATCTTGAACATTTGTACATTTGTAAATATATTACTTTAAAATTCATTATATACATACGTATTCACTCCATTGCATGGACACTATTACTAGCATACACAACTCCTACCTCACCCTCTGCGGGGAAAACAATCTAAGATGGAGTCGACGCCCATGCGCAATGGAGTCGAAATGGGAGGAGTCCCTCGGTCTCGTGACTCGAAAAGACTTCTTCGAAGAAAAACAACTTGTAACACTCCGAGCCCAACACCAGATGGCGGGATGTGCACAGCATGTGAATCTGCAGCGACTAATGCCACGAACAGATGTACACTGGGTAAGTGACATTTTCTATATATATATATATATATATATATATTAAACAAAAGCGTCCTCTCTGTGAAAGCGCACTCCCACCAGGTTAATTTAGGAAAATCGAAATTCAGCAACTCACAGCGAATTCCTTTCAGTCTCAGGTGCTTGCAATTGAATTTGCTGAACGAGCCAGGTATGTGGTCTTTAGAAGGAATGAGAGTCTGGAACACATCCAGCAATGGCTGCACCTACGAGGGTGATATATTTTTTAGTTTCTCTGCTGATGAGGGGATCAACCCCGAAACACGTGTCCAGAGATGTTTTTTCAATATAGGCCTGAATTTTGAAAAGACTGAAAGGAATTCGCTGTGAGTTGCTGAATTTCGATTTTCCTAAATTAACCTGGTGGGAGTGCGCTTTCACAGAGAGGACGCTTTTGTTTAAAATATATATATATATATGTATAATATTATTGATCATTGCCATGACTTCAAAAATTTCCTATTCAAAATTAATTTCTTGAGCGTTTAGATTTTTATTTTTTTCACTTCCAGCAGTTTGCTCATTCAGTTAAACATTATTTTTTAAAAATATTTCTTTGCCATTTCGTTCAACAGTGACAAATGTCCATCCTTCAAATCAGTTGAAAGGTCAACTCCTTGCATTGGTCAAAATATAAGCGCCACGTATCATGGACATCTCCTTATCTAAACGACTAGGAAACCAAACTAACCCCTATGCACCATCCCCCATCCACCATCCCCCATCCCTCACCCCCCTTCCTCCCCAACTTCCATGGAGAGTATAATTTGCCACAACTAATTTTATCTCATACAGCCCAGGTGTGAAATCCTCATTATTTGAGTGCTATGTAGTGGGGCTCCCAGCCACATGTTTATCCCTTGTAGCCTTACCCCCTCATGCCTGACTCCGAATCTGTGCCTTTCTGGCTTGGAATGATATGCTTTAGTAGCACCTGTTTTATTAGAGCCCATGCCATTAGGATATCCTGCGCTTTCTCAGCCCCCGCCCACTCCACCAGGTCCCTGTGCCAAGCTTCTCTTGTTGGGAGACGCAGGCTTATCCAGCGAATTGCAGTATGCCTTTTCGCTACTGTGAGGCCCAATAGTGCATAGCACCTAGGGAGTTTCATTTTTTGGGTTCTCTGGGAGGAGCCTCAGCAGGCTTTTGTTCATTGTTTGTGGAATGTCCCTTCCTGTCGCCGTCCTGAGCTGTACCATAAATTGCCCTGCAACAGTCCACTACTCCAGGACAGTGTCATACCATATGGATGTAGTCTGACACCTGTGCATGGCAGCATTTCTCCCTAAAGGGATGGATGGATGGAGTGGAGACACTGTGGGGAAAGGTTTTTCATGTGTATGATACTGTACTGTATCTAGTGCATACCACCACCCTTCAGACACCCTTATGTACCTTGGACCAGTCCTGTGGGGAATGGGTTCCTCGCTGTGTTGCTTCCAGGTGCCTTCAATGCACAGTTATTTTAGTTGCCTATCGAAGCGTAGTGCTCGTTACAAGTGTGTGATAAACCATTGTTCCCCCGCCATCACCCGTAATGTGACTAAAGTATGTGTGGGTTTGGGCACCTCTGAGACTGTTGGCCACAGTTGCCTCGCTGTGTTGCATGTTCGCGTATTTAAAAAGTGACGTGAGCCTAGATTGAACATTGCTTGCGCCTCTTGTATGGTGACGAATCGTCCCTCTGGGCCAAAAGCATTATGCAGCCACCTTAGTGCCACCTTTGTGGCATTTGCCAACCACCATTATTTGGGCAATTCGTCCAAAAGGGGACATCAACCACACATCCACATCAGAGGCCTAGGGTGCCCTCCTCAGTACCTGCCTCACTGCTCTTTCCTAAATCCTACCCATCAAACAGATCAGATGTGGGAGCTCCTGGGGAAGGCTGGTGCCTCGTGTTAGTAGCTCCCCTAATTGGTGCCCGTCATGAGACCCCTCCAAGAGGGACCTCTCACAGTTGGCCTCTCCATCTTCCTCCATAGAACCTCCCTCAATTTGCATGTAGCACTTAAAATTGTGACTCATTGAAAAGCCATAGGAATAAGAAAAAAGAGATCATGAAGCCAGCTCCCTGTATGTGGGCTCCTGGTGTCCTGATCAGTTTATATGCACCATTGCTATAGTGTGCAGCCCAATGTTGCCTTCTTTTCGTCCCATAGATTGGGGGGGGGGGCTTCTATTCTGATGGGGTTCCTGGTTGGGAGGCCAGGAGAGCTGCATTCATTCTTGTTGTTTAGTAAGTAGGGTCTGCACAGGCTGCGATCCCAGAAATTCCCATTCTACTATGCCGAACAGACTTTTCTTGGGCCACTTGTGGTGACCAGTAATTCTGCTGGAGGCCCTGAGGGACTGCTACTGCTCTGGCCGTGGGGCCCAGGTTTGCACCTATACACTCCGCAGGTGCAGGTTTTTCCGCCGAGTCCAGCTGCTAAATGTATCAGCCCATAGTTTATGTAAGGATCGCTTGCCGCAGGGCGTCTGCTCCTATTGGCATGCTTGAATGCTGCCTTTGGCCTCCATCACCCCTGTGGCTCTATCATTGAGGTGCTATTTGCGCATACCGTCCACTGTTTATGGCGACTGCTGTGCTGCATGAAGGAATGGGCCTCTGCACAGTTATCCCCAGAGTCACCGCCTGCCAAGAATCTCGATCCATCCACCAGGGTTGCTCGGCCACGGCTGCACTTCCCTCCGGTCACTGGCTTACTTTTCATTGGGGTGCCGCCCCGGTGCGCCAAGTCAAGCTCTAGGCTATGTGCACTCTCCAAGCCTCGTATCCACTGCCTTGTGGTCAAGGGCCGGATATCAATTTTCCATGTGGCCTGCTGTCCTCAGTTCGTCCCTGGACCAGGGACGCAGTTCCACACTAAAGGCCCAGTTAGCTAGGCCTTGGCCATGCCCGACGGTCCACTCCTCCTGCTGTCGCCGATATTACAAGAGTTCTGGCTGCCCGACTCAGGAGAAATACAGCCCCCAACTGATTGCTTCCTGGAATTAACTTTTTGTAACCTTGGGGGTTACAGGATTATGCTGATCGGCAGCTTCGGTGAGGCACATCTAATCAGCCATCTTGCCTGGCCACACCCCCCGTTAATTTGGAATTCATGATTTCTGTGGACTCATAATGATTTATCAATCAACATTGCATTCATTTCCTTGTAGATCAATCTAGTTTGTTCATATGCTTTGAAAAACTAACATGGCTATTTTTTTTTCTAAAGAGGATATTCTTTACAGATAATAAAACTATTAGTTGTGAGAAATATAAAAAAGAAATTGTCATTCATCTGATAAATATCTCCACGTCTTCGTGAATTTCTTATTCAGATTAATTCTTTGAACATATGAAAATTCCCTTTTTTTAACTTGCAAAATTTTGTGCCTGATTTAGAGTTTGGACGATGGGATATTCTGTCACAAGCATGACAGATATCCCCTCAGCTGTACTACGTTCTTTATGCATACAAATTGGCATATCATTTGATCTGATCCAGTTATTGGTCCGTTGGTATCCAGAAATCACCATATGATATATCGAAGGGCCCATTCAATGAGAGACGCCCTGGTCAGAAACAGCCTGGATGTAGTTAAGGCAAAGAGTTAGCTCACTCCTGTTGCGTTGGCACTCGTTGTACCAATGAGGCTGCTGGATTTGGGCAGCAGCATTACCTGAAATGTGGGAAACTGAGTCTAGTCCCACACCATGTGACAAGTGTCGGGCTAATCCATTTCTGGACAGCTAGCGTCTCATCTCTGCCCAAGAGCAGCAGTAGCAACCGGGCGCATTACATGATGACTTCTCAGGGAAATTGTGGTGGATCAGATCTCATCTTTTTCTCTTGGTTACATTTGTCTCACACATGCAAAGACGAACAGAGGCAGGAAATGGTTCAATAAGATTTATTGACTCAGCTGCGTCTTACATAAAATGGCATGAAATGCAATAATTAGAATGATGAAACATACTAGGAGCAGAATGGTGAAAAGGAAAATGAAACACAGGAAAAGTCCCACCATGCTGTCACTGTGTACAATATATGTGAATTTCTACCTAAGCTATGTTAGGGCACAGCAGGGTAAGTCCTATTCCTCCCTTCAGGATTCTCCCCAGGAAGACATCACCTTCCATACTTGAATATGACAGTGGTGAAGATGCCCTTTATCTATAGAGACACCATACCATGTAGGCCTGGGAGCTGGTGGTCTCAGCAAGCAGTTGTAACTGAGTCAGACAGCATGCGGTCATGGTGATCTGGCTGGAACCTCCCTTTAACGTGCATGGGACATGGAGGGGTTTTTATAATAAAAAACTGATGTAAAAATATCCCCACGTAAAAATACGTGTGTTTCTGGGAATTTTAGAGGTGCAATGTACCACTTGTGCCCACAATCCTATCTCGCTAACGCCTTGAGGAAACCACAGAGTGCTAAGAAATGTAATGCTTTCCTAGGCGAAAGAATAACTAAAGAAAATAAAACACCACGAATGTGGCCGATTCTAAAATAATAAAATGAAACAGAATAAAATGTTACTAGGTTAAAGGGCACAAGCAGCAGGCCGAGTTGCTAAAATAACGTGCCCAGAGACATCACAAAAATGGTTCCACAACACTCCCAAGAAAGAATTTTACGAATGTAAAAAATATAGAACGTGCCCAATAGGGCTGAACTGCTCTGAATATCACACCTCCTTCATGGAAGATTATGGGCACTTTTAGCTGCAGGACTGATTTTGCAGTATATGTACTTGCATCTAGTTGCAATCTACGATACGTAGGGGGTACTGTACTGTATACTACAACACTTGGGAGACTGTGCAGAATATCACAGCAGCAATATGATGCAGATGATAGATTTTGTCATCGATTCTGGTCTGCCAAGCATGCTGGGTTGGGGGGGGGTTAATCGTGTGAAAGCTTTGAGGAGGCTAGAGACCAGATATAGCCTTGATCTTGACTCAGTTTTCCCAAATTGGCTCAATGCAGAGGAGGAGCTACACACTTGGTTGTAATTTGTCAAACAATTCAGTGAAAGCAATTTAGATTGCGGTTCAGTAATAATCATTTCATAGGTAATTGTAAGTTTTTCTTTTTTTATTTACTTGATGCTTATGGAGCACTAGAGTGGCACACAGTATGAAGCTTTCTCTCGTAAGGCAAAATGAATTCACCAATACAATAATCATGGGAATGCAATGTAAGGCAAAAATGAATTCAACAATACAAAATAATCATGGGAATACAATAAAGATTTAAAGGATGCCAGTGTAAGCACGCCCACTTGAGCTTAAGTATGCAACACAACCATGCATGCACTATATAGTAATATTTTGCTTAGGAGTGCACAGTGGATCATAAAGGATAAGGTTGCTTTTAATGAACATGTAGTTGAGTGTACGGTCATACTTTGCTTATGTGCATCAAAATATGCAATGATGATTGCTCACTTGAGCTTAATTGTGTTAGCAACCATGTTAAGAAATGTGATGTTAGAGCACTCGTGAGTTACTTTGCTTAGGATGATTAAAATAATGTGCGAGGTAAAATTTGCATTAACCTATTTGGTGTTAAACTAGCAGACAGCAATGAAATTTTGGGTAATCCAAGCAACAATGTAATAATTACCAGTCAAGGTTTTTTTATTTTTATTTTAATAGCTGCAAAAATATACAAATAATGTTATTTTGGTTTTCATTTCTTCTTTTTTGTAATAAGTGTAATCATATTGTTGTGTTAAATGCAGTATTGTGCATGTTCTTTTCTTCAATTTCCATGATTACACAAGGTGTTTAAAAGTGTCAATATGGCACTTTAACTATTGTGTGATCAAGGCTATCAGTGGCGACCGAAACGCATTCCTTTGAAACTTTGCATGGCAACAAAGCACTAATTCAACATTATGAGTCTGCATCAATCCTATGTGGGAAGCATGGTGTCTGGGATTGTTGGTGTTTTTTGTTTTGTTTTTTCATTTAATCTGTGTGTGTGTGTGGACCATTTAATTGATAATTGCCTTGTCTTCACAAATTCCATATTCAAACTTAATTCCTTAAGTATAAAGATTTTATTTGTAACTTTCAGCATTTTGTGAAACTTATGATTTCTGTGGAATGTGTAATGTTCTATCAGTCAACATTGCATAAAAAATAATTTCTTCGTAGCTCAATCTAGTTTGTTTATATGCTTTGCAAAACTAACAAATGGCTATTCGTGTTATCCTAGAGAGGATATTCACTACATGTAAAAAAAAATTAGTTACGAGAAATATAAATAAGAATCTGTAATTGATCATTCCTTGAAGTTTGAGCATACAATTCCTTTTTTAGGCCAAGCACGCAGGCACTATCTGTGGGCTTTTAATCACACCCACCACACACCCATCACTATCACTCGTTCATGGGCTTGCCTTTCAAAAATCCTTTGTTGTCATTGTTAAATGCTTTACGTTTGTTCCTCCTTGGGCAGTTTCGTTACTGTCTTGGCAATCAACCTTGTTACATGAATAATTGCACGTTTGCTGTTACGTTTGACTGCAAGTGAACTTCTTTTTCCTTTTGTGTCTCTCCTTCGCGCTCACACTCAGGGCAACCATCGCACTTTGAATTTGCTTACTTATGTCAACTGTTTATTTTTCATTTTCAATGTATGTCGGAAGGAAAGTCCAGTTAGGAATTTACAACTCTAATAGCTCTAACTCGAGCAAACGCGAGACCCATTACATTGCAAATGCTTGTTTAAACTTGCAAAATTTGGGCCTGATTTAGAGTTTGGCAGATGGGATATAAACATGACAGATATCCCCTCTGCTGTATTACAAATTCTATTAGATAGGTTTGGACAGGCCCCACTTATATGAAGCCGTAACTTATAGTTTTATTATACCTCAAACAGAAGGGAGACATTCTAGAATTAAACTTATGAGTTTTGGGTGTATAATAGATCAGCTATTTTGCATATTTATTCTTAAGTCTGGAATGAGCGCAACAAACAAACTCCTAAGAAGGTTGTAATGATTCTTACTTATGTAAGTTTCACCCGCCTTTTTTCCTGATTTAAAAAAAAAAAAAGAAATTCTTCTGCCCATCTATTTTCAATGATGCTCTATTCCACTTGGGACACAGGCCCAGCTGTACACACTTCAGGAGAATATCCCAATAAGTTTATCTCATTTCCCAACTTTTCCATAGAATATGAATGTTTATCACTTCATTTTAAACATAAGTTTAAAAAAAATCTGAAATAGTTATATCCATCAAACTGATGAAGAAAATGGAAAAATAACACTGTTAGTTCACTTATTTTTAGGAGAAGTCACAACAGCATTGTTCCTGTTGTAAACATAATCAGAATAATGATACATGTTCCTCTCCAGTGCATTTCAGGCAACAATTTTCCCTTCTTCAGGGAGAACGGAGCTGCAACTTATTTTCTGCTCACGACATTAAACAAGGTTCAGAAATGTAGTGGACCTCATAACCCCTAAATTAAGCATGCTATACACATGCAACCTAAAATGTCATCCAAAAACAAAAAAACTGCTGATGTGTAGTCAACCTAAACATCCTCAGAACAACAGGCGAAGGGATCCATTAATGCAGGTGAACCCATAATAAAACTACACTTAAGAATCAAGTGAAAAACGTCCTAACAACTGTGCTCGCAAACACAAGGCACCCTGTGTGAGCTCTACAAAGATGACGAAATAAAATGATGTATAGTGGTCGTGAAAGTAGAGTACAAACAGCTATTTGCATGCACACCCTAGTAAATAATCTGTCACCAGTCAGGAAGAAAAACGTTCAAAGCTTTCTTATAAAGAGCATGGGACAAATCAAAATGTTGTGTACCCAGCATGTTTGGCAAAAGTTCACTCTACAAAATCCACTAACTTTCCAGTCAGTTGAAAGAAAAGTAAACTCAAATCTACAGAATAAATAAGCAGCAGTTAGTTAGAAGGAAGTAAGCTATTTGTCCCCTGTCTTTGAATGCACAGCAAATATGACAAGGTTAAAAATGATTTTAAATGCACCTTTATTGCACATTCACTTTCTGAATGAACAGAACACCTGTTCTCTGACACCTTGAGCTCTCTTTCCTGATTGCGCCAGTAGGACCTAAAAATAGCTTGCCTTGATAAAATCTGATTTGCTGTAGCCAGTGGGTGAGTGGATTTCAGGAGCACCTGAATGGTGTTCCACAAGGCCCCATGCATGGGTATATATCAGGTTTGGCATGGAAGACTGTTTAGGTGACTCCACTGTTAAACAATACATTTGGTTACCCTTTGGGAAGAAACAGCCCAATATCACACCATCTGCTATTGGACACACACCTACTTTGTGTCAGAACATTATTTTGGATGTCAAAAGAGGCCAATGACATCAACAAAAACCAATAGCCCAAAAGTGTTTTAGAGCAAGATCCAGAATTTTAAACACCAGAGAAGTCCTAAAAGTTAAAACCTCAACAGATGTCTCTTGTGAAACATTAATTAGTATCAAACATATGAATAGGAAACTACCTATAGCTTCATCTGGACCTTCTTTAGGTGCTTGGTGACAAACTTTGCTAAAATTACTACTGCAAACCAAAATGATCCTGATTTTCCTAATGAAGAGGGGCTGAGCCATGCAAGAAACCAGAGTATATGGGATGTCTAAAGGATAGCTTCCCCATACATGAAAGTGATTGTTACCATCTTGCTCCACGTGTATAGATCCATCCTTGTTACAATTGGTTACTAATCAAAATGAAATATGAATTCCTGGTTACGGTTTATTTCCTGTTGATTTAGGGTTTGGAGTTCAGGCATAAGTTACGATTGGAGTTATCTCAGCAGAAATATAAAGTGGTGTAATCTCAGACGGGTGGAGGTTGGATTGCGTGACTCCTGGTACTGAATACAATTCAAGCTAACACAAAGCATGGAAGCATACGTAATGATGTCACATTTTCCACTATTTTGTGGAGAAGAGCAAGCAGTGTTATTCTGTGGTTCATTACAGGAAAAACCCTGAGGTAGGGGTTTCACTTTCAAAGATTAAAACCGATTTATGCATAATAACTTAAAATAATAGATCCATACATGCAAGTTCACAATAGCGACACTGCTGGACATAACACTTCCCATAAAGTGAGTTTCCATAATCATTGAAGAGAACTGTCTTCATTTAATTGTGCTTAGCAGTGGTTACCCCTTCTCTGCAGAGAGATAATTTCTATCTGCATCTTTCCTGAATGATTGGCTGCAAAAGGAAACTTAGCAAGAATTATATTTTAAACACTACAAAGTCACAGTACTACCAAATTCAGTAGGCTTGACATTCAATGTGACAACATCAAAGTTGTAGGTAAACAAACGTTATTCTGGAAATAACTGGGACATTTTCTCCTTTCATCTTGCTTTTGATTGACCCTGTGTTTACCCTTGGGGGCCCAAACATCTCTGAGCCCAACTGCAGGTGCCGTTTTTGGGGTTGTGCTGCAGCAATGCACCACGTTTTGGTGGGCTTGGTGTGCCTCCACAACCCCATTCCAACAGGTTGACCTATTCATCAACAAGAAAGTGGTGCCTGGAGGCAGATTCTTTTGAGGGTCACTTGGCTTTTTACCCTTGCCCTGTCAGAGTAACCTACCAACCACATTGGGGAAAAGGCCATTTACTGCTGCTCTTCCCTTCCACATGAATGTGAGATTAGCTGAGGTGTGAAGTGAGATAAAATAGTATGAATGAGATTCTCTCAAAGGACATGTTAAATGCAACAGTAGAGGATGGTTTCCTGCACAGAGCAAAACCATATTCACTTCCACGCCACTGAAGCAATCTCCTTAGCTGTGCTACAGAAACCCCTTAGTGGAATCATCCATGTCTGGTTTCTAGCAATGTTCTAAATTTAGCCAGAGCTGTTCCTGAACACAAAGAACTGACCAAATACTCACTCTGCTGCTTGGCATTTCTGCTTGCAGGTCTGTTTCTAGATCATATTCTTCCCTCACTTTATATGTTTGATATGTTTGTGTAGAACGTACAACCTGAGGCCATCTGAGTCTTCCTCACTGATATGGGCTGTCTAGAAGTTGCAGAGACACTGTACAAGGAGTCTGCACTGCATCCTTGGGATTCCATATTTTTGTTTCCCTGGTGCCTTTTGCACCCCCTCGCCGTGAAAGTTGTGAAACAAAGCCTGCAAAAATGGTCTCAGGTTTGTTTGCCAGGTGTTATGGATGTTGTGGTTAGCACCAAAACTTCATCAGCCCTGCCTTCCTATCAGTGCCCTAATTGTAAGCAAATACTGACCCCATGAGCTAGTAGATTCTATTTGTCTGGCTATCAGAAGCCATTTTTTCACCAGGACCAATGGGCATCTTCCTAAAAACAGAAATCTGTAAGTTAATGTTTTCATCAAGCAAAGGAACTAGCCTAGGAATCCGGAGGAAGCCCTCCTGCTGCAATTTACTTTGGATGAAGAGGAAACTATGCTTCCTGGAATAGCCCAGTAGGTAAAGGGACAATACCCAGGTACATGAAGCCTTTGTGGATTTCTTCTTGATGAACAAAGCTGCCCAGGAACCACAGGGACCTTGCAAATGAACTAGCCAGAGGCACCCTACAGATCTCTAGTTTTGTTACCCAAACTTCATTGGGGTCACACCGGTAGAACCCTTAACCCCTCAAAAGGTAAAAATAGCCTTTTTGGAGAAATTGAGAACTGGCACTCCCCTATTCCAATCTCACAGAGTTAAGCTTGAAAGGAAATGAGTGTTTACAATCAGAAAATGTCTCCTCTCATTTTTAGGTGATATACAAAGAGAGCCCACTCCATGTGCCTGAAATCTGTACACACATGCAATGATTAGTATTTCAATACATGATTGTTTTTTATACACTATTGGTCTACACGTTGTGTGCAGTATAATGATTGTATGTGTTGAAAACATCTCAGCTACAATTATGCAAATCAGGGCAAAGGTCAAATTCAGAGTTTACTGTTGGATGGTGGGTATTTGGGTGACTGGAAACCTGTTTGTGGTTTGGGGCATGCTTTATAAGGGAAAGGTTGTCATCCCTCTACATTTTCAGAATTTAGAGGGGTAGGTAGATAAATAGGTAGATTTTACTTAGCCCTTTTCTTAAGCTTCTTGGTTTTTCCTGTTGTGGAAAGAAGTCTCAAAGACGTGAAGGTCAAACGAACAGTTTTTGTAGTTTGTTTTTCAGATACACATTCCATATAAGGTTGAGATGTTTTAAGTGGGTGCCAAATGTGAGGATTGAGGACAGGGAAGGACCTTCACTGAATGCTAAGCTGATATTACTAGGAAAGCAGCTTGAATCCTCTTCTGTGGGTTACTACCTATTTCAAATACCGATGACTCTTCTTCAAAACTAGTGAGACCTCCTCTCGTACTCAAGGAGGTTCCCTCAGTTGAGCATCATTATTGCCTCCATTTGTGCGCACACATGAAGTTGTGGTGCTGAATTTGAGGACTTAGCTTGCTACAAAGCACTCAAGGCAATTTATATTGCAACAATCTTCAACATGATTATCTTCAATGGTGATGAGGTATATACAAAGCCTTGACATCGCCTGTACAATAGATGCATACTATCAAACCTACAGAATATATTGCCCTACTCCACAAAATAATTCCTTACAGTGGGGTGAACCATCCCCTTCAGTGGAATGGATAGAGTAGTCTATGCATATTTTGAGTGTCTCCATTAACTTAACTTCAAGTGCTCACTCCTAGGCTATACATTCACACAAGGGCGTCCCCTTCTCCAATCCAGTTGTGCCTGCAAACTCATGCAGGACCTTTCGCCATATCTCCAGGTCCCTGATCACTTTGTAATCCCTTCTGACTAGTTTTATCTGTAATTCCTCAGCCAGTACCTACTCCTTCAAATCCCTGAGCCACAACACTGTACTTGGACCCCTTGAATTCATCAAGCCTATTTATTGCTAAACACAGTACTTGGTATATAAAAAAAAAAAAAAAAAAAGAAAGGGAGAACCCTGCTCAGTACTTGGTATTCCCTGAAACCTTGTGCACCTGTACCTGTAACAATCCTACAGTCCCTATAACTTCTCTGTTCCCTATTGTCCAGTTCCCAAGACGCTCTTGCCTTAACCGCTGGCTTGGGCCTATCCATTTATCTAGATCTATATATGTACATCACTATATGTCAAGTAGCACCCAGCTACAAGACTGTCTCAAGAGTCTTCATAGAACTACAAACAGCAGAAAACACATTCCAGATCTTCCTCATCATCCCTGCAGGTTTCACATATTTTAAAAATTGACCAGGGCTCACTGAAATCGCATCATGTGCCTCCAGAAAACGTAAGAAATTGTGTTTCGGGGTACAGGTCCCACAGGGTACGGCGGTATAATTGTTCAACTCATGTTTTTACAACACTTGCCATTCCACACTTTTTTTTAAACAATGAATGCCTTCACCTTTCATCTGCCCTTATCATGTAGGTAAGCATAAATAAGGCAAGTAAAATATATTATATATATCTGTGTGTGTTTGTGTGTGTGTGTGTGTGTGTGTGTGTGTTTGATGGCATGTGTAGCTGCAGATACACATGCTGTACATATATTGCCATCTAGTGTTGGGCTCGGACTGTTACAAGTAGTTTTTCTTCGAAGAAGTCTTTTTCCGTGTCTCCTCTTGGTGATAGTGCGCATGGGCATCGACTTCTTTGTTAGATTGTTCCCTTTCCTCCATCGGGTTTGGATGTGTTCCCTCTCGCTCCAGGATTTTTGGTTTGGAAATTCTCTAATCTTTCAAACTTTTCTTATACTGTCAGTATTGTTTCGAGTGTGGATTCTTTCTTCACTTGATCCAATAATACCGTCCGGATCAAGTAAATGCCCTTTTAGGCGCTCGCGCCCTCTTTGGGCCTGGTTGGCCCTACTGTGTCACAGGCTAATGGATCGGACTCCATTCCGAATCTGTCCTGGGTGCCACGCCAGATTTCCATAAACTGACCAGCACTTGGTCTGTAATCTCTGCCTTTCTCCGGAACATTGAGAAGAAAGCTGTGAGGCGTGTTGGTCTTTTCGATCGAAGAAAACATTACGAGATCAAAGGGCAAGAAGACTGGAGATTGCATCTAAACTCACAGCGACCACCACTGACGCCCCTGAAGAGAAGCAGACACAAACAGCAGTTTCAATCCCAGACTCCAACTCTAACATGGTTCAGATGATGACAGCCAGCCAATAGCAGCATCGCAATACGTGAGTACACCTGCCACAACACAAGATTTTAAGAAATGAGGCAAGGCCTGGGGTGCATCACTGCTGTCAAGCCATGGCTCCACCCGAAAAAAGTTAATTGTCAATTGACCCTTGGGTTCGCCGCCAAAACACTCCCACAGGTTACCACGCCTGTTTCGGTGTCTGGGTTGAGTAAAAAAATACAAGCCTCAACCTCCGAACCGAGTCGACGCCCAACATCATCGGATCCAAAAAGAGTACGCTCTGCTTCTGAGCCGAAACCTCTGCTAAAGGCTTCGGACCCGAAACATCTCGGTCCAACATCGGAGTCGAAAAAGCATCATATACTGAGGAGACAGGGCTTTCGGCTTGCTTGAATGAGGCATGTGCCCAAAACATTTACTGAACATTCCTCTAAGGGCACAAAACATACCTCTAAACATCAAACGGAGGAATCGGACATTCAACCCATTTTGGAGGTTATGGACAGCAGGGAAAGAAGATTCCAAATCCAGAAAGAGAATGGAAACATTATTACTTCTCCGCCTCCATAGACTAAAAGAAAGTTAGCATTTCAAGAGACTCTTGATATTGCCCCACCACTGGCAAAAATTTACAAGCAAAAGAAAAAGCCGAAACCTCTTGAGGTTTTTCCACCACTTTCACCGCAACTTTCGTTTTCACCACAACCTCTCACTCCACCACCACCAACTTCACCATCACACTCTCACACTTCCTCACAAGAAGAAGAAAAGGGTGATTCCAGCTACACTGTAGACCCATGGGACGTGTATGATTCGGATCCTATCCCAGTTAATGATTCGGATCTCTATCCTACCAGACCATCTCCACCAGAGAATAGTACAGCATATAACCAAGTTATATCCAGGGCAGCTGCATTTAGAACCTTTAGAGGAGGATTTCCTTTTATATATACTATCCTCATCTCATAAGCAATACCAGTGTTTACCAATGCTTCCTGGTATGCTTAAGCATGCAGAAGAAATATTCAAAGAACCAGTTAAAGCTAGGGTTCTAACAGCGAGGATTTACAAAATATAAGCCTGCACCAACAGACCTATTTTACATCACACAACAATTATCGCCAGATTCTGATGTGGTCAGTACAGTCAAGAAGTGCGCCAATAGTGAGTCTTCTTAGGTCTGCTCTAGATGCAGCTGACACCCCTGCTAAAGGAATTAATACCAGCATCACTATTAGACGACATGCATGGTTGAGGTCCTCAGGTTTCAAACCAGAGATACAGCAGGCAGTCCTTAATATGCTGTTTAACAAAGAGCAGCTTTCTGATGGATACATCTACCTGTGGATTCCTCACCTTATGAATTCACTCATGCGCCAGCATCTGACGGAAAATCTTCTTCCCAGCTCTCCACATCAACGAGGACTTCACATCTGTCTGACGTCACCGTGCTGACGTCAGTTCCCTTTTTTCTGTGCCTTTGACTCTAACGGTTTTCTCCTAGCTCTCGCTACTGTTGGAGGTGTTCCATCTTGTTGCTAGTATCTATCTGGTTTCTAGTTGCAATGTCTCCTCCTAGGAAGTCTGGATTCAAGCCATGTCGAGAGTGCGGGGGTCGCATGCCGGTTACGGACCCTCATGACGGTTGCCTTTGGTGTCTGAGCATGACGTCGAGGAGTGTCTCCTGCCAGAGCATGAATCCTAAGGCTCTGAAGGAAAGAGATGCCTAACTCTTTTTGGCAAAGGCAAAGAAGGGGCATAAGAGCCATTGTAGATCTCTTTCCATACTTCTTTGAAGAGTCATAAGAAACGCCGTTGTCCTGACTCTCGGCGTTGTTCGGTTCGGAACCGGTCAAGATCAAGGTCTCCATCTCGACGGCGCTGCGTGATGTGGGAGGTGAGTCCGGTGACTCCACAACCTCAGAGCCCTGAGGCTTCTCCGGCACGGTCAGTCTTCGAGGTAGTGGCACCTCCGGACAATCCTCGGTTTTCACCTGCTGCTCATGATTCCGATATTCGGCAAGCACAGGTGCAACATGGAGATCAGCGGGATCCGGCGGAATATTTTAATGCCATGTTCTCTATGTTCAATGCTATGGCCCCTGCTGGTCCACCGGCTGGTACCACGGGTTCCGTTGGCATTTTCGCTGGGCTCCCCTTCTCCATACAAGGCGGTGCCGTTTATGCCATTCTATCCGGCTGAGGGTGCCGGACAGGTGCCGATGACGTCGCCTCGAGGCCCTGTGGTTCCCAAAACGTCGCCTTCCAGACCTGTGGTGCCGATTTCATCGCCCCGTCAGTTGACGCTGATGGTGGAGCTGCAAGTGTCCTCAGCACCGTTGGGATCCGCTCCAGCGCAAGATCTGAATAATGGATTCGACTGAAGCCAGCTTTCCTCTCCTGTTCCGTGTTGAAGCCAGTGTCATCGACGTCGGCCAATTCTATGTCACCACCGAGGTTAGAGGCCAGACTGAGGTCACACAGAAAGGCCTTGAGACTCTTAGAAGAGGAAGAGTACCAAAGGCAGTTGTTAGAGGAGGGGGAGATTGTGGAGCCTTAGAGCCAAGGGCTGGATTCGGCCAGTGGGCTTGACACTTGCCCGGAATATGGACTTGTTTTCACCGGGGGAGTTCACGGAGGAGGCAGCATCCTTTCACACAGTGATTAGAAAGGCAGCAAACTTTTTAGATCTTCCATTGCCTGCTGCAGAGGTTAAGACACACATTTTAATGGAGGTCCTGCACCCTTCTTCAACTTCTGTGGATCCTTTGCTTCCGTTCAACGATGCTCTTACGGAGCCCATATTAGAGCTTTCGAGGAAGCTTGTGTCGTCACCTGCAGTTAATAGATCTGTAGCACGAAGGTACAGAGGGGCGCCTGGAGATCTAAGGTTTTTATCGAAACATCCTACCCCGGAGAGTCTGGTTGTTCAGGCCTCTTGCTCTACACAGTCTGCTCCAGGCTCCTTCCCTGTGATTCCATCGGACAGGGAATCCAAAAGGATGGAGCAATCCGCAAAGAAAACTTTCTCTTCTTGCAGCACGGCTCTCAAGGCTGCGAATGCTACCTATGTTCTTGGTAGATACGTCCACGCCCTGATGGACTCCGCTAAGGCTATGGTTTCTGACCTGCCACAGGATGTACAGAGACCATTTGGTGAACTTCTATCTGATGCTCAGGATGCAGCAAAACAAATAATCCAGTCTGGTCTGAATTCCATGGACTCTGTGGCCAGGGCAATGGGTACATCTATTGCTACCAGGAGGCACACTTGGTTGAGGTCCTCTGGGTTTTCTTCAGATGTACAGACTACTTTATTGGATTTGCCCTTTGATGGAGTGTAACTGTTGGGTGATAAAGTGGACTCTGCCCTAGAGCGCTTCAAAGATAGTCGGGCCACGGAGAAGTCTTTGGGTCTGCAAGCCTCTTATGTTAGCCCTTTCAGGCCCTTTTGGAGGTTCAGGGGGTTTGGGCGTGGAGCCGTTTACCGTGGGTGGCCCCAGTCCATGGTCCAGCAGCCCACCAGCCTCCCATATCGATCCTTTAGAGGGCAGGGTAGGGTTCGGACAAGAGAGGGCCACCCAGCAGCACCCTGCATCATCCTCTTCTCCTGGAGGACAACAGCAAGGGAACCAGCCCTAGTTTTCTCCCCTTTATCGACCCCACTTCCCCTGTAGGGGGAAGATTGTCTTTTTCTCCCAAGAGTGGGAGTTACATCAGACTCATAGGTTCTAAACATTGTGAGAAAAGATATGCGCTCCCTTTTCAGGAGTTTCCTCCTCCCATCCCTCCCCGTCCCTCGTTTTGCTCAGAAGACCATCTCCTGTTGTTGCAGCAGGAGGTTCAGATCTTATTGTCAAAAGGTATGGTGAAGTTGGTTCCAGAGCAGGAAAGGGGTCAGGGTTGTTATTCAAGATACTTCCTGATCCCCAAGAAGGACGGTCGTTTGAGACCAATTCTAGGCCTGAGGATTCTGAATTTGTTCCTCAAACAGGAAAAATTCAAGATGCTGACTCTGTCACAGGTACTTCTGGAGTTGAACCGAGAGGATTGGATGGTGTCTGTCAACTTGCAGGGTTCTTACTTTATATATCCCTATACTCAAGTCGCAGGAAGTATCTCCGATTTGTGGTGGGGTTGCAACACTACCAGTTTGCGGTCCTTCCGTTTGGTCTTACTTCAGCACCTCGAAGGTGATGGCAGTGGTAGCAGCAAGTCTCAGAAGGAAGGGGGTATTGGTATTCCCTTACCTGGACGATTGGTTGATCAAAGCCAAATCTCCAGAGCTTGTGTTGCATCACTTGCAGATGACAACTCAGTTATTATTCAGTCTGGGGTTTTTGATAAATGTACCCAAGTCTCACCTGGAGCCCTCTCAATGCCTCCTGTTCATAGGGGCAGTACTGGATACTGCATTGAATCAGGCCTATCCTCCGCCTCCGCGGGTTCAGGACATTTAGGCATTGATTCCAATGTTTCAAAATGGAGCGGTTGTTCCATTCCTCAAGGTCTTAAGTCTGCTCGGTCTGTTCGCTTCTTGCATTCTGTTGGTCACTCATGCACGTTGGCACATGAGGGCTCTTCAATGGTGCGTCCACAGGCAGTGGTTTCAGCACAAAGGGGATCTCGAGGAGTCGATAATGATCTCCAGAGATGCTGCAGCGGAGTTATGATGGTGGGCTGTGGACGGCAACCTTTCTCAAGGAAGGCCGTTTTCACTGCCGCCTCCAGTGGCCACGGTCATGACGGATGCTTCCACTCTAGGGTGGGGAGCTCATCTGGGGGACCTGGAGATCAAGGGTCGTTGGTCTCCAGTGGAACAGACTTTTCATATAAATCTATTAGAATTGCTGGTGATACGTTTGGCTCTCAAGGCCTTCCTCCCGCCCCTTCGTGGTCAGCCAGTTCAGGTCCTGACGGACAACACTACCGCGATGTGGTATATAAACAAGCAGGGAGGAGTAGGGTTGTATCTTCTCTGCATCTCTAGTCCTGGCTTCAGGACCATTGGATTTGCTTGATAGCGAATCATCTTGCCAAAGTGCTAAACATGCGTGCAGACTCTGTCGACATTTTTTGGTCGATCATGAGTGGCGTCTCCATCCGGATCAGGTCCTGCACATCTTTCAGATATGGGGTTCTCCAGTGATAGGTCTGTTTGCCACTCGGGAGAACACGCACTGCCCGTCATTCTGCAGCCTCCAGTATCCGGCGCAAGGAGCTTTGAGGGATGCCTTTCAGATCTCTTGGTGCAACCAGTTGCTTTAAGCATTTCCCCCCCATACCCTTGATTCCTCGGGTTTTGAGGAAGATTCGCCAAGATCGGGCTCAGGTCATTTTGATAGCCCTGGATTGGCCAAGAAGGGTGTGGTATACGGACCTTCTCCAACTCTCGCTGTGCCCTCTGCTCCGTCTCAGGGCAGACCTCCTCTCGCAGTCGCAGGGGCAGGTTCTACACCCCTCACCTCCAGAGCCTGCATCTTCATGCCTGGAGATTGAACAGTGCAATCTGAGCTCCTTTTCTGTCCCACCAGATTTAGTGGCTGTTATTTTATCGACCAGGTGACACTCCACTAAGACTGTGTAGGCCGGCAGGTGGGCAACATTTGTGGCTTGGTGTGGAGGAAGACAAATTGATCCTTTGAAGACCCACCTCTCCGATATTTTATTATTTGCTTTAGATTTAGCAAAGAACGGTTGTGCAGTGGCTTCACTTAATAGTTATTTGGCTGCTCAGTCAGCCTTTCTTTGCCTCCCCGGATCAGCCCTAATTGTTTAAATTGCCTATTGTGATTAGGTTTCTGAAGGGATTAGTTAATTGTTTTCCTCCCACTCTTTTTCATGTGCCTCAGTGGGACCTAAATCTTGTTTTAACCTTTTTAATGGGGTCACCTTTTGAGCCCATGCACTCTTGCCCATTAAGGTTTCTGGTGCTTAAAACAGTTTTTTCTTGTTGCTATAACCTCGGCTAGGCGGGTTTATAAGCTTCAAGCTCTTTCTGTTAAACCCCCCTTTACCTTGTTTGTTTTTCCTGAATAAAGTGGTGTTGGAAACCAGTGCGGCTTTCCTGCCAAAAGCTGTCACTCCTTTTCATATAGGGCAGACCATTACCCTTCCGTCTTTCTACCCTCCTCCTCACCCCTCGAAGGAGGAAGAGAGGCTCCACCGTTTGGACCCTAAAAGGGCACTTAGTTTTTATATTGAAAGGCCGAAAGACTTTCGCCTGGAGGACCAGCTGTTCGTGGGGTATATTGGACAGCGGAAGGGCAGAGTAGTTCATCAAAGAACAGTCTCCAGGTGGGTCATTCTTTGTATCATAATTTGCTACTCGATGGCAAAGAAAGTTTCCCCTAAGGGTATCACAGCCCATTCCACCAGGGCTATGTCCGCTACTTCGGCCCTGGCAAGAGGGGTTCCAGTGGTGGATGTTTGCAAGGCAGCAACTTGGGCGTGCCTCCACACCTTTGCAAAGCATTACTGCTGGAGGTTAGGAGAGACGGCCATTTTGCGGGATCTGTATTGCAGGACTTCTTGGTGTAACCAGGCAGTCTCCCACCTCAGAGTGCGGTACTGCTTTGGGACTCTATTCATAAAGTGAGGAATCCACAGGTAGTTGTATCCATCAGAAGAACAAATTACTTACCTTCGGTAATGCTTTTTCTGGTGGATACAATAGCTTAGCTACCTGTGGATACCTCACAGTCCCACCTGCCTCCCCGTTGCCTGTCTGGTTACACTAAGATATGTGGTTGTATAGGTGGGGGGGGGGGGGGGGTGTGTGTGTGTGTGTGTGTATATATATATATGTCTTTTCCTGTATATGTAATTGATGGTTTTGATTATATTGCGTTGTGGTAGTTTTATGTAAATATGTATTTATTGGAGTTATTGTGGGGTCGGTTCTCAACTGTTCGCCTCAAAGGCACGTAAAAAATGGGTGAAACTGATGTCAGCACGCTGGCGAGGACCTCTTATTGGCACAGTGACATCAGACGGAGTCGCGTGGAGCTGTGCAATTATGACGTCGACGTGGAGAGCTGGGAAGAAGATTTTCCGTTGGATGCTGGCGCATGGGTGAATTCATAAGGTGAGGAATCCACATGTAGCTATTGTAGCCACCAGAAAAAGCGTTACCGAAGGTAAGTAACTTGTTCTTTTGGACCAGAGGTGGACACAACCATAGAAAATTAAAAAAAGATTCTGACACAGCAAAACCCATGGGAGGTCTTCATACCACACCATTTCGGGGTTCCTTTCGAAAACCACAATTTAGGGGAGGTTTTAAAACCCAAACTACAAAGGCTTATACCTCCCATTCAAAACGAGGCCAGCAGTACTACCCAAGGGGGTCATTCAGAGGCTCTTACAGGGGCCAACATTTCAGGGCCAGAGGTAAATTCCCAGCTTCAATGGGTGCTTCCACATCCACAAAACAATGACTTCCCAAACAATCCACAATTCCATACATCTGTGGGAGGAAGACTGCAACAATTCCATTCTCACTGGCTACAAATTACTACAGATCAATGAGTACTCTCAATTATCCTCAATGGTTATTGCATAGAGCTCATCTCCGCTCCACCAAACATTCCACCTTGTTCTCACAGACTCTCTCCAGAACAGACTATTCTGTTAAAATAAGAGGTACAATCTCTACTACTCAAGGAGGCAATAGAAATATTTCACATCTCACAGCAAAGAACAGGAGCATATTCCCTATACTTCCTTACACCAAAAAAGGATGGTACTCTCAGGCCCATTGCTACAAGAACAAGATTACATGACAGCGTTAGAACTAAAGGACGCTTACTTCCACATTCCTATACACCCAGCTCACCGCAAGTATCTAAGGTTCGTAATTGCAGGCAATCCCTATCAATTCAAGGTGCTACCATTTGGGGGTAACAACAGCACCAAGAGGTTCCAGAAAATGTCTAGCTGTAGTAGCAGCATACCTAAGAAGGCAACAGATACATGTCTTCCCTTATCTAGATGATTGGTTAATAAACCCCAGCACCATTCTAAAATGCCAACAACGTACACAATACACGCCCTACACAAATTAGGGTTCACAATCAGTTAGCAGAAATCTCACCTTCAGCCAGCACAAATTCAACCTTATCTAGGCGCTATTCTGAATACTCAACAAGCATTAGCCTACCAAATCCACAGCGGATACAACTCCCTCATATCCCAATTGCAGGCCAATCAAACATACACAGTAAGATTTGACATGAAACTATTGGGAACAATGGCATCATGTATAGCAATAGGGCCAAATGCACGTCTAAACATGAGACCACTGCAGCGGTGTCTCTTGTGACAATGGTCTCAAACACGGGGTAGACTGAAACTTATAAATCTCTGCAATGGTGAAGGACCATTATTTGCCTCTATCTCTACATGTGTTTTTAATCTTGACCGACTCCTCTCTCGCTTAATAAATTTGGTTCTTCATGGAGGCGACGAGCCAATTTTCTCTTTTTTTTTTTTCTCTCTTCAGCTTTTCTCTTGTTTTGGCCGTAATCTGTGGCTCATTACTCTTTCAAGATTTCCAACAAAGAGGCCCCCTTAAGGGTCCCATCAGACATTGCAGTGCCGGTCTGACGTGGAGCAAGCCCAATGATGAAACATGAGGGCCCTTGCTTCTGAATTCACTTGTACCTGAGACACTTGATATTCTGTGTGTTTTTATGCCTTTATTTTTTTTATTTTTTTGGAACAGTGTACCTAATTTTTGCAATATTACAAATAGGGAGAGTGTACACTGGAACAATCAATCTCCCAGTCCCTCTCTTTTTTTTTATATTGGATGGTATTTGACCAGTCCAGAGCTGTAATACTGTGCCTGGAGTGGTAAATGGCTTTTGTTATTTTACAGCCCGGCGAGGATGACACTGTGTCAATCCTATGCTTAAAGATTTTGCTGTACAAATGGTTAAGGACTTTGTCCCTATCTAGCTCGGCGTGGATAGCACTGTGCTGATCCTATGCTTAAAATCTTTGCTAGATAAACAGACATTTGAGGTGAGCAAATCTAGAGTGTCGCTGGTGTTGCAGAGTACTCCTTACTAGAGCTGCTCTCCACCTAAATTTGGGAACTACCCACAGTTCTCGCTTGTGTTTTTCTTATATATATATAGTGTGTATACTTTATATATGTATACATACATTGTGTTTGCGTCTACATGTGTATACATACATGTGTATATGCATATGTATACATGTGTGTGTGTGTATATATATATATATATATATGTGTATGTGTGTGTGTGTGTATATATATATATATATATATATATATTTATTTATTTTTTGGGGGAAGGCCCCCCTAAACTCTACATTTTTTTTGCATTTTAGTTTTAATGGGGGGGGGGAACCCCCAAGGCCCATTTACTAATTATCCTACTCACCACAAACAATATATACCCTTATCCACCTTTAAGCCCTAAAAATACCCTTACCACTTAATACCCTTTTCTTGCCCTAAACAATAAAAATATCCTTACCACCCTAGTCTCCTACCCATCGCTAAATCCTTAAATATCTACCTTAACTATACTCACCATGTGTGGTAAAGGTATGTGTTAGCATTAAAAAAGCATGCGTGATAAATGCATGCTTGGTAAAAGTTATGTGGTAAAGGTACTGTGCGGTTGATACTGCGCTGTGTTGGATGTTTCCCACAGGGTGATGCAGCCTCCCTCCCACCACTGAGACATCATCAAGATCTCATCAGTGTGCTTGAATGACTGCAAAAATCCGATATCCATTTTTCTTGCAAAGGGTGGGCCTTTTAGCATCTGCTTGGTGATCCATTCCCATATAGTACCTACCTGACGTACAACATATAGACACCCCCATGGACTATGACTGCCTCTCAGAAGAAACTCTAGAAGTGAGACATCTCGATGTGTGCCTTTTAGCAAGCATTTCTACCAGTTGTCTTCTTCGGCAACTTAAATAACAGCATGCTTGAATGTATCTGGCATAGTAGTATATTTCCATACCTGAAAGTTTAAGACCTTCCTCTTCCAGGTCTTGTTTTTTTTTTTTTTTTGGAACATCTTGTGCCACCCTACTGCTCTTCTCTGCCCTTACTAGGAAGTCTGATAAGTTATCTAAATCCTTGAATATCCACAGCGGTATGCATACAGCGACTTGAGACCCTAACGGGTGAGCAGTGTGCTATACAAGTGCAAAGTTTTATTCATGTTCATGCCAATGACCTCCACAAAGCTCTCCAATCACACCATTAACCAGGCCACCGAGTCTCTGGGAATCCGCAAATATGTGCATCATCAGCATAGAAGGATGCAATATGCGCGACTTTCCTGAATTTTAATTATCCATTCCCCCAGTTCAGTTTAAATCTGCATCGCAAGAGGCTCAAGAGCTAAGGCAAACAGCAGTGGGGAGAGAGGACGACACCCATGACAAGTCCCCTGCCCAACATCCCAGCTGTCTGGTACAGTCCTACCACCACGCACCTGGGCATTGCATGCAATAAACTTACCCAACTGCAAAGATCTGGACAAATGCCCACGTGTGTGAGAACCTCCTTCAGGTAATCCCAATTTAGCGTGCCACAGGCCATTTCTAGATCAGGTGACACTAAGATCATTTTCTTTTCCCGATCCAAAACAGAGTGCATTACATATAAATACAATTACATATGTCAGCCGTCGTATAGTCATCATCATGCAGTGGCCTGTAATAAAACCACACTGATCTTCATGAACCAGATTCCCCACTACAAAACTTAATCTGGTCAGTACCTTACAGAGCACTTTAGTATTGGAATTAATCATAGTAAGTAGGCGATAGGACAAAGGATGGAGTCACTACACTATACATATTGCACCTTTTCTCATAGGAAGAGAAACATCACTCACCAACAGAATTTCCCAGAAAATCTCCAATAATTTTTCTATTAAATATGGAGCAAAAACCTGACACAGTTCAGCTGGAAATCCATTACTGCTGGGGGTCTTGCCTTTCAGCATCAGCTTTAAAGATTCACCTAACTTATTGAAGGTAATGTCGTCCTCCTTGAGTGATTCGCGAAAGGGCAGAAAAGCAATGGCATTGAGATAGCCTGCCAAGTGCTCAGGGGACACTCAATCTTTGCTGCAATAAATCAATTGTAAATAAACGGACAATGTTCTATTTATTGCCAGCTATTTCCTGACCACCATTCGTCAGGATTGCAGAACGCCAATATGAGATTCCTGTGCTAGGATCTAAGCCAGCAACTTAATCAGCGTATCCCTTTCCCTATTTAGTCGCTGACAATACTGTCTCACCTGAACTTATCTAGTCTATTCTAGGTGTCCCGAGTGACCAAACAGTTGGTTACACTTCCATGTCAGTGGCACTCGAAGGCTAGATCGAGAAAAAGCTGATGAGGATATGGATTCTGATTGTCCGGGGTCCTAACTGTAAAGCCCAATCCAGTCTACAATTGGCTTCGTCTATCATTTTATATGGTGATATTTCATGAAGTGATCAATAGAGCAACCTGAAGGGTCAATATAATACTATCGCTCCTCAGGAAAAAAAAAACTTCAGTAGTCTTCTAGATTCTACTACTTAACGTACCAGTAAGATCCCTATTTTCTGTAGCCCCAGGATGCTAGGACCTACCTTGGATTTGTTCCAATATTTGGGATTAGTGAATCCACAAGGAAATGTAGTAATATATTGTTCAGCATTCTTAACTAAGGTCTTCTCTCTGTAAGTAAAACATTCCCTGATTGTATCAGCAGAATGAAAATAGTGCAGCCAGTAACTGTCTACCTCAGCTGCTCCTTCTCACAAGAAGTTATTTTCATGGATAACATGAGGGTGTGACCTGCCAGATGCCTGCTACTCTTCGAGCTACTGATCCTACACTGGTTTATAGTAGAAACAGCCAAGCCTTAGGGGATTGAGTGGTGGGAGTGTTCAGAATGACTGCCTAAGGTTCACATTGAATAACTTCTAGAAATAGTAAGTCCTTAAGTAAATATGTATTTCACTATCGGTGCATTGAGGAACATGGTATAATTTACTGCTGGTTATTACCCTGGCCTTGTGATGAGGGCTTTATTGCTCAGGTCGACATCTTTCAGCTGTAATTGGGCTTTTCTCTGAATCTGCACATATGACACATTTACAGCACATCCTGGATAGTAACCTTTATAGCAGCAATCACATTAGCAAGAAAGGTGAGTGAGATCCAGGTGCTCTGCATTCATGAACAGTCTACAGTTTTCTCTGGGAATAAACAGTTGCTTATGGCTTACCCATATTTCTTCAAAAGGTTTGTTTTGCTTTCCATAGTTATAAGATAATATTTTCCCAATAGTCTTTCTAAGCCTTACCTTAGCAGCTGAAAGGCATCTACATACCTTGAATCTTAACTTGAATAATACATAAAACAATATACAAAAATGGACATAAATCTAAGTGTTTCTTTGTAAACTGACTTTTACTTAAAAGTTGATTCAACATCTAAACAGTCCATCTTGAGGCAGACAGTATCTTTAATAATTAGATTTTGGCAGAAGGCTAACAGACCACTGTTGGCAAAGATCTGAGATAATTGTACGTGGGAACGGCTAGCATTGATGTTCTTTATACAACGTGCCCATTTGAAAAGCAGGTTAAGCAGTAATCCAGAGGTCTGTACACACCTTTGCTAATCATTAATCTATTGAGTGGCTCTGAGGTTGATGCAATACTAACATCTCAGTACAAACGTTTTGCTTAAATATAGTAGTTCTTTTATGATTGCCAGGTTCTTCCTACGGCTTTACTTCACATGGTCTTGCTGCTCTATTCTTCTGTTTGAGTATCAAAGCAAATCCCGTGTTGGAATAGTAAAAGTTAATTAGTAGTCAAAGTTATCCCTCATAGGTATTTTATTTGAATTATTAAATACCCTATATTTCTTTTCACTGGAACCTGTGTACAGATACATTCTTTGGGTGGCAGATGCTTCTCCAACCTGCCACTTGAAACGCACCTGGCCCTGCAGAGTTTTGTATGGAATATTTCAGGTTCTGAAATTACTTAAATGAACAAGATTGGGTGTTCTCTCTTTGTCAAAAGCAAAAATCCTGGCATCATTTCAGTTGTGGTTTTTTTGTTTGGTTGAAGTAAATTGTATACGTTTGTATGCAAGACAAAAAGAAGGGTTAAAGTTTCAAGTGGGTCTGAAATCTCTTGTGCGGTTGGAAATATTCTTTTTGAAACTGAAAAACCCATAATGGAGAACAGTGATTTCAAGCAAGGCACTTTTGCATTTTGTCATATGAACTTTACAAAGGAGTGGATATTACTTCATTGTTGACTTGGATTAATTCCTGGATGGTGTGGCAGGGGAAGTATTTTAACCCATGAAATTAATATTAAAAAATAACATACATATATATATATATGTATATATATATATATATATATATATATATATATTTATTTTTACAGCTAAATGCTTTGACATTTTAAAGCATTTATGTTTGCTCATATTATTAGCCATGCCTAGTTTGTCTACTCTGTTTTGCTGTACTGTGTAGATGTATGCAAATGCCCATAGATGTTTATTACATGCATCCCTCAATATAAATGTTGTACTTTGCTTGAATACAAATTGCGTGAATTGATTAAACAAACCATTTCCCTTTGTTTTGTAGTCCTTGTCTGATGCGCTCATATCACTTCAGATGGTCTATCCGCGGAGGAATCTCTCAGCTGACCAGTGGAGAAATGCACAATTACTGAGTCTCATCAGTGCCCCAAGCACAATGCTAAACCCAGCACAATCAGATACAGTATGGCTGTTTACATATATATTTCACTATAGTCTGAAATAATTTTTGATTGTGTGTGTTTTACATTACTGATTCTTGTGCATCTTGGTCTCTTTGTCAAAAAATAAAGTAGTTCACAAAACATTAAGCTAGTCTTAGAGCATGGCACAATCAAGTAAAGCTCACATATTAGCTATCTTTCTTCAAGGCCATACTAGAGGATCTCCTTTCTACTTTTCTCCAATTAAAATAGAATTGTGATTTTGGATTGATTAAGGTCTCACCTAGACTGTTTCAAGTTGGTGGTCATGCTACTTTTTTCTTAAACTGTTTCATCCCTTCCTTTCTGCGTGCTGTCTTCTATTTCAAATTGTCTATATCTCCAAAACCATGATGGTTAACCAGCTGACATAATTACCTATTTTCCTATCACTTGCTTAACTCACTTGCATCATACTCTTCTATGGAGGCATCCACGCAAAAGAGACCAGTTTTTTCACTTTTGGTGATGCCAACCACACAACATTTCTCAATCTCAGTCCACTCCTACATTACGCTTATGACTGTCAACTGCCAAAATATCTCAGGCAAGTGGCTAGAGTGATTTGCATGCTGTACCCCAATCTTTCATGTGTGTGTTTTGATGCTCCTTACACATTAATCTACTTGTTTCCAGTGCTTGGGCCCCCATATACATATATATAGGCATAGGCATCTGCCACCTGTATGCGAATCGTACATAGTCTGTCATTTCCTTCTGTAGCTCCCATGCTAAAAAATGTATGAAAGACCAATCTCCAGGCACTGAACAGCTAGATCATACATCTAAAACAGTGGTAAGGTACATTCCTGCTTCATCTCCTGTAAGACCATGTCCTCCCTACTGCTCCCTTTTATGCTGCAACTCACATCCCACTTAGACAGGCACCAGGGCGTGACGTCAATACCACTACCAGGCGTAAGTTGTTCTCTACAAGAAAATGTCTCCTTGTTGCAGTTACCCCCTCCCCACCCCCCACACTTTTTGCCTGATATTGAGGCTGACTTGAGTGTGCTGGGACCCTGCTAACCAGGCCCCAGCACTAGTGCTCTTTAATTAAAGATCTACCATTGTTTCCACAATTGGCACACCCTGGCACACAGATAAGTCCCTTGTAAAAGGTACCAGTGGTACCAAAGGCCCCTTGACCAGGGTAGGTCCCTAAGGGCTGAAGCATGTGTTGTGACACCCTAAGGGACCCCTCACCTAACACATACACACTGCGATTGTAAATTGTGTGTGTTGGTGGGGAGAAAAAGGCAAAGTCGACATGGCATCCCCCTCACGGTGCCATGCACACAAAACACTGCCTTTGGCATAGGTAAGTCACCCCTCTAGCAGGCCTTAAAACCCTAAGGCAGGGTGCACTGTACTACAGGTGAGGGCATAGCTGCATGGGCAATATGCCCCTACAGTGTCTAAGTCCATTCTTAGACATTGTAAGTACAGTGTGGCCATATTAAGTATATGGTCTGGTAGTTTGTCAAAACGAACTCCATAATGCCATAATGGCTACACTGAATACTGGCAAGTTTTGTACCAAACTTTCCCAAATAATAAACCCACACTGATGCCAGTTTTGGATTTATTACCAAATGCACACATCTTAGAGATGCCACCTGTATTTTCCCCAATCTTTCAGAGCAACACTGACTGGTCTGTGCCAGCCTGCCACTTCCAGACGAGTTTCTGACCCCGTGGCGTGAGAGCCTTTGTGCTCTCTGGGGCCAGAAACAAAGCCTACACTGGGTGGAGGTGCTTCACACCTCCCCCCCTGCAGGAACTTTAACACCTAGCGGTGGCACTCAAAGGCTCAGGCATGGTGTTACAATGCCCCTAGGGATAATGAGAAAAACAAGGAGGAGTCACCCCCTCAGCCAGGTCCACCCCTAAGGTGATCAGAACTGAAGTGACCCCCTCCTTGAGAAATCCTCCATCTTGCTTTGGAGGAGTAGGACCAATAGGGATGTGTCCGCTCCCCAGAGGGAGTGGGCACAAGGAGGGTTAGCCATCCTCAGGAACAGTAGCCATTGGCTACTGCTCCTGACCCTAAAACACCCCTACCGGCTTGTCTCTTGCTTCAAAGACCCTGCAACCAAAAATTGACGCGTTCTACAGGACCAGTGACCCCCGAAAAGCCTTCAGGCGCCTGCCTGCAACACTGAGGACCAAGAACTCCTTTGGGCAGTGGTTGTGCCCAACCAGAAGAAGACATCCATCTTCAAAGGGACTCCCACCTCACTCCAGAAGCGTGAGTCCCCACTACTCTGCACCAGACGCCCCCGGCCCGTGTCCAGAGAAACTGACTATCCAGAGAGGACCCCCAGGTGACTCCTACGATGTGTCCACCCTGGGCTGACCTCTATGCACGCCCTCAACCATGCCTGCAAAGGGAATCCCGAGGGCCTCCCTGACCGCTACTGCCTGGGATGAAGATATCCGACGCCTGGAGAAGCAATGCACCCACAGCCCCCAGGCCTCTGAGAAACCGACCACAGGTGCAGCAACGACCAGCAGGTGGCCCTCACCCTTGCCCAGTCAGTGGCTTGCCTGAGGCCCCCCTGTGCCCTGCCTGCAGCGCCTAAGTGACCCTCCAGGTCTGCCCTCTGACAACGCGGGTACTTACCTGCAAGCAGACTGGAACCGGAGTACCCCCTCTCTCCATAGGCACCCACGTTATTTTGGCTCTTGTTTGACCTCTGCACCTGACCGGCCCTGTGTTGCTGGTGCTGGGTGTTTGGGGTTGCCTTGAACCCACAACGGTGGGCTACCTATGTCCTGGAGACTGAACTCGTAAGTGTGGTACTTACCTCAGAAACTGTACTGTACTTACCTCCCCCAGGAACTGTTGAAAATTGCACTGTCCACTTTTAAAATAGCTTTTTGCCATTTTAATGAAAACCGTGTACAATATTGATTTGATTCAAAGTCCTAACTATTACTATGCAAAGTACCTTTCATTTAATGTATTTGCCTGCTAAATGATTCTTGTGGTTCTAAAAATAAAGTAAGAAAGAAAATAATATTTTTCTATATAAAAACCTATTGGCCTGGAGTTAAGTCATTGAGTGTGTGTTTTCACTTATTGCTTGTGTGTGTACAACAAATGCTTAACCCTACCCTCTGTTGAGCCTAACTGCTCAACCACACTACCACAAATAGAGCATTAGTATTATCTATTATTGCCTCTGTCAATCCTCTTGGGGAACCCCTGGACTATGTGCACACTATATCTCATTTTGATATAATATACACAGAACCAGCTTCCTACATGCTACTTTTTTCTGCATCAGCCATGAGAACCCATATACTTAACATCAGAAAAAATAAAAAAATTCCCAACCTGTCCCCGCCTTCTCATCTAGAGCACGTCACTAATTAACAATTTAGTGATCAATATACTTGTCTACTGCAAGAGTTTGAGTTGCCTTGTATGAAATGTCTGCACACTAGAAAACAAAATTATCTTTGCTACAAAATTATTGTTCACTTTCTCCGAGCATACCCTGCCTTACTCTGTTGGCACTAAGCAAGCTGGCTGCCATGAAGCATGAGGCCCTATGTAAACCTCTTACACAAGTGTTATAAACCATATAGGGAACATTACCCTCCATTATTTACTCATCCTCTTTCATGTGATTGTGGTTTGCACTCACTGCTCAGCCAACCAAAGCATTCTTTTTTGCTCAACTCACTTTGCACCTCCTAGGTTTTTACCTTTAAATTACTATAATCTTTCCTATGAATGGTCTGCTTAGTCGGTTCAAAACCACCACACTCCCCTTAATAAGTTGAACCTGGCTCCCAAAGATCCACCCAAGTCTTGAAAACACTGTAGGCTGATGAGCTCAACCTGTCCTCCCTCTGTTTCTCACCAGTCATAGCTTGTGATCCCAATCCTGTGTAAATATCCACCTGACACCCATTCTTATGTGCCACTTTTGTAGATTATCAAGCACTTCTTGTAGAAGGACTCCCAATTCTCACGAAATACAGAGGCATAGATACTACAGAACATTATAAATCAAAAAGTAATTTACATATTTGTAAGGTGATGATGTGAGCTAATTGCACAACCAGTAATTAGTTTTGGCTTGTTACGAGAACAGTTGGTGACATTGAATATGTGATGCTGCATGTGTATGAGTATGTATACATTGGTACTTGTAGAGTGTGAACCTAGATTGAGTACAGGAGAGCACTGAACTGGGGGGGATGGCCCAAGGGAATGTAAAATTATTTGTCTAGATCAAGGGTAGAATGTCATGGTTTGTGTTCCTTGAAGAGGTGTATCTTCAGCTTTTTTCTGAAGGGTTGGTGCTGATCTGATGTTGATAGTGATGTTATTCTAGATCCAGTGAGCTTGACCAGAGAAAGCATAACTTCTGCTTTTTCTGTGTTCTTCTTGAGTGCTCTATAAGTGATGCAGCTTGTCTTGAAGATGATCTGGATGAAAGGGTGACCAAGAACATGTTTGTGGTTGTATATGTAGGGTAATGTGATTCAGTTACTTCAAGCAGGGTATTGTCTTTTTCAAGATGGGAGAGAATTAAGCTTTAAACTGTTATTCTGAAGTTATCTTCTGGGGAAAAACGGTTTCCCTTTCTTCAAGAGAGAGTTGGGGCCTTGCTGAGTTGGCCTTCCTTGCAATGTGTTGCTTGAAGGAGAGGTCTGTGTCAAGAGTGAATCTCAGAGGTTCTGCATGTTCTATCATCTGGGAGGGTTTAATTAAGCCTGGTACGTTACAGTTGCAGAGCCAGGCGTTAAACCGAGGTTGTTTACCGCTTGTGGCACACAAGAGGAATTCAGTCTTTGTCGGCTTTAGCTTCAGGAAATTAGTTGACATCCAAGATCTGATAAGTTTAAGAAGGAGTGAAGAATGGAGGTCAGTATTCCCTGTACAGTATACAACAGTTAGTTCTGAAGTTTACATTGATCCCCATGCTTAAAGGCCGCCAACTTGCTTGATACAATAGGGTGAAGTGTATGTATGCCATGTAGTGAGGATATTTTTATATAGAATTGGGTATCATTTGAAGATTCTTTGAGGGGTTCCATGTAGAGTTTAAAAAGGATGAGAAAATGGAGTCCTTTGGTACTCCAGTGGAGAGGAGGAGTGCACCTGTGATTAAGTGGAACCTATTTGTCAAGGGTACAGTGCCAGTAATTCACCTAATTTAGGTGTGGCCAGGATTGCTGCAGGGTAAAGGGAGAGGGGAGTTACTGGGATGGTACCCTTAACGCAGGAGTGACTACAGGGAATCTGCCTCCTGCACTTGCCTATGAAGCAGCAGCCTTAACATTTTAGGGCACTAATATGTTTCCAACATTGCAGAAAGTATGGTTGCACGTGTTTTTGTTTTGTTTGTCCATTTTCAATGCACCTAACAGATAAAGGATATTTAGTGACTTACAACTTATCCCATACAGGGTAAGGCCTGTCCTGATGAAAGCCCAGGATCCTTAGAGACTGATTATGCTAGGGCTGAAACGTTGTCAACAAAAAAAGAGTAGGGTGTAGGGAGAATAAGGTACCCTAAAGCACCCAAATAAAAAAAACTTTTTAACCATACATAGGGCACAAATAATAAAGGGATACATTGTGTTTGTAAGGTATTTATATATAACTGGACCCCCATCAGGTAATATCCTTACATGCTTCCTGGAGTATGGTCGAGCCATCCTGGTTTACAGGATGAGACCAGATGATGAAGCACACTACTAACAGATTGAGTGAGGGTCTTAAAATAAACAAGTAAAGACTCCTGCTAGAACTTTTCCACACCAGTGCTAAGTCTGGAGATAGCTAGGGCTGTAGAATACTTGTGTTAGTTAGGGAGAGTGTGTCATATACTCCAAGTGTGAAGCCTTCTCCTCCCCCTCACACAATCACACAAACCACCCCTCAACCTGTCACAGGGATGCCAAATTAAGGTCATTTTGATGTGAGATTGATAGAAACAAAACATTTTGCGTCATAACAGTTTGAATTATAGTGTGTGCACTTAAAATCATTGAGAAAAGCTTGCTCATACAGGAGAAATAATTTATAATTGTGCAAAAGTGAGCATTACAGTTAAACTACAAAGGTGGTTACCGGAAGGAGATGTGACAAGGGTGAGACCTTTACCCCAATGTATATATTTTTGAAAGTCGAGTTACTGTGTTTGATTCCCATATTGCTGTCTTTGGCTGTTATAAACAACTTATAAAGTAGTTCAGGAAGTATTATTGTTTTATGTCACACTGCACACTCTTTAGTAAAGGTTTTTCTTCCCTCTCATTTGAATCAGATGCCATGTGAATATTTGTCGTTGGATGCGATGGAAAAATGGATAATATGTAAGTAACACCCATTTCAGAACTGTATCCTTGTTTAAATATCTTATTATTTTGTAAAGTCGGGCTTATGTTTTACAATATATGTTTTATCTGGCCATGCCCACCTGCTTTTCCTGAGCCCTAAACATTTCCTGGATTTCAATGAAGACAACCAGTTTGGCTAGCTTGAAAAGTATGAGTGGTGCATTAAAGTGTGTATGCACTAAAGTATAAGCCAGTGAATGTAGAGATGGATGTAAAAGATTATTATTATTTTTTTGTTGATAATCAGTAGCCGCCACTAAGAGGACACTGCTTTACTGGATCACCCATGAGGCTCTTACTATTGCTCTGTGTTTATCAGGTATTAGTGTTAGAATTTACCTTTTAGATTGATGTTTGTTTAGTGTCTCTTCATATGAGAAACTCTAAATGTTGCGCAGTCCTGCTAAAAACACTCTAAATCAAAATACATTTTTAACATTAAATTGTAAGTATAAAAAATATTAATTTCCATCACTACTTAAACATATTGGCGTAGTTGGCAGAAGGGCAATAGATATACACTCTTTGTATTATGCAAACATTTACAAGCCTGTAATTCAAATGTTGGGGCATATTTTCTGTGTTGACGTACTACAGAGAGAAAAGCAGTAGAAGGTCTAGCTTGATGTATTATGAACTCTCTACTGCCGAGTTGCCTGCCGTCCACCTGTAATGAAGCAGCATGATAAGGATGGGCTTGTGTTGGGTGCATTTTCCAGTAAAAAAAAAAAAGTCAAGCCAGTGTGGTGTGCTACCAGCCCTTATGTTTTTCTTGTTTTGACCTCTGTCTTCTCCCAAGGCCTCTTCATTCTAGTGGGCTGTGACTGGAGTGGGTACTGTTTATGTTGCTTTATGCTAGTTTTTCTAGTGCGTTAGTATGGTGCTCTTTGTTTCTTGTGGGGACTAAGTGCTCTTCGGCACATGCAAATTATAGTCATCCTGTTGATGGCAAACCAGCTGTTCCCGTTAAGGTCACTTAGCTGCACTTTGAGCACTGTGTGTGCAAACAGCCAATGGAGCTGGGGTGGTTGCACTGGAACCGGAGTCCACCACAGCGAGCAGCAGCTAGAAACACCTACAGAGCTGTTTGTGTGAGGCTGGAGAGAGAGTCCCAGAACAAAGGGTAGGCATCAATGGAAGAGGGTGAGACTATTCAGTGGGGTTAACTGGTGCTTGGTGTAAACACAACCGGTTGTAGGGGTTGGTGAGTTGGGGGAGGGGCTGCAAGGGCGACTGTGCAGAGGTTATCAAAAGTCGGTTAACAACCAGCCTTGGTTATTAATCTGCATACTATCTTTGAACAGCCGCATTAGAGAAAGCATAACGTCATGGCTCACTAGAGAAGGAAGAGAACTTCTCTTAGGAATGATTGATGCAACATTGTTCCTAAAATAAGACTTGTTCATTGTTAAATAAGTACACAGTATGTCTTTAATCATGGTCTCATCGAAAACGCAAGCAAACTGTTAAATCCTTAATGGAAAAAGCAAAACACCCTAAATACAGACAACACTACACCCAAAGCATTTTCATACCCCTCCCAAATTAGCATCAAACGTCTTCACTGATTGGTTAATTTGTATGCGTGATATTTTGGGTGACTGCAAGAATAATTCAATGGGTTGATGAATATATGCATGAGTGTAAGGATGATCAATTAAGTGTATAAATTAAAGGAGGGATGAGTGACTGTCTCAGTTGAGGCACTGTCAGTTGTAAGCCAAACCTACTGGTGTTGACAGTGCTGTTTTATTTATGATTAATCATCCATTCACTGAATCACAGGTTGTCTTGGTGCATTTAAAGAGGTCTCTGACTTTATTGTTGAAGAAATGAAAGCAGACTTTAATGGTGTTTAAAATCCATCTGTTGCAAGCGTGGACAATATTAACAATTAAAGAACCTGTTAAAGCAGCACTGCACTTCTGTGTGCAAAAGGCAATAAAGAGATAACAGTAGATCAAATCATCAAATAGTCATTTTATCTGCTGATAGCTATATCCTTGATCATACTTTTTCGCGCTTGCTTATGTTTAAGTACAATATTTTGCTGTGTATTTTATCGGAAAAAAAAGTTTGTATTCTTTCTCCTGTTTAAGTTGGATTTATCCTGTGCCATGGAATTTTGAATACGGATGCTACCTCTTTGAACCTTTGGAAACTTGCACTTCAGAGCAGTTCATGCCTGTCTCTGTTCAGAGATGAAGTATTCCACATACACAAAGCAGTAGAAGATCTATTTGTAAACATACGAGGGTACAGTATTAAAGCTTAATATGCAATGCACTTAATAATGTAAGAAATGTCTCACAGTACTACCTTGTTCTATTTATGTTGTATGATAATTGAATACTATATTATTTCTTTGTTTCTTTATTTTAATTTTCAATTCTTTGTTGTTAGCAGGTTTCAAGTATTCTGTATATATGTAATGATATATATATTGGAGAAACCAGTAAGGCGCTTTGATTGTGGATGAAAATTAGCAGCTTAATTTATTTAAAAAAATCCAATTATAAAAATGCAGTTGAAAGGTTATTTGTGATCCAGAACACTGAAATCTTCCCAGATAAGGTTGTTTTGACCATGCTTTTTTCCAGTACACTTGCCTCTTTTGTACACCGTGTACTAATTGCAGCAGTGTTCTGCTCAGATTGTAGCCTGTGACTACACTCTGTGCAGAGTGCTCATTACACCATAGCATCACTCTGCATTGCTACGTTACTCTCCCAGTTCTTACTCCCTCAGTCACCACTCCGCACTGCTGACTTCAGCAACACAGGGCATAGTGCCTGGCCTTTGGTTAAACCCTGTACTAGTACAATTGCCTACACTACCTGCCAATATTGGCTTGTAGTCATACGCAGGACCCCCTCATGCCAGTATCTGTTAGGTGTGGCCCACAGTCTTGACCAGCTGTACTACCTTAGCATTTGCTAAACATGGCCAAAGTGTCTGGTGGGCATTGGCCATAGAGGGTGTTATTTGGCAGCACTCTCTTCCCAGGTCTCTCTTCCAATTTCTAATGAGCATTTAGCGCTTGTGTGTCTGTATCAAGTAGCTGCTGGGCCCAGCCCTCACTTTTTCTGGCAATTAAGTATGGCTAAAGGCTTCCTTTGTGCCCTATACTTACATTTCCTGTTTCTATGTCTGCTGTCCATTTTCCGGTACTTCGGTGAGTGTTTGATTTGGCACCGAAGTGTAAAGTATCTGTTGTCTTACTTCGGAATTTCTTGGAAGTGCTCCCGTCAGATTGCCAACCACTCAACTTGGCCCTACATACCCTGGGCAAAAATGCTTTTAAAACAAGATTTGACAATTGGCAGAGCTACCTGGTGACCCAAGTATTGGTTGAGAGAGCAAAATCACCAATACATTGTGAATTAGGGTTGAAAATAATCTAAACATCTGTCAGTGAAAGCATGTCGTATGACAAATAGGTTGCCCCCATAGTATTGTCTATACTGGCAGACTTACGTCTGTGAGAAGTGAACTAGTAGATCATTGCCAACCAGTTGTAAGAATAGAGTGTTCCACAGATAACTGTGTTTTCAATGAATGAGGCACTTGAACATCAGTATTTTATTTTTAGATGTTACCAAAGGAGTCTATCAGGAATGTTTTTTTTTTTTTTTTTCTTTTTTTACTATTTATAACATTTCAGTATTTTTTATTGTTCAAATTTCTCTATTGATTTTTCAAGTTTTATTAGAACAGAGAGTGACGAGCACTTACCCCAGGAGCTCCCCCTCCCCCTGGTGCACAACTAATCTGTACAGTTGTATTTGAGCCACCAGGCTTTCTTAGTGTTTTCCCACCTAGATCCCTTAGGTTTCGTCCCCTTCTGATAGCCGTAGAAGTCGCAGGTATTTTGGGCAAATCAGCTCCCTGAACTCTCCAGAGAGAAATGAGAGAAAGGGGTGAGTGTAATTTTTTCCATCCCCAGAATCCGCCATAGCCGATGCAGCCAACCTAGCTGTGTGGGGATTTATGCAGTTCCCCAGTGGGTCAGTATGTTTTGTAGGGCTGCTCCTCAAGCTAGACCAATCTGGCGGCTTCGCTGTGACTTAAGCAGGAACGTCAGAGGGTTTCTCCCAGTATGACGTAGGCCGGGAATCTTGTGAGTTGAGTGTCAAAGTGCTGGTTGGTATCATTTAGGATGTCTTCCCAGTAGGTCCCCAATCTCGGGCACTCCCATAGCAAGTGGGTCAGCACGGCTGATGCCTTCCATCCCCTCCAGCACAAGGACATCCGCGGCTGGTCCTTCTCATGAAGGCAAACTGGGGTGAGGTACCAGCAGGTAGCAATCTTCACTGTCATCTCCATGCAGTTTGTACTGTATGCTGTGTCATATGCCCTGTAGTAAATCCCCTCCCATTCCCGAGGTGCCAGCGATCTATCCAGTTCTGCCTCTCATCGGGCCTGGCCTGGAGCCCTAGCTGTTGGAGTCGCTTGCTGAAGTAAGTCATATAGGTCTGAGATTATGTGCTGGTCTGTTGTTTTTGTCAGCAGCCATTGTGTGAGGGGACTACTCGCTGTGTCCAATTCGCAGGCTGCATTGCCCAGTGGCAGACCTGTAAATAGTACATTCTCTCCGTCTCTGACAGCAAATTTGTGGTCTTTAGGGTTTCGAAGGGCACAAGCCCCTCTTCATCAAACAAATGTCCAATTGAGCAGCATGTTGGAGATGCCCAGGTGTGGAAGGCTCCCCGGTCTAAACCCAGCGTGCAGTCTGGGTTCCCCACAATGGGTGACAGGGGGGAGGGGGAGGAGGTCAAGCCTCAGGTGTATGCTGTTTGGTCCCAAGCCTTCAGGGTTGCTCTGACGGGGAAGGAATATAATCCCCATGGTCTGCGAAGTCTGGGCAGAAAGGTTATCCCCCAAAGAGGGGTGCCGGCGATCGCCTGTTCCATAAACAGCCATCGCCTGTCCTACTCCGGCTGGGAACACTCCACCAAGTAGCGGAGTTGATTGCCTCTATAGTATTGCTGTAGGTCTGGGATTCCCAGGCCTGCCCTAAGTGGGAGCTGACGGGCCAGTGTGCGGGTCACTCTAGGCTTCTTGCCTGCCCAAATTAATCAGTTGATTGCCCTCTGCAGCGTCAGCAGGGTGCCCGGTGGAGGGTCGGCCGGCAGTGCATGGAAGAGGAATAGGGCCTTGGGGAGGATTGTCATTTTTTTATTGAGGCTATTCTCTCAAGCCAGGATATGGGGTATTGTCGCCATTGTTTCAAGTCTTTTTTGACCCCCTCCAGAAGGAGCTGATAATTCCTCTTTGAGGTCTCTGGGACTGTTCTGGCTATTTGGATGCCTAAGTAGGGAACAGAATGTGTCTGCCTCTGGAAGAGATACTGCTGGGCCATCGTGTACACCACCCCTCACCCCCTCGAAGTGTGAGACTGTGTACCTCGGACTTTGAAACGTTCATCTGGAATCCGGACACCTCTCCAAAGGCCTCCATCTCCTTCAAAAAGGCCAGGAGGGCCCTTATCAGGTCATCCAACGTTACCAACACATTGTCCACGTATAGTGCGATGGTGTATTCTTTCATGTCCTGAATACTGCCTCGGTTATCTTCGGGCTGTCCCTCGCCCTTTGGGCAAAGGCTCCATGTATAGGGCGAACAGGAGCAGGGAAAGCCGACATCCCTTACTGGTTCCGCAGCCAGTCAGGAATTTGGCAGAGGTCTCCCCATTGCCTCAGACCGAAGTCTTCAGGTGGCTATACAATCTCTCTATTCAGGCTCGGAATGGGGGGACCCATACCGAAGTGCTCTAGCATGGCCTGCAGGTATTGCCAGTGGACGTGGTTGAACGCTTTCTCTGCGTCTTTACTTAGTAGCATTAGTTCCCTCCTTGAGCGCTGGGTTTTATCTAAAATATGCATGAGCTATTTGGTATTGTCCCCACGCTGCCAGTTTGGGATAAAACCCGCCTGATCAGGATGCACCAAACCGGGCATGAGCGTGATCAGGAGGCTAGGATGCCCATTAGAAGTTTGAAGTCTGTTAAATTGAAAGATTGGTCTGTAGGACCTGCATTGTGTGGGGTCTGTCCCCGATTTAGGGATCACCACAATAACTGCTTCCAACATGGATGGCAGGATCTCACTGGGGCCCATGATTGCATTAAAGAGGCGTGTCAGTATAGGGCTAGGCTCTTGCAGAATGTTTTATAGAACAGGCCTGGGAACCTGTCCATCCCCGGTGACTTTGAGGCCTCCAAACGGGCAGTTGCTGAGATTACGTCCTCTATCTTGATTGGGGCTTCCAGCTGAGCCGCCTCTTCAGCCGTCAGTTTATCTGTGTGTGCTCAGGGTGAGATACTGGTGGGGAGCATCTCCACTCGTCCTCAGGGGGGAGTAAAGGGTCCGGTAGAAGTCACGAAATCTCGAGACTATCTGCATTTCATTTGTTACCTCCACCATATCCGGGCTTGGGTCGCAGCAACCGCGATTGTCTGCCTATTGGCCCTAAGCCTGTTGGCCAGGAGGCATCCGCACTTACAGCCCTGCATGTAAAAGGAGTGTCGAGGGCGCAGGGCTGCATACTCCGCTCTGTCCGTATCGAGGCTCGCTGTCTGCATTCTGGCTGTGCTGAGTTTTCTCCATATTTGGGGAGCCCTGGTCCTTTCGTGAATTGTCTCTAATTCAGTCACCTGTTGTTGCAGTTGGGTCCACTTCTCCCGTCTGAGTTTATTATCTGCTACTGATATCACAATGAATTCCCCTCGGATAACTGCCTTCATTGTCTCCCAGAGTAGTGTGATGGATGTGCCTGCAGTGCCATTGATCTCAAGGAAGTGGGAAATGGCCTTCGTTATCTGTGCGACCACCTCTTTCCTCAGCAGAAGGGTGGTTCTTAACTGCCAAGGGCAGTGTCTTCTGGATTGGGATGTGCAAGACCAGTGATAGTGCACACTGCTCAATGTCTATCTTCCTCAGTGTCTGTTCTATTTCTTTGGAGCTCAGGGAGAAGTCATTGCGGGCAAATGTCTTGTGTGCATGCGAGTAAAGTAAAATGTATAGTCCCTGGTTATAGCATGTTTGCCCCTCCTAAGATCTCCCAGTCCTATTCCCCTCAATCTCTGCACTTCCTCTATAGACAGCGCACCTGTCCCTCCATATTTAGAGAATGATTTGTCACAGTCATTGTTGAGGACAATATTGAAGTCCCCTCCCACCAGTACCTGTCTGTCCTGTGTCCCCGCAGCACCCAGTGTATGAACCCATCCTGTCCCTTGTTTGACGCGTATATGGATGCAACAGTAATTTGAAAGTCTCCTATATGTATCCGAAAGGCCAGTAGGTGATCTCTTATTTCAGCTATCTTGTCTCCCATCTCGCCCACGGAAGGACCGTGAAACAAGTGCCACCCCCACCACTTGAGGAAAAGTATTGTTTTGGGAAAGACCATGAGCGGAGTCTGTGGTGGTCCGCGGGCACTAAATGAGTTTCTTGTAAGAGGCATATGTCAGTCTGTGTGTGTGTTCCAAATAGGAAAGGACTGCTGTATGCTTGGTTGTGTTGTTTAACCCTTTAACGTTGAGGGTGACTACTATAAGGGTTATTGTTGTGATTCAGGTAAGCTATTGATGGCCTGTGGGTGCTTCTAGTGAACCCGCTGTCCTCCTCGCCCTCCATGGGAGTGGTGGTCTGTCTTTCATGCCTGTCCTCTGTTTGTGTGCGTCGGTACTGAAAAATTGAGCACCCTACCCCACATTAAACAAATAGAACTCTATGTACATGTCCTGTTGGCTCACCTGTGGGAGCCCGAGATCTTGCATAGTCCAGGAAAGAAGGTTAAGTGTCAGGAGCATCCCACCCTGGGGATTTCCGGTCTCTCTCAGATGCTCCCCACCCACTTCCCCATGCCCTCCATGCCATCGTAATGCTTTCCATTCCCTGTCCCCTCACCCCTTCAGGATTTTTCATATCCCCGCTAGGGATTCCAGTACCCCCATTCTTTCTAATGCTATAGTCTCTAAGTCTGGTTTGATATTCCCAGTTGGTGCTGTCTGCCAGCGTGCTCGGCTCCGTCGATCTGGTCGTTGTGAGTGTGGGAGTTCCTCTGAGGGTTCCTCCAGCTGTAGCAACTTATACACCTCTCTCGGTGAACGCAGCTGGTGCATCTTGCCCTCCCATTGGAAAATTAGTCTGAAGGGATGACCCCAGGAGTAGGTGACTCCCTTGTCCCTTAGGTGGGAGGTGATCATGCGGAAGTCTCTCCTCTTTTGTAGGTTTATCGCTTAAAGGTCCTGGTATAGGAGCAGGGTGTGCCCCCAGAACTTCAGAGGGTGTTCTTGTGCTAGCCGTAGAATACTCTCTTTGAGGGGAAATTCATGTAGACTTGCCAAAATGTCTGCTCGGGGCACATGAGACTGTCTCGGCGGTCCTACTCTGTCCATTCTGATCTCCTTGTCTGCCCCCCCCCACACACAATTTTCCAAGTCCTCCTCATGGGTCTGGAGCTCAGTCTGTTGCTCCTTCAAGCGGATCACTCCCTGTTAGAGCTACTTGATCTCTTTATCCCTGCTAGTTTTCCAGGGTGGCCACCCTCTCACCGACCTTCTCTAGCTCACCCCTTACCTCCCTCAGGTCCTTCAATAAGTCCCTTTTAACTGCTTGTAAGTCCGCTTTCAGTGATGTGAACATGCTCTCAAGAAATTCCCGCATTATGGCATAATGGGGCCCCTCTCCTTTCTCCTCCCGTCCCTCGCTCCCCTGTCTCATTCTGACAGCGGTGTCCCCTTCAGCTTTGCTCAGTGCAGGCCTGGTTAACATATCTTTCACTGATCTGTCTTTTTTGGAGCACGCTATAGCCATTGCCCATGGTGGGCTCTGTCCTAGGCCCCTCCATTTGATGGCCAGGGGATCTCCGTGAGGACTACCCCACCAGGTCCCACCTTCGCTGGATGGGTCTGAAAGTGGGCCCGCTGTGCTGGTGTCCTCCTGGGCACCTCTCCCTTCGCTCCGGACTCCTTGGTTTCTCCCCTGCATCTCGGCTGGCCGCGCTCTACTGATCCGCGGTCACTGCTGGCCCAGGGACCCGCTAGACCTTCCGCTTGCTGGGCTCCTGCTCTGCTTCTGTCGCCCTCTCATCTGCTCCTTCCTTTGGCAGGGCAGGGGCGCTCCATTAGTCTTGGGGAGCAGGGGGCATTTTTTTTTTATTTGCCCCTGGGGGGGGGACGGGTGGTAGGGGACTCTCGCTGGGCCATCGGAGAGGCCTGGGAATCCACCCTACACGTCCGCCATCTTAGCTCCTCCTCTTATTTCAGCATTTATTTATTTACATGCAAATGATACTGGTGGTTCGAAATACTTTTCACAACACGCAAGAGTCCCTCATATCACTGAATCTCATCTTTCCTATGTGGTTGAGGTAGATGGTTTTTCCATACACACATCTTCAGTCAAAAGACCAGTTACTGAGCAGCCAAAATGGCCTTGCCTTCTCTCCCCAACAAAACACGCAGAATTTGGCCCCATTGGTTCTAGGGTTATAGAATTCAGTCATTCTAGGTTACCTGGTGAATGCAGAGACATTCAAGGAGAGGCATGAAATTATACAGAAAGGTCATGCAATGTTAGCAAACGGAAAAGGTTTACAATATAGTGTGTAAAAAGACATAACTTACAATCAGTGTGTGGGTGAGCACAGAGCCGAGTTAGGGTGTGTACAGCTGCATAAGTGGTAGCTGAAATGATTCAGGCAATACTTCCCTCTTTAGGAAAGCAGGGGTGTGGATGTTTCTAGGGAAATAAGCATACGTTCATTTCAAGCACAAAGGTAGCTAGTTTACAGGAGCTGAATCCAGCCTTCACTGGGCAGGCGAGATTTCCTTTTGAATTGATTTGTAAATGTAACTTTAAGCATCTATTATGGAGCATCTTGTTCTATCTGGTGATCACTCTAGCATGTAAACTACATGAAATGTACTGTACTGTTGATGTTAAGTTTTATAAAATTTAGTTTATTAGAATTCAAAGACATTTGAAATTGTTTCCAAATGTAATTTTTTTTATTGTCAGATTTCTGTAGCACGCATGTCACTACCACAAGGAATGTCCTGCATTGTCAAGATTTCATTTAACCTTAGTATACAGTTAGTAATATTCCTTAAGGGATGCCTTCGATGCCAAAAAATAAAAGGTCATGGTGTAATACTTGCAAACATCTCAGCACTGGCAGTCACTCACACTACATTGCAGTCCTTTTATTCTCACTGTGCCACTCAATATGGGGAGCACCCATTTGCAAGCATGTGCACAAAGAAGTTAAAATGACTGGGCGGCTATTTGAGTTAGGATGTGAAGTACAATATTATTATCAAAGTAAGCTTTAAAAAGGTGAACTGAAGAATTCATTTTAACAAGTGGACGCATAGCTTAGAAGTATTTGCATGGCATGCCTAAAATACACCAAACCAGAGGTAATGTCTCAAGGTCTCTTTCATAGTTCAGTTTCCAGGAGATTTGTAGAGAAGCAAATTGAAGTTCGGCATGTATGTTTAGGTGACCATACTATCTTGGTTCAGAAAATTGGGCAGGATGCGCACTCAGGGTACGCTGTGCTTCAAAACTTATTGGGGATTGTTTCAAGCTCTGATCACCAAATTATAATGTTTAATCCATGCAAGGCATTTGGCTGTCTGTGGTACATACAAAGAAGGATAAAGTTACTTACAGTACTTTCACATTTTATCTGTTTTTGATTCCCAAGAGATGTATTGGGTTTTTCTGAAAGTTAGTCTCTGTAGTAATTTTAATGCAATCATAATGAGAATTTCATTATTGTTCTATTCACAGTTACAACAAACGTATTAATGACATCAGGGAATGCAAGGAAAACGCAATATCTCATGCGTAAGTATTTATATTATGTAAAGCGCAGAAGTGTGCATGGGAGATAAGAGGACGTTGTCACTGTTGTGGTTTTTTTGTGTGTTTTTTTTTTTACTATTTAGTGTAACTTGTCTGCAGTTATTGGGTAAAATCATGCCACAACTCTCAACGAATAGTATGCATCATCTGTAATTTTATTTTAACCAATGCAGACTAATCGTTTTTGCATGGGAAATTCCCTTTGATTCATAACTCAGAACATTGCTGGTTTCAGAAATAAATTTGTAGATCCTTGCTATCGAACATTTGCAAGCATCTGAAGACAAACTGCTAAAATCTGAAAATATAGGCACTGAATTACTTCTAAAAAGGAGGTTTTTTTTTAGTGTTGTGGCTGGTAAATTTAGAAAGGGATGCTGGAGGAGTATTGGAGGTTGTGTATACGACTTAGTAAATGCTCTCAGACTCTCAATTTGTTCCAGAAAGTCATGCTTTGAGATCGGTGCTGGTTGGCTTATCAGCCTTTGTTCCTCAGGCTGTTATTACAACTATTCTGTGTGACTTCTTCACAATAGCCTACACTTTGCCGGTTCTGAAATCTTACCTAGCTAGTGCTTGTTAGAGCAGGGATGTGAAACTACCCCTGCCTTTGGTTTAATGCTGAATGTGAGGTGCAAATGTATGGAGAAAGGCTGGGGTACACTTTACTTTTTCTGACTTCAGTCAAGCCAGAATTGTTTGCAGAAACCAAATTGTGACGATTAAATGGGAATCTCATAATTAGACATGACCAGAGACTTACATAAAGGTTTTGGGGAAAAAACATGATGACGGGGAGTGAGCACACTGTAACACTTGGTCCATTATAGTTAAAGATGAGCATTTGAGTTTTAGCTTAGATAAGAAGAAAAATAGTGTTTGTAAGTGATTGATAATTAAAGGTAACCTAGAAAGTATGTTCACATAATCTTTATATAAATCTATTTTAAATTCACTTGTTGGCCATTAGCTTTCCTTTTAGTGGTTTTGTTTGATAACCACTTTCTTAATTAAAAATGTTGGCATTGATCATAGTAGGCATGCCTAAAATAACTCACTATGGCAGCAACCTGGGCCAGACGTACACTTGGATGTTACCTGCAGATGTTTTCTGTCATCTAGATTGGTTGCAAGCAGAGTACTAGAGCAGTAGACTAGGATTAGGGATGGCTATAGACTGAAGACTTGAGCCATCAATTATTCAAATTTCAAAGGACTACAATGAAAGAGAGTGACTCCTGAAAATACTAAAGTTCTAGGCATTATTATGCAGTTCTGGCCTTTTTTGTTTGTTTGTTTTTTTACAGAGGAGAACCCATTGCCTTGAGTGTTTCAGGGGATTTCCACAGTTCATTACCACAGATTGTGCAATTGGTTCACCAAGGGACCATGCCAACATGAAGTGCAAGCCGTATTTCTAGCTTAAAGCCCTCAGAATACAAAATGAAAAGTGTTGGGTAGTCACCAGGATCGCATCAGGCCAGTGGTTGACTATTGAGATATTTGTAGGCAGCATGAGCAGATAGCTCAGGTTCCGAAGGGAATGTTCTTAGACAATGAGAAGGTCAAGTTCTTCAAAACTGTAATTAATGATGAGGAAGATGTGAAAGATTTCAAGGGTAGCCACTGAAAATGTGAAAGACTATTCTGTCAGTCCTATCGGACATTAAATGAAATAAAGACAACAAAAGTCTATCTTCTGTAAAGCCAAGGTCCTTTGAAGCTGTTTTTCGAATCGGTGAACTGAACTGATTGCAATGCTTTATCTAAGCTGTTAGCCTTTAGGCACACAGGAAAAATTGATGCCATTAACCCTGGAAATCCATATTGTCTCAATTTGAAAAACATTGCAAAAAGGACCAGCAAAAGGTCCACAATATTTCAGCTTCAAAACCTATGCCACAAGCCAAACACAAACTAGCTTTTGTGTAAGCATTGATGTTAACACCTTCAATGCATTCAGATAAGTGCTACAGCAGAGATTTATGGAAAAGGCCTATTTTCACACCAGCTCAGAGTAATAGAGGCCCATAAACTAATATGAAAGGAGATTTTAGAAAGATTGTGTAAAGTGCAGAGATGTCCCCGTGAGAGACAAGGGCCTACTAATTTCGTAAGGCTTTACCCTCTGAGGGTGGCAGCACGTGACATCAAGAATGGTGAAGTATTACGGGTCAAGTTGAAGAACAACTGGGCACATTTGTAGCTAGAAACTATGATCACCTGCGAATACAGCTAAATATACTTAAATAAGTAAATAAGACTTTGTGACACCCATGTTAGGTCCCAAATATGTCTGCCCGTAGGATCCCAGATCCATGCAAGGTGATTTAGAGGCCGAATCTGCATATTTGCTAAAGAAACAGAACTTGTTGAACTTGCCTCCTAACACAGGAACTCTACAGGATAAAGAAAATCAACAGTCAGTTGTAGTAGGCTATAAAGCTGAAACAGTTAATGTCTTTTTTTTTTTTAACACATTTTTATTGAGTTTTCAATTAAACAGATAAAACAAACTTGTACCTGTTACTTCTCTGTTAAGTTATGCCATGCCGGTGTAGTGGGTCACTTCCCAGTTTGCTTGTGTCTTCTAAAGCATCATCTCTTAAACTTTGCTACAGTATAGTGTATAAGTGCTCAAGTTTACAGCTCTGTTGGCTGGGGGGTGGGAAGGAATAAGGCTTGGGAACAAGAGAGCATCAGACAGCGGTGTCTACACATCTTGTATTCATATAGTCCTACAGTTAGACATATTACTGTTCCTCTGAGGGTACGGTTGGTTCCTTTTGGTTATTGACTAATGCGGCTTTTGCATAACCTGTATCCCTCATTTCACGTCTCGATGCCACGGTGTCCCCTCTGTGCCTGCCCATTTTTGGAGCACCCTCAACCATCCCTTGCTCATAGGGCCAGTGAAGCTTTTCCAGTTCTTAGTTATCGGTCTGTGTGCTAAAATCAGTGCAGGTCTTATGAACCTACTTGTCACCTGTTTCGCCTTGGTTCTGCCATACATTCCGAACAGAAATGTCTCAACCTCATGGGACCATATTTTGTGCCAGTCTGTGATTGTCCTTATCTTTACTCCTACTTCACCCAATACAGCTCTAAGTGTGGGCAGGTCTGTACCATGTAATAAAATGCTACATCTGGGTGGGCACATCTGGGGCATTATGCTAGTGCACCCAGCTAGATTTTGTTAATTCTGTTTGCTGTTAAATATGCCAGTGTTTTATTTATAGTTGTATCTACCAGAATCTAGCATTCCTGGATGTTCTGTAACAGCGAACACCCTAGCCCACTCTTCTTCCGTGATGCCCCTTTGTATGTTGGTTGCCCATGTCTCCTGCAAATCATTGATGTTGTGTTTGGATTGATGAATTAGGGTGTGGTACTGCTTTAATATTTCAAATAGTGCTGCATATAGTCTTCAGTCCCTTATGTTCTGTTAGTTCCACTGTTCCCTTTCTTCATAACGTGTTGCTGTCCATGTGATAGCCGCATGCTAGTTCTCTTTTCCAGCAGTGGTGGAAAACCTGTTGTAGTCTATCTTCTTCCCTCTCCTATCCCCCAACACCCCCTACACACATAAACACCCTGGGTGCTTTAGCAGTGTTGCTAGTGTCTCTGTAAGGTCTGTGTCTCCAAGTTGATCCCTGCCCGGCGCAGTAGACTTATTCATCCCCCTAGTACTCCTCTGCAGCTTCCCTGCTGGATAGATAATACAGCTCAAAGTGAGGGGCAGCTAGACCCCCCTCATCCAACAGTAGCTGTAATTTTGTCAGACGAAGCTCTCTTTGCCCCCTTCCCCTTTTTAGATGCACCAATATGAAGTCCATCTCTATAAACCACATTTTCCATATCTGGACTGTGATTGTATTGAAATAATACAATAGTTTTGGCAAAGGATACAATTTTTTCTAGGGCCACTCTCCCTGCAACAGAAAGCTGCATTGTCCTTGTGGCCTCGAGAACACTATGAAAACTGTTATATCTTTCTTTGGGAAGCACATCACGTTACCAACTGGTGTCATGGTTTGTGGAAACAGATTTCCAGTACGTGAGAGGAAATTTATGGCTGGTGAGACAATTTTAATAGTCTTCTGAAAATCATACTTTTTTTTCATTTCGTCTGAAGGCTAGATGGTCATCTTTTAGTGTATACTGACGGAAGGGATGATGTTCCAGGCTTCAGCAAACAAGACAGAAGCGGAGTGTCCACACCATTTAGTCTTTTTACATCTGGGAACCACCACCATTTACTGGATGATATTATGTAAATCTTTAAGACTAAATTGTGGGTGAAGGATCCTCAGTAGGCCACATATATTATATTTCAAAAGTAATGCATTTAAACATGGGAAGTGATGCCACATCCCACAAGACAAAAGTCAAGCTTTTCACCAGTAACAACAAGCAAGAAGTAAACCTGGCTCAACATAAAAACCACCTCAAAGTCAGGCTCAGCAACCCAGTGCAGTGTCGCTCGGATTTAGCTTGAGTACCTACCACACCATTAAGGATCATAGCGCTACGAAAATCAGTTGTTCCTCTCCAAGAAAGCAAAATCTTTTCTTTCAGAAAGTGACTTCACAACTGCTGTTCAAGCCCAAATACCCTGACTTCAGAATTATAGCAATGCCCTGCTCCATGGCCTTTCATGCCCCACACTGGCCACTCTCAAAATCTGCAGCACTCTTCATCAAGAGCCTTGAGGAATATAACCACATCAGCCTCAAACTGATGGAACTCCACTGGTTTACTTTGCTTGCCCACTTCAAAATCAGCTATGTTATCTACAAAGCCATTGAAACCAGTTTCACCACATATCTGGCTGACATGTTTACTAGGTCTGGTGACTCTCAGTACACCAGCTGTCAGGGTACCATCATTTTGGTGTCCGTGAAGTGCAGTGATGAAGTGCCTCTGGACATCTCCATGTAGGCACCTTCAACGTCTTCCCTGTCTTCATCAGGAATGTCCAAATCATGCTCTATTTTTGGAAAGAGTACATAATAGCACCATTGATGATGGAGTATGAAACAGGAATAGAGGCACATACCTTAGTTTTTGACAAAGTAATTCCACTCATCTCTATTGCTGGAACATAGTTCCCTGAGCATTATACCTCCTCAACCACCTGTTAAACTTCTAGTGATCAAGGCAGAGAAGGAATTTGATGAAGAGGATGATTTTGGTCCCATTTAAAGCGCAGGTCATTTGAAGGTCCATTGCCACCATCATAAGGAAGAAGTTGGTTACTCTACAGTAGAACCTTGCCACACAGCTGCAGCATTTTAATCCTTCCTTTCCACAGTGTGGAGAGGAAGACTGGCCAGATGAAAATGCTCATGACTGCCAAGTTGACCTTTGTGATGAGGAGGAAGATATATACCACGAGCCACCACAAATACACATACCAGTCGAACTCATTAGAGATCTACAACATGACAGACCATTACATAACTTTTCCTAATGGCCCGTTTCCACAGTCTCCACCCTGTCAATTACTGACTCTTTACAACATTCCTCCACCAGAACAGGAGCTAGCACAAACCGTGCATCAGTTATCAGGAGGATTATTGCTCTCACCACTTCCAGTACCATTGGTTCAACAGTTTATCCTTCCCGCGGAGCCCCCATCAAGGCTGGTACAGACACATCATAGAGCAAGATTCTGATGGCGTTGAAACAGAGCTACATGATGCTCCTCCCACTCTGAGGGGATAACTGTGTGCCTTCAGACAATGAAACGGTCATCCCTCTGCTCGTAGATTCACCTCTGGATGATATTGCCAAATGCCATACTCTTTTAGAGAGAGCTTCTAAAAGATTTGAGATTCCTATATCAGTCAAGGGTGCAAACAGTTTTCTATCCAGTTTTAGGGAGCCGTCCAGAAAATCATTCAAAGCTATACTGGTCATAGTTCACGACTGGTAAGAAAGATTAACATTATTATAAATTCCTGTAACATTAGAGGTTGTGATTCCCAGACTGCAAGAAATATAAAAACACCAGACAGCACATCCCCACATCACACAGGGCATCACAATGCAGGTGGCTCAAAGGAGATCAAGAAATGGAAGCACTCCATGTACAGTCCTTTCCAACCCCACCCCCTGCCTTTTCCGCCTTTCCCCACCCTCCAGACAGGAAAAGGCAGAGAATGGATTCATTTCTGAAGACTGTGTCCTTGCGGCTACCATATCTCCAAGGGCAGCTAACGCTATGGCTATTTTAGGAAGATATGATTGTCAAATGTGATCAGATATAGTGCTTTATGTAGACCTTTCACCAGGAAACGAGGAACTAAAGTGATCCATCACGAAGCAGAGACGGCTTCTGCAGCTTCCACAGTATCTGTTATAGGTGAGTGAAACATTGGGATTTTGTCAGCTCGCAGGAGTGTAGGTGCTGGACAGGCAAGGATGACTTACTCAAAAGATTTCCTTTTGATTAGAAGTCCATAATCATAAATTGAAGATGTCATTTAATGGGGAAAAAAACCTGCTACTTCTGAAACACTGACACTTCCAGCACTCAAATCCTTACTGTAAGTTACTGTGGGGCTAAACCACAGGTTTACAGAGTTCCTCTAACAGCTGCTTACACCAGACAGCAGGCCACACAAAGAGGGCTTGAGGGGATGAAGCTACAATCTCAGAATACTGGACTTTATTAGCTACTGACGTCTTGGCAGAAGCTACCATCTTTACTCCTTCTCTGACTCAGGGCCCATAGATTGGAGGATATCTGCGTTCTGGCAGGAATGGGCGCAGATCACTTTGGAGATTGCTCAGTGTCCTCTACAAACACCAATACCTAAGCTCTAGCACAGACATCTTAACTAAAAACCAGAGGTTCTTATCAGGCTACACAAAGGAAAACCTTTCCACATTCCGATGCTGGATAAAATAGGTACTAGGTAGAAAGTGAATTTATGGCCTCTACAGACTTCCACAATTTCTGGATCGAACATTATTATAATTTGAGGTAGCAGGTCGCAGTTATGTATTCAATGTGCTCCTCTTTGGCCTAATATCATCTCCCAATTGCTTCACAAAATATATGGCTTCAGTAACTGCTCATCCTTGCCACTAGGTGATGAGGTATTCCTTTCCCATGTTGACTGGTTGGTTGAAGGTCGTTCCTTTGTAACCAAAAAGCAATCAACTGCAGCTTGTTTACTGTTATTCCATAGACCATGCCTTACCTTTTTTTTTAACCATTTTTGTTAATTTTTGCTCCAAATAAGAAAAGCTATCCGTACAATATCTAATGTTGCTTGAATATACACAGTCTTAAAAAGTTAGTGTGGGGAATATAGTAAACTACATTTCAGGTTTAGGAGTATGAGGTTCATTCAGCAATAGTGATAACCGATGACAAACAAAAAAGAACTGTCTTGTGATGCCATTTTTCAGAATATGAGTGAACTTTGCTACTATATGCCTTATGGCACAGGGCAGGGTCGCTGCAAGTCCAGTATGAGCATAGGCTGTTTATTAGATTAGGTATGTTAGCCATGCAGAGCGGGTCAGCTTTGTGTTCTATCCTGGTATGTTTGGAGTTCCAGGAGTAAGGTCTTCCAATCTGTTGCTATCAGGTATTTGCCCAGGCCGCATGTGTCCTTGTGGCGCAGCGCTACTGCCTCTGCTTGGCCCCGTTTTAAATTAACTGCGCACCAGTGGGTAAATTCAGGCAGGAGTGAGGCTTTCCAATGCATGAACATCAATCTACACTAGTGGTTCCCAACCTTTTGACTTCTGTGGACCCCCACTTTATCTTTACTGGGACCCAGGGACCCCCACTGAATCCTTATTGGAACCCAGGAACCCCCCCCCCCCCCACCAATCAGTCATCACTGAAAGCTGGGGATCTAATCTGTTAATATTATATAATTTTCAAAGTGGTCGCGGACCCCCTGAGGAGGCTTCATGGACCCCCGGGGGTCCCCGGACCACAGGTTGGGAACCACTGATCTACGTGCTATGAGAATGCTAGGTCTATAAAGCGAGTTGTGGTCTTTGCCATTTTTGGACGGTGGAAGAGTCTCAGTAGTGCTCCCTCATTTGTGCCCAGCCCCATTCGTCAGGTAGTAGGAGACTCCAATAATAATCACTGCAGACCAAAAGCATGTTGGACGCAGCACACTCCCAGAACATATGAATCATGTCTGCTTCAGGCTGTTGACCGTGTGTGCAAGACGTTGAGGAGCCAAACGTGTAGAACATAGTGGCAGGGATGCGGTAAGCTCTATAAAGGATATTAAATTTTACATATTGAAACTTTGCATTTCGTAAGACTTTCCTAGAATATAAAAGTGCAGCATCCCATTCTTTGTCTGTAAATTCCCTGCTTATGTCCCCTTCACAATCTCTGCAAAGTGTGGTCAGCGGGTCTCGTGTCGTATGTGCAAGAGCTCAGGTGAGCCAGGTGGCAACCTTCATCACACATCCCATAAGGTGTAGTGTATGAATCCGAGGATGTTGGGTAGGTTCTGAGTTTGAAGTACCCCACAACCTTTCAGTTTCTGCCACTAATTGGCCTTAAACTAAGAAATGTCCTCTTGGTAGCCCATATTCTTCGCACAGTTGTTCAAAAGACATACGCACTCCCTCCTGGAAAAGTGCACCTAACTTGTCCAGTTTTTTCCAGATAGTCTGCCTTGCTTCTGCTAGTATTTCCCAAAAGGAGGATATAGAATGTAATGGAATTTCTGAGGAATAGAGAGGTATTTGCGGCATGAGACGTAAACTGTGGAGAAAACAGTTGTGTGCGACTCGCAATAGTACCTTAGTCTCTCGCAGGAGACGTGTGTGAGAGAGAAAGAACTGGAGAACTGTGTTGTTTTCTTGCATCGCGGTAAGATATCTCGGTTTAAATAATTGGTGTACTGCGAGCCAGGGGTCAGGCCTCTGCAGCTGTGTAGCCAAGTAGTATTGTTCAAAGTTAGGTGCACCCAAGCCTCTCAGAGTGCTGCTCAGTGTCCTCCCTTATTCCATAAGAAGCTCCCCAGCGCTAAGTGTAGGGTGTGGAAGGTGGTTCACAGGATACGAACCAGTAACTTCTGGAAGTGGTAAAGTAGTCAGGGTAATATGACCATTGTAGCTACTCACACCCAGCCCTGGACTGTAAGGGGTAGCATGCTCCAAAACATCATCTACGACAGCAAAGGCCCAATAGTTCTTGGTAGGTTTCCGTCTGTCAAGTCTTGAGTGTTATGATAAATGTTGATCCAGAGATATTGGAATGTGCAGGGTTCCCAAAGGAACAGTCACTCGTCCACTGGTGTCGGGGGCAATTTAAGTGTAAAGGATATAGACACAACATAGCCCCGCTTACGCGCATGCCAGATGCTGCTTAAAATTCCTGTAAAATGTTCTGTATCCGCGTAATGAGTTCTCGTATGTCCCTGATATAGATCAGTACATCACCCGCATACAATAAGACTATGTGGAACTCCTCTCCTATCCTGATGCCCCAGTCATGACCTTGTTGCCTCAATTGCTGCAGCAGGGATTCAATAGCTAAGGCGCATAGCATTTGGGATAGTGAGCACCCCTGACAAGTCCCACTGTTTACTTTAAGGAGGCCGATATATACACTGGTCAATCTTTACTCGTTTTATCGGCTCCGTATAGATGTATGAGGGCGTCAGTATGAGGGCCTGTGCAAAGGCCTTGTAATAAATACCGAACGTCGTTAAGGTTGAGGAAAAAATAATCCCAATTGACAGTATCGAACTCCTTCTCTAAGTCCAGAATCAGGCATGCGACATATGGCCACTGGCCTGAAGGAATCTACATCACATTATAGAGGCAACGTATGTTTAAAGTGGTGGATCTGTCAGGTAGAAACCCATTTTGGTCTGGGTGTATCAGACGCATCATTAGCTCATAGAGGCGGCTTGACAGAACTTTTCTCAGAATTTTTAAATCCGAGCTGAACCTTGATAGGGGCAGTAGGAGGCCAGTTTCTTTTGGGGGGGGGGGGGTGGTAAGGGAGTCTTTCCCAGACTTTAGGATTGAAATTAATAAGGATTCTCAGAGGAATGGTGGGAGTCAGCCTTCCTTGAGTGCCATCTGGTAGAGCTCTGGTAATGTGGGAGCTAATTAATTTTCATATGTTTCATAAAACTCTATAGAGACCCCGTCCATCCCTGGTGTTTTGAAAGTGGCTGCTCCCCTTATGGCACAGCACATTTCTTGTACAGTGAGAGGTGCGCTGAGGTCGTTTCTTTTCTGTGAAAACAGGAATTGGGTAAATAAAAGCTGTCAGTCCACAGGCTGGAGGTCGTATAAGGTTTGATAATGTGCTGTGAATGCTGCAAGGGTTTCTGTTTGAGTTAAGACAACTTCATTAGTGGAGATCATGATTTCAGTAATTGGCCTTGAGGGTTCAGACTGCGCAAAAGCCATGGTAGTAAGCGGCCTGGTTTAACCCCGTCAGCATGTGTTTTGGCTTGGTAAGCACAGAAATCAAAGCCACACAGTTGTTCTATTAGTTTTGCATGTGTGGTGAGTGCTTTAGTCAGGGCTGGTCATTTTGCTGGGTTCTAGCCTAGCCTTGAATTCTAGGGCTCCCAAAGCAGACTCAAGTTGTGACAAGTCGTTATGGATGGTCATCCGAATGCCGAATGTAGTTTGAATACTGTGTCCCCTGATCACCAACTTCATGGCCTCCCAGTCTATTAACTCGGAGGTGTATGTGTCCCAGTTGCCTGTAAAGTAATTCAGACCATGCCTTACCTTGAATAAGATAAAATCAAGCCTTCAGTTGTCATGAGCTATCAGTTCGTTAGTTATGATCCTAACTACTGTGGAAGTTAAGGCATACCCTTCACATGAAAGGATAGTGAGCCTTTCAGCATTAGCAAGCCAGATTCAAAGCAGCCAAATATCAAGCAACTTCTGCTGACTACATGTGCAAACACGCCACGAACTAGATAAGAGGTGGACCCAAATAACAATCTTGTTTGACAATGAAGTACATGTCTCATCGAGGATGCTTTGATGGATGGTTGAGGAGTGCACCTCTAAGAGCTCGTAGCATGTGGACTCTGGTCCATCACAAAATAATTGTGCACCATCCGTAATGTAGAACTGAGGGTCATCAGACAAGGTCTAATAGTTTTTCCTGCACTGAATGCATCTTTTATCAGGACTACTCCAAATGGACTACACAACATTTTTGTTTTACGGCAACAAGTGGGGAGGAGCAGTCTTAATTTGTGTCAGCGGAAGCCCAACAACTATATCTGAAAATGGGAGGGACAGGGAGATTATGTGGTCCAATGTACAGTCTCCCTGATAGTAATACCAATCCAGATAGGTACACTGTTCCAAAAGGGGAGATCCACTAGGCACTCCTAAAAATAGAAGCAATTGCCCTCACACATCCATTGGATGTCATGCTTCATCATAAGGCTTGCTCCTCGCCAGGCTGGCGCTGCAATGTCTGGAGGGCCCCACAAGGGGGCTCTTTACCGGCGATCTTGAATTAAGGTGCGTGCCGAGCTGAAAAAATGTAGAGATCAATTTTAACCTAGTAAGAGGAGCTGGAGAGAGAAAGTTTTTTTAAATTGGCTCGAGCCTCAAAAACCTATATATTTTATTGATCGTCAGGGTTCTCGGTCCAGGTTAAAAATATCAGTGAGAGGGAATGAGATAATGTTCCGTCACTCTACCAACAAAAAGGGGGGTTGGGGGGGGGGGGGGTTGAAAAAAGTGTTCCTTCAACCACAACTATAGGTCAACATGTTTCACACCTATGCAGTCAATTTGTGTTTCATCAGGACCAAAACAAAAAATCTCCTAGGCTACACTAAATACCAAATATTCTTTGGGAAATGTATGGCAAAACTAGAAAATGAACTTATTATAGTAGCTTTTCATCTAGCATACCAGATAGATGTAGACCTGTGGAAAGAGAAAACAGAACAAAAAAACAAACCAATCAAGAATTGATTTTTGGTAGTCTGATCCATCATCAAAAATCAAGAACATATAAAGTGATGTGGCACACAGTGGAGACATGCTGCCATGCTGTGAGTGGAGGCAATTCAAATGGAATAACAACTTAACCTCCACTATTAGGGGCGGGGCTCCATGGGAAAGTGCGTGCTAATGGACTGTCTTTGCTTCTATAGCAATACAGAAGTAGCCATACATCATTTATGGAAATGGACAGGACACTAGAATGCCTGTTAGAGTAAGTATGATGCTGACACAGTCTCACTCTTAAAAAAAAAAAAAAGGTTAATATAAAGAACTACTACTACTTGTATGTCTCACCTTTTATCGGGAATAAGTGTTAGCTCATGTGGTGGCCAGATTCAGAAAATAATATTCAAGACTATTAGCCCAATCATGTATGTGATAATCATAATAAGTACAAAAGCAAACAAAAAACATCAAACCAGTCCTTTAATTTGTTCACACCTAATCGGAAACAGGTGAAAAAATAGTATATTGATCGGGCAGAGGACTGGGTTGAATCAATAGTCAATCAGAACACGAGGGCCGAAGTAGCGTGGAATATGAACGCAACTTACAGAAATCCCAGATGTGTGCTTGAAAGTCATAATCCCTTTCATGGCTCAGACCTATTTTTCAATCATGTGTGTGACAAATAAATAGATGAAAGGACCGAAGTGGTCATAGCAAGAAAAATTTAAAGTTCACTCTAAGTCATGTACAGCGAGAAAAATAATAATATATAGGAAGCGTTCAGAGTCTGCTGATCGCAGGGAAAACACAGTTGAAAGTAGGTTAGCAGACTGGAGCCAAACAACTATAGCACTGGGCCTTACATCATCTGATTGCCATATGAGCAAGGAATTTCCCTGGGACTGACATTGACCATGCAGTGCAACTTGATCACACTGCACGAAACTGCCACTAATGGAAATTTGTTAACAATTTTATATGGAAAGTATTTAATGCATGTGGAATGCTAAAGCTGGGCCTGTTTATGATAGAAACAAACACAAAATGCTGATTTTACACAAGCAGATAATCGCAGACAGTCTTGTGTGATGGAATGCAGATTTGATTGCTTGGTTAAGGGCATTAACATATGCCTTTCCTCCTCTTCCCCTGACTCCTAAGGTTGTTGGGAAGCTGAAAGGAGAATCAGGCAGGATAATTCATTTTGCCCCTATGTTGCCCGGGCCATATTGGTTCACAGACCCCTTCACCTTGCAGAGATGTCACCTGTTTCACTGCACTTCAAATGAGCCTCCTATACAGATAACATGGTCGGGTTCTACTCCACAGCAGAGATCTTTTAAACTAGCCCACTAACTTTACAATCAACGCAAAATGGAAGAGTTTCTGTATTTGGTATTCATCTAAAGGCCTCCCTCGAATTACCATCCAACCAATCAGCGTTTCCTCCTCATTTGATAGAAATAGCACAATATGGCCTGAAGCGTACATCGATCAACGTGCATTTTCTGGCACCTCGAGGTTCCATCGATCTCCGAACTCTCCTCCTTTATTCCTCATGGAGCTGTTATAAAATGTGCAACATGATATCCACCTTTGAAATGGGAGTTCAACACAGGATTATCTCAGTTAATGAGAATGCCATATGAGCCAATCCACAGAATAAGTATTAAGTACTTTTCATGGAAAGCAGTATTACTGTTAGCTGCCACTTCTCAGTTGAAGTGTTTACAGTGAAAGAGCTATAATCTGTGATTCAATTTTAGAGTTAATTGTGCTGTAAACCACAATTTATTCCAAATGTATCAACTGAATTTCAGCTATACGAAACAGATGTCCAAGGTTTTTAGCTGATAGAGACTTCTAGCTGCAGATTCCTTACCTTAGAATATTACCTGGGCATCAGGCTGGATACAAACGTTTTGAACAGTACCTTGCATGCCAGTAGATGGTGGGGTGGTGGTGTTCAGCTGTGCATTGTCCGCACCAGAAAGGACGTGCGCCGTGCCTATATAGCTGCCACTTAGGCACACTGATGTCAATAATTTCCTCAGTCGCTATTTGACTTTAAAAAAAAAATATACTTTTTCTTAAACTTTTTTCTCTCCTGGTGTAACAAGATGTCGCTGAGTTCAAACCATGTGGCGCCTGTCACAGACAGACGTCTGTGACAGACCCAAACTTAGTTCGTCTTTGGTGGTTGAAGAGGAACACGGACTCCAACATCTATGGGGACTCCTGTTCCCTGTTCCTGTTCCCACAAGCTCCTGGTTACCTGACAGTCCTATGGTGCACAAAATCCTGGTCATGTGGAATGTCTCAGGACCACTCACGAAGCCGCACTCAGTAGTTATCTCGTTCAAGGGCATCAGGTAAGTCCCACTGCACATTATGAAGAAATCCAAGATGTTGGAGAGATTTTAGACTTTGTTGCACCATCTTTGGAGTAGACCCAGGAGCATTGGCGCTCCAGACCACGCACTTTGGAGTCTGGGTTAGGGTCTACTTTATGCTTCCCTCACTTTCCTGGTGGACTGTTGCAATCCCCCCAGCTGAAAGAGTTTTATGAGGCCATATTTGGGTGGCCAGACCCCTCTGAAGTGCCTTCAGGCTGCATCGGGCTAAGTCGGGGCCCCTACTAGATCCTTGCCAGCTAGTTCATCCTTGGTGCTAGTTGGCCCCATGAATCTGGCGTGGGTCAGAAACAGAGCTGGCTTCGAGACCAAGACCTTGCTCGGCTCTGGCTCCATTGCTGACACCATGTGGTGACAACATCCTCATTGTCTTCCAGACTCTGACCCAGAGGTGGACGGGCGTCTTCCAGTGCTGGTTCTGCTGCCAACCAGTACCATGCTTTCCGGGTCAGAGCCTTTTTCATTCAACAGGACTGGAGAGGGAGACAAATGGGAGGGGTCTGAAGACCCTTATGGATACCAGCATCCCCTAGACGATACTGAGATCAGCTAGTATGAGGAACTGGGAGGTGCCAGTGGGTTAGACACCTCACAGAACACTGGCTTGGTCTCTTCCCTCTACAGTGGCTACAGAGAAAGGTGATTCATTCTGTATGGTGGTGAGTAGGGCAGCTGATGTCTTGGACCTCCAGTTGCCCTCTGGTGCTTCAGCCGGTAGTTGCCTCCCTGAACCCTTACTCTCTGTTAATGAAATCCTTACCATTGTCCTACTCTGTGCATAGGACAGTTGCCTGCCTCCATCGCCCCACTTTTCCGGACCCCTGTTTTCTTACCCAGCACCCCACCCCAGAGAGCCTGGTGGTTCAAACCTCCACCTCTAAGTGAACCCTGGTGTGTTCCCTACCAATCCACCGGATAGGGAAGCCAAAAGGCTGGATACCTTTGAGAAAAGAATGTTCCTTTCTGCCAGCCTTGCACTGATGTCGCTGAACACTGCGTGCCTTTTTGGCAGATACTCCCATACAGTATAAAGATTTGGTTGCACAAGTGCTGCCTATGTCTCAGAGGAGGCCCAAACCATAGTCTCCCAATCAATTGCTAACAGGAGAGATTCAGCACAGTTCACCATATGATGTGGACCACATGACAGACTCACTGAGTAGAGTGATTTCATTGTCAGTGGCAGAACTAAGGCCAGGTCCTTGTGCTTCTCCATGGGCCCTTGCTAAACTCAGTCCGCCTTCCAGCCATTTCGTGGTCTGGAAGGGGTTTCCAACTGCGTCCATACCCTCCCAGCCACCATGGCCAAAAGGCCTCTAAGCCTTTTCGTGGCTGAGGAGGTGGGTCCATAGACCACATGGGACTGGTCACCGGACATTGGGCAAGTTCCTCACCAACTTAGCAGTTGCAGCCACCAAACCAGTTTAGTTTGCCCTCCTACCATCATGGGCATCCAGTGTGGGGCAGGGTACGCCATCAACTGCACCACCGGAGGTCAGTATCAGACTGTTGTATTTCACAGATTTTCTGAAAGAGCTACTTCATCCCATTTGTGACCACCCCTCCACCAATGCCACCCACATATGATCTGCTGACGGATTACCACCTCTCCTTGCTACGTCAAGAAGGGTTGGCTCTCTTGGCCAAGGGAGCCACTGAGAAGTGCCGGTATCAAAAGTAGGTTACGGTTGCCATTACTGCTACTTTCTGCTGCCCAAAAAGGACTGAGTTATTTGTCATATCGTAGATCTGCTCCTTCGCAATCTCTTACTGAAAAAAGCGAAATTCAAAATGCTTACTCAGTCAAGTACTGTCTGCCATGGACGCAGTAGACTGGATGGTAGAGTTGGGCTTGCAGGATGCATATTTCCACATCCCGTCCTGCCTGCTCAATGACATTACCTGTGGTGCACGCAATCGCTCCTGGGATATGGTGGCCATTTAGGGGAGGTGTGGATCAGAGGACTCTGGTCTCGAGCGGAATCCAAGCTTCACATCAGCCTGTTGGAGCTTCAGGTGATCTGCTTGGCATTGAAAGTCTTTCTTCCTTTGAACGGAAGGCTGGTCGAGGTGTTCATGGAAAATACCACTGCCATGTGGTACGGCAACAAACAAAGTGAGGTGGGGTTGTGAACCCTTTGTCAAGAGGCTCTGCGTCTCTGAACATATTTGGACAACCATGGCATTTCCCTGGTGGTTCAACTCCTGGTGGGTTCCCTTAACGCCAGGGTGGACGAACTCGGCTGATGATGCCTAGCGGATCACAAATGGTGGCTTTATCCGGAGGGGGTGCAAGGTCTTTCTCAAGAGTGGAGAGAGCCGTGGCTAGATCTGTTAGCCACCGCTGTCGATGCTTCATATCCACAATTTTGTGCACTGGAGTTTCCAAGGTGGCTGTCGCTCTGAGACAGTTTTGTGGAACTCTGGCCTTCTTTAAAGTTTCGGTATTATCACTCCTGGCCAGAGTTCTCGAGATCAACAGGAACCACTTGGACCAAGTCATCCTCCGGATTGGGCATGGAGTGTCTGCAAGCTGTTGAGCGTGAGCATTGGTCCCCTGATCAGGCTGCCTCTTCGAAAGGATCTTCTGTCGCAGCTTTGGGGGAGTGTGCTGCACTTGAAACTGCTCATCCTTCACCTTCATTCGTGGAGATTGAGCATTGACATTTGACAACTTTTGACCTTCCTCCCCAAGTCTGTTATGTTACTCTGGCAATCAGTCGTCCCTCTACCAAGTAGGTATACACCTGCCACTTGGATATATTTGTGGCATGGTGTGCATCTAGGGACATCAGTCCTATTTTAGCATCTGTTTCTCAGGTTCTTCTGTTTGCTCAGCAATGCTCTGCTCTGGGCAGAGTAAAGGATACCTATTAGGCATTTCAGCATTTTTGCAGTTGCAGGACCTGTTGTGGCTAGGTTCCTCAAAGGTTTGCAACATATGTTTGCTCCCAGGCCATTCATTAGGCCCCTGTGGGACATAAATCTCGTCCTGACCTTTTTATTGTGTGTCCTGCAGACCTTGCCTCTCCAGTTATTAACCATCAAGACTGCTTTTCTAGTGGCTGGTACATCGGCTAGGAGAGTCAGTGAATTTCAGGCGTTCTTTGTACACCTTCCCTACATTACCTTTCAACCGGGCAAGCTGATACTCTGTACACATCTCCTTCCTCCCGAAAGTTGTGACTCCTTTTCATGTAGACCAGAACATCACACTGCCTAACTTCTTTGCTCCACCTCAACCTTACAAAAGAGGTGGAGAGATTTGACCATCTGAACCCAAAAAGTGCATTATCGTTCTGCCTTGATTCCTGAAAAGAGTTCCGGGTGGATGACCAACTGTCCATAGGGTACGTAAAGGCCAAGGAAGAGATTAAGCAGAAACAGGCCATCTCAAGATGGATAGTATTCTGCATAAAGATCTGCTACTCATTGCCAAGAAGCAATCCCTTGAGGGCTTGCGTTCTCATTCCAACAGAGCCAAGGCTGCAGTCACTGCGTTAGCCTGCGGGGTCCATGCCCTGGATATCTGTCATGCAGTAACATGGGCATCTCTGCACATATTTACCGAGCCGTACTGCCTGGACAGTCAGGTCCATCATGGACGTACACTTTACTCATTCAGTCCTGCAGGACTTCCTGGTTTATATTTGCTTCACAGAGCCACCTCCGGGAAGGCATCACTTGGGTATTTTTTCTAAGGAAAGGAATCTGCAGCTAGAAGTCTCTATCAGATAAACAGATTACTTACCTTTACACTTTATCTGGTAGAGGCTCTGTCTAGCCATAGATTCTTTACTGATCCTCCCCACTGTGCGGGCTGATGACAGTGTGAGGTTCATCCTTCTAAGGTCCTTAGAATTTCACACTGGTTTTCAGGCTTCATTGGGGCTATGCGCTCCTGCTGTGTGAATGCTGTGAAAGGAACTAAGATCAGCGCAGTTAGGATTCTTCATATCAGTTAGGATTCTGGAAATCATTGTAATTTTAGGCACTTATTGAAATGTTTACCACCTAATACCTGCTTTAAAGGAGAAGTTTCACCCAACTCCTCCTGCTGGCACACACTCCGAAGATCTTCAGATGGATCCCAGCAGACTGTCGCAGGACAGTCAACCACGCCTTAGTCAAGATCAAGCTGGACTACGGCAATGCCCTCTACGCCGGCACCTCAACTAGGAACATCAAAAAACTTCAACTCACCCAGAACCCCGCCGCCAGACTCATTCTGGACCTCCCTCACTGAGAACACATTTTCCAACACCTGAGGGCCCTCCACTGGCTAACGGTCGAGAAGGGAATCACCTTGAAGCTTCTCACCCACACGTACAAGGCCATACACAATGCAGGACCAGCCTACCTGAACCTCTGCATCTCCTTTCACACCCCCGTCAGATCCCTCCGCTCCGCCCAGATGGCCCTTGCCACCGTCCCTTGCATCTGCAAAACCACTGCTGGAGGATGATCTTTTACCTACACTGCAGTAAAGAGTTGGAACAACCTCCCCCTGCACCTCAGACAAAGCCCGTTGCTCACCATCTTCAGGAAGAACCTCAAGACTTGGCTCTTTGGATGAAGCCCCCAGCCCTCCCGCGCGCCTTGTGACCCTCATGGGAGAGTTGCTGCGCTTTACAAATACTGATTGATTGATTGATTGATTGATGTTACTAGGGCATTAAAGTGCCAAGAACTTAAAATTACATTCACCCAGTCATTTTAGGTTTTGTAATTTAATTTCCGGTACTTTTTTGCAGCTTTAACAGCTGAAAGGTAACAATGAACTATTACTTTATTTGTCCCTCCCTCACGTAGAAGTTATAGCCAGCATAACATTTCTTAAAGCTGTACTTGAACCAGGTGAGTCTCTGCTGATCTAAAGTTGGTTTATAACACCCACCATCATAAATTCATTGTGCACGTTCTAGCTTCCGGAGAGGTCTGTACTTGAGGATAATGCCTATGAGAGCTACTAATGCATTAGCAAGAAAAAAACGGAGGCCCGAAGGAATTTTGAGGTATGATAGTATTTACGTGCTCCCACATTTCCTGCAGCCTACTTAGGGCACCCATTTGAAGTCCAACTGTGTGGCCTTCTCCAATGCACAGAAATTGCACTAGCACATTTTTCACAGACTGGCTCAAGTAAGGGCTCAGTTTGCCCCCCGTGGGTGTAAAAGCTTTACTGTTTTCTAATAGCATTTTGCCTGCAAAGTACATTAATGAATTAAATGACAAAACTCAGCCGTTTATCCTTCTTCACTTTGTGAACCTGTGTTCCGGTGACAGAAAAATAATTCTGATCATATGTATTGATCATGTTGGTATTCAGTGCAGGCAGTTATTTCTCATCCATGCTTGTACAACCCCTGCTCATATGTCCAGTTCATGCAAGACCTTGTCATGTTCTTTTAACACTGAGTAAGAAGGACAGCTGAGTGTTGCCTTGCAGATATACTTCACCCCACTTTCAATCGCTTGTGCAACAGGACAGAGGAAGGGGAAAACTCCACGGGTCGCAAAGATGGAGTTGTTAGATGCACCTCACAATTCCCCTATGTAATTTAGGCTGACAAACAGTGTGTGTCTCCGAACCAAAATGTCTTGATTTAAACCTGCTCTACATTTCCACACAAACCCTTCCCACTAATAAGAGGAGTGTAATGCTCATCTTTGTAATGGAAGAATAGGAAGAATGGACAGATCCGTTTTTGTTTGGTACTTGCTTTAGGCTTTATTTGAAGAAGCACACTGCGCAAAAGCACAGAGACTTACAATACACCTAAGATGCTGTTCTTTCAGAGGTATAAGATAGTTCCCCTAGCAAGTCCTTCAGACTTTTAGCTTCCCAACAAAGCCTCTCCATGTTAAACACTAGTGCATTTAAATCAATTAATACACTGCTGCTTTTAAATCCACGTATTTGTTCATTTATTTATCTTCTGAATTTGTGCTCTTTGTCATCTGGCATGTGACACAATTTCAGGTCATTAAGCATTTTGAAAGAATAACTAATCACCGATGCACTTTACAGTGTACCATGATGTTGCTAGCTACAGCTTGTAGCGGGGTAGCATTTGAGTTTGTTTTTGGTGTTAATCTTACTTTGTTTCGTTAACAAATTGAGCTGCGATTGTTAAATGCAAGATATCTATGAATAACAGTTTTTGTTTTTCATGTATAGAGGAGCCATCCACCGTGAAAGACGCAAGTTTTTACGCTCTGCATTAAAAGAGTTAGCAACTGTTCTTTCTGACCAGCCTGGATTGCTGGGTCCCAAGGTAAATATTTCTATCAATATATATAAATAAATAAACAAAGACCTCTAGGTTTCTTTATTCTTTTTTTCCAAAAGCCTACTGTTATACTTCAGTGTGTGAGCATTTCTACCCAGGATTCTCTTTACCAAAAGATTTACCTGACAATGGAAGTGCCTGATTCCTCCTATACTTCTAGTGGTGTTCCTTTCTTTAACATCTAAGAGTTCATCTGCTATATTTCCTTCATAAAAATGTTGTAACGATATTTTTGCCTTTCTTTGTTTATCTCCCATCAAGTCTTAGACCATCCCACCAAAACAAGATTATAAAACTCACTAAAAATAAGCAAAAGTATACTCTAGTCTAAGAGATTCCGGGCCTTACTTAGAGTTTGGCGGGTGGGCTACTAATTTACAAACATGATGGATATCTCACCCTCCTTCTTCCAAGTACATTGTACTCTGTGGCACTTGTAATAAGGCGGACTGGCTATCTGTCACATTTGTGATGGAGTACCCGCCCCAAGTGGAGCTTCAATACAGTACAGACTCAACAGCATACATTAGATGCACTAACACTACAGTCTGAAACAACAATTCGTGCCTGGTATCAGATACTTTTTTTTTTAACACATTCATGTCCGTCACTAAGAACGTCATATAACCCAACATACTGGCCTTTCTCCCCCCCCAAGCCTAATTTCCCCCATGTTCCTAATCCTCTCATATTCATAGAAGACTTCAGAAATGCACATTAAGAAAAAGCAATCAACACATGTAGACACCTCAAACATATGTGCCCATAGTCCAACAATTCTCTGAAATTGTACCAATATGAGGCTTAGGTGGTGATGGTAGTTACCGGTGAGATAGCAAAATCTAAATCCTCTAGTTGTCGCAGAATTTACTTCAGTTGACAAGCTGTGAACATTGACAGCTTCGCTTTAAAAATTGGTTACATTGTCTTTTGTTTTGATTTTTTTTTTTTTCATTTCCATGCTGTCTAATAGATCTGTGTATGAATAGTAACAGTGAACACCAGCATACATTTTCTATTGCAAAGTTTAAAACCAAATACCTGTGTCTGTGTGCTTGCGGTGTGTGTGCACACGCGGTGGTGTGTTCGTGCAGTGTGCATGTGTATGTGGTTATGTGAGGTAGTATGCCCAAAGAGAAAGCCTGTCAGTGGGAAGAGACAGCCCCATGTTCATATATATTGTGGATTAACAATGTTTCTGATGAATACATCTAACTACAAATTGCTCACCTTTTGAATACTCCCATGCTTCAGACTGGATCAGAAGAATTTTGTAGCATTGCTCCCGCTCAGTGGTTGGCGGCGTTGTGAGGCTCCTTGGTGAATCCACAGCGACCTGAGAGAGATGGAGGGTAGCCACATATAAGCATAACTTCTGCATGCTGAATCAGTTCAGTTTTTCAGCGCCCTCGTTCCCAATTTTGTTGGTCTTTCAACAGCTCAAAAAAACTTTTCCCAGTGCGTTAGGAAATGGTGTCCACTCCGATTCAAGCCATGCTGAAACGTCAGGAAGCATGTGTCAGTCATGTACCTGCAAGATCTTGCGAGAAAGTGTGCCCTTATGGCACCCTATTGTGATATCAAAGCAGCTTCTGTGAAAATTCCACTTCTTAATCAAAGTCTTCCAGTAAGTGAATTCAAACTCTAGACACTAGCTTAAGAAGGCCTTCTAGGTGGCAATACTGCATATGTTTGGTGCAGTTCCGACACCCTCTGGTGTGCTTTTGTGCCCCATTTAGCTGAAGTGGTCTCCAGTCAGGCTTTTGGCAGTGGATCTGTTTTGACACGGTTTGCTGCATGGGGATCGGCTATCAGACACTTACCGACTCTTATGGTAACTTCAGCTCCAAGCTCATGCAGGTTTCTTCCGTCCAGACGCAGAACAATGCTGATGGCGCTTGGTGATCTTTTTCTTACACCTGTTACTGACCCTTAAGTGATAATGGTCTTCTTTAGCCCTGTGTTGCACTGTAAAAAATTATGAAAGTGCTACCAGAAGTTATACAGCTCGATTCCAATTCCAGACCTCTTCCTTGACGTCAGTATCATTAGAGGATTCATGTTGTTTTTGGCTCTGATTCTGAGCCAGTTGAGGTTGCCAATATCGCTTCAAACACTGATGGTGATAAGGAAGGGTACAGATTGCTACCTCCTCATGATACTGATAATGCATCATATTTGGCTTACAAAATGACAGCCGGATGAACGGGAATTTGAGTCTGCACTTGGACCACTGATGGAAAGTGCTTTGTTTGCCGTGGTGACTCAGAGGATAGCTGAAACACTAGAATTGCAGTTACCCCCTATTGAAATGAAAACAAAAGTGTTAACTGAGCTTTTCTAACCAGAGCCAGCTCCATCTGAGCCAATGTTTCCGTTTAATGAAGCCCTCCCTGATGCCTTTCTGGCTTTATATTCAATGCCATGCTTATGTCAGTCTGAGTGACTAAGATTCAGCAAGTAAATCCAATCCTTCTGCTCTTTCTGATGGATCCCCTATCGAACTATAAATTCCTCACTGCTCTCCCACCTCTGCCCTGTCAAGTGAACTTTTTAATATCTAAAAGAAAGTTCCAAGTTAGAGATTGGCACACTGTCTCAGATAATTAATTCTAGGCTCCGTGTCTGAGGGTGCTGGAGGAAAAAGCTTCATAAAACTGACATCAGAAAGGGGTGGAGCTGCACAGCTGCACCTAGAGGTGCATGGGAGCACTACTACAAACCTCTTTGGGTCCAATCTGATGCTTGATAGGTTATAAAGATGAGGAAAATGCAGTGTCCACCAGAAAGATTGTTGACAAAGGTAACTTCCTAGTTTCATTGCAGCTTAGCTTCTCATTCAAGTTGCACGTATTCCGTCTCAGTATTTTGGTTTACTATTATGACATGGCATATAGCTTCGTATCCACTAATTTAACCATATTGTTTGTGCTTAGATACCCAGGAAGGCACTGCTGATGCAATCTTTTAAAAATTAATTTTGGGTGGAAGCAGTGTATTTTGTAGGCCCCATCGTTGAGAGGTGACTGAACATAATTGGTCACCACTGAACATAATAGGTTCCTGGCAAATGCATTTGCTTAGTTCCACCTGTGAAATTAAAGGTAGATCTGTTCTGTATTTTCATGATACTAACAGGGTTCACCTGTATGGCTTAGGACGACTTGTGTATGGAGCAGTATAATCACTTTGTTTACTGGCTCGTGATGTTTTTGCAATGTTTTGGAATCTGTTAAGACCGAATGTGCCATTGTATAAATTTGCGTACTGTATCTATGGTATAAGCAGCGCTGAAGGTGTTCAACCAAACACTTGTACGGGCTCTCTTCTGGCTTACTTTCAACATTAACTTTTTCTGCATATTCCTTTTTAGTATGCATGGACATTTCTCATAAATGTATGCTTTATACATGGCTGTGTCTGCTTTTTGTGTCCTCGAAAACTATATCTTGTTGTGCATGCATTTAGGTTTTTTGTGTAATGTATAAAACTGTATTCTTTCACTGATGATGTCATTGACAAATGGACAACACTCTAACCCTTGAATCACAAAAGCCATATTCATGGGCATTTAACCTTAGCTTTGAGAGCACAGAGAAATGTTTGATCATGCTTAAGCTAGTCTGCATGTCACCAGCTCATCCTACTACCCCACAGGAGCCTGTAAACTCAACGTGGCAAAAGCTTCTGTCTAAGTCCTAAAGTGGGCCAGAGCCCAGGTTCACTTAGACCCCCCCCCCATTCCATTACTTTAGCACATAACTTGAATAGGTGAGTTTATCCATGTGATTCACAGTCATCTATCTTCATCCGATGCCCCTCTGCGTCCTTAACAATATAAGGGAGTTTCAGTTTGGGATTGCATGATTTCTGTGAAAGCTCTGGAACGTCCATTTACTTTATTGAGGCAGCATCTCCAGATATCTGGTTCTATTAGAAATTCATGCATAATGTATCACACCATTTGGAGCATGGTAAAGGGAATCTATTGCACAGTAACTCAGTGTTTGCAGTGTGCTGGTGCAGATGTTACAGCAGACATATTTTGCCATATTCATTTGGCTCCAGGAATAATATGAGAAATTTGCATGTCACTGCGCTGTTGGCTTCTAGGAAAACATGCTTGGCAAACAAGTAGCATATATTTTAGGAAAACAGCAGTGAAGATCAGACAAACTGATATTTCTTTTCCAGCGGTTCTTCATTATTAGTCATAAGCACTAAAGTTTCCTGCCCATTGGTGGGGTCAGAGAACACTCTTCTTTTGAAAAGCCATTTTTAAACAACATATTTTGATGGTCTTTAGAAGGGTTATTGGCCAGCTTTTGCCTATATTCTTTAAAAAATTTAGCATGCAGAAAAAAGGGTCACTATAAATCTCACAGTGACTAGACCGTTTTTTTTTTAATATAAAGAAAGGGGAGAGTAAATATAGCTTAATAGACAGCAGCCCGAATGACTTTCAAAACTGACACTGCTCCTTTTAAGGAGTACAAACCACCAGTATCCCATCATGCATTGTCAGTGGCAATTGACCAAGTTTTATTTCCAGCTCCTGGTAACAGGCTCCTGGAGCGCTAAGTTTGACCTTTTCTATGGGTTTTTCGTCTTTGTAAACCTCTCTAAACATTCAAAAACACATTTATTCAAAGTCTTTAAAGACACAGAGAGCTTCTTTCCTGATTCCCGACAAATTATTTTTTTCGTCACAGTATATGTTCTCTTCTGAAGTGCAGTATTCCTGGGAAAGAAAAAGGGCACAAATCGACCCTTATGACTTTGAAGGACATGGGAAAGATCAGACTAACTGCACTCAAGGAGGACCAGCACAAGCGTGAAGTATCAGTGTCTGGAAGAATTAAGGGACATGGAAAGGGTTTGCTTTCTACCACATCTCCTTTAACCATTTCCAGGACTCCTGATGATGGAGTTGCAAGGAAGTATCTCACAAGGAAAAAGACTTATGCATGCATTCAACACCAAAATCCATGACGTCGAAGGCCGGATTCATTTATACCCTACTTGCTGTTGCGGTTAAGACCTCATTTGACGCCCAAGGGAGCAGGCATATGAAAGTCTGGAGCGTAGATATCTATCAGGGCTTCCATCTATCTGTGGATTGAAACTGCATGATAAAGTAGAGGTGAGTGCCTTGTAGTCTGGATTCAGGTTACTCCAGGACACATTTACCATCCCAAGCAGTCTCACCAGCAGTAACATGGTGTTCTGTTTATACTCCTTGATTTCTTTTTCCAAAGGAGAGGGGCTCCCAGCTACTGTACCAGTCTTGCCTGCATCTCCGGAAACTCCTCAGCCTGTGCTGCCTCCTTAGACACCTTTGCTACCTTCTTGTGCTGAGGCTCCTGCATCTCCAGTTAAGTGTCCTAGTGTACCAAGTGAGGTATCACATCTGAGGACTTGTTCAAGAATCCTTCTTTGTAGGAAACAATATTCCAGTTGTTCAAAACCTCGCTCACACTCTTTCACTGGCATTCAAGATGCTACTGCAGATCCACTTACGAAATGATGGCCGTTTGTTGCACAAGATTTCGACTTCATGTATACTCTTCATTGCATGATCCTTTCGTCAGTGGAACAATGTTCTCTGCCTGACTCTCCTATAGAGAGGGTTTTACCAATGAATGACACCACAGCTTGTGACAGCCTTGGTAAGGGGTGGTACAGAACTCTAAACACCCACACCAACTACTCAGTTGAAGAATTCAGCAATCTTTGAAACAATTCATCATCAGTTCCTCTTCTAAAAAACTTCTAACCACATATTCCTCACCTTTTGAATTTTTCTCAGATGTTCAACTGGATACAGAAGATATTTAGCACGCTGGATGGTGATGTCCTTTGGCTCCGGAAGAGACCTGCGCGGTTGCGTATCAGTGACACCCATGTGCGCTGAAATCAGTTCCTTTCTTTCTGCGCCACCAGATGTGGTTCTTGAGCTACTCCTGGTCTCTTTGAGACTGCTTTTGCAAATATTTTCCTAACATTCCAGTGTGCTAGTTCACCCTTAAAGGTACAGGGATTAAATCTTGTAAGAACTCTTACATGCAAATGTCTGACAGATCCCAATCAGGTTTGTCTGTGATGCCTGAGGTCATAGCATAGCTCCAAGACCTCAAGTGACTGTGCTTGATGAACCCCAAGGCCATGAGCGCCAAGCCAAACTTCATATTGCCAAGCACCAGACGAGTCCACATTGTGACTGATTGAGACGGAAGGCAAAGTATGTTACCCTGCCCCTAAGTCGTTCCCGTGGCTGATCTTAGTCACACATGAAGCCTTCAGTTAAGTTGAAGAAGAAACATAAAAGTCCATGCAGGACGCCGCCCCTTCCCACCACTCTTGAATTCCAGAGAAAGTGGGAGGGCATCATCGTGCCTTGCTGTCTCGCTTCTGACGCCGATCCCCTTCAAAGCCATTTCCAACCCTTGTTCCTAGCCAACCCAAATTTCGGCATGCTCTGGCAATACTGCAGCAAATCCAGGAGTTTTATGAAGCCATACTGCTCTTTTTTGGCTTTGGTTGCTAGCTCCTTCCAGGCCCCAAGGAACCGCGAGGGCCTCCATCTGGAACTCCGCTGGTGGATCCTCGACACTTGGCCGTTTAAATCCTCTGGACCTGTCACGGGCTCTGCACTGGCTTTGAATCTTGCTGATCCTAGCATCAAACCCACACCTGATCATGGAGCATTGGTGCTGGATGACGAAGCGCAGCAAATGTGCGCTCTGACTCAGAGTCTTCCTTAAAAAACAAGGGCAGCCCTTTCTCAACGAGAACCAAGGCATAAAGTGTTTAAAAAAAAAAAAACAGGGGTTATCATTAGTGATGTAATTGAAACAAGAATATAATTGCAACAATGGCTGTATATAATTGTCCTGTTCACGTTAAACACTGATAGTCATCACTCAGTGCATATATCCATCATTATTATATATTTAAGTGCATACTGCCCCACGTGAAAAGAGGAATTAAACAAAATAACAACAAACAATACATACATGTAACAAAAAAGAAAGACCGCTTAAACACGTGTTCCATAGAACAACAACCAACCATGTATAGCTGTCTAAATCAAAGATTATAATAAATCCATGCCCTTTTATCAGTCAAGGCTTTCTATGTTTTCGTATCTATAGCTGATGTACGGTCCCCGAGGGAACAAATTAAGGTAGAGTGTCATCTATTATCTAATAATGTGGCCTGAGTAGAGTTTTGGTTTTATTTATTTTTTAGGTGTCCCTATATTTTTTGTTCCTGATGATACCCAATATCCAAAACTGTGTTGAAATGCCATCAACACTTCAAAACATGAATAAGGCAATTAGATATTCATGAAGCAGTACTGTCTAGACAGCCAAGTCTGATGAGAAGGGCTTTTTTCCCGCTCGGTCCTGCAGGACTTTTTGATTTGAGCCATTTCACAGACTCATCATATGGGAAGTTCTGCTTTGGTATCTATTCAGAAGTTGAGAAATCTGCGGTTAGAATTGTCTGCCAGAAGAATAAGGTACTTAGGTTTGGTAATGCCTTTTTAGCATATACTCTGTCTAACTGCAGATTCCTCACCTACCTTCCCAGGTCTAGGGATCTGCACACTGGTTCTTATGATCTGCTGTTGGCCTCTGTGTTCGGGGGTGTGGAATACCTAGAAAGCAACTGATGTTAGCGCTTATCATTGAAGCCTATGTGCAACTCCTCAAGTCACTCCCAACATGGCGCATCGTCGCAGGCTTTACGATGCCACCTACCAGCACGCTGGGATACTGCTAAAGATTTGATGTTGGTCAACGCACTGCTAAAAAAAACACTTGGCAGACCCTACAAGACGAGTAAACTGCTTCCTGATCTTCCTTCTACACTACTCAGCCAGAGTGATGAAAAAAGACATAAACAAGCAACTCTCTCTCCATTTCACACCAGCTCCTGGACAACATGCAATCAAGTTTTGGCCTAACCATAGCACAGAGAGTGCCTTCATCACAGCATCCGCCAACATGAGGACGGTTTTAGACTGTGCAGTCCCAACAGCCCTCATACTACTGGATCCGTCTGCAGCCTTCAGCACTACACCCGGCTCGAAAGACTGCATGAGACAAGAGTATAAGGACCCACCCTCAACTGGATTTGTTCCTTCCTCACAGGAAGAACACAGAGTCAGCTTGCCACTCTACTCTTTATGTGGAGTCCCTAAGACCTATGTTGATCTATATCTACATGACTCTGCTAACGGACCTTATCAGATCCTACAACATCAACATAATCTCCTACGGAGACAATACCTAGGTGATACTTTCGCTGTCAGACAAGACCCCCACTACAAAAACAGCTTCGCAACATGCATGAACGTTGTAACCACATGGATGAAAACCAACTGCCTCAAACTTAAACGCTAACATAACTGAAGTAGCGATCTTCAGAAGGAAAGCTTCTACCTGGGACTCCACCTGGTGGCCTGCTAACTTCAGACCTTCACCCAACACCACCACCCCGCGCAAAAAATCTTGGAATCATCCTGAACGACAAGCTCCACATGACAGCCCAAGTAAACAAAGTGACCTCCCCTGCTTCTGCATCCTTAGAATGCTATGAGACATTCTCTGAGAGCTTCTTGGGAACACCAGGAAGGAGATCACACAGGCCTTGATCACCAGCAAACCCAGTTACGGCAACACATTGTAAGCATGAATGACTAAGAAACCCTGAACCAGCTTCAGACAATACAAGATGCTGCAGCAAGACTCAAACTCAACATACCTCGTCGCACCCACATCATCCCTCACTTGCGAGAACTGCACTGGCTCCCAGTTCACAAACACACCAAATTCAGACTGCTCACACACATACAAAGCACTGCATGACTTTGTCCTGCATACCTTAACAGCCACATACACTGCTTCACACCTCACAGGCAACTCTGCTCAGTCGAAGTCACTAACATCATTACCCCGCATCTGCACAGCCATAGCTGGAGGTCCCGTCTTCTCATATCTCTCCCCCAAAGCATGGAACTATCTTCCTCACCACATCGGAGCCTCCTCATTGCCTCTCGAATACCACAAGAAGCTGAAGACTTAGTTCTTCAATTATCCTCACTAAAAGGTAAGTGACGTATTCTTCAATACCTTTACTTCCTTTGGTGGCCCTCTTTGCGAGCCTCCGAGAAGTCCAGCTCACTTGAAGAAGAAATATAAGCCGAAGTTAATTTGCCTCTATTGTGCGTGAATACCATGCCACCTCTTCACAGTGCCTCATGAAAAAGAGAGTAAGAAAATTAATGCTTTTAGGAGAAAGTTATGTTTCAAGCCTGCAACTGCCATTAAGACTACATGTGCTTCTGCCCTGCTTGGGCATTATCACATGTCCCTCTGGGAGACTGTCCAGCATCTTCAAGAGAAACTCCCTCATGAGGACAGATAGAGCTTACAAGAGGTGTTACAAGAGACAATGATGGACTCCAGTCAAATAGTTAGTGCTGCCTCTGCTGAATCATCTGATTTGGCAGTCTAGGGATTCTGTAGGGAATTGACTGTAAATTGTTCTTCATGGCCGTGTATTACTGGTTTCAAACCAGAGGCACAAAGGAGAATCTGCTGCTCTCTGGAGCCACCCTCTTTGGTGTGCATGCACACGATAAGATGCCGCGTGAAGGCTGACTTGGAGACACTCAGAAAGAGTACAGAAACACCAGTCCAAACCCAGCATCTCCTAAATCCTGCAAGCAATCTGAACATTTTGAAGAATTAGGAAAGGCCTCATCTTCAAATCTGACTTACGCAGCCCCCAGGGTGGCAAATGTATCCTTAAACTGAATAACCAATAGGTCTGAATATTTGCCCTTTACTCACTTGGTTCCAGTTTTCCAGAATTTTAGGTCTGTTATCTGCCCAGCATCCTTTGGCTGCAGTCCTTCAAGCATGTTTACTTGCAGGAGCGAAATTCCAATCAGGCACTAGATTGAAATCTGTACATAATATTGTGGCAATAATATCGCAAGCCGTTTCTTTATTTGCCTGATTTTCCTAGCCCCATCCTCCGGAAATTGTGTATGCTGTATGTTCTGTGTATGCTTAAAAAAGCTAATTAACAATTATGTCAGGCCGTGTTCCATGTTCCTTGTTTGATGCTTGTATTGAGTATCACTAATATCACTTCTTATGAACCGTGCTTTGTGATCTGTTTCATACTGAGTTGATAATTGAGAGGCTGGCAAATTGGAACAAATCTTGTTTTTTCACATTGTTATAATTATTACAATTATCATTTAAAAACATCTCAGCACCATAGCCTCTTTCCGCCGTTGTCCTGCCATTTTATGCCATGTTACCAATACATTTATTAAACAGAGACTTTACTGTAAGAGGCAGTGGGTCGCCGAGTAATGCTTCGAAAAATAACAAGAATAGCTATACAAATATTTAAAAAACACACTCGTAAAAATGTATATTTTAAAAATAAATTAACATAGAAGGGACTAGTTATTCATGTATCACACACTCTGATGGACTGCTTTCTGCTGGAATTGAGTTGAAGGGAGTTGTACAGCATTATGTGTAATCTGTGGGTTGTTAAGGCTTAACATTTTCCCAAGTTCTCTTTTGTAATCCTGATCACACTGTGTGGATTCCAATAGCACATTGTGAATCTCTAGAAGGCTGTTGATTTAAGAAGTAACATTTTCATTATTTATCTGCTCCTGAATTATATATTGAAATGTCTGTTCGTAGTTTGTGTTGCTGTAGATACATGTTCTGCATAGTCCTGACACCTAGTGTTGGGCTTGGATGTTTGCATTTTTTTTTTTTTTCAAGAAGGCTTTCTAGTTACAAGGTATATGTTGACTCCTCCCTTAGTTGGCGGTGTACATGGGCAACAGACTCCTTATTAGATTATTTTTTCCACCATCAGGTTCGGACGTGTACTACTAGGGCTCAGAGTTTGATGCTTTCCTCAATGTATTGTTCCGGCCCACCTTTAACTCCAATATTTTGAGTTGGATCATCTTCAGTGCTGCTATCAACTGCGTCCTAGATGCTGCGGATCCATGTTGCTGAGCTACATCATGTGCCCCCTGTGGTTGAATGACATCCTTGACAACATCTTCATGAGAATGTACCTAGGATGATGGAACGAACACCCTTACAGAACTGTCCTGAGTGCCATGTGTGCAACTTCTGAATATCTCCTGACCACCATAGGTGCAAGGCCTACCTTACCTTACCTTACATTTAAAGAATGCTTTCGGTATTGAGGCGAGAGAAGGTGGGCACTTCAGAGAATGCAGCAGCAAGCCACCAATGACGCACTGACTTCTTGGGGGCGCAAAACTCACCTGACAAAGGGTGAAGATGCTGGTCTCTCACACAACCCGTCCCAACAGCCATTGCATAGTCTAGAGGTGACTTTCTCTTCTGACCCAACTCGCAAGCAGAGGAGGCTCCTTTCACCTCACCCTTGATCCCAGGGCAAAGTCCTCAATGAGGACTGTGAGGGGGTCGGACATCGAGCGCATCAACTAAAACTCCCGTGGTTTCTGGGCAGCATCTGCCAGATGCCTCGAAACCTCCAACTCTCCATTCAGAGGGGCTGACCCTTCATAGCCATCAAGCCTAAAAATAAGCCTCAGCTCTTTGAAGCTGAAGACTTTTGCGGTGCCAGCACCGAGAGTAGACCTGAATTAGAAGCTTCCCGAAGGCTCTCATCTGCATTGAAGACAACACCTGCATCAAAGCCCTGTTCAATGGCAGGCTCCAGCGACTCGGTGGAACCTATCCCTTAGGGACTTCAGAAGGAGCTGGATGCAAGACAGAAACAACTGTTCATTCATCCCTAGACAGGTGAGATCTCCATAAATCTGCTTTCAAAGCCCTCTGAAACATTTCTTTGAAAGAAGAAACTGACCTTCTCGAGTACTTCTGCTGTAAAGTGGCCTTACTTGTCATCATAACCTCTCTTAGGGGTATTAGTGAATTATTGGCCCCATGCGCTGCAATAACTCATTGTTTCAGGTTCATAAAGACAGATTAGTACTCAGAATTAACCATATACTTCCCCCTAAGGTGTTTTCCCCTTTCCATCTCAACAAAACCACAAAGCTCCCAGTCTTTCTCACACAGTCTCATCTAAGATGTCAAAATCATTTTCTTGTATTACACTGATAGGACCAAGCTCTTTTGCAAAGTGGACCAGTTATTTATTGCCTTTGCTAAACCTTGGGAGGGCCACCCTATATCCAAAGCCGGCATTGTCAAATGGATAGTCAAATGCATCCAGACCTGCTATCACAAAGCTAAGCGAACCCTCCCTGTTATACCCAGGGTGCAATCTACACACTAGAAGGTTGCAAACATGGCATTTTTGGGACATATTCCGCTAGCTGACCTATGTAAAGCTTCCACTTTGTCAACCCCACACACCTTCACTAAATATTATTGTGGGACTATCCTAGACAGACAGTAGCAGGCCAGACGGTCTTAAGGACCATATTTCAGACATCTGCATCATCCGCACTCTTGCCAGCTCTCTTGTAGGGGTTACGGCTTTACAATCTGTGCACAGTATGTGTACTTACAGTAAAACATGCTGTGAAAGAAAAATTTTACTTACCCTGTAAGCATCTGTTTGAAGCATGTTGGGCTATAGATTCACTTGTGCCAACCTTCCTCCGTGGGAGGGTGTGGCTCTGATCACAGGTCTTCTCCTTTATTAACTAGCTTCCCTTTTAAAGTCCTCATGTGCACCAATCTGCGTCTAGTCACCAATCCATACCACTCTCACCTGCTGTTTTAAAAACAATCTTGGTATGGAGCTGGTGCACATTGGCATATCCAGCTAAGGAGGAGTCAACATTTTCCTTGTGACTGGAAAGATTTCTTCTAAAGTCCGAACTACAGCACTACACACTATAAGCACATCTTTACAGCATAAGTCACCTTTCTTTATTACAGTTTTCATTGTCTGTTTTTTTTCAAGTGCATTTGTAGACTTTAAATGTATTTGTATTTCAGGCACTTTTTGTATTTATGGCTTTATCGTTTGCCCGTGATGAAATAATATGGCTTCTTCGACATGCAGACAATATACCCAAAAAGGTTGCTGATGACTTCATGGATAAGTAAGTATGACTGATGAACAAATGTTTTTTTTTAAAAAAGTTAGTTTGGTTTAGATATGTGCATGATACTGCGCATGTAAATGTAGCAACTTACATTTACTGATAAATGACAGGCTTAACTTTTAAAATATATTTATATGCAAGGAGAATAATTCATCTAAATGGCAAGCTCTTTCTAATGTCAGACTTCAAACATTTTAAAATTTAACACTATTTTGCTTTTTAAAGCTGTTCTAAAACAGAAGTTTTCTAGTTGTTTCACTGCAGAGCCTTAGCCATCTTCCACCGACAGCGTTGTAATCTTTAACTTACACCCTGAATGGGCTTTAGGTCTGCCCCATACATGTGATTGGATGGCTGTGTTGCTATCTCACTTTCCTGCTTATTCATTGGAATACATGCTGCCTTGTACTTGTGTTTATCAGACTCAGAGGAGCATTTGAATGTATGTATCCTTTCATCCTGACATGACAGAAGACATTTTTTTTCCTCTGAGTCCAGGATCCTTGTTGGAACCTGAACACAATAAAACATATGCACCTGCTGGCACTACCGTGCTCTGCTACTCACTGGTTGTAACTGCCGGTATTGGCTTCATAAAGGCATTGACTTTTGTAAAGCTGATATCAATAGTGGCAGCCATCTTGGAATTCTATATTTGTAATTCATGGTCCAGGATGGCTACATACATGTTGCAATGTGATGCGACATGGTGGCCATCTTAAAACAGTATACCTCTATCAAGAGTGCAAAAAACAAAATTCCATGATGACCACCACTGTGTTCCAGAGTGGTCACCCACTGGTATTGGCTTCACCAATGCTTGCACTGAGCAAGCATTGTCAAAGCCAGAGTGTGTACACGCAAAATGAGACCAGTTTGCTTCACAAATGCTTGTTGCAGAAGGCATTTCATAAAGTGGCGAGCAATCTGATCTTCTCAGTTTTTCAATAATGTGTAAGGAGAAATATCATGAAGTAATTGATGTAAAAATATCTGATCTCCACTGCAAGTCTCCTTTTCTCTTTCTGCCAAATTGTTCTATTACAGCATCAGTTGGATACTGTGTATATTACATTGAGTAGATGTTTCTGCCTAAAACTATCCTAGAGAATGACTCAGCAAATACTGTCCTTTAAATGACATCTGGAGAGCAATATTGATGGGAATATTATTGGATTACATTGAAAAACATGTGATTTAATATTTCTGATTTCATAAATTACCTACTTAGCAATATTCCTTGCAGTGGTTCCATATGTGAACCTTCCCATAAGTCACACTGGGGCTGTAATTTGTTTCTGCAGCAGCATTTCGACTGCTTTAGATGGTGCTGAACTTCTGTCATGGATCCACCTCAGACAACACTGTGATGTGAAGTCTGAAATCAATATATGGCTCCTGGAACATGTGACGTCAGTTCTCTTACACTATAGTTGTTATAACTTTAAAACAAAAGTTTTGAGAATACATTTCTAGTAGGTTTTGAATGCCCATAGGGCAAGTCTGTCAAAAAGTAAACCAATTGAAGGAGGATTTCCATAGTGCTTAAAATCTGTTATGAACGAGTAGGTAATCCACAAGGGGGTTTTAGAACTCATCAAAAAACAACAGGAGGGGCAGTAAGAGGGATATTTGGAGGATAGACTCCTGGTCCAGTGTGTGGAGCTCCCGATACTGTATAAACCAAAAAATTGCACACACAGTTCCAAAAGGCGGGAAATAGTATCTACCGGTTCTGCAAATCAGGGAAACCAAAAGGTTGTAAGCACGAGCCCTCACTCACCTTTCGGTGACATGCTTCATCATAGGGCTGTGCTCCTCGTCAAGCCGGCGCTGCAATGCCTGACGGGCCCCACACGGGGGCTCTTTGCCGGAGATCTTTTAGAGTGAAAATGCGTACCGGTCAAAAGTAGAAAACGAGGATTGGAATAGGAAAGGTTAAAAATGTCTAGAGGTAAAAACTGTTGAATTCTTGAATTAAATGTTAGTACCTCTGGCAAGATAAAAAAAAACAACTAGGGATATAGTAAAATAATGTCTACACTCCCCATAAAACGTCAAAAAATGCTATTTATAGCTACCGCCTCTCATACTAGGGAGTGGTATGAATGAAATGAGGTAAACACAGGGTCCCCTGTGTTACTCTACATCACTGTTCAACATGTTTCTCGCTATGTGATTCGTCAGGACCTCAAAAACGTACCTAACCCTTCAAATACTTGGGCTGCCCATACTAGGGAAAGCAGAACCCTTCAAAAGCTAAATGCGGGGCATCTTCGGGGGACAGACATTGTATTGAAAGAAACCTCTATGGTTAATGTAAAGTCGTGGTTCCAACTGCAGACCTACGATCGATGTGGTCCCCCGGAACTTTGACGTTTTATGGGGAGTGTAGACATTATTTTACTATATCCCTAGTTTTTTGTTTTTAATCTTGCCAGAGGTACTAACATTTAATTAAAGAATTCAACAGTTTTTACCTCTAGACATTTTTAACCTTTCCTATTCCAATCCTCGTTTTCTACTTTTGACCGGTACGCATTTTCACTCTAAAAGATCTCCGGCAAAGAGCCCCCGTGTGGGGCCCGTCAGGCATTGCAGCGCCGGCTTGACGAGGAGCACAGCCCTATGATGAAGCATGTCACCGAAAGGTGAGTGAGGGCTCGTGCCTACAACCTTTTGGTTTCCCTGATTTGCAGAACCGGTAGATACTATTTCTCGCCTTTTGGAACTGTGTGTGCAATTTTTTGGTTTATACAGTTTTAGAACTCAGTCAGCTAGTTAAAAGCGGATACCTGGGCCCTTTAGAGAGGGGTTCAGTTGAGGCAGTATGTTAAGCTGTTACCTTGTGTAAGGAAATGCCTCCTTGGCATGGTTGCCCCCTGACTTTTTGCCTTTGCTGATGCTATGTTTACAATTGAAAGTGTGCTGAGGCCTGCTAACCAGGCCCCAGCACCAGTGTTCTTTCCCTAACCTGTACTTTTGTATCCACAATTGGCAGACCCTGGCATCCAGATAAGTCCCTTGTAACTGGTACTTCTAGTACCAAGGGCCCTGATGCCAAGGAAGGTCTCTAAGGGCTGCAGCATGTCTTATGCCACCCTGGAGACCTCTCACTCAGCACAGACACACTGCTTGCCAGCTTGTGTGTGCTAGTGAGGACAAAACGAGTAAGTCGACATGGCACTCCCCTCAGGGTGCCATGCCAGCCTCTCACTGCCTATGCAGTATAGGTAAGACACCCCTCTAGCAGGCCTTACAGCCCTAAGGCAGGGTGCACTATACCATAGGTGAGGGTACCAGTGCATGAGCATGGTACCCCTACAGTGTCTAAACAAAACCTTAGACATTGTAAGTGCAGGGTAGCCATAAGAGTATATGGTCTGGGAGTTCGTCAAACACGAACTCCACAGCACCATAATGGCTACACTGAAAACTGGGAAGTTTGGTATCAAACTTCTCAGCACAATAAATGCACACTGATGCCAGTGTACATTTTATTGTAAAATACACCCCAGAGGGCACCTTAGAGGTGCCCCCTGAAACTTAACCGACTATCTGTGTAGGCTGACTAGTTTTAGCAGCCTGCCACAAACCGAGACATGTTGCTGGCCCCATGGGGAGAGTGCCTTTGTCACTCTGAGGCCAGTAACAAAGCCTGCACTGGGTGGAGATGCTAACACCTCCCCCAGGCAGGAATTGTCACACCTGGCGGTGAGCCTCAAAGGCTCACCTCCTTTGTGCCAACCCAGCAGGACACTCCAGCTAGTGGAGTTGCCCGCCCCCTCCGGCCAGGCCCCACTTTTGGCGGCAAGGCCGGAGAAAATAATGAGAAAAACAAGGAGGAGTCACTGGCCAGTCAGGACAGCCCCTAAGGTGTCCTGAGCTGAAGTGACTCTAACTTTTAGAAATCCTCCATCTTGCAGATGGAGGATTCCCCCAATAGGGTTAGGATTGTGACCCCCTCCCCTTGGGAGGGGGCACAAAGAGGGTGTACCCACCCTCAGGGCTAGTAGCCATTTGCTACTAACCCCCCAGACCTAAACACGCCCTTAAATTTAGTATTTAAGGGCTACCCTGAACCCTAGAAAATTAGATTCCTGCAACTACAAGAAGAAGGACTGCCTAGCTGAAAACCCCTGCAGCGGAAGACCAGAAGACGACAACTGCCTTGGCTCCAGAAACTCACCGGCCTGTCTCCTGCCTTCCAAAGATCCTGCTCCAGCGACGCCTTCCAAAGGGACCAGCGACCTCGACATCCTCTGAGGACTGCCCCTGCTTCGAAAAGACAAGAAACTCCCGAGGACAGCGGACCTGCTCCAAGAAAAGCTGCAACTTTGTTTCCAGCAGCTTTAAAGATCCCTGCAAGCTCCCCGCAAGAAGCGTGAGACTTGCAACACTGCACCCGGCGACCCCGACTCGGCTGGTGGCGATCCAACACCTCAGGAGGGACCCCAGGACTACTCTAAGACTGTGAGTACAAAAACCTGTCCCCCCTGAGCCCCCACAGCGCCGCCTGCAGAGGGAATCCCGAGGCTTCCCCTGACCGCGACTCTTTGAATCCTAAGTCCCGACACCTGGGAGAGACCCTGCACCCGCAGCCCCCAGGACCTGAAGGACCGGACTTTCACTGGAGGAGTGACCCCCAGGAGTCCCTCTCCCTTGATCAAGTGGAGGTTTCCCCGAGGAACCCCCCCCCTTGCCTGCCTGCAGCGCTGAAGAGATCCCGAGATCTCTCATAGACTAACATTGCGAGCCCGACGCTTGTTTCTACACTGCACCCGGCCGCCCCCGCGCCGCTGAGGGTGAAATTTCTGTGTGGGCTTGTGTGTCCCCCCGGTGCCCTACAAAACCCCCCTGGTCTGCCCTCCGAAGACGCGGGTACTTACCTGCAAGCAGACCGGAACCGGGGCACCCCCTTCTCTCCATTCTAGCCTATGTGTTTTGGGCACCACTTTGAACTCTGCACCTGACCGGCCCTGAGCTGCTGGTGTGGTGACTTTGGGGTTGCTCTGAACCCCCAACGGTGGGCTACCTTGGACCAAGAACTAAGCCCTGTAAGTGTCTTACTTACCTGGTTAACCTAACAAATACTTACCTCCCCTAGGAACTGTGAAAATTGCACTAAGTGTCCACTTTTAAAACAGCTATTTGTGAATAACTTGAAAAGTATACATGCAATTTTGATGATTTGAAGTTCCTAAAGTACTTACCTGCAATACCTTTCGAATGAGATATTACATGTAGAATTTGAACCTGTGGTTCTTAAAATAAACTAAGAAAAGATATTTTTCTATATAAAAACCTATTGGCTGGATTTGTCTCTGAGTGTGTGTACCTCATTTATTGTCTATGTGTATGTACAACAAATGCTTAACACTACTCCTTGGATAAGCCTACTGCTCGACCACACTACCACAAAATAGAGCATTAGTATTATCTCTTTTTGCCACTATCTTACCTCTAAGGGGAACCCTTGGACTCTGTGCATGCTATTCCTTACTTTGAAATAGCACATACAGAGCCAACTTCCTACATTGGTGGATCAGCGGTGGGGTACAAGACTTTGCATTTGCTGGACTACTCAGCCAATACCTGATCACACGACAAATTCCAAAATTGTCATTAGAAATTCATTTTTGCAATTTGAAATTTTTCTAAATTCTTAAAAGTCCTGCTAGGGCCTTGTGTGTTAAGTCCCTGTTTAGCATTGTCTTTTAGAGTTTAAAAGTTTGTTAAAAGTTTGAAATTAGATTCTAGAAACAGTTTTAGATTCTTTAAAAAGTCTTCCAACTTTTAGCAAAATAATGTCTGATACAGAGATGAATGTGGTGGAACTCGACACCACACCTTACCTCCATCTTAAGATGAGGGAGCTAAGGTCTCTCTGTAATATCAAAAAAATAACCATTGGCTCCAGACCTACCAAAATTCAGCTCCAGGAGCTGTTGGCAGAGTTTGAAAAAGCCAACCCCTCTGATGATGACCTTACAGAGGAAGAAATTAGTGACTTGGAGGCCAATGTCCCTCCTCCAGTCCTAAATAGGGAGAACAGGACCCCTCAAGTCCTGTCTCCAACTGTGTTAGTCAGAAATAGTGAGTCCCTCACAGGAGGGTCCCACATTTCTGAAATCACTGAGGATGCTCTCAGTGAAGATGACCTCCTGTTAGCCAGGATGGCCAAAAGATTGGCTTTAGAGAGACAGCTCCTAGCCATAGAAAGGGAAAGACAAGAGATGGGCCTAGGACCCATCAATGGTGGCAGCAATATAAATAGGGTCAGAGATTCTCCTGACATGTTAAAAATCCCCAAAGGGATTGTGACAAAATTTGAAGATGGTGATGACATCACCAAGTGGTTCACAGCTTTTGAGAGGGCTTGTGTAACCAGAAAAGTGAACAGATCTCACTGGGGTGCTCTCCTTTGGGAAATGTTCACTGGAAAGTGTAGGGATAGACTCCTCACACTCTCTGGAAAAGATGCAGAATCTTATGACCTCATGAAGGGTACCCTGATTGAGGGCTTTGGATTCTCCACTGAGGAGTACAGGATTAGGTTCAGGGGGGCTCAAAAATCCTCGAGCCAGACCTGGGTTGACTTTGTTGACTACTCAGTGAAAACACTAGATGGTTGGATTCAAGGCAGTGGTGTAAGTAATTATGATGGGCTGTACAATTTATTTGTGAAAGAACACCTGTTAAGTAATTGTTTCAATGATAAACTGCATCAGCATCTGGTAGACCTAGGACCAATTTCTCCCCAAGAATTGGGAAAGAAGGCGGACCATTGGGTCAAGACAAGGGTGTCCAAGACTTCAACAGGGGGTGACCAAAAGAAAGGGGTCACAAAGACTCCCCAGGGGAAGGGTGATGAGACAACCAAAACTAAAAATAGTAAAGAGTCTTCTACAGGCCCCCAAAAACCTGCACAGGAGGGTGGGCCCAAAGCCTCTTCACAAAACAATGGGTACAAGGGTAAAAACTTTGATCCCAAAAAGGCCTGGTGTCATAGCTGTAAACAGCATGGACACCAAACTGGAGACAAGGCCTGTCCCAAGAAAGGTTCCACTCCAAACTCCCATCCAGGTAACACTGGTATGGCTAGTCTCCAAGTGGGATCAACAGTGTGCCCAGAGCAAATCAGGGTCCACACTGAAGCTACTCTAGTTTCTGAGGGTGGGGTGGATTTAGCCACACTAGCTGTCTGGCCGCCTAACATGCAAAAATACAGACAGCAACTCTTAATTAATGGGACTAGAATAGAGGGCCTGAGGGATACAGGTGCCAGTGTCACCATGGTGACAGAGAAACTGGTTTCCCCTGGCCAATACCTGACTGGAAAAACTTACACAGTCACCAACGCTGACAATCAGAGAAAAGTACATCCCATGGCAATGGTTACTTTAGAATGGGGAGGGGTCAATGGCCTGAAACAGGTGGTGGTCTCCTCAAATATCCCAGTGGACTGTCTGCTTGGAAATGACCTGGAGTCCTCAGCATGGGCTGAGGTAGAACTAAAAACCCATGCAGCAATGCTGGGCATCCCTGAACTGGTGTGTGTGAAAACAAGAGCACAATGCAAGGCACAGGGTGAACAAGTAGAGCTGGAGTCTGGAAGAATGGCCCAGCCTACCAAGAGAACAGGAAAGTCAGTTGGGAAACCAACTACAACACAGCAAAAGAAAGGGAACCTCTCTTCTCAGGAAGAAGTTCTGCCCTCTGAGGGAACTGAGCCTTTGGAGCTTGAACCTTATCAGGTTGAGCTCTTAGGCCCAGGGGGACCCTCAAGGGAGGAGCTGTGTAAGGGACAAGAAACCTGTCCCTCTCTTGAAGGCCTTAGGCAGCAAGCTGCTGAAGAGTCCAAAGGCAAGAAAAATGGAACGCATAGGGTCTATTGGGAAGATGGACTCCTGTACACTGAGGCCAGAGACCCCAAACCTGGTGCCACTAGGAGAGTGGTAGTGCCTCAGCTGTTCAGGAAGTTCATCCTAACATTGGCCCATGACATTCCCCTTGCTGGACATTTGGGACAAACCAAGACGTGGGAGAGGTTAGTCAACCACTTCTACTGGCCCAATATGTCCAACATGGTTAAGGAGTTTTGCCTCTCCTGCCCCACCTGTCAAGCCAGTGGTAAGACAGGTGGGCATCCAAAGGCCCCCCTCATTCCACTTCCAGTGGTGGGGGTTCCCTTTGAAAGAGTGGGTGTGGACATAGTTGGTCCACTAGAACCTCCCACAGCCTCAGGAAATATGTATATCCTGGTAGTAGTGGATCATGCTACCAGGTATCCTGAAGCTATTCCCCTTAGGTCGACTACTGCCCCTGCAGTAGCCAAGGCCCTCATTGGTATCTTTACCAGAGTGGGTTTCCCTAAGGAGGTGGTGTCTGACAGAGGTACCAACTTCATGTCAGCATACCTAAAGCACATGTGGAATGAGTGTGGGGTGACTTATAAATTCACTACACCATACCATCCACAAACTAATGGCTTAGTTGAGAGATTCAACAAGACATTAAAGGGCATGATCATGGGGCTCCCAGAAAAACTCAAAAGGAGATGGGATGTCCTCTTGCCATGTCTGCTTTTCGCTTACAGAGAGGTGCCACAGAAGGGAGTAGGATTCTCACCCTTTGAACTTCTGTTTGGTCATCCTGTAAGAGGACCACTTGCTCTTGTTAAAGAAGGCTGGGAGAGACCTCTCCATGAGCCTAAGCAAGACATAGTGGACTATGTACTTGGCCTTCGCTCTAGAATGGCAGAGTACATGGAAAAGGCAACCAAAAACCTTGAGGCCAGCCAACAGCTCCAGAAGTTTTGGTATGACCAAAAGGCTGCACTGGTTGAGTTCCAACCAGGGCAGAAAGTCTGGGTTCTGGAGCCTGTGGCTCCCAGGGCACTCCAGGACAAATGGAGTGGCCCTTACCCAGTACTAGAAAGGAAGAGTCAGGTCACCTACCTGGTGGACCTGGGCACAAGCAGGAGCCCCAAGAGGGTGATCCATGTGAACCGCCTTAAGCTCTTCCATGACAGGGCTGATGTCAATCTGTTGATGGTAACAGATGAGGATCAGGAGGCAGAGAGTGAACCTCTCCCTGATCTTCTGTCATCAGACCCAAAAGATGGCACAGTAGATGGAGTGATCTACTCAGACACCCTCTCTGGCCAACAGCAAGCTGATTGTAGGAGAGTCCTACAACAGTTTCCTGAACTCTTCTCCTTAACCCCTGGTCAGACACACCTGTGTACCCATGATGTGGACACAGGAGACAGCATGCCTGTCAAGAACAAAATCTTTAGACAGTCTGACCATGTAAAGGAAAGCATCAAGGTGGAAGTCCACAAGATGCTGGAATTGGGAGTAATTGAGCGCTCTGACAGCCCCTGGGCTAGCCCAGTGGTCTTAGTCCCCAAACCTCACACCAAAGATGGAAAGAAAGAGATGAGGTTTTGTGTGGACTACAGAGGGCTCAATTCTGTCACCAAGACAGACGCTCATCCAATTCCCAGAGCTGATGAGCTCATAGACAAATTAGGTGCTGCCAAATTCTTAAGTACCTTTGACTTGACAGCAGGGTACTGGCAAATAAAAATGGCACCTGGAGCAAAAGAGAAAACAGCATTCTCCACACCTGATGGGCATTATCAGTTTACTGTTATGCCCTTTGGTTTAAAGAATGCCCCTGCCACCTTCCAAAGGTTGGTGAATCAAGTCCTTGCTGGCTTGGAGTCCTTTAGCACAGCTTATCTTGATGATATTGCTGTCTTTAGCTCCACCTGGCAGGATCACCTGGTCCACCTGAAGAAGGTTTTGAAGGCTCTGCAATCTGCAGGCCTCTCTATCAAGGCATCCAAATGCCAGATAGGGCAGGGAACTGTGGTTTACTTGGGACACCTTGTAGGTGGAGGCCAAGTTCAGCCACTCCAACCCAAGATCCAGACTATTCTGGACTGGGTAGCTCCAAAAACCCAGACTCAAGTCAGGGCATTCCTTGGCTTGACTGGGTATTACAGGAGGTTTATGAAGGGATATGGATCCATTGTGACAGCCCTCACTGAACTCACCTCCAAGAAAATGCCCAAGAAAGTGAACTGGACTGTGGAATGCCAACAGGCCTTTGACACCCTGAAACAAGCAATGTGCTCAGCACCAGTTCTCAAAGCTCCAGATTATTCTAAGCAGTTCATTGTGCAGACTGATGCCTCTGAACATGGGATAGGGGCAGTTTTGTCCCAAACAAATGATGATGGCCTTGACCAGCCTGTTGCTTTCATTAGCAGGAGGTTACTCCCCAGGGAGCAGCGTTGGAGTGCCATTGAGAGGGAGGCCTTTGCTGTGGTTTGGTCCCTGAAGAAGCTGAGACCATACCTCTTTGGGACTCACTTCCTAGTTCAAACTGACCACAGACCTCTCAAATGGCTGATGCAAATGAAAGGTGAAAATCCTAAACTGTTGAGGTGGTCCATATCCCTACAGGGAATGGACTTTATAGTGGAACACAGACCTGGGACTGCCCATGCCAATGCAGATGGCCTTTCCAGGTTCTTCCACTTAGAAAATGAAGACTCTCTTGGGAAAGGTTAGTCTCATCCTCTTTCGTTTGGGGGGGGGGTTGTGTAAGGAAATGCCTCCTTGGCATGGTTGCCCCCTGACTTTTTGCCTTTGCTGATGCTATGTTTACAATTGAAAGTGTGCTGAGGCCTGCTAACCAGGCCCCAGCACCAGTGTTCTTTCCCTAACCTGTACTTTTGTATCCACAATTGGCAGACCCTGGCATCCAGATAAGTCCCTTGTAACTGGTACTTCTAGTACCAAGGGCCCTGATGCCAAGGAAGGTCTCTAAGGGCTGCAGCATGTCTTATGCCACCCTGGAGACCTCTCACTCAGCACAGACACACTGCTTGCCAGCTTGTGTGTGCTAGTGAGGACAAAACGAGTAAGTCGACATGGCACTCCCCTCAGGGTGCCATGCCAGCCTCTCACTGCCTATGCAGTATAGGTAAGACACCCCTCTAGCAGGCCTTACAGCCCTAAGGCAGGGTGCACTATACCATAGGTGAGGGTACCAGTGCATGAGCATGGTACCCCTACAGTGTCTAAACAAAACCTTAGACATTGTAAGTGCAGGGTAGCCATAAGAGTATATGGTCTGGGAGTTCGTCAAACACGAACTCCACAGCACCATAATGGCTACACTGAAAACTGGGAAGTTTGGTATCAAACTTCTCAGCACAATAAATGCACACTGATGCCAGTGTACATTTTATTGTAAAATACACCCCAGAGGGCACCTTAGAGGTGCCCCCTGAAACTTAACCGACTATCTGTGTAGGCTGACTAGTTTTAGCAGCCTGCCACAAACCGAGACATGTTGCTGGCCCCATGGGGAGAGTGCCTTTGTCACTCTGAGGCCAGTAACAAAGCCTGCACTGGGTGGAGATGCTAACACCTCCCCCAGGCAGGAATTGTCACACCTGGCGGTGAGCCTCAAAGGCTCACCTCCTTTGTGCCAACCCAGCAGGACACTCCAGCTAGTGGAGTTGCCCGCCCCCTCCGGCCAGGCCCCACTTTTGGCGGCAAGGCCGGAGAAAATAATGAGAAAAACAAGGAGGAGTCACTGGCCAGTCAGGACAGCCCCTAAGGTGTCCTGAGCTGAAGTGACTCTAACTTTTAGAAATCCTCCATCTTGCAGATGGAGGATTCCCCCAATAGGGTTAGGATTGTGACCCCCTCCCCTTGGGAGGGGGCACAAAGAGGGTGTACCCACCCTCAGGGCTAGTAGCCATTTGCTACTAACCCCCCAGACCTAAACACGCCCTTAAATTTAGTATTTAAGGGCTACCCTGAACCCTAGAAAATTAGATTCCTGCAACTACAAGAAGAAGGACTGCCTAGCTGAAAACCCCTGCAGCGGAAGACCAGAAGACGACAACTGCCTTGGCTCCAGAAACTCACCGGCCTGTCTCCTGCCTTCCAAAGATCCTGCTCCAGCGACGCCTTCCAAAGGGACCAGCGACCTCGACATCCTCTGAGGACTGCCCCTGCTTCGAAAAGACAAGAAACTCCCGAGGACAGCGGACCTGCTCCAAGAAAAGCTGCAACTTTGTTTCCAGCAGCTTTAAAGATCCCTGCAAGCTCCCCGCAAGAAGCGTGAGACTTGCAACACTGCACCCGGCGACCCCGACTCGGCTGGTGGCGATCCAACACCTCAGGAGGGACCCCAGGACTACTCTAAGACTGTGAGTACAAAAACCTGTCCCCCCTGAGCCCCCACAGCGCCGCCTGCAGAGGGAATCCCGAGGCTTCCCCTGACCGCGACTCTTTGAATCCTAAGTCCCGACACCTGGGAGAGACCCTGCACCCGCAGCCCCCAGGACCTGAAGGACCGGACTTTCACTGGAGGAGTGACCCCCAGGAGTCCCTCTCCCTTGATCAAGTGGAGGTTTCCCCGAGGAACCCCCCCCCTTGCCTGCCTGCAGCGCTGAAGAGATCCCGAGATCTCTCATAGACTAACATTGCGAACCCGACGCTTGTTTCTACACTGCACCCGGCCGCCCCCGCGCCGCTGAGGGTGAAATTTCTGTGTGGGCTTGTGTGTCCCCCCGGTGCCCTACAAAACCCCCCTGGTCTGCCCTCCGAAGACGCGGGTACTTACCTGCAAGCAGACCGGAACCGGGGCACCCCCTTCTCTCCATTCTAGCCTATGTGTTTTGGGCACCACTTTGAACTCTGCACCTGACCGGCCCTGAGCTGCTGGTGTGGTGACTTTGGGGTTGCTCTGAACCCCCAACGGTGGGCTACCTTGGACCAAGAACTAAGCCCTGTAAGTGTCTTACTTACCTGGTTAACCTAACAAATACTTACCTCCCCTAGGAACTGTGAAAATTGCACTAAGTGTCCACTTTTAAAACAGCTATTTGTGAATAACTTGAAAAGTATACATGCAATTTTGATGATTTGAAGTTCCTAAAGTACTTACCTGCAATACCTTTCGAATGAGATATTACATGTAGAATTTGAACCTGTGGTTCTTAAAATAAACTAAGAAAAGATATTTTTCTATATAAAAACCTATTGGCTGGATTTGTCTCTGAGTGTGTGTACCTCATTTATTGTCTATGTGTATGTACAACAAATGCTTAACACTACTCCTTGGATAAGCCTACTGCTCGACCACACTACCACAAAATAGAGCATTAGTATTATCTCTTTTTGCCACTATCTTACCTCTAAGGGGAACCCTTGGACTCTGTGCATGCTATTCCTTACTTTGAAATAGCACATACAGAGCCAACTTCCTACATTGGTGGATCAGCGGTGGGGTACAAGACTTTGCATTTGCTGGACTACTCAGCCAATACCTGATCACACGACAAATTCCAAAATTGTCATTAGAAATTCATTTTTGCAATTTGAAATTTTTCTAAATTCTTAAAAGTCCTGCTAGGGCCTTGTGTGTTAAGTCCCTGTTTAGCATTGTCTTTTAGAGTTTAAAAGTTTGTTAAAAGTTTGAAATTAGATTCTAGAAACAGTTTTAGATTCTTTAAAAAGTCTTCCAACTTTTAGCAAAATAATGTCTGATACAGAGATGAATGTGGTGGAACTCGACACCACACCTTACCTCCATCTTAAGATGAGGGAGCTAAGGTCTCTCTGTAATATCAAAAAAATAACCATTGGCTCCAGACCTACCAAAATTCAGCTCCAGGAGCTGTTGGCAGAGTTTGAAAAAGCCAACCCCTCTGATGATGACCTTACAGAGGAAGAAATTAGTGACTTGGAGGCCAATGTCCCTCCTCCAGTCCTAAATAGGGAGAACAGGACCCCTCAAGTCCTGTCTCCAACTGTGTTAGTCAGAAATAGTGAGTCCCTCACAGGAGGGTCCCACATTTCTGAAATCACTGAGGATGCTCTCAGTGAAGATGACCTCCTGTTAGCCAGGATGGCCAAAAGATTGGCTTTAGAGAGACAGCTCCTAGCCATAGAAAGGGAAAGACAAGAGATGGGCCTAGGACCCATCAATGGTGGCAGCAATATAAATAGGGTCAGAGATTCTCCTGACATGTTAAAAATCCCCAAAGGGATTGTGACAAAATTTGAAGATGGTGATGACATCACCAAGTGGTTCACAGCTTTTGAGAGGGCTTGTGTAACCAGAAAAGTGAACAGATCTCACTGGGGTGCTCTCCTTTGGGAAATGTTCACTGGAAAGTGTAGGGATAGACTCCTCACACTCTCTGGAAAAGATGCAGAATCTTATGACCTCATGAAGGGTACCCTGATTGAGGGCTTTGGATTCTCCACTGAGGAGTACAGGATTAGGTTCAGGGGGGCTCAAAAATCCTCGAGCCAGACCTGGGTTGACTTTGTTGACTACTCAGTGAAAACACTAGATGGTTGGATTCAAGGCAGTGGTGTAAGTAATTATGATGGGCTGTACAATTTATTTGTGAAAGAACACCTGTTAAGTAATTGTTTCAATGATAAACTGCATCAGCATCTGGTAGACCTAGGACCAATTTCTCCCCAAGAATTGGGAAAGAAGGCGGACCATTGGGTCAAGACAAGGGTGTCCAAGACTTCAACAGGGGGTGACCAAAAGAAAGGGGTCACAAAGACTCCCCAGGGGAAGGGTGATGAGACAACCAAAACTAAAAATAGTAAAGAGTCTTCTACAGGCCCCCAAAAACCTGCACAGGAGGGTGGGCCCAGAGCCTCTTCACAAAACAATGGGTACAAGGGTAAAAACTTTGATCCCAAAAAGGCCTGGTGTCATAGCTGTAAACAGCATGGACACCAAACTGGAGACAAGGCCTGTCCCAAGAAAGGTTCCACTCCAAACTCCCATCCAGGTAACACTGGTATGGCTAGTCTCCAAGTGGGATCAACAGTGTGCCCAGAGCAAATCAGGGTCCACACTGAAGCTACTCTAGTTTCTGAGGGTGGGGTGGATTTAGCCACACTAGCTGTCTGGCCGCCTAACATGCAAAAATACAGACAGCAACTCTTAATTAATGGGACTAGAATAGAGGGCCTGAGGGATACAGGTGCCAGTGTCACCATGGTGACAGAGAAACTGGTTTCCCCTGGCCAATACCTGACTGGAAAAACTTACACAGTCACCAACGCTGACAATCAGAGAAAAGTACATCCCATGGCAATGGTTACTTTAGAATGGGGAGGGGTCAATGGCCTGAAACAGGTGGTGGTCTCCTCAAATATCCCAGTGGACTGTCTGCTTGGAAATGACCTGGAGTCCTCAGCATGGGCTGAGGTAGAACTAAAAACCCATGCAGCAATGCTGGGCATCCCTGAACTGGTGTGTGTGAAAACAAGAGCACAATGCAAGGCACAGGGTGAACAAGTAGAGCTGGAGTCTGGAAGAATGGCCCAGCCTACCAAGAGAACAGGAAAGTCAGTTGGGAAACCAACTACAACACAGCAAAAGAAAGGGAACCTCTCTTCTCAGGAAGAAGTTCTGCCCTCTGAGGGAACTGAGCCTTTGGAGCTTGAACCTTATCAGGTTGAGCTCTTAGGCCCAGGGGGACCCTCAAGGGAGGAGCTGTGTAAGGGACAAGAAACCTGTCCCTCTCTTGAAGGCCTTAGGCAGCAAGCTGCTGAAGAGTCCAAAGGCAAGAAAAATGGAACGCATAGGGTCTATTGGGAAGATGGACTCCTGTACACTGAGGCCAGAGACCCCAAACCTGGTGCCACTAGGAGAGTGGTAGTGCCTCAGCTGTTCAGGAAGTTCATCCTAACATTGGCCCATGACATTCCCCTTGCTGGACATTTGGGACAAACCAAGACGTGGGAGAGGTTAGTCAACCACTTCTACTGGCCCAATATGTCCAACATGGTTAAGGAGTTTTGCCTCTCCTGCCCCACCTGTCAAGCCAGTGGTAAGACAGGTGGGCATCCAAAGGCCCCCCTCATTCCACTTCCAGTGGTGGGGGTTCCCTTTGAAAGAGTGGGTGTGGACATAGTTGGTCCACTAGAACCTCCCACAGCCTCAGGAAATATGTATATCCTGGTAGTAGTGGATCATGCTACCAGGTATCCTGAAGCTATTCCCCTTAGGTCGACTACTGCCCCTGCAGTAGCCAAGGCCCTCATTGGTATCTTTACCAGAGTGGGTTTCCCTAAGGAGGTGGTGTCTGACAGAGGTACCAACTTCATGTCAGCATACCTAAAGCACATGTGGAATGAGTGTGGGGTGACTTATAAATTCACTACACCATACCATCCACAAACTAATGGCTTAGTTGAGAGATTCAACAAGACATTAAAGGGCATGATCATGGGGCTCCCAGAAAAACTCAAAAGGAGATGGGATGTCCTCTTGCCATGTCTGCTTTTCGCTTACAGAGAGGTGCCACAGAAGGGAGTAGGATTCTCACCCTTTGAACTTCTGTTTGGTCATCCTGTAAGAGGACCACTTGCTCTTGTTAAAGAAGGCTGGGAGAGACCTCTCCATGAGCCTAAGCAAGACATAGTGGACTATGTACTTGGCCTTCGCTCTAGAATGGCAGAGTACATGGAAAAGGCAACCAAAAACCTTGAGGCCAGCCAACAGCTCCAGAAGTTTTGGTATGACCAAAAGGCTGCACTGGTTGAGTTCCAACCAGGGCAGAAAGTCTGGGTTCTGGAGCCTGTGGCTCCCAGGGCACTCCAGGACAAATGGAGTGGCCCTTACCCAGTACTAGAAAGGAAGAGTCAGGTCACCTACCTGGTGGACCTGGGCACAAGCAGGAGCCCCAAGAGGGTGATCCATGTGAACCGCCTTAAGCTCTTCCATGACAGGGCTGATGTCAATCTGTTGATGGTAACAGATGAGGATCAGGAGGCAGAGAGTGAACCTCTCCCTGATCTTCTGTCATCAGACCCAAAAGATGGCACAGTAGATGGAGTGATCTACTCAGACACCCTCTCTGGCCAACAGCAAGCTGATTGTAGGAGAGTCCTACAACAGTTTCCTGAACTCTTCTCCTTAACCCCTGGTCAGACACACCTGTGTACCCATGATGTGGACACAGGAGACAGCATGCCTGTCAAGAACAAAATCTTTAGACAGTCTGACCATGTAAAGGAAAGCATCAAGGTGGAAGTCCACAAGATGCTGGAATTGGGAGTAATTGAGCGCTCTGACAGCCCCTGGGCTAGCCCAGTGGTCTTAGTCCCCAAACCTCACACCAAAGATGGAAAGAAAGAGATGAGGTTTTGTGTGGACTACAGAGGGCTCAATTCTGTCACCAAGACAGACGCTCATCCAATTCCCAGAGCTGATGAGCTCATAGACAAATTAGGTGCTGCCAAATTCTTAAGTACCTTTGACTTGACAGCAGGGTACTGGCAAATAAAAATGGCACCTGGAGCAAAAGAGAAAACAGCATTCTCCACACCTGATGGGCATTATCAGTTTACTGTTATGCCCTTTGGTTTAAAGAATGCCCCTGCCACCTTCCAAAGGTTGGTGAATCAAGTCCTTGCTGGCTTGGAGTCCTTTAGCACAGCTTATCTTGATGATATTGCTGTCTTTAGCTCCACCTGGCAGGATCACCTGGTCCACCTGAAGAAGGTTTTGAAGGCTCTGCAATCTGCAGGCCTCTCTATCAAGGCATCCAAATGCCAGATAGGGCAGGGAACTGTGGTTTACTTGGGACACCTTGTAGGTGGAGGCCAAGTTCAGCCACTCCAACCCAAGATCCAGACTATTCTGGACTGGGTAGCTCCAAAAACCCAGACTCAAGTCAGGGCATTCCTTGGCTTGACTGGGTATTACAGGAGGTTTATGAAGGGATATGGATCCATTGTGACAGCCCTCACTGAACTCACCTCCAAGAAAATGCCCAAGAAAGTGAACTGGACTGTGGAATGCCAACAGGCCTTTGACACCCTGAAACAAGCAATGTGCTCAGCACCAGTTCTCAAAGCTCCAGATTATTCTAAGCAGTTCATTGTGCAGACTGATGCCTCTGAACATGGGATAGGGGCAGTTTTGTCCCAAACAAATGATGATGGCCTTGACCAGCCTGTTGCTTTCATTAGCAGGAGGTTACTCCCCAGGGAGCAGCGTTGGAGTGCCATTGAGAGGGAGGCCTTTGCTGTGGTTTGGTCCCTGAAGAAGCTGAGACCATACCTCTTTGGGACTCACTTCCTAGTTCAAACTGACCACAGACCTCTCAAATGGCTGATGCAAATGAAAGGTGAAAATCCTAAACTGTTGAGGTGGTCCATATCCCTACAGGGAATGGACTTTATAGTGGAACACAGACCTGGGACTGCCCATGCCAATGCAGATGGCCTTTCCAGGTTCTTCCACTTAGAAAATGAAGACTCTCTTGGGAAAGGTTAGTCTCATCCTCTTTCGTTTGGGGGGGGGGTTGTGTAAGGAAATGCCTCCTTGGCATGGTTGCCCCCTGACTTTTTGCCTTTGCTGATGCTATGTTTACAATTGAAAGTGTGCTGAGGCCTGCTAACCAGGCCCCAGCACCAGTGTTCTTTCCCTAACCTGTACTTTTGTATCCACAATTGGCAGACCCTGGCATCCAGATAAGTCCCTTGTAACTGGTACTTCTAGTACCAAGGGCCCTGATGCCAAGGAAGGTCTCTAAGGGCTGCAGCATGTCTTATGCCACCCTGGAGACCTCTCACTCAGCACAGACACACTGCTTGCCAGCTTGTGTGTGCTAGTGAGGACAAAACGAGTAAGTCGACATGGCACTCCCCTCAGGGTGCCATGCCAGCCTCTCACTGCCTATGCAGTATAGGTAAGACACCCCTCTAGCAGGCCTTACAGCCCTAAGGCAGGGTGCACTATACCATAGGTGAGGGTACCAGTGCATGAGCATGGTACCCCTACAGTGTCTAAACAAAACCTTAGACATTGTAAGTGCAGGGTAGCCATAAGAGTATATGGTCTGGGAGTTCGTCAAACACGAACTCCACAGCACCATAATGGCTACACTGAAAACTGGGAAGTTTGGTATCAAACTTCTCAGCACAATAAATGCACACTGATGCCAGTGTACATTTTATTGTAAAATACACCCCAGAGGTGCCCCCTGAAACTTAACCGACTATCTGTGTAGGCTGACTAGTTTTAGCAGCCTGCCACAAACCGAGACATGTTGCTGGCCCCATGGGGAGAGTGCCTTTGTCACTCTGAGGCCAGTAACAAAGCCTGCACTGGGTGGAGATGCTAACACCTCCCCCAGGCAGGAATTGTCACACCTGGCGGTGAGCCTCAAAGGCTCACCTCCTTTGTGCCAACCCAGCAGGACACTCCAGCTAGTGGAGTTGCCCGCCCCCTCCGGCCAGGCCCCACTTTTGGCGGCAAGGCCGGAGAAAATAATGAGAAAAACAAGGAGGAGTCACTGGCCAGTCAGGACAGCCCCTAAGGTGTCCTGAGCTGAAGTGACTCTAACTTTTAGAAATCCTCCATCTTGCAGATGGAGGATTCCCCCAATAGGGTTAGGATTGTGACCCCCTCCCCTTGGGAGGGGGCACAAAGAGGGTGTACCCACCCTCAGGGCTAGTAGCCATTTGCTACTAACCCCCCAGACCTAAACACGCCCTTAAATTTAGTATTTAAGGGCTACCCTGAACCCTAGAAAATTAGATTCCTGCAACTACAAGAAGAAGGACTGCCTAGCTGAAAACCCCTGCAGCGGAAGACCAGAAGACGACAACTGCCTTGGCTCCAGAAACTCACCGGCCTGTCTCCTGCCTTCCAAAGATCCTGCTCCAGCGACGCCTTCCAAAGGGACCAGCGACCTCGACATCCTCTGAGGACTGCCCCTGCTTCGAAAAGACAAGAAACTCCCGAGGACAGCGGACCTGCTCCAAGAAAAGCTGCAACTTTGTTTCCAGCAGCTTTAAAGATCCCTGCAAGCTCCCCGCAAGAAGCGTGAGACTTGCAACACTGCACCCGGCGACCCCGACTCGGCTGGTGGCGATCCAACACCTCAGGAGGGACCCCAGGACTACTCTAAGACTGTGAGTACAAAAACCTGTCCCCCCTGAGCCCCCACAGCGCCGCCTGCAGAGGGAATCCCGAGGCTTCCCCTGACCGCGACTCTTTGAATCCTAAGTCCCGACACCTGGGAGAGACCCTGCACCCGCAGCCCCCAGGACCTGAAGGACCGGACTTTCACTGGAGGAGTGACCCCCAGGAGTCCCTCTCCCTTGATCAAGTGGAGGTTTCCCCGAGGAACCCCCCCCCTTGCCTGCCTGCAGCGCTGAAGAGATCCCGAGATCTCTCATAGACTAACATTGCGAACCCGACGCTTGTTTCTACACTGCACCCGGCCGCCCCCGCGCCGCTGAGGGTGAAATTTCTGTGTGGGCTTGTGTGTCCCCCCGGTGCCCTACAAAACCCCCCTGGTCTGCCCTCCGAAGACGCGGGTACTTACCTGCAAGCAGACCGGAACCGGGGCACCCCCTTCTCTCCATTCTAGCCTATGTGTTTTGGGCACCACTTTGAACTCTGCACCTGACCGGCCCTGAGCTGCTGGTGTGGTGACTTTGGGGTTGCTCTGAACCCCCAACGGTGGGCTACCTTGGACCAAGAACTAAGCCCTGTAAGTGTCTTACTTACCTGGTTAACCTAACAAATACTTACCTCCCCTAGGAACTGTGAAAATTGCACTAAGTGTCCACTTTTAAAACAGCTATTTGTGAATAACTTGAAAAGTATACATGCAATTTTGATGATTTGAAGTTCCTAAAGTACTTACCTGCAATACCTTTCGAATGAGATATTACATGTAGAATTTGAACCTGTGGTTCTTAAAATAAACTAAGAAAAGATATTTTTCTATATAAAAACCTATTGGCTGGATTTGTCTCTGAGTGTGTGTACCTCATTTATTGTCTATGTGTATGTACAACAAATGCTTAACACTACTCCTTGGATAAGCCTACTGCTCGACCACTACCACAAAATAGAGCATTAGTATTATCTCTTTTTGCCACTATCTTACCTCTAAGGGGAACCCTTGGACTCTGTGCATGCTATTCCTTACTTTGAAATAGCACATACAGAGCCAACTTCCTACATTGGTGGATCAGCGGTGGGGTACAAGACTTTGCATTTGCTGGACTACTCAGCCAATACCTGATCACACGACAAATTCCAAAATTGTCATTAGAAATTCATTTTTGCAATTTGAAATTTTTCTAAATTCTTAAAAGTCCTGCTAGGGCCTTGTGTGTTAAGTCCCTGTTTAGCATTGTCTTTTAGAGTTTAAAAGTTTGTTAAAAGTTTGAAATTAGATTCTAGAAACAGTTTTAGATTCTTTAAAAAGTCTTCCAACTTTTAGCAAAATAATGTCTGATACAGAGATGAATGTGGTGGAACTCGACACCACACCTTACCTCCATCTTAAGATGAGGGAGCTAAGGTCTCTCTGTAATATCAAAAAAATAACCATTGGCTCCAGACCTACCAAAATTCAGCTCCAGGAGCTGTTGGCAGAGTTTGAAAAAGCCAACCCCTCTGATGATGACCTTACAGAGGAAGAAATTAGTGACTTGGAGGCCAATGTCCCTCCTCCAGTCCTAAATAGGGAGAACAGGACCCCTCAAGTCCTGTCTCCAACTGTGTTAGTCAGAAATAGTGAGTCCCTCACAGGAGGGTCCCACATTTCTGAAATCACTGAGGATGCTCTCAGTGAAGATGACCTCCTGTTAGCCAGGATGGCCAAAAGATTGGCTTTAGAGAGACAGCTCCTAGCCATAGAAAGGGAAAGACAAGAGATGGGCCTAGGACCCATCAATGGTGGCAGCAATATAAATAGGGTCAGAGATTCTCCTGACATGTTAAAAATCCCCAAAGGGATTGTGACAAAATTTGAAGATGGTGATGACATCACCAAGTGGTTCACAGCTTTTGAGAGGGCTTGTGTAACCAGAAAAGTGAACAGATCTCACTGGGGTGCTCTCCTTTGGGAAATGTTCACTGGAAAGTGTAGGGATAGACTCCTCACACTCTCTGGAAAAGATGCAGAATCTTATGACCTCATGAAGGGTACCCTGATTGAGGGCTTTGGATTCTCCACTGAGGAGTACAGGATTAGGTTCAGGGGGGCTCAAAAATCCTCGAGCCAGACCTGGGTTGACTTTGTTGACTACTCAGTGAAAACACTAGATGGTTGGATTCAAGGCAGTGGTGTAAGTAATTATGATGGGCTGTACAATTTATTTGTGAAAGAACACCTGTTAAGTAATTGTTTCAATGATAAACTGCATCAGCATCTGGTAGACCTAGGACCAATTTCTCCCCAAGAATTGGGAAAGAAGGCGGACCATTGGGTCAAGACAAGGGTGTCCAAGACTTCAACAGGGGGTGACCAAAAGAAAGGGGTCACAAAGACTCCCCAGGGGAAGGGTGATGAGACAACCAAAACTAAAAATAGTAAAGAGTCTTCTACAGGCCCCCAAAAACCTGCACAGGAGGGTGGGCCCAGAGCCTCTTCACAAAACAATGGGTACAAGGGTAAAAACTTTGATCCCAAAAAGGCCTGGTGTCATAGCTGTAAACAGCATGGACACCAAACTGGAGACAAGGCCTGTCCCAAGAAAGGTTCCACTCCAAACTCCCATCCAGGTAACACTGGTATGGCTAGTCTCCAAGTGGGATCAACAGTGTGCCCAGAGCAAATCAGGGTCCACACTGAAGCTACTCTAGTTTCTGAGGGTGGGGTGGATTTAGCCACACTAGCTGTCTGGCCGCCTAACATGCAAAAATACAGACAGCAACTCTTAATTAATGGGACTAGAATAGAGGGCCTGAGGGATACAGGTGCCAGTGTCACCATGGTGACAGAGAAACTGGTTTCCCCTGGCCAATACCTGACTGGAAAAACTTACACAGTCACCAACGCTGACAATCAGAGAAAAGTACATCCCATGGCAATGGTTACTTTAGAATGGGGAGGGGTCAATGGCCTGAAACAGGTGGTGGTCTCCTCAAATATCCCAGTGGACTGTCTGCTTGGAAATGACCTGGAGTCCTCAGCATGGGCTGAGGTAGAACTAAAAACCCATGCAGCAATGCTGGGCATCCCTGAACTGGTGTGTGTGAAAACAAGAGCACAATGCAAGGCACAGGGTGAACAAGTAGAGCTGGAGTCTGGAAGAATGGCCCAGCCTACCAAGAGAACAGGAAAGTCAGTTGGGAAACCAACTACAACACAGCAAAAGAAAGGGAACCTCTCTTCTCAGGAAGAAGTTCTGCCCTCTGAGGGAACTGAGCCTTTGGAGCTTGAACCTTATCAGGTTGAGCTCTTAGGCCCAGGGGGACCCTCAAGGGAGGAGCTGTGTAAGGGACAAGAAACCTGTCCCTCTCTTGAAGGCCTTAGGCAGCAAGCTGCTGAAGAGTCCAAAGGCAAGAAAAATGGAACGCATAGGGTCTATTGGGAAGATGGACTCCTGTACACTGAGGCCAGAGACCCCAAACCTGGTGCCACTAGGAGAGTGGTAGTGCCTCAGCTGTTCAGGAAGTTCATCCTAACATTGGCCCATGACATTCCCCTTGCTGGACATTTGGGACAAACCAAGACGTGGGAGAGGTTAGTCAACCACTTCTACTGGCCCAATATGTCCAACATGGTTAAGGAGTTTTGCCTCTCCTGCCCCACCTGTCAAGCCAGTGGTAAGACAGGTGGGCATCCAAAGGCCCCCCTCATTCCACTTCCAGTGGTGGGGGTTCCCTTTGAAAGAGTGGGTGTGGACATAGTTGGTCCACTAGAACCTCCCACAGCCTCAGGAAATATGTATATCCTGGTAGTAGTGGATCATGCTACCAGGTATCCTGAAGCTATTCCCCTTAGGTCGACTACTGCCCCTGCAGTAGCCAAGGCCCTCATTGGTATCTTTACCAGAGTGGGTTTCCCTAAGGAGGTGGTGTCTGACAGAGGTACCAACTTCATGTCAGCATACCTAAAGCACATGTGGAATGAGTGTGGGGTGACTTATAAATTCACTACACCATACCATCCACAAACTAATGGCTTAGTTGAGAAATTCAACAAGACATTAAAGGGCATGATCATGGGGCTCCCAGAAAAACTCAAAAGGAGATGGGATGTCCTCTTGCCATGTCTGCTTTTCGCTTACAGAGAGGTGCCACAGAAGGGAGTATGATTCTCACCCTTTGAACTTCTGTTTGGTCATCCTGTAAGAGGACCACTTGCTCTTGTTAAAGAAGGCTGGGAGAGACCTCTCCATGAGCCTAAGCAAGACATAGTGGACTATGTACTTGGCCTTCGCTCTAGAATGGCAGAGTACATGGAAAAGGCAACCAAAAACCTTGAGGCCAGCCAACAGCTCCAGAAGTTTTGGTATGACCAAAAGGCTGCACTGGTTGAGTTCCAACCAGGGCAGAAAGTCTGGGTTCTGGAGCCTGTGGCTCCCAGGGCACTCCAGGACAAATGGAGTGGCCCTTACCCAGTACTAGAAAGGAAGAGTCAGGTCACCTACCTGGTGGACCTGGGCACAAGCAGGAGCCCCAAGAGGGTGATCCATGTGAACCGCCTTAAGCTCTTCCATGACAGGGCTGATGTCAATCTGTTGATGGTAACAGATGAGGATCAGGAGGCAGAGAGTGAACCTCTCCCTGATCTTCTGTCATCAGACCCAAAAGATGGCACAGTAGATGGAGTGATCTACTCAGACACCCTCTCTGGCCAACAGCAAGCTGATTGTAGGAGAGTCCTACAACAGTTTCCTGAACTCTTCTCCTTAACCCCTGGTCAGACACACCTGTGTACCCATGATGTGGACACAGGAGACAGCATGCCTGTCAAGAACAAAATCTTTAGACAGTCTGACCATGTAAAGGAAAGCATCAAGGTGGAAGTCCACAAGATGCTGGAATTGGGAGTAATTGAGCGCTCTGACAGCCCCTGGGCTAGCCCAGTGGTCTTAGTCCCCAAACCTCACACCAAAGATGGAAAGAAAGAGATGAGGTTTTGTGTGGACTACAGAGGGCTCAATTCTGTCACCAAGACAGACGCTCATCCAATTCCCAGAGCTGATGAGCTCATAGACAAATTAGGTGCTGCCAAATTCTTAAGTACCTTTGACTTGACAGCAGGGTACTGGCAAATAAAAATGGCACCTGGAGCAAAAGAGAAAACAGCATTCTCCACACCTGATGGGCATTATCAGTTTACTGTTATGCCCTTTGGTTTAAAGAATGCCCCTGCCACCTTCCAAAGGTTGGTGAATCAAGTCCTTGCTGGCTTGGAGTCCTTTAGCACAGCTTATCTTGATGATATTGCTGTCTTTAGCTCCACCTGGCAGGATCACCTGGTCCACCTGAAGAAGGTTTTGAAGGCTCTGCAATCTGCAGGCCTCTCTATCAAGGCATCCAAATGCCAGATAGGGCAGGGAACTGTGGTTTACTTGGGACACCTTGTAGGTGGAGGCCAAGTTCAGCCACTCCAACCCAAGATCCAGACTATTCTGGACTGGGTAGCTCCAAAAACCCAGACTCAAGTCAGGGCATTCCTTGGCTTGACTGGGTATTACAGGAGGTTTATGAAGGGATATGGATCCATTGTGACAGCCCTCACTGAACTCACCTCCAAGAAAATGCCCAAGAAAGTGAACTGGACTGTGGAATGCCAACAGGCCTTTGACACCCTGAAACAAGCAATGTGCTCAGCACCAGTTCTCAAAGCTCCAGATTATTCTAAGCAGTTAATTGTGCAGACTGATGCCTCTGAACATGGGATAGGGGCAGTTTTGTCCCAAACAAATGATGATGGCCTTGACCAGCCTGTTGCTTTCATTAGCAGGAGGTTACTCCCCAGGGAGCAGCGTTGGAGTGCCATTGAGAGGGAGGCCTTTGCTGTGGTTTGGTCCCTGAAGAAGCTGAGACCATACCTCTTTGGGACTCACTTCCTAGTTCAAACTGACCACAGACCTCTCAAATGGCTGATGCAAATGAAAGGTGAAAATCCTAAACTGTTGAGGTGGTCCATATCCCTACAGGGAATGGACTTTATAGTGGAACACAGACCTGGGACTGCCCATGCCAATGCAGATGGCCTTTCCAGGTTCTTCCACTTAGAAAATGAAGACTCTCTTGGGAAAGGTTAGTCTCATCCTCTTTCGTTTGGGGGGGGGGTTGTGTAAGGAAATGCCTCCTTGGCATGGTTGCCCCCTGACTTTTTGCCTTTGCTGATGCTATGTTTACAATTGAAAGTGTGCTGAGGCCTGCTAACCAGGCCCCAGCACCAGTGTTCTTTCCCTAACCTGTACTTTTGTATCCACAATTGGCAGACCCTGGCATCCAGATAAGTCCCTTGTAACTGGTACTTCTAGTACCAAGGGCCCTGATGCCAAGGAAGGTCTCTAAGGGCTGCAGCATGTCTTATGCCACCCTGGAGACCTCTCACTCAGCACAGACACACTGCTTGCCAGCTTGTGTGTGCTAGTGAGGACAAAACGAGTAAGTCGACATGGCACTCCCCTCAGGGTGCCATGCCAGCCTCTCACTGCCTATGCAGTATAGGTAAGACACCCCTCTAGCAGGCCTTACAGCCCTAAGGCAGGGTGCACTATACCATAGGTGAGGGTACCAGTGCATGAGCATGGTACCCCTACAGTGTCTAAACAAAACCTTAGACATTGTAAGTGCAGGGTAGCCATAAGAGTATATGGTCTGGGAGTTCGTCAAACACGAACTCCACAGCACCATAATGGCTACACTGAAAACTGGGAAGTTTGGTATCAAACTTCTCAGCACAATAAATGCACACTGATGCCAGTGTACATTTTATTGTAAAATACACCCCAGAGGGCACCTTAGAGGTGCCCCCTGAAACTTAACCGACTATCTGTGTAGGCTGACTAGTTTTAGCAGCCTGCCACAAACCGAGACATGTTGCTGGCCCCATGGGGAGAGTGCCTTTGTCACTCTGAGGCCAGTAACAAAGCCTGCACTGGGTGGAGATGCTAACACCTCCCCCAGGCAGGAATTGTCACACCTGGCGGTGAGCCTCAAAGGCTCACCTCCTTTGTGCCAACCCAGCAGGACACTCCAGCTAGTGGAGTTGCCCGCCCCCTCCGGCCAGGCCCCACTTTTGGCGGCAAGGCCGGAGAAAATAATGAGAAAAACAAGGAGGAGTCACTGGCCAGTCAGGACAGCCCCTAAGGTGTCCTGAGCTGAAGTGACTCTAACTTTTAGAAATCCTCCATCTTGCAGATGGAGGATTCCCCCAATAGGGTTAGGATTGTGACCCCCTCCCCTTGGGAGGGGGCACAAAGAGGGTGTACCCACCCTCAGGGCTAGTAGCCATTTGCTACTAACCCCCCAGACCTAAACACGCCCTTAAATTTAGTATTTAAGGGCTACCCTGAACCCTAGAAAATTAGATTCCTGCAACTACAAGAAGGACTGCCTAGCTGAAAACCCCTGCAGCGGAAGACCAGAAGACGACAACTGCCTTGGCTCCAGAAACTCACCGGCCTGTCTCCTGCCTTCCAAAGATCCTGCTCCAGCGACGCCTTCCAAAGGGACCAGCGACCTCGACATCCTCTGAGGACTGCCCCTGCTTCGAAAAGACAAGAAACTCCCGAGGACAGCGGACCTGCTCCAAGAAAAGCTGCAACTTTGTTTCCAGCAGCTTTAAAGATCCCTGCAAGCTCCCCGCAAGAAGCGTGAGACTTGCAACACTGCACCCGGCGACCCCGACTCGGCTGGTGGCGATCCAACACCTCAGGAGGGACCCCAGGACTACTCTAAGACTGTGAGTACAAAAACCTGTCCCCCCTGAGCCCCCACAGCGCCGCCTGCAGAGGGAATCCCGAGGCTTCCCCTGACCGCGACTCTTTGAATCCTAAGTCCCGACACCTGGGAGAGACCCTGCACCCGCAGCCCCCAGGACCTGAAGGACCGGACTTTCACTGGAGGAGTGACCCCCAGGAGTCCCTCTCCCTTGATCAAGTGGAGGTTTCCCCGAGGAACCCCCCCCCTTGCCTGCCTGCAGCGCTGAAGAGATCCCGAGATCTCTCATAGACTAACATTGCGAACCCGACGCTTGTTTCTACACTGCACCCGGCCGCCCCCGCGCCGCTGAGGGTGAAATTTCTGTGTGGGCTTGTGTGTCCCCCCGGTGCCCTACAAAACCCCCCTGGTCTGCCCTCCGAAGACGCGGGTACTTACCTGCAAGCAGACCGGAACCGGGGCACCCCCTTCTCTCCATTCTAGCCTATGTGTTTTGGGCACCACTTTGAACTCTGCACCTGACCGGCCCTGAGCTGCTGGTGTGGTGACTTTGGGGTTGCTCTGAACCCCCAACGGTGGGCTACCTTGGACCAAGAACTAAGCCCTGTAAGTGTCTTACTTACCTGGTTAACCTAACAAATACTTACCTCCCCTAGGAACTGTGAAAATTGCACTAAGTGTCCACTTTTAAAACAGCTATTTGTGAATAACTTGAAAAGTATACATGCAATTTTGATGATTTGAAGTTCCTAAAGTACTTACCTGCAATACCTTTCGAATGAGATATTACATGTAGAATTTGAACCTGTGGTTCTTAAAATAAACTAAGAAAAGATATTTTTCTATATAAAAACCTATTGGCTGGATTTGTCTCTGAGTGTGTGTACCTCATTTATTGTCTATGTGTATGTACAACAAATGCTTAACACTACTCCTTGGATAAGCCTACTGCTCGACCACACTACCACAAAATAGAGCATTAGTATTATCTCTTTTTGCCACTATCTTACCTCTAAGGGGAACCCTTGGACTCTGTGCATGCTATTCCTTACTTTGAAATAGCACATACAGAGCCAACTTCCTACATTGGTGGATCAGCGGTGGGGTACAAGACTTTGCATTTGCTGGACTACTCAGCCAATACCTGATCACACGACAAATTCCAAAATTGTCATTAGAAATTCATTTTTGCAATTTGAAATTTTTCTAAATTCTTAAAAGTCCTGCTAGGGCCTTGTGTGTTAAGTCCCTGTTTAGCATTGTCTTTTAGAGTTTAAAAGTTTGTTAAAAGTTTGAAATTAGATTCTAGAAACAGTTTTAGATTCTTTAAAAAGTCTTCCAACTTTTAGCAAAATAATGTCTGATACAGAGATGAATGTGGTGGAACTCGACACCACACCTTACCTCCATCTTAAGATGAGGGAGCTAAGGTCTCTCTGTAATATCAAAAAAATAACCATTGGCTCCAGACCTACCAAAATTCAGCTCCAGGAGCTGTTGGCAGAGTTTGAAAAAGCCAACCCCTCTGATGATGACCTTACAGAGGAAGAAATTAGTGACTTGGAGGCCAATGTCCCTCCTCCAGTCCTAAATAGGGAGAACAGGACCCCTCAAGTCCTGTCTCCAACTGTGTTAGTCAGAAATAGTGAGTCCCTCACAGGAGGGTCCCACATTTCTGAAATCACTGAGGATGCTCTCAGTGAAGATGACCTCCTGTTAGCCAGGATGGCCAAAAGATTGGCTTTAGAGAGACAGCTCCTAGCCATAGAAAGGGAAAGACAAGAGATGGGCCTAGGACCCATCAATGGTGGCAGCAATATAAATAGGGTCAGAGATTCTCCTGACATGTTAAAAATCCCCAAAGGGATTGTGACAAAATTTGAAGATGGTGATGACATCACCAAGTGGTTCACAGCTTTTGAGAGGGCTTGTGTAACCAGAAAAGTGAACAGATCTCACTGGGGTGCTCTCCTTTGGGAAATGTTCACTGGAAAGTGTAGGGATAGACTCCTCACACTCTCTGGAAAAGATGCAGAATCTTATGACCTCATGAAGGGTACCCTGATTGAGGGCTTTGGATTCTCCACTGAGGAGTACAGGATTAGGTTCAGGGGGGCTCAAAAATCCTCGAGCCAGACCTGGGTTGACTTTGTTGACTACTCAGTGAAAACACTAGATGGTTGGATTCAAGGCAGTGGTGTAAGTAATTATGATGGGCTGTACAATTTATTTGTGAAAGAACACCTGTTAAGTAATTGTTTCAATGATAAACTGCATCAGCATCTGGTAGACCTAGGACCAATTTCTCCCCAAGAATTGGGAAAGAAGGCGGACCATTGGGTCAAGACAAGGGTGTCCAAGACTTCAACAGGGGGTGACCAAAAGAAAGGGGTCACAAAGACTCCCCAGGGGAAGGGTGATGAGACAACCAAAACTAAAAATAGTAAAGAGTCTTCTACAGGCCCCCAAAAACCTGCACAGGAGGGTGGGCCCAGAGCCTCTTCACAAAACAATGGGTACAAGGGTAAAAACTTTGATCCCAAAAAGGCCTGGTGTCATAGCTGTAAACAGCATGGACACCAAACTGGAGACAAGGCCTGTCCCAAGAAAGGTTCCACTCCAAACTCCCATCCAGGTAACACTGGTATGGCTAGTCTCCAAGTGGGATCAACAGTGTGCCCAGAGCAAATCAGGGTCCACACTGAAGCTACTCTAGTTTCTGAGGGTGGGGTGGATTTAGCCACACTAGCTGTCTGGCCGCCTAACATGCAAAAATACAGACAGCAACTCTTAATTAATGGGACTAGAATAGAGGGCCTGAGGGATACAGGTGCCAGTGTCACCATGGTGACAGAGAAACTGGTTTCCCCTGGCCAATACCTGACTGGAAAAACTTACACAGTCACCAACGCTGACAATCAGAGAAAAGTACATCCCATGGCAATGGTTACTTTAGAATGGGGAGGGGTCAATGGCCTGAAACAGGTGGTGGTCTCCTCAAATATCCCAGTGGACTGTCTGCTTGGAAATGACCTGGAGTCCTCAGCATGGGCTGAGGTAGAACTAAAAACCCATGCAGCAATGCTGGGCATCCCTGAACTGGTGTGTGTGAAAACAAGAGCACAATGCAAGGCACAGGGTGAACAAGTAGAGCTGGAGTCTGGAAGAATGGCCCAGCCTACCAAGAGAACAGGAAAGTCAGTTGGGAAACCAACTACAACACAGCAAAAGAAAGGGAACCTCTCTTCTCAGGAAGAAGTTCTGCCCTCTGAGGGAACTGAGCCTTTGGAGCTTGAACCTTATCAGGTTGAGCTCTTAGGCCCAGGGGGACCCTCAAGGGAGGAGCTGTGTAAGGGACAAGAAACCTGTCCCTCTCTTGAAGGCCTTAGGCAGCAAGCTGCTGAAGAGTCCAAAGGCAAGAAAAATGGAACGCATAGGGTCTATTGGGAAGATGGACTCCTGTACACTGAGGCCAGAGACCCCAAACCTGGTGCCACTAGGAGAGTGGTAGTGCCTCAGCTGTTCAGGAAGTTCATCCTAACATTGGCCCATGACATTCCCCTTGCTGGACATTTGGGACAAACCAAGACGTGGGAGAGGTTAGTCAACCACTTCTACTGGCCCAATATGTCCAACATGGTTAAGGAGTTTTGCCTCTCCTGCCCCACCTGTCAAGCCAGTGGTAAGACAGGTGGGCATCCAAAGGCCCCCCTCATTCCACTTCCAGTGGTGGGGGTTCCCTTTGAAAGAGTGGGTGTGGACATAGTTGGTCCACTAGAACCTCCCACAGCCTCAGGAAATATGTATATCCTGGTAGTAGTGGATCATGCTACCAGGTATCCTGAAGCTATTCCCCTTAGGTCGACTACTGCCCCTGCAGTAGCCAAGGCCCTCATTGGTATCTTTACCAGAGTGGGTTTCCCTAAGGAGGTGGTGTCTGACAGAGGTACCAACTTCATGTCAGCATACCTAAAGCACATGTGGAATGAGTGTGGGGTGACTTATAAATTCACTACACCATACCATCCACAAACTAATGGCTTAGTTGAGAGATTCAACAAGACATTAAAGGGCATGATCATGGGGCTCCCAGAAAAACTCAAAAGGAGATGGGATGTCCTCTTGCCATGTCTGCTTTTCGCTTACAGAGAGGTGCCACAGAAGGGAGTAGGATTCTCACCCTTTGAACTTCTGTTTGGTCATCCTGTAAGAGGACCACTTGCTCTTGTTAAAGAAGGCTGGGAGAGACCTCTCCATGAGCCTAAGCAAGACATAGTGGACTATGTACTTGGCCTTCGCTCTAGAATGGCAGAGTACATGGAAAAGGCAACCAAAAACCTTGAGGCCAGCCAACAGCTCCAGAAGTTTTGGTATGACCAAAAGGCTGCACTGGTTGAGTTCCAACCAGGGCAGAAAGTCTGGGTTCTGGAGCCTGTGGCTCCCAGGGCACTCCAGGACAAATGGAGTGGCCCTTACCCAGTACTAGAAAGGAAGAGTCAGGTCACCTACCTGGTGGACCTGGGCACAAGCAGGAGCCCCAAGAGGGTGATCCATGTGAACCGCCTTAAGCTCTTCCATGACAGGGCTGATGTCAATCTGTTGATGGTAACAGATGAGGATCAGGAGGCAGAGAGTGAACCTCTCCCTGATCTTCTGTCATCAGACCCAAAAGATGGCACAGTAGATGGAGTGATCTACTCAGACACCCTCTCTGGCCAACAGCAAGCTGATTGTAGGAGAGTCCTACAACAGTTTCCTGAACTCTTCTCCTTAACCCCTGGTCAGACACACCTGTGTACCCATGATGTGGACACAGGAGACAGCATGCCTGTCAAGAACAAAATCTTTAGACAGTCTGACCATGTAAAGGAAAGCATCAAGGTGGAAGTCCACAAGATGCTGGAATTGGGAGTAATTGAGCGCTCTGACAGCCCCTGGGCTAGCCCAGTGGTCTTAGTCCCCAAACCTCACACCAAAGATGGAAAGAAAGAGATGAGGTTTTGTGTGGACTACAGAGGGCTCAATTCTGTCACCAAGACAGACGCTCATCCAATTCCCAGAGCTGATGAGCTCATAGACAAATTAGGTGCTGCCAAATTCTTAAGTACCTTTGACTTGACAGCAGGGTACTGGCAAATAAAAATGGCACCTGGAGCAAAAGAGAAAACAGCATTCTCCACACCTGATGGGCATTATCAGTTTACTGTTATGCCCTTTGGTTTAAAGAATGCCCCTGCCACCTTCCAAAGGTTGGTGAATCAAGTCCTTGCTGGCTTGGAGTCCTTTAGCACAGCTTATCTTGATGATATTGCTGTCTTTAGCTCCACCTGGCAGGATCACCTGGTCCACCTGAAGAAGGTTTTGAAGGCTCTGCAATCTGCAGGCCTCTCTATCAAGGCATCCAAATGCCAGATAGGGCAGGGAACTGTGGTTTACTTGGGACACCTTGTAGGTGGAGGCCAAGTTCAGCCACTCCAACCCAAGATCCAGACTATTCTGGACTGGGTAGCTCCAAAAACCCAGACTCAAGTCAGGGCATTCCTTGGCTTGACTGGGTATTACAGGAGGTTTATGAAGGGATATGGATCCATTGTGACAGCCCTCACTGAACTCACCTCCAAGAAAATGCCCAAGAAAGTGAACTGGACTGTGGAATGCCAACAGGCCTTTGACACCCTGAAACAAGCAATGTGCTCAGCACCAGTTCTCAAAGCTCCAGATTATTCTAAGCAGTTCATTGTGCAGACTGATGCCTCTGAACATGGGATAGGGGCAGTTTTGTCCCAAACAAATGATGATGGCCTTGACCAGCCTGTTGCTTTCATTAGCAGGAGGTTACTCCCCAGGGAGCAGCGTTGGAGTGCCATTGAGAGGGAGGCCTTTGCTGTGGTTTGGTCCCTGAAGAAGCTGAGACCATACCTCTTTGGGACTCACTTCCTAGTTCAAACTGACCACAGACCTCTCAAATGGCTGATGCAAATGAAAGGTGAAAATCCTAAACTGTTGAGGTGGTCCATATCCCTACAGGGAATGGACTTTATAGTGGAACACAGACCTGGGACTGCCCATGCCAATGCAGATGGCCTTTCCAGGTTCTTCCACTTAGAAAATGAAGACTCTCTTGGGAAAGGTTAGTCTCATCCTCTTTCGTTTGGGGGGGGGTTGTGTAAGGAAATGCCTCCTTGGCATGGTTGCCCCCTGACTTTTTGCCTTTGCTGATGCTATGTTTACAATTGAAAGTGTGCTGAGGCCTGCTAACCAGGCCCCAGCACCAGTGTTCTTTCCCTAACCTGTACTTTTGTATCCACAATTGGCAGACCCTGGCATCCAGATAAGTCCCTTGTAACTGGTACTTCTAGTACCAAGGGCCCTGATGCCAAGGAAGGTCTCTAAGGGCTGCAGCATGTCTTATGCCACCCTGGAGACCTCTCACTCAGCACAGACACACTGCTTGCCAGCTTGTGTGTGCTAGTGAGGACAAAACGAGTAAGTCGACATGGCACTCCCCTCAGGGTGCCATGCCAGCCTCTCACTGCCTATGCAGTATAGGTAAGACACCCCTCTAGCAGGCCTTACAGCCCTAAGGCAGGGTGCACTATACCATAGGTGAGGGTACCAGTGCATGAGCATGGTACCCCTACAGTGTCTAAACAAAACCTTAGACATTGTAAGTGCAGGGTAGCCATAAGAGTATATGGTCTGGGAGTTCGTCAAACACGAACTCCACAGCACCATAATGGCTACACTGAAAACTGGGAAGTTTGGTATCAAACTTCTCAGCACAATAAATGCACACTGATGCCAGTGTACATTTTATTGTAAAATACACCCCAGAGGGCACCTTAGAGGTGCCCCCTGAAACTTAACCGACTATCTGTGTAGGCTGACTAGTTTTAGCAGCCTGCCACAAACCGAGACATGTTGCTGGCCCCATGGGGAGAGTGCCTTTGTCACTCTGAGGCCAGTAACAAAGCCTGCACTGGGTGGAGATGCTAACACCTCCCCCAGGCAGGAATTGTCACACCTGGCGGTGAGCCTCAAAGGCTCACCTCCTTTGTGCCAACCCAGCAGGACACTCCAGCTAGTGGAGTTGCCCGCCCCCTCCGGCCAGGCCCCACTTTTGGCGGCAAGGCCGGAGAAAATAATGAGAAAAACAAGGAGGAGTCACTGGCCAGTCAGGACAGCCCCTAAGGTGTCCTGAGCTGAAGTGACTCTAACTTTTAGAAATCCTCCATCTTGCAGATGGAGGATTCCCCCAATAGGGTTAGGATTGTGACCCCCTCCCCTTGGGAGGGGGCACAAAGAGGGTGTACCCACCCTCAGGGCTAGTAGCCATTTGCTACTAACCCCCCAGACCTAAACACGCCCTTAAATTTAGTATTTAAGGGCTACCCTGAACCCTAGAAAGATAGATTCCTGCAACTACAAGAAGAAGGACTGCCTAGCTGAAAACCCCTGCAGCGGAAGACCAGAAGACGACAACTGCCTTGGCTCCAGAAACTCACCGGCCTGTCTCCTGCCTTCCAAAGATCCTGCTCCAGCGACGCCTTCCAAAGGGACCAGCGACCTCGACATCCTCTGAGGACTGCCCCTGCTTCGAAAAGACAAGAAACTCCCGAGGACAGCGGACCTGCTCCAAGAAAAGCTGCAACTTTGTTTCCAGCAGCTTTAAAGATCCCTGCAAGCTCCCCGCAAGAAGCGTGAGACTTGCAACACTGCACCTGGCGACCCCGACTCGGCTGGTGGCGATCCAACACTTCAGGAGGGACCCCAGGACTACTCTAAGACTGTGAGTACAAAAACCTGTCCCCCCTGAGCCCCCACAGCGCCGCCTGCAGAGGGAATCCCGAGGCTTCCCCTGACCGCGACTCTTTGAATCCTAAGTCCCGACACCTGGGAGAGACCCTGCACCCGCAGCCCCCAGGACCTGAAGGACCGGACTTTCACTGGAGGAGTGACCCCCAGGAGTCCCTCTCCCTTGATCAAGTGGAGGTTTCCCCGAGGAACCCCCCCCCTTGCCTGCCTGCAGCGCTGAAGAGATCCCGAGATCTCTCATAGACTAACATTGCGAACCCGACGCTTGTTTCTACACTGCACCCGGCCGCCCCCGCGCCGCTGAGGGTGAAATTTCTGTGTGGGCTTGTGTGTCCCCCCGGTGCCCTACAAAACCCCCCTGGTCTGCCCTCCGAAGACGCGGGTACTTACCTGCAAGCAGACCGGAACCGGGGCACCCCCTTCTCTCCATTCTAGCCTATGTGTTTTGGGCACCACTTTGAACTCTGCACCTGACCGGCCCTGAGCTGCTGGTGTGGTGACTTTGGGGTTGCTCTGAACCCCCAACGGTGGGCTACCTTGGACCAAGAACTAAGCCCTGTAAGTGTCTTACTTACCTGGTTAACCTAACAAATACTTACCTCCCCTAGGAACTGTGAAAATTGCACTAAGTGTCCACTTTTAAAACAGCTATTTGTGAATAACTTGAAAAGTATACATGCAATTTTGATGATTTGAAGTTCCTAAAGTACTTACCTGCAATACCTTTCGAATGAGATATTACATGTAGAATTTGAACCTGTGGTTCTTAAAATAAACTAAGAAAAGATATTTTTCTATATAAAAACCTATTGGCTGGATTTGTCTCTGAGTGTGTGTACCTCATTTATTGTCTATGTGTATGTACAACAAATGCTTAACACTACTCCTTGGATAAGCCTACTGCTCGACCACTACCACAAAATAGAGCATTAGTATTATCTCTTTTTGCCACTATCTTACCTCTAAGGGGAACCCTTGGACTCTGTGCATGCTATTCCTTACTTTGAAATAGCACATACAGAGCCAACTTCCTACATTGGTGGATCAGCGGTGGGGTACAAGACTTTGCATTTGCTGGACTACTCAGCCAATACCTGATCACACGACAAATTCCAAAATTGTCATTAGAAATTCATTTTTGCAATTTGAAATTTTTCTAAATTCTTAAAAGTCCTGCTAGGGCCTTGTGTGTTAAGTCCCTGTTTAGCATTGTCTTTTAGAGTTTAAAAGTTTGTTAAAAGTTTGAAATTAGATTCTAGAAACAGTTTTAGATTCTTTAAAAAGTCTTCCAACTTTTAGCAAAATAATGTCTGATACAGAGATGAATGTGGTGGAACTCGACACCACACCTTACCTCCATCTTAAGATGAGGGAGCTAAGGTCTCTCTGTAATATCAAAAAAATAACCATTGGCTCCAGACCTACCAAAATTCAGCTCCAGGAGCTGTTGGCAGAGTTTGAAAAAGCCAACCCCTCTGATGATGACCTTACAGAGGAAGAAATTAGTGACTTGGAGGCCAATGTCCCTCCTCCAGTCCTAAATAGGGAGAACAGGACCCCTCAAGTCCTGTCTCCAACTGTGTTAGTCAGAAATAGTGAGTCCCTCACAGGAGGGTCCCACATTTCTGAAATCACTGAGGATGCTCTCAGTGAAGATGACCTCCTGTTAGCCAGGATGGCCAAAAGATTGGCTTTAGAGAGACAGCTCCTAGCCATAGAAAGGGAAAGACAAGAGATGGGCCTAGGACCCATCAATGGTGGCAGCAATATAAATAGGGTCAGAGATTCTCCTGACATGTTAAAAATCCCCAAAGGGATTGTGACAAAATTTGAAGATGGTGATGACATCACCAAGTGGTTCACAGCTTTTGAGAGGGCTTGTGTAACCAGAAAAGTGAACAGATCTCACTGGGGTGCTCTCCTTTGGGAAATGTTCACTGGAAAGTGTAGGGATAGACTCCTCACACTCTCTGGAAAAGATGCAGAATCTTATGACCTCATGAAGGGTACCCTGATTGAGGGCTTTGGATTCTCCACTGAGGAGTACAGGATTAGGTTCAGGGGGGCTCAAAAATCCTCGAGCCAGACCTGGGTTGACTTTGTTGACTACTCAGTGAAAACACTAGATGGTTGGATTCAAGGCAGTGGTGTAAGTAATTATGATGGGCTGTACAATTTATTTGTGAAAGAACACCTGTTAAGTAATTGTTTCAATGATAAACTGCATCAGCATCTGGTAGACCTAGGACCAATTTCTCCCCAAGAATTGGGAAAGAAGGCGGACCATTGGGTCAAGACAAGGGTGTCCAAGACTTCAACAGGGGGTGACCAAAAGAAAGGGGTCACAAAGACTCCCCAGGGGAAGGGTGATGAGACAACCAAAACTAAAAATAGTAAAGAGTCTTCTACAGGCCCCCAAAAACCTGCACAGGAGGGTGGGCCCAGAGCCTCTTCACAAAACAATGGGTACAAGGGTAAAAACTTTGATCCCAAAAAGGCCTGGTGTCATAGCTGTAAACAGCATGGACACCAAACTGGAGACAAGGCCTGTCCCAAGAAAGGTTCCACTCCAAACTCCCATCCAGGTAACACTGGTATGGCTAGTCTCCAAGTGGGATCAACAGTGTGCCCAGAGCAAATCAGGGTCCACACTGAAGCTACTCTAGTTTCTGAGGGTGGGGTGGATTTAGCCACACTAGCTGTCTGGCCGCCTAACATGCAAAAATACAGACAGCAACTCTTAATTAATGGGACTAGAATAGAGGGCCTGAGGGATACAGGTGCCAGTGTCACCATGGTGACAGAGAAACTGGTTTCCCCTGGCCAATACCTGACTGGAAAAACTTACACAGTCACCAACGCTGACAATCAGAGAAAAGTACATCCCATGGCAATGGTTACTTTAGAATGGGGAGGGGTCAATGGCCTGAAACAGGTGGTGGTCTCCTCAAATATCCCAGTGGACTGTCTGCTTGGAAATGACCTGGAGTCCTCAGCATGGGCTGAGGTAGAACTAAAAACCCATGCAGCAATGCTGGGCATCCCTGAACTGGTGTGTGTGAAAACAAGAGCACAATGCAAGGCACAGGGTGAACAAGTAGAGCTGGAGTCTGGAAGAATGGCCCAGCCTACCAAGAGAACAGGAAAGTCAGTTGGGAAACCAACTACAACACAGCAAAAGAAAGGGAACCTCTCTTCTCAGGAAGAAGTTCTGCCCTCTGAGGGAACTGAGCCTTTGGAGCTTGAACCTTATCAGGTTGAGCTCTTAGGCCCAGGGGGACCCTCAAGGGAGGAGCTGTGTAAGGGACAAGAAACCTGTCCCTCTCTTGAAGGCCTTAGGCAGCAAGCTGCTGAAGAGTCCAAAGGCAAGAAAAATGGAACGCATAGGGTCTATTGGGAAGATGGACTCCTGTACACTGAGGCCAGAGACCCCAAACCTGGTGCCACTAGGAGAGTGGTAGTGCCTCAGCTGTTCAGGAAGTTCATCCTAACATTGGCCCATGACATTCCCCTTGCTGGACATTTGGGACAAACCAAGACGTGGGAGAGGTTAGTCAACCACTTCTACTGGCCCAATATGTCCAACATGGTTAAGGAGTTTTGCCTCTCCTGCCCCACCTGTCAAGCCAGTGGTAAGACAGGTGGGCATCCAAAGGCCCCCCTCATTCCACTTCCAGTGGTGGGGGTTCCCTTTGAAAGAGTGGGTGTGGACATAGTTGGTCCACTAGAACCTCCCACAGCCTCAGGAAATATGTATATCCTGGTAGTAGTGGATCATGTTACCAGGTATCCTGAAGCTATTCCCCTTAGGTCGACTACTGCCCCTGCAGTAGCCAAGGCCCTCATTGGTATCTTTACCAGAGTGGGTTTCCCTAAGGAGGTGGTGTCTGACAGAGGTACCAACTTCATGTCAGCATACCTAAAGCACATGTGGAATGAGTGTGGGGTGACTTATAAATTCACTACACCATACCATCCACAAACTAATGGCTTAGTTGAGAGATTCAACAAGACATTAAAGGGCATGATCATGGGGCTCCCAGAAAAACTCAAAAGGAGATGGGATGTCCTCTTGCCATGTCTGCTTTTCGCTTACAGAGAGGTGCCACAGAAGGGAGTAGGATTCTCACCCTTTGAACTTCTGTTTGGTCATCCTGTAAGAGGACCACTTGCTCTTGTTAAAGAAGGCTGGGAGAGACCTCTCCATGAGCCTAAGCAAGACATAGTGGACTATGTACTTGGCCTTCGCTCTAGAATGGCAGAGTACATGGAAAAGGCAACCAAAAACCTTGAGGCCAGCCAACAGCTCCAGAAGTTTTGGTATGACCAAAAGGCTGCACTGGTTGAGTTCCAACCAGGGCAGAAAGTCTGGGTTCTGGAGCCTGTGGCTCCCAGGGCACTCCAGGACAAATGGAGTGGCCCTTACCCAGTACTAGAAAGGAAGAGTCAGGTCACCTACCTGGTGGACCTGGGCACAAGCAGGAGCCCCAAGAGGGTGATCCATGTGAACCGCCTTAAGCTCTTCCATGACAGGGCTGATGTCAATCTGTTGATGGTAACAGATGAGGATCAGGAGGCAGAGAGTGAACCTCTCCCTGATCTTCTGTCATCAGACCCAAAAGATGGCACAGTAGATGGAGTGATCTACTCAGACACCCTCTCTGGCCAACAGCAAGCTGATTGTAGGAGAGTCCTACAACAGTTTCCTGAACTCTTCTCCTTAACCCCTGGTCAGACACACCTGTGTACCCATGATGTGGACACAGGAGACAGCATGCCTGTCAAGAACAAAATCTTTAGACAGTCTGACCATGTAAAGGAAAGCATCAAGGTGGAAGTCCACAAGATGCTGGAATTGGGAGTAATTGAGCGCTCTGACAGCCCCTGGGCTAGCCCAGTGGTCTTAGTCCCCAAACCTCACACCAAAGATGGAAAGAAAGAGATGAGGTTTTGTGTGGACTACAGAGGGCTCAATTCTGTCACCAAGACAGACGCTCATCCAATTCCCAGAGCTGATGAGCTCATAGACAAATTAGGTGCTGCCAAATTCTTAAGTACCTTTGACTTGACAGCAGGGTACTGGCAAATAAAAATGGCACCTGGAGCAAAAGAGAAAACAGCATTCTCCACACCTGATGGGCATTATCAGTTTACTGTTATGCCCTTTGGTTTAAAGAATGCCCCTGCCACCTTCCAAAGGTTGGTGAATCAAGTCCTTGCTGGCTTGGAGTCCTTTAGCACAGCTTATCTTGATGATATTGCTGTCTTTAGCTCCACCTGGCAGGATCACCTGGTCCACCTGAAGAAGGTTTTGAAGGCTCTGCAATCTGCAGGCCTCTCTATCAAGGCATCCAAATGCCAGATAGGGCAGGGAACTGTGGTTTACTTGGGACACCTTGTAGGTGGAGGCCAAGTTCAGCCACTCCAACCCAAGATCCAGACTATTCTGGACTGGGTAGCTCCAAAAACCCAGACTCAAGTCAGGGCATTCCTTGGCTTGACTGGGTATTACAGGAGGTTTATGAAGGGATATGGATCCATTGTGACAGCCCTCACTGAACTCACCTCCAAGAAAATGCCCAAGAAAGTGAACTGGACTGTGGAATGCCAACAGGCCTTTGACACCCTGAAACAAGCAATGTGCTCAGCACCAGTTCTCAAAGCTCCAGATTATTCTAAGCAGTTCATTGTGCAGACTGATGCCTCTGAACATGGGATAGGGGCAGTTTTGTCCCAAACAAATGATGATGGCCTTGACCAGCCTGTTGCTTTCATTAGCAGGAGGTTACTCCCCAGGGAGCAGCGTTGGAGTGCCATTGAGAGGGAGGCCTTTGCTGTGGTTTGGTCCCTGAAGAAGCTGAGACCATACCTCTTTGGGACTCACTTCCTAGTTCAAACTGACCACAGACCTCTCAAATGGCTGATGCAAATGAAAGGTGAAAATCCTAAACTGTTGAGGTGGTCCATATCCCTACAGGGAATGGACTTTATAGTGGAACACAGACCTGGGACTGCCCATGCCAATGCAGATGGCCTTTCCAGGTTCTTCCACTTAGAAAATGAAGACTCTCTTGGGAAAGGTTAGTCTCATCCTCTTTCGTTTGGGGGGGGGTTGTGTAAGGAAATGCCTCCTTGGCATGGTTGCCCCCTGACTTTTTGCCTTTGCTGATGCTATGTTTACAATTGAAAGTGTGCTGAGGCCTGCTAACCAGGCCCCAGCACCAGTGTTCTTTCCCTAACCTGTACTTTTGTATCCACAATTGGCAGACCCTGGCATCCAGATAAGTCCCTTGTAACTGGTACTTCTAGTACCAAGGGCCCTGATGCCAAGGAAGGTCTCTAAGGGCTGCAGCATGTCTTATGCCACCCTGGAGACCTCTCACTCAGCACAGACACACTGCTTGCCAGCTTGTGTGTGCTAGTGAGGACAAAACGAGTAAGTCGACATGGCACTCCCCTCAGGGTGCCATGCCAGCCTCTCACTGCCTATGCAGTATAGGTAAGACACCCCTCTAGCAGGCCTTACAGCCCTAAGGCAGGGTGCACTATACCATAGGTGAGGGTACCAGTGCATGAGCATGGTACCCCTACAGTGTCTAAACAAAACCTTAGACATTGTAAGTGCAGGGTAGCCATAAGAGTATATGGTCTGGGAGTTCGTCAAACACGAACTCCACAGCACCATAATGGCTACACTGAAAACTGGGAAGTTTGGTATCAAACTTCTCAGCACAATAAATGCACACTGATGCCAGTGTACATTTTATTGTAAAATACACCCCAGAGGTGCCCCCTGAAACTTAACCGACTATCTGTGTAGGCTGACTAGTTTTAGCAGCCTGCCACAAACCGAGACATGTTGCTGGCCCCATGGGGAGAGTGCCTTTGTCACTCTGAGGCCAGTAACAAAGCCTGCACTGGGTGGAGATGCTAACACCTCCCCCAGGCAGGAATTGTCACACCTGGCGGTGAGCCTCAAAGGCTCACCTCCTTTGTGCCAACCCAGCAGGACACTCCAGCTAGTGGAGTTGCCCGCCCCCTCCGGCCAGGCCCCACTTTTGGCGGCAAGGCCGGAGAAAATAATGAGAAAAACAAGGAGGAGTCACTGGCCAGTCAGGACAGCCCCTAAGGTGTCCTGAGCTGAAGTGACTCTAACTTTTAGAAATCCTCCATCTTGCAGATGGAGGATTCCCCCAATAGGGTTAGGATTGTGACCCCCTCCCCTTGGGAGGGGGCACAAAGAGGGTGTACCCACCCTCAGGGCTAGTAGCCATTTGCTACTAACCCCCCAGACCTAAACACGCCCTTAAATTTAGTATTTAAGGGCTACCCTGAACCCTAGAAAATTAGATTCCTGCAACTACAAGAAGAAGGACTGCCTAGCTGAAAACCCCTGCAGCGGAAGACCAGAAGACGACAACTGCCTTGGCTCCAGAAACTCACCGGCCTGTCTCCTGCCTTCCAAAGATCCTGCTCCAGCGACGCCTTCCAAAGGGACCAGCGACCTCGACATCCTCTGAGGACTGCCCCTGCTTCGAAAAGACAAGAAACTCCCGAGGACAGCGGACCTGCTCCAAGAAAAGCTGCAACTTTGTTTCCAGCAGCTTTAAAGATCCCTGCAAGCTCCCCGCAAGAAGCGTGAGACTTGCAACACTGCACCCGGCGACCCCGACTCGGCTGGTGGCGAGCCAACACCTCAGGAGGGACCCCAGGACTACTCTAAGACTGTGAGTACAAAAACCTGTCCCCCCTGAGCCCCCACAGCGCCGCCTGCAGAGGGAATCCCGAGGCTTCCCCTGACCGCGACTCTTTGAATCCTAAGTCCCGACACCTGGGAGAGACCCTGCACCCGCAGCCCCCAGGACCTGAAGGACCGGACTTTCACTGGAGGAGTGACCCCCAGGAGTCCCTCTCCCTTGATCAAGTGGAGGTTTCCCCGAGGAACCCCCCCCCTTGCCTGCCTGCAGCGCTGAAGAGATCCCGAGATCTCTCATAGACTAACATTGCGAACCCGACGCTTGTTTCTACACTGCACCCGGCCGCCCCCGCGCCGCTGAGGGTGAAATTTCTGTGTGGGCTTGTGTCCCCCCCCGGTGCCCTACAAAACCCCCCTGGTCTGCCCTCCGAAGACGCGGGTACTTACCTGCAAGCAGACCGGAACCGGGGCACCCCCTTCTCTCCATTCTAGCCTATGTGTTTTGGGCACCACTTTGAACTCTGCACCTGACCGGCCCTGAGCTGCTGGTGTGGTGACTTTGGGGTTGCTCTGAACCCCCAACGGTGGGCTACCTTGGACCAAGAACTAAGCCCTGTAAGTGTCTTACTTACCTGGTTAACCTAACAAATACTTACCTCCCCTAGGAACTGTGAAAATTGCACTAAGTGTCCACTTTTAAAACAGCTATTTGTGAATAACTTGAAAAGTATACATGCAATTTTGATGATTTGAAGTTCCTAAAGTACTTACCTGCAATACCTTTCGAATGAGATATTACATGTAGAATTTGAACCTGTGGTCCTTAAAATAAACTAAGAAAAGATATTTTTCTATATAAAAACCTATTGGCTGGATTTGTCTCTGAGTGTGTGTACCTCATTTATTGTCTATGTGTATGTACAACAAATGCTTAACACTACTCCTTGGATAAGCCTACTGCTCGACCACACTACCACAAAATAGAGCATTAGTATTATCTCTTTTTGCCACTATCTTACCTCTAAGGGGAACCCTTGGACTCTGTGCATGCTATTCCTTACTTTGAAATAGCACATACAGAGCCAACTTCCTACACCTTGTCTTTGCTGTCCTTTTCAGGACATCGATATTTATATGCTCACCTGAGAATGGAGTCTCAATTTGGTATCTTTGTGCTTCATAGCTTCCTTGAGTAGCTCTGTTCTCTTCTATCAGACCATCTGCGCTTAATAACTGTTTTATGAATGGTTATCCAAGCAAGCCACATATCCATTAGCAGAACAAGTGTAATACTATACTATAACTACTATAAAACTAATGGAAACTGTTATACACTTTTCACCTCCCTCCTGCAGTAAGTAAGGGGAGTGGTTTTGTATTTTCTTTGTTTCCAGTTTCTGTAGTATCCATGTAGTGCATAGAAAATATTTGAGCAGAACTAAGATCACTTGCCTTGGTACACCATATACTGGTTTTGTAATGTCACCAATGTTTGAGTGGTGCAGACCTGCCATGTTAGTATTGCAACATCACTTGGTACTGAATTGTATGGTTACAGATACAGATTTCAGATCCCGTTTGGCATGTTAACAGTCTCACTTAAGAACGTTGTGGAAAGAAGCGATTCCATCAGCAAGAACGGTAATAAAGCTAAGGAATTGTTACTTTGCTGCCCCCAAAGAACTGCCACACCAAGAACAGAAGAGGACTAATCAAGTCCACGTTTCTTGACTGCCATTAAGTGCATGCACGTCCCGTCTCCTCGAGTGATGAAGGTGAACTCGCCAGGGAAAAATGCATATCGCCTAACCTACCAGCTGAGGGTGTGATTGAGTATATTCCAGCTTGCTCCTCACAGACCATAAAGGTATATGGCGCGTAGGCCTGAATCGCTAGCAACAGAAATAGAAAGAAGAGTGCATAGCTGTCAGCGTCAGGAGAGTGAAGTGGTGCTCTTGGCTTGCCTCTTATCCTTGATCCAGTGCAAGTGATCATTCTGGGAATGATGTAAATGTTCGACTGAAGAATATGCTCTGCTGAGCCCAGAGGTTAACTGATCTCACCAATACTGCCTCTAAAAACACCCCTGCAGTCTTATACAACATATAGCCAAACTTAACCTCTTCACATTTCATCTATTTTCCTCCTCAGCATCACGTACCAGGCCTTAAGAGCATATTGCCGTTTAGCAAAACACAATACATTATTCCAAATAATAAAATGCATTAACGTATTCAATAACTGAAATGAAATTGTTCTCTACAAGAGGGTGTGCTGCGTTGACCACACATGGATGTACATTGCAATGCGCAGTGCTATGTTTTACAGATTAATCTTTCCCTTTTTTCCCCTAGGGAGTCTGGGACATGCCAAGAACAAAAATGTTTTACTCTGTCATTAGTAGTAGAAAATTGATAGCATCCATATCTTTAAATAGAATCATCAGAGGCTCTTTTATGCAGTCGTTTGTTTCTCAGTTCTTGTATTGTATTGTTCGAACTTTTTGTTAACATTTAACATGCTATTGCTCACATGATATCATATATTTATTTCTGCTTGTGGTTTGTGGCACCTAAGTGTTATGCGAATTGTTTTGGCCTTGGCTGGATGTTACAAAAGTAAAGAAAAAACTGCATAAAAACACACTTTTTTCAACATTTTTGTAACCGCTTATTTGTTTTCCTTCCTAAGGCACATAGCTGAACTGATTTTCTATATGGAAGAACTCAGAGCACATGTACGAAAATATGGACCAGTGATGCAAAGATATTACGTGCAGTATCTGTCTGGCTTTGATGCAGTAGTCCTAAATGAGCTTGTGCAGGTATAGTTATTACGGAGTTTGGAAAGTTTAACAATCCTGTAAGTAATCGTGCAGTATAAATGTTACGCTACGCTATTTTGATTTCATTTGTATAAAACTTAACATAAACAAGAACATTAACTGAGGTTACAGATCTTGTGCTAGATTAATGCATTTAGTTATTTTCCTCACTTTATTGGAACATCAGAGAGAAGTTAGGGAATCCTGCTGAGTAATTAAAAGTTCAGTGTATTCTTTCTGTTCCTTGCTGGCTGCTCCTTATTTCAGTAAACTGGCGCTGAGATCGCGAGTGCAGCATGGCCCAACCCTTAGTGGACAATACTCTAAGCTGTGGTTCCCATGAGAGCGGTTGCCTCCTGTTAGTCAGTTACATTGTCAATCTGAGACCCAGTACTTGCCTAACAGGCTTTGCAGCCCTACTGTCTCCAGCCTGAAGCTAGCTACTCCTCCTCTCTTATGTGTGGCTTGGACACAGGAAAGGAGCGGACTGACTGCCATCTGTGAAGAGTCCTAATCATTATCAGCAAGTACTGTGACCAGAGACAGACCCAACAATGGTGCGGCCAATGTTTGTCCGATCATCTGTGCTGCAAAAGACACTTACAGCACTGCAGCTAGAGACTCTGCTGCAACTCACCTAGTGCGACAGACCCGTAGGCCCTCTATCCACTGGCTGCACTAGTGAGACAGGCAGCAAAGTGTGCGTTGGTCGACTGCAGAACTTACCAGACCTGTCTCCCTTTGGCAGAAATGTGGGACTTTTGCCAGAGCCAGCATGACAGTTAGAGACTGATGCTTAGGTTTGAAAGCTGTGTTGACTGGAGCCTACTGCTGCATGCTCTGCAGTTCCAAGAGAATGGCAAGGCCTTTACCAGACAGCATACCAGTGAGTGGGCACTTTGGCTGTTACGTGCGCAGTCTCTGGAGAAGAATGCATGTTGCAGTTTGTCTGGTTTTTGAGTGAGTGTAGTCTTTTCTGGCAAGTCTCTAGTTGGCCCAGGCTACAGGAGTGCTGCACATGATTCATTATGCTTAAATTCCTCTGCATTTTGCAGCAGTAGTTTGCAGTCACATTTTAGATAATTACTGTTTCTTAGAGTGGAAAAGCTAAATCTCATGAAAATGTGCAGCATTTGATGCTGTCGTCTGGTGCTCCCTGAATACTTCTCCTTAGCTTCGCCATAGAAAAACGTTTTGGACCATGTTTACCTAGCCTGAAAAGTGTGACATACCTTTTCCAAAAAACTGATGTAAAAGTGAAACTACAAGTCCCAGAATGTAGGTATGTGATGATGGCTAAACTCTAGTACTAGCTGAAGGTATAACACCTGGAAGTTCATTCCGTCCCAATTACCAGCACTGTTGGGCAGTGCTGTGCACAAGGTGCAGTCTTGCCTGGTGGAGGATTGATATATTGTTTCAGTACGCAGTTTTTAAAAAAAAAGGCTATTCCTGTCACTACCTCCACAGCCTAGCAATGGTTATTACAGTGTAGTGATTACAAAAAAAAGGAGACTAAGACCTTACTTATGCACATCATGAATGGGGCAGTGGTTTTAAAACTGTTTCTTGGCTGGTGCAACCTTTATAAATCTCTTCCACATCCATAAAAGTTCACAAAAAGTTTGAATTCTGAAACATCTCATTTCAAGTGCAGTAATCATTTGTGCTAATGTTGAAAAAGTGTGAATAAAAGTGTAACAAATAGAGCACTGAATTCTGATGAGAACATCTTCATGCAGATTCCTGTCCTTAAGAATATCCCTCAGGTGTCAGACTGAGCCAGAAATAATTTTCTCCAAAAATAGCTTTCCTACACTGCCAGGTAGCACCACGCGACTTCAGTCGTGACTCTGCCTGCCAGACATTAGAACTCTGGCATAATGACTCCTACATGAGCCATTTCAGGTGTCCCAAGTGGGTGCCTGTTTAATCAATGTGGTATTTTGGCTCCAACTGTGCCTCAGTGCCATGTGACTCGTGCTCACTAGCGCACAATGAGGGATGAGTAGCAGTGGGCAAGTAATTTTTGACCAGCTCTCTCTTGGACATACCAAAGCATATCCTGTGTCCTAGAGTGAAATCTTCTCCTGGGGATCAAACTCCCAAGAGGCCTTCCCACAAATAACAAAAAAAGTGCTATCGGAGGCAGAAATCCTCTTCTTTCTTGGGAGGAGTATTGTGTTTTGTGGGGCCATTCTGAGTCACAGCACACATCCTTGTCGCCAATTTTCCCTCATTACAGCAGAGTCCGAAGCTGCAAAAAATCCTACTGGAATTCTCTGCTGATCCCACATAGGTTGAGGCCTTCTATCTGGCCATGTTGGATAGCTTTAGGACTGATTCGGGACCCTCTGAAATAATCAAAGAACCTTTTTTAGTTGCCCTGGAGGGGTCCCCTCTGGCCCAACAGTCTACAGGCAAATTTCTTGAAGCTATATGCCAGCTCTGGGTGATCCAAAATTCTTCTCCCCACACCCTTCACCAGGAAGGCATTTAGTTCATGTTTTATTTTCTAATTTAAACTGAACCCTATGGCCTTCCCAACTGCCTCCCAGAACAGGGAATCTATAGAACTGGGCACCTGACCCAGAATGATTTTGCTTCAGGCAGTCTTTCCTTATTGCGAAATGCCACGGGCCTGTATATCTGATATATCTATACCTTGTGGAAGTTGACCAAACTGGTTTTTGCAGTGCTACTGGACGACATGTATAAGTCATTTTACAGTTTGGTTAGTGACATCTTGGATTCTTCGTAGCAGATCTTGATGTGCACCAAGAATTTCCCAGATACAGTTACTAGGTTCAGGGGCGCAAATGTTGCACTTTTCCGCTATACCTGGATGTGCTCTTTTGGCTTCTCTTGGGGACATGATGTTTGGTGGCAAGTAGATTTTTGGCAGACAAGGGTTTCAAGTCCTACCTTTCGGGGTCACGACCGATCCCAGAGTCTTCACAAAGTGTTTAGCAGTAGTTGCTGCATACCGCAGGAGACAGAACATCCACGTGTTCCCTTACCTAGATGACTGGCTCATCAAAGCCAGTACCTTACAACACTGCCAATATCACACTCAGTTGACAGTGGATCCCCTTCACACTCTGGTCTTCACACTCAACTTTTCCAAATCCCACTTCCAACCCCTTCTAATGCAGTCTTATCTAGGAGCTATTCTCAATGCAGAATTGAGGCTATCATACCCAAACCTGTCCGTGTTCAGAGTCTTCAGTCACACATACACTGTCAGGACTATTATGCGCCTGCTAGGGATGATGGTGTCCTGCATTGCCACCGTTCCCCATGCCAAACTCCACATACGTCCCTTACAGCATTGTCTGTCTTGTCAGTGGTCTCATTCATAGGGTCACCTGGAAGATCTAGTGTTGTTAGACCGCCATACTCACTTTTCTCCGCAATGGTGAAACACCACCAGCCTGTTGAAATGGTGGCCTTTTCTGGACCCTGTGTCTCAGGTCATTCTGATCACGGATGCATCACTGACAGGTTGAGGCGCTCACCTCCAAGACCTCACAGCACAGGGCCTCTGAGATATGTCACCAGTCCCTACATATCAATTATCTTGAGCTTCAGGCAGTATTTCTAGCCCTGAAAGCTTTTCTTCATCACCTGTCTCACAAGGTTGTCTTAGTCGGCATGGGCAACATGACAGCCATGTACTACCTACAGAAATTGGTGGGGGTGGGGGGGTGGGGGGGAGCGGGGGGAGCGGGAGACATGGTCATTCCAATTGTCACAACTCTCTAAAAAAAAAAAAATATGAAAGTGGGCTGTCCACCACCACATTCACCTGGTGGCAGAGTATCTCCCAGGGACGGACAGCGACTTTGCAGACCTGCTGAGCAGGATGCAGCAACAAGTCCACAAGTGGGAACTCCACCCACAAGTCCTTAAAACATACTTCGCAAAGTGGGGAACTTCTCAGATAGACCTTTTCGGCACAGCAGAAAACATAAAATGCCCAAGCTTTGCCTCCATGTATCCACACCCCCTCTGTCCAGGGGCAGCGCTCTATGGATGAACTGGTCAGGGATATTTGCTTACGCTTTTCCACATCTTCCTCTCATTACGTTTCTGGTTCGGAGGATCAGGCAAGCTTCTTTTACCATGGTCCTTGTAGCTTCCACTTGGGAGCGTCAGACATGGTCCTCCACACTTCTAAACTTGTCAGTAGTTCTCCAAGTGAAGTTTCCCAACAGTCTGAATCTTCTCACTCAAAATCAAAGACAGATAAGACGTCCAGACCCCAGGTCACTCAACCTTGCGATATGGCTCCTGAAGTCATATAGTTTGGTTACTTAGGATTGCCTGTGGAACACATGGACATTCTCGGGAAACTCGTAGACCCATAACTAGAGCATTTTATGCTGCAAAATGGAAACGTTTTGTTTGCTACTGCCAGCCCAAACGTATTGACCCCATCAAAGCTACTGTTGAGGACATAGTTAGTTATTTGTTCCATTTACAAAAAGCAAATTTAGCTTACACTTCCATCCACTTATACCTTGGAGCTATGGCTGCATATCTACAGAACAGACAACCTAGTTTTTTGTTCAGAATCCTAGTCAGTAAAGCTTTCCTGGAAGGCCTTAAAAGGGTCATTTCAACCAGGGTGCCTCCTGCACTATTCTGGAACCTCAATATAGTGCTTATCAGGCTCATGGGCCCTCCTGTTGAGCCAGTTCATTCATGTTCTCTTCAATACCTTTCTTGGACGGTAGATTTCTTTGTTGCCATTACACCACTCAGACATGTCAGTGAGCTCCAGGCCCTAACCTTGGAAAAACCTTTCTTCCAAATCCATAGAGGCAAGGTGTTCCTTCGCACAAACCCGAAGTTCCTTCCTAAAGTGGTTTCACAATCTCATATAAACATATCCTTTGAGTTACCAGTCTTCTTTCTGCAGCCTGACTCTGTTGCGGAAATGGCTCTCCACTTTCTAGATGTTAAGAGCTCTCATGTTTTACATTGAGAGAGCCAAAGAGTTTAGGAAAACTAGACAGCTCTTTGTAGCTTTTTCACTACCTCACAAGGGCAGTCCAGTATTCATAAACAACATAGTAAGATGGATAGTTAAGTGTATACAGACTTGCTGTGCAAAAGCAAATATACTGTTACTTTTTACTCCTAGAGCACATTCTACTAGGAATAAGGGTGCCACTATGGCTTTCCTTGGAAATATTCCTATAGCTGACATTTGTAAGGCAGCTACATGGCCTACACCATATGCATTCGCACAGCGTTACTGTGTGAATGTACTAGCATGTTAACAAGCCAACATAGGTCAAGCTGTGCTACGAAAACTTTTCCAGTCAACTTTAACTCCCACAAGCTAGCCACCGCTTATATGGAGGGACTGCTTTACAGTCTATGCAGAGCATGTGTATTTACAGCCACATATGCCATAGAACAGAAAACGTTACTTACCCAGTAAACATCTGTTCATGGCATGTAGTGATGTAGATTAACATGTGAAGTCCCTCCTCCCTTGGCGCCTTTGGCTGTTCCAGTTACATTCTGTTTGTATTTATGTGTACATATTTAGTTGCATTTGCATGGACATCTCTTTCTCTATACTCCACTCCTTTACTCACCGGCCTCCGGAAAACAATCTAATAAAGGAGTCAATGTCCATGCGTACTATCAGCGAGAGGAGGAGTCACTCGATCCCGTGTCTCGAAACGCTCCCTCGTAAAAAAAAAAAAATAACTTGCACCACTCCTAACCCAACACTAAATGGCAAAAGTATGCAGAGCATGTGACTCTACAGCACTTCATGCCACAAACAGATGCTTACTGGGTAAGTAATATTTTCCTTTCCAGATAGTTAGCTAAATTACAAATGTATTCTTGCTCTAAATGTGATAAGTATTCCCTTAGCCTTTTGTTAAGAAATAGGGGTATATTGTAATCCGAAAATCCTTAATATGTTTTATTTCCTTCCTCTTTTCCCAAGTGGATTCTAGCGCTGTGGCTGATAGATGTTTAAACCATGCGTGTCCATGTTGGACAATAGATAAACAATGGATGGTCTTGGTTTGCTCCCCAGCACAGGTTCAAGAAATCCAGTAAAATGTTAACCTGAAGGCTTTTTGTTTGTTAGACTTCATACCAGCTGACGTAATGTTGTGGTTTTTTAAACAAGATTTCAGGTATACGCGGAGTGTACAGTAGGAAATTTACATTTAAAATCAAACTTAAAGGTGAACAGTTCTCATTTTGTCCAGCTAGAGCTCTGACTTATCCTACAATGTTTCTTCCATAAACATTTGTCTCACTGTATTTAAAAATTTGTCAAGGTTGGCATGTGTATGATTTAAATGTTCTGCATATTTGTTATTGCTATGGCACTCTTTGTAAGGGGTGGATTTAGGAGCTCAGTTGTAAGTAAGTGCTATTGTACAGCAGACTCTTGTAGAAACAATATCAAAATATGGCCTTTAAACCCTGAGGATTTGAATGTTGTATGCTTAAGGGACAGATCCAAGTGAGGCACTGCAGTGGCATCATCTTGCATTGAATGGTAAAGTTTCTAACACTTTAAGTTTATTCATTCTGGTATAAACATTTCAAATTCTCTGCTGTGTTTTTTTTATTTGCTCCATTCATAGTCTGTGAAGTTTGTCTTCTCTGACTTTGCTTGTTAGCAGTTTAATAAAACCCCGAAAGTAGATTTAAGAAAATTAATTGCATTTCTTTTTATATTTTCAGAATCTTTCAGTTTGTCCTGAAGATGAGTCTATCATTATGTCCTCATTTGTAAACACAATGACGTCGTTAAGTGTAAAGCAGGGTAAGTCAGATTTATTAAAATAGCTCAAATGAGAGCTCTTGGCAATGTGTTTTAGTAAAATATCCCAGTTTTTTAAAACACAATGAATAGGGTTTTGGGAATATGTCAAATGGTTTCTAAACCTTGACACTGGTGCAGTTCCTCTATAACATGCACCCGGAACATTTCAAATTACAGACTGAACAGATGGCAATCTTGCTGATGACTCAGGGTGAAACATCAGGCAACCCCATATAAGGATTATTTTTTGGGCTGCTGGTACTTGATGTTTCTGATGAAAAGGAGAGAAACTCGGAACTGATATATTATTTGTGGGATTTTGTTTAAGCCTTATTGTAGTAACCAGTGCATAGCTAGGCAATCCAGTTACATCAAAACCTGGAAACATTTACAGTCAACAAAAGAAAATCAGCTCTGCCAGGCACTCTGGAAGGAGATCAGCTCAAATCCTAAAGCCAAGTCAAGATAGTATTTAGATCAGGCCTTAGAAGACTTGGAATTATGGGGCTCAAATCTCCCCTATTACGCGTTCAAAAAAAATCTTAAACTGAACAGTGAAGAAAAGATCGGTAATTATGGATAAGAGCCTACTAGATTGCGCTCTTGGATGGTAATAAATGAGTACAAGCTCCTGAAATATCAGCCTTATCTGGAGGCTTGGTGGTCAAAAGCAGACAAGGATTCTTTCATCAAACATCGCTGTGGCATTATTCTTGGTAATGCCCATCGACCCCAGTGGGAACGCACTGTAACAATTCCTCAGTGTAGGCTGTGCGGATGTGGACTGGAAGATATAATTCACCTGATCTGTATCTGTAACAACCTATGAAACTACCAATTTTTTTTTATTAAAGGCGGCATTCAACCAAAGGGGGATACGGTCCTGTAGACAAGCGGTGATTGCCTGCTTTAAACCTTCTGACTTTGTCTTAAATGTAAAAATTTACAAAATTGTTTACGTTTGATATAAAAAAAAAAACTACTACTAGTTCAAAATAAGTAAAAACATAACATAGGTACACGCTGGCTCATGGGCTCGTATAGTAAATACGAAAATATTTTTAGCACCTACCTTTTAAGAATTACTTTTATAACATACTCGGATCACAAGCATAAAGACGAGGGCACTGTTAAATGATGTATTTTACAACAAAATTGTCGGACAACAATATGCTCACCTCTAAATAGGAGGTCATTGCAAGCATTAAACAACATTATCCTTCCCATGTAATATACACTAGGAAAGTTACGGTTAGAGATGCTGGACTGCACGTAAAGACAAAAAGTAAATTTGTAGACTGAAATGGGGAGTTTCTTAAAATGTATTTATCTTAAAATGTAGGTATGATGCATTGGTTTTTATTAACCACGCATTTAAATAAATAAACCTAAACCTGAAGCTTTATTGTAGTAATCCTTATATTCTGGTCTAGTGTTGTTAAAAATACATTTTTATTCCGATTCATGCTGCAAATCATTTTATATTCAGGATAACACAAGTGGACTGCACTAGTTGAAACTCAGGGAACACAAACCCTTTAGTAAGATCAACTATCCACCTTAGAGTAGCTGATAATGTGTTATTCAGCAGTTGTTCACCAGATTTGATTTCCATCAGTCATGTGACTCAACCAAGTTCATTGTTTAAGGGGACCGTTGAGGGCAAATATATACATACGTTGGCGTTGTTAGACAAATCTTCATGAAAGTTTCAAAAGTAGTACACCAGTTAGTTCAGCTGCGCTCTGGAAAGTTTTTAGGGGGATTCGTCAAATGGGGGCAGAGAAAAAGGGAGGAGTGGGTTCCCAAAATGTTTCTTCCCCAAGGAATGCCTGAGGATTTTGACCTTTTCGAAAATGACTACAGCCTGAACCGCCGAAAGGAATTACACCAAATTTTGCAGAAAGGTATATCTTGGTCTAGAAAGAGCCCTGTTTGTAATTTGGTGTAAATCTGTTCAGTAGTTTTGGAGTTATTAAAGAAAAATTATATTTGTATAGCTAGACCAGCGGATCCACCTTTGGGGGAATCTGCGGATCCGGGGGCAAAAGCAAGGCCCTGTTTGGTGGCCTCCATTTTGTTTCTTGGCTGGGCCCTAGGGAGAAAACATGACTAAAAATTCCCATTAGGGGTCAGGATAGAGGTATCCTAGCCCCATAGGACACATGGAGGGGGTCTCTGAGGGACCCCTCATGGGCAACAAATTGCCTCAGATTATATTTTTTTGACCTGCGCAAGGATACGCAGATCCACCACAGGACTCAGCACGGCACCCAGTGTAACTTTTCGAGTGAGACAGGTATCTGAAAAACAAACAAAAAAATGACACCCACTCAGACAACAAAACCCTGCTGCACACACCCAAAGGGCATGCACAGTGTGGGGTTAGGGTCATTGGGGTGGGGTTTGATCCCAGGTCCTACCTGAAGGCCTTGTGTGACCATGGATGTATTAAAGTATGGTAATTATATATTACTTCATATTAAACAAACAAAAAAAATAGAACTTCACTGGAAAAACAGCGGAACTTTATAGTTAGGGTCAAGTTTTATTCTCACAAAACAAAAACAAATTCAGCAGTTACAGGTTACACTTATCTGAAGAAACCATAACTCATGCTGTAAAGTAACTTTAGACCACAAGTTATAGTTTCTTAACACAATCATATATAAATATGTTTGGTGGTATGTGTCACTGTAGATACACATGCTGTGCATAAGCTTAACCATCTAGTGTTTGGTTTGGAGTAGAACAACTTGTTTTTCTTTGAAGAAACTTTTCGAGCCACGGGATCGAGCGGCGACTCCTCTCTGTAATGCCTGGCATGGGCCTTTAGTCCTTTGTTAGAATGTTTCTCTCTGCCATTTGGTCGGACATGTGTTCCTCTATCTCGGGGTTCTCTGCTCCATACAGTCTAAAACTGTATTCTTTCAGTCTTTCTATCATCGTCGGTATTGTTTTTAATTGCGTATTCTTCAATACTTTATCTTTCGGTTCCATTTTTACACCTGGAATTGAATTTTTCAGCCCTTTGGGGCGATAAGAAGCCCTCTCTGGCCCTCTTTGGACCAACCTCTTCCACGTGCCATTGAACTATGCAGCCATTTCGGATTTGAAAACTCACACACCGAACTCCACTAGGTGTGTAATTTGTGTCTTTCTCCTGACCACAACGAGCAGACCTGTGGAGCGTGCTGTTCTTTTCAATCAAAGGAGACACTTGATATCGAAGAGCTCGTTGGATGGAAATGGCATCTCGACATTCAGATGACACACCAGACATCTTCGGTGATGAGCATGCTTGGGAAGAATTGGAGCAGGAGGGGGCCTTCTCCTTTCCAGATTCGAACTCTGACGTGGAGTCGGACATCGAGAGTCAACCATTACAGGCAGCGCAGACTGTGAGTAAAAAGACCCCTTTTCCATCCACCAACACAACATCAAAAGAGATCTCCCGTCCTCCACTGCTTTCCAGCCATGGTCAGAGCCAAGAAACTTATTTGGATGCCCCACCTTCCAGCTCAGCACTGAAGAAAGCCTAAGAGAAATCTTCAGCATTGACCTCCAGCGGCTCTGTTTCAGCTCTGACAAGACCGAAGATACATGGTGCTCAGGTGCCGAAAACTTTGATACCGACCACTTCAGCACCGGAAAACGAAAACCATCCAACCACAGTTTTGGCACCAAAAACTTTCCATCCACAAAAAACTGGGAACTGAAAATATTAGAAAAGACTTTCAGTGATTATGGACAGTCTATAACCACCACTCCATCACAGGTGGAACCAGTTTCAGAAGTTATGGAGCGCCGACTTTAAAGAAGGGACAGGGCGGATTATAACATCACCTCTGTCCCCTTTAAAGAGGACATTAACTTTCCAAGGAAGTCAAACCTCTCCACCTCTACCTAATTCTCCATAACATATTCCTCCACCAACATCTGTCCCTTCTTTAGGGTTCACACCACCTGGCGGGGCTCAAGATTTAGGGGATACATTAGATGAACAGGACCCATGGGATGAGTATAATCTGGATCCTATAACACCAAATGATCCACATCTTTAGCCAGCTAGACCGTCACCACCTGACGATTCCACCTCATATCAACATGCTATAGCTAGAGCAGCAGCATTTTCACAACGTACATATGTAATCTGATCCAATAGAGGGGGATATTTTATTTTGACACCCTTGGTGCAACACATAAGGAAAGTCGATTCCTTTCAATACTTACAGGCATGCTCAGGCTTGCAGATGAACTAAAGAGTCTGTTAGATCAAGGGATATCACTCCCAGAGTGGATAAAAAAACAAAAACAAGGCTGCACCCACCAATCCTTTATTTATAAAAATAAAAACACAGATCCCTCCAGACTATTGCATGCAAAAGGGCTAATAGTTAGTCAACAGGAGCCACACCTCCTCCTGATAATGTACAAAAATTAGATGCAGCAGGGAAAAGTGGCAGCCCAAGCAACCAATCACTGGTGAATTGCGAATGCTCAAGCTTTGTTATCCTGGTATGATAGAGCTCATTGGGATACCAAGGAGGAGCTTTTACAATACCTCCTAGAGGAACACTGTAAAATGGGGGGTAGAAATTGTAAATGAGGGACAAACAATTTATAACTCTATTAGATGTGCGCTTGATGCTGCTGATACAGAAGCACATAATGTTAACACCAGTGTCTTCATTAGGCACCATGCCTGTCTCAGATGTTCAGGGTTTAAACCGGAGGAACAATAAGCAGTTTTAAACATGCCCTTTGATAAAGAGCATTTATTTGGGCCACAAGTGGATACCACACTTGAAAAATTTAATAAGAGTATCAAACAGCCAAAGCTATGCTCTGCAAGCCAGCTCACACAGGGGTACTTTTCGGATTTGCAAGGGGCTTTTGATCATCATGTCAGGTACATTCGTCCAATCAAACAAAGCTTACCTCTCAATAAACCAGAGGTTACTTTAGAGGATCATATAGAGGCAACAATATCAAAGGAAGAGGAAATCACTCAACCTAGCGATATGGCTCTTGAGGTCATAGAATTTGGATATTTAAAATTACCAAAGGAATGTATGGATATTCTTAAACAAGCACACAATCCTACAACTAGACAATGTTATGCGGCAAAATGGAAACATTTTGTTTGCTGTTGTCAAACACAAAACAGTGACCCTCTCAAACCAACAGTACAAGACGTTGTACAATGTTTATTACACTTACAAAAAGAAAATCTAGCTTACACATCTATTTGTTTACATTTAGCAGCCATAGCTGCATATCTTCAAAACAGACAGAATATTTATTTGTTTAGAATTCCAGTTATCAAAGCTTTTATGGAAGGACTAAAAAGAATAGTTCCCTCCATGAATTCATCCAGCTCCATCTTTGAATCTTAACATTGTACTCACAAGGCTTATGGCTCAACCGTTTGAGCCAGTTCACTCCTGTTCCTTACTATTCCTTTCATAGAAAGTAACTTTTTTAATTGCGATCACCTCCCTTAGACATGTCTGTGAGCACCAAGCTTTATCTTTGGAAGAACCTTTCTTTCAAGTTCATAAAGAAAAAACTGTGTTAAGAATAAATCCAAACTTCCTTCCAAAGGTATCTTCAAAATTCCATATTAATCAATCAATATAATTCCCAGTTTTCTTTCCACAACCAGATTCAGTAGCAGAAACAGCTATATATACTCTAGACGTTAAAGGGGCTCTTGTGTATTATATAAATAGAACAAAAAATGTTTGGAAAACAAAACAAAGTTTTTGCGTCTTTCTCCTTACCACAGAAAGGAGAGCCTATATCTAAAACATCTATAGCTAGATGGATAGTCAAATGTATTCATACTTGCTATAGTAAAGCTAAACAACAATTACCTGTACCACCTAGTGCACACTCCACTAGGAAAAAAATTAGCATCTGTGATATTTGTAAAGCAGTAACATGGTCTACATCACACACATTTACAAAACATTATTGTGTAGACGTTTTTACACGACAACAGGCAAATGTTGGCCAAGCTGTACTCGCAACACTCTTTCAAACAATTGCAACTCCTGCATGCTAGCCACTGCTTTATGGAGGGACTGCTTTACAGTCTATGTACAGCATGTGTATTTACAGTTACACATGCCAACAAATGGAAAATTTTACTTACCAATAGACATCTGTTTGTGGCGTGTAGCCCTGTAGATTCACATGCACCCTCCCTCCTCCTCGGACGCATATAGATGTTGCAATTTAATAATATTTAAACAATGTACATATTTAAATACATCGCATGAACATCTTTACTATTCTGCTCTTTATCTTTCACTACTTCACTCTCATGCCTGCGGAGAAACAATCTAACAAAGGACTCGAGGCCCATGCCTAGTATTACGGAGAGGAGGAGTCACTCTATCTTGTGACTCAGAAATTTTCTCCAAAGAAAAACAAGTTGTACTACTCCTAACCCCACGCAAGATGGCGAGCTTATGCACAGCATGTGAATCTACTCCACTGCATTCCACAAACAGATGTCTACTGGTAAGTAAAATTTTCCATATATATATATATATGTTCGATGGCATGTGTAGCTGCAGATACACATGCTGTGCGCATCCCGCCATCGAGTGTTACAAGTTGTTTTTCTTCGAAGAAGTCTTTTCGAGTCACGAGATCGACGGACTCCTCCCCTTTAGGCTCCATTGCGCATGGGCGTCGACTCCATCTTAGATTGTTTTCTTTCGGCCATCGGGTTCGGACGTGTTCCTCTTCGCTCCGTGTTTCGGTTCGGAAACTTAGTTAGATATCGGAAAATTCAAAGGTATTGTTTGCGTTCGATATCGGGTTAGTTAACGCAGTACGACACCGAATCAAGAAAAAGCGCCGGTGGCCCTTCGGGTCTTCAATTCCCCGGCAGGGCCTGGTCGGCCCGACCACGTGCGTCTTCAAGACTAATGGAACGGACCCCATTCCGCTTCTGCCCCGAATGCCACAACAAGTATCCTTACACAGATCAACATTTGGTCTGTAATTTGTGTTTGTCTCCCGAACACAAAGAGGATACCTGCGAGGCCTGTCAGGCGTTTCGATCGAAGAAAACGCTAAGGGAACGGAGAGCACGAAGGCTTCAAATGGCGTCGGCGCCGTCAGGACACCACGACATTGAGGAAGAAGAGACTTTCTCCATTGCTTACTCGGAAGAGGCCGAAACAGAGCAGACGCAGAAAACTGTGAGTAAAACAGCCCCAACCAAAACTCACATAAAAATCATGAAGGCCCAGGGGACGCCACCGCCGGCAGGCCATGGCTTAACCCGTAAAATCGGTGACCGTCATTCGGCACCGAAAAAGGGCACACATGTGTCGAAGTCGTCCGTCTCCGGTCGAGATACCGGCACAGAACATACTCGGCACCAGGACCCTAGTTCCGAGCAATCTAGACATCGAGATACCTGCACCGAGATGAGTCGGCACCGAGAGATCGGAACACCGAAACCCAAAAAAGTGGCTTTGGAGCCGAAAAAGACTGTTGAAAAGGTTTAGATACCAAAACATCCGGCTTCGGAGCCGAGAACAAGCTCCTACACCGAGGAACAAGGCCTTTCAGCACAAATGCAAGGCCATAAATTCGAGCAAGAGCTAGAAGCAGGGGAGCCAGATTATACACAGAGAAGGCTCCATATTCAAAAGGATACAGGGAAAATAAGAACTCTCCCTCCTATAAGGATGAAAAGGCAACTTGCTTTCCAAGACAAAGATAAACAACCACAGGCAAAGGTGGCAAAACAAGTAACTCCGCCACCATCACCACAGCACTCACCGCAACCATCACCAATTGCAACCCCACCTATGATGCAGTCTCCAACGTACACAGGGATGAGCCAAGATGACCCAGATGCATGGGATCTTTATGATGCGCCTGTATCAGATAATAGTCCCGACTGTTACCCAGCAAGACCATCACCACCTGAAGACAGTACTGCTTATACACAGGTGGTGTCCAGAGCAGCTGCTTTTCACAATGTGACACTGCACGCTGAACCGATTGAAGATGACTTTTTATTTAATACTCTGTCGTCAACACATAGTCAGTACCAGAGTCTACCAATGTTACCAGGAATGTTGAAACACGCAAAGCAAGTATTTCAAGAGCCCATAAAAGGCAGGGCCATCACACCTAGGGTGGAGAAAAAGTACAAGCCTCCCCTACAGACCCTGTGTACATCACGCAGCAACTGACACCTGACTCAGTAGTAGTAGGTGCAGCACGTAAAAGGGCGAATTCACACACCTCTGGAGATGCACCACCACCCGACAAGGAAAGTAGATAGTTCGATGCAGTGGGGAAAAGAGTTGCAGCACAAGCAGCCAATCAATGGCGCATTGTCAATTCACAGATATGACAGAGCTCATTGGGATGAAATGCAACACTTTATAGAACATCTGCCCAAAGAGTTCCAAAAGCGTGCACAACAAGTGGTGGAAGAGGGCCAAAGTATCTCGAATAACCAGATACGATCGGCAATGTATGCAGCAGACACAGCTGCAAGAACTGTAAATACAGCGGTCACTATTCGGAGACACGCATGGCTATGCACCTCAGGATTCAAGCCCAAAATCCAACAGGCTGTGCTTAAAATGCCTTTTAATGGACAGCAGTTGTTTGGGCCGGAAGTGGACACAGCTATCGAGAAGCTGAAAAAGGACACAGATACGGCCAAGGCCGTGGGCACGCTCTACTCCCCACAGAGCAGAGGCACATTTAGGAAGACACAATTTAGAGGGGGGTTTCGGGGCCAAACCACAGAACCCTCAACCTCACAAACCAGACCCACATACCAGAGCCAGTATCAGAGAGGAGGCTTTCGGGGACAATACAGAGGTGGACAGTTCCCTAAAACTAGAGGAAAGGTCCAAAGACCCTTCAAAATAAACAGTGACTTCAGTGTCACAAATCCCCAACACATAACACCAGTGGGGGGAAGACTAACAGATTTTTACCAAAACTGGGAGGAAATAACAACAGACTTGTGGGTCCTAGCCATTATCCAACATGTTTCTTGCATAGAATTCCTACGATTACCACCAAATGTGCCTCCAAGAACACGCAACATGTCCAAACACATGGATCTATTACAGCTAGAGGTCCAAGCGTTGTTGCAAAAAGATGTAATACAACTAGTACCCAATCATCAGAAAGGAACGGGTGTTTACTCCCTGTACTTTCTCATACCCAAAAAGGACAAAACTCTAAGACCCATCTTAGATCTCAGAATACTAAATCTTTACATCAAATCAGATCACTTTCACATGGTGACACTTCAAGACGTAATCCCCTTGCTCAAACAACAAGACTACATGACGACATTACATCTCAAGGATGCGTATTTCCATATACCCATACATCCTTCGCACAGAAAATACTTAAGGTTTGTAATCCAAGGGGTACATTACCAATTCAAAGTGTTGCCATTCGGGATAACAACAGCGCCAAGAGACTTTACAAACTGCCTTGCTGTAGTGGCAGCCCATATCAGAAGACAGCACATACATGTATTCCCGTATCTGGACGATTGGTTAATCAAAACCAATACGCAAGAACGGTATTCTCAACACACAAAATACGTCATAGAAACACTTCACAAACTAGGGTTCTCACTGAACTACCAAAAATCACACTTACAGCCGTGTCAAATACAACAGTACTTGGGAGCAACAATCAACACAAAAAAAGGAATTGCCACTCCAAGTCCGCAAAGGGTACAAGCATTCCAAAACGTAATACAGGGCATGCACCCAAACCAAAGGGTCCAGGTAAAATCAGTGATGAAACTACTAGGCATGATGTCCTCATGCATAGCCATTGTCCCAAACGCAAGATTACACATGCGGCCCTTACAACAGTGCCTAGCAACACAATGGTCACAAGTACAGGGTCAAGTTCAAGATCTAGTGTTGATAGACCGCCAAACTTACACCTCGCTTCAATGGTGGAATACTATAAATTTAAACCAAGGGCGGCCTTTCCAAGACCCAGTGCCTCAATACGTGATCACAACAGATGCTTCCATGGTAGGTTGGGGAGCACACCTCAACCAACACAGCTTCCAGGGACAATGGGACACTCAACAGAAACAACTTCATATAAATCAGTTAGAACTACTAGCAGTGTTTCTAGCGTTTAAAGCATTTCAACCACTAATAGCCCACAAACACATTCTTGTCAAAACAGACAACATGACAACAATGTATTACCTGAACAAACAGGGAGGGACACACTCAACACAGTTGTGTCTCTTAGCACAGAAGATTTGGCAATGGGCGATTCACAACCACATTCGCCTAATAGCGCAATACATACCAGGAATTCAAAACCAGTTAGCCGACAATCTCAGTCGGGATCACCAACAGATCCACGAATGGGAAATTCATCCCCAGCTACTACAAACTTACTTCCAAAGATGGGGAACACCGCAAATAGACCTATTCGCAACAAAAGAAAACGCAAAATGCCAAAACTTCGCATCCAGGTACCCACAGCCTCACTCCCAAGGCAATGCATAACGCAGTTGATCAGAGATATTTGATACGCTTTTCCCCCTCTCCCACTCCTTCCGTATCTGGTAAACAAATTGAGTCAAAACAAACTCAAACTAATACTAATAGCACCAACTTGGGCACGACAACCTTGGTACGCAACACTACTAGACCTGTCAGTAGTGCCTCATATCAAACTGCCAAACAGACCAGATCTGTTAACTCAACACAAACAACAGACCAGACACCCGAATCCAGCATCACTCAATCTAGCAATTTGGCTCCTGAAATCTTAGAATTCGGACATCTAGACCTTACACAAGAATGCATGGAGGTCATCAAACAGGCTAGGAAACCTACTACAAGATATTGCTACGCAAATAAGTGGAAAAGATTTGTTTATTACTGTCATAATAATCCAATCCAACCATTACACGCATCTGCAAAAAACATTGTAAGCTACCTACTACACTTACAGAAGTCCAAGTTAGCTTTTTCATCCATTAAAATACATCTCGCAGCAATTTTGGCTTATCTGCTAATTACACATTCTACTTCACTATTCAGGATCCCAGTCATAAAAGCATTTGTGGAGGGTCTGAAAAGGATTATTCCACCAAACACCAACAGTTCCTTAGTGGAACCTCAATAATGGATTAACACGACTCATGGGTCCACCATTTGAACACATGCACCCTTGTGAGATACAGTACTTAACATGGAAAGTAGCCTTCCTAATAGCTATTACATCTCTCAGAAGAGTAAGTGAAATACAAGCCTTTACCATACAAGAACCCTTTATACAGATACACAAACATAAAGTAGTCCTACGGACAAATCCCAAATTCTTGCCAAAAGTCATATCACCGTTCCTCTTAAATCAAACAGTGGAAATCCCAGTGTTCTTCCCAGAACCAGATTCTGTAGCTGAGAGAGCATTACATACATTAGACATAAAAAGAGCACTAATGTACTACATTGATAGTACCAAACAAATTCGCAAAACGAAACAATGGTTTGTAGCTTTCCAAAAACCTCATACAGGGAATCCAATATCCAAACAAGGCATTGCTAGATGGATAGTTAAGTGCATTCAAACCTGCTATCTTAAAGCTAAAAGAGAACTGCCTATTACACCAAAGGCACACTCAACCAGAAAGAAAGGTGCTACCATGGCCTTTCTAGGAAATATTCCAATGAACGAAATATGTAAGGCAGCAACATGGTCTACGCCTCATACATTTACCAAGCACTACTGTGTAGATGTGCTAACTGCACAACAAGCAACAGTAGGTCAAGCTGTATTAAGAACATTATTTCAAACTACTTCAACTCCTACAGGCTGAACCACCGCTTTTGGGGAGATAACTGCTTACTAGTCTATGCACAGCATGTGTATCTGCAGCTACACATGCCATCGAACGGAAAATGTCACTTACCCAGTGTACATCTGTTCGTGGCATTAGTCGCTGCAGATTCACATGCGCCCACCCGCCTCCCCGGGAGCCTGTAGCCGTTTAGAAGTAGATCTTAAAAATGTGTACATTTGTAAATATATTACTTAAAACTTTATTATGTACATACGCATTCACTCCATTGCATGGGCACTATTACTAGCATACACAACTCCTACCTCACCCTCTGCGGGCAAAACAATCTAAGATGGAGTCGACGCCCATGCGCAATGGAGTCGAAATGGGAGGAGTCCCTCGGTCTTGTGACTCGAAAAGACTTCTTCGAAGAGAAACAACTTGTAACACTCCGAGCCCAACACCAGATGGCGGGATGTGCACAGCATGTGAATCTGCAGCGACTAATGCCACGAACAGATGTACACTGGGTAAGTGACATTTTCCATATATAATGTGTTTGATGGCATGTGTAGCTGCAGATACACATGCTATGCATAGGTCCTGCCATCTAATGTTCGGCTCTGAGTGTTACAAGTGTTTTTTCTTCTAAGAAGTCTTTTCCAGTCACGGGATCGAGTGACTCTTCTTCGGCTCCATTGCGCATGGGCATCGACTCCATCTTTAGATTGTTTTCTTTCCGGCATCAGGTTCGGACGTGTTTCTTTTCGCTCTGGTAGTTCAAGTCGGAAGAGTACTACAAACTCTCTAAATTCGTCGGTATTGTTTCGATTGCATACCATCTATCATCGACACTTCGGTACTGGCGGATACAGCTCTCTACTTGCCCTTCGGGGCACCCGCGCCCATCTCGGGCCTGGTCGGCCCGACCAAAGCCTCGTCGAAGCCTCATGGACCAGACCCCATTTCAATTCTGCCCTCGGTGCCACGCCAAGTTCCCGTATACGGACCAACATCTTGTCTGTAACCTGTGTCTATCACCAGACCACCGAGAGGATACTTGCGAGGCCTGCAGATCCTTCTGCTCGAAGAAGACTCTACAAGACAAAAGAGCGCAAAGGTTGGAAATGGTGTAGAGAAGCACCGAACGTCTCGACTTAGAGGAGGGGGTGATTATGCACACCACAGTCTCTGTTCGGGGGTCCGACTCCGAGCACGAGTCAAACAATGACAGACCAATCATGGCAGGACAGCACGTGAGTACCCCTGCCCCTGCCAAGCCTCTGGACGCCACTGCCAGAAGGCCATGGCTCCACCCGTAAAAAAAACTTCCGGTGTCCAAGCAACAACTTCGGCACCGAGAAAGGCCACGCCGCCTAAGCCTTCGGACTCGATCCCGAAGCACAGGCTCTGAAATAGTCAAGCACTGACCCATCGAGTCGAAGCCTCGAAAATCCCCCTTGGAGCCGAGGCCAACGTCTACTCTTGGCCTTTTGATCCCGAGGAGACCGGCTTCGGAGCCGAAAAGATCCATATATACAGAGGAGCATGGACTTTCCTAACAATTCAAAGAAAGCCATAGATTTGCAGAAGAACTTAACCAATGGAGGAATTTGATGAAAAACAGGCCAGAATTCAAATTCATAAAGACACTGGCAAGATCCTCACTGCACCTCCTCTAAAAACAAAGAGGAAGCTGGCCTTTCAAGGACATTTGGACACTGACCAGCCACCGGCTAAAGTGCCAAAACCCAGACAAAAATCTCCACCTCCTCAGTTCTCACCTCACCAGTCTCCTCCTCATTCTCCTCAACTGTCTCTCCACCTATAACCCCCACTGCACAATCTCCAGTACACTCTGCAGTCACACCAAGATGATGTCGACCCATGGTGGGACCTTTACGATGATCCTGTTTCTGACAATAGTCCAGAATGCTATCCGTCAAAGCCATCACCCCCAGAGGATAGCACCTCATACACTCAGGTTCTAGCTAGGGCAGCGTCATACCATAACGTAGCCATGCACACACAACCTCTTGAGGATGACTTTCTGTTTAATACGTTGTCTTCAACTCACACCCACGTACCAGTCTCTACCCATTCTTCCTGGCATGCTAAAACATGCACATCAGATCTTTCAGGAACCAGTTAAGGCAGGAGCAATCACTCCTAGGGTAGAAAGAAATGTAAGCCGCCTCCCTCTGACCCAGCTTTTATTACCCAACAGCTACCTCCAGATTCCGTAGTGGTCAGCTAACTCCCAGTCGTCTGGTGATGCACCGCCACCAGATAAAGAAAGCAAGAAATTTGATGCTGCTGGTAAGAGTACCATCACAAGCATCCAATCAATGGAGAATAGCCAATTCCCAAGCGCTAATGGCTAGATACGATAGGGCCCACTGGGATGAGATGAAAGATATCATCCAGCATCTCCCCAAGAATCAACAGAAAAGAGCCCAGCAAATAGTCGAGGAAGGGCAGGCCATTACAAATAATCAAATCAGGTCAGCGTTAGATTCCGCAGACACAGCCGCAAGAACAATCAATACAGCAGTCTCCATTAGAAGATTTGCATGGCTTTGGTCATCAGGCTTTAAACCCGAAATCCAGAAAGCTGTCCTTAACATGCCATTTAATGAAAAACAGCTGTTTGCCACACAGGTTGATACAGCCATTGAAAAAATGAAAAAGGACGCTGATACTGCTAAAGCTATGGGAGCGCTTTACTCAACACAGTACAGAGGCTCATTTCGAAAGCCTCAATATAAGGGAGGTTTTAGAGCCCAAACATCTGAGGCATCTACCTCACAATTCAAACCGTCTTACCAGCCACAGTACCAAAGAGGGGGGTTTCGAGGAACCTACAGGGGCCAATTTTCCAGAATTAGGGGAAAATATCCGCCCTCAAAGCAAACCACACACACAAAGCAGTGACTTGCTCCACATCTTCCCTCACCACACTTCCCCTGTGGGAGGAAGACTGCAAAAGTTCCACACACACTGGTTACCCATCACAACAGACAATTGGGTCTTATCCATTATCCAACATGGCTACTGCATAGAATTCGCACAAATTCCTCCAGATATACCTCCAAAACCACACAAACTCTCCTCCCAACACATTTCAATGTTGCAAGCAGAGGTACAATCCCTATTACTCAAACAAGCCATAGAACTTATACCACATCATCAAATAGGAACGGGGGTTTACTCCCTGTATTTCCTCATTCCCAAAAAAGACGCAACACTGAGACCAATACTAGATCTCAGGACTCTCAATCTTTACATCCTATCAGAACACTTTCACATGGTAACACTACAGGATGTATTCCCACTGTTACAACACCAAGATTTTATGGCAACACTGGATCTCAAAGATGCGTATTTTCACATAACCATCCATCCAGCGCACAGAAAATATCTCAGGTTCGTAATACAAGGAAAACATTACCAGCTCAAGGTGTTATCTTTTGGGTTAACAACAGCTCCCAGAGTATTTACAAAAAGCCTTTGCCGTATTCGCAGCCTACATAAGAAGGCAACATATCCATGTCTTTCCATATCTCGACGACTGGCTAACAGTCAGACTGTGTCAACACTATACACGTTATGTAATACAAACCCTACACACACTAGGGTTCTCAATAAACTACCAAAAATCTCACTTACAACCAGCACACGTTCAACAGTATTTAGGAGCCACATTAAATACCCAAACAGCACTTGCATGCCCAAGTCCACCAAGGGTACAATCATTCCACAATATATTACCACAAATCCAGCCAAACCAACCTTTACACTGTCATGTTTGTCATGAAACTGTTGGGCATGATGGCATCATGCATCGCCATTGTCCCCAATGCAAAACTAAACATGCGGCCCTTACAACAGTGCCTTGCAAAACAATGTCACAGGCACATTGGTCAACTTCAAGATCTAGTGTTGATAGACCGCCAAACACACATCTCGCTTCAGTGGTGGAATTCCCCAAATTTAAACAAAGAGCGGCCATTTCAAGACCCCGTGCCTCAAGCCACACTTACAACAGATGTATCAATGATTGGATGCGGATCACACCTCAACAATCTCAACATTCAGGGACAATGGGACAACAAGCACAAACAACTTCACATAAACCACTTAGAATTGCTAGCTGCATTCCTAGCACTCGAAGCCTTTCAACCTCTTCTCGTTCACAAACACATTCTCATCAAAACAGACAAAATTACTACAATCTATACCTAAACAAACAGTGAGGGACCCACTCATCACAACTTTGTTTTCTAGCACACAATAAATTGGCATTGGGCAATTCTCAACATTATTCACCCTGTAGCACAGTACATTCCAGGGATTCACAATCAATTAGCAGATGTTCTCAGCCGGGATCATCAGCAAACACACAAGTGGGAAATTCACCCCCAGGTACTTCACAAGTACTTTCGCCAATGGGGAACACCAGACATAGATCTATTCACCACCAGCCAGAACGCAAAATGCCACAACTTTGCATCCAGGTTTCCACACCCTCTATCCAAGGGCAATGCTCTATGGATCAACTGGTCAGGGATATTTGCTTACGCTTTTCCCCCTCTCACGCTCATTTCATTTCTGGTCAAAAAACTGCATCAAAACAAACTCAAACTCATACTTATAGCACCAACGTGGGCACATCAACCATGGTACACGACATTATTAGACCTATCACTGGTACCACACATCAAGCTGCCAAACAGCCCGGATCTGTTGACACAAAACAAACAACTGATCAGGCACCCAAATCCAGCAATACTCAATCTAGCAATCTGAAGTCTTGGAGTTTGGATATCTACATCTTTCACCAGAATGTATGGAAGTAATTAAACGAGCAAGAAAACCCACTACCAGGCAGTGCTATGCAAACAAATGGAAAAGGTTTGTCTTTTACGGTCAATCCAAACATAGAACACCTCTTTCCGCATCCATACAAGACATTGGGGGTCATTACAACATTGGCGGTAAAAGTCGCTTACCGCCGTGCAGAAGACCGCCAATACACCGCCGCACCTGCGGGAGACCGCCACAGCTATTATGACACACATCACGGAATCCGCCGAAATTCAGACACCCACGCAAGTCCGCCACACCAAAGGTCAGCGATAAATATGCAGAAACAAATCCTCCACCTCCACGCCAACAGAAACACGCCCATGCTATTACGACCCACGAATCCACGCGGCGGTCTTTCAACCGCGGTATTCCATTGGCGGTACACACCGCCGCACTCAAAATACACATACATCTCCAAAACACCGCCACATTGGACAATTCCAAATACACACACCTGATACACATACACACACCACTCCCACACACCCAACACTATATAAAACACACACCCACATCACCCACAAACCCCTACGACCACAAATTAGAGACGAAGGCCAGAGAGAGACAGCACAGAATAGATAACACCATCACACAGAGGCACACTACACCATCACCCACACAACATACACGCACAAAACACCACATACCACTACACTCACCACACTCATCAACACACACACCACCCCACTCATCACACACAACACCCCATGTCACGCCAAAGACACCCCCGCTTCTCCGAGGACGAGCTCAGGGTCATGGTGGAGGAAATCATCAGGGTAGAGCCACAGCTATTTGGCTCACAGGTACAGTACACATCCATAGCCAGGAAGATGGAGCTATGGCAAAGAATAGTCGACAGGGTCAACGCTGTGGACAGCACCCAAGAAATAGGGAGGACATCAGGAAGAGGTGGAACGACCTACGGGGGAAGGTGCGTTCCACGGTATCCAGGCACCACATCGCGGTACAGCGGACTGGCAGCGGACCCCCACCTCCTCCCCCACAACTAACAACATGGGAGGAGCAAGTCTTGTCCATCTTGCATCCTGAGGGCCTCGCAGGAGTCGTTGGAGGAACGGACAATGGTAAGTCAAATCTTCACTATCATATCCCCCACCCTACCTGCATGCTATCACACACCCCCACCCTCACACCCTCCCCTATCACCCTAACTCCTCACTAATCTACCCATAACACCAACCACCCATACCAACCGCAAGACCTGCATGACACAACTAAGCATGGACACCCATCACTAAAGCATGCCCACTGCACAGACCCACAACACCCCCCAACCATCACCACACAAGCCCCCACACAGGAATGCCTGCACTGGGGTTCACGCGCACCCAACCATTGCACACCATGAACACACACATGCAATAATCATGTACTTATACCCCCGAAGGAACGTCACCACACCAGAGGGTCCAGACAACACCACTCCACCCCCAGAAGAGGCCCACAGTGACGACAGCAGCTCTGTCCTACTGGATCTTGATGACCAGCCCAGACCATCGTGGGCCTCAGGACAGTCGGTTCCCCTTGCCCAGCCACAGCCCAACACCGAGCTTCCACCCTCTGGTAACCCCAGCACAGCACCCACCCAGCGGGCCCATACCTCCCTACCCAGGACAGGTCAATCAGCGGTGTGTCCACCACTACAGGGCACCCAGGGTAACCCACCACCCCAACAACAACAGGGACCTGGGGGCAGTGGTAGTGGGCACACGGTCCAGGGGACGGAGGCGCAGGAACACCGGGGAACTGGGAGGGCTGCTGTGCGACAGAGGGAGGACAGGCCTAGGGAACCCACTCTCCGCGAGGCCCTATCCTCCATCATGGGAGCATACCACCACTCCCAGGAGACGATGGCAACGGTCCTGGACAAGTTACAGGAGACCCTGCGTCTGCAGGAGGAGCAGTATTTGGGGTTCAGGGAGGAGCTCAGGACCATCGCCTCCGCCCTGGGCACCATCATAGGGGTGCTGACGGACATTCAAAAGACCTTGAGGGACACCGTGGCACTCCAAGGGGCCCCTGACACTAGCCAGGACGATGAAAGGCCCACCACCTCCGCCGGTGCTAGTGGACAGGATGCACCGCCACAGGACCACCACACCAGCACCCCACCCCCTGCAGACGGACAACCACCACGAAAGCGGGCCCTGAGATCCAGGAACAGGACAGAGCAAGATGGCAAGACCCCTGCCAGGAAATAAGAAAACCCTGATTGTCCCCCCACTGTCACACTTTTTACCCTGTCCAGATTGGAACTGCCCCAGCTCCACTTCCAATGGCCAGATGTGCAATGTACCTGTGAGACTAATAGACAGGACTCTGCCATGGACATTCTTCCACCATGACCTCTCCCCATTTCACAACCCCCCTATATTTTTATGCACTTCAATAAACACCCTTGCAACCTCAATAATATTGGAGTCAGTCAATGATTGTGAACTTTGTTTTGTCAATTACAGTGTTAAAAAAGGTTACCCATTGGAAGGTCAACATACCAATGTCACACATCACAAGCCTTTCAAGGGTGCAAGCTGTTGACACGTAGGTTACCACATTACTGAAACTGAAATGGAAGGGGACAACTCGGATACCAAATAGTGAGTGAAATGTAGGTAGAGGATAGAGGTAGACGTGTGAAATGTAATATAATGTGAAACATGAAATTGTACTCACCTGTGTCTCATTGAAAATATTGCTGTATGACTGACTCCCTGTTGTCGTTTTCATCTTCATCAGCTTCCTCCTCATCACTGTCCACAGGCTCACCCGCTGCAACAACACCGTCATCTGGATCATCCTCCTGCAGAAAAGGCACCTGGCGTCGCAATGCCAAGTTATGGAGCAGGCGATGATGATGTCGCACACCTTCTTCGGTGAGTAGAATAGGGACCCACCTGTCATATGGAGGCACCTGAACCTGGCCTTCAGGAGGCCGAAGGTACGCTCGATCACCCTCCTAGTCCGCCCATGGGCCTCATTGTACCGTTCCTCTGCCCTGGTCCTGGGATTCCTCACTGGGGTCAGTAGCCAGGACAGGTTGGGGTAACCAGAGTCCCCCAATAGCCATACACAGTGCCTCTGGAGTTCATCCATCATATCAGGGATGCTGCTATTCCGCAGGATGTAGGCGTCATGCACTGAGCCAGGGAACATTGCATTTACCTGCGAGATGTACTGGTCTGCCAAACAGACCATCTGGACATTCATCGAATGATAACTCTTCCTGTTCCTGTACACCTGTTCATTCCTGCGGGGGGGACCAGAGCTACATGGGTCCCATCAATGGCACCTATGACGTTGGGGATATGTCCAAGGGCATAGAAGTCACCTTTCACTGTAGTCAAATCCGCCACCTCAGGGAAAATGATGTATCTCCTTAGATGTTTCAGCAGGGCAGACAACACTCTGGACAACACGTTGGAAAACATAGGCTGGGGCATCCCTGATGCCATGGCCACTGTTGTCTGAAAAGACCCACTTGCAAAGAAATGGAGCACTGACAGCACCTGCACATCAGGGGGGGATTCCAGTCGGATGGCGGATTGGTGACATCGGGTCTGGCTCCAACTGAGTACATAGTTCCCGGATTGTGGCATGGTCAAATCGGTAGGTCACGATGACATGTCGCTCTTCCATTGTAAACCGGTCCACCAGCGGTCGGTACACCGGCGGATTCCGCCATCTTCCAATATGTCCCAACTGACGGTGCCTAAGAAGGGCAACAGCGAAAAAACTGTCAGCATTCCTCCAGGTATGTACCCACAGTCACACACAAGACTACACCAGACAATTAACCCATCCGGGAAAGGTTTTGAGTGTAGGCCTCGGTATGTGTGACGCAGTAGTAATTGAAGCCATGTGGGCCCCTGAAATGGCGGCTGTCTGACCTCTAAACTGGGACAATGGAATTGTGGGGTAACTTCGCTGGCGTTGGACACCGTCGCGGTAGGCGGTCGTAGAGCGCGGCGCAATGCTGCATTGGTTAGCATTGGACCCTATGGGTCCCAGGAGCCAATGAACAGGTGCGCTGGCGGTGATGATGCGCACCGCCGCGGACGTCACCACCATTTTCTATCTCTTCAATCATTAGATACCTGACCATCGACAGGAGAGGACCTACACTGCTAGTGCTGCTGTGACCTCGGTCTGGAAGCGACGATGGCTGCTGCATCTGGGGAAAGGGCCCCTGCCTTCACTGCACAGGAGTTGGAGAAACTTGTGGATGGGGTCCTCCCCCAGTGTATGCTACTCTACGGTCCTCCAGACCAACAGGTTAGTACACAGGGAGCACGTTGTATGGGCTAGGCCTGGGTGGACAGGGCTGGGTGGATGAGGGAAGGGGGCAGAGTACATAGAACAGTCATGCATGGGGATGAATGGGCCACAGGGATAGAGTTGGGAGGGGGCCAATTACAACGACGGTGCTGTAGGTAATGACTGTTCCTCTTTCCTTGTGCATGTCATGTAGGTCAGCGCCCACCAGAAGAGGGACATTTGGCGTGCCATCGCCAAGGAATTCCGGACCCTGGGGGCCCACCAGAGACGGGGCACCCACTGCCGGAAGAGATGGGAGGACATTCGCCGCTGCAGCAAGCAGACGGCGGAGGCTCAGCTGGGGATGGCCTCCCAACGTGGGAGGGGTGCCCGTCGCACCATGACCCCCCTGATGTTCCGGATCCTGGCGGTGGCCTACCCGGAGTTGGATGGGCGCTTAAGGACATCACAGCAGACACAAGGGGGTGAGTACAACCTCATCCTATGGACTTTGCGTGCAGTGGAGCTGTCTGGGTGGGGGTGGTGGGCTGTGGGTGTCCCTAGGCCAGGGCGAGTTAGGTAGGCAAGGCCCCTCCGTTATGTAGGCCATGTGGTACTCTACCCCAGCAAAAAAAAAAAAAAAAGGCAAATTGATGTATAGTTGCCCCTTTGCCATCCATGTGGGCAGATTTCTACCATTGCCATGTAGGCCATATCCCAGAAATTGCATGTGCAGAGGGCAGGAGCACGGCGTAATGCAGGGGGCTGCTGCGTTTGTCTTGTCCGCCGACTGTAGCGGTATGCCATGCACTAAAACTCTTTCTTCTGTCTCCACCCTTTTTCTGCTCTCCCTGTCCTTCTGTACATCAGCATCAAGAGGCGGAGGTACAGTGGCACCAGAGCACGAGGGAGCTGCATCCCACATGGCTATGGAGGGCCACACCACAGACTCTGAATTCACCAGTGGGACGGAGGGCGAGGGGAGCTTCACGTCGGCCACAGGATCACCAAACAGCGACACGGACTCGTCCGCCGATGGGAGCTCCCCTGTGGTGGCGGCACCATCTGTGTGCCCCACTTCTACAGGTACAGCCGCCACCTCCCCTACCAGCACCACCCTCCCAGCAGCCCCTCAGCGTTCGCCCCGTGCCCGCTCACCCAGGAGGGTGGGCATCACCTTCGCCCCAGGCACCTCAGGCCCTGCCCCAGTCACCCCTGCTGCCCTCAGTGAGGAGGCCATTGACCTCCTCAAGTCACTCACTGTTGGGCAGTCTACCATTGTGAATGCCATCCAGGGTGTAGAACGAGAGTTGAAACACAGTAATGCATTCCTGGAAGGCATTCATTCTGGTCAGGCTGTCCTTCAGCGAACCCTGCAATCTCTGGCCTCAGCACTGATGGCAGCCATTGTCCCTGTGTCCAGCCTCCCCCCTCCAACTTCCTCCACCCAGACCCAATCCCCTGTACCCCAGCCCATCCCAAGCACACCTACAGACCAGCATGCACACAAGTCAACACACACAAGTAGCTCAAGCAAACATAGGCACCACAAACACCACAGGCACTCACACAAGCATCAGACCCATACAGACACAGCAACATCCACTGTCTCCACTGAGTCCCCCACCTCCTCTTCTCCCTCCTCCCTCCCAGTGTCATCTACACACACACCTGCATGCACCACATCTACAGGCACTAGGACTCGCAGCAGGACACCCAGCACCACAAGCCGCTCACCTGCACTCACCACCTCCACTGCCATATACTGTACACGTCCCCTGTGTCCTCTCCCAGTGTGTCTGTGACGCCCCCTCCCAAAGTACACAAACGCCGGCAATCACTCACCCAACATCCATCCACCTCACGACAGCCTCCAGTACCTGCACCTGCACCCAAAACAGCTAAAGTGACACCTCCTACAACCACCTCCTCTTCCTCCACTCCCAGAGCCCCTCCAGCTACCCATCCCAGTGTACGTCAGAAACTGTCCCTATGTCAAATTGACCTTTTTGCCCCCTCCCCCCCCCCTTCCAATTCATCAGTCCCGTCGTAGCGCCTCAGCCAAAAAGCCTCCAGTACCAGTGGTGCGTGTACCAGGTGTTTGGAGTGCCCCGTCCACCAGGGCAGGCAGTAGGACCCGGAGCCAAGGCACTGTCAGCCCACCCCCTGTAAAGGCTCTGAAATTGGAGAATGGACGACGGGACCGTGTCAAGACTCCTGGTGGGACAAACAGTGAAATGGGATCCAAGGCGATTTGTGAGTCATCTGTAACTCAAAAGAAGGTGGGGAAGGTCCCGAGGAAGTCTCCCCAACCTGTTGTGAGTGTCACGGCGGAGAAGTGCGCCATCATTTCCGGCGGTCCAGACACAACCGCCAGCACCGTCGTCACTGGTCCAGAGACCACCGCCAGAGTCATAGCCCAGGAGGGCCCAAGTATCGTTACTGGTCAGGAGACCACTGCCAGAGTCATAGCCCAGGAGGGCCCAAGTATCGTTACTGGTCAGGAGACCACCGCCGGAGTCGCAGCCCAGGAGGGCTCAAGTATCGTAACTGGTCAGGAGACCACCGCCAGAGTCATAGCCCAGGAGGGCCCAAGTATCGTTACTGGTCAGGAGACCACCGCCGGAGTCACAGCCCAGGAGGGCTCAAGTATCGTAACTGGTCGGAGACCACCGCCAGAGTCATAGCCCAGGAGGGCCCAAGTATCGTTACTGGTCAGGAGACCACCGCCACCGCCGGAGTCACAGCCCAGGAGGGCTCAAGTATCGTAACTGGTCAGGAGACCACCGCCAGAGTTATAGCCCAGGAGGGCCCAAGTATCGTTACTGTTCAGGAGACCACCGCCGGAGTCACAGCCCATGAGGGTCCAGAATCCCACAGCCCCGCTGGGCAATGATGGAACGTCAAGCCACACACACCAACGTCCAGTGTGGAGTTCGTCATGCCACACACCAACGTCCAGTGTGGAGTTCGTCATGCCACACACCAACGTCCAGTGTGGAGTTCGTCATGCCACACACCAACGTCCAGTGTGGAGTTCGTCATGCCACACACCAACGTCCAGGGTGGAGTTCGTCATGCCACACACCGATGTCCATTGTGGAGATCGTAACGCCACACACCAATACCCGTACCAGAACCGCCATGGCAAAGCACCGCTGAACAAGGCCAAGACCGCCATGGTGAAGACCGCTGAACAGGGCAAAGACCGCCATGGTGAAGACCGCTGAACAGGGCAAAGACCGCCATGGTGAAGACCGCTGAACAGGGCAAAGACCGCCATGGCAAAGCACCGCTGAACAAGGCCAAGACTGCCATGGCAAAGCACAGCTGAACAGTCCATAGCCAGCCATGGCAACGCACTGCTGAACAAGGCCAAGACCGCCATGGTGAAGACCGCTGAACAGGGCAAAGACCGCCATGGCAAAGCACCGCTGAACAAGGCCAAGACTGCCATGGTGAAGACCGCTGAACAGGGCAAAGACTGCCATGGCAAAGCACCGCTGAACAGGGCAAAGACCGTGTGGGTATGAATAGTCCGGCACATCAGGCATCGTTCTCCCATGTGCAGCTGGGACTGTGACAGGACATGTATTTTCACGGGGAGACTCATCCAGTCTGGGCACCAGTGCCACCCAGTACCAGTAGAGGACTGCATCTACTTGCGAAGATGTGTCTTTGCACTCCCCAGGATGGCACAGTGGGCAACCCACCCACTGTAGAGAGTTGAGAGACTGTGGCTTTGCACTCCCCAGGATGTAACAGTGGGCAAGCCACCCACTGTAGAGACTTGAGAGACTGTGGCTTTGCACTCCCCAGGATGGCACAGTGGGCAACCACCCACTGAAGTGACGTGAGAGACTGTGGCTTTGCACTCCCCAGGATGTAACAGTGGGCAACCCACCCACTTGTTAGACTTGAGAGACTGTGGCTTTGCACTCCCCAGGATGTAACAGTGGGCAAGCCACCCACTTGTTAGACTTGAGAGACTGTGGCTTAGCACTCCCCAGGATGTAACAGTGGGCAAGCCACCCACTGTGGAGACTTGAGAGACTGTGGCTTTGCACTCCCCAGGATGGCACAGTGGACAACCCACCCACTGAAGTGACTTGAGAGACTGTGGCTTTGCACTCCCCAGGATACATCAATGGGCATGGAGCCCCGTCGTGGATCTGGCTTCGCATTCATCTGGCTGAGGTGCCCCCCCTTCCCTTCCCCCTGCGGTGCCTGTAGTGTTTCTATCTGATGCCCCGGCAGTGTTCTCTCGGATTTTGGTCAGGTATCTATTGTGGGCGTCGCCCATGCATTTTTGGACTGTTGGTGCACGGACATTGTTGTGTACATATCTGCACTACTTCTTGTATTGTACATTTATTTTTGACAGATTTCGTGATATATATATCCGTATATTTTTTAATGAGTAGTATATTGGCACAATACAAAGTTTGATCGCTATTCGCTTTGTCTTTTCATTCTTCCGGGGGGATTGTGGGTTGTTACTGTGATTTTTGTGAATGCATTGGTGTGTATGTTGTAATATGCGAGGGTGGGGGTGGGGGTGTTTGGTGGGTGTCCCCGTAACTTTTGCCTCCCCCTCCCCGTGTCGTAGGTGCTGTACACACCGGTATGTTCTGAGCCTACGTCACTGTTGGTCGTAGATGAGCAGGAATGCAAGGGCAGGGAGTATTTGTAGTTCCGGATCCATGGTGTCCTTGTTCCTCGTGGGATGTGTTGAGGTGAGCGTTTTCCCATAGCAAAAGCTGTTTCCGCTGTGTTTTTATCCACGGTGAATCCGCCACGGAAAAGGTGCCGGATTGGTGTTTTGTGATAGTGTGGGCGGTACATTGTCTTCCGCCTGTCTGTTGGCGGTGACCGCCGCGCTGTTTGTCTGTACCGCCGTGGCGGCCGGTGTGTTAAAGTGGCTGTCTTAGTTGGCGGTTTCTGCCAGGGTCGTAATTCCCTTTTTTTGTCCGCCGGCCTGTTTGCGGTATTACCGCAGCTTTAACACCGTCCGCCAGGGTTGTAATGACCACCATTGTAGGTTACTTACTTTACCAACAAAAAGCAAATTTAGCTTTTTCATCCATTAAAATACATCTCACAGCTATTTCAGCATATTTACAAAATATACAAAACAAGTCTCTATTTAGAGTCCCTGTCATCAAAGCCTTCATGGAAGGACTAAAACGTATCATACACCCAAGAACACCACCAGTGCCTTTATGGAATCTCAATATTGTACTCACACGGCTCATGGGTCTACCGTTTGAACCCATGCACTCGTGTCAGATTCAGTATCTAACGTGGAAAGTAGCACTCCTCATTGCAATCACTTCATTACGAAGAGTTAGTGAAATACAAGCATTCACTATTGAACAACCCTTTATACAAGTACACAAACATAAAGTAGTACTTTGCACACACCCAAAATTCAGCCTCCAGTACCTGCACCTAAAACAGCTAAAGTGACACCTCCTACAACCACCTCCTTTTCCTCCACTCCCAGAGCCCCTCTAGCTACCCATCCCAGTGTACGTCAGAAACTGTCCCTATGTCAAATTGACCTTTTTGCCCCCTCCCCCCCCTTCCAATTCATCAGTCCCGTCGTAGCGCCTCAGCCAAAAAGCCTCCAGTACCAGTGGTGCGTGTACCAGGTGTTTGGAGTGCCCCATCCACCAGGGCAGGCAGTAGGACCCGGAGCCAAGGCACTGTCAGCCCACCCCCTGTAAAGGCTCTGAAATTGGAGAGTGGACGACGGGACCGTGTCAAGACTCCTGGTGGGACAAACAGTGAAATGGGATCCAAGGCGATTTGTGAGTCATCTGTAACTCAAAAGAAGGTGGGGAAGGTCCCGAGGAAGTCTCCCCAACCTGTTGTGAGTGTCACGGCGGAGAAGTGCGCCATCATTTCCGGCGGTCCAGACACAACCGCCAGCACCGTCGTCACTGGTCCAGAGACCACCGCCAGAGTCATAGCCCGGGAGGGCCCAAGTATCGTTACTGGTCAGGAGACCACCGCCGGAGTCGCAGCCCAGGAGGGCTCAAGTATCGTAACTGGTCAGGAGACCACCGCCAGAGTCATAGCCCAGGAGGGCCCAAGTATCGTTACTGGTCAGGAGACCACCGCCAGAGTCATAGCCCAGGAGGGCCCAAGTATCGTTACTGGTCAGGAGACCACCGCCGGAGTCACAGCCCAGGAGGGCTCAAGTATCGTAACTGGTCGGAGACCACCGCCAGAGTCATAGCCCAGGAGGGCCCAAGTATCGTTACTGGTCAGGAGACCACCGCCACCGCCGGAGTCACAGCCCAGGAGGGCTCAAGTATCGTAACTGGTCAGGAGACCACCGCCAGAGTTATAGCCCAGGAGGGCCCAAGTATCGTTACTGGTCAGGAGACCACCGCCGGAGTCACAGCCCATGAGGGTCCAGAATCCCACAGCCCCGCTGGGCAATGATGGAACGTCAAGCCACACCCCAACGTCCAGTTTGGAGTTCGTCATGCCACACACCAACGTCCAGTTTGTCATGCCACACACCAACGTCCAGTGTGGAGTTCGTCATGCCACACACCAACGTCCAGTGTGGAGTTCGTCATGCCACACACCAACGTCCAGTGTGGAGTTCGTCATGCCACACACCAACGTCCAGTGTGGAGTTCGTCATGCCACACACCAACGTCCAGTGTGGAGTTCGTCATGCCACACACCAACGTCCAGTGTGGAGTTCGTCATGCCACACACCAACGTCCAGGGTGGAGTTCGTCATGCCACACACCAACGTCCAGGGTGGAGTTCGTCATGCCACACACCAACGTCCAGGGTGGAGTTCGTCATGCCACACACCGATGTCCATTGTGGAGATCGTAACGCCACACACCAATACCCGTACCAGAACCGCCATGGCAAAGCACCGCTGAACAAGGCCAAGACCGCCATGGTGGAGACCGCTGAACAGGGCAAAGACCGCCATGGCAAAGCACCGCTGAACAAGGCCAAGACTGCCATGGCAAAGCACCGCTGAACAGTCCATAGCCAGCCATGGCAAAGCACTGCTGAACAAGGCCAAGACCGCCATGGTGAAGACCGCTGAACAGGGCAAAGACCGCCATGGCAAAGCACCGCTGAACAAGGCCAAGACTGCCATGGTGAAGACCGCTGAACAGGGCAAAGACTGCCATGGCAAAGCACCGCTGAACAGGGCAAAGACCGTGTGGGTATGAATAGTCCGGCACATCAGGCATCGTTCTCCCATGTGCAGCTGGGACTGTGACAGGACATGTATTTTCACGGGGAGACTCATCCAGTTTGGGCACCAGTCCCACCCAGTACCAGTAGAGAACTGCATCTACTTGCGAAGATGTGTCTTTGCACTCCCCAGGATGGCACAGTGGGCAACCCACCCACTGTAGAGAGCTGAGAGACTGTGGCTTTGCACTCCCCAGGATGTAACAGTGGGCAAGCCACCCACTGTAGAGACTTGAGAGACTGTGGCTTTGCACTCCCCAGGATGGCACAGTGGGCAACCACCCACTGAAGTGACGTGAGAGACTGTGGCTTTGCACTCCCCAGGATGTAACAGTGGGAAACCCACCCACTTGTTATACTTGAGAGACTGTGGCTTTGCACTCCCCAGGATGTAACAGTGGGCAAGCCACCCACTTGTTAGACTTGAGAGACTGTGGCTTAGCACTCCCCAGGATGTAACAGTGGGCAAGCCACCCACTGTAGAGACTTGAGAGACTGTGGCTTTGCACTCCCCAGGATGGCACAGTGGGCAACCCACCCACTGAAGTGACTTGAGAGACTGTGGCTTTGCACTCCCCAGGATACATCAATGGGCATGGAGCCCCGTCGTGGATCTGGCTTCGCATTCATCTGGCTGAGGTGCCCCCCCTTCCCTTCCCCCTGAGGTGCCTGTAGTGTTTCTATCTGATGCCCCGGCAGTGTTCTCTCGGATTTTGGTCAGGTATCTATTGTGGGCGTCGCCCATGCATTTTTGGACTGTTGGTGCACGGACATTGTTGTGTACATATCTGCACTACTTCTTGTATTGTACATTTATTTTTGACAGATTTCGTGATATATATATCCGTATATTTTTTAATGAGTAGTATATTGGCACAATACAAAGTTTGATCGCTATTCGCTTTGTCTTTGCATTCTTCCGGGGGGATTGTGGGTTGTTACTGTGATTTTTGTGAATGCATTGGTGTGTATGTTGTAATATGCGAGGGTGGGGGTGGGGGTGTTTGGTGGGTGTCCCCGTAACTTTTGCCTCCCCCTCCCCGTGTCGTAGGTGCTGTACTCACCGGTATGTTCTGAGCCTACGTCACTGTTGGTCGTAGATGAGCAGGAATGCAAGGGCAGGGAGTATTTATAGTTCCGGATCCATGGTGTCCTTGTTCCTCGTGGGATGTGTTGAGGTGAGCGTTTTCCCATAGCAAAAGCTGTTTCCGCTGTGTTTTTATCCACGGTGAATCCGCCACGGAAAAGGTGCCGGATTGGTGTTTTGTGATAGTGTGGGGGGCGGTACATTGTCTTCCGCCTGTCTGTTGGCGGTGACCGCTGCGCTGTTTGTCTGTACCGCCGTGGCGGCCGGTGTGTTAAAGTGGCTGTCTTAGTTGGCGGTTTCCGCCAGGGTCGTAATTCCCTTTTTTTGTCCGCCGGCCTGTTTGCGGTATTACCGCAGCTTTAACACCGTCCGCCAGGGTTGTAATGACCACCATTGTAGGTTACTTACTTTACCAACAAAAAGCAAATTTAGCTTTTTCATCCATTAAAATACATCTCACAGCTATTTCAGCATATTTACAAAATATACAAAACAAGTCTCTATTTAGAGTCCCTGTCATCAAAGCCTTCATGGAAGGACTAAAACGTATCATACACCCAAGAACACCACCAGTGCCTTTATGGAATCTCAATATTGTACTCGCACGGCTCATGGGTCTACTGTTTGAACCCATGCACTCGTGTCAGATTCAGTATCTAACGTGGAAAGTAGCACTCCTCATTGCAATCACTTCATTACGAAGAGTTAGTGAAATACAAGCATTCACTATTGAACAACCCTTTATACAAGTACACAAACATAAAGTAGTACTTTGCACACACCCAAAATTCCTACCTAAAGTAATCTCACCGTTTCATATAAATCAAACAGTGGAACTTCCATTCTTCTCCCCACAGCCAGACTCAGTAGCAGAAAGAGTGCTGCATACAATAGACATTAAAAGGGCTTTAATGTATTACATTGACAGAACAAAATTATTTAGGAAAACTAAACAGTTATTTGTCACATTCCAAAAACTGCATACTGGTAATCCTATCTCAAAACAAGGACTAGCCAGATGGATAGTAAAATGCATCCAAACCTGTTACCTAAAAGCTAAATGGCAGCTATTAGTAACACCAAAAGCACATTCCACCAGGAAGAAAGGAGCAACAATGGCATTTCTAGGAAATATACAAATGACAGAAATCTGTAAAGCAGCCACTTGGTCAACACCCCATACATTTACCAAGCATTACTGTGTAGATGTGTTAGCAACACAACAAGCCATAGTAGGACAGGCTGTACTAAGCACACTATTTCAAACAACTTCAACTCCTACAGGCTGACCACCGCTTATGGGAGGAAAACTGCTTTGTAGTCTATGCATAGCATGTGTATCTGCAGCTACACATGCCATCGAACGGAAAATGTCACGTTCGATGGCATCTGTCGCTGTAGATACGCATGTTCTGCAATAGCTCGCCATCTGGTGTTGGGCCGGAGTGTTACAAGTTGTTTTTCTTCGAAGAAGTCTTTCGAGTCACGGGACCGAGTGACTCCTCCTTTTGTCTCCATTGCGCATGGGCGTCGACTCCATCTTCGATTGTTTTTTTTCCGCCATCGGGTTCGGACGTGTTCCTGTCGCTCCGAGTTTCGGAACAGAAAAAATAGTTAATTTCGGAAGATTTTCGTCGGTATTGTTGCGTTCGGGATCGGCGTACTTAGATTCAACACCGCATCGAAGATCGAAGAGCTCCGGTGCCCTTCGGGGTAGTTTTTCGATCCTCCGTCGGGGCCTGGTCGGCCCGACCGCGTGCTGAGGAACGCCGATGGAACGGACCCCGTTCCGTTTCTGCCCCAAATGCCACAATAAATACCCCTACACAGACCAACACTTGGTCTGCAACCTGTGCCTGTCACCTGAGCACAGCGAAGACACCTGCGAGGCCTGTCGTGCGTTCCGGTCCCGAAAAACACTCCGAGACCGTCGAGCCAGAAGACTTCAAATGGCGTCCGCACCGACAGCCCGACGGGAGTTCGAGGAACAGGAAGAGGAAGGTACCTTCTCGATCCAAGACTCAGACTCCGAAGGATTCGACGATACACAAACCGTGAGTAAGACGTCGAAAACCACACAAAGAAACATTTACAAGGCCCAGGGGACGCCACTGCCACCAGGCCATGGCTCAACCCATAAAATCGGTGACCGACCGTCGGCACCGAAAAAGGCCCAAACAGTGCCGAGATCGTCCGACTCCGGTCGAGACACCGGCACGCAGCCTTCTCGGGACCGAGAAAGTGCTGGAGACAAGCCTCGACACCGAGATGCCGGTGTGGACACGGCTCGACGCCGAGACAGCGGCACCGAAACAGATCGACGCCGAGAGGTTTCGGCCCCGAAAAGGAAAAAAGTCACCTCGGAGCCGAAAAAACACGCAGACAAAGTTTCGATGCCGAAACAAACTGCAAGCGACCCAGCTTCAGGCTCTTATACAGAAGAGCACTCGCTAACCTCCCAAATGCAGAAGCATAGGTTTGAGGAAGAGCTACAAGCAACTGATGCGGACCATACGCAAAAGCGTATCTTCATTCAGCAGGGGACAGGAAAAATAAGCACCCTTCCCCCCATTAGGAGAAAGAGAAGGTTGGAGTTCCAGACGGAACAAGCACCACAACCAAAAGTGGTGAAAAGAGTTACACCACCACCCTCTCCTCCGCCCGTGATTAACGTTTCACCAGCACAAACGCCATCACACTCCCCAGCTCACACCACCATGAGCCAGGGTGACCAAAACCAGGACGCATGGGACCTATACGACGCCCCAGTGTCAGATAACAGCCCAGAGGCATACCCTACAAAACCATCTCCACCAGAAGACAGCACCGCGTACTCTCAGGTGGTGGCTAGAGCAGCACAATTTCACAACGTAAGCCTCCACTCAGAACAGGTCGAGGATGATTTCTTGTTCAACACACTCTCCTCCACCCACAGCTCCTACCAAAGCCTGCCTATGCTCCCTGGTATGCTCCGGCACGCAAAAGACATATTTAAGGACCCGGTCAAAAGTAGGGCAATCACACCAAGGGTGGAAAAAAAGTATAAGCCGCCTCCTACGGACCCGGCTTTCATCACAACACAGCTGCCACCAGACTCTGTTGTTGTAGGAGCAGCTAGGAAAAGGGCCAACTCTCACACATCTGGAGATGCACCACCCCCAGATAAAGAAAGCCGCAAGTTTGATGCAGCTGGTAAGAGAGTCGCAGCACAAGCTGCAAACCAGTGGCGCATCGCGAACTCCCAGGCACTACTTGCGCGCTATGACAGAGCCCACTGGGACGAGATGCAACATCTCATTGAACATCTGCCCAAAGACTTCCAAAATAGGGCAAAACAAGTGGTTGAGGAGGGACAGGCCATCTCCAACAACCAGATCCGCTCCTCCATGGACGCTGCAGATACAGCTGCACGGACAATTAATACATCTGTAACTATCAGAAGGCATGCATGGCTCCGAACGTCTGGATTTAAACCAGAGATTCAACAAGCAGTTCTCAATATGCCTTTTAATGAAAAAGAACTGTTCGGTCCAGAAGTGGACACAGCGATTGAGAAACTCAAAAAAGATACGGACACTGCCAAAGCCATGGGCGCACTCTACTCCCCGCAGAGCAGAGGGAATTACAGCTCATTCCGTAAAACGCCCTTTCGAGGGGGGTTTCGGGGTCAAAGCACACAAGCCAGCACCTCACAAGCCACACCGTCCAGTTACCAAGGACAGTATAGAGGAGGTTTTCGGGGACAATATAGAGGAGGGCAATTCCCTAGAAATAGAGGAAGATTCCAAAGCCCCAAAACCCCTACTACTAAACAGTGACTCACATGTCACTCACCCCCTCCACACAACACCAGTGGGGGGACGAATAGGTCATTATTACAGAGCATGGGAGAAAATCACTACAGACACTTGGGTTCTAGCAATTATCCAACATGGTTACTGCATAGAATTTCTACAGTTCCCTCCAAACATACCACCAAAAGCACAAAATTTAACAACACACCATTCCAAACTCCTAGAGATAGAAGTGCAGGCACTATTGCAAAAGAATGCAATCGAATTAGTGCCAAACACACAAATAAACACAGGAGTTTACTCACTGTACTTTCTGATACCAAAGAAGGACAAAACACTGAGACCAATCCTAGACCTCAGAGTAGTCAACACTTTCATCAAATCAGACCACTTCCACATGGTCACACTACAAGAAGTATTGCCATTGCTAAAGCTGCACGACTACATGGCAACTTTAGACCTCAAGGATGCTTATTTCCATATACCAATACACCCATCGCACAGGAAATACCTAAGGTTTGTATTCAAAGGAATACATTACCAATTCAAGGTACTGCCTTTCGGATTAACAACCGCACCAAGAGTCTTTACCAAATGTCTAGCGGTAGTCGCTGCACACATCAGAAGGCAGCAAATACATGTGTTCCCATATCTAGACGACTGGCTAATCAAGGCCCATTCGTTAATAGAGTGCTCAAATCACACAAATCATATCATACAAACCCTCTTCAAACTAGGGTTCACCGTCAATTTCACAAAATCCAAAATTCTGCCACGCAAGGTACAACAATACCTGGGAGCCATAATAGACACATCAAAAGGAGTAGCCACTCCAAGTCCACAAAGAATTCAAAATTTCAACACCATCATACAACGCATGTATCCAACACAAAAGATACAAGCAAAGATGGTATTACAACTCCTAGGCATGATGTCATCATGCATAGCCATTGTCCCAAACGCAAGACTGCACATGAGGCCCTTACAACAATGCCTAGCATCACAGTGGTCTCAAGCACAGGGTCACCTTCTAGATCTGGTGTTAATAGACCGCCAAACTTACCTCTCGCTTCTGTGGTGGAACAACATAAATTTAAACAAGGGGCGGCCTTTCCAAGACCCAGTGCCACAATACGTAATAACAACAGATGCTTCCATGACAGGGTGGGGAGCACACCTCGATCAACACAGCATACAAGGACAATGGAACGTACATCAAACAAAACTGCATATCAATCACCTAGAACTTCTTGCAGTTTTTCAAGCACTAAAAGCTTTCCAACCAATAATAGTTCACAAATACATTCTCGTCAAAACAGACAACGTGACAACAATGTATTATCTAAACAAGCAGGGAGGGACGCACTCCACGCAGTTAAGCCTGTTAGCACAAAAAATTTGGCATTGGGCAATTCACAACCAAATTCGCCTAATTGCACAGTTTATACCAGGGATACAAAATCAACTCGCAGACAATCTCTCTCGAGATCACCAACAGGTCCACGAATGGGAAATTCACCCCCAAATACTGAACACTTATTTCAAACTCTGGGGAACACCTCAGATAGACTTGTTTGCGACAAGGGAGAACGCAAAATGCCAAAACTTCGCATCCAGATACCCACACAAACAATCCCAAGGCAATGCCCTATGGATGAACTGGTCAGGGATATTTGCTTACGCTTTTCCTCCTCTCCCTCTCCTTCCTTACCTGGTAAACAAACTCAGTCAAAGCAAACTCAAACTCATATTGATAGCACCAACTTGGGCAAGGCAACCCTGGTACACAACGCTGCTAGACCTATCAGTGGTACCCTGCATCAAATTGCCCAACAGGCCAGATCTGTTGACACAGCACAACCAAAAGATCAGACACCCAGATCCAGCATCGCTGAATCTAGCAATCTGGCTCCTGAAATCCTAGAATTCGGGCACTTACAACTTACCCAAGAATGTATGGAAGTCATAAAACAAGCAAGAAGGCCATCCACCAGGCACTGCTATGCAAGTAAATGGAAGAGGTTTGTTTGCTACTGCCATATTAATCAAATACAACCATTACACACAACTCCAGAACATGTAGTGGGTTACTTGCTTCACTTACAAAAATCTAACCTAGCTTTCTCTTCCATTAAGATTCACCTTGCAGCAATATCTGCATACCTGCAGACTACCTATTCAACTTCCCTATATAAAATACCAGTCATTAAAGCATTCATGAAGGGCCTTAGGAGAATTATACCACCAAGAACACTACCTGTTCCTTCATGGAACCTAAATGTTGTCCTAACTAGACTTATGGGTCCACCTTTTGAACCCATGCACTCCTGCGACATACAGTTCCTAACCTGGAAGGTGGCATTTCTCATCGCCATTACTTCCCTGAGAAGAGTAAGCGAGATTCAGGCGTTTACTATACAGGAACCTTTTATACAACTACACAAAAATAAAGTCGTCCTAAGGACCAATCCTAAATTTTTGCCAAAGGTTATTTCACCGTTCCATCTAAATCAAACAGTGGAACTTCCGGTGTTCTTTCCACAGCCAGATACCGTAGCTGAAAGGGCACTACATACATTAGATGTCAAAAGAGCATTAATGTATTACATTGACAGAACAAAAAACATCAGAAAGACTAAACAACTCTTTATTGCATTTCAAAAACCTCACGCAGGAAACCCAATTTCAAAACAAGGTATAGCCAGATGGATAGTTAAATGCATCCAAATCTGCTACCTTAAAGCTAAACGACAGCTGCCCATTACACCAAGGGCACACTCAACCAGAAAGAAAGGTGCTACCATGGCCTTTCTAGGAAACATCCCAATGCAAGAAATATGTAAGGCAGCCACATGGTCTACGCCTCACACATTCACCAAGCACTACTGTGTAGACGTGTTATCCGCACAACAAGCCACAGTAGGTCAAGCCGTATTAAGGACATTATTTCAGACTACTTCCACTCCTACAGGCTGATCCACCGCTTTTGGGGAAATAACTGCTTACTAGTCTATGCAGAACATGCGTATCTACAGCGACAGATGCCATCGAACTGAAAATGTCACTTACCCAGTGTACATCTGTTCGTGGCATCAGTCGCAGTAGATTCGCATGTGCCCACCCGCCTCCCCGGGAGCCTGTAGCAGTTTGGAAGTTACCTTCAATTATTTATATATGTATCATCTCAACCTTAAATAAGTGCATACTTAGTCACTCCATTGCATGGGCACTATTACTACAATTCAACTCCTACCTCACCCTCTGCGGGGAAAAACAATCGAAGATGGAGTCGACGCCCATGCGCAATGGAGACAAAAGGAGGAGTCACTCGGTCCCGTGACTCGAAAGACTTCTTCGAAGAAAAACAACTTGTAACACTCCGGCCCAACACCAGATGGCGAGCTATTGCAGAACATGCGAATCTACTGCGACTGATGCCACGAACAGATGTACACTGGGTAAGTGACATTTTCATTACCCAGTGTACATCTGTTCGTGGCATGTTCCGCTGCAGATTCACTTGCGCCCTCCCTCTGCCTGTAGCCGTTTAAGTTACACATTCATTTGTACATATGTATATATATATCTCTATTCCATTTGCATGGACATCTCTTTTCTTTACACTCGATCACTTCTACCTTACCCTCTGCGGGAAAACAATCTAAGATGGAGTCGATGCCCATGCCCAATGGAGCCGAAGAGGAGTCGTCACTCGATCCCGTGACTCGAAAAGACTTCTTCAAAGAAAAACAACTTGTAACACTCCGAGCCCAACACTAGATGGCAGGACCTATGCATAGCATGTGAATCTGCAGCGGAACATGCTACGAACAGATGTACACGGGGTAAGTGACATTTTCCATATATATATATATATATATTCACTTAAAAAACCCACCTGTTATAGTAAGTTCTCTCAAGTAACTATAACTCGCGTCCCTGCCATGCACAGTTGTTACGCCAAAAATGTTACAGCACATACTACATTGATATTATCAATGATGTTATCAAAGATGTCATGAGTGCCGTAGTTTGTTGGGTAATTAACAGTGCATGGCGAGGGCACGAGTTAGTTACCTTGGGGCACGAGTCAGTTACTTGAGATAACTTTCTATGGTTTTTTACATTTAAAATATGAGCTGAACTATAACGTCACTTTTTTAAAGTGAATTTCTATGTCTTTTTAAAGATTCTGTTTCCTAACTAGAACGTCCATGTAACCTTTGATTTTTTTTTTTTCAATGCATTTCTATGACTTTTTTAACGTAAGGTTATATTCATTACTACATGTTAATACAACTACAACCGCACACAGCCGAGGCCAGTCCCTGCGGCCAAGCCCCCTAACAACCCAACCCTGTGAGAGAAAGTGAGAGACTGAGAAGGAGAGCGCGATTTAGGCTTTGATGAATGATATACGTAGAATGAGAAATTTAAGGACAAATTAAAATGAAAAGTGTATTTGTCATTTAAAATGAGCGAGATCACCTTTCAGTATAAACCTTTAACTTTTGAAGTTTAAAATAAATTAACGAAGGGAAAAGGCCACAGACACACCTGGAGAAGAACCCTCAACTTTCACTGTGAGGGTCTCTGACCTTAACCTTTACACCACAGGTGACTCCTTGCCCTGCTGTTTCCAGACTTGCCTGTGACATTCAACCCAGACATGATAGGAAAGAAACATGAATGTTCCATCACTAGGAAGATTTAACAGTCAAAACACTAGTGAATAAATTAACACACTGCAAGCGATACTAGGATTTGAACCTTCAGCCTACTAAGCGACAGCACAACACCTTGACCATTAGGGCAGATGTGACTCGGTTTTGCTCTGCATCCAAATGTAACTATAACACTTGTACCAAACATCTTGCTAGTCTGACGCTTTGAAGTTATAGTATGAAGAGAACATTGCAATGACAATCTCTCTCTTACAGCTCTTTATGGGATGGGGTAGAGTGAGAGAGTGACAGGACCAGGGTGGGACCTGTAGGCCACGGCGGTCCTAGCTGGCTTCCACATCCTGTGGGAGCCGGCATTGCTCCCGCAAGCCAGGTGCTGCTTTAAATAGCAGCTCCCTGCTTGAGGGAACAATGTTTTTATCTGTTTTCGTGCACACATTTTATTGTGCAGGGAAACAGATGAAAGGTTTACTTTCTGCAAGTGAGGGCTGTTTGACAGCAAGGTTGGTAAAATTGACACGTATTGCAAGCACAAAGTCTGTATAATTTCTGCAACAAAATTGTCAAGGCAGCTTTGACCAATCTTCCCTCTTCTCATTGATTCCCGTAACCAACCCAACAAGTCTTAACACAACTGTAAATCCTACTAGACGAAAGAAATCCAAAACAAGCTTCAGTATCCACCTCACTCCCTCCCCAAGGCTGTGGCGGTCTGACCGCCACATTACCACCCTGGCGGTCCGACCGCCAAAAGACTGACGTCCATTCCAGGAGGGATAGGGAGGCTCCTTGTGCAACAGCATTGTACTCAGCTCCATGTGAAGCAGAGTCCAATGCCGCTGCATGATTTCCACTGGGCTAACTGGCGGAAACCTTCGTTTCCGCCGGTCAGCCCAGTGGAAAACTCGTAATGGGGCCAGTGGGAAGCCCACCAGCACTGTGGTGGTCCCCTCATCTGGAGTTTGACAGTTTAGTTTTTCTGACCACAAGCTCATAATCAGCCCCAAAATTCCAAATTTGGCCAAGCCAGGTATAGGGGGCAAAGGGATAAGCATTTAGAGTACTGTTGCTAGCTGTCTGAACATTTTTCCTTTTTGTATGCCATATAATCTTCAGAGTAGCGTGAGGAAAGGAGAGTGAGACATTGAACTAAGTACAAAATATTTCTCATATCTTTCCTTCAGTTCACCTTTGGCTATCACTCCTTTGCCCAATTATTCATAATGAGGCTAAGGTTGAATGACAAGAATCTGAACTAATAAAAGTTAAGAGGCATGTTTTGTGGCAAGTGCTGTGCTACCCTTTTTTTCTGTGTCCAAGTGGTTTACTTTATTTCTGTATTGGTTTATTTTTGTATTGGAACAGTTGCAGCAAATGAGACACTGCAATACGTTTTTTTAAATGTCTGTTCAAACAGTTGCCCATAATAATTTTTTTTTTTTCAGTGGAAGATGGAGAAGTGTTTGATTTCAGAGGCATGAGGCTGGACTGGTTTCGATTACAGGTAAAACAAGAAAGTTATATGTATCTTTGGCACACTTTTTGTAATTACATTAAACAAGGACCATACTGCAACTCCTAGTTTAAAAAGCGCTTGTTGCCACTCCATTTACATCTTATGGCTCTGTGCATTTGAATTTAAAAGAGGGATGTTTATAAAATATGAATATATGTTGTGATATGGAGGTATTTATCAAAGTCCACTAATATTTATTGCTCCCATTTATGTAGGTTCCAGATTGCCCTTGACTAGGTGTTCTTTCAATACTGAGATTACTTTTCAGTCTTCAGTTTTTTGCTAAGGCATGGGGTACCACCTGTGGCAAGATCAGAAACTGTTTTATTAGTTAAGACAAAATGTGTGTGCAGTCACTATGTGTATGTATACCCCTTTTGACTTTGCAATTGAACCTTCATATCTTTCTTTGCTTTACAGTTGCTTTTATTGTGTTAGTTTGTGGACAGTAACTTTTTACACACTCGCTTGTTCACCTTGTTGTTATTCAGTTATAATTACCACTTGCAAATCCAGAATATGCCAATGGTAAGTTTTTTTATTTTTTTTTTATTTTTTTAGCCCTAGTATTTCCCCCATACTTTCTATTGTGTTCTAAATACAACAGTAAGGAAGGACAATATTTGGTCACTTTTGTAGCTATCTGTTCCAGGAGACCAAAAGTAAAAGTAGTTTACAGTATTAAGGCACTGTGTGTCATTCGATTTCTTAATGAAGAGCTTAAAAGAGAGGTGTTCCAAAATGCCATTCTAACTTATAATGGAGTACAGTTGCTGTCCAGAGAAATGGAAATGTTTCTGAGGGAAAGAGGGTTTACCCAAAAGCAGATGTTTGCTGCAACATGCAGATATGAATTGCATAATGGAGAGATTTAGCAAAGTAATAAAGGAAGAAATACAGTTGGTCAAGAGCAACTGTAAAACGTGGAAAGATCTAGTAATGAAAAATATAAATGTGTATAATCTGACCCCACACACAGTGAACAGTATATTACTATTCTAATTATTTAAGAATAGGAAACCCAGCTCATTTGCCAGTCCGGGTTGGGTAAACACACCGAAAACAATAGGAAGATACATCTTCCTGTAGATTATAGTAAAAGTAACAAAGTTGTTTAGCAGCCCTATAAAAACTGAAGAAAGCTGGATGTGGAATTTAAGCAGAGGAGTGAAATTCCCAAAATGAAAGAGACGAAAGGACAGTGAATCAGATGGTGTCATGCCAGAGAAGATATTTCGAAGAGGGCAATGACAATGGAAGTGGGAGAAAAGATGGAAAGCTGAAGAGTTGAAAAGAGAATCCCACAAACCTGTGCACCTGAAGGTCTCTGTTGAAAATGTATGGCTTAAGTGTGATGCACAAGACTTGTGTATATCATAAATCTCTTATATGTTTAGATTGATGATGTTCTATTACTATAAATAATGGTGTAATTCTATAAATGAGCTTACAGTTGCACTTATAATAGCCTTATAGAGGGTTAGAATTATATTTTCTCATTTCAAATACATTTAGGTAAATGGTGGCTTGTGCATTTATAGCTAGCACGATGGATCACTACAGAGATTAACAGACTCACCAGGTCGAGATTAGTGTGCCACGTTTGATTATTCAGATAGAAGGAATAACTGGAAGTGGTGACATCCCTTAGCTTTTAGAGGGGGTCTATACATATAAACACCCAATTTTCACAAACATTTCCCAAAACATGGAGAATCCTTGCTTTTTTACTGAAAGGTTTGATATAAAAGTAAATAAAGCACCTAATGCGTAAGCTCTCTTTTTTTGTTTTTAATTGTAAGCTTTATTGAAATCAAGGAAGACACACGATTCAATCCCATATCTGTAGGGAACAAAAACAAGTACAACAGAGTCGGAATCAGTGGCATAATGTGGTGAACAATGAAATGTATGGTGAATACACTTAGGGCCTTATTATGACCTTGACAGAAGGGTTTTCCTCTATCATAAACGTGGCGGATATTCTGTCTGCCATATTACGATCCCATTATATTCAATGGAGATTGTAGGAAAATGGCTCCCTGTTGCAGTTACCCCCCACTTTTTGCCTGATATTGATGCTGACTTGACTGAGAAGTGTGCTGGGACCCTGCTAACCAGGCCCCACCACCAGTGTTCTTTCACTTAAAATGTACCATTGTTTCCACAATTGGCACACCCCTAGCACACAGATAAGTCCCTTGTAAAAGGTACCAGTGGTACCAAGGGCCCTGTGACCAGGGAAGGTCCCTTAGGGCTGCAGCATCTGTTGTGCCACCCTAAGGGACCCCTCACCTAACACATGCACACTGCCATTGTAGATTGTGTGTGTTGGTGGGGAGAAAAAGGCAAAGTCGACATGGCATCCCCCTCTGGATGCCATGCCCACAAAATACTGCCTGTGGCATAGGTAAGTCACCCCTCTAGCAGGCCTTACAGCACTAAGGCAGGGTGCACTATACCACAGTTGAGGGCATAGCTGCATGGGCAATATATGCCCCTACAGTGTCTAAGAATATTCTTAGACATTGTAAGTACAGTGTGGCCATTTAAGTATTTGGTCTGGGAGTTTGTCAAAAACGAACTCCATAGCTCCATAATGGCTACACTGAATACTGGAAAGTTTAGTATCAAACTTCTCAGAATAATAAACCCACACTAATGCCAGTGTTGGATTTATTTTAAAAAATGCACACAGAGGGCATCTTAGAGATGCCCCTTTATTTTACCCAGTCCTTCAGTGAAGGACTGACTGGTCTGTGCCAGCATGCTGCTGAGAGACGAGTTTCTGACCCCATGAGGCCAGGAACAAAGCCTGCTCTGGGTGGATGTGCTTCACACTTCCCCCTGCAGGAACTATAACATCTAGCAGTGAGCCTCAAAGGCTCAGGCTTCGTGTTAAAATGCCCCAGGTCAGCCAGCCAGTGTAGCTGCCTGCCCATTGGACACAACCCCCACTTTTGGTGGCAAGTCCAGGGGAGATAATGAGAAAAACAAGGAGGAGTCACCCACAAGTCAGGACAGCCCCATAGGTGTCCTGAGCTGAGGTGACCTCTGCCTTTAGAAATCCTCCATCTTGGGGTGGGAGGATTCCCCCAATAGGAATAGGGATGTGCCCCCCTCACCTCAGGGAGGAGGCACAAGGAGGGTGTAGCCACCCTCAAGGACAATAGCCATTGGCTACTGCCCCCCAGGCCTAAACACACCCCTAAATTGAGTATTTAGGGGCGACCCTGAACCCAGGAAATCAACAAACGTGCAACTTTTCTTCAACTTTGAAGACCTCACTCTTTCCGCCGGAAGCGTGAGACTTCACACTCTACACCCGGCGCCCCTGGCTCGAGATCCAGAGAACCAACACCACAGGGAGGACTCCCGGGCAACTGCGACCCCGTGAGTAGCCCGAGACCACCCCCCTGTACCCCCACAGCGACGCCTGCAGAGAGAATCCGGAGGCTCCCCCAGACCGCGACTGCCTGTAACAAGGGACTCGACGCCTGGACCAAGCACTGCACCCGCAGCCCCCAGGACCAGAAGGAACCGAACTTCAGTGCAGGAGTGACCCCCAGGCGACCCTCTGCCTAGCCCAGGTGGTGGCTGGCCCGAGAAGCCCCCCTGTGCCCTGCCTGCACCGCAAGAGTGACCCCCGGGTCCCTCCATTGTTTCCTATACATAACCAGACGCCTGCTTTGCACACTGCAACCGGCTGCCCCTGTGTCTCTGAGGGTGTTTTTTTCTGTGCCTACTTGTGTCCCTCCCAGTGCTCTACGGGTACTTACCTGCAGGCAGACTGGAACTCCATAGGCACCTATGTGTTGTGGGCACCTCTTTGACCTCTGCACCTGACTGGCCCTGATCTGCTGGTGTGGTAACTTTGGGGTTGCCCTGAACCCCCAACGGTGGGCTACCTATGCCCAGGAACTGAGACTTGTAAGTGTCTTACTTACCTCACAATCTAACCAATACTTACCTCCCCAGGAACTGTTGATTTTTGCACTGTCTACTTTTAAAATAGCTTATTGCCATTTGAACAAAAACTGTATATGTTATTGCTCTAATTCAAAGTTCCTAACTTACCTGTATGGAGTACCTTGCATTTTATGTATTTACTTCAAATCTTGAACTTGTGGTTCTAAAAATAAATTAAGAATAGATACTTTTCTATATAAAAACTATTGGCCTGGAGTAAGTCTTTGAGTGTGTGTTCCTCATTTATTGGGAGTGTGTGAACAACAAATGCTTAACACTACCCTCTGATAAGCCTACTGCTCGACCACACTACCACAAAATAGAGCATTAGAATTATCAATTAAATGCCAGAATACAAAATATTACTTAAGAAAGACTAAAGCGTATAAGCTTAGTTTAAAGAGTTATTTGTTGAAGGAGGTTTGGAACGCGGCAGAGGTAAAGAGTTATGAATGCATTCTTATATATAATAACCATTAGAGATCAGCAAAAGCTATAATAAACTTATACATGAGTTTCTGAAAATTACTATGAAGAAATATGAAAAACAAAAACAAATTGCAGACATATCAGGGGCGTTTAAAAGTGTCGGCTCTGAAAATTTGGTTAGCCACACAGGAGGTACTAGCGTGTGTTCAAAATGTAGTAAGAGGTAACTATAATAAATCCCTTTTGATAGCTAGATGAGTAGTGCTAGGGAAGGTATATCCAAGCTGTGATGGCATACTACATACCACACCACCAGGATTTATAGCAAATATTAGAAGAGTTTTTCCAATTAGTAGCAATCTGTTGGAAAGCCATGGCAATTAAAAGACCAACTAAGCTATTACTAGAGTAAGTTGAATTCCAGTAGTTTTTGGCTAAACTACCTAAGAAGATAGAGAATAACAACAAGCATTGAAAATGCAATGGGTCTCGCGTTTGCTCGAGTAAGAGGAGTTAGCATTATAAACTCCTAACTGGTCTTTTCTTGCCACATAAAGTGAAAATAAAAAGTAAAACAGTTGACATAAGCGTGCCAATTCAAAGCGCCACGGCCGCCGTGAACGCGAAGGAGAGACACAAAAGGAAAAAGAAGTTCACTTGCAGTCAAACGTATCAACAAAAGTGCAATTATCCATGTAACAGGGTTGATGGCCAAGGCAGGGACAAACGTAAAGCATTTACCAATGATGACAAAGGATTTTTGAAAGAGAAGCCCATAAACGAGTGATAATGATGACCTTGAGGTGGGCGTGGTTAAAAGCCCACAGATAGATTACAACAGGCCAGAGCGCTTGAGTGGTTGACCTAAAAAGGAGTAGCTGTTTGAAAATTAAGATTAATTTGCCTCAAAACATAATGCCAAAAGTGTATAGTATTGGGGCAGAAAATCATGTGTTTAAGATCAGTGTGCCTGTTATCACAGGATAAGTAGTGGGTATTGGTAATCCCAGATAGTTTAGAGTGGGAAAGAGGAATATAGTTTAATCTGTTTTAAATGAAGAATAAAGGCTGAGTATGGGAGGCCATTTTGGAGGTTTTCTGAATTTTAATCCACAATTTATCCCAAAGGGAAAGTGACTAGGAGTCTCAAGTCTACTTCACAGAGCAATTCAATTAAAGTCTTAGTTCTGGCAGGTCCAGAAGAGTTTAAACTTGTATATTTAAGCCTTAGGATTGGAAGCTGAAATTTGGAGCCAAGGAGTATTTATTAGGGTGTCACTAGAAAGGTTTGGTATAATAATGAAGATTAGCCAGAAATTAGGTAATTTAAAAAGCAAAATTATATTGAAAAGTCTTAGGGTAATTAAACATCTTTTGGAAATGGAGAAAGGAAATAGGAACCCCCAACCTCAAATAAATCCCCTGTCCAAATTATACCTGTATTTCATATGTATTAAACATAATAATAATTAAAAGAAAGAACTCTTGTCATTGAGTTTGATAAACTGCTTATACCAAGTGGGCATCTGAAGAAAGAATTACGAGAAAAAAGTGTGCTGGTAGTAGTTAGCAAGCATGTTTAAAAATAGGGGATGAAAATGGAGGGGGATGCGAGGATTGGGAAGGAAGGAAAAAGGAGAAATATGAGCTCTTTCCATAGTGAGCCCAAGCAGTACAAAAATGAGATAACTTTTGTTGTAACTAGAAAGAAGTGTGTCACAGGCCAAAGGCCTTATGATAGTGTGGAAAATCTGTAAAGTTGACTTGTAAGGCATTTTGAGTTTGAACAGAGATGTGAGAGTTCTTTCCATACCATAAAAGGTTAGATAAAAGCAAATCAAGCACTGAAGCCTTGTCCAGCGGTACAATAATTGTACATATCATCCCCTCAGTTATGTGGGTTAATGGATTTTTTCATCCCTGCTCCTTACTGTGAATCACCATAAATGATTGTACTGTAATATTGTTGCTCACTATATGCTTCATTATTCATATGATATAGAATTAGTTTTGACATGTGTAACATGCTTTAAAAGTTGCCAAAATGCAATAAAGTTTGTGTTGAAAAAAACTGTCCTTATAACAATAGGACAGAGTTTTCAGAAGTGAGAAGGATCACGGCATTGCTGCGATGTATTAATCTCACAAATACTTCAAAGGTGTTCAAGGGAAAAAGTCACTTGTTTAATTAGCTTACCTTCAAATTGAACCTCGCCCTGTTGGTCTGCATGAAGACAGCGTCATAAAGGCCATAAGGAGCAGGGAGCTCAGCACCGGCTGCATCTTTGTAGGGATGTTTGTCAGAATAATTACTGCCATTGCAACAAATGACTTTACAGCGCAACCTCTATAATGAAAATGCCTTCATTAAAACTTTATCAGGGATGCCTTTACCGCGAAAATGTAAGTATTTAACAAGTAAGTATGAACCCTTTTTATGTATGTGTGTGTATGTATTTATGTATGTGTGTATATATAAAACCTAGCGGTGGTCGCCACTAGATAGTTAGGACTTAGGACCTAGTTTGTATACAAAAAGCGTCTTTTGTTTTGCTAATAACTTTGGCGCTGTTTGAATCGTCACTAAATTTTCCCCAAAAAATACGACACTCACTTTAACATCGGTCTGGAAAGTTTCAGGTTGATCTGTCAAGCAGGGGCTGAAAAAAAAGGAGGGGGTCCCATAAGAGTTTTCTCAGTATATTTTTCCATAGAAATTTTGAACAGGAATAGTGCCCGAACTACTCGACAGAATTACACCAAATTTGGCAGAAAGCTTGTTCTTGGTCCAGAAAGCGATCTTTTTGTTATTTCGTGTAAAACCGTTCAGTAAGTTTTGAGAGATTAGAAAAAATTCTGTTGTTTTATATATAGAGATGCGAAGGCTCAGCAAACCCTACTGATTTTGTAATGAGATCTGATTGGCTGCCATCACTTCACCAAGGAAGTGTTCGCAGCCATGTTAGACCAAGTCCCAGAAAAAAAGATTAAAAAAAAGAAAAGGGGCCAGGGTAGAGATACCCTGACCACTTAGCTCTGGTGCTGGGTTGCAGGGACCTCCCCCGCCCCCAGACCAAAAAAGCATTTCTTTTCTTTTTTTTTATTTTCAGCAGGAGTTGCGGCGGATCTGCCAAAAGAGGTCCGTGGGGCCAAGATTGGGTTAAGGAGGGAGTAGCGTGGAGGGAGGGGACTCGAACCTGCGGCCAACTCCTGCTGTGTATGGCCAAAGGGCGTGCACAGCGTGTGGTTGGGGGGAGTTGGCTGCAGGCCAGGCCCTGAGGTAGCTGCGCATGAGAGAAGCTCTATGTAGGCAGCACTGTCCATTAGGCGTGGAGTTGTTGGATTAACATACAGCAGTGGTTCCCAAACATTTTCGACCCACGGCTCCCTTGATCTATTGGCCACTGGCTGCGGCTCCCCATTATGTTACTTTTTGTTGGCGGGTGGGGGATGTAAGCCTGGCCTAGGGAGTACATCCATTTTTCTCCCTGAAAAGAATTGGGATGACGCCAATGAAGGTATTGTAATTCTATATATAACTGTAAAAAATAAAAATGTAACAGTTGTTTAATTACAGCATGCATAGGGTTTTTTAGTAAGGGGAAAATATTGGTTGACGGTAACCCTAGTAAAATGGGCAGGTCTCATTTTTATGTAGTTATAACATAACTGTTTAAATATTGTGAAATGTAGAATCCCTTTAGTTGTGTTTAACCACCAGAGGGCGCTCAAGGACAAAATTAAAAAAGAGCTGCTACAACTGAGTAGTTTTATTTTGTGCGAACTGGCCCAAGGGCTATAAATAGCTCAGTGGTTCCCAAACTGTGTGCGGCGCCCCTGGCTAGTTTTGATGGCGCACCAGCGAGCCGCGGCGCACAGATTGGGAACCACTGACATACAGTAATGAAAATTACTGTACGTTAAAAAAAAAAAAAAAAAAAAATCACTGAAAAAAACAAAGGTTACAGCGACGTTATAGGTAGGAAATAGAATTAAAAAAACACAGTATATATATATATATATATATATATATATATATATATATATATGTTCGATGGCATCTGTCGCTGTAGATACACATGTTGTGCATAGCCCGCCATCTGGTGTTGGGTCGGAGTGTTACAAGTTGTTTTTCTTCGAAGAAGTCTTTCGAGTCACGGGACCGAGGGACTCCTCCTCTTTGTCTCCATTGCGCATGGACGTCGACTCCATCTTCGATTGTTTTCTTTCTGCCATCGGGTTCGGACGTGTTCCTTTCGCTCCGGGTTTCGGAACGGAAAGTTAGCTTAAAATCTGAAAATTACGTCGGTATTGTTGCGTTCGGGATCGGATTAGATAGCATCGACATCGAATCGATACAATAACATCTCCGTTGCCCTTCGGGGTAGTTTTCGATCCCCCGTCGGGGCCTGGTCGGCCCGACCGCGTGTGACATCGACGCTGATGGAACGGACCCCGTTCCGATTCTGTCCTAAATGCCACAACAAATACCCATATACAGACCAACATTCGTCTGTAACCTGTGCCTGTCGCCTGAGCACAGGGAAGAAACTTGTGAGGCCTGTCGTGCGTTCCGGTCCCGAAAAACGCTCCGTGACCGCCGAGCCAGAAGACTGCAAATGGCGTCCACGCCGACAGGACACCGAGAATTCGAGGAACAAGAAGAGGTAGAAGCCTTCTCGATCCATGAATCGGACTCGGACGAATTCGACGACCATGAAACAGTGAGTAAGACGTCAAAGATAGCACATAAGAAAACTGACAAGGCCCAGGGGACGCCACTGCCATCAGGCCATGGCTCAACCCATAAAATCGGTGACCGACCATCGGCACCGAAGAAGGCCGAAATAGTGCCGAGATCGTCCGACTCGGGTCGAGACACAGGCACCCAGCCATCTCGGGACCGAAATAGTGCTGCCGACAAAGATCGACGCCGAGATAGCGGAGCCGAAGCTTCTCGACGCAGAGACAGCGGCACCGAGGAGGATCGACGCCGAGAGGGTTCGACTCCAAAAAAAAGAAAAGTCGCCTCGGAGCCGAAAAAGAGCGTGGACATAGTTTCGGTGCCAAAACGACCCGCAACCGAGCCAACTACCGGTTCCTATTCAGAGGAACAATCACTGTCCTCTCAAATGCGAAAGCATAGATTCGAGGAGGAATTACAATCCACTGAGGTGGACCACACTCAAAAACGGATTTTTATACAGAGTGGAACAGGGAAAATAAGCACCCTTCCCCCTATTAGGAGGAAGAGGAGACTTGAATTCCAACAAGAACAAGCACCACAAACAAAACTGGTGAAGAAGGTAACTCCGCCACCCTCTCCTCCACCTGTAGCTCACATTTCAACGGCACAGACTCCGTCACATTCACCGGCTCACACCACCTTAAGCCAAGGTGACCAGGACCAAGATGCTTGGGACTTATACGACGCCCCAGTGTCGGACAACAGTCCAGAGGCGTATCCTACAAAGCCCTCACCACAGCACAGCATGGGAAAGACAGCACGGCATATTCACAAGTGGTGGCTAGAGCAGCAGAGTTCCACAACGTGTCTCTACACTCGGAGCCTGTCGAGGATGACTTCCTCTTCAACACCCTCTCTTCCACACATAGCACCTACCAAAGCCTGCCTATGCTCCCAGGAATGCTAAGGCACGCAAAGGAAATATTCAAAGAGCCTGTCAAGAGTAGGGCAATAACACCGAGGGTGGAAAAGAAATATAAAGCACCTCCCACAGACCCAGCTTTCATCACCTCACAACTGCCACCAGATTCGGTTGTGGTAGGGGCAGCTCGCAAGAGAGCAAACTCTCACACATCGGGCGATGCACCACCCCCAGATAAGGAGAGCCGCAAGTTTGATGCAGCCGGTAAAAGGGTCGCAGTACAGGCTGCAAACCAGTGGCGCATCGCTAACTCTCAAGCGCTCCTAGCGCGCTATGACAGAGCCCACTGGGACGAGATGCAACACCTCATTGAGCATCTACCAACAGAACTACAAAAGAGGGCGAAACAAGTGGTTGAGGAGGGCCAAAACATCTCCAATAACCAGATACGCTCCTCTATGGACGCAGCGGACACAGCAGCAAGAACAATTAACACGGCAGTAACCATACGAAGGCACGCGTGGCTACGAACATCTGGTTTTAAACCAGAGATACAGCAGGCGGTGCTCAATATGCCATTCAATGAGCAACAATTGTTCGGACCTGAAGTGGACACGGCAATTGAGAAGCTAAAAAAGGACACTGACACTGCAAAAGCCATGGGCGCGCTCTACTCCCCGCAGACCAGAGGCACTTTCAACACCTTCCGCAAGACAACCTTTAGAGGGGGGTTTCGGGGTCAAGCCACACAAGCCAGTACCTCACATTCAGCACCGTCCACCTACCAGGGACAGTACCAAAGGGGAGGCTTTCGGGGCCAAAACAGAGGAGGACAATTCCCTAGAAGCAGGGGAAAATTTCAAAGCCCCAAAACACCTACAACCAAACAGTGACTCACACGTCACTCATCCCCTCCACACAACACCAGTGGGGGGAAGAATAAGTCAGTATTACCAAGCGTGGGAGAAAATAACAACAGACACTTGGGTCTTAGCAATTATCCAACATGGTTATTGCATAGAATTTCTACAAATCCCTCAAAACATACCACCAAAATCACAGAATATATCAAAACAACATTCGGACCTCCTAGAAATAGAAGTTCAAGCATTACTGCAAAAGAACGCAATAGAACTGGTACCAGATACACAAACAAATACAGGGGTTTACTCACTGTACTTTCTAATACCAAAGAAGGACAAAACACTGAGACCAATCCTAGACCTCAGAACACTAAACACATACATCAAATCAGAACACTTTCACATGGTCACGCTACAGGAAGTGTTACCATTGCTAAAGCAACAAGATTACATGACAACCTTAGATCTCAAAGACGCGTATTTCCACATACCAATACATCCGTCGCACAGAAAATACCTAAGGTTCGTATTCAAAGGAATACATTACCAATTCAAAGTATTGCCGTTCGGTTTAACAACTGCACCAAGAGTCTTCACAAAATGCCTAGCAGTAGTGGCTGCACACATCAGAAGGCAGCAAATACACGTATTCCCGTATCTAGACGACTGGCTAATCAAGACCGACTCACTGACAAGGTGCTCACACCACACAGATCAGGTCATACAAACCCTCTACAAACTCGGTTTCACCATCAACTATGCGAAATCACACATTCTGCCGTGCAAAGTACAACAATACCTAGGAGCGACAATAGACACAACGAGGGGAATAGCCACTCCAAGTCCACAAAGGGTTCAAAATTTCCAAATGATTATACAACGCATGTATCGAACACAAAAAATACAGGCGAAGATGATATTACAACTCCTAGGCATGATGTCATCATGCATAGCCATTGTCCCGAACGCAAGACTACACATGAGGCCCTTACAACAGTGCCTAGCATCACAATGGTCACAAGCACAGGGTCACCTTCTATATCTGGTGTTAATAGACCGCCTAACATACCTCTCGCTTCTATGGTGGAACAATATAAATTTAAACAAAGGGCGGCCTTTCCAAGACCCAGTGCCACAATACGTGATAACAACAGATGCTTCCATGACAGGGTGGGGAGCACACCTCAATCAACACAGCATACAAGGACAATGGGATGTACATCAAAGAAAGCTGCATATAAATCACCTCGAACTACTAGCAGTTTTCCAAGCATTAAAAGCATTTCAACCAATCATAACTCACAAATACATTCTTGTCAAGACGGACAACATGACAACAATGTATTATCTAAACAAACGGGGGGACACACTCGACACAGCTGTGCCTTCTGGCACAAAAAATATGGCAATGGGCAATTCACAACCACATTCGCCTAATAGCACAGTTTATTCCAGGGATCCAGAATCAACTTGCAGACAATCTCTCTCGAGATCACCAACAGGTCCACGAATGGGAAATTCACCCCCAAATTCTAAACACTTACTTCAAACGTTGGGGAACACCTCAAATAGACTTATTTGCAACAAAGGAGAACGCAAAATGCCAAAACTTCGCATCCAGATACCCACACAGGCAGTCTCAAGGCAATGCCCTATGGATGAACTGGTCAGGGATATTTGCGTACGCTTTTCCCCCTCTCCCTCTCCTTCCATATCTAGTAAACAAATTGAGTCAAAACAAACTCAAACTCATACTGATAGCACCAACATGGGCAAGGCAACCATGGTACACAACACTGCTAGACCTATCAGTAGTATCCCACGTCAAGTTGCCCAACAGGCCAGATCTGTTAACACAACACAAACAACAGATCAGGCATCCAAACCCAGCATCGCTGAATCTAGCAATCTGGCTCCTGAAATCCTAGAATTCGGACACTTAAACCTCACACAAGAATGTATGGAAGTCATAAAGCAAGCTAGAAGACCATCCACTAGACACTGCTATGCAAGCAAATGGAAAAGGTTTGTTTGCTACTGCCATCATAATCAAATTCGACCATTACACGCATCTCCAAAGGATGTAGTGGGTTACTTACTACACTTACAAAAATCAAACCTGGCCTTCTCTTCCATTAAAATACACCTCGCAGCAATATCTGCATACCTGCAGATTACCCATTCAACTTCACTATTTAGGATACCTGTCATTAAAGCGTTTATGGAAGGCCTCAAAAGGATTATACCACCAAGGACACCACCCGTTCCTTCATGGAACCTCAACATCGTCTTAACAAGACTCATGGGTTCCCCCCCTTGAACCTATGCATTCTTGCGAAATACAATTCCTAACCTGGAAAGTTGCATTTCTCATCGCCATCACATCTCTAAGAAGAGTAAGTGAAATTCAGGCGTTTACAATACAAGAACCTTTTATCCAACTACACAAAAATAAAGTAGTCCTAAGGACCAATCCTAAATTTTTGCCAAAGGTTATTTCACCGTTCCACCTAAATCAAACGGTAGAGCTACCAGTGTTCTTCCCACAGCCAGATTCCATAGCTGAAAGGGCACTACATACATTAGACGTCAAAAGGGCACTAATGTACTACATCGACAGAACTAAAAACATCAGAAAAACTAAACAACTGTTTATTGCATTTCAAAAACCTCACGCAGGAAACCAAATATCGAAACAATGTATTGCCAGATGGATAGTTAAGTGCATCCAAATCTGCTACCTTAAAGCAAAAAGACAACTGCCCATTACACCAAGGGCACACTCAACCAGAAAGAAAGGCGCTACCATGGCCTTCCTAGGGAATATTCCAATGCACGAAATATGTAAGGCAGCCACATGGTCTACGCCTCACACATTTACCAAGCACTACTGTGTAGACGTGCTATCCGCACAACAAGCCACAGTAGGTCAAGCCGTACTAAGAACCTTATTTCAGACTACTTCCACTCCTACAGGCTGAGCCACCGCTTTTGGGGAGATAACTGCTTACTAGTCTATGCACAACATGTGTATCTACAGCGACAGATGCCATCGAACTGAAAATGTCACTTACCCAGTGTACATCTGTTCGTGGCATCAGTCGCTGAAGATTCACATGTGCCCACCCACCTCCCCGGGAGCCTGTAGCCGTTTGGAAGTTAGCTTCAACTTTGTACATTTGTAAATATATTAAATCTTAAATAGGTACATACTTATTCACTCCATTGCATGGGCACTATTACCAACAAACAACTCCTATCTCGCCCTCTGCGGGGAAAACAATCGAAGATGGAGTCGACGGCCATGCGCAATTGAGACAAAGAGGAGGAGTCCCTCGGTCCCGTGACTCGAAAGACTTCTTCGAAGAAAAACAACTTGTAACACTCCGACCCAACACCAGATGGCGGGCTATGCACAACATGTGAATCTTCAGCGACTGATGCCACGAACAGATGTACACTGGGTAAGTGACATTTTCAATGTATTTATTTATTTATTTATTCAATGGCATGTGTAGCTGCAGATACACATGCAATGCTTATCTTTTCCGACATCTAGTGTTGGGCTCGGAGTGTTACAAGTTGTTTTTCTTCGAAGAAGTGTTTTCGGAGTCACGGGATCGAGTGACTCCTCCTCTCGGTTAGAGTGCGCATGGGCATCGACTTTCATTGTTAGATTGCTTTCTTTCCGCTGTCGGGTTCGGACGTGTTTCCTCTCACTCCGAGATTTCGAATCGGAAACCTTAGAAAACTAATTTAATCATCGGTATTGTTTCAATCGGTTCCATCTAGCCTCGAACCGATAGTGCAGTCGGAATATAGATTTCACCCTTTTGGGCACGTTCGCCTGACTCAGGACTGTTCGGGTCTACTGTGTGGAAGCCTGATGGATCGGACTCCATTTCAATTCTGCCCTCGTGCTGCGCGAAGATTCCCTATACAGACCAACACCTGGTTTGTAACTTGTGTCTTTCTCCGGACCACTGAGAAGAGGATTGTGAGGCCTGTTGATCCGAGAAGACCTAGAGAGATCGAAGAGACTGAAGGTTAGAGGTGGTGTTGAAGAGTACAGAGCATCTTGACATCATGGAAGAGGAACAGGCGCAGACAGCAGTCTCCATCCGAGATACTGACTCTGAGCAAGAATCAGAAGAAGATACGCCTATTACTGCTGGCCAGCACATGAGTAAGTCTACCCCTACGCCCACATATAAAAAAGTACCGAAGGCCTTGGGTACACCACTGCCGGAAGGCCATGATTCGGACCAAAAAAAAGACTGTCCTCGACCGGCCTTTTGGTTCAGTGGCGAAAAAGGCCACTCCTCCGTCCACTTCAGAGTTGAGTAAGTCAGTTAAAAGTTCTGCCTCGGACTCCAGTAAGCATCCTCACTCCTCGGAGTCGAAGCTTCAACACCCTGCTTTGGAGCCGAAACAGCCAACTTCATTTTCGGTACCGAAAAGATTCAAACTTTGGAACCGAAGAAAGCCTCTTATACAGAGGAACAAGGACGTTCGAGGTGACTCAAGCAAGCCTCGAAGCCAATGCAAGAATCTTACAGTCCTTCTGAGGATGACATGGAGATTCAGCCTATATTGGAGGTTATGGATGAAAGCGAATCCAGAATCCATACACACCTGTCCCTACTTCTCCTCCTCATTCTCCACAGCTTTCTTTTTCACCTCCACACAATAGCCCACCACTGTTGCCTTCTCCAACGCACTCACAGTAATCTCATGGAGATACAGTGGATCCCTGGGACCTGTATGACCCAGATCCTATTCCAGATAATGATCCTGACTTGTACCCCTCAAAGCCTTCTCCACCAGAGGACACTACTGCATACACACAGGTTGTTTCCAGGGCAGCTGCTTATCATGGGATGCTTATTCATACTGAGCCCCAAGAGGAAGATTTCTTGTTCAACACTCTGTGTTCCACTCACTCTAGATAACAGTGCCTTCCCATGTTGCCTGGAATGGTCCAACATGCAGACCAACCAGTCAAAGCGAGAGTAATTACTCCAATAATTGACAAAAAATGCTCCTGCAGACCCAGACTACATCACACACCAAGTTCCTCCAGATTCAGTGGTGTGGTGAGTGTGGCTAGAAAAAGGGCTAATAGCCAATCTTCAGGGGATGCTCCTCCACCTGATAAAGAGAGCAGAAAGTTTGATGCCGCTGGCAAAGAGTGGCCACTCAAGCCACCAACCAATGACGAATTGCGAATTTGCAAGCACTTCTTGCCAGATATGATAGAGCACACTGGAATGAGATGCAAGAACTCATACAGCACCTCCCAAAAGAGCATCAAAAAAGAGCACAACGGGTAGTAGAAGAGGGCCAGGCCATAAGATACAACCAGATAATGTCTGCCCTAGATGCTGCTGATACAGCAGCAAGAAGTGTAAATACTGCCATTACAATAAGAAGGTTACGCTCTTCTGATTTTAAACCAGAAATCCAACAGGCAGTACTTAACATGCCTTTTGATAAGAAACACTTATTTGGGCATGAAGTCGATACAGCCATAGAGAAGCTGAGGAAAGACTCCGATACTGCCAAAGCTATGGGAGCATTATACACCACACCATATAGAGGCTCCTTTCGCAGGCTACAGTTTAGGGGGAGATTTAAACCACAATCCTCTGAAGCTTTTACCTCCCAAACAAAGCAGGGACAGCACCAACAATATCAGAGAGGGGGCTTTTGAGGATACTATAGAGGACAGTATTTTAGAAGCAGAGACAACTGGGTGTTATCAATCATCCGCAATGGCTGTTGCCTATAGTTAATGTCCACCCCTCCAAACATTCCACCACGTTACCACAAATTGTCCCCAGAACACAACGTTCTGTTGCAACAGGAGGTATAATCTCTACTACTAAAACAAGCAATATAATTGGTCCCACAGTCTCAACAAGGAATAGGAGTATACTCAGTGTACTTCCTCATTCCCAAAAAATATGGCAATCTGAGGCCTATCCTAGATCTCAGGCCTCTCATTCTATACATCCTGTCAGAGCATTTTCACATGGTAACTCTGCAGGATGTATTTCCACTACTACAACAGCAAGATTACATGACTGCTTTAGACCTCAAAGATGCGTACTTCCATATACCCAACCATCCAGCTCACAGAAAATACCTCAGGTTTGTCATAGCAGGAAAACATTACCAGTTCAAAGATCTGCCATTCGACATAACAACAGCTCCAAGGGTGTTCACAAAGTGCCTAGCAGTAATAGCAGCCTACTTAAGAAGGCAACACATTCACGTCTTCCCATATCTAGACGATTGGCTAATAAAATCCAGCAATATTACACAATGTCAACAACACACTCTGTATGTAATAGAAACCCTACATACATTAGGGTTCACTCTAAATTACCAGAAATCTCACCTTCAACCAGCACAGGTACAACCTTACCTAGGTGCCATTCTCAATACTCAAAAAGCCCTAGCATATCCGAATGCACAAAGGATACAAGCTTTCCAAAATCTCATACCACACATGCAGCCAAATCAATAATACACTGTAAGATTTATCATGAATATTCTAGGAATGATGGCATCTTGCATAGCTATAGTACCACATGCAAGACTCAACATGAGGCCTTTACAACAATGCCTCTCACAACAATGGTCTCTGGCACAAGGTCAGTTGCAAGATCTAGTGTTTATAGACCACCAAACGCACATGTCCCTTTAATGGTGGGATCTCAGCAATCTAATGAAGGGGCGGTCATTTCAAGACCCTGTGCCTCAGACCATAATAACAGACGCATCAATGATTGGTTGGGGAGCCCATCTCAAAAACCATACCATTCAAGGGGAAGGGAATTGGATTCCAATCAGAAGAAATTTCACATAAACCTTTTTATAATGATTGTCTGTGTTTCTTGCCCTCTAAAAGCATTTCAACCCCTTCTCAACCACAAGATTGTTCTGATAAAAACAGGCAACATGACAACCATGTATTACCTCAGAAAAAAAGGCGGGACACATTCATCTCCGCTGTCCCTACGAGCCCAAACAATATGGAAATGGGCAATTCACAATCACATTCATCTGTTAGCAGAATACATTCCAGGTATACAAAATCAGCTGACTGATCTCTTAAGCAGAAATCACCAACAAACACACGAATGGGAGATTCACTTCCAAGTACTTCAAAAGTACTTTCAAAAGTGGGGAACACCAGAGATAGACCTATTAGCAAAAAGCCAAAATGCAAAATGCCAAAACTTTGCAGCCAGACACCCACATCCCCTATCCAAGGGCAATGCTCTGTGGATCAATTGGTCAGGGATATTTGCTTACGCTTTCCCCCCCTCTCCCACTCCTTCCATTTCTAGTCCACAAACTACGCCAGACATCTCTCACCATGATACTTATAGCCCCCACATGGGCACGTAAACGTTTGTACACAACACTACTAGACCAGTCTGTAGTACCTCATTCCAAACTCCCAAACAGACCAGATTTGTTAACACAAAACAAAGGTCACATCAGGCACCCAAACCCTAGTGCTCTCAATTTAGTGATTTGGCTCCTGAAGTCATAGAATTTGGATACCTGGACTTTCCATCAGAATGTATGGAAGTACTCAAGCAAGCAGGTAAACCTTCGACTACACAATGCTATGCTAAAAAATTGAAAAGATGTGTCTACTACTATCAATCTAAAAACATTGCTTCACTTATAGCATCAATACAGGGTATTGTATGTTACCTACTCCATTTGCAAAATATAAATGTAGCTTTCTCATCCATCAAAATTCACCTTACTGCAATATCTTCATACTTACAAACTATTCAACACACTTCTCTGTTCAGAGTTCCTGCTATTAAAGCCTTCATGGAAGGATTAAAACACATGATTCCACATAGAACACCACCTGTTCCTTCTTGGATTCTAAATATTGTACTTACCAGAATCATGGGCCCACCGTTTGAACCCATGCAACTCTTGTGAAATTCAGTTTTTGACATGGAAGGTTGCCTTCCTTGTAGCTATTACATCATTACGAAGAGTTGGTGAAATACAAGCATTCACTCTTGAGGAACCTTTTTTCCAAGTACACCAACATAAAGTTGTACTTGGAACAAAACCTAAATTTCTCCCAAAAGTAGTATCTCCTTTCTCATCAACCAAACAGTGGAATTGCCAGCCTTCTTCCCACAGCCTGACTCAGTTGCAGAATGAGCCCTTCATACTCTGGACCTCAAAAGAGCTCTTATGTCCTATATAGATAGAACTAAAGATTTTAGGAAAACGAAACCACATTTTGTTGCTTTTCAGCAACCACCTAAAGGCAATCCTAGCTCTAAACAAGGGTTAGCAAGATGGATTGTTAGATGTATACAAACATGTTACATTAAGGCAAAAAGACAACGTTTGATCACCCCTAGGGCACATTCTGCACAAAAGAAAGGTGCGTCTATGACATTCTTAGGAAACATACCAATGGCTGATACATGTAAAGCTGCCACATGGTCAACTCCTCATAAATTTACAAAACATTATTGTGTAGAGTTGGCCAAGCTGTCTTACGGACATTATTTCAAACAACTTCAACTCCTACAGGCTAGCCACCACTTATTTTTGGGAGGATTAACTGCTTTGTAGTCTATGCATAGCATGCGTATCTGCAGCTACACATGACATCAAACAGAAAATGTCACTTACCCAGTGTACATCTGTTTGTGGCATGTAGTACTGCAGATTCACATGCACCCTCCCCGGAAGCCTGTAGTTGTTTAAATTTATCATTTGTTCATATGTAGATACATTTACATTTGCATGGACATCTCTTTATATTCTTATACTCTGTCACTCATTCCTACACCCCTTGCCGGAAAACAATCTAACAATGGAGTCGATGCCCAGGTGCACTATAACCGAGAGGAGTCACTCAATCCTGTGACTCCGAAAAGACTTCTTCAAAGAATAAGAACTTGTAACACTCCGAGCCCAACACTAGATGTCGAAAGAGATATGCATAGCATGTGAATCTGCAGCACTACATGCCACAAACAGAGGTGTACACTAGGAAAGTGCCATTTTCCACTATATACACACACATACATACATCCACAAAACCCGGAGTACAGAGGCTAAAGCGTGGTCGCCCAAGTTGGGCTCCGGTAGTCCCACAGTATTCACACAAATTCCTCTTGTCCCTGAAAAACTCAGACACCTACGAATTTCTGAACAGAAAGATGTTTATTAGGAAGATAAGTCTTCACTTCCAGCGTGTTGCGTAGCCTTGGTCACGGATGGAGTGAAAGAGCCAAAGTTATTTTCAAGGTAATGAATACAATGTACCGTAACTTCTACGTCAAATATTTACAAATACACCATATGCAAGAGAAATTGAAATACTGCCTCATATAAACAAAATAATAGTCTCACATGACTAAAGAGTAGTCCCACAATTGCTCCCAAGTAGGCATGTTCTGTCTGATAGTACCACTGGAGTGCAAAGAGTAATGTAGGACAACAACAAAAACTCCTTGGCTAGCTACTCTAAAAATTCAATTCATACCTGTGTGCAAAGAGAGAAATGAATAAAAAAGAGAGAACTCAGACAAAGATTTGGTGTCTACCCTTAACAGAAATTAGCTTAATTTACATTTCACAGAACATATCAGTAAGACACAGATGGAGTTTTTGGATGTAGAAATTAGGGTTAAAGACAAACAACTTGCCAACAGATTGTTCAGGAAACAGACGGCAGGCAAAAGTCTTATGAATGCCCAAAGTACTCATCCATCTGCTCTTGTCTATAGTATCTCATATGGAGAATTGTGATCAGCTTGACGGATCTGCAGCACAACAGAGGTTTTTGAACTTGAGAGTAAGACCATGTGTGAGAGGATTAAGGAGAGGGGCTACAATACTAAGATAATAACCCAGGCATGTGAGAAGGTAAATAAAGTCTCCAGGGACAGCCTGCTTCATCCCGTTAACAATCAGGATGTGGATAAGCAGGATTCTGATAGGTTTATCACTACGTACTATAGATCAAGCATACATGACTCATGGGTCCACCTTTTGAGCCCATGCACTCTTGTGAAATGCAATACTTAACGTGGAAAGTTGCATTTTTAATTGCCATCACATCTCTAAGAAGAGTGAGTGAAATTCAAGCATTTACCATTCAAGAACCATTTATTCAAATACACAAAAATAAAGTTGTTCTACGGACCAATCCTAAATTTTTACCAAAAGTAATCTCACCGTTCCACTTAAATCAGACGGTAGAATTACCAGTGTTCTTCCCACAGCCAGATTCAGTAGCCGAAAGAGCACTACATACATTAGACATCAAAAGAGCACTAATGTACTACATTGACAGAACAAAACTAATTCGAAAGACAAAACAACAATTTATCACCTTTCAAAAACCTCATACAGGAAATCCAATTTCAAAACAAGGCATTGCTAGATGGATAGTTAAGTGCATTCAAACCTGCTATCTTAAAGCTAAAAGAGAACTGCCTATTACACCAAAGGCACACTCAACCAGAAAGAAAGGTGCTACCATGGCCTTTCTAGGAAATATTCCAATGAACGAAATATGTAAGGCAGCAACATGGTCTACGCCTCATACATTTACCAAGCACTACTGTGTAGATGTGCTAACGGCACAACAAGCAACAGTAGGTCAAGCTGTATTAAGAGCATTATTTCAAACTACTTCAACTCCTACAGGCTGAACCACCGCTTTTGGGGGGATAACTGCTTACTAGTCTATGCACAGCATGTGTATCTGCAGCTACACATGCCATCGAACGGAAAATGTCACTTACCCAGTGTACATCTGTTCGTGGCATTAGTCGCTGCAGATTCACATGCGCCCACCCACCTCCCCGGGAGCCTGTAGCCGTTTAGAAGTAGATCTTAAACATTTGTACATTTGTAAATATATTACTTAAAAGTTTATTATGTACATACGCATTCACTCCATTGCATGGGCACTATTACTAGCATACACAACTCCTACCTCACCCTCTGCGGGCAAAACAATCTAAGATGGAGTCGACGCCCATGCGCAATGGAGTCGAAATGGGGAGGAGTCCCTCGGTCTCGTGACTCGAAAAGACTTCTTCGAAGAGAAACAACTTGTAACACTCCGAGCCCAACACCAGATGGCGGACTGTGCACAGCATGTGAATCTGCAGCGACTAATGCCACGAACAGATGTACACTGGGTAAGTGACATTTTCCATATATGTTCGATGGCATGTGTAGCTGCAGATACACATGCTGTGCACATCCCGCCATCTGGTGTTGGGCTCGGAGTGTTACAAGTTGTTTTTCTTCGAAAAAGTCTTTTCGAGTCACGAGACCGAGGGACTCCTCCCATTTCGACTCCATTGCGCATGGGTGTCGACTCCATCTTAGATTGTTTTTTTTCTGCCATCGGGTTCGGACGTGTTCCTTTTCGCTCCGTGTTTCGGGTCGGAAAGTTAGTTAGAATCTCGGGAAAATTGTCGGTATTGTTTGCGTTCGGTATCGGGTTAGTTACAACAGATCGACACCGAATTAAGAAGAGCTCCGGTGGCCCTTTGGGGTTTTCTTCCATCCCCGTCGGGGCCTGGTCGGCCCGGCCACGTGTCTCTTCAAGGCTGATGGAACGGACCCCATTCCGCTTCTGTCCAGAATGCCATAACAAGTATCCATATACAGATCAACATATGGTCTGTAACTTGTGTTTGTCACCAGAACACAAGGAGGATACTTGTGAGGCCTGTCGAGCGTTTCGGTCCAGGAAGACACTCAGGGACCGAAGAGCAAGAAGACTGCAAATGGCGTCGGCGCCGACAGGACAAGAGCGTTTCGAGGAGGAGGGAGAAACATTCTCCACCCAGGAGTCGGACTCTGAGGAGATCGATCCCGAGGAAACGCCGAAAACCGTGAGTAAGACGTCGAAAACAAAAACTCACAAGAAAAGCGCTAAAGCCCAGGGGACGCCACCGCCCCAACAGGCCATGGCTTAACCCGAAAAGTAGGTGACCGTTCATCGGCACCGAAAAAGGGCGAGCTGGTGTCGAAGTCATCCGACTCCGGTTGAGATACCGGCACACAGCAATCTCGGACCCGAGATAGTGGCTCAGAAGATTCGGCACCGAGACAGTGGCACCGAAACGGGTCGGCACCGAGAGAGCACGATGCCGAAAGTTAAAAAGGTTTCGTCAGAGCCGAAAAAAGCAGCCGAAAAGGTTTCGGTACCGAAATATCCGGCCTCGGAACCGAAAACAAGTTCCTACACTGAGGAACAAGGACTGTCCACACAAATGAAGACACATAGATTTGGACAGGAATTACAGGCAATAGAGCCAGATCACACACAAAGACGGCTCTTTATTCAAAAAGATACAGGGAAGATCAGCACTCTTTCTCCAGTCAAAATGAAACGCAAGCTTGCCTTCCAAGACAAAGACAAACAGCCACACGCAAAGGTGGCTAAACAAGTAACACCACCACCATCCCCACATCACTCTCCGCAACCATCACCGGTAGCCACTCCACCAATGATGCAATCCCCAACTCATACAGGAATGAGTCAAGATGACCCTGACGCATGGGACCTTTATGACGCACCAGTGTCAGACAATAGTCCAGAATGCTATCCAGCTAAACCATCGCCACCAGAGGATAGTACAGGCTACGCACAAGTGGTGTCAAGAGCAGCTGCATTTCATAATGTCAGCCTTCATTCAGAGCCCATTGAAGACGACTTTCTTTTTAATACACTGTCGTCCACACACAGCCAATATCAGAGTCTTCCTATGCTACCCGGAATGCTAAAACACTCCAAACAAGTGTTTGATGAGCCTGTTAAAGGGAGAGCCATTACTCCAAGAGTAGATAAAAAATATAAACCGCCACCAACAGACCCAATGTACATTACACAACAGCTAACACCAGACTCTGTTGTAGTGGGAGCAGCGCGCAAAAGAGCCAACTCTCATACTTCAGGAGATGCACCACCTCCAGATAAAGAAAGTCGAAAATTCGATGCTGCAGGCAAAAGGGTGGCGGCACAGGCAGCAAACCAGTGGCGTATTGCAAATTCGCAAGCTTTGCTAGCCAGATATGATAGGGCCCATTGGGATGAGATGCAACACCTTATTGAACATTTACCCAAGGAGTTCCAAAAAGAGCGCAGCAAGTAGTAGAAGAAGGACAGGGTATCTCAAATAATCAGATACGGTCAGCAATGGATGCTGCAGACACAGCTGCTAGAACTGTCAACACAGCTGTAACAATAAGGAGACATGCATGGCTGCGTACATCAGGATTTAAACCAGAGATACAGCAAGCTGTGCTGAATATGCCATTCAACGGACAGCAGTTGTTTGGGCCGGAGGTGGACACTGCGATCGAAAAACATAAAAAAGACACTGACACGGCCAAAGCCATGGGCGTACTCTACTCCCCACAGAGCAGAGGCACATTTCGAAAGAGACAATTTCGAGGGGGGTTTCGAGGGCAAACCACAGAAGCCACCGCCTCACAAACAAAGCCCACTTACCAGAGCCAGTATCAGCGGGGAGGTTTTCGGGGACAATATAGAGGGGGACAATTTCAAAGGAACAGAGGAAAGTTCCAAAGTCCCAAAACTCCTCCAAACAAACAGTGACTTCAAGGTCACAAATCCCCAACACATAACACCTGTGGGGGGGAGACTAACCAAGTTTTACAAACATTGGGAGGAAATAACAACAGACACTTGGGTCTTAGCAATTATCCAGCATGGTTATTGCATAGAATTTATCAAATTCCCTCCAAACATTCCACCGAAAACCCACAATATGTCAAAACAACATATAAATCTTCTAGGACTAGAAGTTCAAGCATTGCTCCAAAAAGAAGCAATAGAGTTAGTACCAAAACAAGAACTAAACACAGGAGTTTACTCACTGTACTTTCTGATACCCAAAAAAGACAAAACTCTAAGACCTATACTAGATCTCAGAATATTAAATACATACATCAAATCAGACCATTTTCACATAGTTACATTACAAGAAGTAATCCCACTGCTCAAACAACAAGACTACATGACAACACTGGATCTAAAGGATGCATATTTCCATATACCAATACATCCTTCACACAGGAAGTACCTAAGGTTTGTATTCCAAGGGATACATTACCAATTCAAAGTGTTGCCATTCTGAATAACAACTGCGCCAAGAGTTTTTACAAAATGTCTAGCAGTAGTAGCTGCACATATCAGAAGGCAGCAAATACATGTGTTCCCGTACCTAGACGATTGGTTAATCAAAACCAACACGCAAAAACAGTGTTCACAACACACAAATTACGTCATACAAAACCCTACACAAACTAGGTTTCTCAATCAATTACTCAAAGTCACACCTTCTGCCGTGTCAAACACAGCAAAACCTAGGAGCAACAATCAACACAGTAAAAGGAATTGCCACTCCAAGTCCACAAAGAGTCCAAACATTCCAAAATGTCATACAAGCCATGTATCCAAACCAAAAGATACAGGTCAAATTAGTAATGAAACTCCTAGGCATGATGTCCTCATGCATAGCCATTGTCCCAAACGCAAGGTTGCACATGCGGCCCTTACAACAGTGCCTAGCATCACAGTGGTCACAGGCACAGGGTCAACTTCTAGATCTGGTGTTGATAGACCGCCAAACATACATCTCGCTTCAATGGTGGAACAGTATAAATTTAAACCGAGGGCGGCCTTTTCAAGACCCAGTGCCACAATGCGTAATAACGACAGATGCATCCATGACAGGGTGGGGAGCACACCTCAATCAGCACAGCATCCAAGGACAATGGGACATTCAGCAAAAACAGTTTCATATAAACCACTTAGAACTGTTAGCGGTATTTCTAGCTCTGAAAACATTTCAACCCATAATAACCCACAAATACACTCTTGTCAAAACAAACAACATGACAACAATGTATTACCTAAACAAACAGGGAGGAACACACTCGACACAGTTGTCTCCTAACACAAAAAATATGGCATTGGGCGATTCAGAACCACATTCGCCTAATAGCACAATTTATTCCAGGAATTCAGAATCAGTTAGCAGACAATCTCTCTCAGGATCACCAACAGATCCACGAATGGGAAATTCACCCCCAAATACTGAACACTTACTTCAGAATGTGGGGAACGCCACAAATAGATCTATTTGCAACAAAAGAAAACTCAAAATGCCAAAACTTCGCATCCAGGTACCCACAACATCAGTCTCAGGGCAATGCACTATGGATGAACTTGTCAGGGATATTTGCGTACGCTTTTCCCCCTCTCCCACTTCTTCCATATCTAGTGAACAAGTTGAGTCAAAACAAACTCAAACTCATACTAATAGCACCAACATTGGCAAGGCAACCTTGGTACACAACACTAATAGACCTTTCAGTAGTACCTCATATCAAACTGCCAAACAGACCAGATCTGTTAACACAACACAAACAACAGATCAGACATCCAAATCCAGCATCGCTGAATCTAGCAATTTGGCTCCTGAAATCCTAGAATTCGGGCACTTAGACCTCACACAGGAATGTATGGAGGTCATAAAACAGGCTAGAAAACCTACCACTAGACACTGTTATGCAAATAAGTGGAAAAGATTTGTTTATTGCTGCCATAATAATCAAATTCAACCTTTACACGCATCTGCAAAAGAAATAGTAGGATACTTACTACATTTGCAAAAATCTAACCTAGCTTTCTCTTCCATTAAAATACATCTTACGGCAATTTCTGCTTACCTACAAATTACGCACTCAATTTCATTGTTTAGGATACCAGTCATAAAGGCGTTTATGGAAGGCCTAAAGAGAATTATACCACCAAGAACACCACCAGTTCCTTCATGGAACCTCAGCATTGTCCTAACAGGACTCATGGGTCCACCTTTTGAGCCCATGCACTCTTGTGAAATGCAATACTTAACGTGGAAAGTTGCATTTTTAATTGCCATCACATCTCTAAGAAGAATGAGTGAAATTCAAGCATTTACCATTCAAGAACCATTTATTCAAATACACAAAAATAAAGTTGTTCTACGGACCAATCCTAAATTTTTACCAAAAGTAATCTCACCGTTCCACTTAAATCAAACAGTAGAATTACTAGTGTTCTTCCCACAGCCAGATTCTGTAGCCGAAAAAGCACTACATACATTAGACATCAAAAGAGCACTAATGTACTACATTGACAGAACAAAACTGATTCGAAAGACAAAACAACTATTTATCGCCTTTCAAAAACCTCATACAGGAAACCCTATTTCAAAACAAGGCATTGCTAGATGGACAGTTAAGTGCATTCAAACCTGCTATCTTAAAGCTAAAAGAGAACTGCCTATTACACCAAAGGCACACTCAACCAGAAAGAAAGGTGCTACCATGGCCTTTCTAGGAAATATTCCAGTGAACGAAATATGTAAGGCAGCGACATGGTCTACGCCTCATACATTTACCAAGCACTACTGTGTAGATGTGATAACTGCACAACAAGCAACAGTAGGTCAAGCTGTATTAAGAACATTATTTCAAACTACTTCAACTCCTACAGGCTGAACCACCGCTTTTGGGGAGATAACTGCTTACTAGTCTATGCACAGCATGTGTATCTGCAGCTACACATGCCATCGAACGGAAAATGTCACTTACCCAGTGTACATCTGTTCGTGGCATTAGTCGCTGCAGATTCACATGCACCCACCCGCCTCCCCGGGAGCCTGTAGCCGTTTAGAAGTAGATCTTAAACATTTGTAAATATATTACTTAAAACTTTATTATGTACATACGCATTCACTCCATTGCATGGGCACTATTACTAGCATACACAACTCCTACCTCACCCTCTGCGGGCAAAACAATCTAAGATGGAGTCGACGCCCATGCGCAATGGAGTCGAAATAGGAGGAGTCCCTCGGTCTCGTGACTCGAAAAGACTTCTTCGAAGAAAAACAACTTGTAACACTCCAAGCCCAACACCAGATGGCGGGATGTGCACAGCATGTGAATCTGCAGCGACTAATGCCACAAACAGATGGACACTGGGTAAGTGACATTTTCCATATATAGATATATATATATATATGTTCAATGGCATGTGTAGCTGCAGATACACATGCTGTGCACATCCCGCCATCTAGTGTTGGGCTCGGAGTGTTACAAGTTGTTTTTCTTCGAAGAAGTATTTTCGAGTCACAAGATCGAGGGACTCCTCCCCTTTCGGCTCCATTGCGCATGGGCGTCGACTCCATCTTAGATTGTTTTCTTTCCGCCTTCGAGTTCGGACGTGTTCGTCTTCGCTCCGTATTTCGGTTCGGAAAGTTAGTTAAATCTTGGAAAATTCGACGATATTGTTTGCGTTCGGTATCGGGTTAGTTAACGCAGATCGACAACGAATTTGGAAGAGCTCTGGTGGCCCTTCGGGGTTTCGATTCCCCGGCAGGGCCTGGTTGGCCCGACCCCGTGCGTCATCAAGGCTAATGGAACGGGCCCCATTCCGCTTCTGCCCCGAATGCCACAACAAGTATCCTTACACAGATCAGCATTTGGTCTGTAATTTGTGTTTGTCTCCCGAGCACAAAGAGGATACCTGCGAGGCCTGTCGAGTGTTTCGGTCGAGGAAAACGATAAGGGACCGGAGAGCAAGAAGACTTCAAATGGCGTCGGCGCCGTCAGGACACCAAGGCTTGGAGAAAGAAGAAACCTTCTCCATTGCTGACTCGGATGAGGCCGAAACCGAATAGACGCCAAAAACCGTGAGTAAAACACCCCTGGCCAAAACTCACGGAAAATACATTAAAGCCCAGGGGACGCCACCGCCGACAGGCCACGGCTTAACCTGAAAATTAGGTGACCTTCCATCAGCACCGAAAAAGGGCACACGTGTGTTGAAGTCATCCGACTCAGGTCGAGATACCGGCACAGAACAGACTCGACACTGGGTCAGAGCAATCTCGACATCGAGATACCGGCACCGAAATAAGTCGGCACCGAGATATCCGAACACCGAAAGCCGAAAAAGTGTCTTCGGAACCGAAAAAGACAGTTGAAAAGGTTTCGATACCGAAACATCCTGCTTCGGAGCCGAAACCAAGTTCCTACACTGAGGAACAAGGCCTGTCCTCACAAACGCAAGTACACAAATTCGGACAGGAGCTAGAAGCAGGGGAGCCAGATTGCACACAGAGAAGGCTCCACATTCAAAAGGAGACAGGAAAAATCAGAACTCTCCCTCCAATCCGAATGAAAAGAAAACTTGCTTTCCAAGAAAAAGACAAACAACCACAGGCAAAGGTGGCAAAACAAGTAACCCCGCAACCATCACCACATCGCTCACCACAACCATCACCAATGGCTACCCCACCGATGATGCAGTCTCCAACGCACACAGGGATGAGCCAAGATGATCCTGATGCATGGGATCTTTATGATGTGCCTGTTTCAGACAACAGTCCTGACAGTTATCCAGCAAGACCATCACCACCTGAAGACAGTATGGCTTACACACAGGTGTGGTGTCCAGAGCAGCCGCATTTCACAATGTCACCCTGCACGCAGAACCAATTGAAGATGACTTTTTGTTTAATACTCTGTCGTCCACACATAGTCAGTACCAGAGTCTTCCTATGTTACCAGGAATGTTGAAACATGCAAAGCAAGTATTTCAAGAGCCTGTGAAAGGCAGGGCCATCACTCCTAGGGTGGAGAAAAAGTACAAACTTTCCCCAACAGACCTTGTGTACATCACGCAGCAATTGACACCGGACTCAGTGGTAGTAAGTGCAGCTCGCAAAAGGGCCAACTCACACACCTCGGGAGATGCACCACCACCCGACAAGGAAAGTCGCAAGTTCGACGTAGCAGGGAAAAGAGTTGCGGCACAAGCAGCCAACCAATGGCGCATTGCCAATTCACAGGCCTTGCTATCAAGATATGATAGAGCTCATTGGGACGAAATGCAACACTTCATAGAACATTTACCCAAAGAGTTCCAAAAGCGTGCACAACAGGTGGTGGAAGAGGGCCAAAGTATCTCTAATAACCAGATATGGTCGGCAATGGATGCAGCAGACACAGCTGCAAGGACTGTAAATACAGCAGTCACCATACGGAGACACGCATGGCTACGCACCCAGGATTCAAGCCCGAAATTCAACAGGCGGTGCTTAATATGCCTTTTAACGGACAGCAGTTTGGGCCGGAGGTGGACACTGCTATCGAGAAACTTAAAAAGGACACAGATACTGCCAAGGCCATGGGCGCGCTCTACTCCCCACAGGGCAGAGGCACATTTTGGAAAACACCATTTAGAGGGGGGTTTCGGGGACAAAGCACAGAACCCTCAACCTCACAAACCATACCCACATACCAGAGCCAGTATCAGAGAGGAAGTTTTCGGGGACAATACAGAGGTGGACAGTTCCCTAAAACTAGGGGAAAGTTCCAAAGTCCCAAGACCACTCAAAATAAACAGTGACTTCAGTGTCACAAATCCCCAACACATGACACCAGTGGGGGGGAGACTAACAGAATTTTACCAAAACTGGGAAGAAATAACAACAGACACGTGGGTTCTAGCCATTATCCAACATGGTTATTGCATAGAATTCCTACAATTTCCACCAAATGTTCCACCAAAGACACACATGTCCAAACAACACATGGATCTATTACAGCTGGAGGTTCAAGTGCTGTTGCAAATAGATGCAATAGTACTAGTACCCAAGCATCCGAAAGGAACGGGTGTTTACTCCCTGTACTTTCTCATACCCAAAAAAGACAAAACTCTAAGACCCATCTTAGATCTCAGAACACTAAATCTTTACATCAAATCAGATCACTTTCACATGGTGACACTTCAAGACGTAATCCCCTTGCTCAAACAACAAGATTACATGACAACATTAGACCTCAAGGATGCGTATTTCCATATACCCATACAACCTTCCTACAGAAAATACTTAAGGTTTGTAATCCAAGGGATTCATTACCAGTTCAAAGTGTTGCCATTCGGGATAACAACAGCGCCAAGAGTCTTTACAAAATGCCTTGCCGTAGTGGCAGCCCATATCAGAAGACAGCAAATACATGTGTTCCCGTATCTGGACGATTGGTTAATTAAAACCAATACGCAAGAACGATGTTCTCAACACACAAAATACGTTATAGAAACCCTTCACAAGCTAGGGTTCTCACTCAACTACCAAAAATCACGCCTACAGCCATGTCAAATACAACAGTGCTTAGGAGCAACAATCAACACAAAAAAAGGGATTGCCACTCCAAGTCCACAAAGGGTACAGGCATTCCAAAACGTAATACAGGCCATGCACCCAAACCAAAAGTTCCAGGTAAAATTAGTGATGAAACTACTAGGCATGATGTCCTCATGCATAGCCATTGTCCCAAATGCAAGATTACACATGCGGCCCTTACAACAGTGCCTAGCATCACAATGGTCACAAGCACAGGGTCAACTTCAAGATCTAGTGTTGATAGCCCGCCAAACATACACCTTGCTTCAATGGTGGAATACTATAAATTTAAACCAAGGGGCGGCCTTTCCAAGACCCAGTGCCTCAATACGTGATCACAACAGATGCTTCCATGGTAGGATGGGGAGCACACCTCAACCAACACAGCATCCAGGGACAATGGGACACTCAACAGAAGCAACTTCATATAAATCACTTAGAACTACTAGCAGTATTTCTAGCGTTGAAAGCATTTCAACCACTAATAACCCACAAACACATTCTTGTCAAAACAGACAACATGACAACAATGTATTATCTGAACAAACAGGGAGGGACACACTCGACACAATTGTCTCTTAGCTCAAAAAATATGGCATTGGGCGATTCACAACCACATTCGCCTAATAGCGCAATTCATACCAGGAATTCAAAACCAGTTAGCCGACAATCTCTCTCCGGATCACCAACAGATCCACGAATGGGAAATTCATCCCCAGATACTGCAAACTTACTTCCAGAAGTGGGGAACACCGCAAATAGACCTATTCGCAACAAAAGAAAACGCAAAATGCCAAACCTTTGCATCCAGGTACCAACAGCCTCACCCCAAGGGCAATGCGTTATGGATGAGTTGGTCAGGGATATTTGCTTACGCTTTTCCCCCTCTCCCACTCCTTCCGTATCTTGTAAACAAGTTGAGTCAAAACAAACTCAAACTAATACTAATAGCACCAACTTGGACACGACAACCTTGGTACACAACATTACTAGACCTGTCAGTAGTGCCTCATATCAAACTACCAAACAGACAAGATCTGTTAACTCAACACAAACAGCAGATTAGACACCCGAGTCCAGCATCGCTCAATCTAGCGATCTGGCTCCTGAAGTCTTAGAATTCGGACACCTAGACCTTACACAAGAATGTATGGAGGTCATCAAACAGGCTAGAAAACCTACTACAAGACATTGCTACGCAAATAAATGGAAACTGTTTGTTTAGTACTGCCATAATAAGCAAATCCAACCATTACACGCATCTGCAAAAAACATCGTAAGCTACCTACTACACTTAAAAAAGTCCAAGTTAGCTTTCTCATCCATTAAAATACATCTAACAGCAATTTCGGCTTATCTGCAAATTACGCATTCAACTTCATTATTCAGAATCCCAGTCATAAATGCATTTATGGAGGGTTTGAAAAGGATTATCCCACCAAGAACACCACCGGTTCCTTCGTGGAACCTCAACATCGTATTAACACGACTCATGGGTCCACCATTTGAACCCATGCACTCATGTGACATACAGTACTTAACATGGAAAGTAGCCTTTCTAATAGCTATCACATCTCTCAGAAGAGTAAGTGAAATACAAGCCTTTACCATACAAGAACCCTTTATACAAATACACAAACATAAAGTAGTTCTACGCATAAATCCTAAATTCTTACCTAAAGTCATATCACCGTTCCACTTAAATCAAACAGTGGAACTCCCAGTGTTCTTTCCAGAACCAGATTCTTTTTTTTTTAACATTTTTTTTTATTTAGAGCACACAGCGGGTTACATGTTTGCAACATAAAACAAAAAAAGAAAAAAGCCGTGAGTACATCAATGTTGTCATACAGGAGAAACATGCATTCTGATTAATAATCATAGTTTCTGCTTTTAGAGATCTCATATAAGATTACTTATTTAGTTAACATATTCTCGGGGCCCAAGAGCCATGCAGAAAATAGTGCCCAAACTCTAGTGAGTCTTTTACCGGCCGCTGCTCCTTTTAGTTCATACAGGCTATTCTCCAAGTGATACATAGATAAAAGTCGTGAAAACCATTGATTAAATCGTGGGGGGTCTACATCACGCCACAGAGATGCTATGCAGCTGTGAAATACCGACATTGCTATGAGCAGGAAGTATCTATCTCGCCTATTACAGACTGCATGATCAACTCCCAGCAAAACCATTTGAGGTGTCAGATAGATAGTCTGTTTCAAGATTTTCTTCAATATATCGGATATCCCGGTAATCAAACTTTCCAGTTTTACACATTGAAAAAACATATGACGGAGATCTGCTTTCGGGAAACCACATCGTGGACACATGATTCCCACTGTTTTACCCCAGCTCGCAATCTTAGCAGGTGTATAACATAAATTATACAATACCATAAAATGTTCAGCTTGCGGGCCCGCAGACAATAAAACAGTCCGTGCCATTTCCATAGACTCACAAATCTCTGTCTCTTTAGCTCCAACCCGTCCTATCCCATTTTTTAACAAGTAAAGCCCGGTCATCCTGTATAGCATTTAAAAGCAATGGATACAGGTTTTTAATGCCGCAGCTAGTGGGGTGTCGTGAAACTTCCATTAGCTTAATCTTGTCTATGTGCCAACCTTGGGTCATACTAGTTAGTAGAAAGGCTCTAATCTGTAAAAAATTTAAAAAGTCTGTTTTTTACAGCGCAAATTCCACACTCAGTTCCTCAAATGATTTGAAGTGGCTGCCAGAATGAAAAAGGTCCCCGACTTTATGAATGCCCCGATTACTCCACCTCAAACAATAGTGGTCTTTAAATATCGCCGGAAGCGTGGGAGTAATCCACAGGGGAGTGTAGTAGCTGATTCGTCCTATACCTATCTTGCGCTTAACCTGAGTCCATGCCTTAAATGCAGCATAAATTACCTTAAATTTAACCTTTTTGTAGTAGCTGGGTTCCAGAATCCGCAGAAAGACTGCATCTGCTTCTTTGCCCAAAATCAGGGTATATATCGAAGGGAGAGCATCTTGCCCGGATCTATCCGTAACATAAAGTGTCTGTGCATACTGAAGCACTGCTGCCAGATAGTAAAGTTTAAAATTGGGAAGTGCCCACCCCCCTTTCTCTCTAGGAAGAGTCATATAGTGGAAAGCCCGGCGCGGCTTTGTATAGGACCAAATGAAGCTATTGACCAATCCCTCTATTAGTTTGAACCAGTCTTGCCCAATCTCTAGGGGGATTGTTCTAAAGAGATAGAGTACTTTAGGTAGAAAAAACATTTTTATCACGTTGCAGCATCCCATGAGTGACAAATGTAGATTGTTAATGCGAGCGAGATCTTTCCTAGTCTTTGTTAAAATCGAGCCCATATTTATTTTCACCACTTCGTCAAGGTTTACTGTGAGTTTAACATCTAAATATTGTACCTGTGTCAGCGCCCGCTCATCCTTAAAATCTATTGAGTCGTTCACCAACATTTGACATTTACTTTTGTTCAACAAATAGCCAGATCTATTCCCAAACTGCAGGGCTTCCTGCTCTATTTCCAATATAGCAGTCCTGGGGTCCGTGGTCACCACCGCAATATCATCTGCATATGCTAAAATCTTAGTACACCCTCCTTTCAGTGAGACTGGAATGATCCGATCATTCCTGATCAAGGGGTCAATATATAGCACAAAAAGCAGTGGTGAACACGGGCACCCTTGTCGCGTACCTCTCTGAATACTGGTTGAGGCCGACTTTAGCCCGGCAACTTGTATCGTAGCCGTTGGTTTGTGGTAAAGCTGTTGAATTGCTTTAACAAATCCGGGACCGATGTTGTTTTTACGCAGGACAGACCATAAAAAGGGCCAGTGAACCCGATCGAAGGCTTTTTCCGCATCTAGCAAGATTACTGCCATGGGAAGCTTGGCTGTTGCACTAACATCAAGTAACGTGATGGCTCGTCTTATATGATCTGCCGTGCTCTTCCCCGGGATGAAGCCATGCTGCCATGGAGATACTAAACCTGAAATTACCAAACTCAGGCGGCTGGCAAGTATTTTAGCATAGATTTTGGCATCACTATTAATTAGAGAAATTGGGCGATATGAACCAGGCTGAGTGGGTTCCTTGTCCTTTTTCAGAAAGACTACTATCTTAGCCTCCCCCCAGGAGGCCGGTTGAGGAGCCCCTGCTTGTACTTCAATAAATAAGTTAAGTAGCTGTTTACATATCTCCACAAAAAAAACTTTATAGAATTCTAGTGGAATTAAATCCCCCCCTGACGCCTTCCCGCTTGCCAAGGCGCGAGTTGCTATATCCAATTCTTCCAATGTCATAGGTGCTTCTAAAGCTACCTTATATTCCTCTCTTAACTGATCTGATATCTCATTGCCCGTAGCATCAATCCCTTCCTCTTCTTGGGGCTGTTCTTCCTGGGTATATCATTTTTGATAGAATCGTCTAAAAACTTCCATAATCTCTGGACCGTTGGTTGTGTACCATCCGCCCCTCTTCATTCACTAAGCTTTTAATGCTCCCAAATACCTGCTTTTGTCTTATTCTTAAGGCCAGCTGTTGGCCCACTTTCCCGCTATACTCATAGCATTTCTGGCGATATACAAAAAATTTAGCAGCAGCCTTATCCATAAAATCTTGGTGGCTTCTGCCTTAATGATATTCACCTCACACAGAATGTCTGAGATCTCTACTCCGCTGCAGATCACTTCCCCTAGTCGCTGCTCTGCTTTAACCAGCTTTGTCTGAACTAATTTTAACTGATCCATGCATATTTTCTCCTTTCTTAACCCATAACTCAGGGTTTCTCCTCTGACAGCAGCTTTAAATGTATCCCAAACTGTCTGGCAAGAAGCAGAGTCCTGATTTATCTTAAAGAATTCCGGGATCCATTCCTTCATTTTTTGGATATACCCTGGATCGGCTAATAGTGCCCTATCAAATGTCCAAGATCTAGGATGCGGGCCCTTTCTCCCAGTCTCTAAAGCCAAAACCAATGGGTTGTGGTCTGATATGATTCTAGGAATTGTTGACCCTTATTTGGTTTTGTAGAAAGGCTGTCACAAAAAAGTAGTCTAACCTGACTAATTTCTTATGCGGGGCAGAGAAAAAGGTGAACCCTGAATCCTGCGGGCAACACAACTCCCAGACGTTGATCAAGCCATGATTAATGGCCAATGACTGAAGTGCCCTAAAAACTTTATTCTTTCTACCCAGGTAGCGTGTTTGTTCCTGAATGGGTTCTTTATTATGTAAATGTATATTGAAATCTCCACACATTATGATAGGCGTTGCCCAAGTCGTAAGTTATAAATTAAGCCAATCCAGTATCTCTGGATCATCTGTGTTGGATCCATAAATAGAGTGAACCTTAGCCCCTTAGCCGAACATTCCAACAGAACCAGCCTGCTGAGTTTATCAGCAAATTGTTTATGTATAACCAAAGTACTGATCCGAGTTAATATTGCGACCCCTCTAGTGGTTGTGTGTTGTCGTGTAAAAACCGCTAGCTTCCACCCATAAAACTCCATTAGCTGCTTTTGTGTACCTGAAATGTGTTTCCTGCATACAAATAATATTGACATTCCATGACTTGAAAACCTCTTCTACAAGCTGCCGCTTTTTGTTATTATTGAGCCCACAAACATTCACTGTGGCAAAACGTATTTCACTTTGCTGTCCCATTTTTATGGATGTTGGTCCTTCTGGCTCCCCTGTATGCCCCATTCAACTTTGCTGCTTTCACACCCTGACCCCTTTTCCACTGATAAGAGCCATCCCCAATCCCCCTGCTGTGTGTCCCATTATCCTTTTTGTCCCTGTGACCCCCCCACCCTCCTCTAGCCCACCCCCCCAACCCTTACCCCTACAAATGGAATTGCCAGGCTCCTGAGCCTGTAATATGGTATTTGCCAGTCCCGTTAGCCCACCCATACGTAAAAAACCTTCACACATCTATGGCTTGCCAATCCTTACCGGCGGCCCCTCTTCTTCACCCTCCCGATCGAAACCCTTGACCAATAAACATTCAAAAAAAGGCAAAACAGAGATACATAAATAGAAAGAAAAAAAAGAAACATAAAAAATAAGGGAGTAGAGAGCGGAGTGAAGGGGGAGTTTACCTACCCCCAATCAGTATCACATACATTTACATATAAACTGCTATTTATGGCAATCCCTCCCCCCCCCTTCTCCCGTACCCCCTGCACTTGACCGGTTTTCAGTTGCTGTACATATTCCCCTGCCTTAATTTCTGAGAGAAAAAATCAAGCTTCCGCCCCCAACTCTTGGAATTGAGCAATCATCTGCCTGAGTCGCCACTGTCTCTCTACAGTGGCGTGTGCAAAGTCTGGCCTACTAAAGAATGATACACCTTCCACCATCACCTTTGAATTGGGGCGAGCTTTTTCAAACACAGCCTGTCTCAATAAAAAATTACCAAAATACACTATAATAGCCTGTGGATAGCTCTGGTCTCTACCGGTAGAAGTCAAGGCTTGTTTTTTCCTCATTAACGGAAAACGGTGTGCTCTCTGAATCTCCTTTTCCCAATCCCACCCAATCAGGTCTGGGAATGCTCTCTTAAAAAGTGAAGCTATGTAGGCCCTAGTATCCTGCCCCTCGAGGTCCTCTGCTATACCCAAAATCCTCAAGTTACTCCGCCGCTGGCGGTTTTCCGCATCTTCCAGTTTCCATTGAATATCCGAGATCTGCTGTCCTTGTGTCGTCGTCTGTGCTGTTGCTACTTTAACTTCGATTTCCAGCTCCTCAGTTCAAGTCTCCATGGTGGCGATGCGTACACCAATGTCCTGGCAGGATTTGACCACTTTTTTAATGGATAATTGTAACTGTCTGTTTGCTGCTTTCATTTTCCTGCTCTCCCTCTGTGCCTGTTCATGATTCTGATGGATACAACTACCTGTGGATTCCTCACCTCATGAATACTCCCATGGCGCCAGCATTCGACGGAAATCTTCTTACTAGTCTCTGCACGTCGACGAGGACGTCACTGTCGCCCACGCGACGCCGTCTGACGTCATACAGGCAATAAGAGGTCCTCGACGACGTGCGGACGTCAGTTCCCTTTTTTCCGTGCATTCGAAACGGTTATCTTCGAGGGAGCAACTGTTACTCTTGCGGTTACAGTGTATATCTTGCTGCGTAGTCTTTCGCTGTGGAAATAATGTCGCAGAGAAAGTCTGGATTTAAGCCTTGTCGTGAGTGTGGAGGCAAGATGTCGGTGACGGATCCTCATTCCGATTGCCTTTGGTGTTTGAGCTCCGACCACGACGTCTCGACTTGTGATTCATGTCAGCACATGAATCCAAAGGCTCTTAAAGAACGTGAGGCGAAGCTGTTTATGGCCAAGTCAAAGGAGAAGCATCACAAGAAGTCTTCTCCAAGACATCGGCGTCATCGAGACTCCCGGCGCCGTAGAGAATCTCGGCGTCATTCAAGAGAGGCTCGTTCCAGGTCTCCGGATCGGCGCCGAAGAACATGGGAGGTCAGCCCCACGGTTACGCCGCATCCTTCGACGCCGTTGCCTTCTCCGGCGTCTCCAACTTCACCTGGACAGGCGTCGGTGATTGAGGTATTGGAGCCTCAAGTGTTTTCTCCGGCGCAGACGCCGAGGCCGGCGTCGGGGTCGCCTCCGAGACAGGCACCCCAGTATCCGGCTTTTCCCACCCCTGGAGCCGATAGTTCCGCATTCTTGAATGCGATGTATGCCATCTTCCAACAGATGGCTCCAGGGGGTGCTCCGGCTGGGCCTTTGGCCTTTTCTTTGGGTGATCCTGCGCCTCTTCGGCCGGCACCCTTTATGCCCTTTCTCCCGTTTGGGAACGTGGGCTCGGCGCCAGTGTCGGCGCCGGTGGCCGCTCCGGTGGCTTCGGAAGGATTGGCCCCAGGGATTTCCATCCCGTCGAGATTTCGGCCTGTGACTCCGGTGGGTCCATCCGTTTCAACTGCTCTTCAGTCGGCGCCGAAGTTACCTGTGGCGCCGGATGCGGCGTCGGTGGCTTCGGAAGATCGGCGCCGATCTCCGACTTCGGCGGAGGCATTGTCGACTCCGCGGATTGAGCAACGACTGCATTCAAGGAGACGTGCTCTCCGGGTACTAGAAGAGCAGGAGTACCGACGAGCCCTAGAGGAAGGAGAGCTAGAGGACTCGGGTGATGGGCTGCGTGGACTGGAGTCGGCCAGTGGGCTGGACACTTCCCCTGAGTGGGACCTTTCGTCCCCGGGGGAATATACTGAGGAGGCTGCTTCCTTTCATGCAGTGGTACGGAAGGCAGCTAGTTTTTTGGACCTGCCTTTGCCGGTGGTGGAGGCGAAACAAAACCTTTTGACAGAGGTGTTACATCCGGCCTCAGCCGCGGCGGAGCCTCTGTTACCTTTTAATGACGCTCTGCTGGATCCGGTTTTAGAGGTGTGGAAGAGGCCGGCATCTTCCCCAGCAGTTCACAGAGCCGCGGCCAGGAGGTATCGGGCGGCTCCAACTGACCCTGGTTTTCTGTCCAGGCACCCTACGCCGGAGAGCTTGGTGGTGCAGGCCTCCTGTTCGTCCAAGTCAGCGCCTGGTTCTTTTCCGACGGTGCCTGGGGACAGAGATTCAAAGAAGCTAGAGGCGCAGTCGAAGAAGATTTTTTTCGTCCTGCAGTCTGGCGTTAAAAGCCACCAATGCAACCTGTATCCTGGGGAGGTATATTCATGCTCTGATGGATGACATCTCCTCTTCGTTTACAGAGCTTCCCCAGGGTCTTTTGGATCTTGTCTCAAATGCCCAGGCTGCTGCGACCCAAATTATCCAGACGGGACTGGATACCACCGACTCGGTAGCCAGAGCAATGGGCACAACTGTGGTGGCAAGGAGACAGGCCTGGCTCCGTAACTCGGGCTTTTCGGCTGATGTACAGTCCACATTGTTGGATCTCCCGTTTGATGGGGACAAACTGTTTGGGGCTAAGGCTGATTCGGCCTTGGAACGTTTTAAGGAAAGCAGGGCCACGGCTAAGTCGTTAGGGCTCCAAGCTCCTTCTTCCACGGCCTCTTCCAGATTTTTCAGGAGGTTTCGTGGATTTGGGCGTGGCTCTTCCTCCTCTTCCTTTCGGGGAAGATATCAGCAACCTGCCTCTTCCCATCCCTATAGATCTTTTAGGGGGAGAGGTAGGGTCCGCACCAGAGGAGCCTCTCAGCAGCACTCTGCCTCTTCCTCATCCTCTGGCGGGGTGCAGCAGGGGAAGCAGCCTTAGGCTTCCACCATTTCCAACTCACGCCTCTCCTGTAGGGGGAAGATTACAGCATTTTCTCACCAAATGGGAGACTGTTACGTCGGACAATTGGGTTCTCAGTGTTGTGGGAAAAGGCTACACCCTTCCTTTTCGGGAGTTTCCGCCCCTCATCCCGCCCCGCCCTTCGTATTGTTCACAAGAACACCTCCTGTTGCTAGAACAGGAGGTAGAAGTCCTCCTTTTAAAGGGCGCGGTGGAGTTGGTCCCGGAGCAGGAAAGGGGTCAAGGAGTTTACTCAAGGTATTTCCTGATTCCCAAGAAGGATGGTCGTTTGAGACCAATTCTGGACCTGAGGATCTTGAATTGGTTCCTCAAGCAGGAAAAGTTCAAGATGCTGACCCTAGCACAGGTGCTTTTGGCGTTGAACATGGAAGACTGGATGGTGTCTGTCGACTTGCAGGATGCTTACTTTCATATCCCGATACTCAAGTCACACAGGAAGTATCTCCGGTTTGTGGTGGGATCGCAACACTATCAGTTTGCGGTCCTTCCGTTTGGTCTTACTTCAGCACCTCGAGTCTTCACGAAGGTGATGTCGGTGGTTGCGGCAGAGCTCAGAAGGAAGGGGATAGCAGTATTCCCTTACTTGGACGACTGGTTGATCAAAGCCAAGTCCCCGGAGCTTGTGTTGCGTCATCTGCAGTCAACAACCCAGTTGTTGTTCGACCTGGGTTTTTCGGTGAACGAGCCCAAATCTCACCTAGAGCCCTCTCAGCGCCTCCTGTTCATAGGGGCAGTACTGGATACAACATTGGGTCGGGCCTTTCCTCCGCCTCAGCGGATTCAAGATATTCAGGATTTGGTTCCAATGTTTCGAAATGGAGCGGTAGTTCCAGTCCTCAAGGTCCTTCGTCTGCTCGGTCTTTTTGCCTCCTGCATTCTGTTGGTCACGCATGCTCGCTGGCACATGAGGGCTCTTCAGTGGTGCCTCCGAAGGCAGTGGTCTCAACACAGAGGGGATCTAGAGGGTACTGTCAAGATCTCCAGAGATGCTGCTGTGGATTTGAAGTGGTGGATTGTAAGCAACAATCTTTCGCAAGGAAAGCCGTTCCAGCAGTCGCCACCAGTGGCCACAGTCATAACGGATGCTTCCACTCTAGGGTGGGGAGCTCATCTGGGGGATCTGGAGATCAAAGGTCTTTGGTTTCCAGAGGAACAGATTTTTCACATCAATCTGTTAGAATTACGGGCTGTACGTCTGGCTCTCAAGGCCTTCCTCCCTTCCCTTCGTGGTCAGTCGGTACAGGTCCTAACGGACAATACTACCACGATGTGGTACATAAACAAGCAGGGAGGAGTGGGGTCGTACCTTCTCTGCAGAGAAGCTCTTCGACTATGGTCCTGGGCAAAGGACCATCGGATTTGCTTGATAGCAAACCATCTGGCCGGAGTTTTGAACGTGCGTGCGGACAGTCTCAGTCGCCACTTCTCGGCAGACCACGAGTGGCGTCTCCATCCAGATCAAGTCCGTTTAATCTTCCAGAGGTGGGGGTTTCCTCGGGTAGATCTGTTCGACACTCGGGAGAACGCGCATTGTCCGTTGTTCTGCAGCCTTCAGTATCCGATGCAGGAAGCGTTGGGGGACGCGTTTCAAATGACCTGGTGCGGCCAGTTGCTTTACGCGTTTCCTCCCATACCCTTGATTCCTCGAGTATTGAGGAAGATTCGCCAAGACCGGGCTCTAGTAATCTTAATAGCTCCGGATTGGACAAGGAGGGTGTGGTACTCCGACCTTCTCCAACTCTCAATGTGCCCGCCGCTCCGTCTCCCTTTCAGGGCAGACCTCCTCTCGCAGTCGCAGGGGCAGGTTCTACACCCCAACCTCCAGAGTCTGCACCTACATGCCTGGAGATTGAACGGGGCAACCTGAGTTCCTTCTCTCTCCCGCCTGAGGTAGTGGATGTTATATTAGCGGCCAGGCGACACTCCACTAAATCTATCTACGCTAATAGGTGGTCTAAATTTGTTGCGTGGTGTGGAGAGAGGCAGATTGATCCTTTGCATGCTCATCTATCGGACGTTTTGTCTTTTGCTCTATCTCTGGCGCAGAAAGGTTGTGCAGTGGCTACCATTAAAGGTTATTTATCGGCCTTGTCAGCCTTCTTATGTCTTCCAGACCAACCATCTTTATTTAAATCCCCTATTGTTATCAGATTCTTGAAAGGTCTTCTAAATCAATATCCTCCAAAGCCATTCGTTATGCCGCAATGGGATTTGTCCTTAGTCCTGACTTTCCTTATGGGGTCCCCTTTTGAACCTATGCATTCTTGCCCCTTGAGGTATTTGGTTTTAAAAACAGTCTTCCTGATAGCTATAACATCAGCAAGGAGAGTGAGTGAGTTGCAGGCCTTATCAGTAAAACCCCCTTATACAACTTTTTATGGGGATAAGGTGGTGTTGAGGACCAAGGCTGCTTTCCTCCCGAAGGTTGTTTCACCCTTCCATTTGGCTCAGGCAATTACTTTGTCCACGTTCTATCCTCCGCCTCATCCTTCCAAAGAGGAAGAAAGACTGCACCGTCTGGACCCAAAGAGAGCGTTGAGCTTCTTTATCGATAGAACAAAGGATTTCAGGCTGGAGGATCAGCTGTTTATTGGATACGTGGGCAAGAGGAGAGGAAAGGCAGTCCACAAGAGAACACTATCCAGGTGGGTTGTTCTTTGCATTAAAATATGTTACTCTTTGGCAAAGAAGGATCCTCCTGAGGGCATTAGAGCTCATTCCACCAGAGCTAAGTCGGCCACTTCGGCCTTGGCCAGAGGTGTTCCTGTGGTCGACATCTGCAAGGCCGCAACTTGGTCGTCCCTTCACACTTTTGCAAAACATTACTGTTTGGATTCTGAGGTTAGAAGGGACGGCCATTTTGCACGGTCAGTGCTGCAGGATTTCTTGGTTTGACCATTTAGGCACCCACCGCCGGGCGTGGTACTGCTTTGGGACTCTATTCATGAGGTGAGGAATCCACAGGTAGTTGTATCCATCAGAAGAACGAGTTACTTACCTTCGGTAACGACTTTTCTGGTGGATACATTAGCTACCTGTGGATTCCTCACGGTCCCACCCGCCTCCCCGTTGCCTTTCTGGTCTTACCAAGTAATCCTTGAGTGCGCTCCTCTTGGTCTTTGAGGGTGCAATAGATGTATATATAATATATTTATATATATATATATGTATATATGTATATATCTTTATGTATATACTTGGTGTGTGTATATATTTTAAAAGAGAGAGTTTTATATATATATATATGTACATAAAAAGATTTACAGTTATTCATACAATGTGGTGTATTTTTACAATATAATGGATGTTGCCTTGCTCTTTCATTGCATTGCCTGGTTGTTCTCATGCACGTAAAAAATTATTGGTACTGACGTCCGCACGTCGTCGAGGACCTCTTATTGCCTGTATGACGTCTGACGGCGTCGCGTGGGCGACAGTGACGTCCTCGTCGACGTGCAGAGACTAGTAAGAAGATTTCCGTCGAATGCTGGCGCCATGGGAGTATTCATGAGGTGAGGAATCCACAGGTAGCTAATGTATCCACCAGAAAAGTCGTTACCGAAGGTAAGTAACTCGTTCTTCTGAACCATTGTCCTGTAAATAAGATCCAACGAGGGAGGCTCTGCAGGGCCACCTGTGGAAGGGGGCACTAGAGTACTGCAGGCCGAATCACTTTTCGAAAAGGCCTGTTGGGTGGCCGTATAATCCCACTGCATTTCACCATCCTCCTCTTGAGGCTTAAGCGGGTCTCTCCTAAGCTTGGCCCCTAAACTACTCCTAGCATCAGTTTGCTCGACTGATTTTCTTCTGCATGTTGAGTAGTTAGATACCCAGATACTTGCTGCAGAGCTACTCTCAATATCTGAATCAGTTAAAGGGATTTCTTCGTCTAAATCTGAGTCTCTAGACTGATCGGAGAGAGAAAAAAAGCTTTCTGCTGTATCGAATGTCCCCTGATCAATGTTTGCTGGTTTCGCTTCTTTCCCCCTCTGGACTGGAGCTGGGGGGATAGTCTCATATGTCATTGAGGACTTGGCCATACCCTCAGCTTGTTGCGAGTTTAACTTGCAGCTTAATGCGCGAGGTTGTACTTCACATTTCTCTGAATTAGATTCCTGAGGCCCCTGATTTGACTCTTTGGGTTCCTGCTCAGATAGCTTCTCAGACCCCATTGGGGGGGGGGGGGCCACCACCTCCCCCGCTCTTTCCTGGACTTGTACTGGCAGTCTCTTGACTGGGTGGCTCCCTCCCCCCTGCATCGCATATAGGAGTGAGTACTTCAAGAGATGTAAATGCAACAGGTACCTGCTCATCATTGACTCCTGGCCCGTTGGATTGCGAATCACATGCTGCCTTCTCCGTAGACCTTTGCTTAAGCTGCATCATGCTGGTAAACATTGTTGGAACAGAGTACCTTGCGTCTTTTTCCATGTCAGTTGTTTTATGCAGGCCCCCTTTCACATGAGGATTGCTGTGCTCCTTCAATCCGGGGACCGGTAGCTTTTTGTCCTTTCTGGTTCCTCCTGGATCTTGGTTCTGCCGTGCCCGTAAGAAGCGAGGGGTCCTGTTTAACTTCGGCGCCATCAGGGCATCCCACACACCCCACACGCCAACTAATGTTGCCAGGAAACGGCGGGGATCGCGCTCGATCGAGAGGAACATGAGCGCGGATCTAGGGCGAGCGCCGCGCTCGCATCTTCTTGCGGGGCCCTCCGGTGCTTGCCGTCGCGGTCCCGATCCTAGCAGGGGCCGCCAAAAAGCCGTGAAGTGCCCGCAGCGGTCCGTGCTGCAGGCGCAAGGTATCCGTGGCATCCGCGGCTTTCGCGGGTGAGTGGAAACCGCGTGTGATCTGGGGGTGGGCTAGAGCGGTAGTGGCGATCAGCCGGGAAATCCGGCCGCCATCTTGGATTCCTCCAATGCCTTGTATTCCTCCCAGAACCAGATTCTGTAGCTGAGAGAGCATTACATACATTAGACATCAAAAGGGCACTAATGTACTACATTGATAGAACCTAACAAATTCGCAAAACAAAACAATTGTTTGTTGCTTTCCAAAACCTCATACAGGGAATCCAATATCCAAACAAGGCATTGCTAGATGTATAGTTAAATGTATTCAAACCTGTTATATAAAAGCAAAAAGAGAACTGCCTATTACACCAAAGGCACACTCCACTAGAAAGAAGGGTGCCACCATGGCATTTCTAGTAAACATACCAATGACTGAAATCTGTAAGGCAGCCACATGGTCTACACCTCATACATTTACTAAGCATTACTGCGTGGATGTGTTGGCAACACAGCAAGCCACAGTAGGACAAGCAGTATTACGGACATTATTTCAAACAACAACAACTCCTACAGGCTAAACCACTGCTTTTGGGGAGATAACTGCTTACTAGTCTATGCACAGCATGTGTATCTGCAGCTACACATGCCATCGAACGGAAAATGTCACTTTCCCAGTGTACATCTGTTCGTGGCATGAGACGCTGCAGATTCACATGCGCCCTCCCACCTCCCCGGGAGCCTGTAGCCGTTTTAAGAAGACAAAAAATTAACCTTGTACATTTGTAAATTTCTAAATATATCACTTTTAGTCACATTATGTACATACATACTTACTCCATTGCATGGGCACTATTACTATATACACAACTCCTACCTCACCCTCTGCGGGGAAAACAATCTAAGATGGAGTCGACGCCCATGCGCAATGGAGCAGAAAGGGGAGGAGTCCCTCGATCTCGAGACTCGAAAAGACTTCTTCGAAGAAAAACAACTTGTAACACTCCGAGCACAGCACTAGATGGCGGGATGTGCACAGCGTGTGAATCTGCAGCGTCTCATGCCACGAACAGATGTACACTGGGTAAGTGACATTTTCCATATATGTATATATGTGTGTGTGTGTGTGTGTGTGTGTATATATATTTGGTTTATTTTTACCTGTAAAATACCTACATTTTTGTGCTAAAGACATCCATGGTAAAGGTATGTATAAATATTTTGGCATAATAAATACACGTATACATAATTTATTTATATATATATATATATATATACCCTTAAATCCCTTCCCACCCTAAAATTCCCTTACAACTCAAAAATCCATACCCACGTAAACAATTTCCTTATCAACCTAAAACCCATACCTACCCTAAGCCCTAAAAGGTCCCTTACCACCCAAAGAACCACACCCAACCAGAACCCTTAAAATTCCCTTCCCACCCAGAAACCCATACCCACCCTAAACCCTAAAGATTCATTTTCCACCCAACAAACCTACACCCACTCTACACTCTAAAAAATGTATCTTTCCAACCCAAAGTACCCTACCCCCTTTTCTTTTTTTTTAATGTTTTCTTTTGGGACTCGGCTGAAGTATTGGATATGTCACATATGAGCATTGGGACTCTTGGATCCGTGGGGAACTTCGTCCCTAGATATCTATATTTTTTTTTCCTTTAAAATGTTTAAAACTAATAAATGGATTTACACCAACTCACAAAAAGCAAAATCTAACTTCCTGCTAAATTTGGTGTAATTCGGTCCAGCCATTTGTGCTGTAGGCTTGTCTACAGAGCCTATGGGAAAATGCATGGCGAAAACACATTTTGGGACCTCTAGCCTTTTTCTCAGTCTTCACTTGATGGATCACCACAAAACTTTCAAGACAGCAGCTGAACTGACTGTCGTATTTGTTTTGAAAATTTCGTGAAGATTCATCAAAAAACGGCACCAAAGTTATTGGCAAAACAAAAAACGCTTTTCCGATGGAAAGTAGGTCATAACTATAACTACCTACAGGCAGCAACCAGTATGTAATTAATATACACACACACACATATATGTATATTTAAAAGCTTTTTACTTACCTGCGTAATGCTTACATTTAACACGATTTTCGTGGTAAAAGTTATCTGTGTTAAAGGAATATTTGTTGTTAACTTTTGTTGTAAAAGTCTTTCGTTGTAAAGGCATTTTAGTTATAGAACTTGGTTGTAAAGAAATTAGTTGTTTAGCCTTTGTTTTAAAGTCTTTTGGGTGATTTTAGGGTACAGGGGTAGGTAGAGGTAAGGGTGATCTTAGGTTTCAGGTGGGTAGAGGTAAATGGGGGAGAGGTTGATTTTAGGGCTTGGAGGTGGGTATAAGTAGACTGAAGTGAGGGTGATTTTAAGGTTTGGGATGAGTAAGGATAATAAATCAAAAAATGTGCCTGTGAGAAGCAAGGGAACGAGTGACCGTGCAGCCAAACAAAGGTAAGGCATGGGCGGGCCCAGAGTATTTTTTTTATATAAAGTAATAAAGTATGTTTGCAAGCAGCAGCGCATGCACTGGCTCAGGCAAGACCTAGAAATGGATTACCCTGCTGTTTAACATATGCAGGATTTAAAGCTTGTATGAACATTTCTGCAGTTTAATCCTCACCAGACATTGCCAGAAATGTATTCCTTATTCTACCAATACAACATGCCCGCAAACTCAACTGAAATTGCTTTTGAATTTGTTTGGTCAGTAAGTTGTGGGGCTTTGGGTGGGGGGGGATCAAAGGCACAATTAAAGAAGCAGTCAGATGCAAACCAAACAATGACTACATTATTTTTGCTTGTCTATGGCAATGCCTTTGTTTGCGAACATAGCTACTGTAGCAAACTATAAGGTTGTTAGAGGCATTAGCTTTTACCCTGCCAATTTTTATAGTAACTTGAACTTTCCATTAGAGTATTTCTTGCACAGGCCTGAAGTCTAGATAACTTTGTGAGGTCCCTGTGTTGACTACTCACCCTTTTATGAATCACTCATTGTGATTTGTTCTGGACTGTTATAGGAAAGTGCCTCTTTTTAACATGGTTACCCCCCACTGTTTTGCCTAGTATCTGATGTGATTTCGACTGAAAATGCACTGGGTTCCTGCTAACCAGGTCCCCAGGCCCGATCTCTTTTCCAAAACTGCACAGTTGTTTACCCAATTTGCATAACTTTTAGAACCCTCTGTAAGTCCCTAGTAAATGGTACCCAGGGCCTAGGGAACTAAAGAAGAACCCTAAGGGCTGCAGCATGAATTGTGCCACCGTAAGGGACTCCTCCCCAAGCACATGGCAGGCTTACATTTCAGACTGCTTGTCTTGGTGCAGACAAAAGTGAAAACACTACATGGCAAAACGCCTGTGTGCCATGCCCCCTAACACTGCATGCAGTTTGTTTGTCACCTCTATAGGCCTTACAACCCTAAGGCAAGGTGCAGCTTATATGTGAGGGCCTATCTGCAGGAGCAGATATGCTCCTTCTATGTCTTTGCCAAGTGTCAGACATAGTAAGTGACTAGGGAAGCCATTTTCAGTGTGTGTGCTGGACACTGGTCATTAGGATCTCTTCACCTACATGACTTCACTGAAGATAGGGATGTTTGGTATCAAACATCTCGGATTGGTGTACCCACACAGATGCCAGTGGTGAATTTACCAATACGTGCACCCAGCGGGCACCTTAGAAGTTCCCCCTGAAACACTACCAGCCTCTAGTGTGCCTGCTGATAAGTTTCTGCCAGCCTGCCACTCAAGGCACCACTTTTGGCCCCTAGAGTTAGACCCTTCTGCTCACAGAAGGCCCGAACAAAAACCTGTCTGGGAAGAGGGTGTAACACCCTCTCCCACAGGATGCCCTGCTGATTAGCCTTCCGAAGGCGGCAAGCCTCAAAGGGCTACCGCCTTTGAAATGCAAATTTGGCTCCCCTCGCCGGAGAGCAAGCCATCCCCCTGTTCAGAGCCTATTTGGCAAATGGACAGGTGGGAAAATTAGCTAGTGAAGGCAACATGCCACCTCTAGGCTAGTACCAACCCCTAAGGTGGGCTGCTGTGAGGTGAACATTATTTTTCAGAGGTAGCCATCTTTGAGTTGGCATATCTAGGAATTTTGGGACATGGTTATGCCCACTTCCCACATGAAGTGGTCTCATAGGGGTGACAGTGACCCCAAGGGTCAGTAGCCCATTTGCTACTACCCTACACACCCCTAATGCCCCAGATGCAGTATTCAGAAGAGCACCTGGCACCAGAGAAGTAGATCCCTGCTGACCTGAAGAAGGAGGACACTCCAGAGACGCAAAAGGCAAGAATTGAAGATTCCTGACGGACTCTGCGCCAACCCTGCCAGCCTACCTGTGGACTTTGACAAATGCGAGAAAGATGCCTCGTACTCCAGCTTCTGAAGCCCAGGAAGACTGCCAGCCTTCACCCCAGCACAAAGAACTCCGTGGAGTAGCGGAGCTGCTTCCCTACATCCTTGCGGGCACCCAAGAATCATTGAAGCAGACTCCGGATCGCCAAAATGGCCGCCAGACAGCACCACTGCACCCGAGCCTTCCAGCTTGTGTTGAAGTGGGCCAACTGTTCCAATATGGACCCCAGCCTCTCCAAAGTCCATTGTGGGTTTCCCCACTTCAACCTTCAATCCAGGCCCGCAACCTCTTCTGTGAGCCCCACGCCAATTGTGACGTTCACCCAAAGGCCTAAGAATCCTCTGCATCTAGATGCCCCGGACCGAGGAGAAGAGGACCACTGGTGTCCCTACATCCTGAGCACTGCAAGATCTGAGCCCATTCAGTGGGTCACCCAAACTGGGTGCCTAGTCCTAGCCTGCAGCCTCTTTTCGCAGTGACTGATCTCCATAGCAACGCACTGGGCACCCGGCCGCCCCTGTGCCATTGAGGCTGTACTGTTAGTGCTGCCATGGACCTTGCTCACTACTAACCTTAACCCCAGGAGATTGGTCTTGTAAGTCACTGCACTCTCCCTGTTTGCAGAACTTGTTTTTACCCCCATAGGATAACATTGTAGAACTCGGAAATAGCACTGTGTCCACTTTTTAAAGTGAAAAGAGTTCTTATTTAAAAACATGCCTACCTAAACAATTTTTCTCTAATGCCTAAACATGTTTAAAGATACCTGCTATTTTTATAAATTGGTGTGGATATCCTTTTTGAGTTGTGCATCTCATTTATTGTTTATTGTGTGTATTTGTAGATGTCTTGCACTCCTCTGTGTGAAGCCTAAGGCTGCTCGACCACACTACCCCTAAATAGAGCACTTTGGGATTGCATAGCAAGCACTGTCCACTCACTTGGGAACCCCTGGACCCCTTATACGGTATTCACATACCACATAAAGGGCCAGCTTCCTAAAACAGTGTATATACAGCCCTATTAGAGGGTGAGCAAGACGCAGGAGTGTTTGGGATGGGTATCTTCTGTTGGGAAGTGCAGATGGCAAGAGAAGGGAATGGAAAAGCATGAGATGTGAAGGGAAAAAGAGGGGTTAATTATTGGACCGGGAAAAGCAAAGATAGAGCGAAAAGGATGGCTTGAGAGGGAGTGTAAATAAGTGGATCTAGTCCTAGATAGTTTCTATAATAGAGTGAAACATGAAGCAAGATGGAGCATATTGGTTAAACAGGAGATAAAGGGCTGAGGGGAAGGAGGAACAGATAGGGACACATGAAAAAGTAGAGACGGTGAAGGATAGAAGAAACAGAAGAGAGCATGACAAAAAATAGACACAGAGAGGGCAATTACAGACATTAACAGACACAGAGTGGTGAAGGAGACTGTCATGAAATATGTACATCAGCGATTGTAAATGTATGTTTATTATCACTCTTTAATGTAAGGGTCCGTGCCTCATTGGAGCACATTTTCCTCACTCGTAATTGTTACTGTGATATTAACAATGCACTCCTTGAAGACACCTTGCATGGGAAGCCAAGAGTAAAAAAAATATTTCCTGCCTAACTACTAGTAGAAAATATATAAAAAGCATACAATGATCTAGATTTTGACATAATTTTAGGGAGTGTGAGAGTTCAGGTTAGTTTGTGGTATGTTTTATAATTTATGTTTAAAAAGCAATTTGGTTGTACACTTTTATTTTCACTACAAAAATGATTCGAATCATTAATCGGTGCTTTTGCCAATTTATGCTAAAAACAGCAAGAGCATACATTTATTGTTAACCACCAGTTTACATAAAATGGGAACAGTATGCTACATTTACTCCTCTTTCTATGGTTGTAGAATACACCGCAGTGGGCATGCTCATGACAGTACGTGTCATGTAACTTTTTCCTGAAGATTGCACACTTTGTAATATTAAACCATTAGTATCATTCTAGTGGTGTTAAAACCCTAATATACCAAAAACTAAAAGCATAAGAATTTCGCTTGACCCCATGTAGTCTATACAGAACCTGGGGAAAAGACAATCCTGCTTTCCGTGTCCATACTGCCTTCACTCAATGAGGCTGGTTTTGAAAGACATCTGGCAAATGTAATCAAGGTGAAAACATTGTATGAATATTTTCCCACTAGACCCTTGTGATATGATGGCAACAGACTGAAGCTTCAAAGGACAGTACCATCCCTGCTTATTCTTATATTTGATGTAATAAAATGGGCCTTGTGTGACATTGGGATTTACTGAGCTGGTAACTGCAATTCTTATTGTGGCCTCTGTAATTCATGTGGCTCCGTTGTGACTGTTTCTACCTACTTCGAAATGATTAGAATTTACATTAATTGTATCTTTTTTAATTTTGATACCTTAACTTGCTCTTCCTTAGTTTTGAACCCGCAACCCACTGAATAACACCTGGTTGTGATATTGTTTTTATTTATTTATTTATTTTAAATGTTTAAGATCTGGGTTTTGAAAGCACGCTGTCAAACGGGCCTATTGCTAACAATATGCTTTGGGTGGGCTTTGGATACACCCTTTCAGGCAATTTCTTTCTTCAGCCAGCCTCTTTCAGCCTTTGGCTTGAGGCCTTTATAATCACAGCTTGGCTCAGCCCAGTGTTATATTCCTTCTACACTTAATTGGCTGTATCCTTCTGCCACCACTGTCGTGCTTGCATTGATCTTTATGATGAGGGACTACTTTACAATTATAGCCTTCTCTGCTGACTCCCTCTTGTTTGTCTTGCTCTAATGTGGTTATGATGCAAGCATTAATACATTCAATCCAGAACATTTGGTTTTTCCAAAGCTGCTCATAACTAATGCTCAAGTTGATTTCAGGTGGTATCAATTGTACTATTTGTAAGGTTAAAACCTTTGTGCAGTTTTAGGATATCCATATTAGGGCACATGAGCTAATTGGTCATAGATTTTTACCTTTGATTTTCCATAACGTTTTCTGTGCGTAGGAAATTCTTCGCTGACACTACAGGGCTGTCGCTTCCTTTGCAGTTTGTTACAAAGGGAAAGCCTGTAGTACTGAAACATTGCTGTCCTCCTTGATCAGATAGTGCAGGAAAGACTGGAAAAAGATGATTAGTAAGTGCGGGGAGGGGACGTTAGGGCACCACAATGAAAGGAGAGTGTAAGTAGGCAGAAAAATGGAAGCCTACCCATTAGCAAACAAATGTGGCTCAGACGTACGACAGTGTGAAAGTAGGAATGGGTCAACACAGCTGTTTAAGAGATGTTGCATGGAATGGCAACTGAAAAGGAGGTGGACAGGAGTATGTATCAATATATTTTAACAGGTTTTGTAAAATGTTTGTCTTTACAGGCCTACACCAGTGTGTCAAAAGCTTCACTTAGTTTGGCTGACCATCGAGAACTTGGAAAGATGATGAACACAATAATATTCCACACTAAAATGGTGGATTCTCTGGTAGAGATGTTGGTAGAAACATCTGATCTTTCTATATTTTGGTATGTAAGACCTTTTTTAAAATAAAGATTGTGCTTTTTGTTTTTCTTTGTCTTACTGGAGACAATTTCAATTTGTTCTGTAAATAAAATATTGAAATGAATGCGACTTAGTGTTCCTTATGGCACCTAAAGGCTGTGTGACCTGATTCTCTCCAGGACAGGAATTTAGAAAGCTATGGCCATCTTTTGGGCGATTGTGTTTCCTGTTTGTCTTAGGCTCACCCTTGTTGTGTACTTGAGTAAATAAACCTTTCATTTCTGTAGCGCTTTATGTTCTAATTAAGGGACAATGGCCAAACCCTATTTAGAACCATTGAAATGCTGTATAGGAATTTTTAACTACACTTCACCATATGTTCATGACGTCTAGGTGTCTTTATCATATGGGTAAACACTTGTGAAATAATTATTGTGATTAATAGTGTAATAGCGCTAAGCACGCTCAATAAACCTTGAACACAGTAAGAGTTTTTGCAGGTAATACAATATGACACTGGGAAAAAAGATAGAAGTTGACTAGGAGATTGAAGAGTTGAGGCAAGTAATGCAAGGGAAAAAGAGGCAGGCGGGGAGTGGTCCTAAATGTAGAAATTTGTTTACTTTTCCTCAACCCTCAACAGGGGGTTTATATTTGTTTCCCACTCTAATTACAAGTCGGTATAGGGCGTAGAATATTAAAAGTTTTTTGCTTGTTGGGGCAAGACCCATTTCTCCTTCCACCTGGTTTCTGAGAGGAAAGATCTGTGTATCTGTTCCCCATCAAGGAACCATTCGCTGTTGGAATTTTTCTTAGATGTTTTTCTGTAAACCTGCAATGAACCGCCATTTCATTTTGTCTTAGCCCAATAAAAAATCCAGACAATGTCTGGCTTGTTCCTAGGAAAAACAGCTTCTTACTCTCACAATGCTTGTGAAACATTGTGAGAGTAAGAAATAATTTATTTATACCCCAACAAGGAGCCAGATTCTGTTTGGACTAATTTATAGGCTAATAAAAAATCCACAAAGCATCTTGTTCCTTGTTGGGGCGTGGAAGTTTGTCTGTGCCTCAGAAAAGAGGCAAATGCTGTTATCTCTGCTGAGGAAAAATCCATACAGCATCTGGTTTCTTACTAATGCATACAATTTTGTACCCAAGCCCTGAAAGGAGCCAGATGTTGTTTTGATATTTTTCTTCCCTATGGAAACAGTATCTGATGCCTTGCTGGGAGACGCACACACAGCTGCTTCCTCTTAAATTCTTCTTAAGGAAAGATAAGGATTATGAAGTAGCTGTGTGCCTGTGCCCCAGAAAGGATCCAAATGCAGTTTGAATTTTTTCCAACAACCAATAAGAACTGCATGTGGCTCCATGCTGGGGTACATCGCACAATACTCCTTCCTCTCACAATGCTTCTTTGGGACAGAGGAGATTAGTGTGACAAAGGACAAATTGATTGGTGTGAAATGTATTCAGGAAGTGGAGATTTGTAAGGTGAGGAACTAGTATCAAGGTTTTTTCTGTTAGTGCCTCTGTGTCAGTTCCCACCTCCTGGTATGGGGGGCAGTTGGTGGTGGAGGTGGGCGTGTGTGTGTGTTTTTAACAGGATTGTAGGAGGGATGGTGGGATAAGCTGGGCTGCTCTCCTTGCCCCTTTTCTCCCACCTCGCTTGCTCCCCACCTCCAGAAGAATTGATTAGTTGGTGAGCATAGTTAGGGAGAAGATAGTAGCTGTGATAGCTGTCCATAGACGGTCCCACATCCCCAGCTACTGGTTAAACTCACAGAACAGAGCACAAACAGGCAAGCGTACTCCCTCCACCCCACCATTAAAAGGTAGTTGTCTCCTTTCAGGAGGAACAAAAATGTTATACAAATCAGGGCCTTGGGCAGCCAAGCAAATAAGACGTATATGACTGTCCTTAGCGCATCCTGGAGACACACATTCATGATGTTATAAGGGCAGCCAAAGGGTTAAAAATGTACAGTTTTAAGAGTCTTCTGCTTATTCCCCAATATCCAAGCATATCTACCCGCCTCTTTTGGATGGAGTCCTCTGTGACTCTCTCTTTTGAAATAAAACATGGTTTATTTCCTTGTTCAAATGAGAGCACTATAACAATACATGAACAGTCCTCTCTCCGTTTTTTTGTTTTCTTTTGTTTGCTCAATCACACAGATGCTCTGTCACCGGTAAACCTATCCACTATGTAACTTAGGTTGACCCAGATGAATTAATAAAAAAATCACTTGTCGTTTTGGCAACATAGATTGCCAATACCAGTCTGACTGATACTTTTGTGGGAGAGCAGCACAATGCCCGTTCTCAACAGGATTGACAATTTTTTCATTTTTTCGGACCTTGAACTTTTAGAGAGAGCCTAACAAATAGAGGTGATGGCATGGCGATAACTTCCTTGCATCCTTCTATTGGTAGACTCCTCAGTTTTTTTTCATATCAGAGTAGATGTAATACCTCAGCCAATTGTAAAATGTCTTCCTTAGCAAGATGAGGATTACAGAGTTGTATTAAAATACTATCTCAGATACAAAGGCCTGTAATAACAAGATTTGTCATCAAGAGTAGGAGCTCTTGAACAGACTTTCTCTTAATCCCCAGGCCACCCAATTGTCTATAGGTAATCTCTGCAGTGCAGTATGTGCATTCATAGAATAGATATTAAAAACTCTTATCGGAGAAGTAAATTATGAGAAAATTAATATAGCATAAAACAAATCAAATATACTTCACCAAGAACAGTTAAAACAATTAACTATAGTGAATTAGGATGTGAGGGAAGGAGCAAGAGAAGCAATATGGGTCTGAAAAAGGGTTAAGAGAAGGAATGAAAGTACAGAAATGTCCTCACTCAAAAGAGAAAAACAATACATTTTAATAATAGATGTTGGAGGTGTGTCTACCTCCACCCTGCCATGTGCAGCAAAGGAATTTAGTCTGTAAATAAAGGAATGAAAAGTAGTAAGAGGGAAGGGGTGGTTTGGGAAGTAGCTCTGGATCATTTTTCTCCATGAAAGGTTTGGAAAGTGTGGCCTGCCGACATTTATTCTGGGAAAATTGCAGGTATGCAGTGTTTTCTGCAAAATTTGGAATTCTAGTATGTCGGATAACAGGAATTAATGCACATACCAGAATTGAAAAGGACAATCATAATGAGGGTCTTAGCAGGGAAAAAGTACACCACATTGTAAATGTCAGAGAAACATGAAACCCATACATCTGTAATCTGGATCTGTGCCAGGCGTTGTCTATGTAAATAAAAAATGTTCACACCCCTAGTTTCAATAGCTCATGTTTGCATCAACAGCCTATCCCTCTTTGACTAAAGTTTATTCCAGTGCACATAGTCCATAGTGGCAGGGAAATCCATGAATGAGATGTTGGCCAGTTGCTGTTTAGCCCCTTTGTATATTTACTGACAAGCGATGATAGGATAAGTCCTTCTCCTAATGTAGAGCAGTACTTTGTGAGATCGGCATCATAGCGGACAGTGGGGATAACATATTTTCCTTCATCCTTTCAGGGAGTTTGTGTAGCACTTCAGAAAGACTTTCCTTTTAGTGTCCGTTGATAAAATAGCTACTAAAATGCCACACGTTCTATTTCTTTTTTCATGTTTATGCATATATGAATGGTGCTAATTTAGTCTATTATGCTCTTCATACCTCTCGGCATTAAGATGTTTCAAGATAGTCGTTATAAAGGGATCGTTATTGCAAACAATTGTTAGGCTACGTCATAAACGATTACCGATAATTTCCTCAGGACCTATAGAAATAACTTGAAACATGGTGATAGAATCTTCAGGCTTATCGGGAACAGAAGGCTTGTCTAAAGAAAAGTGCTGAAATGATTCTGAAATCTCATTTCACTTTTGCATTGGCACATGTAGTTCTCATTGGATTAGTAGATAATTTTCTGTTCCTTGATGGATCTCTATAGCGGATCAAGATATGTCTCGTAAATGTTAATACTTTTGACCCAGCAAAGTTGTCACTCTCTGCACTAGGGTCCATAATGGTACTATATTTACTATGTTGTACTCTACCTCGACTAACCCCAACACAGCTTTCTTTGAGCTAAGACGACTGCTCATACTCAGCTTTCTAGGGAACTAAGGAGGCTTGTGATTCCCCCTTTCCATTTCAGACTGAGTACTAGTGTCCTGGAACAGAGTTGTGGTCCATTTGTTGTTGTTTGTCTTTGGCATATGCTAAACCCAGAAATCGTAGTGATGTGTAAAAATTCATTTTCTATAGGATTGTCTCTTTTGGCTTAGCGCTTCAGAAACCAAGTAAGAGAGAGAATATGACAGTTATTTTGATTAGTACAGTGCTGCTAAAATGCATTGGTAAATGCTTTTCATTTCCTGACTTATTTATGAAGGGAGGGAAATGTTACACAGTACTTTGGAGTAAACTTGAAATTGGTTTGTCTTTTCTGAGTAGGTTTCTTTGATAGAGACCTGTATTGCTGGGTCATTGAAATTGCCTGCTTGCAAAAGTAAAATGTTTTACCTTGCCCTTTAATAACTGCATGGCTTCATTCCTGCTGTGCTAATCTGATAGAGGTGTCAAGCTGCACATTTCTTACCTTAGAATTATCCCCAGGTGTCAGACTGGATCCAGAAGATTTTTTTGTGAGCACTACCCCTGTGCTCCTCTAGGTGGCGTCATTCAGCTCTGCATGGTGTCGTTGGCATTGTCCACGCCGGATTTGATATTCACAGTGCCTATACAGGTGCCAGACAGGCACGCTTACGTCAGTCTTTTCTTTTCTGCTCCAGGCATCGCTGATTCAGAGAAGAGCTGCCCTTAGCCAATTTTTGACTAACTTTTTTTGACATTTTGTTGAGTTCTTTTTGAGTTTTTCCTCCTGGTATTACATGGATGTTATTGAAGAAGGCTGGCTTCAAGCCCTGCGGAACCTGTCACCGACCGATGTTGATGATGGAACCGCCTCTTGTATGCCCTTGGTGCCTCGAGCCTGACCATGACCCCAAGGCCTTGAGGGAGAGATCCCTCATGCTTCTAGTGGCTCCAGAGGCGATCAAGGTCCTGGTTGAAAGGAAGAACCTGGTAGAAGTTGAGGAATCTGTAATATTAGTCACAATCCAAGTCATCGGGCACCTCAGGTAAATCTTGTCACCCACAAGAAGAAGTTGAAGAGTTTTTTTGTCTTCTCCACATCAGTCGGCTGTCGTTGTCGGCATTCGAGGCCTTGGTCCACGGTAGAACCTTCGCCTGGCCCATCTCCCCACCTCTCCGATTTTCCTGGAGCCCAAGCCACTCCCACCCAATTCAAAGAATTCTATGAGGTTATGTGCCTCTTTTGTGGGTGCCCCGATCCCTCACGCACCCCTTCGGACCCTGAGAGTTTGGCAGGGGCCCATTCTGGTTGCCCATCTGCAGCTCGGGTCCTGATTATCCATTTCTGGACTGGCACCGGTTGTACTGTTGCATAGGTTGTCATTATCCTAATGAGACTACTGGATTCACTCAGCAGAATCACTTGTACCGTGGGGACTGAGTCTGATCCCGCACCAAGTGACACCTGTCTGCCTAATCTGGGTTTGTTCCAGCTAACTGGCAGTGCCTCATCTCCACCCGAGAGCAGAGATGATTGGGGAAACCGGGCGCATGACTTACATGACTCGTGGTCACTCCGATCTCCTCCATTTCTTTGTTACATTAGTCTCACGTATGCCAGTACAATTAAAGGCAAAATTCAATAAGGTTTTATTGAAGTAACTGAATCTTAGATAGTAAAGCATGTATTGCAGTAACTAGGAAGATGAAGCACAATAAGATTACAATTGTGACAAGGAGAGTAAAAGACAAGAATAACGGTACCATACTGTCACTAATGTTTGTAGGGATAGTTTCTTCCTAAGCTACATTAGAGCACAGCATGTTAAGCTCTAATTCTGTCTTTCAGGTCCCCCCGGGAAGATATCATCCCTCATACCTGAGCAAGAGGCCTGTAGTCTACATAGGCAGCTGCAGCGAAGCAATCAGTATACATTTGTGGTCATCTGGCTGGAATCTCTCTCTAATATACATGGGTCAAAGTAGTGTTTTTAATAATCTAATGTTCCAAGAAAGGATCCCCACGTAAGAGTGTGTGTGTTTCTGTGAACATTGGAAACAAGCATACCACTTTTGCCGGCAACCTATCTTACTGCAGCCTTGAGAAAAGCACAGAGTGAGACAAATGCCTTGTTTAGGAACGCAGTCCTGACCTAGGCGAAGAACAGCTAGATAAAGAAAATAAAACAAGGCCACAAATGTGAACAAAGCTACAATAAAAGGTATCTAGGTTAAAGTGCACAGCGGCAGGCCTAGTTTGCTAAAATAACTTGTATAACGCTATAGCTAAAAATGGCTACACCACAGTACCACCCTGACCTTCCCCAACGCAGATCCCGATACCGATGGTCCCGACACCCCATACTGATCCTTACTCTGACACCGAGCTGGAGGGGTATCTCCCAACGCCGTATCTGGTGCCATGTCTTCCTGGTCGGAGCCTGAGCCCCATCCCTATGGGCTAGGACTTGGGGAGGGGTCGCTGGTCCCTCAAAAATACCAGCACTATGAAGAAATCCCTAACGTGGACTGATGTGAGGAACTGGGTGAAGCCAGTGGACTGGATACTTCTCCAGACACTGGAATGCTTTCTCCCCTAAGGTGGCTATGGAGGAGGGAGCATCCTTTGCAGTGGTGGTGTGGAGGGCGGCTGAGGTCCTGGACCTCAGCCTACCCTCGGTGGGAATGAAGACAAAAGTGTTTACAGAGGTCCTGCACCTGGGAGCCTCCCCTTCTGAACCTCTGCTCCTGTTCAACAGAGCCCTCACTGACGTCCTACTTGGGACATGGTTCAAACCCAGCACAGGGGCTCCTGTAAATAGGGCGATTGCCCACCTGCCTGCTCCAGAAAACCTAAACGTCTTTAACCAACAGCCTATCCTAGAGAGCTTGGTTGTCCAAGCCTCTATGTCCCATGTAAATCCTAGCACATTGCCTCCTGCACCCCCAGGCAGGGAATCCAAGAGGCTGGACACCTTGAGGAAGGATGATGTTCTCTTCCACCAGCCTGGTTTTGTGGTCCATGAACACCACCTGCTTTTTGGGCAGCTACTCCCACCCTTTGTGGGACACCATTGCACAGGTGCTACCAGTGGTTCCAGAGGAGGGCCAGGCCGTGCTCTCACGCTGTCGCCGACGGGAGAGATGCAGCGAAGTTTATCCTATGTTGTGAACGTGACTCGACTGACTCACTGGGCAGAGCGGTTTCATCAACAGTGGCCTTGAGGTGCCACACCTAGTTGAGGATGACTGGCTTTTTGGAGGATGTCCAGTCTTCTTTGATGGACATGTGCCTTGATAGCTCCTGTCTCTTCGGAGGCAAGGTGGATTAGGCAGTGGAGTTCTTTAAGGATAGTCGGGCTATGGCCAACTCCTTGGGCCTTTCTATGGCCTCCTGTCACCCTCAATTTGCCTTTCACTCCTTTCGTGGCCACAAAGGGTTTCCAGCCATGCCTTTACCCTCCCAGCCGCACTTGCTCCTTAATGCTCATGTTAGCTCAGGTCCTGTCCACCAAGGAGACCGGGTGTGAACGTTGGACTTGTGGGATGCATAATTTCACATCTCGTCTGCCTGGCTTCCCGTCTACAGGTGTTACCTGTGGTTCACGGTAGCCAAAGAGAATTTTCAGTTCACCATGCTCCCTTTTGACTTTAACAGCGCCCCTTGGGTGTTCATCAAGGTGATGATGGTTGCAGTGCATATATTGAGATCGGGGTGCCATGTTTCCCCCATCTCAATGACTGGCTGTTAAAGGCAGGAGCGCCCATAGGTTGTTGTCCCTCACCTCCAGACTACAATGGACCTCCTGCATTGCTGGAGTTCACTATCAATTTGCCAAAGTCACACCTGACTCCCTCTCACACACTCCCTTTCATCAGAGTTTTTCTGGATATTTTCGGGTCTGTCCTCCCAAACAAGTCTAGGATGTTCAGGCCTTGGTACCGATATTTCTTCCTGGATTTTAGTGAAACAGACTGTGAGGCTGCTGGGTCTCCTTGCCTCCTGCATCCTGCCAGTAACGCATGCCTGCTGGCATATGCAGGCTCTGCAGTGGGACCTTACGTTCCAATACGCACAGCATCAGGGGAAACTCTCAGACAAGGTCCAGATCTCTGAGGAAACTTCAGATGATCTGCAGTGGTGGCTTACTGTGATTGGGTCAGCAGCAGACCCCTCGCTCTTCCCCAACCAGATCTCATAGTAGTGACAGATGCGTCACTCCTGGGATGGAACTGCCATCGGTGGAGATGAAAATCAGAGGACTATGGTCTCCGTTGGGATCTGGACTCCACATAATCCTACTGGAGCTCCAAGCAATCGGATTGTCTTTGAAAGCCTGTCTACCCTCCATCAAGTGAAGGCTAGTGCAGGTGTTCATAGACAACCCCACCGCCATGTGGTACTGCAACAAATAGGGCAGGGTGGGTCTGTGGCCCCTTTGTCCAGAGCCCCTGCGTCTCTGGACATGGCTGTAACGTCAGGTAATTTCCAGAGTGGTTCAGTACCTGGGGGCTCTCTGAACGCCAAGTGGACAAACTCACTCAAAGATGTCCAGTGGATCACGAATGGCATTTCCAGCTGGAGGTGGTGCAGGGTCTCTTTCAGCCGTGGGGAGAGCCTTGGTTAGATTTGTTCACCTCTGCTTACAAGGTGAATGTCAGCAGTTTTGTGTGCTGGACTTTACAAGACGGCTCTCGCTCTGAGAAGTTTTTCAATTCGAGTGGGGCTCAGGCCTCCTGTATGCCTTTCTGCCACTACCACTCCTGCCCAGAGTTTTCAAGAAGATCAGGAACAACTGGCCCCCAAGTCATCCTTCTGGCTCTGGACTGGGTACACAGAGTCTGATATCTCAAAGCTTTTGAGCATGGTCATTAACCATCCGATCAGGCTACTTCTTTAGGAGAATCTTCTGCCACAGCAGCTGGGGAGGGGTCCTCCACCCTAACATGTCCAGTCTCTGCCTTCTTGCGTGGAGATTGAGCAGCGATAGTTGATAACTTTTGACCTTCCTCCTGCTATGATGTCATCTTTGGCAGGCAGACATCCCTCCACCAAGACACTATACACCTGTTGTTGGAAAGAAATTGTGACATGGTGTGCAGAAAAACAAATAGATACCCTTTTTGACCCTCTTTCACAAGTTCTGCTTCTCATTCTCTCTCCTGCTCAGCAGGGCTCTGCTCAGGGCACTCTTAAAGGCTACTTTTCCGTTCTCTGTGCTTTTTTTGCTGCTGCCTGACCAGCCATAGGTTCTAAAAGGTCTTGTTCATCTTTTTCCTCCTTCCATTTATCGTGCCTCAGTGGGACCTTAATCTCACACTAACTTGTTTAATATGTGCTCTTTTCGAGCCACTCCATAATTGTTGTAGGAAAGTGTCTCTTTTGACGTGGTCACCCCCCCAACCCCACTTTTTGCCTGGTTTTGGGTGTAATTTTAAATGATAGTGCTCTGGGTTCCTACAGACCAGAACCCCAGGGCCAGATCTTTCCCCAAAAAATGCACAGTAGTTATTCCAAATTGGCAAAACCTTCAGAACCCACTAAGTCCCTAGTAAATGGTACCCCTGCTACCTAGGGTGTGGGGTACTAAGGAGGGTCCTTAAGGGCTGCAGCACAAAGACCTAAGAGACCCCTCACCAAGCACATGACCAGCTGCAATTGCAGGCTGTGTGTCTTGGTGCAGACAGAAGTCAAAACACAACATGGAACACAGCCTGTGTGCCATGACCCTTAAGCACTGTATACAATCTATACAAGTCACCCTTCTAGCAGGACTTGCAGCCCTATGCCGGGTGCATTATATTACATGTGAAGTCATATCTGCACAAACAGATATGCCCCTGCTATGTCTTTGTTGATTCTCAGATATAGTAAGTGACCAGGAAAGTATTTTTAAATGCATGTGCTGGTCACTATGAGTTCCCCAGCTAAATGATCGCTTCTCTCGATATAGGGATGTTTGGTTTCAAACTTCTCAGATTAATAAACCCTCACTGATGCCAGTGAGGGATTTATTAATAACTGCACCCAGAGGGCATGTTAGAGGACCCCTCCCTCCCCCCCCCGAAAACCTACAGCTAGTAGTGGGTTGACTGCCGAGTCCTGACCAGTTCAGCCACCTTAGATGCGTTTCTGGACTCCCAAGGTGAAAGCCAGCGCTCTCAAGAGCCAGAGACAAAAGCCTGCACTGGGTGGGGTGTTATCACCTCACCCAGGCAGGATGGACGTTCCAAGGCGGGAAGCTTCAAAGGCCTAGTCGCCTTTATAATGCGACCCAGGTCTCTCCAGATAGTGGAGATGACTGACCCTCCTGTCCTGACCCCACTTTTGGCACAGCAAAGGTGGGAACATTAGGCAAGTTAGGAGGTGTGCCCACTCCTAAGGTGGATGAGCTGAAGTGGACACTACATTTTAGATTCCTCCCTCTTGTTTGGAAGGAATTAGGTCACTAGGGTCAGGGCTATGCCCACTTCCCAGCGGAAGTGGTCATAGAAAGGGTGTAGCCACCCTAAAGGTGGGCAGCCCATTGGCTACCACCTGGCACTCCCTTTAATGCCCATAAATTTAGTATTTAGGTGGCACTCCTGAACCCTATAACTCAGATCCTGAGAACCTAAGAAGCAAACAACAAAGAAGAGCCACACCTCCAGAAGAGGACAAGAAGCAGCAGCTGACTTGGAACCAGCCCCTCCGGCCTGACTGCTGACCTTGACTGACTCTGCCCAAAAAGATGACTCATCCTACAGCTGAGCCTCCAGGAAACCCAGGAGGACTGACTGACTGCCTGCCTTCCATAAAGACCCAAGACTCCAGTGAGAAGCGGCTCTGCTTTGCAACAAAGTCTCAAGAAAGGACTCTGCAGCCTCCGGAACAGCAAAGACCCGACACCCAAAGTGACTTCTGCACCCAACGTCCACAATGCAAGGTGAAGCCAGCCAACCGTGCCAGCAAGGTTACTCAGCTGTCCCGAGTCCAAGTCCAGTATAGCCTCACCCATCGTGGATTCACCCAAGTTGCCTGTAGCCCCTGCACTCGGGCCCCCTCTCCCACATCCTTGTGGTGGGAAAAAATCTGACACCTTTAGCAACTACTGCACCCGTTGCCCTTGACCCCATCTGAGGTATATCCCTTTCTCCAAACTCTCTAGGGAGTCTAGTTGTTTAGAGTAGTCAGGTGCACCCACACTACTCTAGCAAGATGTCTTCAGTGTATAAAAAAAAAAAAAACTCCGGTCACGGACTCTCAGTCTGAGAACTGTCCTTTTCAGGAGTTGAGGGAGATGTGTACTTCCAGGAAGCTGAAAACAGCGAGAAATCCCAACAAGAGTCTACTTCTGGGGTTACCACTCCAGGCTGACCAGGAAAACACAGGCAGCTAGGAGGAGGAAGTAGTAGAAACTGACCCTCCAATCCTAGACATAGTAGACTTAGGCTACAATGAGGAGGGTCAGGAAACATCTGAGGATCGCCACAGCCCAGTTAGGAGCACTGTTGGTAGTGAAAGGGGGGGGGGGGGGTCACTACAGTAGGCCCACTTTTACTCCTAGTGGGTTGGTTCAAAGGGTCTCCAAGAGAAGTGATAGGTCCTCATCGGTCAACACCCATGCCTCATCAGTGTCTGATGGGACCCACCACTCCAACTCAGGGGAGGATTCTCTAGATAGGGAACTCAGAAAGCTGAGGTTGGAGGAGGTCAAACTGAGACTACGGCATCAGCAGTAAGCCCTAGATAGTGAGGCCTTAGCTGTGGGGAGGGAGCGACAGGATTTGGGACTAGCTCCCCATGGTGGCAGCAATATCCACTTCAGAGACACCAAGGTCAGGGAGGGCTCCTATGCCTCTAGGAACCTGAGTAAGATAGTCCCACCTTACGGTGTGGGAGATGACGTCTACAAGTGGTTCACTGCCTTAGAGAGGGCCTATAAAGTACAGAGGGTCCCTCAGAGGCAGTAGGCAGCAATCGTGTGGCTCTCCTTGTCTGACAAAGGCAGAGACAAACTCCTCACTGTCAGAGAGGAAAATGCAGATGATTACCAGGCACGTACAAATTCACTCTTGCATTGGTTTGGGCTGACCACTGAACAGTACAGAATTAAGTTAAGGGAGACTAAAAAGGAGTCCTCCCAGGATTGGGTAGACTTTGAGAACTGTTCCATTAAATCTCTGAAAGGCTGGTTGCATGGAAGCAAAGTGAGTGACTATCAGGGCTTGTATGATCTGATTCTGAGAGAGCACATTCTTAATAATTGCATTTCTGATCAGCTGCATCAGTATCTGGTGGACTCTGATCTGACCTCTCCCCAAGAATTTGGAAAGAAGGCAGACAAATGGGTCTTCACCAGGGTGGGTTGGAAAGCTCACACAGAGGGTGACCACAGGAAGAAGGATTCAGGTAAGAATCAGGACAAAGGTGGGGACACAAACAAAGAAAAGGATTCTTCATCAGGCTCGTCTAAGTCCTCTTCCTTTGCCCATAAGAAACCTTGGTGCTACATCTGTAGAAAACAAGGCCATAGAGCAGGTGACTGCACCTGTCCTAAAACCAGCACTAAGCCTCCTACCACTACTACTACCACCACCACTCCTACCCCTAGTGCCCCTAGCAGTAGTACTAATAGTGGTAATAGTAGTCAGTCCAAAAATGGTCATACGTACCAAGTGACTGATGCTCACAACAGCACTGTGTGCCGCCCCATGGCAGTTGTTGACTTTAGTTGGGGGGGAGTAGGGATTACTGTCCCTAAGAAAGTTGTAGTATCCTCTGATCTACCTGTGGAGTGTCTGCTAGGTAATGACTTGGAGACTTCAGCTTGGGCCGAAGTGGAGTTGGAGACCCATGCAGCAGTGCTGGGCATCCCTGGGCATATTTTTGCCCTGACCAGAGCACATGCCAAAAAGCAAAAGGAACAGGGAACCCTGGAGCCTGCAACAATGGCCCAGGAGGTCCCTAAAAAGAAAGGCGGGCAGGGTAAAAGGTTACCCACTGCCCAAACTTCCAGTGAGGATTCTGCTCCTGAGGGAGAGGAGTCTACTCTGAGGGTGAATCCTACACCAGAGGAGCTTAAAAATGGCCCTTTAGGTACAGGTTGCCCACCAGGGAGGAACGCAGTAGGGAACAGCAAACCTGTCCCACACTAGAAGGTTTAAGGCAGCAAGCTGCAGCAAAAGAAGCAGGGGGTGTCAGTGGTACCCATGGGGTCTTCTGGGACAACAGCCTCCTTTATACAGAAGCAAGAGACCCTAAACCTGGTGCCATCAGGAGATTTGTCATCCCTCTGAAATTTAGGAAGTTTCTGTTTACTTTGGGCCTTCTAGGGTAAAGCAAAACTTGGGACAGGCTTGTCCCTCACTTTCACTGGCCCCACATGTCTTAAGACACCAAGGGGTTTTGTTGCTCCTATGTCACTTGTCAAGCCAGTGGCAAAACAGGTGGTACTCCAAAGGCTCCCTTAATTTCACTACCAGTGGCTGGGGTACCCTTTGAAAGGGCTGTAGTGGATATTGTTGCCCCCCTGGACCCTTCAACAGCCTCCGGAAACAGATTCATACTGGTGGTGGTAGACCATGCCACCAGGTATCCAGAGGCCATTGCTCTTAGGACCACTGCAGCCCTTGCAATGACAAAGGCCTTCCTGGGAATCTTCTCCAGGGTCGGTATCAGATAGAGGTGCAGACTTCATGTCCGCTTACCTTAAAGCGATGTGGAAGGAGTATGGCGTCTCTTACAAACTCACCACTCCTTGCCGTCATCAAACAAATGGGTTTGTTAGGAGATTCAACAAAACCCTCAAAGGCATGATCATGGGACTCTCAGAAAAACTCAGAAGGAGGTGGGATGTTACAAGCAGTCTTTCTAGCACTCAAATCCTTTCAACCACAACTCTTCCACAAAGTGGTTCTAGTCCGCACAGACAACATGACAGTCATGTATTACGTACAAAAATAGGAAGGGGACACATTTCTTTCAATTGGCCCTTGTTCCTCAGACAATTTAGAAATGGGTAACGTTTTAGTATGGCAACAAGCTAATGTTGGCAAAGCGGTGCTCAGGACACTTTTTCAAGCTACTCCAGCTCCAACAGGATAGCCACCGCTTGGAGGGGACTGCTTTACAGTCTGTGCAAAACATGTGCATCTACAGCCACACATGCCATTGAATGGAAAATGTTACTTACCTAGTAGACATCTGTTTGTGGCATGTAGTGCTGTAGATTCATGTGCACTCTCCCTCCTCCCCAGAAGCCTGTGATCTTGTAGTGGCACTATTATATAAATATTGTATATATATATATATATACACACTGCATGGACATCTTCTTTCCTTTCTTTCCTTACCTCACTCGCCTGTGGGAAAACAATCTAACAAAGGACTCGATGCCCATGCGCAGTATCACAGAGAGGAGTCGTCACTTGATCTCGTGACTCGAAAAGATTCTTAGAACAAAAACAACTTGCAACACTCCGAGCCCAATGCTAGATGGTGGAGACTTATGCAAAGCATGTGAATCTAAAGCACTACACGCCACAAACATATGTCTACTTAACATTTTCCTTCCTCGTGGCCATCACATGTGCCCGAAGAGTGAGTGAGCTCCAGGCTTTATCATCCAAGCCTTCATACCTTTCCATCCATCGGGACAAACTTTCTCCCAAAAGTGATGACTCCATTTCACATAGGCCAATTCATCTCTTTGCCTACTTTTTATGCTCCTCCACGTCCTTCCAAAGAAGAGGAGCGACTCCATCATCTGGACCTAAAAAGAGCATTGTTGTTGTATCTTGAGCGAACAAAAGTTCGTGGTGGACGACTAACTCTTCGTAGGACGAAGAAAGGATGGGCCATGCAGAAGTGCACCATCTCCAGATGGGTTGTACTCTGTATTAAAATCAGCTAAGCACTGGCCAATAAGCAGCCCCCTGAAGGCTTGTGAGCTCATTCCACCAAAGCTAAAACCACAATAACTGTGTAAGCATGCGCGCTTCCGGTCCTGAACATCTGCCATGCAGCAACGTGGGCTGCCTTGCACAAGTTTACAAAGCACTACTGCCTGTATAGTCATGACTGTTAAGACGAGCACTTCACCTGTTCGGTCCTGTAGGACTTGCGTGTGTGAAATGGGTCTGCAGACCCACCTCTTGGGATGGTATTGCTTGGGTATCTATTCTAACGTAAGAAATCAGTGGCTAGAAGTTTATCGCTGCTGAACAAATCACTTACCTTGGTATCGCTTATTGGGTAAAGCCTATATCTAGCTGCATATTCCTTACCAACCCACCCATCCTCCCTCCTCTGCAAACTGTTTTCCAGGAATAGGGCTGTTCCCTTTCAGAGCTTCCGCGCTTCTAGTGTGGAAAGTTGTTAAAAGAAAATGATATCAGCGCTGGGGTGGTTCCTATATAGGCACTACAAACTTAACTTCCGGCACGGAGGCCGTCGTTGATGCTATGCGGAGTCGAACATCACCACCTACTAGCACGCTGAAGTACTGCTCACGAAAAATCGTCCGGATCCAGTTGAACGCCTGAGGATAATTCTAAGGAATCTACGACTATAGTCTCTGCCAGATAAGGCGTTACAAAAGGTCAGCAACTTGTTCATTTATTGTGGTTTATTTATTTAGATCATGACTTTTTTTTTTTTATCGGAGGACAGCAATATTAACTTCCTAACAGTCTTTTAATAGTATATTGTGCTGTGTAGAATGATTTGAGATTTTCATTGTCATTCAGAAGCATTAAGTGCATTATGTTTCTTTTATCTGATTTCGGAATTTAAATGTGTTGTCCTTAACTATGTATGTCTAAAGGATAACAAATAACCAACCCATAATCTGCGATTTGGGAGACTTGGAAGGAATGTTGACCACCACGAGGCACCTGGTGAGCACTGTTTGGGAGGCCACCTCTTAATCGATAGCTCAAGTGTAGGTTAAAGGTACCATGAAACACTGCCTGTAGAACTGTCATCGGGGTTGAGGAGGGAGCCTGAGGAGCGAAGTAGTGTCTCTATGGTACTTTGATGACAATACTACGTTTGAAACAGTACTGTGGCCCACTTTTCTGTTATATTTTGTGTAATAATGTAATTCGTTTGGGCGGTGGAAAGAAGAGAATATATGACGATAATCATGAAATCCTGTTTCTCATCGTAATTTTGGCAAATAAATCTTTCACTATTCTGCCTTCGATTTGCTCCCTTCTGGATTTTCTTCAAAGGATTGCGAAACAAAAGTGCACATATTAGTCTATATTTTTCGTGGATTAGGAAACAGAAAAGTAAAAGGATCGGTATGTCTAACATAAGTTCCCATCCTGACATGACAGTCCGTGCCTTAGCTTTAATGGTACAGCAGTGTTATTTTGGCATCTCTAGAACCTTTGAAACATTACAGTTGAACAACTGTGTTTTGGAGGAGAACCAGTTCTCAAACGGTTTTTCTTTCTTCTGAAAAATGCTTTCACTGCAGTAAGATTTACAGGTTCTCAGACAGATGCTGCCGACCTACAGTATTCACACCTTTCAGTGATTCTGTTCTGTCTCCAATGTAAACAACCTCAAAACGACACGTTTATACCACCTTGTTGGTCCATTGTCTGTCCTGTGATAAACACAATCCCCTTTCACCCCACACTGATGTAGTTGTCTGAAGTAAATATCGAGGCCAGGATTGTCATGACTTAACACGGAAAAGGCCCTGGGTAGGATTATTTTAAGTGAAGCCCTACCCTGGAACGAACTATATTACGATCTGCTTTTCCCTTGAATAACATTTTCTTTATTTAAATAAATCAAGCGCTGCAATACTAGTGGGTAAACCATTAACAACCAAGAGCAGTGCCCTAGCATCAGAGTGGGAGTACATTAATCCGACTATTAACAGTCCTATAAGCAGTCATTCAGGGAATACGTTTCTACTTACAAACGTCTATCTTCACCCTTGTAGGAAATCAGAATCTCCGCATATTACTACTCAAACTCTGTTCCAATCTTAACACCTATTAAAGAAAAGAGAGTGAAAAGTCAGAGTGACAGGTAAATTAAAGTTTCTAGATGCTTCAAGTCAGATACAGATTGGGTATGACTTCGAAAATGTGTAGTTGGTCATTAAGTTTGTAGAGTAAGCTTTCATGGGAGGCCATGGCCGCCATGGCATCACACTAAACTTCCAGTGTTTGGGATGTAGGAGCCTCCCATTAACAGTGTATGCATTTCTTTGCAGAGCTCGGCCCCCATCTTTTGTGATTGGTTATTCTGGGTATGTTTTTTTGCTTGTGATGAAGCATAGCCAGCTTCATCGAGGTGTGAAGTACAGGTTTGCTGATTTGAGCCCGTTTCTCCCAGATCTTTTTCCAAAATTCCTGGATGGCTTGTACCTTGTCTCACTTTCAGCAGAGGACGGCACATAAGCAACTTTGTAGTTGGTAGTATTATAAGAAAAAGCTCTGGTGCAACCGACATTTGTTCTATCCTGAAAAGGTTTCAATCTTCCATCTGTTAGGACATGAGAGAGTACTGTTCGGACTTTCTGCTTCTATTTGTGCCAGCTAAAAGGACAGCCTGCAGTCAGCAGCTCAGCATCGTTCCAGATGGGTGCCTCAAGTTGGATGAGACGTTCCTATATGAGAAGATGGTTCATGTTGGAGATAATGGGGTTTCCCTTTGCTTCTTTAGGGATGTTTCCTAAATATAACATTTACATTCTCGTCAGGCCATTCCGGATGTTGTTTTGCAACATCACCCAGTCCGGCACATCCAAGTCTTTGGTAAAGAAATATGTAATTTGCCACAAGTATTGTGCTTAGTAGTACGTAGTGGCGTTTGGCAGTCGTAGGCCTCCTGAGGTTGTGTCCACATATAAGTTCGCCATTGACAATCAAGGTTTTTCTGTTTGTCGAATATAAAATTTGATCATTAGGTCTGATTTGGCTTAGTAGTCATTGCGGAACTATTAAAAGCAGCATCCCCAGTATGTAATTGAAGCAAGGCACCGCAACCAATTTTATTGTTTGCACGCGCCCCAGAGCAATTGTTGTAGTGCACTCCATTTTGCAAAATCTTTTTGTGTTTGCTTGATCAATATTAAAAGTCTGGTCATGATCATTGCTGAGATTCACGGGCATAACAAGATTGCCCGATACTTAATCTGTTGTGAAGTTCTCTTGAGGATAAACTGATATTCAGCTCTTACATTCTTAACTGTTAATCCCTTCACAGGTTTTCTGCCAGGTTAAAACATCCAGCATTCCAGGAGTGACATAGCGTTGACTCACGTCAGCTGTTTCGGGAACATTCTTTCGTTGAACACACACACATCATTGACAGAGACTACACCAAAATTAAATGTCAGCCGAGCTACAAACTATGCACCCACTGGGCCTTCTGCTAAGTACTCCAGTTAGACATGTATGCATAGGACCTTCCAGGTGCACATCCTCAAATTAAAATCTTTTTGCATCATTTATAAGGTCATGCATATGACAAAAAATATATACCAGAAAATCTACTTAAAAAAATAAAAAAAGATAGGCATAGGAAATACAATTCTGCAGCACTGTAAACCTGAGCAGTGGGTGCAAACATAAAAAATGAGCGAGATTGGTTGGTATGGATCTGGTGGTGGTTTACTACTATAGGCAATTTACTTTCTTATGCTGTACTTTACATCGTGCAGCCCCTAGGCGAAAATTAATGAATAGTTGGATAAATATATGGAAGGCGCATTAGTAAACTGACATAGGGACATTGGTTGTGTAAATAGACCGAGAAATAGAAGGATAGCTAGCAACCTTGATGAATTAATATGTTGATGAAAGGTGAATGAACAGATCAATGGGTGGATGGATTGACGATAAATGGGAGGAAAGCAGGATGGATGTGTATATTGAAGAAAGATGGTTGGACGGCTGGATAAATGAATAAATGTGGGCAACTGAAAGAGTGGATTTATACATGAATAGAAGGTGCATGTGTGTCTGAAAAGATGAACGGCTCGATGAATGGCTTGATAAGGATGTGCAAAGGAGTAAGCAACGGAGAAAGTTGCACTTTATGGTACTTTACCATAAGGTATGTTTCCTGCTCATTTGTGGCACATGGACTGGAGGAACGAAGGAATGAATGGGTTGAAATTGTTTTCTGTGTGGTGAAGATTGCTAATGTGATAGTGCAGTGTGGTGAATGATGTGGTCTTTCAGTGGAAAGGCTGGTAATAGCATGATGTGGGCTGATGGTGTGGTCCTGGAGTGGTAGTCTGATGCTAGTGATGTTTAAACAGGGTTAAAGTTTAGTTGTGCAGTATGGTGAGGGTGGTAAGTTAATAAGGTGGGCATCAGTGGTGTGCTTCTGGCATCTGTTTTACTGAAGTGGTGGTAGTGTGTCTTTGGGAAATAGTAGTGATGTGTCAGTATGTCGATTTGTGGTGCTGAAGTTTGAGGTCATTAGCGGGAAAAAGTTTAGTGGTGCTAGAAAAAATGTTTGTGCTGTAGAGGATAGTGTAATATCGGAAGAAGTAATGCACTGCTTTGACACTGTAGTGCAGTGGTAGTTAGCTTTAATACTACTGCAGTTGTGGGTCTATCAGTGTAGTGTTCTGCGGAGGTAGTGTAGGATACAAAAATAGCACATTGCAATAATGAGGCTGTAGTGGTGTGAGTGGGGCCATGAGTTGGTAGCGTGTTTCGAGGTAGTTATTTTGGCCATAGTAATGCAGCAGTCATGAAGGTAGCTGTATGTTGGTAGGTGGATTGCAGTGGGGTTAGGCTTGCAGACAAATCACAGAAATGTTTGCTGTTGGCCCCTCTGTCTGCTGCCATATAACAAATACAATGGACAGAAACATTTGTGTTTTGTGACATCCAAGCTCACCAGTCATTCAAGATGTTAAAATAAGTATGAAAGTTAATTAGCAGAACATGTTACACTTCAAGCTACAGGCAAAGCAGCATGTTACATTTCACACCGCAAACAAATACAAGCATACTAGGAATTGAAAAAAACATTCACCCATGTAGTAACATGTCAAACTTCATAAAAATTTGTGTAGAGTAGCATAGTAATGGGCATCCCAGGAAGACATAAAATACACAATTGCACTTTGAAGTTAATCATGGAAAGCGCAGGGGGAGGGTGGTGGAACTACAAAACATCAATAAGTTCCTTGTGACTGCTGTCCTTCAGTCTGTACTGCTGTCAGGGAACAGCAAATTATCTATTGCTTTAACAGCATCACAGTGTAATGTGTGACCTAAAAGTCAAGCTCCATTCCATTGTAACACAATAGCTTGACTTAGTACGTTATGTGCGTTAAAATGAGCCTTCTCTAGCAAGCCATACTGCTGTATGCTCACATAGCTTGATAAACAAATGATCACAGCTGCGTGCAGTGGGAGAGTTCATTTCTGTGGAAGCACACCGTTTTTGCGAAATCAAAAGCTGTACTCTTGTGAACAAACATCTGAGTGGATGCCTAGTCTCTCACTGTAGCACACCTCAGTTATTTTTTTTCTGTTGTTCACAGCCAGTCTCTCAAAAACTGTGCTCTAGATTGAGATCTAAATACCTGAGATATGAAAGAAAATGTTCCCATCTTAGTCCTATTACTCCACAAGTATATGTGGGCTGCTAAACTTACTATTTTTGTAATGCATTCTCACATGTATTAAGCCTCATTGATATAGTGTTTAACACTCACATATTATTGTGGCTATGGAGATATACTTACACAAGGGTTCTTTGTCACAGTCAAAATGTATGTTGAGATTTCATCTTAACTTAAAAACGAGCAGCAATCAAGAATACCAAAGAATATGTTTTAACTAAGCCGGGGCAGTTTCCATGACAGCTGGATGCAGAACACATAGAAATCTTCTTGGAGCCTAGTTGAAACCCATTGAGTATTTTATGAGACAGATTACAACATAGTCAGTAAATCCTCCCATGCCACACTTTCTCATGACCACTATAGCTCCAAAGCAATATGGAAACAATGTGCAACTCTCTAATTCAATGTACATATCACTTACTGACTGTGTTATGTGCAAACATATCAGTTTTACCTTGAAATCCAAATGTTGTGCCCATGGCTGAAACACAATGTCATAAACCCTGTCCACTTAGAAATGCACTAATGAACCAACTCAGCCATACCATTTGTGGAAGATGGCAAAAACCCTAAATATCTCAGTCAACTTAGTTAACTTGCTGCATTTCCATCTATAAGTACACACAATGTCTTGTTTCTAGGGGGCCGAGCCAGATGGTTGATCATCTTTGGTGTATTATAATTCTAAAAATAAATTACTGGATTCTGGCTCAAAGTAAGAAAATTAACTGTGTATTGGTTCTAAAATGTAAAACTGATGGAAAGAGTAACTGTCGTGGGCAGTAGAGCTTTTCCAGTCTTTGTTGTTCTCCCTGTCTCCAAGGATCTCCAGACTTTCTTTCCTTTCAGCACAGATCAGCCACCTTTCTCTCTGCACATAAAGTTCAGAATGGATGGGATGACGATTAGGGTTGTGTATGGAGTGATTTTCGGCCTTGTGGCCATCAGCAGTTAAATCCTATATGTGGCTCTTTGGAGAATTTGAATTGCTCCGAAGAGTACGTTTGTGGCTTATCTTGTGAAAATTATTGTGCATGACGTCATTTAGTTGCCCATGAGCCAAGAGCTTTAAGACTTGTGGAGGAATAATTAATTATTATGGGTGCCCGCCTGTGCTGCCAAGTGATTGCTTGAATTGTAAGATCAGGGGAAGGGGGCGGGTGTTTGGCCCATGGAGCATCAAAAGAAAGAGCGATGTAAAATAGTCTGGTCCAAATTTGGCAGTTATAAAAATCATTGACACCATTTAAGGTATGCAAAGGGAAAACTTTCACAGTTCAGAGAAAATATTTTTAGTAAATTTAACTACTTGGCTGGATGATTTTATATCTGTGTTAATAAAGGAAATTTCAGTCTAATGGTTCATAATTAATTTCTTACTGCTGACACTTTCAAATTATGCATAAAACAATTGAAGGCTAGTAGGACAATGCCAAGGATCACATGGATTACTGAATACTCATTTGAGCAATTTGACAGTTTAGGAGAGTGGTTTGTTTTCTACATGGTCAAGTTTCACTGCTCATTTGGGGCAATTTCATGGTTTTTGTTGATTATTCTACAGAACATGAAGAATATTCCAAAATGCACAATCCATTTGTTTTAGTTGTTGGGGTTTCATTGGGGCATTGCTTTTGCTCTGTTTTAAATATGTACTCACTCATGTTAGTGATTTGTAAGGCACCATGTTGCTCCCAGGAAATTAACTTGCAATTATTTCATTAATTTGTATATTAAATCCAGTGGTGTGTGTTTGATGGATGAGGCTACCTCTAGTGTTATGGTGAGACGTTTCTTCAGTTATACATTTTAATTTCAACATCATAACTAAAAATGTTGTTGTTTCTCTTTAATTTTAGCTTTTACAGTCGTGCATTTGAGAAAATGTTTCAACAGTGTTTGGAGCTGCCATCTCAGTCGAGGCATTCAATCTCTTTTCCGCTGATCTGTACTCACTTTATGAGCTGCACACATGAGCTGTGTCCTGAAGAGGTAATTATTTAAGATTTTAATTGAGAAAACAGTGTTGAATTGTGTGTGTTCCTGTAGTGGATAGTTTAATATAAAAAAGTGGGGTGTAATTCCTGGCCAACAATGCATTAAGTGGGCTGGTAAGGCAGTGAGCCCTATCCTACTCAGCCACCTTCCATAAGGGTGTGGGATTGAGGGTCACCCTGAAATCCTCAGGGAATACGTATGAAAAATGAAACCAAATGATACATTTTGCACCACAATTTTCAAAGCATGGGCTAAAAGGGCACAGGCCTTTTACAAGCAATTATTTGATACATTTATTTAAAAGATCTATACACCAAAAGTTCAGGAAAGCAAGCAAATGAACCATTGTAGAAGTGAAATACTTCCCATCATAGAAGAGCGTCATACGCAAACTCTCATTATAAACTACAGAACCATTATATGGGTATTTTCTCAAGGGTTGTACACTTCTAGGAGCAGTGAATGGAAGGCTGCATACCAGCTATTGTCAATGAGGTGATGGTGTGGACAATTGGTGTGTGTAGCATATCTAAAATCATACATATCAATATTGCAGTCACTTTCTCCATGGCCTTTTGTTACAGGCCATCTGAAAGGACTCTAAAACAATATTGTAAAAAGTCATGGTATACTGATTCATTCTAAACCTCCAACAGTCTCTTGGTGCTCTATACTTTCTTCCCAGAACCTAGAGCCAGTAAGTGATTTCCTTTTTTGCACCACTTCCCTAATACGTTGGCTATAAATCATGAATTTTAAGACAGTTTAAATAATCTGGTTTAACAATTTGAGGTGGTCATTTTAAAATGTTTAATGCGTCTTCTTTCACGTATACCTACTGCTTTTTTTATTTTCTCTTCCTGGCCCCTTGGAGGTGTACTCTTAGTGATATAATATAATTATGAATCTTCTAGAAGGGGATTGAAAATGACAACAACATACAGATCTTGGGGTCTCCAGACTTCTGCAGCAGAGCTGTCCATCCACTTAGATATATCTTACTGGCTAGAATAGCGTTATAGCTATTATTGAGTTACACTGATCTTACATGTTCGCATATGATGTATAAAGATAATGTTATGAAAATTTTGCAGTTGTATCCACACATGCCTTGAACTAATCTCAATACCAGCAGCAAGTATTTGATACTAGACATCAGTGTCTAATTCTGTGAAAATCAATTTGTTTATCTCTGAATACCAGATTACCTGAACTGAGGTTCTGGAAGAGTAGCTTGTCATAAAAAGAAATCCCATCATTTTGGACTCAAATACCCCATTTCTATCTTTGGCCAAAATGCAAATTTAGTTCACAAATACCAAGCTAACATCTGATTGTGTTCCAAAATATGATACGGATAGCCATTATGTTGTCAGCAGTACCACGAATATGAAATGTTTGCCGTGCAGACTGATTCACCCATACAGTGTTGCACACTCAAACAAAAATAATGCTCAGACCCACACATGCATACACTCCCCCAACCTATTTGGACACCCAGATTTGTGGGGACACATGAACAAAGAAACTCAGACCACAGCAGACATACATACTCAAATTATGACTTAACCTCCCAACTCCTCATTTACGTTGTAGGAAGCTGGCTATCTGTGTAGTGTACCAAATGTAAGGGAACACTATGGAGATAGTCCAGACAGCACTTATTGGATTACAGGGATTACAAAATAATCCCAAATGCTCTTTTGTGGTAGTGTGGTCAAGCAGTTTAGGCTTATCAGAGGGTAGGGCTAAGCATTTGTTGAACGCAGAGGCCCTCATTTTGACTTCAGCGAATGGAAAAGCCCGTCCGCCGAAGTCCCGCAGTCAGGACCGCCAGTACGGTGACCTCCCTGCAGCCCCTATCACGAGTTTCCTGCTGGGTCAGCAGACGGAAACAGTGTTTCCACCCTCCTGCCCAGCAGGAAACAGCCCACAACATTAATGCCGGCTCATAAGTGAGCCCGCAGCAGTGTTGCAGTGCATAGGGTGAATCAGCACCCACTGCACTTTTCACTGTCTGCAAAGCAGACACTGAAAAGCGCAACAGGGCTGGCCATGGGTGCCCCTGCACCCTGTCTCCTCCAGCATTTACATGGTGGTGCAGCTAGAGGAGAGAGGGGTCGTAATCCCCAGGGCAGCGCTGCCCTGGCAGATTGAGACTGCTGGCACCGCCAGGATGTCAGCTGTCGGAAACGTGACGGTGCCGTCGGTCCAACCGCCATCGCGACCCTGCCGGTCTCAAGACCGCCAGGGTTGTAATTAGGGCCACAGAGTCAATAAATGAGACACACTCAAGAAGAAACTAGAGACAAATTTTTGAAAAATATAGGTACTTTTATAGATTGTTTCAACTCGAGAAAAACTTCACAAGAAGGTAAGTACTGTTGCAGTGTATCAGTTTTTGCAAGTAAATACAAAAAAAACTCAAATGCACTTTTATGCGGTAAAGGACTTTTTTGGATAGATTACTTTGATTGCATAAGGGTCTTTGCAGTCTGTTCTCAGGGGTCCCTTTTAGGTCGTAGGATGCTAGAGGGACAAGGTCACAAACACCAGCTTTTCAGTTTTACCTGCCCTGGGTCGTCTGGGAGCAGAGGTGCTGGATGGGTCTGGTCCCTTGGCGCTGCATGGTTGGCTTGGGGAGCTGGGGGTGGGGCACGTGGAAACAGGCTGCAGAGGTGAACTTGGGGACAGGTCCGGGAGCTCCTAATGGGGGCTCGGTCGGGCGGTCCTGGAAGCAAGGGTACATGGTTGGTTGTTGTGGATCTGGGCTGTGGAGCTTGGGTGCAGTGGTTTTTTGTTGTCGGTGGCTCCTGCATAAAGGCATCCACAATTCTTGTGTGGACCTGCAAGGAGAGGACAAATAAAACAGGGCAGCTGGTCCACTCTTAGTGATGACCTCTGCAGTGCTGATGCCCCTCCAAGGCTTGTCTCTGGTTGCTGTGTTTGAGTTCGGTCTGGACTCAAACAAGCATTGAATGATGCAAGGGGTCCAGCACCCAGGTATTGGTGCGGATTGACTCGTGTAGGTCTTGGGATCTTCTCACATGGTGGCGAGACATGTAGGTCCTGCAGGCACTCAGTGACCTTCTCGTCGGCTGCTGTGTTTTTGGATCCGGTGGTCAGCAGAACAGTAAACCGGACATTGCGGTTGGTGCCTGCAGGGAAGTGGCACCTCCTCTTTAAGGGAGATGCTGACGGCTTGGAGAAGTGCTGGAGGCTTGGAGAAGTGCTGGAGGCTCCACAAGGCTTTTGGAGAATGCACAGCAGAAGGACAAGTCAGGTTGTCGTGATTGCCAGGGCAGGAACAGGTAAACAGACAGGTGTTTGTACCAAAGTCCACAGTTCTTGCTTCTTTGGGTCTTCTTTCTTAAGTCAGTAGAATCTGTTCTTCTGATGTCAGAGGGCCACCTAAATATGCAATTTAGGGGCATGTAGAGTAGTGGCTAATGGGCTACTTACCCTCGGGTGACTACATCCCCTATATGAACACTTCCTGTGGGGAGTGGGCATAACTCTGTCCCCGAATTCCTGTTTCCACCAAAAACAAGATGGTGAAACCCATCTTTCGTGGAGCACAATAGCACTTCAGGTGTGACTAGCCTAGTAGTGCAACATGCCTACCTGCATGGCTAATTTCTCACCGGTTCTGGTGCCAAATGGCCCTCAGGAATTGGAGTAGCAACTCCCAGTTATGGGGGAAGTCGAAGTAGCATACCAAAGCGGCAGAGTCTTTGAATTTCCTGACTGTGGTATGCAGATTCAGTAGCCATCCTGCTGGAGGTGATATCACCTTCCTCCAGAGCAGGCATTGTTTCTGACCTCTCAGAGTGCGGGGTCTCACCTCCAGGTGGTCAGATACAGGTCTGTGGTGGCAGGCTGGTCTATACCAGTCAACAAGAACACTTAGGATCTGGTAGGTTTCAGGCGGATGCATGTCATAGTAAATCCAAGATTGGCATCAGTCTGGATTTATTAAGACGAGGTGATACCAAATACCTTAGGACACCATAGGTTTCAGGGGAGCCATTATGTAGCTGGGTGACTTGTAATGGGGGAGTGTCCAGTCCATCCTTATGAAGGCTTCCCTATTCACTTGTAGTATCTAGTAATCGAGCTAGACATCACAGGGGCATATCTGCTTGTGCTCCAAGATTTGCACAAAATATACTAACGCTGGTCAGCACTTTATGGAAAGGTGTTTACAGCTCAGGCGCCATACAGTGCAAGGGAGCCCCTTGAACTTTTTATCACACCATCTGGAAATCCCTGATGAAGCATACCTTTTGACCAAAAGTCCATCTGTAAATGATGGATGTCTTTGACATAAGGACAGGCACTGCCCACGCAGAGTGAAAGTTTGGATAAAAGGAGATCTGGATCTCCCCAAGTAGATAACCCAGTATAACTCTGGATTGAAAATGGGATGTAGCCAGAGAGTAACTGTTGCTTGACAGTGAAGATGCCAGTTTGCCAAACAAAGGAGAATAGTAGGTCCTGGAGTGAATGGAGTGCCTGCTGAGAGATGGACACTAACAGTTTGGGACTAGGGAGACGTCAGAAACAAAGAATATTCTGCATTTACATCACATGCACATTTAAGATTTTCATGATGGTCAAAGGAGAAGCTTTTTGGTGAATCTGAGCTGTTTTTCCTTTTTCATCATCTGGCAACAGTGATTGTGCTTTCCTACATAGCTCAAAGATTTGGAGTGGCCCATTGGTATTGAAAGGTATTAGGAAAAGAACAACAGGGATGGAAGGAGATCTGGGAGGATACAGTGAGAGGCAAGTTAACAGAATCCCAGTACACAGCTAGGGTAACAGTATTGTAGTTATCTTTCTGAGGGATACTCCTGAATTCCTGCCTTGCTGAAGTAGAATATGTGGCTGTAGAAATCCATATCCGGTTAAGTAAAGATAAAGCAACACTTGGGGAATTTAACACATACTCAGTTATTTCCAACCTACTGTTACGTACATTGTAATTCTACAGTGTTGGGTTTTACTGTCTTCATATAAACAGGCAGCAGTCCTTTCTCAGAAACCCAACCTAGAGGCTTTTTACACCATTAATTAGAGAAAACTAAATGGGTATGCAAGGTCATGGCAGTTTTTCACAACTATGGAGCAATTTCACTGAATTAGTTTAATCTGAGCAGACTACAACTAGAATTGTAGTCTCTTATATTGAGACCAGCACTCCTGTGTGATAGAGGATAGCCTAGGCTCTTCTGATGAGTAATGTTCCTTTTCCAGACAATTGCAAGACCCCTACATGAAGACTCATTCATGGAATTGCTAAGAATATTGTACAGAATTGAAGGGGAATTCCGTTCTATGCAGATCTTATTTATTGTCATTGTAATGACTATACAGCACATTTATACATGCTTTTGAGGGTGAGTTAGCTTGCTATTCCATTCTGTATTTTATGAATATCAGAGAAATCCCATAATGAAGAAAGAGGCACTTACTTGTACATCTACTTCTCTATCAAAGGTATTATTTTTGAATTTGCAGAAATTAGCAACCACCTCAAAGCACTCCTAAATAATAGTCTGTATGTGGGTCTCTTTAATTTTTACTTGTGCCTGCCCTTCAAAAACAAACTTACCTGACTCCTTACTTGCCATGACTGGATAGTGTGTTTCTTAAAATCTCAGAGCAGTTTTACACTGTTTTTTGTTTAAATATAAGAGGACAGATTCCTGCTTTCTTCTGAAGTGTAACCAATGATGTTTCATTCACGTTCACTACAGCACAATTTGTCGATTTTATTTTTTAAAAGAAAATAAATACACACAGATATTACCACATAAAGGTGTGTTCACTTGTCATAATGGATTTTAGTTTTGAAACCTTTTTTTTTTTTGTTTTTTTTTGTTCTAGGAGCCTGCACATATAAGAATAATATAGTCTGTTATAAAACAAGTATAAAATATATTCAGTGAGGACTTGGAGGAATGCAGATACTTTAAAGATCACATAATCTAAAAGTCAAATGGTGTAAGACATTGAGGAATGTGTCTCTGATGTACATACTGAAATTTAGGACATTATTCAGTGACCTGTGCAAGAGTGAATTTATAAAACAGCGCAATCATGCAGGCATCATCACAAGTTGCTCTAGTAGTGATAGTTCTAAAAGCAAAAAAAACTATGGCGACCAGAATTTGTTTTTTTCCCCCTCACTAAAACTGTGCAAAGCTATACATCAAAGGTCTCTTACCTTTTCTGTAATAAGAACTATTTCTGCTCGCTGAAAATCATCCTAAGCTGCTAATAATATTAGTATTGTAATAGTGACCTCATCAGACAATATTTGAATATTTGATTATTAGCGATCCCATGCAACATTACTAGCAGTGAGCACCTCAGTGCATTAGGCTGGGTTTCCAGTTGTAATGTAAAAAAAGGCTTTGTTAATTTTGAATACCTTTTACCTGGGTAATACATAACAGCCACAACACCCCTGGCTAGCACCAAGGTAATAATTTGGTTAATAATATAAGTAATAAGCCACCCAATGTCGAAGATTCATCACACAAATGTTTGTCTATTATGGAAATTCAACCTTTGTCTCCTGTCATGAGCTAATGAGTTCTGAAGATACATGCGTTTTGTCCTGTATAGTGGCTTTTTGGTTTTGCTATACGTATACTCAGCCAAGCAAAAGCTTCAGATTTATTGGAAAGGGTTATACACAGAGAACTACTTACCAATTGCTTGAGAAATAGTAGCAGCTTGCAAGCTCCTTGTTGGAGAAGCCTGCTATACATAGGCAGATTGCTTTTGTAGATTACTCTTGGGAGAGACCAATGTTGAAGAACAGATGCAGGAGTGTGAGGTAGCTTTCAGTGTGGCTGATATAGGGTTTAAATACAAGGATGGGGGAAATGGTGTAATTTTAGAGCATATACCCACGTGGGAGAAGCACTCCTTAAATAGTAAAAAAAAAAAAAAAAACTGCCCTAAAAAGGATATTTGTATTTCACATATATTCTAAAAAAAATAATACACTTGACATAATACAAGAATGCTGATTGTAGTCAAGATGTTATTCTTTATTTATTTCTTTTAATGTAAATTATGAACACAGCCAATGCGTTTTGTACCTACACATTGGGACTACTTTCATAGCTGATAAAAATACATAAATATAATAAACATTAAAGTCACTTTTGCAAAAGTTCTGTGAACAATAAAAACATATTTATACCCATAAATAAAAAATGTATGGGGCTCATAACCACACAAAAGTGTGACACCAAAATCTGTAAATGACATGCGCTATAGATACATTTGTGGTGTATTTATCATACAATTTAGTATATCCTTGGCTTATAATTCACACTGGCATCTTCCTGAAATATTTCATTAATATACATTTCCCGAACACCTCCATTTTTTTGTTTTTCAAAGTTCAGTATTGGCATAAACGTGTATAAACAACATATCATAAATGAGATGTGACCTTAAACAGTCAACCGTGACTGATAAAAATGTATTTGTGTATTGTAACAATAAAACGGGCTGCAATAATCTACAACATATTCCCAGTTTAAATGCTGTCCCCTAGCACTCACCGATAATGGTGGTTTGTGTTTTGTAGAGATACTTAGCACAGCTGAATAGATTTATGTATTGGAATAACCTATGCTATTCTAATCGGCTGGTACTACATAATCTAATTACTTTAAATAGTATTCAAAACATTAACCTACATAAATGTTATTCTTCCATAAAGTTTTTTTTGTGTTTATCTCCCATCCATTTCTTTGAGTCATAATTAATTCAGCATAAAACATCAATAAAATTGAAAAGATTGTTTTTAGGTTGCCTGGTATCTTTTTTTTCTCCTAATATTATGTATTCAAAGGAAAAAAGCAATTAATTCTTGTTGAGTTTAGCCTATATGAACCCATAGTAAGGAAAAAAGCACCAACAAAGTGCATCGTTGTCTAGATAATGACAGTGTTTGTAAACAGTCTGTAATGGCAAACCAAGGCTATTAAAAAGCTCGTATATAAAGATTAGACAAAGAATCCCAACCTCCTATCTATGTTGTTCAGCTTAACGAGGGCTAATTAAGTTTGTTTCCAATATGTAGATTAGGTGAAAACATAATTAGAGAAAACTGAACAATACCAAAACAGACTTGCATTCAGATCTGTGCTTCAAGGAAACGTTATACTCTGTTCAGCCATTTTGGAACGGCATTCCTCCATATACTTTCATTCTAAGTAATAGAAATATCCCACACATCATACACAAATGATCAACCAAAACCAACCCTTTTCGAGCGTAGAAAGAGGAAAAACCACGGCACATCGCAGATTCGTAGAAATGTCAATTTATTCTCCTGTGGTGTATCAGAAAAGAAATCACCTGGCCCAGTGAGACAAATGATCGAGGTGTCAATAGGTTCAATACAGTTCTCATATTCTGAAAAAACAACAGCCAACACGTGTTTTGTCAGAAATGACTTTTTCAAGGCTCCAACAAGTGGAAGTATCAACTTATATTGTCAAGCTCCGATGGGTACTACAATTTGTCAGATAGAGTAACATATGAAAAGGTCCAAAGACCATGATAAGCCTCCGAAAGGAATGGATAATGTCTTGTCGTTATACTAGCGGCGTTGCATGGTGTCCTTTTCAAGCGTTATGTTCACTGTGCTCCAGTAGATATGTCGTGTAACATTATCATTAGATCAAACTAGACAGTAGCAAAATGGACAGACATCCAGACCAGTATCCAAAAGAAGCCTTAGACACCGTTCAGCCATTTTGGAGCGGGACATTTCAAATCAGCTTGCATTCCAGATGATAGTAAATCAAATACCCTGAACCTGAAAAGGCAATCCAAAATTCAACTTCTGAAGTATGTGAAACTTAACATCAATCTAAAATTTAAGCATAGTATCCTGGTCTGAAGCAAATCAGCAAATTCCCAGTGTCTAAGTTGGTGATGGCCATCAGTGTTTCAAACTGAAATTGTTCAGCTATCTTAAGACAGGTCCATTAAAAACCTCCAGATACTAAACAACTAAATAAAGGTCTCAAACCATTGTACATGCAAAATATTAAGCAACGAAGTGAAACATGGTTCTTTAAATAAAAAATCTAATTGCCTGCCAAAAATTAAAAAATCGGGTATTAAACTATAATCCAAGCCTATGTACCTTCACCTATTTCATAACCATAATACCTTCACATCCAATTTTGTTCATATTTATGTACCTTAATCGGGTAACTTGAGCTGTGCTATGGCGCCATGGTCACGTATCAAAAGAGTGCCATGCTCTAATACTCTCCAATTTATAGATAGTGACCCCAAAGTAATTTCAGTGTTTTATACACATGGCAGCTATTTAGGTACACATCTGAAAACCACATTCAGTTGGCGACCATCTTGGAACAGGTGACAAACCCCACTCTCATTTAATAGAATAATGTTTTTATGACGACTTTTATATGCACAAATCTAATACAGACATCAACTTTATGATGTGACATCACGCAATCCACAACATTAATTCCAATTCTCTTAAATAACGATCCAGAATACTATATTAGGCTATTGATTACTGTTTACCAAGTGCTTCTCCCACATTTGTGAAGATCGATTCTGTGATACTTCTTTTTTTTTTCTTTTTTTTTTTTAACCTATAAGAGCACCTATGTTTTGAAACAACTGGAACTGCTCTGATTTGACTTATATATTATTTTAGAGCACCTCTGGTTTAAGGGGATGAGCAGTAACTTTGGAGATTGTCTTGATATGTTGGCTTGAAGAAGAAAGTTTACTTGGTAAAATCAAAGATTGTCACAAATTTCAGGATGTATTACACATTCATTGAAAATATTTTTTTAGGTAGAGAGGACAATATCATACCTCCATTTTGGCTGAGGAAGATATTTAATTTCTGTTGTGAGGCATATTAAAGAATTTCTGTTAATAGAAGACAAGCATTGGAGCATTTTGGTGGCCAGGAATGGGTGGTATATTACACAAGTGGGTTACCTCTCAGGAGACATAGACTTAGTTCCAAAGACAATACCATGGTTTTTGAGGAGTTAATGTGGGAACAGCTTCAGGATATTGCAAAATAAGGATAGCAATTGCAGCACACAGGAATAGAAAGAAATAATATGTGGACAGCAAAAAGGTGTTGCTGCAGAATAGATGTAAAGGTGGAGAGCTAACTGAGTTAAGCATTTGTCGCATTCAGGAAAAGGGACTCCCTCTGGTCAGACCCTCTAAAGCTGATTGACATGTTTAAGAATGCTGTGACAATAAAAGGAATGAAAGTGTGAACTCTTAAGAGTCTCAAAATTCAAGGGTTTTGGGGCTGGAGTGTAAGAAAATCTCGTAGAGCAAATATCAAGAAAGAAAAGTGGTAGTGTTTGAGTGTGTCAGTATCAGAAGTATGAGCTAGTAGCTAAATCATATATCTGATATTCTAGCATCCTAATCCAGAATTTGGGATAATAGGAAATAATTTTCTGTGGAATTTGCAGGTTCTGTCTGAATATTTTCTATTCTCAGTTGTATGCTCCTTTCCACATTTTGGGTTGCTTTTCTTATTCAAATAATTCTGAATCCTAATTGCATGTTCCCATCTACATTTGTTTGATAAATTGTAGTTCTTCTTTTCTTTGAGGAGTGAAAGTATGTGGTAGCACATTTCTTACAATAGTAAAATTGTATCAGTTTGGATGAGGACTGTAAAATAAGTTTGGTTATGACTAGGAGAAGATAAAACTGTGTGGACATCAGCAGTTGGCAGGGATTTCTACTGTTATTGATGCCTTGTTCTGCTAATAAACTGAGTAACAAGCCTATCTTCAATGTGGCGAGTTTTGTTGTTGGAGCTACATTAACTTTTTCTTGAAGTACCTCATTTTCACAAAATGCCAAGAAGATCCCTCAGACTACTCAGATGATCTGAACAATATTTTGCATTGTTGTTGACTGGCTTTCGACCTGTATGAGACTTGGAGTCAGTTTCTGTTGTGTTCTTCATCAATCTGACATTCAGGCTATATCCAGGAGATGCTGAAGCAAAGGTCTTTCAAGACTTTTAACTAGTGTTTGACATAGTAAACTTTAACATCCTACTGATCTCCCCTTCAGCAAACTGTGGCAATGTCTTCATTTAGGTATACCTTATATCTTCATTCAGTAACCTGTGACCTCCAGTGCTAACAAATGTGTATTGTTTGCCTTTGGTATAGCTTGTTGAGTTGTTGGAAGGCTAGTTTTTCATCTTTGTGGATGCTATGCAGGTTATCTTTTTCTGTTGAGTGGAATGTGTCCTGGCTGTGCTCTGCTTTCTTCCATGTGGCATTCTTGTCTGTTCCTTTTGGGACTAATAATGAATTGAGAGGGTGACTGTGTCCGTGCAGGAGCAGCATTGTCTGCCGTTAGCTCAGTGCTGTTCTCTCTTCTGTTGAACACCACTAGGCATACATGCTGTTGCTCTCTGGCAAGCTCACCATGTGAGGTGCATAAACGTTCACTCTCACCAGCATATATGTTACTCTGCATTGAAAAGAACAAACATATGTTAAGAGGTGATGTGCCTGTGATCTTTGTCAAGAACTGATACTGTTGAGACAGAAGGGCTCTCTCTGGTTCCTGCAGCAAATCAGCATTTAAAGAAGGACTGTTGTCTCTTGAGTATGTGTTCCATGCTTTGGCATATGTCCTTATGTGAAGATGACTTTCTCAGGTTTTTGATATGCCATTTGTTTGCGAGTTCTAACACAATTCGAGAGTGTCTTGCATTCCCCTCTGTTAGACTATGAGGGCAACGGCGGTACATCTTGTAAGGGAGTGGAATGGTTTGATTATTTCCAAACCTTAGCCTGTAATCTTACACTCTTTATTGTAAATGCATGGTGTAGGAAGTTGGCTTTGTATGCACTATTTCAAAGTAAGGAATAGTATGCACAGAGTCCAAGGGTTCCCCTTAGAGGTAAGATAGTGGCAAAAAGAGATAATACTAATGCTCTATTTTGTGGTAGTGTGGTCGAGCAGTAGGCTTATCAAAGGAGTAGTGTTAAGCATTTGTTGTACATACACACAGGCAATAAATGAGGAACACACACTCAGAGACAATTCCAGGCCAATAGGTTTTTGTATAGAAAAATATCTTTTCTTAGTTTATTTTAAGAACCACAGGTTCAAATTCTACATGTAATACTTTGCTTGAAAGGTATTGCAGGTAAGTACTTTAGGAACTTTGAATAATCACAATAGCATATATACTTTTCAAATAAAACACATATAGCTATTTTAAAACTAGAGACAGTGCAATTTTCATAGTTCCTAGGGGAGGTAAGTAATTGTTAGTTCTTGCAGGTAAGTAAACCACCTACGGGGTTCAAATTTGGGTCCAAGGTAGCCCACCGGTGGGGGTTCAGAGCAACCCCAAAGTTACCACACCAGCAGCTCAGGGCCGGTCAGGTGCAGAGTTCAATGTGGTGCCCAAAACGCATAGGCTTCAATGGAGAAGGCGGGGGCCCCGGTTCCAGTCTGCCAGCAGGTAAGTACCCGCGTCTTCGGAGGGCAGACCAGGGGGGTTTTGTAGGGCACCGGGGGGGACACAAGTTAGCACAGAAAGTACACCCTCAGCAGCACAGGGGCGGCCGGGTGCAGTGTGCAAACACACGTCGGGTTTTCAATGTAAATCAATGGGAGACCAAGGGGTCTCTTCAGCGATGCAGGCAGGCGGGGGGGGGGGGCTCCTCGGGGTAGCCACCACCTGGGCAAGGGAGAGGGCCTCCTGGGGGTCACTCCTGCACTGGAGTTCCGATCTTTCAGGTCCTGGGGGCTGCGGGTGCAGAGTCTTTTCCAGGCGTCGGGATTTGGGAATCAGGCAGTTGCGGTCAGGGGGAGCCTCGGGATTCCCTCTGCAGGCGTCGCTGTGGGGGCTCAGGGGGGGCAACTCTGGCTACTCACGGTCTCGTAGTCGCTGGGGAGTCCTTTCTGAAGTGTTGTTTCTCCACAAGTCGAGCCGGGGGCGTCGGGTGCAGAGTTGCAAGTCTCACGCTTCTGGCGGGAAACACAGTTGTCTTTAAGTTGCTCCTTTGGAAACAAAGTTGCAGTCTTGGGTGAACAGGGCCGCTGGTCTCGGGAGTTTCTTGGTCCTTCTAGAGCAGGACAGTCCTCTGAGGATTCAGAGGTCGCTGGTCCCTGGGGAGAGCGTCGCTGGAGCAGTGTCTTTTCGAAGTGGGGAGACAGGCCGGTAGAGCTGGGGCCAAAGCAGTTGGTGTCTCCGTCTTCTCTGCAGGGTTTTTCAGCTCAGCAGTCCTCTTCTTCTTAGGTTGCAGGAATCTGAGTTCCTAGGTTCTGGGGAGCCCCTAAATACTGAATTTAGGGGTGTGTTTAGGTCTGGGAGGGCAGTAGCCAATGGCTACGGTCCTTGAGGGTGGCTACACCCTCTTTGTGCATCCTCCCTGAGGGGAGGGGGGCACATCCCTAATCCTATTGGGGGAATCCTCCATCTGTAAGATGGAGGATTTCTAAAAGTCAGAGTCACCTCAGCTCAGGACACCTTAGGGGCTGTCCTGACTGGCCAGTGACTCCTCCTTGTTTTTCTCATTATCTCTCCTGGACTTGCCGCCAAAAGTGGGGGCTGGGTCCAGGGGGCGGGCATCTCCACTAGCTGGAGTGCCCTGGGGCATTGTAACACGAAGCTTGAGCCTCTGAAGCTCACTGCTAGGTGTTACAGTTCCTGCAGGGGGGAGGTGTGAAGCACCTCCACCCAGAGCAGGCTTTGTTTCTGTCCTCAGAGAGCACAAAGGCTCTCACCGCATGGGGTCAGAAACTCGTCTCTCAGCAGCAGGCTGGCACAGACCAGTCAGTCCTGCACTGAACAATTGGGTAAAATACAGGGGGCATCTCTAAGATGCCCTCTGTGTGCATGTTTTAATAAATCCAACACTGGCATCAGTGTGGGTTTATTATTCTGAGAAGTTTGATACCAAACCTCCCAGTATTCAGTGTAGCCTTTATGGAGCTGTGGAGTTCGTTTTTGACAGACTCCCAGCCCATATACTCTTATGGCTACCCTGCACTTACAATGTCTAAGGTTTTGCTTAGACACTGTAGGGGCATAGTGCTCATGCACCTATGCCCTCACCTGTGGTATAGTGCACCCTGCCTTAGGGCTGTAAGGCCTGCTAGAGGGGTGACTTACCTATGCTACAGGCAGTGTGAGGTTGGCATGGCACCCTGAGGAGAGTGCCATGTCGACTTAGTCATTTTCTCCCCACCAGCACACACAAGCTGGCAAGCAGTGTGTCTGTGCTGAGTGAGGGGTCCCTAGGGTGGCATAAGAAATGCTGCAGCCCTTAGAGACCTTCCCTGGCATCAGGGCCCTTGGTACCAGGGGTACCAGGGGTACCAGTTACAAGGGACGTACCTGGGTGCCAGGGTTGTGCCAATTGTGGAGACAATGGTACATTTTAGGTGAAAGAACACTGGTGCTGGGGCCTGGTTAGCAGGGTCCCAGCACACTTCTTAGTCAAGTCAGCATCAGTATCAGGCAAAAAGTGGGGGGTAACTGCAACAGGGAGCCATTTCTTTACACATGGATGAAGAGTAAACATCTAAATCTCAACACTTCAAAGACACAGATGACCTGTGTACAATGGCACAAGTACCAGCCTATCACCAGATGGCCCAAGCAGCTTGATGCCCCACTATCTACACCAAGAGAGGTAAGAAATTTGGGGGTAACAATGGATTCGGGCCTATCCCTTAACCAACATGTCAACGTGGTCTGAAACAGCATGTTCGTTCTACGCAGTAAAAACACTGTGATGCACCTTTCCATACCTTGGATTGTCTGGATACCAACAAAAGCTTTAGTCTGTGCTCACACTCCAAGCCTGGTTCGGCCAACAGACTATACTTTCGTGCTCTAAGTTTTCAGCAAACTTAAAATAAAACAAATCCAGAATGCCTGTGTAAGAATCCTTCTCCATTTCCCAAATACAGAATGTATGACACCAGCCCTGCTTAACACTACCTACCCGATGCTGGAGGAGCAATCTTGAATGCACTCTGCATCGTTCACAAAGCCTCCCAAGGAAAAGGACCTCTTTACCAACAGATTAAATTCAAGCAATACAAAAACACAGGGCATCCTGTTACACTGTGATTTGTCATACACTGTAAAAAAAAATCCATAAGAGGCACTGCTTTGTCAGTACAAGTCGCCAAGTTCTGAAACTCACTTGCATCCAAGATTTAAGGCATTCAGGAGAAACATGGATGTAAAGAGAGGAGAAAACACAGGTGTTTCCAAAATAGTTAAACCATTCCATAACCCTGGTATAGAATCCAGAACAATAAACATTCCTTCAAGGAAAATCTACGTCCACAGATATGCAGCAGCCCAATCTGCACACTTATATGTTTGCAAATGCTCCAATAACTTTCTGTATTTATGTAGTTTATGAAGGGCTGGTTAGTTTCTTGCCAGGGTAGTATATAGCAATATACATTCATATATAAGCCCAGAGCCCTCACTAGCATTATCCCATTCAGAAGGTTGTGCAGTCAACATCGGTTCAAACAGGTTGCATTATAGCTCTCTTACATTGCAGGGCCCTCTTACATCAGACAGAACCACTACAGATAACGTCTATTACCCAGTGCTGAACCAGCCCAAATCAGCAAAGCACCCTTCATCATTTGAACAGTTATGGAATAACTGAGTTCTGCCACTTTACTGCTGGCCTCCAGAAGACTCTAATTTATTCCACCACTTCTAGTCCCAAGTAACCTTAAAATTGCAATTGTTTTGAGGCTTCTCACAATGACATCCATTTATGGAATGATTGTAACAAAGCCCATGCTAGCCGATCTGCTGACCCTCCCTCCAACCTTTGCCTGCGCAGGACCTTAAACATAAACAAAAGATCTCTGAATGAACAACACTGTGTGGTAACCAATATAGTGTACTGTTATCATAAAAAAATGCCACGAAAGGGACCTTCAGAAATATTTGTTTATGATCAAAGCACTGATCAAAGATCTCACACTGCTAAGCACTGCAACCCATAACATGATAACCGCACGTCTGTGGTTCTCACACACCACATGCAAACACGTCTCTTGTAGGACCAAAACATGAACACCCCTCTTCCAACCATACACTTCACGAGATAAGATGCTGCCCTTTTAGGCAAGTGTTTCAGCATCCCACGAGAGGTAGTAAGCCCGAAAATAAATGTTACAGTAAAATTCTTCAACTGATAATAATATCCATATTTGTGAGTGAATAGTTGCTCATTGGTGTTGCTCTAAGTGTTAGGACAGATTATTGTGATGCCGCAGTTCCACATTTGATCATTTCTCATCCAGTGCCAGTATCATCCACTCTCTATAGTCTGTCGGCACTCCTAGTAAGACCTGTGCTGTAGCAGTATAGCAATAGAGTGGGTGCTTGTTTTGCTTCAATAATGATCGAGCTGAAACACTCATGCACTGACAAAAATCTCTGGAACGTGTTTTATTCCAAAGAAGACATTTATTTTTTCACTACACAAGGTTCCTAAAAGGAGATTAGCATGTTGAAAGCACACGTTTAGAAATGGTCACAACAATAATGTAAAAATGATTCTCCACTGAAAAATATACAGCAAATATATGTATCTATATTATAATGCAAAGCAAATAATGAATTAAAAAGTATGCATCACCATGAGGCAAGGGCAAAACTCCTTCATCTCTCTCCTATCATCATCAAATCGCCAGATCCCAGAATCGATTGAGGAGAGCGAGATCAATTATCCTCACGTGAAGGATGACATACTCCAGTGTCCTGTATGCGCCGGAGATCTGCTCTGTCCCCGGTCCATCTGGTCTCGGCCTCTTATACTTTAAACAAACAAGAGAGGAAAATTCCAGACTTCCCTCTCCCTGCAGAAGTTTAGTTAATCAAAAAAATTCTGATTGCTTTCAGCTAGCTTTGAAAATAACACGTCGGGATGTGGCCACCATCCCAAGGTGATAATCCAAAACAAGGCCGTTCCCTGCCGTCTGAGTGCATTCTTATCAACCAAAGCCTTTGGTGGGAAAAAGTATGAAAACAAAACAGAATGCACATTGTACAAATGGAAAATCACTTTGCAGCTTTTAACATGGCAGTGAAGCTAAGGCTAAGCTGAATACAAAATGGAGTCTGTAACTGGTGACCACTATTGTGACAGTGGACAGCTAAGCCAGGTGCAAAGTGGTGCAACACGAAGTCTGGTCAAAACGCACATATCACTACAGTGCTTTGCAAGGGCAAGAAAAAGGGGAAAATGAGGTCAGGTGAAACGGTCCTTGGATACCTATTGTAGGTTTGCATTATACCAGTGAATTACCCTTGAAGATTTCAGAGGGTGAGGTCTGTTGGCATCTCATTGGGCAAGTGCTGGAATGCCCTCCATGTCATGCTCCAAATAAGATGAAAATCTTGAAAAGCCTGGCTTTGTAGAGAGCCTTGTGATGAAAGCTGGGCATTATTTAGAAACCTGTTCGGTTTGATGGCATGTGTGGCTGTACGTACACATGCTCTACATATTTCTGCCATCTAGTGTTTGGTACGGAAGGTTGCAAGTTGTTTTTGTACGGAAAGTCTTTAGAGTCATGAGGTAGAATGACTCCTCCTCTAGCTGGCAATGCACATGGTCCTTGACTCTGTCTTCAGATTTTCTTCCACTATCGGCCTGGTTGTGTGTTGTGTTCGCTTGGAGTTCCAGTCCCAGACAACATCACGTCTCTTTGGTTCAGAAAAAACGTTCCAACCCTGTTGGTATTTTTATAGATCACATGTTTTCTTTTTCACTTGCGTTTCGGGATCAAAGAAATCTTTGTTGTATTGAACTCTTCTGTTCGAGACCCTCAGGGATGTGCCCTTTGGGCGTCCATTTTCTCCATTCTTCATCTCAGAGAATGAAAGCCTGATGGAACGGACACCTTTCTGTTTCTGTGTGAAGCATCACTCCAGATTCCATCGGGCCAATCAACAGCAGGTCTGTAACTTCTGTCTGTCACCAGAACATAGGTAAGAAGACTGTCAGGCCTGCCAGTTACTCCAGTCCAAAACAAGACTGCAAGACAGAAGAGCCGGTCACCGAGAAATGCAGAGGCAAGACACAGAACAGGAGTAGGACATCCAGGATGCTTCTACTGCCGAAGAGGAGGTAGTTTCCATTCAGGACTCCGAGTCCAAAATGACTCTCAAAAAGCAGGAAAAACCCTCCAGGTCAACAAACAGTAAGTAAACAACCCCCTGCTCTGCCCCAAACAACTCACCAGTTCAGAAGCAAATGAGATCGACCAGACACTGCCCTCTGACCATGACAGACATCAAAAGACTTTTTTGGATGGCTGCTCTCAGCCTCTGCACTGAAACCGAAAATAACCGCTTCCATCAGGAGCCGAACACCATCAGCTATGCTGCTGAAACCTTCTACATCCCACTCAGCTCCCACTGTTTCAGTACCAAAATGGATGCCTACCTTGGCACTGACAAATTGGGCACTGAAAATTAAAAGTGCTTTGACACTGAAAAAACTTGAACCCAAACTCTCAAAAGCCGAAAACACCATCAAAAGATGAAGCAACAGATCCATGTTAAGCAGTCGCAGCTTCATATCCAGCTACAAACAGGGAGACTTCTGGTTAAAACTGTTTCCATTCACTCCAAGCGACAGCTCACTTTTGAGGAGGTCTTAGAAATACTATGTCTCCAGTTAAATACAGGAGAATGGACAAGGACTTGGAAGAGGTTCAACCACCTCTGCCCACATCTCCTCCACCAACCATTCCACCACCACACCAAATCCTTCTCCACAGCATTCTCAGGGTGACCCTTTAGATATTCCTCTGGAAGGCTCACCTCATTCCTTTCATGATTCTCGAGACATGGAGCATGATACAGCACACTTTCAGGTCGACATAGACCCATGGTCTTAGTATGACGTAGACACCTATACTGATAAAGATATAAAGGCTTACCCAGCTAGACTTTCACCCTTGATGACAACACTTATTTTCAAGAACTAGTGGGGAGAGCAGCTACATAGCACTAGGAACCTATGGGGGATGATTTTTATTTGAAACGCTAACTGCCTCACAAAGGTCCACGCAATACCTCCCCATGCTCAAAGGAATGTTAAGACATGCGGATGATATATTTCTAGACCCAGCTAGAGCCTGTATTACTCCATGAATGGTGAAAAGATACAAGGCTTCTCCCTTAGATCCTATCTATATCAAGGGTCAGGTTCCTGACTCTCTAGTTGTGTTAAATGCTAGGAAGAGAGTTCAAACCCAAGCTGCTAAAAATGCACCGCCACCTGATAAGGAGAATATACTTATTGACACCTCAGGCAAGTGTGTGGCTGCTCAGGCAACAAATCACTGGTGTGTGGCCAATATGCAGGGACTCCTGGCAAGATACGATCGTGCCCAATTGGACAAAATGGAGCAGTTACTCCAATTCCTCCCACAGGAGCACAGAAAAAGAGTGCAAGGAATTGTTAGCAAGAGACAATTAACTACCAACAGTTCCATGTTCTGTGTTTTGGACGTTGCTGATACAGCAGCCAGAGGTATCAATACCAGTGTCCTCTTATGCCAGCATGCATGGCTACATATTTCCAGATTCAAATAGGAGGTACAACAAACAATATTAAATGTACCATTCAATAGAGAGCATCGTTTCGGTCCACAAGTAGATCAGGAATTAGAAAAGATGAAAAAGGACAACGCGGTGGCAAAATCCATTGGAGTGCTCCAACTTCCTGCTTCTTTTGGAGCTTTGTGTAGGCCACAATACAAGCCAGCCTCTAAATCTTCTTCAAATGAAACATCTTCATCATACAGTAAAGGTCAGCCACACATACCCTCACATATAGGTTTTACAGGGGTTCATATAGGGAAAACAACTACAGGGGTGGAGGTGAAGCACCCTCTCCTCGATCCTCTGCCATTGTCTCTAAACAGTGACACAGACCAGCTTTCCTTTAATTGCCAAACACCTGTAGGAGGGCGTCTTTAGTTATTTCTCCAAAATTGCCAGCAAACTAAAACAGATCAATGGGTGTTGGATATTATCCAACATGGTTACTGCCTGGAGTTCAGTTACACACCTCCAAACATCCTACCTCGCCATCACAAACATTCACTGGATCACATCACTCTCCTCAAACAAGAAGTACAGTCTTCTCACCCCCTTACAGGTACAGCCTTAACTGGGGGCCATAATCAATATACAGCTAGGCATAGTTTTCCCAAATACAGTAAGAATACAGAACTTTCAAACACAGCTTCTTCACTTTCCCCCCCAATCAACAAGTCACAGTCAAGTTGATCATGAGACTTCTGGAAATGATGGCTCCTTGCATTGCAATTGTGCCACGTTCATGTCTTCACATGCGCCCGTTGTAGGAATGTCTTATCACACCAATGGTCTCAGGCACAGGGTCATTTATAGAATCTAGTGTTGGTAGATGCACCTTTCGCTCTCTGCAGCAGCTAACAAAAAGCCTCTTGAAATGGTGGCCACTTCTGGGCCCTGTTCCACAGGTCATTCTGACAATGGATGCTTCCCAGAAGCAATGGTGTCTCACTTCTAAGACCTCACAATACAGGGTCTTTGGGATCATACTCAGACTTTTGCACATCAACTATCTAGAGTTGCTAGTGGTTTATCTAGCACTTGCGGCCTTTGTTTTGCATCTCATCAACAAATTAGTCCTCATCTGCACAGACAACATGACAACCATTTTTTAATCTGCAGAAACGGGGGCACACTCACTGCAGTTGCCTTGCACAGACAATTTGGCACTGGGCTGGTAGCCACAACATTTACCCATTAGCGGAACACCTTCAATGGTCACACAACAATTTTGTCGGCCTCCTCAGCAGGATGCGGCAAGAAGTCTACGAGTGAGAACTCCACCCCAGAGTCCTCCAACCCTACTTCCAGACATAGATTTATTCGCAACAAAGGAAAACGCAAAATGCCCAAACTTTGTTGCCAGGTTCCCATACCCTCAATCCAAGGGCGATGCTCTATGGATGAACTGGTCAGGGATATTTGCGTGTGCTTTTTCACCTCTCCCTCTCCTTCCTTATATGGTTTGGTAGCTCAGGCAAACTTCTCTCACACTAATCCTAGTGGCACCCACATGGGCAAGACAACCATGGTTCACCACTATACTGGTCCTATCAGTAGCACCACACTAGAAGCTTTCCCTTGACCTTCTCACTCAGAGCCAAGGTCAGATCAGGCACCCAAGTCCCAAGGAGTTGAATTTTGCAATTTGGCTCCTGAAGTCATAGAATTTGGGTATTTAAATCTACCTCAAGAGTATATGGGCATTGTTAAAGAAGCATGCAGGCCAACCACTACAGCATGTTATGCAGCAAAGTGGAGAAGCTTTGTTCACTATTTCATTTCTAAAAACTGGGTGTTTGTACAAAATATCCCTTTGTAACTTCTCTATTTGCAAAACGCATACCTGCCATATACCTCTGTAAGATTACATTTAACAGCCATAGCTGCTTTTCTGCAGAACAGACAGAATTCTTCTCTTTTTAAAATCCCAGTCATAAAGGCTTTTATGGAAGGACTAAAAAGAGCGATACCGCCATGTAAAGAAATGGCTCCCTGTTGCAGTTACCCCACACTTTTTGCCTGATACTGATGCTGACTTGACTGAGAAGTGTGTTGGGACCCTGCTAACCAGGCCCCAGCACCAGTGTTCTTTCACCTAAAATGTACCATTGTCTCCAACTGGCACAACCCTGGCACCCAGGTAAGTCCCTTGTAACTGGTACCCCTGGTACCAAGGGCCCTGATGCCAGGGAAGGTCTCTAAGGGCTGCAGCATGTCTTATGCCACCCTAGGGATCCCTCACTCAGCACAGACACACTGCTTGCCAGCTTGTGTGTGCTGGTGGGGAGAAAATGACTAAGTCGACATGGCACTCCCCTCAGGGTGCCATGCCAACCTCACACTGCCTATGGCATAGGTAAGTCACCCCTCTAACAGGCCTTATAGCCCTAAGGCAGGGTGCACTATACCACAGGTGAGGGCATAGGTGCATGAGCACTATGCCCCTACAGTGTCTAAGCAAAACCTTAGACATTGTAAGTGCAGGGTAGCCATAAGAGTATATGGTCTGGGAGTCTGTCAAAAACGAACTCCACAGCTCCATAAAGGCTACACTGAACACTGGAAAGTTTGGTATCAAACTTCTCAGAATAATAAACCCACACTGATGCCAGTGTTGGATTTATTAAAAAATGCACACAGAGGGTATCTTAGAGATGCCCCCTGTATTTTACCCAATTGTTCAGTGTAGGACCGACTGGTCTGTGCCAGCCTGCTGCTGAGAGACGAGTTTCTGACCCCATGTGGTGAGGGCCTTTGTGCTCTCTGAGGACAGAAACAAAAGCCTGATCTGGGTGGAGGTGCTTCACACCTCCCCCCTGCAGGAACTGTAACACCTAGCAGTGAGCCTCAAAGGCTCAGGCTTTGTGTTACAATGCCCCAGGGCACTCCAGCTAGTGGAGATGCCCGCCCCCTGGACACAGCCCCCACTTTTGGCAGCAAGTCCAGGAGAGATAATGAGAAAAACAAGGAGGAGTCACTGGCCAGTCAGGACAGCCCCTAAGGTGTCCTGAGCTGAGGTGACTCTAACTTTTAGAAATCCTCCATCTTGCAGATGGAGGATTCCCCCAATAGGATTAGGGACGTGCCCCCCTCCCCTCAGGGAGGAGGCACAAAGAGGGTGTAGCCACCGTCAGGGCTAGTAGCCATTGGCTACTAACCCCCCCAGACCTAAGCACACCCCTAAATTGAGTATTTAGGGGCTCTCAGAACACAGCAAGATAGATTCCTGCAACCTAAGAAGAAGAGGACTGCTAAGCTGAAAAACCCTGCAGAGAAGACGGAGACACCAACTGCTTTGGCCCCAGCTCTACCGGCCTGTCTCCCCCACTTCTAAAGACACTGCTCCAGCGACGCTTTCCCCAGGGACCAGCGACCTCTGAATCCTCAGAGGACTGCCCTGCTCTAGAAGGACCAAGAACTCCTGAGGACAGCGGCCCTGTTCACCAAAGAAACAACTTTGAATCAAAGAAGCAACTTTGAAACAACTTGCGTTTCCCGCCGGAAGCGTGAGACTTGACACTCTGCACCCGACGCCCCCGGCTCGACTTGTGGAGAGCAAACACTTCAGGGAGGACTCCCCGGCGACTGCGAGACCGTGAGTAGCCAGAGTTGCCCCCACTTAGCCCCCACAGCGATGCCTGCAGAGGGAATCCCGAGGCTCCCCCTGACCGCGACCTGCTTTTCAGATCCCGATGCCTGGTAAAGACTCTGCGCCCCCAGGACCTGAAGGATCCGAACTCCAGTGCAGGAGGGACCCCCAGGAGGCCCTCTCCCTTGCCCAGGTGGTGGCTACCCCGAGGAGCCCCCCCCCCCTTGCCTGCCTGCATCACTGAAGAGACCCCTTGGTCTCCTATTGATTTCAATTACAAACCCGACGCTTGTTTGCACACTGCACCCGGCCGCCCCCGTTTCGCTGAGGGTGTACTTTCTATGCTAACTTGTGTTCCCCCCCCCCCCCCGGTGCCCTACAAAACCCCCCCGGTCTGCCCTCCGAAGACGCGGGTACTTACCTGCTGGCAGACTGGAACCGGGGCACCCCCTTCTCCATTGAAGCCTATGCGTTTTGGGCACCACTTTGACCTCTGCACCTGACCGGCCCTGAGCTGCTGGTGTGGTAACTTTGGGGTTGCTCTGAACCCCCAACGGTGGGCTACCTTGGACCCAAACTTGAACCCTGTAGGTGGTTTACTTACCTGCAAACACTAACAAATTCTTACTCCCCCTAGGAACTGTGAAAATTGCACTAAGTGTCTAGTTTTAAAATAGCTTTATGTGATTTATGTGAAAAGTGTATATGCTATTTTGATTATTCAAAGTTCCTAAAGTACCTACCTGCAATACCGTTCATTTGAAGTATTACATGTAAAATTTGAACCTGTGGTTCTTAAAATAAACTAAGAAAATATATTTTTTCTATACAAAAACCTATTGGCCTGGAATTGTCTCTGAGTGTGTGTTCCTCATCTATTGCTTGTGTATGTACAACAAATGCTTAACACTACTCCTTTGATAAGCCTACTGCTCGACCACACTACCACAAAATAGAGCATTAGTATTATCTCTTTTTGCCACTATCTTACCTCTAAGGGGAACCCTTGGACTCTGTGCATACTATTCCTTACTTTGAAATAGTGCATACAGGGCCAACTTCCTACATTGGTGGCAGCGTTGGGATACAAGACTTTGCATTTGCTAGACTACTCAGCCAATACCTGATCACACGACAAATTCCAAAAATTGTCATTAGAAACTGATTTTTGCAATTTGAGCTATTTTTCTAAATTTGTAAAAGTCCTGCTAGGGCCTTGTGTTAGTCCCTGTTAGCATTTCTTTTAGAGTTTAAAAGTTTTGTGAAAGTTTGAATTAAGTTCTAGAAATAGTTTTAGATTCTTAAAAAGTATTCCAACTTTTAGAAACATAATGTCTGGTGCAGAAGAGAATGTGATGGAACTCGACCTCACACCTTACCTCCATCTTAAGATGAGGGAGCTAAGGTCTCTCTGTAAAATAAAGAAAATCCCAGTTGGCTTAAGACCCTCCAAACAACAGCTCCAGGAGCTTTTGGCAGAGTTTGAAAAAGTCAACCCCTCTGAGGATGACCTCCCAGAGGAGGATGTTAGTGACTTGGAGGAGAATTCCCCCCTTCCAGTCCTAATTAGGGAGATCAGGGCCCCTCAAGCCCTGTCTCCAAATATAATAGTCAGAGATGCTGCTTCCCTCGCAGGAGGGTCCAGCACCTCTGTAATCACTGAGGAGAGCCTCGGTGAAGATGACCTCCTGTTAGCCAGGATGGCCAAAAGATTGGCTTTAGAGAAACAGCTCCTAGCCATAGAAAGGGAAAGACAAGAGATGGGTTTTGGTCCCATCCATGATGGCAGCAACATAAATAGGGTCAGAGATTCTCCTGACATGTTGAAAATCCCAAAAGGGATTGTAACTAAATATGAAGATGGTGATGACATCACCAAATGGTTCACAGCTTTTGAGAGGGCTTGTGCAACCAGAAAAGTAAACCGATCTCACTGGGGTGCTCTCCTTGGGAAATGTTCACTGGTAAGTGTAGGGATAGACTCCTCACACTCTCTGGAAAAGATGCAGAATCCTATGACCTCATGAAGGCTACCCTGATTGAGGGCTTTGGATTCTCCACTGAGGAGTATAGAATTAGGTTCAGGGGGGCTCAAACATCCTCGAGCCAGACCTGGGTTGATTTTGTTGACTACTCAGTAAAAACACTGGATGGTTGGGTAACTGGAAATGAAGTGCATGACCATGTTGGGCTTTATAATTTGTTTATGAAAGAACACATTTTAAGTAATTGCTTCAATGAAAAGTTGCATCAGTATCTGGTAGACCTAGGTCCAATTTCTCACCAAGAGTTGGGAAAGAAGGCAGACCACTAGGTCAAGACTAGGGTAACCAAAACTTCCACTGGGGGTGACCAAAAGAAAGGGGTTACAAAGCCTCCCCAGGAGAAAGTAGGTGACACTAGAAATAAAGAAAAAGAGTCCTCTGTAGGCCCCCAAAAACCAGACCAGGTGGGTGGGCCCCGAGACACAACCCAAAACAAAGGTGGGTACCAGGGTAAGAACTGGGATGCCACTAAGGCATGGTGCCAAAACTGTAGACAAGACAGGGCACCACACCAAGGACACTTCTTGTCCCAAAAACAAGCCCCCTAGCAAAATCCCAGGGGTGACCAGTGTAGCCATTGGGGATGACTCCTCAGATGAGGAGGTCTTCATAACCTTCAAATGGAAAAAGGGCCCAACAGGTGAGTTGGAGATTCCAGAGGGAAGTAGACACTTCCACTACCTACTGGTGAATGAATCCCAGCCACTGCCCTGAGAGACACTTGTGACAGTCACACTATTGTGCATGACAGGCTGTTGTTCTCAAACCAGTGCATCCCAGGTGAGACTGCCAGAGTAAGAGTTAGCCCAGACAGGGTCACTGATAGGCCTGTGGCTTTTGTGCCCATAGAAGTGGGTGGGACTTTTAGCTGGAGAAGGGTGGTAGTCAGTACAGACCTCCCCCTTGATTGTCTCCTTGGAAATGACTACCCAAAGGTTAGTCAGAGCCCAAGAGAGGAACTGGTTCAGGGCCAGTCCTCTCCCATGGACTCTGGAGGTGCTACCCCTGCAGTAACTGCAAGTAGGCCCCAGAAGAAAAAGAAAGGAAAACAGAGTAGGAAAGGTGGACAACCTTTAGCCAAGGTTCCAGCAATCCAAGGAGATTGTGCTCCAGTAGGGGAGAACTCCAAAAATGGCACTGGTAAAGTCCAACCTGACCCACAAGAAGTCCTGGCTAGCCAGGCAACTGTTAAACCTGAGTGGGTGGCTCCTCAGTTAACAGAAGAAAGAGTGGAAGAAGGGTGTTTATTGCAAGATGTAGTAACCCCCCACTCTTACACAGCAGACAGGCACCCTGAACACAAAGAAGTATGTAACTTAGTTGCTTCCCTTGCAGGTGAAGAGCTAAAGGTGTGGTTCTGGGCACTGACAGCTGTCAGTGGCCTCTGCTGGGTGTTAGCCTTTATGGCTGCACTATCCTTGGCATGGTGGTCTGACCCCATGCCAAATAGCAAGTTAGGTCCCCTGACCCTGTTGGTCATGGTGGGGTTACTCCAGCTCTGGGTAACCTCTTTGGGTAAGCTAGGGGTGACCCTGGCTAAGATAAGATTAGCAGAGGTGGATACCTCTAACCCCAAAATAGAGAGAATGGGTGGAGACATTAAAGACACAGACAAGAGGCAATTCAGACTAGGTCCTATAACTGTGGAAGTGGGTCAGTTCCCCAGAGTGAATGACCTGAACAGGAAGATGTAAGGCAGAGTAGGCCCTGCAACAAACCAGCCTATTTCCTCTTTGGTGTCCAGGCTGATTACAGCTACGACACCAGGCCTTTTTGGGATCAAAGTTTTTACCCTTGTATCCAAAAACAAAAATAGTAAAGAGTCTTCTTCAGGCCCCCAAAAACCTGCACAGGAGGGTGGGCCCAGAGCCTCTTCACAAAACAATTTTGGGTACAAGGGTAAAAACTTTGATCCCAAAAAGGCCTGGTGTCGTAGCTGTAATCAGCCTGGACACCAAACTGGAGACAAGGCCTGTCCCAAGAAAAGTACCACTTCTAACTCCACTCCAGCTAACACTGGAATGGCTAGTCTCCAAGTGGGATCAACAGTGTGCCCAGAGCAAATCAGATGTCACACTGAAGCTACATTAGTCTCTGAGGGTGGGGTGGATTTAGCCACACTGGCTGCCTGGCCTCCTAACATGCAAAAATACAGGCAGCAGCTCTTAATTAATGGGACAAGTGTAGAAGGCCTGAGGGATACAGGTGCCAGTGTCACCATGGTGACAGAGAAACTGGTTTCCCCTCGTCAATACCTGGCTGGACAAACTTATCCAGTCACCAACGCAGACAATCAGACTAAAGTACATCCCATGGCTATGGTAACTTTAGAGTGGGGAGAGGTCAATGGCCTGAAACAGGTGGTGGTCTCCTCAAATATCCCAGTAGACTGTTTGCTTGGAAATGACCTGGAGTCCTCAGCATGGGCTGAGGTAGAACTGAAAACCCATGCAGCCATGCTGGGTATCCCTGAACTGGTGTGTGTCAAGACAAGGGCACAGTGCAAGGCTCAGGGTGAAAAGGTAGAGTTGGAGCCTGGAAAAAGGACCCAGCCTACCAAGAGAAAAGGAAAGACAACTGGGAAACCAGCTGCAACACAACAACAAAAAGAGAACCTCTCTTCTCAGGAAGAAGTTCTGCCCTCTGAGGGAACTGAGCCTCTGGAGTTAGAACCTTATCAGGTTAAGCTCCTAGGCCCAGGGGGGCCCACAAGGGAGCAGTTGTGTAAGAGGCAAGAAACCTGTCCCTCTCTTGAAGGCCTTAGGCAGCAAGCTGCTGAAGAGTCCAATGGCAAGAAAACTGGAACACATAGGGTCTATTGGGAAGATGGACTCCTTTACACTGAGGCAAGAGATCCCAAACCTGGTGCCACTAGGAGAGTGGTAGTGCCTCAGGAGTTTAGAGAGTTCATACTGACCTTAGCCCATGATATTCCTCTTGCTGGGCATTTGGGACAAACCAAGACGTGGGAGAGACTAGTCAACCACTTCTATTGGCCCAACATGTCCCAGAAGGTCAAGGAGTTTTGTGTCTCCTGTACCACCTGTCAAGCCAGTGGTAAGACAGGTGGACACCCAAAGGCCCCCCTCATTCCACTTCCAGTGGTGGGGGTCCCCTTTGAAAGAGTGGGTGTGGACATAGTGGGTCCACTTGAACCTCCCACAGCCTCAGGGAACATGTACATACTAGTAGTAGTGGATCATGCTACTAGATACTCTGAAGCTATTCCCCTTAGGTCGACTACTGCCCCTGCAGTAGCCAAGACCCTCATTGGTAGTTTTACCAGAGTGGGTTTTCCTAAGGAGGTGGTGTCTGACAGAGGTACCAACTTCATGTCAGCATACCTGAAACACATGTGGAATGAGTGTGGAGTGACTTATAAATTTACTACACCATACCATCCACAAACTAATGGCCTTGTTGAGAGATTCAACAAGACATTCAAAGGCATGATCATGGGGCTCCCTGAAAAACTCAAAAGGAGATGGGATGTCCTCTTGCCATGTCTGCTTTTCGCTTACAGAGAGGTGCCTCAGAAGGGAGTAGGGTTCTCACCCTTTGAACTTCTGTTTGGCCACCCTGTAAGGGGACCACTAGCTCTTGTGAAAGAAGGCTGGGAGAGACCTCTTCATGAGCCTAAACAAGATATAGTGGACTATGTACTTGGCCTACGTTCAAGGATGGCAGAGTACATGGAAAAGGCAAGTAAAAACCTTGAGGCCAGCCAACAGCTCCAGAAGTTTTGGCATGACCAAAAGGCTGCAATGGTTGAATTTCAACAGGGCAGAAAGTCTGGGTTCTGGAGCCTGTGGCTCCCAGGGCACTTCAGGACAAATGGAGTGGCCCTTACCCAGTGCTAGAAAAGAAGAGTCAGGTCACCTACCTGGTGGACCTAGGCACTAGCAGGAGCCCCAAAAGGGTGATCCATGTGAACCGCCTTAAGCTCTTCCATGACAGGGCTGATGTGAATCTGTTGATGGTAACAGATGAGGACCAGGAAGCTGAGAGTGAACCTCTCCCTGATCTCCTCTCCACAAATCCTAAAGATGGCTCAGTTGATGGAGTGATCTTCTCAGACACCCTCTCTAGCCAACAGCAATCTGATTGTAGGAAGGTCCTGCAACAGTTTGCTGAGCTCTTTTCCCTAACTCCTGGTCAGACACACCTGTGTACCCATGATGTGGACACAGGAGACAGCATGCCTGTCAAAAACAAAATATTCAGACAGTCTGAACAAGTTAAGGAAAGCATCAAGGTGGAAGTCCACAATGCTGGAATTGGGAGTCATTGAGCACTCTGACAGCCCCTGGGCTAGCCCAGTGGTCTTAGTCCCCAAACCTCACACCAAAGATGGAAAGAGAGAGATGAGGTTTTGTGTGGACTACAGAGGACTTAATTCTGTCACCAAGACAGATGCCCATCCCATTCCAAGGGCCGATGAACTGATTGATAAATTAGGTGCAGCCAAATTCTTAAGTACCTTTGACTTATCAGCAGGGTACTGGCAAATCAAAATGGCACCTGGAGCAAAACAAAAGACAGCATTCTCCACACCTGATGGGCATTATCAGTTTACTGTTATGCCCTTTGGTTTAAAGAATGCCCCTGCCACCTTCCAAAGGTTGGTGAATCAAGTCCTTGCTGGCTTGGAGTCCTTTAGTGCAGCTTATCTTGACGATATTGCTGTCTTTAGCTCCAGCTGGCAGGATCACCTGGTCCACCTGAAGAAGGTTTTGAAGACCCTGCAATCAGCAGGCCTCTCTATCAAGGCATCTAAATGCCAGATAGGGCAGGGAACTGTGGTTTACTTGGGACACCTTGTAGGTGGAGGCCAAGTTCAGCCACTCCAGCCTAAGATCCAGACTATTCTGGACTGGGCAGCTCCAAAAACCCAGAATCAAGTCAGGGCATTCCTTGGCTTGACTGGGTACTACAGGAGGTTTGTTAAGGGATATGGATCCATAGTGACAGACCTCACAGAACTTACCTCCAAGAAAATGCCCAAGAAAGTAAACTGGACTGTAGAATGCCAACAGGCCTTTGACACCCTGAAACAAGCAATGTGCACAGCACTAGTTCTAAAAGCTCCAGATTACTCCAAGCAGTTCATTGTGCAGACAGATGCCTCTGAACATGGGATAGGGGCAGTTTTGTCCCAAACAAATGATGATGGCCTTGACCAGCCTGTTGCTTTCATTAGCAGGAGGTTACCCCCCAGGAACTGTAATAATGTAGGAAGTTGGCCCTGTATGCACTATTTCAAAGTAAGGAATAGTATGCACAGAGTCCAAGGGTTCCCCTTAAAGGTAAGATAGTGGCAAAAAGACATAATACTAATGCTCTATTTTGTGGTAGTGTGGTCGAGCAGTAGGCTTATCAAAGGAGTAGTGTTAAGCATTTGTTGTACATACACAAGCAATAAATGAGGAACACACACTCTGAGACAATTCCAGGCCAATAGGTTTTTGTATAGAAAAAATATATTTTCTTAGTTTATTTTAAGAACCACAGGTTCAAATTTTACATGTAATACTTCAAATGAACGGTATTGCAGGTAGGTACTTTAGGAACTTTGAATAATCAAAATAGCATATACACTTTTCACATAAATCACATAAAGCTATTTTAAAACTAGACAGTGCAATTTTCACAGTTCCTAGGGGGAGTAAGAATTTGTTAGTGTTTGCAGGTAAGTAAACCACCTACGGGGTTCAAGTTTGGGTCCAAGGTAGCCCACCGTTGGGGGTTCAGAGCAACCCCAAAGTTACCACACCAGCAGCTCAGGGCCGGTCAGGTGCAGAGGTCAAAGTGGTGCCCAAAACGCATAGGCTTCAATGGAGAAGGGGGTGCCCCGGTTCCAGTCTGCCAGCAGGTAAGTACCCGGGGCACCCCCTTCTCCATTGAAGCCTATTCGTTTTGGGCACCACTTTGACCTCTGCATCTGACCAGCCCTGAGCTGCTGGTGTGGTAACTTTGGGGTTGCTCTGTACCCCCAACGGTGGGCTACCTTGGACCCAAACTTGAACCCCGTAGGTGGTTTACTTACCTGCAAACACTAACAAACTCTTACTCCCCCTAGGAACTGTGAAAATTGCACTGTCTAGTTTTAAAATAGCTATATGTGATTTATGTGAAAAGTGTATATGCTATTTTGATTATTCAAAGTTCCTAAAATACCTACCTGCAATACCTTTCATTTGAAGTATTACATTTAAAATTTGAACCTGTGGTTCTGAAAATAAACTAAGAAAATATATTTTTTCTATACAAAAACCTATTGGCCTGGAATTGTCTCTGAGTGTGTGTTCCTCATTTATTGCTTGTGTATGTACAACAAATGCTTAACACTACTCCTTTGATAAGCCTACTGCTCGACCACACTACCACAAAATAGAGCATTAGTATTATCTCTTTTTGCCACTATCTTACCTCTAAGGGGAACCCTTGGACTCTGTGCATACTATTCCTTACTTTGAAATAGTGCATACAGGGCCAACTTCCTACACGCCAAGATTACCTCCAGTGACTTCTTGGAACTTTAATATAGCACTCAATAGACATATGGGCCTGCCTTTTGAACTACTGTATTCATGCCCTCTGCAGTTTTTCGTGGGAAGTAGCCCACTTAGTTGCAGTCACTTTTCCGAAACGTGTAAGTGAGCTCCATAACATTACAAGAACCTTCCAGATACATAAAGATAAGGTGGTTCTTCACACTAACCGAAGATTTCTACCAAAGACAGTATCTCAGTTCCATCTCAATTACTATTGAGTTGCAGTTTTTTTCTCAAAACCTGACTCATTTGCTGAAAGAGTTCTACACACTTTAGATGTGAAAAGAGCACTCATATTCTATATTGATAGAACAAAATCTTTCGGAAAGACAAAACATATTTTTGTTGCTTTTCCTAACCACATAAAGGTAATCCTATTACTAAATCCAGTAAAGCAAAATGGATGAATAAATAAATCCAAACTTGTTGTGCAAAATCTAAAAGGCTACTTCCTATTACCCCTAGAGCACATTCAACACGTAAGAAAGGTGCATGTATGGCATTTCTAGGTAACATATCTACAGCTGACATTTGTAATGCAGCTACATGGTCAACACCACACATGTTCACTAAACACTATTGTGTGGATGTTTTAGCAAGGCCAACTTAGGTCAGACAGTGCTGCATACTCTTTTTCACGGCACTGTAACACCCACAGGTTAGCCACCACTTCTTGAGAGAGACTGCTTTACAGTCTATGCAGAGCATGTGTATCTACAGCTACACCCGCCATCAAAGGAAATTGTTACTTTCCCAGTAAGCATCTGTTTGTGGCATGTAGTGCTGTAGATTCACATGCTCCCACCTGCTTCCCAAGACACCTGTGGCTGTTAGTCTTTTTGTATACATTATCATGCATGGTTATTTCACTTGCTTATCTTTTCACTACACTCCATACATTGCCGCCTGTGGGAAAACAATCTGAAGATGGAGTCACGGACCTTGCACATTTCCAGCAAGAGGAGGAGTCTTTCTACCTCGTGACTCAAAAGAGTTTTCAAACAAAAACAACTTGCAATCTTCTGAACACAACATTAGATGGTGGAAGTATTCAGAGCATGTGAATCTACAGTACTACATGCCACAAACTGATGCTTACTGGGTAAGTAACATTTCCCTTTTTGCCCAAGTGTAAAATGTGAAGCAAAACTTACAAACTGAAAATAAATGTGTTTTAACACAGTTTTGGGGAGGATTTTTAACTTGAATGCTGTATTTGTAATTCGGTTTGCCTCATTCACTTAACCATTAAAACTAGTAGGAAAGAAGAGAGTTGAGTGGAGGAGAAAGATTTTATGAACTTCCTAGTAAGGGAAATGTTATGCTTCAGTGGAACCGTGAATTAGTTTTAAAGATTGTAACAGCTTAGTGAAGTCTGAAGAGAGTAGAAGCATCATACCTAACAACGAACATTACAAACAATGATGACATAACTACGAACATAACAAAGAAAAAAGTCTTGCTGACCGCACAGTGTGCGTTTAGTGATAGTTCCCATGTGAGCTAAAGTAATTATATGAGCCAAGAGCAGTTTTTCAATCACCTGATAGGTTGAGCAACTGTACATTCCTTTTTTAAGTTTTGCCTGCACAGCGCTCGTGCTGTGCTTGTGAAATTTAATGTATTTAATTTAAATATCAAAATCGTCTAATATCCCACTCTCTTGCTTTCATTGGTTGCTGTGCTAGTCACTTACTTTTCCTCTGTTTCTATTGGCTGTCACGCTATTTTCTTCCATTTACCAATGCTTTTTTTCCTCGTGTGCTTGTGTGTTTGGTGTTCTCCACATCCCGAGGTCCAAGCACTGTGTACATCAACCTTGGTACTGCCCGGTGCCCCGGGGCAACACGCACTCACCAGTCCCACCCAGGCTGAAGCAGGCACCCACTCTAGTGCTCCCTTTTGGTTGAGGCCTGCGCAGCCGCTATTGTAGAACTTCTGTTATAAATGCAGGGTCACGTGGTCCTGGACATCCCCTGCCACTGCCCCATCACAGGCCATCTGAGAGACCTGTACTGGCTCCCAGTAAACTAGAGAATCACCTTCAAACTCATCACCAATGCTCACAAAGCACTGCACAACACATGACCAGAATACCTCAACAGATGGCTCTCCTACACCCCGACCCGGCATCTCCGCTCCGCTGACCTCGCCCTCGCAAACGTCCCACGCGTCTGCAGAACCACAACCGGCGGCAGATCATTCTTGCACTTCGCCGCCAAGACCTGGAGCACTCTTCCCACCCGCCAGCATCAGACCAAAGACCTTCTTACCTTCAGGAAACTTCTCAAGAGCTGGCTGTTCGAGCAGTAGAGGCACCTCTCCCCCTCCAACCCCGCACATCAGCGCCTTGAGACCTTCACGGGTGAGTAGTGTGCTTTACAAATTCCTGATTGATTGGCGTGAAAAGCAGGACCCGGTCTGTTTACTCTTTCTTCTATTTAATAGTCCTATTGCTCTGTTACATTTCATTGTATTCTGGGGCTCCACCTGATGTTTGGAGCGTGGTATCAATTAGCCATTTGAGCCTCCGATAGATCTCTCTCCCCGTTTCAGGTTCGTAATTAATAGTCTTCCTTGTGTTTCATTTCGGTGTTACTTCCAGTGTCACATTTTCCTGAGGTAATTAACCATACCCAGAATGAAGACGGCCTGCTCTTAGATGTGGCTTCCTAACTTATATTGCACACCTATTCACCAAACTACAACTAACAAAAACAAGAAAGCAAATATTGATCACATTGGCGAAACCTAATGCATTTACCAATGCTTGTTTACTAAGCAATCTGAAGAAGGCAGTATGAGACCAGTTTATTACCTTGCCGAGGCTACCTCTAGACTCCATCGTGCAGCTGATGTTTCTAGGTCTGATAGGAGGAAGAAGAAACATTGTTTTTGAAGTTGGTGGTAGTAGTGTGGTGTGCGTGTTGAAAATATGTGATATATATTAGCACTATTTTTAACCATTGCTGCTTGATTTCGGTGCTTGTACTCTAATTTGTTTTCTTGGACTAAGCATGACTAAAGTTATCATGTTTGTTCAGTTAAATACCGTATATGTTCAGAAATACACATGTATCCAGTCTTTATTATCCTAGCTGTCTTCATAAAAGCATAAAATTGACTCTCTTGAGCCTATTTGTTATTGTTTGGAGAGCATAAGAAGCTTCTCGTACTGGACCCACACTGCACCCTGTTGACTCTCCCTTCTTCAGGTTGTATGTATCCTTTGTGGTCCTGAAGTGGTCTTCTGATTGAGAGACTTCATCTTTATTATTTGCTCATTTTGCATGTCCTGCCTTTCATGTCGAATCCATTACTTCGAATATGACCCAGAACGTTTGACTTTGATGCTGACTTTTTTCTACTTTCAGAGGCATCACATTGGAGATCGAAGTCTTTCCCTATGCAACATGTTTTTAGATGAGATGGCAAAGCAAGCAAGAAATCTAATCACTGATATTTGCACAGAGCAGTGCACACTTAGTGACCAGGTAAGCGTTTTAAGGGATTCCCCACCTAGACTGTTGCTAGAGGTGGTTTGATATTTTTGTTTCTGAGCTGTGATAACACTCTGTTGTGCATGCGTTAAACCACTCAATAATTTTGCAAAATGTCACCCTCTTTGGAATGCAAAGCATATTTTGCTACTAGTGCAAATTAAATACATTTTTGCTATCCTCCTGTGCCTAAACTCCTGTCTTACAGTTGTTGCCCATGTCGAAATAAATCACCTCCCACTGGTACAAGAAGTTAGTACACATTTATTAAAAGTAAAAATAAAACAATCCGTGACCCACAAGATTGAGCATCATGTAGTCTCCCTGCTGTGGTGAGCATCTAAAGCTGAACCCCTTTCCCTCTAGGGCCAGGAGGGATTTATAAATGTACACACACACGCCACTAATAGGCAAAGGAATAAAACTGAAACAGTTTCCTCATAACAGTTGTACAGCGTTTCGCTGCCTCCAGTTGACCTTTTGAGGATGTACAAGAATGTAAACTATGATGACGCTAATCAAGCAATTTGTGAATCCTCACTTATTGCTGCCAGGCATGATAATGAGGCTTAATAGTTTATAAGTGGCACAGCTTGGTACTACTAAAGTTAACATGACCTGGCAGCATGGCATTGGCAATTACAGTAACACACACCTATTACACATACTTTCACCAAGTTCTGATATGTAAATATGCTGTGACACAGTACAGTAAGTGGCCCAAGTCGGGAAGCATGACGCTGATGAGCTGCTTCAAAACATTTACTTAGCAAAGAAGCAATAATAAGCTCCAAGAGAAATCCGTTTTAATTTTAAGTGGTTAAGCAACTGGCAAGGTAGAAAAGAGCAATTGTTTCACGTCCCTTAGTAGCTGTTAGATCAGTTCCGAAATCCTCTTTCAGACAACTTCAATGTTGACCTGGGCAACACAACATTGCTCATAAGCCTATATAGAAATGTAGAATCTCCAATGAATGTGTAAAAAAAGCACACTGCTTCAAATGCACTAAAAGTTAGCTTCTGTCTCACAGTCCCACAGCTGGAATACTGCCTTATCATTTGATTAGGGAACATCCCAGCATGTCTCTACACCTTCATGTTGGCGTGCAACAGACATGACTGGGTCCTTTCTTATCAAGGTGCCCGGCAGTACATTTCTTGTTTGTTACATTTTTTAGCTGTACCATTTTATTTACGTTTGTTATGTCTGCATTTGAACACAGAACTCCACAATCTTGTTATCCCTTCATGTATCACATTTAGATTTTAATAATGAAAGAAAGAGGGTGGTGCATGAATCCACTCTTGTTGTGGTTCTGGATGTTTGTCTCTGTACAGGAAATGCTTTTTTGCAAATTTATCTTAGTATCTCAAAACGACCCTCCACAGTCTGGATGGATGTAATTATTTATAGAGTGCTCAGCCGCCATACTTTAATCGTTCTACAGAACAAAGAATAAACACAAAATGCCCTTCACTTTTTATGATTCAAACAGCCAATGGTTGGGATGCAACAAACAGCTAAGCTTAAAGCTATTTCTGAACTTCTTTGTGGAGGTGGAGAGGCACAGTGTTCCTCATCTTTGTTGCAGAGATGGAAATAGCTCTGTCCTCAGTGTTCTGGACATCAGTATTTGAGCCAAGGCCATATTGGAGGTTCTATGGTCTTTGCTCAGTTTATGCTAACTAAATATGGATACTGTAAACTCAGACTGGTCAGTGAAGTGTCTTTTGTACAACATTACAGACCTTAACCATACTGTCTTATTTCTTTTGCAGTAGTGTAAAGGCCAAGGAGTGTTGGACATATGGTCCAATTTATTAGCCTAGCAAGCAACTAAGATGCAGAATTTTTGAATTGGCTGTAAAGGATTGATTACTGATTCATAGGCCTATAAGTAGATGCTATAGCCAGGGTCAGCAAAAGGTGCTGACTAAGGTAATATACAAATGCGGTTAATAAATTAAAGGATTCTTCACAGATTTGTAAGACCAAAAAACAAGTTTGCAGCAGAGAAGACCTTGTTTTCCAAGAATATCTGTGATCCCAAGTAAGGCATTGAGTTAGGCTGACTAAGTTTGGTACCCTTACGTGCACCTCAGGTGAGAGCAGTTTACACCAAACAATGAGATGTAAGGCGATTAAGGTCTTACAAGTGTTCAATTTTAGGAAGGTTGCTGAAGTACAACAGCCAGGCAGGAAAAATGTGTAAGCCTGAGAAGAGAAAAGGGGTAGTGCCATCAACTAGTAATTAAGTGTTGGAAATATCTAAGCCACTCTAAGACCTATCCCATACATCCAGTGCTCCGCCAGTCCCATTCATCTCTCGACTCAGCGAGTAGTTAGAAGGCTGCCAGCTCAAATCTTTCAGGTTTAAACCTGGCTCGGAAGAAGTGAAGTCCATTGTTTTCCAGGAATTTTTGAAGCATAACAGCCCTTTGTAGAATCTTGATGTTTAGATCAGGAGAGTGATAGGGTGAAATTTTTTAAGGTCTGTTTGATCGGAATTAGGTTTTTTTAAAGAGAAGAGTGACAATGGTCCCTTTGTTTCTGCTCCGAAAACCTTTCCTTAATGGAGGCGTTAAAAATCAGTAATAAGTTTCACCCATATAGCTTCTCCCTCTTTTTACAGAACCTTGGTAATCACAGCTCATTAGTTTGATCCCCAAAGCCTGTGGTCCAAGATGAAGTTTTAAAACAAACTTTTAGAACTTCTGTGGTGACAGCATTGTAATTCTGCCAAGGGGAATCTAGGGCCTAGGGAGCCAGCAGTGGATTCTAATCTGCAGCAGGTGAGATTTCCTCTTCTATTAAGAATCTGATATTATCTAGTTTCTGCCATATAAAGGTTTATGGGTGCTTACAGTTAGCCTTAGATGGCTGGATGGATGATTGCACTGTTAGATAGTTGTACTATTCATCCACGATTTTAAGTAGTTTTTGCCTTTTTTCTGCCAAGGAGATATGATTATTAAAGTGGTAGTTTTTCAGATTTACAGCTTTGAGGAATTCACAAGGGTTTACAGAAGCAGACATTTAAACTGTACCCCTAGCTAACTTTATTTGAATTCTGCTTTTGCTTGAGCAGATATACACATGCATATTTGCTCTTGGGAAAATAGCAGTTTCATTTTCCCTACATTCCTTTTTCCCCACCGTTGAAAGCATTTTAATCTTGCACTTCTTACGAGCACATTTCCCACACTTTCTATTGGGAAGAGAGGGTTTGCATGGACGTTTGTGGGTGTACACAGATGAACTGGGGATTCCAGCCCTAGAGGTACTGCATCCCATTACTTGTATGCAGCTTTGGAGAAAGGTTAGAAAACAGAACCAGGCTGGCATTCAAGTCCTGCTATGATGTGAACCCTGGCATATCTAAACAGGCTGTTATCAGAGCTTTGAAATGCAATCACTACCATAAATTGCTTTCTAAAGCATCCAGTCATTTGGACAAGTAGATATTTTATAAAATGCCACACCTCTGGTAGCAAATGGCAGCTCCTGCTGGGCTCTCTAATCAAGTACTTCTTCACCCGTGGCCTGAGGATAAGTTGGCTCCTATATTTTGTCAGTTTATGGAATGTTATGTAGACAATACATTAAAACTGTGTGAAAGCCGGTATTGCCATCTTTCAGAACTGAACATGTTCTTCTCTTGTATGGGACCAGACCCAGGCAGACAGTACTCAACCTATTTTATTACCTCCGAGTTGCCTTCTTTATTCCTGAATACTTCTCAGTTGTGAGCATTCTTTTGCTTGTGGCATTTGTGTGCATGCATCCATCGTATAGACTTTCAACAGCATCTTCCCCAGAATGTGATTTGTAAAGTAAACATGTGAACCATTCTTTGCTGCTCTTGTAAAAACAACAACAAATGGAAGGAATGCAGAGCAAATCAAACATTCACCCCCAGTCACAGAGCTGGGTTTAATCCATCAGTTTTTTTGCTTGCCATGCCGTTCCAGTTTGGACCCAGCCATATGCAAATCAGTCTTGACCCTGTTCCCCATGGGAACAGTCCAGCCCGAACTGCCAGGCCAGGTATTCCCTGGACCAGAAACAAGCATCCTGGGACCGGTTTCAGGGTATCACCTTCATCAGCCAGGCTAGCTTGAATCTGGTGGCATAGCAAGCACATTTGTGTTTTGCTTTGCTACTTTTGTAGTCACAAAATAGCAATGGTCCTAATGATTTCATTTATAAATACTTCGATAACTTGAGGATCAGTAAATCGCACCCTGAAAATAAATTAAACTGATCTAAATTAATCCAAAAGAAATAGGATCGATAAATGTTTACTCATAAATTGCAAGCTGTTAGGCGCACTCCACTATGTTTAGTATTGATAAATTTATGTTAATAAGTAACTATCAGGTGCTCCATGGATAGAACCCAGCCCATTCATTTGCAGTCACCAGTTTCATGAATCTCCTTTGCTTTGATCCAGTGCCACTTGCACAATAACTTGACATCAAATGTCTCCAAGGCCAGGCCCATCAGCCTTGTAGTGTTCAACAAGTGGGGCTCCTGCTGTACCCCACATGATCCTTCTTTAATGCTAAATGGTGTGCACATTGACTTTTTGTGTTGTTTGGCCTACATATACAGTCACCGGGAACCCAGGTAGCATAGATCACGTTTCCGGCATTACAGTTGGTAAATTTCTGCAATGAGAGTCTTACATTTTGAGGTAAAAACAATTTTGTTTTCAAGACATGCACACCTTGCAGCTTGCACACATTTGACCAAAAATCTACGATAATCCTAATTTAGAGATTATAGTAGGGAGCTCTACAGGTAATAATCTAGACCAAACCACATTGTCATGAGCATTTCTACCTCTCTTGAATGACAATAAATGTGGGATAGAAACAACCAGGATGGCCAACATTAAATGCTTATGTTTGTTCAAAATTATTCTGATATGGTTGCTTTGAGTGCAGCATAAGGTCAAACAAATCAAGCCTTCATGGTCCCTCGTGCCTTACTTCTGGCTGTAATAAGTACTTTCTAAGGTGATACCGGTCCTTTTACATGCTTGTTTCAAATATCTGGTAGGGTAACATCTTTCCTTCGGACACACCAGAGCAGTAAATACATTTTGTGCTAAATATATAAATTTCTCATACAATTCCCCTAATTCTGAATGATTGGTCAAATGGTAGGGTATCACGCAAAACCACGTGGGTGGTGACTGGAAGAGTATTCAGAGTATTGTGTTGCGTAGGTTTGCCGAACATTGTGGTTTATATTGTATGGCCCGCTGCTTTGATAATCCGGTCCAAGGAAGGCCACCTCAGTGAATATATGTGACATGGTGAATTGAATATTGAATATCAGTGGACGTGAAATTGAGCAAGATGTGAAAAGATTCCAGTGCACTCTTATCACCTGTCCAAACCATGAAAACATTGTCTTTGTACCATTTCCATTGGGTGATAAATGGGCTTATGCTTGCTGCAAATGTGCAGTTCAGAAGTGTCCATAAATATTTTATCTGCACCTAGACCAAATCTGCCCCAAAGGTTACCTCTTAACTTGAAAATAATAGTCAATGCTCAATTTTGAATAATTATTTGGAAGTGCAATATCCAGTAGGGAGACAATTAAGTCTGTAAGGACTTGGTTAAGACATGATCTAGCTTCCAAACTGGCCTGATAACTGGCAGAGACTCCGTCTGAAGGATGTTTGTTTACAAAGACTGTATGTATATATTTGAAGTGTTGCCAACAACTCCTGGAAAGGGGTGAGGGGGTGTTGAGAGTCAAACTCAGGACTGTGGCGAGGGGCTAGATGAACAAAGCCATGTATTTACACAAAGGCTACAGCACTGAGTCACATCTGGAGATAAGTCTCCCAGTTGGATTATCTGTTCTTTTATGGATTTGGGGGGTGTGTAAATAGTAAAGCGTTCACAGGTATTTCCCATTCTGAACAGCAAATTCACTCTGACTCAAGATCCCAATTTCAAATTTCACCTTTGTACTAGTAGGATTAAGATTTTGGCTCCCCTTAGTGAGATTAGCACTCTTAACGCTCAGGTATTGATAATCGTAAAATTACCTTATCATGGTAGTATCCTGTACAATGAACATTAATGTTGAAGAAAGAGTTCTAGGATGTAGAATTATAAAAACAAAATAGCGATTATATTGACTTTTAGATCCATATTTCAAAAACGAACCCTTCATCTGGATGAATCATCCATCACCCAGTTCGCCTATCCATAGGCAAAGCAAATTTAGAGCTGGAATTTGCCGTTAGTGGAGCCCCCATTTGCTTTCTTTTTTACAGTGTTTTCCATGCCTTTGAAGACAGGTGTGCCAAGATAGTAGTACAAATGTCACTATAGTGAGAAACTTTGTAACATGCTAGTCTTATCTGTAGTTATAACTAACTTTATTATAATTTCTCCACAAGTTCCATTAGTTTATATTGCTTATTTTGATGCACTAGTACCATAATAACATAATAATTGACTCATTAGAGATCTGTGGTTTTTATATTTTTCCCTGTTGTAGTTGTTGCCAAAACATTGTGCCAAGACCATCAGCCAAGCAGTGAATAAAAAGTCAAAAAAACATACCGGAAAGAAAGGCGAACCTGAAAGGGAGAAACCAGGAGTTGAAAGTATGAGAAAAAACAGACTGCTTGTGACCAAGTGAGACCATTTGTTTTAAGTAAAAAAAACATTCTCTATTTATGGATGTTATTTAAAATGAACTGTTGTACACAAACAGGAAATACAGAATTTCAATGCTTTTTTTCATCATACTTTTCACACCTTACCACCTTGTGTAGGAGCTCTGCTCTTCAATGTAAGGACCCTCAAACTGCTTTTAACAAGGTACCATTTGTTTTCATGGGTCACTTTTCTGTTTCTACATGTTCACCTCTGCAGCTTATGCTCTGTCCCCTGCATGTTTACTTCTGACCCTGCCATTTACCAGTCCTGTAGCATTTTGTATTTCTTGGTTAAATAAAAGCCTTTCCTTATTGATGTAATTTTTGCCTTTTTTTATTATTTAGTAAATATTTTAATTGTTGATGTGCACAGTTCCTTTTTCTGTAAATGATTCTCTTAAATAAATAAAAAGGCAAGTTTTAGACAGATCACAGGCCTGCTTTAGTCATGGTTCTTATTTACAACCGGATTCTATAAATGAATCAAGAACAAACGGTAGCAACTGAAAAAACAGACTCCATCACTTACCTGGGATTCTCTGTCAGTTTGTGTCCTGCTTATTTTGTGTTGGACTAGCAGTACAGCCTGTTAGAAGTTGCAGAACCAGTCAAAATAGCTGCTTATCTCTGAGTTCCAGTGAAAGTCTTTGCCTTCATATTTGTTGTGGCAGCTGAAGTGTCTCTTGAACAATGTAGTGGGCTGCTTCTGGGGGAGCATTTTGGCGTGGGACTGCTATAGTTATATCATTGTGATGATACTAGCGACCACTGACATTGAGGAGGTGGGAGCTTTACTTTTGATGGCCAATTGTGCTTGTAAGATGGTGGCTTTCAATGGATACCAGGCTCAGCTTGTGGGGGACGTGCCTCAAGCTTCATGTTGTGCATGCCATTGCAGATACTGATGCATTTCTAGTACGCTGAACCAGGGTCAGTCATCACTTAGAACCTAGCTTGAATTGAGTACCACTGAATTGAGATGAAGTGGGTTTACACTCCAGAGAGCGCTGCTGCATTTTCAGTAGATTCTAGCCTAGACAGGTCGCAAAGCGACTGGTGCAGGAAGACTAATTGGCAGCCAACTATGAGAAGCTTGACATCTTCCAGCTACAGGCTCGAAGGAGGTAGGAAGATGGAAAGAAGAGCAAGGACCTTGTAGGAGATTAACTTGCCAAGTGACAGAAGCAAATGATAGTATCACTTTACACTTTAGGCAGCAGTAACAGCTGTGGAGTCCACGGTCTTTATGGTGAGTTTAAACAGATTTACAAGCTGTGGAAAGTTCCAGCAAAGGATTTTATCACCAAGAGGGTTTTGCGCACCAGCCAGAGAATATGGAAAGAGCAGCCATGATAGCTTCCTGAGGTTTCCTTGTGCTGTAGCAAACAAATACAACACCAAGCAGATGCAGGTTTTTTTCAAGAACACATGCTTGCAGTTGAATTACTAAGGTTTCAAATTAATTCAGCCTTATGGTCAGTGTTATCCCATTATACAGAGTTTGAATTCTTTCACACAGATTTGCTATAGTGTTTGTAAACAAATTTCATTTCCTGGCGCCAAGATGCAAATTATTCAGTTTGATGCTATCTACTTCCATCTGTAGTGGTCCATTCTGCTTCTCTGTTCTTGAACAGATTACACCTCTCAAGAACTCCGTCTTCATGCTTCATGCTCTGTCTCTTTTAGCAAGCTCACTTCCCATCCGGAGGAGTGAACAACAGCCACCACTCTAACAAACCCAGAAGGACCAGACTGGGAGTAAACTGGAAAACTCTACCCATAGCCGCCACCAGGGAGCATTCAACCAGTGACCACAATTGTTGAATAATTGGACATTCCCAAACCATGTTTCCATCACTTCTAAGTAACGGATGCATTTTCGATCCAATCTATTCATTTTCCAAAGCCTCTCAAGCATACAGTAAACTTTGCTGAGGTATTTGAATTGGATTAAACAAAGGAATGCCAAAAATAGTAGGCATCTATGAAGGGAAAACAAATATATATATAAACAAAATAGGAAATCCTTTTTCAGGGATTTAACATTTATCACTTAGAGCTCATCTTATATTTCCCTCAAAACAAGCAGCAGTATTGGCACTAATTTACCAATTATGTTGCATGATGTTAGTGTGCAAGATTTCTGAAAAGTAAGCATCTATCAGGGTCACAGGATTTCCGTCCCTTTTCTCCATTGTGCCAGCAGGTGCTTCCTCTGTCAGCAGTTCCATGCAAGTTACAAGCTGATACATTAGCTTTTGGCTCCATTTTTGTTATGTTAAAGTTTTCTTTCAACAATATATTCAGTTATGAGAATTGCAATTGTTACTCTTAAAGTAATTGGTTATTTGTTATCCAGAGTATATAGTTTTCAAACCATTACAGACTAGCAAATTCTGATTTTATGAGCAAAATCAACAAATACTTTGCTTCAGTAGGCTGTGTTATTGAATTGCTCTGCTTTTGTTGAATGAGCACTTCACCAGCTGTTGTTTCATTTGTTTTTAGCTTGGACAAACTGCACACAGCACTTTCTGAGCTCTGTTTTTCGATCAATTATGTACCAAATATGATGGTTTGGGAGCACACTTTTACGCCGAGGGAATATTTAACTTCTCATCTAGAAATCCGCTTTACCAAGTAAGATTTTATAAATATTTTATCCCAGAAAGTGAAAGTATTTCAAGATACTGTAATACATGTGTAAAAGGAATAGTAAAAATAATATTGTATCTGCTGGTGAAAGTAAACGAATGTTATGCTCTAGGTAGTGTTTTAAATTATTGTCTGATATTTTGTCACTGTTGTTCGTTACAGTGATATATTCATATGTGAATACTGTTTAATTTGTAAAGATGTTGAAGTATGGGGATTAAAACTTTTGTGATGTGTTTAAATTATAATTAAGCAAGAGTTACAGTAAAATGAGGATGACCTGCAGTAATAACATACAAATTTATCGAAACAGAATTATGATTGCTTCAGAAAAAAATCACTGGTATTTGATTTAGTGTTTCTATTCATATTTTAGAAGCTTTAAAATTACCCAAGGAGATTCTCTTTGTGTGTGCAGGAGTGGTATTTGTGCACATATTGTTGATGACGCTGACTGTAGCTGCCGTGGGTCTATACTTGCAAAGATTGTATTTACTGTGGTACTTACGGTAGCTGGGTTAATGAGTCAAAGATCACTGTGCTGTTTGTAATGAAATTTAGCCTTCCTAATCTAGCAGATGGACTCTGATTTTCTGGAGAATTATGTAGAGAGTTAGTCTACGTATCCCACACTCTGTACATGTATTTTTTAATTTTTGTATGGTGTGGTCAGGAAGTCAGATGAGGCCTCTTCATCTTAAAGACTTAAAATGTGCAGAGGTGCACCTCTCCCTTGTCGTACATTAAGCGATGCTTCATTAATTCAGGGATTAAGAAGTAATTAATGTAGGTTTTCTTAGTTAGGATTTTGACTGACGTCATGAGTTTATGTGCTTTTGCTTGGAACATCTATGTCTTGAGGATTCAGTGATCGAGACAGAACCTTTTAATGTGTTATTAGGCCGTGTGAAGGTTTGGCCTGGCTGGCTGTTTGATGCAGTTAACATAGGCCTTTAATGATGGTTTGTATTGTCTTTCCTTTTTAATTTGTATATAAAGGATGTTTTCGTTTGGATTTGTATATTGCACATTCACCCTACATAGGTATCTTGATTGTTGAAAAGAATGTAGTGAAACCTAGCTGGGTGGATCAAGAATTATTCAGCACAAAAGAACTGGTCTTCGAGTTGGTTTTTTCAGTTGAAGACCGGCAGGAAAAGCATTCCTTATCATGGCCACATGCACATGAAAGGCATGGTTGCTCATAGTAGGTGCGCTAAAATCAAACAGGAGAGGTAAAAGCAGTATCTGGTTGCCACTCTGCTTCTAAACCTCTCAATCTTTTAATATCAACAGGAGTGTAACCACTTAACCCAAGCCACCAAGGAGTCCCTGCAGTTTCTTTTAAAAGAGCCTCATCAGCTATTTTCTACTACGAGCATGTTGCTTCTCTGGTGTACTCAGCTCATAACATCATCATGGGGTCTCTTCTTTACCCTAACCAAGGGGACCGTTTCCACACAAGTCAAGGAAACTGTTAGGGATCTGTGAATAGAAAATAGTGCAGTGAAGGTGGAAAAGTGATCTAAAAATACCTATATCACTCAGCTACAATCCCACTTTACTCTGACTTGGATAGGGTATATATAAAAGCAAATGTGATGTGTCAGGAACTAATTACGTGTCTTTCGCATTTATCAGGTCCACATGTTTTAGCCCAATCTTGCCCAAAGGGGCCGTTAGCTTTCTTCAGGACCAAGAAATCTGCGGATCCCCAAGTACCTAGATATGGATATTACCTTCTAGAACTTCTCAATTTACTGCAATGACTTTGTGAGCTGCATACTTGAGATGCTCAAGTGCTTCTATGGTGAAGACATATATGCAGGGATAATATTATTAATCAATATAGTTTCTTTAATATAACTACTTGTACACCTTTTCTAATTTGAAGGTGGTAACTTAAGTCCTGCTTTATGTATATCTGTAGTTGAACTAACATATACCACATATTCAAAACGTATTAATATAATAAAAAATAGACATAAGCAAAAAGAGAAAATTCCACTTATGTGGATTACAGTCCCCTGAATTCTAAAATGACCTTCCTTGTTTATTCAACACACACAATTCTCTCCAATTCCACCTGCCTTATTCAAAGAATCCTCTACTTCATCTGTTATTTACAGAGAGAAATCTCTTGATGATTTACATTGTTATAATGACAACCAGATGTGAAAATCATTAATGTACTCATACCTATCTAAGTCTCTACCTAAGCCTTCATCTGTTGATCAGTTTTCCAAAAAAAAAAAAAAATTGTTTACAAATGTGGGCACTCTCACGATTAGTAAACTTACCTTGAATTCCTTCATATGCCTGTATTTTCAGCAGGCAACAGTTAAGTAGCAATAAGAAGGGAAGAGTATGTTCCATGGCATGTGTGGCTGTAGACAGACATGCTTTGCATAAGTCCGTGATCTACTGTTGTGCTCAGAGTATTACAGGTTGTTTTTCTTCGAAGAATATTTTTGAGTAACAAGATTGAGTGACTCCTCCTCTTGGTGATAGTGCACATGGGCATCGAACCCTTTGTTAGATTGTTTTCTCTCCACTGTCTGGTTCGGATGTGTTTCCTTTCGCTCCGGTAGATCTCGGTTCAGTCTCTTTCGAACGTTTCTTTCCGTCTTTCTTTTGACAACGGTGTAGTATTTCCATTGCATATTTCCACACTTAAGCTAATCAATTTGATTTTCAGCATCTGGGTCAGTTCGACGTCCTTAGGGGCCTCAACGCCCTTCTTGGGCCTACTCTGTCAAGTGCTGTCGACCCTTGACAACAGTCCAAGTTCCTGCACGCAGATCAACACTTGTTGTGTAACTTGGGCTTGTCGCCGGAACATAAAGAGGAGACTAAAAGACTTTCCGGGAACAAAGAGCAAATCGGTTGGAGATGGCGTCGAAGATACTGGGTGACACTCCTGACATCTTCAGAGAGGAACACTCACAAGAGGAAATTGGACATCAGGAAGCCCTCTCGATCCGAGACTCTGAGTTGGATGAAGATTCTGACACCAGCCCCATCTTCACACATAAAGACATTGAAAAAAAACCTCCAAGCTGATCATCGGCCACCACTGCCTTCGGGCTATTGTAGAATCCGAAAATTACATTTGGATGCCCCATCCTCTGGTTTGGCACCGAAATTTGACAAGCCCAAATGACTTCGGCATTGACCAATTACTGAACAGCATCACAATCAATCTTGGGATCGAGTGGAGCTTTCGATTCCAGCACTTTGGCTCCAAAAAAGCTGCCTTCAAGATTGGCTTAGGAGCCAACCCCTTCTGTTAAAAAAAGACTTAAATTCCGAAAATTGTGGAACCGAACATTATGCTTTCCAAAGACCCCACAATTTCACCTGAAGGGACTTCACGAGCAGAGCCCATTTCAGAAATAATGGACACTTTTCAGCGCAAGATACATAAACAAAAGGACACAGGGAAAATAATTGCTTACTGTTCCAGTTACAAGGGGACGTACCTTTCAAGAAACATTGGACAATGCTCCTTCTCCTTAAAACATCACCAAGGACAAACACAAGGCTCCAGATCAACCTCGGGCTTCTCCATCTCACTCTCCTGTACTTCCTCCTACTCCACCACCACCGCAGTCACCTACATCTTTAAAACAGTCACAATTCTGTCCACAAGGAGCATCATCACCTCCTAGAGATGACCTAGGTAATGTTCCACAAGATATAGATCCATGGGATTTATATGATCCAGATCCCATAGTCCCTAATGACCCTGATTTATATCCAGCGGGGCATTCATTGTATACAACAGCATACAACCAGGTTATTGCAAACACAACTGCATACCACAATGTACATATGCACACTGACCCTATTGAAGAGGATTTCCTCCTTGATACTTTAACCAACACTCATAACGAGAGTCAGTTCCTACCCATGCTGCCAAGTATGCAAGACACCATCTACTGAGCCTTCCACCTCCCAAACCAAACAAGGAACACGTTTTTACAAAAGAGGTTCCTTCAGCGGCTCTTATAAGGATGCAAATAATAGAGGCAGAGGTAAGGCGTTCACCTCTAGCGGTTCTGCCTCAAATACAAGACAGTGACTTCTTACAAATCCCCACAGCACACACCTCTCTAGCGAGGAGGGGGGGAGACTTACAAATTGCTATCATCAATGGTCTAATATCACCTCAAATCAATGGGTTCTATCAATTATTGTAGGAACATGCCACTGTTGGCATGGTTATCCCCTAACGTTTTGCCTTTTATTGATGCTAGTTATGATTGAAAGTGTGCTGGGACCCTGCTAACCAGGCCCCAGCACCAGTGTTCTTTCCCTAAAGTGTACTTTTGTTCCCACAATTGGCACAGCCCTGGCACACAGATAAGTCCCTTGTAAATAGTACCCCTTGTACCAAGGGCCCTGTAGCCAGGGAAGGTCTCTAAGGGCTGCAGTATTTATTATGCCACCCTATGGGGACCCCTTGCTCAGCACATGCACACTGCCTCACAGCTTGTGTGTGCTGGTGGGGAGAAGAACACTTACGTCGACATGGCACTCCCCTCAGAGTGCCATGCCCACAACCCACTGCTTGTGACATAGGTAAATCACCCCTCTAGCAGGCCTTACAGCCCTTAGGCAGGGTGCACTATACCACATGTGAGGGCATAGCTGCATGAGCACTACGCCCCTACAGTGTCTAAGCCAATCCTTAGACATTGTAAGTGCAGGGTAGCCACAAAGCGTATATGGTCTGGGAGTTTGTCATACACAAACTCCACAATTCCATAATAGCGACACTGAATACTGGGAAGTTTAGTATCAAACTTCTCAGCACAATAATTCTACACTGATGCCAGTGTGGGATTTATTGAGAAATGCACGCAGAGGGCATCTTAGAGATGCCCCCTGTATACCATCCCAACTACTAGTGCTAGGCGGACCAGTTTCTGCCAGCCTGCCATATCCAGACAGGTTTCTGGCCACATGGGGTCAGTGCCTTTGTGCACTCTGTGACCAGGAACAAAGCCTGTACTGGGTGGATGTGCTTCACACCTCCCCCTGCAGGTACTGTAACACCTGGTGGTGAGCCTCAAAGGCTCAAGCCTGGTGTTACATCGCCCCAGGGCACTCCAGGTAGTAGAGATGCCCTCCCCCCGGACACAGCCTCCACTTTTGGCTGCAAGTCTGGAGGAGATAATGAGAAAAACAAGGAGGAGTCACCCTCCAGCCAGGACAGCCCCTAAGGTGTCCTGAGATGCGGTGACCCCTGCCTTAGGAAATCCTCCATCTTGCTTTGGAGGATTCCCCCCAATAGGATTAGGGATGTGCCTTCCTCCCAACAGGGAGGAGGCACAAGGAGGGTGTAGCCACCCTCAAGGACTGTAGTCATTGGCTACTGCCCCCCAGACTTAACCACACCCCTAAATTGAGTATTTGGGGGCGACCCTGAACCCAGGAAAACAGATTTCCTGACAACCTGAAACAAGGACTGCTGACCGGAAATCCCAGCAGAGACGACAGAGACAACAACTGACTTGACCCCAGGCCTACTGGCCTGTCTCCAGACTCAAAGAACCTGCAACAGCGACGCATCCAGCGGGACCAGCGACCTCTGCTGACTCAGAGGACTGCCCTGCAACCCAAAGGACCAAGAAACTCACGAAGACAGCGGCTCCGTTCAACCAATAAAGAAGAAACCATCTTTAAAGGGACTCCAGCCTCACTCAGGAAGCGTGAGTCCCCAACACTCTGCAACCGACCCCCTGGCTTGTGTCCAGAAAATCCAACACTGCAGAGAGGACCCCCGGCGACTTCAGCAACATCGGCACCCTGAGACGACTTCCCTGCATCCTCACAGCGACACCTGCAGAGAGAATCCAGAGGCTCCCCCTGACCGCAACTGCCTGGTAGCAAAGAACACGATGCCTGGAAGAAGCACTACAGTGCTGGTGTGACCAGCAGGCGGCCCTCTCCTTACCTAGTCAGTGGCTGGCCCGAGAAGCCCCCCTGCCTGCATCTCCAGAGTGACCCTCTGGTCTCCACTGATTTCAATCTAAAACCTGACACCTACTTTGCACACTGCACCCGGCCGGCCCTGTGCCGCTGAGGGTTTATTTTGTGTGCCTGTTTGTGACCCAAGTGCTCTACAAAACCCCCCTGGTCTGCTCCCCGAGGACGCAGATACTTACCTGCTAGCAGACTGGAACCAGAGCACCCCTAGTCTACATAGGTGCCTATGTTATTTGGGCCTTACTTTGACCTCTGCACCTGACCGGCCCTGTGTTGCTGGTGCTAGGTGTTTGTGGTTGACTTGAACCCGCAACAGTGGGCTGTCTATGCCCCGGAGACTGAAACTGTAAATGCTTTAACTTCCTGATAAACTAACTTGTACTTACCTCCCCCAGGAGCTGTTGATTTGTGCACGGTGTCCACTTTTAAAATAGCTTATTGCCATTTTTGCCAAAACTGTTTACATTACTGTTTTAATTCAAAGTTCCATATTTACCTATGCCAAGTATCTTACAATTTATGTACTTACTTGAATTTGGAATCTTGTGGTTCTAAAATATATTTACGAAAATAATATTTTTCTATATAAAAACCTATTGGCTTGGAGTTAAGTCTTTGAGTGTGTGTTCTCATTTATTGCCTGTGTGTGTGTACAACAAATGCTTAACACTACCCTCTGATAAGCCTAACTGCTCGACCACACTACCACAAATAGAGCATTAGTATTATCTATTATTGCCACTATCAATCTCTCAGGCGTACCCCTGGACTCTGTGCACACTATCTCTTAATTTGAGATAGTATATACAGAGCCAACTTCCTACAATTATCCAACATAATTATTGTCTAGAACTCATTTCCACTCCACCAAATATTCCCCTTCATGTTCACAAACTCTTACACCATCATCTCATTCTCTTAAAAGAAGAGGTACAATCCCTTCTTCTCAAAGAGGCTATAGAACCAGTTCCCCTATCTCAACAAGGGTTAGGAGTATATTCCCTATAATTCCTTATATCAAAGAAAGACAATTCGGGATCTCGGCCCTCTCAACCTTTACATAGTTTCAGAACATTTTCATATAGTCACTGCAAGATGTTATTCCCCTATTACATCAAGGAGATTACATGACAGCATAAGATCTCAAAGATTCTTATTTCCCGTACATCCAGTGCATTGCAAATATCTCCGATTTGTCATTGCGGGAAAACATTGTCCATTCAAGGTTCTACCATTTGGGGTAACAACCGCCCCCAGGGTGTTCACATAATGCTTAGCGGTAGTGGCGGCATTCCTCAGTCAGAAGACAACATATTCATGTTTTCCCATCCTTGGACGATTCGCTCATCAAAGCCAGTACTGCCCAACAATGTCATAAGCCTACTCAGTACACAGTAAACCTTGTACACACTCTGGAATTTGCAGTCAACTTTCTCAGATCCCATCTCCAACCCTCACAGATTCTGCCTTATCTGGGAGCAATTCTCAATACTTACTCAGTTGATATATCCAAACCCAGCACTGATTCAAGCTTTCTAAACTCTTCTGTCTCAATTACAGGAGAACCATACTTACACAGTGAGGCTAGTGATGCAGCTATTCGGGATGATGGCCCCCTGCATTGCCATCGGTCCTCATGCCAGACTACACATGCGTCCATTACAACAGTGTCTGTCCTGTCAGTAGTCACAGAGTCATCTTCAGGATCTAGTTTTGTTGGACCGCCAGACTTGCTGCTTCTGCAATGGTGAAATCATACCAACCTTTCAATGGGACGGCCCTTTCAAGACCCTGTGCCTCAGATCACTCTCACTACAGCTGCATCACAGATAGACTGGGGAGCTTACCTCAACAACCTTACAAAACAAGGTTGATGGGATCCCATTCAGCAAACTTAACACATCAACTACTTGGAGGTAATAGCAGTCTTTCTAGTGCTCAGAGCATTTCTGTCACAACTCTCGGACAAAGTGGTTCTAGTCCCCACAGACAACATGACAACTATGTATTAACTGCAGAAACAAGGAAGGACACACATCTCAATTGTCCCTTCTAGCTCAGATAATTTGGAAGTGGGTAATTCACAATCACATTCAGTTACTGGCGGAATATCTCCCAGGAATGGACATTCAGGTTGCAGGCCTCCTAAGCAGGATGCAGCAACAAGTCCACAAATGGGAACTTCACCCATAAGTACTTCACCAATACTTTCACCTCTCTGGGGAACACACAGAAATAGATCTCTTCACCACCGTAGAAAATCCAAAATGCCAAAACTTTGTGTCCAGATACCCACATCCTGAGTCCAAGGGCAATGCCTCTCCCACTCATTCCATTTCTGATTTGCAAACTGAGACAAACATCACTCACCATGATCCTTGTAGCCCTCACATGAGCACGTCAACCTTGGTACACACTATTGGATCTGTCTGTGGTTCCCCACCAGAAACTTCCCAACAGAGAAGACATTTTGACTCAAAAGAGAGATCAAATCAGACATCCAGACCCCAGAACACTCCATCTTGGGATATGGCTCCTGAGTTTGAATATTTACAACTTCCATCTGAATGTATAGACCTACTTAGAGAGGCATGTAAACTTACAACTAGAAAGTGTTATGCTGTAAAATAGAAATGTTTTGTATTCTACTATCAGCCTAAACATATTTATACCCTCAAAGCATCAGCACCAGACATTATGTGCTACTTTTACAAAAGGCAAATCTAGCATACTCATCTATCAGACTTCATTTAGCAGCTATAGCTGCTTACCTCCAAAAACAGACATCATATTTCTTTGTTCAATATTCCTGTAATTAAAGTGTTTATGGAAGGACTTAAGAGGGTTATCCCACCCAGGGTTCCTCCAGCTCCAGTATGGAACCTTAATATTGTCCTTACTAGACTTATGGGTCCACTATTTGAACCCTTGCACTCCTGTTCTTTGCAATTTCTTAAATGGAAAGTTGCCTTTTTAGTGGCTATCACTTCTCTACGACATGTAAGTGAATTACAAGCTTTGACTTCAAAGAAACCCTTTTTCCAAGTAGTTCTTAGAACAAACCCTAAATTTCTCCCAAAAGTAGTTTCACCATTTGAGGTTAACCAATTGAGTTACCTGTTTTTTCCCCACAGACTGACTCGGTTGCTGAAAGTACTTTGCACACACTAGATGTTAAACAAGCTCTTATGTATTACATTGACAGGACTAAAAGATTTAGAAAATCTATACAGCGTTCTGTAGCATTTTCAATGCCTCACAAAGGCAATCCAAATTTAAAAAATGGAATAGCTAGATGGATAGTCAAGTGTATTCAAACTTATCTGAAAGCTAAAAGACAGTTACCTACAGCTCCTAGAGCACACTCTACCAGAAAAAAAGTGCTTCTATGGCCTTTTTAGGAAAAATCACATATGGCAGATATTTGTAAAGCTGCCACTTGGTCTACACCACACACGCTCATTAAGTACTGTTGTGTAGATGATCTGATAGAGAATTCTAGTTGTAGATTCCTTAGCTTAGAATTTTCTCCCAAACGTCAGACTGGATCAAGAGATTTGTCTTGGGTGCATCATTTCTGGAAAGCCATGGTTCCACCCGAAAGAAAGTAGTCGGTAACCAGCCCTTGGGTTCAGTGCAGAGAAAGGCCAAGTCACCCCATCAACAGGCCATGCCTGTTTCGGTTTCGGGGTCGAGCAAGAAAATAAGCAGCTCCACCTCTGAACCGAGCAGATGCCTACAATCTTTGGATCCAAAATTACTGCATCTGGCTTCGGAGCCGAAACCTCGGCTAATATCTTCGGGACCGAAACAGCTCAGAACCGCTTCGGTACCGAAAACGTCCTTCTATACAGAAGACAGGACTTCGACCCGTTTGTAACATATGCCCAAAACAGCCACTGAACAATCCTCTAAGGGCACAAAAACATTAGAACATCAAATAGAAGAATCTGGTATTCAACCAATTTTGGAGGTTATGGACAGTAAGCAGAGAAGAATACATATCCACAAAGAGACTGGGAAAATTATTGCTTCTCCACCTCCACAGACAAAAAAAAAAGCTGGCATTTGAAGAGACTCTTGATACTGCTCCACCACCAGCAAACATTTTCAAGCGAAAGGAGAAGCCATCACCTCTCCAGCTTTCTCCACCACATTTGCCACAGCTTTCTTTCTCACCACCACCTACTACCATCACCATCACACTCCCATACCTATTCACAAGGAGACACAGTGGACCCATGGGACATGTATGACTCGGACCCTATACTGTCCAATTATCCTCATCTTTACCCCACTAAACCATCACTGTAAGGAAATGGCTCCCTGTTGCAATTACCCCCCACTTTTTGCCTGATACTGATGCTGACTTGACTGAGAAGTGTGCTGGGACCCTGCTAACCAGGCCCCAGCACCAATGTTCTTTCACCTAAAATGTACCATTGTCTCCACAATTGGCACAACCCTGGCACCCAGGTAAGTCCCTTGTAACTGGTACCCCTGGTACCAAGGGCCCTGATTCCAGGGAAGGTCTCTAAGGGCTGCAGCATGTCTTATGCCACCCTAGGGACCCCTCCCTCAGCACAGACACACTGCTTGCCAGCTTGTGTGTGCTGGTGGGGAGAAAATGACTAAGTCGACATGCCACTCCCCCCAGGGTGCCATGCCAACCTCACAATGCCTGTGCCTAGCGATTTGGCTCCTGAAGTCATAGAGTTTGGATATTTACACCTTCCACAAGAATGTATGGATGTTCTAAAACAAGCACGTAAACCAACAACCAGGCAATGTTATGCAAATAAGTGGAAACAGTTTGTATACTACTGCCAACCTAGAAATCTAGATCCACTTAAAGCATCAGTACAGGATATAGTATGCTATTTGCTTTATTTACAAAAAGCAGACCTGGCTTTTTCCTCTATTAAAATTCATTTAATGGCCACATAGGTGTAACTACAAACCATACAGCATACTTCTCTCTTTAGAGTTCCTGTCATAAAAGCATTTATGGAAGGACTTAAACACATTATTCCACCCAGAACTCCATCAGTTCCTGCATGGAATCTTAACATTGTACTCATGTGACTAATGGGCCCACCATTCGAACCCATGCACTCTTGTCCTCTTCAATTTCTCGCATGGAAGGTTGCTTTCTTAGTAGCAATTACTTCATTAAGAAGAGTAAGTGAAATTCAAGCATTTACTCTAGAGAAACCGTTCTTCCAAGTACACAAACAAAAAGTAGTACTTAGGACAAACCCAAAATTCTTACCTAAAGTTTTTTTACCTTTTCACATTAATCAGTCAGTGGAATTGTCGGTCTTCTTTCCACAGCCAGACTCTGCTGCTGAAAGACGCACACACTCTTGACCTTAAGAGAGCTCTAATGTATTACATAGACAGAACAAAAGACTTTAGGAAAACAAATCAGCTTTTTGTTGCTTTCCAACAACCACATCAAGGTAATCCCATTTCAAAACAAGGATTAGCTAGATGGATTGTGAGAGGTATTCAAATATGTTACCTTAAGGCAAAAAAGCAACTATTAATAACCCCAAAAGCACATTCCACCGGGAAAAAGGGTGCTTCTATGGCATTCTTAGGAAATATACCAATGGCAGATATATGCAAAGCTGCCACATGGTCCACACCACATACGTTCACAAAGCATTACTATTTATCTAGACAACAAGCAAATGTTTGTACATGTATAAATGTTCAATGGCATGTGTAGCTGCAGATACACATGCTCTGCATAGCTCTTCCGACCTCTAGTGTTGGGCTCAGAGTGTTACAAGTTGTTTTTCTTTGAAGAAGTCTTTTTGGGGTCACAGGATCGAGTGACTCCTCCTCTCGGTTACAGTGCACATGGGCATCGACTCCATTGTTAGATTGTTTTCTTTCTGCTGTTGGTTCGGACGTGTTTCCTCTCGCTCGGAGATTTTGAATCGGAAAACCTTAGAAAACCTATTTAATTGTTGATATTGTTTCAATCGCGTTTTACATCTAGCAGCGAACCAATAGTACTGTGGGAATCTAAATTTCGCCCTTCTGGGAGCATGCGCCCGACTTTGGCCTGTTTGGGCCTACCGCGTGGAAGCCTGATGGATCGGACTCCATTTCGATTCTGCCCTCGGGGCCACGCGAAGATCCCATATACAGACCAACATCTGGTTTGTAATTTGTGCCTTTCTCCAGACCACCGAGAACAAGATTACGAGGCTTGTCGATCATTTCGATCTAAGAAGACCTTAAGAGATCACAGAGCCCGAAGATTAGAAATGGCGTTGAAAAGTACAGAACATCTCGACATCATGGAAGAAGAGAAGGCGCAGACAGCAATCTCCATCTCAGATACCGACTCCGAGCAAGAATCGGAAGAAGATACACCTATCACTGCTGACCAGCACGTGAGTACATCTGCCCCTATGCCCACATATAAAAAACTACCGAAGGCCTTGGGTATACCACTGCCGTAAGGCCATGGCTCGGCCCAAAAAAAACTGCAGTTGACCGACCTACGAGTTCGGCACTGAAAAAGGCCACTCCTCCGTCCACTTCAGAGTCGAGCAAGCCGGTTAAAAGTTCCACCACAGACTCCAGTAAACGTCCTCACTCCTCGGAGTCGAAGATTTGATGCCCTGCTTCGGAGCCGAAACAGCCAACTTCATTTTTGGGACCGAAAAGATTCAAACTTCAGAACTGAAAAAATCCTCATACACTGAGGAACAAGGACTTTCGAAAAAACTGAAACAAATTTTGAAACCGATGCAAGAATCTTACAAGCCTTCTGATGAGGACACTGAGATTCAGCCAGTATTGGAGGTTATGGATGAAAGACAATCCAGAATCAATATTCATAAAGAAACTGGCAGAATTATTACCGCACCTCTTTTAAAGACTAAAAGAAAGCTGGCTTTTCAAGAGGAATTAGGCTCTGTTCAACCACCAGCAAAAGTCCAAAAACAAAAGGAGAAACAAGCACCTGTCCCTATTTCTCCTCATTTTCCACAGCTTTCTATTTCACCTCCACACAATAGTCCACCACCATTGCCTTCTCCAACACACACTCTCAATATTCTCATGGATATACAGTGGATCCTTGGGGATCTATATGACCCGGATCCTATTGCAGACAGTGATCCTGAGCTATACCCCTGCAAACCTTCTCCACCAGAGGACACTACTGCCTACACTCAGATAGTCTCTAGGGCAGCTGCCTATCATGGGCTGCTTATGCATACTGAGCCCCTAGAAGAGGACTTCTTATTCAGCACTCTCTCTTCCACCCACTCTAGATACCAGTGCCTTCCCATGTTGCCTGGAATGGTCAAACATGCGGACCAAATTTGTTGTGAGCCAGTCAAAGCTAGAGTAATTACTCCCAGAATTGACCAGAAGTATAAACCTGCGCCTACAGACCCAGACTACATCACTCACCAAGTCCCTCCATATTCAGTAGTGGTGAGTGCGGCTAGAAAAAGAGCTAACAGTCAATCCTCAGGGGATGCGCCTCCACCCGATAAGGAAAGTAGAAAGTTTGATGATGCTGGCAGGAGAGTAGCCACACAAGTGGCCAACCAGTGGTGTATTGCGAATTCGCAAGCACTTCTTGCCATATATGATAGAGCCCACTGGGATGAGATGTAAGAAACCATACAGCACCTCCCCAAAGAGCATCAAAAGAGAGCACAACCGGTTTTAAAAGAGGGAAAGGCTATAAGTAACAACCAGATAAGGTCTGCCCTCGATGCTGCTGATACAGCTGCAAAGAGTGTAAATACTGCCATTACAATAAGAAGGCATGGATGGTTACGCTTGTCTGGTTTTAAACCAGAAATTCAACAGGCAGTACTTAACATGCCTTTTGATAACACACACTTATTTGGGCCTGAAGTAGATACCACTATTGAAAAACTAAGAAAGGACTCTGATACTGCCAAAGCAATGGTAGCATTATATACCACACCATATAGAGGCTCCTTTTGCAGGTCACAGTCTAGAGGAGGATTCAAACCACAATCATCTGAAGCTTCTACCTCCCAAGCAAAGCAGGGACAACAGCAGCAACAATATCAAAGAGGGGGGTTTAGAGGGTCTTATAGAGGTCAATATTTCAGAAACAGAGGCAGGTTCCAAGCCTCAAAACAAGCCACTACGCCTTCCAAACAGTGACTTCTTTCCCACCCCTCCACCACACACTGTGGGGGGGGGGGGGCAGGAGAGAGAGGGAGACTACAGCAATTCCACTCTCATTGGCAAATTATCACCAGACAATTGGGTGTTATCCATTATCCACAATGGCTATTGCCTAGAATTAATCTCCACCCCTCCAAACATTCCACCTTGTTACAAAAAAGTGTCCCCAGAACACAGCGTTCTGTTGCAACAGGAGGTGCAATCCCTACTAATAAAACAAGCAATAGAATTGTTCCCACATTCTCAGTAAGGAACTGGATTATACTCACTATACTTCCTCATTCCCAAAATAGAGGGCACTCTAAGGCCTATCCTGGACTTCAGACCTCTCAATCTATACATCCTGTCGAAACATCTTTACATGGTAACTCTGCAGGATGTCATTCCACTACTACAGAAGCAAGATTACATGACTACTTTAGACCACAAAGATGAGTAATTCCATATACCCCATCCATCCAGCTCACAGAAAATACCTCCGGTTCGTCATAGCAGGAAAACATTATCAGTTCAAAGTTTTGCCGTTCGGCATAACAACGGCTCCAAGAGTGTTCACAAAATGTCTAGCAGTAGTAGCAGCCTACTTAAGAAGACAACACATTCACATCTTTCCATATCTAGACGATTGGTTAATAAAATCAAGCAATTTTACACAATGCCAACACACTCAGTATGTAATAGAAACCTTACATACACTAGGGTTCACTCTAAATTATCAGAAATAACACTTTCAGCCAGTACAGGTACAACCTTACCTAGGTGCTATTCTAAACGCACAAAAAGCCGTAGAATATTCAAATACACAAAGGATACAGGCTCTCCAAAATCTCATCCCACATATCCAGCCAAATCAACAATACACTGTCAAATTTGTCATGAAAGTTCTAGGGATGATAGCATCTTGCATAGCCATAGTTCTATATGAAAGACTAAACATGAGGCCTTTACAACAATGGTCGCAGGCATACGGTCAACTTCAAGATCTAGTGTTGATGGACCGCCAAACGCACCTGTCCCTTCAGTGGTGGAATCTCAGGAATCTAATGAAGAAGCGGTCATTTCAAGACCCTATACCTCATACCATAATAACAGACTCATCAATGATAAGTTGGGGAGCTCATCTCAAGAATCATACCATTCAAGGGGGATGGGATCCCAAACAGAAACAATTTCACATAAACCACCTAGAATTATTGGCGGTGTTTCTTGCCCTAAAATCCTTTCAACCCCTTCTCAAACAGAAGACTGTTCTGATAAAAACAGACAACATGACGAACATGTATTACCTCAAAAAACAGGACGGGACAAATTCATCTCAACTGTCTTTGCTAGGCCAGACTATATGGAAATGGGCAATTCACAATCACATTCATCTATTAGCAGGATACATTCCAGGAATACACAATCATCTAGCGGATCTCCTAAGCAGGAATCACCAACAAACTCACGAATGGGAGATTCACTCTCAAGTACTTCAAGAGTACTTTCAAAAGTGGGGAACACCAGAAACAGACCTATTTGCAACAAGCGAAAACGCTAAATGCCAAAACTTCGCAACCAGACACTCGCATCCCCTATCCAAGGGCAATGCTCTATGGATCAATTGGTCACTGATATTTGCCTACGCTTTTCCCTCTGTCCTACTCCTTCTCTTTCTGGTCAGCAAACTACGTCAGACATATATTAACATGATACTCATAGCCCCAACTTGGGCACGTCAACATTGGTACACAACACATCTAGACCTGTCTGTATTACCTGATTCCAAACTCCCAAACAGACCAGATTAGTTAGCACAGAACAAAGGTCAAATCAGGCACCCAAACCCCAGTGCTCTCCATTTAGCGATTTGGCTCCTGAAGTCATAGAATTTGGTTACCTAAAACTTCCATCAGAATGTATGGAAGTGCTTAAACAGGTATGTAAACCTACTACCAAACAATGTTTTGCTAACAAATGGAAAAGTTTTGTTTACTTCTGTCAATCTAAAAACACTAATCCACTTACAGCATCTATACAAGATATTGTATGCTACCTACTTCATTTGCAAAAATCAAATTTAGCTTTCTCATCCATCAAAAACCACCTTACTGCAATATCTGCATACTTACAAACTATTCATCACACTTCTCTATTCAAAGTCCTTGTTTTTAAAGCTTTAATGGAAGGATTAAAACACATTATTCTACCTAGAACACCATCTGTCCCTTCTTGGAATCTAAATATCGTACTTACCAGACTCACAGGCCCACCTTTTGAACCCATGCACTCTTGTCAAATATAATTTTTAACATGGAAGGTTGCCTTCCTTGTAGCTATTACTTCATTACGAAGAGTTAGTGAAATACAAGCGTTCACTCTTGAGGAACCTTTTTTCCAAGTACACAAACATAAAGTTGTACTTGGAACAAATCCAAAATGTCTACCAAATGTAGTATCTCCTTTTCACATCAACCAAACAGTGGAATTGCCAGTCTTCTTTCCACAGCCAGACTCAGTTGCAGAAAGCTCTTCATACTCTAGAACTCAAAAGAGCTCTTATGTACTATATAGGTAATACTAAAGATTTTAGGAAAACAAAATGACTTTTCGTTGCTTTTCTACAACAACATAAAGGCAATCCTATATCTAAACAAGGCTTAGCAAGATGGATTGTTAGATGCATACAAACATGCTAATTCAAGGCAAAAATACAACTTTTGATCACTCCTAGAGCACATTCTCCAAGGAAGAAAGGTGTGTCAATGGCATTTATAGGAAACATACCAATTGCTTATATATGTAAAGCAGCCACATGGTCTACTCCTCATACATTTACAAAACACTATTGTGTTGATGTTTTCTCACAGCAACAGACCTGTGTAGGCCAGGCTGTCCTAAGAACACTATTTCAAACAACTTCAACTCATACAGGCTAGCCACTGCAATTTTTTGGGAGGACTAACTGCGTTGTAGTTTATGCATAGCATATGTATCTGCAGCTACACATGCCAACAAACGGAAAAAATCACTTACTCAGTGTACATCTGTTCATGGCATGTAGTGCTGCAGATTCACATGCACCCTCCCTCCTCCCCGGAAGCCTGTAGTCGTTTAAGTTTATCATTTGTACATATATAGATACATTTACATTTGCATGGACATCTCTTTATATTCTTATATTCCGTCACTCCTTCCTCCACCCTTTGCCGGAAAACAATCTAACAATGGAGTCGATGCCCATGTGCACTGTAACCGAGAGGAGGAGTCATTCGATATATATATATATATATATATATATATATATATATATATATATATATATATATATATATATAATGTATGTTCGGTGGCATGTGTAGCTGCAGATGCACATTCTGTGCATTATCCTGCCATCTAGTGTTGGGCTTGGAGTGTTACAAGTTGTTTCTCTTCGAACAGATTTATTATTCCTAGACGTCGGTATATGACTAAAATTCTCCTACGTTATCTCAACAAACAAGCCAAAATAAACCCTCTTGTGAGCTAAGGGCTCTCTTCTCATCGTGCCCTGTTATCTTTAGCTTTTTTATTTTTGATGTGATATAATGATAATCGTAGCTACATAAATTCACTTGCATACTGCCATTGCAGATTGTGTGTGTTGGTGGGGAATAAAATGCAAAGTGGACATGGCATCCCCTTCAGGGTGCCATGCCCACAAAACACTGCCTGTGGCATGGGTACGTCACCCCTCTAGAAGGCCTTACAGCCCTAAGGCAGGGTGTGCTATACCACAGGTGAGGGCATAGTTGCATGAGCAATATGTCCCTACAGTGTCTAAGTCCATTCTTAGACTCTGTAAGTGCAGTGTGGCCATATTAAGTATATGGTCTGGGAGTTTGACATTTCGAACTCCACAGCCCCATAATGGCTTCACTGAATACTGGGAAGTTTGGTATCAAACTTCTCAGCACAATAAACCCCACTGATGCCAGTGTGGGATTTATTAAAAAATGCACACAGAGGGCATTTTAGAGATGCCCCCTATATTTTACCCTATCCTCTAGTGTAGGACTGACTGGTCTGTTCCAGCCTGCCACTAGCAGACAAGTTTCTGACCTCATGGGGTGAGGGCCTTTGTACCCTCTGAGGCCAGAAACAAAGCCTGCTTCATATCTCCCCCGCCTCAAAGTCTCAGGCATGTTGCTGTGCGTCAACCTCTGTGGTGTATTGGTGAGAGGTAGAAAATACTCCTGACCTCTTTCGGGTTCTGAACCTCAAAGATCCCCAGCAGCTGGATGTTCCTGATGTCGAGGTGAAAGTGGCCTTCTTGATGAACAGTGTTGGCTCTGATGTTGGCGAAGAGAAACTCTCACCGGTTCAGCATCTGCCTCCAAAGATGGTTGCAGTGAGTGCTACTCTGCATACATCATCCATCCCCAGAAGATGCCAGCTTCTGGCTCCCAAGCTGTTCATGAGGCCTCTGTCCCACCACTGTTTCAAGTCCATGGTCGACACAAGTTACCGAAGCCAGACCCGATGCCTGTACGACACTTGGTGACAAAGTCCTCCCTGATGCCTCCTGTGGTGACATCGTCGCTGCCTTGACGCTGGTTTCAGAGACACTCTCCAGACCCCCGTCAAAACCCACAAAGTACCTGAGTCGAGATTCATTGAGCCAAGAGCCATGAAATTGAAACTTCCTTTGATGCCCTTGGGTCAATTGACCAGACTGGCATCCACAGCTTCCTCTGTGGATCTTGATCAGCCAATCCTAAAATGCGTGCACAAACTGCTCAATGGCATGCAGAGAAACATACACATCCAGCCTGGCTCCAGTTGTATCCTGGCTAAGACTCCCCATGCACCTAAAGATCGGGTTCTTCACAAGAGGAAGCTGACTTTTGGGGAGGCCCTAAACCTGTCGGTGGAGCCGACCCCCAAGAAGCCTTAGCGCCATGATAGGGGCACCTCCCCACTCTCTCCTCGGCCTTCTCCACCTCCCGTAACTCCCCCTGTCTACCTCGCCTCTGCTACTTGTGGACCCTCAGCCGCATTTTCCACAGTGTTCTCTGCATTCTGGGGAAGTGATAGTCATGGATCCCAATATGACCCTTATGACCTGCCATATGATCCCCAGGCCCAACCCTTGTGACGACTATGCACTAGCTGAAACTGACCCAAACCTATATTGCTCCAAGAACTCACCCCCAGATGATAACTCCTCATACCGTGAGGTACTGTACAAGGCTGCCACCTTCCATTAGGTGGAAATTCACATTCAGCCAGAGAAGGATGACTTCCTCAAGGAGACCTTCTTGTCAATGTAGCGATCCCTCCAGTGCCTGCCCATGCTGAAGGGTATGCTTAAGCTTGCTGGTGACATCTTCAATGAGCCGTTAAAGGCACAAGTAATCATGCCTCTGATGACTGAAAATATAGGGATTTCACATGGACCAAAATTATCAGGGACCTGCTACCTCCCCATTCTTTGGTTGTACACACGGCCAGAAATCTTAATTCTCAGGGTACAGGAGATGCTTCCCCTCCGTACCAGGATAGTAAAAAGATTGATGCGGTGACAAGCCAGTTGCAGCATAGTCTGTCAATCATTGGCATATTGCCAAATCTATAGGCCTATTCTCCTGGCACAAGCAGGCATATGGGTCAGATAGAAGACCTTGTTCAGCATCTCCCAGACCAATATAAAAAAAGAGCGGCAGGAGTTGGTCGTCGAAGGAAAGGTTGATTCCAGCACCAAGATCCGGTGTGCCTTGGATATACTAGACACCTCTCCTCGAAGCCTTCACATCAGTGTCCTCTTTCAATGGCACACCTGGCTGCGCATGTCCAGGTTTAAACCAAAGGTCCAGCAAAATCTCCTCAACATGCCTTTCGATGGGGATCATCTTTTCAACAGACAAGTAGGCTAGATGTTGGAGAAGATTAAGAAAGACACTAAGGACCAAAGCCATCAACACACTTCAAACCCCATCTGCCTGTGGCTCCTTTCGTCGCTCGCAGTACTGGGGTGGAGCAAAGACTCTTATGTCCGAGACCCCTGACAACACAACACCTGCCTGAGGACTGTTGCAGGGGTTCCTGCCACAGTGGGCAGAAATTACCTCCAACCAGTGGATCTAGACATCATACAGTATGGGTATTGCTAAGAACTCACGTGTACACCACCACACATTCTCCCATACCCCCACAAACACAGACTATCCCTTGAACATCAGCTTCTGCTCCAAGCAGCGATGCATGCACTATTCGCCATGCGGGCATAGAACCAGTGCTGTCATTACACTGCAGCAAAGGTTTATACTCCCTAAACACCCTAATCCCCATAAGTACCAGTCCCTAAGGGCCATCCTTGATCTCAGGCCCCTCAACAAATACATTGGGTCAGAGCAGTTGCACATCATGACACTTAAGGATATCATTCCTCTTCTACAACAAGGTGACTTCATGTTGCCGCTCGATATGAAGGATGCCTACTTCCACAGACCCACCCACCCACCCTGTACATCAAATATTCCTGCAGTTTGTGGTAAGTGGAGAAGCATGATCAATTAAAAATGTTGCCCTTCGGGGTGACCACTGCCCCCCCCAAGGTGTTTACCAAGTGTCTTGCAGTGGTAGGCTGTCAAGAACCCTCAAACTTGCCATGTTATAACAGTAAAAGGTAAAGGAAAATCAGTAGGAGTATTGGTGAAGAAGTATCCGCAGTGGGATTACGTCTTGCAAGAGGCGATGTCCTTATTGGAAGATAGCTTGTCAAGTTGCACTGCACAAATTGCAAGGAAGACACAGAAAAAGCAATCCAAGATGACCGACGAGATGTTCAGATGCAAAGTTGCAGTCCTAGTGTTGCACTCTGTTTTGGTACTGTGATACGCGCGAGCTGGTAGAGCGCTTCACACTTCAACCGTATGCTGACAGGAATCCAGAGGCGTAGAGAGAGCGCTCTTGTGAGGTAAATGTTTTTGGGGCAAAACTTTGCTTCTGATGCATTTTCAAGGACTATTCAAGTAAACCACAGATAATTCTTAATGTTTTCAAGAGTGAATACAGTGTTGAAAAGATTTGCGGCATTTCCAAGAGTTTCCAGCTGGGTTAAGCAATTCAAAAACATTATCAGAATATTATTGACAACCAAACAGATAATTTAGTTATTTAAATACTGACAACCCGAGTACAGAAATTTACTGAGGCATTGAAATACGACGCTTTTGAAGATACATACTACAGATTACCTTTTACTCTTTTTTATATATATATATATATATATATATATATATATATATATATATATATATGTTCGATGGCATGTGTAGCTGCAGATACACATGCTGTGCACATCCCGCCATCTGGTGTTGGGCTCGGAGTGTTACAAGTTGTTTTTCTTCTAAGAAGTCTTTTCGAGTCACGAGACCGAGGGACTCCTCCCATTTTGACTCCATTGCGCATGGGCGTCGACTCCATCTTAGATTGTTTTTTTTCCGCCATCGGGTTCGGACGTGTTCCTTTTCGCTCCGTGTTTCGGGTCGGAAAGTTTGTTAGAATCTCGGAAAAATCGTCGGTATTGTTTGCGTTCGGTATCGGGTTAGTTACAACAGATCGACACCGAATTGAGAAGAGCTCCGGTGGCCCTTTGGGGTTTTTCGATTCCCGTCGGGGCCTGGTCGGCCCGGCCACGTGTCTCTTCAAGGCTGATGGAACGGACCCCATTCCGCTTCTGTCCCAAATGCCATAGCAAGGATCCATATACAGATCAACACCTGGTCTGTAACTTGTGTTTGTCACCGGAACACAGGGAGGATACTTGTGAGGCCTGTCGAGCGTTTCGGTCGAGGAAGACACTCAGGGACCGAAGAGCAAGAAGACTGCAAATGGCGTCAGTGCCAACAGGACAAGGGTGTTTCGAGGAGGAGGAAGAAACATTCTCCATCCAGGAATCGGACTCGGAGGAGGTCGATCCTGAAGAAACGCCGAAAACCGTGAGTAAGACGTCGAAACAAAAAACTCACGAAAACACTGCCAAAGCCCAGGGGACGCCACCGCCAACAGGCCATGGCTTAACCTGAAAAGTAGGTGACCGTCCATCGGCACCGAAAAAGGGCGAGCTGGTGTCGAAGTCATCCGACTCCGGTCGAGATACAGGCACGCAGCAATCTCGGGCCCGAGATAGTGGCTCCGAAAAGATTCTGCACCGAGACAGCGGCACCGAAGTTGGTCGGCACTGAGAGGGCACGACGCCGAAAAGAAAAAAGATTTTGTCGGAGCCGAAAAAAGCAGCAGAAAAGGTTTCGGTGCCGAAACATCCGGCATCCGAACCGAAAATTAGTTCCTATTCAGAGGAACAAGGACTGTCCTCTCAAATGAAGACACACAGCTTTGAAGAGGAACCGCAAACAATAGAGCCAGATCACACGCAATGGCGGCTCTTTATTCAAAAAGATACAGGGAAGATCAGCACTCTTCCCCCAATCAAAATGAAACGAAAACTTGCCTTCCAAAACAAGGACAAGGACAAACAGCCACAAGCAAAAGTGGCTAAACAAATAACACCACCACCATCCCCACATCACTCTCCACAACTATCACCGGTAGCCACTCCACCAATGATGCAATCCCCAACACATACGGGGATGAGTCAAGATGATCCTGACGCATGGGACCTTTACGACGCACCAGTGTCAGACAATAGTCCTCAGTGCTATCCAGCAAGACCCTCGCCACCTGAGGATAGTACAGGCTACATTCAAGTGGTATCAAGGGCAGCAGCATTTCACAATGTCAGCCTTCACTCAGAACCCATTGAAGATGACTTCCTTTTTAATACACTGTCGTCTACGCACAGTCAATATCAAAGTCTGCCAATGTTGCCCGGAATGCTAAAACACTCCAAACAGGTGTTTGAAGAGCCTGTCAAAGGGAGAGCCATTACTCCAAGAGTAGATAAAAAATATAAACCGCCACCAACAGACCTAGTGTACATCACACAACAGCTATCACCAGACTCTGTTGTAGTTGGAGCAGCGCGCAAAAGAGCCAACTCTCATACCTCAGGAGACGCGCCACCTCCAGATAAAGAGAGTAGAAAATTCGACGCGGCAGGCAAAAGAGTGGCGGCACAGGCAGCAAACCAGTGGCGTATTGCAAATTCGCAAGCTTTGCTAGTCAGATATCATAGGGCCCATTGGGACGAGATGCAACACCTTATTGAACACTTGCCACAGGAGTTTCAAAAAAGAGCGCAGCAAGTGGTCGAAGAGGGACAAAATATCTCCAATAATCAAATTCGATCATCAATGGATGCTGCAGACACAGCTGCTAGAACTGTCAACACAGCAGTAACCATAAGGAGGCATGCATGGCTGCGTACATCAGGATTTAAACCAGAGATACAGCAAGCTGTGCTGAATATGCCATTCAACGGACAGCAGTTGTTTGGGCTGGAAGTGGACACTGCAATTGAAAAACTTTAAAAAGACACTGACACGGCCAAAGCCATGGGCGCCCTCTACTCCCCGCAGAGCAGAGGCACATTTCGGAAAACCCAATTTCGAGGGGGGTTTCGAGGGCAAACCACAGAAGCCACAACCTCACAAACAAAGCCCACTTACCAAAACCAGTATCAGCGGGGAGGTTTTCGGGGACAATATAGAGGAGGACAGTTTCAAAGAAACAGAGGAAAGTTCCAAAGTCCCAAAACTCCTCAAAACAAACAGTGACTTCAAGGTCACAAATCCCGAACACATAACACCTGTGGGGGGGAGACTAAACAAGTTTTACACACATTGGGAGCAAATAACAACAGACACTTGGGTCTTAGCAATTATCCAGCATGGTTATTGCATAGAATTTCTCAAATTCCCTCCAAACGTCCCACCGAAAACACACAATATGTCAAAACAACATATAGATCTTCTAGGACTAGAAGTTCAGGCATTGCTACAAAAAGAAGCAACAGAATTAGTACCAAAAGATCAATTAAACACAGGAGTTTACTCACTGTACTTCCTGATACCCAAAAAGGACAAGAGCCTGAGACCGATACTAGATCTCAGAACATTAAATACCTTCATCAAATCAGACCATTTTCACATGGTTACTCTACAAGACGTAATCCCACTGCTCAAACAACAAGACTACATGACAACACTAGACCTAAAGGATGCATATTTCCATATACCAATACATCCTTCACACAGAAAGTACCTAAGGTTTGTATTCCAAGGGATACATTACCAATTCAAAGTGTTGCCATTCGGAATAACAACTGCGCCAAGGGTTTTTACAAAATGCCTGGCAGTAGTAGCTGCACATATCAGAAGGCAGCAAATACATGTGTTCCCATACTTAGACGATTGGTTAATCAAAACCAATACGCTAAAACGGTGTTCACAACACACAAAATATGTCATAGAAACCCTACACAAACTAGGTTTCTCAATCAACTCCGCAAAGTCACACCTGCAGCCGTGCCAAACACAGCAATACTTGGGAGCAACAATCAACACAGCAAAAGGGATTGCTACTCCAAGTCCACAAAGAGTACAAGCATTTCACAATGTAATACAAACCTTGTATCCAAAACAAAAAGTACAAGTCAAAATAATACTGAAACTACTAGGCATGATGTCCTCATGCATAGCCATTGTCCCAAATGCAAGGTTACACATGCGGCCCTTACAACAGTGCCTAGCATCACAATGGTCACAAGCACAGGGTCAGCTTCTAGATCTGGTGTTGATAGACCGCCAAACATACATATCGCTTCAATGGTGGAACAGTATAAATTTAAACCAAGGGCGGCCTTTCCAAGACCCAGTGCCACAATACGTGATAACAACAGATGCTTCCATGACAGGGTGGGGAGCACACCTCAATCAACACAGCATCCAAGGACAATGGAACATGCAGCAAAAACAGTTACACATAAATCACCTAGAACTGTTAGCGGTATTTCTAGCGCTGAAAGCATTTCAACCCATGATAACCCACAAATACATTCTTGTCAAAACAGACAACATGACAACAATGTACTACCTAAACAAACAAGGAGGGACACACTCAACACAGTTGTGTCTCCTAACACAGAAAATATTGCATTGGGCGATTCACAACCACATTCGCCTAATAGCACAATTTATTCCAGGAATTCAGAATCAGTTAGCAGACAATCTCTCACGGGATCACCAACAGATCCACGAATGGGAGATTCACCCCCAAATACTGAACACTTACTTCCAAATTTGGGGAACACCACAAATAGATCTATTTGCAACAAAGGAAAACTCAAAATGCCAAAACTTCGCATCCAGGTACCCACAACATCAATCTCAGGGCAATGCGCTATGGATGAACTGGTCAGGGATATTTGCTTACGCTTTTCCCCCTCTCCCACTCCTTCCATATCTAGTAAACAAGTTGAGTCAAAACAAACTCAAACTCATACTAATGGCACCAACATGGGCAAGGCAACCTTGGTACACCACACTACTAGACCTGTCAGTAGTACCTCATGTCAAACTACCAAACAGACCAGATCTGTTAACACAACACAAACAACAGATCAGGCATCCAAATCCAGCATCGCTGAATCTAGCAATTTGGCTCCTGGAATCCTAGAATTCGGACACTTACACCTCACACAAGAATGTATGGAGGTCCTAAAACAGGCTAGAAAGCCTGCCACTAGACACTGCTATGCAAATAAATGGAAAAGATTTGTCTATTACTGCCATAATAATCAAATTCAACCCTTACACGCATCTACAAAAGATATAGTAGGATACTTACTACATCTGCAAAAAGCAAAACTAGCTTTCTCTTCCATAAAAATACATCTTGCTGCAATTTCAGCTTACCTGCAAATTACGCACTCAACTTCATTATTTAGGATACCAGTCATAAAAGCGTTTATGGAAGGCCTAAAGAGAATTATACCACCAAGAACGCCACCAGTTCCTTCATGGAACCTCAACATTGTCTTAACACGACTCATGGGCCCACCTTTTGAGCCCATGCACTCTTGTGAAATGCAATACTTAACGTGGAAAGTTTCATTTTTAATTGCCATCACATCTCTAAGAAGAGTGAGTGAAATTCAAGCGTTTACCATTCAAGAACCATTTATTCAAATACACAAAAATAAAGTTGTTCTAGGAACAAATCCCCAAATTTTTACCTAAAGTAATCTCACCGTTCCACTTGAATCAAACGGTAGAATTACCAGTGTTCTTCCCACAGCCAGATTCTGTAGCTGAAAGAGCACTACATACATTAGACATCAAGAGAGCACTAATGTACTACATTGACAGAACAAAACTAATTCGAAAGACAAAACAACTATTTATTGCCTTTCAAAAACCTCATACAGGAAATCCAATTTCAAAACAAGGCATTGCTAGATGGATAGTTAGGTGCATTCAAACCTGCTATCTTAAAGCTAAAAGAGAACTGCCTATTACACCAAAGGCACACTCAACCAGAAAGAAAGGTGCTACCATGGCCTTTCTAGGAAATATTCCAATGAACGAAATATGTAAGGCAGCGACATGGTCTACGCCTCATACATTTACCAAGCACTACTGTGTAGATGTGCTAACTGCACAACAAGCAACAGTAGGTCAAGCTGTACTAAGAACATTATTCAAAACTACTTCAACTCCTACAGGCTGAACCACCGCTTTTGGGGAGATAACTGCTTACTAGTCTATGCACAGCATGTGTATCTGCAGCTACACATGCCATCGAACGGAAAATGTCACTTACCCAGTGTACATCTGTTCGTGGCATTAGTCACTGCAGATTCACATGCGCCCACCCGCCTCCCCGGGAGCCTGTAGCCGTTTAGAAGTAGATCTTAAACATTTGTACATTTGTAAATAGATTACTTGAAACTTTATTATGTACATACGCATTCACTCCATTGCATGGGCACTATTACTAGCATACACAACTCCTACCTCACCCTCTGCGGGGAAAACAATCTAAGATGGAGTCGACGCCCATGCGCAATGGAGTCGAAATGGGAGGAGTCCCTCGGTCTCGTGACTCGAAAAGACTTCTTCGAAGAAAAACAACTTGTAACACTCCGAGCCCAACACCAGATGGAGAGATGTGCACAGCATATGAATCTGCAGCGACTAATGCCACGAACAGATGTACACTGGGTAAGTGACATTTTCTATATATATATATATATATATATATATATATATATATATATATATATATATTATATATAATATATAGCAACTTTTCATTACAATTTAAGGAATGTGAAGACAAACAAACTTAAAACATATGTCTGCACAAAGATTGTAAAACAGTCTAACCTTCATTCAAATAAGATAACAACTTCAATGAAACTCATTTGCAATTCATTTTTATATCCATCATTAAGAAAGAGAGAGGCAAATTCCTCAAGGAATTCAGGTAAAGAGAGATGATATAACTGCCAATAAAATTAATTATTAGTAAACTTTGAAAGATAATATAAGTTAGACAGTGTGTCCCTAGTAATTATATTGTAATCTTTCAGGTGCTGCTTTCCAGATTAATCGAGAAGTGAATGTCAGACTGAGTTATTGAAGAAACAAGACCATTGAGGCAGTCTCTCTAAATCCCATTCTCCTTCCCCTCCAGGGTGCTAAAAACAGAGATTCTATTTCGTTGCGAGTAGTCTGGGCTGGGTCAGAGGATTAATCTTCTGCTTCTTAGGCAATTGAACCAAGGTATCTGACATAGTCGCTCACCTCAGAAGAAACCGCGTCCATGTCTTACCTTACCTGTATGAGTGGCTTCTAAAGAGCGACACGCTGCAGCAATGCCTAGTGCACACATAATGCAAGCATATATATTCTCCAAAGCCTAGAGTTAACTATCAATGCAACCAAATCGCACCTCCTACCCCTCCAAGTGCAGCTTTTCCTCTGGGCCGTTCTCAGCTCCGGCATAGGGAAAGTGTACCCCAGCACAGCAAGGATAGAAGCATTCCAAGCACTACTACTGCTTTTTCAGCCAGGTCATCCAGTAACAGTCAGGGAAGTGATGCTTGCTTGGCATGATGCGCAAAGTGGGCGCAAACGCCTATTGCACCCCTGGGGCACTTTATATAATATGGCACCTAATGCTCCACCCCCAGTCAGGCTGGATAATTACCTGCCATCTTCAAATTGCTTCTCAGCCGTCCAAAAGGCAACTATGTTTAGAAGAGTCTTTGGACATTACAACTCCTTCTAAGCAGAGAACAAAGATGGGCAAGGCCACAAGCCCTTTACACATCTCTAGCCCACCACCCCTATCTGCTGCACGTCATTCACCCTCACCTTCTGCTCACCAGCTGACCCGAACCATATTCACCTCAAGGGTCACCTCACTCATACAAAGGGGCAAGATCTAAAAGCCACCTCTAATATAAAACCACATCCTGATCTCTGGGATACATATTGCATTGATCCACCAGTGGCTGCAGACTCTGACCTGTACCCCCCAAAACCATCCCCCACCACTCCAATGACACCATTTCCTAATATGACCTTGTTGGTAGGGCTGTCAGCTTCCATAAGGTACAATAACACACAGAACCCCTAGACGAAGACGACTTCTTCTAGACTCTTTCCTCCACATAGTATTCCACCCAGTACTTCCCAATGCTAAAGAGCATGCTCCACCATCCCCAGATATTTTCAACGACCCAGTAAGAGCTAAGGTCCTTCCACTGTACATACTGGATCAACCTCCACCTGACTCTTTAGTTATAGCAACTGCCCGTTAAAATGTAAGCTTTCAAACCACTGGTGACACCCTTCCACCAGATAAGGAGAGTAAAAGAACAGACGCTGCAGGCAAAAGGGTAGCCGCCTAATCGGCCATTCATTGGTGCATTGCCAGTTCTATTTGCCACCTTTTGAGGTACAGTCCGGCCCACTGGGATGAAATGGAGGAACTCCTCCAGTACCTTCCAAAAGAACACAAAAAAAGAGTCTACCAAATAACCTACCAAATAGCTTCTGAAGGCAAGGTAATATCTAACACAGCCATACACGGTGCCCTAGACGTCGCAGATACTGTGGCTTGGGACTTAAATTCAAGTGTCTCACTACTGAGACATGCCTTGACTCCGGGTCTCCAGTTTAAAACCGGACGCCTAGCAAAACCTCCTTATTCTGCCTTTCGATGGGGAACATCTTTTTGGCCCTCAAGTAGATACTTTATTAGAAAAAATGTAAAAGGACAATGAAACCGCAAAGGCAATGGGTGCCCTTCAAACCCTTTCCCACCACGGCTTCTTTTCCCTCTCAGTCTAACGTAGAGGTTCCAACACCACTTCTCCAGAAACCTCCACACCATACCAGCGACCACAAACCCGAAACACTCCTCCCAGAGGCTATTTCCAGGGTTCCTACAGAGGAATCAGTTCAAAAGGTGAATGTAAATACTGATCTCCCAAATGATCTGCCCCCACCAGCAAGCCTTGACTCACATCTCATTCCCGCCAATCAGAAAACACCAGTCAGGAGTCATCTCCAAGGGTTTTCCTGCTGGCCGAACATCACCTCCAACCAGTGGCTGTTGGACATTATCCATCATGGTTGTGTGGAGCTCACTTCCACACCACCCACCATTCAAACTCTCACCACAGCACACCAGTTACTCTGGGAAGAGGTTCAAGTCCTTCTCCAGAAAGGAGCTATAGAATCCATCCTTCAACGTCAGCAGGTTATGGAAGTTTATTCGCTATACTTCTTCATTCCCAAAAAGGATGGGTTCCTCAGACCAGTCTTGGGTCTCAGGCCCCTAAACAAATACATTCTCTCAGAGCACTTTCACATGGTCACTCTTCAGGATGTCATCCCACTACTACAACAAGGCGACTAAATGGCCACCCTTGACCTCAAGGACATTTGTTTCCACATTTGAATCCATCCTGCACATTGCCAGTACCTCAGATTTGCAGCAAGTCAGTAGTATTACCAGTGCAAAGGCTTCCCATTTAGAGTTACTACCATTGCCAGGGTCTTCACCAAGTGCCTCGTGGTGGTGGCCGCTCACCTATGCAGACAGGTCATCCACTTCTTTCCGTATTTTGAAGATTGGCTCTTCAAAAGTGCCACCCGTCTAAAATGTCTCCAACACACTCGGGTCACCATTAACCTACTTCACGAGTTAGACTTTAACATCTACACCTCGAAATCCCATCTCCAACCCTTCACATGCAGCCTTATCTAGAGATAATTCTCAATTCATAGATGGGTTGGCCTACCCAAATGCCACCAGAATGGAGTACTTTCAGACACTCATTCCTCGATTTCAACCAAACCAGCAGTTTACGGTTAGGACAGTTATGCTCTTCCTCTGTGTGATGGCCTCATGCATCGCTATTATAGTGCCCCATGACAGGATACGCGTGTCCATTGTTGGAGTGCTTAGTGCACCAAAGGTCTCAATTGGAGGATCATTAGGAAGATCTTGTGTTGGTTGGCTGTCAAACTTGCCACTATCTGCAATAGTTGAGTACTTGCCTGAAGTGGACAGTGACTTTGCCGACCTCCTTAGGAGGATGTGGCAACAAGTCTGTGAGTGGGAACTCCAGCCACGAGACCTCCATCAGTTCCTACAGTGTTGGAGACTATCAGAGATCTCCTTGCCACAGCAGAAAACGCCAAATGCCCAAACCTTACCTCCAGGTTCCCTAGCCCGCAGTTCAAGGGCAGTGCGCTAAGGATGAATTGGTCAGGGATATTTGCATACACTTTTCTACCTCTCCCTCTGCTTAACCTCCTCAAACTCTCAGTGCTCCCACAGGAGCCACTCCCTAACACCCAAGACCTGCTCATGCAGAACCATGGAGAAATCAGACACCCAGATCTCTTAACCTTGTGATCTGACTTAGAAAGTTCCTGAGTTTGGATACCTTAATCTCCCACCAGAACTACAGGACTTTCTCAAAGAAGCGCGCAGCCCTACAACTCGTGCCTGTTAAGCTGCTAAGTGGAAGAGGTTTGTTCACTATTGCCATTCCGAACATATTGACCCATTAGCAGCCAAAGTACAAGACGTCTGCAATCTATTTCGCTTGCAAACGTCTGGTCTAGCCTACACATCCATAAGACTGAACCTAGCAGTTGTATTCTCTTATCTTCAGAACAGGCAACACATTTCTCTAGTCTCAATTCCTGTCATTAAAGCCTTCATGGAAGGTCTTAAGAGTTATCTCTCCTCAGGTGCCACCAGCTTCGACATGGAATCTCAATATTGTATTGGCAAGACTAATGGCCCCGCCATTTGAGCCCTTCCAATCCTGCCCACTCCAGTTTGTATTGTGGTAGGTAACCTTTCTTGTTGCCATCACTTCATTTAGATGTGTCAGTGAGCTTCAGGCACTAACCTTGGAAGAACCCTTCTTCCAAATACACAGATACATGGTTGTACTCTGCACAAACCCTAGATTTCTCCCAAAAGTGGTCTCTCAGTTCCACCTCAATCAGTCCATTGAACTTCCTGTATTTTCCCCCCCCATTCTTACTCAGTTGCAGAAAGTGCTCTACACACATTAGACGTAAAATGAGCTCTCATGTATTATATTGATAGGAGTAAATCATTTACAAAACACAGCAGCTTTCTGTTGCTTTCTCCAAGCTCCACAAAGGAAGAACCATTTCTGAATCAGTCATTGCAAGGTGGATTGTTAAATGCATCCAGACATGCTATGCTAAAGCTAAAATAACTTTACCCATCCATCCTAGTGCCCACTCCACTCGTTAAAAAAAAGGGCTTAAATTACTTTCCTGGGAAACATCCCTATAGCTGATATATGTAAAGTAGCTACATTGTTGACACCACATAACTTTACAAAACATTACTGAGTAGATATGCTGCCCCATCAACAAGCCAGCATGGGCCAGGCCGTTCTACATACACTATTTCAAACAGCTGTTTTTCCTACAGGCTAGCCACCGCTTATGGAGGAGGACTGCTTACAGTCTACCCACAGCATGTGGATCTACAGCCACACATGCCTCAAATAGAAAATGTTTCTTACCCAGTAAGCATCTGTTCGTGGTATGTAGTGCTGTAGATTCACATGTGCCCACTCTCCTCCCTGGACACCAGTGCGAGTTACAGGTACTTTCACTCTTTTTTTCCCAAACTCCTTCAACATGGACATCTCGCTATACTACTCTTTGCTTTACGTTTCATCTTCACCCACCATGCGAGAAAACAATCTATCAATGGAGTCAGCAACCATGTGTAGGAAGCTGGGTTCCGGTTGCAGTACCCCTCCACTTTTTGCCTGGTTTTTGGTGCATCTTTGACTGACATGCACTGGGTTCCTGCTAACCAGGTCCCCAGTGCCAGTGTTCCTCCCACAAAACAAGACACCTGGTCACTGGATCCCCCTGTAGCACTTTTCTAAGTCTCTAGTAAGTGGTACCCCTAATACCTAGGGCCCAGGTACTGCAGATGGTCCTTAAGAGCTTCAGCACAACTTGTGCCACTCTGGGGGACCCAGCACCAAATACATGCAGGCAGCATGACGAGGTGCTCCCTAAAGATGAAAGCACAACATAGCACACAGCCCGTGTGCCATTTCCCCTAAACACTGCATGTAATATTTGTAAGTCACCTCTACAGCTGGCCTTACAGCCCTAAGGCAGAGTGCACTATTTTACATTTGTGGGTATATCTGCAGGAGCAGTTATGCCCCTGCTATGTCTGATTATTAGGTGTAGTAAATACACGGGGAAGCCATTTTAAGTAAATGTGCTGGACACTGGTCACTAAAATTTCCCCAGCTACATTAACAGAAAATAGGGATGTTTGGTATCAAACAACTTGTAATAATAATCTCTCACTAATTCCAGTGGTGGGTTTATTAACACATGCACCCAGAAAGGCACCTTAGAGGTGCTCCCTGAAAACCTACCAAGTGCTGGTGAGCTTACTGATTAGCTTTAACCAGTGTGCCAGACCAGGGTGAGAGCCTTTGCTCTCTGGTGGTCAGAAACAAAGCCTGCTTGGGCAGGGATGTTACACTCCCTTTCCCACAGAATGATCTGCATTTCAAGGCAGGAAGCTTCAAAGAAGCCCCCTGCCTTTTGGTATGCAAAACTGACTCTCCTCAGAGGAAGATGCCGACCAGTGCCCCAGGGCCCATCTGGTACCTGGACAAGTGGGAAATCTAGCTATGCAGGAGGCTTGTTAAACTTCCAGGCTGGAAACATCCCTAGGGAGACCAGCATGAAGTGGACACAGCCTATATAATTCTACCTTATTGTGCGTGGTGGAATTTAGGAACTCTGGACAGGTTGATGCCCATTCCCCATAAGAAGTGGTCATTTAGCGGGTTAATGACCCTAAGGGTAAGTAGTCCATTGGCTACTACTTTCCTTGCCCCTTAAATTGAGTATTTAGGGAACTCATTGATACCAAGAAGACAGATCTTCGCTGGACGCAAAAGGAGTAGTTAAGAAGCTTGATAAACCAGAGTACTGCGGAGCACAACAGACTTGATACCAGGCCTGCTAGCCTGCCTGCTGAACCCGACCCTTGAGGAGCAACTGATCTGTCCTGCCGCTGCAGCCTCCTAGAAACTAGGAGAGCGGCCAATGCATCGCAAATCCCCAAGAGGAACTCCCTGGGAGTAGAGGAGCTACTTCCCTGCATCTGCAGGCACACAAGACAGGACCATGATGACTGAGACCTCCAAAAACTTGATGCCAGACAGCACCACTGCACCAGAGCCTCCTAGCCCGAGCTGAAGTGGGCCAAAAGGCCAGCGTGGTTCCCAGGCCCTCCAGAGACGAAGACCACCCTAAGCTTGCCCTTTGTGGACTTCTCAATGGTGTCTGCAGCCTGATTCTACAGACCCCCTTCACCACGACCGCCTCTGGTGACGGAGACCCAACTGTTAACTGCACCTCTGCACCCGGATGCCCCGGACCGAGGAGAAGAGGGCCACTGGTGTCCCTACATCCCCCAGACTCGTGAGACACAAGCCCACTTGTTGATTCGGCCAGCCTGGACCCCAAGTCCCCACCTGCAGCCTATTTCTGTGGGACCCCTTGCACCGCAACCACCTCTGGTGACATTAAACCCAACGGTCCAAACCACCTCTGCACCCGGATGCCCCAGACCAAGGAGAACAAGACCACTGGTGTCCCTACATCCCCAAGCATCTCAAGAACTGAACCGTGTTGGTGGTTCACACGGACTGGACTCTCCGTCCACCCCTGCAGCTATTTTGTAACAAAACTGATTCCCATATGCTTACATGGGGAACTCGACTCTGAACTGCACCCATGCACCCGGCCGCCCCAGTGCTGTCCGAGGTGACCTGCTTGTGTTGTGTTGGACTTTGCCCTTAAGTCCAGGAGATTGGTCCCGTAAGTCGTTGTACTATACCTGTATGCAGTGCTTGTTCTTGCTTCGCAGGATAACATTACTGCATCTGAAAAGTGTCAACTTTTGCAAAGTCAAAAAATTCCTAACTCGAAAAATACTCAACTGACTCTGGTGATCTTGGTATCTATATTTATATAAAAGTATGTTATTTTTATAAATTTGTGTCTGATTTCTTTAAAAGAGTGTCTCACTTACTGTAGGAGTGTGTGCCTTATATGATTAGCACTACCCTCTGCTATGCCTAACTGCTCAACTACACTACACCAAAAGGAGATCATTGTGGATGTCATTTGTGCCTCTGTGATACCTCTGGGGATTGCTTGGACTCTTTGCGCAGTGTACCTCATTTTGGTCCACTATATAAAGAGCCAGCTTCCTACACCATACACATAACCAGCAAAAGGAGGCGTCCCAGTGACTCAAAAGACTTTCTGTGAAGAAAACCCCTTGCGCACATCCTAGCCCAACACTAGATGGCAGGATTATGCACAGCATGTGAATCTGCAGCACTACATGCCACGAACAGATCCTTACTGGATAGGTAACATTTTCCTTTTGCTGCCTGGGCTTGGGATACAACTGTAAGTTGTGTGAAAGATGTGATTTCATGGACCCAAAGGCAACTTGGTACTGGGAATCTAAGTTTTATGTTGCCAAACATAAGAAATCACCGCTTTTGCATAGATCACTGTAGGAAGGTGCCTCTTTCCTGGCATGGTTACCCCCCACACATACACTTTTTGCCTGATATTGATGCTGACTAAGAGTGTGCTGGGATCCTGCTAACCAGGCCCCAGCATCAGTGTCCTTTCCCAAAAGAGTATGAGTGTTCCCACAATTAACACACCCCTGAAAACACAGCTAAGTCCTTTGTAAAAGGGTCCATGGTACCAAAAGCCGTGTGGCCAGGGAAGGTCCCCAAGGGCTGCAGCATGGATTGTGCCACCCTAAGGGTCCCCTCACTAAGCACATGCACATTGCCATTGCAGCTTGTGTGTGTTGCTGGGGATAAAAAGGCAAAGTCAATATGGCGTCCCCCTCATGGTGCCATGCCCACAAACCACTGCCTATGGCATAGGTAAGCTACCCCTCTAGAAGGCCTCACAGCCCTAAGACAGGGTGCACTGTACCACAGGTGAGGGCATAGCTGCATGAGCAATATGCCCTTGCAGTGTCTAAGTCCATTCTTAGACATTGTAAAGGCAGTGTGGCCATACTGAGTACATGGGCTGGGAGTTTGTCATCACAAACTCCACAGCTCCATCATGGCTTCACTGAAGTCTGGGAAGTTTGGTATCAAACGTCTCAGCAAAATAAACCCACACTGATGCCAGTGATGGATTTATTGCAGAATGCACCCAGAGTGCATCTTAGAGATTTCCCCTGTATTTTAACCAGCCCTTAGTGCAGGACTGACGAGTCTGTGCCAACCTGCCACTAACAGACAGGTTTCTGACCTCATGGGGTTGTCGCATAGGTTCTCATTATCCTAATGAGACTACTGGATTTGGGTGGCATAATTACCTGAATCGTGGGGTACTGAGTACAATCCCACACCATTTGACACCTGTTAGCTCAGTCTGGGTTTTCCGGCCAAATAGCAGTGCCTCATCTCTACCCGAGAGCGAGGATGATTATGGCAACTGGACGCATGACAAAGAAGACTCCTCATGGGAATCGTGGTCAACCAGATCTCATCCCTTTCCCTCAGTTACATTAGTCTCACACATACAGAGACAAACAGAAGCAGAGTATAGTTCAATATGGTTTATTGAAGTAACTGCATCTTAGATAAAATGTCATGTATTGCAATAAATAGGATGATAAAACACACTAGAAGCAAAGTTGTGACAAGGAGAGTCAAACACAAAAACAGTCCCACCATATTGTCACTAGGAATAATATATATATTTCCTACCTTAGATATGTTAGAGCACAGCGTGATAAGCCCTAATCCGCCCTTCTAGTTTCCCCCCAGGAAGACATCATCCCCCATACCTGAGTAAGGAAGCCTGTTGTCTAGAATGACACTGTCCCCATATAGGCCAGGGAGTTGGCAGTCTAAACAAGCAGCTGTAGCGAAGACATTCAGCAATCAGCATGCAGTTGTGATCATCTGTCTGGAATCTCCCTCTAACGTGTATGGGGCAGAGAAGTGTTTTATAATAAAACAACTAATGTTGTAAGCAAAGGTCCCCACGTAAGGATATGTATGTTTTCACAAAGATGCTGCCGATGAAGCCAGGGGGTCGGTTCTGGAAAAGCCAAAGGCTGGACAAGGAGGAGGGCCGCCTGCTGGACATTGCTACACTGAATATTGGGTTCCCCAAGGCTCAACTTGGGCCACTGCAATCCAAAAAATGTAAGCACCTAGAGTCTATTGGTGCAAACTAGGTGCAAGAGAACTAAGGCAATACCCAACATTTTATCCCAAGTACTGGGAAGATGCGCAGAAAGGTCGTCATGGTGGCAATTGTGGTTTTGGTAACCTTATTTGTCCTCAGGAGAAGAAAGAGTTTGGTGTCCATGACCACCCCAGTATTCCTCACTTTGATTTTGTTGGTTAAAAAGTTGGTTCTAGTTTCATGAGCAATTTGGCAGTGAGTGGTGGTGCATGGACCAGCTTCTGGAGGGGAAGATATTTTTTTGAAACATTAAGTTTTAAGTGGTTGTGTTACCTCCATAAATCCACTGCTAGGAGGCTGGAACGCATAGTGTAGAAGATTAAGTGGGTTGGCTTTTTAGTATGGTTATCTTTGTAGTTGTAGAAAGAGGTGCTGAAAGATCTGATGATGTTTGGGACACCTGCAAAGTTGATGCTGACGAGAAGTGGTGAGATGGTGGCACCTTGGCATATGCCTGCATTGGAGAGAGGAACTAAGGAAGGGAAATTGTTTGCAGTCTCTTTGAGACACATGATTAAATTCAGTCCAGTGCATTCCCCTTAAATTCAGAGGTCACCCAGTCTGGGAAGTAAGGTACGATTACTTACTGCATCAAAGGCCAAAAATATCAAGGAGGTGGTGAGTAGTGACTCCATTCTGAACAGTGATTTGAAGTCATCCTGGTAGGAAGCTAAAGAAGAATGTGTCAGAGCAGAATCTTTCTGGATAGACAGGAAGTAAATTATTGTCTTTGTAGAGAACGACTGTTGCTTTAAGGTTACTCTCCTAATGAACTTGCCTAAGGATAGCCCATTTGGGGGCCATGTTTGTAAGAACTTAGTAGGCAGGAGGTGGGTCTTTTTTCTTAAATAGAAGTTTAATTTTGGGAGTTTTGTGAGTGTTGAAGGAGAAACTCATAATGTCTCTGGGCGGGTTTGTTCTGCAGTGGTAAGGAGGATGTGTTCAAAAATGTGTTTGGGGCATGAAGGCCCAGAGTAGTGCCAGACACTTCTACATGACCTGTTAGGTCATCACAGGAGAACTTGTTGAAAGATAGATAGCTATATCCAGGAACTTTTAAATGAATGTGTGAATATTTTAATAAAGTAAGTGCTATATTACCTAAAGAGGCTCTGACGCTAATTAATATTAAACGTATTAATTTTGCTGGCTTCTCCAAAAATTTACTCCTAAAGAGCTGGGTCTTCATAAAAATAAAAAATACTGTTTTATTTTTTTGTTTTTTCAATAAATCTTAGCAGCCAAAACAAGACATACGTTGAGCACTGTCATCAATAGTTTGCCACATCAAAGTATGATTAATACTCCTGCCTCCCCCAATTTCATCTCCAGTGGCATTTGGTGAGACCCTGGTAGCCCGTTGTCCTCGAATACTGGTATTCTTATACAAAGTGAGGAGGAATGAGTTCCACAGAACCATCCCTAAGTATGACAAGAAGCAGACCCTGATTGGAACTGCCTAAATCATGGACCCTGCAGATATTCTGATTCAGGGCACCTAACAGTGAGAGTAGGAATACAATGAAATATTTTTTCATGAACGTACTTTGGCCCTGTCGCTTGGAGTGCTTTTTGAACAAGGCTTATGGACTTGAAAGACATCTTTCGGCTGACAGCCAGTGCAGATTGATCACATAGGTCTTCACTGGCAATGGTCTCCCTAAGGTCAGAAGAAGATGGGCCTCAGACTTTGTGAGTATCTTTAGCCTACTAATTAGGTATTTTGGGAGGCCTATGTATAACGCATGTCCTTAGTCCATTCTTGCGGAAATAACAGATTGGCTCACTAATCTTTTTCACCAAACTGCCAAAGAGGCAGAATCTTCCTCAGAGAGCAAAGAACCATAACACAGGTTGCTCCCTTCTTATTGATTTGAGGATTGAAGAAAGCCTTTCATCACATATGAAGCTAGTGTTATGTACTGGCTCAACTGGTGTAGGGCCTGTTAGTATATTGGTTGGTCACCAAGTATTTGTCCATACTGATGGAGATCTGCTCATGATTACAACCTATTTTTTCCAGAGTTTAAGTTTAGCATCTTAGTCAACATATAATCTGCTCTTTTCCTCAGGCAGACCGCCTATGGCATTTCCTAGTCATTCATCAAGGCACACCAATATCTGTGTCATCTTCATATGCTTATAACAGAAATCCGAATGATCTTATAAGTGCACCCAAAGATGCTAAATAATTATTAAATAAGGTGTGTCTTAATGGTGATTCATCTGCTACCCCACTCTCCAGGTATTTGAATGCAGATTGATACAGAAATATAAAAACTGCCAGTTTCTCTATTCGCAATAAAGGAGAGACGCTTCTAGAGCTAGAGAGATTATTCCTATATGTGCCAGGCGTTACAGTAGAGTAAAAGATCAGGTATAATAAAGGTTGTGGCAGCACTGCAATCCATAGCGATTTAGTATTATCCAAAACTGCTACTAGGACCATCTTGCTGCCATTACATGCTGTAATGTCTGATTGGGCTGAATGTAAGACATCCCTTGCTCCACGAAGGCAGCTAGCTGTGAATTAACTGCATTCTCTGTGATTTCAGCTTGATTTTCTGTGATTTGACTTTGGACTTGAAGTGTGTTCTTAGCACATGTCTTGGGTCAGTGATCACATCCTGCTTCTGGAGTGCACTGATGGGTTTGTGGAGTTCTCTGGAAGAGCAGGTTGCTTCAGCAGTAGATGTTTTCTAGTGATATCTTTTTGCTTTCTTCACTGTGGTTTTGCATAATCTACATTGGATTTAAAAGCTAACTTTGTCCTCATAGTTGTGGCTGCATCTTCCAAGGACTTTTGAGGGCTCTGTTTTTTTTTTGTAATGTTTTTTTTTTTTTTAGCTTTTACTGGCTTATGTCCTCTGAAGAACCAGCCTCCTCTGCCTGTTTCCAGGAGCCATAATTATGTATTTGGGTTTGTTGCCTTTGTCCATTCAGTGGGTACATTGTAGTGGAATATGACTGTATGATAGTCGCGTTACTTGAAAGAATAATTATATGGAGGTCACTGAGGATATGTAATAAGCTGTTGATGAGGGCAGAAGTAATTATGGCAGTAAAGAAGGGTTTCCGTCAAGACTAATTGTTTCAAAGGGAATCTGCAGATCAGCGAGCCCTTGATCAACAACAGTAAAGTGCTTCTGAAGAACTCAGATACTCCTCCACTATTGTTTTCGATGAGGAATTGTGTCCCCTGGTTGGATAGCCTTCTGACTGATTAGCGAACATAATCTTCTATTCATGGTTCATTTATGAAAGCAGACAGCAGTCAATGTCCATAAGTCAAAAATGGTAAGCAAGCTCTTTTTCCATGGCTCTTCTATTGATGAGGATGAGGCACAGTGGGGTGGGTGGGAGCTGGGAGAGGACAGGTGCCAGGAGGCAGCATGGTAGACTATGCATTTTGGTTGTTGACAGCAACCCCCAAAAGGTTTAGGACTTAAATAATAGGAGCAAAGAGCAGGATTCTATGGGGAGGACTTAAGGAGGCAGCCAGAGGAGATGGTGGCTATTGTTAGCATAAAAGGAGAGTCAGAAAAGAGGGTCTGGTGAGTCGAAGGGGGGATAGGAGGAAGGAAGGAAGTGGCGTTCATAGGGATGAAGGAGTGATTGGAAGGAGCATTCTTAGTCGCCTAAGCTAGATGTAGTGCTAACCTGAGGGCGGGGTGGCCGGGCAGGGGAGAAGAGAGAGTGAGAATATAGTTTAAACAGGTTTCCTATAGCAATTTGTAATTGCAATTGGTATCATTCATTGTTTGTGTACAAAACTCATGTTGACCCCTGCAAAATATTACTACACTACGTGGTTAGATTACTGTGTGAAAACCATGGTAGTGAGCTTTGTGGAAGAAAAAGGTGGAATGTTTAAAAATAAAGGTAGGGTTTGGTAAAAATAAATCCTGAAGGGTAGGAGATCTGAGATATAGGAATAGTAAAATAGAGGTAGAATTTCCCAGAGAAGTGAGCAGTTATTAAAGATTGGTATGACCTGACGCTTAAGTGTACCTGGAAAAATCCTAAGGAATATAGTGTTGTGACTCACAGGTCCAACACTATGCAACTAGTGGGCGAAGGTACTGTCCTATTATCAGAGTGTCAGTGGTCTACTCAGGAGCAACAAAGATGCAGCTGATACAGGACGCCCCTTTGTACAATCACCAGCTTCAGAAGCTGTGAGTGGTCCACCGCACGACAAGGTATGCTAGAACATCTAACTTCCAAAATCCCCCCCAAAAAAAGCATTGGTAAAGCCAATAAGTCCTGCCTTTGTGACCTATTGGCTTTGCCAATGTTTTTAACCATGCTCTACAGCATGGCTAAAAAGAATAGGGGGTGGGGAAGGCTAGCTGCGTCATTTTCATGGTCGTGCACACCAAGCTTTCATGTGTCTTAAAAAAAATCTTTTAGAAAAAAACTGCCACAACTCCATATTTTTTTTTCTTTACCTTCCAAATTGGACTGGTAAACAAAAAGAAAAAAAGTATTGCGGGTTGGATAAGAGGAAGACGGGATGGAGAAAGCAGTACAGGAGTGGGCAGAAGTAACACTGCTGGCACATGGGTGAAAGCAGCACATATAGGGCACGTGGGGGGACAGCAAACAGATAGAGAGCTGTGGAAGCAAACTGAGGAGAGAGCGCATTATGGAGCTGGGGAGAAGCACAGGTTTGAGATTAAAACAAATGGGAGGAGAAGCACATGAGAGCAAGGGCATCAGGGAGGTGGGCAGGGTGCTGCACACAGGAAGAGAAAGAGCAACATGAGGGCAGTAGAGAAGTACAAGAGGGAGACAGCTGAAAAATGCATGGACTTTTGTGGAGTACTTAAACTAAAAGAAAAACTTAGTGCCTGAAAGTGAGCACTGGAAGGACACAAGCAGTGCGTTCATGCCCCAAGGAAGGGACAAATGCATGAAGAGGAAGTAAAGCCCACACAAACTAACAAATCATTAGCAAGCAAACAAGAGTGACAATGATGCAATGGTGGGTTTTAAGCCCACTGTGAGCTGACAGTACGTCTTGCAAAATACAGAGGTGAGACCTAAACACCAGAGTTTATCAGAGTCTGAGATCTTTCCACGAGTGAAGTAGGTGAGATATATTGATGATGTAACTTCCCAAAAACGATCACACTATTGGAGGACATATTGTACCCAACTGATGGGGTGCAACCATTGGAGTACAAAGGAAATGGAGGGCGCGGCCTCGGAATGTGTTAGGATTACGGACAGATGGAGAAGGGGAAGTTCATAGCATGGCATAGTGAAAGGAAAAGAGAAAACAGCGAGGCCCTATGCCAACAAGGAAGTTGCTAAAGGATGTCACCTTTAACACTCACTCTTAACCGTGATGTTGGTCTGGACACCCTGGGGTTGAAGGCTTAGGCAGATTGAAAGTGAAAAGGGAAGAGAGTAAGTGTCACATGATCTGTGAGGGCTTTATAATAGAGAATATCCAAAGTGTGCATCCAACAGGTGCACACTTTTATAAAAAGATGCAACACTATTACAATTACGAATCAGCGGTTTTCACTTGTTTTCTTCAAAAATAACACCCTCTGTGTCAAACAGGCAGAAGAAATAGCTGTTAGGAGAGGGCAAGCCCCATAGTGGAATTGACACGCTACATAATGGTTCCATGCAAGTGGTGGTCAGTGGTTGATGCTTTTCTAAAAAGATTTTAGGCATCAGGGAGGCTTGGTAAGCTGAACGCTAACTGTTGATAAAATGCAGTGTGCCTTAGGTTATGAGTTTGCTTTGCAACAACACATACTCATGTTCCACCTTTCTGTAGGCCAGTAAACAGCATAGTACAAATTTGACGAATGATTACATCTGGTATTTGGTATACTATGTCTCCCAGAAATCGCAGAATTGTAGTAAATAACCCTAAACGAGCACTGGCACTTGCAATAAGTCTGGCTTAAAAGGCACTATCAAGTGTAATAGAATTACAATGGCATGCATGTGCCCCTAAAAGTTAAGCTCAGGCAGATGGATAATTTAACAAAATGATCACAATTGTGTAGAGGCAAAACAGTATTTGTGGAAACCACACAAACGTCTGCAAAATCAAAACATGTACTACTGGCTCTCAATATATGGGGGGAGCCAAAGCTCCTCTCCTAATGATTGTCACGTAATTGTCTGGTGACATCTGAGCTGTCAAGCTAGACCTTAATAAACACAATGTGTTATTGTGAAAGTCGGCATGCAAGTGCAGTTGGTTGTAATGTCACAACTCCTCATTCCACACCAACAATGTCAATAGCTAATGAATGTTATTCCATGTAGGACTTTTGAAACAACTGTTTTATTCATCACATTAAATGAAAACTTTTTATCTGAGACAGAAAAGTGTGGGCGTTTGAAGAGTGATGGCTTACATTTTACTTTCTACTCATTTTATACGATAGCAAACATTTTTGTAGACAGATAAACTAAAACTTGTTTGAGAAACTAGAAAGAGACTTTTCCTTCCCTAGTTTTCAGCCACACAAAATATTGGTATGTTTAATTTATTTGATATATTTCATATGCACTGTCACTATATTGTTGAAGGTGAAGTGTTGTTCATCTGCGCATACATGGACTTTAAAAATCATCATTTATGTTCCTACCTTTTCTTTGTATCACATTCCTTACTTTTCAGGTCCATAGTTGGCATGACCATGTACAACCAAACCACACAGGAGATTGCAAAGCCTTCAGAATTACTGACAAGTGTAAGATCGTATATGACAGTGCTCCAGTCAATTGAAAATTATGTTCAAATTGACATCACAAGGGTGTTTAATAATGTTCTTCTACAGCAAACCCAACATCTAGATAGTCACGGGGAGCCAACAATCACCAGTCTATACACCAATTGGTAAGATCTAAAGTTTTACATAAAAATGTACATGCATAATGTTTTTGGGGGTAATCTGTGCCTTAAAATGAAGTGATGAAGTGCTATCCTGACATCTTTGTTTTATTGCATGTGTTTCCCATAGTCCTATCTGAATTTGCATAATTGTGATTCTTCGTTTCCTTTGAACATTAATAGAACAGCCTGCTAGACTTTCCCAGTTAATTTTTACATGAAAATGCTTTTCTTTTCCAGGTATCTAGAGACTTTACTAAGGCAAGTCAGCAATGGCCATATAGCTTATTTTCCTGCAATGAAAGCATTTGTTAACTTGCCCACGGAAAATGAACTTACATTTAATGCAGAAGAATATTCGGACATATCAGGTGAGCACTTTAACACAGTTTTAAGTGTGTTATTTCACTTTCATATTTGTGATATTCTACAGTAGAGGTAAACTGATATTGGATATAGGTCAATAATATGTCAATTGTAGAGTTTATTTAAAGTCATCGTTTGTTTTACAGCCCGCTACCATCCCCATTAGACACTTAAATCTCAATATCTTTACAGGTGGTGTGAATCTAATAAATTATCCCCAAGATGCACCCATATTGTTGATAATTGTTATGCCTTTGATAAATATGAAGTACACATGGGATAAAAACAATCTAATTGAAAATCTTGGCATATTGTTACATTTATCATAACTTCCACATTTCTCAAAGATAACCACGAGTTTGCATATTCTGGGAAGCATTTCACATTTGAGCCTCAAGATTTGGTGGCTTAGAGTTCAGACAATTATTCCTAATTTGGTAAAACCAGATGCACTTTATTTTTTATTTTTTTTAGAGCCTCAAGATTTGGTGGCTTTGAGTTCAGACAATTGTACCCAGTTTGGTAAGACTAAATGCGCACAATGATGGCCATCTCTTCTTGGGGTGTGGTTTGACACCCTCTTGGGCTTTGAGCAGCAGCTAGGGTTAACCATACACTCGGGCACAGTGATGGTAGGTGGTCGAGGCAGGGCATGCCTGCTGAAAAGGGGCAACAAGAACTAGCTTTGTGATGTCATACTACATTAAGGATTGTCCCCCTCACTTTCGTCCTAATCCCCTCTGTACCTTTTAAGATGTGCCATGGTGTATTGCAGTGAAACCGTGAGCAGCATGTACTCTGCAAAAAACACAGTGGGCCTTTAGCTCCTGAGGGAACCCCACAGACAATCCTAAGGGTCTGAGGAAGTCTTTATTGTTTTCAGAATAACATAACAATATTGAATAAAAAGTTTAAAAAACACTTTGGCCAGAATGAAAAGCATCAATAGAGAAAAAAGTATATTATGATTTAAAATACATAATTACTGAAAAAACTGGTATTGGTAATGTAGGATGATTCTTATGCCTGCCTGATAAAATTATGAGTTACAGAAAATTTAGTGCAAAAATTGATTCAATGCCCCACAATTTAAAACTTTACCTTTATGTTTTGGCAGATCCCAACTAATTTTATAACCTGTAGTACAAAAGGAACCCAAGCCTAAATTTATGGTACAGCATATGATTTAGACTGTATCCAGTCTAGGTAAGCATCAAAGCAAATACACTCTTATGAAACAAATAATTCCACGTCAACCTCAGTGTTGCTTATTATCCTCCCCCAGACTCTGCTCACTCCATCATCAGCAAGCACCCCCTCCCCCCAGTGTTACTTTGTGCCTAGGTTTGCACAATAGAGGTACTATATGCATACACTACAGCCTGGTGCAACTAAAAAAATGCCCCCGAAATGTCAACCGCCTACTTCTGCCCATTTAATCCTTATGAATCTATTGGTGCTAGAGCACAGTTCACATTCTCTAAACCATCTGTCAGCTAATGCATCAATTCCAGGCTACCTGAATGAATCCCTCAATAGTTTTTTCATTAATGACATACCCAGAGGTACACATTTCCCATCCCTAAATGGTAAATCACCATCCACTAGTAATTCCTTGGAAAGTTGGAAGAACACCACACTCTCAGGGTTTAGCGATTTATGTTCCTGCTAGCCATTTTTCACACAGCTCTTCACATATTTGAAAATCTCATCATTTTTGTCAGCTTCTGCCACTCCAGCTTAAATCAGCAAGCTTCCCAGATATCACCCCCCTCTCCCCCCCTACCCCCAATATGGCATCAACGTCCGTATCCTACTCAAATTCTGCCTGCCTGTTTTTTTTGTTTTTTTGGGGGGGGGAGGGGGGATGTTATACAGTAACCTAGAAAGGTTTGTGATTAGATCACAGTTCAAAAAGTGCCCCTCACACTTAATCACAGAAATGTTCAACCGACAATACATATGCTAATAATTCCTTCTCTATCCCTACATATCTTCTCTCTGAGGCATTCTGAGTCCTGGAAGCAACGACCACATTCCATTCATCATTTCCCACCCATTAAGACAGAACTGGCCCCAGACCATATATACTGTCATCAACCATTATCACATTTATTTCTTGAGCAATATGGTTTGAGGCTAGGAGCTTTCATAGGTCATAGTTAATCCTTACAAATACCAACTGTTGTTGTTCTACCCATTCAAACATGCATCCTTTTCTAAACAGTTTCTTGAAGGATCCAATTTTCTCGGCAACATTTTCTTTAAACTTGGTATATTATTCAGATAGGCCTGCAAATGACAACAGCCTCTCCATTTTGTCAGGAGCGTTTGGATGGGTTCAAGAATAGATTTCTTTGGTATAATTCCTTCACCAGAAACCGTGTCACCTAAGTACTCCACTTCTTTACAAAACAGTTTACATTTATCTTAATTTAATGTTGAATCATTTTACGCAGTCTTTCACACACTAGTTACTATTTTGAATAATGAGCCAACGGAGGCCAGGCCAAACAGCATTCTTTTCAATTGAAACAAACCAAGATTGTAATAAACGCTGTTAATTATCTAGACTCGGGCACAACGCAATAATGTGATATTCCGATCTCAAGTCAAAAGTGGAGAAAATAGTGGTCCTTCCTAAAGTGGCAGTTAATTAATAGATCTTAGGGAGGAGAAAGCAATCAACCACAATGTTGGTATTAAGCGCTCAATGATTGACACACAATCTTAGTGTTGTCCTCCTTCAGTTTTGAAGCTATTGGGGACATCGACTTTCAGGACGCTGCTTTCTCATTGATTTTATCATGTATAAGTTTCTTTAGTATCTCTTCCAATTCCACTCTTAGACACATGGAAACACTTCCAAGTTTTTGCTTAACTGGAATGGCCCCATTTTTAAGCATACTGGGGTGCAAAAAAATACACAGCTCACCTAAGTTATGTGTGAAAACCCTGGATAATAATTTCTTAATCCACTGTGCATTATCAGTATCCTCTTCACACAAGACTTACTCTTTGGAGCATTAATTGAAAAATATACCTAATTCCCATTGGTCTCTGCATCCCAAAATATGACTCATTTTGCAGCCATAACTAATTTAGTATCAGCTGCTCCGTCTTTAAGTATGATTCATACTCTGCAGAATCCCAGCATATCCATGTTATAGCTGTCGAACCCCACAGGTCCAGTGCCCGATTTCTCTGAATGATCTAACCTACAAATTCCCTAAAATATATTCAAAAATGTTTCTTTGGTAACTGTGATCTATGGAGAACCCACGTCTGCCATCCGTTCTACTTTGTGCCAAACATTAACACAATACACTTCGGTGGTTTCTTTGAAGTACTTTCCCCCTCTAAATTATGTAAAAACTCTTGATCAGATAAGGCTAAAACAAAACCTTATTCTTTAAGCATTATTGTCACTTTCATCTTGGTCATTACTAACACTTAATACTTTTACTCAATGATGTTCTTAGCATCTCTACACATTCTAGTGAATTGTCTATACACCAACAATTTCTACAGTCTGTGCCAAGCTACCACACTTATACATTGTTCCTCTCCATTTAAAAAAAATATATTTTTTAAAAGACACAAGCGCATATCGCTAGCTGGAAGGAATCGGACTAATAATAAACACAAGCATTTGCAATGCAATAGTTCCAGCATATTTTTGAGCCAGAGCTATTGGCATCGTAAATTCATAACTGAACTTTTCTTGCCACATAAATTGGTCAACCCTCCCTCATAATTTCATCTTTTTCTGCCATATAATTCCAGTGGCCCAGCATTTAACTTAAGCACTTCCATTTACCTTCTTCCTCCATCTCAAAACATACAATTATCATATAAACCTTTATCAGAAATAAACTTTTGGCATTAGAGTGTAATGCTCAAAACACCATAGTAAAAATATAATTTGGGACGGATTGGAGGTTGAAAGGAAAGAGGGAGTTGGGAGTAAAGATGGAAAGGACAAATGGCCTAGTGATGGTTTTATGGGCCCTGGAGTAATAAAAGAAAATGGTTGACTGGAAGTTTGGGAGGAAAACAGAGCAGTAATTAGAGTTGCGTGAGGTCTGTAGGTCTCTGGGCCCCAGGCCGCTGCACCTGTTGCTCCATTGATAACTAGGCCTCAGGAGAGAAAGCGGATGAGGCTGAAAAAGAGAAGTGAAAGGAATACAACAGACAAAAGTAAGAAAGAAAAGAAAGAAAGGGAAGAATGAATGAGAAAATTAAAGTACAACTAAGAGAAGAAATAGAGCAAAGGTGTGAGACAAAAGAGAAAAGTGAAGGAAACTAGCGACCGAAAGAGGAAAAAATAATGAAAGAAGTGTGAAAAGAAAGAGAAAAATTAACGTTAGAGAAAAAAAGAGAGATGGTGAGAGAAACAAGCAGAGAAGGAACCAGTACATCTATGTACTCACACATTTCCTACAGACGCAGAATGGTAAGACCACTTTGGCACGTCGGGTCCCGACAAGTAATTTGTGGCTTCAACATACAGACGGGAAGAAGAAGAGTTTATAGTAAAATGTGAATAAACATATAAAGATAAGATAAACACCAAAGAAAGGAATGAAGAAAGCTATTAAAAATTTAAAAAAATAAAAGTGAAAGGACTCCTACCGAGTCAAAGGAATGGGCAAATAAAAGACAAAGAAACAATGAAGGAGAGGGAAAAAAAGTGAAAGAATGCACATCTGATGAAGAAAACAAGGAAAGAAATAGCCAAGCTTTTGTGAGTTTGAAATAGGAGGTAGCAAGAGGAAGAGGGAAATAACATTTTTTTTTTTTTTAAAGGGAAAGTAGTAGAAATAAACAGTTCAAAGAAAGAGCAAAACTGGTAATGTGTGGCTTTTAAGAGCTGGGAAGAGAAAAGTGGGGAAGAAAGAAAACAGAGTAAAGGAAAGAATAGAGTGAGATAGGTGAAACAGCCCCTCCCAAATAAAGATGGCCGCTAAGAATAGATTTAATTGGCTCCTCCATGTCCTCAAACAAAAGTCAGAGTGTGGAACATTGGGGGCACTGCAGAACAGCAGGAGGTGCAGTAGCAGAGTTGTATGTGAACCCCAATACAGCAATATTGGGCGCTTCAGATCAGGATTGGGGGTATAAACAGAGCTTTGTCCCGGCCTAGTGCTAGAATAACAGAAAGGTAGCGGGTGAGAAATGAGAAACTGAGGGCTGTGTAATTCATGGTATTGGAATAATGGAGCGCAGCAGGCTAGGGTTGAGGCGCACTGACAAGAGTTGTATGTGGGCTGTAGTATTGGAATAGTAATGAGTGCACAAGGTCGGAAGTGAGGTATGTTAATGGAGTTGTGTGGAACCTAGTATTGGCGTGCAAGTGTTGACAGTGTTAGCCTGGAGGTGCCCTGGTGAAGCTGCGAGTGGGGCCCAGCATTGGAGTGGCATTGCATCTGAACCACAGAAGTGAGGAGTCCTGAATGGTGTGTGTGGGAGTCTTACTACAGAGAAGAAATGTGCACTGAAATTGATGGATTCTGGCAGAGCTGTGGTGGTTCCCATCAACAGTGGCATTGGATGTTAGAATAAAGGTGCACTGGCTGAGCTGTGTTTTGCTCTTTTGAGGCCAGTATTGGCTTTGACTGATTATGAAAATTGAGCTGCTGCAGTGCATATGTATGTGAGCGGGGTCCCAGTATAGGAATGGAACTGACCTTGCCGGGTTAGAGCTGAGCTACACCAGACATCCCACTACTGGAGCAGCAGAGTGTGCTGACTGACTCTAAGAACTGACGTGCTCTGGCAGACAACGTGTATGGGGTTCCTGGCAGGGCTGAGAGCTTGGAGTATGTGAACTGAGGTGCACTGATGGAGCTGCACCCGAGGTCCCGTTACTGCAGCAGCAGAGTGTATTGACTGGAGAAACTGAGGTGCTCTGGCAGACAGCGTGTGTGGGGTTCTGGCACTGGCACAGCTGAGGGCTTGGAGTGTGTGAAATGAGAAGCACTGATGGAGCTGCGAGTGGGATCTAAGTATGGGCACTGTCTCTAAGGATTGCAGAGCTCTGGTAGAGTTGGTAAAGAAGATCTAAGCCAAGAAAGGGCAGGAGCCAGGCTGCTAAGAGAGGGTGCAGAGAAACCACAAAGACCAAATATGACCAAGATAACTGCCTGATTTATAGCCTTGTTTACAGCTAAGCTCAGAGCAAGAATGCTCTGCAAATGAAAAAGGGAGCTTCCCTGGACAGGAGCAGGAAACCAAGTAAAAAAAAGTCCCCTGCAGACTAGATAAACAGGACAAAGTGTAACTATACAGTAGTTTGTCCCTGCTCCCACACAGAACAAGGAGGGGCAAAGAGGCATGACTGGCCACTATCAAGCAAGGATTTTTAAATGAAACTGAAACTAACAAGTGAAATAGCTGTAAGCCCACAGAATAAGTATACTTAAAAGTATACAAGTGGTCGTATGCTTGAGCTTGACCTAAAAGAATAAAGCTTTAAAACACTAAGTAAAAAGAAATGCAACATACATCTCCTTAAATTAAACAAGCACCCACACCCTTTCTAAGGCAAGCCCCAACTACTTAAGGGTACTTGAAACATAAGCTGCCCACCTATGTGTACCTCCTCTTTCATAGGCTATCTTTTGGCATGCATGCCTTAAGATAAACCCCTGTTTTTCGATGTGTGTGATATTTGAGAATCCAGTCAGGTGCGGCCCGTCCTTTAGGGCGGAGGGGCCACGATCCCCCCCACCTTTTACCCCTCATGAAGAGTGTCTGTCAGGCTGAACAAAGGTCAGCATAACAGACAGTCTTCATTTTCAGCTCAGGAGTGAGACATGCACGATTTGCACAGACTCCTGGCTGCCTGAGCTGAACTTTGCTGGGCTGAAGAGGTCACAGCTCCTATGGGTGTGACCTCCTCGGATCAGCAAAGGTGCAGAGGAAAGCGTCACCCATTGACACTCACCCTGGGCGCTTCAGGTTTAAGCCCTAAAGTGCCCAGGGTCAATCAGTGGCACTTTGTCACAGAGTGGGGTGGGGTCAGCAGTCTCACTGATCCCATCCCCATCTGTGACCAGGGGGGACTGCTGCCTTCCCTCATTGGCTGACCAAAGGTCAGCCAATGAGGGAAGGCAGCAGCCCCAACCCTCCTGGGACCTCGAGGCTGAAGGTAAATGTGTGTGTGTGTGAACTTTTCAAATGAATGTTTGGTGCATGCGTGCATGTTTGAATGTTATGAGTGTTGTTAATGGATGTGTGTGTCTGTGTGTGAAAGAATGAATGAGTGTGTGTGTGTGTGTGTGTGTGTGTGTGTGTGTGTGTGTGTGTGTGCGTGCTTCCCGACCGCCCCCCTCCCTCCTTAAGCTGCCAGCCACCACTGAATCCAGTATAGAAAGTGAGTGAACTCATTAATTTTAGCAATAGTCTTGGCATCAAGCTTTAATCATAGGGCTGTCAGAGAACAACCATGTCCCAACTGCAAAAGCAACCTTAAAGAGTTTTCAATTATTTACAGCTCTTTGTTATCTGTATAACCAAACAGTTCTGCTTCATAAGTATCAGCTGCTACTTTCTCCATATTGTAAACTTTTTTGTAGCAGTTGTCTACCTTTTATCTTCTTGTTAGTGCAGCACTATATTGTTTTGTTATATGTACAGCCATCTCTCTGTTTCACCAAGTTAAATCTTGAATCAAAACTGATGCTAAGGTTACTCAAATTTGTTAACACATTAAATACATTTTTCTTTGATTGAAAAGAAGCTTCTTAAAGCAGGAGTACTCTTCAAAAGCATGACTTTGGCGTCTTTATCCTACAGCATTCATTGGCTAACAGAAGAACATGTACAATAGGACTACCTTATTTAGGTATGTCAATGTTCTGCTTTCCTGCATAATCGTCAACAACATTCAGGAGCAAGCTGAAGAGTAGGGAGCAAGGATACGTCAGGAGCAAATGCACAACTGACCAAATGGAAAAGCTGTTGGTATACTCCCCAGCTTGCAATACTGCACTCTTGCTGTTGTATTTGCATGGAGGCCTCAAATGATGTCTATTATGTCAGTCTCAAGGCTTTGGTGGTTAAATGATAGCCATAATAGGTCAAATACCTACTAGGTCAAATGAGTGTTTAGGTCCTCTAATGGAAAAAATAAGGCTCCCCTTTTTATTTGTCCACATTTTTTGCAAATCATAAAGCCACATGGCTTGATCTGTTGTACCCATGCCAGGTCTAAAGGCTGCTTGGGCATCAAAGGATAGCTTCTGAATCAGCCAATCCCTATAAACAATATAGTAGTATTTTCTTAACCCCGTCCAACATTGATATAGGCTTATAATTGGCTGTGTCCACCTGGCTTCCTCTCTTATGCTAAGGTGCAATTGTTGTGGACCACAATGAACACGAAATAACACCTGACCCTATCACAGCATTAGAAATCGTAGTACGGACCAGAGCCCAAACTTTAATGTTTATGCAGTATGAATCATATGGGACGAGATCAGTACCCTGGGGCTTTATTCAACTTCTGCCTTAGGATAGCTAATTTATCCTCTTTAGGCAAAACTATTATAACAGGGCACATGATAATTTTTATCTGTTCCAGCACAATAGTGCTTGGTGTACTAAACTTCGTTATTAATTAAAGATAACATTTTGAAATACCTTACCCATTCATTTGCACCTGTCTGTTATCTACTTGCCGTTTCTAGTGCTGAGCCAGAAATTCAGTATTATGTTCAACTTTCCCAATATCAGTAGAATTAGTGTACCCTAGTATAGACTTGTGGCTATGCAAGAGAGAAGAAAGGCCTTTTTTAGGGTCATAGCATCGCATACGCAAGACAACCTCAAAAGGGAGTTGGACAAAGAAGAACCTTGAATGGGCAATATGACCTTAGGGAATAAGTGCTGTCAGACCTTGTCAGAACTACAAAGTACATAACTCAGGAGGCCACAACAAAAGAAGGTGTAAAACACAAAACGTGAAAGATGAGATGTTTGGTCACTAAAATAACAGCAGTTGACACACAAATCCAGGCATATGACTCTGAGATCCAGCAGCAGAAGTAATTCATAAATTGTATTATAATATGTAATTCAACTTGAATCAGGATAGAAGACTGAGAGCAGTCAAAGTCTGAGTCCTGTTGGCCCCACCCTTCCGAGAGGCTTACAGAGAGGTTTGAGGGCACTCCATCATACATTTTAATATCCATGAGGTGGTTAGAATCCTCCATTGTGAGATTATGGCTAAAACCCATAAAACCCCAAACCCGTGGTATCTTTATAGATGATTTAGGCTCTCAGAGGCAGACCAAGGAACCCGTGAGAGCAGCAGCTAAAAGAAATGTTTCCCTGTGTGGCAAAGTTACTGACAGTCTGTGCACTCCTTGTTTATGTAACGAGAAGATTGTCATGGTATCATTTCCCACAGCCACCCGTGAAAGGGACCTAGTCGTTATCACCGTTTCAAGGTACTGGTCCAAGACTCGACAGAGTGACCTACTGCGAGAAGTTCATTCATACTTCTGACCTAGTGATGGAAACAGATTCTATCAAGTCCGATCTTTAACTGCCAGAATGAGCCCTCTTTCAACCAAAGATCAGTGTCTGCGTGGAAGCGGTGCAACTTGAAAGCCATGCACCAATCTGGAGAAACATGTCCAGAGATCTTCTAGGCTGGACTCATTTTCATTAGAAAAGTTTCTACATGTACACTCCTCTGCCCAACACAAATATACATATTTTCGTTGATATTTGTTGGCAGTTTTCAACCCATTCAAACCTGCACATGTCTGTTCTTTGATTGGGTTCTGATAATTGTGTGCTTGCTGACACCACCACCTGAATGAGTCATTACAAAATCTAATGTTTCATCTCTGGCACAGATGGCTGAGTGTAGGGTGTATGCATAATGCTATTCTCCTCTGGAAACCCATACTCCTCCAGCACACTCACTGGAGTGGTCTGTGTAGGAAAGTAGCATCCTTCTAGCATATTTACCCCCACTTTTTACCTGGTGCCAGTGTGTTTAGACTGTAGTACACAGGATCCTACTAATCTGGACCCCAGTATCTGTGCTTTCTCCTTTAAATTTGGTTACCTGGTAACTTTTACACCCCAAAATTTGCATGCTGGTGCACCCATGTAAGTATCTAGTTTCTGGTACTCAGGTACCTAAGGCATTGGTACCCCAGGGGTCTCCCATGGGCTGCAACATGTATTATGCCACCCATGGAAGCCCATGCGAACTGTCTGCAGGCCTGCCATTGCAGCCTGCATGGAATGGTGCATGCACCTTTTACTTTAGATACACCTAGGCTAGGCCCTTTAGCCCATGGGCAGGTGGCATGGTCCTGTGTGTGGGAAAACCCCTGCATGAGCAGAGGTACCTTTACAAACCCCAGACCCCATTCTCTGGGCTTTGTAAGTGCTGGGAAGTCATTTTAAGGTAGGTAGGAGACACAGGGCAACACGAGTAGTCCAACTACATAATGGCTTCACTGAACCTAGGCATGTTAGGTATCAAACATATTAGAATCATACAGCTACCCCACTTCCAGTGTTAGTTGCATACCATGTACTCTGGGGGTTCCTTAGAGGATCCCTCAGATCTGCCTGTACAGCCTTGCAGGGACTGCCTGCCTGCCAGCCAGCCCTCGCTGCTGCAGACCCCCAGACATAGTTCTGCCCTCCTGCTGCTGAGCCTAACTCAAGCAGGGGAAGGCAGAACAAAGGGTTTCCTGGAGGAGGGAGTGGTGACCACCTCTCTTTTAGAACCAGGTGTCTCTGGGTATGGGTGGGGTGGCCTCTCAGCACCACCAGACTGCTTTGGAGCGCACATTTGGTGCCCCCCTTGCAAAACCGTGTTGCACCAGTGTAGGAACCCCAGTTCCCGCTGTGGTGCAAAACCACACAAAGGTCAGGGGAATGACCACCCCCCTGTCCAGCTACTCCCCTAGGGAGGTGCACAGAGCTCTGCCAGGTGGCAACTTTATTCTGCCATCTTGGAAATAAGATGTGCAGAGGCCCCTGGAAGCATCTGACTGTTTTGGCCAGGTAGATGATGTTCCTGACCCCCTCTGATAGGTGGGTTACTGCAGATAGTGTCCAACCTCCTTTTTGGGTTACTTAAGGGCTCCCTTGAGAGTGGGTCCCCAGATTCATCGAGCAACGGAACTCTCTGCAAGATATCTTATACTCCTGGCCTCTGGAACCTCAGCTGGTCTGCCTTAGGAACTGAAACAAGACTCTATCCAGTTGGGAGGGCCCCCACTGCAACATTGTTTCTCCAGCTCCGGTAAGATTTCTGCAATGTTCATGGCTGTGCATCCTCTAGGGTCACTAGGATTCTGTTTGCATCAAGTAGCAAGAAGGAATCTCCCTTGGAGCGAAGGCGTCACTCTCCTGCATCCGCAGACCCCTTAAGACGACAACAACCGGCTGGTAGATCCTGCTCTCCCACAGACATCGAAAGGCTCTGCAACACAGGTGGTGGTTTTGTGGTCCTCTCTAGGTCCAACTTGTCTTCTGACTAACTTGGGAGATGGTGGGCCCTTGCTGAAGCCACTGGAATGGAACCCTTGTGCACCGCGACAGTTGCTTTTACCAAGGATTGTTCACTGTTCCTCCAGCACGCCTTCAAGCTCCACAAAACCTCAACCTCCAGCACTCTGCAACTCAACGTTCAGCTTCCACTCTGCAACTCATGCGGCGTGTGACTTCTTTGTTGTGCTGCTGAGACCTCCTTGCGACTCCTGCCAATGGGTCTCTCGTGGGGTGTCAAACGATTCCATCTGGCTCTCCAACGTGCTAAGGGTCAGCCTTCACTCCCATCCAAGGGTCGAGTCACTTGGACCTTACTGGTTCCCAAAACCCTGCAAACGTCTCTGCAGGTTCTCTTGCATTTGTCAATGCTTGTTGCTGGCCCCGCTGAGCACTGACACTCCTGCAATCTGGTGATCAATGTGGAACAACTCGTGGATGACTCTAAGGATCTGCCTGCATCCCCTGGACTCCACAGCTGGACTTCTTACTTCACTGACCTGCAGGAACTTCACCTCTAGAAGGATCGGCATTGCCTACCTGCACTGCCTGGACAATTCCAAGCGGTCTGGACTCTGTCCCTTCCTTTTTCAGGTTCTTCTCATCTGGAATCCACCTTTGGGTCCCACCGACCTGGTCCGCCGGTTGCAACAGCAGCTCGACAAGGAAGTCTCCCGTTGACTCCAACAAAGGTTTCCAACGTCACTTCACCCCTGTGCACCCGGGCTTCCTGGTGTATGTACTCCACTTCCCTGAGTATCCATCTGTGAGGGCACTATCCAACCTTCCTTCTGCCAACTGGTTTCCTTGGGGGGCCTCTGGGAAGGGTCTGAACCCCTGAAACGTCCAACCGTGATGTTCCTGTGTTCACCTATGGGTCACCGCCTCGACAATGACCCTGCACCGGGCGTCATTTTGATTTGTGATACTTAACTCTGGTAATACCTTACTCCCCCAGCCCTTGGGATTCTAACACACTTACCTTGGTTGGGCACTTCCATTCTTATACCACTTTCTTAGTATATGGTCTCCCTGCCCCCAAATAGGGCTCCATGTATTCCTGTGCTACTACTGATTGTTCCTAAGTACATATTTTGTGTGTGGATATCTCCAAGTGGTGATATACCAACATTAGGGATATTGCTAGTGGTATAATAAAGAATACTTCATTTTTGTAACACTTGGTGTGGTTCTTTGTGGGAACATCACTGACTGACTACTGTGGTATTTTAAGTGCTTTACTCTCCTCCTTGATAAGCCTGAGCTGCTCGGCATAGCTACCCCTAGAGAGCTTTAGTTATTTAGGCACCAAAACAATATCAGTTTTGGTTGCCTGGATTCAGTGTAGGGTGCCACACAATAGGTGTACACCATAAACTTAGCCAGTCTCCTACATTGGTGGTGCTGCAGTGGGATAAAACACTTACATTGCTTTACCACATGGGTCACCAGTGACTTTTTATAAGAAAGAACACTACTGACTTGGGTACATAATGTACTTATAACATTCGAGTACTTCTAAACTTTTGGCATCTGTAGTCAGAAGTCTAGCATAACCCTTTCTCCAAACTTCTTAAAAGTTTAGAACTCTAGAGCAGGGTAGGTACACACTCAAACTACTCTAACACCATGTCTTTAATTGAGGGAGGTGGCCAGACTCGGGAGTCTAGGTATGGAGTTCTAAGTTTAATGAACATAGGACTCTGTGGACGGTTAGGCAGCTTAAGACCGGTAGCAACCGCACTAAATCTGTGCTCTTAGAGATGCTCATCAAGGCTGACATCCAGAACCCTGACAGGGAGAGAGAGCTAGATGAGGCGAGTGAACCACCAGTGCTGTACAGGGAGGTACCTGATACTTCCTCTGGCCACACAAGACAGGACTTTGAGGATTCCTTGGACCTGCAGGGGGCATTACTTGTAGTACATAGAGGGTTGTAGTAGTAGGCCCACTTTTTCTCCATCTGGGGTGGTAAAAAGGATTTCTAGAAGGAGTAGATCCTCCTCATCTTCCCTTGCCTCAGCATATTTTGCTGGGTCCATTCACTCTAGCTCAGAAAAGGAGTCCTAGACAAGGGGGTTTAGCTTGCTGAAACTTGAGAAAGCCAATCTCAAGTTGAAAAAGCAACAGCTACCGCTTGTGAGAGAGGCCCTAGAAATGGAAAGGTAAAGCAGGAATGTGAGGGTAGAACCCTGTGATGGCAGCATTAGAGAGTCCAGAGTCAATGCAGACCACTTTGATTCTAGGAATCTCATCAGGATAGTTCCTCCTTACAAGTCTGGGGATGACATCCATAAGTGGAACACTGCTTTAGAGAGGGCTTGCAAAGTCCAGAAGGTCCCCAGAGGCAGTGGCCAGCTATCCTGTGACTCTTGTTTGCAGACAAAGGCAGAGAGAAACGTTTGGCGTTTAGAGAAGAGGATGCAGACAGCTACCACGTCTTGAGAGGCTCTGATTGATGGGTTTGGACTCACTACTGAGGAAAATGAGATTAAGTTCACGGAAACTCAGAAGGATCCTTTCAAGACTGGGTAGATTTTGTAGACTGTGCAGTTAGGGCTGTGAAAGGCTGGCTACATGGTAGCAATGTACATGACCATGAAGGGCTGTACAATCTGATCGTGAGAGAGCACGTTCTTAATAACTGTGTCTGAGAAATTGCACCAATACCTGGTGGACTCTGAGCCAACCTCTCCCCAAGAAGTAGGGGAAAAAAGGCAGACAAATGGGTCCACACCAGGGTGAGTAAGAAAGTGCATATTGGGGGTGACCAGAAGAAAAAGAATGCTTCTAAATCCCAGAAGGATGGGAAAAACCTAAAGAAATGAAGGAGTCTTCTACAGGGCCACAACATTCTTAGGCGGTGGGTCCAAATCCTCCTCCTCTTCTAATAGAGGAGGGAAAAAAGTCATCGGACAGGTGATAGCAAACGTCCTAAGAAAAGCAGTAAGAATACTACTACTACTCCCCGTAGTGCCCCTAGCAATAGCACTGGTAGTGGTACCACACCCAAGGGTGTACCTGGGTTCACCTTGGGCAATGCAGTGAACTCTGGCCTAGAAGGAGAAACCACTGAGGCAGTCCTAATATCAGAGGGTAGTGTTGACCTTGCCACTCCTGCTGCCTGGCCTCCTAATATGAGGAAATAGACAGACAGCATCCCCTTATAATGGTATTGAGGCAGAAGCTTACAAAGACCATGGTGACTAAAAACTGGTGTCGTCTGAGCCAAATCTACATGAGCAAAATTACCAAGTGACTAACGCTGATAACATCACAAAGTGCCACCCCATGGTAGTTGTTAACTTTAGCTGTGGGCGAGGGGGGTTATTGGCCCTACAATTTGTAGTGTCCTCATCTATTGCTGTAGAGTGTCTTATGTGCAATGATTTGGAGACTTCACCCTGGGCTGAAGTGGAGTTAAATGCCCATGCAGCAATGCTGGCATCCCTGAGAATGCCTTTGCGGCTACTAAAGCACAAATCAGGGAGGAAAAGGAGCATTGGAGCCTGGAATAATGGCCCAGACAGCTCCCAAGAAGAGCAGCAGGAAGGGTAAAACGTTACCCTCTACCCAGACCTCATATGAGGATGAGTCTTCTGAGGGACATGGTCTTGCCCCATGTGAGAAACCTACACCAGAGGAACTTGGGCCTGACACGGCAGAGCTCGTAGGTGCAGGGGGACCGTCCAGGGAGGAATTGAGCCGTGAGCAGAAATCCTGCCCCTCTTTTGAAGGCCTCAGACACCAGACTGCTGCAGAAGAGGCAAGGGATGTCAGTGAATCCCCATGATCTATGGGTAGAATGGTCTCCTTTACTCTGAGGCTAGAGATTCCAAGCCTGGTGCTACCAGGAGGTTCGTCATACCTCAGAAGTTTAGGGAGTTGTTACTGACCCTGACACTGTCCCTTGCAATACATCTTGGGCAAAGCAAGACTTGGGACAGACTCGACCCACACTTTAACCTGCCCCACATGTCTGAAGACACCAAGGAGTTTTGTTGCTCCTGTGTCACCTGCCAAGCCAGTGGCAAGTCAGGTAATGCTACAAAGGCCAACTTAATTGCACTACATGTGGTTGGGGTTCCCTTTGATAGGGTTGGGATTGACATTGTTGGTCGGCTTGACCCTCCTACAGCCTCTGGGAACAGATTTATTCTGGTGGTGGTGGTGGTGGACCATGCAACCAGATACCCAGAAGCCATTTACCCTTAGGACTTCTACAGCTCCTGCAGTGGTCAGAGCCCTCCTAGGAGTCTTTTCCAGGGTGGGCTTCCCTGGGGAGGTTGTATCCGACAGAGGTGCAAACTTCATGTCTGGATACCTCAAAGGAATGTGGCGTAAGCTACAAATTCATCTATCCTTACCATCCACAAGAGAATGGGCTGGTTGAAAGTTTCAACAAAACCCTTAAAGGTGTGATCATGGGTCTCTTGGAAAAACTCAGAAAGAAATGGGATGTGTAAGAAAGTGCCCCTTTTGTCGTGGTCCCCTCCCCACAGTTTTTGCCTGGTATCTGATACTAACTTGACTGTGTGTGTGCTGGGATCCTGCTAACCAGGCCCCAGCACGTGTGTTCTTTCTCTAAACTGTATCATTGGTTCTACAATTGACACACCTCTGGCACACAGCTAGTCCCTTGTAAAAGGTACCAGTGGCACCTAGTGCCCTGTGGCCAAGAAGGTTCTCTAATTGCTGCAGCATGTATTGTGCGACCCTAAAGGACCCCTCACCAAACTCATGCACACTGCATTGCAGATTGTGTGTGCTGGTGGGCAGAAAAAGGTAAAGTTGACATGGTGTCCCTCACAGGGTGCCATGCCCACCACCCACTGTCTGTGGCATAGGTAAGGCACCCCTCTATCAGGCCTTACAGTCCTAAGGCAGGTGCAATATACCACTGGCAAGTGCATAGCTGCATGAGCAATATGTCCCTACTGTGTCTTAAATCAATTCTTAGACCCTGTACGTGTAGTGTAGCCATATTGAGAACATGGGTTGGCAGTTTGTCATTACGAACTCCACAGCTCCATGATGGCTTCACTGAATGCTGGGATTTTTGGTATTAAACTTCTCCGCTCAATAAACCCACACTGATGCCAGTGTTGGATTTATTGTAAAATGCACACAGAGGGAATCTTCGAGATGTCCCCTGAAATGCACCCATCTCTCTAGTGTGTGGCTGACAGGTTTATGCCAGCCTGCCACTAGCAGATGGGTTTCTGACCCCATGGGGTGAGAGACTTTGTGCTCTCTGGAGTCAGGGACAAAGCCTGCACTGGGTGGATGTGCTTCACACCTCCCCCCTTACAGGAACATCAACACTTGGCATAGATCCTCAAAGTCTCCTGCCTGTTGTTTTTGCTGCCTCAGGGCACTCCAGCTAGTAGACCACTTTTGGCGGCAAGTCAGGCGGCAAAATTCGTGAACACCAGGAGGAGTGTCCACCCCAGCTGGGGTCACCCCTAGGGTGGCCAGAGCTGAGGTGAACCCCTCCTGGCAGAATCTTTCATCTTGTTGTGGAGGGTGTTAGCCAGTAGCATTAGGAATGTGCCCCTATCCCCAAAGGGAGTGGGTACAGTAAGAGTGTAGCCACCCTCTGGATCAGTAGCCAGGCCTGCTACCCTCTGCCCCCTGTAACACCCCTAAATCTAGTATTTAGAGGCACCTCTGAACCTTGCTCTTCAGATTCCTGGCAACCTGAAAAGAAGGACTGAAGAGCGACATCAGCAGAGAAGACAACAGACTTGTCCCCAGCCCTACCAGCCTGTCTGCAGCTTCAAGACTCCTGCTACAAAAAGGCCACGCATCCTGCAGAATGAGCGACCTCTACAAACCTCCAGAGGACTGCATGCCTACCATAGGACCAAGATCTCCCAAGGACAGTGGCCCTGTCCACACAGAAACCTCCAAGAAGGACTCCAGACCCTCCTGGATCCATGAGTCCTGCCCACTCTGCACCCGATGCCCAAGGCCTGAGTCCAAGCAGCCCAGCGGTCCAAAGAAGGTCCCCAGGCGATTCTGACCTCGAGTCCACCCTGGGTTGACCCCTCCTAACCAACACGATGGCGCCTGCAGCCTATATCCAGAAGATCCTCTGACAGGCTCCGTTAAAGATTTCCTGATTCCCACAGGTACCCCTGGCACCCACAGCCCACTGGCCTTTGGGAAATCATCCGACCAGCCAGCATCGTCCAGTGGGCTCTCTACTTATCTGTCCAACCGTTGGTCTTCTTCAGCCAATTGCCTGGACCAAGCCCTGCAGCATCTTTGTGACCCCTGGGGTTTATCCATTGAAAAGCATTGGGCACCCAATGCTGTGTTTTCACCTTGCATCTGGCTGCCCGTGCTGCTTGAGGGTGTGTGTTTGGTGCTGACCTGTGCCCCCTACCGCTGTGCTGATCTAAACCCCCCAGGTCTGTGCCCTGAAGTCGCAGGTACCTGCCTGCAAGCTGTTTTTTTCTAAGTGTCCCAATCTCCATAGGACTCCATTGGGCTCCTGACACCAATTTTTGCCCCGTGTTGCTGGTACTGCGTGCTTGGTGTCTTCCTAACTTTGCCCTGTGGACACCCTAACCCCCGAAGATTAGGATCATAAGTCAAGTACTTAACTGCAGATTTTGCGGTTTCTTTTCCTTCCCTAAGACTGCATTGCTTTCTCTGAGAAGTTGCCCTGTCTGCTTTTGAAATTGAAAAGTATTAGATACCTGAAAACTGTTTTATGTGTGAATTTTAAACAAAGTGCGTTTGATACTTGAAGGTGATACATTCTTGAAACTGTACCTACTTGCACAAAGATCTGTTTGGTTCTAGAAATAAGATAAAGTATATTTATCTGATAGAGACTTCTAGCTGCAGCTTCCTTACCTTAGAATTCCCTGGCGTCAGCTTCGAATCCGGAGTTTTTTCTGAGCAGTACCCTGCGCGTGCGACGTCGGACGGCGTCGTTTGGATCCGCGTGCGTCGACTAGCTCCGCGTGCGTCGTCCGCATCGTTGGAGCCGTCTATGACATCGCGGTTGTCTATATAGACGCCGTCTCAGCGCGCGTACGTCAGTTCTTTTCCTTCCGCGCTGGTTAAGCGCAGTTTTGGAAAGAGCTACCCTGCTTCGACGGTTTGTCAACGCTTTTTTGGCTGTTTCAAGTCATGTCTTTGAGAAAGACAGGATTCAAGCCGTGTGGTGCGTGTCTTCGCACCATGTCGGTGACGGATCCGCACCGAGTTTGTCTTTGGTGCCTGAACAAGGACCACGATTCCACCTCGTGCTCCGATTGTTGGGCCATGGCGCCGAAGGCCTTGAGGGAGAGATCCCTTAAGCTTCTTGCGGCCCGACAAGCGTCTTCGGTCGTCGCGACTCCGCGGAGGTCACGGTCTCGCAGTAGGAGGAGGTCGCAGCACCGCTCACGGAGCCCCAAGTCCTCTTCCTCGCATTCGAGGTCATCGTAAGGTAAGAGGCACAAGAAGAAGAAGAAGAAGTCCAAGCGGACTTCGTCTTCGCCAAGCCCGTCGACCGACAAGGTGTCTAGGGAACATCAACATTCTGAGTGCGGTTCTGCGGAGCAGTCGCCAGGGTCAAATCCGCGTTTTCCACCTTTTTCGGGGACCGGATCGACCCCCGCTCAAAAGAATTCTACGAGGCCATGCGTCTCATCTTTGAGCGGGCTGTACCCTTGGGTGGGTCTTCGGGCCCCGCGGGGTCAGCAGGGGCCCCTTCGGATTCGACGCCGGCGGCTTCGGCCTCGGCGCCGTTGGGGACCTCAGGATCTGATAACGGATCTGGACCGGCGCCGGTCTCTCACAGTCGACCTCCTTCGGCGCCGGGTCCGACGTCGACTATTCTGCCACCGGTGGCAGCCCCATCCTTATTCCGGATGATCCGGAGCGACGTCGTACGACGTCGACTCCAGCGGAGCCGATTCGGCCCAGATCATTGTCTGAGCATTATTTGGAACAGCCAGACGCAGGAGAGGAATGGGAGGGGTCTGAGGACCCTTTAGAATCAGGATTGCAAAAGGACTGGTATGAGGATCTAGGGGAGGCCAGTGGACTGGACACATCTCCAGATACTGGTATGCTCTCTCCTCCTAATGTGGCTACGGAGGAGGGGGCTTCTTTCGCTATGGTGGTGCGTAGGGCAGCTGAGGTCTTGGACCTAGATTTGCCTTTGGTGCCAGTCAGGACGAATATCCTGACAGAAGTGCTTCAGCCGGGGGTGTCAACATTGGAGCCGTTGATGCCCTTCAATGAGGCTCTTACAGACGTCCTTCTGGGTACGTGGTCCAAACCCAGCACAGAGGCTACTGTGAATAGGACGGTCTGCCGCCACCATAGACCCGCTCCCAGCGACCCTAGTTTCCTGACACAACAACCCACTCCTGAGAGCTTGGTTGTCCAAGCCTCTACTTCCCGTGGTGCCTTCCCTTCCTCTCCCCCGGATAGGGAATCCAAGAGGCTGGATCAGCTTGGGAAGAAGATGTTTTCTTCTTCCAGCCTGGCATTGAGGTCTGTAAACACCTTTTGCCTATTGCGCCGTTATTCCCATACTTTATGGGATATGGTGGCGCAACTGCTGCCCCAGGTCCCGGAGGGCGTACGGGACACTCTCACCCAGGCTGTACAGGATGGGAGAGATGCAGCCAAGTTTACAATCCGGTGTGGCTTGGACATGACCGACTGGCTGGGCAGAGCGATTTCATCGTCAGTGGCCCTACGTCGCCACGCCTGGCTACGTTCTACTGGTTTTTCAGGGGATGTCTAGTCCAGCTTGATGGACGTGCCCTTTGATGGCTCTCGCCTTTTTGGCGAAAAGGCAGACTCCGCGCTTGAGAGGTTCAAGGATTCTCAAGCCACGGCCAGATCCTTGGGCCTTTCAGCGCCGGCACGACAGCAGTCTGTCTTTCGCCCCTTCCGAGGCTTCGGGAGGGGAGTGGTACCACGCCAGCCACAGTTTAGCCACCGTCCTCAGGCTTCACAGCATCCCGGAAGAGGACGTGGTCGTGGTACCATCAGACCCAGAGGGTCTGGCCAGAGGTCGGCTGCTACACAGCCCCCCTCCACTGCGCCCAAGCCCTCCTAGTGTGGTTCTTCGGGATCACGTGCGTCCAGTTGGAGGGAGGATTCGTTTTCATCTCTCTCACTGGCTTTCCATCACCACGGACAAGTGGGTCCTGCAGATCATACGGAAGGGCTATTCCCTTCCAGTCTTTCCCTCCTTCTATCCCTCCGACAAAGGAATGGCTGATGGAGGACCATCTAGCTTTGCTCCGCGAGGAAGTTACGGCTCTCTTGGCCAAGGGAGCCATAGAAAGAGTCCCGATATCAGAAGTAGGCAGTGGTTGTTATTCCCGCTACTTTCTGATTCCCAAAAAGAACAAAGGCCTTCGCCCTATTTTGGATTTAAGGGATGTCAATCTCTTCCTCAAGAAGGAGAAATTCAAGATGCTCACTCTTGCTCAGGTTTTGTCTGCCATAGAACAAGGAGACTGGATGGTAGCGTTGGATTTGCAGGATGCTTATTTCCATTTTCCTATCCTGCCAAGCCACAGGCATTACCTGCGGTTCAAGGTGGGCCACGAGCACTTTCAGTTTACCGTGCTTCCTTTCGGTCTCACCAGTGCCCCTCGGGTGTTCACAAAGGTGATGGGGGTGGTGGCAGCTCATTTGCGCAGGTCCGGGATTTCAGTCTTCCCCTACCTGGACGATTGGCTGTTGAAGGCTCCTACGCCCCAGGCTCTCGTCACCCACCTCCAGATGACGGCGGACCTCTTGCATTCGCTGGGGTTGAATATAAATGTGCCAAAGTCACACCTGACTCCCTCTCAGAAGCTCTCTTTCATCAGAGCTGTTCTGGACACAGTGCAGTATCGGGCTTATCCTCCCGTTCAGCGGGTTCAGGATATTCAGGTTATGATTCCGATGTTTCGGCCTCTATCCTGGATCTCGGTGAGACAGACTTTGAGGCTGCTGGGACTCATGGCTTCCTGCATCCTGTTGGTCAAGCATGCCAGATGGCGCATGAAGGCTCTGCAGTGGGACCTGAAGTTCCAATGGGCACAACATCAGGGAAATCTTACTGACTTGGTTCAGATCTCGGAGAGGACTGCGGAGGATCTGCAGTGGTGGTTAGTGAACTGCGAATGGGTCAAGGGCAGACCACTCTCCCTTCACCAACCAGATCTAACGGTAGTGACAGATGCATCACTTCTGGGATGGGACGGCCATCTGGGGGTGGTGGAGATCAGAGGTCACTGGTCTCCGGCGGAATCTGGGCTCCACATCAACTTGTTGGAGCTTCGGGCGATTCCGGCTAGCATTAAAAGCATTTCTTCCTGTTGTGAAAGGGAAGGTGGTGCAGATGTTCACGGACAACACTACCGCAATGTGGTACTGCAACAAGCAGGGCGGTGTGGGGTCGTGGACCCTTTGTCAAGAGGCTTTACGCCTCTGGACATGGCTGGAACAGCAGGGCATGACCCTGGTGGTTCAACACCTGGCAGGTTCTCTGAACGACAGAGCAGACAAACTCAGCCGAAATTTTTTAGAGGATCACGAATGGTGTCTCCATCCGGAGGTGGCGCAAGGACTCTTTCAGGAGTGGGGAGAGCCTTGGTTAGATATGTTCGCCTCCGTAGAGAACGTGCAATGTCAGCAGTTTTGCGCGTTGGAGTTTCCAAGGGGGCTGTCGCTAGGCGACGCTTTTCGTCGTGAATGGAGTTCAGGCCTCCTGTACGCTTTTCCGCCTATACCACTTCTGCCCAGAGTTCTCAAGAAAATCAAGAACGACCGGGCCCAAGTAATCCTTGTGGCTCCGGATTGGGCATGGAGAGTTTGGTATCCAGAGCTTCTCAAAATTAGCATTGGTCCTCCAATCAGACTGCCTCTTCGGGAGGATCTTCTGTCGCAGCAGCAGGGGAAGGTTCTCCACCCGAACCTGTCAACTCTGTGCCTTCATGCGTGGAGATTGAGCGGCGACAGTTGATGGTTTATGACCTCCCTCCCGAGGTCTGTGATGTCATTCTGGCAGCCAGGCATCCCTCAACTAAGTCGATCTACGCCTGCCGTTGGAAACGTTTTGTTTCTTATTGTTCAGAGAGGTCTATTGATCCTCTTTCTTCTTCTCTGTCTAACATCCTTTTGTTTATTTTGTCTCTGGCCCAGCAGGGTTCCTCCTTGGGAACTCTTAAGGGCTATCTTGCAGCCTTATTGCCTTTTCTTCAGTTTCATGATCAACCATCTCTGTTTAAATCACCTATAGTACAGAGGTTTTTGAAAGGGCTTGTACATATGTTCCCGCCTGTGCCTTTCGTTATGCCCCAGTGGGATCTTAATCTAGTTCTTACCTTCCTTATGTGTGCTCCTTTCGAGCCCTTGCATAACTCTCCTCTCCGGCTGCTCACTATTAAGACCGCCTTTTTGGTGGCAATTACATCTGCCAGGAGAGTGACTGAGCTGCAGGCTTTATCTTCTAAACCTCCTTATCTCATGATATATCCTGATCCTGACAAAGTGGTGTTAAGAACTCGTGCCTCTTTCCTCCCCAAGGTGGTGACCCCTTTCAATCTGGGTCAAAATATCACCCTGCCCACCTTCTTTGCACCACTGCATCCCTCTAAGGAAGATGAGCGTCTCCATCGACTGTACCCAAAAAGAGCGTTATCGTTCTACCTTGACCGCACTAAAGAGTTCCGGGTGGCCGACTAACTCTTTGTGGGGTACATTGGTGCAAAGAAGGGTCGGCCAGTACAGAAACGATCCATTTCGCGCTGGGTCGTTCTCCATATAAAAATATGCTACGCTTTGGCGAAGAAGCAGCCTCCTGCGGGCTTGAGAGCTCATTCCACTAGGGGGAAAGCTGCTACCACTGCCTTAGCACGTGGCGTACCGGTGGTGGACATATGTCAGGCCGCAACGTGGGCTTCTTTACACACGTTTGCGAAACACTACTGCCTGGATAGCCAGATGAGAAGAGAGGGGCATTTTGCCCGTTCTGTCTTGCAGGACTTCCTTATATTAAAAAAAAAAAAAAAAAAAATCTCCTTCAGACCCACCACCATTGGTTATAGCTTGGGTATCTATTCTAAGGTAAGGAAGCTGCAGCTAGAAGTCTCTGTCAGATGAACAAGTTACTTACCTTCGGTAACGAGGTATCTGGTAGAGACTCTATCTAGCTGCAGATTCCTTACACCCGCCCAAGCCTCCCCGCTCTGGGGAAATTCTTTCTCATGTGGATATGTGTATATATGTTTCTATGTGTACATATGTATATTTTTTGATTTTGGCAACTTTTGCCTTTCTTACAGGCATAAAAGTGTTTTTACTCCAAACAGTCAAAGAGGTTAAAAGTTTATCGGTTGTTTCTTCCATGACTTTGTGCTTCTGGCACGGGAAGTTGTGGAAAAGAACTGACGTACGTGCGCCGAGACGGCATCTATATAGACAACCGTGATGTCATAGACGGCTCCAACGATGCTGACGACGCACGCGGAGCTGGTCGACGCACGTTGTAAGGAAATGCCTCCTTGGCATGGTTACCCCCTGACTTTTTGCCTTTGCTGATGCTAACTTTTGATTTGAAAGTGTGCTGAGGCCTGCTAACCAGGCCCCAGCACCAGTGTTCTTTCCCTAACCTGTACTTTTGTTTTCACAATTGGCACACCCTGGCATCCAGGTAAGTCCCTTGTAACTGGTACCCCTGGTACCAAGGGCCCTGATGCCAGGGAAGGTCTCTAAGGGCTGCAGCATGTCTTATGCCACCCTGGGGACCCCTCACTCAGCACAGATACACTGCTTGCCAGCTTGTGTGTGCTGGTGAGGACAAAACGAGTAAGTCGACATGGCACTCCCCTCAGGGTGCCATGCCAACCTCACACTGCCTGTGCAGTATAGATAAGTCACCCCTCTAGCAGGCCTTACAGCCCTAAGGCAGGGTGCACTATACCATAGGTGAGGGCACAAGTGCATGAGCACTGTGCCCCTACAGTGTCTAAGCAAAACCTTAGACATTGTAAGTGTAGGGTAGCCATAAGAGTATATGGTCTGGGAGTCTGTCAAACACGAACTCCACAGCACCATAATGGCTACACTGAAAACTGGGAAGTTTGGTATCGAACTTCTCAGGACAATAAATGCACACTGATGCCAGTGTACATTTTATTGTAACATACACCCCAGAGGGCACCTTAGAGGTGCCCCCTGAAACCTTAACCAACAACCCGTGTAGGCTGACTGATTTTAGCAGCCTGCCACACTTGAGACATGTTGCTGGCCACATGGGGAGAGTGCATTTGTCACTCTGTGGCTAGTAACAAAGCCTGTACTGGGTGGAGGTGCTTCACACCTCCCCCTGCAGGAACTGTAACACCTGGTGGTGAGCCTCAAAGGCACAAAGAGGGGGGTACCCACCCTCAGGGCTAGTAGCCATTGGCTACTAACCCCCCAGACCTAAACACGCCCTTAAATTTTGTATTTAAGGGCTCCCCAGAACCTAGGAACTCAGATTCCTGCAACCTAAGAAGAAGAGGACTGCTAAGCTGAATAACCCTGCAGAGAAGACTGAGACACCAACTGCTTTGGCCCCAGCTCTACCGGCCTGTCTCCCCACTTCTAAAGACACTGCTCCAGCGCTTTCCCCAGGGACCAGCGACCTCTAAATCCTCAGAGGACTGCCCTTCTCTAGAAGGACCAAGAAACTCCAGAGGACAGCGGCTCTGTTCACCCAAGACTGCAACTTTGTTTCAAAGGAGCAACTTTAAAACAACTGCGTTTTCCGCCGGAAGCGTGAGACTTGCTACTCTGCACCCGACGCCCCCGGCTCGACTTGTGGAGAAACAACACTTCAGGGAGGACTCCCCGGCGACTACAAGACCGTGAGTAGCCAGAGTTGCCCTCCCTGAGCCCCCAAAGCGACGCCTGCAGAGGGAATCCCGAGGCTCCCCCTGACCGCGACTGCCTGCTTCCCAGATCCCGACGCCTGGTAAAGACTCTGCACCCACAGCCCCCAGGACATGAAAGATCGGAACTCCAGTGCAGGAGTCACCCCCAGGAGGCCCTCTCCCTTGCCCAGGTGGTGGCTACCCAAAGGAGCCCCCCCCTTGCCTGCCTGCATCGCTGAAGAGACCCCTTGGTCTCCCATTGATTTCCATTGGAAACCCGACGTGTGTTTGCACACTGCACCCGGCAGCCCCCGTGCTGCTGAGGGTGTACTTTCTGTGCTAACTTGTGTCCCCCCCTGGTCTGCCTCCAAAGAAGTGGGTACTTACCTGCTGGCAGATTGGAACCGGGGCACCCCCTCCTCCATTGAAGCCTATGCGTTTTGGGCACCACTTTGAACTCTGCACCTGACCGGCCCTGAGCTGCTGGTGTGGTAACTTTGGGGTTGCTCTGAACCCCCAACGGTGGGCTACCTTGGACCCAAACTTGAACCCCGTAGGTGGTTTACTTACCTGCAAAAACTAACAAACTCTTACTCCCCCTAGGAACTAGTTTTAAAATAGCTATATGTGATTTATGTAAAGACTGTATATGCTATTTTGATTATTCAAAGTTCCTAAAGTACCTACCTGCAATACCTTTCATTTAAAGTATTACATGTAAAATTTGAACCTGTGGTTCTTAAAATAAACTAAGAAAATATATTTTTCTATACAAAAACCTATTGGCCTGGAATTGTCTCTGAGTGTGTGTTCCTCATTTATTGCCTGTGTGTGTACAACAAATGCTTAACACTACTCCTTTGATAAGCCTACTGCTCGACCACACTACCACAAAATAGAGCATTAGTATTCTCTTTTTGCCACTATCTTACTTCTAAGGGGAACCCTTGGACTCTGTGCATACTATTCCTTAATTTGAAATAGTGCATACAGAGCCAACTTCCTTCACACGTGGATCCGAACAACGCCGTCCGACGGCGCGCGCGCAGGGTATTGCTCAGAAAAAACTCCGTTTTCGAAGCTGACGCCAGGGAATTCTAAGGTAAGGAATCTGCAGCTAGATAGTCTCTACCAGAAACCTCGTTACCGAAGGTAAGTAACTTGTTCTTTTAAACATAAAACATTGGCCTAAAGTTAGCCATTGAATGTGTGCCTCATTTATTGACTGTATGTGTACAGAAAATGCTTAGCACTACCCTCTGAGCCTGACTGCTCAACCACACTACCACAAAAGAGAGGATTGATAATATCTACTTAAGCGTCTGTAAAGACTCTGGGGATCCACTGGACTCTGTGCACACTATACCTTACTTTGGTATAGTATATACAGAGCCAGCTTCCTACATCGGTGAATCAGTGGTGGGGGGAGTCTATGACTTTACATTTGCTGGACTACTAAGCCAACATCTGATCACACAACTAAGTCCCAAAATTGCCTTTAGATTCAATTTGATTTTTTAATTGACATGTTTTCCAAATTTGTAAATGTCTGCTAGGTCCTTGGTTAAGTCGCTTTTAGCATTCCTTAAAAAGTTTAGATAATTAATATAGTCAGGAGTAGTAACTTGAAGTAGTTTTAGTTCATAAAAGAAATCCCCAATCTTAGTAAAATAATGAGCAGCTCAGAGGACATGGCTGTGGAGCTCAACCTCACCCCTTACCTCTATCTCAAGATGAAAGAGCTACGGTCCCTCTGCAGTCTCAAAAAGATTAAAACTGATTCCAATCGTCCAAAGATCCAGCTCCAGGAGCTCTTGGCAGAGTATGCAGAGGAACACCCTGCTGAGGAGGAAGACCTCCCTTTAGATGGGGGAGAAGGTAAGGTTCAGGAGAATGACCTCTCACCCCCCCCCTCCCCTGCCCCCCCCAAACCTAACTAGGGAGGACGGGACTTCTGTACCCCTGACTCCAAGGATAGTACTCACATGACCTGGGTCTCCCACAGGGGAGTCGGGTTCCTCGGGGAACACTGAGGGCAGCCTCAGTAAAGCGGACCGCCTTTTAGCGAAGATGGCAAAAAAGGCTGGCTTTGGAATGATAGCTCCTAGCTGGGGGAGAGCAGAACTGGGTTTAGTACCCATTAATGGTGGCTGCAACCTAATACATAGGGACAGTGACCCTAAAATCCCCAAAGGGATTGTTCCCAAGTATGAGGATGGTGATGATATCACCAAGTGGTTCACAGCTTTTGCGGGCATGTGGAATGAGAAAAGTGAAGAAAACTCACTGGGGAGCTCTCCTTGTGGAACTGTTCATTGGTAACTGTAGGGATAGACTCCTCACTCTCATTGAAGCAGATGCTGAGTCCTATGACCTCATGAAGGCTACCCTGATTTGAGGGCTTTGGACTCATCACTGAGGAGTTTAGAATTAGGTTCAGGGGGACTCGCAAAACCTCGAGCCAGTCCTGGGTTGACTTCATAGACTACTCTGTGAAAACACTAGATGGTTGGTTAACTGGAAGTGAAGTGCATGATTATGATGGGCTTTATAATTTGTTTATGGAAGAACATATCTTTTATAATTGCACTAATGAAAAGTTGCATCAATGTCTGGTAGACCTAGGTCCAATTGCTCCCCAAGAATTTGGAAAGAAGGCAGAACACTGGGTCAAGACTAGGGTGGCCAAGACGTCCACTGGGGGGTAGCGAAAATAAAGGGGTTACTAAGCCTCCCCAGGGGAAGGTAGGCCAGACACCTAAGGATAAAAGTAAAGAATCTTCTCAAGGCCCCCAAAAACCTGATCAGGAGGGTAGTCTTTGAACATCTTCACCATCCACTCATGGGTACAAAGGTAAAATCTTTGATCCCAATGAGACCAGCTGCAGACAGAATGGACACCAAACTGGAGACTTGGCCTTTCTCAAAAAGAATCCCCCTTGTACTGCCCCACCTATCACTGGTATAGCCAGTCTCCAGGTAGGATCTACTGTGTGCCCAGAGCAAATCAGGGTTCACACTGAAGCTATTTTAGTCTCTGACTGTGGGTAGATGTTGCCACTCTTGCTGTCTGGCCCCCTAATATGGACAAATACAGACACCATCCCTTGATAAATGGGACTAGAGTAGAAACCCGAGGGATACAGGTGTGTCACCATTGTGACAGAGAAGCTGGTTTCCCTAATACAGTACATGCAAACATATATTCAGTTACCAATGCTGATAATGTAACTAAGGTCCATCCCATGGCTATGGTGACCTTAGAATGGGGAGGGGTTACTGGCCTGAAACAGGTGTGGTCTCTTCTGCATTGCCAGTTAAGTCTGCTAGGGAATGATCTGGAGTCTTCAGCCTGGGCTGAGGTAGAACTCAAAACCCATCCAACCATGCTTGGAATCCCTGAGCTGGTTGGTGTAAAGACTAGAGCACAAAGCTGAGCACAGGGTGAAAAAGAAGTGTTGGAGCCTGGAATAATGGCCCGATCTTCCAAGAGTAAAGGCAAGGAGACTGGGGGACCAGCATCTGGACAGCAAAAAGTACTAGTCTCCTCCTCTCAGGAAGATGTCTTATTAAACCCAGAGGGAACTGAGCCCATGGAACTTGAACCTACACGGTCGAGCTCTTGGGCCCAGGGGGACCCTCTAAGGACCAGCTGTGCTAGGGACAAGAGGACCTGTCCCACTCTTGAAGACCTGCAACAGCAAGCCGCTGCACAGGAAAAGAGAGGTGTAAGTGACTACCACAGGGTCTATTGGAAGGAAGGACTCCTGTTCACTGAGGCCAGAGACTCCAACCCTGGTGCCACTGCGGGAGTGGTAATGCCTCAAGAGTTCAGGGAATTCATCCTCACACTATTAAATCCCCCTAGCTGGAAATCTGGGCCAGGCCAAAACTTGGAATAGGCTAGTCAGACATTTCTATTGGCCCAGCATGTCTCAAAAGGTGAAGGGGGTTTGGAGCTTCTGTGCCACCTGCCAAGCCAGTGGTAAGGGAGGTAGCCATCCCAAGGCCCCTCTAATCCCAATATCAGTGGTTGGTGTTCCGTTTGAAAGGGTTGCTGTGGACATAGTGGGTCCACTTGGGCCATATAACCTAATATATGCTGGTAGTAATGGATAATGCTACCAGTTATCCTAAAGTAATTCCCCTTAGGTGTACTTCAGCCCCTGCAGTAACAAAGGCCCGCATTGGTATCTTTACCAGGGTATGGTTTCCTAAGGAGGTGGTTTCTGACAGAGGTACCAACTTCATGTCATCTTACCTAAAACACTTGTGGAATGAGTGTGAATTGGCCTACAAGTTCACAACATCTTATCACTCACAAACCAATGGACTTGTTGAAAGGTACAACAAGACATTCAAAGGTATGATCATGGGTGTTGGGCTTTTTTTTTGCTTATGCAGGGTCATTCCCAGTCTTTTTGCCTCCTGCTTCCTATTTTTTCTGACCTGTTGCTGTTGGCTTTTGAACTCTGAGCACTTTACCACTGCTAACCACTGCTAAAGTGCATATGCTCTCTGTGTAAATTGTATGTAATTGGTTTATCCATGATTGGCATATCTGATTTACTAGTAAGTCCCTAGTAAAGTGCACTAGAGGTGCCAGGGCCTGTAAATCGAATGCTACTAGTGGGCCTGCAGCACTGGTTGTGCCACCCACATAAGTAGCTCTGTAATCATGTCTCGGACCTGCCACTGCCGTGTCTGTGTGTGCAGTTTTAACTGTAAATTCGACTTGGCAAGTGTACCCACTTGCCCAGCCTAAACCTTACCTTTTCTTACATGTAAGGCACCCCTAAGGTAGGCCCTAGGTAGCCCTAAGGGCAGGGTGCAGTTTATGTTTAAGGTAGGACATATAGTAATGTGTTTTATATGTCCTGACAGTGAAATATTGCTAAATTCGTTTTTCACTGTTGCAAGGCCTGTCCCTCTCATAGGTTAACATGGGGGCTACCTTTAAATCTGATTAAAGTGTAGATTCCCTTTGGGAGCGGATGGACATGTGGAGTTTGGGTTCTCTGAGCCCTCAATTTAAAAATACATCTTTTAGTAAAGTTGATTTTAAGATTGTGCGTTTGAAAATGCCACTTTTAGAAAGTGAGCATTTTCTTGCTTATACCATTTCTGTGACTCTGCCTGTTTGTAGATTCCCTGTCTGGGTCAATTTGACAGTTGGGCTGGTTGCACCTCACACTAGACAGTGACACAAAAGGAGCTGGGGTGTAGTCTGTATTTCCTGATGAGCCATCTGTGCTAGGAGGGACGGGAGGAGTGGTCACTTACACCTGAAAGGGCTGTGCCTGTCCTCACACAATGCCGTCTCCGACCCCCTGGTGAGTGTCTGGGGCCTGGCCTGGGAAGGGCAGGATTTCACATTCAAAAGAGACTTTACTTTGAAGTAGGCCTACTTCAAAGGAGAAATTGGGTATAAGAAGGGCACCCGAAACCACAGATTTTAGAACACTTCCGGAAACAAGAGGAACCTCTGCCTGGAGAACAGCTGAGGAGAAGTTCTGCCCTGCCTGTGACTGTGCTTTGTGGAGCTATCCTGCAGTTGCTGCTCCTGCCACAGTTAGAGGGGAAATACTGGACTTTGTGTGCCTTCCATCTTGTGAAGAAATCACCAAGGGCTTGATTTAGAGCTTGCCTCCTGTTGTTTGAAGTCTCAGGGACAGCAAAGACTTCTCTCTGCCAGCACCTGGAGTCTCTGGAGAGACTCCTGCTCTGACAAGCGGTGCCCTATCCAGTTCCTGGACCCTTGAAAAGAAAGCTGGTGGAAATCCAAGGAAATCGACTTCGGACGACTTCAGACCGACGCCGCTGCTGAATCCGGTGACGCCACCTGCAACCAACTCCGTGATCTTCGCTGGAACGCGACGACCTTCGCGGGCCCGACGCCGCTGCAGCCCCGCTGAAGTCCGCGACTCTGTGGAAGTCGCCTCACCACGTCGTGACAGACGCCGCTCAAAGTGCGCAGATTCAACGTTTCGCAGAGACGCCGCGATTCCCGACTTGTTTTCATTCTTCACCAAAGGTACTGTACTTGGGGGTCTACGCGACTCCGTATCCGGCGCCGCTGGTATCTGCTTGTTGGGAAACGACTCTGTCACGACGCCGTCTTAACACCTCATCGAAGCATTTTGTGTTTCTAAGTGCTATTTTTGAGTTTAATCTTTAAAAATTCATAACTTGACTTGTGTATGTCGGATTTGTGTCGTTTTGGTCTTGTTTTGTTTAGATAAATATTTCCTATTTTTCTAAACCTGTGGTGTTTCATTTTGTAGTGTTTTCATTAAGTTACTGTGTGTGTTGGTACACATACTTTACACCTAGCACTCTGAAGTTAAACCTATTGCTCTGCCAAGCTACCAAGGGGGTAAGCAGGAGTTAGCTGAGGGTGATTCTTTCTTACCCTGACTAGAGTACTTGCTTGAACAGGGGGTAACCTGACTGGCAACCAAAGACCCCATTTCTAACAATGGGACTCCCTGAAAAGCTCAAAAGGAGATGGGATGTCCTTTTGCCATACCTGGTTTTTGCCTACAGAGAGGTGCCTCAAAAGGGAATAGGGCTTTCCCACTTTTAGCTTCTGTTTAGCCATCCTGTTTGGGGACCATTTGCTCTTGTGAAGGAGGGTTGGGAGAGACCTCTCCACAAATCTAAGCAAGATGTGACGGGCTATGTACTAGGCCTACTTTCTAGAATGTCAGAGTGCTTGGAGAAAGCATCCAAAAACCTTGAGGCTAGCCAACAGCTCCAGAAGCAGTGGTATGACCAAAAAGCTGCACTGGTGGAGTTTAAACCAGGGAAGAACGTGTGGGTTAAGGAGACTGTGGCTCACAGGGCACTTTAAGACAGATGGAGTGGCCCTTACACTTTCTTTGAGAAGAAAAGTGAGGTCACCTACTTGGTTGACCTTGGCACTAGCAGGACTCCCCAAGAGGGTGATCCACGTGAACCGCCTCAAACCTTTCTCTGACAGGGCTGATGTAACCGTGCTGATGGTTACTGATGGGGATTAGGAGGGAGAGATTAAACCTCTCCTTGAACACCTCTCTCACAACCCTAAAATGGGTCATTTAATGGAGTTGCCTACTCAGACACCGTCTCTACTCAGCATCAGGCTGACTGCAGGCAAGTCCTACAGCAGTATGCACAGCTTTTCTCCTTAACCTCTGGACAGACACTGGTGCACCCATGATGTGGACACTGAAGACAGCTTGCCTTTCATATCTAAGCTCTATCGGCAGTCTGAGGGGAGAGCATCAGTGTTGAAGTCTCTGGGTTTGAATGAAAGTAAGATGAAGTGGAGAAGGATGTAAGGGTTTTGATAAAATGATTTTTAAATTGATTATTCAACTTTTATCAACCTTTTCTTTCCGAGTGACTATAGGCATTTCATGGTCACACTTGGACGTGGAAGCATTTAAATATTCTTTCTGTCAAAGTGAACTTAAAACTGGATCACCATTTTCTGTGGCGTTGCTCTCCCTTTTGTCTAGGTCCAAATGTTCTGTGTGGCATCTGGTTGGGAGACTACATGGATCTTCCCAGACTTTAGAATTGGCACAGCCAGCATTTATTTCATATAAAGGGGTAGTTGCAGATATTTATTTTAGGGAATGTGGTTGCAGTTGGGGGAGAATGGACAGCCTTTTACCGTCCAAAGTTAAATCACAGTTCAATGACGTGTGTGGCTGTAGATGCACATGCTTTGCATACTCTTGCCTTCTGGTGTTGGGTCCAGAGTTCTGCAAGTTGTTATTCTTCAAAGAAGTTTTCTGAGTCACAAGGTTGAGTGACTCCCCCTCTTGTTATTGCACATGGGCGCTGACTTTATTTTTGATCGTTTTCTCTCTGCCATCGGGTTCAGACGTGTGTGCCTATGCTCTGTCTTCAGCTCAACTGTTCGGTAAGGTTCTTCAATCTTCCTACTGTCTTCGATGATATTGTTTCATTCGTCCTTTTTCCACTCTTGGGCTGCTGTCGACTTTCATCGGTTCAGGCTTCGGCCCCCCACTCTTCGGGGCGCCAGCACCTGTCTCGGGCCTACCTTCCAGCATGTCTGGCTCCATCAAGGATGTGTTCCTAATGCAACTGACACCCTTTCGATTTTGCCAGCATTGATGCTCTAAATACCCACACACCGACCAACACCTCATGTGCAACCTCTGCCTTTCCGCAGACCATAGAGAAGCTGACTGCAACACCTGCAAATTGTTGAGGCCCATGAAGACACTTTGGGACTGAAAGGCTCAACAACTGGAGATGTCTCACACGGCTTCAGAGGACGCTCCAGATATTTTTGGAGAGGAGCATGCCAACGAGGAGCTGGATGCTGGAGAGGAAGAGACCTTCTCTATCGAAGAGAGCTCCGGCTCAGATGTTGAGCTTAGTCTTGAAATGCAGGACTCACCACCCGGCCAGCACCTGAGTACCGTGGCCCTTCTCCTCCACCCAAGCTCCCCACAAATTCCACGCTACCGCTATTAGAGGTCACCGGACCTCCATGGCCATGATCAGTTCCAAAAAACTGTCTTGGCCACCCTGCCATCGGTACCGAGCCGGCAGCCACCTCCTTCGACCTCTGCACCGAAGAAGCTTCACAAGTACAAGCCTTTAGTACCGAAGCCTTGGAGCCAAAGGACTCTGGCCCGTCTTCGACCTCTCCTTCACCTATTCGACTGATTCTCAAGAAAATGGACGCCAGACAGAGAAAACTGATTCAAGAGTGGACTTGTTGCATTATTGTAACTCCTTCCTTCACTGCACTTCCGAAGAGGAAGTTAACATTTGTAGAGGCCTTGGACATAACTATCCTTCCAAAAAAGAAGACAGGACAAGGCGACCAGCCTTGCCTATCATCCTTCTCCTCCTCTCCCCCCTCCTCCTTTCCCCCCCTCCTCCACCACCCACCCATTACCTTTGCCTCCTTCCCCTCATTTCACTCAACCACCACAATCCCCTATAGATGACCCACTCAATGATACTCATCAAGGGTCTCCACACTCTTTTGTACTGGGTAGGATTTCGGGTGACCATTAGGTGACACTGACCTGTGGGACACTTACGGCCCGGATCCCACTGCCCCTAATGATCTGGACCTCTATACAGCTCGTCCCTCCCCTCCCGAAGATATCACCTCATATCAGCGAGTTATCTCCAGAGCAGCAGCGTTCCATAATGTTGAGCTCCATAAGGAATCCCTAGAGCAGGACTTCTTATTTGATACCCTTCTTTCCACCCACAGGGACACCCAATTCCTCCCCCATGCTTCCAGGAATGATGAAACATATATCCAGGTGGATCAGAAATACATGGCGCTCCTTCAGATCTTCTCTTTTAGAAGTCCTGTTCCACCTGATTCTTTTGTTCGCACCACTGCCCGCAAATAGTCAGGCCACTGGGAACTCTTCTCCTCCTGAAAAGGAGACTGAGTACATTGATGCAGCTGGGAAGAGGATGGCGGCACAGACTGCAAACCATTGGCACATTGCCAATTCGCAGGCCTTCTTCGCCTGCTATGATAGGGCACATTAGGATGAGATGGAGGAACTGTTGCTATACCTCTCAGAAGAAAACCGCAAGAGGGGCAGCAACTTGTCACTGAAGGACAGATCATCTCCAATAACGCCATACGGTGCACCTTTGACACAGCAGATATAGCAGCCAGGTGTATTAACACCAGCATCCTGCTAAGAAGGCATGCACGTCTGCAGTGTTCTGATTTCAAACCAGAGTTCCAGTAGGCAGTTTTAAATATGGAGCACCAGTTTGTCCCACAGGTAGATACAACATTAGATAAAATGGAGAAAAAAAAACCAGATACAGCCAAGGCGATAGGAGCATTACAAACTCCAGCTCACAGGTGCTCCTTTCGTTTGGCTATAGAGAACCATACAAGTTCTCCTCCACGGATGCTTCCACATCCCAACAAAAGCAACCCCAGTCATCCTACACCAAAGATTGTTACAGAGGTTCCGTTAGATGTGCAAACAACAAGGGTAGGGTAAAAGGGTGCCACAATACGTGGATCAACTTCCACTACAAAGCAGCGACTGCCTACACTCATCCACCCTCCCCCCCCCCAAAGCATTTCCACATGGTATGAGATACCACCACCATCACAGACCAATGGGTACTGGCCATTATCCAACATGGCTATTGTCTGGAGCCCATTACCACATCCCCTTGTGCAACCACAGACTACCACAGGAACACCTATCACATTTCAAACAAGAGGTCCAAGCCCTTTTCCTCAAGGGGGCCATAGAACCCGTTCCTCTGCAACACCTAGGCTCTGGAGTATACTCCCTATACTCAAAAAGTTATTCCACCTCTGGTTCCTCCAGCACTCTCTTGGAACCTTGACATTGATCATTCTAGACTCATGGGTCCCCCAGTTGAGCCTCTTTACTCATGCCCACTTCAGTTTCTGTCATGGAAGGTGCATTCTTAGTAACCATTACCTCACCCAGGCATATTACTGTGCTCCATGCTTGAATCTTTCCAAATACATAGAGACAAAGTGTTTCTTTGTGCTAATCCTAAATTCCTGCCAAAGGTAGTTTCACCTCAATCAATCCATTAACTCCCAGGTTTTTTCCCTGCAACCATATTCTATTGCAGAAAGAACTCTTCATAACTTAGATGTCAAAAGAGCGCTCATGTTCTACATAGAATAACTAAAACTTCTAGAAAAACAAAATAACTTTGTAGCCTTTTCTCCACTTCACAAAGGCAACCCTATATTCAAATCTGGCATAACCAGATACATAGTTAACTGTATTCAAACTTGCTTTATTAAGGCCAAAAGAACTTTACCTGTTTCTCCCAGAGCACACTCCACTCGTAAAAAGGGATATAATATGAGCTTTCTTGGAAACATTCCCATAGCTGAAATCTGTAAGGCAGCTACATGGTCTACACCGCATACCTTCACCAAGCACTACTATGTGGATGTTTTGGCATTCCAACAAGTCAGTTGTAGGTCAGGCAGTGCTATGTACCTTTTATCAAACTACTGCAACTCCTACAGGCTAGCCACCACCTCTAAGCAGGGACTGTTTTGCAGTCTGTTCAGAGCATATGTATCTACAGCCACACATGCCAACCAACAAATATTTACATACCCTCAAAACATCTGTTCATGGCATATAGTGCTGTAGATTCCCATGTACCCACCCTCCTCCCCGGACTCTTGTGGCTGTTGCAGTTAACTTTAGGCACGGGTGGCTGTAGATGCACATGATTTGTATGCTCCTGCCATCTAGTGTTGGTTCCAGATGTGTGCAAGTTGTTTTTCTTTGAAGAAGCTTCTCAAGTCACTAGGTAAAGTGTCACCTCCTCTCGGTGATATTGCGCATGGGCATCGACTCCATTGTCAGATTGTTTTCTTTCCGCTATCGGATTTGGACGTGTTCTTCGGTGCTTCAGTTTGAGACCGTTTCTTCAGACACTATTCAGTACAGCCTCACCTCGATTCCCGTTGATACTGTTCTCAATCGTATTTATTATCCAGCACATCGATAATAGAGAAAGCAGCCACTCGTCAGTTCAGCGTGCTTCAATCATTGCCTTCAGGTCCAGCCTATCTGGGCCTTCTGTTCTCATCCCATCGATCTAGAACTACAATGAGCTACTAACGGAATGGACTCCATACTGATTTTGTCCTCGCTGCCACGCAAAGTACCCTCATACTGACCTTCCCCAGGTCTGTAACTTGTGCCTGTCTCCTGACCACAATGAGGAGAACTGCGAAGCCTGTCGATCGTTACAATCGAAAAAGATGCTACGGTATCATAGAGCACGGTAAAAGGAGATGCAGTATAAGGACCTCAAGGACACCCTGACATTTTCGGTCTCCATCCCACTGGACAGGAAGAGGAATGGCACGAGGCCTTGGCGGTAGAAGAGGAGGCCCTTTGCATTCCGGGGTTCGAGTCAGACTCTAAAGGTGGAGTTTGGTATGCAAATCCAACATCTTCTGTCGGGACAGCGCGCAGTGAGTACAAACGGCCAAAGACATTCAGCTCTGACAGAAACTTCTGGTCGCGGGCCACCACTACCCACAGGCCATGGTCGGCACCGAAACATCAGCTAATGCCCCACCCTCATTCCTGGCACCAAAAGGCAAGCTGAAGCACATCTCCACTGTACCCAGACATCAATTTTCTGTGTCAAGCTCACAGTCTTCCTCCTTGGCTCCAAGCAATTCCAGTGATACCGCTTCGGGTCCGACCATCTCTACACCAAAATGCAAACCAACTTTGGCACCGAAAAAGTCTGACTCAGCACCAGAACCGATCCTAGAGACTATGGCAGAGAGGATCAACCCAAAACAAAAGAAAATACACATCCAGCCTTCTACTGGACGCATATGGCAAATGCAGTACAATCAACACCTTCCATGGATGGATTCCGGACGTGGAGGTCCTGCAAAGGAAGGGGACAGAGTCGAGCACACTTGGATGTGCCCAGGTGGTGCAGATGGCAATGCCCACCCTCCTGAAGTTGAAGTTCCTGCAAGTTGGTGGAAGATGCCCAGCTGCGGGGTCCAGGTGCTGCAGTAGATCCCAGGAGTCACCTACGAGTCTCTTGATGGTCGCTGGATCTCAGGATGGTCAGTGGCCAGTCAGGTCACCAACAAGCACTGGCAAATGTAAGCAGGAGCTGAAGTGTTTGCAAAGTTTTTGGGACCAGCAAGGTCCAGGAGAGACTAGCCAGGAGGAGGAGTCAGGACTGGTCCTCAGCACACAGGAAGGCCAGCAGAAATCGATGGAGCACCCACCAGTGACCCTCAGGCAACGCACACAGTGTCACAAGGAGGCCTCAGCAGCACAACAAAACAGAAGCTGCAGGAGTTACAGGACAGGGGGTGATCTTCGAGTTGCAGAGTGCTGGAGGCCGGGGCTTCTTGGTCCCTGAAGATCTCCTGGAGGAAGTCAACAAGCCTTGGCAAGTGCAGCAGTCACATTGCACAGGGGTTCCAGTCCAGGGGCAGGAGCAGGGGCTCACAGTTTCCCAAGTTGGTTAGAAGACGAGCATGACCCAGAGGAGGCCACAGACTCACCCCGTGTTGCAGTGCTGTTGAATATTCGTGGGATAGCAGACTCCACCAGCCAGTCAATGTCTTGAGGTGCCTGTGGTTGCAGGGGAGTGACTCCTTCACTCCAAGGAAGATTCCTTTTTGCTTCCTTCTGCACACAGAGTCCTTGTGACCCTGGAGGATGCACAGCCTTAGATGTTACAGAATTCTTGCAGGATCTGGAGAAGCAATGTTGCAATGGGAACCTTCCCACAAGAAGCAGCCTTGTTTCGGTTCCAAAGCAGACCAGCAGCGGTTTCAGAGGCCAGGAGCAGAAGATGTTTTGCAGAGAGTTCCTTGGAGAGCTTTGCTTGACAAATCTGAGGTCCCACCCATGGAGAAGCCCTTACGTAACCCTAAAAAGGAGTTGGTCAGTCTCTGAAGTGACCCACGTAAGGGGGTCAGGGACATCATCTACCTGGCCTAACTAGTTAGAGGCTCCCAGGGGCCTTGCCCATCTTGTTTCCAGAATGGCAGATTTAAGTGGCCACCTGGCAGAGCTCTGGCCTACTCCCTAGGGGTGTAGTTTCGCACCAGAGCTGGAACTGGGGGTTCCCGAACTAGTGCAAAACAGATTATGCAAGGAGGGAACCAAATGTGCCCTTCAAAGCAGCCTGGTGACGCTCAGGGGCCACCCCACCCCAGCCCTCAGGCACCTAGTACACAGGGGCAGGTGGTCACACCTCTCCCTTGCAGGAATTCCTTTATTCTGCCTCTCTGGCCTGAGCCAGGCTCACCAGCAGGAGGGCAGAACAGTGTCTGTGGTCAGCAGCAACGCGGGCTGGCAGCTAGACCCCGTAAGGCTGCACAGGAGGGACTGGGGGATCTTCTAAGGAACTCCCAGAGTACATGAAATCATGTAACTAACACTGGCAACAGTATAGTTGCATGATTACAACATGTTTGATACCAAGCATGTCTAGGTTTGGAGAAGCCATTATGTAGATGGACCACTCGTGTTGACCAGTGTCCACTACAAACCTAAAGATGGCTTCCCCACACTTAGAGTACAGAAACTGGCCTGGGGTCTGTAGGGGCACCCTCACACTTAGGGACATGCACTGTGTCCATGGGCTGAAGGGCCTACCAGAGAAGTGACTGGTAGTGTTTAGTGACCTGGGTTGGTGCCAATTGTGGGTGTAGAAAGTATACCAGCAACCACATTTAGAGGAGGGAGCACAGACCCTGGGGTCTTGGTTAGCAGGATCCCAGTGAACTACAGTCTAAACACACTGACATCAGGCAAAAAGTGGGGTTAACTATGCTAGAAAGATGGCACTTTCTTACAATAGCTATGGTCGCTTCATACCATCAAGTCCCATTGCATAAAGATCCTATAGAGGATGACTTTCTTTCTGATACATTGTCCTCTACCACAAGGACATGTCAGTATTTCCCCATGTTGAAAGGAATGACGCGTCATGTAGAATCTTTAAAGATCCAATATGTGCATGCTTAATAACACCAAGGGTAGACAAAAATATAAGACTGCACCCTCAGACCCCATATTAAGGGTCAACTCCCTCTCGATTCTTTGGTAGTTTCAAATGCACAGAAAAGGGCAAACTCCCCAACATCTGCAGATGCCCCTCCACCTGATAAAGAATCTAAGCTGATTTGTGCTTCTTTTAAAAGGTTTGCAATACAGGCAGCTGATCACTGGTGCATAGCCAACACCCAAGGGCTCTTATCAAGGTACGATAGAGCCTGTTGGGATGAAATGGAGGAACTTCTTCAGCATTTCCCCAACGAGTATAAAATTGAAGAATAGCAAATTGTTCAGGAGGGACAATTAATTTCCAACAACTAAATTAGATGTGCCCTTGATGCAGCAAGCACGGCGGCGAGGGATATTAACACTAGTATTCTATTGCGCAGATGTGCCTGGTTACGCATATCTGGTTTTTAAACTAGAAGTGCAACAAAAAAATGAAAAAAGATAATTAAGTCGCCAAATCTATAAGGGCACTTCAAACTTGCACTCCTCGGGACTCCTTTCAGCGCCCCTTGTACAAACAGGGCAGCAAATCAATATCAGATTCCTCTACTTCTTCCTACAGACATCATCAAACAACCCCCTCCAGAGGTTTTTACTGAGGTGCATTTAGAGGATGCAATTCAGAGAATTGTGGCAAATCTACCTCCACTCGCACCACTCCCTCCACCTCTTTCCATTCCCCCAACAATATAACACCTGTCGGGACATCTACAGTTCTTTCCTGCCTGGAAAAACATACCAGCAGATGAGCGGGTGTTGGATATTTTCCAACATGGTTATTGGCTGGAGCTCATAAACACACCTCCAAACATCCCACCTCGCAGGCACAATCTCTCCACAGACTTGCGTACTATCAGAACACTTTTATATGGTAACTCTACAGGATGTGACCCATTCTGATACAACCAGGAGACTTTGTCAGCACTAGACTTTAAGGATGCTTATTTTCACATTACAATACATCCAGCGCATCGCAACTACCTCAGGTTACTCAGCACTTACCAATTCAGAGTGCTTCCATTTGGAGTCCCTACAACTCCCCCTGTGTGTTCACCAAATGTCTAGCAGTGATTGTAGCATGTCTACGCAGACAGAATATTCATATCTTCCCATGTCTGGACGACCTGCTTATCAAAGCCAATACGAGTTAGTTGTGTCTGCAGCATACTCAATCCACTCTGCAATTTATGCACCAACTGGGTTTTACAGTCAGCGCACACAAATCTCACCTTCAGTCGTCCCAAATTCAGCTGTACTTGGGGGCTATCCTCAATGCACAGCTGGGATTAGCCTACCCTAATACAGCCAGGGTCCACAACAGCATCAGGCTGATTCAACAATGTCATCCCAATCAACACATAACAGAACAATTCTGAGGCTTTTAGGCACGATGGCATCTTGTGTTGTAAAAGTGCCACTACATATGCGACCGCTGCAAGAGTGTCTGGCAAGTCAATGGGCCAAGTCACAGGGTCTATTACTAGATCTAGTGTTGGTAGACAGCTGCCCACATCACTCTGCAGTGGTGGAACACACAAAACCTGTTGAAAGGGCAGCCGTTTCTAGACCTTGTTCCCAGATCACTCTCACAGCGGATGCTTCACTCGCAGGATGGGGAGCACATTTACAGAATTTCACAGTTAAGGGTCTCTGGGACACCAAACATCAGACTCTTTATATCAATCAATTATTTGGAGTTTCTTCCAAGCAGTTCACCTGGCACTGGAAGCATTTCTAACATATCTAATAGGCAGAATTGTCTTAGTCCGGACAGACAATGCAACAGCCATTTCCTATTTACAATAATGGAGGGGCAGGGGGGCCACTCTCAACAGTTATCATGCCTATCTCAGGAGATTTGGTGTTGACCAATACGTCACAGTATTCACCTGTTAGCGGAACACCTACCAGGGATGAACAACAACTTTACAGACCTCCTCAGCGGGCTCTGGCAACAAGTCCACAAATGGGAACTCCATCCTTGAGTCGTCCTCCCATACTTTCAAAGGAGGGGATTTCCACACATAGACCTGTTCGAAGAGACGGTGGTAAAGTATAGCACAATGCCCTTGTGGCCACCTGCCCTGTGGCTCACACCCAATGGATTGGTTTGCATCCCCCTGTCCCCAGTGGCACTGAATTGCTGCTATATCACATTGGACAGATGTGTCTTACTGATTGTCCAGAGGGACTAAACCCTACCTTTCATTTCCTCCCCATTCCACATTTCTCCTTCACTAGAAAAAGGTTTGGATTGTCCATGCTGCTGAAGGGTACACTCCTCTTACTCACCGAGGGTGCTGGCTTGTGGGTTACAGTCTGAGAAAGAGGCGAGGGATATTATTCACGCCACTTCCTAATCCTGAAAAAGGATGGGGGCATTAAGCTTATCCGGCATCTTCGATCCCTGAATGCCTTTCTGTGGAAGGACAAATTCAAAATGCTCACATTGTCTCATATATTATCTTTTCTGGACCAGGGAGACTGGATGGTGTCCTAGGACTTGTAGGAAGTGCATTTTATATTCCTGTTCTGCAGTTCCCTCAGGCATTACCTGCGATTCAAGGTGGGCCAGATACATTTTTAGTTTGCCATTATCCCCTTTGGCTGTGCCTCCAGCCCTTCAGTATTCCCAATGGTAATGGTGGTGGTGGTTGCTATCTTCGGAGGTCGGTCTTGTATTCCTGTACCTTAATGTCTGGCTTCTGAAAGTAGGCTCACCACAGTCAGCCAGAGACCACCCTTCAGGCAACAGTGGAACTTCTAACCTCGTTGAGTTTCACCATAAATGACTCAAAGTCCCCCTAGTTAACTCACAGTCTCCCATTAATTGAACCAATCCTTAATAATGTGAGAGTCAAGTATTTTCTTCTACCACAAAGAGTCCAGGACATATTTCAGGTTTGATTCTGGTAAGGGTGGCTTGGAGGCTTGTTGAGTTTTTTGCATTGTGCATCCTCCTTGTCAATCATGCTAGATGGCACATGGAAGCCCTGAAGTGGAACCTGAAATTCCAGTTGGCCCAGCATGAAGTCCTCCGTTCCCACTCCATCCAGATCTCAAGGAAGACTGGCTGACCAGTTGCAATTTGTGGCTGACCAATCACAGTGTGTCCTGGTGCAGACAACTTTCCCTTCCCCACCCATAGCTGACAGTGGTGATGGCGCATCACTACTGGGTTGGGGGAGAGGGAATGTTAGGGAATGTGAAGATTAGAGGCCTGTGGTCCCCAGCGGATAGCCAGCTCCATGTGCACCTGGAACTATGAGCTATCCCTTTAACCCTAAAAGTTTTGTTGCCATACATCAAGTGGAGGCCAGTGCAGCTTCTCACAGACAGCTGCACCACCAAGTAGTAAAGGGCATATACTCCCTTGCCGTGGTGTCACCCTTTAACAGAAAAGCTTTTACCTCCTCTTTGAGAAGCTGAAGATGCTGAGGGTTAGGGTCTGTCTAAATGGAGGAATATTTGGGCAGGAAATGAGGTTAGTTCCAGGCAGTATCTATGGCTTATGATGGATAGTACCCACTTGTCGGATGTTATTTGTGGCCACAGTCGGTGAAACTGATGCAGCCTTTCACCAACAGGTAATGTGTGTCCTAGGAGAATATGTGGTGAGTTACTGTTTGGAGGTGGAGGCCCTCTTGCCGGGAGTTTCTCTACATCTGCCTCTCTTGAAACCCTCTTTGTACTAATTTTTACCATCTTGCTGTGATATGTCTGCTGTTGCTTTTGATATGTTTGGCTGTCTCGGAAGTCCCTCTTGCCCTGATATCTGCGAAAGGACTGCTGCTTGTAGTAATTGCTTGTAGTAATTTTTACCATCTTGCTGGTGATATGTCTGCTGTTGCTTTTGATATGTTTGGCTGTCTTGGAAGTCCCTCTTGCCCAGATATCTGCGAAAGGACTGCTGACAGGGAGTAGTGGACTGCAGTGTCCCCATAGATTTCTTAGTCTGTGTCTTTTTTCCTTCTTTTTTTTTTTTTTTTTAATAACTGGGAGCCTACCTCGGGGCTCAAATGGGACATGCCCTTTACTTGTTGATACCCAAAAAAGATGGAACTCTTAGGTCACTATTAGACGTACATCCTCTCAGTCGCTTCAGTCTGTCTGAACACTTTCACATGGTGACACTACAGGCTACAATACCACCACTACTACAAGAAGGCAACTTCATGACGGTACGCGACCTAAGGAACGCATACTTTGATATACGATTCACCCAGCACATCCCCTGTACCTCAGGTTTATGATAAGTGGATGTCATTACCAGTTCAAAGCGCTGCTGTTTAGGGATGACAGCAGCCCCAAGAGTGTTTACCAAATGCCTAGCAGTAGTGGCAGCTCACTTAAGAAGACACAATGTTTATGTCTTACCTCATCCTGACGATTGGCTGATCAAGAGTTCAACTAAATATAGGTGTCAGCAGGATACACGGGCCACCATAAATCTGTTACACATATTTGGGTTCACCATAAGTGCCACTAAATCACATTTACAACCTCTTCCGATAAAGCCATATCTGGGAGCGGTCCTCAATTCTGAACCAGCCAAAGCATGCCCCAGTGCCAGAGGGTTCTCACTCTCCAGAACCAACTGGCCATTTTTCAGCCACATTGTTGCTTGCCGGTCAAATCATTGATGCACCTTCTGGGCATGATGGCCACCTGTATAATAATAGTTTCTCTTGCCACGCTCCACATGCAACCTCTACAGGAGTATTTAGCATCTCACTGGTCACAAGGGGGAAGGGGGTGGATGTAAAAGGATCTAGTTGGTTCTACCCAGTGTCCACCAATCATTAGAGTGGTGGAGCTCAGAGAATCTTCTCAAGGAGCTCATAATGATTCAGATGGCTCTAAAAGCTAACTCAGCAATATAACCAGGAAGAACGTTCTTCTCCAAACAGGCAACATGACAGCAATGTATTACATTCGGAAACAAGCAGGAGCACACTTGATACAGTTGTCTCAGTTGGCACAAGACATTTGGCACTGGGTTATCCCCCATCACATCAATCTCTTGACTTAATATCTCCCAAAAGTGGACAATTGGATGGCAAACCTGCTAAGCAGGACCCAACAACAAGTCCACGGTGGGAACTCCACCCTGAGTCCCCACTGCTACTTCCAGCGGAGGTGGGACACCGGGCGTGGATCTGTTTGCCATCCTAGAAAACACAAAATGCTAAAGAACTTTGCCTCTATGTACCATCATCCATAGTCCATGGGCAGTGCTCTCTGGATGGATTGGTAAGGGGTATTTGCATACAGCCTCTGCCGCACATTCCATATCTTGTCAGGAAAGTCAGACAGACATTTCTTAGGATGATTTTTGTAGTGCCCAAGGAGGTGTGACAACACTGAGGGTTGTCCCTAGTACTTCATAAGAGCCTTTCTAATACACCAGGCCCTCTCACTAACAACATGGGCAGGGTCACGCATCCAAACCCCAAACAACTCAACCTGGCAGTCTGGCTCCTGAAGTTGTAGAGTTTGGGTACCTACAATTGCCCTCAGAGTGTGTCGACATTCTAAGGGAGGCAAGATGTCTCACCAGAAGAGTTTGAAATGCAGATAAATGGGAACACCACTGTACAGCCCAGCACATAAACCCTTATGTTCCTACAGTACAACAGATAGTATGCTATTTGTTTCACCTACAAAAGTCACATTAGTTCATAGACTTTCATAACTACTGCACCTTGCAATAATTGTGGCTTATCTGCAAAACCGTAAGCATCACTCACTTTTTCAAATTCCTGTGGTTAGGGCTTTTAAGAAAGGTACCACCGGTACCTTCCTGGAATTTGAATGTTGTTTTTACACAGTTAATGGCTCACCTACTGAACGGTTGCATGATTGTCCACTACAGTACCTCTCTTGGAAGGTTGCTTTCCTAGTACCTATCACCTCCCTTAGAAGGTTTAGTGAAATTCATGCTCTTACCATAGAAGAACCTAATTTCCAAGTTTCTCACAATAAAGTACGGCTGCAGACAAATCCTAAATTTCTTCCAAATGTAGTCTTTCATTTTCATTTACATCAAACACTTGAACTACCTGTTTTCTTTCCTAAACTAGAAACCGTGGCAGAGAGAGCACTTGATGTTGAAAGAACACTAATGTGCTACATTGAGAGAACTTGACATTTTTTAGAAAAACACAACAACTTTGTGTGGCTGTCACAAATCCAAGAAAGGGTAAAACCTTTTCTAAAGCCAGTTTTGCACAGTGGACTCTGAAATATTTTCATATTTGCTACATTAAAGCCATAGTGCTGTACTAACAGATCAGCACAAACATTCTACTAAAAAGAAGGGTGCTTCCATGGCTCTCATGGGCAACATCCTGTTAGCTGATATTACTAAAGCAGCTACTTAGTCAAATACACACATATTCACTAAACACTATTGTGTGGATTTCCAGGCAAAACAGCAATCTCTTGTGGAATAAACAGTACTATGGATGCTTTTTCAAACATCTACACCATTTAATGCCTAGAGCCTCCACGAGAGGAGTACTGTTTTACAGCCTTTGCGAGGCATGTGTATCTGCAGCCAACACATGCTGCAAATGGAGTATATTACTTACACCTAGTAAGCATCTATTCGTAGCATTGAGTGCCTGCAGATTCAGATGCGCCCACCCACCTCCCCGCCAGGCATGCACTGGTGTCAGATTTATGTGCATTATAAGTTGTAGATAGAAATATTTACATGTTTTTAGTCACACGCACATTCATACTTTAGAGTAACTTCACTAGCTTCATCCTCACTTGCCATTATGGTGGGAAATTTTGAAAAATCTAACAATGGAGCAGTTGAACAGGACCATTCTCGAAAAGAGAAGGAAACTCAACCTCACGTCGGCAATAACACTTCTTTGAGAAAAATAAGTTGTAGAGTGCGAGACTAACACTAGATGGCTGGAGTGTGCATAGCATGTAAAACTGCAGCACTACACGCTACGAATAGATGGGTACAAGGTAAGTAACATACTCCTGACGCATACTCTGTTAAGGACATATTCCTTTTTGCCTTCTTATATCCCTGTTCTGTGGAATGGCTGTCATTCAAAAAGGTCCCAAGGTTAGAGGTCAGCACACTCTGCCCTACTTTTGTTGAGAGCTTGGAAAGGGAAAAGAAACAGATATCAACCTGTTGCGGTGACCTTGTAGCGCTGATGCTCAGTTACTTCCAGGGTGGCATGGACCCACATTAAGCCACCTACCAGTGCCCAGGAGCGTTTCTGAAAACTTCTCTGGATTCAATTAAGAAAGTGCGGTATCTGTGGTTGGATTGAGCGCCCACCAGAAAGAGTTACTAAAGGTAAGTGTCATGTTTATATTGTCAGGTCATGCTGTGAATTCATGTTTTTTGCCAGGCAAAAAGAAAGAAATATAAGTAGGTGTCGCTTGCCCCCTTTCTAACAGCTTAGAAGTGGATAGATCTGTGTCTTTCTCCGTCATTGGCGTCTCAGACAGTGCTGGGCAAGTTACTGACTGCCCAGCTGTACCTGCTTTGCAGTGGTACGAACACGGCTGTAGAATCTCTGGATTTCCCTCTTTTTCTGTCATCTTGTATACACATTCTTAAAAATAATTGCATATGAAAGTGTATTGAAGCATACTTTTCATAGTACTCTGAAAAAGTCAATTGGGAGGCCCAGGACCTCTATAATGTAATAAAACTAATCTTACTTAAAAAAAAAAAAATCAAAGTAGCAGCTCGCAGGATTGGGAACACTTCGTTGAGCACTTTAATGTGAAAAGTGAGGTGAAGCAAATTAAAAAAAAAAAATGCTCACAAAACTCCAGAGTCTAAAAAGTGTTGTTTCATGAAGCTTCGGAATAAGTGAAGACTAGAGGAAGCGGCAGAGTGCAGCACTTGTGAGAGTGCAGGAGGGGCTTGTTAGTGTCCAGGTTGTTTTAGTAGATGTGTTGTTAGTTGGTATTAGGGTTTGGAGGTGCATGTTTGTGAATTTAGGGCCTGTTGAACTTGATGGATGAAAGTGCGGTTCGAAGGATGCAGGTAGGGAGTGAGAGTCTCACTACAGGGAGTTAAATCGTGTGAATGGGAGTGAGCGAGTTAATGTGAGCGCATAGTAGTGAGAGCTGATGGGGGGGGAAAAATGAGCAACCATGGAATGAATTTGTGTACATACCTTCAAGTGTTACCAGTCCTGATCTTTGTTTGAATTTCATCTGGATACCCGACGCAGGATGTGCTCACAATCCAGCAGTTTGATGAGTAGTGGGTTCAGCTGTTGCAGAGGTCCCACTGGGCTAAAAACAACTTATGGCACAGCTTCCCAAATTAACCTAACACTCTGAGATTCATAGTGTGCAGATCAGGTTTAATGTGAATGATACTAGCTGTAGAGCAAGGTATTGAAGCTTGCTTCTATATGTGGACAAACAGCTTTTTATAAACGAGAAGGGCAATCTTTTAGTTCTCTCCAACCTCCTAATATCTGTCTCTGTTTCCAGGCTATATGGATACCACAACCGTTTTAGGAAATACAATAATGCAATAATATTTGATTCAAAGACTTCCATAATTATATCAGTTTAGTCCTTCACTGTTCGTGAAAATGTTGCTGTCCATTCAGTCATGAGTATGTGTACCACTCGACTTAGTGTTCATATCAGATTTATGCACCACACGCAGCGAACACTAATGAAGCCGCACGTAATCTACACTGCTAGTTATTGGAAAGCGCCAACAGCGTAGCCCCCTTCAGGAAACCGACATAGCAAAACACCTGAATGGGTCACGACAGACCTACAAGAGTGCAAACTCTCCTGCAGACGACTGGAACGGAAATGGAGGAACAGCGAATCAACCGAAGATCGCATAGCCTACTAGAACACAGTCACCACGCAGCACCAGAACATCAGATCTGCCATTCAAGAACCCCTCAGTGCCAGCACTCACACAAGCAAAAAGCTCTTCACCATCGTCAGAGTTCACGAACCCCGGGACAGACACCTCATCCATCCGTCCCTCCCAAGGCCTCTGCGACAACCTCGTCACCTTCTTCCACCAAACAATCCAGGACATTTACGAAGGCTTCAAGAACTAAAACCCGCCGACAAATACTACCACGGACCCAGCACCACACCAGATCCTGAACTCCTGGATCCCCATCATTAAAAAGGACACCCAACGACAAATGAATTCAATCCTGTTGGAAAATGGGTTATTGGTAGGGCAGGTAGGTACCTACACCTAGCAACAAGCCACAAACCTCCACAAAAGTACAGTTAGGTCTCAGTAAATTAATCCCAGCTCTACCCTTGGTAGCTTAGCATCGAGCGTCAAGGCTTAACTTAGGAGACAAAGTGTAAAGCATTCAAATATCACAAAACAGTAATTAAATAAAACACAGGAAACAGTTTAAAAATCCAAAACCAATTTATAAAAATAGCTTATATTTTTATCTTTAAAATGACACAAAAACGATTAAAATCGGTTCAGGGGAACCGGAGATATGAATTTTTAAAGTATTATTATTTTCTAGCGCTCAGAAACGAAAAGCGCCAATCGGGTCATCTGGTTGCACCAGGACCGGGGCAAAGTCAAACTTTCAGGCCGACCGCGATGGAGCCCTGCTCGGCTACAAGTCGCGGGAGGCCTCGGTTACAAAGTTACCTTCTGACTTAGTCTCTTTTTCGATGTTTTTCTTCCCCGGGACGAACCTGCCAGTTGGATCCGACCTCCTGGAGCCCTTGTCCGGATACGCGAAGTCGGTTTCCTCGGTGGTGATTTTTACCTTCGGACTTAGTCGTTTTTTCGAGATGAAAATCCTTCGACCGGGGTAAACCTGGATCTTGATCCGACGTCCGTGGAGCCCTTCTCGGATACGATGGCTGGAAGGTCCCGGTCAACTTTTTACGTTCGGACTTAGTCGTTTTTTCTGATGTTTTTCTTTACCGGGACGAACCACGAAGTCAGGCCGGGTCGCGGTTGAGGCAAGCCGGCTAGAATTGTCGGGTCGGTCACTTTATGGAGCTTTTTTCCAAAATTTCTCCAATCTTTTCCAAACTTCTGGGGCTTCACCCAGATGTTCTTTTAAGGATCTTTTGGGGTCCACAGCTCACCCCAAGGGTCCAGAAGTTCTGTGATGGTCCTTGGGAAGTGCGGACTTCAACTCCCAGAGTGCACCTGGCGCAAACTCCTTTTTGGCCACTGGACAGTGGTCAGCTGGTCACTTTTTCAGGAGTTGGTGCAGGGGACTCTGGTTAGCAATTTTTCACCTGTAGCAAACAGGGAGTCCCTCCTTGAACCAGTGGAAGCCAGGCAAAGTCCTTCTTGTGGTGAAGCCCAAGTGTGCAGCTGGTGCAGTCTTTCTGAGTGCATGGTCCAGGTGCAGGCCAGGGGTCCAGCAGGGCAGTCCTTCTTCTCCTTGTAGTTCTTTCTTCTTGAAATTTGGTGGGGATCTGAGGCGTGGGTGCAGGTCTGCCAGTTTTATCCTTGCTCCTGGGTGAAAAGCAGGGGGGCCCTGGTCCTCCAATCAGGGACAGGGCCGTCCCCCTGTGATGACCACTTCCTGGGAAGTGTGGCAAAAATCCATCCCAGAAGGCAACAGTCTCTAAAAATCCAAAATGGATGAATCTGATTTTTAGAGGAGAGATCTGGCTGAGCCCACCCACTGGTGTGGCTAAAAATCATAAACACACCCCTCTCCTGCCCTCTCCTAATCTAATCAAGGGGGCACCTAGCTGTCTGGGTTTGCAGGATGTGGGGGTGTTGCTGGGTGCTGCAAATGTCCTTCTCTGCCTTTGAAGACCAGTTTGGCAGCCCTCCCCTTCCTGCCTCACCATCTGCTGAGGGGAGATTCTCTCCCCCAAGCACATTCCTTTGTGTGAAGTCAGGCCACTTCACACCTCATTAAAGTAGCCTGGCAGAAGCTGCTGCAGGCTGGCCAATCAGAGCACAGCAGCAAAAACAATGCAGAGCTGAAATTGGCAACTTTTTAGGTAAAGTCTAAACTTTTTACCTGCACTAGTTATATTAAATCCAACAACTGGAAGTTGTGGGATTTATTATAACAATCAATTTGATACCAAATTCTTGGTATGTAACATTTAAGGAGACTTTAAAATTTTAAATAAAGTCTGCCCATTCTAGCCTATGAAGGCCATTTACTTCAATGAGGGAAAAACGAATTTGGCTGTTTTTACCTCACCAGGGCTTATAAATCTATTTTTATAAAGTCCCTGCTTATAGTTACATGGCACCCAGCCCTAGGGGCACATAGGGCACACCTTAGGGGTGACTTATATGTAAAAATAAGGTAGTTTAAGACTTTGGAAGTACCTTTAATTCCAAAGTCGAATTTGCATATAACTTTAATTTAAAAGCAGCCAGCAAGGCAGGCTTGCTTTTAAAATGACACTGGGCACCTCAGCAATGCACCTAGGTGTGCACCACCTATGCTGTGGTCCCTAAACCTACATGCCCTACCATATACTAGGGACTTATAGGTAGGTTAACTTAGCCAATTATAATTAGCCTAATTTGCATATCCATTTTACACAGAGCACAGGCCCTGGGACTGGTTAGCAGTACCCAGGGCACCATCAGAGTCAGGAAAACACCAGTATAAAGTGGAAAATGGGGGCAAAAAGTTAGGGGGCCTCTGCAATCAGCCCCAGTTTCTCACAAATCCACTCGGAAGCACCCTCAGATCTGTGCCCTCATCACATCTTCAACCTGGCCAGCGCCACCATAGCACCTGAGCTCTGCCGAACTATCAACCGATCCTTTGGGATTGCCACCTTCCCTTTAGACTGGAAGCACGCCTAGAGCACGCCCTGCTGCTCAAGAAACCCATCGCCGGCTCAAGGGAGCTGAAAAACTACAGACCCATCCCTCTGCTTCCTTTCCCAGGCAAAGTAGCAGAAAAGGAAGTCAGTCAGCAACTCCCCAAAATGTTCGCGACACACCAAATCCTAGACCCATCCCAATCCAGATCCAGGAGCAACCACAGCACCAAAACAGCACTTCTAGCAGCCACCGACGACATACGCACCATACTAGACCACAGAGGCATGGCCGCAGTCATCCTCCTTGACCTCTGCGCCACATTTGACACTGTCTCCCACTCCACCCTCCGCACCATACTCCACGACGCCGACATCCGCGATGAAGCACTAGAGTGGATCAGGTCCTTCCCCCACCAGAAGTACACAGTGTGTCAGACTACCGCCGTTCACATCAGAACCCAAAGATATTCCAAACAACACGGGCTAAACATAGTCTCCTACGCCGATGATACCCAACTGATCCTCTCCCTGTCCTACGACCCTGTAAAGGCCAAGAGGAATTTCCACAATGGGATGAGAGCAGTCACCGCCTGGATGGATGGATGGAAGGAAGCTAGCTGCCTCAAACTCAACTCGGACAAGACGAAGATCCTTGTAATCTGCTCCACCCCTTCTGCCTGGAAGGACTCCTGGTGGCCTACCGCACTAGGAAATGCCCCTGCTCCCACGGACCATGCACACAATCTGGGCATCATCCTGGTCTCCTCTCTATTCATGACCCGCCAAGTTCCACACCCTCTAACTCCTCTGAAACGTCTTCAAGTGGATCCCTTCTGACACGAGGAAGACCGTCACCCATGCACTCGTCACTAGGAAACTGGACTATGGCAACACTCTCTATGCCGGCATCACCAAGAAACTGCAATCAAGACTACAAAGAATCCAGAATGCAGCAGCCAGACTGATCCTGGACATCCCCCGACACAGTCACATTTCCTCCCACCTCAGAGACCTACACTGGCTCCCAGTCAACAAGAGGATCACATACAAACTCCTGATCCACACCTACAAGGCACTACACAACATACAATCCGCATATCTCAACCACCGCCTAGCCTTCTATGTACCCAACAGACAACACTGCTCTTCCTAGCTCGCCCTCACAGCTGTTCCAAAGATAAAAAAAAAAAAAACACAGAAGGGGGAAGATCCTTCTCCTACCTCGCAGCCCGGACCTAGAACACGCTACCCCTCAAACTCAGACAGACCCGCATCACTGAAGCAGTTCAGGAAGGACCTCAAGTCCTGGCTTTTCAATTGAGCAGCTCACCAGGAAAACAGCGCCTTGAGACCCCACAGGTGATTAGTCACGCTTTAGAAATTACTGAGTTATTGATTGGACAATGATCTGGTGACCCTTACAGTATCTGAAATACCAGGAATACATTTGTTTGAGCTGGTGCTCAAGTAGATGTACATAGTGTGAATTTGCTGTTACTGTAGTTGACACTCAGAATAGACATGCAAACTACAGTCAAAATAGAGAATATCTATGATTGTGATTGGTGATTCCATCTGGCTCGTTCGTAGGGCACCTTCATGTATGGCCTTTACAATTGCTACTCTCCATTTTAAATATACATCGACAAGAGTGTAGTAGAGAGGGGGCGAGGGAGTGAGTTGATTGTATGTGAGTTATTTGTGGAGGAGATGGAATGCATAGGAGGAACTGTGGGGGGAAGGGAAGGTTTAATCATTTAGCCTTAGAAATTCATTAGTCTGTTGCAAATTAATACAATAAATTCAATTTAGTGTAGATTTGTTTACGTTATGTGATAATTTAATGTTTTTGATTTTATTTGTGCAATTATTTTTTTTCATTTTCACTAAGAACAGTGTGACCTTTGAAAAATAAATGCAAACTAATGTCTGCGGTTTTTGGTTTGGAAGTTCTAGGTTTAGTGAGAATTATGTGGGATGAAATCCCTCTGTACTAGCAAGCTAAGATTTGATGCATCTTAATTATGTGTTTTTAGTCAAATTTTTAGATTGTGAAACTTTGTTTTGCTTTTCTAGAAATGAGGGCACTCTCTGAATTGTTAGGTCCATACGGTATGAAATTTCTCAGTGAAAGTCTGATGTGGCATATTTCATCACAAGTGGCTGAACTTAAGGTAAATGTAATCCTGTGTTTTTGGAATGTTTAGTTCTCAATGTATTTTAAGCGTGCAGCATATGCGTATCTTTTTTTCCTAAACACTGCAGTACTTACATCTTAAGGGAATTATGCGCATAATTCTAATAATTGTTTGAGAATTTTATTTTATTTTATTCATGCCTTTCTGCCAGCTTCTCCCTTGGAAAAAGTAAATAAACTTATGTATTCCAACAAAGTAAACAACACTCTTCCTTTTTACTAGTAGAAGATGAGTAGCTCAGCACTAGGTCTGGGTAACATTGGTGTAATGTCTGTGGGGAAAGTTATTCGAAATGCGCAAAATGTTCTGTATAATAATGCAAAATGCCAGTTTCTGCAGTTTACACTATTGTTTAGCACTCTGTCTCCCAGCGTCCATTTGTGGCACAATGGCACATTACATGCTGACAAATTAGCAGAAAGACATGTCACACGAGTCATAGCTGATTACATTCATTTTGTTTGCATCACTCCCATGCTGATGCAATAGGATTTTTACTTGAACTTCCTCAGACGGCGTAAAGTAATTTTACGTAACAATCTTAACTCTAAATGCAAGAAATTACACAAGATTATTCCAGTGTAATAAAATTTTGCCTGAGGTTTCTCAGTACCCAGTGATATATATATTTTTTTAAGTTGGAATGGCTACTCATTTCTCCAGATTCCTCGTCTCAAGTAACTTCTACTAGCAGATTGAACTCAGAATTTCTTTTTAGAGTTTACTAACATAAGGTGGTGGCGCTATTGAACTGACCACAAATCAAATTGATGCCTTTTTCAGCAATCACATATGGGGGCCACAAATTCTCAACGCATACTACTGCTAACGTTTTGCACACACTTCAGAATCCATAATCCACAGCTGTGAGGGCTGTGTGAATGGTATTTTGACCGTTTTTGACAGATCCTTTTTCTCATGTTTGACAAATTACAACACCTACATTTTCCGGTTTAAGCTGCATATTGATTGAAAGGAATACTTTTTTGCTCCCAGTCCCTGTTCACCAAGTCAGTGATGCCTGGGCATTGAAGGCTGTTCTGGGCTGTGCAGCCTTATGCTGACCAAGAGAAAGAAGAAGCAGAGTTTTTAAGGCTTCCTATAATCAGGGGCACACAACTAGGATTCTCTAGACTCCTTTAATTATTTATCGCTTGAGGAAAGATCATTGTGCCGTGAATGTCACAAACAGAAAAATCAAAATGACATTCCACGTCCTACCATCACAGGTCAGACAGCCAACGCAGCAATTACTACTAAAAGAATGACTCTTCCTTCGTCAGAGACAATACAGCCTGAAGTTGTAAGGAAATCTCCTCAGATACTACTTCTAACCAATTGCAAACGGTAGAATGTCCCGCCCAAACAGCATCCAGTTGCAAAAAATCACGGATCAACACCTGCCTATGATACACTGACTATTAAATGGTGCTAGTGATGAGTGGGGGCCTTAGGTAGGTGACAGTGATAACTGCTGAGCAGCAGCAGCACTCCACTGACTGCCCTGAACAGCAGCTGGAACATTTTCCACATACTGTAAACGATAGCTGAGGCAGCCCCCTTCTTTTAAAACAAATTGCAAAGCTTGGAGAAATATGTAAACTGCATTTACAAATAAGAAGGCTTTATAATTTCATACAGCCCTGCAGAGCCATGCTGTTTAAACGGTGACGATTCCAGCAGCTTCAGCCCTGACCATGCATCCCTCTCTAATAAAGTCAGGGCTTCACACCTCAAGTCCATCAGCATCATATCCATTACCTGGATTGTTTTTGAGGCGCTCTATGTAACAGAGGAAACTGAGGGAAAGCTCCAGTATTTACTAATTTTAAAAAATATATATTTTATTGGTTTTAAGCACAAATTGAAAATAAAAAATAAGAAACAGTAGTAGGCATAATACAGGGATGACATCACACTATACATGAGGTTATGTCATTAATATTAGCATTTCGGGGCATTACATAATGTGTAATTGGCCCCACTGAGTGTAATCTCCATCTTGGGCTCCCCCCTCCCATCCACATATCCCCTCTGTAGACCTTGCACGGGGACCATATTTTCTCGCATTTCATGGGGGTTCCCCTGCTCTGATAGATTGTCTTTTCTGCAAGCATGCACAAGTTGATATCATGCTTCCAGTCTTGCAGTGCCAAGGATTCCGCCACTCCCCACCTTGTTCTATGTTCCACTTAGCTAATCCAAGGCCCGGGGATAGCCACAGCTTGTTATATGTGGGTGTAGGGTCATCGCCCCAGATGTTCAGTATGCAGCATTTAGCTGTGTCTGGTATGGTGCTCCACGTTACTGCTCTTAGAGTTTGCTAAATGGATGCCCATTATGTTTGTATCCTAGGGCAGCTCCACTCCAACTGTAAGAAGGTCCCCACCCCACCACAGCTCCTCAAGCACCTTGTTGTTGGGCATCTGACCATGTGATGAAGGGTTGCCCAGGAGTAGTAGGAAAGGTGGAGTATGCACAGCTGGACTAATCTGAACCCTCACTTAATGGTGACATCGCTGGATACCTCAGTGCCTCTTCATACTCCCCCTCCTCAAAGTCCCCCACCTCTTAACATTTAGCCTTGAGTGACTGCATATGTGAATTACTGTTCTGATGTGCATGGGTAGTGTTCGAGATAGCTTGGTCTTGTAGAGTGCCCCTTCGTAGCCCTTGTAAGTTTGGGCTGAACCTCAGTCTCTCTAGGACAGCATGCATATAGTCCAGTTCTAGGATGTTGAAAGCCATAGAGACGGTCATCGAAAAGACCATTGTGGAAACTCTGTCATCTGCTGCATCTGCCATTACACCAAAGAGTCTTCTGAGGTTAAGCCTAGTTCCCTTGTTAGGCATGAAGCCCGATTGATCCGGGTGAATCATGGTAGTGATAATTTATCTGACCCATTAGACAATACTTTGGCCAGAAGTTTAACTTCTACATTCAAGAGGGATATTGGTCTTTATGAATTATAGCAGTCAGGAGGCTTGTTTCCTTTATGTATCACTAATATTGTAGCTTGGCATTGGTCAAATGGGAATAGTCCCATGGCTTTAGTCTCTTTTGACATATTTATTGGCGGGGGCCTACCTTGGCTGCCAGGCCTTTGTTTAGTTCAGTGGGGTTTAGGCCCCATAGCCTTCCCGGGGTTAAGGGAGTGGATGGCCTGGAAAGTCTCGCTGGGTAAGAAGTCTCTATCTAGCATTTGTTTTCTGCTGAGAGAGTAGGGGTGTTTGTCTTTCAGGAAAACATGGATATTGTGCAGCTGAATTTCACCCCTAGGTGTGTATAGTTCGGAGTAGTAAGTGGCAAATTCCTCTGCTACATCTTGAGTGGCAGCCCTGGTCTCCTCATTGTCAGTCGTAATTTGTAGCACCCAGCTTCAGGTTTGGTCACACTTCTCTAGCAATACTAGCAGTTTTCCAAGCTTTGTTCCCAACATCATAAAGCATCCTTTGAGTCATGATTTGGCCTTACATATGTGGCCTCCTCAGCCAGGTCTCTATATTCTTTGTTTCAGTGGAAGAGTGTGTGTCTCTCTTGCATTCTCCTCACTAGGGTGGTCTTTCTCTGTAACTTTGCCTTCCAGGCAATCTAGGTCGGCTCTCGCCTCCTTTCCAGCAATAAAGAAGTACGCCTGGCCCCAGAGCGCCATTTTATAGGCTTCCCAAAAACTAATGACCAACACTACTGACCCTACTTTGTTGGTGAAATAGTAGTCTGGAGTTTGTCCCAGGGTTGTCATTACCTTATTATCCTTCTAATACCAGGTATTTATGGGTCCTGGGCCTATGTTCCCTCTTGAGTCCCCACTCAGCTCTAACCATACTTGGGAGATGTCAGATATGCCCCTAGCTAGGTGTTTCACTGCAGCTATTCGAGCTAAATGGGCATGTTGTGTAAATATATGGTTCCGGTGTGAGGCACTATTGTGCACTGCCGACAGGAACATATATTGACACCTCCCTGGGTGGAGTCGCCAGGTGTCTGAGACCAAAGATTTCAGCAAATGTCGCTAGTGGAGTTGCCATCCCAAGACGTGGTGTCACTGTCTGTCCATCTCTTCGGACATTACTGTGTCCCTAAAATCAACATGCCTGAAAGCAGTATCAAGGCACTCAATGCCGGAAAGGTTATCTGGAGTTGTCATGGTGGTATATATATATCGAGGATATATTGACAGTGATTCCATCCCATCAGCTTGATTAGGCTGCATATTTTCCCTGTAGGTCTATCCAGGTCCCAAAGGGGGGTGAACAGGGCTGTGTTTTTTTAGTAGTATGCCTATACCTCATGAGTCGGATGTGAAGCCCTCATGGGCTCTTAACTTGTAGCCGCTTCTAGACAGTGCTTTACAGGAGTTGCTCAGGAGATGGGTCTCCTGGAGTAATACTGTATCAGGGTTTCGCTGCGTGATGTGTTGCATGACTGTCTTTTCAGCTTGTGCCCTAGCCATTGACATTCCAAGACATCACCCTAATGGAGCAGTGCATAGCTGTGTGCGTCTGGGTTCCCTGCATTTTGTGGTTTATTGCTGCCCCTAAATGTGTGAGTCTCTGAGCGTGAGCAAGTTTAGAATGCATCATATATGCCTGCATTATGAAACGTAAAACTGCCCACCTCCCCCAATTTGCAGAGAACCTGTGGCCCACATGAACATGGTAGTGTAACTGTTAACTGGGGTAGAGCTTATTCAGTCCAACTAGGCACCAGCACACCTCACCCCTGTCTAGAATATGTTTATTTAGGGCCCCGCTCAGGACGTGTCTTGTATTTAGCAGTGCCCATTGAACAAAACCAGTCCACTCAAGCCCCCAGCCCCCCACAAGTGGTCTATAAGTCAGACATGCATATAAGTACTCTGTGCTCTCTTACACTCCACTATCTTTGGGATCATGTTGTAGTCGATCTCCGAGCCACTCTTCTTTGTCCCTCTCTGTAAGGCCCCGGTTGCAGCATGGGGCATCATGGGCACCACATTTCACAGCTCCCCCAGGATTCCAGACACCTAGGTTTGAGGGTTGTTAGCGACCAGCCCTCCAACCACTCCCAAGTCTCTTCAGGGGTTAGGAAATGCCAGGTTTTACCTTCTGCTATAACACATAGTTTGGCCAGAAAGAGCCTTCTATAAGTCCTGGGCACGGAATCTTTCTTCACTTCTACAAAGCTTCATTGTTGTTGCATCTTGAGGGTGATGTCAGGGTAGAGGCTGATAGTTGCGTTTTCGTATTTCAGGGCCGGTTTCAGACTGGCTTCCTGGAGGATGACATCTCAGTCTCTATAGTTGAAGATGCGAGCTATGATTGTCTTTGGGGGTGCTCCCAGTCTGGCACGCGGTCCTGGTGTTCTCTGAACCCTTTTGACAGAGAAGAATTCAGAGGCCCCAGGCTGTAAGATATTGATTATGAGGTGTTCTACAAAGAGGTCGACACTGGAGCCCTCAGCCTTCACAGGGAACCCCACCAAGTGCAGATTGTTCCTTCGTGATTGACCGTCAGTGTCTTCCAGCTTACCATGAATTTGAGTGTTGCCTTTCAGCAGGCGATCTGCCTGTTGCCAAAGTGTGGTGGTGGAGTCTGCGATTCCTGTCACCGAAGCTTCTGTGTTTTTTTTACTCTGTCATTGATCTGGTTGACATCTGCTCGCAACAGAAATATTTCCTCCAAGTTGATCTATTTTTGATTTCAGTTCCAGTTGGGCAGAATGTCACTGGCTTCGTGCGCACGCCTCCGGTCCTGCATCACTCCAGGAGTGGGTGGTCTTTCAGGCTGCCTGGAGTGTGCAATCTAGCCCCAGCTTCCAGGTATAAATCAGATGCTCGTCGGAGGATTGTCCCAGTGAGGCCCAACACTTTCCTCAGCAGCCCGGGCTCGAGTGAGCAGGGGCTGTGTCAGATTAATGCAGGATTTTACAGATGGTCGCCCTGAGGTGTCTGCGCTCGATTGGAAGCAGCCACCATTCTTCCCTGCAAAACCCCCAATTCCCCCCCCCCCCCCCATCAAACGGGTTCCAGTATTTTCTTGATCTTGACACATTTGAGACCATATAGCTGCAGAGTTTTGCAAGATTGATTGTGATTACATGTGACAAGGAAAGCAGGTCGACAAACCCTTCACAGCCAGGTAACGTGTTGGTGTGTAGTGCACTAATTCAGACAGATATTATAGTATACTAGATGGCTTGTGTTCAATAGATAGTAAACTTCAAACTGAAGTCAATGAAAGCAGTGAGTACTGTTTGGTATTTGGACTTTACACTTTCACTAGGATTGTTGCACTTGACATCCATTGGAAGCCGTTACATCTAAAATAGGATTTGAAACTGCTAATTAATCTGCGTTATTCATAGTCTTGATGTAGAAGAAGTGAAACTTTTTTTTAAAATCTTCACTGCTGTTACTTCGGAGCAGGGAAGCGGTTACCTTCCTGGTACCCCCAATTCTCCAGCTTCTCTGAGACTTGAGGGAAAAGGTGGAAGGGCAGCTATAACATAACTTATCTTCAATTTGAAGAAAGCAGAGTTGACTGTATGGAGTTCCTTTTATGATGGGGACAAATCGTATTTGTTACAAATAAAAATGCTGTCTAATGAGCCCCCTGTCAGGCAGTTAACAAAGGACCTAGAACAAAAGTCCAGTGGGTTTGGCTTTTCTAGGATTGGTAAGGCCAGGGCATCAAGACCCAGTCTGGCATGGCCATGTGATGAATTGTGCCGCCATGCATGAACGAGAAGTCCTCCGACCACAGGTAAGTTCATTACCTTGGTACATGACAGTGAACATGTTTTGGGATGGACACAATTGCTGGACCCCAGACTAAAGAGTAGCTGTGTAGTGATAGTGCAGGAGTGGATGTAAGGAGAAGCCGTGTAATCACAGATGCTTGGGCTGCTGATTGGGAGATAAACTGCAAGATGTTGCTATACTAGAATGTAGGTCGGGCAAAATGTTTTGTGCTCAACTAGGAGGCGATGTTCTGTGCTTAAAAAAGCTGCACTGCGGGGGGAGGAGCCAAGATGGCGATGAGGTCAGATGCTCAGTAAAGAGCTCTGCGGCGATCCCCAATACATCCTGCAATATCCTGCCAATTTGGAACAACCTCTGAGGCGGCACCGGGTGGTGAAGCGGAGAAGGGCGATGGAGTGCGGTCACAGCCGCAAAAAACCATTAGCTATTGGTGCGCTCCCATGTGCTGCCCTTGACTGGGAGCGGTGAGCCCCTGCTCTTGGCGGGACAGCGGCCGTGGAGAGAGGCAAGGCTGCCTGGTACTGAGGCACCCACTGAGGCGGTCAGCATTAGTGGGGGAGGGCTCTGGCCGCGGTGACAGGGAGGAGGAGGAGGAGTGCCGGCCTCTGACCCCACCAGAGGAACTGTGATGAGCGGCGGTTGAGGCCTGGCTGCACCACGGCGAGAGAGGTGAGCATGGGACAGGCTGCAATGATCCCCTGGTGCTTCCACAATTGGCACACCCATGGCCCACAGTTAAGTCCCTTGTAAAAAGTACCCATGGTACTGAGGGCCCTGTGACCAGGGAGGGTCCCTTAGGGCTGCAGCATATATTGGGCCACCCTAAGGGACCCCTCCCCAAACACATGCACACTGCCAATGCAGCTTCTGTGTGCTGGTGGGGATTAAAAAGGTAAATCGACATGGCATCCCCCTCAGGGTGCCGTGCCTACAAACCACTGCTTGTGGCATAGGTAAGTCACCCCTCTAGCAGGCCTTTCAACCCTAAGACAGGGTGCTCTATCCCACAGGTGAGGGCAAAGCTGCTTGGAAATTTGCCCCTACAGTGTCTAAGTCCATACTGAGACATTGTAAGTGCATTGTGGCCTTATTAAATACATGGGCTGGGAGTTTGTCATTACGAACTCCACAGCTCCATAGTGGCTACACTGAAGTCTGGGAAGTTTGGTACCAAACCTCTCAGCACAATAAACCCACACTGATGCCACTGTTGGATTTATTGGAAAATGCACCAAGAGGGCATCTTAGAGATGCCCCCTGTATTTTAGCCAATCCTTTAGTGTAGGGCTGACTGGTCTGTGCCAGCCTGCCACTAGCAGACACGTTTCTGACCCAATGGGGTTAGGGCCTTTGTGCTCTCTGAGGCCAGAAACAAAGCCTGCTCTGGGTGGAGGTGCATCGCACCTTCCCCCTGCAGGAACTGTAACAACTGGCATTGAGCCTCAAAGGCTCAGGCGTCCTGTTACAGTGCCCCAGGGTACTCCATCTAGTGGAGATGCCTGCCCCCCAGATGAAGGCCCACTGTTGGCAGCACGTCTGGCAGGAAAATTAGGAAAAACGGAGGAGTGCCACTCCAGCTGGGACCACCCCAAGGTGTCCAGAGCTGAAGTGACCCCCTCCCGGCAGAATCCTCCATCTTGGTTTGAAGGACAGGGACCAGTAGAGTTAAGAATGTGCCCCCTTCCCAAAAGGAGTGGGCATAGGAGGGTGGAGCCACCCTCAGGGACAGTAGCCATTGACTACTGCCCTCTGACCCCTGGAACACCCCGAAGTCTTGGATTTAAGGGCTCCCCTAAACCTAGCTTGTCAGATTCCTGGTGACATGAAGAAGAAGACAGAAGAAAGAAGGACTGCTAAGCTGACCCCCAGCAGAGAAGACTGAAGACACCAACTGAATTAGCCCGAGGCTGACAGGCATATCTCTAGCATCTGAAGCCCTGCAACCAAAAGGCGACGCATCCTGCAGGACCAGCGTCCTCATAAAAGCCTCAAGAGGACTGCCTGCACCCCAAAGACCAAGATCTCCCATGGACAGCGGCCCTGTCCAGTAAGAAACACCAACAAAGGACTCCAGAACCACACCGGATCAGTGAGTCCTGCCCTCTCCGCACCCGACGCCCACAGCCTGTGCCCAGGTACCCCAACCTATTAGAGCTAGTCCCCAGGCGACTCCGACCTAGTGTCCGCCCTGGATTGACGCCTCCTGTCCAACACAAGGACGCCTGCAGCCTAAATCCGGAGGACACCCCTGACGGCGAGAGAACCGGACGAAGATACCCGTCTCCCAAAGGTACCACTGCCCCCTGGCATTGGGGAATCTGACTACTGGTCCAGTGATGTCCAGCAGGCGGCCCTCCTCCTTGGCCAGCCTTTGATTTCCGGAACCAACCCCCTGGACTTAGCCTGCAGGATCTTGTGGCCCCCGGGTCCCCCTATTGGAAAGCATTGGGAGCCCGACGCTGTGTTTTGCACCCTGAACCCGGCCATCCCTGCGCCACTGTTTGGTGCTGACCTGTGCCCCCCTAGTGCTCCTCTAAACCCCAAAGGTCTGCCTTCCGGAGACGCCGGGATTTAACTGCAAGCAAGCCTGATTCTGAGTGCCCTCAGTCTCCATAGGAGCCCATATTAATTCTACCTCTGCTTTGACCTCTGCACCTGGCCGGCCCCATGTTGCTGGTGTTGGGTGTTTGGGATTAGCCTGAACCCCAACCTGTGGACATCCTAACCCCCGGAGACAGGAACTGTAAGTCTTGTACTTACCTCGAAACTGTGCTAACTTTTCTCTCCCCCCCCCCCCCCCCCAAGAACCAGAACTGTTTCTGAAAACTACAGTCAACTGTTAAAACATATTATTGCTCTATTCGAAAACCGTTTAACTTGCCATATTCAAACAAACTGGCATTGATACTTATGTTGGATACTTACCTGCAACTTGAATCTCGTGGTTCTAAATATAAAATAACAAAATATATTTTTTCTACATAAAAACCATTGGCCTGGAGTCGGTCATTGAGTGTGTGCTTAATTTATTGCCTGTGTGTGTACAATAAATGTTTTGCTCTACCCTCTGATAAGCCTAACTGTTTGACCGCACTACCACAAAAGAGAGCATTAGTATTATCTACTTTAGCCTCTGTTAAGCCTCTGAGGAACCCCTGGACTCTGCGCAAATTATATCTTATTTTGATGTAGGATATGCAGAGCCAGATTCCTACACCCTCCTAGCGCATTCTAGATTCACCACAGGCTCCCACGGAGTCACAATATTGATAAGGAAAGGGGGTTTCGCAGTAGAAAAAATATGGCCTGACCCCAATGGAACTTATGTAGCTGTTATGGGTACATAGAACAGAATGAAGGTAACCCTGATGAATGTCTGTGCCCCTCCACACCTCCAGCAACCCACCTATAGCAAAATAGCTGAGATCTTACTAGAGACAAATGCCTCCCTTCACTTAGTGGGAGGGGATTTAAATGATGTTATTAACCCAGAATGAGATCGCTCAGGCCCCGCCTCTGGGCACAATCTGGAGACCCGACTCACTGGGTTTGTGAACTCACTGGGATTGATGGATCCCTGGCGCCACCAGCACCCATGGGTGAGGCAATACTCCTACTTCTCCAGGGCCCACAGTGTTTTTTTTCTCGCCTGAACTACATACTGGCACTGGTAGGGGAGGTTTTGGGGGTAGAGGAAACGCGCCATGATAGGACCCGCTGATGACTGAATGCCTGGGAACTGAGAGCCAACACAATAGCCTGTGAAATGAAAATAGAGATGGTCCGGAAAATAAAGACTCAGTTGCCTCGGCTATTATCGTCTGGGAAGCTTGTAAAACAGTCCTAGAGATAGGGCCCAAAATAGAATAGCCTAGAAAGAGAAAAGGGAACAGCAAGATCTGACCTCCTTGGAACACCAGCTGCTGAATCTGGAAAGAGGCCCAGGAACAGACCCAAACCACTCCATCATGCACAGAATTCTGCTCATACGCAAAGAATATCATGCTCTAGCCACCAGTGAAGCGAAAACCCTGCCATTGGCAATGCATCACCGCATCTGTGAGGCTGGCGACAAGGCAGGCAGGCAGGTAGGTTTCTGGCCTGGCTGGGTAAGAGAGAGTTAGAGTTGCATTGGGTACACAGTTTTAATGGGTCTAATTGAGAAAGCTACAAAACTGATCAAGGGATAGCTGATGAGCTTGCGAGATATGATAGGGAACTGTACCAGACATGTCCACTCGCATACGAGCTCCAAGTTAGAGGATACCTGGATGAGGTGTGGATTCCGCTCCTGTCTGTGGAAGACTGTAGATCACTCAAGCTAAAGTTGGAATTATCTGAGGTAAAAGAGGCTATATGCAAATTGAAACCAGGGAAAACATCAGGCGCCACCGATATCCCGGAGAAACTATTTAAGAAAAATGTAGATACCCTCAGCAATTACCTCCTAAGTATATTTATTGAAGCCAGAGACAAGGGGACCCTCCCATATGATTTCTGTAGAGCCACAGTAGTGGTGATTCTGAAGGACTTGTAGACCTCCCACAGAGTGTGGTTCATACCATACTATCTCCCTCCTCAGTGTTGAGACAAAGATCCTGGCAACAATATTGACCATGAGACTGATTAGTCATATCGCCCTTGACCCACCAAGATCAATTGGGCTTTATGCCCAAGAGGTCCTCCAGTTTTAACCTTCGTAGACTTCACAATTGCCTGTACGAAGTGCGAAACAGGGAGGAGCTCAGCATGGTCCTGTCCTTAGACAGTGAGAAAGCGTTTGACATGGTCCACTAACCCTTCATGATGCAAGTGCTACAAAGGTTTGGGCTAGGGCCCAACTTTTGGACATGAATTAAGCTACTGTACATGAGCCCGCTGGCTGCAGTACGCATCAGTGGGACAATGTCAGCTGAGTTACCGATCGAGCAGGGGAGGAGGGACACTGCCCCGGGAGCTAAAAACATTTGAAGAATATAGCACCCATTTCAACTATCGGATTAAGTGGTCCAAGTCATTTCTATGCCAGGTGGTGGGCCCCAAGAGCCCTTGGAATTGCCGGGGTAGATGCATAGAGTCCAGGAAGGGTTCAAATACTTGGGGATCTCTGTGACTCTGGACAAGGAACAGTGCCTTGACCTCAATATCCTGACGACCCTCACTGACTTCATACAGATGTGGAGAAATGGGGAAACTGCCTCTGACACTATTTGGTAGAGCTGAAATGTGCAAGATGATTACCCGACCGAAACTATTGTACTCCTTGCAGAACACACACGTTAGGGTGCCAGAGGAGGTCTTTGCTAGGGAGGATAGGGCAGTCCGTAAGCTATGGAATGAGAAACACCCTTGTGTGTCTCTGCAAATGCACCAACGCAACCCGTACAATGAAGGGTTTGCTCTCCCAGATGTATGGACATATTAGTGGGCCGCACATCTTACCGCCATTAACGACTGGGAGCATGAGCCAGGTGATAACCCCACATATAAGCTAGAAAGAAATCAGTTTAAGGGTCGATCACACCTGCACTACCTCTATGGCGGAACGAGAACAAAACAACTCTTTCTACCTACATAATTGACCATAGAAGCCTGGACAAAAGTGGGGAAAAAGGATGGGATGGCATGCGAAGCTCGCAAGGGAAACCCCCACTGTTGGAGGGTGCCATACTGAGAGAAATTGGGAAACTCCAGGGTTTAGAGGCCTGGGACAAGATCGTGATTTTCAGACTGGGTGACCTGATAGAAGACAGGAAACGAATGTAATTCGCCACCCTGCAGAGAGAAAATCACTTGACCCTCTCACAGTACTATAAGTTCATATGATTAGAGCATGCCTGGCGGGCACAGAGGATAGATCTATCAAATCTCCCTGAGTACGCTCCCCTAGAAGGAATGCTGTTTCAAGGTCGTTTGGCTGAGAAAGATATTACTTGGACATATAAAACAATAACGCACCAGATACATGGGGAAAGCTTAGGGGAAAGTGGGAATGGGACCTGGGGGAGATGGACGAAACAGACTGGGAGCCAGCTCTTATGTACCCACGCGAAATAGCAATTAAAACATGATTGCGCTTAATACAATTTTAAATCCTGCACCCGGTATACTACAATAGGGTACGGCTCCATGGGTTTGGAAAAGCATAATCACCAAGCTGCCTGAGGTGTGAAATGAGCAGGAGAACATACTCACACACCCTCTGGGACTGCCCAAGACTTCAGTCCTATTGGTTAGAAATCCTAGGTGAGCTGGGGGCAATACTAGAGGTAGAGATCCCTGCAGATCTGAGGTATGTACTCCTGGGGATACCCTCTGACGTAGATATGCCACGACACACTCTTTTTCGGTAATTTAGGGTTGGTGACAGCCAAAAGAGAGGCGGAAAAATATTGGGGAGCTGTGGAAACGCCTACACAAAGGGAGTGGTGAACAGGTATGGACCTTTATATGATGAAAGAGAAAGTAACCTATAAGGTAAAAGGGTGCCAGAAGAAGTTTGACAAGATCTGGGGTCCTTGGCAGGCTTACTATGGTGAATAAGGTGGTAAGGCTGAGGGAAATCTAATGCGGGTGAACATCAGACTGTTGCCACTGAGTAGTAAGGTCTGACCTTATCGTCTAAATGAAAATTCATTCAATGTTAAAGAACATTGTGGTATACTTAGTTCACGATTGTATAGCTAAATCCACTCTTGCTACTTTTACCGTTCCCCTGCCGGGGCTCGTTGGTAAACCTGATCAAATGCAAATAAAAATAAATAAATAAAAGGCTGCACTGCATCAGTGAGCAGAATGGCAAGCATATTTTGAAATATATTCCAGATCTGTATTGAAAGATAACAACTGTTTGGTAAAATCACCTGATGCAGAGCCAAGGACAGTCTTATAAACAGCAGCTTAAAAACAATAAATGATATTTGATATTGAGACATCTAGCTGCGGATTCCTTACCTTTGAATTCTCCCCAGACTGGACCATGAAGATTTTTGTGAGCAGTACTGCTGCGTGCCTTTAATTGGCGTTTATCAGCTCTCATCGGTCATCTGCCTCATCCATGCCAGAGATATGACATTGCAGTTACACTATAGTCACCATCCCCGGCACACTGACGTCAGTTCTTTTCTTTCTGAGCCAGCAAGCACTGATCCGAAGGGAAGTACCCTGCAGTCAGTTTTTGACTGACTTTTCTTTTTTTTTTTCTAACTGGTAATCACAAAAAGTGGAACACATCCAACGGTAGGCTTTTTTTTTTTTTTACCATGTAGCCGAATAGCTTCTTGAGACAATACCTTATCTCCCAATAAAGCCACAGATTAGTGCCTCCAATATTGATCTTCTGTAGAGCCATTGCAGCCTATGTGATGGTTTGTAAGTTAATATACTTACTGCAATGACATTAAAATTGTAGGTAATCCATTCTGTATGGTCCTGACGAAAGCCCCGGACCTATAGGGGACACACACGGCTGAAACATGTTGATCAAATCACTAGATGTGTAGGATTAATAATTTGTCCATAAAACCTCACTGTGATTTTTACCTTATCCCTATCCTTTTTCCTTGCCTGTTAATAAATACTATTTTCAGGATAGGAGATAATTTTGAACCACATGTCATTACTCTCTTCACTTAGACGGTTCTCTTCCTAGTTCGAGGATGCGTTCATGGGACACTAAAGTGAATGAGACCTTATGATGATGCTACCCACAACATACACTGTTAGGGTTGAATACGCAGATGAGGGTCTTAACCCCTTGGGTGCCGGGGACGAGCTGGTTACGTCTTCAGCCACGGTTGCCGTATGCCGAGGACGTAACCAGCTCATCCTGCATCCGGCCCACAGGGCAGTGATAGCGCTCCCCTGTGGGCCTCCCCCCCTTCACTGGGCAGCAATGGAAGGGGAATCACTTCCCCCTCTAACCTGACACCTCCTCCTCCCTCCCAAATTTGAAAAACATTCTTCCCTGGTGGGCTTTCTGCTCCACCCTCCCTCCCCCCCACCCAATTGGGGGAAGATCGGCCTATTTCTATTTGGCCCATCTGCCAAGGGGGCAGAAACCACTTCGGCACCAGGGAGTGATCTGTGTGTTTTGTTTAGGGGCGGCAGCCCCTTGTGCAAGGGTCTCTCTTCATGGGGGCACATTATTATTGATCGGCCTATTTTTTTTTTTAAAGGCCCATCTGCCCCCCGAGGGGGGCAGATGGGCCTTTAAAAACACCCCACCAGACACCAGGGAAGAATTTTTTTTCAAAAAAGAGGGTGGGGTTATGGCCATAACCTCACCCCAAATAAATGGGGACAAGGTTGTTCTGCCCACCGGTGGGCAGATGTGGCAGTTACCCCCGATCCACTAACTGGGGGGACAAAAAGCCTACTAGATGCCAGGGAATGGAAAAAAAAATAGTGGGGTGGTTGCTACCAACCAGTATGGACATGGTTATGCCTCCACCCCAACTGAAGGGGGTAAGTGTCTTTCAGCTCTCCCTCCACACACTAAAAGATCTTATCCCAATAGCAAGCAAAATGACATTTGATTATTTTGAGTTTTGGTTTTACATTTGGGCCATGAAAACTTGTCTAACTCTCAAAATCGTCCTACTTGGAATGGTGAGGGCTGCACTTTTTGGACTTCGGGATGCTGCCATCTAGAAAAATCTACAAGACCTAGACACATCTGAAAACTAAACATCTGAATCCAGGGTGGTGTGCTTCACATGCACCCCACTCCATTTTCTCACCCCCAATGCCCTGCAAACCTCCAACTTTGCTTGAAATCACACATTTTCCCCACATTTTTGTGATGGAACCTTCTGGAATCTGCACGAATCCACAAAATTCCTACCACCCAGCATTGTCACAGCCATACCAATAAAGATTCTGCTCCACTTGTCAGCCTAAAAATGTTTTTTTCAAGCTGCCCTTTTTGGACCCGCTTTGGTTCCCCCTCAATTTTGATATGTTTTTGGGGCTTCCCTGTCACGGGCACTTGGCCCACCTACACAAGTGAGATATCTTTTTTTATCTGGCGACTGAGGAGAACGTTGGGTGGTAGGAAATTTGTGCCGGTGTGGTGATCCCACACAGAAATGTGGGGAACATGTGATTATTTTTTTTTCGATACATTTGAGGATTCTGGGTAAGAAAACACTGGGGGATCCACGCAAGTCACACCTCCCTGGACTCCCTCGGGTGTCTAGTTTTCAGAAATGTCTGGGTTTGGTAGGTTTCCCTAGATGGCTGCTGAGCCCAGGACCAAAAATGCAGGTGCTCCCCCTTTCCCTGCAAAAACAGATAGTTTTGTAATTGATACTTTTGATGTGTCTAAGTAGTGTTTTGGGGTATTTCCTGTTGTGGGCACTAGGCCTCCCCACACAAGAGAGGTACCATTTTTATCGGGTGACTAGGGGGAATGCTGGGTATTGTGGTTCCTCTCAGATTTCAGAACTTTCTATCACCGAAATTTGAGGAAAAAGGTTGTTTTTTGCCAAATTTGGAGGTTTGCAAAGGATTCTGGGTAACAGAACCTGGTTAGAGTGCCACAAGTTACCTCATCCTGGGTTCCCCTATGTGTCTAGTTTTCAAAAATGCACAGGTTTGGTAGGTTTTCCTAGGTATCAGCTGAGCTAGAGACCAACATCCACAGCTAGGCACTTTAAAAAAAACACGTAATTTTTCAGTGTAAAAATTTGATGTGTCCATGTTGCGTTTTGGGGCGTTTCCTGTTGCGGGCACTAGGCCTACCAACACAAGTGAGGTACTGTATTATCGGGTGACTTGGGGGAATGCTGGGTGGAAGGAAAGTTGTGGCTCCTCTCATATTCCAGAACTTTCTATCACTGAAATTTGAGGGAAAAGTGTTTTTTTGCCAAATTGAGGTTTGCAGAAGATTATGGGTAACAGAACCTGGTGAGGGCCTCACAACTCACTCCATTCTGAATTCCCCTCGGTGTCTAGTTTAAAAAAATGTATAGGTTTACTAGGTTTCCCTCAGTGCCGGCCGAGCTAGAGGTCAAAATCCACAGCTAGGCACTTTTAAAAAAACAGGTCAGTTTTCTTTTTTGAAAATGTGATGTGTCCACGTTGTGTTTTGGGGCATTTCCTGTCGCGGGCACTAGATCTACCCACACATGTGAAGTGCCATTTTTATCGGGAGACTAGGGGAAAGCTGGGTGGAAGGAAATTTGTGGCTCCTCTCAGATTCCAGAACTTTGTAGCATCGAAATGGGAGTGAAAAGTGGGGTTTCTTTGCCAAATTTTGAGGTTTGCAAAGGATTCTGGGTAACAACCTGGTGAGAGCCCGCCAAACCACCCAATTCTGAATTCCCCTAGGTGTCAAGTTTTAAAAAAAATGCACAGGTGCAGTAGGTTTCCCTAGGTGCCGGCTGAGCTAGAGGCCAAAATCTAGAGCTAGGCACTTTCCAAAAAACACATCAGTTTTCAGTGTAAAAATGTGATGTGATCGTTTTGCGTTTCCTGTCGCGGGCACTAGGCCTACCCACACAAGTGAGGTACCATTTTTATCGGGAGATTTGGGGGAACACAGGATAGAAGAACAAGTGTTATTGCCTCTTGTCTTTCTCCACATTTTTTCATTCCAAATGTCAGACAGTTCGTAATAAAGAAGTCTATTTGAGAAATGCCCTGTAATTCACATGCTAATATGGTGACCCCGTAATTCAGAGATGTGCAAATACCCACTGCTTCTCATCACCTTATCTTGTGTCCTTTTTGGAAATACCAAGCTTTCAATGATACCTATTTTTCACTCTTTATATTTCACCAAATGAATAGCTGTATCCCTGGTATACAATGATAACTCATTGCAAGGTGCAGCTCATTTATTGGCTCTGGGTACCTAGGGTTCTTGATGAACATACAAGCCAGAAGAGTCCAGTAGATGTAACAGTATATTGTTTTAAAAAATCTGCCATAGCTGGGAAAAGTTATAGAAGAAAACGTGGACTGAAATGGCTCTTTTTTTCACCTCAATTTCAATATTTCTTTATTTTAGCTGTTACTTTCTGTAGGAAAGCCTTGAGGGATCTACACAATTGACCGCTTGCTGAATTCAGAATTTTGACTACTTTTCAGAAATGTTTAGCTGTCCTGGATCCAGAATTGGTTTCATACCCATTTCTGTCACTAACTGGAAGGAGGCTGAAAGCACAAAAAAGAGTAAAAATGGGTTATGTCCCAGTAAAATGCCAAAAATGTGTTGAAAAATGTGGTTTTCTGATTCAAGTCTGCCTGTTCCTGAAAGCTGTGAAGATGGTGATTTTAGCACCGCAAACCCTCTATTGATGCCAATTTCAGGGAAAAAAACCACATGCTTTCTGCTGCCGCCTTTTTATCCCATTGGAAAAAAAAAAAATGAAATGTTATCTGTATTGTGCCTAATTTCTTGGTCTTCTCCAGGGGAACCCACAAACTCTGGGTACCTTCAGAATCCCTAGGATGTTGGGGAAAAAAAGGACGCAAATTTGGCGTGGATAGCTTATGTGGATAAATAGTTATGATGGCCTACCACGAACTGCCCTAAATATCCCCCAAAAAAAGGCTCCACACAGGAGGGGAAAACTCCTGGTAGCGAAGGGATTAAAGAAAATATTTTTTGGGGCCCTTGACATATAGACATTGTGATTCACTTTTTGTGATTGTAAGTATGTGCATTGGGAAGCTGAGTGAACCTTCTTCAGTTGCTTCCACCTCCCTTTTTTGGTTTATACATTTTTTTCACTTTTTGTCAAATATTTTTAAAGTGTTCTACTCCTCGTACATTAAGGATGTCCTCCAGAAAGGACAAAAGCCCTGTGGATCCTGTCATCAGGCAATGTCCGTGACTGATTTCTACCTTTTGTGTCTCAGGTGCCAGGAGCATGGCCACGATCAGTAGTCATGCTCAGAGTGTCGGGCCATGCATCCTTTTGCTTTAAGGGAGTGGTCCCTGAAGCTGATGGCGGCCCAATGCTAGACTCGGCGCATGTCGAGATCTCAGTCATTTTTGGGCAGCCTGACACTGCTGGAGCTGTGTGTCTATCAAAAGGTGCCCTTTCGAGTTCTGGGCCGCCAGCATAGGCCTCTGTGCCGAGGGCTACCCAGAGATCCAGTCCTGGGTCCGGACCGGCATCAGTTGTACCACCCCAACCTTCTCCAACGCAGATGCTGCCATCACCGTCCACGCCCACAGGCTGCACCATCCCTATTATAATTCACGACTCAAACATGGAACCAGATGGGCGTTGTACGACGCGGACTCCTGCAGGAGCTTTGCCTCCTAGATCAGATCCTGAGACCTTTTACTATTGATTAGTCCTCGGGGATGAATGGGGGAGGGGCACTGGACCCTTTAGAATGCTAGCAACATGAAGGAATAGACTGCTGTGAAGAATTGGGTGAGGCCAACGGTCTGGATACTTCTCCAGGTACTGGCAAGCTTTCTCCCCCTACCATTGCTGCGGAGGAGTTGAGGTCCTGGAATTCCAACTGCCTCCAGTGGCCATTAAGAGTAATTTCTTGACAGAGGTGCTACAACTGGGAGCTTCCTCCTGAGAACCCCTTCTCCTGTTTAATGAGGCCCTCTCTGACATCCTTCTGGGTACCGGGTCCAAACCCAGCACAGGGGCTTCTGTGAACAGGATGATTGCCTGCCACCATTGCGACCCACGTTGTTGATGCAACACCTCACCCCTGAGAGCTTGGTGGTCCAAGCTTCTACCTTCCAGGGCACATTCATGTCTATTTGCCAGATAGGAAATCCAAAAGGTTGGACTCACTTGGGAAGCAGATCTTTTCTTCCTCTAGCCTTGTACTATGGTCCGTGAACACCACATGTTGTTTGGGACGTTATTCCCACACGCTGTGGGACATGGTTGTGCAAGTGCTGCCACAGGTCACGGAGGAGGCACAGGCTGTACTGTCGATGGGAGAGGCACAGTGAAGTTCACAATCTGTTGTAGACAGGACACAACCGATTTGCTGGGCAGGTTAGTTTCATCAACATTGGCCCTGAGGTGCCATGCCTGGCTGAGGATGTCTGGCTTTTCAGGAGATGGCGAAGCTTCCTTGATGGACATTCCCTTTGATGGCACTCATCTCTTCTGAGAGAAGGCACGCTCTGCGCTGGAGCGCTTAAAGAATTCTTGGGCTATGGGCAGGTCTTTGGGTCACAGAGCAGCCCCACATTCTTATCCACCCTCCCACCCCCTCGAGTTTGACTTTCGTGGCTACGGAAGGGGCTTCCTATCTCTTCATTCCTGGGCAGCCATCATGCCGCGCATGCTGCCCAGCTTCACTGCATGGCAGAGGGCATGGGATCCACTGATCTCGTGGATCAGGTGGCCAGTGGTCTGGACAGTCCGATGCTACCCAACACCCCCACACTCTTCCCCCTGGAGCAGCCTTGAAACCTTCCTAGTGCGGCACTCCCCCACCTAGGGCCATTTGGCGGAAGCATTCTCCATCACCTGCTCCACTGGCAATCCATCACGTCAGGCAGGTGGGTTTTGCAGATAGTCCAAAAGGGCTACTCCCTCCCCTTCGAGACTACCCCTCCAGCCATGCCACTGGCGTACGATCGGATGAAGTGGGATCATTTTTCCCTTCTCCACAAGGACGTTACCCTTTCTATGGCTGTCTTGGCGAAGGGAGCCATAGAGAGGGTTTCCGTGCCAGAAGTAGGCTATGGTTGCTAGTCCTACTACTTTCCGGTCTCCAAAAAGGGCATGGGTCTTTGCCCTATGCTAGACCTTCATTCCCTCAATCTCTTCCTCAAGAAGGAGATTTTCACCATGCTCACACTGGGTCAGTTTCTATCTGCCCTGGACCCAGAAGACTAGATGGTAATGTTGCACTTGCAGGATGCTTATTTTCATATCCCCATCCTGCCTCCCTACAGATGTTGCTTGCGGTTCACGGTAGGCCACAATCACTTTCAGTTCACTGTACTCCACTTTGCCCTTACCAGTGTCCCTCGATATTTACCACAGTGGTTGCAGCTCATCTGCAGAGATCAGGGGTTTCAGTCTTCCCCCACCTCAGCGACTGACTGTTGAAGACGGGCTTGCACCAGGCTGTGTTCTTCGACCTCCAGACTTCAGCCGATCTCCTGCATTCACTAGGGTTCACTATAAATGTGCCAAAGTCACACCTAAATCCCTCCCATCAGAGCTGTTATGGCCACAGTGCAGTTTCAGGTTTATCCTCCCGAGTGACGAGTCCAGGATATTCAGGCTTTGATACAGATGTTTCAGCCAGTGAGAATGACTCTGAGGTTGCTAGACTTCATAGCCTCCTGCATCCTGCCACATGACATATCCAGGCTCTGCAGTGGGACCTGAAGTTCCAGTGTGCGCAGCATCAGGAGAATCTCTCTGATAAGGTCCAAATCTCACAAATTGTATTTGGGTCAGGAGCAGATGCCTCTCCCTTCTGACAGTAGTGACAGATGTGTTGTCACTCCTGTGATGGGGCAGCTATCTGGGAGAAGTGGAGATCAGAAGCATCTGGTCTCCGACAGAATCCAGACCCCACATCAACCTGTTGGAGCTCTGTGCGATCCGGCTAGCATTGAAAGCATTTCTTCCCTCTCTCAAGGGGAAGATGGTGCAGGTGTTCAAGGACAACACTACTGCCATGTGTTACAGCAACAAGCAGGGTGAGATGTGGTCATGGACCTTTGTCAAGACTCTCTGCGCCTCTAGGCGTGGGTGGAACAGCAGGGCATATCCCTGGTTGTTCAACATCTGGGGGAATCTCTGAACTCCAGAGCGGACAAACTCAGCCGAAAATGTCTAGCAGATCACAAATGGTGTCTCCATCCAGAGGTGACACAAGGTCTCTTTGAAGAGTGGGAAGAACCTTGGTTAGATCTGGTTGCCTCATCAGAGGACGCGCAGTGTCAGCAGTATTGAGCGTTGGAGTTTCCAAGGTAGCATTCACTCGACAATGCTTTTCGTTTGGAGTGGAACTCAGGCTTCTTGTATGCCTTGCCCAAAGCACTTCTGCCCATAGCACGTCTGCCCAGAGATCTCAAGATCACTCTGGGCCCATGTAATCCTTGGGGCTCCAGACTGAGCACAGAGTCTGGTATCCCCAGCTGTTGAGCATGTCAATCGATCCTCCAATCAGAGTGCCACGTTGGGAGGGTCTTCTGCTGCAGCAACAGGGGAGGGTTCTGCACCTGAGCCTGTCCACTCTCCGCCTTCTTGTGTGGAGATTGAGTGGCAACAGTTGACAGCTTTCGACCTTCTTCTGAAGTCTGTAACATAATCTTGACAGCCATGCGTCCCTCTCCCAAAATGGTACACGCCTGTCTTTGGAAGAAATTTGTGGCATGGTGCATATACGAGTCTGTTGACCCCTTTTCTGCCCCTCTCTATGAGGTCATGTTTATCCTTTCCCTTGCCTAGCAGAGCTCTGCTATGGGCACTCTTAAACAATATTTGCCTACTATTTCTGTGTTTTTTTGCAGTTGCCTGAACAACCTAATTTCTTCAGGTCCTCTATTGTACATAGGTTTCTCAAAGGTCTTACACATCTTTTTTTTTCTCAGTTCCCCATTCATTATGCCCCAATGGGATCTGAATTTGATTTTGACTTTTCTGATGTGCGCTCCTTTCGAGCCTCTCCACAGTTGTCCTCTCAGACTTCTCACTTTGAAACTAGCCTTCCTTTCGCCCATTACATTTGCCCGCAGGGTGAGTGAGCTGGACGCATTGTCATCTAAGCCTCCCCTACCTTTCCATCTATTCTGACAAAGTGGTGCTTTGCACTAGGGCCTCTTTTTCTGCCTAAATTGGTTACGCAGCTTTCACATAGGCCAGTCCATCACCTTGCCTACTTTTTACGCAACCCCACATCCTTCTGAGGAAGAGACGAGAGTCCACCACCTGGACCCACAATGAGCACTGGCATTCTTCATTGTACAAAAGAGTTCTGTGTGGGTGTGAAGAAAGGTCAAGCAGTGCAGAAGCAGACCATCTCCAGAACGATAGTACTCGGCATTAAGCTCTGTTATGCACTGACTAAAATGCAACCCCTTGAGGGTTTGCGTGCTTATTCTACCCGAGCCAATGCTGTGGCGGTTGTGTTAGCATGTGGAGTTCCAGTCCTTTACATCTGTTAGGCGGCAGCATGGCCACCTCTGCACACGTTTACCAAACACTACTGCCTGGACAGTCACATCCGTAGGAACGGGTACGTTGCCCATTTGGTTCTGCAGGACATTCAAGTATGAACTTGGTTCGCAGACCCACCTCTCGGGATGATATTGTTTGAGTATCTATTAAAAGGTAAGGAATCGGAGATATTGTCTCTCCCAGATAAGTTGTTACCAAAGGTACGTAACTTGTTCTTTTATTACATTTCTTGTCAATTTCATGGATAGAATGTCATTTTTAAGAAACAGACACCAGTAAATCCTTACCCTTCACATAGCCTATTTACACCGTCCACTTCTGGGGTATTGTACAGTATGTATGAATCTCGAATGGCCAAAATATGTGTTTTTTAATTGTGTGTTCTTTGTAGATAAACTTACTAACTTGCAACATTTATGATGAATATCAGGATTTTATTGATGAGACCTCTTTGTCTCTATCTGCGCATTTATGTTGGTAGGGCTGGTATAGCAGCTGTGGTTGCTGCAGAGCTTTATCTTTGTCCATGAGTCTGCAGTCTGTTTGTAGAAACAGAGTGTAGGTGTATTATGGATCAACAATGTTTAATTACATAAAGTTATTGTTCGATGGCATCTGTCGCTGTAGATACGCATGTTCTGCAATAGCTCGCCATCTGGTGTTGGGCCGGAGTGTTACAAGTTGTTTTTCTTCGAAGAAGTCTTTCGAGTCACGGGACCGAGTGACTCCTCCTTTTGTCTCCATTGCGCATGGGCGTCGACTCCATCCTCGATTGTTTTTTTTCCGCCATCGGGTTCGGACGTGTTCCTGTCGCTCCGAGTTTCGGAACAGAAAAAATAGTTAATTTCGGAAGATTTTCGTCGGTATTGTTGCGTTCGGGATCGGCATACTTACATTCAACACCGCATCGAAGATCGAAGAGCTCCGGTGCCCTTCGGGGTAATTTTTCGATCCTCCGTCGGGGCCTGGTCGGCCCGACCGCGTGCTGAAGAACGCCGATGGAACGGACCCCGTTCCGTTTCTGCCCCAAATGCCACAATAAATACCCCTACACAGACCAACACTTGGTCTGCAACCTGTGCCTGTCACCTGAGCACAGCGAAGACACCTGCGAGGCCTGTCGTGCGTTCCGGTCCCGAAAAACACTCCGAGACCGTCGAGCCAGAAGACTTCAAATGGCGTCCGCACCGACAGCCCGACGGGAGTTCGAGGAACAGGAAGAGGAAGGTACCTTCTCGATCCAAGACTCAGACTCCGAAGGATTCGACGATACACAAACCGTGAGTAAGACGTCGAAAACCACACAAAGAAACATTTACAAGGCCCAGGGGACGCCACTGCCACCAGGCCATGGCTCAACCCATAAAATCGGTGACCGACCGTCGGCACCGAAAAAGGCCCAAACAGTGCCGAGATCGTCCGACTCCGGTCGAGACACCGGCACGCAGCCTTCTCGGGACCGAGAAAGTGCTGGAGACAAGCCTCGACACCGAGATGCCGGTGTGGACACGGCTCGACGCCGAGACAGCGGCACCGAAACAGATCGACGCCGAGAGGTTTCGGCCCCGAAAAGGAAAAAAGTCAGCTCGGAGCCGAAAAAACACGCAGACAAAGTTTCGACGCCGAAACAAACTGCAAGCGACCCAGCTTCAGGCTCTTATACAGAAGAGCACTCGCTAACCTCCCAAATGCAGAAGCATAGGTTTGAGGAAGAGCTACAAGCAACTGATGCGGACCATACGCAAAAGCGTATCTTCATTCAGCAGGGGACAGGAAAAATAAGCACCCTTCCCCCCATTAGGAGAAAGAGAAGGTTGGAGTTCCAGACGGAACAAGCACCACAACCAAAAGTGGTGAAAAGAGTTACACCACCACCCTCTCCTCCGCCCGTGATTAACGTTTCACCAGCACAAACGCCATCACACTCCCCAGCTCACACCACCATGAGCCAGGGTGACCAAGACCAGGACGCATGGGACCTATACGACGCCCCAGTGTCAGATAACAGCCCAGAGGCATACCCTACAAAACCATCTCCACCAGAAGACAGCACCGCGTACTCTCAGGTGGTGGCTAGAGCAGCACAATTTCACAACGTAAGCCTCCACTCAGAACAGGTCGAGGATGATTTCTTGTTCAACACACTCTCCTCCACCCACAGCTCCTACCAAAGCCTGCCTATGCTCCCTGGTATGCTCCGGCACGCAAAAGACATATTTAAGGACCCGGTCAAAAGTAGGGCAATCACACCAAGGGTGGAAAAAAAGTATAAGCCGCCTCCTACAGACCCGGCTTTCATCACAACACAGCTGCCACCAGACTCTGTTGTTGTAGGAGCAGCTAGGAAAAGGGCCAACTCTCACACATCTGGAGATGCACCACCCCCAGATAAAGAAAGCCGCAAGTTTGATGCAGCTGGTAAAAGAGTCGCAGCACAAGCTGCAAACCAGTGGCGCATCGCGAACTCCCAGGCACTACTTGCGCGCTATGACAGAGCCCACTGGGACGAGATGCAACATCTCATTGAACATCTGCCCAAAGACTTCCAAAATAGGGCAAAACAAGTGGTTGAGGAGGGACAAGCCATCTCCAACAACCAGATCCGCTCCTCCATGGACGCTGCAGATACAGCTGCACGGACAATTAATACATCTGTAACTATCAGAAGGCATGCATGGCTCCGAACGTCTGGATTTAAACCAGAGATTCAACAAGCAGTTCTCAATATGCCTTTTAATGAAAAAGAACTGTTCGGTCCAGAAGTGGACACAGCGATTGAGAAACTCAAAAAAGATACGGACACTGCCAAAGCCATGGGCGCACTCTACTCCCCGCAGAGCAGAGGGAATTACAGCTCATTCCGTAAAACGCCCTTTCGAGGGGGGTTTCGAGGTCAAAGCACACAAGCCAGCACCTCACAAGCCACACCGTCCAGTTACCAAGGACAGTATAGAGGAGGTTTTCGGGGACAATATAGAGGAGGGCAATTCCCTAGAAATAGAGGAAGATTCCAAAGCCCCAAAACCCCTACTACTAAACAGTGACTCACATGTCACTCACCCCCTCCACACAACACCAGTGGGGGGACGAATAGGTCATTATTACAGAGCATGGGAGAAAATCACTACAGACACTTGGGTTCTAGCAATTATCCAACATGGTTACTGCATAGAATTTCTACAGTTCCCTCCAAACATACCACCAAAAGCACAAAATTTAACAACACACCATTCCAATCTCCTACAGATAGAAGTGCAGGCACTATTGCAAAAGAATGCAATCGAATTAGTGCCAAACACACAAATAAACACAGGAGTTTACTCACTGTACTTTCTGATACCAAAGAAGGACAAAACACTGAGACCAATCCTAGACCTCAGAGTAGTCAACACTTTCATCAAATCAGACCACTTCCACATGGTCACACTACAAGAAGTATTGCCATTGCTAAAGCTGCACGACTACATGGCAACTTTAGACCTCAAGGATGCTTATTTCCATATACCAATTCACCCATCGCACAGGAAATACCTAAGGTTTGTATTCAAAGGAATACATTACCAATTCAAGGTACTGCCTTTCGGATTAACAACCGCACCAAGAGTCTTTCCCAAATGTCTAGCGGTAGTCGCTGCACACATCAGAAGGCAGCAAATACATGTGTTCCCATATCTAGACGACTGGCTAATCAAGGCCCATTCGTTAATAGAGTGCTCAAATCACACAAATCATATCATACAAACCCTCTTCAAACTAGGGTTCACCGTCAATTTCACAAAATCCAAAATTCTGCCACGCAAGGTACAACAATACCTGGGAGCCATAATAGACACATCAAAAGGAGTAGCCACTCCAAGTCCACAAAGAATTCAAAATTTCAACACCATCATACAACGCATGTATCCAACACAAAAGATACAAGCAAAGATGGTATTACAACTCCTAGGCATGATGTCATCATGCATAGCCATTGTCCCAAACGCAAGACTGCACATGAGGCCCTTACAACAATGCCTAGCATCACAGTGGTCTCAAGCACAGGGTCACCTTCTAGATCTGGTGTTAATAGACCGCCAAACTTACCTCTCGCTTCTGTGGTGGAACAACATAAATTTAAACAAGGGGCGGCCTTTCCAAGACCCAGTGCCACAATACGTAATAACAACAGATGCTTCCATGACAGGGTGGGGAGCACACCTCCATCAACACAGCATACAAGGACAATGGAACGTACATCAAACAAAACTGCATATCAATCACCTAGAACTTCTTGCAGTTTTTCAAGCACTAAAAGCTTTCCAACCAATAATAGTTCACGAATACATTCTCGTCAAAACAGACAACATGACAACAATGTATTATCTAAACAAGCAGGGAGGGACGCACTCCACGCAGTTAAGCATGTTAGCACAAAAAATTTGGCATTGGGCAATTCACAACCAAATTCGCCTAATTGCACAGTTTATACCAGGGATACAAAATCAACTCGCAGACAATCTCTCTCGAGATCACCAACAGGTCCACGAATGGGAAATTCACCCCCAAATACTGAACACTTATTTCAAACTCTGGGGAACACCTCAGATAGACTTGTTTGCGACAAGGGAGAACGCAAAATGCCAAAACTTCGCATCCAGATACCCACACAAACAATCCCAAGGCAATGCCCTATGGATGAACTGGTCAGGGATATTTGCTTACGCTTTTCCTCCTCTCCCTCTCCTTCCTTACCTGGTAAACAAACTCACTCAAAGCAAACTCAAACTCATATTGATAGCACCAACTTGGGCAAGGCAACCCTGGTACACAACGCTGCTAGACCTATCAGTGGTACCCTGCATCAAATTGCCCAACAGGCCAGATCTGTTGACACAGCACAACCAAAGGATCAGACACCCAGATCCAGCATCGCTGAATCTAGCAATCTGGCTCCTGAAATCCTAGAATTCGGGCACTTACAACTTACCCAAGAATGTATGGAAGTCATAAAACAAGCAAGAAGGCCATCCACCAGGCACTGCTATGCAAGTAAATGGAAGAGGTTTGTTTGCTACTGCCATATTAATCAAATACAACCATTACACACAACTCCAGAACATGTAGTGGGTTACTTGCTTCACTTACAAAAATCTAACCTAGCTTTCTCTTCCATTAAGATTCACCTTGCAGCAATATCTGCATACCTGCAGACTACCTATTCAACTTCCCTATATAAAATACCAGTCATTAAAGCATTCATGGAGGGCCTTAGGAGAATTATACCACCAAGAACACTACCTGTTCCTTCATGGAACCTAAATGTTGTCCTAACTAGACTTATGGGTCCACCTTTTGAACCCATGCACTCCTGCGACATACAGTTCCTAACCTGGAAGGTGGCATTTCTCATCGCCATTACTTCCCTGAGAAGAGTAAGCGAGATTCAGGCGTTTACTATACAGGAACCTTTTATACAACTACACAAAAATAAAGTCGTCCTAAGGACCAATCCTAAATTTTTGCCAAAGGTTATTTCACCGTTCCATCTAAATCAAACAGTGGAACTTCCGGTGTTCTTTCCACAGCCAGATACCGTAGCTGAAAGGGCACTACATACATTACATGTCAAAAGAGCATTAATGTATTACATTGACAGAACAAAGAACATCAGAAAGACTAAACAACTCTTTATTGCATTTCAAAAACCTCATGCAGGAAACCCAATTTCAAAACAAGGTATAGCCAGATGGATAGTTAAATGCATCCAAATCTGCTACCTTAAAGCTAAACGACAGCTGCCCATTACACCAAGGGCACACTCAACCAGAAAGAAAGGTGCTACCATGGCCTTTCTAGGAAACATCCCAATGCAAGAAATATGTAAGGCAGCCACATGGTCTACGCCTCACACATTCACCAAGCACTACTGTGTAGACGTGTTATCCGCACAACAAGCCACAGTAGGTCAAGCTGTATTAAGGACATTATTTCAGACTACTTCCACTCCTACAGGCTGATCCACCGCTTTTGGGGAAATAACTGCTTACTAGTCTATTGCAGAACATGCGTATCTACAGCGACAGATGCCATCGAACTGAAAATGTCACTTACCCAGTGTACATCTGTTCGTGGCATCAGTCGCAGTAGATTCGCATGTGCCCACCCGCCTCCCCGGGAGCCTGTAGCAGTTTGGAAGTTACCTTCAATTATTTATATATGTATCATCTCAACCTTAAATAAGTGCATACTTAGTCACTCCATTGCATGGGCACTATTACTACAATTCAACTCCTACCTCACCCTCTGCGGGGAAAAACAATCGAGGATGGAGTCGACGCCCATGCGCAATGGAGACAAAAGGAGGAGTCACTCGGTCCCGTGACTCGAAAGACTTCTTCGAAGAAAAACAACTTGTAACACTCCGGCCCAACACCAGATGGCGAGCTATTGCAGAACATGCGAATCTACTGCGACTGATGCCACGAACAGATGTACACTGGGTAAGTGACATTTTCAATATATTGCATATGCTGTTGCCCATTTCCCTGTAGTTTTTGTCTAGTCAACTTGAAATGTTCTTCTGTTTTAGAAACTTGTGGTGGAAAATGTGGAAGTGCTCATGCAAATGAGGACCAGCTTTGATAAACCTGAGCAGATGGTGGCACTTTTTAAAAAATTAACATGTGAGTATATTGCTATTTATTTTTAATTTGGTGATATTTGCTTTTGTGCTGCCTTTTAACAAGCATAACCCTTATGCTTTATAAAAATATTTGCAACTTTTCTCATTTATTGCCTTCTGATTTATCATAGAGCCTACCTTTTAGTAAAATAGAATGCCCTTTCATGATTTACTGGTTTTGTATAAGTTTGTGTGTTTGTCAAACCCCATTCAGGGAGCTGCGTGGGTCTGCTGGGCCAAACTGTGGTAGTGGTTTGCCAATGGTGTTCTCGGGCCCATCCTAATATGGCTGTGCACCTGGGACCAAATACTACCCTTGTCTCATCTGTCACTCGAGGTAGCGCTGGCCAGCAATCACAGGCTTCTCTGGGAAACAGTATGGAAGGAAAGATATCAACACTCAACAGTGAACCAGCAGACACAATAACGAAATATCCAATACAGGTCTCATCTTTATGTAAGAGAAAATACTGTTATTCTGTTGAAATAAATACCACACAGTGCAGTTTAGTTAGCGAATATAGGGTGATACACCTGGTTATAATCTCTAGTGGGTGCTACAAATTCCCTCTGTTGTAATCTCTCCTGCCTAGGACACACACACCTACACACACACACCTCCACACACACACCTCCACACACACACCTCCAAACCTCCACACACCTCCATACACCTACACACATCCATACACCTACACACCTCCACACACCCCTCCACCACCCTTGTGTGCCGATGTCAGTTTCTTGCTTTACTCTTTCTGCACCCTAGGATATAGAGCACAAAACAGTTGGCAGTATTAGTATGCAGTTCTCTGATTTGGTACCTTTTTAGATGGCAAAAAATTGCCATTCCACATAATGGGGGATGGGAGGGCAGTGAGGAATCTGTGGTTGCATAGTATCCATCAGAAAGAGTATTGCCGAAGGCAAGTAACTTGCTCTTCTGATAGTTACTTCTAAACACAAAATCTGATAGAGACTTCTGGTCGCAGATTCCTTACCTTAGAATTAGCCCTAGTCATAGCATTGGATCCAGATTTCTCATGAGAAGTACCACTGTGACCCGGTAGGTGGCTTCGTTTGGCTCTCCTTGCTGTTGTTGGCATCATCCATGCATGCCACTTCCGAAAGTGACATGCGCAGTGCCTATATAGGCACCACCCTACCATGCTGACGGCAGTTCTTTCCACGCCAGTCAGTGCAGATCTGGCGAGAGCTACCCCCAGCCAATTTTTGGATGACATTTTTCAACTTTTGCGACTATTCTCCTGCGATGGCAGGATGCCAGTTAGGAAGACCGACTTCAAACCCTGCAGCGCGTGTCACTGACTGATGTCAGTGACGGACCCACACCTTGTTTGCCTATGGTTTCTCAAATGCAACCATGACATTAAGACCTGTGCTGACTGCAGCAGCATGCTCCTTGCTGCTTGATGTACAATGCTGCAACTGTCTCGATCCCGGTCAAGAGGATGGTCCTGGATCAGTTGCGGAGCCCAAGATCCTTGGCACACACTGTCAACTTCAGGTAAGTTCCACTAGAGAAAAAAGAGTAAAACTTCGACTTCGCCGCGTCTATTGAGGCCTGACTACACAGTTCAGTCTGCACCTTGGCCGACTCTGCCCCTTCTTGAGTTTTTGGGAGCCTGAGCGGCGCGCGCCCAATTTCACAATTTCTATGAGGCCATGCACCTCACATTTAGGCCTCGTCGGTTCGGGAGGGGCTCCATCTGGCTCTCTGCCAGCAGTTGCACCCCCAGCTCCAGTCAGGCCACTTGGATCCACAGCTGGATCTGGACTTACGCAGGTCATGCCACCTCAGCCTTCACTGGCGCTTGTGCCAGTGCTCCTGGATTCACCAGCACCATCCAAATTATCATCCCTACTCCAACACAGAGCCAGTGGGGCAACGTCCACCAATTCAGGCGCCAACTGAAGCCATGCCTTCCAGGCCAGCCCATTAGAACCAACATGGACTAGTGTGAGGAATCCACAGAAGCCAGTGGCCTGGACGCTTTTCCAGACACTGGCAAGGTCTCTCCTTTTACCGTGGCTATGGAAGAGGGATCCTCCTTCTCTATGGTGTTGGGAAGGATGGGCTGGGTTCCTGGACCTTAGCCTACCCTCAATGGCAGTCAAGACTAATGTCTTGACAAAGATGCTTCAGCCAGGAGTGACTCCCTCGGAACTGTTTCTCCCATTTAATGAAGCCTTCACAGATGTCCTGTGAACAGGGCGATTGCCCGCTGCCATCGGCCTTCCCCATGGGTCTCCCCACATTCCTCACACAACACAAGCCTCCATCTCCCTTGTTAATCCTGGTGCATTCCCTACCACTCCACTGGATAGAGAATCCAAGAGACTAGACACCTTAGGAAAGAAAATGTTTACTTCCACCAGCCTGGCACTGCGGTCCAGTAACACTGCTTGCCTTCTGGGCCGTTATTCCCAGGCACTGTGGGATTAGGTTGCACAGGTGCTATCTATGGTCCTGGGGAACACCCAGGCCATACTCTCCCAAGCTATGTTTGATGGGAGAGATGCAGCGAAGTTAACAAATTGATGTGCGCCGCATCGGGCTGAGAACAACTGACTTTTCCAGGGATGTCCAAGCATCGCTTATGGACATGCCCTTTGATGGCTCCTGTCTCTTCGGAGACAAGTTGGGCTCAGAGTTAGAGCACTTCAAGGATAAACAGTGTTTCCACCCGCTGGCCCAGCGGGGAACAGCCCCCAACATTGACGCCGGCTCATAATTGAACTGGCAGCAGTGTTGCTGTGCATAGGGTGCAACTGCACCTGTTTTGCTTTTCATTGTCTACAATGCAGCGACGGGGCTGTCCATGGGGGCCCCTGCACTGCCCATGCCGGTGCAACCACCTTTTCATGGCCCCCCGTTAACTCCAGTTCACCTTTTGCTCCATCATAATCATTTTCTCATTCATACTATACACCTGGCTTCTGTTCTGTTTTCTTCTATTATTCATATGATCTTTTCGTGGGACATTGATTAGAGCAATACGATTTTGTACTTTATTACTGATCATGTATACAGTTGGGTTAATTTAAAAAAAAAAAAGGTTTTTCATGAAAAGTTCATTTTTAACAAAACAAAACAACCTCCCTAGGTTAGCCCCTTTTACATTGCTAAGTGGGAGGATCATTCCTTGATTCTCCCACTATGAACAACTGCAGCCGAGCCCCGTGATTGAAGTGTGTGTTTTTGTTTTTTTGTTGAACTGGATAAAAATCAGTCTTCATAAATTCTCTGCTTTTTAGACTGCACAGTGGAAAATACTGACTCTTAGAAACAACTGGGATTCCCTCCTTTCCTATATATGTTGAGGACGCCTCTGGCTCATACTGAAGACTGGAGATCTAGGGAAGCAAGTTCTCTTGAGTGTTTTCCTTTGCTTATCACCAGCCTTTCTATACTATATCTCAGTATTTTAGTAACCCATGCAGCTAGTTCATTGGTTTAAGTATGGTACACCATAGTAGGTAGTGCCCTAATTATGTAGTGGATGACATGTTCCCCAGGTTTAGTCACATAGTGTGTTCAGATCTGTTAGCAGTTCCTTCACAAACCCCACCTTGGGAAAAGACAGAGATATCTGGATTAATACTGGAAAATGACAAAGTAAAATGTAAGAGGGTACATGAGGAAAGTGGGGAGTATAATCAATGATTGACAGAACACACTGACAGCCTCTGGTAAAGGAGTCCCAATAATATCTGTGGGTCAAAAAGATGATTGATTGTAAGTAATGAATACAAAATTGGCGGTGGTGCTTCCTGGGGGTATATTTGTCCCGTACTGGCACAACATACAGTTTTCCTTCACTTCCACACAGATAACAGGCAAACTAAATTAGTAATGTTGTAGGTACATTGATGTACGCCAGGCAAGTCCCAGCAAGAGTGATTCAGTGGGGAAATGCAATTTCAAATGAGTAGTTATTACTACATTTCCTATTTCACTTTGATGTGAAGACAGTCCTATACAACAGACCGGTTCATTTTTTGCAAGTAGTTGTGACAAAAGGTTTTCATTTCCTCTGGGTTCAAGCATTAGAACAAAACTCTTCTTAAGCTTATATTCTTTCTTACGAGATTTTCTGAAGACATGGTCTTTCATCTCTATAAGTTTTCCCCTTCTTGCTGTAAGAGAAGCATGTCAGTCTCTTTTTGCTTTTTTTCCTTGGTTGTCAGAGATTCCCCCCCTCCCCACAACCATCAGTCACTGTGCTTCATTCAGCCATTTTTCTAGAAGTTCCTGTGACACTTCTTACAAGGGGTCGAATAGCATAGTTCTTAACCCTACAAAATTATAGAGAACTCTTGAGATCTTATAACATCCTAGGTCCTCTTTCTCTGTAGTATCTTTTCAGAGCGACAAAGATAACTCTTCTCATCTCCATTTGCACGATAATGAGTAATGTGGAAAACAGGACCATACTGGTGGTAACTGGTTGTATCCTGCTTCTACTGTATTGGTAATTTCCTCCCCTTGACTGTAGTCGGCATCATAAACCTTTTAATTTCTCCTCACAGAGACTATGATCTTACCTGTTTTCACACTTTTCTCACATTGTGATTGGGGTCACATGCAAACCTTATGTCTTCACTCCTCACATTAAGACATTCAAAGCATTGAGTCTTGGGTTGAGGGCTGTTTCACAATATAGACGAATACCACTGTCTTCCCTAACTGAGAGTACCTCAACCATTGCTTGAATCAGATCAGTAGTCTACGTAGTGAAGAAGATCCCCATCCTTCCCCCCACTGAAAAGTTTTAAACCTCATAAGTTCTTAAATTTGAGTACAAGCAATTAAGGATTCGTTAGACTTACTCTGGTGTGCCCTGGGCCCCACCAAAGGAGCTGCAGGGGCCCTCAGTCGACTTAACACCAGCACATCCATCCTCAGCTCCATTTGACCCCTTTGGACTGTCGCGTAGGTTCTCATTATCCTAATGAGACTACTGGATTTGGGTGGCAGAATCACCAGAATTGTATGGTAGTGAGTACAGTCCTACACTATGTGACACCTGTCAGCCCAATTCGTGTTTTCCGGCTAACTAGCAGTGCCCCATCTCCACACGGGAACGGGGATGATTGTAGCACCCGGGCGCATGACAGAGATGACTCCTCAGGGGAATCGTGGTCGATCAGATCTCATCCCTTTCTCTGTCACATTAGTCTCACACAGGTAGAGACAAACAGAAGCAGAGTATAGTTCAATAAGGTTTATTTAAGTAACTGCATCTTAGATAAAATGGCATGTATTGCAATTACTAGGATGATGAAACACACTAGAACCAAAATTGTGACAAGGAGAGTGAAACACAAAAATAGGCCCACCGTACTGTCACTAGGAATAATATGTTTGATGGCATGTGTAGCTGCAGATACACATGCTATGCATTAGGTCTGCCTTCTACTGTTGGGCCTGGAGTGTTAAAAGTTGTTTTTCTTCGAAGAAGTATTTTCTGGAGTCACGGGATTGAGCAAGTCCTCCTCTTGGTCATAGTGCACATGGGCATTGACTCCTTTGTTAGATTGTTTTCTTTCCGCTGTCTGGTTTGGACATGTTTCCTCTCGCTCCAATACTTTCGATTCGGAAACTTTATACTAACTTTATTCTACCGTCTGTATTGTTTCGATCGCGTTTCCATCTGAAATTGAGCCGATAGTACCGTCGGAAACCAGAAAACACCCTTTTGGGCACTCGCGCCCAACTCTGGCCTCTTCAGGCCTACCACGCCATAGCCTGATGGATCGGCCTCCAATCCGATTCTGTCCTCAATGCCACACGAAATTCCCTTAAACCGATCAACACGTGTTATGTAATCTCTGTCTCTCTCCCGAACATTGAGAAGAAGACTGTGAAGCCTGTCGGTCTTTCCGGTCGAAATAGACACTGCGTGCCCGAAGAACAAGGAGACTCGAAATGGTGTTGAACCATACAGAGTTCACTGACATCTTAGAAGAAGAGCAGGCACAGACGGCTGTTTCGATTCAGGACACCGACTCCGAAGCAGACTCAGATGAAGACAGCCAACCGATCACTCCGGCTCAGCATGCGAGTACACCTGCCCCTACGCCCACTTCCAAGAGACCTATTAAAGCCTTGGGTACACCACTGCCAGAGAGCCATGGTTCTACCCGAAAGACAATTGTCTGCGACTGACCTTTAGGTTCGGTGCCGAAAAAGGCCATGCCTGTTTCGATACCGGAGTCGAGCAAGTCTATTAAAAGCTCTGCATCTGAGCCGAGCCAACGTCCACACTCTTTGTAGTCTAAAATTCGACATCCAGCTTCAAAGCTGAAACCACAGGCTGTATATTCGGCACCCAAAAAATTAACCACCACTACAGACCCGAAAATTATTTTTTTGTACAGAGGAACAAGGACTTTCGAGCCGATTAAAACACAGCTCAAAGACAATTGATGATCAATCCTCTAAAAGAGTTAGAACATCAGAATATCTTTCTGAGGACTCTGGTATTCAGCCAATCCTTGAAATCATGGACACCAAACAAAGAAGGATACATATCCAAAGGGAGACAAGGAAAATCATTGCTTCACCTCCTCTACAAACCAAGAGAAAGCTGGCATTTCAAGAGACTCTTGTCACTGCTCTACCACCTGCAAAGATATTTGAAAGGAAGGAGAAATCATCACCTTTACAGATTTCTCCACCACATTCGCCACAACTTTCTTTCTTTCCACCACCTACTACCCCACCACCATTGCCCTCACCAACACATTCTCATACATATTCACATGGAGATACAGTTGACCCCTGTGACTTGTATGACCCAGATCCCATACCGCTAAATGACCCAGATCTCTATCCATCCAAACCTTCAGAGGATAGTACGGCTTATACACAGGTCATTTTGAAAGCAGCTTGGAGTTCAGATGCATTCTGAGCTTTTGGAGGAGGATTTTCTTTTCAACACATTGTCCTCCACCCACTCGCGCTACCAACGCCTGCCAATGCTGCCTGGCATGCTTAGACATGCAGATGACATATTTGAAGAACCTGTTAAGGCTAGGGTTTTAACCCCTCAGAATAGACAAAAAATACAAGGCTGTGCCAACAGACCCAGATTATATCACACAACAGGTACCACCAGATTCTGTTGCACTGCAAGGAAAAGGGCCAATAGCCAATCTTCATGGGATACCCCTCCCCCTGACAAGGAAAGGAGAAAGTGTCATGTAGCTGGTAAAAGGGTAGCTACACAAGCAGCTAACCAACGGCGTATTGCCAATTCCCAAGCCCTGTTAACAAGGTATGACAGGGCACACTGGGATGAAATGCAGGAATTCTTGCAATACTTACCAAAAGAACATCAAAAGAGAGCACAGCAAATTGTTGAGGAGGGACAAGCAATCACCAATAATAAAATAAGATCTGCTCTTGACACAGCCGATCCCGCAGCTAGAAGCATAAACACTAGCATAACGATCCGTAGCCATGCATGGTTAAGATCTTCAGGGTTAAATCAAGAAATCCAACAGGCAGTGCTCAATATGCTCTTTGATAGAGAGCATCTATTTCGACCTGAGGTTGACACAAGTATTGAGAAACTCAGGAAGGACTCTGACACTGCAAAAGTCATGGGAGCCCTGTACACTACACCTTACAGAGGTTCCTTTCGTAAACAGCAGTTTAGAGGTTTCATGCCCCAGTCTACAGAGGCTTCCACCTCACAGTCTAAACAAAGCCAGCAGTACTATCAAAGAGGATAATTTAGAGCCTCTTTCAGAGGTCAACATTTCAAAGCCAGAGGCAAATTTAAAACCTCAACGAGTGTCACCACTCCCACAAAACAATGACATCCTCAACCTACCACAACCCCACACATCTCCTGTGGGGGGCAGACTTCAGCAGTTCCACTCTCAATGGCAAAACATCACCACAGACCACTGGGTGCTTTCAATTATCAGCAATGGTTACTGCCTAGAACTCATTTCTACTCCTCCAAACATTCCTCCTCGCTCTCAGACTGTCCCCAGAACACAATGTTCTGTTACAGCAAGAAGTGCAATCTTTATTGCTAAAAGAAGCAATAGAATCAGTCTCAAAATCTCAACAGGGAACCGGAGTATATTCACTATATTTCCTCATACCAAAAAAGGATGGTACTCTCAGACCCATTCTGGTCAGGACATTTTCACATGGTAACTCTGCAGAACGTTATTCCCCTACTGCAAAAACAAGATTACATGACTGCCTTAGATCTCAAAGAAACCTACTTTCATATCCCCATACATCCAGCTCATCAAAAATACCTAAGGTTTGTAATAGCAGGAAAGCACTACCAATTCAAGGTTCTTCCCTTCGGCATAACAACAGCTCCAAGGGTTTTCACAAAATGTCTAGCTGTAGTAGCAGCTCACCTTAGAAGACAACACATACATGTCTTTCCTTATCTAGACGATTGGCTAATCAAATCAAGCAACATTATACAGTGCCAGGAACACACTCAATACACAGTAGAATCCCTACACACATTAGGGTTCACAATCAATTACCAAAAATCTAATCTTCAAAGAGCACAGGTTCAACCTTACCTAGGTGCTATTCTCAATACCCAAAAAGCCGTAGCCTATCCAAATTCACAAAGGATACAGGCTTTTCAAAACCTTATATCACAGATACAGCCCAATCAACGTTACTCTGTAAGATTTATCATGAAACTATTGGTATTGATGGCATCATGCATAGCAATAGTACTGCATGCAAGATTAAACATGAGAACACTACAACAGTGTCTCTCACAACAATGGTCTTAAGCACAGGGTCAATGGCAGGATCTAATGTTGTTAGACCGTCAAACTCACAAATCTCTTCAATGGTGGAATCACAACAATTTAATAAAGGGGCGGTCATTTCAGGACACTGTGCCTCAGATCACAATGACAGACACATCAAGAACAGGTTGGGGAGCTCACCTCAGCAACCGTAGCATACAAGGGGAATGGTATTCAACGCAGTTAACTTATCACATAAACCATTCATAATTGTTAGCTGTGTTTCTCGCCATAAAAGCTTTCCAAAACAGTTTTAATAAAAAAAGACAATATGACAACAATATATTATCTGAAGAAACAAGGAGGAACACATTCATCTCAACTGTCCCTTCTACAATATGGAAATGGGCAATTCACAATCACATTTACTTGCTAGCGGAACACATCCCAGAGAATCACAATCAGCTAGCAGGCCTACTAAGCAGAACACAGCAACAAATACACAAATGGGAAATTCACTCTCAAGTACTTCAACAGCACTTTCAATTGTGGGGAGCACCAGACATAGAACTTTTCGCAACAAGCGAAAACGCAAAATGCTAGAACTTCGCATCCAGACACCCACACCCTCTGTCCAAGGGCAATGCTCTATCATCTGGTCAGGGATTTTTGCTTACGCTTTTACCCCTCTCCCATTAATTCCATTTCTGGTCAACAAACTGCGTCACACCTCTCTCACCATGATACTCATAGCTCCCACGTGGGCACAACAACATTGGTAATCAACACTCCTAGATCTGTCAGTAGTACCACATCACAAACTTCCAAACAGACTAGATCTGTTAACACTGAACAAAGGAAAAATCAGGCATCCCAATCCCAGTGTTCTCAACTTAGCGATTTGGCTCCTGAAGTCATAGAATTTGGATATTTACACCTTCCATTAGAATGTAGGGAAGTTCTAAAACAAGCACGCAAACCTACAACTAGACAATGCTATGCTAACAAGTGGAAACGTTTTGTTTACTACTGTCAGCCCAAAAATATAGACCCACTTAAAGCATAAATATAAGATATTGTATGCTACCTGCTTCATTTACAAAAAGCAAATTTAGCTTTCTCCTCTGTTAAAATGAATCTTACTGCTACATCAGCATACTTACAAACCACATAACAAACTTCTCTCTTCAGAGTCCCTGTCATAAAAGCCTTTATGGAAGGACTTGAGTGTATTATGCCACCAAAAACCCTACCAGTTCCTGCATGGAATCTCAATATTGTACTCACAAGATTAATGGGACCACCATTAGAGCATCAGTTTCTCACTTGGAAAGGTGCTTTCTTAGTTGCAATTACTTCATTAAGAAGAATTAGTGAAATACAAGCATTCACTCTGGAGGAACCATTTTTCCTTCCAAGTACACAAACATAAAGTAGTACTTAGGATCAATCCAAAATTCTTGCCAAAATTAGTTTTTCCTTTTCACATTAACCAAACGGTGGAATTGCCAGTCTTCTTCCCACGACCAGACTCAACTGCTGAAAAGGCTCTTCATACTCTTGACCTTAAAAGAGCTCTGCTGTACTATGTTCATAGAACAAAAGAGTTTAGAAAAACTTAACAGCATGTTGTAGCCTTTCAACAGCCACATAAAGGAAATCCTATCTCTAAACAAGGATTAGCTAGATGGATTGTAAAATGCATCCAAACATGTTACATTGAAGCAAAAGGCAACTTTTAATTACCCCTAAAGCACATTCCACTAGGAAAAGAGGTGCTTCCATGGCATTTCTAGGGAACATACCAATGGCAGACATATTCAAGGCTGCCACATGGTCCACTCCACATATATTTACAAAGTATTACTGTGTGGATGTACTTTCAAAGCAACAGGCCATTGTTGGTCAAGCTGTACTTAAAACTTTATTTCAAACTACTTCAACTCCTACAGGCTAACCACCGCTGTTTTGGGAGAAGGACTGCTTTTTAGTCTATGCATAGCATGTGTATCTGAAGCTACACATGCCATCGAATTGAAAATGTCACTTACCCAGTGTACATCTGTTTGTGGCATGTAGTGCTGCAGATTCATATGCTATGCATTAGGTCCGCCATCTAGTGTTGGGCCCGGAGTGTTACTAGTTGGACTAGTTACAGTCTCCTTACTGTTTTCTTTTTTAATATTTGTATTGATGTTATAAGGCAAAGGCAAAAACACAAGAAGAGAATACATTAAAACATAAGAATCAGCTCTATCTTACAAATTCTAAAAGACCTGTGAACAGAGTAGTTATGCAATATTTAAAGTGCAGATGCTGCCATGTCGCATCGGGCTGCCCACCTCTCTTCAGGCTGAGAACCGGTAAAGTGCAAGTTAAAAGTACAGAATTGTATAAAACCATTCAGAATTGTACTCCAACCCAATACAGGAATACACTAATAGCCTGAGATTCAACTACTTTACACAAAAAAACACCCATAGAACCTGACCAATGATACCGAACTTAAAGTGCAAGTCGTGCTGTTGTTAAGCACCTCCCACTGAATGTCATAGGGCTTCCATCCGCTGCGCGTACAAAAGAGGAAATACTAGTCGAGTCAGCCAAACAGAGTAGCTCTCATACATTATAAAAGCCTGCTGTTAGTTCCCTAAATCTATATATTCTGGAGGGGGAGTTGTTGTCAATTGGTATATTGCCCTAAGTAACACCCACCATCATGCATAGCTTTTTAGGTTAAGATATTGCTTTTGAAAATGTACCCTTTCTAGGCTAAATAAAGCCAACAAATGTGGGAGCCATTGTGAGAAAGACGGAGGAACTGATTCAAGCCAGGCCAAGGGTATACATGAACGGAGCAATGCCATGTCAGCAAAAACAGACGGGTGGCCCTGGAACCGCCTCATTGTGAACCCCCAAGAGAACTAATTGCAGGTTTAAGACAATATCACAGTCCAGGGATTTTTCAAGAAATTTGCTAATTTCCCTCTTGAGCAGTCACAGTTCTGAACAGGCAAAAAACATATGGATTAAATCCACTTTATGAGATTGACACCGTGGACAACGAATGTCAGCCGTTCCCTCCCATTTAGCAATTTTTGCAGGTGTATAATTTAGATCAAAAATAATTTTGTTATATTGGGCTTGGAGAGCGTCTGAACATAGAATTGTTCGACCTAATTCGAGAGACTCAAGAAAGGAGCAATCCAGCAACCCAAGTTTCTCCTCCCACTTCCCAGTCTGTTTCTCCTGATCGTCGCATGAAAAAACATTCAGAGTGATATATATTTGGCTGATTGAGCATTCCACCCTGTCCACCAGTAGCTCCATCACTTCTACTAAAACAAATTTGCTAGGCCCCCCCTTTCCTAAAAATAAAATCCCGAATTTGAAGGTATTTAAAAAAAAATCCTTGTGCTTTACACCAAAATTTCCCTGCTGTTCCTCAAAGGTGACAATGCCATCCCCATCATAAAAATCGCCCAACCTCTTCAGTCCCTGACCTTCCCAGGCTCATACACAGGGATCGTTACATATTTTGGGGAGCATTGCTTTCTTTTTGGAAGGGAGTGTAATGATTCAGATGCCCCACCTCTAATTGTTTTTGCAGCGTTGTCAAAATCTTGCCTGCAGCCCAGAGGTCTTGAACCACACTTTGTTAATGTAACTGGGTGTGAGCTGTCTTAAAACACATCCCTGGGCTTCTTCTCCAATCAAAAAAGAATAAGCCGAGGGTACTGCACAACCTGATCATCTGTCTTCATTTCGGCCCCCTACCACACAGTGGTATAATACACATATATTACATTATACAACAGCCAACAATAGACAGATGTAGATTATCTAATCGCCAAAATTTATTTTTTGCCTTTGCAATAACCGCCGCTAGATTTTCCTCCACAATTAGATCAATATTAGCCATCATGGTAACTCCCAGATGTACTGCTCTTTCAGCGACCTTTGTATCCTCAAACTGTTACTGTTGATCACAATCAGAGTCTTCCTTCAGTTCAACAAATAGCCTGCAAATTTGCCAAATGCAAGCACCTCCTGTGCTATCTCCTTTACGGCCACCCTCTGGTGCGGCGTGACTATGGCCACATCATCTGCATAGGCTAATGTCTTTGTACCCCAGCCTTGACAGCTAATAGGTCAAATTAAATCATTGCTCTCAAGCTTCCTAAGCAAGGAGTCGATATAGAGAGCAAAGAGAAGGGGAAACATGCAACCACCCTGTGCCCTGCTGAAGCTAGCCTGCCATTATCTGCAGCCTAGCCGTAGGCTGGGAGTAGACAGCCTATACTGTCTGAATAAAATTTGGCCCGATTCCAAACCAGCCTATCACCTGCCACAGGTATCTCTAGTAGACCCCATCGAACGCCTTTTCTGCATCCAGCAGAATTGGATCCGTAGGGTCACCAGAGACTGTTACAGCATCAAATAACGTTATTACTCTGACTCGGAGTATGGTAGGTGGTCCCCCTTCTGAGGATGAAACTGTTGCTGTGTCGAGACAATCTTGCCTATTATTTGGCTAAGCCTTGAGGCCAGCACCTTGTAGTAGATTTGTGAGTCACTTTTTATCAATGTTATGGGTCTTTTGAGGGTATTTCCCTTTTTTTAAGGACGACAACGATACAGGCTGAGGCTGGGACAAATGCTTTTAAAAAAAAAAAAAAATGTTAGCCCCATAAATAATTCTACCAGATCAGGAACGATTACATTGGAAAAAACTTTGTAAAATTGGAGCGGATTTTTGTCTGGGCCAGCTGCTTTCCTAGATGCAAGTTGCTAAGAGCTGCCAGAATTTCTTCCCAAGTCGTAGGGGCGTCCAAAAATGCCTGATCTACTTCTACTTCTCCTAGCTGATTTCCTATTAAGGATTCTTGATGTTGAAAATCATTAATAACCCTCTGCCTCTTATTCTCACGATACGCCCCCCCCTTAATATCTGTGAAAAACCTCCCTAATCTCATCACAACTTGTCGCTAACTTTTCCTGGTCATAACTGATTTCAGTAATCTCGACTTTGGCTCTACTTCTGTCTGGTTCACACCGCTTAAAGATGGCCCACCCATTCACTAAATTCATGGTATTCCTGCTTCCGGGCTAGAAAGTGTTCGGCTGCTTTCTTAGCTGGGATATCACTTATTGCCACCATGGCCGCCACCTGCAGAAATTAGTTGGGCCTCCACTTCTGCCAGTTTCCTATAAAATACCTTGAGCAGTTGAAACTTTCTTTTGTCGGTTTAAGCTGAAGCTTGGTATCTCTTTCCCCCCCCGTCCACTTCACCCTTAAAGGCACCCCAGACAATCCTGGGCAAGGCACTCCCCCTATTAAATTTCAGGTATTCCTGGCCAATCATGTGCTGAGTATATTCCTCTTCCCTGAGCAAGGCTCTCTCAAAGGACCAATTATGATAAGCCTTGTCCAGCCCCTCCACCTGAATCTCTAATACAAGCGGGTTATGATCGGACATGACCCAAGGGTATTTTTCAGTCTTGCAGCTTTGAATCAAACTGCAGGAAATCAAGAAGTAGTCAAGCCTTAAAAGTTTTTTGTGGGGAGCCGAAAAGTAGGTATATCCTGGGTCTGGAGTCATCACCTTATGCCATACATCAGTCAAACCATGATCCCGCCCTAAATAAAGTAGAGATTTAAATGCTTGGGGTTTCCTACCGTTGTAGGTTGAAACCCCACCTTTGAGAAGATCATCGATCAAATTAATGTTAGAATCCCCACAGATTGGGGTTGGCCATAAAGCCAATTCTTAATTCAGCGAGTCGAAAATAGATGACTCATCCAATGTTGACACATTTTGAACGGAGGGTAAAGGAGTTTTTCCTCTCTCGATATACCACTATAGCCCATCACCCAAGGTTATCGGCTAAGCTGCGTTTCAAGCATCCTGCATTCTTGCATGTCATTATTGTCACTCTTCATGTACTAGTGCAATGAGACATGCAAACTATTAATGTAAATCCTAGGTTTTCCAATAATTTCTGTCCAGCCCTTTCAATATGAGTTTCCTGCAGACATAAAATGTCCACATGTAAGACTCGAGAGCAACCTTCAGTCTTTTGACATTCATTCATCCCGCATATATTGACAGTAGCTAAGAGAAGTCGAGCCAGTCTAAATATTCGGCTATCTACCCCTGCATAGGCCTGACAGCCAGACTGAATGCCCCAGACTGTAGATTTGGGAATGAGGACTGTCCCCGTACCAATGCCGGTGAAGACTTCCACTCTGACTCCGAGACCTATGCCAGACCCTTCCACATTGACGTCAGTAAACGGCACCAGAAGTTCTTCTGGTATTGATACTGGTTTCTATCAATGTCAAACTGCGAAATCTTCAAAATGCAACTTGCCGTCATCCACCCTGATCTGACCCAGTGCCTCTACCACTTTATACACATAAGCAGAGGCTCCTTGGTGCTTTTGAGCCTGACTCTGATCCTCTGGCAGAATAAGGAACACCCCAGCATGTGGGTGGTGATGTCTTTCTCTCGCCTCACTGCACAGATGATGATATCTTTAACATGTATTTGGAAGATGCTTCAAACTTCTTCTGAGTTAGAACTTGACGCGTCTTGTGAGCGGCCAGTGGAAGAAAGAGTCTTGTGTGTAGTGGTGGTTGGGGGTGTGGGGGAGCAGCTGGATACTGTACTTACAGCTGCCTTCAGGTGAGACTAGAATAAGCATTTTTAAAGCCTGGGACAGCTACTTCTGAATCCTTGCTCATTTTTTAATAGGCCTTTACTGGTACCTTTATGTTCACTTGGTCTAAGCCCTGTTCCTTTCCACCTGGGAAATTGGTAGGTAGCTAGGCATCAGTGAACATTTTCTCGTGACCCTGATCTTACCAAAGGTCCTACTCCACTGAGCCTTATTATACAGGCCTTAGTCAGTGAAGTGAATTCCAATTCATTACCAGCCACTCCTCCAGACAGAGGATCAAAGAGAAGTGAGGCTTTTGCCATTCGTATGTTTTCCTTCATCAGTCTAGCACTGCGGTTAGTAAAAGTTATTTCCTATGCATGTGCTGTGTGCCCTGTCCAGCGAGATCTTGCCATCGGTCCATGGAAGACCGTAAGGCCTCCTTGACCCAAACTCTTCAGGACAAACAGAAGGCAGCCAAATATGTTTTCCCTGCAGGTCTGGTTACTAAAGACTGCCTGTGGAGGGCAGTCTGTGCTAGTCTTGCTCTTTGTCGACACAAGTGGATGTGATCCAAATGATTTTCCATAAATGTACGATCTCCCTCATGGATGTACCCTTTGATGGGTCACTCCTTTTCAGTGAGAAGCAGACCCTGCGTAGGAGCGCTTTAAGGAAAGTACAGCTAGGGCGCGTTCCTAAGGTCTCTTGACACCTGCCAGACAGTTTCCGCACCAATTCAAAAAGTTCATTGTTGCTGTATAGGCAGGGACATTCTCCCACCAGTACAGCAGTCATCCCAGTCCTTTGAAGGTCATGGACACTGATAGGGCAGGCAGCGCACAGTCAAGCAAGGACATCAGTTCTCCCATTCATCTGCCACTTCTACAACACCCTTAGAGGCGCATGACCATCCATAGTGGGCAAAGTCCATAATTTCCTCCCAGGATGGCAATCCATCATATCTGACAGATGGATTTTTCAATTCATTCAACATCCTATGCCTGCCTTTTTTTTTTTTTTTTTTGCCCTGCCAACTATTACCCCACTGCATGACAAGCACCTGTCTATTCTACCGAAAAATGTGTGACTTACTTCCCAGTGGTGGTATTGAGAGAGAAATGGACTCTGAAAGAGGGACAGGGTTGTTACTATCACTAGTCCTGTGCTTTGAAGAAAGAGGACGTTCTCAGCTCTATTTTGGACTTTCAGGCTCTGAATTCCTTTTTGCAGAGGGCCAAATTCAAATTGTTAACACAGGCCAAGATCATGTTTACCCTGGACCTGGGTGACTATGCTGTCCTTGAACCTGCAAGATGGATATTTTCATAAACCCTTCCTGCAGTCCCACAACGTTCTCTGTGGTTCAAGGTAGGCCAGGTGCATTTTGAGTTTGCTGTGCTCCCTTTGGCTTCACCAGCACCCCTCAGGTGTTCAAAAAGGTGATGGTGGTGATTATTTCCCACTTTCAGATGTTGGATATGCCAGTTTTCCCCACCAGTATGGTTTGCCACAATCATTCAGCAATGGTGAATCTCTTCACATCGTTGAAGTTCACTATCAATGAGCTGAAGTCACACTTGACTCCTTCACAGAGGCTTCCATTCATTGGATCTCTTTTGGACAAGGTGCAGTTCTGACCCAGCCTCCCCAATAACACAAGTCCAGGATATTCTATGTATGATCCTGATGTTTTTGCTTCAGTCCTGTATTACAGTGAGAGCAGCTCGGAAGCTGTGTTTCCTTTTGGCTTCCTGCATCTTTCTTGTCAACTATGCCAGGTGGCGCATGCAGAATCTGCAACGGGATTTGAGGTTCCAGTGGGCCCAGAAACCAGGAAATCTGGCAAATGCCATCCAGGTTTCAGATGGGATGGCTCAAACCTCAATGATAGCTGCTCAAAAACAATTGGTCCAGCAGCAAGCCCCTCTCCTTACCCACCCAGAGATGATGGTGTGGGTGGGGGGGGGGTGCTTCACTACTGGGTTGGAGAGGTCATGTGGGGAAAGGACAGATCGAAGGACTCTGGCTCAGAAACCAGCTCAATCTCACTGTTTTGGAGTTGTGGGCCATTGATCTGGTGTTGAAGACCTTCCTGCCGTCCATCAAAGGGAGGCTGGTGCAGGTTCTCACAGGGAAACACCACCTCCATATGGTACTGCAATAAGTAGGGTGGAGTGGGGTGTTGTATCATGTGCCAGAAGTCTCTAAGCCTCTGTAGATGGGTTTAGTGTTAGAAGATTTCCATGATTATAAAAAACATGGACGAGGAATTTTAATGCCATGGCAGATAAGCTCAGCCGGAGTCTGGCAGGTTCCGAATGGAGTCTACATGACCAGGTGGCACAAGGCACCTTTCCATAGTGAGTAGAACACTTTCTAGATCTTTTTTATCAGCGAGTGTCCAACATTTTGCACATTAATTTCCGCAGAGACACTTGCTAGGACATGCATTCCAGCTGGAATTGAACACAGGACTCTGCCATCCTTCCCCAGCGTCCCCTGAGCTCTGAAAAAGATCAGGAAGACTTGGGACCCAAGTCATCCTAGTGGCCAGGAGAGTGTGCTACCTGGAACGTCTGGGCAAGAGATCTGTCCTCTGATTATGATACCACTTCAAGAGGATCTTCTGTCACAGCAACAGGGCAGGGTCCTTCATTCGAACCTTCATAGCCTTTCATGGTCTGCAGTACATTGCCCTGTTGACGTTCCTTACATCTTGAAAGAAGAGAAGAGGTTTTATCGGCTAGACCCCAAAAGAGCTATAAGATTTTCCTTTGATTGTAATAAAGACCATTGTGTGGACAATCAGCTTCATGTGGAGTTCCTGAAACAAAGAAAGGAAAATTTGTGCGGAAGATGACTATGTGGAGGCAAATAGTCCTCAGCTTTAAGGTCAACTACGTACTGGCCAAGGTGTTCAGGAATGTCTGAAAGCCCATTCCTCCACAGCCAAGGATGCTACCACTGAAGTAACACTCAGAGTGGTCTCTTTGATATATATTAACAATATGCATTCATTCTACAGGATTTCTTTTAACAGGTATCATGCATTTATGCAGCCTGTATACATTAATTAAACAATTTGAAGTATGTATGAATGTACACAAGAACCTGTCTTGGCGAGTAAAAGAATTTCTATATTTTATACAATAACCCTTGAATAAAAATGGAATCAACAATTGTGCAGCTGTGTGGTGCTCAGCAAATGTGAATACAACATTCTAATAAGCGAACCAATCAGGAGTTATCAAATCAATGGTAAACAGAATAAGTCTAGACGACCCTTGATAAAATGTAGATGTTTCGACCCACTAATATACATCTGTAGGTCTCATCAGGACATATGCCATCTGCCTTTTAATCTTATTTGTGAACTAAAGTTCACAAACATCAATAGGTGAATGACTCCTGTCTTCATAGTAGACCATTTGACTCAATGATTAGATCGGTAAATCTGTAGAATGAGGATCGTGGTAATCTTTGAGTCTGTTTCTGACTGATTGCTACAGTGTAGAAGATGGTGGTCAATCAAGTTTGAATAAATGCACAATACCTATAAAAAAGGAAATTCCACAGAATCATTGCACATTATATGGTAGTGTGTTTGGTGCGTATGGTAGTGTGTTTGGGCATTAGTGTTATACCTGTGTTTTGTGTGTTTTTTATCTGCCAGTGCAACGTTTTTATTCTGAGTCCACTTCACAGACCTTCTACTTTGGGAAGGTACTGCTTTGATACCTATTTTAAGGTGAGAAATCTGCGGTGATGTCAGCTAGCAGATCGGCGCTTATATGCGCCTTGTAGGGAGCTGGGTTCTGGTTGCAGTACCGGTCCCCTCCCCCCCACCCTCCACACCTGCACACACCTTTTGTCTGGTTTTTAGATGCAGCTTTGACTCAAGTGCATTGGGTTCCTGCTAACCAGGTCCCCAGTGCCAGTGTTCCTTCTCCAAAACAAAACATCTGGTCACTTGATCCCCAAGTGGCCAGGCCCTTCAGCCCCTCTAGAAGTCCCTAGTTGATGGCACCCCTGGTACCTAGGGCATGGGTACTGAAGAGTTGCAGCATAATGTGTGCCACTCTGAGAGACCTAGCACCAACCTTATCCAGACTGCCATTGCAGGCTGTGTGACACGGTGCTCCCAAACTTGAAAACACGTTGTCCCCTAAAACATTGCTTATAATACCTATAAGTCACCCTACAGCAGGCCTTCAGCCCTAAGGCAGGGTGCAATATATTACAAGTGAGGGCATATGTATGCCCCTATTATGTCTCCATCGATTCTTAGATGTAGTACGTGTGCAGGGAACCCATTTTAAATACATGTACCAGGCGCTGGTTACTATGGGTTCCCCAACTACATGAAGGCTTCTCTGAACCTAGGGATGTTAAGTATCAAAATCTCATATTAATAAACCCTCACTGATTCCAGTGATGGATTTATTAACGCATGCACCCAGAGGGCACCTTAAAGGTGCCCCCTGAAAAACCACTAACTGCTGGTGAGCTCACTGACTGGGTCTTGCCAGCCTGCCACCAACAGACAAGAAGCTGACCTCCTAGGGTGAGAGCCCCCTCTCTCTCTCGAGGTCAGAAATGAAAGCCTGTCCCAGCTGGGGTGTTAACCACCGCTCCCCACAGGATGACCTGCATTCCAAAGTAGGAGCTTCAAAGAAGCCCACCGCCTTTGGTCTGCAGATCTGACCTTCCTCAGAGGAAGATGCCACCTCTTCCTCTACGCCCCCCACCACCACCCCCCAACCCCCCCCCCCCCCACCCCCCCCCCCCCCCCCCCCCCACCCCAAGGGAGCATCTGGCACCTGGAAAGGCAGGAATACTAGCTCTGCAGGAGGCGTGTCACACTTCCAGACTGGGAACACCCATAGAGTGACCAGCCTAAAATGGACACGACTTAGGAAATTCTGCCATCTTGTGTGTGGTGGAATTTAAGAACTCTGGACAAGATGATACCCATTCCCCACAGAAAGTGGTCATCTAGGGGGTGTAATGATCCCAAGGCTAAGTAGCCCATTAGCTACTACCCTTCACTCCCCTTAAATTAAGTCTTTAGGAAACCCCCTGATACCAGGACCTCAGATCTTTGCTGGGCACAAAAGAAGTGGACAAGAAGCCTGCTGAACCGAGGAGCATAACTGACTTGGCCCCAACCCTGCTAGCCTGCCTGCTGCACCCGACCTTCGAGGAGCAACTGACCAACCCTGCTGCTGCAGCCTCCAAGAAACTGGGATAGCTGCAAGTGCTTCACAAATCGCCAAGAACTCCCTTGGAGTAGAGGAGTTGCTCCCCCTGCAACTGCAGGCACCCAAGAACGAACTGTGAGGGCTGAGACAAAAACCCGACAGCGGACATCACCAATTCACCCAAACTGCCTAGCCCAATCTGAAGTGGGACAACTGTGTCAGCGTGGTCCCCAGGCCCTCCGGAGACTAAGCTCACCCCAGGCTTGCCCTCTGTGGACTTCCCGATGGTGTCTGGTTCTGCAGACTTCTCCCCCCCACCCCCATTCACCGCAACAGTCTCTGGTGACGGAGACCTGACAATCCACTGCACCTCTGCACCCGGATGCCCCAGACAGAGGAGAAGAAAACCACTGGTGTCCCTATGTTCCTCAAGCTCCTGAGATGCAAGCCCACCTGTTGGTTCGGCTTTATTGGCTCCCAGTCCACACTTGCAGCCTGTTTCTTTAGGCCCCCCCCCGCACCACCTCTGGTAATGGTAAACTCGACGGTCCAAACCACCTCTTCACTCGGACGTCCTGAACCGAGGACAACAGGATCACTGGTCTCCCCGAGCATCGCAAGAACTGAACCCCCTCGGTAGTTCACCTGGACTGGACTTTCAGTCCACCCCTGCAGCAACTTTGTGACCAGACCGATCCCCCATTGACTTACATGGGGCACCTGACATTGAATTGCACCCAGCTGCCCGAGGTGACTTGTTGGTGTGGCCTTAGACCTTACCCCATACTTACCCCAAGTCCAGGAGATTGGTCCCGTAAGGCGCTGTACTGTAGCTATATGCAGTGCTTCTTCCTCTAGAGGATAACATTACCACATCTGAAAAATGCAGTGTCGACTTTTGAAAACTGTAAAGATTCATAACTTGAAAAGTACTCACTTGACTCCGGTGATATATAAAAATGTTATTTTTATAAATTAGTGTTGAACTTCTTTGAGTGTATCTCTCACTTGCTGCATGAGTTTGCCTTACATGCTTAGCACTACCCTCTGAAATGCCTAACTGCTCGGCCACACTACCCAAAAAGAGAGCATTTGGGATGTTGTTTGGGCCTCTGTGAATCCTGTGGTGATTGCTTGGACTCTGCACAGTGCAACTCATTTTGGTCAACTATATAAAAAGTTGGATTCCTACACACCTTCTCTCTGTCACTTCTTGGGTAGTACAGAGTCAGTGTGGCCCTGCACAGTGTCAGCTAGTGCACCAATGCGGGAACATTGCTCATACAGTTTCCACATCTAGTTTTGCGCCTGCCGAGTAATGTAAGGGAAGAATGTGGAGTTACATAGTGTATGCACCAGAAAGAGTGCTACCAAAGGTAGGTAACTTCTTCATCTATCAGAGGTTATAGAGTTTACAGCATCACAAGTCTACACCTACAAATACTTAGCCTGGGATAGAAATACAGCCTAAGATGTCGTGGTGCATTGGGTTTTGAGGGGGGAATCGCAAGTCTTCTTGAAACCGAAACCTATTTGTCAAAGAAGAACAACGTGCTCCACATTAAATGGCAGATGTGTGCACAGAATCTACAGCACTATAAGCTGCAACCGAATGTTGCAAGTAAGTAGCGTATTACTCCAGCGTAGTACCCACTTTTATTTCAGTCTTTTTGTAAAAACACTTCAAGATCCTCCTTTTTAAAGACATTCTTCACATGGTGGTGGTAATTTGTGGTGCGAACTGTTACATGGGAGGGCTAGCATTGTGAGTAACTTTCTAACAAAATGCCTTCACCATGCCTGTTTCTAGCGTGCTTTTTTCTGAAAATGCGAACTGTTTTTGTTTGGCAAAAATGTTCCTAATTGTTTTTTGTTAACATTTTTTCAGCTGTCGACAGTGTGTTGAAGAGAATGACTATTATTGGTGTTATACTATCATTCCGTTCACTAGCACAAGAAGCACTTAGAGATGTAAGACACGTTTGCTTTCATTTTGAAATATGAGTGTTGGTGGTTTTGTATGTATGAATGCATGCATATGTTTCTTGTGGATGGTTTTCAGTGAGCACCACTGTCGTCCAAGCCCAATTCTAAATCTGGTTATTAAATGCTAGAATGTAGCAACAGGAGACAACAACAGTTGCTTCCCCACTCTTCCTGCCTTATAAAGAAATTCCAGTGTGATTTCAAAGGGCTTCCTGAGAGCCGTTCAGTAGAGCGCTGGCTCTAGTACAGCTTTGGGAAGGGTGAGAAGTCACTGGGATTGGTGGGGGGGTTCATGGCAGGAGGCCAGTTTTTTAAATTTATTTTACATTTAGAATGAAGTAATGACCATGTTGTGACTCACCCATTAGTACTCTGCTGCTTCATAGCAGATGAAAGCAGGGGCCGATGATTTTGAAGGCCACACTATATAAAAATAGAGAGGGGTAAAAAGTGAATTATGGAGATGCTTTTCATCTCTAAGTGACATTATAGATATCTCAAGCTAGCCATCTATAATTCTATATGACTTAAATGGTATAGTAGAAGATATATTTCCTTTAAATGTTTGCTTTTATGCATATTTTTTCATGAAATAACTTTTCAAGTCGTTAAAAGCCTTAATTCATCATCTTTTAACCATAAACATTTGGTAACTGCACCCTCAAAGTGTTAATTTTTTATCAATTGTCAGTGCTTTCCAAGGATCTGTAATTGAGTACAACACCACTGGACAGAAGTTAATGGACAAGAGAATGAACTTTAATGAAAGACTCAATCACATCAAGGCTTCATGCTAGACCAAATTTTATTCTCCCTTGAGACTCTGTGGATACATTTGCAAGCCTGCTCTTCCCACGTAGATGCTTGATTCCTAGAAGCAGCAGAACATGCTCATGATAATCTGACACACCTCACTGTACACACACTTTCCCAACCACCCTTTTCCTTTATTTTCTGCTAAAAGAACGGGCCTTTACAACATTCGCTCTTCATATGTCTCCCTCTGCGTAGTTCGCTGTCAAAATATACCTTTTGCTGGGTTCCCAACAAATCAACAAAGATCAACACTCGGAGCTCAGCATAGTGTGTTTTTTTTTCTAAGAGTCTATCCTCCTATTTTCCATTTGTCATTCGTTTCCTGAAGGTCTACTATTACAACCACTGATTTTTTTTGGTGCTAATGTAATCTGCTTCTGACCCACACTGGACACCTTCCATAATCAAGATTTGCATTTGCCATCAACAAATCTGCATTTTTACTCATGCCCTACTCCCTTTCGCTCTTGAGAATCCAGGTTTCTGAGATTAATGGCGCACCTGACATTCTAGTCTGCTTTTTAGTTATTCACTCCTTCTATGCCAACATAAAGGCTGTTGATACTTAGTGAATGCCTCTTGTTGGGTAGGAAAAGCCCTCTGGCTATTTCATGAGGAGTATGACTGGTGTCCATTTTGTCTGTTTTAACCTCCTGCTCCAGCAAAATGTTTGGCAGTTGCCCCCTAAATCCCTTCCGCTACAGCCAATTTATTTTTTATTCTATTGTATTGTTTATGTTGTACCTCAATTAAGGCCCTTAATGGGTGTCTTCTTGTGGGAAATCCCCATGATCTTCAGTAGGCCCTCAAGTGCAATACATATATGCTGTTTTGAAGCCATAAAGGTCAAGCATAGCCTCCCACCACCTGTAGTGCACGAACATAACTGTGCTTGCCTTGCAACTTCGCCTAATTCTGCAATAACGTCTGTGGAAAGGACAACACCTGTGTAGAGGATGTGGGAATATCAGGACAAGAGGCAAGGCATTGCTAGGCAAATCTGCTGACATACTGGAGAAGCAGAGTGCTGGTCTGAGTCTTAAGGTTATAAGGGGCTCCACATGAATGCTAGAGCAGGGAACAGTTAATTCTCAAACAAATTGGAGACCATAACTTTTAGGAACACAGATTTGAGGATTTGATATGTTGTGATGAAGGATACTGATCCACTGGAGCTAAACTAAACAGTAATGAGAGGGATTATATTTCCGGGACTATCAAACATAGTTTCCTTTTGATGCAAGTATAGCATTCAAGTTCCCGTGAGAGAGGCTTATCAGGCTGGCTCTCCATCACTCCCAAATGAAAAATGAATTAGAGTTCTTATGGAGCACCTTGATTGAAAATTAAGAAGCAATGATGAGATTCAAACAATTGAACTCTGCCAGAGACGAGGCTAGTCTTGTGAAATTAGAGAAATGAGAGGAAGTTCACAAGTCAATGCCAAGGTGTACTGAGCAGTGTGATTGGTTCTTTTAACACAAAGTGCCTCTTTTATTCTTGTCTGCTGACCTGAAATTACAGAGAAACACTGACACCCATGAGGTGTATTGACAAATAAAAATAGCAGTTGACTAATAAACAGCATTTGACTGCAAAGAAAGAAACACTATCTGAATGATGAATGTCAAAGAACAGCAGTGCATAGTGATGATCAAACTTGAAGAATTACAATAAAGTAAAGTTGTAGTTTTGATATTAATGGACGCCAACCCAGCTCTAAGTAGCTATATTTCTTGAAATAGACTCCAGACTTGTTTATTCTTTAAGGCAGCAGTATAGACTAGACATTCCCTTCTAGGAGATAAACTGACTATGGATTAACCATCAGTGGTGTTGCAGGACGTTTGTAAATTTAACAATTAATATATGTGCTTTTATTTTTGATAAGTTGTGGGTCAAATTTCAATGAGTCTGTAAATTAAAAAAAAAAAATTATAGCCATCCTGGAAATATTCCATCTATTGTCAGACTCTTGAACTTGTGCTCATAGCCTGTGTTGTGTTAGGTGCATGTGCTTTGAGCACAAGCCTGTTCCAGGTTGGGGCAAAGCACTGCCCGAGGTGGTTGGGCATTGAGCCAGCAACTAAAATACATTGTGGTACATATTACTGCCAGGCTGCTGATGATCAGGCCACAGGCGATTCTCCCCTGCCTAACAAGGAGAATAGAAAGCTAAATCCTGCTGTGAAGTGGGGAGCGGTAGAAGCCACCACCCACTGGAGGATAGCTAACTCTGTTGGCTTCCTCTCCTGATATGACAGAGTGCAATGGGATGAGATTCAGGAGTTAGTGAAGCATGATTTGAACACCACCTCCCTAGACCATACCCCCTCCTACCAGAGGCAGCTGCAGTCCAACCACCAGCAGACACAGAGAGGGTGCCAGCGGTGCCTACATGGGCAACAGATACGGGGGCAAGGGAAGATCCAGCAAAATGGTCTCTATCTCCTAGCACTGACTCCCCGTGCCTCTACAGGGATCAGGCTGGAAGATTTCCTTCCTTGTTGGCAGGAAAAAACATCAGACAAGCGAGTCTTAGCAGTGTGGTTCACCATTGCTACTCCCTAGAACTTCTTACAAACCATCTCTACATCCCATCCTGTACCATATCCTGGGCAGAGAACATCTCAAGCACTCCTTCAATAAGGGACAATTGAACCAGTGTCCCCATCAGCGGGGCAAAGGGATTTTCTCCCCATACGTCCTCATCCCCAAAAAGGATGGCTCCCTGAGGTCCATCCTGGACATCAGGTCTCTGAACTGTTACCTTCTCTATGTACACTTCACTCCCATGCTGCACATTATGCAGATCAATGTTTGTCACACCATCAGTGTGTTGATTATCCACTTTTCCACTTGGCTCTTGTCTTGTTAAACAATTTATTAATTTAAATGTAATATAAATATCTATTTTAAGACTTGAGGTTTTGTTTTTCATTTTCTCCTAGGTCTTATCCTGCCACATTCCTTTCCTTGTCAGTTCGGTTGAAGATTTCAAGGATCACATTCCAAGAGAGACTGATATGAAGGTAATGTTTCATCTCTAAACAGGAGTTGGTTACTACACATTAGGCTCAGTCTGATTTTGTTACCTTCTGTGTTTGGTAATAGAACAAAGTTTGGGATTGCTTCTGATATTTCCATTTGTATATATCCCCATTTAACTGTATTCAGTGTTAATACATTGGAGAGAGAAAGAAGCAGAGATGGAAATGGTACCTAATTTCTCACTCTCTGAGATGTTACAACTGAGATCAGAGATCATTCATTATTTTTAAACCCTGCGCTTAAAATAAGGCTGTCTTGGAATACCATGTGTTTTGGTAGGCAGTCATTCTATCCTATCCTATTTTCTGATGGTAACTTCTAACCCCAAGTACCTCATTTTTAGAATATCCTCAGATGCTGGACTAGATCTGCAATTGCCTGTAGGTGACATTGTGTGATTCGGCATCAATTCTTCTCCCTGCCCTAAAACGGACTGGAACCCCACGTAGGCATCACCCAAGCGCTGACATCAGTTTCTTTCATTCTGTGCCTTCGTACACGGATTTAGAAATAGCGCCTACTTTTTTCTCTAAAGGATTCTTTCCAGTGTGCAAGGAAATATGTCCCCTCCAAAACCTGCAGGGCTTAAGTCCTGTAGGGACTTTCACAAACAAACTTCTGTGATGGGTCCACCCAAGGTAGGTATGTCTCTGGTGTTTCTGGTCGGGCCATAACTCTTAGTTGTGCAAGAAGTATGCCGTGATGCATCCGAAGACTTTTCGGGACCGCAAGGCCATGCTGCACATTGAAGGGCACTGAAGAAAGTTGTGTAAGGGCTTCTCTCACTCAAAGTCAAGGACATGAACCCTTTCTCACTCTCGAGGCTGTGACAGGTCATTGTTGCAGTCCAATTTTGCGGTTAGTCCAAATCCAAAAAGAAGTGCAGGAAGTCCAAGCATCCTTGTCATAGCCTCACCACTCTGTCTGAGAAGTCGCAGGGATGTCATGGTGCCCTGCAGTCTCGCTCTTGGTCCCTACCTAGTATCCACTTTTGCAGCTGATTGTAGTGCACCCTGTATTTCTGGGTCGGTCATAGATGCTACTCCATCTGTATCTTTGTCTTCCTTCCTGCTCCATCTGGCTCTACTTCAGACCCCCATGGGTCTGAGGAGGAGTCCAGTCGAGTTATTGCCGGTGTGTCCTCCCTCTGTGCCGCCTGAACCCCCTATGGGGTCAGCTCCAACTCGGGAGCTGACTTCACGTCTGGCATCATGATCTGTGCCAGTTCCTGTTGTGTTGATGCTGGTACTGATGCCTCCGACACCAGTGGAGGAACTTGATCCCATAGTTCTATCCTACACAATGCTTCTCGACTTTAACAAAACTGCACTTGAGCTCAACTCCAGTTTGACTGGCCCCATTTTGGCTCTGATAAGACTTCCTTTGCCAAGGAGCCCCTCGTCCCCCCCCCCCCTTCCCTCACCCCCCTTCCCTTGCCAGGGGTGCTCTAACAGCTTTTCAGATCAGACTATGACCAGAACCAGCCAGCGTTTGGCAATGATGGTTGCCACAACACAATGACTACCCTTTTTATATGACTCCCCTGACCCCCGTTCTTTCCACAGACGTTTTGGATCTACAACTACTTTCCATTGAGGTAAAAACCAACATCCTCACAGTTTACAGTTCAGACAATTCTCATCTGAACTCCTACTGCTATTCAGCACTTTGACCTACCCCCTCAAGAGCACTTAGACCAATCCCAAACCATGCTTTGCATTTGCATAAACAAAAAGTAAAGCAACACTTCTTTACAGACCGGTTCTGGGTGTCCCCGCCTTTCTAACACAATTTCCTCCTCCTGAGAGCCTGTTAGTACTGAACTCCATTAGCAGGGTCAATCCCAATTGTTTTTCCACTACCCTTCAGACAGAGTTGAAAGATTTGAGGCAGATATAAAATGGATGGTTTCTTTGATTAGTTGACATCAGTTGTTTGCTGGGAAGGTACTCTTGCACATTATGGAACTCAGTTGCTGAGGTCCTACCTTCAGTCCTGGAATGATTCTGTGCCAGTTTGGCACGGACCATTCAACATGGCCACATTGCGGCCAAGTATGTCATCCTGTTAGGCCTGGACACAACAGACTGTTTAAGCAGAGTGGTCCACACTAGTAGGGTGCTGTGGCACCACACGTGGATGAGATCTGTGTGCTCCTCAGGTGATTTTCAAGCATCACTCCTGTATGTGCCTTTTGACAGGTTTCGCCTCATTACAAAGGTTAACTCGACCCTCGAGCGATTTAGAAAAAAATAGAGCTACTGTACTCTCTCTCTCTTTCTGTACCTGCAACTGGCATCACCAACAATTTTGCAGCTTTCGAAGCATCACGCTAGGTGTTACGCCTTCGGAAAGAGTGTTCCTTTCGAGGTCAGGGTAGGGGGTCCAGCAGGAGCCTCTCTAGCAGCAGCATCATCCAAGCCGTTTAGGTTTTATCTAGCAGCTCATGATCACCCCATGGAAGGCAGGATCACTCATTTTCCCCATGAATGGCAAGCCATAACATTCAACAGGTCGGACCTCCAGATTGTCAAACAAGCCTATGCCATGACATTCCTTTCTGCCCCGGCAGGAAGTTTAGGCTGTTTAGGAGAAAGGACCCACAGAGACGGTGTTTTGCGATGTGAATCTTTTCTGGATTCACATGCTGTGCATTATTTCGCCATTTAGTGGTTGGGTCCGGAATTTTTTCAGTACCAAAACCAAAGGGGGATATAAATCCAGGGAGAATTATATGGTCCAGTGAATCAATCTCCCTACATAAACCTATAACTGAGATGCACTGTTCCAAAAGAAAAGACTCTGTTCTATCAATTAGGCTAGGGGTCTTCCTGGTCCCCACAATCATTAGCCTAGCAAGGACAATAGCCGCCACACACTGTTAGGTTACATGCTTCATCATCAGGCCATGCTCCTCATCAGGCCGACACTGCAATGCCTGACAGGCCCTTCTAGAGGGCTCTTTGCCGGAGATCTTTTTAAGAAAAATGCCGGTGGTGAGTGGATGTGAGAGGGGCTGGCAATAAAACCGTTAAAATTGGCTACAGGTGCCCAAGATCCAAGCTTGGAAAAAGGGTAGGTCATACTGACCACAGCACTCTTCAGACAAATTGCCTTGATAGAGGAGTGGCCAACATCCATGCGATGATCATGGGTCCTGCATACCTGATCTAGGAGGGTCCCCGCAGAAACATTTCAAAGAAACCATGCCTGGGGTTTATCCTCCTCCAGTTGAAAATTAAATACACTGCTGCCAAGCCAGGTAGGAAACCAGTATCTGCCCATGCTACCAAGTATTTTCAATCAAGGCAGGAAAACCTTTAAGGAACCAGCTACCTGCAGAGCAGTCATGCAGAGGGCAGAGACAAAATAAAAGTTCTCCTCTAAAGACCCAGTACATTAAAGGGTACTGTTCCAGCAGCAGATTCTGTCATAACATCTATGGCAACAAAGAGGGCGACCATCCCATGGAGCCACCCCCAGATAAAGAAAATAAAAGGATGGAACTTATGGGCCCGCAGGTTGGAGAGGAGTGCTGCAAACCAATGGCTCATTACAAATTCCAGTGCTTTGCTTAACAGTCACACACATCAGCATTGGGAAGAGATAGTTGAACTAATGAGGCATCTCCCAGAACAGTACAAGAAGAGGTTGCTCATCTGGTAGAGAGTGAAAAAGCATAGCAAACTCTTGCTTGAAATCTGCACTGGATGCTGCGGACACCTCTAGTCGCCAGTTGATAATGGGGGTTACTTTAAGGCATCATTCATGGCTAAGAAGTTCTAGATTCAAGCCAGAGGTTCAAGCAAGCAAAACATAATAAATACCCCTTTTAACGGACAACAATTGTTCAGGAATACGGTTGAAAAAAGCCTCAACCAGCTAAAAAAGAACGATGAAATAGCTAAGTCCATGGGTGCATTGCAGTTTCAGGGTCTTTCACACCAAGAAGACCAGCCTCTAGAGGGACATTTCAGGCGGGAAGCTCTTATCAGGGTTTCCACTGTGGCACTCAGACCTCTGCATCACAACAAAGTTGGCCGTACCAACAGCTATGAAGGAATTATTTTCAAGGAAGAGCCAGAGGAAGAGGACAATTAGCTAGAGGAGGTACAACTCCCACTGTTGTGGGGCCATTTTAGTGATGTTTGTGGGCACGTAATTTTTGCAACTAGGCCTGCTGCCTGTACCCTTTAGCCTAGTAACGTTTTATTTTATTATATTCTTTTAGATGCAGCCATATTTGTGGTGATGCTTTATTTTCCTTTATCTTGCTGTCCTTTCGTCTAGGAACATTTGCATTTCCTAGCACAACATTCTTTCCTTCCGTGCTTTTTCCAAGGCTGCAGGGAGATAGGATTGCTGGCACAAGTGGTGCACCTCGTCTCTAACATTTCACAGAAGCATAAGTATTTTTTACGTGGGAACTCTTTCTCAGAACATCAGTTGTTTTATTATAAAAACATTTCCCTCTTCCATGCACTATAGAGGGAGGTTCCAACCAGATGACCATGACTGCATGCTGACTGACTTTGTTCCATCTGCTCACAGAGATGGCCGGTTCCCTGGCCTGCAAAGGGATGGTGTCTCTGAAGACAACAGACTTCTCTACTACTTTCATACTTTGGTGTGGGGGATGATGTCTTGCCAAGAGGGGTCCGGGGGAGTGGGGTTTGGTTAGTAAGAGCACACTGTTAACAGAAATACAAGCAGGACATTCTTATAATGATGAAGACATTGTAACATTGTACTCTGTAGGCTTCTCATTAAACGTAGAGAAGTAATCTTCAGGACAGGAGAAGTTTTTTCGTGGGAGCAAGATTGAATTTGATTCCCCAGCTAGAAGAGGGCGGAGTCTCTTCTGGTTGAGGTTCTCTGTTACCGGAAGGGACAAGCTCTGACAGCGAGGACTGGGGAGGTTGTTGAGAAAGATGGCATTGTGCATTCCCTTGATCCCATGCGTGAGACTTCATATGAGACCAATCCAGGAGTGGCATTAAAATCAATGGTCGCAAGCGAAAGGGAGTTGGGAAGAGCTAGTAGTTGTTACGAAGAAGGTGCTGGAGTAAATTGCGTGGCTCAACAGAGAAAACATTGCACAAGGATGACCATTTCAGCAACCTATTCCTTCAGTAACGATAACCACAGATGCCTCACATTTAGGATGGGGAGCTCATATGGGCCCTCTGAAGATACAGGGAATCTGTAGGGGGCAAAATGCAGTACAACACATCAACCTCTTGGAATTTTTCTAGCATTGAAAGTTTCCAGAAGCACATTCAGGGAAAAACAATATTAATTCAGGCAGACAACACAACAACAATATTTTCCATCAACAATGGGGGGAGGGTGGGGGCTCAATATCCACCCCTTTCTAGACTAGCTTGGCAACTCTGGAAATGGACAATTCAGAAGAACATGGAGATGCATGCAATACATCTGCCAGGAAAGGACAAATGCAAAGCAGACAGACTAAGCAGGCAAGCATCAGGCTCCCACAAATCAGTTACCCAGCTACATGATGGCTTCACTGAAGATAGGGATGTTTGGTATCAAACCTATTGTATTAGTGAACACACAATGATGCCAGTGTTGGATTTACGAATACATGCGTCCAGAGGGCACTTTAGAGGTGCCCCTAAAAACCCTACCAGCCTCTGGTGTGCTTGCTCTGACCAGTTCCTGCCACCCGAAACACTGTTCTGGACCCCCTCTGTGAGGGATTTCTGCTCTCAGAACAAAAGCCTGTCTGGGAAGAGGATGTAACTTTCCCTCCCACAGGATGACCTGCTGATTAGCCTACCTAAGGCGGCAGACCTCAAAGGACTGCAGCCTTCGCAATGCAAATCTGTCTCCCCTCACAGGAGAGGAAATGAATCCCCTATAGAGAGCCCATTTGGCACCTGGACAGGCGGTAAAATTATCGAGTGAGGTAGGCATGCCACCTACAGGCTAGTACCCACCCCTAAATTGGGTTACTGAGAGGTAGACACAATTTTCCAGAAGTAGCCATTTTTGTGATAGCATACTTAGGGATTCTGGGACAAGGTTATACCTCTTTCCTATTGGAAGTGGTCATATATGGGGCATTTAGGCTGGCCGTGTTGTACTGGAAATATACAGCTCTTGCAAAACAACCTCTATATGTTGCGTTTGTTGATTTGAGATCAGCCTTTGACCTGGTTCCAAGAGAGAAGCTATGGGAGGTGCTACAGAGAATAGAGACACCAGCTAATATAATTCATCTCCTGAAGTGACTCCACAAAGATACATATGCGCAAGTGCGATGGGGCAATCAAGGCAAACTAACAGATAAAATCCCCATAAATAGGGGTGTTCGCCAGGGATGCATGCTGGCACCATTTTTATTTTCTATTTTTATTAATGAGGTGGTACAGGTTTTGATGGCATGCCAGAACGACGCTCCCACCTTGTGCGCTCAGAAAATCCCAATCCTTATTTTTGCAGATGATTCCCTACATATTTCCAAATCCCCTATGGGTCTACAAATTCTTATAGACAGATTCAATCTATTTTGCCGGGACTATGGCCTGGGATTGAATCACAAGAAAACTAAGCTGATGGCACTGCGCTCTGGATTGCAGAAGAAATGTACTATTCGCTTAGATGGCGATCCTCTGGATAAGGTCAGCTCCATTGACTATTTGGGTGTAAGGCTCACTGATAATTTGCACTGGGCAGAACAGGTTAATAAAAGTGCTGGTCTTTTGCAGCATGGTGCAGCATCCATCCTGCGCTTTTATAGAGGTACGACGACAAAAACTGTCTCCCCAGCAATCAAGATCTACGTTGCTAGGGCACAGGGGGCTGCTGCCTATGGTGCGGAGGTATGGGGTTTTTCCGATAGCAGTAGGCTAACCATTGGAGAGAACAGCTTTGCGAGGGCTCTATGTGCTTGCCCTCCCAGCACTCCGCTGATCCCATTGTTCTTAGATCTGGGCCTGAAACGGATAGCCGACCTAATTATTTTAAGACCTCTTTTATATTGGGTAAGGCTATGGACCGTCCCAGAACTAGTTGTTCACAAGACCTCACTCCTAGATCTGCTAAAGTGTCCTAATTCAGCATCCATCCCCTGGGTCAAACACGTATCTAGCTGGTTTAGCAACATGGGCCTAGGACATTTTTGGGAGAATCCCCATAACCTTGAGAAAGCCCACACCAAAGTGTTGAAGCGTGTAAATTGGTCCTATGTTTGGAACGATTACATTAGATCCCATGGCTGCCTAACCAACCTTTTTATTGACCTCAAATGGTATCCACAGTTTGAGTTATATCTAGATATTATACCCAATATTTTAGGCAAAAGCCTATATGCTAGATTCCGCTTTGGGACCCTGCCGCTGAAGACTTTGACAATAACTGACATATGTCCCGCGTGTGGTATATCTTCTGAAACTGTCGAACATTTTATGTTTTTTTTGTCCCGCATATTCTTCTCCCAGGTCCAAGTGGATCCACAATATTTGTCGGGAAATGGGAATAAGGGAATGTGCTTTTGCTTTGAGGATTTAAAAAAACCATTGTTCTAAAGTCACAATATAGGCTGTTAGTAAGTACTTACTGGCAGCATGGCGTACACGTAACTCTTTTATTAGCAATGTATTTTAAGCATGATGGATGAGATTCTTTTAGATGGTGCAGTGGGGGTGCCGCTCTTGCCTTTTGGTCTTAAAACGGTTTTAAACTGGAACTGTATTTTTACTTTTTAGTTGTTATTTATTTATTGTGTTTATTGTGTATTTGCTTTGATGATCTAAAGATCGAATAAAGCTTGTGTTGATGATGATGAAGACTTTCACAGCAATAATTCTGAGGAAGAGAAACCACAAAGTAAGAGGAAGGAAAGCACAGTGTGGACCTTTTTTTTTTTTTTTTTTTTTTTTTTTTTTTTTTTTTAAATCCCTGAATGAGAAAAGAATGTGAATGCACGAAAGATGACATGCACATTGTGCAAAAAAGTACTCACTGGGGATCTGAGATGAATATTTATGTGAACTTCATCCATGATGAAGGCTTTCTAAAGTCTCAATAGTACACGCCTTGTCAGAGCACAGGGAGAAAGGGAACTCTCCCTTGGAACATCCAGTGAACATGATTCGCAGCCAGGCATATCATCTGGCCCTATGTTCTCTGCAGAGCCACCAGCCGCTGTTTCTGAATTTGCTGCAGTGTGACAATACTTCCTAAAATGTAAGGCCATTTTGAGTGTTGGGGAGCAATCAATCCCCACCATTTTTAGCTGCGCCAACACTCATAAGTGTTAGTTTTTTTTCCTTCTATTCTTCGGGAAGATTTGTGTGTTTAGTTGAAAAATGTACAAAAAAGAAAAAAATGGGAAAAAAAAAGCAAAATTTAGTGCATGAGTGGTGCATGAGTGATTTACTGAGTACATGACTGTAAGTGCATGAGTAGTATATGGATCAGTGAGTTGGTGCATAGGTAGTGTATGGGTGACTGAGTGAGTGCATGAGTGGTTTATGAGTGATTGAGTGTATCTGTAGGTGAGTGAGAATGAGTGGTGTATGGGTGATTGAGTGCATGAGTGCATCTATAAATGAGTGAGTGGCTGTATGTGCCAAGTACTGTATGGGTGAGTGACAAGAAACCAAACTGGTGGCAACGCATATCAAATACTGTCTATGCAAAAAGACTATCTCCATAAGTATTGCAAAGAAATATTTATCTGCCACTACTAGTATCTTGACACATTTGATAACATATATCTCTCCAAACACTGTTGAAAAAGAAAACTAACATAATAATAAGTTAGTATTATGTTTACAAGACCTTTGAAACAAAACTGTATACACTGCTTATGCTGTAACACTATATGACATTACGTTAAAACATGTTATTTTCCCACATTTTCTGTTGTCAGCGTTTACCCTCGTACATTTAAATGGAGTACTGAATAACCATCATTGAACAGTGAGTCAAAACGGTCATGTAGATTGTAGAATAAAAACCCACAACTTCAGTGTTTCACCACAAATAAGTGATACTGTGAATTGCAGTCATTACATGTTCTAAATTATTTAATTAAGCTAGAGTTACTGCACTAAACAAAAGACTGTAATAAAAGACTACGATCAGTTATAATCCACACTTAAATTTTGCACATCGGTTTGTAGACATCACTCCCGTCAGGCCGAAGGATGTCTTAAACAATAATGATCCATGTAGAGAGAAGACCATATAGTAATTTTCTTTCAGAAATCCTATGAACGTATTTCATTCACACTTCATTTTTGGATATGTGTTTGTTGATATCACACCTGATAAGCCGAATTAGGTCTTAAACAGTGATGATCCACGTAGAGAGAAGACTGTATAGTTACTTTCTTCTGGAAATCCTATGATCATATTTCATCCACACCTCCTTTTTGTATATGCCTTTGTTGAAATCACCTCTAATAGGCCGAATTATGTCTTAAGCAGTAATGATTCACATAGATAGAAGAGTGTATCCCATATTTTTTCCATAAATACTCATTAGAACTTTGGCTGAAGAAAAAATAGGTAAGAATTAGGAAGTTTGAAAGGTAGTGTATGCTGTCATTGCATTTCGTCCATCCAGTTTGAGTCTTTAAATATACAGTATAATGTCTAGATGTAATATTAAGGCCTTTATGGAAGATGATAGCTAAAGTACAATATGTTCTTACAGAAATTGATTTGTCCAGCATTAAAGTTTGTAATTTCGCTGTCCAGTTTCAATCCATTTGCTCTGCATTGTTGAAACTTTGCTATAATGTATTTTCCACTTCCCTGTATAAGCAATGTGGACAGTACATTTGATTTACAATTTGAACAGGTCATGCTTTCGTCACTCTTTTTTATTAGTTTATTAAAACAAACTTTTAGAATCTGGCGGAGTTAAGCAGAGAAATCGCTCAGATTGGATTTCAGTGGTTGATGAGGACGAGCAATCTTCATACTCATGGTTCCATGTATAACTCAGTCCCAATATGTCCTCAATATTTACATCATCTTCTTCTAAAACTCCAAAGGTCACCATCTTAAATTCCTATTCATCTTGTTGAGCGTTCAGAGGACATACTGCAGATCCACTATATTTGTCTACTAGTTCTCAAATGCCTGAAGCAGAATGTATTACAGTTCTGTCACAAGATAAGCGTTGAAGGCAATGAAAAAAGGCAATGAAAGAGTGATGTACACAAAGTGTTAAGTGTTTTTTCTTGAAGTGCATTTACAACATGTGGAATAGCATAGCAATTACACTATTAGTGTTATCCAACTGGTAACCTACAATATCTCTGTCATTTTCCATGTTTTATTTTCTTAACACCTTTTTGTGTGTCCTTGTTTACTGTCTTTTCAGGACTATGCATTGATTCTTTTGTGAGTTTCTTCTTAGGACATAATATCTGTTTTTCCTAAACAGGATACTGTCCTAAATGAGGAGCACATATACTTCTTAATCTGTTGTACTCTCTGACATAGCCGCATGTAAAATAAGCTTCTTATCATCACAATCAACCAGCAATAAACCAGACAATGTTCAAACTTGTGACAGTGCTCTATATGACATTCCTTCTTAAAAAACAGTTCTTCCAGTACTAACAAATGCAGCATCCACACTTAATCCTTGTGATTTATGGATAGTTACAGCATACGTAAGACAGACTGGGAACTGCTTTTGCCGGACATATATTTATTTTACAAGCAAAAGGCACACAGACCAGTTTGCTTCACGCCATCAACCTGATCAAATTTTATAGCTAAGTATTAAACCTTATCACGGTGAGGGAATTTGATGAAATCAATAACTTCACCCATCACACCATTTACTAATCCGTCTTCAACACTTAAGTTACGTCTTAAAATTACACTACAGTTTTTGCAGACACCTAAACACTTCTCTAGTCCAGCAGTGCTGGATACAGATTTCTCCAAAGAGTTACATTTTTCTTGTAGTTTTTCACTGAGCAACACGGTCACTCCCTGGTATTCCATTTTGTCAGTAGCTGTAGTCTCCAAAATGTCTTCCTTCTCTAGTTTTAGTAATTCATTGTTGATTAAAATCAGCACACTCTTGAAGTGTAGGCATTGACATAACTATGGATTTCCCTTCTTTGCAGAAATTAAACATTAGCTCTGCTGCTGTGTTGTTAATGGAAAACAGTTTCTTAATAAGTTGACTTTCCAAGGTATGTTTTCCCTCCTCTGTCAGAACTCCTACTCTAATGTCCTTTATAATGTTTTCGTATTCCATCTCAGAGGTTTGATGCATATTTCTCACAAGTTCCTTGTTTTTGAAATATTGCCAAATGTTTACATTTCCAATACTTCTCAATGAGTTCTGAGTTTCTTTATGTAAAAGAGTCTTGAAAATAGGCTGACTTTTCACAGGGGTAAGTTGTAGTAGGTCACCAAATACAATTAAATGCTCTCCTCCAAACAAGACGTCATATTCAGTTTTTTAAAATATGTTGCATTCTCACATGAACAAAGGCAAGCCTTACATTTGAAACCATGCTTAACTCATCAGTAATTAAAAACTTCAATTTCTTCAAAACTCTTACCACCTCATGGCAAGCTTCACCAGATAACTTCTGGTATTCCAGTTTATTGTGGTGTTGAACCGTTAGCGTAAATAGTCTGTGTAAGGATATTTCCATGATATTGTGTGCAGCTAATCTAGTAGATGCTGTTACTACACACGATAAGTTTGATTCTGTAGTCTTGTGTAGGTAATTGCAGAGGACTTTAATTAAACAGCTTTTCCCAGTACCAGCTTGGCCACTGATATATAAAAGTATTGGCTTGAATGATGAGCAATTGCATTGTTTCTTCTCATGTAGAAATCCATGTTCTATTTTGGCTTTTACTTCACTACATGTGTCTTTTTGTTCATTGTTGAGTTGTGCAACTAACTGTTCCTGATCTACAGATTCCAGTCTTGCTTGCTGCACTACAGTTTCCACTTAATTCATAGCTATTGCAGCTTCGTTTTCAATAATGTAGTAGAAAAAAGATTGGTGAGCCCCCCCTAAATGCGATGTAAGAGTCCAATCTTCACATGCAAATGTTTTCAATCAATACTCTAAGCCATGTCAATGAGTCCAGTGGTCATTTATTACAGAAGTTTCAAAAGCAACAGCCGACACGTGTTTTGCCCCCTAAACGGTGTATGTACCTGGGGCTTTCTCAAGGCTATTAATACGTTCAGAAATATGTATCCATTTCTGATTTGCTTAGATTATGTAGATAATCGGACAAAAGTATCTCTGTACGAATAAGTTTTCTATAATTCATTTAGTCACGGGTGGAATCCCGAGCATAGGGTTTTCAGTAATATGTTGTCCAAGAGGATCCTGACTCAGTGGTCCTGAACTTTGGCTGCTTTGAGAACTATCCTGAGCTTACCTCAGCAGCAATTGTTTCTTCTTGTTGCATCTCACCATTTAACATTTGTAAATAGTTTGTGAAAACTGAGTAGGATCTTTGACAGTATTGAAAGAATCATCATAGCAGTCATAGGGGGTTATTCTAACTTTGGAGGAGGTGTTAATCCGTCCCAAAAGTGACGGAAAAGTGACGGATTTACCACCAGCCGTATTACGAGTCCATTATATCCTATGGAACTCGTAATACAGCTGGTGGTATATCCGTCACTTTACCGTCACTTTTGGGACGGATTAACACTCCTCCAAAGTTAGAATAACCCCCATAGTCTCCAAGTAATTCCTATTCACTACGTAAAGGTTTGAACAGTTGAAGAGCCAAATAGAAAAACTCTCTTTTGTCGGGAGTTTGGCAACTAAGTTTTCAGTGGTTAATTAGATTTTCTTTTGCGTGTTTGATGAAATAACCATCACGTCCAAGTACTGCATATTTCCCTTCTTCTATATTCTCATTACATTGCTTCTATATCTGTAGTGTTGAAGAATTTCATAAAGGCACTTGTCTTCTACATGTGGACTCCTTCTTGGATAGTACATATCCAACATATTTGATTTCACAATGTCTGTACTGTGTGGGTCGAACTCTGCTAGATACTGAATTTCTGGGAAAGACTTTAACACACTATTTTGTGTACTAGCAAGGCCTAGACTTACCCAAGAACACTTCGAGAACAAAGTTGCCAAACTCAACCTGTCACAGGCTTCATAGGATCCCATTTCCCTATGGGAAAGCATTTTCAAGCTAAAGGAGTACAATTTCTTGGTAACAAAAATCTCCTCCCGCATCACTTTCATCTGTCTTTTCTGATGTTGTAATGTATGAAGTGACATACTGAGCCACAGCGATGGAGTTGTCTGCTACAAATTGTACGTTCATATTAGCATTTCACATTTTAAGTATCTCAAGATTATGGTCATTAATAAATTATGGAAGCCTCTGTTCTACTTAGGTTATATGTGTTCTTTGGTGATTTCCTTGTCAGTGTATGTCTGCCTGAAGGAAAAAAGCTGTTCACTCTTCCTTTGGAAATAACAGGTCAACTAACTCTAGCGAGATTTTTTTATTCTTAGTTCGCACACCATTTACTAGAATGACAAGTGGCTCATCAATGTCTTTGTCTACCCCACACTTCCAATTTTCTGTTTAAAGTCCAATGGCAAATACACTATTCCTTTATGGCCTTTCCTTAACTCTATTGATGTAATTTACTTGTTTTTGGTTCCAATCATATAATTGCTTGAACTGGATGTACAGATTGTGTAAGTATAGATTCACAAACATTTAAATCTCGTAGTTCTGGAACAGTCACTAGTTCTATCTTGTTATGTATTGCTCTAGCTGGTATTTTATTATCATCTAACTTATCATAGCAGTACTTGTATATAGTTTGCTGCACTGGCAAGTCAAATAGCTCCTTTACAAATAAATAAGCAGCAAAATCTTGCCACTTCTCTCTGTTTTCCTCTTCAGTTTTGGAGAATGCATCTACATTGCGAGTTAGACTTTTGTAGTGAGTCGTCGACGACAAATGCAAACAGTTTGGTTTTTCAGAACACACTGTGTTAAACTTTTTAATCTCTTCTGTAAAGTTCTCACTACCAATACCTGTGCTCTGTTCTTCAACACCTATCGGTATGAATCCCCCATTTCCCCTACACTCCTCTTCTGGACCAAAGAAGCACAACTGCACATCCTCACAAACTTTTACTACCTCTGCTACTGTACCATGCAGAAAATCTCTATACATTTCCCCAAAAACATTAAGGTTCAAGTATTCACATAGTTAAGCCTCCTAACTAAATTTTGCGTTTTTGAGTGGTTAATTGCCAATATTCTAAAGTGATGAAAGGTGCTTTGGCACACTCTTTTTGATAGACATGCTAATGAATGTATTTGTAAATGACTATACTTTCTTACTTTGCATAGATCTAATTCTTACAGAATTAAATTTTTTGTTTGACTTCTGCATGAAAAATCACGTACAATAGTTCTTAGTAAATCAGTTGATTGCTGCCAAATACTACAAATACTGCTACAGATCCATTTGTAGACCGAGAGCTCCCTGTACCTCTTCAGCTATCACTTCTTCAACATTTCTAGGAACAATCTCTTCTTTTTCAATGGGACTACCATCCTTTACCTCATAACATCGATCAGTTGAATCAACTGCATGCACTAATGTGTTCTCTTGGAAGTATCCTTCTTTTTTAAAGACAGGCTCTGTACTGGAGATATGCTTCCATTTACCACTAAAAACTTTACAAAAATTAGTTTTGTTAACAAGTCTTTTTCTTTGGCTGCATCTCTTCATACACACCACTGTTTTATTCGCTGCTCTCATTTTTGTTAGAATCAAAATAAAAAGCTTCCTCATTCAGGTGAATGCTTTATAAACTACAGCCTCAGCACATTGCATTTGTTTTCACTACTTCTCTTCTCCTTTTGTACTGCTTCATAGTTCTAATAAGGTTCTGAATTACCCTGCCACAGAACATTCTAACTCTAATTTCCATAACTGTTGCTATCTTCTGGTTAAGCTATCTGCTTTCTATAATAATTTCTTACTGTTATTCTTAAGTGATTTTTGTCCTTTTTTGGCTGATTTCAAACTTTCCTTTTTTGCTTGATTTTGCAGACTTTGTAGTTTCCCACAAACAACTTTAAGAATTGTTTTGGTTTTCTTACCAACAGCTCTTTTCTCTTTAACTACATTGTCCACATATTGTCCCTTTTGTTTCTCTGTTGCAAGTAGATAGTATGCTTTCCTCGGTTTCTTTTGTTTTTCAGTTCTTTTGGCATTTTAGACACCTGTTTTTAAATACAAATAGATGTCTGAAATAAAAAGATTTGAACATAGTTAAATTTTCATTATATACTGTTCAATTATATATCATAAGCATTTAATTCTAATACAGTCACATCACTATGTTGTAGGCACTATATGCCTGTACTCATATTTAAAGTAGAGAATGAGTACCTCTGTTGCTACAGGTGTCAGTGTCTGACTCATTGTTTTACTCAGTGTGTACTTTGATGTGTCACTGTATATCAGTGTGTGCCTGTGTATCGTTTCACATGCATTGGTGTCTCTCTGGGTATGTTATTGTATGCATACGTGTGATTCTTGGTGTGTCAGTATATGCATCTGTCTATGCCTGGGTGTATCTGTATATGCAAAAGGGTGTGCCTGGGTGTGTTAGTGTATGGTTCAGTGTAGGAAGGTGCACCTTTTGGTGTGGTACCCCCTCCCCCACCTACCTTTTGCCTGATATTGATACTGACTTGAATAAGAGTGGGCTGGGACCCTATTAACCAGGCCCCAGCACCTACGTTCTTTCCCTAAACTGTCCCATTGTCTCCACAATTGGGACCACCCTGCCACACAGCTAAGTCCGTTGTAAAAGGTACCAGTGGGACCAAGGGCTCTGTGACTGGGGATCCCTAAAGGCTGCATCATGTACTGTGCCACCCTAAGGGACCGCCTCACCAAGCACATACACACTGCCATTGCAGATTGCATGTGCTGGTGGAGAGAAAAAAGTTAAGTCGACCTGACACCCAGGGTACTATGCCCCCAAACTACAGACTGTGGCATAGGTAAGTCACCGCTCTAGCAGGCCTTGCAGCCCTAAGGCAGGGTGCATTATACCACAGGTGAGGTCATAGCTGCATGAGCAACATGCTCCTACAGTGTCTAAATCCATTCTTAGGAATTGTAAGTGCAGTGTGGCCATATTAAGTACATGGGCTTTGAGTTTGTCATCACAAAGTCCACAGCTCCATGATGGCTTCACAGAAGACTGGAAAGTTTGGTATCAAACTTCTCAGAACAATAAACCCACACTGGTGCCAGTGTGTTGGATTTATTGTACAATGTTCCCATCTTAGAGAAGCCCCCTGTATGTTAACCAAACCTTTAGTGTAAGGTTGGATAGTCTGTGCCAGCCTGCCACTAAAAGACAGGTTTCTGACCTCATGAGGTGAGAGCCTTTGTGCTCTCTGAGGCCAGAAACAAAGCCTGCCCTGGGAGGAGGTGCTTCATACCACCCCCCTGCAGGAACTGTAACACTTGGTGGTGAGCCTCAAAGACTCAGGCCTCCTGTTACATTGCCCCATGGCACTCCAGCTAGTGAAGGTGCCCGCTCCCAGGACAAAGCCCCGCTTTTGGCGACAGGTCCAACAGGAAAATTGGGTAAAACAGAGAGGAGTGACCACTCCAGATAGGACCCACCCCTAAGGTGTCCAGAGCTGAAGTGACTCTCCTCCCTGCAGATTCCCCCATCTTGGTTTGCAGGATAGAGACCAACAGGGTTAGGAGTGTGCCCCCTCCCCAAACGGAGTGGGCACAGAAAGGGTGTAGCCACCCTCAGGGACAGTAGCCATTGGCTACTGCCCTCTGACCCCCTCGGATTTAAGGGTTCCCCTGAACCTAGCTCACAAGATTCCTGGCAACCTCAACAAGAAGAAGAAAGAGAAAAGACTGCTAAGCCGAACCTCCAGCAGTGAAGACTCCAGACGACAACTGACTTGGCCCCCGCAGCTTCAAGGGCTGCTACCACAAGGTGACACATTCTGCAGGACCAGCGACCTCTCCAAACCCCCAGAGGACTGTCTGCCTACCAAAGGACCAAGAACTCCAAAGGACAGCGGCCCTGTCCAGAAGAAACCCTCTAAAAGGACTCCGGAACTGCTCTGGATCAGAGAGTCCTGCACACTCTGCACCCGATGCCCATGGCCCGTGTCCAGGTGGCCCACTGGTCCGGAGCAGGTCCCCAGGCAATTGGCCTTGTGTCCACCACGGGGTTCACCCCTCCTGGCCAACACGACGATGCCTGCAGCCTAAATCCAGAGGACCCCCTGACCGTGAGAGAACCGGATGAAGATTCCTGATGCCTAAAGGTACCCCTGCACCCTCAGCCCCCTGGCCTTTGGGGAATTCGACCACCAGTCCAGCAACATTCAGCTGGCAGTGCTCCTCCTTGTCCAGCCTGTGGTTTCCTGGAACCGACCCCCTGGACCCAGCCTGCAGCATCTTTTTTGAACACCATGGCCTCCCTATTTAAAAGCAATGGTAGCCTAACACTGTATTTGCACCTGGCTACCCCGTGCCACTGAGGGTGTGTGTTTGGTGCTGACCTGTGACACCTCACCCCCATCCCCAGGTCTGCCCTCCGAAGTTGCGGGTACTTACCTGCTGGCAGATCTGTTTCCAAGTGCCCCCGGTCTCCATAGGATCCCATCTAACTTCAACTTTGACGTCTGCACCCGGCCAGGCCTGTGTTGCTAGTGGTGTAAATTTGGTGTCATCCTAACTCCCAGAGACTGGAACTGTGAGTCGAGTACTTACCTCAAAACTGCGCTAACACTCACCTCCCCTCCCCACCGAACTGTTCTGAAAATTGCACTGTCAGCTTTTAAAAGTGAAAAGTGTTACTTGTGTGTAACCCAAATCTAAACAAAGTGCTATTGATACATATGTTCGATACTTAAATGCAAATGTACTTACCTGCAACAAGATCCTTTGCGTTCTAGAAATAAAGTTACAAAATATATTTAATACATTGGCCTGGAGTTAGTCATTGAGTGTGTGCCTCATTTATTGACTAAGTGTGTACAACAAATGCTTCGCACTACCCTCTGATAAGCCTAACTGCTCGACCACACACAACCACAAAAGAGAGTATCTACGTTAGCCTCCTTTAAGCCTCTAGGGAAGCCCTGGACTCTGTGCACACTATATCTCTTTTTGATCTTGTATATACACAGCCAGCTTCCTACAGTCAGTATGTGACTGGGTGTATCAGTGTATGCATGTTGGTCATTATGGGTGCTAGTACACACGAGTCTGTCCTTGATGTGTCAGTTTATCCATCAGTGTCTGGTTGTGTGCATTAATATATGTATCAGTGTCTAGCTCTGTGTTTTAGAGTATAGGTCAGTATGTGAGTGAGTGTGTTAATGTGTGAATCAGTATTTGCCTTGCTCTGTCAGTGTATGTGTCTGGGTGTGTCACTGACTCAGAGTTTAATGGTATGCATCAGAGTGTACTTTGGTCTGTCATTGTATGGATCAGTTTGTGCCTCTATATCTTATCACATACATCACTGTGTCTCTGAGTACGGTAGTATATGCATAAGTGTGAGCCTGGGTGTCAGTATAAGCGTGTGACTCTGTGTGTGTCGGTCTATACATAACTGTCTGCGTAAGTGTCTCAAGGTATGCATTATGTTGCTGGGATTCGCAGTGTATGCAAGAGTGTGCACCTAGGTATGTCAGGAATTGCATCAGTGTGTATCTCGGTATGACAGTGCATGTGTTGGTATCTGGCAGGGTATGTCAACATATGCATCAGTGTGTGCCTGGGGGTGTCACTGTGTGTCAGTGTATGCATGAGTGTATGTCTGGATGTCTCAGTGTATGTATCAATATCTGCCTGGGTGAACAGCGTATGTATGAGTGAGTGCCTGGCTGTGTCATTGTATGCAAGAGTGTGTGTCTGTGTGTATGCATGATTGTGTGTGTCACTGTTTGCGTCAATGTGTACCTGATTGTGTTTGTTTCAGTGTATGCCTGATTGCATAACTGTATGTATTAGTGTGTGCCAGGGTGTCTCAGTGTATGCATCAGTGTGTGCCTGGGTGTTACAGTGTGTATATTACTGTATGCTTGGGAATACAGTTGTATGTCTTAGTATGTGCCTAAGTCTATCAATGTATTCATGAGTGTGTGTCTGGTTTTATCAGTGTGTGCCTGGGTGTACCATTCTGTACATCCGTGTGTGCCTGTCTGTCTCAGTATATACATGAGTGTGTCCCTGGGTGTGTCATTGTATGCATCAATGTGTACATAGGGGTGTAGCTGTATGCATTAGTGTGTCTCAGCGTAAACATCAGTGTGTACCTAGGCATGTTTGTATGAGTGTATGCCTGGGTGTGTTAGCGCATGTAGGAGTGTATGCCTGACTGTCTTAATGTATGCATAACCCAGAAAGTCCGCCTCCATCCACTCCCCAGCCACCAAGATCATCTGCGGAGTCCCCCAATGGTCCTCCCTCAGCCCCACCCTTTTCAACATTTACATGGCCCCGCTCGCTATCATCCTCCGGCCACACGGAATTACCATCATATCCTACGCAGACGACACCCAGCTCATCATCTCCCTCGCCCGAAACCCTACCACCGCCAAAACCAACCTCCACGCCGGACTCCTTGACACCGCCAAATGGATGACAGCAAACCACCTCATGCTAAACTCCAACAAAACCGAAATCATCATCATCTTTGGCCCCAACAAAACTATATGGGGCGACTCCTGGGGGCCCACCGCCCTAGGATCCCCCCCAACACACGCAACCCACGCATGCAACCTCGGCATCATCTTGGATTCTTCCCTCTCCGTGACCCAGCAAATCAACGCCATCACCTCCTCCTGTTTCAACACCCTCCGCATGCTGCAAAAAACCTTCAAATGGATTCCCAGAGAGACCAGAAAGACCGTCACCCATGCACTCATAAGCTGCAGACTAGACCACTGAAGCGCCCTCTACGCCGGCACCACAGTCCAGCTTAAGTGAAAACTCCAGAGGATCCAGAGCGCAGCCGCCCGCCTCATCCTGGATCTCCCACGCCATGAACACATCTCCTCTCACCTCAGATCCCTTTACTGGCTTCCGATCAACAAAAGGATCCTCTTCAAAATCCTCATCCACGCACACAAATCCCTCCACAACACTGGACCAACCTACCTCAACGAAAGAGTGAACTTCCACACTCCCACTCGCCACCTCCGCTCTGCCGACCTCGCACTCGCCACAGTCCCCCGCATCCAACGTGTCATCACCGGAGGCAGATCCTTCTCCTACCTTGCCCCCAAAACCTGGAATTCCCTCCCCACCAATCTCTGCAAGACTCAGAACCTCCTGCTCTTCAGAAAACACCTTAAGACATGGCTTTTCAAACAGTAATCGTCTCCCCCCCCCCCCCCCCCCCCCCCCCACCAGCGGCTTGAGACCCTTACGGGAGAGCAGCGCGATCTATACATTTTTTGATTGATTGATGTATGAGTGTGTGCCTGGGTGTACTCTGTAAATATGTTCTCAAATATATGATTACCTTAATATCTTTTTTACTGGGTAGGTGAGTACAACTATGCTTTTCTTGCACAGTATAGGTGAGACACTGGATCTATAATACACCATCTGGAACTGAAAGTGCTGAAGTGATAAACTGCAACTTCAAAGTATCTCTCTTACCTTACAAGCACACACTATCCTCCCTACTACCTATGTATATTCTACTTTAGACATAACTTAAATTTAGTAAACAAGGAAGTCCACGTTTTGGAAAATGGTTATAAAAAGCAGCTAAATTAGGAACTGAAAGTCTGCTGGACCACGCAAAATGTATGGTTTAAAATCTACAAGTGTTAATCGTTTTCTCAAATAATAAATACCTTACTACACATGTGAATAAAAGTATCTGGCTGTATCTGTAACACTATAGTTTTGTCTATGTCTAATGCACTTGTATCCCGCCAATCTATAGAGAGAGCTGTTAATGTACATTTGTTGTAAGCATGCACTCTAATTCACAAACCTGTTAAATGGCAACCTATTCAACTTTGGTCTCAGTGATACTGTCTTATATAAATAAGTGTGTTTCATATTTTATTTTTCGTCTCCCACATCTGAATGGTTAGTGGCTGTTAACTCTTGTAGTTTTAGAAAGAAGCCCAATTTGGTTGTGTGTACGGCTGGAGTCCCAACTCTGTTGTGGCGCTCGGCCTCTGGACATTATCGGAGACATTCACAAATCTACTGACTTTTTGTTTTAAATCACGCCATAATTTTATCTAACAATATATTTATAACATCCAGTGAAATGTGTGCTTTTTTTCAAAGCCAGGAGCTGCCCTCCATTTAACCACCTCTGATTTTGAACACTGCCCCATTGAGCTCCGGCCTTCTCCTGTGTGCTACTGCTCCTTCCCTTCAAAATGGTTAGTGTGGATTGTAGGTCAAAGCTATGATTTTTGGGCTAGTGGGTATGCTAGAAAGAGTGGCATTGACTGGGACCTGGGTTTGTCTAATGTGTATATTACTTGGGTTGGCCAGAGAGGGTTTCAGTGGCATCAGTTGCTTCCATTGGTTAAAAGTATTGTGGATTCTCTGCCTCCTCACCTTCTGATTGTGCACTGTGGTGGTGGTAATGACCTGGGCACACAGAGTGGGGTAGGACTGGAAATCCTAATGAAGGATACCTTTTTTCAATTAATGAAACCTTTCCTCCACTCCACCTTGGTGTTCTCTAACATATGCCAAAGGCAGAAATGGAAGTGGTCGACTTAATTCTGTCCACAGATAGACAGAGCCAGGAAACATTTTAGCAAAGCTGTTTCAGCTTTCCTCGGAGACCATAAAATTGGCTCTATCTACAATAATAACCTCCACTTTGACATGGATGGAATATATAGAAGAGATGGTGTTCACTTCATGAACGAAGGCAACAAGGTGTTTCTTTGCAACTTGAAACTCTGTATCCACTTCTATGTGCACAAATCATATACACACAATAAACACTAAGGCTCTTCTCAGAGCCACCCTGTTTCCCGAACACTAGTTAATTTCCAAACAAAATCTGATTTCTTTTTCTTTTTTCAAAAATGTTGGAGTTGCAACTCCATTGTAGATTCGCAGACTAAAAGCACACGTTCATTGCACAACACCAAACTTATTATTCACATGTCTTTCTTAAATCTATACCTGTCCCAATAGCTTTCTCAATACCTGTGACAATGTCTAATTGGCTGTGCGAGTGATTTAGTGGATATGTAAGTTGGTGCACAAGTTTGAGTGGATCTCTGAGGGGATGTGAGAGTGTCTGAGACTGGCTGCATGAGTGTCTGAGTGGGTCTGTGATTGGGTGCGTGAGTGTCTGGGTATGTGAGTGAGTACATGAGTTAGTGGATCTGTGAGTGGGTGCATGAGTGTGAGTTCGTCTGTGAGTGGGTACAGGAGGTTGAGTGGGTCTGTGACTGGGTCTGTGAGTGGGTGCTTGAGTGAATTGGTCTGTGAATGGGTGTTTGAGGGTCTGTGGGTGCATGGGTGTCTGAGTGTGTGTGAGTTGGTCTGTCATTGGGTACATGAGTATGTCCGAGTGGGTGTATGCAGGGATCTGTGAGTGGGTGTATGTGTCTGTGCACCTGTGAGTGGGTGAAGGAGTGTCTGAATGGGTCTGTGAGTGTGTGTATGAGTGTCTGAGTGTGTGTGACTGAGTCTGAGAGGGTGCATGACTGAGTAGATGTATGAGTTTCTTTGCGGGTCTGAGAGTCTGTGTGTGTGTGTCTGAGTGGGTCTGAGAGTGGGTGTACACATGTCTGAGTGGTTGTGTGAGTGGGTCTCCGAGTGGGTGCATGAGTGTCTGAGTCTGTTAGTGGGCGCTCAGGGTTTGTGAGTAGGTGCAAGAGTGTCTGAGTGGGTCTGTGAGTGTGTGCATTAGTGTGTGAGTGTGAATGTATTTTTTTTTTTTATGCAGTGTTCGCTACTCTCCGATGGTGTTACAGGGGGCAGTGCTGAGCGCAGCGAAAGAGTCTCGATTCCACGCATGTTTAAAAAAAAAAGTGTGGGGGGGGGGGGGTGGTTTGAGCTTTTTTAAACTAATAAGGGATCCCTCAGATAACCATTACATTCCCCCAGGGGGTCAGAGTACCTCTACCCTGACCCATCTATTCATTTTACCCTCTATTTTCATCCCCAGGACCATGCACCGGTTCATAAAATAGCAACCACAATCTGTGCACAAGTTGTGGCCAGCAAATCACAGTACTGCTTCTGGTGCTTGGAGCTGCAACTCTCCAGGCAGGAGTCGCAACGGATCTGTATCTCCATATATACAAATTTGGTTTTCTCTTAATAACTAGAAAACCACCGAATGGATTTAGACCAAATCACAAAAAGGGTGCCTGACCAAGAGCTAGCTTTCTGCCAAATTTGGTGTGAATCCAGCCTGTGGTTCGGGCTCTATTCCTGTTCAAAATCCAAATGGAAATTAACATGGAGGAAACACGCTTTGGGCCTCCCCATTTTTCTTGGACCCCCTCCCCTGCATGACAAATCACCCCGAAACTTTCCATACAGCAGCTGAGGTGAGCGTAGATATTTTTTTGGGGGGGAAACATTGGGAAGATTCATCAACTGGCACCAAAGATATAGGCAATTCAGAAAACACTTTTTCTATAGAAACTAGATCCTCACTATAACTGCCTAGTGGGGACCGTCGCTAGGTTATTTATATATATATATATATATATACATATATATATTCGATGGCATGTGTAGCTGCAGATACACATGCTATGCATAGTCTGCCATCTAGTGTTGGGCTCGGAGTGTTACAAGTTGTTTTTCTTCGAAGAAGTGTTGGGTATCGACTCCATGTTTGATTGTTTTCTTTCCGCCATCGGGTTCGGACGTGTTTCTTTTCGCTCCGATAGTTCGAGTCGAAAAAGTTCTAAAACTCACTAATTCTCGTCGGTATTGTTTCGATCGCGTACCATCTTCCATCAACACTTCGGTACCGTTGGGTCAAACATCTTTACTCGCCCTTCGGGCCTCGAAAATCGCATTCGGAGCCGAGGCCATCATCCACTCACAGCCTTCCGATACTGAAAAAAACAGCTTCGGAGCCGAAAAGGCCAATTTATACAGAGGAACATGGACTTTTGTAAGCACTCAGCATTCACAAATAAAGGCTATAGATGAAAGGCAAGCCAGGATTCACATCCACAAGAACACTGGCAAAATTATAACAGCACCTCCTCTAAAGCCTAAGAGGAAATTAGCCTTTCAAGAACAATTGGACACTGCTCAGCCACCGGCTAAAGTGCCAAGATCTAAAGAGAAATCTCCACCTCCTCAATTTTCTCCTCCTCACTCTCCTCACTTGCCTATCTCTCCCCTACTACTCCCACACCTCTGCAATCTCCTGTACATTCATTTGATTCACAGCAAGACCATGTGGATCCATGGGATCTGTATGATCCAGATCCTATTCCAGATAACAACCCAGACTGCTATCCCTCTAAGCCATCACCACCAGAGGATAGTACAGGCTATACTCAGGTCATAGCTAGGGCGGCATCCTATCAAAATGTCGCCATGCACACTGAGCCCTTAGAGGATGACTTCATTTTTAACACACACTCCTCTACACATACCACCTATCAGTCGCTTCCCAGGCATGTTAAAGCATGCACACCAAATATTCCAAGAGCCAGTGAAGGCTAGGATAATTACTCCTAGGGTGGAGAAGTAGTATAAGCCACCTCCTTCTGATCCTGCCTTTATTACACAGCAATTGCCTCCCGACTCTGTAGTTGTAAGCGCAGCCAGAAAAAGAGAAAACTTGCAGTCATCAGGGGATGCACCCCGACAAGACAAGGAGGACAGAAAGTTTGATGCTGCGGGCAAAAGGGTGGCATCGCAGGCAGCCAACCAGTGGAGGATAGCCAACTCCCAAGCATTGTTGGCTAGATATAATAGGGCCCACTGGGATGAGATGAAGGATATATTACAGCATCTCCCCAAAGACCAACAGAAAAGGGCACAACAGATAGTTGAGGAAGGGCAGGCTATTACAAACAACCAAATCAGGTCAGCCCTAGACTCTGCAGACACAGCAGCTAGAACAATCAACACTGCTGTCACCATACGAAGACACGCATGGCTTAGGTCTTCGGGATTTAAGCCTGAAATTCAACAGGCGGTCCATAATATGCCGTTTAACCAAAACCAGCTTTTTGGCCCCGAGGTAGACACGGCTATTGAGAAAATGAAAAAAGATTCGGACACTGCTAAAGCCATGGGTGCTTTGTATACAACGCAATACAGGGGATCCTTTCATAAGCCCCAATACAGAGGTGGATTTAGAACCCAAACACCTGAGGCATCCAACTCACAAACAAAGTTGGCCTACCAACCTCAATTTCAAAGAGGTGGGTTCAAAAGCACTTAAAGAGGCCAGTACCCCAGAGGCAGGGGAACATATCAATCAACCAAACAAGCCTCACAACAGCCAAAGCAGTGACTTAATGCATCCCTTCCCAACTCACACCTCACCTGTGGGGGTAAGACTGCAATGGTTCCACACCAATTGGCTACCCATTACAACAGACAACTGGGTATTATCTATTATCTGCAATGGCTATTGCATAGAATTGGCACAAAGTCCCCCAAATATTCCAGCAAAACCACGCAGCCTCTCCACACAACATATCGCCATGTTGCAAGAGGAAGTAAAATCTCTATTACTCAAACAAGCAAAAGAGTTAGTGCCACAAGATCAAATAGGAACAGGAGTTTACTCACTGTATTTCCTCATCCCCAAAAAGGACGGAACCTTAAGGCCAATAATAGATCTCCGAACCCTCAATCTTTACATCCTGTCAGAACACTTTCACATGGTAACACTACAGGATGTGGTCCCTCTGCTTCAGCAGCACGATTTCATGGCAACATTAGACCTCAAGGATGCGTATTTTCACAACCCATCCATCCAGCTCACAGAAAATACCTCAGGTTTGTAATTCAGGGAAAAAATTATCAGTTCAAAGTGTTACCCTTCGGAATAACAACAGCTCCCAGAGTATTCACAAAATGCCTGGCGGTAGTGGCAGCCCACCTAAGAAGGCAACACATTCACGTCTTCCCATATCTCGACGATTGCCTAATAAAATCCAGCAGTCATACACAGTGTCAAAAACATACGCATTATGTAATACAGACCCTACACACCCTAGGGTTCTCCATAAACTACCAAAAATCTCACCTACAACCTGTGCAAATTCAACAGTATTTAGGAGCCACACTAAATACACAAACAGCTCTTGCAAGCCCAAGTCCACAAAGAATACAAGCATTTCGCAATATAGTGACACAAATACAGCCAGCCCAACAGCACACTGTCAAATTTGTCATGAAACTGTTGGGCATGATGGCATCCTGTATCGCCATCGTCCCACATGCAAGACTAAACATGCAGCCTTTACAATAGTGCCTTGCAGAGCAGTGGTCACAGGCACAGGATCAACTTCACGATCCAGTGTTGATAGACCGTCAAACATGCATATCACTTCAGTGGTGGAATTCCACAAACCTGAACAAAGGGCGGCCTTTTCAAGACCCTGTGCCTCAGACCATACTTGCAACAGGTGAATCAATGATTGGCTGGGGGGAGCACCTCAACAATCACAACATTCAAGCACAATGGGACGCCAAACACAAACAGTTACACATAAATCACCTAGAATTGCTAGCTTTAGTCCTAGCACTCAAAGCTTTTCAGCTTCTTCTCACTCACAAGAACATCCTTATCAAAACAGACAACATGACAGCAATGTATCACCTAAACAGACAAGGAGGAACCCATTCATCCCAACTCTCCCTCTTAGCCCAAAAGATTTGGCAATGGGCAATCCACAACAACATTCACCTGGTAGCACAGTACAGTCCAAGGATACACAACCAATTAGCAGATGTTCTCAGCCGAGATCATCAACAAACACACAAGTGGGAGATTCATCCCCAAGTGCTTCAACTATACTTTCACCACTGGGGAACACCAGACATAGATCTGTTCGCCACCAGCGAAAACGCAAAATGCCAAAACTTCGCATCCAGATACCCACATCCCCTATCCAGGGGCAATGCTCTATGGATGAATTGGTCAGGGATATTTGCTTACGCTTTTCCCCCTCTCCCGCTCATTCCATTTCTAGTCAACAAACTCATACTCATAGCGCCAACGTGGGCACGTCTATCCTGGTACACAACGCTATTAGACCTGTCAGTAGTACCACATATCAAACTCCCAAACATACCAGATCTGTTAACACGAAACAAACAACTGATCAGGCATCCAAATCCCAACATACTCAATCTGGCGATTTGTCTCCTGAAGGTATAGAGTTTGGGTATCTACAACTGCCAACTGAATGTATGGAAGTAATTAAACAAGCAAGAAAACCCACTGCAAGGCAGTGCTATGCAAACAAATGTAAAAGATTTGTGTATTACAGCAAAACCAAAAAATAAAAAAAAGGTAAGGGCGGGAAAAGTGCTTCGATGGGGGTGTTTACATACATAAAACAACCAAGCTTACTATACAAAGGCATTGTCCATATACGTGTGTGGAGGTATTTGTCTAAACAACAGGCCAATGTTGGTCAAGCTGTACTTAAAACTTTATTTTAAACTACTTCAACTCCTACGGGCTAGCCACCTCTGTTTGGGAGAAGGACTGCGTTTTAGTCTATGCATAGCATGTATATCTGCAGCTCCACATGCCATTGAACGGAAAATGTCACTTACCGAGTGTACATCTGTTTGTGGCATGTAGTGCAGCAGATTCACATGCACCCTCCCTCCTCCCGGAAGCCTGTAGTCGTTGCAGTATTTATTTGTACATATGTATCTATTAGTTTTTTACATTTGCATGGACATCCTATCTACTTACTACATTTACTTGTACATTTATATTCTTTCACTCTATCACTCCTTCCTACACCCTTCTGCGGGAAAACAATCTAACAAAGGAGTCGATGTCCATGCACACTATCACCTAAGGGAGGAGTAATTTGATCCCGTGATTCGAAAAAAGACTTCTTCGAAGAAAAACACCTTGTAACACTCCAAGCCCAACACTAGATGGCGGAAGCTTTGCATAGCATGTGAATCTGCAGGACTAGAGATGGGAGAGCCAGACTATACACAGAGGAGGCTCCATATACAGAATGACACAGGGAAAATAAGAACTCTTCCCCCAATTAAAATGAAGCGGAAACTAGCTTTCCATGAAACAGAAAAGCAGCCAAGAGCAAAGGTGGTGAAAGAAAAAACACCACCATGTTTTTCACCACAGCCATCGCCACCGCACTCACCACAACTGTCCCCAATTGCAACACCCCCAATGATGCAATCACCAACGCACAGAGTGATGAGCCAAGATGACCCAGATGCATGGGATCTGTATGATGCACCAGTATCTGATAATAGTCCGGATTGCTACCCGGCAAGACCATCACCACCAGAAGACAGTACTGCTTACATGCAGGTGGTCTCCAGGGCAGCTACTTTTCATAACGTAGCACTGCATTCCGAACCTATAGAGGATGACTTTTTATTCAATACCCTGTCATCAACACATAGCCAATACCAAAGTTTGCCTATGTTACCAGGCATGTTAAAACATGCTAAACAGGTGTTTCAAGACCCAGTCAAAGGCAGAGCCATCACACCTAGGGTGGAGAAGAAGTACATACCTCCCCCTACGGACCCTGTGTACATAACGCAACAGCTAACTCCTGACTCAGTGGTAGTAGGAGCAGCCCGGAAAAGGGCAAACTCACAGACTTCTGGGGATGCACCACCACCCGACAAGGAAAGTCGGAAGTTTGATGTAGCAGGGAAAAGGGTGGCAGCACAGGCAGCCAATCAATGGCGAATTGCCAATTCGCAAGCTTTATTAGCAAGATACGACAGGGCACATTGGGACGAAATGCAACATTTCATTGAACACCTTCCCAAAGAGTTTCAGAAGCGTGCCCAACAGGTTGTAGAGGAGGGCCAAAGTATCTCCAACAACCAAATAAGATCTGCTATGGACTCAGCAGACACAGCCGCCAGAACAGTAAACACAGCAGTCACCATTCAGAGACACGCATGGCTACGCACCTCCGGATTTAAGCCAGAGATTCAGCAGGCTGTGCTAAATATGCCTTTTAATGGACAACAATTGTTTGGGCCGGAGGTGGACACAGCTATAGAAAAGCTAAAGAAAGACACTGATACATGCCAAAGCCATGGGCACGCTCTACTCTCCACACAGCAGAGGCACCTTCAAGAAGCCACACTTTAGAGGGGGGTTTCGGGCCCAAAGCACAGAGCCTTCTACCTCACAGGCTAGACCCACATACCAGGGCCAATACCAAAGAGGAGGCTTTCGGGGACAATATAGGGGTGGACAGTTCCCTAAACCAAGAGGGAAATTCCAAAGCCCAAAAAACCCACAAACTAAACAGTGACTCCAACGTCACAAATCCCCAACACATAACACCAGTGGGGGGGGGACGGGACTCACAGATTATTACCAAAATTGGAAACACATAACTACGGACTCGTGAGTCCTAGCCATTATCCAACATGGTTATTGCATAGAATTCCTACAATTACCACCAAATGTGCCTCCAAAAGCGCACAACATGTCCAAACAGCACTTGGATCTATTACAACTAGAAGTCCAAGCGTTGTTACAGAAAGATGCAATAGAACTAGTACCCAACCATCAGAAAGGAACAGGTGTTTACTCCCTGTATTTCCTAATACCAAAAAAGGTCAAAACACTGAGACCCATCTTAGATCTCAGAACACTAAATCTTTACATCAAATCAGATCACTTTCACATGGTGACACTTCAAGACGTGATTCTCTTGCTCAAACAACAGGACTGCATGTCAACATTAGATCTCAAGGATGCTTACTTCCACATACCCATACATCCTTCACACAGGAAATACTTAAGATTTGTAATCCAAGGAGTACATTACCAATTCAAAGTGTTACAGTTCGGGATAACAGCAGCACCAAGAGTATTCACGAAATGCCTTGCGGTAGTAGCTGCACATATCAGGAGACAGCACATACACGTATTCCCTTACCTAGACGATTGGTTAATAAAAACCAGCACTCAGCAACAGTGTCTTCAACACACAAAATACGTCATAGAAACCCTTCACAAGTTAGGGTTCTCAATAAACTACCAAAAATCACATTTACAACTGTGTCAAATACAACAATACTTAGGAGCAACAATCAACACACAAAAAGGGATTTCCACTCCAAGTCCACAAAGGGTACAAGCATTCCAAAAACGTAATACTAAACATGCACCCAAACCAACACTATCAAGTAAGGTTTGTGATGAAACTTCTAGGCATGTCTCCTTCATGCATAGCCATTGTCCCAAACGCAAGACTACACATGCGGCCCTTACAACAGTGCCTAGCAACACAATGGACACAAGCACAGGGTCACCTTCAAGATCTAGTGTTGATAGACCGCCAAACACACTCCTCACTTCAATGGTGGAATCCTATACATTTAAACCAAGGGCGGCCATTGCAAGACCCTGCCCCTCAATACGTGATCACAACAGATGCTTCCATGATAGGGTGGAGAGCACACCTCAACCAACACAGCATACAGGGACAATGGGACGCTCAACAAAGCCAGCTTCATATAAATCATCTAGAACTACTAGCAGTGTTTCTAGCATTGAAAGCATTTCAACTGTTAATAGCACACAAACACATTCTTGTCAAAACAGACAACATGACAACAATGTATTAACTAAACAAACAGGGAGGGACACACTCATCACAGCTGTGTCTCTTAGCACAAAAGATTTGGCATTGGGCGAGTCACAATCACATTCGCCTAATAGCACAGTACATCCCAGGAATTCAAAACCAGTTAGCCGACAATCTCAGTCGAGATCACCAACAAATCCACGAATGGGAAATTCATCCCCAGATACTCCAAACTTACTTTCAAAACTGGGGAACACCACTAATAGACCTATTCGCAACAAAAGAAAACGCAAAATGCCAAAACTTTGCATCCAGGTACCCACACCCTCGCTCCAAGGGCAATGCGTTATGGATGAGTTGGTCAGGGATATTTGCTTACGCTTTTCCCCCTCTCCCACTCCTTCCGTATCTAGTAAACAAATTGAGTCAAAACAAACTCAAACTAATACTAATAGCACCAACTTGGGCTCGCCAACTATGGTACACGACACTACTAGATCTGTCATTAGTACCTCATATAAAACTACCAAACAGACCAGATCTGCTAACTCAACACAAACAACAGATGAGACACCCGAATCCAGCATCGCTCAATCTACCAATCTGGCTCCTGAAGTCTTAGAATTTGGACATTTAGACCTTACACAAGAATGTATGGAGGTCATTAAACAAGCTAGGAAACCTACTACAAGACATTGTTACGCAAATAAATGGAAAAGATTTGTTTATTACTGCCATAATAATCAAATTCAACCACTACATGCGTCCACAAAAAACATTGTAAGCTACTTATTACACTTACAAAAATCAAAGCTAGCTTTTTCGTCCATTAAAATACATCTCACAGCAATATCTGCCTATCTGCAGATTACACATTCAACATCACTTTTTAGAATCCCAGTCATAAAAGCATTTATGGAGGGTCTAAAGAGAATCATACCCCCAGGAACACCACCAGTTCCCTCATGGAACCTCAATATTGTATTAACACAACTCATGGGTCCACCATTTGAACCCATGCACTCTTGTGAGATGCAATACTTAACCTGGAAAGTAGCCTTCCTAATAGCTATCACATCTCTTAGAAGAGTAAGTGAGATACAAGCATTTACCATACAAGAACCCTTTATACAAATACACAAACATAAAGTGGTTCTACGCACAAATCCCACATTTTTACCAAAAGTTATATCACCGTTCCACCTAAATCAAACTGTGGAACTCCCAGTCTTTTTTCCACAACCAGACTCAGTAGCCGAAAGGGCATTACATACATTAGACATCAAAAGGGCACTAATGTATTACATTGATAGAACAAAAAAAATTCGCAAAACAAAACAATTGTTTGTAGCCTTTCAAAAACCTCATGCAGGAAATCCAATATCCAAACAAGGCATTGCCAGATGGATAGTTAAGTGTATTCAAACTTGCTATGTTAAAGCAAAGAGAGAACTGCCTATTACACCAAAGGCACACTCCACTAGAAAGAAAGGTGCCACAATGGCCTTTCTAGGAAATATACCTATGACATAAATTTGTAAGGCAGCCACATGGTCTACGCCTCATACATTCACAAAACATTACTGTGTAGATGTGTTAACAACACAACAAGCCACAGTAGGACAGGCAGTATTACGAACATTATTTCAAACAACTCCAACTCCTACAGGCTAAACCACCGCTTTTGGGGAGATAACTGCTTACTAGTCTATGCACAGCATGTGTATCTGCAGCTACACATGCCATCGAACGGAAAATGTCACTTACCCAGTGTACATCTGTTCGTGGCATGAGATGCTGCAGATTCACATGCGCCCTCCCGCCTCCCCGGGAGCCTGTAGCCGTTATAAGTTGATCAAAATTATATATTAGATGTTAATAAAACTTGTACATTTGTAAATATATATCACTTTTAGACACATTATGTACATACATACTTACTGCATTGCATGGGCACTATTACTATATACACAACTCCTACCTCACCCTCTGCGGGGAAAAATAATCTAAGATGGAGTCGACGCCCATGCGCAAGGGAGCCGAAATGGGAGGAGTCCCTCGGTCTCGTGACTCGAAGAGACTTCTTAGAAGAAAAACAACTTGTAACACTCCGAGCCCAACACTAGACACTAGATGGCAGGATAATGCACAGCATGTGAATCTGCAGCGTCTCATGCCACGAACAGATGTACACTGGGTAAGTGACATTTTCCATATATATGTATATATATGTTCGATGGCATGTGTAGCTGCAGATACACATGCTGTGCACATCCCGCCATCTGGTGTTGGGCTCGGAGTGTTACAAGTTGTTTTTCTTCGAAGAAGTCTTTTTTCGAGTCACGAGACCGAGGGACTCCTCCCATTTTGACTCCATTGTGCATGGGCGTCGACTCCATGTTAGATTGTTTTTTTTCCGCCATCGGGTTCGGACGTGTTCCTTTTCGCTCCGTGTTTCGGGTCGGAAAGTTAGTTAGAATCTCGGAAAAATCGTCGGTATTGTTTGCGTTCGGTATCGGGTTAGTTACAACAGATCGACACCGAATTAAGAAGAGCTCCGGTGGCCCTTTGGGTTTTTTTCCCATCCCCGTCGGGGCCTGGTCGGCCCGGCCACGTGTCTCTTCAAGGCTGATGGAACGGACCCCATTCCGCTTCTGTCCAAAATGCCATAACAAGTATCCATATACAGATCAACATCTGGTCTGTAACTAGTGTTTGTCACCAGAACACAAGGAGGATACTTGTGAGGCCTGTCGAGCGTTTCCGTCCAGGAAGACACTCCGGGACCGAAGAGCAAGAAGACTGCAAATGGCGTCGGCGCCGACAGGACAAGAGCGTTTCGAGGAGGAGGAAGAAACATTCTCCACCGAGGAGTCGGACTCTGAGGAGATCGATCCAGAGGAAACGCCTAAAACCGTGAGTAAGACATCGAAACCAAGAACTCACGAGAAAAGCGCTAAAGCCCAGGGGACGCCACCGCCTACAGGCCATGGCTTAACCCGAAAAGTAGGTGACCGTTCATCGGCACCGAAAAAGGGCGAGCTGGTGTCGAAGTCATCCTATTCCGGTCGAGATACCGGCACACAGCAATCTCGGGCCCGAGATAGTGGCTCAGAGAAGATTCGGCACCGAGACAGCGGCACCGAAACGGGTCGGCACCGAGAGAGCACGATGCCGAAAGTAAAAAAGGTTTCGTCGGAGCCGGAAAGAACAGCCAAAAAGGTTTCGGTACCGAAATATCCGGCCTCGGAACCGAAAACAAGTTCCTACACTGAGGAACAAGGACTGTCCACACAAATGAAGACACATAGATTTGGACAGGAATTACAGGCAATAGAGCCAGATCACACACAAAGACGGCTCTTTATTCAAAAAGATACAGGGAAGATCAGCACTCTTCCTCCAGTCAAAATGAAACGCAAGCTTGCCTTCCAAGACAAGGACAAACAGCCACACGCAAAGGTGGCTAAACAAGTAACACCGCCACCATCCCCACATCACTCTCCGCAACCATCACCGGTAGCCACTCCACCAATGATGCAATCCCCAACTCATACAGGGATGAGTCAAGATGACCCTGACGCATGGGACCTTTATGACGCACCAGTGTCAGATAATAGTCCAGAATGCTATCCAGCTAAACCATTGCCACCAGAGGATAGTACAGGCTACGCACAGGTTAAATAGCAGCTCCCTGCTTGCGAGAGCAAATGTTTTCATCTGTTTCCCTGCATGCAAATATGCATGCAGGAAAACAGAAGAAAACTCCGCTTTCTGCAAGCAGGAGCTGTTTGACAGCTCCCACTTGCATAAAGTTTAGTTATGTTTTCTTTTGCCTTTGTGCTCTCTGAGGTCAGGAACAAAGCCTGCTCTATTTGGAGGTGCTTCACACCACCCCCTGCAGGAACTGCAACACTTGACGGTGAGCCTCAAAGGCCCAGGCCTCCTATTACAGTGCCCCAAGGCACACCAGCTAGTAGAGATGCCAGCCCCCGGATCAAGACCCACTTTTGGCAGCAGGTCCGGCGGTAAAATTAGAAAAAAACAAGGAGTGACCACTGCAGCTGGGACCACCTCTAGGGTGTCCAGAGTTGAAGTGACCCCCTCCTTGCAGAATCCTCTGTCTTGCTTTGGAGAGTAGCCAGTAGGGATAAGAATGATCCCCCTTCCCCAAAGGGAGTTGGCACAAGAATGGTGGCGCCACCCTTAGTGGCTACTGCCCTCTGACCCCTGAAACACCCCTAAATCTAGTATTTAGGGGCACCCCTGAACCTTGCTCTTCAGATTCCTGGCAACCCCAAGAAGAGGAAGGACCACTGAAGAGCCGTCCCCAGCAATGAAGACTCCAGACGACAACTGACTTGGCCCCAGCCCTACCGGCCTGTCTGCAGCATCAGAACTCCTGCTACAAAAAGGCGACACATCCTGAAGGACCAACGACCTGTCCAACCCCCAGAGGACTGCCTAACCACCAGAGGACCAAGGACTCCAGATGACAGTGGCCCTGTCCACAACAAACATCCAAGAAGGACTCCAGAACTGCCCCGGATCCACGAGCCCTGTCCACTCTACCCCAACACCTGTGGCCTGAGTCCAGGTGGCCCACTCATCCAGAGAAGGTCCCCAGGCGATTCTGATCTCGAGTCCACCCTGGGTTGACCCCTTCTTGGCCAACATGACAACACCTGCAGCCTAAATCCAGAGGACGCCCCTGACAAGATCCGACAAAGATTCCTGACTCCCAAAAGTACCCCTGCATTCTGAGCCCCTGGCATTGGGGAATACGACTGACGGTCCAGCAACGTCTAGCAGGCTCCTCTCCTACCTATCCAGCCTTTGTTTTTCCGCAACCAACTATCTGGACTCAGCCTGCATCATCTTTGTGACCCCTGGGGTTCCCCCATTGAAAACATTGGGCGTCTGATGGGGTGTTGTCCCCAGCCTCCTTAGGATTCCATTAGAAACCAACACCATTTTTTATAACTGCACCTGGCGGACCCTGTGTTGCTGATGGTGTGCTTTTGGGGTCAACTTGAACCTTGACCTGTGGACATCCTAACACCTGAAGACTGGGATCGTAAGTCAAGTTCTTACCTGTAAGCTGTGCTAACTTTTTCCTCCCCTCGGACTGAATTGTTTCTATGAGATTGCACGGTCTACTTTTGAAATTGAAAAGTGTTACTTATCTGAAAACTGGTATATCTGCAAAACCTAAATAAAGTGCATTTGATATATAAGCTTGATACAAACTCACAACTGTACTTACCTGCAGCAAAGATACTTTTGGTTCTAGAAATAAAGTAACAAAGTGTATTTTTCCTATATAAAAACATTGGCCTGGAGTTAGTCATTGAGTGTGTGCCTCATTTCTTTACTGTGTGAAAAAAAAATGCTTTGCACTACCCTCTGATAGGCCTAACTGCTCGACCACACTTCCAGAGAAGAGAGCATTAATATCATCTGATAGAGACAACTAGCTGCAGATTCCTTATCTTAGAATTCTTCTCCAGGCATCAGACTGGTTAGGTTAGCCTCTGTTAAGCCTTTAGGGATCCACTGGACTCTGTACACATTGTATCCCATTTTGGTATAGTATATACAGAGCCGTCTTCCTACAGCATTGGTGTAAAGTGGGGAAAAAGTGTTTTGGGATCTCCACCCCCCTTTTGTTTTTCTCAGCTCATAACTTTCAAGACAGCTGCTGAACTGACGAAAGTATACGTTTTGAAAACTTTGTGAAGATTTGTCAAATGGTGCCAAAGTTATTGGCAAAACAAAAAATGTTCTGTCTGTGGTACCTGCCAGTAGGTAATATATATATATATATATATATATATATATATATATATATATATATATATATATATATATATATATATATATATATATATATATATATATATATGTGTGTTTGTGTGTGTATATATACATATATGTTCGATGGCATGTGTAGCTGCAGATACACATACAATGCATAGGGGCTCGGAGTGTTACAAGTTGTTTTTCTTCGAAGAAGTCTTTTCAGAGTCACGAGATCGAGTGACTCCTCCTCTGAGCTAAAGGGTGCATGGGCATCGACTCCATTGTTAGATTGTTTTCTTTCTGCGGTCGGGTTCGGATGGGTTTCCTCTCGCTCCGAGATAAAACTTCAGAAAACCTACTTATTCATCAGTATAGTTTCAATCACGTTTCCCATCTAGCATCGAACTGGTAGCACCGTCGAAACCTTCATCTCGCCCTTCGGGGCGCGTGCGTGCCCAACTCGGGCCTATCGCGTGGAAAGCCTGATGGATCGGACTCCATTCCCATTCTGCCCTCGGTGCCACGCGAAGAACCCCTATGCAGACCAACACCTGGTTTGTAATTTGTGCCTTTCTACAGACCATCTGGAGGAAGACTGCAAGGCCTGTCGATCATTTCGATCAAAGTAAACCCTGAAAGATCGCAGAGCCCGAAGACTCGAAATGGCGTCGAAAAGCACTGAACATCTCAACGTCATGGAGGAAAAGTAGGCGCAGACAGCAGTCTCCATTCGAGACACAGACTCCGAACAGGAATCGGAAGGCGACAGCCCATCACAGCTGGTCAGCATGTGAGTACGTCTCCCCCTACACCCCTTCAGAAAAAACATTCAAAGGCCTTGGGTACACCACTGCCGGAAGGCCATGGTTCGGCCTGGAAAAAGACTGTTGGCGACCGACCTTCGGGTCGGTGCCGAAAAAGGTCACTCTGCCGTCCACCTCGGAGTCGAGTAAATGGATTAAAACCTCCACTCCAGACTCCAGTAAAAGAACCCATTCCTCGGAGTCGAAAATTTGGCAATCGGTTTCGGAGCCGAGACATCCGACTACTTTTTCGGGACCAAAAAAGATACACGCTTCGAAGTCGAAAAAATCCTCATATACAGGGACTTTCCAAAAAATTAAAGCGAATCTCATAAGACTTCTGAAGAAGAGACCGAGATTGAACCAATACTAGAGGTTATGGATGGACAATCGAGAATCCATATACATAGGGAGACAGGAAGAATCATCACTGCACCTCCTTTAAAAACCAAAAGAAAGCTGGCTTTCCAAGAGGACTTAGACTCTGTTCAACCACCAGCAAAAGTGCAGAAACAAAAGGAGAAGCCAGCACCTCTCCATACTTCTCCTCCTCACTCTCCACAGCTTTCTTTCTCACCTCATAATAGTCCACCACCATTGCCTTCTCCAACACATTCATTATACTCACATGGAGATACCGTAGACCCATGAGATCTCTATGACCCTGATCCCATCCCGGACAATGATCCAGACCCTTACCCATCGAAACCTTCTCCTCCAGAAGACACTACTGCCTACACCCAAGTAATATCTAGGGCAGCAGCTTATCATGGAGTGGTTAAGCATTCTGAACCCCTGGAAGAAGACTTTTTATTTAACACACCGTCTTCTACTCATTCCAGATACCACTGTCTCCCAATGTTACCGGGAATGGTTAAACATGCAGACCACATTTTTAATGAGCCTGTCAAAGCTAGGATCATCACCCCTAGAACTGATAAAAAAGTATAAGCCTGCTCCTACTGACCCAGACTAGATCACTCATCAGGTCCCTCCATACTCAGTAGTAGTCAGTGCGGCAAGGAAAAGGGCCAACAGCCATTCATCACAAGATGCACCTCCTCCTGATAAAGAAAGTAGAAAATTTGGTGCAGCTGGGAAGAGGGTTGCCACACAAGAAGCAAACCAATGGAGAATTGCTAATTCTCAGGCACTTCTAGCCAGGTATGACAGGGCTCATTGGAACGAAATGCAAGGTCTTATACAGCATCTCCCAAAGGGGCATCAAAAAAGAGCACAACAAGTGGTGGAAGAGGGACAAGCTATCAGCAATAACCAAATAAGATCTGCCCTTGATGCTGCTGATACAGCTGCAAGGAGTGTCAATACAGCCCTCACAATTAGAAGACATGCATGGCTAGGCTCCTCTGGTTTTAAACCAGAAATTCAACAGGCAATACTTAATATGCCTTTTTACAAGAAACATCTATTTGGTCCAGAAGTAGACACTACCATTGAAAAACTAAGGAAGGACTCAGTTACTGCAAAAGCAATGGGGGCTTTATACACCACACCATATAGAAGCTCTTTTCGCAGACCACAGTTTAGAGGAGCGTTTAAACCACAATCCTCTGAGGCTTCCACCTCCCAAACAAAACAGGGACAACAAACCCAATACCAGAGAGTGGGGGTTTATAGGATCCTATAGAGGACACTATTTCAGAAGCAGAGGTAAATTTCAAACCTCAAAGCAAACCACAACATAAACAGTGACTTCCTTCCCACCCTTCCACTCCACACTTCGCCTCTCTCATTGCCAAAATATCGCCACAGACAATTGGGTATTAGCAATTATCCGCAATGGCTATTGCCTATTATTAATCTCTACCACCCCTACCCCCCCCAAACATTCCACCAAGATACCACAGATTGTCCCCAGAACACACTGTTCTGTTGCAGCAAGAGGTACAATCTCTACTGTTAAAACAAGCAATTGAATTAGTTCCACATTCTCATCAAGGAACAGGAGTATACTCACTTTACTTCCTCATTCCCAAAAAAGACGGCACTATCAGGCCCATCTTGAACTTCAGGCCCCTCAATCTATACATCCTGTCAGAACCTTTTCACATGGTAACTCTGCAAGATGTTATTCCATTACTACAACAACAAGATTACATGACTGATTTAGACCTAAAAGATGTATATTTCCACATAGCCCCTCGCTATCCAAAGGATACAAGCTTTCCAAAATCTCATGCCACACATACAGCAAAATCAACAATATACTGTAAAGTTTATCATGAGAATCCTAGGAATGATGGCATCTTGCAAAGCCATAGTTCCACATGCAAGACTAAGCATGAGTCCTTTACAACAGTGCCTCTCACAACTGGTGTCAGGCACACGGTCAACTTCAGGATCTAGTGTTGATAGACCGCCAAACACATATGTCCCTTCAGTGGTGGAATCACAACAATCTAATGAAGGGGCGGTCATTCCTGGACCCTGTACCTCAGACCATAATCACAACAGACGCATCAGTGATCGGTTGGGGAGCTCACCTCAACAATCGGACCCTTCAAGGGCAATGGGATGCACAACAGAAACAGCTTCATGTAAACCACCTAGAACTATTAGCTGTATTTCTTGCTCTAAAAGCGTTTCAACCTCTTCTCAAACAGAAAACTGTTCTCATAAAAACAGACAACATGACAACCATGTATTACCTCAACGAACAGGGCGGGACACACTCATCTCAGATGTCCCTCCTAGCCCAAACAATATGGAAAGGGGCAATTCACAATCACATTCATGTATTAGCACAATACATTCCAGGGATAGACAATTAGCTGGCAGATCTCCTAAGCAGAAATCACCAATAAACACACGAATGGGAGATTCACACCCAAGTACTTCAAAAGTGCTTTCAAAAGTGGGGGACACCAGAGATAGACCTATTTGCAACAAGCGAAAACGCAAAATGCCTAAACTTCGCATCCAGACACCCACATCCTCTATCCAAGGGCAATGCTCTATGGATCAGTTGGTCAGGGATATTTGCTTATGCTTTTCCCCCTCTCCCACTCCTTCTTTTTCTGGTCAACAAACTGCGTCAAACATCACTTAGCATGATTCTAATAGCACCAACATGGGCATGTCAGCTTTGTTACACAACACTCCTAGATTTGTCTGTAGTACCCCATTCCAAACTCCCAAACAGACCGGATTTGTCAACCCAGAACAAAGGTCAAATCAGGCATCCAGATCCCAATGCTCTCAATCTAGCAATTTGGCTCCTGAAGTCCTAGAATTTGGTTACCTAAAACGTGCACCAGAATGTATGGAAGTAATTAAACAAGCACGTAAACCTACTACTAGACAATGCTATGCAAACAAGTGGAAAAGATTTGTATGCTACTGTCAATCTAAAAACACTGACCCACTTACAGCATCCATACAAAATATTGTATGATATTTACTTCATTTGCAAAAGTCACATTTGGCTTTCTCATTCATCAAAATACACCTGGATATATCTGGATACTTGCAGAGTATTCAACATACTTCTCTGTTCAGAATTTCTGTTATTAAGCCTTCGTAGAAGGACTAAACGCATTATTCCACCTAGAACACCACCTGTTCCATCGTGGAATTTAAATATCGTAATTACCAGACTCATGGGACCACCATTCGAGCCCATGCACCCTTGTCAAGTACATTACTTGACATGGAAGGTCGCTTTCCTTGTAGCTATTACTTCTTTAAGAAGAGTTAGTGAAATACAAGCCTTCACTCTTGAGGAACCTTTTTTCCAAGTACACAAACATAAAGTTGTACTTAGAACTAATCCAAAATTAGTATCTCCTTTCACATCAACCAAACAGTGGAGTTGCCAGTATTCTTTCCACAGCCAGACTCTGTGGCAGAGAGAGCTCTTCATACCCTAGATCTCAAAAGAGCTTTTATGTACTATATAGACAGAACCAAAGATTTTAGGGGAAAAAAAAAACTTTTCGTTGCTTTCCAACAACCACATAAAGGCAATCCTATATCAAAACAAGGTTCAGCTAGATGGATTGTTAGATGCGTACAAACATGCTACATCAAAGCAAAAGACAACTTTTGATTACTCATGGAGCACATTCTACAAGAAAGAAAGAAAGATGTGTCAATGGCATTCTTAGGGAACATACCAATGGTTGATATATGTAAAGCAACCACATGGTCAACTCCTCATACTTTTACAAAACTCTACTGTGTTGATGTTTTTTCACAGCAACAAGCCACTGTAGGCCAAGCTGTCTTAAGAACACTATATCAAACAACTTCAACTCAGGCTAGCCACGCTTTTTTGGGAGGACTAACTGCTTTGTAGACTGTGCATAGCATGTGTATCTGCAGCTACACATGCCATCGAGCGGAAAATGTCACTTACCCAATGTACATCTGTTTGTGGCACGTAGTGCTGCAGATTCACATGCACCTCCCTCCTCCCCAGAATCCTCTAGTTGTTCAAGTTTAACATTTGTACATATGTAGATACATTTTCATTTGCATGGACATCTCTTTGCATTCTTACACTCTATCACTCCTTCCTTCACCCTTTGGGGGAAAACAATCTAACAGTGGAGTCGATGCTCATGCGCACTGTAGCCGAGAGGAGTCGTCACTCGATCCTGTGACTCCGCAAATACTTCTTCGAAGAAAAACAACTTGTAACACTCAGAGCCCAACACTGGATGTCGGAAGAGCTATGCATAGCATTTGAATCTGCAGCACTACATGCCACAAACAGATGTACTCTGGGTAAGTGACATTTTCCATATGTTTTTTTAAAGCCTTTCTGTTGCTCAAAAAGGTAACCCTACACTCAGCACAATAAAGACACACAAATGATATTATGCTTTTTCAGCAGGCTTACCCAATAGCAAGGTGTAGAAAGCTGGCTCTGTATATACTATATCAAAATGAGATATAGTGTGCACAGAGGCCAGGGGTTCCCCAGAGACTTGACAGAGGCAATAATAGATAATACTAATGCTCTATTTGTGGTGGTGTGGTTGAGCAGTCTTTTTTCTGAGGTTAGTGTTAAACATTTGTTGTACACACACAAACAATAGAAGAAACACACACCCAATGACTCAACTCGAGACCAATAGGATATTATATGGAAAAAATATCCTTTGTTAATTTTTTTCTAGAACCACAGCATTCCATTTGCAGATAAGTACATCAAATGAAAGGTATAATCAAGACTTTGAATGGAATCAACAATGTACACAGTTTTTCTTAAAATGGCAGAAAACTATTTTAAAAGTAGACTGTAAGGAAATGCCTCCTTGGCATGGTTACCCCCTGACTTTTTGCCTTTGCTGATGCCAAGTTATGATTTGAAAGTGTGTTGAGGCCTGCTAACCAGGCCCCAGCACCAGTGTTCTTTCCCCAACCTGTACCTTTGTTTCCACAATTGGCACACCCTGGCATCCAGGTAAGTCCCTTGTAACTGGTACCCCTGGTACAAAGGGCCCTGATGCCCGGGAAGGTCTCTAAGGGCTGCAGCATGTCTTATGCCACCCTGGAGACCCCTCACTCAGCACAGACACACTACTTGCCAGCTTGTATGTGCTGGTGGTGAGAAAATGACTAAGTCAACATGGCACTCCCCTCAGGGTGCCATGCCAACCTCACACTGCCTATGGCATAGATAAGTCACCCCTCTAGCAGGCCTTACAGCCCTAAGGCAGGGTGCACTATACCATAGCTGAGGGCATAGGTGCATGAGCACTATGCCCCTACAGTGTCTAAACAAAACCTTAGACATTGTAAGTGCAGGGTAGCCATAAGAGTATATGGGCTGGGAGTCTGTCATACACAAACTCCACAGCACCATAATGGCTACACTGAAAACTGGGAAGTTTGGTATCAAACTTATCAGAAAAATAAATGCACACTGATGCCAGTGTACATTTTATTGTGAAAATACACCCCAGAGGGCATCTTAGAGATGCCCCCTGAAAACATACCCTACTTCCAGTTTGGGCTGACTAGTTTTACCAGCCTGCCACACCCCAGACATGTTGCTGGCCACATGGGGAGAGTGCCGTTGTCACTCTGTGGCTAGTAACAAAGCCTGTACTGGGTGGAGGTGCTTTACCTCCCCCTGCAGGAACTGTAACACCTGGCAGTGAGCCTCAAAGGCTCACCCCCTTTGTTACAGCGCCCCAGGGCACTCCAGCTAGTGGAGATGCCCACCCCCTCTGGCCACGGCCCCACTTTTGGAGACAAGGCCGGAGGAGATAATGAGAAAAACAAGGAGGAGTCACTGGCCAGTCAGGACAACCCTAAAGTTGGCCTGAGCGGAGGTGACTCTGACTTTTAGAAATCCTCCATCTTGCAGATGGAGGATTCCCCCAGTAGGAGTAGCGATGTGCCCCGCTCCCCTCAGGGAGGAGGCACAAAGAGTGTGTAGCCACCCTCAGGGCTAGTAGCCATTGGCTACTAACCCCCCCAGACCTAAACACACCCCTAAATTGAGTATTTAGGGGCTCCCAGAACCTAGCAAGATAGATTCCTGCAACCTGAAGATGAAGGACTGCTGACCTGAAGCCCTGCAGAGAAGACGGAGACACCAACTGCTTTGGCTCCAGCCCTACCGGCCTGTCTCCCCACTTGGAGAAAAACAGCGACGCGTTCCAAAGGGTCCAGCGACCTCTGAAGCCTCAGAGGACTTCCCTGCATCTAAAAGGACCAAGAACTCCCGAGGACTGCGGCTCTGCTCCAAAGAAGAAACATCTTTGCAACAAAGAAGCAACTTTTAAAGACAACACGTTTCCTGCCAGAAGCGTGAGACTTTGCACTCTGCACCCGACGCCCCCGGCTCGACCTGCGGAGAAACAACACTACAGGGAGGACTTCCCAGCGACTGCGACCCTGTGAGTAGCCAGAGTTGAGCCCCCTGAGCCCCCCAGCGATGCCTGGAGAGGGAATCCAGAGGCTCCCCCTGACCGCGACTGCCTGCTTCTAAGAAACAGACGCCTGGTAAAGACACTGCACCCGCAGCCCCCAGGACCTGACGGATCCGACCTCCAGTGCAGAAGCGACCACCAGGTGGCCCTCTCCCTTGCCCAGGTGGTGCCTACCCTGAGGAGCCCCCCCTTGCCTGCCTGCTTTTCTGAAGAGACCCCTGGGTCTCCCATTGAAACCAATTGCAAACCCGACGCCTGTTTGCACTCTGCACCCGTGCCGCTGAGGGTGTACTTTTTGTGCTAACTTGTGTCCCCCCAGGTGCCCTACAAAACCCCCCTGGTCTGCCCTCCGAAGACGCGGGTACCTACCTGCTGGCAGACTGGAACTGGGGCACCCCCTTCTCCATTAAACCCTATGCGTTTTGGGAACCACTTTGACCTCTGCACCTGACCGGCCCTGAGCTGCTGGTGTGGTAACTTTGGGGTTGCCCTGAACCCCCAACGGTGGGCTACCTTGGACCCAACTTTGAACCCTGTAGGTGGTTTACTTACCTGCAAAACTAACAAACACTTACCTCCCCCAGGAACTGTTGAAAATTGCACTGTCTAGTTTTAAAATAGCTTATTGCCATTTTTGTGAAAACTGTACATGCTGTTTTGCTGATTCAAAGTTCCTAAGTTACCGAAGTGAAATACCTTTCATTTGAAGTATTACTTGTAAATCTTGAACCTATGGTTCTCAAAATAAACTAAGAAAATATATTTTTTTATACAAAAACCTATTGGCCTTGAATTGTCTGAGTGTGTGTTCCTCATTTATTGCCTGTGTGTGTACAACAAATGCTTAACACTACCCTCTGATAAGCCTACTGCTCGACCACACTACCACAAAATAGAGCATTAGAATTATCTCTTTTTGCCACTATTTTACCTCTAAGGGGAACCCTTGGTCTCTGTGCATGCTATTTCTTATTTTGAAATAGTACGTACAGAGCCAACTTCCTACATTGGTGGATCAGCGGTGGGATACAAGACTTTGCATTTGCTGGACTACTCAGCCAATACCTGATCACACGACTAAATTAAAAAAAAATTCATTAGAAACTGATTTTTGAAATTTGAGCTATTTTTCTAAATTTTTAAAAGTCCTGCTAGGGCCTTGTGTTAGTCCCTGTTAGCATTTCTTTTAGAGTTTAAACGTTTTGTAAAAGTTTGAATTAAGTTCTAGAGATAGTTTTAGATTCTTAAAAAGTATTTCAACTTTTAGAAACATAATGTCCGCTGCAGAAGAGATAGTGATGAAACTCGACCTCACCCATTACCTGCATCTTAGGGTGTCAGAGTTAAGGTCTCTCTGCAAAATCAAAAAGATAAAGACTGGTTCAAACCCTACCAAAGTACAGCTCCAGGAGCTCTTGGCAGAGTTTGCTCAAAATAACCCCTCTGATGATACCTTCCCAGAGGGGGAAGCTAGTGATGTGGAGGATTTCCCACCTCAAATCCTAGATAGGGAGCCCAGGGTTCCTCAAACCCTGTCTCCACAAGTGATAGTCAGAGATGTTGCTTCTCTCACAGGAGAGTCCAACAGCTCTGCAAGCATTGAGGGCAGCCTCAATGAAGATGACCTCCTGCTAGCCAGGTTGGCCAAAAGATTGGCTTTGGAAAGACAGATCCTAGCCATAGAAAGGGAAAGACAAGAGATCGGCCTAGGTCCCATCAATGGTGGCAACAACATAAATAGGGTCAGAGATTCTCTTGACATGTTGAAAATCCCTAAAGGGATTGTAACTAAATATGAAGATGGTGATGACATCACCAAATGGTTCACAGCTTTTGAGAGGGCTTGTGCAACCAGAAAAGTAAACAGATCTCACTGGGGTGCTCTTCTTTGGGAAATGTTCACTGGAAAGTGTAGGGATAGACTCCTCACACTCTCTGAAAAAGATGCAGAATCCTATGACCTCATGAAGGCTACAACAGGATTAGGTTCAGGGGGGCTCAAAAATCCTCGAGTCAGACCTGGGTTGATTTTGTTGACTACTCAGTTAAAACACTGGATGGTTGGATTCATGGCAGTGATGTAAATGATTATGATGGGCTGTACAATTTATTTGTGAAAGAACACCTGTTAAGTAATTGTTTCAATGATAAACTGCATCAGCATCTGGTAGACCTAGGACCAATTTCTCCCTAAGAATTGGGAAAGAAGGCGGACCATTGGGTCAAGACTTCCACAGGGGGTGACCAAAAGAAAGGGGTCACAAAGACTCCCCAGGGGAAGAGTGTTGAGACATCCAAGGGAAAAAGTAAAGAGTCTTCTACAGGGCCCCAAAAACCTGCTCAGGAGGGAGGGTCCAAAGCCTCTTCACAATCCAATTTTGGGTACAAGGGTAAAAACTTTGATCCCAAGAAGGCCTAGTGTCGTAGCTGTAATCAGCAGGGACACCAAACTGGAGACAAGGCCTGTCCCAAGAAAGGTTCCACTTCAAACTCTACTCCAGCTAACACTGGAATAGCCAGTCTCCAGATGGGATCAACAGTGTGCCCAGAGCAAATCAGGGTTCACGCTGAAGCTACATTAGTCTCTGAGGATGGGGTGGACTTAGCCACACTGGCTGCCTGGCCCACTAATATGCAAAAATACAGGCAGCAACTCTTAATTAATGGGACAAGTGTAGAAGGCCTGAGGGATACAGGTGCCAGTGTCACCATGGTGACATAGAAACTGGTTTCCCCTGGTCAATACCTGGCTGGACAAACTTATCCAGTCACCAACGCTGACAATCAGACTAAAGTACATCCCATGGCTATGGTAACTTTAGAGCAGGGAGGGGTCAATGGCCTGAAACAGGTGCTGGTCTCCTCAAATATCCCTGTAGACTGCTTGGAAATTACCTGGAGTCCTCAGCATGGGCTGAGGTATAACTCAAAACCCATGCAGCCATGCTGGGTATCCCTGAACTGGTGTGTGTCAAGACAAGGCTACAGCGCAAGGCTCAGGGTGAAAAAGTGGTGTTGGAGCCTGGAAAAAGGGCCCAACCCTCCAAGAGAAAAGGAAAGAAGACTGGGGAACCAGCTTCAACTCAACAAGAGAAAGAGAACCTCTCTTCACAGGAAGAAGTTCTGCCCTCTGAGGGAACTGAGCCCATGGAGTTAGAACCTTATCAGGTTGAGCTCTTAGGCCCAGGGGGATCCACAAGGGAACAGTTGTGTAAGGGGCAAGAAACATGTCCCTCTATTGAAGGCCTTAGGCAGCAAGCTGCTGAAGAAACAAAAGGAAAAATCACTGGAACACATAGGGTCTATTGGGAAGATGGACTCCTCTACACTGAGGCAAGAGATCCCAAACCTGGTGCCACTAGGAGAGAGGTAGTGCCTGAGGAGTTTAGGAAGTTCATTCTGACCTTAGCTCATGATATTCCACTTGCTGGGCATTTGGGACAAACCAAGACTTGGGAAAGGTTAGTTAACCATTTCTATTGGCCCAACATGTCCCAGAAGGTAAAGGAGTTTTGTGTCTCCTGTGCCACCTGTCAAGCCAGTGGTAAGACAGGTGGACACCCAAAGGCCCCCCTCATTCCACTTCCAGTGGTGGGGGTCCCCTTTGAAAGAGTGGGTGTGGACATAGTGGGTCCACTTGAACCTCCCACAGCCTCAAGGAACCAATACATACTAGTAGTAGTGGACCATGCTAGTAGATACCCTGAAGCAATTCCCCTTAGGTCCACTACTGCCCCTGCAGCAGCCAAAGCACTCATTGGTATCTTTACCAGAGTGGGATTTCCTAAGGAGGTGGTGTCTGACAGCGGTACCAACTTCATGTCAGCATACCTGAAGCACATGTGGAATGAGTGTGGGGTGGGTGACTTACAAATTCACCACAGCATACCATCCACAAACCAATGGTCTTGTAGAAAGGTTTAACAAGACATTGAAAGGCATGATTATGGGGCTCCCTGAAAAGCTCAAAAGGAGATGGGATGTCCTCTTGCCATGTCTGCTTTTCGCCTACAGAGAGGTGCCTCAGAAGGGAGTAGGGTTTTCCCCCTTTGAACTTCTGTTTGGCCATCCTGTAAGGGGACCACTAGCTCTTGTGAAAGAAGGCTGGGAGAGACCTCTTCATGAGCCTAAACAAGATATAGTGGACTATGTACTTGGCCTACGTTCCAGGATGGCAGAGTACATGGAAAAGGCAAGCAAAAACCTTGAGGCCAGCCAACAACTCCAGAAGATGTGGTATGACCAAAAGGCTGCTATGGTTGAATTTCAGCCAGGGCAGAAAGTCTGGGTTCTGGAGCCTGTGTCTCCCAGGGCACTTCAGGATAGATGGAGTGGCCCTTACCCAGTGCTAGAGAGAAAGAGTCAGGCCACCTACTTGGTAGACCTAGGCACTAGCAGGACCCCCAAAAGGGTGATCCATGTGAACCACCTCAAACTCTTTCATGACAGGGCAGATGTGAATCTGTTGATGGTAACAGATGAGGACCAGGAAGCTGAGAGTGAACCTCTCCCTGATCTCCTCTCCACAGACCCTAAAGATGGCTCCGTTGATGGAGTGATCTATTCAGACACCCTCTCTGGCCAACAGCAATCTGACTGTAGGAAGGTCTTACAACAGTTTGCTGAGCTCTTTTCCCTAACCCCTGGTCAGACACACCTGTGTACCCATGATGTGAACACAGGAGACAGCATGCCTGTCAAAAACAACATTTTCAGACAGTCTGACCAAGTTAAGGAAAGCATCAAAGTGGAAGTCCACAAGATGCTGGAATTGGGAGTCATTGAGCACTCTGACAGCCCCTGGGCTAGCCCAGTGGTCTTAGTCCCCAAACCTCACATTAAAGATGGAAAGAGAGAGATGAGGTTTTGTGTGGACTACAGAGGACTTAATTCTGTCACCAAGACGGATGCCCATCCCATTGCAAGGGCAGATGAATTGATTGACAAACTAGGTGCTGCCAGATACTTAAGTACCTTTGACTTAACAGCAGGGTACTGGCAAATCAAAATGGCACCAGGAGCAAAAGAAAAGACAGCATTCTCCACACCTGATGGGCACTATCAGTTTACTGTTATGCCCTTTGGTTTAAAGAATGTCCCTGCCACCTTTCAAAGGTTGGTGAATCAAGTCCTTGCTGGCTTGGAATCCTTTAGTGCAGCTTATCTTGGCGATATTGCTGTCTTTAGCTCCAGCTGGCAGGATCACCTGGTCCACCTTAAGAAGGTTTTGAAGGCCCTGCAAGCAACAGGCCTCTCTATCAAGGCATCCAAATGTCAGATAGGGCAGGGAACTGTGGTTTACTTGGGACACCTTGTAGGTGGAGGCCAAGTTCAGCCACTCCAGCCCAAGATCCAGACTATTCTGGACTGGGCAGCTCCAAAAACCCAGACTCAAGTCAGGGCATTCCTTGGCTTGACTGGGTACTACAGGAGGTTTGTTAAGGGATATGGATCAATAGTGACACCCCTCACAGAACGTACCTCCAAGAAAATGCCCAAGAAGGTAAACTGGACTGTAGAATGCCAACAGGCCTTTGACACCCTGAAACAAGCTATGTGCACAGCACCAGTTCTAAAAGCTCCAGATTACTCCAAGTAGTTCATTGTGCAGACTGATGCCTCTGAACATGGGATAGGGGCAGTTTTGTCCCAAACAAATGATGATGGCCTTGACCAGCCTGTTGCTTTCATTAGCAGGAGGTTACTCCCCAGGGAGCAGCGTTGGAGTGCCATTGAGAGGGAGGCCTTTGCTGTGGTTTGGTCCCTGAAGAAGCTGAAACCATACCTCTTTGGTACTCACTTTTTAGTTCAAACTGACCACAGACCTCTCAGATGGCTAATGCAAATGAAAGGTGGAAATCCAAAACTGTTGAGGTGGTCCATCTCCCTACAGGGAATGGACTTTATAGTGGAACACAGACCTGGGACTGCCCATGCCAATGCAGATGGCCTTTCCAGGTTCTTCCACTTAGAAAATGAAGACTCTCTTGGGAAAGGTTAGTCTCATCCTCTTTCGTTTGGGGGGGGGGGGTTGTGTAAGGAAATGCCTCCTTGGCATGGTTACCCCCTGACTTTTTGCCTTTGCTGATGCCAAGTTATGATTTGAAAGTGTGCTGAGGCCTGCTAACCAGGCCCCATCACCAGTCTTCTTTCCCTAACCTGTACCTTTGTTTCCACAATTGGCACACCCTGGCATCCAGGTAAGTCCCTTGTAACTGGTACCCCTGGTACCAAGGGCCCTGATGCCAGGGAAGGTCTCTAAGGGCTGCAGCATGTCTTATGCCACCCTGGAGACCCCTCACTCAGCACAGACCCACTGCTTGCCAGCTTGTATGTGCTGGTGGGGAGAAAAGGACTAAGTCGACATGGCACTCCCCTCAGGGTGCCATGCCAACCTCACACTGCCTATGGCATAGATAAGTCACCCCTATAGCAGGCCTTATACCCTAAGGCAGGGTGCAGTATACCATAGGTGAGGGCATAGGTGCATGAGCACTATGCCCCTACAGTGTCTAAACAAAACCTTAGACATTGTAAGTGCAGGGTAGCCATAAGAGTATATGGTCTGGGAGTCTGTCATACACGAACTCCACAGCACCATAATGGCTACACTGAAAACTGGGAAGTTTGGTATCAAACTTATCGGCACAATAAATGCACACTGATGCCAGTGTACATTTTATTGTGAAATACACCCCCAGAGGGCATCTTAGAGATACCCCCTGAAAACATACCCGACTTCCAGTGTGGGCTGACTAGTTTTACCAGCCTGCCACACACCAGACATGTTGCTGGCCACATGGGGAGAGTGCCTTTGTCACTCTGTGGCTAGTAAGAAAGCCTGTACTGGGTGGAGGTGCTTCTCACCTCCCCCTGCAGGAACCGTAACACCTGGCGGTGAGCCTCAAAGGCTCACCCCCTTTGTTACAGCGCCTCAGGGCACTCCAGCTAGTGGAGATGCCCGCCCCCTAGGGCCACGGCCCCACTTTTGGCGGCAAGGCCGGAGGAGATAATGAGAAAAACAAGGAGTCGTCACTGGCCAGTCAGGACAACCCCTAAGGTGTCCTGAGGTGACTCTGACTTTTAGAAATCCTCCATCTTGCAGATGGAGGATTCCCCCAATAGGATTAGGGATGTGCCCCCCTCAGGGAGGAGGCACAAAGAGGGTGTAGCCACCCTCAGGGCTAATAGCCATTGGCTACTAACCCCCCAGACCTAAACTCACCCCTAAATTGAGTATTTAGGGGCTCCCAGAACCTAGCAAGATAGATTCCTGCAACCTGAAGATGAAGGACTGCTGACCTGAAGCCCTGCAGAGAAGGAGACACCAACTGCTTTGGCCCCAGCCCTACCGGCCTGTCTCCCCACTTCGAGAAAAACTGCAATAGCGACGCGTTCCACATGGTCCAGCGACCTCTGAAGCCTCAGAGGACTACCCTGCATCTAAAAGGACCAAGAACTCCGGAGGACAGCGGCTCTGCTCCAAAGAAGAAACATCTTTGCAACAAAGAAGCAACTTTTAAAGACAACACGTTTCCCGCCGGAAGCGTGAGACTTTGCACTCTGCACCCGACGCCCCCGGCTCGACCTGCGGAGAAACAACACTACAGGGAGGACTCCCCGGCGACTGCGACCCTGTGAGTAGCCAGAGTTGACCCCCCTCAGCGACGCCTGCAGAGGGAATCCTGAGGCTCCCCCTGACCGCGACTGCCTGCTTCTAAGAACCCGATGCCTGGTAAAGACACTGCACCCGCAGCCCCCAGGACCTGAAGGATCCGACCTCCAGTGCAGAAGCGACCCCTAGGTGGCCCTCTCCCTTGCCTAGGTGGTGGCTACCCCGAGGAGCCCCCCCCCCCCAGTGCCCTACAAAACCCCCCTGGTCTGCCCTCCTAAGACACGGGTACCTACCTGCTGGAAGACTGGAACCGGGGCACCCCCTTCTCCATTGAAGCCTATGCGTTTTGGGCACCACTTTGACCTCTGCACCTGACCGGCCCTGAGCTGCTGGTGTTGTAACTTTGGGGTTGATCTGAACCCCCAACGGTGGGCTACCTTGGACCAAACTTTGAACCCTGTAGGTGGCTTACTTACCTGCAAAACTAACAAACACTTACATCCCCCAGGAACTGTTGAAAATTGCACTGTCTAGTTTTAAAATAGCTTATTGACATTTTTGTGTAAACTGTACATGCTATTTTGCTGATTCAAAGTTCCTAAGTTACCTAAGTGAAATACCTTTCATTTGAAGTATTACTTGTAAATCTTGAACCTATGGTTCTTAAAATAAACTAAGAAAATATATTTTTCTATACAAAAACCTATTGGCCTGGAATTGTCTTTGAGTGTGTATTCCTCATTTATTGCCTGTGTGTGTACAACAAATGCTTAACACTACCCTCTGATAAGCCTACTGCTCGACCACACTACCACAAAATAGAGCATTAGAATTCTCTCTTTTTGCCACTATCTTACCTCTAAGGTGAACCCTTGGACTCTGTGCATGCTATTTCTTACTTTGAAATAGTACATACGGAGCTAACTTCCTACACAGACACTGCAATTTTCAACAGTTCATGGGGGAAGAAAATAAAGTACAGTTTTTGAAGTAAGTAACAAACTTACAACTTTAGTCTCTGGGGCATAGGTAGCCCACCGTTGGGGGTTCAAGATAACCCCAGACACCCAGCACCACAACACAGGGCCAGTCGGGGGCAGTGGTCAAACAGGAGCCAAAATAATGTGGGCCCCGGTGGGGGGGTATTCCGGTCTGCTTGCAGGTAAGTACCTGCGTTGTCGGAGGGCAAACCAGAGGTCTCTAGAGGAGCACTTGCAGGCCCCAAGTAGGCACCAATCCCACACCCTCGGCGGCACAGGGGCGGCCGGGTGCAGGGTGTACACAGGGCTTTGGGTTCCCAATGGAACTCTATGAGGGAACCCCGGGGGTCACTCAGGCGCTGCAGGTAAGGAACGGGGGCTCCTCGGACAAGCCACCGACTGGATAGGGAGGAAGGCCGCCTGCTGGTCACTGCTGCACCGGGGGTCCATTTCTCTTGAGTCTGGGGGCTGCGGGTGCAGTGCTTCTCCAGGTAGTTGCGGTCAGTGGGATCCTCAAGATTCCCTCTGCACGCATTGTTGGGAAGGGTTGGAGAGGTCAACCCAGGGTGGATACTTGGTTGGAATCGCTGGGGGTCCTCTCTGGATAGTTGGGCCACTGGACCCGGGCTGTGGGCGTCAGGTGCAGAGTGGTTAAGACTCCCGCTTCTGGAGTGGAGTGGGGGTCCTAAGTTGCTGTTTCTTTTCTTTTCTGGACAGTTCTGCTGTCCTCTGGAGTTCTTGGTCCTTCTTGGGTCGAAGGGCAGTCCTCTGGAGTCGGCCAGAGGCCATTGGTCCCGCTGGATGCGTCGCTGGGCAGGTGCAGGTTCTCTGAAGTAGGAGACAGGCTGGTAGGGCTCGGGCCATAGCAGTTGTCGTCTTCCTTCTTCTCTGCTGGTGTTTTCAATTTAGCAGTCCTCCTTCTCTTTGTAGGTTGCCAGGAATCTGACGACTTGGGTGCAGGGAAGCCCTTAAATATTAAATTTAGGGGCGTTTTAGGGGTCAGAGGGCAGTAGCCAATGGCTACTGTCCCTGAGGGTGGCTACACCCTCTGTGTCCAGTCCCTCTGGGAAGGGGGGACATCCCTAATCCTATTGTCCCTGATCCTCCAAACCAAGATGGAGGATTCTGCAGGGAGGGGGTCACCTCTGCTCTGGACACCTTAGGGGTGGTCCTGGCGGAGGTGGTCACTCCTCCCTGTTTTCCCTGATTTTCCCGCTGGACTTGCTGCCAAAAGTGGGGCTTTGTCTTGGGGGGTGCGGTCATCTACACTAGCTGGAGTTCCCTGGGGCACTGAAACTCAAGGCTTGAGCCTTTGAGGCCTGCAGGGGAGGGGGGGGGGGGGGGGGGGGGTGTGCGCTGCGCTGAAGCACCTCCACCCAGGGCAGGCTTTGTTTCGGACCACAGAGTACACAGTGGCACTCACCCCATATGGTCAGAAACTTGTCTGCTAAGGGCAGGCTGGCACAGACAGGTTGGCTAACATACAGAGGACATCTCTAAGATGCACTCTTTGTGCATTTTTCAATAAATACCACACTGGCATCAGTGTAGATTTATTGTGCTGAGAAGTTTGATACCAAACTTCCCAGTATTCAGTGAAGCCATTATGGTTCTATGGAGTTCCTAATGACAAACTCCCATACCATACGCTTAATATGGCTACACTGTACTTAAATGTCTAATAATGGACTTAGACACTGTAGGGGCATATTGCTCCTGCAGCTGTGGCTTCACCTGTGGTATAGTGCACCCTGCCTTAGGGCTAAAAGGCCTGCTAGAGGGGTGACTTACCTATGCCATAGGCAGTGGTTTGTGGGCATGGCACCCTGAGAGGGGTGCCATGTCGACTTTGCCTTTTTTCCCCGCCAGCAAGCCAGTGTGCATGGGCTGAGTGAGGGGTCCCCCAGTGTGCCATAATACATGCTGCAGCCCTTGGGGACCTTCCCTGGCCGCAGGGCCCCTGGTACCATGGGTACCTTTTACACGGGACTTAACTATGTGCCAGGGATGTGCCAATTGTGGGAACAAAGGTACAGTTTTAGGGAAAGAACACTGGAACACTTAGCAAGATCCAAGCACACTTTCAGTCAAAGATTGCATCAACACTAGGCAAAAGTGGGGGGCAACCATGCAAACAGTGGCATTTTCCTACACAAGGCATAAAAAGTAATCTGAGAGTTTGCATACACACAAAGGGGTTGTAGCCCAAGCTAGACGTATCTGGTTTCACATAATCCATTAAAAAAAAAATGAACAAAATAAGTAGCACTTTCCGACTCCAACCTCTAGATGGTGGGATATATGCATTGTATGTGAATCTAGACAAGCGATGCTGCAAAACTATTCTTCAATGTACCATGTAAGTAGTTTCCTATATAGGGAATCCACTAGAAAGATCATTACTGAAGGTGGTTAATGTGTTCTTCAAACAGATCTCCGTTGGATTTTCAATTTACCATCACGTCTTATATCTACTTTTTTATTTGTAATAACTATAGGTAATCGTTATTAGATGGGTCCAGCTCTTCCTTGTCGTACTGATTAAGGTTGAATGCATATTCTAGATATACTCAAACCTGCTTGCAGCATGCTCATTTGATTGATAGTGGCTCTTTGATGGGCAATTCGATGAGGCTTTGAATAGTACCATCAAAAATCAGCTGCATGCTGATAACTTGTTCTTTACAGCTCCACAGTTACATTCTGGGTCTAGAACTTACATCTATTGACTTCAGATATTTCTTCACAATGCTAATTGTCATTAGCCTTAGCATTATCCTGCCTGCAGTAAGAGGTGCTGACTGAGACTGGCACTGAGAAATCTGGCAAAGGACCCTTAAAACCCATTTAATAGGGAGTGGCTATCTTCACACACTGTCACAATAGATAATACAATGTTTCCCCATGTTACAGCTTAGCAGTTCATCCACAACATAAATGAGTTGCTTCCAATGCCCCTGAAGTGGTGTGTGTGTACCATAACTTTCCTCAGGGAGTATGGATCCAACAGATGTAGGGTGTCTTGATAAAGCCTTGTCTACACTTGTTTCCCAGGAATACTGTCTGACCTCTATTGATCATGCAAAACCAGGTTTGATAAAGCAGCCATATATCCTAGTGAACACTATTATAGAATTGTAGTGCGACTGTAGAGGAGTCTTTCAAATCCGCTGGATAGCTACTCTCTCTTGTCTTTTAGTTTTATTGTCAATAATATTCACCACTTTAGTGTGAGTTAAGTAATCCAGTAAGTCTTGGTTCGGATGCTCATGACCTGCTTGTTAAAACTACAACAATCTCATTTCTGGTACGTTGCTGAAGTGGGGACTGACTGAGTCTGTGGTCTGGAAAAAGATTCTTGATTCCACCTTGCAGTACTTACTCAATATATTGAAAATGTGCAGCTGAAGAAATGTTATCTAGTAAAACAAAATTTGATGAAAATGTAAGTTGTTCCATTTTGACTCTTTCATTTAGGTAGCTATGAATGTGTATGAGCTGTCATCTGCTGCTGGATTGCCTTGTGAGATTGATCCAGCCTTAGTTGTAGCACTGTCCTCTCAAAAGTCAGGTAAGTTTTTGCACAACATTGTGTGAACTTTAGCCTTTCCTATCACCAGGCCCTCTTCCCCTCTGTCATTTGAAAATGTAAGTATGTATACGTTTTAAAGTGCGAGTCTGTGTGTTATTTAAATATACGTTACTGACTTTAGAGATACCCACTTAAAAACATACGCAATATTTTTAAAGAAAGGAAGCTTCAGTTCACATGTGGCTAACTTTAATATTCAATATGAAACACAGTAATCTGTTTATCTTAATTTACACTCCGTTCCATTTTGATCACACTCAAAACGTTTCTTCCTCTTTAAAATATTTATTGTGAATTTCGAAAAATTTATAATAAGCTACAACACAATTCATGCGTACAAAACATTCTAAAGTTAGACTCTCACTTAATAGAGCTAATAATAGCCTGCTCGTGAAGTGTTGCTGCATGACCATATTCTTGTGCTACCTCAAAGAGTGCTCATGGGGCCACTGGCCATAGCTTGCCAGCATAGTGCCATTTTTACTCTATAATGTCAGTGAAACAAGCGGAACTGCTGTTAACATTGAAGATACAATGGTTGTTACAAGGGCATCTGGATAATACTCCTGCAAAAACAGTAAATAGTTAGTGTCATCTTAGGGTAGTGGTCTGTTGAAATGTTAACAGCAGAGCTACCAATGATTTCTTTAGGAATGTAAGTATGCATATGGTTTTTAATGCCACAATAGTTCAGTCAGTTGTGAAGAGAAGACTAATCTCTAAATGTGACCCAATGTAACTCAACATATCTGCCTAGTACAGCTGTATTGCAAAAGGCATAGAGCACGTTTGTGGGGCGTACCTTCTCCCCCATAAGATTTATTCTCTTAACTATTTCTGTCTAGTTGTTCTGAATCAGAGGTCTGAGCTACTTGTGATCATTAAAAATTATCCTGAGCTTCTACTATAATTATTGTTGTAATAGTGATCACATTAGACAAGATTACATCAATGGTCACCCTATGCAAGTTTACTGGCACTGATCCCCACAGGGCATCAGGCACGGTTGCCAACAGTAAGGTAACACAACCATTTGCAATACAATAGGCCTCGCATTTTCTTGAGTTAGAGCTAATGGCATTGTAAATGCATAACTGGACTTTTCTTGCCACATAAATTGGTCAACCCTGCCTCATAATGTCGTCTTTTCCTGCCATACAATTCCAGTGGCCCAGCATATCACTAAAGCACTTCCATTTATCTTCTTTCTCTATCTTAAAACATATACAATTATCATATAAGCCTTTATCATAAATAAACTTTTGGCATTAGAGGGTAATGCTCAAAAAACCATAACAGAAATATCAATTGGGACAGATTGGAGGGTGAAAGGAAAGAGGGAGTCGGGAGTAAAGATGGTGTAGTAACGGTATCAAGGGCCCTGGAGTAAGAAAGGAAAATGGTTGACTGGAATCTCGGTAGGAAAATAGAGCATTAATCAGAGTTGAGTGAGGTCCCTACGTCTCTGGGTCCTGATGCCACTGCCCCTGTTGCTCCATTGGTAACTACGCCTCAGGAGAGAAAGCAGATGTGCAGAAATAGAGAAGCGAAAGGAAGCCAACACACAAAAGGAAGAAAAAGAAGGGGTAGCAAAGAAATAAAAGAAAGAAGGGAAAGGAAGAATGAGAAAATGAAAACACAACTAAAAGAAGAAAGAGAGCAAGCCTGTGAGAGAAAATAAAAAAGGGAATGAAGCTAGCAAACAAAAGATAAAGAGGGAAAAATAATGATAAGTTTGAAAAGAAAGAGAAAAATTAACATTAGAGAAAAAAGAGAGATGGTGAGAGAAACTAGCAGCGAAAGAACCGGGGCATGTATGTACTAACACCTTTCCCACAGACACAGAATGGGAAAACCACTTTGACACTTAGGGTCCCGACAAGTAACATGTGGCTTCCACATACAGATGGGAAAAAGAGGGACTCACAATAAAACGTGAATTGGCAGATAAAGAAGATAAGACAAACACAAAAGAAAGAAAGAAAGATCTAAAAAAAAGTTAAAGGACGCATACTGAGTCAAAGGAAAGAGCAAATAAAAATGACAAAGAAAGAATGAAGGGAAGAGAAAAGAAATATTGAAAGAATCCACGCCTGATGAACAAAAAAGAGAGGAACGAAACAAGGAAAGAAATTACCAAGTTTTTGCAGGTTTGAAAGAGGAGGGAGGAAGAGGGAAATAAACAAAAAAAAGGGAGAGTAGTAGAAATAAACAGTTGAAAGAGAGCAAACTGTTAATGTGTGGATTTTAGGAGCAGAAAGAGAAAAGTGGGGAAGAAAGACAACAGAGTAAAACAAAGAATGGAGTGATGTAGGAATATGCCACTGTTGGCATGGTTGCCCCCCCCAATTTGTTGCCTAGTGTTGATGCAAACTTTGAAAGTGTGCTGGGATCCTGCTAACCAGGCCCCAGCACCATTGTTCTTTCCCTAAAACTGTACCTCTGTTCCCCCAATTGGCACAGCCCTGACACACAGTAAAGTCCCTTGTAAAAGGTACCCATGGTACCAAGGGCCCTGTGGCCAGGGAAGGTCCCCAAGAGCTGCAGCATGCATTATGCCACCCTGGGGGACCCCTCACTCAGCCATGCACAGTGCCTTGCAGCTTATGTGTGCTGGTGGGGAGAAAAAGGCAAAGTCAATATGGCACCTGCCCACAAACCACTGCCTGTGGCATAGGTAAGTCACCCCTCTAGCAGGCCTTACAGCACTAAGGCAGGGTGCACTATATCACAGGTGAGGGCATAGCTGCAGGAGCAATATGTCCCGACATTGTAAGCGCAGTTTAGCCATATTAAGTATATGGCCTGGGAGTTTGTCATTAAGAACTCCACAGCACCATAATGTCTTCACTGAATACTTGGAAGTTTGGTATCCAACTTCTCAGCACAATAAACCCACACTGATGCCAGTGTGGGATTTATTGAAAAATTCTCACAGAGGGCATCTTAGAGATGCCCCTGTATGTTAGCCAACCTGGTAGTGTAGGACTGACCTGTTTGTGCCAGCCTGCTACTTCCAGACAAGGTTCTGACCACGTGGGGCGAGTGTCTTTGTGCACTCTGAGGTCAGAAACAAAGCCTGTCCTAGGTGGAGGTGCTTCACACCTCCCCCCTGCAGGAACTGTAACACCTGGCGTTGAGCCTCAAAGGCTCAAGCCTCGAGTTACAGTGCCCCAGGGCACTCCAGCTAGTGGAGATGCCTGCCCCCCGGACAAAGTCCCACTTATGGCGACAAGTCTGGCAGAAAAATTAGGGAAAACAGGGAGGAGTGACCACCTTAGCCAAGACCACCCCTAAGGTGTCCAGAGCTGAGGTAACACTCTCTCTGCAGAATCCTCCATCTTGGTTTGGAGAATCAGGGCCGTGCCCCCTCCCCAAAGGTAGTAGACACCCAGAAGGTGTAGCCACCCTCATGGGCAGTAGCCATGTGGCTACTGCCCTCTGACCCCCTAAACCTCCCCCCCAAAAAATGTAGTATTTAATGGCTTCCCTGGACCCAAGTCGTCAAATTCCTGGGGACCTACAAAGAGAAGAAGGACTGCTAAGCTGAAAACCCCAGCAGAGAAGAAGGAAGACGACAACTGCTTTGGCCCCAGCCCTACCGGCCTGTCTCATACTTCAGAGAACCTGCACTAGCCCAGCGATACATCCAGCGGCATCAGTGACCTCTGGCTGACTCCAGAGGACTGCCCTATGACCCAAGAAAGACCAAGAACTCCCAACGACAGTGGCACTGTCCAGAAAAGAAGAAAAGAAACAGCAACTAAGGACTCCCACCTCACTCCAGAAGCGTGAATCCTAACCACTCTGCACCTGACGCCCACAGCCCGTGTCCAGGTGGCCCAACTATCCAGAGAGGTTCCCAGGCGATTCTGACCAAGTGTCCACCCTGAGCTGACCTCTCCACCCCTCCCCGATGACCCTTGCAGAGGGAATCCCAAGGACCCCCCTGACCGTGACTGCCGGGGACGAAGATGCCCGATGCCTGGTGAAACACTACACCTGCAGCCCCCAGACTCTAGGGAAATCGACCCTCAGTGTAGCAGTGATGAGCAGGAGGCCCTCCTCCCTATCCAGTCAGTGGCTTGCCCGAGGAGCCCCCCTGTGCCTTACCTGCAGCGCCTGAGTGACCCCCGGGATCCCCCCATAGAGGTCCATTGAGAACCCGATGCCCTATTTGCACCCTTCACCAGGCAGCCCCTGTGCCGCTGAGGGTGTGGGATTGGTGCCTACTCGGGGCACCGCCAGTGCTCCTCTAAACCCCCTGGTTTGCCCTCCGACAATGTGGGTACTTACCTACAAGCAGACCGGAATACCCCCTGTCTCCACAGGGGGCCCACGTTATTTTGGCTCCTGTTTGACCTCTGCACCTGACCGGCCCTGTGTCGCTGGTGGAGGGTGTTTGGGATTATCTTGAACCCCCAACATGGGCTACCTCTGCCCCGGAGACTAAAGTTGTACATTTGTTACTTACCTCAAAAACTGTACTTTTTCTTCCCCCAGGAACTGTTGAACATTGCACTGTGTCCACTTTTAAAATAGCTTTTTGCCATTTTAAGAAAAACTGTACATTGTTGATTCCCTTCAGAGTCCTGATTATACTTATGCAAAATACCTTCCATATAATGTACTTACCTGCAAATTCAATCTTGTGGTTCTAGAAACAAATTAACAAAAGATATTTTTTCTATATAAAATCTTATTGGTCTGGAGTTAAGTCAGTGAGTGTGTGTTTCTTCTATTGTTTTTTGTGTGTACAACACATGCTTAACCTACCCTCTGACATGCCTAACTGCTCGACCACACTACCACAAATAGAACATTTGTATTATATTTTATTGCCTCTGTCAAGCCTCTGGGGAACCCCTGGACTCTGTGCACATTATATCTCATTTTGATATAGTATATACAGAGACAACTTCCTACAAGTGAGATATGTGAAAGAGACCCTCTCACATAAAGATGGCAGCTAAGAATAGATTTAATTGGCTCCCCCACATCCTCAGACAGAAGTCAGAGTGTGGAACAGCAGGGGGCAATGCAGATCAGCAGGAGGTGCATTAGCAGAGTTTTATGTGAACCCCAATAAAGCAAATTTGGGGGGACTTCAGATCAGGATTGGGGGTGTAGACAGAGCTGTCTCCTGGCCAATTGCTGGAATCACAGAAAGACAACAGTGAGGAATGAAAAACTGAGTGCTGTGTAATTCCTAGTATTGGAATAATGGGGCACTGAAGGTTAGGGCTGAGGTGCACTGACAGTATTATATGTGGGCTCCAGAACTGGAATAGTAACAGGCACATACATAAGGTCAGAAGTGCGGTATGTTAATGGAGCTATGTGTGGATCCTAGTATTGGCGCGCCAGTGTTGCCGAATTTTAGCCTGGAGGCGCCTTGGTGAAGCTGCGAGTGGGGCCCAGTATAGGAGTGGCTTTGCCTCTGTACCACAGAAGCGAGAGCCATGTTGGGTGAGCCTTAGAACTGAGAAGAAACATGCACTGAATGTTAGAATTGATGGATTCTGGCAGAGCTATGGTGGTTCCCATCAACAGTGGCGTTGGATGTTAGACTTGAGGTGCAGTGGCTGAGCTGTTTTGCTTCATTTGGGTCCAGTATTGGCTTGGCAGTGGGACTGAAAATTAGACTTGAGCTGTTGTAATGGAACTGTATGTGAGCGGGGTCCCAGTATGGGAAAGGAGGTGACCTTGCCGGGGTAGAACTGAGGTGCGCTGATGGAGCTGTGCCTGAGGTCCCAGTACTGGAACAGCAGTGTGTACTGACTGTAAGAACTGAGGTGCTCTGGGTGGCAGTGTTTGTGGGGTTCTGGCACAGGCAGGGCTGAGGGGCCTAGAGTGTGTGAACTGAGGTGCACTGATAGAGCTGCACCTGAGGTCCCAGTACTGGAACAGCAGAGTGCACCTACTGTAAGAACTGAGGTGTTCTGGTTAACATCGTGTGTGGGGTTCTGGCACAGCTGAGGGCCTTGGAATGTGTGTACTGAGGTGCACTGATGGAGTTGCTAGTGGGATCCCAGTATTGAGCAGAAGTGGGCACTGTCTCTGAGGATTGCGGAGCCCTGGTAGAGCTGGGTACATAGGCTATAAGTAATTACAAGCGATCCTCCGCCCTGGGGACCACAGACAGGTACTCTTGGTAAAGAAAATCCAAGCCAAGAAAGGGCAGGAGCCTGGCAGCTGATAGAGGGTGCAGAGAGCCCACAAAGACAAGATGTGACCAAGATCAAGATAGCAGCCTGATTTTTAGCCTTGTTTACAGCTAAGCTCAGAGCAAGAATGTTCTGCAAATGAAAAGGGTAGGATCTCTGGACAGGAGCAGGAAACAAAGTAAAAAAGAATTCCCCTTCCACCAGATAAACAGGGCAAAGCGTAATTATACAGTAGTTGGTCCTTGCTCCCACACAGAAGGAGGAGGGACAAAGGGGCATGACTGACCTCTAGCAAGCATGGATTTTTAAATGACACTGAAACTAACAAATGAAAATGCTGGAAACCCACAGAAAACGTAAGTATACAACTATTCTGTAATAGGTCATCAATAACATGTTTTGTCATTTATATCCAAGCTTGAGAGAATGTGTCAAAAGGGAAGGTACTCTAAACACTAGTCAAAACCCCCACTTCTAATATTCACACTGTGGATACTTTTACACATTAGTAAGGCCTGTCTGACCAGACTAGTATGTACAGTATCACAACTTAACTGCAATGTTTGAATAAGTCTAGACCATTTAAACATTGCCAATTTAAGTGCATAATTATGAAAAATTCAGAGGGGGGGGAGGGACAATGGTTTTTTTTTTCCCCACTAGAGAGCGTGGAATTTAAAAGTTTGAAGACCACTGCCCTAGCCCTGTATCACTTATCACTCAAATATTAGCTTTGAATACATTTTGGGAATGCAACCATTTTTCTCCAAACATCCACTTACAAGAAAATACACACAATTAGGTGTTGAATAAACACTTTCCACTTTTGGTATATGTATATTAATTCAGTGAGCAAAACTTTGTTATTGAAAGCTCTGGTTGCTCATAGCAGAGATAATTAAAGGTATGTGGAGAGTTAACATTAGCTTGCGCACTACTCGCTGGAGAAAGGTGGTCCTGAAGTCCCTCCCGAGAATAGTTATCAAGTGGAGCTTTGTATTGCTTTTCCATTTTGGCATGACCTACCTTTGGCAGAATTAAAAACAATATTATTATTTCTTTGTGCCCTCTGGAAACCCAAGCATAAAGGGATCGTTATGCAGTGGCTCAGTAGGTTTCACCGTAGTCTCACAAACAATAGAGGTCTGCACAGGCACAGAAGAAATCGCTATGCTTATTTAAAATGTTGGCTTTCCATCTTGTGATGACTGTAATGTAGGATGAATCATCAGGCAGGTGCCGGTCCATTTGGCCTTTTGTATTTCTCATCTGAAGGTGAGTAGTTGAAAGTCCACCAGCTTTGAATCATTTATTCTACATTCTCATAATAGGAAGTGATTATAAGTCTCATAGCATCTTGTGGGTTCGTAGGTTGATGGAATTGAGATGCTACTTTAGGCATTTGAGGCGCCTTCATGAGCAGGAAAGAATCCCAGCCATTTATGCAGGAGTCTGAGACTTTACAGCAGTAGTACTTTATTAAGGAACAGGGGTACTAAAACAAACTGAAAGCATGTGATTGATTTGGCCAATAGGGAAAAAATGAGAGGAAAAAAGAGAGATGAAACAAAAGATATAAAAGAGAAAACAATAATATTAATAAATGTCCAAATAAAAATCAATAAATAAAAAAACAGAGGTGAAAGAGGATGAACCACGTCCAAGGTCAACCACACTGTATGTGCTAATGACTGAACATAGAACAAATCCCTCTATGTACATAACATGCATGGATCCTCCTGAAAAATCCATAAAAAATGTGTACCACACGTGAGTTGCGTCAACAGTGAGCAATAATCGTGAGAAAAACCAGCATAAAAAATAAGTACTACCTAAGTGGTAGCATACAGCAACAATAGAAATCACAATGGGACATCAGATAAACCTAGATGGGGTCGCTGAAAAAGGTAGAACATAAGAAATTAGACAAAAATATAACCATGAAAAATATAGACCAAATAGGGGTGCAAAAAAAATAAAACAATATAAACCCACTGGGCGCAACCAAACTTAATAAAATTAGGCTATTAAGTAAGATCCTGAATGGGTAAAATCATTGTGGCGCCTCTCACAACCAGTTTAGAAACTTCTAGGTGCAGATTCCTTACCTTTATAATTTCCTGGCATCAGCTTAGAATCTGGAACTTTTGCAGAGGAATACCCTTGCGCGCCCGTCCGGTAGCATGGTTCGGATCTGCTTGGCATCGGTGTTGTTGGAGCTATCTGTGATGTCACGATCTCCTATTAAGGCACCACCACGGTGTTCGTACGTCAGTTCTTTTCCTTCCACGCAGTTTAAAGCTCAGATCCGGAATCAAGCTACTCTTTCTTTTTTACAGGCCTTTTTCTACCTTTTTGTCAAGACTTTTTTGCAACTGTGCAGGATGGCTTCAAGGAAGACCGGGTTCAAGCCATGTTGCATCTGCCACTGTGTTGTTTTGGTGACGGACCCCCACCAGGTATGTCTATGGTGCCTAGACCAAGACCAGGACTCGAAGGCAATGGCTCGGAAAGCTTTGGGGGAGCAGTCCATGAAGCTCATGGCGGTGCACAGTCGACATTGCCTGGCGCGACTTCAGAGGTCATGGTCCCGGTCGAGGAGGTCGTGGGACCACTCCAGGAGCCTTAAGACCCCTTCCTCGGTTTTGCGGTCCTCCTGGCACTCTGGGAAGAAGCACAAAAAGAAGTCCAAGAGCACTTTGACTTCACCTCGTCCGTTGACTGACGAGACAAGTTAGTAACTTCGTTCCAGGCATGGTTCCGTGGAACCATTGCCAGATTGCCAGGTCTGACTCTGACCCCCTTTCCAGGAGCTGGAGCGACCCCCGTTCAGCTCAGAGAGTTTGAGGACGCTATGCGTTTTGTAACAGGCTGGACCCTCCGGAGCGCCTCCGGGCCACGTGGGGTCGGCAGAGGCCTATCAGGTTCCATGCCGGCGGCTTCAGCCATAGTGCCGGTGGGGTCTCTTGGATTGGATATCTGCACAGTCTACCTCCTCCGGCGTCGCTCCTGATGTCGACACTCCCAGCGCCCACCGGTGGTGCAAACCCTATTCTAATAAACCGTGATCCAGAACGGCATTGCACCCACAGGTGCCAAGTTATTGCCTGAGCATTTTTACGAAGAGCCAGGCACTGGTGAGGAATGGGAGCGGTATCAGGGCCCTCTAGAGTTCCAGTTAGAGCTTGTGGACTGCTATCAGGAGCTAGGAGAGGCCAGTGGACTGGACACCTCTCCAGATACTGGCATGCTCTCACCTCCTACTGTGGCTATGGAGGAGGGTGCATCGAATGCAATGGTGGTACGCAGGGAAGCTGAGATCCTGGACCGTGAGCTTCCCTCGGTGCAGAACAAGACAAACATCTTGACAGAGGTTCTTCAGCCGGTGGCCTTGTCATCGAAACCCATGTTGCCCTTTAATGAGGCCCTCACCGATGCCCTGCTGGGGACGTGGTCCAAACCCAGCACAGGGGCGCCTGTAAACAGGACAGTTGGCCACTGCCATCACCCGGGTCCGGGCGACCCTAGCTTTCTCATGCAACACCTCACCCCAGACAGCTTGGGGGTCCAGGCTTCCACTTCCACTTCCCATGGTGACTTCTCGTCCGCCCCCCTGGATAGGGAATCCAAGAAGCTGGAAAGCTGGATGTTGGGAAAGATGTTTTCTTCCTCCAGCATGGCATTGAGGTTGGTAAACACCTCATGCCTATTGGGCCGTTTTCCCATACACTACAGGATATGATGGCGCAGGTGCTGCCTCAGGTCCCGGAGGACGTGCAGGCCACGCTCTCACAAGCAGTTAAAGATGGGAGAGATGCAGCCAAGTTTACTATCAGATGTGGTTTGGACACAACAGACTCACTGGGCAGAGCTGTTTTCTCGACAGTGGGCCTTCAACGCTACATCTGGCTACATATCTCTGGCTTTTTAGGGGATGTCCAGGCAAATCTTATGGACATGCCCTTCAAAGGACTTCTTTTAGGAGGTGTTTTCATATCAGGTGATCAGTTAGCCAACATATTGTGCAGAACTTGCTGATCCTTTGTACAGCCATGGCATTACTCTTAGACAATCATCTTAGCTGGGCCTTAGAAATATGAAGCCGGACGCTCAGCTGAAGATTTGTACTCTTCCGGTCTCAGTCTCAGGCTCTGCTCTGTCAGGCCAGCATAGAGAAGTGGTGATGCTTCACATGAAGAATTAAACAATTCGGAGGATTTTTTTAATGTCCAGTAGAGCAATCTACATGTCTGAGGAGTTCTGTGGTTTTCTCTAGAATAGATCAAACCCTTGAGGAAATCAGACCAACTATTTGCCAGTTACCGTCCTTTGTGCTCAGATTTAGCTATGTCTAAATAATCTCTTCCACAATAGATTGTTTCATGCACTACCTTTTATCAGTTGGCTAATAGGTGTCTACCAAGCAGACCTAAAGCTCATTCCATTAGGGCAAAAATAATAACTACAGCATAGTTGTGGAATGTGGTTTTACTAAGGTTAACTTTAGCTGCCCCCCATCCATAATTCCAGCATGGTCTTTCTTTTAGAAATTCAGTACCTTGCCAATTATTTCAGATTTAAACATGCCATGTATACCCACAAGCGAATAATGCCACTAAACTGTTTTATTACCCACATGTTCTTCATGGAATCCTGCCTCTGCTGTTCGTGCCTCAAGAAAGCAATCTGTTGCTAGCATTTTTCACTATACCTCATCCTAGGCCTGAAGGCACACACCATGTGTCGCATGCCTTGATTACAACCAAACAGTGGTTGCATTGAAACTCTTATTTCTGAAGGATACTTTTAACAGCAGATTCCTCACCTGTACAATATTCCCCAGGGACCAGACAAAATCCAGAATTTTTCATTTCATAGCAGTACTCCCATGCGCTGCTAGGTGGCACCGTGCTGCTCCGCATAGACTCACTGTCTACGTTCTGTCCCAAAAGTGACTGAGAAGAGTCTCATATAAGCACAACCCTGCATGGCAGCGTCAGTTTCCTTTTTTTTCTGCTCCTTCATACAAGGAACTGAAACTCAGTTCTTGTTTGTTCCTGTTCATCAGTTGACGAATTCTTTCCAGTGAGCAAGGGAACAAAGTCCCCAGTAAAGACTACAGGGTTCAAATCATGGCATAATGGTTGGAGATGTTGGAAATATCTGATAAACTTCTAGCTACAGATCTCCGAGAAAAACCTGCCTTGGGAACTCCAATAGACACTGCACATTCTCAGCAGTGGCAAATAGATCGAATCATGACTTCCTTCAGGAACTCCTTATCTGGTAGAGACTCTAGTCGCAGATTCCTTACCTTAGAATTAGATCCGAAAGTTTTTCTTGTGCAGTACTCCTGCATGCCTGTAGTTGGCGTCCTTCGGCTCTGCGTGGCATCGTCCACACCAGAGATGACATGCGGTAACTATATAGACACCACCCCAGCGCACTGACGTCAGTTCTGTTCTTTACATCCCAGTAACCGCAGATCTGGAGAGAACTACCCCAACGTTCACTTTTTGAGTGTACTTTTTCAACGTCTTGTCAAAGCTTTTCCATGAAGTCTTATCCTGGTGTGGCAGGGACGTACACTGTGAAGGCCGGCTTCAAGCCCTGTAGCGCCTGTCATCGGAAGAAGTCACTGATGGATCCACACCTTGTCTGCCACTGGTGCTTGAAACGCAACCATGATGCGAAGACCTGTGCTGATTGCCATGCCATGCACCCGAAGGCCTTGCGGAAACGATCCCTCAAGCTCCTTGCCACCCGACATGCAACTCTTTTGATCCCATTCAAGAGGGAGGTCTTGGGATCAGATGTAGAGTCCAAGATACTTGTCCCATTCCAAGATGTCGGGCCACTCATGTAAACCCACAAAAAGAAAAAACAGTTAGAAGTCGAAGAGATCTTCCCTTGGCCAAGGAGACGAGGGAGCATCAACATTCAAGGCATGGCTCCGTGGTTGCGCCAGCGCCCGGGTCACGCCTCGCTTCCCCGAGCTCCACCCTCTGCGTGAGTCAGGCCTTTTGGATTCATAGATGGATCTGGACCGGTGCCATTCATACCACCTCAGCCTTCCCCTGCGCCGGTCCCGATGCCGATACTCCCAGCACCTCTGTCATCCCCCTGCAGCACAGCCCCCATTCTGATCCTCAACTCTGCCTCGAGCTCGAGAGGAATCATTCAGTGGCAACTCCAGTGCTGACTGGAGCCATGCCTTCTAGGCCCGAGCTTGAGCCCTATTTCTCTGGACTAGGACTTGAGAGAATTGGGAGGGGTCGTGCTTGACTCTGAAGAATACCAGGCCTTAAATCCAAACATGGACTGGTTGACGATTTGGCTGAGGCCAGCGGAATGAACACTTCTCCAGATACTGGCATGCTTTCTCCCCATACTGTGGATACAGAGGAGGGATTGTCTTTTGCAGTGGTGGTGAGAAGGGCAGCTGGGGTCCTTGGCCTTAACATTGCCTTCTGATGTAGTCAAGACTAACTTCTTGCCGTAGGTGCTTCAGCCAGGAGTCACCCCCTTGGAAACTATTCTCCCCTTCAATGAAGCCCTTACTAATATCCTGCTTGTGACCTGGTCCGAGCCCAGCACAGGAGCTCCTCTGACCAGGACGATTGCCTGCCACCACTGCCCCGTCCCCAGGGGACCCCAATTTCCTCACACAACACCATACCCCAGAGAGCTTGGTGGACCAGGCCTCTACCTCCCATGTAAATCATGGTGCATTCCATAACGCCTCACCAGATAGGGAATCCAAGAGGCTATATACCTTGGGAAAGAAAATGTTTTCTTCTACCAGCCTGGCACTGCCTATCTTATGTTTTGAGCGGTTATTCCCATTCTCTATGGAATTCGGTTGTGCAGGTGCTGCCCATGATTCCAGAGGAGGTCCAGGCCATACTCTCCCAGGCTGTTGCCGACGGGAGAGATGCAGCTAAGTTCACAGTACGATGTGGACTGGATGCCACCGACTCGCTAGGCAGAGCAGTTGCATTGACGGTGGCCTTATGACGCTACGTCTGGCTGAGGGCAAATGGCTTTCCTGGGAATGTCCAAGCATAGCCTATGTGCATGCCCTTTGATGGCTTCCATCTCTTCTGAGTCAAGGCGGATTCTGCCCTGGAGTGCTTTAGGGCCCTTAATGGGCTTGCAGTCGTGTCTAAACCCTGCCACTGCAGCGCACAAGCTTCGCAGCCTCTGCGTGGCCAAGGACAACATACCCACAGACCTTGTGGGTTGAGCAGCCAGAGGTAGGGCCAGTACACCACCTCTCTCCCCCCCGCCCCAATTTCCACCAGCAGCAACCGCCTCCAAATTCTTATAGTGTGTCCTCTTACCAACATGGGCATCCAGTGGGAGACAGGACTTACCATCATCTACCCCACCGGAGGTCTGTAACATTAGACCAATGGGTTTTGCAGATTGTATGAAGGGGCTTCTCCTCCCCTTGGTGGCTACCCTGTCACCCATGCCACCTGCTTGCGACAGGCTGATGGAGGACCGTCTTTCTTTGGTCCACCATGAAGTGATGGCTCTCTTAGTCTGTGGAGCCATAGAGAGGGTGAAGATGCCAGAGGTAGGTTGTGGTTCTTATTCCCTCTATTTTCTGGTGCCCAAAAAGGACAGAAGCCTTCATCCTGTCCTCAGCCTGCACCTTCTCAATGTCTTCTTCAATAAGCCGAAGTCAAGATGCTCACGCTCACTCAAGTCCTGTCTGCCAGGTAGACCGGACGGTAGCATTGGACTTGCAGGATGCATATTTCCACATCCCATTCAGCCTACCAACAAACTTTATCTGCGGTTCACTGTAGACAACAAGCACTTTGTTTGTCGTGCTTCCTTTTGGCCTTACAAGCACCCATTGTGTGTTCACCAAAGTGATGGCAGTGGTTGCATCTCATTTGTGGAAATTAGGGGTGCTAGTCATTCCCTATCTCGACCGCTGGCTGTTGAAAGCGGGTTGTCTCCCACCTCCAGGTAACGGCAGACCTCTTGTACTTGCTGGGGTATGTTATCAGCTTGATGAAGTCACACCTGACTCCCTCTCAGACAGTCTCTTTCATCTGAGCTGTTCTGGACACTGAGCAGATTCGGGCTTTATCCTCCCAAATGGTGAGTCCAGGAGATTCAGGCTATGATACCAATGTTTCACCCTCTATCCAAGGTGTCGGTGGGACTGATTGGGGATGCTGGGCCCATGGCCTCCTGCATTCTGTTTGTGACACATGCCTGCTGGCATATGCAGGCTCTGCAGTGGGACCTGAAGTTCCAGTGGGCTCATCATCAGGGAAATCTTTCCGACTTTGTAGGAAGGGTGGCAGCCTGGTGTGCGGTGGACACCTATGGTGTTTGCACCTTATACCAGGTCCAGGCAACCCTTATTAGTTAGTTAACAGTGTCTAGTGGTAACTGTGGTGAGCACCCCAGACTTATCTAGGAGGGGTATAAAGCAGCTGCAGTACCACAGTAGTCACACAACAACTTATCTCACATGAAAGGGACCACACAGTGTTGCAAAAATAAAGGTATTTCATTACAGTAACACTGAACTAGATGACTTATAGGCAGACCCCTCCCCCCCCCACCTGAGGTAAGTATACACTATAAATACACTAAGTACTAGGAATTAGCATAGACAAAACAACAAGCATTGGTAAGAAATAGCGAAACATAGCTAGGGCCATGTAGGGGGGCCAAACCATATACTAAAATAGTGGAATATGAAGTTAGGTCCCCCACCCAAGGATATGGAGTAGTTAGTAGGGCGCTGGGAGAAATAGGAACTCCAAGAGGTGAGTGTCTAGATGACCCCCAGCGACCAGGAGGGCAGAGGTAAAATACCGGGTCTTCCCATAGACTAACAAGGGAACTTGAAAAAGGAAGCTTGCAAGAACAGGACCAGTCAGATGGAACCCAACAGTGGATTCCGGATGAGGAGGACCTACAAAAGAAGAGGACTGAGTCCAGTCCACGCCGGAGTGTCCAGGTGGGACAGGAGCCACTGCCCACCCTTCTGTGGGAGACGATCCGGGTTGATGATGGAAAATGAAGGTCAGCTTTGGAGTCTAGGAGCTGCAGAGGAGTTCCTGAACTTGTGCCAAAGGTGTCCCACATTAGTCGCCGGGTCGCAGACGGGTCAGTGGTCAGGACCACTAACAACAAGTCTTGGCAAGTCCAAATCTGGGCAGAAGAGGAATTGCAGAGCTAAAGAGGACCAGCAAGGTCCAGGGGACTCGACCCCTGGAGGGCAGTTTGGGTTGACCCTTGGCAGTCATTAGAGCCAACAGAAGCAGTCTTAACCCCCACAGGCAACCCACTGGCAGTAGGCACAGCAAGTCGCAGTGAGGCCCAGTCAGCACACCTGGAGAGGAGTCCCATGTCGCTGGAGCAACAGAGAGGGGACTGTCCTTGCAAAGATGAAGTGCTGGAGGCCGGGGCTACTTGGAGCCTGAAGATCCCTTGGAGCAGGAGTCAGCAAGCATTGGTTGCTGCAAGAGTCGCAGTGCACAGAGATTCTGTCCTGCAAGGAGAGGCTAGGGCTCACAGTCTCTCAAGTTAGACAGATGGCAGAGAGGACCAAGGGGACCACTCAGAACTACCTGTGTTGGGGAATCCATGTAGTTCCAGCGGCAAGCATATCCCAGCAGCTGGACTTCGTTTACTTAGGTGCCTGTAGATGCAGGGGAGTGACTCCTTCACTCCAAGGGAGATTCCTTCTTACTTCTTTGGTGTAGCTGAAGTCTTGTCCACCCCAGAGGATGCACAGGCATGCAAATGTTGACATTGCTGGGGAAGTAGCCGGAGAAACAATGTTGCAAGGCAAGGTCGTCTCTGAGGTTGCAGTGTTGTTTGGTTCCTGAGAAGTCCAGCAGCGATTCGGGTGACCAGGAGCAACCTGTCTGAGGGACAGCAGCAGCAAGAGCTGCTCGCAAACCCTGGAAGACTGGTGGGAGCAATACTAGGGGTCTTCTAAGGCGTCGCTAGAGTGCATGGAATCATGCCACCAATACTGGCATAGGTATTTGTGTATGATTCTGACATGTTTGATACCAAACATGCCTAGTTTCGGAGTTGCCAATATGTACCTGTGGCTAGTACACAGGTGAAATGGCTTCCCCACACTTACAAAGTCCAGTGCATTGGAACTGGAGTTTGTGGGGGCACCGCTGCTCATGCAGGGGTGCCCTAACACACAGGAACCTGCACCCTGCCCTTTGGGCTGAAAGGGCCTACCATAGGGGTGGCTTCCAGTGACCTGGTATAGTGACCAGAAGTGAAAGGGTGCATGCACCTTTTCACCCAGGCTGCAATGGCAGGCCTGCGGACATATTTAGCATGGTCTACCATGGGTGGCATAATACATTTTGCAGCCCATGGGAGACCCCTGGTGTCCCAATGCCCTGGGTCCCCAAGTACATATGCTAGGGACTAATAGAGGTGCACCAGTATGCCAATTGTGGGGTGTGCAGAGTACTAAGGCAACCAAATTTTGAATGAGAGAGCACAATCACTGGGGTCCTGCTTAGCAGGATCCCAGTGAAAACAGTCTAAACACTCTGATAGGAAACACGTGGGAATAACTGTAGGAAAGTACCATCTTCCTTGGCATTTCCCCCCCATTTTTACCTGTATGTCAGTATGTTTTTGCCTGTCTCACTGGGATCCTGCTGGTCAGGACCCCAGTGCTCATAGTTTATGGCCTAATGTGTGTGTCTGTATAGTGTTTGACTGTGTCACTGAGGCTCTGCTAATCAGAACCTCAGTGCTTATGCTCGCTCTGCTTTTAAATTTGTCACTATAGGCTAGTGACTTCACTTACCAATTTCAATTGCCACACTGGACCCCCCTTATAAGTCCCTAGTATATGGTACTTAGGTACCCAGGCCATTGGGCTCCAGGAGATCCTTATGGGCTGCAGCATTTCTTTTGCCACCCATAAGGTGCTCAGAAAAACCCTTCCACAGGCCTTCCATTGCAGCCTGAGTGAAATAGTGCACACGCTATTTAACAGCCATTTTCACTGCACTTAAGTAACTTATAAGTCACCTATATGTCTAACCTTCACTTGCTGAAGGTTAGGTGCAAAGTTACTAAGTGTGAGGGCACCCTTGCACTAGCAAAGGTACCCCCACATAGTTCAGGGCCATTTCCCGGGACTTTGTGAGTGCGGGGATGCCATTACACGCGTGCACTACATATAGGGCAATACCTATATGTAGCTTCACAATGGTAACTCCGAATATGACCATGTAAGGTGTCTAAGATCATTGAATTGTCCCCCCTTCCAAATCTGGTATAGGGGAGCCAATTCTATGCATCCTGGGGGCTCCACTATGGACCCCCAGTACTGCCAAACCAGCTCTCTGAGGCTTGCACTTCAGCTACAGCTGCTGCCACCTCACAGACAGGGTTCTTCCCTCCTGGAGTCTGAGCAGCTCAGTCCCAGGGAGGCAGAACAAAGCATTTCCTTTGGGAGCAAAGTGTTACACCCTCTCCCTTTGGAAATAGGTGTTACAGGCTGGGGAGGGGCAGCCTCCCCCAGCCTTTGGAAATGCTTTGAAGGGCACAAATGGTGCCCACCTTGCATAAGTCAGTCTACACCGGTTCAGGGACCCCTTGTCCCCCTGCTCTGGCGCAAAACTGGACAAAGGAAAAGGGGAGTGACCACTCCCCTGTCCATCACCACCCTAGGGGTGGTGCCCAGAGCTCCTCCAGTGTGTCCCAGACTTCAGCCAGCTTGCTTTGCAAGGTGTGGGGGCACTCTGGAGGACTCTGAGTGGCCAGTGCCAGCAGGTAACGTCAGAGACCCCTCCTGATAGGTCCTTACCTGATAAGGTAGCCCATCCCCCCCTCAGGGCTATTTAGGGTCTCTCCTGTGGGTTCTCTTCAGATTCTGCTTGCAAGTTTCCTTCAGGAATCCTCTGCAACTACTACTTCATCCTCTGACCTCGGATTAGCCGCAGCCTGCTCAAGGAACCGCTGTAACAGCAAACAAAGTATCCACAAGGGATACTTTTCTTCTGCAACTTCAGCTCCAGCAAGCAACTGCAATAGTTTCCACGGTGTGCATGCTCTGGGGACTCCCTGTCTTCATCTTGCACCAGAAGGACCGAAGAAATCTCCCGTGGGGTGACTGAGGCACTCCCCTACTCACGCAGGCACCTACCAAGTCGACAGCTGGTACTCCTCGACTCCTCTCACAGCAACGAGCGTGCTCCTGGACTCACAGAGGGTGGACCCCATCGACACAGACTGTCCTGAGGTCCTGCTGGCGCAATTTGGAGGAGGTAAGACCTTGCCTTCCCTGAGAGCGACAGTACCCTTGTGCACCATGTCTTCTTCACCTCCTGAGGCCTCTGTGCACTATTTGCAAAATTAGTTCGTGCACAGCCTGGCCCAGGTTTCCAGCACTCCATCCTGCAACGCTCAACTCGTTGAGTTGTTCTCCAGCGGCGTGGGACCTTCCTTTGTTGTGCTGCACCAACTGCGTTTTTTGCACCGCCTTTGTCCCCGTGTCCTGGGACTCCCATGAGTGCTGCCTGGAATCCCGAGGGCTCTCTAAAGTGCTGGGAGCCCCTTTTTCCTCCTCACACAGATTTGAGGCCCCCAGGTCCCTCCTGGGTCCAGCCAGTGCCATTTTGACACAATACGCATATTTGTCGTAACCAAGGCTTGATGGCGACTTCCAACACGAAATCACATCTGCATCCATCTTCACGTCGTGGGACATCTTCTGCATCACGCAGGAGCCCGCTGGCATCTTCCTACGGTGCATTCCTGCAGTCTTCGTCCAACCAGGGACTCTTCTTTTGCACCCTCTTCTGGGTTGGCTGGGCTCCTGTCCTTCCTGGAACTTCTTTCGACTTCTGGACTTGGTCCCCTTCTTTTGCAGGCCTTCAGGTCCAGGAATCCAGCAGTTGTTGTTTGCAGACTTAGTTGGTTACTGCAATAATCCATATCACAAGGTGTAGTGTGTCCTAAGGAAACTTGCAGTACTTTACTCCTGCTTTTCTGTGCTCTGGGGTGGGGTAATTTACTTACATTTACTGTATTCTCACTCTCCCAGCGATTCTGCACACACTACACTTTTATAGGGGGGAATTTGTGATTCGCATTACACTTTCTCACTATATGGTTTGTGTTGCCCCTAGACCTATTTTCTCCCATTGCATTCTATAGCATTTCCTATTGTTTGCACTATCCTATGTCTAATTACTTACCTTATTTTGGTGTCTAGTGTATATATTGTGTATAATACCTCTAAGATATTTTTGGTACTGTGTCACCCAAATAAACTACCTTTATTTTTGGTAACGCTGAGTATTGTCTTTACTTGTTTATAAGTACTGTGTAACTATAAGTGGTATTGCATGAGCTTTGCATGTCTCCTAGTTCAGACTAAGCTGCTCTGCTATAGCTACCTCTATCAGCCTAAGCTACTAGCACACTACTACTTCACTAATAAGGGATAACTGGACCTGGTATAACATGTATGTACCCAAGGTATCCACTACAAACCAGGCCAGCCTCCTACAATGACCATGCCAAAAAGAGGGTACTTTTCTACAGACATGGCTAGATGTCTGAGGGAACTGCAAAAGATCTGCGGCAGACCCCTCTCCCTTCCCCAACCAGATTTGACAGTGGTGACAGATGTGTAAATCCTGCGATGGGGCCGCCATCTGGAGGATGTGGAGATCAGGTGCCTCTGGTCTGCAGTGGAATCCACATCAGCTGAATAGAACTCCGAGTGATCCGACTGTCATTGAAAGCCTTTCTACCCTCCATCAAGGGAAGGCTAGTGCAAATGTTCACGGACAGCACCACTGCCATGTGGTACTGCAACAAGCAGGCTGGGGGTTGGGATCATGGACCCTTTGTCAAGAAGCCCTGTGCCTCTGGGCATAGCTGGAATTATAGGGCATATCCCTGATGGTTCAACACCTGGCGGGCTCTCTGAATTCCAGGGTGAATTAACTTAACCAAAGATGCCTAGCAAATCATAAATGGTGACTCCACTTGGAGGTGGTGGAAGGTATGGCTTAGCAGTGGTGAGACGTGGTTAGATCTGTTTGCCACCACCAAAAATGCCCAATGTCAGCACTTCTGCGTGCTGGAGTTTCCAAGGCAGCTCTTGCTCAGAGACGCTGTTAGCGGAACTCAGCCCTCCTGCCAGTACTTCTCCTCAGAGAAGATCAGCAACGACCTGGCCCGAGTCATCCTTGTAGCTACAGACTGGGCTCTGAAAGATTGATAGCCTGAGCTGTTTAGCTTGGCCATCGGTCCTCCAACCAGGCTGCATCTTCGCAGGATCTTCTGTTGAAGCAGCAGGGGAGGCTTCTCCAACTGATCCTGTCAGCACTCCACCTTCATGTGTGGAGATTGAGTTGCGACAATTAACAGCTTTCGCCCTTCCACCCTAAGTCTGCAATGTTATCTTGACAGCCAGGCATCCCTCCACCAAGATGGTATGCATCTGCCGCTGGGGCAAGTTGTGGAATGGCGTGCAGAAAAGCAAGTTGACGACCTTTCTGTACCCCTTTCTCAGGTCCTTTTCTTTATTCTTTCTCTTTCCCAGTAGGCCTTTGCTTTGGGAACCCTAAAAGGCTATCTTTCTGCCATCTCAGCCTTTCTGACGTTGCCAGATCAGTCGTTCCCTTTCAAATCCCCTGTTGTTAATAGGTTTTTGTAAGATCTCCTACATAAGTTTGCACCTTAGCCCATTATTATGCCTCTGCATAACTTTCCTCTCAGGCTCCTTACCATCAAGACGACCTTCCTTGTAGCAATAATGTCTGCTCAGAGGGTAAGTGAACTCTAGGCTCTCTCATCTAAGACTCTAGATGGCTGGGTCTTCACACTAGAACTTCCTTTCCCCAAAAAGTTGTCACTCCCTTTCATGTAGGCCAGTCCACCACCCTGCCTAACTTTTATGCTCCGCTGCTTCCCTCTTAGTAGGAAGAGCAACTCCATCAACTGAACCCAGGAAGAGCGTTGTCATTGTACCTTGACCGCACAAAAGAGTTCGGGTCAGGGACCAACTGTTCTTTGGGTATGTCATGCTTAGATTTCTGATGTATGCTCTTTTTGAGCAGCTTCATGACTGTCATTTCATCAAAATGGCCTTCCTTGTGGCAAAAACGTCTGCCCAGAAGGTCAGTGAGCTCCAGGCTCTCTTGTCTAACCCTCCATACTTAACCATCTGTAGGAAAGTACCCTCTTTTTGGCATGGTTACCCCCACTTTTTTCACTGGGATCCTGCTAACCAGGACCCTAGTGACTGTGCTCTCCCCCTTTAAATTTGGTTGCTTGGGACTTGACACACCCTACATTTGGCATACTGGTGTCCCCTCTAAGGCCCTAGTATATGGTACCCAGGGCATTGGGGCACCAGGGGTTCCCCATGGGCTGCAGCATGTATTATGCCACCCATGTGAGCCCATTTAAAATGTGATTACATGCCTGTCATTGCAGCCTGCATGGAAAGGTGCATCCAACCTTTCACCTCAGGTCATTTCACCAGTCACTGTAAGTCACCCCTGTGGTAGGCCCTCCTAGCTCAGAGGGCAGGGTGCAGGTACCTGTGTGTGAGGGCACCCCTGCATGGGCTGAGGTGCCCCATGAACTCCAGCTCCATTTTCCAGGACTTCTTGGGTGCAGGGAAGCCATTTTACCTGTGTACTGGACATAGGTTACCACCTATGTCCAGCTACATAATGGTAACTCCAAACCTAGGCATGTTTGGTATCAAACTTGTCGGAATCATACCCCAATACGGTTGCCAGTATTGGTTGTATGATTCCATGCACCCTGGGGGGCTCCTTAGAGGACCCCCAGCTTTGCTCCTCCCAGTTTGCAGGTTTTTCGCTGCAGCCTGCTTTGCTGCCATCCTACCAACAGGTTTCTGCCCTCCAGCTGCTTGATCAGCTCAACCCCAGGAAGGCAGAACAAATGATTTCCTTTAGGAGAGGGAGGCAACACCCTCTGCCTTTGGAAATAGGTGTTACATGGCTTGGGAGGGGTAGCGTCCCCTAGCTACTGGTATGCTTTGAAGGGCACATTTGGTGCCCTCCTTGCATACACTGGTTTGGACCGGCCCAGGGACCCCCTGGTCCCTGCTCTGGCACGAAACTGGACAACGGAAAGGGGAGTTACCACTCACCTGTCCATCACCACCCCAGGGGTGGTGCCCAGAGCTCCTCCAGGTGGCTACTTGATTCTGCCATCTTGAATCCAAGGTGGGCAGAGTTCTCTGGGAGCATCTCAGTGGCGAGGTCAGGCAGATGACATCACAGCCCCCTCTTGATAGGGTGTCACCCTGCTAGGTGACCAATCCCCCTTATAGGGTTATTTAGGGTCTCCCTCTTGGGTGGGTCCTCAGATTTGAAGTACAAGATTACAGCAGGAGTCCTCTGCAATGTTTACTTTGACTTCTGGCCACGGGAACCTACAATCTGCAGCTCCAGCGACGTCTTTGCTCTGCAACATTGCTTCTGAGGCTCCTTCTAGCAACTGCAGCATTCCTACCGCTCTGCCGCCTCTGAAGGCAGCAAGTCTTCAGTCTGCACCAAGAAACAAGAAGGAATCTCCATTGGAGTGAAGGAGTCACTGCCCTGCATCCACAGGCACCACCTGCAACAATGATCTGCTGCATGGGTCCTTTCTCCTGCAACTCTGGGTGGATTCTGCCACACAGTTGGTGGTCTTTAGTGGTCCCGTTGGTCCCCTGTACCAGCTGTCCAACTTTGGTGGTGGTGATTCTTTGCCTCTCCTTGCAGGACAGTACCCCTGTGCACCGCGACTCGTGCAGCTTCTAAGGCTTGTTGGCTCTTCCAAGGGATCTTCAGGCTCTGTGTAGCTCTGCCCTCTGGCACTCTTCGCTGCAACGCGTAGTCTCCTGCCTGCTGCTCCAGCGACGTGGGACTCCTTTCCAGAGGTGCTGAGGGGGGCCTCACTGCGACTCCTGTGCCTGCTGCCTGTGAGTTGCCTGTGGGGGCTGCATCCGTGACTTCTTGCTCTCCTGACTGCTAGGGGTCGGCTGGGACTCCCCTCCGTGGGTTGAGTGCCCTTGGACCTTCCTGGTCCCCAGCAGCTCTGCAAATCTTCTCCTGCAACCCTTGCCTTTGCCAAGGCTTGTTGGTGTTTTTTCCAGACGACTGCAACTCTTCTTCCGATGTGGGACATCCTCTACATCACTTTCAGAACACTCCTTCTGCTCCTGTGCTGCATAGCCGACTCTTGGTCTCCACTGTCGATCGGCCCTGCATCCCCAGAAGGGTGGGTAGTGGCTCCTGCCAAAGACGGACACTCCAATTGGAACTGGACTTGGTCCCCTTCAATTGCAGGTCACCCTGTGTGTGGATCTTCTTCTGTTTCTTTCAGTCTTGCATGGGTCTTGCACAGTCCTTTTACAAAGTTTCTCTGTGGGTTTGGGAAGAACCAGGTACTTTCCTCTTCTCTCCTGGTCGCTGGAGGGCACTCTGGTACTTACCTTTTGGGGTTCCTAGTTCCTCCAGCTCCCCTCTACAGATTCTGCTCACCTGGGTCGGGGTTCATCATTCACATTCCATTTTTTTTTTTTAGTATATGGTTTGGGCTCCCCCTAGGGTCACTATTGACTATTGTTATTGCATTGTTTTCTATTACTTTCTATGCTCATCCCTGACAACTGAGGTGCATATAATAGTGTGTTTACCCACCTGCTAATAGAGTATTGCCTATATGGTATTTTAATATTTGTGTTGCTAAAATAAAGTACCTTTATTCTTGTAACACTGTCTGGTTCTTTCATATGTGTAAGTGTTGTGTGACTATAGTGGTGTTGCATAAGCTTTGCATGGCTCCTAGATAAGTCTTTGCTGCTCATCCACAGCTACCTCTAGTGAGCCCTGGCTTCCTAGACACTGTCTACAGTTCACTAATAAGGGGATACCTGGACTAGGCCAACTTCCTACATCATCTTTCCAGACAAGCTGTTTCTTCGCACTAGATCTTCCTTTCTGCAGAATGTTGTTGCTCCTTTCATGTAGGCTAGTCCATCACCCTGCCTCTTTTATGCTCCGCCGCATCCCTCTAAGGAAGAGAAGCGACTCCATCGACTGGACCTAGAAAGAGCATTGTCATTGTACCTTGACCTCACATAAGAGTTTCGGATGGAGGACCAACTCTTTGTGGGGTCTGTCAGAGCAAAGAAGGAGAAGGGCGTGCGGAAACTGACCATTTCCTGATGGGTCATGCTCTGCATTAAAATCTTCTTCACAGTGGCCAAGAGGCAACCCCCTGAGGGTTTGCGTACTCTTTCCACCAGAGCTGAGACTGTGACCACTGCGTTGACTCTCATAGTTCTGGTCCTAGAGATCTGTCAGGCAGCAACTTGGGCTTCTCTGCACATGTACACCAAGGACTGCTGCCTGGATAGTCAATAGGTATGGGTACTTTGCCCTTCCGTCATGCAGTATTTTCTAGTGTGAATTCACTGTGCAGATCCACCTCCTGGGAGGTATTGCTTGGGTATCTATTCTTAGATGAGGAATCTGCAGCTAGAAGTCTCTATCAGATTAACAAGGTTCGATGGCATCTGTCGCTGTAGATACGCATGTTCTGCAATAGCTCGCCATCTGGTGTTGGGCCGGAGTGTTACAAGTTGTTTTTCTTCGAAGAAGTCTTTCGAGTCACGGGACCGAGTGACTCCTCCTTTTGTCTCCATTGCGCATGGGCGTCGACTCCATCTTCGATTGTTTTTTTTCCGCCATCGGGTTCGGACGTGTTCCTGTCGCTCCGAGTTTCGGAACGGAAAAAATAGTTAATTTCGGAAGATTTTCGTCGGTATTGTTGCGTTCGGGATCGGCGTACTTAGATTCAACACCGCATCGAAGATCGAAGAGCTCCTGTGCCCTTCGGGGTAGTTTTTCGATCCTCCGTCGGGGCCTGGTCGGCCCGACCGCGTGCTGAGGAACGCCGATGGAACGGACCCCGTTCCGTTTCTGCCCCAAATGCCACAATAAATACCCCTACACAGACCAACACTTGGTCTGCAACCTGTGCCTGTCACCTGAGCACAGCGAATACACCTGCGAGGCCTGTCGTGCGTTCCGGTCCCGAAAAACACTCCGAGACCGTCGAGCCAGAAGACTTCAAATGGCGTCCGCACCGACAGCCCGACGGGAGTTCGAGGAACAGGAAGAGGAAGGTACCTTCTCGATCCAAGACTCAGACTCCGAAGGATTCGACGATACACAAACCGTGAGTAAGACGTCGAAAACCACACAAAGAAACATTTACAAGGCCCAGGGGACGCCACTGCCACCAGGCCATGGCTCGACCCATAAATTCGGTGACCGACCGTCGGCACCGAAAAAGGCCCAAACAGTGCCGAGATCGTCCGACTCCGGTCGAGACACCGGCACGCAGCCTTCTCGGGACCGAGAAAGTGCTGGAGACAAGCCTCGACACCGAGATGCCGGTGTGGACACGGCTCGACGCCGAGACAGCGGCACCGAAACAGATCGACGCCGAGAGGTTTCGGCCCCAAAAAGGAAAAAAAATCACCTCGGAGCCGAAAAAACACGCAGACAAAGTTTCGATGCCGAAACAAACTGCAAGCGACCCAGCTTCGGGCTCTTATACAGAAGAGCACTCGCTAACCTCCCAAATGCAAAAGCATAGGTTTGAGGAAGAGCTACAAGCAACTGATGTGGACCATACGCAAAAGCGTATCTTCATTCAGCAGGGGACAGGAAAAATAAGCACCCTTCCCCCCATTAGGAGAAAGAGAAGGTTGGAGTTCCAGACGGAACAAGCACCACAACCAAAAGTGGTGAAAAGAGTTACACCACCACCCTCTCCTCCGCCCGTGATTAACGTTTCACCAGCACAAACGCCATCACACTCCCCAGCTCACACCACCATGAGCCAGGGTGACCAAGACCAGGACGCATGGGACCTATACGACGCCCCAGTGTCAGATAACAGCCCAGAGGCATACCCTACAAAACCATCTCCACCAGAAGACAGCACCGCGTACTCTCAGGTGGTGGCTAGAGCAGCACAATTTCACAACGTAAGCCTCCACTCAGAACAGGTCGAGGATGATTTCTTGTTCAACACACTCTCCTCCACCCACAGCTCCTACCAAAGCCTGCCTATGCTCCCTGGTATGCTCCGGCACGCAAAAGACATATTTAAGGACCCGGTCAAAAGTAGGGCAATCACACCAAGGGTGGAAAAAAAGTATAAGCCGCCTCCTACGGACCCGGCTTTCATCACAACACAGCTGCCACCAGACTCTGTTGTTGTAGGAGCAGCTAGGAAAAGGGCCAACTCTCACACATCTGGAGATGCACCACCCCCAGATAAAGAAAGCCGCAAGTTCGATGCAGCTGGTAAGAGAGTCGCAGCACAAGCTGCAAACCAGTGGCGCATCGCGAACTCCCAGGCACTACTTGCGCGCTATGACAGAGCCCACTGGGACGAGATGCAACATCTCATTGAACATCTGCCCAAAGACTTCCAAAATAGGGCAAAACAAGTGGTTGAGAAGGGACAGACCATCTCCAACAACCAGATCCGTTCCTCCATGGACGCTGCAGATACAGCTGCACGGACAATTAATACATCTGTAACTATCAGAAGGCATGCATGGCTCCGAACGTCTGGATTTAAACCAGAGATTCAACAAGCAGTTCTCAATATGCCTTTTAATGAAAAAGAACTGTTCGGTCCAGAAGTGGACACAGCGATTGAGAAACTCAAAAAAGATACAGACACTGCCAAAGCCATGGGCGCACTCTACTCCCCGCAGAGCAGAGGGAATTACAGCACATTCCGTAAAACGCCCTTTCGAGGGGGGTTTCGGGGTCAAAGCACACAAGCCAGCACCTCACAAGCAACACCGTCCACTTACCAGGGACAGTATAGAGGAGGTTTTCGGGGACAATATACAGGAGGGCAATTCCCTAGAAATAGAGGGAGATTTCAAAGCCCCAAAACCCCTACTACTAAACAATGACTCACATGTCACTCACCCCCTCCACACAACACCAGTGGGGGGAAGAATAGGTCATCATTACAAAGCATGGGAGGAAATCACTACAGACACTTGGGTTCTAGCAATTATCCAACATGGTTATTGCATAGAATTTCTACAATTCCCTCCAAACATACCACCAAAAGCACAAAATTTAACAACACACCATTCCAATCTCCTGGAGATAGAAGTGCAGGCACTATTGCAAAAGAATGCAATCGAATTAGTGCCAAACACACAAATAAACACAGGAGTTTACTCACTGTACTTTCTGATACCAAAGAAGGACAAAACGCTGAAACCAATCCTAGACCTCAGAGTAGTGAACACTTTCATCAAATCAGACCACTTCCACATGGTCACACTACAAGAAGTATTGCCATTGCTAAAACTGCACGACTACATGGCAACTTTAGACCTCAAGGATGCTTATTTCCATATACCAATACACCCATCGCACAGGAAATACCTAAGGTTTGTATTCAAAGGAATACATTACCAATTCAAGGTACTGCCTTTCGGATTAACAACCGCACCAAGAGTCTTTACCAAATGTCTAGCAGTGGTCGCAGCACACATAAGAAGGCAGCAAATACATGTGTTCCCATATCTAGACGACTGGCTAATCAAAGCCCATTCGTTAATAGAGTGCTCAAATCACACAAATCATATCATACAAACCCTCTTCAAACTAGGGTTCACCGTCAATTTCACAAAATCCAAAATTCTGCCACGCAAGGTACAACAATACCTGGGAGCCATAATAGACACATCAAAAGGAGTAGCCACTCCGAGTCCACAAAGAATTCAAAATTTCAACACCATCATACAACGCATGTATCCAACACAAAAGATACAGGCAAAAATGGTATTACAACTCCTAGGCATACTGTCATCATGCATAGCCATTGTCCCAAACGCAAGACTGCACATGAGACCCTTACAACAATGCCTAGCATCACAGTGGTCTCAAGCACAGGGTCACCTTCTAGATCTGGTGTTAATAGACCGCCAAACTTACCTCTCGCTTCTGTGGTGGAACAACATAAATTTAAACAAGGGGTGGCCTTTCCAAGACCCAGTGCCACAATACGTAATAACAACAGATGCTTCCATGACAGGGTGGGGAGCACACCTCAATCAACACAGCATACAAGGACAATGGAACGTACATCAAACAAAACTGCATATCAATCACCTAGAACTTCTAGCAGTTTTTCAAGCACTAAAAGCTTTCCAACCAATAATAGTTCACAAATACATTCTCGTCAAAACAGACAACATGACAACAATGTATTATCTAAACAAGCAGGGAGGGACGCACTCCACGCAGTTAAGCCTGCTAGCACAAAAAATTTGGCATTGGGCAATTCACAACCAAATTCGCCTAATTGCACAGTTTATACCAGGGATACAAAATCAACTCGCAGACAATCTCTCTCGAGATCACCAACAGGTCCACGAATGGGAAATTCACCCCCAAATACTGAACACTTATTTCAAACTCTGGGGAACACCTCAGATAGACTTGTTTGCGACAAGGGAGAACGCAAAATGCCAAAACTTCGCATCCAGATACCCACACAAACAATCCCAAGGCAATGCCCTATGGATGAACTGGTCAGGGATATTTGCTTACGCTTTTCCTCCTCTCCCTCTCCTTCCTTACCTGGTAAACAAACTCAGTCAAAGCAAACTCAAACTCATATTGATAGCACCAACTTGGGCAAGGCAACCCTGGTACACAACGCTGCTAGACCTATCAGTGGTACCCTGCATCAAATTGCCCAACAGGCCAGATCTGTTGACACAGCACAACCAAAAGATCAGACACCCAGATCCAGCATCGCTGAATCTAGCAATCTGGCTCCTGAAATCCTAGAATTCGGGCACTTACAACTTACCCAAGAATGTATGGAAATCATAAAACAAGCAAGAAGGCCATCCACCAGGCACTGCTATGCAAGTAAATGGAAGAGGTTTGTTTGCTACTGCCATATTAATCAAATACAACCATTACACACAACTCCAGAACATGTAGTGGGTTACTTGCTTCACTTACAAAAATCTAACCTAGCTTTCTCTTCCATTAAGATTCACCTTGCAGCAATATCTGCATACCTGCAGACTACCTATTCAACTTCCCTATATAAAATACCAGTCATTAAAGCATTCATGGAGGGCCTTAGGAGAATTATACCACCAAGAACACTACCTGTTCCTTCATGGAACCTAAATGTTGTCCTAACTAGACTTATGGGTCCACCTTTTGAACCCATGCACTCCTGCGACATACAGTTCCTAACCTGGAAGGTGGCATTTCTCATCGCCATTACTTCCCTGAGAAGAGTAAGCGAGATTCAGGCGTTTACTATACAGGAACCTTTTATACAACTACACAAAAATAAAGTCGTCCTAAGGACCAATCCTAAATTTTTGCCAAAGGTTATTTCACCGTTCCATCTAAATCAAACAGTGGAACTTCCAGTGTTCTTTCCACAGCCAGATACCGTAGCTGAAAGGGCACTACATACATTAGATGTCAAAAGAGCATTAATGTATTACATTGACAGAACAAAGAACATCAGAAAGACTAAACAACTCTTTATTGCATTTCAAAAACCTCATGCAGGAAACCCAATTTCAAAACAAGGTATAGCCAGATGGATAGTTAAATGCATCCAAATCTGCTACCTTAAAGCTAAACGACAGCTGCCCATTACACCAAGGGCACACTCAACCAGAAAGAAAGGTGCTACCATGGCCTTTCTAGGAAACATCCCAATGCAAGAAATATGTAAGGCAGCCACATGGTCTACGCCTCACACATTCACCAAGCACTACTGTGTAGACGTGTTATCCGCACAACAAGCCACAGTAGGTCAAGCTGTATTAAGGACATTATTTCAGACTACTTCCACTCCTACAGGCTGATCCACCGCTTTTGGGGAAATAACTGCTTACTAGTCTATTGCAGAACATGCGTATCTACAGCGACAGATGCCATCGAACTGAAAATGTCACTTACCCAGTGTACATCTGTTCGTGGCATCAGTCGCAGTAGATTCGCATGTGCCCACCCGCCTCCCCGGGAGCCTGTAGCAGTTTGGAAGTTACCTTCAATTATTTATATATGTATCATCTCAACCTTAAATAGGTGCATACTTAGTCACTCCATTGCATGGGCACTATTACTACAATTCAACTCCTACCTCACCCTCTGCGGGGAAAAACAATCGAAGATGGAGTCGACGCCCATGCGCAATGGAGACAAAAGGAGGAGTCACTCGGTCCCGTGACTCGAAAGACTTCTTCGAAGAAAAACAACTTGTAACACTCCGGCCCAACACCAGATGGCGAGCTATTGCAGAACATGCGAATCTACTGCGACTGATGCCACGAACAGATGTACACTGGGTAAGTGACATTTTCATTTCCTAACTTCGGTGATGCCTTCTCTGGTAGAGACTGTCTAGCCACAGATTCCATACCAATCGACCCATCCTTCCTGCTTTGCAAATGGATCTCTAGGGCCAATGTTTTTTTCCCCGCTTTCAGCAGCCTGGTTTTCTACACTAGTGGTCAGTGTTCTACACGGTTCAGTTCTCCTGGCATGGAAAGTCACAAAAAGAAACTGGGATGGCACCACGCATGTCACTTCTGGCACGGATGATGCTGATGGCGCAATGTGGAACTGAACGGTGCCTCAAACCGGCGCACAGTTGTACTGCTCACGAAAAATGTCCAGGTCCAGTCTGACACCTGTGGATATTTCTAAGGTAAGGAAACTCTGACTAAATAAGAGTCTCTGCCAGGTAAGGCATTACCGAAGGTAAGCAACATGTTTGTCAGCGTTCAGTCTATTTTCCACTTCAGGGAATGTGCAGTTTCCAAGCGGTTGTGTTTTGGAGCTACCAAGGTAGGTCTTCCTCTGAGATGCCTTTTGCCAAGACTGGTGCTTGAGATTCCTGTACGCCTCACTGCCCTTACCTATTCTGACCAGAGTGCTGAAAAAGATTACAAAGGAGTGGCCCCAAATCATCCCTGTGGCTCTGGACAGATCCAGAAAAGGGCTGTCCAAATAAATTTTGGTCATGAGAATTCGTCCTCTGAACCGGGTGCCCTTTGTGAGGGACCTCCTGTCGCAACAGCAGGGCAGTGTCTGGCTCCTGGCCCTGAACAACCAGCACCTCCATGTGTGGAGATTGAAAAGTGACAGTTGATGGCTTTTGATGTCCCTCCTGAAGTGGTTGGCATCATCTTGGCAGCCAGGTATTCATCCCCAAAACTGTATATGCAGCACACAGGGAGCATTTTTTTGTCTGGTGTTCCACCTGTAACATCCCACCCTTACATTCAAGATTGTCGGTCATTCTGTTGTTTTGTCTTTCTTTAGCCCAGCTAGGCTTGCTGTGGCAACTGTTAAGGGTTATCTTTCTGCCCCTTCAGCGTTTAATTTGGTTCTTACTAGAGGTGCACTCTTTGAATCATTAAACAGTGGCCCTCTGTCTGCTAAGCATAAAAAATGTTTCACATCGCCATAACATCCAGCAGGCGATATAACAAACTCTGAGCTGTGGCTATGAAACTGCCATATGCATCCTATTTCCGGACAAGCTGGTCCTCCTGATGGAAGCGGCATTCCTGCCAAAGTTAGTCATGCTGTTCCTCATTAGGCATTACATCACCTTGCCACCTTTCTATGTTTCATCTCCCTCCTCTAAGGAGGAGGAAAGGCTTCAAAAGAGGGCGTTAAGTTTTTAAATTGATCAAACCAGAAACCATTAATTGGATGATCAGCTCTTTGTGGATTTCTATGAAGCAAACAAGGGGAACAAGGTGCAGAAAAGAACCATTTCTTAATGATTTTTTAAAATATATTAAGATATGTTATGGGCTAGCCAAAAAGCAGCCCTTCAGAAGCCTTATGCACTCATTCCATTTGAGCAAAGGCTGCTACCATTGCACTGGCATACCTTGTGCGGTCCAGGACATTTTCCCAGGCTGCCATGTGGATGTCACAAAGGACTGGCAGGACCGGCACTTTGCCCAGTCTGTCCTGCAGGATTTCTTGGTGTGAGCCATTGCACAAACCCACCACCTGGGGAAATACTGTTTTGGTACCTATTCACAAGGTGAGGAATCGGCAATTTGAGGTCTCTGTCAGAAGAACCAAGGTACCCACATTCGGTATCCTCCTCATTCTGTGAGTCAGACTCATACAACCCATTAGTAAGATTCCAATCTACAGATCTGCACACTGGCATAGTCTGATTTCTATGGGCTCTGCGTCCTTCTGCCCAGAGGGAGATCAGAAAGAAACTGACATCAGCACATAGAGGTGACACAGATATAGTTGTACCGACATCACATGCGGGGCAGAACAGACCAAACGCAGAGCTGTGCAGCTCCACCTACCAATGCGTGAAGGAAATTCACAAGGTGAGGAATCTGCGGTTAGATACATTGTCATAAAAGGTGTTACCAAAGGCAAGTAACTTGTTCCTTGAGCTCATGCACAGGGCCCTTCATAGAGAAGCACATTCCTACCATTGCAACCTGATGGTTCCACACCCTGTGTGAAAATACCCAGGGTTGACCAACCAAAACATACTGTTCGATGGCATATGTTGCTGCAGATACACATGTTGAGCACAGTCCGCTGCCTGGTGTTGGGCTCGGAGTATTACAAGTTGTTTTTCTTCGAAGAAGTCTTTTTTGGTCACGGGACCGAAGGACTCCTCCCTCTTCGGCTCCATTGCGCATGGGCGTCGACTCCATCTTAGATTGTTTTTTTCCGCTGTCGGGTTCGGACGTGTTCCTTTTCGCTCCGTGTTTCGGTTCGGAAAGTTAGTCAGAATCTCGGAAGAAAGCGTCGGTATTGTTCCGTTCGGTATCGGGATAGTTAGGTACATCGACACCGATCATCGGAAGACTTTGGGGTAGCTTCGATCCCCCATCGGGGCCTGGTCGGCCCGACCGCGTGGGACGCCGAAGCCGATGGAACGGACCCCGTTCCGTTTCTGCCCAAAATGTCACAGTAAGTATCCTTATACAGATCAGCACTTGGTCTGTAACTTGTGCTTGTCCCCCAAGCACAAGGAGGATACCTGTGAGGCCTGTCGAGCCTTCCGGTCCAGAAAAACACTGCGGGACCGAAGAGCCAGGCGTCTACAAATGGCGTCCACGCCGACAAAACAACGTTTCGACGACGAAGAGGAAACATTCTCGGTTCCGGACTCAGAATCCGGAGACTCCGACGTCGAACAACAACAACAAACAGTGAGTAAGACGTCGAAAATAAAGACCATTGAAAAAACAAAAGCCCAGGGGACGCCACTGCCAACAGGCCATGGCTCGACCCATAAAACCGGCGACCCGTCGAAGGCGCCGAAAAAGGGCACGCCCATAGCGAAGACACCCGACTCCGGTCGAGGGACCGCCATGGAGCAACCTCGGAGCCGAGATAGCGGCTCCGAGAAACAAAGACAAGATGCCGGCACCGAAAAACATCGGCACCGAGACACACTGCCGAAAGCCACAAAAATTCAGTCGGTACCGAAGCCGGAAAAAGATTCTCTCTCGGCGCCGAAAAGTTCCACACCTCCTTCCTACACAGAGGAACAAGGAATAAGTTGCCAGATGCACAGATTTGGACAAGAGCTCCAAAGTGTAGAATCAGACTACACACAAAAGAGACTGTACATCCAACAAGACACAGGGAAGATATCAACCCTTCCCCCAATAATGAGAAAAAGAAGGATCGGATTTCTCAAGGATGACGCACAACCACAAGCCAAAGTGGTTAAAAAAGTCACGCCTCCGCCCTCTCCACCACAACAGGCATCGCCGGCACAAACTCCGCCACAAATGCACTCACCAGCGCAAACTACTATAAGTCAAGATAATCAGGATCAAGACGCTTGGGACTTATACGACACCCCAGTGCCGGACAATGATCCCGATTCATACCCCACAAATCCGTCACCGCCAGAGGACAGTACCTCATACTCGCAACTGGTGGCTAGGGCAGCAGAATTCCACAATGTCCAACTGCATTCCGATCCTATAGAGGATGATTTTTTATTTAACACCCTCTCGGCTACACATAGCCAATATCAATGTCTCCCAATGCTACCAGGGATGTTACGGCACGCAAAACAAATTTTTGAAGAGCCCGTAAAATCAAGAACCATCACCCCAAGGGTGGATAAGAAATATAAACCACCACCCACAGACCCAGTGTTTATTACTTCGCAGTTACCACCTGACTCCGTAGTAGTAGGGGCAGCTCGCAAAAGAGCAAATTCCCATACATCTGGCGACGCCCCACCTCCGGACAAAGAAAGCCGAAAATTTGATGCGGCAGGAAAAAGAGTCGCATCACAGGCAGCCAACCAATGACACATCGCAAATTCTCAAGCGCTGCTAGCCCGATATGACCGCGCACACTGGGATGAGATGCAACTTCTCATAGACCATCTTCCCCAGGAATACCAAAAAAGGGCACAGCAAATAGTTGAAGAGGGACAAACGATCTCGAACAATCAAATCCGCTCTTCAATGGACGCAGCCGATACTGCAGCAAGAACAGTCAACACTGCTGTCACCATAAGGAGACACGCATGGCTCCGCACTTCAGGGTTCAAACCTGAAATCCAGCAGGCTGTCCTTAATATGCCCTTCAACGAAAAACAACTTTTTGGCCTTGAAGTGGACACAGCCATTGAAAAACTTAAAAAGGACACAGACACGGCCAAAGCCATGGGCGCACTCTACTCCCCGCAGAGCAGAGGCTCTTTTAGAAAAACTCCATTTAGAGGGGGGTTTCGTGGCCAACCCACAGACACCACCAGCCAACAAACAAGAACCACACCCTATCAGGGTTCATTCCAAAGGGGAGGTTTCAGGGGATATAGAGGGGGTCAATTCCCAAGGAGTAGGGGGAAATTCCAAACTCCAAAAACACCTCCACCTAAACAATGACTTTCAAGTCACACAACCCCTTCACTCAACACCAGTGGGGGGAAGACTAAGCCAATTCTACCAATCTTGGCAGCAGATTACAACAGACAATTGGGTACTAGCAATAATCCAACATGGCTATTGCATAGAATTCCACAAATTCCCACCAAACATCCCTCCAAAAACACGCAAAATGTCACTACAACATTTAGAACTTTTAGGACTAGAAGTTCAAGCACTACTGCAAAAGGATGCAATAGAATTAGTACCAGTACAACAAAAAAACACAGGAGTTTACTCCCTGTACTTTCTAATTCCAAAAAAAGACAAAACATTAAGACCAATATTAGATCTCAGGACACTAAATACCTACATCATATCGGACCACTTTCACATGGTCACACTACAAGACATCATTCCACTGCTCAAACAGCAAGATTACATGACCACATTAGACCTAAAAGATGCGTACTTTCATATACCGATACATCCTTCTCACAGAAAGTACCTAAGGTTCGTATTCAAAGGAATACATTACCAATTCAAGGTGTTGCCATTCGGAATAACAACTGCACCAAGAGTATTCACAAAATGTCTAGCAGTAGTAGCAGCACATATCAGGAGACAACAAATACATGTGTTTCCTTACCTAGACGATTGGCTAATCAAGACCAACACAGTAAGAAAGTGCACAAACAACACCACATATGTCATACAAACCCTTCACAAACTGGGTTTCTCCATCAACTATACAAAGTCACACCTCGAACCGTGTCAGACACAACAATATCTAGGGGCAACCATCAACACATCAAAAGGAATTGCCACTCCAAGTCCACAAAGAGTTCAAGCATTCCACAAGGTAATAAGTGCTATGTTTCCAAACCAAAAGATACAAGCAAAATTTGTGCTAAAACTTCTAGGCATGATGTCATCATGCATAGCCATTGTCCCAAACGCAAGACTACACATGCGACCCTTACAACAGTGCCTAGCATCACAATGGTCACAAGCACAGGGTCAACTTCTAGATCTGGTGTTGGTAGACCGCCAAACATACCTCTCGCTTCTATGGTGGAACAGCAACAATTTAAACAAAGGGCGGACATTTCAGGACCCAGTGCCTCAATACGTTATAACAACAGATGCTTCCATGACAGGGTGGGGAGCACACCTCAATCACCACAGCATTCAAGGACAATGGGACGTACACCAAACAAAATTTCATATAAATTACCTAGAACTGTTAGCAGTATTTCTAGCGTTAAAAGCCTTTCAACCCATAATAACACACAAATACTTTTTTGTCAAAACAGACAACATGACAACAATGTATTATTTAAACAAACAAGGAGGAACACACTCAACACAATTGTGTCTCCTAACACAAAAAATATGGCAGTGGGCGATTCACAACCACATTCGCCTAATAGCACAATTTATTCCAGGGATCCAAAACCAACTAGCAGACAACCTTTCGCGAGATCACCAACAAGTCCACGAATGGGAAATTCACCCCCAAGTTCTGAACAATTACTTTCAAATTTGGGGAACACCCCAGATAGATTTGTTAGCTTCCACTAGACACTGCTATGCATCTAAGTGGAAAAGATTTGTTTGCTACTGCCATACCAATCAAATCCAACCATTGCATGCCTCTACAAAGGACATAGTGGGATACTTACTACATTTGCAAAAAGCAACCCTCGCTTTTTCATCTATAAAAATACACCTCGCAGCAATATCTGCTTACCTACAAACTACTCATTCATCGTCTCTATTTAGAATACCAGTTATTAAAGCATTCATGGAAGGGCTAAAAAGAATTATACCACCAAGAACACCACCAGTTCCTTCATGGAACCTTAACATCGTCTTAACAAGACTCATGGGTCCACCTTTTGAACCCATGCATTCCTGTGAAATGCAATATTTAACGTGGAAAGTCGCATTTCTCATTGCAATCACATCCCTCAGAAGAGTACGTGAAATACAGGCATTTACCATACAAGAACCATTTATTCAAATACACAAAAATAAAATAGTTCTAAGAACAAATCCAAAATTTCTACCATAAGTAAGCTCACCATTCCATTTAAATCAAACAGTAGAATTACCAGTGTTCTTCCCACAGCCAGATTCCGTGGCTGAAAGGGCACTACATACATTAGACATCAAAAGAGCACTAATGTACTACATTGACAGAACAAAGTTAATCAGGAAAACAAAACAACTGTTCATAGCTTTTCAAAAACCACACATAGGAAATCCAATCTCTAAACAAGGCATTGCTAGATGGATAGTCAGATGTATTCAAACATGCTATCTTAAAGCCAAGAGAGAATTGCCTATTACACCAAAGGCACACTCAACCAGAAAGAAAGGTGCTACAATGGCCTTTCTAGGAAACATTCCTATGAGCGAAATATGTAAGGCTGCAACCTGGTCTACGCCTCATACATTTACTAAACACTACCGTGTAGATGTACTAAATGCACAACAAGCTACAGTGGGCCAAGCTGTACTAAGAACATTATTCCAAACTACTTCAACTCCTACAGGCTAAACCACCGCTTTTAGGGGAGGTAACTGCTTTATAGTCTATGCTCAACATGTGTATCTGCAGCAACATATGCCATCGAACTGAAAATGTCACTTCCTCAGTGTACATCTGTTCGTGGCATTAGTTGCTGCAGATTCACATGTGCCCTCCCGCCTCCCCGGGAAGCCTGTAGTCGTTTAGAAGTAAATCTTAAATCTTAAACATTTGTACATTTGTAAATAATTATTATAAACTTTTTATGTACATACGTATTCACTCCATTGCATGGGCACTATTTATAGCAAACAACTCCACCCTCACCCTCTGCGTGGAAAACAATCTAAGATGGAGTCGACGCCCATGCGCAATGGAGCCGAAGAGGGAGGAGTCCTTCGGTCCCGTGACCAAAAAAGACTTCTTCGAAGAAAAACAACTTGTAATACTCCGAGCCCAACACCAGGCAGCGGACTGTGCTCAACATGTGAATCTGCAGCGACTAATGCCACGAACAGATGTACACTGGGTAAGTGACATTTTCATTCTGTACACCCAGTTAAATACAAATGTTTTGAAGACAGAAAACAGCATGTGCAAAGTCCTCTAAGCTTTCCTTCATGAAATTGCTTCAAGTTTTACTTCATGAAATTCCTCAAACTGTACCTGTTCCAACAGCCCTTTGAGCTTTATCATAACAGGCTGACCAGTTTGTGACAGGCCGTTGCATCTCTATCATGGTCCAAGCTGATAATCTCACTTGCAGATCTTCTGTTTAACGTTCTTTTGTGAAGCCCTCTGAAACCACCACTAAGCTGTGCAAGCCTAATACTGAATCAGTAAATAAATGATGCACCTAAATATATGGTTCGCATTGACATACTAAAGCTCATGTTAGGAACTGGTTTTGCTACCAATTACCTCTTAATTTGCCTGAAATCAGGTTCAAATTTTCAGGCACATTATCAAAGTGCAACTCATTTACTCTCATGTGTGGCCAGTTAGCAAGAATGTAGACGGCTGCCCCACTTGTATTCATGTGTGTCAGCAGGCTTCCTGTTGTCTAGCTTAATGTGCTATGGTAGGTGTTTTCATGTAGTCAGGAAGCCCTTCCATGCATGCCCATTTATGGGTGGGGGAGCATAATGGATAGGGACTGAGATAAGTACGAGTCCCTATCTCACACTTCTGCTTTGCCAGTGGTGTAGACGGTCATGAATTACACTTCACATAAAATATTTCTACTGTGTTGGAAGAAGTGAAACACATTGCAGGTTTTCTTACAAGGAGGCTGTTGCCAAATGAGAGATGGTAGGATTTCATAAACCAACCAAAAGTGTTATCTAGTATTCTAATGTATACGATAAATGAGGCCAAACAGCCAAGTTGCTCTCTTTCACTGATTGTCAAGAGATATCTTGAAGGATGAAGAATTAGGTGATCTTATGATGCTGACAATTTAGATCACTCTAGGGCAGGAGTGGATATATGAAGATGATTTTGGCCAAGATATCTTGTATCTCTCATTTACTGAGGTCTGTCATTGTAGCATGAATGTGGTATCTGTCTTCAACTTCTAACCATGGAAAAATCATCCACAATTTAATAAAACAAATCCATGCTTGTGAGGAAATGTGCCAATGAAAGAATGAAGAGCAGTATCTGATAGACTTCTAGTTTACGATTCCCTACCTTAGAAACGCCCCAGGCATCAATCTGGATCCGGAGATTTTTTTTTTTTTTTTTTTTAGCAGTATCCCGGCGTGCTGTCAGGTGGCGACCGTCTGCTCCGTGTCTGTTGTTGGCATTGTGCGTGCACACATTTGTTTTGTGGCTGGTATGACGTCACAAAACTTATGTATGTGGAACCCCGGTGTGCTGACGTCAGTTCTTTTCCTTCCGCACCAGCCAAGCACAGATCCCAAGATGAGCTGCCCCACAGTCACTTTTTAACTGATCTTTTTTTAAGATTTTGTCAAAGTTTTTGGAGTGTTTCCACTTCTGGTGCATTGAGGATGTTATCACACAAGATCAGGTCCAAGCCCTGAGTATCCTGTCATCAGGCGATGTCTGTGACTGATCCACACCTTGTGTGGTTGTCGTGTTTGGAGCGCAACCACTACCCAAAATCATGCTTCAAGTGCCAGGACATGACTACGAAAAGTAGTGCTCCAAGTGCCAGGTCATGAGTCAGAAAGCTTTGAGGAAGTGGTCTCTAAAGCTCATTGTGGGCCGGCACTTGGCTCAACGTCGCTCCCTATGTCGTTTGAGAAGAAGGTCCCGAGAACGGTTGCTTAGCCCCCATTCTTCATCATCCCACTCCATGTCCTCAGAACAGTTGGGTAAGTTGAGACACAAAAAGAAGTCGGAGAAGAACAAGTGTTCTTCGACTTCACCCCGTCCGTTGCCCGATGCAACCAGGGGTAAGGAGAGTCGTCGCTCCAGGCCTCTGTCCTCTGAGCTTGTGACTGGACTGACTCTGCACCTCCCCGAGTTTCCAGGAGCTGGAGCGACCCCTGCCCAACTCTGTGAGGTCATGCACCTCATATTTGGGCTGTCTGCTGGAGTGCCTTCAGGCCCCACGGAGTCGTCAGGGGCTCCCTCAGGATCCACGTTGGTGGCTTCGACCTTGGCTCCAGGGGCACCCAAGGATCTGTTCCTGGAAACAAACCGGCGTCGTTCATACCAACTTGACCTTTCCTGATGACGGTTCTGCCGTTGACGCTCCCGACGCTGCCCATGCCCATGGTCGGCGTGAAACCCATCCTCATTGCGGACTCCGACACGAAGTCGGACTTGCGTTGCGGATTCCAACTTCATCAGGGACATTCCTCCCTAGGTTGGATCCTGACACTGATTCTATTGGGTTGGGGTATGGTGAGGATTGGGAAGAGTCACTGGACCCTTTGGAATACCAGCCTGAAGACCCCATGGACTGGAGGACGGACCTGGGTGAGGCTAGTGGTCTGGACACTTTGCTGGACACTGGCATGCTTTCTTCCCCTGTGGTGGCTACGAAGGAGGGGCATCCTATTCCATGGTGGTGAGGCGAGTGGCTGAGATTCCGGGCATCGAGCTGCCTTCAGTGGCAGTCAGGACTAACCTGACAGGTGCTTCAGTCTGGGGCTTCCACTTGTGAACCCCTTTTGCCCTTTAATGAAGCCCTCATTGATGTCCTGCTGGGACCTGGTCCAAACCCAGCACAGGGGCTCATGTGAATGGGACAATTGCCCCCTGCCATAGGCCAGCTCCAAATACCCAGTGCTCCTGACACACCGCCCGACCCCTGAGAGCTTGGTTATCTAAGGCTCCATGTCCCCAGGTGCATTCCATTCTGCCTCCCCGATAGGGAATCCAAGAGGCTAGATCAGCTTGGGAAGAAGTTTTCTTCCTCCAGCCTGGTATTGCGGTCTTTGAACACAGCATGCCTTTTGGACCGTTACACTGATACCTTATGGGACATGGTTGCGCAGGTGCTGTCACAGATCTCAGAGGAGGCCCGAGCCATTCTCTTAGAAGCTATTGCTGACTGGAAAGATGCAGCGAAGCTCGTAATACGATGTGGGCTGGATATGACTGACTCTCTAGGCAGATCAGTTGCTTCAACGGTGGCCTTAAGGTGCCACGCTTGGTAGAGGACGTCTGGCATTCTAAGGAGACAAAGCAGACTCGGCACTCGAGCACTTTAATAAGTCCTGGGCTACGGCCAGGTCCTTGTTCCTCACAGCTGCCCCTCGCCCCACTCAGTTTGCTTTTCACCACTTTCTTGGCTGCAGAAGGGGCACTCAGCCACACCCATTCCCCTCCAAGCCCCATGCCACACATGCTGCCCAGCTTCTGCGTGGCCAGGGGTGTGGGATACAACATCCCCGCAGATTCGGGAGCCAGCGGTCTAGTCAGTCCACCGCCCCAACTTGTCCCACATCCCCTCTCTGCGGCAGCCACCAAACCTTCCTAGTCTGACCACCAGGTGTCAGCCGCAGGAAGGATTCGCCATCAGCTGCCCGTTGCAGTCCATCACTACAATCGGATGACGGAGGATCACGTGGCACTTCTCCAAAAGGAGGTTACGGCTCTCTTGGCCAAGGGAGCCATAGAAAAGGGTCCCCGTGCCAGAAGTAGGTCATGGTTGTTATTCCTGCTACTTTCTGGTGCCCAAAAAGTACAAGGGCCTCCACCCTATCTTAGACCTTTGGGCCCTCAATCTCTTCCTTAGGAAGCAGAAGTTCAAAATGCTCACTGTCTCAGGTTCTATGTGCCCTGGACCCAAGAAACGGGATGGTAGCATTGGACTTGCAGGACGCCTGTTTCCATAGTCCCATCCTTCCTGCCCACAGACATTACTTGAGGTTCACAGTAGGTCACAAGCATTTTCAGTTCACCGTTCGCCCCTTTAGCCTTACCAGCGCGCCTCAGATGTTCCCCAAGGTGATGGCGGTGGTCGCAGCTCATCTGTGCAGGTCAGGGGTTTGAGTTTTCCCTTACCTTGACAACTGGCTGTTGAAGGAGGGCTCACCACAGGCTGTCTTCACCCAACTTCAGACTACGGCAGACCTCTTGCATTCACTGGGGTTCGCTATAAAGGTGTTGAAGTCACACCTGACTCCCTCTCAGATGTTCTTCTTCATCGGAGCTGTTCTGGACACAGTGCAGTTTCGGGCTTATCCTCCCTAGCGGCGAGTCCAGGATATCCAGGTTATGATACCAGTGTTTCAGCCTCTATCCTGGATTGTGTCGATAATGACTGAGGCTGCTGGGCCTCATGCCCTCCTGGATCCTGCTGGTGTCACATGCCAGATGGTATATGCGGGCTCTGCAGTAAGACCTGAAGTTTCAGTGGGCGCAGCATCAGGGAAATCTCTCTGACATGGTCAATATCTCGGAGGGAACTGCACAAGATTTGCAGTTGTGGCTCTTGAACCGCAACGGGTCAGAGGCACAACTCTCACCCTTCCCCAACCAGATCTGACAGTAGTGACAGAGGCGTCACTCCTGGGATGGGGCGGCCACATGGGAGAGGCAGAGATCAGAGGTGGTGTCTGGTCTCCAGTGGAATCAGGGCTCCACATCAGTCTTTGGAGCTCAAGGCTATCAAACTAGCATTGAGAACATTCCTTTACGGACAACACCACCGCCATGTGGTACTGCAACAAGCAGGGCGTGGTGGGGGTAGTTGAATTTGTCAGGAGGCTCTGCGCCTCCAGACATGGCTGGAACATCAGGGCATTTCCCTGGTAGTTCAACACCTGGTGGGTCATCTGAACACCAGAGCGGACGAACTCAGCCAATATTGCCTGGTCGATAACGAATGGCGTCTCCATCCAGAGATGGCACAAGGTCTCTTTCAGCATTGGGGAGAGTCTTGATTAGATCTGTTCGCCTCTGCAGAGAATGCACAATGTCAGCAGTTTTGCATGTTGGAGTTTCCAAGCCGGCACTCGCTCGGCTACGCTTTTCATTTTGAGTGGAGTTCATACCTCTTTGACGCCTTTCCGCCTTTACCACTACTGCCTGGAGGTCTCAAGAATGACCAGGCCCAGTGATCCTTGTGGCACCGGACTGTGCAAGAAGTGTCTGGTATCCCAAACTCTTGGCCAGTGATCCTCCAATCAGACTGGTACTTTGTTCGGATCTTCTGTCGCAGCAGCAGAAAAGGGTTCTCGACCCCAACCTGTCCAGTCTCTGCCTTCTGGCGTGGAGATGGAGCAGTGGCAGGTAACTACTTTTGACCTTCCGCCCAAAGTTTGTAATGTTATCTTGGCAGCCAGGCGTCCCTCCACCAAAACGGTATAAATATTGTATTTGTTGGAATAAATTTGTGGCATGGTGCACAGTCTATTGATCCACTTTCTACCCCTCTTTCAGAGATCCTCTTGTTTATACTTTTTTGCCCAGTAGGGTTCTGCTTTGGGCACCCTTAAAGGTTATTTGCCTGCTATCTCTGTATTTCTGAGATTACCTTGCCAACCCTCTTTAAGACTCTTAGAAGGTTCTTTAAGGGTCTTACCCACATGTTTCCTCCATCACCATTCATCCTGCCCGAAAGGGATTTTGAATTTGGTTCTAACATTCCTCATGTGTGCTCCCTTTGAGCCACTTTACAATTGCCTTCTCATGCTTTTAACGTTACAAACAGCCTTCCTTGTTGCCATTACATCTGCCCGCAGGATTAGCGCGTGGCAGTCATTGTCATCTAAGCCAACCTACCTTTCCATCTATCCTGACAAAGTGGTGCTGTACACACAGGCCTCCTTTCTTCCGAAACTGGTTACGCCCTTCCATGTAGGCCAGTCCACCACCTTGCCTACTGTTCGATGGCATGTGTAGCTGTAGATACACATGTTCTGCATAATCCTGCCATCTAGTGGTAGGTTTCGAGTGTTGCAAGTTGTTTTCCTTCGAAGAAGCATTTTGGAGTCACAGGATCAAGTGGTGACTCCTTCTCGGTAATAGTGTGCATGGGCATCGACTCCTTTGTCAAACTGTTTTCTCCCCGCCGGCCAGTTCGAAAGTGTGTCTCTTTGCGCAGTCTTCTCCTCACTACTGTTTCAAAACCCTTCTTTCCGTCTTTTGCTTCATCAACGTTATTGTTTTCGATCGCATTTTCTTACATTCTTGCACTCACCTCACTCCATCGGTCTGACAATCGAGCCCATGTCCTCCGGAGCCCCTCGCCTGTTCGGGCCTACCTCAACACGTGGCACCAATCACTATGCTGTGCTGATGGAAGAGACGCCTCCTTGGTGCCATGAGAAATTCCAACACACCGACCAACTGTTTTGTAACCTGTTCCTCTCCTCCAACCATCAAGAAGCCACCTGCGATGCCTGTCGATCTTTCAGATCGAAAATGACCCTTCGGGACCGAAGAGCTCATTGACTATAGATGGCTCACAAGACTCCAGAAGACACTCCAGACATCTTTAAGAATGAGCACGTCCAGGAGGAGCCTGAACAGGAGGAGACTTTCTCCATCCAGGACTCCGACGTTCAGTCAGATATCGAAAGCTACAAGGTGGCATTGCTTTAAAAAAACAAGGGAAATCCAAGGATGGTTGGGGACTAAGGGTAATGTGCTATGAGGAACAAAAGCAAAAGGAAAATAGTATCTAATGCACTGGGGAAACAAATCTAGCCAATGGGAACACTCAATCAGCTATATAAAAAAAATCTATTTATTAATACAGAAGGTTAGTCATAAAGATAATACCCTTACAGAGGCCATTTGTACAGGTACATAGCATATACAGGCAAAAGAAAAGTGACAAAGCCAAAAAATATATAGTCACAGTTTCCTGTTAGAATGGAACACTGCTGCACCCCATATTAAATTCAAGGGGGGGGGGGGTCAGAGTGCTTTAGTCAACGAAGTTTCGATCCACATAAAATGTGAGGGTCATCATCAGGATGATACGATGTATCCCTGGCACCATATACCTATACCAGAGGAAATTAGCTATATGGGTACCTGTGTGGGGGAATAAAGAAAAGAAAGAAAAGGAAAATAATGTATTTAAAAAAAAGTACCTCAGGAAATGTACTGTCTGCATAGGTGAAAAGCCATGCAACAATATCTCTATGTTGGGGTTGTTGTTATGTAATAAGGCACAAAACGCGGTCAATGTGAAGGTGGCGATTGTGGATTAGGCGAATAATAAACCGTTAGTGGAAGTGTCAATGAACGTGAAGGACCTCAATTATCAATTAAGGCCAGAGAGACTGTGGCTTTGCACTCCCCAGGACCAAGCAGTGGGCAAAGCACCCACTAGAGAGACCTGGCTTGCATGCAGCACACAATGAAATCAGACTGAAAATAATAAAACAACAAAGAAAAAGTACCAACTGTTGGAATTGCATAAGAATGCAGCATCCAAATTTACAGGGCCACTTCTAGGGCCATATTCAGCTGCATTCACAAGAATGAACGCAGGTGCTAGGAGGGAGCCAAAATTAAATTAAGCGCGCCCTCATATATGCCCAAATAATTCTACTGCAGAATTTGCCCATATATTTAACTATATCTATGGAGCAACTGGCAATAAATACCATGTCCAGGAAAGGTAACAATAATCAGGATGGTCACACGGTCTGTCCTCTGTCATTAAAAACAACCAGGAACAAAAATGCGGCTAATAGACTTCTTTTGAGTTATAACAACAAAAAGCGGCATGAGCAGAATCTTACCGCAAATAGGTGCCGTTGCAACATGTATTACATTAATCAGGTCTTACTGAATTCTAAGGTGCTGAAAAAGAAGAAAGAGCTAAACACAGTATGTGATTACTGTAGGAAGGTGCCCCTTTTGGCATGGTTCCACCACCCACACACTTTTTGCCTTTTATTAATCCTGACTTGACTGAGAGCGTGCTGGGATTCTGCTAACCAGGCCCCAGCACCAGTGTTTTCTCCCTAAACTGTACCATTGTTCCCACAATTGGCACATCCCTGACACACAGCTAAGTCCCTTGTAAAAGGTACCTGAGATACCAAGGGCTCTGACCAGGGAGGGGACCCTAAGGGCTGCAGCAGGTATTGTGCCACCCTAAAGGAACCCTCACCAAGCACATACACACTGCCATTGCAGATTGTGTATGCTGGTGGGGAAAAAAAGGTAAAGTCGACATGACATCCCTCTCAGGGTGCCATGCCCACCAACCACTGCCTGTGGCATAGGTAAGTCACCCCTCTAGTAGGCCTTGAAGCCCTAAGGCAGGATGCACTATACCACAGGTGAGAGTTTAGCTGCATGAGAAATACACCCCTACAGTGCCTAAGTCCATTTTTTGCATTTGTAAGTTCCGCGTGGCCATATTTAGTACATGGACTGGGAGTTTGTCATTATGAACTCTACAGCTGCATGATGGCTTCACTGAAGGCTGGGAAGTTTGGTTTCAAACACCTCAGCACAATAAACCCACACTGATGCCAGTGTTGGATTTATTGTATAATGCACCCATAGGGCATCTTAGAGATGCCCCCTGTATTTTAACCAACCCTTTAGTGTAATGCTGACCAGTCTGTGGCAGCCTTCTACTAAAAGACAAGTTTCTGACCCCATGTGGCGAGAGCCTTTGTGCTGTCTGAAGTCAGAAGTGAGGAATACAGAGCTGAAGTGACCCCCTCCCTGCAGAATCCTACATCTTGGATTGGAATACGTGGACCAATCGGTTAGGAATGGTCCCCCCTCCCCAAAGGGAGTGGGCACTGGAAGGGTGTAGCCACCCTCGGGGACATTAGCCATTAGCTACTGACCTCTGTAAAGCCCCTAAATCTAGGATTTAAGGGCATCCCTGAACCTAGCTCACCAGATTCCTGGCGACCTCAAGAAGAAAAGATGCAAGAAGGACTGCTAAGCTGACCCCAGCAGAGAAGACTCCAGACACCAACTGACTTGGCCCCAGCCCTAGCGGCCTTCTGCATCTTCAGAAGCCCTTCTACAAAAAGGCGACACATCCTGCAGGTCCAGCAACCTCTCCAAACCCCCAAAGAACTGCCTGCCCACCAGAGGACCAAGAACTCCCAAGGACAGGGGTCCTGTCCACAAGAAACTCCAAAAAGGATTTCAGAACCACCCAAGATCCACAAGTCGTTCCCGCTCTGCACCCAAGGCTCGTGGCCAGGTGGCCCAACTGTCCAGAGCAGGTCTGACCCCTCCCGGCCAACATGACGACGCCTGCAGCCTAAATCCGGAGGACCTCTCTCACCGTGAGAAAACCAGACGAAGGTACCAGACGCCCAAAGGTACCCCTGCACGATAGCCCCCTGGCCTTGGGGAATCCGACCAATGGTCCAGCAACGTTCAGCAGGTGACCTGCCTCCTTGTCCGGCCTTTGGTTTTCCGGAACCGACCCCCTGGACCCAGCCTTCCGCATCTTTGTGACCCCCCGGGTTCCCCTATTGAAAAGCATTGGGAACCCAACACTGTGTTTCCACCCTGTACTCGGCCGCCCCTGTGCTACTTAGGGTGTGTGTTTGGTGTTGACCTGCGGGCCCCCAGTGCTCACCTAAACCCCTCAGGTCTGCCCTCTGAAGTCATGGGTTACTTACCTGCCAGCAGATCTGTTTCCGAGTGCCCCCAGTGTCCATAGGATCTCATTCTAAATCTAACACCAACTTTGACCTTTGCACCCGGTAGGTCCCATGTTGCTGGTGGTGTATGTTTGGGGTCATCTTGAAACTTGACCAGTGGACATCCTAACTCCCAGATACTGGAACTGTAAGTTGAGTACTTACCTTAAAACCGCACTAACTCTTCCCCCTAGGACTGTTCTGAAAATTGCACTGTCAACTTTTGAAGGTGAAAAGTGTTACTTGCCTGTAAACTGTTTAATTTGCCAAACCTAAGCAAAGTAAATTTGTTACATATGCTTGATACATACTTACAACTGTACTTACCTGCAACAAGAATCTTTTGGTTCTAGAAATAAAGTACCAAATATATTTTTCCTATAGAAATACATTGGCCTGGAGTTAGTCATGGAGTGTGTGATTCATTTATTGCCTGTGTGTGTACAACAAATGCTTTGCACTACCCCCTGATAAGCCTAACTGCTCAACAACACTACCACAAAAGATAGCATTAGTATTATCTACTTTAGCCTCGGGGAAACCCCTGGTCTCTGTGCGTAGTATATCTCATTTTGATATAGTATATACAGAGCCAGGTTCATACATTGGTGGATCAGCGTTCGGGTGTACGACTTTGCACTTGCTGGATTACTCAGCCAATATCTGATCACACAACTAAGTTCCAAAATTGCCTTTAGATTCAATTGATTTTTGAATTGACAATTTTTCAAAAAAAAATGTAAGTCCTGCTAGGGCCTTGGTTAAGTCCTCTTTAGCATTTCTTTTTCAGTTTTAAAAGTTGCTGTAGTTGGAGTAAGTAGCTAGAAGTAGTTTTTAGCTCCTAAAGGTAATCCCCTGCATGAGTAACAAAATGAGCAGCTCAGATGACATGGTGGTGGAACTCAACCTCACCGCCTCTGCAGACTGAAACAAATCAAAACTTGTTTCAACCCTACCAAGACTAAGCTCCAGGAGCTCTTAGCAGAGTACACTAAAGGACACCCTACTGAGGAGGAAGACCTCCCCTCAGATGCGGAAGAAGTTAGGGATCAGGAGGATGAACTTCCCCCTCCTAACCTAATTAGGGTGGACAGGGCCCCAAGGTCCCTGTCTCCAACTATAGTGCTCACAGGATCTGGATCTCCCACAAGAGAGTCCAGCTCCTCTGAGAACATTGGGGGAGCTTCAATGAAGAGGCCCTTCTTTTAGCAGTGATGTCCAAAAGGTTAGCCTTGGACAGAGAGTTCCTTGATATAGAAAGGGAGAAAGCAGAAATGGGATAAGCACCCATTAATGGCGGCAGCAATACAACAGCTAGGGACAGAGAGCACTCCGATATCCCTAAAATCCCCAAAGAGATTGTCTCCAGGTATGAGGAAGGTGATGACATCACCAGGTAGTTCACAGCCTTTGAGAGGGCCTTTGGAATGAGAAAAGTGAAGAAGTCTCACTGGGGAGCCCTCCTTTGGGAACTGTTCACTAGTAGATGTAGGAATAGGCTCCTCACTCTCACTGGTGCAGATGCTGAATCCTATGACCACATGAAGGCTACCCTGATTGAGGGCTTTGGATTCACCACTGGGGAGTATAGAATTAGGTTCAGGGGGGCTCACAAATCCTCGAGCCAGTCCTGGGTTGATTTTCTAGACTGTTCAGTAAAAACACTAGATGGTTGGATAACTGGCAGTGGAGTGCATGACTATGATCAGCTTTATAATTTATTTGTGAAAGAACATCTTTTAAGTAACTTCTTCAATGACAAGTTGCATCAATATCTGGTAGACCTAGGTCCAATTTCTCCCCAAGAATTGGGAAAGAAGGCAGGCCATTGGGTCAAGACTAGGGTGACCAAGACTTCCCGCTGGGGGTGACCAAAATAAAGGGGCTACAAAGCCTCCCCAAGGGAAGGGTGGTGAGACAGGGCCCCAAAAACCTGCTCAGGAGGGTGGGCCTGAGCCGCTTGACAATCTTCACATGGGTAAACAATTTGATCCTAAAAAGGCCTGGTGTCCCAACTGTAAACAGAATGGACACCAAACTGGAGACTTGGCCTGTCTCAAAAAGAATCCCTCTGGCGCTGCTCCAGTTAGCGCTGGTATAGCCAGTCTCCAGGTGGGAATCAACAGTGTGCCCAGAGCAAATCCGCATTCACACTGAAGCTACTTTAGTCTCTGAGTGTGGGGTAAATGTTGCCACTCTTGCTGTCTGGTCCCCTAACATGAACAAATACAGACACCACCCCTTAAATAATGGGACAACGGTAGAAGCCCTGAAGGATACAGGTGCCAGTGTCACCATGGTGACAGTTAAACTGGTTTCCCCGGGACAGTATCTGGCTGGACAAATGATCCAGTCACCAGTGCTGACAATGTAACTAAGGTCTATCCCATGGCTGTGGTGATCTTACAGTGGGGGGGAGGGGTGTACTGGCCTGAAACAGGTGGTGGTCTTTCCTGCAATCGCAGTAGAATGCTTACCAGCGAATGATCTGGAGTCCTCAGCTTGGGCTGAGGTAGAACTGAAAACCCATGCAGGGAATCCCTGAGATGGTGTGCGTGAAAACTAGAGCACAAAGCCGAGCACAGAGTGAACAAGAAGTGTTGGAGCCTGGAATAATATCCCAAACTTCCAGGAGAAAATGCAGGAAGACTGGGGGACCAGTATCTGAGCAGCAAAAGAGACAGGACTCCTCTCTCAGGGAGAGGGCTTGACATCCTCTGAGGGACCTGAGACCATGGAGCTTGATTCTTATAAGTGAGAGCTCTTGGGTCCAGGGGGACCCAAAGGGGACCAGCTGTGACAGAGAACCTGTCCCACTCTTGAAAGCCTAAACCAGCAAGCACCTGCACATGAGAAGGGAGATGTCAGTGGCTCCCACAGTGTCTATTGGGGGGAGGGACTCTTATACACTGAGGCCAGACTCCAAACCTGGTGCAACCAGGAGAGTGGTAGTGTCTCAGCATATTAGAGAGTTCATCCTCACTTTAGCACATGACATCCCCGTAGCTGGGCATCTGGGCCAAACTAAAATGTGGAATAGGCTTGTCAGCCACTTCTACTGGCCCAGCATGTCCCAGAAGGTGAAGAAGTTTTGCAGCTCCTGTGTCACCTGCCAAGCCAGTGGTAAGGAAGGTGGCCACCCAAAGGCCCCCCTAATTCCACTGCCAGTGGTTGGGGTTCCCTTTGAAAGGGTTGGTGTAGACATAGTGGGTCCACTTGAACCACCCACAGCCTCAGGAAACCAATATATACTGGTAGTAGTGGATCATGCTTACCAGGTATCCTGAAGCTATTCCCCTTCGGTCTACTACAGCTCCTGCAGTAGCCAAAGCCCTTATTGGTATCGTTACAAGGGTAGGCTTTCCTAAGGAGGTGATTTCTGACAGGTAGGAAGCTGGCCTGGTGGGTGGTGGAAAATTGTGGTGTTGGAACCTTATTCCAGGTCCAGGCAACCCGTATTAGTGAATGAAGACAGTGTCTAGGACGCCAGAGCTCTCTAGAGGTAGCTGTTAATTAGCAGTCATGCAAAGCTTATGCAATACCACAATAGTCACATAGTAACTTATCACACATGAAAGGAACCACACACTGTTACAAAAAAAGGTTCTTTATTATCGTAACACTACGCTAAATTACTTATCAGCAGTCCCACCAACTGGAGGTAAGTATACACTATATACACAATTGCAATCAGAAATTAGCATAGAAACAACAAGCATTAGCAAGAATTGTAGAAAATCGCTAGCGCTCTAGGGGAGGGCCACACCATATACTAAAATAGTTGAATGCGAAGTGAATCCTCCACCCAAGCATATGGAGTAGTTAAAGGGGAGCTGAGAGAACTCTGGACCCCAAGAGATGAGTACCTTAGGGACCCCCAATGACCAGGAGAGCAGAGGTAAGTACATGGTTTTCCCAAGGACTAACAAGAGGACTTAAAAATGGATTGTGCAAGAACACGACCAGACCACAGGAAACCAAAGGTGGATTCTAGAAGAAGAGGAACTGCAAAAGAAGGGGACAGATTCCAGTCCACGATGGAGTGTCCAGTTTGGGCAGGAGCCACTACTCACCTTTCTGTGGATGAAGATCTGGGTCAACGGGGGAAGAAGAAACCCAGCTGTGGAGTCCAAGGGCTGCAGAGGAGTCCTTGGAGTGGTGCAGATGGTGTCCCACGTCAGTTGTCAGGTTGCAGATGGTCAGTGGCTTAGGAGAACCACCAACAAGCCTTGGCAAGTGCAAGAAGAGGCAAAAGAAGAATTCCAAAGCTGAAAAGGACCAGCAAAATCCAGGGGACTAGACCCTTGGAGGGGAGTCCGGGCTGACCCTCGGCAGTCGGAATAGCCAGCAAAAAGCAGTTGCAGATCCCACAGGCAACCCACTGGCAGCAGGCACAGTAAGTTGCAGTGAGGCCCAGTCACCACACCTGGAGAGGAGTCCCACGTCGCTGGAGCAGCAGAGGAGAGACTGCCCTTGCGAGGATGAGGAGCTGAGGGCTGGGACTACTCGGACACTGAAGATCCCTTGGAGCAGGAGACAAGCTTTGGTTGCTGCAAGAGTCACCGTGCACAGGGGTACTGTCCTGCTAGGAGAGGCAAGTGCTCACCGTCTCCCAAGTTGGACAGCGGGCAGAGAGGACCAAGCGGAGCACTCCAGACCACCACCTCTGATGCAGGATCCACGCAGTTCCAGAGGAGAGCAGATCCATGCAGCCGGATGTCATTGCTGTAGGTGCATGCAGATGCTGCGGAGTGACTCCTTCACTCCAAGGGAGATTCCTTTTTGCTTCCTAGTGCAGCTGAAGTTTTGCTGACGCCAGAGGATGCACAACCAGGGAAATGTTACAGTTGCTCGAAGGAGCCGGGGAAACAATGTTGCAAGGCAAGGTTGTCTCGGGAGTTGCAGTTTTGTCGGTTCCTGAAGTGTCCAGTTGTGGTTTCAGTGACCAAGAGCAGAAGTAAACAATGCAGAGGAGTCCTGCATGTCGAATCTGGGCACCCACCTGCAAGGGAGTCCCTAAATAGCCCTGAAAGGGGGTTTGGTCACCTTGCATGGTGACAACCTATCAGGAGGGGTCTCTGACGTCACCTGCCTGACCGGGCCACTCTGATGCTCCCAGGGGCCTAAGTGGCCATCTTGGTTTCAAGATGGCCGAATCGAGTGGCCACCTGGAGGAGCTCTGGGCACCACCCCTGAGGTGGTAATGGACAGTGGAGTGGTGACTCCCCTTTCCTTTGTCCAGTTCCATGCTAGAGCAGGGTCAGGGGGGAGCTGGTGCAAACCAGTTTATGAAAGGAGTGCACCAAATGTGCCCTTCAAAGCAACCTAGTAGCTTGGGAGGCTACCCCTCCCAAGCCTCGTAACATCTATTTCCAAGGGAGAGGGTATTGCCTTCCCTCTCCCTCAGGAAATCCTTTGTTCTGCCTTCCTCTGCGTGAGCTGGTCAAACAGCAGGAGAGCGAAAATCTGTCTGAAGGGCTGCAGCAGCGAAGGCTGTCTGGAAAACCCTGAAAGACTGGTAGGAGCAATACTGGGGGGAGGGGAGGTCCTCTAAGGAGCCCCCAGTGTGCATGGAATTATGCAGCCAATACTGGCAACAATATTGGGGTATGATTCTGACATGTTTGATACCAAACATGCCCAGGTTTGGAGTAACCGTTAGGTAGCTGGACACAGAGTACAATCAGAGCTGGCAGAGTGCAATCACAGCGTTGGGAGCTCAATGCTTTTCAATGGGGGAACCCCATGGGTCACAAAGATGCTGCAGGCAGGGTCCAGGGAGTCAGTTGCAGAAAACCAAAGGCTGGACAAACTGTCTGTTGGATTCCCCAAGGCTGGGGTTTTAGGGGCGCAGGGGTACCTTTTGGGCATCAGGAATCTTCGTCTGATCCAGTTGCGGTCAGGGGGATCCTCAGCATTTATGTTGCAGACATAGTTGTGTTTGCCAGGAGAAGTCAACCCAGGGTGGAGTCGAGGTCTAAATCGCCTGGGGACCTCCTCTGGACCGGTGGCCCACCTGGACACGGGCAGTGGGCATCGGGTGCAGAGTGGGCAGGGCTTGCGAATCCAGGGCAGTTCTTTGAGTCCTCCTTGGATGTTTCTTGTGGACAGGGCCGATGTCCTCTGGAGTTCTTGGTCCTCTGGTGGGCAGGCAGTCCCCTAGGGGCTTTTAGATGTCAGTGGTCTTGCAGGATGCGTCGCCTTTTTTGTAGCAGGAGTCTTGAAGCTGGGGCCAAGTCAGTTGACGTCTGGAGTCTTCACTGCTGGTGTCAGTTCTTCAGTCTTTCTTATTCTTGAGGTTGCCAGGAATCTGAAGAGCAAGGTTCAGGGGTGCCCCTAAATACTTTATTTAGGGGTGTTACAGGGGGCCAAAGTTCAGTAGCCAATGGCTACTTTCCCTGAGAGTGGCTATTCCTTTGGTGAAGGGGTGCATTCCTGTCCTTATTGATTACTCTCCTCTAAAGCAAGATGGGTGATTTTGCAAGGAGGGGTTCACTTCAGCTCTGGGTATCCTAGGGCTAGTCCCAGCTGCAGCTGTCATTCCTCCTTGTTTTTCCTAATTTTCCTGCCAGACCTTCTGCCAAAACTGGGGCTTGGTCTTGAGGGCGGGCATCTCCACTAGCTGGAATGCCCTGGGGCACTGTAACAGGAGGCCTGAACCTTTGATACTCACAGCCAACTGTTGCAGTTTCTGTAGGAGCAAGGTTTGAGGGACGTCCAACCAGAGCAGTCTTTGTTCCTGACCCAAAAGAGCACAAAGGCTCTCACCCCATGGGGGGCAGAAACGTGTCTGTTAGTGGCAGGCTGGCACAGACCTGTCAGCCTTACACTAAAGGGTTGGTTGAAATACAGGGGGCATCTCTAAGATGTCCTCTGTGTGTATTTTACAATAAATCCAACACTGGCTTCAGTGTGGGTTTAATGTGCTGAGAAGTTTGATACCAAACTTCCCATCATGCAGCTGTGGATGGAGTTTGTAATGACAAACTCCCAGCCCCACGTACTCAATATGGCCACACTGCACTTACAATTTCTAAGAATCGACTTCGACACTGTAGGGGCATATTGCTCATGCAACTATGCCCTCACCTGTGGTATAGTGCACCCTGCCTTAGGGCTTGAAGTCCTGGTAGAGGGGTGACGTAACTATGCCACAGGTAGTGGTTGGTAGGCATGCACCCAGAGTTTGATGCCTTGTTGACTTTACCTTTTTCTCTGCACCAGCACACACAAGCTGCAGTGGCAGTATGCATGTGTTTGGTGAGTGGTCCCTTAGGGTGGCTTAATACGTGCATGCGTGCTGCAGCTTTAGGGGGCCCCCTGGCCACAGAGTCCTTTGTACTATTGGTACCTTTTACAAAGGATTTAGCTGAGTGCCAGGGGTGCGACAAATGTGAAAACAATGGTATAGTTTTGGAGAAATAACACTGGTGTTGGTGCTGGGTTAGCAGGATCCCAACACACACTCAGTCAAGTTAGCATCAACATCAGGCAAAAAGTGGTGGGTAATCATACGAAAAGGGGTGCTTTACTACATGCAGTTTTGCAGGTAAGTACACAAATTCAGGTCAACACCAGACAATGTTCAAATCAGTACCAAGCATGCACCCAGAGCGACAGAGGGGTGGCTGGGTTGTAGAGGTCAAGTTCGAAGTCGGGGGCCTAAGATTAACCTATGGAGACTGGGGGGTGAAAGAAAATGCACCTTCCACAGGCGATTAAAGCGTTGTTAGGGGTTGATCTCATGGGGTTGAGGTAAGCACAAGGGGGAGCCACAAGGTAGCACCAAACTTACACCCTCAGTGGCATGAGTGACCAGGTGCAGAGTGCCAACACAGTGTCGGGCGGCCAGTGTTAGCCAATGTAGACTGGGGATAACTGAAGATGCGCTGCTCACAGGTAAGGAGAGCGGTGTGAGGGTTCGATCTCCTGGGATTGAGGTAAGCACAGTGGGGACCACAAGGCAGCACCAAACTTGAACCCACAGCGTCACAGGGGCAGCAGAGTGCAGAGGTGGATGCAACTGCAGTTTTGCAGTTCCTCAGGGCAGAGTTATTTTTCTTTTATAGTTGATTTGTTCTTGAACAGGTCTGCTGTTCTTGGGAGATCTTGATCGTTGTCGAAGGCATGCATTCCTCCCAAAGCTTTGGAGGTCGCTTGGCTGCAGGACAGGTCGTCTTTTGGTGCAGGATTGTCACAGGCTACACACAGGCCAGTAGGGCTAGGCAAAGTCAGTTGGTGTGTAGTTTTCTCTGCTGGTGCGACTCTTCTTAGGTTGTCAGGAATCTGGGTTCTAGAGTATAGGGGTGTCAATTTAGGGGCATTACAGGGAGTGCTAGGCGGTAGCCAATGGGCTGCCCACCTTTAGGGTGACTACATCCCTTCTTGCGACCACTTCCACTGGGAAGTGGGCATAACCCTAACCCTGGAGGCCCATCACTAGGATCAGAAAAGGTTTATTATTCTGAGATGTTTGATACCAAACATCCCAGGATTCAAAGAAGCCATCATGTAGCGGGGGTTCTCGTAATGACCAGTGTCCAGCACATGCATTTAAAATGGCTTCCCTCTACACTTAATATGTCTGAGAAGTTGTGCTGCAGCTCCAAGAGGCCCTCTTCAGTGCCCATGTCCTAGGTACCGGGGTACCATTTACTAAGAACTTACAGGGAGCTGAAGGGCATGGCCACTTGGGGATCGAGGTACCAGGTGACTTGTTTTAGGGAAGGAACACTGGCACTGGGGACCTGGTTAGCAGGTACCTAGTGCACTTCAGTCGAAGTTGCATCTAAAACCAGGCACAAATTTGGGGGTGGGTACTGCAGCCAGAACCCAGCTCCCTACAACAAGAATTTGCCTCTAGGTACCCACATCCTCTATCCAAGGGCAATGCTCTGTGGATGAGCTGGTCAGGGATATTTTCCTATGTTTTTCTTGCCTCTCCGTCTCATTCCATTTCTAGTTCAACAGATCAGGCAGACATCCCTCAGAATGATACTTATAGCTGCCCTGGTTCACCACACTACTGGACCTCTCAGTAGTCCCCCACGAGAAGCTTCTCAGCAGGCTGGATCTTCTCACTCACAACCAAGGTCAGGTCAGGTCAGACCCTCCAGACCACAAATCTCTCAACCTTGCAATATGGCTCCTGAGGTCTTAGAGTTAAGTTACTTGGATTTGCCTGCAGAATGTATGGACATTCTCAGTGTTGCTTGTAAACCCACTGCTAAAGCATGTTATGCTGCAAAGTGGAAATGCTATTTTTTCTACTGCCAACCCAAACACATTATTCCCATTAAAGTACTGTTAAAGACATTGTCTGCTGTTTGCTTTATCTACAAGAAGCAAATTTAGCCTACACCTCCATTTGCTTATATCTCGCTGCTATAGCTGCATATTTACAAAACAGACACCATTCATCCCTGTTTCAAATTGTAGTGTTCAAAGCATTTATGGAAGGCCTTAAATGAGTCATTCCACCAAGAGTGCCTCCTGCACCATCATGCAACCTCAAATTTTTCCTTACCATACTCATGGGACTGGGATCTCCTTTTGAGCCACTTCACTCATGCCCTCTTCAGTACTTCTCATGGAAAGTGGCTTTTTTTAGTTGCTATCATGTCTCAGATGTGTTAGTGAGCTCCAGCCCCTAGCCTTGGAAGAACCATTTTTCCAAATTCATAGGGACAGAGTGGTTTTTCACACTAATCTGCAGTTTCTTCCCAAAGTGGTCTCTCAATTCCACATTAATCAACCCATTGAGTGACCAGTCTGATTCAGTTGCCGAAAGAGCCCTTCACACTTTAGACGTTAAACATGCATTAATGTTCTACATTGTTAGAACTAAGGAATTTAGAAAGACTAAACAGCTCTATGTAGCTTTCTCACTACCTCATAAAGGCAATCCAATATCCAAAAGCAGCATAGCTCTGTGGATAGTAAAATGTATTCCAACTTGTTATACTAAAGCAAAAAGACAACTTCCTGTCACTCTCAGAACGCACACACTACCAGAAAGAAAGGAGCCCCTATGGCTTTCATTGGAAATATACCCTTAGCTAACATTTGTAAGGCAGCTACGTGGTCTACAGCCCATACGTTTACAAAACACTATTGTGTAGTTGTACTTGCAATCTTTGTTGGGTATATAGATGGGAAGAAAGGTCAGGCAGGGCAGAAGAGAACCATCTCTGGATGGGTCGTTCTCTGCATTAAAATGTGGGAAGGTTTGCATGCTCAGTCTACCAGAGCAACAGCTGCAACCACTGCGTTAGCGCGCTGAGTTCCAGTCCTGGACTTTTGTCAGTGGCGTGGGTATCCTTGCACACGTTCACCAAACACTACTGCCTAAACAGTCCGGTCCAAAGGGATGGGTACACTGCTGTTCGGTCCTGCAGGACTTCCTACTATGATCTTGGGACTCTCCTCCGGGAATGGTATTGCTTGGGTATCTATTCTAAGGTAAAGAATCTGTAAATAGAAGTCTCTATCTGATGAGCATGTTAATTACCTTCGGTAACCCCTTTTCTGATGGATACAACTACCTGTGGATTCCTCACCTTATGAATTTTCCCAATGCGGCAGCATTCTATGGAATTTTTTTCTTCCCAGCTCTCTACGTCGACGAGGACGTCACAGTTGCCCGACTCCCATGCGACTCCGTCTGACGTCATTGTGGCAATAAGAGGTCCTCGTCAGGAAGTTCTTGTCCTTTTATCAAAAGGTGCAGTGGAGTTGGTTCCAGAGCAAGAAAGGGGTCAGGGTTGTTATTCAAGATATTTCCTGATCCCTAAGGAGGATGGTCGTTTGAGGCCTATCCTGGACCTGAGGGTTTTGAATTGGTTTCTTTAAACAGGAGAAATTCAAAATGCTGACCCTAGCGCACGTGCTTCAGGCGTTGAACAAAGAGGATTGGATGGTGTCTGTTGACTTGCAGGATGCTTACTTTCATATCCCTATTCTGAAGTCGCACAGGAAGTATCTCCTGTTTGTGGTGGGGTCGCAACACTACCAGTTTGCGGTCCTTCCATTTGGTCTTACTTCCGCACCTCGAGTCTTCACGAAGGTGATGGCGGTGGTTGCAGCAAGTCTCAGGAGGAAGGGAATAGCGGTATTCCCTTACCTGGATGATTGGTTGATCAAAGCCAAGTCTCCAGAGCTCGTGCTGCATCATATGCGGATGACAACCCAGTTGTTGTTCGATCTGGGCTTTCTGATAAACGTGCCCAAATCTCACCTGGAGCCCTCTCAGCACCTCCTGTTCATAGGGGCAGTACTGGACACAACGTTGGATTGGGCCTTTCCTCTACCTCAGCGGATTCAGGACATTCAGGCATGAATTCCAATGTTTCGAAATGGAGTGGTTGTCCCAGTCCTCAAGGTCCTACGTCTGCTCGGTCTGTTCTCTTCTTGCATTCCGTTGTTCACTCATGCATGCTGGCATATGAGGGCTCTTCAGTGGTGCCTCCGCTGGCAGTGGTTTCAGCACAAAGGGGATCTCGAGGAGTCGATAATGATCTTCAGTCTCACTGCAGAGGACCTGCAGTGGTGGGCTGTGGATGGCAACCTTTCCCAAGGAAGGCCGTTTTCACTACCGCCTCCAGTGGCCACGGTTATAACGGATGCCTCCACTATGGGGTGGGGAGCTCACCTGGTGGACCTGGAGGTCAAAGGTCATTGGTCTCCAGTGGAACAGATGTCTCTGTTGGAATTGCGGGCGATACGTCTGGCTCTCAAGGCCTTCCTCCCTTCCCTTCGCGGTCAGTCGGTCCAAGTCCTGACCGATAACACTACTGCAATGTGGTATTTAAACTAGCAGGGAGGAGTAGGGTTGTACCTTCTCTGCAGTGAGGCTCTGCGGCTCTGGTCCTGGGCTCAGGACCATCGGATTTGCTTAGTAGCAAACCATCTGGTTGGAGTTCTGAACTGCGTGCGGACAGTCTCAGTCGGCGTTTTTCGGCCGATCACAAGTGGCGGCTCCATCCAGACCTGATCTGTTACATCTTCCAGATGTGGGGGTTTCCTCAGGTAGACCTGTTTGCCACTCGGGAGAACGCGCACTGCCCGTTGTTCTGCAGCCTCCAGTATCCAGTGCAAGGAGCACTGGGGGAAGCGTTTCAGATGTCCTGGAACGGCCAGTTGCTTTACGCGTTTCCCCCCATACCCTTAATTCCTCGGGTTCTAGCTCCGGATTGGCAGAGAAGGGTGTGGTACACAAATCTTCTCCATTTTTCACTGTGCCCTCCGCTCCGTCTCCCTCATAGGGCAGACCTCCTCTCGCAGTTGCAGGGGCAGGTTCTACACCTCCCCCCCCCTACAGAGTCTGCACCTTCATGCCTGGAGATTGAACTGTGCAGTCTGAGTTCCTTTTCTCTCCCACCAGAAGTGGTGGACGTTATTTTATCGGCCAGGCGACACTCCACCAAGTCTATCTATGCTGGCAGATGGGCAAAAGTTGTTGATTGGTGTTGAGAGAAGCAAATTGATCCTTACAAGCCCATTTGTCGGATGTGTTATTGTTTGCATTGTCCTTGGCACAGAGGGGTTGTGCAGTTGCGACTGTGAAGGGCTATTTATCGGCACTGTCGGCCTTTCTATGCCTTCCTGACCAACCTTCCTTGTTTAAGTCCCCTATAGTTGTAAGGTTCATAAAGGACTAACTAATAGGTTTCCTCCCACTCCTTTTCTTATGCCTTAGTGGGATTTGAATTTGGTTCTCACTTTTCTGATGGGTTTGCCGTTTGAACCTTTGCATTCTTGCCCGTTAAGGCTTTTGGTTTTAAAGACAGTGTTCCTCACAGCCATCACGTCTGCTAGGCGTGTGAGTGAGCTTCAGGCTCTGTGTTAAGCCCCCTTCACATCTTTTCATGCAGACAAGATGGTGCTGAGAACCAGGGTGGCTTTCATACCAAAGGTAGTTACTCCCTTTCATATGGGGCAATCCATCACACTCTCGACCTTTTACCCTCCTCCCAATCCATCGAAAGAGGAGGAGAGACTGCATCGGCTTGACCCAAGGATGGCTTTAAGCTTTTATATTGAAAGGACCAGAGAATTTCGCTATGTGGGGAAGAGGAAAGGCAAGGCCGTCCATAAGAGAATGCTGTCCAGGTGGGTCATTCTTTGTATTAAAATGTTATTCTTTGGCAAAGAAGGATCCTCCTGTTGGAATCAGGACCCATTCCACCAGGGCTAAGTCTGCCACTTCAGCCCTGGCTAGGGGTGTTCCAGTGGCTGACATTTGTAAGGCCGCAGCTTGGGCTTCCCTAGACACTTTCGCTAAGCATTATTGCTTGGACGCAGAGGTTAGGAGGGATGGCTATTTTGCACGGTGTTGCAGGATTTCTTTGTGTGACCACTCAGGACCCACCTCTGAGTGCGGTACTGCTTTGGGACTCAATTCATAAGGTGAGGAATCCACAGGTAGTTGTATCCATCAGAAGAACAAGTTACTTACCTTCGGTAATGCTTTTTCTGGTGGATACACTAGCTACCTGTGGATTCCTCACAGTCCCACCCTCCTCCCCATTGCCTGTCTGGTCATACCAAGTTTTCTTTGGGTGAATATGTATATAATATATATATGTATATATTTATTGTTACTGTTTATATTCGAATAAATATTATGTATTATATTTGATTGATGTATTTATGTTGAGTATGTGATGTCGGTAATCACCTGTTCACCTCAAAGGCACATAAAAAATGGTGAAAACTGACGTCAGTACGCCGACGAGGACCTCTTAGTGCCACGATGACGTCAGGCGGAGTTGCATGGGAGTCGGGCAATTGTGACGTCCTCGTCGGCGTAGAGAGCTGGGAAGATAAAATTTCCGTCGAATGCTGCCACATTGGGAGAATTCATAAGGTGAGGAATCCACAGGTAGCTAGTGTATCCACCAGAAAAAGTGTTACCAAAGGTAAGTAACTTGTTCATCTGGTAGAGACATATTCTAGTAGCAGATTCCTTACTGACCCACCCATCCTCCCCGCTCTGCGAACTGATTTCTAGGGACAGGGACTTTCCATTCAGTGCCCTAGTGTTGCCAACCAGTGTTATTCACGGCTCCACCCTTCTGGCGTGGAAAGTCGTGAAAAGAAACTGACGTCAGTGCGCCGGGGTGGTGCCGATGTAGGTTCCACAACGTCATACCTAGCACGCACGATGACTGACGCAAAGCCGACTGATAACACCTAACGTCGTGCAGGGGTACTACTCGAGAAAAAAATCTCTGGCTCCAGACTGATGCCTGGGGAAAGTCTAAGGTAAGGAATCTGCAACTCGAATATGTCTCTACCAGTTAAGGCGTTACTGAAGGTAAGTAACTTGTTCATCTGGTACGTCTGCTGATGAAGTGATGTGTAAAATATCATGATTGGATTTCTAAGGCTAACTGAAAGAGGAGCAAAGAGAATTCAACATTCCTTCATTTGTCATCTTGATTGTCATCTGATATAAACAAGCTGAGTAGAGTGTATAAACTCAGAAACCACTGATTCTACCTTTTATTGTTTTACTTTTTCATTAAATTTGTAGCACAAAGTACAATTACCAATAGATTGACAAAAAAGCCTTAAATGTAACAATATGTTGTTTGGATTTAATGTTAATTTGTTTACTTAACTTTTTAGAAAACATCAGCCCTGAAGAAGAATATAAAATTGCCTGTTTACTTATGGTCTTTGTGGCAGTTTCATTGCCAACGTTGGCCAGCAATGTCATGTCTCAATACAGTCCAGCTATTGAAGGTAATTGTTTTTCTAGAAAATTTCATTGCAGTTGAGAATTATAACTTGCTTTGTATGTGCAAAAAGGCATGCAGACCTGTATTTCTAGTAATGATTCTTTCTGTAGATTCTACTTTTTTCTAGATGTCTGGCATAAGGCAAGACCTGTTTTCCTAAATAAGCCTTCAAAATACCCGCATATACATACGTTCATACAGGGGTTTTCAGTAAGCCTTCTTCATCCATTGATCGCTTGTAGTGTCATCCATATTTTGCTTCCTTCAAGCACAGCACACACTGTGGTAAATCAGTCCACTCACTTCAGCCATTATTCCCTTTTGAATGAGTAATGGCATTCTTCTCATGCGCATTGTGGTCATCCACACAGAAAATTGTCCAATCTAATAGAGACATCTAGTTGCAGGTTCCTTGCTTTGGAATTTCCTCTAGCTGTTAGCCTGAATCCGGAGTTGTTTTCCTGAGTAGAACCCCTGCGTGCTGTTAGGTGGTGTCAATCGGCTCTGCGTCCATCGTGGGTCCTGTATAGGTGCCACCCCGGCACACTGATGTCCGTTCTGTTCTTTCAGCGCCAACCATCACTGATCTGAAGAAAAAGCTAACCCTCAGTCACTTTTTGACTGGTCTTTTTCGACTTTTGTGAAAGCTTTTTTGAGTATTTCTGCCCCTGGTGCATGAAGGGATGTCTTTTGGTAAGATCAGGTTCAAGCTCTGTAGATCCTGTCATCGGAAAATGTCCGTGACTGGTCCGCACCTCATGTGCCTTTGGTGTCTGGAGGGTGACCCGAAGTCGAGCTCAGAGTGCCGGGCCATGAATCCAAAAGCTTTGAGGGAGCAGGCCCTAAAGCTGATGGTGGCCTGGCCCTCTCCGCATTAGTCCTGGTCTTGTTCGAGAAGAAGGTCCCTGGATCAGTCGCGGAGTCCCCTCTCTTCGTTGTCCCACTCCAAGTCCTCAGGACAATTTGGTAAGTCGAGGCATAAGAAGTTGAAGAAAGCAAAACGTTCTTCGACTTCACCTCGTCCATCTGCCGAGGAGGGAACAGGAGCATCAGCGATCTAGGCCTTCCTATGCAAAGTCTGGCCGCCTCCGCGCCTCCCGGAGTTCCTGGGAGCCAGAGCAAATCCTGCCCAACGTAAGAAATTTTGAGGCCATTTTTAGGCAGTCCAACTCCGCTGGTGCGCCTTAGGGCCCCGCAGTGTCAGAAGGGGTCCCTTCGGCTCCGAGGGGCACCGATTGATCCGTTCCTAGATCGAGAATGGCATCGGTCGTACTACCTCAACTTTCCCCTGGCGCCAGTTCCGATGTCAACTCTCCCGGCGCCACCCATGCTCCCCGGTGCCTCTGTTCCCATCCTCATTGCTGACAAGTAGCCTGATGGCCTTACATCCTGTGTCAGATCCTGAACTAGGTTACGGTGAGGAATGGGAAGGATCACTGGACCCTTTGGAATACCAGCTGCAAGACACCATGGACTAGCATATGGAAATGGGTGAAGCCAGTGTACTGGATAGCTCCCTACCGTGGCTGTAGAGGAGGGAACTTCATTGTCATTGATGGTATGGAGAGCAGCCGGTTATCCTGGACCTTGAGCTGCCTTCATTGGCAGTCAGGAAAAACCTCCTGACAGATGTACTTCAGCCTGGGGATTCACCCTCCGCACCCCTGCTCGTATTTAATGAAGCCGTTATGGATGTCCTACTGGGTACCTGGTCCAAACCCAGCACAGGCTCCTGTGAACAACACAATCGCCTACCACCATGGCCATCTAGTGTGACCCAGGTTTCCTGACGTAACCCCCCCTGAGAGCTTGGGTATCCAAGCCTCCACCTCTTAGGGTGTGTTCCCTTCCACACCCCTGGATAGGGAATCCAAGAGGCTAGACACACTTGGGAAGAAGATGTTTTCTTCTGCCAGCCTAGCATTGCAGTCCGTAAACACCGCATGCCTTTTGGGCTGTTATTCCCACACGCTGTGGGATATGGTTGCACAGGTGCTGCCACAGGTCCTGGAGGGGGCCTGGGTAGTACTTTCCCAAACAGTTGCTGTCGGGGAGACACAGCAAAGTTCACAATCCTATGGAGACTGGACACGGCCGACTAACTGGGCAGAGTGTTTGCTTCAACAGTGGCTTTGAGGCGCCACGCCTGGTTGAGGGCGTCTGACTTTTCGGGAGATGTCCAAGCCAATCTTATGGACAAGCTCTTTGCGAGCATCCGTCTCTTCGGAGAGAAAGCAGACTTGGTGCTGAAGCCCTAAAGGATTCTTCGGCTACGGCCAGGTCCTTGGGCCTTGCAGCAGCCCCTCACCCCCCTCAGTCTGCTTTTCGCCTCTTTCGTGGCTGCCACGTCTAGTGCTGTCCAGCCACTGTGCCATGCATGCTGCCCAGCCTCTGCGTGGTCGGGGATGTGGGATCCACCGCCCTCGTGGAGCGGGGACCAATTGCAGACAGGATTTGCCATCACCTGCTCCACTGGCAATCCATCACGTAAGACTTGTGCGTTTTAGGGACAGACAGTTTGAAAGAGCTCTTCCCTCCCCTTCAAGTCTACCCCGCCATCCATGCCACCATCCTACAATCGGATGACAGCACTTCTCTCAGAGGAAGTTAAAACTCTCTACAACTCTCTAGGCCAAGGGAGCCATAGAGAGGAACCCTGTGCAAGAAGTAAGTTGTGGTTGTTAATCCCGCTACCTTCTGGTACCCAAAAAGAACCAGGTTGTCCTCTGCCCTATCCTAGACCTCTGGTCCCTCAATCCAGTAGTTCCCAAACTGTGTGCCGCGGCACCTCAGTGTGCCGCCATATCCAGCCAAGGGTACCGCAGTGGCAGATGCTGAGCTGAATTGCACCAGCCTCTGGAGTGCAGACCGGGTGCGCTGTGTCTGGGGCCCACTAGGGGGTGCGCTTTTTCTGCCTCACCTAGTTTACACCTATGTAGCTCACAGTGTGCATGATGCATCACTCAAATGAATGACGTGAGCTTTAGCACTCTAACCTCCACGGAGACAAGACCAGGTGAATTATTCAAAACAATTTAGGCACAGAAACTGTATTCCTGTTTAGGCATGTTAAAAACAGCACGAATATCCACAACCAGACGTACCCAAGTGCCCTTTTTCTTGGCATGGTTACCTCCGTTTTCTGCCTGTTCTCAGTGTCTTTGACTGCGTTCACTGGGATCCTGCTAACCAGGACCCCAGTCATTATCCTCTCTCCCTTTTAACTTGGTAACTTGTACCTTTTTCATCCCACATTTGGCATACTGGTACCCCCATGTCCCTAGTATATGGTACATAGGTACCCAGGGCATTGGGGTACCAGGAGATCCCTATTGGTTGCAGCCTGTATTATGCCACCCATAGGGAGCCCATGCAAAGTGTTTTGCAGGCCTGCCATTGCATCCTGCGTGAAAGGGTGCATACACCCTTTCACTACCAGTTCACTGCACCAGGTCACTGCAAGTCACCCCTATGGCAGGCCCTCCTAGCCCAGAAGGCAGGGTGCAAGTGCCTGTGTGTGAGGGCACCCCTCCAGTAACAGAGGTGACTCCACGAACTTCAGCTCCATTTTCCTGGACTTCATGAGTGCGGGCCCCATTGTTTTGCGTGTACTGGACATAGGTCACGACCTTTGTCCAGCTACATAATGGTAACTCCGAACGTTGGCATGTTTGGTATCAAACATGTTGGAATCATACCCCAATACTGTTGCAAGTATTGATAGTATGATTACATGCTCTCTGGGCGCTCCTTAGAGGACCCTCAGCATTGCTACCACCAGTCTTACAGGGTTTCCCTGGCAGCCCAAGCTGCTGCCACCCCTCAGACAGGTTTCTGCCCTCCTGCTGCTTGATCTGGTCAGCCCAGGAAGGCAGAACAAAGGATTTCCTTTGGGAGAGAGAGGTAACACCCTCACCCTTTGAAAATAGGTGTGACTGGCTTGGGAGGGGTAGCCTCCCCAAGCCACTGGTATGCTTTGAAGGGCACATATTGTGCCCTCAGTGCATAAACCAGTCCAGTCCACACCAGTTCAAGGACCCCCATTCCCTGCTTTGGTGCAAAACTGGACAGTGAAAAGGGGAGTGACCACCTTTAAGTGCCATGGGCCAATGTGTCTAAAAAATAAAAAAAAGGTTTTATTTCACGATGGCCAAGCAGCTCCCTAGGCACTGCTATTGATTCCTCATTGAACTGTGCCTTATCCCAGGAAGGCATTGCAGGCCGCACTCAACTTTAAATGGGATTTAAAACCGTTAAAATGTGGCTGCGCACAATTATGTCTCCATATTTTTTTGGGTGATAGTAAAAAGAGGACTGTCCATGGTCATGTGAGCGCATGCATTTGCAGCCAATTTTAAGTAGTTTTTACTAAAGTATAGCAAAAACATTCCAATATGCCAGTCTTCGTGTATAAACACCCAGACTGCCATGTTATAGAACTATTGATACAGTAATTTCATATTCACATCTATCTAAAAAATAAAAGTACAAAATCCTATAACAATTCTAGTCCCTGTTGCAAGAACTTCTTCAGACAGAAGAGATCTAAATATCTAATAATATAAATCAATAACTGATCTCAAACATGTCAAAAATAATCATGCCATTCTAAATATGAGGATGGCTGAGTAGTTATAAATTAGTTAAATCTAATAATTATTAGATCACAAAATGCTAATCAGACTACTCAGTTTCCTTGTTGAAATCCAAATCTTGATTATCTTATATATGTGGTCTTTAAGTTCCCCACTATCTAGCAGTAGTGCTTCAAACTTTATAATTCTTCACAGTTATGTATAAACTGCTGCAAATAACATGTGACATTTTACTTAAACCTCTCCTTTATTTAAGACCTTTCCTTACCTTTTAAAAAGGCAACCATAACCATCAAAGTGCCATTACAGAAATGGGTTTCCTAGCAGCTACAAATCTCAAGCAAATGGGCAGCTTTTATATTCGGTCTCAATCAAAACGGCTACCACCACATGCACTTAAATGTTCTAACTCTCTGTGGTACATTGCTGTGATATATCTCCCCTGCAAAATGGCACCTAGAAGAATGTGGCTACAATTCATGATTATTATAGCACCTTCAAGTAGTAAATAATCAATGTCTGTCCAACTCCCTTGTCATCCAAAATGCCTGCAAGCGGGCCTCTGCTTAGCCCACAGACGATGCACCGCTACCTTACAGAGAGCAAGAAGCTTGTCGCAGAGAGTGGTTATAGGAAGTGGTTACCCACTGGCTCCTAACACATTTTGTAGACTCTCTTTCTGCTATGATGGGTCCCAGTGGCAGGAGATGCAGGAGCTGTTTAAACGTCTACCTGAGGGATTCAGTAAGAAGGGGAAGGAGATATTGTCAGAAGGCAAAACCGTCTCTGTAGGAAGCTGGCTCTCTGTATGGTGCTTTGAAATGAAGTACACAATGTAGAGAGTCCAGGTAACCCTTACTGGTTAACATGGCTTTCTTCAAAAATCCCAAGTGCTCTGTTTTGTGGTAGTGTGGTCGAGCAGCTTAGGCTTATCAAAGGGGAGTGTTGAGGATTTGTTGTACACCCACACAGTCAATACCTGAACCAAAAAAAACACATTAAAGAAACCCGACAATAAATCCAACACCAATTTATAAAAATAACACAGATTTTTATATTATTTTATGCACCAAAATCTTTGTGATCAGGTAAGTACTTTTTAAGATAGGTTATTAACATTTAAATAGGCAATACTATATTTGCGGTAATGTTAATCTATGGGGAAAAACATACGCTGCATAAGACCCATTGTCAACAACTTACAGGGCTGTTCTTCAGGACTTAAGGTTTGTAGGGGCCAAGGTCCAAGGCTGCACCAACAGGTCACCTCGATTGGTGCGGGGGCATCTGGGTGCAGAGGTGCTTTTTGGTGTCAGGGCAACCCATTGAAGTCAATAGGAAACGTTCCCTGCAAAAAGAAGCTGCAAGCGGTGACTTTGGGGGGGGGGGGGGGGGGGGGGGGGGCAGTCGGTTCAAACCCAAAGACCCATGGGTCTTTAGAGTCTCTGGAGCCAGAATGTATCGTCAGTTGATCGTGGCTCAGGGTGGGGGTCTTGTGTGCAGTGGTCTTTTGTCCGGTGGGCCGCAGCGGTCAGAGGCACTCTGGTTACACAGAAAGAGGCTGCAGATATGGACTGAGGGTCCAATCTTGCAGAGCTCAAGGATGAGTTCAGGTCTTGGGAGTCTCTGGGTGCTAGAGACACCGTTGGTTCACTTGGACTCAAGCTGTGAGACTAGGGTGCAGAGGTGTTTTGAGGTGTCGAGTCACAGCTGTCAGAGACACTTGCTTCCGGTGACGATAGATGAGATAGGGACAAAACAAAACAGCTCGGCCACTCTGGATGCTGGCTTCTGGCGTTCTGATCTCCCTTGTCAGCTGGTTGATCTCTGTTGGGTCGGTGTCCATGTTGGGCTGCCAGCAAGGCTGCTGCAAGGGGTCCGGTATCCCTGATATTGGTGCTGGGGTGCTTCTGGCAGATCTAGCATCTTTTACTTTGCTAGGGAGACGGGGTGACCTCTATGAGCACAGAACACCTCCTCTTGAGTGGCTGCTGCATCTCTGAGGCCAGGGGTCAGCAGTTCAGTGAACCGGAGCCTGCGTTGCGGTCCCTGCAGGATGCAGGGAAGTAGCTTAGCTACTCCACGGGAGATGCCAGCTGTTTTGCAAAGTGCTGGCAACCCTCCCTGGCTTTTGGAGACTGAACAGCTGCAGGACGAGTCGTCCTTGTCGCAATTGGTGGGGACAGCAGGCAGGCTAGCAGGGTTGGCCCTAAGTCAGTTACTGCTCCTTACGCTCTTTGGTGTCCTTCTTCTTGAGTCCTTTAAATCTGAGTTCCTTGTGTCAGGGGGCCACCTAAATACTGGATTTAGGGGCGTTAAGGGGAGTGAACGATAGTAGCCAATGGACTACGTGCTCTAGGGGTTAGTACACCACCTATATGACCACTTCCTGTGGGACATGGGCATTACCCTGTCCCAGAGTTCCTAATTCCACCAAAATCAAGATGGTGGAATTCTTCTTTTGTGGGTCACATCAGGCAGCCCACTTTAGGGGTGTGACTGGCCTTACAGTGCACCACGCTTCCCTGCATGTCTAATTTCCCACCTGTCCTGGTGTCACCTGGCTGGAGGTGCAATCTCCCAGGTCTGAGGAGCCAGGGATGTGTATCAAAGGAGGCAGAGGCTTTGAAGCCTTTGGCCTTGATATGTTGATTTACTAACCTTCCTGCAGGAGAAGGTGATAGTACCTCGTGCCAGAGTCGGCATTGTTCCTGACCTCCTGGGAGCATGGGCTGTCACCTGCAGGTGGTCAGAAACACTATAGGACTAGTAGGGTTTCAGGGCTTTGGGTGCATAGCATAATAAATCTAGTACTGACATGAGTACATGTAGGAAAGTACCCTCTTTTTGCCATGGCTACCCCTACATTTTGCCTGCTATCAGTGTGCTTAGACTGTTTTCACTGGGATCCTGCTAACCAGGACCCCAGTGACTGCGCGCTCTCCTCTAAATTTGGTTGCCTTGGACCTTTGTGCCCTCTACAGTTGGCATACTGGTGCCCCTTATAAGTACCTAGTATATGGTACTAAGGTACCCATGACATTGGGGCACCAAGGGTTCCCCATGGGCTGCAACATGTATTGTGCCACCCATGAGAGCCCATCCAAAATGTGTCTGCAGGCCTGCCATTGCAGACTGCATGAAAAAGTGCATGAACCCTTTCACCACATGTCATTGTACCAGGTCATTGTAAGTCACCCCTATAGTAGACCCTCCTAGCCCAGAGGATAGGGTGCAGGTCCATGTATGTGAGGGCACCCCTGCATGAGCAGAGGTGCCCTTGCGAATTCCAGTTCCATTGCACTGGACTTCGTAAGTGTGGGGAAGCCATTTTACCCATGTACCGGACACGGGTCACTACCTGTGTCCAGCTACATAATGGTAACTCCGAACCTGGGCATGTTTGGTATCAAACATGTTGGAATAATACCCCAATACCGTTGCCAGGATTGGTTGTATGATTCCATGCACTTTGGGTGCTCTTTAGTTGATGACCCCCAGTATTGCTTCTACCAGTCTTCTGCGGTTCTCCAGGCAGCCTGCGCTGCTGCCACCCCACAGACACATTTCTGCCCTCCTGGTGCTTGACCAGCTCAGGCAGGGGAAGACAGAACAAAGGATTTCTTTTGCGAGACGGAGTCAACACCCTCTCTCCTTGGAAATAGGTGTTGCATGGCTTGGGAGGGATAGCCTCCCCAAGCCACTGGTATGCTTTGAAGGGCACATTTGGTGCCCTCCTTACATAAACCGTTTGCACCAGTCCAGGGACCCCTGGTCCCTGCTCTGGTGCAAAACTGGACAAAGGAAAGGGGAGTGACCACTCCCCTGTCCATCACCACCCCAGGGGTAGTGCCCAGAGCTCCTCCAGGTGGCCACTTGATTCTGCCATCTTGAGTCTGAGATGGGCAGAGGCCCCTAGGAGCATCTGTGTGGCCAGGTCAGACAGGTGACGTCACAGCCCCCTCCTTATAGGTGGTCACCTTGCTAAGTGACCAATCCCTCCTTCCTGGGCTATTTAGGGTCCTCAGATTCAACATGCAAGATTTCACCAGAACTCCTCTGCATCGTTCACTTCATCTTCTGGCCACTGGAACTGCAACTGGACTCTTCAGGAACTGACAATCTGCAACTCCAGCAATATTGTTTCTCTGGCTCCTTCAAGCAACTGAAACATTTCCCCGGCTGTGCATTTTCAGAGGTCGACGAGACTCCAGCCTGCAACAAGATGTAAGGAGGAGTCACTCCCCTGCTTCTGCAGGCGCCACCTACAATGACGACCAGCTGTGTGGATCTGCTCTCCTCCAGAACTGCATGGATCACAGGTGATGGTCTGAAGTGGTATTTCCATGGATCTTCAGGGTTCGTGCAGCCCAAGCCCACAGCACTACTTCCAGCTTCTGTGTCGTGGGGGTCCTTGGGATTCCCTCTGCAGGTGTCATCGTGGAGGGGTGGAGAGGTCAACCCAGGGTGGGCACTTGCTCGCAATCGCCTGCGTACTCTCTCTTGCTAGATGGACCACCTGGACACAGGCCGTGGGCATCGGGTGCACAGGGATCAAGACTCACGCATCCGGAGTGAGGTGGGAGTCCTTGGTTGTAGGTTTCTTCAGACAGAGCCGCTGTCTTCGGGAGTTCTTGGTCCTTTTGGGTGCAGGGCAGTCCTCTGGAGTTGGCAGAGGTCGCTGGGCCCGCTGGACACGTCGCTGGTCTTTTTGCAGGCTCTTTAAAGCCTGAGACAGGCCAGTAGGGCAGGGGCCAAAGCAGTTGTTGTCTTCCTTGTTCTCTGCTGGGGGTTTCAGCTTAGCAGTCCTTCTTGTAGGTCACCAGAAATCTATTGAGCTGGGTTCAGGGAGGCCCTTAAATCCTAGATTTTAGGGGCGTTTTAGGGGTCAGAGGGCCGTAGCCAATGGCTACTGTCCCTAATAGTGGCTACACCCTTCCAGTGCCCACTCCCTTCGGGAGGGGACCACCTCCCTAATCTATTGGTCCATGTCCTCCAATCCCAGATGGCGGATTCTGCAAGGAGGGGGTCACCTCAGCTCTGGACTCCTTAGGGGTGGTCCTGGCTGGAGTTGTCACTCCTCCCTGTTTTTACTAATTTTCCCGTCGGACTTGTGGGGCTTTGTCCGGGGGGGTGGGCATCTCCACTCGCTGGAATGGCCTGGGGCACTGTAACCCAAAGCTTAAGCCTTTGAGGCTCACTGCTAGGTGTTACAGTTCCTGCAGGGGGGAGGTCTAAAGCACCTCCACCCAGGCAGGCCTTGTTTCTGACCAAAGAGTGCACAAAGGACTCACCCTATGTGGTCAGAAGCTTGTTTGAAAGTGGCAGGCTGGCACAGACCGGTCAGTTGTAAACTAACAGCTTGGGTAACATACAGGGGGCATCTCTAAGATGCTCTCCGTGTGCATGTTTCAATAAATCTCACACTGGCATCAGTGTGGGTTTATTGTGCTAACACGTTTGATAACAAAGTTCCCAGTATTCAGTGAAGCCATTATGGTGCTGTGGAGTTCATAATGACAAACTCCCAGACCATATACTCAATATGGCTACACTACTCTTACAAAGCATGGACTTAGACACTGTTGGGGCATATTGCTCATGCAGCTGTGCCCTCTCCTGTTGTATAGTGCACCCTGCCTTAGGGCTGTAAGGTCTGCTAGAGGGGTGACTTACCTATGCCACAGGCAGTGGTTTGTGGGCATGGCACCCTGAGAGGGGTGCCATCTCGACTTTGTCTTTTTCTCCTCACTAGCATACACAAGCTGCAAGGCAGTGTGCATGTGCTGAGTGAGGGGTTCCCTAGAGTGGCACAATACATGCTGCAGTCCTTAGAGACCTTCCCTGGCCACCGGGCCCTTGGTACCATGGCTACCTTTTACAAGGGACCTAAGTGTGTGCCAGGGCTGTGCCAATTGTGGAAACAAAGGTACAGTTTTAGGGAAAGAACACTGGTGCTGGGGCCTGTTTTGCAGGGTCCCAGCACATTTTCAATCAAAGTTGGCATCAACACTAGGCAAAAAGTGGGGGGGGTAACCATGCAACAATGACACTTTGCTACACAACCACCCCTAACCACCCCCCGCTCAAATGAAAGAGGAAGAAACTAACCTTTACCAAGAGAGTCCTCATTGTATAAGTGAAAGAACCTGGAAGGGCCATCTGCATTTGCGTGGGCAGTCCCAGGTTTCTGTTCCACTACAAAGTCCATTCCCTGTAGGGATATGGACTACCTCCAAATTTAGGGTTCTCACCTTTCATTTGCATTAGCTACCTGAGAGGTCTGTGGTCAGTTTGAACAACAAAGTGAGTACCAAACAAGTATGGCCTCAGCTTTTTCAGGGACCAAACCACAGCAAAATCCTCCCTCTCAATGGCACTCCAGCGCTTCTCCCTAGGGAGTAACCTCCTGCTAATGAAAGCAACAGGCTGGTCAAGGCCATCATCATTGGTCTGGGACAGGACTGCTCCTATCCCATGTTCAGAGGCATCTGTCTGCACAATGAACTTCCTAGAATAATCTGGAGCTTTAAAAACTGGTGCTGAGCACATTGCATCTTTCAGGGTGTCAAGGGCCTTTTGACAGTCAAGGGTCCAGTTTACCTTCTTTGGCATCTTCTTTGAGGTCAGTTCAGTGAGGGGGGTTACAGTGGACCCATATCCCTTCATAAACCTCCTGTAGTACGCAGTTAAGCCAAGGAATGCCCTTACTTGAGTCTGAGTTTTTCTCAGTCCAGAATTGTCTGGATCTTGGGTTGTAAAGGTTGCAGTCTGCCTCCACCTACAAGGTGGCCCAAGTATTCAATTGTGCCCTGCCCTGTTTAGCACTAGGATGCTTTAATAGAGAGGCCTGCTGTTTGCAAGGCCTGCAAAACCTTCCCCAGGTGGACCAGGTGACCCTACCAGCTGGAGCTAAAGACAGCAATATCATCCATAAATGCTGCACTAAAAGTCTCCAAACCAGCAAGGACTTGATTCACCAACATTTGGAAGGTGGCAGGGGCATTCTTTAAGACAAAGGGCATAACAGTGAACTGATAATGCCCATCAGGTGTAGAGAATGCTGTCTTTTCTTTGGCTTCTGGTGCCATCCTAATTTGTCAGTACCCCGCAGTTAAGTTGTTGTGTAGCCATTTTAGTTATAGCTTCATACACGTTATTTTAGCAAACTAAGCCTGCCACTGGGCACTTAAACCTAGATATATTTTACTCAGCTTTGTTTATTATTTTAACAATAGCCACATTTGCTGTCTTGTTTCATTTTTCTCTATATAGCTGTTCTTTGCCTAGGTCAGCACTGCGTTCTTAAACAAGACATTTCTTTCACTCTGTGCTTTCTCAAGGCTGCACTAAGATAGGCAGACATTTTCTCAGAACCTGAAGGGCAGAACTAGAGCTTAACATGCTGTGCTCTTACTTAGCCTAGGTAGGAATTATTTTAATGATTCTAGTGACAATATGGTAGCGTTATGTTTATGCTTTACTCTCCTTGTCACTATTTTAATCCTGTCATGCTTCATGGTCCTAGTTATTGCAGTACATGCTTTATTATCTAAGATGCAGTGGCTTCAGTAAAACCTTATTGAAATATATACTGCCTCTGATTGTCCTTGTTTATGTGAGTCTAATGTAACTGATAGAAACAGATGTGATCTGAGTGACCACGATTTCCGCAAGGAATTCATTGTTTCATGCGCTCTGCTGCCCAATCATCCCTGCTCTTGGGTAGAGATGAGGAACTGCTAGTTAGCCGGAGCAAAACCCGGATTAGGCTGACGGGTGTCACCTGTAGTGGGTTCAGACTCAGTCCCCCACAGTGCAAGTGATTCTGCCGCCCAAATCCAGTAGTTTCATTAGAAAAATGAGAGCCTACAAGACAAAGTCAAAGGTACTTAGAAATTTGGCTGCACCTAACTTGTCAAGCAATTCATCTGCTCTGAGTATTGGGTGTGCATCTGTCTTTGTGACAGAATTAAGCCCTCAGTTGTCCACACAGATCTTCATTTCTCTCTCGTCATCGTTGGTATGAGGTTTGGGGCCCAAGACCACTGGGCTAGCCCAAGGACTGTCAGAGTGCTCTATTACCCCTAACTCCAGCATCTTGTGGACTTCCACTTTGATGCTCTCTTTGACTTGGTCATACTGTCTATAGTTTTAGTTTTTGACAGGTAAACTGTCTTCTGTGTCCACATTATGGGTGCCCAGGTGTGTCTGATCAGGGGTCAAAGAGAAGAGCTCAGCATACTGCTGTAGGACTTGTCTGCAGTCAGCTTGCTGTTGGGCCAGAGAGGGTGTCTGAATAGACAACTCCATCTACTGACCTATCCTTAGAGTCAGTTGAGAGGTGGTCAGGGAGAAGTTCACTCTCTACTTCCTGATCCTCATCAGTAACCATCAGCATGGTTATGTCTGCCCTATCATTATAGAGTATCAGGCAGTTAACTTGGATCACCCTCTTGGGGTCCTGCTAGTGCCCAGGTCCACTAAGTAAGTGACCTGATGTCAGAGTCACCAGATCCTCGGGGTCTGTGCACGTTTCCAGCACGTCCACCACTGAACAGCTCCAAGACTCTGATAGATAAATCACAGAGACTGAGAGAGTTCAAGAGGGGAAGAGGGGATTAGGAAGGGAACAGCTGGGAAGGAGACCTGTAGTAAGAAAAAGGTTAGAACACACAATATGAAAATTATATCTCCTGAAATCAATACTAGACTATGATTCTAAGTCTAGTCACTCTGAAAACATGAACAATCTAAGAGTTAAGTTTAAAATGACTAAGTTTCAAGATGGCCGGATACCTGTAAGGGAATCAAGATGAATTAAATCAAAACTTTCTTATTCAAGTACTTTCCTTTACATGAGAATCAGAAAAAACATTCTGACTACATTTTAAACCAGTCATATAAATCCTGTTTTGAGAATGTATACTAGGACCATACATTATTGCATCTAGAAACTCTGGCCTTCTGTGTACTCTTAAAATGTTTCAATACAAATTGCGCATATTGCAGATAGATGTATATAGATATAGATAGATAGATAGTAAACACCATAAAAGGATTGTGCACCATGAATAACACAATATGGATTCAGGAAACAAATCACATAACTTGTCAACTCGAATATTACATAATAAACATCTTAGAATAGTGGCATACAATAAACAACATGAAATAAACTCGAGGAGAGAATCGTGCGTCTTGCCGATTCGAGTGTCACCATGTAAAATACCAAGAAATGGTAGCACGCAATGAATATCAAAGTCAAATCATTATCAATCGAATTGCGCGTCTTGCCGATTCGTAAAACACGATGTAAATGTCAAGAAATAACAGCTCACAATAAATAACAAGATCAAAGTACAATGAAACGAATCGCGCTTCTTTTGCCGATTCTTTAGCTACCATGCCAATGTCAAGAAATGGTAGCACGCAATGAATAACAAAGTCAAACCTTTATGAAACAAATCGCGCGTCTTGCCTATTTGTAAACTACCATATAAATGTCAAGAAATGGTAGCGCGCAAGTAATCTGTTACTCATTTAAGAATTAAACCAAGAATATGAAAATTCTCAATAACGGTGTCTGAACAGTCCAACCACGTCTTACCGCCTGGAACAATGATCACCAATGAAGGGCAGAAGACTGGAAGATCCAAATAGGCCGCTGGGACAGGAGCTCAGGAAGAAGCTGCTGCTCTGCACCGGGACCTCTGAATAGTGAGCACTGGGAGTTGGGCTGGCTCTCTTCTATAGAGTCTTGGCCCAGCCCAGAACCACGCCCAGGCATGTTGCAGGGAAAGTCCCTGGAAGGCCCTGGAAAGGGGCCACACCCTAACACACTCTGAAAACCTGCAGCAATACATTGCAAAGGAACAGTATTTGTAATCATATTAACAATAAGTTTTCAGGATTGAACTCTGCAATGCAAAAGGTTAAACCACAACATATCAGCACAATGCATAAATTACGTTGTTTTGAGAGTGCTGGGTTTTTGCATTTTTGTCGCCAATAGAGCGCGTACTGCTCTGGTGTTGACACCTGACTCTTCTTCTCTTGGACTGGGGAAGGGCCACTCCATCTGTCCTGAAGTTCCCTGGGAGCCACAGGCTCCAGAACCCAGACTTTCTGCCCTGGCTGGAATTCAACCATTGCAGCCTTTTGGTCATACCACAACTTCTGAAGTTGCTGGTTTACCTCAAGGTTTTTAGATGCCTTTTCCATGTACTCAGCCATCCTAGAGCAGAGGCCAAGCACATAGTCCACCACATCTTGTTTAGGATCATGGAGAGGTCTCGCCCAGCTGTCTTTAACAAATGCCAACAGATGATCAAAGGAGGAAAACCCTACTCCCTTCTGAGGCACCTCTCTGTAGGCAAAAAGCAAGCATGGCAGGAATACATCCCATCTCCTTTTGAGTTTTTCAAGGAGCCTCGTGATCATGCCCTTCAATGTCTTAATAAATCTCTCATCAAGTCCATTGGTTTGTGGATGGTAGGGTGTGGTGAATTTGTAAGTCACCCCACACTCATTCCACATGTGTTTTAGGAAAGCTGACATGAAGTTTGTACCCCTGTCAGAAACCACCTCCTTAGGGAAACCCGCTCTGGTAAAACATACCAATTAGGGCTTTGACTACTGCAGGTGCAGTAGTTGACCTAAGGGGAATTGCTTCAGGGTATCTGGTAGCATGATCCACTACTACCAGTATGTACGGATTCCCTGAGGCTGTGGGAGATTCAAGTGGACCCACAATGTCCACACCAACCTTCTCGAAGGGTACCCCCACCACTGGAAGTGGAATGAGGGGGGGCCTTTGCGTGACCGCCTGTCTTGTCACTGGCTTGACAGGTGACACAGGAGCTACAAAACTCCCTCACTTTCTGGGAGATGTTGGGCCGATAAAAATTGTTCACAAGTCTGCTCCATGTTTTGGTTTGTCCCAAATGCCCAGCTAGGGGGATGTCATGGGCCAAAGTTAGGATAAACTCTCTAAATTCTGAGGCACTACCACTCTCCTAGTGGCACCAGGTTTGGGATCTCTGGCCTCAGTGCCAAGGAGTCCATCCTCCCAATAGACCCTGTGGGAGCCATTGACATCTCCCTTTTCCTGTTCAGCAGCTTGCTGTCTCAGGCAATGAAGAGTGGGACAAGTCTTTTGTCCCTTTCACAGCTGTTCCCTTGTGGGTCACCCTGGACCCAAGAGCTCTACCTGATAAAGCTCCAGCTCCATGGACTCAGTTCCCTCAGGGGATAAGACATCTTCCTGAGAAGAGAGGTCTTGCTTCTTTTGCTGTTCAGAGGCTGGTCCCCCAGTCCTCTTACTTTTTCTCTTGGAAGGTTGGGCCATTATTCCAGGCTCCAACACTTTTTTTTCACCCTGTGCTCTGCGGTCTGGGTTTCACACACAACAGTTCAGGGATTCCCAGCATGGCTTTTGAGCTCTACCTCAGCCCATGCTGAGGACTCCAGATCATTCCCTAGCAAACATTCTACTGGGATTGCAGATGAGACCACTACCTGTTCCAGGCCAGTAACCCCTCCCCATTCTAAAGTCACCATAGCCATGGGATGGACCTTAGTTACATTGTCAGCATTGGTGACTGGAAACATTTGTCCAAGCAAATACTGTCCTGGGGAAACCAGTTTCTCTGTCACCATGGTGACACTGGCACCTGTATCCCTCAGGGCTTCTTCCTTTGTCCCATTGATTAAGAGCTGCTGTCTGTACTTTTGCATGTTAGGTGGCCAGGCTGCCAGTGTGGCTATATCCACCCCATCCGCAGAGACTAAAGTAGCTTCAGTCTGAACCCTGATTTGCTCTAGGCACACTGTTGATCCCAACTGGAGGATGGCTATTCCAGTACTAACAGGAGTAGTGCTAGTGAGATTTTTCTTTGGACAGGCTGTCTCCAGTTTGGTGTCCATGTTGCTTACAGTTGTGACACCAGGCCTTCTTAGGATCAACGTTTTTACCCTTGTACCCATTTGTGGACTGTGAAGAGGCTCTGGCCCTCCTAGGCAGGTTTTTGGGGCCCTTGCGAAGGCTCTTTGCTTTTTCCTTAGGTGTTTCACCACCCTTCCCCTGAGGAGGCTTTGTGACCCCTTTCTTTGGGCCACCCCCTGTGGAAGTCTTAATCACCCTAGTCTTGACCCAATGTTCTGCCTTCTTTCCCAATTCTTGGTGAGAAATTGGACCTAGGTCTACCAGATGTTGATGCAGCTCATCATTGAAGCAGTTACTAAACAGGTGTTACTTCTAATTATAAAGCCCATCATAGTCATGCACTCCATTGCCAGTTATGCAACCTTCTAGTGTTTTCACTGAGTAGTCTACAAATTAGGCCAGGACTGGCTCGAGGTTTTGTGAGCCCCCCTGAATCTAATCCTATACTTCTCAGTGGAGAATCCAAAGCCCTCAATGAGGATAGCCTTCATGTGGTCATAGGATTCTGCATCTTTACCAGACAGTGTGAGGAGTCTAGCCCTACACTTACCAGTAAACAGTTCCCAAAGGAGAGCTCCCAGGTTAGATCTGTTTAACTTTCTGGTTGCACACACCCTGTCAAAAGCTGTGAACCACTTGGTGATATCATCACCTTCTTCATTCATATTTTGAGAAATCCCTTTGGGGATTTTTAGGATATCAGTATTCTCTCTGACCCTATTTATATTGCTGCCACCATTAATGGGTGCTAAGCCCATTTCTTCTCTCTCCCCCTCTATAGCTAGGAGTTGTTCCTCCAAAGCTAACATTTTGGCCATCCTTGCTAAAAGGATGTCCTTTTCATTGAGGCTGCCTTTAATATTCCCAGAGGAGCTGGACTCCCCTGTAGAAGATCCAGATACAGTGAGTTCTATCTTTGGAGACAGGGGTCTGGTGACCCTAGTCTCCCTAGTTAGGTGAGGAGGGGGGAAATCATCCACCTCATCTCTAACATCTTCCCTGTCTGAGCGGAGTTCTTCCTCCTCAGCAGGGTAGTCCCTGGTGTACTCTGCCAAGAGCTCCTGGAGCTTGACCTTGGTGTAGGGTTGGAACCAGTTCTAATTTTTTTCAGCTTACAGAGGGACCTTAACTCTGCCATCCCTAGATGGAGGTACGGGGTGAGGTTGAGTTCCACAACCATATCCTCTGAGCTGCTCATTATGTTACTAAAAGTTGTGATTACTTTTTAGAAACTAAAAACTACTTCTAGTATCTAAATCCTAAATAAAAAATAAAGTTTAAACTTAAAAAGAGATTCTGAGGGGACTTAACCAAGGACCTAGCATGACTTTAAAAAAATTTGAAGAAATAGTCAAACTCAAAAATCAGTTTTCTAAAGGCAGTTTTGGAATTTAGTTGTGTGATCGGATGTTGGCTGAGTAGTCCAGCAAATGCAAAGTCGTAGACCACACCGCTGATCCACCAATGTAGGAAGCTGGCTCTGTATATGTTATATCAAAGTGAGATATGGTGTGCACAGAGTCTAGGGATTCCCCAGAGGCTTAACAGAGGCTAAAGGAGATAACACTAATGCTCTCATTTGTGGTAGTGTGGCCGAGCAGTTAGGCTTATCAGAGGGTAGTGCAAAGCATTTTTTGTACACACACAGAAAATAGAAGCACACACTCAATGACTTAACTCCAGACCAATGGTTTTTATATTGTAAAAATATATTTTCTTAATTTATTTTTAGAACCACAAGATTCAAGTTGCAGGTAAGTACCTTAAAAGATTCGTATTTCACACAGGTATCAACAGTACTTTGTTTGAAATAGGTAAGTAACACAGTTTTTGAATTATTGGCAATAAGCTATTTTAAAAATGGACACTGCAATTTTTAGAATCCGTTCCTGGGGGGAAGAAATGTTAGGTCGGTTTACAGGTAAGTACAACACTGACAGTTTCAGTCTCCAAGTTTTCGGAAATCCACTGGTTGGGGTTCAAGTTAACCCCAAACACCCACCACCAGCAACATGGGCCGGCCGGATGCAGAGGTCAAAGTTGAGCAAAATTAACAAGGACTTTTATGGAGACGGGGTGCTTGGAATCTGGCCTGACTGCAGGTAAGTACCCGCGGCTCGGAGGGCAGACCAGGGGGGATTAGAAGAGCACTGGAGGGGCCAGAAGTAGGCACCAAACACACACCCTCAGCGGCTCGGGGGCGGCCGGGTGTAGGGTGCAAACAGGACATTGGGTTTCCAATGCTGGTCTATGAGGAGACCCCGGGGTCACTCAAAGGCTGCAGGAGAGGTCCGCGGGGGGAGGGGGAGGGGTGTCTCAAGCACAACACCGGTCAGACAGGGAGGAGGGCCACCTGCTGAGTGATGTGTCACCAGGGGTGGGTTTCTCCGAGGTCTTGGGGCTATGGGTGCAGTGTGTTCTTAGGCATCAGATATCTTCGTCCTGAACTTTGCGGTCAGGGGGGTCCTCAGGATTCCCTCTGCAGGTGTTGTCGTGGTGGGGTGGAGAGGTCAACCCAGGGTCGCAATCGCCTGGGGACCCTCTCTTGCTCGGTGGACCACCTGGACATGGGCTGTGGGCGTCGGGTGCACAGGGGTCAAGCCTCGCGCATCCGGAGTGAGGTGGGAGTCCTTGGTTGTAGGTTCTAAAGACAGAGCCACTGTCCTCTGGAGTTCCTGGTCCTTTTGGGTGCTGGGCAGTCCTCTGGAGTTGGCAGAGGTCGCTGGACCCACTGGATGCATAGCTGATCTTTTTGCAGGTTCTTTGAAGCAGGAGACAGGCCGGTAGGGCTGGGGCCAAAGCAGTTGTCATCTTCCTTCTTCTCTGCTGGGGGTTTCAGCCTAGCAGTCCTTCTTCTTCTTCTTGTAGGTTGCCATGAATATGGTGAGCTGGGTTCAGGGAGGCCCTTAAATCCTAGATTTAGGGGCGTTTTAGGGGTCAGAGGGCAGTAGCCAATGGCTACTGTCCCTGAGGGTGGGTACACCCTCCCTGTGCCCCCCTCCCTTTGGCAGGGGAGCACATTCCTATCCCTATTGGTCCCCTGTCCTCCAACCCAAGATGGAGGATTCTGCAGGGAGGGGGGTCACCTCATCTCTGGACACCTTAGGAGTGGTCCTGTCTGGAGTGGTCACTCCTCCCTGTTTTTCCTAATTTTCAGTTGGACTTGCCGCCAACAGTGGCGCTTTGTCGGGAGGGTCGGGCATCTCCACTAGCTGGAGTTCCCTGGGGCACTGCAAACCGAGGCTTGAGCATTTGAGGCTCACTGCCAGGTGTTACAGTTCCTGTAGGGGGGAGGTGTGAAGCACCTCCACCCAGAACAGGCTTTGTTTCTGACCACAGGGTGCACAAAGGCACTCACCCTATGTGGTCAGAAACTTGTCTAAAAGTGGCCGGCTGGCACAGACCGGTCAGTCTTACTCTAGCTGTTTGGCTAGCATACAGGGGGCATCTCTAAGATGCCCTCTGTGTGCATTTTTCAATACATCCCACACTGGCATCAATGTGGGTTTATTGTGCTGAGAAGTTTGATACCAAACTTCCCAGTATTCAGTGAAGCCATTATAGTGTTGTGGAGTTCGTAATGACAAACTCCCAGACCATGTACTCAATATGGCTACACTGCACTTAAGATGTCTAAGAATGGACTTAGACACTGTAGGGGCATATTGCTCATGCAACTATGCCCTCGCTGGTGGTATATTGCACCCTGCCTTAGGGGTGAAAGGCCTGCTAGAGGGGTGACTCACCTATGCCACAGACATGGCATGGCACCCTGAGAGAGGTGACATGTCGACTTTGTCAGGTGCTTCAGAAGGGAGTAGGGTTTACCCCCTTTGAACTTCTGTTTGGCCACCCTGTAAAGGGACCATTGGCACTTGACCTCTCCATTGGCCTAAATAAGATGTGGTGGACTATGTGGTTGGCCTCTGCTCTAGGATGGCAGAGTACATGGAAAAGGCATCCAAAAACCTTGAGACTAGCCAACAACTCCAGAAGTTGTGGGATGACCAAAAGACCCCACTGGTAGAATTCCAGCCAGGGCAGAAGGTTTGGATTCTGGAGCCTGTGGCTCCCAGGGCACTTCAAGCCAGACCCTTACCCAATACTAGAAAAAAAGAATCAGGCCACCTACTTGGTGGACCTGGCACTAGCAGGACACCAAAGAGAATGATCCATGTTAACCGCCTGAAACTCAACAATGATATGGCAGACATAACCATGCTGATGGTTACTGATGAGGATCAGGAAGCAGAGAGTGAACCTCTCCCTGACCTCCTCTCAACTGATCCTAAGGATGTGTCAGTAGATGGAGTGGTCTATTCAGACACCCTCTCTGCCCAACAGCAAGCTGACTGCAAGTTAAGTCCTACAGCAGTATGCTGAGCTCTTCTCTTTGACCGCTGGTCAGACACACCTGTGTACCCATGATGTGGACACAGGAGACAGCTTACCTGTCAAAACAAAAATGTATAGACAGTCTGACCAAGTCAAAGCGAGCATCAAAGTGGAAGCCCACAAGATGCTGGAGTTGGGGGTAATTCAACACTCTGACTGCCCCTGGGCTAGCCCAGTGGTCTTAGTCCCCAAACCTCATACCAGAGATGGTAAGAGAGAAATGGGGTTCTGTGTGGACTATAGATGTCTCAGCTCTGTCACCAAGACAGATGAACAGCCTATACCCAGAGCAGATGAACTAATTGGCAAATTAGATGCAGCCACATTTTTAATTACCTTTGACGTTAACTGCAGGATACTGGCATATTAGGATTGCACCTGGAGCAAAAGAAAAGACAGCATTCTCTACACCTGATGGGCATTATCAGTTTACTGTTATACCCTTCTGGCCAAAATAATGCCCCTGCCACCTTGCCAAGGTTGGTGGATCAAGTGCTTGCTGGCTGAAGTCCTTTAGTGCAGTATATCTAGATGATATTGCTAGCTTTAGCTTAACCTGGCAGGATCACCTGATCCATCTGGTGAAGGTTTTGCAGGCCTTGCAATCAGTAGGCCTCACTATTAAAGCATTAAAGTGCCAAATAAGGCAGGGCATAGTTGTATACTTGGGTCACCTTGTAGGTGGAGGGCAAGTGCCACCCTTACAGCCCAATATCCAGACAATTCTGGATTGGGAAGCTCCATAAACCCAGACTCAAGTCAGGGCATTCCTTGGCTTGACTGGGTACTACAGGAGGTTTGTGAAGGGGTATGGATCCATTGTGACTCCCCTCACAGAACTGACCTCAAAGAAGATGCCCAAAAAGGTAAACTGGACTTTTGACACCCTGAAGGAGGCAATGTGCTCATCACCAGTACTCAACCTCCAGATTTCCCTAGGCAGTTCGTTATGCAGACAGCTGCCTCTGAACATGGGATAGGAGCAGTCCCGTCCCAGACCAATAATGATGGCCTTGACCAGCCTGTTGCTTTCATTAGCAGGAGGTTACTCCCCAGGAAGCAGCGTTCGAGTGCCATTGAGAGGGAGGCCTTTGCTGTGGTTTGATCCCTGAAGACGTTGAGACCATACATGTTTGGTACTCACTTCACTGTGACCACAGATCTCTAAGATGGCTAATGCAAATGAAAAGTGAGATCCCTAAACTTTTGAGGTGGTCCAAATCCCTACAGGGAATGGGCTCTTCAGTGGAACACAGACCTGGGACTGCCAATGCAGATGGACTTTCCAGGTTCTTCCACTTAGAAAATAAAGACTCTCTCAGGAGAGGTTAGTCTCATCCTGTTTCGTTTGGCGGGAGTGGGCGGTTTGTGTAGGAAAGTGCCACTGTTGGCATGGTCTCCTCCCCCAATTTTGATTGAAAGTGTGCTGGGCTCCTGCTAACCAGGCCCAGAAACAGTCTTCTTTCACAAAATCTGTATCTTTGTTTCCATAATTGGCACACCCATGGCATACAGATAAGTCCCTTGTTAACGGTACACGTAGTACCAAGGCCCTATGGCCAGGGAAGGTCCCCAAGGGCTGCAGCACATATTATGCCACCCTGGGGGACCCCTCGCCAAGCACATGCATACTGCCTTTGCAGCTTATATGTGCTGGTGGAGAGAAAAAGACCAACTCGACATGGCACCCCTCTCCGGGTGTCATGTCCATAAGCCACTGACTATGGCTTAGGTAAGTCACCCCTCTAGCAGGCCTTACAGCCCTAAGGCTGGGTGACCTATACCAAAGGTGAGGTCATAGCTGCATGAGCAATATGCCCCTACAGTGTCCAAGTCAATTTTTAGACTTTTTTTTAAAACAAATTTTATTGGTTTTCTGCATTAACTTGATACAACAGACAAAGTGTAGGATTAATATCATTACACATCCGGTATGAATGTAGGTAACCCGTCTACTTCTAGGCCTGCAGGTATGACTTGCATAAGAGTGTATCTTTTAATCTTAACAATGAACATCATAACTCCCTTCCCTCGTCCCTCCCCCCCCCCCCCTTGCTTCCGTCATAAAGTGTACACGATAAGCCATCCATAGTGTTAGTGACCTTAATCCCTCGGTTTTTCCTACCGTAAGGGAGGATCGCCATCAATAGTCTCCAGTTTCATGAGACATCCGTAGTTCGGGTACGACTAAAAAAGAACCCCATGATGTATCATGCATGTAGGTCTCAGGTTTCTTTGCCCTCTCTTCTCGCAGCACCTCTGAGGCACTCCGCTCACCCCAGTGCAGCTGGTCTTGCGTTTCATTCTGAGCCCTGAGCGCATCCACCAAGTTGTCCCATTCCAGAGATATGGGTTTCTTTCTCAGCCCTCTATATTCCTCTCTTTTAATAGCTGCACTTTCAGCCTGTCCCCAGCGTAGTACTTCCTCTACGACTAAATAGTTGGGGCCTGGAGGGTCTTCCAGCGTCTCGTCAGTTGCTGCTTCGCCAAGAGCAGAGCTAGGTCCATGAAGCGTGTCATTACACTAGAACCTCGTAGGCCAGGGTGCAACCCCAGGAGACAATAAGCAGGCGCCAGTGCTACCGTCACCTCCGTAGTCTCCGTCAAAGCGGCTCCAATGGTAGACCAATACTGTGAAAGGGACAGGCAGGCCCAGAGCATATGGAGAAGGTCATCATCATGACACCGAGGACACTGCGCTGTTATCGAGGGAAACATCCTATTGAGTCTATGCGGAGTGAGGTATGCCGGATGTAAAAGGTAATATTGTATCAGTTTAAATCTAGTATTGTGGGACACCTTTTTAGCATATTGTAATGTCAAAGTTCACTCCCTATCAATAATATCATTACCTATGTCAGTCGCCTATTTAGTTCTCAGTGTATCTAAGAATGTGTGAAGATGTACTCGGAGCCCTCGGTATAGCCATCGAATCAGATGTGTGCAGTGCCTGTGGGGCTTCAGTGCCTTGTCCTGCCCAGCGTGTGCGTACATAGCGCAGTATTTGAGCATGTGTTAAAGGGTGTCAGGCAACCCATGTGCTTGCGCAAAGTCCGAGTGCGGCATTAATATGCCATCCTCGAATAGGTCCCCTAGTGTCCGCGGTTCCTCTTGTTCCCATGCTCTAAGTATTGTTGCTGTAATCATACCTGAGGGGGTAGGGTGCATAGGGGGTTGCAAAGGCTGTGTATCGCGTAGCTAGCTTCCGGTAAGCTACCGCTGTTCACAAATGTAAATTAGCCCCGGGGGTAACTTTGGAGACCCAGGACATATCGGACGAGGAATGAAGCCCTTCGCCCATAATGTTTCTGTACAATTTATCTCTTTCAGATTATGGCCGGCTAGACAGTAGGCCAGCCATTGGAGTTGGCCCCCCATACAATAAGCCTTAAAGTCTGGGGCTCCCAGTCCTCCCACAGCCGATGGCAGTTGCAGTTTCGTCAGGCCTAAGCAACCACGACCCCCCTCCCAAATGAGATCAGTCAGTAAGGAGTTCAATGTTCAAAATATGCCAGGTGGAATCATGATCGGTAAGTTAGCAAAATGGTATAAAATACGGGGCAATCACCATTTTCACCAGTGCCACCATCCCTGCTACCGAAAGCGGTTGAGCGATCCAAAAATCAACTTGGGTCTGGAGTGAAGCTATCGTCCGGCCTAAATTCCATTCTAGCAGATCCGCCTGGTCTCGGTATACTCAGATACCAAGATAGCGGAAGGTTACAGGTGCCACAGCAATGGTCATTGGTCCAAATGGGACCGAATAGGTGCCCTGGAAGGAGTATGCATAGGATTTATCGGGGTTGATCTGAAGCCCTGATAGCAGTACAAATCTAAAAAAAAATCTGCGCTGCCCTCTCCGTGTCATGCCGCAAATCCCTGTAATGTAGTATCATATCATCTGCATACAAGGAGCAAGCGTGGATAGTGGGGTGAAGCACAATGCCCCAATCGGTCGCACTATGGTGAAGGTTTTGTGCCAGTGGTTCCAATGCTAATACAAACTAAAGGGGGGGACAGAGGACAGCCCTGCCTATTTCCACTACATTTGGGGTAAGAGGCGGATATGTGCGCTCCCGTCTAGGCCCTAGCAGTCGGTGCAGTGTATAGGAGCTTCACCCACGGTATAAAAGCTGGGGGTATGCCATAGGCTTCCAGAGAGGCCAGCATATATTTCCAGCTGAGTGTCGAATGGTTGCTGCATATCTAAGGAGATACAGCCGTCATGCGGATACTTATGTTTTTGTCTCATCCATCAGTTGAAATAGATGGCGGATATTCATTGATGTGCCACGGCCAGGCACAAATCCACATTGGTCCATATGTAGTAGACGCAGAAGAAGTGGAAGCAATCTGTGCGCTAATACTTTACTGAGGAGTTTGTATTTGGTGTTTAAAATAGACAAGGGCCTGTATAAAGACATCCGTGTAGGGGCTCAATCTGGTTTAAGAAGCGAGGTCACCACTGCTTCACGAGTTGTTGCTGGATACATTCTCTCCTCAAGAGACCCATTATATAACTTCTCTAGCTGAGGGAGGAGGCGATTAGCATATGTGCCATAGAATTCCACTAGTAATCCATTGGATCCGGGCGTCTTATTACGAGCCATTGCCTTCAATGCCTCGCGCATCTCGGTAATCGCGAGTGGAACTTGCAGTTCTTCTCTTTCTAATGCTGTCACCTGCGGTAGTGTACATTGGTGCAAAAATCTGTGTATGGTGTGGTCATCTACTGGTGGGGGCGCATCGTAGAGATCTGTATAATATTGCCGAAAAGGCTTCATTAATGTCAGTTTGAGAATTCACTATTCCCATCTGTGACGATTGTATCATTAGGATTGGCGTGGGAGTTTGCTGTGGTCTGATTAGTTTAGCAAGGAGAGCACCCGGTTTATCTGTTTCTGCATGTGCCCTTTGGGTGTAAGCTCTGTTATCCACAACTCGCAAACGCTCCAGAAGCTCCGCATGACGGATCCGCACTGTTTGTAATTGCTCTGTCTTAGTGTCATCTAGGGCTACCTCTCGCTCCAGAGTGCCCAAATTTTCCTCTACAGTTGTGAGGTCATGTAGAATGTCGGCCCGTGCTCCTACCCGCATGGAAATTAGGGATTTTCCTATGGCCACTTTGAAGGCCTCCCATTCGATCAGTGGGGAAGAGGTAGTGCCTGTGTTTTCTAAAAAAGAATGTGTCAATAGTCTTAGTTAGGCTTTCTCTACAAGCAATATCCTCCAATAGCATGGGCTGTAGCCTCCATGTTGGTATCGGGGTGGGCACCCATCCCCAGGCCAGCTGGATCTTCAGCGGGTTGTGGTCCGAGAGCTTCTTACCCAGATATGTAGCATGCTTTAAGTGTGATTACAGACTGGAAGTGCACAAGAAGCGGTCTAACCTGGAATGGAGCATATGCGGGTAGGAGTAGAAGGAGTATTCCCTCACTTATGCATTGCAGCTCCTCCATACATCCACCAGGTCCCATCCTTCAACCCATTGTCTCAATGCTCCAGCCTGGCGAATCGGTGCCGCGCTCCGAGGGGTGGGTGTGAGCGGTCAAGGAGAACATCTAGTACTGCATTCGAGTCCCCTCCCAACACTCATGGAAAATGAGCCCATTCCGCCAACACGTTAGATATACTGGTATAGAAAGCCTCCTGTTCTTGGTGCGGTGCATAAAGACATCCCAGCACGATTTGTTTTCCATCCAGTAGTCCCCTGAGGAGTACGTATCTACCTTGTGTCTGTTTTTGTGTCTTGTACTGAAAATGGAATCCCCACCCTTATCCATATGGTGGCTCCTCGGGCATTCGCCGAGAATGACGTATAAAACAATTGTCCCCTCCATTTACGCTTCAGCTTTAGGGCTTCTGGTGTAGTAAGGTGTGTTTCCCATAGGAAGGCAAGATGGGCGTGTCTGTGCAATTGTGCCAGCACCCTATGTTGCTTATGGAGTGACCCCATCCCCCTGATGTTCTAATAATTATGTTGGATTATTTAGTGATTGTGGCCATGATAGTGTGGGTAATGGCAAGCAGTTCTATTCCCATGGCTCTGCTTTATCCTCCCAGTGTTTCCATGATTACGGAAGCATTATAATTACAAAGAACACCCCTTCCCAGTTTGTGGTCCAGCATGCAAAACAGTGCTCAACCAGTACAACAAATACAACCAAACTGTAACAACATAGAATTGTCTGGCTTACGCTAGTGGGGTACTTAAGGCCATACTCCAACATGCCAATAGTTATAGGTCCGGACCCAGGTCACGTGTAATAAAGTATTCACATATTAAGTCCCAGCTTCTAGCTAATACAAGGGTATCACATGTAGCTGGTTAAGTGTTATGTGTACGAATTCTAGCTAACCACAGCATATATATATAGGAGTCAGGGTAACAGACTAATGGACAGTGAGAGACAAAGGTTCCCCACAGCAACATTCGCAGGATCGCCAAGACGGGGATGAGCAACATTGTGTGAAACTCTTGGTCGTTCAGAGTTCGTTAGCGGTCTGTGGCGTTATAGTAGGGAATAATGCTACACTACCCTCAGTCTCAGTGTCTGAGTCCCCAGCCACAGGTGTCTCTGTACTGGAGCGACGAACGTGGCCCCACAGCGTAGTAGCTAGGTAGATGGTCTCCAGATGACTCTCCCGCACCTGTCATGGGGATGGCCCCCCCTCTGCCATTGTTCGTGGTGTCCTGTTTGCGGCGAACACGCCGGGCCCGACGGTTCGACTGCTGGGATCCAAACTCCTGTTGGTAGTCACTCCGCGTGGCCCTAGAAGTTGAGCTCTAGCCATTCTCTGGCTGCTGTTAGAGTAAAAAAAAAAAATGGGAACGTCCGTCATGTATAACTTTCAACTTTGCCTGGAAGACCAATGATATACAAGGCCGTGTATTCTGAGGTGTCTTAACTTCCTGAAAGGAGGACTGCGCCAACAGCGTGTAATCCAGATAAAGAGACACCCTAGAGCTGGCCACAGTGATCGGCGCTCGCGCCACTCGGAGTAGCGTGTTCCTATCTCTGTAGTTAAGTATTTTCACCACTATAGGCCCCGGCGGGGCCCCAGGTACCAGTCTTTTAGTAGGCACACGATGTGCCTGCTCCACAGTGTAGAGGGCAGACAGGCCTTCCGGCGCCACTGATGTCTGTAGCCATGTCTCGATGAACTGCGTGGGTCAGACTCCCTCGGTGCCCTCTGGAAGACCCACTATACGGATGCTATTTGTGCGCGCCCTTCTGTCGGCCTCCTCAGCATGATCCTGGAGCTGTTCTACTTGCTTGTGCATTCGCATCAACAGTTTGTTGTGTTCCATTTGCATCCGTAGTAAGGTGGCCAATGTTTGCTCTGTCGATTTGACTCTATCCGCCAATTTATGCTGGTCATATTTCAGCAGATTGAGGTCCGTAGTTATAGCATCCAGTTCCTGTTCCATAATTGCTCTGGAGCCCCTTATTTCTTGCAAAATAAGATCCAGCTTGTCCCCTGAGGGCTCTGTACTCAAGGGGGGAATACAGTCAGAGCGCGTGGAGGCAATTGAGGCTTCAGAGGGTGGGGAGCTCGGCTGCGCACATTCTCCAGCCTTGGGAGGTTTATTCTTGTTGCATCCCATCTCGCCTATGATTAGGCGCTGCTAGGTCGGTAGCCCTCACCACAGTCCAAATGTACACCCCTCACAGTTTGTGGGGCAGGGCGCTTCTACTCCACTTCACTTCCCACTATCTATGGCTGTACATATCCACTCTTTGGTTATGTGGTCTGCTGCTGCTGTTACGGAGCCTTGCCAGCAGGTTCCACCACAGGTCCACTCACCATTGCTGTCCACTAGTCTCCCTATAGTAGGGCCCTCTCAGGTCCGGTTAAAGTGCCTCCTTCCATCAGCCTCTGCAGTGCCCCCAACTCTGCTGTCTCCGGGGGGGGAGGAGGGTGCGGGGGAGGTGGAGGGGGTTCCAGGCCCAGCCCGTTTTCTGCACTGGTCTAGACAGGCACCCCCGCTCCGGATCTGTGTCCACCGCCGGTGTTTCAACAGGCAGCAGGCTCCCCTCTGTGCCCCAGTTGGGCCATTCGCGGTTGAGTTATGGCTGTGCCTGGCCCTCCTCAGTCTCACCACAGCAGGCAACTGGCAGTCACTGCAGGGGGACACACACACAAGCCGCTGCGAAGGCCTGCGTTATCCTGCATGACCTCCTCGTTCGGGGCCTTGCACACTATTCCCTGGGGCACCCGATCAGCACACTTGCTCAGCTGTTCCAGGCAGAGCGGTCACCTTCGCTTCACCTGGTCTGGCCACTAACCGGCAGTCCCATGATGTCGGCGGCCCAAAGCAGTCTTCCTCAGGCCGCCCGGAGGCATAGGAAAGCAGGTGGGTGGCCTCGTGGCAGGCCGCAGCTGTCCACCGAGGACCGCAGGAGACCGCCCCTGCACCGCCGTTCGGGCTTCGCCTCAAGCCCAGCACTTCTTCAACCTCCCTCGGTTTTGTGACGGTACCAGCGATGGTCTGGGGCCAGCATTCAGGTATAATTGCTCGACTTGGGTCCGGAGCCGAGGAGTTAAGCGTCCGCCATGTTGGACGCTTGGCCACGCCTCCATCCATTCTTAGACATTGTAAGTGCAGTGTAGCCATAATGAGTATATGGTCTGGGAGTTTGTCATTATGAACTCCACAGATCCATAATGGTTTCACTGAATACTGCTTGGTATCAAACTTTTCAGCACAATAAGTGTGGAATTTATTGAAGAATGCACCCTGAGGGCATCTTAGAGATGCCCCCTGTATATTAGCCAAACTGCTAGTGCACGACTGACCGGTCTGTGCCAGCCTGCCACTTTCAGACAAGTTTCTGACCACATGAGGTGAGAGCCTTTGTGCTAGCTGTGGTCAGAAACAAAGCCCGTCCTGGGTGGAACTGCTTCATACCTCCCCCCTCCGCCCCCCCGCAGGAACTGTAACACCTGACGGGGAGCCTCAAAGGCTCTGGTTACAGTGCCCCAGGGCACTCCAGCTAGTGCACTTGCCCGCCCCTCGGACAAAGCCCTCTTTTGGCGGCAAGTCTGGTGGGAAAATTGGGGAAAACAAGGAGGAGTGGCCACCCCAGCTAGGACCACCCCTAAGGTGTCCAGAGCTGAGGTGACCCCCTCCCTCCAGAATCCTCCATCTTAGTTTGTAGGACAGGGACCAATAGGGTTAGGTTTGTGTCCCCCTCCCCAAAGGGATTGGACACAAGAAGGGTGCAGCCACCCTCGGGACAGTAGCCATTGGCTACTGCCCTCTGACCCGTGAAATGCCGCTGGTCCAGGATTTAAGGACCTCCCTTAACCCAGCTCAACAGATTCCTGGCGACCTGATAAGAAATAAGGACTGCTTAGCTGAACTCCCAGCAGAGAAGAAGGAAGACAACACCTGACTGCCCTACTGGCCTGTCTCCTGCTTCAAAGAACCTGCACAAGGACAGCGACGCACCCAACAGCACCAGCGATCTCTGCCAAGCTCCAGAAGACTGCCCTGCACCCAAAAAGGTCAAAGAACTCCTGTGGACAGAGGCCCTGTCCAAGAAGAAAGAACACCAAGGACTCCAGCACCACTCCAAATGTGTGAGTCCTGACCCCTCTGTACCGGACGCCCACTGCCCGTGTCCAGGTGGCCCAACCAGAGAGGATTCCCAGGCAGTTCTGAGCAAGGGCCCACCCCGGGTTGACCTCTTCACCCATCCACAACGACGCCAGCAGAGGGTATCCCAAGGACCACCCTGACCTCAAAAGCTCAGGACGAAGATATCCAACTCATAAAAGATCACTGCACCCGCAGCCCCCAGGCCTTGGAGAACCCGACCCCCAGTGCAGGTACATTCAGCAGGCAGCCCTCTTCCCTGTCGAGCCTGTGGTTTGACAGAGACGACCCCCTGGACTTCGCGTGCAACATCTGAGTGACCCCCTGGTTCCCCTCGTAGAGAACCATTGGAAACCCAACGCCTTGTTTGCACACTGCACCCTCCCATCCCAGTACCGCTGAGGGTGTATGTTTGGTACCTACGTGTGGCCCCCCCAGTGCTCTTCTATCCCTCCAGGTCTGCCCTCCGAAATCACTGGCACTTACCTGCAGGCAGGCCTGATTCCAAGTGCCCCCCGGTCTCCATAGGAGCCCATGTTAATTTTGCCTCAACTTTGACCTCTGCACCGGGCTGGCCCTGTGTTGCTGGTGGTGGGTGTTTGGGGTTAACTTGAACCCCAACCTGTGGACTTCCTAACCCCGGGAGACTCGAACTGTAAGTGAAATACTTACCTGTAAATCGTACTAACTGTTCTTCCCCCCAGGAACTGTTTTCTGAAAATTCACTGTTAACTTTTAAAACAGATAATTGCCAATATTTCAAAAACTGTATAACTTATTGATTTCAAACAAAGTACTATTGATATATGTGTGAAATACAAATCTATTGAAGAAATTATCTGCAACTTGAATCTTGTGGTTCTAGAAATAAATTAAGAAAATATATTTTTTCTATGTAAAAACCATTGCTCTGAAGTTGTCATTGAGTGTGTGCTTCTTCTATTGTCTGTGTGTGTACAACAAATGCTTTGCTCTACCCTCTGATATGCCTAACTGCTCAACCACACTACCACAAAATAGATCATTAGTATTATCTACTTTAATCTCTGTTAAGCCTCTGGGGAATCCCTAGACTCTGTGCACACTATATCTAATTTTGATATAGTATATACAGAGTCAGCTTCCTACAAATGGTTGTTGCTTTTATAATCTTTACGGTCTGCTAATGTGTATATAATTGGTGTGTTTACCTCCAGTTGGGGGACCTCCTGTTAGTAGTCTAGTATGTGTGTTATCGTAATAAAGTACCTCTATTTTATTTAACGGTATGTGGTTCTTTCATGTGTGATAGTGCTGTGTGACTATAGTGGTATTGCATAAGCTTTGCATATCTCCTAGATAAGTCTTGGCTGCTCATCCACAGCTACCTCTAGAGAGCCCTGGCTTCCTAGACACTGCCTACACTTCACTGATAGGGGATACCTGGTATAAGGTGATAACACCATAGGTGCTCACCTCACACCAGGCTAGCTTCCTACACCCAGCACAAAAATAAATATTCAAAGTATGTTTTGACTTGTGCATGTCCGCCGGCCGACAAGATGTGAAACATCAGCGTTCTAGGCCTCACTCTGTAGTTGAGCCTGCACCTGGGCCATCTCCATGCTTCCCGGAGTTTCCGGAAGCCGGAGCAACCCCCACTCAAATGAAAGAATTTTATGTCGGTATGTGTCCCGTATTGGAGTGGGCCGACCCATCCAGCGTTCCTTTGGGCCCTGCGGGATTGGCATGGGCCCCTTATGTTTCTGTGCCAGCTGCTCTGGCCCCGGCACCAGAGGGAGTCCGAAGGATCCATTCCTGTCATACCACCTCCACCTTTCCCAACACCGGTTCTGATGCCAACGCTTACAACAACGCTAGCACCCACCTGTGGCCCCATTCTAATCTACAACTCCCATATGGAGCCGGAATGGCATCGCTCGACACTGCATCCAGCGCCATTGGGAGCCTTGCTTCCCAGATTGGAGCCTGAGCCCTATTCCTATGGGCTAGTACTTGGGGTGGAATGGGAGGGGTCACTGGACCCTAAGGAAGTCCAGCCTTATGATTGTGATACGGACTGGTGTGAGAAACTGGGTGAAGCAATTGGCCTGGACACTTCACCAGATGCTGGCATTCTTTCTCCCCCTACTGTGGCTATGGATGAAGGACCGTCTTTTGCAGTGGTGGTGCGGGGGGCTGCAGAGGTTCTCGACCTTCAGTTGCCCTCATTGTCAGTCAAGACCAATGTCTTGACAGATGTGCTTTAGCTGGAGTCTCCTCATTTGAACTGTTCCTCTCGTTTAATGAAGTCCTTACAGATGTCCTTTGGGTACCCTGTCTAAGCCCTACACTGCGTCTCCTATGAATAGGACAGTCGTCTGTCACCATCGGCCAACCCCAGGGGTGTTAAGTTCAGTCACTCAACACCCCACCCCTTAGAGTTTGATGGTCTACACTTCCACCTCCCATGTTAACCCTGGTGTGTTCCCTACCGCTCCACCAGCAGGGAATCCAAGAGGCTGGACACACTTGGGAAGATGTTTTCTTCGCCACACTGGCATAGCTGTTTGTGAACACTGCATGCTTTTTGGGCCACTACTCCCATGCTCATTTGGGTACGGTTGCACAAGTGCTGCCTAAGGTCCCGGAGGAGGCCGGGGCCGTGCTCTCCTGAGCTGTAGGGGGACGGGAGAGATGCAGCAAAGTTTTCAATTCGCCCTCGGACCTGAGACCAAGTCGCTGGACAGAGCAGTTTCATTGACATTGGCCTTAAGACGCCATGCCTGGCTAAGGATTACTGGCTTTTCGGGTGATGTCACGTCTTCTTTGATGGGCATGCCCTTCGATGGCTCCAGTCTCTTTAGAGACAAAGTGGACTTGGTGCTGTAACATTTTAAGGACATTTTTTTTACAGCCCACTCCTTAGGCTTATTTTCAGCCCCACACCATCCCCAGTCTGCACTTCACCCTTTTTGTGGCTACAGAAGGCTTACCAGCCACGCCAATACCGACCAACTTCTGTGTTGCAGAGATCACGGTATCCACAACCCCGTGGATCAGGCAGCCAGGGGTCAGGTCACCTCCCAACCTCTTAGTTGCAACCTCCGAACCCTTCTAATCTGTCTTCGTACCATCAAGGGTACCCAGTTGGCAGCAGAATGTGCCATCACCTGCTCCACTGGCAGTCCATAACATTGGACAGGTGGGTTTTGCAGATAGTCCAAAGAGGTTACTCTCTCCCCTTCGTAACTACATCTCACCCCATGCCACCATTTCAGGACAGGCTGACTGAGGATCAACTTTATCTTCTCAAGGAAGCTGTGGCCTTCTTGGCCAAGGGGACCATAGAGAGGTTCCAGACTCCAGAAGTAGGTTGTGGTTGCTGTTCCCACTACTTTCTGGTGCCGAAGAAAGGAATTCAGGATGCTCACATTGGCTCAGGTTCTGCCTACCCTGGACCCAGGAGACTGGATGGTAGCGTTGGACTTGCAGGAGGCATATTTTCACATCCCTGTCCTCAAGCCACAAACCTTTCCAGGTTGCCGTGCTCCTTTTTGGCCTGATCAGCACCCCACGGGTGTTTACCAAGGCGATCGTGGTGGCTTAGCCCATCTGCAGAGATCAGGGTATCAGTCTTCCCCTATCTCCACGACTGGCTTTTGGAGGTGGGATTGCCCCATGCTGCCCCCCACCTCCAGACTTTGGTGAGCCACCTGCACTCGCTTAGATTCACTATAAACATGCCAAAGTCAAACCTGAGACTCTCACAGACGATCCCTTTCATTGGAGCTGTTCTGGACACACTGCAGTTTCTGGGTTATCCTCCCCAGCAGGGAGTCCAGGATATTTAGGCTATGACACCAAAGTTTCAGCCTCTATCCTGGGTTTCCGTGGGAGAGATTCTGAGGCTGCTGGGACTGATGTCCTCCTGTGTCCTGCTGGTAACAAATGCATATTGGCATATGCAGGTTCTCTAGTGGGACCTGATGTTCCAATGGGCACAGGTACATGGAAATCTCTCTGACATGGTCCAGATTTCAAAAGGAACTGCAAAAGATCTGCAGTGGTGGCTAACAAACTGCAATTGGGTCATCAGCAGTTCACTCTCTCTTCCACAACCAGATCTCACAGTAGTGACAGATGCGTCACTTGGATGAGGGGGCTATCTGGGGGAGTTGGAGTTCACAGGGCTCCAGTCCCCTGCAGAATTCGGGCTCCACATCATTTTTCTGGAACTCCAAGCTATCCGACTGGCATTGAAAGCCTTTCTACCCTCCATCAAGTGAAGGCTGGTTCATGTGTTCATGGACAACACCACCACCATGTGGTAGTGGTACAAACAGGGCAGGATAGGGTTGTGGACCCTTTGTCAAGAGACTTTCCATCTCTGGACATGGCTGGAGCATCATGGCATATCCCTGGTGATTCAACGCCTGGCAGATTCACTTAATGCTGGGGCGAACAAACTCAGTCAAAGATGCCTTGCGGATCACAAAAGGCGTCTCCATCCAGAGTGGTGTAAGGTCTCTTTCAGCAGTGGGGAGAGCCTTGGTTAGATCTGTTTGTCGATGGAGAGAACTTGCAATGTCAGCAGTTTTGCGCGTTGGAGTATCCAAGGCGACTCTTGTTCAGAAATGCTTTTCTTCTCCAGTGGCGCTCAGGCCTCCTGTACGCCTTTCTGCACACACCACTTGTGCCCAAAGTTCTCAAAAAGATCAAGAACGACCAGGCCCCAGTTATACTTGAGGCTCTGGACTGAGCACGGAGACTGTGGAATCTCTAGCTATTGAACATGGCCATGGATTCTCCAATCAGGTTGCCCCTTCAGGAAGATCTTCTGTCACCGCAGCAGGGGAGGGTTCTCCACCCAAACCTGTCAAGTGTCCACCCTCTTGCATGGAGATATAGCTGTGGTGGTTGACAGCTTTTGACCTTCTGCCCCAAGTCTGTGATGTCATCTTGGCAGCCAGGATGATACACGCCTGTCACTGGAAGAAATTTGTGACTTGATAATCCAACAGAAATGTCGATTTCCCCCTTTTCTGCCCCATTTTTTTGTTCTTCTCTTCTTTTGGTCTATTGCCCAGCAGGGCTGTGCTCTGGACACTTGTAAGAGTAATGTTTCTGCTGTCTCTGCGCTACTCAGATTGATCAACCCTCTCTCTTCAAATCTCCTGTTCTACATAGATTCTTGAAAGGTTTAGTTCATCTCCCCCCTCCTCCTGTTTTTCATGCCTCAGTGGGATCTGAATCTGGTTCTCACATTTTTTATGTGTTCTCTCTTTGAGCCACTTCACAGTTGTTCCCTGTTGTTGCTGACCTTCAAAACAACTTTCCTTGTGACTAAAAGCATCAGGCCTTGTCTTCTAAGCTGTCTTATTTATCCATTCTTACAAAGTGGTGCTTTCTTCTGAAGGTGGTGACACCGTTTCATGTAGGCCAGTACATCGCCCTACCTATTTTCTGGCCTCTACCTCACCCCTCCATGGATGTGAGCATCTTCATCACCTGAACTTCGAATGAGCATTGTGGTTTTACCTTGACCACACACAGGAATTTCAGGTAGACTATCAACTCTTCATAGCGTAAGGTGGAGCTAAAAAGAGTTGTGCTGTGTAGAAAAAGACCATTTCCAGATGGGTCGTGCTTTGCATTAAAGTCTGCTATGCATTGGCTGAAAAGCAACCCCCTGAGTGCTTGCACGCTCATTCCACCAGGGCCAAAGCTGAGATCACTGCGTTAACATGTAGAATTCTGGTCCTGGATATCTGCTAGGCAGCAATGTGTTTCTCCCTGCACAAGTTTACCAAACATTACTGTCTTGACAGTCAGGTCTGTCTTGAGGGACATTTTGCCTGTTTGGTCCTGCAGGACTTCTGCTGAAATTGGCCTTCAGACTCCCTTGGGTATCTATTTTAAGGTAAGAAATCTGCAGCTAGATGTCTCTATCAGATGGACAAGTTACTCACCTTCAGTTGCGCCTTATCTGGTGGTGGCTATATCCTGCATATTCTTTACAAACCCACCCATTTTTTCATTCTGCAAATGTCTAAGGATAGGCCTGTATCCCTTTAAGGGCCCAAGTTATCCACTTCAGTGGTCAATGTCCTTCGTGGCTCCACACTGCTGGCATGGAAAGTCATGAAAAGAAACTTACATCACTGTGCCAGGTTGGTGCTTATATAGATACTTCAGCGTCATTTCTGGTGCGGATGACGCCACTGATGCAGGAGGAGCCTAACCACGCCACCTACATGCGCGCAAATGTACTGCTCACGAAAAATCTTCAGGCTCCAGTCTGACGCCTGGAATAATTCTAAGGTAAAGAATCTTCAGCTAGATACAGTCTCTAACAGGTAAGGCGTTACCGAAGGTAAGTAACTTGTCGTATATCACACATGGACACATTCATTTTTTTGTAGTTATGGGGAGATTAAGGGGTTTGTCTAGAATTGCTGGATGTTGAGCCAACACTGAGGCTTGAACCTGGTTCCTCAGTTCCATAGTTGGCAACTCTTGCAGTTACACCACATCTTCGCCCTAAGGCCTCAGTCCTATCAGTGAAAGTAGCTTTCAGGCTCCTGGGCATTTTGGCCTCATGCATCCTGATTGTCAGCTATGCCAGGTATCATGTGCAGGCTGTGAAATGAAACATGAAGTCTCAGTAGGCCCAGCACTGGTGCAACTTGTCAGATTCCATCCATGTTTAGGAAGAGACTGCAAAATATCTATAGTGATGACTTTTCTATCTTCACTGGACTGACAACACACCCCTTTGCCTACCTCACACAGTGGTGATAGATGTGTTGCTGCTGTACTGGTGAGGTCATCTAAGAGAGGTTAGAGATCAGAGTACTCCACTTAACATCAGTCTGTTGGAATTGAGGGGCATTTGCCTGATGCTGAAAGCCTTCCTACCCACCACCACGTGGTCCTGCAGCAAGCAGGACAGGATGGGGTCCTGGGTCCTAAACCAGACGTTTTTTAGTCTCTGGAGCTTCCTGGAACATCATGGCATTTTCCTGGTCATGAACCACCTGGTGAGATTTTTGATCCCCCAAGCCTGACAAACTCAGCCGGTGGTGTCTGGCAGCTCACAAATGGCGAATACTTCCTGAGGTGGTAAAGGGCGTCTTCCAGCAATGGGGAGAAATCTGACTAGATCTTTTCACCAACGGATGCACATTGTCCAAACGTTTGCATGCTGGAGTTTCCAAGAATGCTTTCTCTCGGGGAGTGGACTGAAGCACAGGACTCTTGTACGCCTTTCTGCCTCTGCCTTTCTGCCCTGAATTCAGAAGATTAGGAGCAACAGGGCTCAAATCTTCTAAACAACTCTGGATTGAACAAGGAGAGTGTGGTACTTAAACCATCTGGGCATGAGCATCTGTCCTCCAATCAGGCTACTGCTTTGAGAAAATCTTCTGTTGCAGCAGCATGGACAGGTTCTGCTCCCAAGGCTGCCAAATTTACACCTCTGTGGATAGAGATTAAGCATCAGTGCTGTGAGGTTATTTTAGCATCATTGCTATAGGCACGTTATTTTAGCTATAGGCCTGCAGCTTGTGTCCTTTGGCCTAGTGGTAATTCATTTTAATTCATTTTATTTTCTGAGCAGAAGCTTCATTCTGCAGTGGTGTTTTTATTTCTTTTATCTGTTACACTTGTAGCCTAGAAACTGTTTTCATTTCATAGCGCAGCATCGTCAGTCTATGCTCGCTCAAGGCTGTACACAATATTGTTATCAGTACAAAGTAGAACATCACATTCCCGGCCACTTCACAGAAACATGCGTGTTATTACGTTAGGACAGTTTTTATTTTTTTATTTTTATTTAGAATGGCAACAGTTTTATCATAAAACATCTCTCTGCCCCCTATACGTTAGAGGGAAATTCCAGCCAGAAACTGCCACTGCATACTGTTGCTTTATTGCAGCTGTCTGCAGAGACTTGATGTACTTTCCGCCTATATGGGAGAGGACTCTTGGAAGACCAGCGGCCTTCTTCGCTACTAGCATATTCAGGTATGGGGGATGGTGTCTTCCCAGGGGTCCTGAAGGGTGGATTAGGGCTAACACTGCTGTGCTATAATATAGTACTTTAGCGGCGTAGGTAGGAATTCCCATACGTAGCATTGTGACACTATGGTGGGGCTTTTCTTGTGTTTCATTTTTTGTCACCGTTCTGTTATCATGTTTCGTTATCCTAATCATTGCAGTATATGCCATTTTATCTAGAACACAGTTGATTCAATCAAATACATTGAACCAAGTCCTGCTTGTGTTTGTCTTTGCATGTGTGAGATGAATGTAACTGAGAGAAAAAGGTAAGATCTGTTCCACCACAATTTCCCTGAGAAATCAGAATGTCATGTGCAAGTTTGCCACAAACTACTGCCACTTTCGGGTGCTGCTGAGGTACGGCTAGCTAGCCGGAAAGGTTAGGCCGACAGTTGTCACGCGGTGTGGAATCGGACTCAGTTCCCCACAATGCAATGGTGCTGCCGCCTGAACCCATCAGTCTCATTGGTACAATGAGAGCCACTACAACATGTAGCCACTAAAGTTTGGTCAGGCACTGAATTACGGATTTTCCTCAGTAACTCTGTCACTCTATATGCTAAAGGCACCCCCAATACTATATTTGGAGATGTCCATGGTTTTGAGGATCTCCTCAGCTGGATAGGAAGCACCTATTTAAGATTGTATATTTTTCAGGCTTGAACCTTAAAATGATTAATCCCCAGTTGGTGACCCTATCTCTGAGTGTATTCAGTATGGCAAATCAACAACAGGTGAGCCCCCCACTCACTAATCAATTATTCAATAGTTGTCTTACAGCACAGGGGATGCTGTTACATTTGTTGTTGAGGCACATCCAGATTGTGAAACAGAAATTTTCTATTCTTGGGTCAATTTTCTAGCAATTGATGGAACACTAATAAATGTCATCACTATACACATGCTAATGCACCCACACAATACAGAGCATACGCATACATAGAAATACCTCTAACATTTCAAGACCACCAGAACTGGCTTGATGGTGCCGTACCACATACACTTCTTGTTAGCTAGGTCCTTTGAGCAATGACAGCACTACCTGGCCTTTGTCACCGTTCTGTTAATATTATGTTTCATTATCCTAATTGTGGCAGTATCAGGCCTTGAAAATTCTATTCGCCCACTCGTTATGGCACTACCAGGCCTCAATTAGCACCGTATGTAGGAAGCTGGCCTGGTGTGTGATGAGCACCTATCACCTTATACCATGTACAGGTATCCCTTATTAGTGAGGTGCAGACAGTGTCTAGGAAGCCAGGACACTCTAGAGGTAGATGTGGATGAGCAGCCAAGACTTATCTAGGAGGCATGCAAAGCTTATGCAATACCACTGTAGTCACACTGCACTCACAGACATGAAAGGATCACACAGTGTTACAAAAATAAAGGTACTTTATTATGGTAACACAATTACTAAAATGCTGTATAGGCAATTCCCAACTAGCAGGTGAGTAAACACACTATTATTTACACATTAGAAGTCAGGGATTGGCATAGAGAGCAGTAGAAAACAGTGAAATAACAGAAAATAATGGAGACCCAGGGGGAGACCAAACCATATACTAAGCAAGTGGAATGCAAAAGTCAGTCCCCCAGTTAAAGAAGTGGAATCTGTAGAGGGGAGATGGAGGAACTAGGAACCCCAAAAGGTAAGTACCAGGGTGCCCCCAGTGACCAGGAGAGAAAAGATAAGTACTTGGTTTTGACCCAAACCCACAGGTAAAGTTTGGAAAAGGACTGTGCAAGACCCAAGCAAGACTGGAAGAAACCAAAGGTGGATCCTGACAGAAGAGGACCCGCAAATGAAGGGGACCAAGTCCAGTTTGAGTTGGAGTGTCCGATTGGGGCAGGAGCCACTAACCCACCCTTCTGGAGATGCAGGAGCAGGTTGACGGTGAAGACATGGAGTCAGCTATGCAGCACATGAGCAGGAGAAGAGTTCCAGAAGTGATGCAGACGATGTCCCACATCGGAAGAAGAGTTGCAGTCAGTCAGTGGTGTGGAAAAAGCACTAAGCAGCCTTGGTAACTGCAAGAGTCGTGGTGCACAGGTTTTCTGTCCTGCAAGGAAAGGCACATGCTTACCGTCTCGAAAGTTGGACAGCATGTAGAGAGAAACGAGGGGACCACTCCAGACCATCACCTGTGTTGCAGGATCCACACAGTTTTGCAGGAGAGAAGATTCACGCCGCCAGACATCGTTGCAGGTGGTGCCTGCGGATGGAGGGGAGTGACTCCTTCACTCCAAGAGAGATTCCTTTTTGTGTCTTGTGCAGGCTGAAAAGTCGTCGCCCTCTGAGGATACACAGCAAGGGAAATGTTGCAGTTGCTGGAAGGAGCCAGAGAAACAATGTTGCAAATTGGTGTTGTTGCTCGAGTTGCAGATTGTCGGTTCCTGGAGGGTCCAGTTGCAGTCCCAGTGGCCAGAAGATGAAGTAAACGATGCGGAGGAGTACTCCTGGAATCTTGCATGTTGAATCTCGAGACCCACCTGGGAGGGAGTCCCTAAATAGCCCAGGAAGGGGGATTGGTCACCTAGCAGGGTGGCCACCTATGAGGAGGGGGGCTGTGACATCACTTGCCTGACCTGGCCACTCAGATGCTCCTGGGGGCTCTGCCCACCTTGTATTCAAGATGGCAGAATCAACTGGCCATCTGGAGGAGCTCTGGGCACCACCCCTCGGGTGTTGATGGACAGGGGACTGTTCACTCCCATTGCCGTTGTCCAGTTTTGCACCACAACAGGGTCCGGGGGTCCCTGGACTGCTGCAAACCGGTTTATGCAAGGAGGGTACTAAATGTGCCCTTCAAAGCATGCCAGTGGCTTGGGGAGGCAACCAATCCCAAGCCATGTAACACCTATTTTCAAAGGGAGAGGGCGTTGCCTCCCTCCACCCCAACCTCCCCCTAAAAAATAATTTGTTCTTCTTTCCCCTGCTTGAGCTGGTCAAGCAGCAGGAGGGCAGAAACCTGTTAGAGGGTGGCAGCAGAGCCGGCTGCCCGGAAAACCCCAGAAGACTGGTAGGAGCAATGCTGGGGGTCCTCTAAGGAGACCCCAGAGCGTATGGAATCATAAACCAATACTGGCAACAGTATTGGGGTATGATTCCGAAATGCTTGATACCAAACATTCCCAGGTTCGTGGTTACCAATATGTAGCTGGACACAGTGTCCAGCACACAGGTAAAATGTTTTCCCCACATGAAAATGGAGCTGGAGTTCATAGGGGCATCTCTGCTCATGCAGGGGTGTCCTCACGAACAGGTGGTTGCACCCTGCCCCTGGGCTAGGAGGGCCTGCCATGGGGTGTCTTACAGTGACCTGTAGGGAAAGGGTGCATGCACCTTTTCACCCAGGCTTCAAAGGCAGGCCTGCAGACACATTTTACATGGGCTCCCATGTGTGGCATAATATATACTGCAGCCCATGGGGGCACAGGTATTGCAATTGTGGGGTGTGCTAAGTCATAAGCAACCACATTGAGTGGGAGAGAACACAGTCACTGGGGTCCTGGTTAGCAGGGTCCCATTGAACACAGACAAAACACACTGACAGCAGGCAAAAGTGGGGGTAACCAACCCAAAAAGAGGTTACTTTCCTACAATGTACACACCACATCCTGATATAGGCACCTTGGCAGTAGCTGAAGTTTGGCCCTTATAGATTGAGCCTGTAGCATTATATAGACTCTTAATACAATTTGCAATGCAAACATTAAACACTAACCCAGCATGGGCTGCTCCAATAAAACCACATGCAGTCACACGAGGTATTAACCAACGCATTTGATTGTGGGTAAAGTAACCGCAAAACGTAAAGAAACTCCGTTTTGGTTAGCTCAAAAAATAAACGCGCTGGAAGCAGTGTTTCCCCATTCGGGACCCCAAGATAAACACAGAATTCTCACAATGAGCTTGCCATTTGGGATGGTTCTCGTGGAGGATTACTGCACCACCTGGGGCAGGGTATTTGCCATGCTCTACAGTACTGCACACGGTACACCAACACTTAACAATCTTCTGGAAGTGTTAAAACAAATACAACATGAATACGAGGCTGCCCCAGCCCTCGATTTGGGGATGCAATTAATGGGCGATTTGCTACACTGTCCTCACTAATATTAAGTAAGCTTAAAGGGCAAGCAAGTAGCACTGGCAGTGCGCATGCAGATCTGGGATGTTCCTCCACAGGATCAAGAATGTGGGTACCTAAAATTATTGTCGAACCCTATTCAAGTATAGGTTGGGATATTTTGGGAGCCAGACCTAGTAAACCACAATTACAAGATAAATTAAATAAGGATTGTACCAAGCAAGCAGCTGAGGGTTCTGAAAAACACTGGGATAAACAAACAACTAAAAAGGCAGGGGAAAATCTCCACAGTAGAAGACCCCTCAGAAACGTTATTACCTAAGAAATAGGGATAATATAAAAACTCCTGACCGATATCAATATACTGATACAAGACAGTCTCGTTCCTTTCAAGACTCAGCAGATAAACATAGAGAGAGAGGTGGGTGATCAGAACAACGGAGTACGTGAAACCAAAAACAGATTCTCAACGCTCATCAAAAGTTTCAATTAAAATAAAAGAGAAACTTAGACAACAAAAACCCCAATTCAAAAAGGAGGTGGCAGCTATTTCTGCAAGAAATGCCACGCAAGATGAGAGTTTTATTGAGGAACAGGAACTGGGCAGTGGCTCTTCTAGACAGTGCAGCTGAGGTCACAATAGTTCGCAGGAATCTTCAAGAACATCTGGAGGTGAAAGCAAGTGGCAACTTTTTAGAAGTCAATACTGCTTCTTTTTTAGAAACAATTAACTGGTATTTATGACATTTTGTTGGCTGAAAAAGATTGGCTGCCAGAATTTGTCCATGATGTCCCACGGGGGAAGAGATTATTAAGCCTTCCTTCTCGCCCCTGGTTCCTGTAAAGTTAAGGAAGTCATATGCACACTGTATTGCAATCATGTTGGGTGGGATAAAGATTCTCTCTACCACATAATACTAATTAGTTCCCAACCACAACCTCAATATCCTATTAAGCATGAGGCTAAAACACCTGTGAGAGAGATACTCACACAGTTAGAGTACCAAGGTGTAATTAAGCCCTGTGTCTCACAAATTAACAATCCCCTAGTTCCTGTAGCTAAACCATAACATTCATATAAAATACCCTTATATTGCAGACATTTAAACAGTCATACACTCACATTTGCTATTCGACATGTAAATAGCACAACACTCGTTAACAATATAGTGCACAAAAAATACAAAAAACCATTGGATATTTCCAACGTCGTCTTGTGCCAAAATAGAACGCCTGAAGGCCAGGATTAAACGGCATTTAGTGCTTCAGGCTTGCAGAAAAAATGCAGGCCTCCACAGGTGTATGAAAACAGTCCTGGGCTATTCTCAGCACGTGCAACATCCATTTTACACAACATTGACCCTGAGGCATTGTCCTCTGTCGACAACATCTACTTAACGGATGATGATCTCATTTACCACCTAAAACGGGTGGCCCGCATTGTTGTCAGATTTGCTGAATTAGGCTACCAATTTAATTTTAAGAAAAAAGCTGCCTTCATCAGTGTCCTGTTTTTTAATACAAGTTATCAGATGAAGGCAAGATCCTAGCGCCTCACTTTCTAGAGAAGCATGCACAATTGGAACCACCAAATACCATAAAAAAAGCTCTAGTCTTTATTGGACCTTTTAAACTTTGGCAGAACGTACATTCCTGATTATGCACAACACATTAAACCATTATATGATTTAATACACCGAGTTTTCAAGCAAATATTGGACAGTCAAACACACGTTATCAGAGCATTGCAGTAAGACATGCTTGCAGCAAAACACATACACAGATGGGAGAACAAACCACATTTGATCATCAGAGTATTTGCTGGTGCTGTTGGCTTCACCTATGTAACATTTAATGAGGGTGATACAGTCCCTTTTGCATTCAAATCGCACCTGTACTCCACAGCAGAGCAACGCTTTGCTCTCACAGAAAAGATTCTGACTGCTGGTCACATGGCTGTCATTTAAGAGAGACCTCAGGCTCAGAAAAAACGCATTATTCTTGTCTTTCCGATACCAGCCCTTGAGGATGTCACAAAGGACAGCGTTCCGAACGCAAAAGCCTTACATCCACACTGGAATCAGTGGTTATCATCTATGAAAGCCATTGATGTTGATTACATTTTCGACCCCAAATTTCAAACTCAAGAATCCCTTCAATACAAAATGGAATATCCAAAACCAGCAAACTCTGCCTATTGATCAATATCAAACAATTATTTACACTGATGGTTCAGCCCAATCAGCTGTAGGCACTTAACACCAATACTCGCCCGCTTGAGCTTCTACATTCAAGTTGGTGAATTCCAACCACAAAATACTTCTACACAGACCTTAGGGGACTGTACTGCACAACTAGCAGAGCTCAAGACTCTGGTGATGCCACTGAAACACACGGACCAGAACAACTGGTGTTAATAGTCTGTGATTTGTACTACTGTGTCCAGTCCTTTAATGAATACCTGTATTACTGGTGTCAGAATGGGTTCAGAGATTCAAAAGGCAACATAAAAAAACACAGGTTACTGTGGTGGAAACGCGTCTGCCTGTGCTGCATCCTTGGGAATAAGGGATACACCAATAACGTATGTCGGCTGGATTCTGAAAGTTGGGGTTTTAGTGTGAGAAAAGACTGCTGTAAAAAATGAGTTTGGTCCTTTATCTTGTGCACCGGTTTCAGTCCTGGGAATACACGTTACCAGAACTATTATTCTACCACCACTTCCTTTTTCAAAAGCAAACTGTTTTGTCTCCATTGATAATGTCAAGTTACACCATGCAGCAGATCCTACACAACAGACCCAGAAAACTCATGGGTAGTTCCCGGATCCCTTTCACTGCAGACCACGAAGTTCCTCTACAGGTTTTAAGCAGCAATGCTGAAATTCCCCGAGCTTTGGGAGGGTGGAAAATGATCTTTCATTAGTACGTCTATCTTCATCTGCAACAAAAAAAAACCAAAATTATGAGCACTATTACTTAAATGCAACTCAAACTGAAGGAATCATCTACTACGAACCACTGAGGAAGACTTCTGCTATAGTTCTCATCTTCCTCACACAGCTCCAACTTTTGCACTAACTGCTTCTAGATATTTCGCCTATTGCAATGACTCATTCTCTGACCCACCACTTCTGCTGCAACATCATTGTCAAGACCACGTAAGCTGAACCATTGGCTCAAAATTAACTATTCCATTTGTCCATTTGAACTATCTGTGGCTCTCACTAAGTTTACTTGCCTTCCTCCTTTGTATTGGGTTTAACATCGTCATTTTCCTAATCATACACAGTCATTACCTTCCTGAACACTCTGCAGTCGAACTGGTGGATGAGGTCCTAAAACCAAATGTTTCCTCAAGTCGAGACTTGTCTCTAGTGAACTTTTCAGCTATACCAGTTCCTGACAGGATTGTTTGGGACAGAGTAGCTTTTTATATATTTGGTCAGACGGAGGTTCTTCAAATTGCATAAGTTTTCAAACTTTCCTTAAATGATTTGATAACACCTGGGGTTGTTTCTGATGACTGGGATGTAAAAAACAGTTGATTCTGTGCTTTCTGAGCCAGAGTACATTACTGTATTTGAAAGTGAAGATATTTGCCAAAGAAAATTATGGTGATATGTTCTTTTATAATTATGAATGACATCACTTTATTCAGAGTGCTTTAATTATACACAATGGGAATGTTGCCCTACCCCGCCAGTGGGGAGCTCTAAAACATATTTGGAAAAGTTTACACATTTTTCTGGGCATAATGTTAAAAATGCTGCTTCAGATTACTTTAAATTGCCTCTAGTGGAAATGCACAATGTTGTTGTTAATGGACACAAAATTGATTTTCTTTGATTCCTTCGTTTCTCAGTTGGCAGTAGAAGGCTATGTTATTGGATGTTGTCAATTGACTCAAAGAGAGTTTGGGGAACTAAAAATTGACAAATACTGGAAAGGGAAGTTTTATTTAAAGCATGCCTGATACTTTTACAAATTATAAGTTTAAATGACACAGTACAACACACATGATGTTTAGACTTTGCAAGAGTTGAATGTGCCCAGTGTCCCCACAAAATTTTACAAATGACAAAAATACATTACAGCATCTGTAGAACAGCTCGATGGCTGGGTCCAAAATGTTACATTTAACACAACACTTTCAAACCCTGGCAGGTGTTTATTGTGGCCAGTGGACATAAATGATTGTCATGCGCGTTTTGTAAACTCCACTGGGGTTTTAGAGCGAACAACCAGACATTTGCTGTGTGTCATCAGAACATTTGAGTATTGTGACAATATACAGTGTAAGAAAACTATGCCAGCAGAGGTTAAAAAAATCCCCACTAGATGCTGTAAAAGAACACCTCAGTCTCCTGTCAAACAACACATATTTCCAAGATTTTCTGTTAGGCCCCAGATGACAACATAAAAAAGCACTTCTTACATTCTTCTTATAACGAAATTTGGAAACTCTCACAACAAGAAGGCAACTGGATCAGGAAAACTTTAACACCTTGTCGGACCGTATATACACTCTTAACCACATAATTTCTTCTGCATTTGACACACAAACTATCATGTCATCTTTATAACATGGACAGAATCAACTTCGGTCCATTATGCAGTTAGGTTGGACACTATAGGTATTGAAAAATGGTTTTACATTCCATAGCAGCATGTCAGACAAAAAGACTTGTTGCCGCATTTAATTTGACGCAACAGCAACAAATAATGGCTAAGAAAGAAGTGACTTATGTTATGCTGAACATCGAGAAGATAGAAAAGTTGACTTTTACTATGGCGTAAATAGCATCTGCAATCTGCTTAGTTCATGGGATTATCAATCTGCCTATTTCAACACTCCAGGTCACAGTTTGTTTGAAACACATTCCTATAGGCAGATATGAAAGGCTAGGAGATAGTTACATTCATGAGGTGTCGGAGCTACACTTCTCATATAAATGTTTCAACGGCATGAAAGATGTCTTTCTTAGCGGCAGCGAATGCGAGACCTCAGTGAGCCATTCAATGGTTTGCGAACAGCTGTCCTTGGCATGGAGCTTGTAACGCTGCTGCAGCAAATTTGGCCTGTTATTTTAAGGGCGGTCCTGTCCCCTTAACTCAACCAGTGTCCCAGGTGCTCTCAAATGCAAGTTATGAGCTTGTAAACAGCGAGTGCTGTTTTGGAATGTGAGCCGGAATTGCCTGTGTAGTTTGTCTCCAAAATTGCAACTTGTTGCGGTAATGTGCTCCCTCCCCCACTCCCCCCCCCCCCCCCCGCCCTGCAACAGATGAAAGTAGCAGACATTTGGCCTCATATTGCTACTTCTAATGTTCAGAAACATGTAGCACTGACATCTGCCCGCAAAACCTACCTGCTCCAAGTAGCAAGGTCATCTGCTGAAGTATAGTCCTTCTTAAATACAAACGTTCTGAGACACTTTGTGGGACAAATTTTAACACTTCTTATACTGCCAGGATTTTACACTTCTTTAAGGATGTTGGTTCTAGGTTTGTCAGCACCTTTTTCTCTATATTTTGCGTTATACCTTAAGCCGTACACTCAATATTATTGAGGAATTTGCAATTAATTTGACCTTAATTGTTGGCATTTTGCTGTTGCTATTTTTTATTCGCAATGGCTGCCCCCTCTCAGCAAGGAGGATTGATGGCGCTTCCACCAGTGTAACTGTGTCATGAATGCATGATGCAGAACTTCGAAGCACCACTTCTTGAGGAACTGGAATGCAGCTGGTCTTTGTCTTTTAGACCGGTCCTGGCCTGTGTGCAGCCCATGTTTTGTTGCCTTTGGTGCCTCTTAAAATGTGCACAGAAATTGTCTCTTTCCATGCTTACTTTCACTGGATGCTGATCTGTTGAGGTTCTTGCTGAGGGCTCATTTGCAGACGTGCGTTGAGGGTGCATTTGCTACGGGAAGCCTCCTATAAGCCGCCCTTCATGGATCAAGAGACTGTTGGCACCTTAACATTTGGCAGTACACTGAATGCTGCAACCTTGGCTTAAGCTGAAGCTAACACGAGTGCTCTCGGTTTTCCTTGGCCCCAATTTGGTCACACTGACACCTGCCGAAGGGGAATCTTTCCTTGATTCAGTTGTCATGGACACATTTGGCGATTTTCAAAATGATAATGACTTTTGATGTAATGTTGACATTCGACTTTTTGCTAAATTCTAAATTGACTGTTTTCATTTGTCTTGCTTCAGTATATTTTGCTTGTGAACTTGGACACTGATGTACATATTTTAGTTTATTTTTTTTACATAGTACATTTATGCTGACCTCTACAATTTGAAACCGACATGGGGAAGGTGTTGTGAGGTTATTTTAGCATCATTTTTACGGGCACATTATTTTAGCCCTAGGCCTGCAGATTATGCCCTTTAGCCTAGTGATAATTCATTTTATTTTCTGAGCAGAAGCTTCATTCTGCAGTGATGTTTTTATTTATTTGATCTATTGCACTTTTGGCCTAGAAATTGTTCTAATTTCTTAGCACATTTTCATTCTATGCTTGCTGAAGACAGAACACAATATTGTGGTCAGTACAAAGTAGAACATCACATTCCCTGCCACCTCACGGAAAAATACGTGTTCTTGTGTTAGGGAAGTTTTCTTAGAACACCAGCTGATTTATTATAAAACATCTCACTGCCCCCTAGGGACGTTCCAGCCAGAAACTGCCACTTCATGGTGTTACTACATTGCAGCAGTCTGCTGAAACTTGACATCCTTTCCACCTACATGGGAGATGAAACAGCTCTCTTTGCTACTACCTTATTCAGCTAAAGGGGGTGGTGTCTTCACAGGGGACCTGGGCGGCAGGTTAGGGCTAACACTGCTGTGCGCTAATATTGTACTTTAGCGGCATAAGTAAGACTTCCAGTACTTAGCATTGTGACACTATGGTGGGACTTTTCTTGTGTTTCAGTTTCTTTGTTACCGTTCTGTCATTATTATGTTCCAATATCCTAATTGTTGCGGTACTAGGCCTCGAAAGTTTTTCTCGCCCACTCGCCATGGCGAGTCATATGTTACCAGATTGAGCTATTTTTAGGACTTACTCGCCCCTCCTGGCTAGTTGACTTAGAACAGGTGTTCTGTTCAATCAGAAAATGAAGGAGGCCTTTAAATCTTGATATTGTCACATTTGCTCTGAATTCGGAGACAGGTCAAAAGTCAGTTTGTCTTACAATTAACTTTTCTTCTGACTGCAGTGTTTCCAGGATTTTGTCAGTTTTTTTCATAACGCACATTTAAATAGCTAAGTCATCTGTACAAACATTTGAAAATATATTTAATTAGTTGTGAAAGCCCATTGTTTGTTCTTCTGTGTGATGGCAAAAATAGTTTAATAGGTTGGAAACAGATCAGAACACTTAACTTGGTGATGAGCAAAGAATAAATAGTTGGGAACTTATTTTCACAGATTTGGTAATACATTATATAGTTTTATCAGTAAAGCTGCAAGTTAGTTTGAAGGACTTTGGACATTTCTTGGAAATACTCTGTCTGTAAATGACAGTGTGTGACCATATCATGCTTTAGTAACATAATTATTAAAAGTGAGTGTTTAAAAATAAACCCTCCTGCCCTGGTAACAATGCTATTTGTAAACTACAAGGCAAGTAATGGATCATGTGTCCCCTATATGTGGGCTAGATTCTTTTTGTACATGGTGCAAACGTTTAGTCTATTTAATGAAACATGGAAGATTTTTGTACAGCAGAAATGCAATGATTACATATTTGAAGGTACAAGTGTGGGAATGAAGAAAAAAGTGCCTCTGTAAACTAAAATATTTGCCTAGGATCACACAATTTGAGACCCGTTTACGGGTTAAGTACGTTGCAGTTATTGTCGAGTAGATTATTCAAGATCATCGACCTGTAGGTCTAGTAAAATTTTTATTGTTTTTCAAGGTCTGAGGAAATGCCCTTTTTTCTAGAACACAGTTGATTCAATTAAATACATTGAACCAAGTCCTGCTTCTGTTTGACTTTGCATGTGTGAGACGAATGTAACTGAGAGAAAAGGATAAGATCTGTTCCACCACAATGTCCCTGAGAAATCAAAATGTCATGCTAACGGCTGCCACAAATCACTGCCACTTTTTGGTGCTGGTCAGGTACGGCTAGCTGGCCAGAAGGGTTAGGCTGATAGTTGTCACACGGTGTGGGATCGGACTCAGTTCCCCACAATTCGGTGGTGCTGACACGCAAATCCAGCAGTCTCATTGGTACAACAAGAGCCAACACGACAGCAGCAGTTTACTGTATTTGATCTCCCTCCTGAAATTGTGCATGACATCTTGCATGACATCTTGCTGCCAGACATCTTTCTACCCAGCAAGGACTTGCAGTGGACACTAATTAAAGGTTATTTGTCTCTTTCGATCTTTTTGCATTTGCATTTGCCAGACCAGCCATCCTTGCTTTAATCACCTGTTGTAATGAAGTTTCTAAAATGTTTGATACATGATTCCACCCACCTCATCCCTCGTTTGTAATGCCACAGTGGAATCTTAATCTTGCACACTCCTTTTGAACTGATGCCTAGCTGCCTACTGTGACGCCATACCTTGAATACTGCATTCCTTTCTGCAACCCCTTCACCTCTGTGAGCATTAGGCTTTCTCAATGCAGCCACCCTACACCACATTGTTTCGGACAAACTGGTGTTGAAGAAGAGAGCATCCTATTTGCCTAAAGTCATGACTACTTTTCATGTCAGAAAATCCATTTCCCCTCCAATGTACTTTTCTTCACCTTACCCCTCGAAAGAGGAGAAGAGACTCCATTGGCTAGACCCCAAAAGAGCCTTGAGTTATTATTTCGATAGATCACACTAAATTCCATCAGGTGGATGATCAGCTCTTTGTGGGGTTCCTTGGGGCGAATAAAGGAAAGGAAGTTCAGAAAAGGACTTTTTCAAGGTGGTCAGTCTTTTGCATCAATATCTGCTACACATTGGCCAAGAAGCAGCCCATTTCACCTGTGCCATGGCTGCTACCATTACATTGGCACATGGAGTACCTGTTCTTGATATCTGTCAGGCCACAACGTGGGTATCAGTGCACATGTTCATGAACCACTACTGCTTTGAAGCGAAGTCCGATGAGAAGGACATTTTGCCCGTTCAGTCCTGAAAACATTTAGATCTGAACCATTCCACAGACCCAGTATCTTGGGGTGGGGGGGGGGGGGCAGGTACTGCTAAGTTGCTTACCTTCAGTAATGCTCTTTCTGGTGGATACTCAATCTAACCGCTGATTCCTTACTGCCCTCTTGTCTCCCCTTTCTGTGGAATGGTCTATTTTTCCCTCTAAAAGGTCCTAAACTAGAGATCTGCATACTGGTATCTCTGATTATTGTTGAGCCCCGTGTCTGAGGGTGTAGAGGTCACCTTGCAGGTTTGGCACTTGCATGCTGCTCTCATCACATTCCTAGGGTGGAAAAAAGTCAATGCAGAGTCACATGATACCACGCAACAGCATGTGAGCAAATCTTCAGGATCCAATCTGGCCCCTGGGGATATTCTAAAGGTGAAGAATTTTTGGTTAGAGTATCCACCAGAAAAAAATAATCGACTGTTTGAAGGAAGCTAGCTCTTTATATAGTGGGCCAAAATGAGGTACACTGTGCAAAGAGTCCATGCAAACCACAGATGTATCACAGTGGCACAGATGACATCTCAAATGCTCTCTTTTGTGGTAGCTTGTTTGAGCAGTAAGTGAGACACACTCAATAAAGAAATCTGACACTTATTTATAGAAATAACACATTTCTGTATAAACTTTGATACCAAGATCATCGGGAACAGGTGAGTACTTTTCGAATTATGAATTTATATAGTTTGCAAATGTTAACAGTGCATTTTTCAGATGCAGTAATGTTATCCTACTGAGGAAGAACAAGCACTACATACATGTATAGTACAGCGACTTACAGGACCAATCTCCTGGACTTAGGGTAAGTATGGGGCAAGGTCCAAGGCCACACCAACACATCACCTCCTGCAGCACAGGAGCAGCTGGGTGCAATTCAGTGTCGGGTGCCCTGTGTAAGTCTTTGGGGATCGGTCCTGTCACCTAGTTGCTGCTGGGGGAGGACTGAGAGTACCACCAACAGAGTTCAAATCTTGTGATGCTCAGGGACACCATTTGTCCTGTTCTCCTCTGTCCTGGACGTCCAGCTGCAGAGATAGTTTGGACCGTCAGGTCTTCCGTCACTGGGGGCTGTGGAGTGGGCCCAGAGAAACAGGCTACAGGCGTGGACTGGGGGTCCAGTAGGGCCGAACCAACACGTGGGCTGGGGTCTCAGAAGGCTGGGGGATGTAGGGGCACCAGTGGTCCTCTTCTCCTCAGTTCAGGGCGTCCGGGTGTGGAGATGCAGAGGACCTTTGGGTCTCCGTCACCAGAGGCGGTAGCAGTGAAGGGGGGTCTGCAGAATCAGACTGCAGATGCCATCAGGAAGTCCAGCGAGGGCAAGTTCTGGGTGGATTTAATCTTTGGATGGCTCAGGAACAACGTTGGCACAGTTGGCCCACTTCAGCTCGGGCTATGCAGCTCGGGTGCGGTGGTGCTGTCTGGGGTTGTGTTTTTGGCAGTCACAGTCCTCACAGTTCTTTCTTTTGGTGCCTGCAAATGCAGGGAAGCAGCTCCCCTGCTCCAAGGAAGTTATTTGTGGTGATTTTCGAAGCACTAGCAGCTCTCCTGGTTTCTGCAGCAGCAGGACAGGTCTGTTGCTGCTAGAGGGTGGGGTGCAGCAGGCAGGGCAGCAGGGTTGGGGACAAGTATGGCGTGCTCCTTGATTCTCTGATTCAGCAGGGTTCTTGTCCACTGCTTTCTTTGTGTCTAGCAATGATCTGAAGTGGTGCTATCATGTGGTCCCCTGAATACTCAATTCTGATCGATACATACTACCTGTGGATTCCTCACCTTATGAATTCACCCTTGCGCCAGCATCCAACGGAAAATCTTCTTCCCAGCTCTCCACGTCGACGAGGACGTCACAATTGTACGTCTCCATGGGACTCCGTCTGACATCACCATGCCAATAAGAGGGCCTCGCAGGCGTGCTGATGTCAGTTCCCTTTTTTTCCGTGTCTTCGACGCTAACGGTTTTCTCCTGGCTCTCGCTTCTGTTGGAGGTTTCATCTTGTTGCTCTTTGTAGTTACAATGTCTACCCCTAGGAAGTCCGGTTTCAAGCCTTGCAGAGTGTGTGGGGGTCTCATGTCGGTCACTGACCCTCATGATGATTGTCTTTGGTGCCTTAGCTCTGAGCAGGACGTCGAGGAGTGTGTGTCTCGCCAGAACATGAATCCTAAGGCTTTAAAGGAAAGGGAGGCCAAACTTTTTTTGGCCAAGACGAAGAAGGCTCATAGGAGCAATAGAAGATCCTCTTCCCTTGCTTCTTCGAAGAAGCATAAGAAACAGCACCGTCATGACTCTCTGCGCCGTTCGGCTTGGAGACGATAGAGGTCTCCAACTCATCGGCGACGTGGGAGTTGAGTCCGACGGTGACATCTCAACCCCAGAGTCCTGAGGTTTTTTCAGTGCCATCCGTCTTTGAGGTTGTGGCACCTCAAGACAGTCCTCGATTTTTACCTGCTGCTCAGGTGTCCGATGTTCAGCAAGCACAGGTGCAACAGGGAGACCAGCGGTATCCTGCCTTTCCGGCTCCAGGAGCAGATCCGGCGGCATTTTTGAATGCCATGTTTTCTATGTTCAACGCCATGGCCCCTGCTGGTGCACCGGCTGGTCCCACGGGTCCACTGGCATTTTCGTTGGGCTCCCCTGCTCCGTTCAAGGCCAATGACATCGCCTCGAGGTCCTGTGAATCCCATGACGTTGCCTTCTAGATCTATGGCGCCGATATCATCACCCCGTCAGCCGGCGCCAATGGTGGAGCCACATGCATCTTCGGTGCCATTAGGATCGGCGCCGGATCTGAGTGATGGATTCGAACGGAGTCAACCTTCCTCTCCTATTCCTCGTCAGGTGTTGAAGCCGGTGTCTTCGACGTCGGCAAATTCCATGTCGACGCTGAGGTTGGAGGCTCGATTGAGGTCACGCAGGAAGGCCTTGCATCTCTTGGAGGAGGAAGAATATCAAAGGCAGTTGTTTGGGAGAGTATCAGGGCCTGGAGTCGGCCAGTGGGCTGGATACTTCCCCGGAATGGGACTTGTCTTCACTGGGGGAATTTACGGAGGAGGCAGCTTCTTTTCACTTGGTGATCAGGAAGGCATCTGACTTTTTAGAACTTCCATTGCCTGCTGCAGAAGTTAAAACGAACATTTTAACGGAGGTGCTGCAGCCTTCTTTGGCTTCTGCAGACCCTTTGCTTCCTTTCAACGAGGTTCTTAAGGAACCCATATTAGAACTTTGGTGGAAACCTGTATCGTCGCCTGCGGTGAATAGAGCTGTGGCAAGGAGATATAGAGTGGCGCCTGGTGATCAGGGTTTTTGTCACGACATCCTACCCCGGAGAGTTTGGTGGTCCAGACCTCTTGCAGGTCTGCTCTGGGCTCCTTCCCTGTGGTTCCATCTGACAGGGAATCCAAGCGGATGGAACAATCCGCAAAGAAGACTTTTTCGTCTTGCAGCATGGCTCTCAAGGCTGCAAACGCTACCTGTGTGCTAGGTAGATATGTCCACGCCCTCATGGACTCCGCGAAGGCCATGGTTCCTGATCTGCCGCAAGATGTACAGAGACCATTGGGGAACACCTGTCTGATGCGCAGGCTGCAGCGAAACAAATAATTCAGTCTGGCCTGGACTCTACGGACTTGGTGGCCAGGGCAATGGGTACATCAATTGCTACCAGGAGGCACATTTGGTTGAGGTCCTCTGGGTTTTCTTCTGATGTACAGACCACCTTGTTGGATTTGCCATTTGATGGGGAAAAACTGTTTGGAGCTAAAGCGGACTCTGCCCTAGAGCGCTTCAAAGATAGCCGAGCCATGGCGAAGTCTTTAGGATTGCAGGTCTCCTCTGCTACCCCTTTTAGGTCCTTTCGTAGGTTCAGGGGGTTTGGACGTGGGGCAGTTTATCGAGGGAGACCCCAGTCCTCGGTTCAGCAGCCTACCAGCCTCCCATATCGGTCCTTTAGAGGGCGGGAGGGTTAGAACAAGAGGGGCCACCCAGCAGCACCCTACGTGATCCTCTTCCTCTGGAGGACAACAGCAAGGGAAGCAGCCCTAGTTTTCTCCCCTTTATCGACCATACTTCTCCTGTAGGGGGAAGATTACGTCTTTTTCTCCACAAGTGGGAGTTAGTTACATTGGACTCATGGGTTCTAAATATTGTGAGAAAAGGATATGCTCTCCCTTTTCAGGAGTTTCGTCCTCCCATCCCTCCCTTGTTTTGTTCAGAAGACCATCTCCTGTTGTTACAGCAGGAAGTTCAGACCCTATTGTCAAAAGGTGCGGTGGAGTTGGTTCCAGAGCAGGAAAGGGGTCAGGGTTGTTATTCAAGATACTTCCTGATCCCCAAGAAGGACGGTCGTATGAGACCGATCCTAGACCTGAGGATTTTGAATTGGTTCTTCAAACAGGAGAAATTCAAAATACTGACTCTAGCGCAGGTACTTCTGGCGTTGAACAAAGAGGATTGGATGGTGTCTGTCGACTTGCAGGATAAGTATTTTCATATCCCTATACTCAAGTCGCACAGGAAGTATCTCTGGTTTGTGATGGGATTGCAACACTACCAGGTTCTTCCGTTTTGTCTTACTTCAGCACCTTGAGTCTTCACAAAGGTGATGGCAGTGGTGGCAGCAAGTCTCAGAAGGGAAGGGATATCGGTATTCCCTTACCTGTACGATTGGTTGATCAAAGCCGAGTCTCCAGAGCTTGTGTTGGGTCACTTGACAACTCAGTTGTTGTTCAGACTGGGTTTTTCGATCAGTGTACCCAAATCTCACCTGGAGCCTTCTCAACGCCTCCTATTCATAGGGGCAGTACTGGACACAACATTGAATCGGGCCTATCCTCCGCCTCAGCAGATCCAGGATATTCAGGCGTTGATTCCAATGTTTCAAAATGGAGCGGTTGTTCCAGTTCTCAAGGTCTTACGCCTGCTCGGTCTGTTCGCTTCTTGCATTCTATTGGTCACTCATGTACGTTGGCACATGAGGGCTCTCCAGTGGTGCTTCCGCAGGCTGTGGTTTCAACACAAAGGGGATCTCGAGGAGTCAATAACGATCTCCAAAGACGCTTCAGCGGATTTGCAATGGTGGGCTGTGAACGGCAACCTTTTGCAAGGAAGGCCCGTTTTCACTGCCGCCGCCGGTGGCCACGGTCATGACGGATGCTTCCACTCTCGGGTGGGGAGCTCATCTGGGGGACCTGGAGATCAAGGGTCATTGGTCTCCAGTGTAACAGACTTTTCATATCAATCTGTTGGAATTGCCGGCGATACGTTTGGATCTCAAGGCCTTCCTCCCTTCCCTTCGCGGTCAGTCGGTCCAAGTCCTGACCGATAACACTACTGCAATGTGGTATATAAACAGGCAGGGAGGAGTAGGGTTGGATCTTCTCTGCAGAGAAGCTCTGCGTCTCTGGTACTGGCTTCAGGATCATTGGATTTGCCTGATAGCAAATCATCTGGTCGGGGTGCTCAACGTGCGTGCGGACTCTTTCAGCCTGCTCCTTTCGGCCGATCACGAGTGGCGTCTCCATCCGGATCTGGTCCTGCACATCTTTCAGATGTGGGGTTCTCCGGTGATAGATCTGTTTGCTACTCAGGAGAACGCGCACTGCCCGTTATTCTGCAGCCTCCAGTATCCGGTGCAAGGAGCTTTGGGGGACGCGTGTCAGATCTCTTGGTGCAACCATTTGCTTTGTGCGTTCCCCCCCCCATACCCTTGATTCCTCTGGTTCTGAGGAAGATTCGCCAAGATCTGGCTCAGGTTATTTTAATAGCCCCGGATTGGCCAAGAAGGGTGTGGTACACGGACCTTCTCCAGCTATCGCTGTGCCCTCTGCTCTGTCTACCTCTCAGGGTAGACCTCCTCTCGCAGTCGCAGGGGCAGGCTCTACACCCCCACCTCCAGAGCCTGCACCTTCATGCCTGGAGATTGAACGGGCGACCTGGGTTCCTTTTCTCTCCCACCAGATGTAGTAAATGTTATTTTATTGGCCAGGCGACACTCCACTAACCATTTATGCTGGTAGGTGGGCAAAATTTGTGGCTTGGTGTGGCGAAAGGCAAATTGACCCTTTGAAGGCCCACCTTTCTGATATTTTATTACTTGCTTTGGACTTAGCAAAGAAGGATTGTACAGTGGCTACGGTTAAGGGTTATTTAGCTGCTCTGTCAGCCTTTCTTTGCCTCCTGGATCAGCCCTCATTGTTTAAATCACCTATTGTAGTTAGGTTTCTTATGGGTTTATTTAATAAGTTTCCCCTCCGCTCACTCTCCTTTTCATGTGCCTCAGTGGGACCTAAATCTTGTTTTAACCTTTTTAATGGGGTCACCTTTTGACCCCATGCACTCCTGCCCGTTAAGGTTTTTAGTGCTTTAGACAGTTTTTCTTGTTGCCATAACCTCGGCTAGGCGGGTTTGTGAGCTCCAAGCTCTTTCTGTTAAACCCCCTTTTACCTTGTTTTTCCCAGATAAAGTCGTGTTGAAAACCAGGGCGGCTTTCCTGCCAAAAGTTGCCACTCCTTTTCATATAGGGCAGACCATTAGGAAGAGAGGCTTTACCGCTTGGACCCTAAAAGGGCGCATAGTTTATATATTGAAAGGACGAAGGACTTTCACCTGGTAGATCATCTGTTCGTGGGGTACGTTGGACAGAGGAAGGGCAGAGCAGTCCATAAAAGAACTATCTCCAGGTGGGTTATCCTTTGTATCAAGATCTGGTACTCGTTGGCGAAAAGGTTCCCCCTGAGGGTATCAGAGCCCACTCCACCAGGGCTAAGTCTCCTACTTCGGCCCTGGCAAGGGGGGTTCCGGTGGTGGATATTTGCAAGGCAGCAACTTGGGGGTCCCTCCATACCTTTGCAAAGCATTACTGCTTGGACTCTGAGGTTCGGAGGGACAGCCATTTTGCAAGATCTGTTTTGAAGGATTTCTTGGTGTAATCAGACTGGCACCCACCTCCGAGTGCGGTACTGCTTTGGGACTCTATTCATAAGGTGAGGAATCCACAGGTAGTTTGTATCATCAGAAGAACAAGTTACTTACCTTCAGTAACGCTTTTTCTGGTGGATACAATAGCTACCTGTGGATTCCTCACAGTCCCACCCGCCTCCCCATTGCCTGTCTGATTGCACTAGGATATGTAGTGTATAGGTGTATGTATATTTTGATATTTTTCCTGTATATATAAATGATGGTTTTGATTATGTTGTATCATGAAGGCTTTATGTATTTATGTATTTATTGGAGTTATTCTGGAGTCTGTTCTCACCTGTTCGCCTCAAAGGCACGTAAAAAATGGGTGAAACTGACGTCAGCACACCGGCGAGGACCTCTTATTGGCACGGTGACTTCAGACGGAGTCGTGTGGAGCTGTACAGTTGTGACCTCGTCGACGTGGAGAGCTGGGAAGAAGATTTTGCGTCAGATGTTTGGCGCAAGGGTGAATTCATAAGATGAGGAATCCGCAGGTAGCTATTGTATCCACCAGAAAAAGCGTTACCGAAGGTAAGTAACTTGTTCTTTAGGGGGTGTTGAAGGGAGTGAAAAGTACAGGGAGTGCAGAATTATTAGGCAAATTAGTATTTTGACCACATCATCCTCTTTATGCATGTTGTCTTACTCCAAGCTGTATAGGCTCGAAAGCCTACTACCAATTAAGCATATTAGGTGATGTGCATCTCTGTAATGAGAAGGGGTGTGGTCTAATGACATCAACACCCTATATCAGGTGTGCATAATTATTAGGCAACTTCCTTTCCTTTGGCAAAATGGGTCAAAAGAAGGACTTGACAGGCTCAGAAAAGTCAAAAATAGTGAGATATCTTGCAGAGGGATGCAGCACTCTTAAAATTGCAAAGCTTCTGAAGCGTGATCATCGAACAATCGAGCGTTTCATTCAAAATAGTCAACAGGGTCGCAAGAAGCGTGTGGAAAAACCAAGGCGCAAAATAACTGCCCATGAACTGAGAAAAGTCAAGCGTGCAGCTGCCACGATGCCACTTGCCACCAGTTTGGCCATATTTCAGAGCTGCAACATCACTGGAGTGCCCAAAAGCACAAGGTGTGCAATACTCAGAGACATGGCCAAGGTAAGAAAGGCTGAAAGACGACCACCACTGAACAAGACACACAAGCTGAAACTTCAAGACTGGGCCAAGAAATATCTCAAGACTGATTTTTCTAAGGTTTTATGGACTGATGAAATGAGAGTGAGTCTTGATGGGCCAGATGGATGGGCCCGTGGCTGGATTGGTAAAGGGCAGAGAGCTCCAGTCCGACTCAGACGCCAGCAAGGTGGAGGTGGAGTACTGGTTTGGGCTGGTATCATCAAAGATGAGCTTGTGGGGCCTTTTCGGGTTGAGGATGGAGTCAAGCTCAACTCCCAGTCCTACTGCCAGTTCCTGGAAGACACCTTCTTCAAGCAGTGGTACAGGAAGAAGTCTGCATCCTTCAAGAAAAACATGATTTTCATGCAGGACAATGCTCCATCACACGCGTCCAAGTACTCCACAGCGTGGCTGGCAAGAAAGGGTATAAAAGAAGGAAATCTAATGACATGGCCTCCTTGTTCACCTGATCTGAACCCCATTGAGAACCTGTGGTCCATCATCAAATGTGAGATTTACAAGGAGGGAAAACAGTACACCTCTCTGAACAGTGTCTGGGAGGCTGTGGTTGCTGCTGCACGCAATGTTGATGGTGAACAGATCAAAACACTGACAGAATCCATGGATGGCAGGCTTTTGAGTGTCCTTGCAAAGAAAGGTGGCTATATTGGTCACTGATTTGTTTTTGTTTTGTTTTTGAATGTCAGAAATGTATATTTGTGAATGTTGAGATGTTATATTGGTTTCACTGGTAATGATAAATAATTGAAATGGGTATATATTTTTTTTTGTTAAGTTGCCTAATAATTATGCACAGTGATAGTCACCTGCACACACAGATATCCCCCTAACATAGCTAAAACTAAAAACAAACTAAAAACTACTTCCAAAAATATTCAGTTTTGATATTAATGAGTTTTTTGGGTTCATTGAGAACATGGTTGTTGTTCAATAATAAAATTAATCCTCAAAAATACAACTTGCCTAATAATTCTGCACTCCCTGTAGTAACCAGTAGGCTACTTACCCTTGGGGTCACTACACCCCCTAGATTACCACTTCCTATGGGGAGTGAGTACCACCCGTTCCCAGAATTCCTAATTCGACCACACACAAGATTGCAGAATTCCTGAGACTGTGTTCATTTTAGGCTGGTCACCCTAGGGGTGTGTAGAGCCTGGAAATGCAACACGCCTCCTGCATGGCTAATTTTCACACCCTCTGCATGCTCCGCAGAGTTTACAAATGGATCCCAACAGAAACAAGAAAAACAATAACCCAGGCCCTCAGCAGCAGACTCGACTACGGCAACGCCCTCTACACCGGTATCTCATCCAAATGCATCCAAAACGCCTCCGCCCGACTCATCCTCAACATCCCTCGCCACTGCCACACCCCCCCACCCCCCACCTAAGAGACCTTCACTGGCTCCCCGTCAACAAGAGGATCACCTTCAAACTCCTCACCCATGCACACAAGGCACTCCACAACACCGGACCATCATACCTGAACAACAGACTCAGCTTCTACACCCCCACCCGGCATCTCCGCTCCGCTAACCTCGCCCTCGCCTCCGTCCCCCGCATCCGACGCAAATCTTCCAGCAGCAGATCATTCTCGTACCTCGCTGCCAAGACCTGGAACACCCTCCCGCCGGATCAACGACAGACCCAGGACCTTCTTTCCTTCAGAAAACTACTCAAGACTTGGCTCTTCGAGCAGTAGCAGCACCCTCCACCCTTCCCCCCCCAGCGCCTTGAAACCCTCACGGGTATGTAGCGCGCTTTACAAATTGATTGATTGATTTTCCTGCCTGTCCAGGTGCCAGATGGGTCCTAGGGCGCAAGGGGGGCGGGGTTGGCATCCTCCTCTGAGGAGAGCCAGGTCTGCATCCCAAAGTCTTTGAAGCTTCCAGCCGTGGAATGTAGATTTGTGGGTTAGCCTGTTGGGAGGGGTGTGTTAACACCCCTGCTAGTGCAGGCTTTGTTTCCGACCTCCAGAGAGCAAAGGTTCTCACCCTTGGGGGTCAGATTCTCATCTGTTGGTGGCAGACTGGCCTATACTAGTCAGTGAGCTCACCAGCAATTGGTAGGTTTTTAGGGGACACCTCTTTGGTGCCTTCTGGGTGCAGTTAATAATAAATCCATCACTTGAATCAGTGAGGGTTTATTATGACGAGATGTTTAATACCAAATATGCCTAGTTTCAGTGAAGCCATCATGTAGCTGGGGAACTTGTATTACCCAGTATCCAGTATTTAAAATGGCTTCACTGCACACTTACTATGTCTAAGAATCGACAAAGACATAGCAGGGACATATCTGCTCTTGCAGATATTCCCACACTTGTAAAATGATGCACCCTCCCTTAGGGCTGTAAGGCCTGCTTTAGGGGTGATGTACAAATTTTACATGCAGTGTTTTAGGGGACATGGCACACACGGTGTGTGCCATTTCGTATTTTCACTTTTGGGGAGCCCCTTAGCACGCAGCCTGCAATGGCAGTCTGCATGAGGCTGGTGCTGGGTCCCTTAGAGTGGCACAAGTTGTGCTGCTGCTCGTATGGGCCTTCTTCAGTACTGATGCCATAGGTACCAGAAGTACCATTTACTAGGAACTTACAGAGGGTGCTAAATGGCCTGGCCACTTGGGGGTCAAGTGCCCAAGTGTTTTGTTTTGGGGAAGGAACACTGGCACTTAGTACCTGGTTAGCAGGAACACAGTGCACCTGCACTTAAGTCAAAGTTGCATCAAAACCAGGGAAAAGTGTAGGGGTACAGCAACCAGAGCCCAGATTCCTACACTGTTCTGCAGTCAGATTATGCTATTCAAATATGAGAGAAAAGTTGTCTTCTGTGGCAAGCCTCATACATCAAATATCTAGGGAGATTTGGTTCTCTAGCTTCCTGCAGGATTTAGCAAGATACAATGAACATTTTAAGTTATTTACCTTCCGCTACAATCTATTAAGAGTATATCACCATCCCAATAAATATTGTTTGATAGTGTGCAACTAATGGGCATCCACTGCTGCATTCTGTATCCCATAGTCAATTTAGATGCATGAGAACTCAGAATTACTAACTGCACAGAGCACTGCCTCTACAGCAATAAGGAAAGAAATAAGTGACAGGAGCCATTCCTGTCTCAAGCCCTGACCTAGGTCGTAACAGCCAGCTATAATTATGTTGAGGGTAACTGGCAGTGGGGTTGTTCTATGATTCCATGACAAGTGCAAATGTCTATCACTTCACTAAGAAAGATCTAAGAGATGTTATCAGAGATTTTCTCCTGCCAGTGTGTCTATATTCATAGCCTTCTCTATAATACTTCATAACAAACAAGTGCTGTTGCAAGTCATTCTACATTCTTACAAGGATGGATGATGGAATGAATTCATCAGAGAGATGTTGGTCCATATTTTTTAGGGATTTGAGGGTCCTTGCCTCTTTTGGGAAGAACACAATGGTGCCTTCAGTTGTTGATCTAGCAACTTTACTAGTAGATTCATTATGGTGGAAGAGAGACTCCAGGCGTTCCTGTTCAGGGACTTTGAAAAAGATAGTTATTATTACATTTTTATTTCTTTTCTCTCAAACAGTCTGTTTAACAGAGACCTGTTTTTGTCAGAAAGTGATGAAAGATTTATGGAAGGATTATAATTTTTTCTCTGGTATCAGTGCTTTTAGAGAGTTGAGTAATAATTCTGGATAGCAATTGTTGAAACGTTAGCTTTATAGAACTTCTTCGGAAAGAGACTTCTAGCTGCAGATTCCTCACCTTTTTACTATTCCCCAGGCGTCAGACTAGACCTTCAGACCTTTCAGCAGTACCTCTGCATACCATAAGGTGGTGCTGTGCAGCTTTACACTGGCGTTGTTCCTCTCCAGCAATGAGGTACAGAGCCTATATAGGTACCAATCCTGTGCCTTGACATCAATTCTTATCTGATACAGACTTCTAGCTGCAGATTCTTCAATATAGAATATTCCCCATGCACCAGACTCGATCTGGAAACTTTGTTAGCAGTACACCTGCTTGCTGGTAGGTGGGGTTGTTCGATTCTGCATGGCGTCATTTGCGCCGAAAGTGACAAGTGTGGTGCTAAACCCCCCACTCACTTTTTGACATACCTATTTTTGACCTTTTGTTAAAAAACGTTGAGACTTTCTCTAATGGTGTGCAGGATGTCCACAAAAAAGATAGGTTTTAAACCACTGCTGTGCCTGTCACCGACCGATGTCCCAAGTCCGGGAGGAGGCCCTGCTGGCAGGTTTACCACGGCACCATTTTGGCCCCAGGTATCCATTGACTGATCTGGAACGGGCACCAGTCGAGTGACCTCAACTTTCCCCAGTGCCGACTTCACTGCCACCGCACCTGATGCTGAGAAGTGGCCCACCCCATCATCATTTCAAATTCGGATTTGGGGCAGGACATGCGTCATCTAGGATTACGACAGGGTTTTTTTAAGCACTAAGTTGGAACAGAAAGCACAAGGGCCTTCATGCTGTAAGATAATTCCATGCAGTATTTTATTTATGACAGCATGCCAGTACTCTATAAAAATCGTAGAAGTTCCACATACATTTATACATTCATTAAAAAGGGATGGGCACTTTTATGCGCCTTGCTTCGGCACCTTTGCACTCTAACAAAAGTAAGAATAAAGGCTATGAAGCACATGTTCACAATTTGCTGCGATTTCACTTTTGTATGTGGCACTAAACACTAGGCTCTATAATCAGGTTAGCCATCAGATATACATTTTGTCAATTTCAGCCTTCAAAAAGTCCACAGCTTGCAGCACACTAAGGGGTGAAACACGCGTTGGCAGTTTTGATCCATTACAAAGATGAACTACAGCTGCCCTTGACTTGCCACCTAGGAGGAATATGACAAAACGCAAATCTATGACATAAAAGGGTTATATTTGACTTTATACCGAGGAGTATCACAAGACTATTCGATTGTTAATCAAGCAGATATGAGATACGACAATGTGGTGTAAAGACAATGACAGAATAATCAGAAAGCACCCAGATTTATAAATTTGGGGAAGCAGTTGCACTGAAGATCCTATTACTATTTCCCTCAGAATCATATTTTTTATGAAAATAAGAGCTACTTGACATTTATGATGTTATAAATGAACATTTAGACTATGGGCCTGATTTAGATATTGGCGGACGAATTACTCCATCACAACGGTTACAAATATCCCTTCTACCGAAATCTAAATCCCATTATATCCGATATTTCAGTTGACAGGATATCTGTCACTGTTGTGACAGAGTATCCCGTCTGCCAATATCTAAATCAGGCCCTATGTCCATTAGGACAATACAAAAGCACAAAAACTTTGGGAAACAAACACAAGCTAAAGAGACCATATTGGGGGCATCGGCCAAGCCATGCCCTGGCCCACCGGTCAATCAGTAAATTGCTTGTCGCTATCGTCCTGCTCCAGGCGAACCAGCTTTTCTTTCTCAGCACCCCTCACCAGGAAGCATAGTGGTGCAAACTTCCACAACCACTCTACTCCCAACACATTTCCTACCACTCCCCTAATAGGCAATCTTAGCGAGTGGAAACATTCAGCAAACATGTCTTTTCATCTATCGGTTTGGCCTTCCCCTCTGTTAATGCCCTCAGTTTGTTGGGATGCTACTCTCACGCCCTCTGGGATTGGGTTGCAGAAGTCCTCTGAATTGTGTCCCAAGGCCTTCACCCTGTCCTCTCTCAGGCGATTTAAGATGGTCTTTGTGCTGCCAAGTTCATAAATCGGCATTGCTTGAACACCACTGATTTCATTAGGCGAGTCATAGGCACCAGCGTTGCCTTTTACCGCCATGCGTAGCTGCATTCAGCTGGGTTTTCCGGCGATGTCCAGTCCTCCCTGATGGACATGCCCTTTGATGAGACTCACCTGTTTGGGAACAAAGCTGATTCTGCTCTCAAGCATTTTAAGGAGAGCAGAGCTAAAGCTCACTCTCTGGGCCTTGCTGCCCCTTGCCACCTGCAAAGAGTTCCATGATGACTTCGGCCAAAGTGTCCCCTATGGCCAGCCTGTCCAGCCCCCACTGGAAACCCAGCAGTTTCACAGTAGAGGTCAAGGTGCCTAATGCCCCTGTGGCGGAGGTTAGCGTGCTGCCCAGTCTTCTACCCTCCTGCACCCCCACCTGCTATACCTATTTAGCGTGTCCTTACAGGGACACAGCCACTCTTTGGGAAGCAGAAATCACCAATTCTTTCTGGGTTGGCAGGCGATCATGTCGGACAGGTGGATCATACAAATTGTTTGAAGTGGATATGCACTACCCTTCCTTTTTTCCCCCCACCACACCCTCCACTGCCCCCACCAAGCATCTAATGGAGGACCATCTCTTCATTTTGCAGCAGGAGATGCAATCCCTTTTAGCCAACGGGGCATGTTGAGAGGGTGCCAGCACCAGAAGTAGGATATGATTGTTATTCTGGTGCCCAGGAAGGGTGGAATCCTTTGGCCTGTTCTGCCATCTCAACGCCTCCCTTCTTAAAAAGAAACTCAAAATTATCATGCTGGCCCGGTTCTTGCTGCCCTCAACTCTGGAGCCTGAATGGTGGCATTGGACCTGCAGGACCCCTATTTCCATTTACCCATACTGGTGGTTCATTATCGCTACCTGCTGTTAATGGTGTGACACGTGCATTTTCAGTTCAGACTACGGTCCTGATCTTTCTGCCTCAGTCCTGGATTTCATTGTCAACTCTAGGGCTGCTGCAACTGATGAACTAGTGCATCTTGCTGGTGAGGCACACCAGGTGGCATATGCAGGGTGTACAGTGGGAATCTGAAGTCAGAAGTCCCAGTGGCCCAACATCGATGGGACCTCTCCAACCACATTCAGATTTCAAAAGAGCCTGCAAAAGATCTGCAGTGGTGATTGCTGGACTGCAATTGGGTCAGCATCAGACCCCCTCTCCCTTCCCAATCAAGAACTGACAGTGGTGAGCGAAGCATAGCTTCTGGGTTGTGGCGTCATCTGGGAGAGCTAGAGGTCAGAGGACTTCCCTTCTGCAGCAGCAGCCCATCTGATTGGGGTTTAAAGCCTTCCTTTTGTCCATCAAGGTGGGGCCTGTACAGGAGCTCATGGGCTGGTTGGTGTCACAGACCATGTGCCAGGAGGCATTAAGCCTCCAGAAATGGCTGGACCGCCAAGACATTTTAATAGTGTTGAACCACCCAGCAGAGGCATTGAATGCCAGGGTGGATGAGCTTACCCACTGATCCCTTTGAACAAATCACAAACTATTACACCCTGAGTTGGTGCAAGGTCTTTTCTGCGATTGATAAGAACCTTGGCTCAGTCTTTTTGCAGCCGACAAGAACGCACAATGTCCACATTCTTTTGTTCGGAGACACGTTACGCCTCAAGTGCAACTCTGGACTCCTGTATGTCTTCTCGCAGATATCACTCCTGCCCAGAGTTCTCAAGATCAGGACAGACCAGGTCCAAGCCTTCATAGTGGCTCCAGATTGGGCATGTACATTATAGTATCCAGAACTCCTGGGCTTGAGCATATGTCCTCCAAACCTCCAGTTCTTTAATCAGGATGCCCCTTCAAGAGAACCTGCTGTTGAAGGAGTAGGGCAGGGTTCTGCATCTGGGCCTTCACAATCGTTACCAGGGAGATTCCTTCTTTTTCTTGTGTAGGCTTTAGAGTTGCAGTCTTCTGAGGATGCACAGCAGGGGAAATGTTGCAAAGCTGGCAGGAATTCTGGATTCAATGTTGCCGAAGAGTCTTCCTTGTGGATCTGCAGCTTGTAGGTTCCTGGAGGGTCCAATTGCGGTTCCGGAGGCCAGAAGTCGAATCTTGCAAGCCGAATCTGAGGCCCCACCCCAGAGGAAGACCCTATATAGCCCAAAGAGGGGGCCTGGTCCCCTAACCAGGTAACTACCTATCAGAGGGTGTCTCTGACATCAACTGCCTGGCCTGGCCACTCAGATGCTCCCAGGGTTCTCTGCCAACCTTGGAATCCAGATGTAAAGAACCCAGGGACCCCTCTGGAGGAGCTCTGAGCACCACCCCTGGGGTAGTGATGGACAGAGGAGTGGTCACTCCCCTTTCCATTGTGCAGTTTCACACCAGAGCAGGGACTGGCTGTCCCAGAACCGGTGTGGACTGGTTTATGCACAGAGGGCACAAAATGTGCCCTTCAAAGCAAACCAGTGGCTTGGGGAGGCTACCCCTCCCAAGTTTTCCGAGGGAAAGGGTGTTCTGCCTTCCTGGGCTTGATCAGATCAAGCAACAGAAGGGCAGAAACCAGTCTGAGGGTTGGCAGCAGCTAGGCTGCCCGGAAAACCTTTTAAGACTGGTGGTAGCAATGCTGGTGGTCCTCTAAGTACTTGCAACAGTATTGTGGTATGATTCGGACATGTTTGATACCAAACATGCCCAGGTTCTGAGTTACCATTCAGTAGCTGTACATAGGTAGTGGCCTATGTCCAGTACACACATAAAATGGCATCCCCGTCCTCACAAAGTCCAGTAAACTGGGGCTGGAGTTCATGGGGGCATCTCTGCTAGTGCAGGGTTGCCCTCACACACAGGTACCTGCACCCTGCCCTCTGGGCTGAGAGGGCCTACCATAGGGGTGACTTACAGTGACCTGTATTGAATCCAGGTGCATGCATACTGGGGACTTACATGGGAGCACCAGTATGCCAATTGTGGGGAAAAAAGTTACCAGCAACCAAATTTAGAGGAGAGAGCACAGTCACTGGGGTCCTTATTAGCAGGATCCCAATGAACACAGTCAAACACACTGACAAACAGGCCAAAAGTGGGGGTAACCAAGCTAGAAAGAGGTTTCTTTCCTACAGATACTTTATGGGATACAGTGGCACAGGTCTCAGAGGGTGTACAGGGCACACTCACTCAAGCCCTCAAAGATGGGAGAGACGCAGCCAAGTTTATGATTCAGTGTGGTTTGGACACAACAGACTTGCTGGGCAGGGCGATTTCATCAACAGTGGCCTTTTAATGCCATGCCTGGCTTCGTACTTCTGGCTTTTCGGGGGATGTTCAGATAAATCTTATGGACATGCCCTTCGGCTCACGCCTGCAACAAGCAGGTGTAGGGTCGTGGACCCTTTGTCAAGAGGCTCTGCGGCTCTGGACTTGGCTGGAACAGCAGGGCATAACCCTGGTGGTTCAACACCTGGCAGGTTTTCTGAACACCAGGGCGGACTAACTCAGCCGTTGGTGCCTAGTGGATCACGAATTGTATCTCCACCTAGAGGTGGCACAAGGACTCTTTGAGCATTGGGGAAGGCCTTGGCTAGATCTGTTCGCCTCCGCACAAGAATGCGCAATGTCAGCAGTATTGCGAGTTTCCAAGGCGGCAATCGATTGTGACGCTTTTCGTCTCAAGTGGAGTTCAGGCCTTCTGTATGCTTTTCCGCCTTCTACCACTTCTGCCCAGAGTTCTCAAGAAGATTAAGATCGACCGGGCCCAAGTAATCCTAGGGGCTCTGGATTCGGAACAGAGAGTCTGCTATCCCGAGCTTCTGAAAATGAGCATCGATCCTCCGATCAGGCTGCCCCTTCGTGAGGATCTTCTGTCGCAGCAGGAGGGGAGGGTTCTCCACCCGAACCTGTCAACTCGGAGCCTTCATGCGTGGAGATCGAGCGGCGGCAGTTGATGGCTTTTGACCTTCCTCCTGAAGTCTGTAAAGTTATTTTGCCAGCCAGGCGTCCCTCCACTAAAACGGTATATGCCTACCGTTGGAAACGCTTTGTATATTATTGTACAGAAAGGTCTATTGATCATCTTTCTGCTTATCTTTCTGATATCCTTCTCTTTATACTATACCTTGCTCAGCCCAGTTCTGCCTTGGGTACTCTCAAGGGCTAACTTTCTGCCTTATCGGCATTCCTTTGGCTGCCTAATCAGCCTTCACTTTTCAAATTTCCCATTGTACATAGATTCCTCAAAGGGCTTGTACATATGTTTCCCCTTATGCCCTTTGTAATGCCCCAAAGGGGCTTAAATTTGGTCCTCACATTTCTTTTGTGTGCTCCCTTCTAGCTTTTACACAACTGTCCCCTCCGGCTGCTCACCATCAAGACAGCCTTTTTAGTGGCAATAACATCTACAGGAGGGTGAGTGAGATGCAGGTTCTTTCATCCAAGCCACCGTATCTCACCATGTTTTCAGACAAGGTGGTTCTCAGAACTCGTGCCTCTTTCCTCCCCAAGGTGGTGACCCCATTTCATCTGGGTCAGAACATCACCCTGCCCACCTTCTTTTCTCCACCGCATCCCTCTAAGGAAGAGGAGCGACTCTACCGGCAAGCCCCACAGCCGTCTTCAGCCGGCGCGACTCCGAGGAGGTCACGGTCCCACAGTAGGAGGAGGTCGCGGCACCACTCCCGGAGCCCCAAGTCCTCTTCCTCGCATTCAAGGTCATCGGGGCACTCAGATAAGAGGCACAAAAAGAAGTCCAAGCAGTCTTCGACTTCGCCATGCTCTCCAGTGGACGAGGCGTCTAGGGAACGTCGACGTTCTGAGCACGGTTCCGCGGAGTCATCGCCAGGGCCGACTCCACGTTTTCCCCCTTTACTGGGGACCGGAGCAACCCCCGCTCAAATTAAAGAATTTTACGAGGCTATGTGCCTTGTTTTTGAGCGGGCTGCACCCTTGTGTGGGTCTTCAGGATTCAACAACGGATCTGGACCGGCACCGGTCTCAGTCGACCTCCTCTGGCGCCGGGTCCAATGTTGACGCTTCCTCCACCACCGGTGCCTCCTGGTGGTAGCCCCATCCTCATTCTGGATGATCCGGAGCCGGAACGATGTCGTACAATGCAGATCCTGACTTCGGCGGTGCCGATTAGGCCCAGATCATTGCCTGAGCCTTATTTTGAACAGCCAGGCACAGAAGAGGAGTGTGAGGGGTCTGAGGACTCTTTAGAGTGTGAACTGAAGCAAGAACAGGACTGGTATGAGGATCTAGGGGAAGCCAGTGGACTGGATACTTCTCCAGATACTGGCATGCTCTCTACTCCCAATGTGGCTACAGAGGAAGGGGCTTCTTATGCCATGGTGGTGCATAGGGCAGCTGAGGTCTTGGACCTAGGCTTGCCCACAGTGCCAGTCAGGACGAATCTCCTGATGGAGGTGCTTCAGGCGGGAGTGACTACATCAGAGCCGATGTTGCCACTCATTGAAGCCCTAACGGACGTCCTTCAGGGAACATGGTCCAAATGCAGCACAGGGGCTCCTGTGAATAGGACAGTTGGCCGCTGCCATAAACCTGCTCCAAATGACCCTAGTTTGCTCATCCAGCGCCCCACCCTGGGGAGCGTGGTGGTCCAAGTCTCCACTTCCTGTGGTGCCTTCCCCTTCCATCCCTTCGGATAGGGAATCCAAGAGGCTGGACCACCTTGGAAAGAAGTTGTTTTCTTCCTCCATTGAGGTCAGTAAACACCTCTTGCCTATTGGGCCGTTTTTCCCATACTATATGGGATACAGTTGCACAGGTGCTGCCCCAGGTCCTTGAGGGCGCACAGGACACTCACCCAGGCTGTCAAGGATGGGAGAGATGCAGCTAAGTTTACTATCCGGTGTGGATTGGACATGACCGACTCGCTGGGTAGAGCGATTGCGTCGACAGTGGGCCTTCGTCACCACACCTGGCTACGTTCTACTGGCTTTTCAGGGGATGTCCAGTCGAGTTTGATGGACATGCCTTTTGATGGCTCTCGCCTTTTTTGGTGAGAAGACACTCTGCGCTTGAGATGTTCAAGGATTCTTGAGCTACGGCCAGATCCTTGGGCCTCTCTGTGCCAGCTTGCCAGCAGTCTGTCTTCACTCCCCTTTGAGGCTTCGGAAGGGGTGCGGTATCATGCCAGCCAAAACTTAGCTACCGTCCTTCGGCTTCACAGCATCCCGTGCGAGGACGTGGCTGTGGTACCGTCTGACCCAGAGGGTCTGGCTAGAAGTCGGCCACCACACAGCCCCCCCTCCACAGCACCCAAGCCCTCCAAGTGTAGTTCTGCAAGACCATGTCCGTAAAGTTGGAGGGAGGATTCAATTTCATCTCCCTCACTTGCACTCCATCACATCGGACAAATGGGTCTTGCAGATCATATGGAAGGGCTATTCCCTCCCCTTCCAGTCTTTCTCTCCTTCTATCCCTCCAATTAAAGAACAGCTGATGGAGGATCATTTGGTTTTGCTCTGCGAGGATGTTACGGCCCTCTTGGCCAAGGGAGCTATAGAAAGGGTCCCGATGTCAGAAGTAGGCAGTGGTTGTTATTCCTGCTACTTCCTGATTCCCAAAAAGAACAAGGGCCTTCATCCTATCCTGGATTTAAGGGACATCAATCTCTTCCTCAAAAAAGGAGAAATTCAAGATGCTCACTCTTGCTCAGGTCTTGTCTGCCCTAGACCAAGAAGACTGGATGGTAGCCTTTGACTTGCAGGATGCGTATTTTCACATCCCCATCCTGCCTGCCCACAGTCGTTACTTGCGGTTCAAGGTGGGCCACGAGAAATTTCAGTTTACCGTGCTTCCTTTCGGTCTCACCAGTGCCCCTCGGGTGTTCACGAAGGTGATGGCAGTGGTGGTAGCTCATCTGCGCAGGTTAGGGATTTCAGTCTTCCCCTACCTAGACGATTGGCTGTTAAAGGCTCCGATGCCCCAAGCTCTTGTCAACCGACCTCCAGACGACTGCGAACCTCCTGCATTCGCTGGGGTTCACTCTAAATGTGCCGAAGTCACACCTGACTCCCTCTCAGAAGCTCACTTTCATCAAAGCTGTCCTGGACACAGTGCAGTATCGGGCCTATCTGCCCTAGCAGTGAGTCCAGGATATTCAGGTTAAGATACCAATGTTTCGGCCTCTATCCTGGATTTCAGTGAGACAGACTCTGAGGCTGTTGGGATTCATGGCTTCCTGCATCCTATTGGTCAAGCATGGCAAATGAGGGCTCTGCAGTGGGACCTGAAGTTCCAGTGGGCACTGCATCAGGGAAATCTTACCGACGTGGTTCAGATCTCGGAGGGAACTATAAAGGATCTGCAGGGGTGGTGGTTAGTGAACTTCAATTAGGTCAAAGGCAGACTCCTCTCACTTCCTCAACCAGATTTCACAGTAGTGACAGATGCGTCACCTCTGGGATGGGGCAGCCATCTGGGAGAGGTGGAGATCAGGGGTCTCTGGTCTCCGGCGGAATCCAGGCTCCATATCAACTTGGAGCTTCGGGCGATCTGACTAGCAATAAAGACGTCTTCCTGGTGAAAGGGAAGGTAGTGCAGGTGTTCACGGACGACACTACCACAATGTGGTACTGCAACAAGCAGGGCGGTGTGGGGTTGTGGACTCTTTGTCAAGAGGCTCTACGTCTCTAGACATGGAACATCAGAGCATAACCCTGGTGGTTGAACATCTGGCAGGTTCTCTGAACGCCAGGGCAGACGAACTCAGCTGCTGATGCCTAGCGGATCACAAATGGCATCTCGATCCGGAGATGGCGCGAGGACTCTGAGCAGTGGGGAGAGCCTTGGTTAGATCTGTTCGCCTCCGCAGAGAACGCGCAATGTCAGCAGTATTGCGCGTTGGAGTTTCCAAGGCGGCTATCGCTAGGCAAAGCTTTTCATCGTGAGTGTAGTTTAGGCCTCCTGTATGCCTTTCCGCCCATACCACTTCTGCCCAGAGTTCTTAAGAAAATCAAGAATGACCGGGCCCAAGTAATCCTAGTGGCTCTGGATTGGGCACGAAGAGTCTGGTATCCAGAGCTTCTCAAAATGAGCATCAGTCCTCCAATCAGGTTGCCTCGTCGGGAGGATCTTCTGTCGCGGCAGCAGGGGAAGGTTCTCCACCCGAACCTTTATTCATATAAGTCACTGATCTCATATTCACAGTGGTGTTTCATCTCTGTGGTAACCTCTCATACTTTTCTATGAGATGGTCTTTCACTAGTTAGACTTTTGGTATTTGGTATTCTCTTGTGTGCCATCATTTCGCCGTTTGCACTTGGGCAGTATTTCATAATTCTCCTTTCTGTTCTCTTCCAAATAGATGGTCTGTTCTTATTTTGTATTTTTTTTTATTTTTACAGCCTTGCGAAAGCCCCAGGTCTATACACCACTAGGGGAGCGAAACACGTGTTGGCGTTTGCTCCTTACCTATGTATGTTGAACCGGCTCTCTGTTGTCCATGCAGTTTAAAATAAACTCTCATTGGGTTTATTGATTGGACTGGATATATTGACTATAACTAAAACTGGAATATTGAAGACATGAACTAATCAATTGAAGCATGGGTTTACCAATAATTTACTACTAAACTTCATTTACAGAGGTCAACTTAAGGGGTCCTTGGTAACCCATAATCACCAATAATAGGGCATTTAGAAAGAGAGTCTGGACTCTTTTTTGGAGTACACATCTCCACCCGAACCAGTCAACTCTTTAGCTTAATGTGTGGAGATTCAGTGGCGACAGTTGATGTTTTATGACCTCCCTTCCGAGGTCTGTGATGTCATTCTGGCAGCAAGGCGTCCCTCTACTAAGTCAATTTACGCCTGCTGGTGAAAACGTTTTGTATCATATTGTACAGAGAGGTCTACTGATCCTCTTTCTTCTTTTTCTAATATTTTTCTGTTCATTCTATCACTCGCCCAACAGGGTTCCTACTTAGGGGCTCTTAAGGACTATCTTTCTGCCTTAACGGCTTTTCTTCGCTTGCCCTATCAACTGTCTTTGTTTAAGTCCCCATTGTACAGAGATTCTTAAAAGGCCTTGTACATATGTTTCCACCTATGCCTTTTGTTATGCCCCAGTGGGACCTTAATCCAATGCTCAGTTTTCTAATGTGTGCTCCTTTTGAGCCTTTACATAACTGTCCTCTTTGACTGCTCACTATCAAAACAGCCTTCTTAGTGGCGATAACATCTGCCAGGAGATTGAGTGAGATGCAGGCTTTATCATCAAGACTGCCGTATCTCACGATATATCCTGATAAGGTAGTCCTCAGAACTCGTGCCTATTTCCTCCCCAAGGTGGTGACCCCTTTTCATCCGGGTCAAAATATCACCCTGCCCACCTTCTTTGCTCCAACGCATCCCTCTAAAGAAGAGGAGTGTTTCCATCGGCTGGATCCAACAAGAGCGTTATCGGTTCTACCTTGACCGCACAAAAGAGTTCCGGGTGGACGACCAACTCTTTGTGGGGTACGTTGGTGCAAAGAAGGGTCGGGCAGTCCAGACACAAACCATTTCGCGCTGGGTCGTTCTCTGCATAAAAAATTTGCTACGCTTTGGCTAAGAAGCAGCCCCCTGAGGGCTTGAGAGCTCACTCTACCAGAGGGAAAGCTGCTACCACTGCGTTAGCTCGAGGCGTGCCGGTACTTGATATTTGCCAAGCAGCAACGTGGGCTTCCTTGCACACGTTTGCAAGACACTACTCCCTGGATAGCCAGGTGAGGAGAGAGGGGCATTTTGCTCGCTCAGTCCTACAGGACTTCCTGGTGTGAAGTATATTCTTACAGCCCACCACCAGGAGTAATAGCTTGGGTATCTACAGGGAGTGCAGAATTATTAGGCAAATGAGTATTTTGACCACATCATCCTCTTTATGCATGTTGTCTTACTCCAAGCTGTATAGGCTCGAAAGCCTACTACCAATTAAGCATATTAGGTGATGTGCATCTCTGTAATGAGAAGGGGTATGGTCTAATGACATCAACACCCTATATCAGGTGTGCATAATTATTAGGCAACTTCCTTTCCTTTGGCAAAATGGGTCAAAAGAAGGACTTGACAGGCTCAGAAAAGTCGAAAATAGTGAGATATCTTGCAGAGGGATGCAGCACTCTTAAAATTGCAAAGCTTCTGAAGCGTGATCATCGAACAATCAAGCGTTTCATTCAAAATAGTCAACAGGGTCGCAAGAAGCGTGTGGAAAAACCAAGGCGCAAAATAACTGCCCATGAACTGAGAAAAGTCAAGCGTGCAGCTGCCACGATGCCACTTGCCACCAGTTTGGCCATATTGCAGAGCTGCAACATCACTGGAGTGCCCAAAAGCACAAGGTGTGCAATACTCAGAGACATGGCCAAGGTAAGAAAGGCTGAAAGACGACCACCACTGAACAAGACACACAAGCTGAAACGTCAAGACTGGGCCAAGAAATATCTCAAGACTGATTTTTCTAAGGTTTTATGGACTGATGAAATGAGAGTGAGTCTTGATGGGCCAGATGGATGGGCCCGTGGCTGGATTGGTAAAGGGCAGAGAGCTCCAGTCCGACTCAGACGCCAGCAAGGTGGAGGTGGAGTACTGGTTTGGGCTGGTATCATCAAAGATGAGCTTGTGGGGCCTTTTCGGGTTGAGGATGGAGTCAAGCTCAACTCCCAGTCCTACTGCCAGTTCCTGGAAGACACCTTCTTCAAGCAGTGGTACAGGAAGAAGTCTGCATCCTTCAAGAAAAACATGATTCTCATGCAGGACAATGCTCCATCACACGCGTCCAAGTACTCCACAGCGTGGCTGGCAAGAAAGGGTATAAAAGAAGGAAATCTAATGACATGGCCTCCTTGTTCACCTGATCTGAACCCCATTGAGAACCTGTGGTCCATCATCAAATGTGAGATTTCCAAGGAGGGAAAACAGTACACCTCTCTGAACAGTGTCTGGGAGGCTGTGGTTGCTGCTGCACGCAATGTTGATGGTGAACAGATCAAAACACTGACAGAATCCATGGATGGCAGGCTTTTGAGTGTCCTTGCAAAGAAAGGTGGCTATATTGGTCACTGATTTGTTTTTGTTTTGTTTTGTTTTTGAATGTCAGAAATGTATATTTGTGAATGTTGAGATGTTATATTGGTTTCACTGGTAATAATAAATAATTGAAATGGGTATATATTTTTTTTTGTTAAGTTGCCTAATAATTATGCACAGTAATAGTCACCTGCACACACAGATATCCCCCTAACATAGCTAAAACTAAAAACAAACTAAAAACTACTTCCAAAAATATTCAGCTTTGATATTAATGAGTTTTTTGGGTTCATTGAGAACATGGTTGTTGTTCAATAATAAAATTAATCCTCAAAAATACAACTTGCCTAATAATTCTGCACTCCCTGTATAATAAAGTAAGGAATCTGCAGCTAGAAGTCTCTATCAGATGAACAAGTTACTTACCTTTGGTAACAAATTATCTGGTAGAGACTATCTAGCTGCAGATTCCTCACACCCACCAAAGCCTCCACGCTCTGCGAATATATACATTGTTTTTCATATTTTTTCCCTTTCTCAAGGGCATATCTTTTTACTCAAACAATCAAAAGAAAAGTAAAGAATTGTTGGTTCTTCCATGACTCTGCGCTTCGGGCGTGGAAAGTTGTGGAAAAGAAGTGTCGTACGTGCGCCGAGGTGGTGCCTATATAGAAGACCGTGGCATCACAGACTGCTCCAATGGCGCTGACGATGCCACGCTGAGCCGGAAGACGCACGAGGATCATAACAACGCCACCCAACGGCGCACGCAGGGTACTGCTCAACAGAAAAAGTCTGGATTCGAAGCTGATACCAGGGAATTTTAAGGTAAGGAATCTGCAGCTGGATAGCCTCTACCAGATAATTTGTTACCGAAGGTAAGTAACTTGTTCATCCATCTTCAGTTTTACTGGCCCTGACCACCAATTGATTCTTTTTTAATTCTATATAGAAGTGAGAGCTCAGACCTCCCACCCCGTTTAACATATACCTTTTTGATTTCCCATTGTGAACCCAAGTGTGAGCTATTTGGAGGAGGATCTTATGTTCATGTTTACTCTCCTGAATTCCTATAGTCTTTTTTTTTTTTTATCCACTATCATGAATATGTATCCCTTTCTTGGTCTTAATACCATTCATGACACATTACTTTTGGGTTGTGGTTCATATATCGAAAGGCACTTTTATATGAATACATGGCCTGATATAACTATGGGTTCTATTTTTGTTCGGTAATGCAAGGAAGATAGGTGGTGTGTATTAATAGGTAGTCAGCCCTTCCATCAAAGTTGCAAAAACTCCAGTCTTCTGACACTTTTGTAGGAAGTACACATATCGGCTATCTGTGAGACCTACAATGTCTGAATTCGAACTGTGAATTTTTATCCAAAATGCCATCCTTTGTGAGACTGAAATCTCCACCAAATATATTTACATCAGGAGGGAGAACTGGCAATTTATTGTCGAACACTCCCCAACATTCTAGAACAGCAGTTTCACCCTTTTAACTTCTGTGGTGTGATCCTCCACTGAATCACTACTGAAAGCCCAGGACCCCAGCTTAAGGAATTTCTATGATACGAACCTCAAAACAATACACAAATATGCAGAAACAAGTATCAATCGAGCAAGTACACAATGAAATATTTTATGTAATTCGGAAATGGAAAATATATTACAAAATAATTTTAATGGGAAAATTGAAGGTTTTGAACATTTTCTAAAAGGTAAAGTGATTTGCTAAACTCTAGCATATCACTGTCATTTTTTGCTTTTAATGCATGCTTTCTTTTTTTTTCTACGCATACTAGTGCTTCTGTTGAAGCTACCAATTGTCCTTACGTTTCTGTTTATTGTGCTTGAGCTGCTCCTACAAATCTAGCTAAGTATACAACTGCAATATTTACTTCCAATTTCAAATTCCTTCAAATTTATAGAGGGGTTTAAATTTTACAGTTTGCTTTTTTAAGTATATGTTAGGCCTGGGTAAAATTTGAATTACGCCAGAGTAATCAGAGTAATTTTGTATTACTGTTCTAGTTACTGAAAATTATGCCCTGTAATTTATAATAATGTTGGGCAAAAATGCCTACCCACGAGCAGGAGAACAGAGCGCAAGCAGTTTCTGATGTTCTTGTTATGTTGCATTTAGCTGTGTTTTTATAGTGCAAAATGCATACTCTGCTTCATTTTGGATGCAAGGGTGCATTTTGTGGTAAGAAAATAGTGCTAAATGCAGAGTAATGCTCTTCATATGATTGTACATAATCTCACTTAATATTGCTGTAATTTTGCGTAATTTTTACATCATGTAACATGAGTTATGCCCACCCCTGTGTGTGTGTGTGTTTGTGTGTGTGTGTGTGTATTCACTGAAAACAACAAAGGTTAAATTGACGTTATAGCTAGGTGAAAATGTCAGTTAAAACATTGTGTTTTAAACAAACAAAAAAACACTGAAATTCACTTGTTATAGTTATCTCAAGTAACTATAACTCGTGCCCTAAAGTAACTATAACTTGTTCCCTAGTGTAGCCGTAACTCGCCTCCCGCCATGTAATGATCATTGATGTCATTTTAGATTTTGCAGTGATGTTATCAGTTGTCTCATGGAACATGCCATGAGTGTTGTAAAATGTGAGGTAATTAGCAGGGCGTGGCGAGGGCTTTAAAAAAAAAAAAAAAAAAACCCAGGTGGGCCAGGGGCGGTGGGTTCAGAGGGCTGCTATCTAAACAAAAGGGAGAGGGGCACGCAGCCCCCCCCCCCCACCCCGAGCCTCTGGAAGGCCGCAGAGACCCCAGGCCCAGTGGCACCTGCAATTAAAAGAAGATAGGGGGGCCCAGGCCACCCCACCCAAGCCTCTGAAGAAGCCATGGACCACATCCCCTGGGACTGCATGCAATGAAAGGGAGCCATGACCCCTCCCCTATGCTTGGAAGCGACAAAATCCCCTGGGACTTCTATATTAAGGGAGAAATGGGGCATGTCTCTCCCCTCCACAAGCCTCAAAAGGCCTGGGGACCCCATCCCACAGGGATGGTTTAATGCTTGTGTCCAGGACAGCCCATTCCCAGGATAATTGTTTCCCTGCCCTCCAGCACGGTGGGGAAAGACTTGTATACTCCCTCCAGGTGGGAGGCACTGCACAACACCGGACCAGAATACCTCAACAGACGGCTCTCCTTCTACACTCCAACCCGACAGCTTCGCTCCGCTGCCCTTGCCACCATCCCACGCATCCACAAAACGACCAACGGCAGCAGATCATTCTCCCACCTCGCCGACAAGACGTGGAACACTCTTCCCACCCACCTGCGACAGACACAGGACCTACTTACCTTCAGGAGACACCGCAAGACTTGGCTGTTCGAGCGCCTTGAGACCCTCACGGGTGAGTAGTGCGCTTTACAAATACCTTGATTGATTCATTGACATGTTTTCTTCCCTGCCCACACTCTTGCAGTCAGGGAAACAGAGATTGCTCCCACCCAGCGGAAGCAGAGGACAAAACAAGTTGTGTGCCTGTGTGTGGCCTGGGTGGGACTGGGGCACCCATCTTAGGCCCTGTGGGATGGAATCCCCAGGGCCAGTATTTGCTCAAGAGGGAGGACCCCATAAAAAAAATATATATATAATTTGGCCCCGTGCGATGAGATTCCTGGGACCAGCAATGGCTTGGGGAGGCAGTAGGTGCCCTCAGCCTTCCAAAGTTTTTTTTTTTTTTTAATGTTGTAGGGGGCTAGAACCATAGTCTCCTTGCTCATTAAATCCATGACCCCAAGAGAGCTTACAATTTTTTTTTAAAGCACTCCGAGCTGTGGTTCTGTGCTGTTCAGCTGGAGTGCAGTGACCTCTACTGGATATTTCTATGATTGCATTTTGTACCTTGATAAATCTTGAAAGAAAGACTCAGACGTTAATGTTTTTTCCCCAAAAGCCTTTATTTGAAATATTTTGACAATCACTTTTATTAAACATTGTAGTGTGTGCATTCATGAAACATACATTGGAGTATAGTTATTGATGACTTTTTGACAAAGCCAGTATGTCTCCTTTACATAAAATTGCAATTGCGCCCTTTGTATTGTTACATATAGTCAGCCATGGCTGACCAAAAGCCATTTTTATCTAACTGTAACAAACACACCTCTGCTCCCCCAACCTGCTGGGATAAGCTTTAAAACACACACTCCTTGTAAATATAAAGTGCTTCTTTATTCACCTGCAGTTTGCTGCTGGCGAATAAAGAACCGCTTTATATTTCCAAGGAGTGGCTGTTTTGTAGTTTGTTTGAGTGGAAGTGATTGTAAAGGTGTGAATCCACTCCCACAGATGGAGGCAAATGCTACAACAGGACTTTGTACAGCTAGTAGATCAAATGTGTATCCGCACATATCCTAGTTTCAGTTGCCAGAAGGCAGTTATAGTTAGGACGTAGTTTCCATAGGAAAAGTGTTTTTTGTTTTGCCATTGAATTTGGCGCCGTTTGATGAATCTTGATGACATTTTCAAAATTACTACGAGTCAGTTCAGCTGCTGTCATAAAAGTTTTAGGGTGATTCGTCAAGTGGGGGCCAAGAAAAAGAGTGGGTCGCAAAACGCGTTTTCCTCATGCAAATTCCCATAGGGGTTTTGAACATGACTACAGCCTGAACAGCTGGGCGGAATTACACCAAATGTGGCTGGAAAGTAGCTTTTGGTCCAGAGAGTGTGCTTTTTGTGGTTTGGTGTAAATCCATTAAGTAGTTTTAGAGTTCTTCAAGGAAAAAGAAATATAGATATAGAGGGACGTAAAGGCTCCACAGATCCCAGAAGTCTCATCCTGAGATCTGATTGGCTGCTAACTTTTCAACCAGGTACCCATTTTGGAACTTGGCTTCAGCCAGGTCTCAAACAAAAAGTAAAAGAAAAAGAAACGGAGGGCAGGATAGGAATACCCTGACCCCTAGCCTTGGTGCTGAGGTGCCCCTGAGACCCCGCTAGGGCAGAATTATTATTATTATTATTTTTTAAACATTTCTGCAAATTTGCAGAGGATGCACGAAAATGCTAAAATTGTAACAAAAAAAACATGCAAGGTCTCCAGCGCTTGTTCGCAATGTAGCCTCCAGCTGGGCCAGGTCCCATGGGGCATTTGGCAATAATTAAAAAAGGAACGAAGCCCACAGGGCCCCAGGGACCACCATCTCCTTGGGGCTTGATTATTATTATGGAGGGGAGAAGCACGGGCTCACTTCCTGTGGCTCTTTGAGCCCAAGGGACCACCATATCCCCGGGGCTAAATTACTAAATAAGTAGGATGGCCGCGTGGACCCCCCAGGGACTACCACCTCTCTCGGGCCAAATGCATAATTTAAACAGGGAGGGCGTCCGCGCGGCTGTACTCCCCGGGCCAAATAAGACTTAGGGACTACCACCAACCCCACCCCACCCCACATCCCCTCCCCCCACCCCACCCCCACTGCGCACCGGCCCATGCAAAAAGTGCATTTCTATGTTTTTTTTAATTCTAGTTCCTAACTATAACGTGTGTGTGTCTGTGTGTATATATATATATATATATATATATATATATATATATATATACACGTGTGTGTGTATATATATATGTTCGGTGGCATGTGTAGCTGCAGATACACATGCTGTGCATTATCCTGCCATCTAGTGTTGGCCTCGGAGTTTTAGAAGTTGTTTTTCTTCGAAGAAGTCTTTTCGAGTCACAAGACCGAGTAACTCCTCCCTTTCGGCTCCATTGCGCATGGGCGTCGACTCCATCTTAGATTGTTTTCTTTCCGCCGTCGGGTTCGGACGTGTTCCTCTTCGCTCTGTATTTCGAATCGGGAAAGTTAGCTAAATTATCGAGAATTCGACGGTATTGTTCTCGTTCGGTACCGGGTTAGTGTTATTGTATCGGCACCGACAGGAAGAGCGCTCCGGCGGCCTTTCGGGGCTTCCTTTCTTCACCGGGGCCTGGTCGGCCTGACCACACCCATCGTCGAAGACTAATGGACCGGACCCCCTTCCGCTTCTGTCCGAAGTGTCATTCAAAGTATCCCTATAGAGACCAGCACCTGGTCTGTAATCTGTGTTTATCACCGGAACACAGGGACGATACTTGCGAGGCTTGTCGAGCGTTTCGATCAAAAAAGACCCTACAAGATCGACGAGCAAGAAGACTGCAAATGGCGTCGACACCGAGAGAGCAACTCGACGTCGGAGAGGAGGAAAGCATTTCAATCCAGGGATCGGACTCGGACGAATCCGAAAGTGACTGAACCTCGACGGTGCAGCGAACAGTGAGTAAACCTGCCCCGTCCAAAACTCACACAAAGATCTTTAAGGCCAAGGGGACGCCACCGCCAACAGGCCATGGCTTAACCATCGAAAAGAAGGTGACCAAACATCGGCACCGAAAAAAGGCCAAGGATTTTCTGAAGACTTCCGACTCCGGTCGAGATTGCAGCACCGAACGTTCTCGACATCTAGAATTCGACTCAGCCAAAGTGAGAAAAATATCATCGGAACCGAAAAAGACTATATCTGAAACCTCGGTACCGAAAAAAGCGGCTTCGGAGCCGAAAAGAAGCTCTTACACAGAAGAGCAAGGACTTTCCAGCCAAATGAAGGAAAGACATAGATTTGAGCAGGAATTAAGTATGGACAAACCGGACCATACTCAAAGGAGGTTGCATATCCAGAAAGAGACTGGAAAAATACAAACTCTACCTCCAATCAAGTCTAAAAGGAAACTGGCATTTCAGGAGACAGAAATGCAGCCTAAGGCGAAGGTGGTTAGAGACAAATCCCCACCACCAAGGTTTTCACCACAACCGTCCCCACCACACTCACCACAACTATCTCCAGTGGGAATACCTCCAATGCAGTCACCCACACATACTGGGATGACACAGGATGATGCTGATGCATGGGACTTATATGATGCACCAGTATCGGATAACAGTCCGGATTGTTATCCAACAAAGCAGTCACCTCCAGAGGACAGTACTGCATATACGCAGGTACTATCCAGGGCAGCTATGTTCCACAACGTAGCAATGCACTCAGAGCCAATAGAGGATGATTTCCTGTTTAATACCTTAGCATCCACCCACGCTTCCTATCGGAGTCTGCCAATGCTCCCGGGTATGCTCAAACACGCAAAACAAGTATTCCAGGAGCCAGTTAAAGGAAGGGCTATCACGCCTAGGGTTGAGAAGAAGTACAAGCCTCCCCCAACAGATCCTGTGTTCATAACACAACAACTTACACTGGACTCAGTGGTTGTAGGAGCAGCAAGAAAGAGAGCAAACTCTCAATCGTCCGGAGACTCTCCACCACCTGACAAAGAGAGCAGAAAGTTTGACGCAGCGGGCAAACGAGTGGCAGCACAAGCAGCCAATCAATGGCGGATTGCTAATTCGCAAGCCCTACTTGCTCGATACGACAGTGCACACTGGGACGAGATGCAACACATCATACAGAACTTGCCCAAAGAACACCAGAAACGTGCCCAGCTGGTTGTGGAAGAAGGACAGGCCATATCCAACAACCAGATAAGGTCCGCCTAGACTCGGCAGACACAGCAGCACGAACGGTCAACGCGGCGGTAACCATTCGCAGGCATGCATGGTTAAGAAGCTCAGGATTCATGCCAGAGATCCAACAAGCGGTGTTGAACATGCCATTTAACCAAGAACAATTGTTTGGGCCGGAAGTGGACACAGCAATTGAAAAGTAAAAAAAAAAAAAGACACGGACACGGCCAAAGCCATGGGTGCGCTCTACTCCCCACAAGTCAGAGGCACCTTTAGGAAACCACAATTCAGAGGAGGTTTTCGACAGCAAACACCAGAGCCTTCCACCTCTCAAACCAGACCCACCTATCAGGCACAATATCAAAGGGGAGGGTTTTGTGGTTCCTATAGAGGACAATTCCCGAGAGGAAGGGGAAAGTTCCAGTCAACCAAAACAAGCCAGACCAAACAGTGACTTCAATGTCACAAAACCCCAACACTTATCACCAGTGGGGGGGAGGATAACCCCATATTATCAACACTGGACACATATTACCACAGACGCATGAGTCCTATCAATTATCCAACATGGTTATTGCATAGAATTCACAAATTTCCCACCAGATGTGCCACCAAGAGCACACAGTATGTCCAAACAACACTTAGACCTATCACAAATAGAAGTGCAAGCACTATTACAAAAACAAGCAATAGAGCTAGTACCCAACCATCAGAAAGGAACAGGCGTCTATTCACTATATTTCCTAATTCCAAAAAAGGACAAAACATTAAGACCTATCTTAGATCTCAGAACACTGAATCTCTTCATCAAATCAGACCATTTCCACATGGTAACACTTCAAGACGTGGTTCCCTTACTAAAAAAGGAGGACTACATGTCAACATTAGATCTCAAGGATGCGTATTTCCACATACCCATCCATCCATCCATCTCACAGAAAATACTTAAGGTTTGTAATAAAAGGCATGCACTATCAATTCAAAGTGCTACCGTTCGGGATAACAACGGCCCCAAGAGTATTCACCAGATGCCTAGCAGTAGTAGCCGCTCACATAAGGAGACAGCACATGCACGTATTCCCATATTAAGACTGGCTAATAAAAACAAAGACTCAACAACAATGTCTTTTTCACACGCAATACGTCATAGAAACTCTACACAAACTAGGGTTCTCTATAAATTAACAGAAATCAAATCTGCAACCATCCCAAATACAACAATACTTGGGAGCAACACTCAACACACAAAAAGCAATTGCCAGTCCAAGTCCACAAAGGGTACACGCGTTCCAAAATGTAACATCAAGCATACAGTCAAACCAACACTACCCAGTACGTTTATAATGAAACTTCTAGGCATGATGTCTTCATGCATAGCCATTGTCCCAAATGCAAGGTTACACATGAGGCCCTTACAACAGTGCCTAGCAAAACAATGGACACAAGCACAGGGTCAACTTCAAGATCTAGTGTTGATAGACCGACAAACACACTTCTCGCTTCAATGGTGGAACCCTATGAATTTAAACAAAGGGCGGCCATTCCAAGACCCAATGCCTCAAGCTGTTATCACAACAGATGCTTCCATGATAGGGTGGGGAGCACACCTCAAGAAGCACAGCATACAGGGCCAATGGGACAATCAGCAAAAACAATTTCACATAAATCATTTGGAACTGCTAGCAGTGTTGCTAGCATTAAAAGCATTTCAACCACTGGTAGCCCACAAACACATCCTTGTCAAAACCGACAACATGACAACAATGTATTATCTCAACAAACAAGGGGGGGGACACTCGTCACAACTGTGTCTCTTAGCACAAAGAATTTGGCATTGGGCAATTCACAATCATATTCGCCTGATAGCACAATACATACCAGGCATTCAGAATCAGTTAGCCGACAGTCTCAGTCGAGACCACCAGCAAACTCACGAATGGGAAATTCATCCCCAGATCCTACAGGATTACGTCCACCGCTAGGGAACACCAAACATAGACCTATTTGCAACAAAAGAAAACGCAAAATGCCAAAACTTCGCGTCCAGGTATCCACACCCTCAATCCAAGGGCAGTGCACTATGGATGAGTTGGTCAGGGATATTTGCTTACACTTTTCCCCCTCTCCCACTCATTCCTTATCTGGTCAACAAACTCAAACTTATACTCCTTGCACAACCTGGGCTCGCCAACCATGGTAAACAACACTGTTGGACTTATCGGTTGTACCCCACATCAAACTACCAAACATACCAGATCTGTTAACACAACACAAACAACAGATCCGACACCCGAATCCAGCATCGCTCCATCTAGTAATCTGGCTCCTGAAGTCTTAGAATTCGGACATTTACATCTTACACAAGAGTGTATGGAGGTCATTAAACAAGCAAGAAAACCAACAGCAAGGCATTGTTACGCAAACAAATGGAAAAGATTTGTTTGCTACTGCCACAATAACCAGATCCAACCACTACATGCCTCCACAAAGGACATTGTAAGTTACTTATTACACTTACAAAAGTCTAATCTAGCATTCTCTTCCATTAAAATACATCTCACTGCAATATCTGCCTATCTGCAGATTACTCATCCAACATTGCTTTTTAGAATCCCAGTCATTAAAGCCTTTATGGAGGGACTAAAAGGAATCATACCCCCAAGGACACCACCAGTACCTTTGTGGAACCTTAATATTGTATTAACACGACTCATGGGCCCACCATTCGAACCCATGCATTCTTGTGAAATGCAATATCTGACTTGGAAAGTAGCCTTTCTAATAGCTATCACATCACTTAGAAGAGTAAGTGAGATACAAGCATTTACTATTCAAGAACCCTTTATACAAATACATAGACATAAAGTGCTTCTCCGTACAAATCCGAAATTCTTACCAAAAGTCATATCACCATTCCACCTAAACCAAACTGTGGAACTCCCAGTCTTCTTTCTGCAACCAGACTCAGTAGCCGAAAGAGCATTACATACATTAGACATAAAAAGAGCACTAATGTATTACATTGACAGAACAAAACAATTTCGAAAAACAAAACAATTGTTTGTAGCCTTCCAAAAACCTCATGCAGGTAATCCTATATCCAAACAAGGAATCGCCAGATGGATAGTTAAATGTATTCAAACTTGCTATACTAAGGCAAAAAGAGATTTACCTATTACACCAAGAGCACATTCCACAAGGAAAAAAGGCGCCACAATGGCTTTTCTTGGGAATATACCTATGACAGAAATTTGTAAGGCAGCCACATGGTCTACGCCTCATACATTTACTAAGCATTACTGTGTAGATGTGTTAGCAATGCAACAAGCCACAGTAGGACAGGCTGTATTAAGAACATTATTTCAGACAACTTCAACTCCTACAGGCTAAACCACCGCTTTTGGGGAGATTACTGCTTGGTAGTCTATGCACAGCATGTGTATCTGCAGCTATACATGCCACCGAACGGAAAATGTCACTTACCCAGTGCACATCTGTTTGTGGCATGAGACGCTGCAGATTCACGTGCGCCCTCCCACCTCCCCGGTAGCCTGTAGCCGTTCTTAGTTGAATGAAAATTGTAATTCTTTTGATACACATTAAGTACATACATAACTACTCCATTGCATGGGCACCTCTAGTATACTGCCAACTCCTACCTCACCCTCTGCGGGGAAAACAATCTAAGATGGAGTCGACGCCCATGCGCAATGGAGCCGAAAGGGAGGAGTCACTCGGTCTTGTGACTCGAAAAGACTTCTTCGAAGAAAAACAACTTAAAACACTCCGAGCCCAACACTAGATGGCAGGATAATGCACAGCATGTGAATCTGCAGCGTCTCAATATATTTCCACTAGTCCCATGCAAAAATGGTGGCATGCCGGTGGGCTCCAGATCACTGAGGTGCTCATTCAGGTAAGATACCGCCACGTGTACTAGTAATATTCAAAGCAACACTCTCCTCTCAATCCGGGAAAGGACGGCACTCCGGAAGCTTGTGTGGGAGCCAAAATGCATTGATAACTACCTGTATGGCGCTTCCGGAATGCCATACATTCCTGTACTGAGGTTAGGGTATTGTTTAAAAAAAAAAATCAATATATATATATATATATATAGCAAAAAAGAGATGTCCTCAATGAAAGCGCGCTCCCAACTGGTTATAATAAGGGTTTTGAAAACAAAGCCAGCAACTCACGGTGAGTCCTTGAAGCATTTTCATTCTTTCTGGTCTTTAGTAATAAAGTCATCTCTGATCTCTGGACACGTGTTTCAGGGTTGATCCCCTCATCAGCAGAGAAAATGTAAAAAGTATTCCACCCTCGTGGGTGCAGCCAGTGCTGGATGTAATTCAGACTCTCTTTAAAAGCACCGAGTGCGAGGCTCTTCAGCTAGTTTGATTAATTGCAGGCAACTGATGAATCCATTAACATACCAGTCCTGCCCCTGTGGGCCTCTGTAATGGCAAGTGCACACTGGTTATAGTAGTCCTGCAAAGTCGTATTCCCCCAGTGGGTTGCTAGAGCCAAGCACGAAAAAATGAAAAACAAAGTGCATAACCTATGTAGGCAAGTTCACAGTAAAATTGTCGGTTTTGCTAAAAATATCCCAACCATGTTGTTCAAATGTGACCATGAATCTAGTCACAACGACCTGCTCCGATGTGCAGTGGGCGCTTTCCCGGCTGGACAAGCCGGTTATAAATAGCAAAAAAGAGATGTCTCAATATATTTCCACTAGTCCCATGCAAAAATGGTGGCATGCCAGTGGGCTCCAGATCACTGAGGTGCTCATTCAGGTAAGATACCACCATGTGTACTAGTAATATTCAACGCAACACTCTCCTCTCAATCCGGGAAAGGACGGCACTCCGGAAGCTTGTGTGGGAGCCAAATTGCATTGATAACTACCTGTATGGCTCTGCAATGAAATTAATAAATATTTGAAAGCGCTTCCGGATTGCCATACTTTCCTGTACTGAGGTTAGGGTATTGTTTTAAAAAAAAAAATCATAATATTATTATTCTATATATATATATATATATATAAAACAAAATCATATATATATATAAATCTTCTAACGTTATTTAATTTTCTAAACAGTTAGGCACCCCAAGTTAAGACCTGTTGTTCCAGAAATAGTAGCATGTTAGCATATTTAATGATTAGATAAGCTCTTCTGTTTAATGACAGCATTTTAAAGCTGCTCTTCAGGATATACGTAGAAGGGTGGCTGAGTATGTAGCTTCAGTCTGATGTACAGGCACTGGGTAGGTTAGCACAGCATTTCGCTGTACCAGAAGAGCATATATTGTTACTATATTTACCACTTTTAACAGAAATTAGAAAGTATTTTAATAAGAGCGGTGATTATTAATAGTATGTCAAATCAATCAGTAAAATCAGAACAAAGCAGTCCCATAGCGTAGTTTTAGATAATGCCAATTTGTGAGCCCGCCCATTTAGTGAATTTAATCTTCCCCACGTGTGACAAGATCTGTTCCGTGTTTTGATATCTCAGCGTATTGAAGATCATGTCTCTAGAAAACCTTGGGTTCCCCAGGTTCTGGGTTGGAACTCTGGGTTCCTTTTATTTCAAATGGAGAAAGAGATTGCCATGATACGAGGGATACATGCTTCCAAGAACTCCTAGCAGGCACTGGCAGCATCGTCTGTCCCTTTAAGCAGAGTGCAAACATGAAGGTTCTCCTTCCCACTTTTCTTTGTAGACTCTTTATATGAATCTTTGTTGGTTTGAATAGTTTTTTGCAAATGCGGTGTTGTATCTTTTAATTGGTCAACCCTCCACTCTACTCCATTTACTCTCCAGGCCAGTTTTTTAAAATCTTTGCTGATTACCTGTGGTTTTTACCTCAGTGAGATCAGTTTTAATCTTCTTGCTTAGTTAATAACCAACATTTTGTTCAAGACCAATTCAAGTGTGGGATAGATTTGTGTTTGTCCTTGATCAGAGAATCCTGTAATGGCGTTTGTGTTTGGCTTTAGCGCACTTTAATATTACCTCGCTTATCTTTTCTCTTTATTTAAGCCATAATTGTGTTTTATAATGAAATTGTTTTTGAGCTATAATGGTACCACAAATGATCTGGATAAAATAATTTCTACCGAAAAACCTTACTCCGATTGCCATCAGCATGATATTCACTAATTGTCAACCATGAGTGCACCCATCATAAATAACGCTTTCCAGTACGAGAGCCCTAAGTAAATGCAGTACTATGGTGGCACGGTGAATAGAAAGGAGAATGAGAAGAATTACTTCACAGCTCAGTGCTTAGTGATTTGAAAGAGAGCATATATATATATATTAAAGGTATAAGTGAAAGATTGCTACTAATAGCAAGTGAGATCGCTGTAATTGCTAATTAGGTAGATCACAGAGCTATATCCAAAGGCGGCTTCTTGTTTGGTTATGATGGGCCAGTACAATTTACAGCAGGGTCTTTGAGCCAGGTAAGCGGGATTACATTTAACACCACCTTTAATATTCTTAATGGTAGTGCAGTTCGTCCATTCAGCATCATCCTTGGATTGGGAGTAATAGAAAGAACAACCTTGGTACTGTACAGAAACTCCAGTCACCGGTCACAGTGTGCAATCTTCATTGGCTTCACCTGCATCCCACAGCAGCAGTCGGCAACTTGAAATGCCTTGTGGTGTCATTGAAGCCACATAGGAATCCATGATTGAGTCTGTCTGTCATTCTTTTCGGTTTCTTTTTTTATTCTCCAGTGTGACCCTTAAAGACCTCCCCTGCTCTATCTTCATCCACACTCGTCAAGCTGTGCTCTTTGATGCATTCTTTTCTCTGTTTGCTGAAGTTTATCTGTTCCCTGGTATCACTGTCTCCTTTTTACCTGCCCACAACTTCACTCACAAGTCCCTAGAACAGTTTTATAACTTGGCACCAAGCTTTTAGTATTTAGATTTTTGTTCTGACACTAAGCTATCTGTTTTTTTTAAACAAAATAACACTACACAGCATGTTTGATTCTTACATTTACTTACATTTTTGTTAAACAAATGTGCATTCTATATTTGTCATGTATTTTGAAGGGTATAGCTTTTTCCAACCTTTTCTTTACTGCACAGAAAACAGGCTATATTTCTCTACAATGGAAAACACCAAATTTGATGTTGTCCCTAAAATATTACAGAAATCACTGAAAAAGGCACATTGTGTAAGCCTAGCTTTTCATTAGTGGAATGGATCATATAAGTGTCAACCTTGGAATCTCAAGTAGACACAGCACAGTATTCTCCATGCCAGTCTCTTGGTCTGCTCTTTTTTAAAAAGTTAGCTTTGAATGCACAGTGAGTCCACTTAATAGAAGTTTTTTAAGATGTGTTACCTTTAAAATTTATTACTTTCTCCTAAATGTACAGTTGTGTGCTATAGTGTTCCCTCTTAATGCCCCAATAAGCTTGTAATGCATTGGTACCAGACTCCACAGGGTTTGGGGGTCTGGTAAATAATGATTTTTGTTACACACGTAATTGTAGCTGGCACCTTTTAATGCACATGATTTTTTCTATTTAGGACACTGCAACAACATACATTGCCTGGCAAAAGCTATTAACCAGATTGCTGCAGCCTTGTTTACTATTCACAAAGGGAGCATTGAAGACCGCCTTAAAGAATTCCTGGCTGTATGTATAATTTTTATGTATCATTATTTTAGAAGCTGAACCTGCACTAAAAAACAAATGCTCTGCCTCTGTGGGAAAGCTCAGTGCTATGGCATGAAAGATCGGTGTGTAAACTTGAGTATGTAAACACATTGGGGGTTGAGGATATTTCATACCCAGCCTTTACAGTTTATTTGTTTATAATACTTGGATCTGTGTATCAACCCATTCTCCTATTTTCCTCAATACAGTCTATTTGTGGCAACACCAATCAAGGAACATTAGAGTTGGAGCTTACATAATTAACCTTATTTGGTAAAGAGCCCTTGCATTTATACGGGTTCCGCAGTGAAACAAGCCCACATTGTGGTGGTCCTGTTGACCATCTGTATGCTATGCAGGAGTTTGCTGGGAGACCCACCAGGTGAAAATGGACTGTGGTGACTCTGGTGGTAGACTGATTACAACGGCCATGTGCCTAAATGAACAAGGCCTGCACTGTTCTGGAGAGTAGGTGTCTGGACCTACACTGATCCTGCAGCTTGGTCAATACATATTGTTGGTCACATTCAAGATATTGTTGTTAGCTAACTGATAGACTTCTAGTCGCAGATTCCTTACCTTAGACTATCCCTCAGCATTAGATTTTTTGAGTCCGTGCCAGAAGTGATAAGCGTGGAACCTATGTAGGCACTACCCCGACACACTGATGTCAGCTACTTCCGCAACTTTCCATTCCTGGCGCGCAGAGGTTCAATGAGACCTGACCACTGATGCAGGAAAAATTAAGGCTCTGAGAAGGATATTCCTGATACTACAGTGGAGGGAGAGTCAGTAAGGAATCTGCGGCTAAATAGAGCCTCTATTAGATAAGCTATTACCACTGGAAAGTAACTTGTTCATCTGATAGACTTCTAGCACAGATTCCTTAACTTACAATAAATACCCAATCAGTGCATTCCCAAAGGTGGGTCTGCAAAGCCAGTTCTGAATCAGAAAGTCCTGTGGGACCAAACAGGTGAAGTGCCAGTCGTGATGGACCAGACTGTCCAGTCAGTAGTGTTTGGTAAATGTGTGGAAGGATGTCCACATTGCTGCCTGACAGGTATTTAGGACAGGAACTCTGTGGGCTCACTCAGTGGGTGCGACCTTACCTCTGGTGGAATAAGCAAGCAATACCTAAGGGGGTTACTTATTGGCCAGCGCATAGCAGATCTTAAAGGCGAACGGTTTTAATCTAGAGATGGTCCATTTCTACACATCCTTTCCCCTCATAGCAGCTACGTACTCCACGAAGAGTTGATCATCTACCGAAAGTCTTTTGTATGTCCAATAGAATGACAGTGGTCATTTGGATCCAGACATTGGAGCCTCCCCTCTTCTTTAGAGGTATGAGACTGAGCAAAGAAGTTAGGCAGGGTGATGTTTTGGCCTACAAGTAAGGGAGTCACAGCCTTTGAAAGGAAGAAGGCACGTGTCTGGAGAACCAACTTGTCCAGATAGAAGGTAGTCTGAGGACAGTGTGCTGAGAGCTTCTTTAATTCGCTGACCTCTCCTAGCCAATGATACAGCCCCTAGAAGGACAGTTTTGAAGGTCAAGAGCTTGAGAGGGCAGTTGTGCAGAGGTTCAAACAGTGCACACATCACGAAAGCGAGGGGCAGGTTCAGATCCCGCTCGCACATAATGAAATATGCGTAATGGTGGGGGGCGGGGGTGTAACGTGCACAAGCCTTTAAGAACCTAGACACAACAGGTGACCTAAATCACAAAGTTTGGTCTGGCAACCGCAAAAAAAAGCCGAAATGGCTGAAAGATAACCTTGAACTGTGCCCAGAGTAGAGCCCTACTGGGCTAAATAGAGAGCAAATAGGAGAACCTGGAATATTGGTGCACAAGGGGGTCGATGTTGTGAGAATGCCAGCATGTCACAAACCTATCCCGGCAGCAGGCATACACCAATGTGGTGGTGAGACACCTGACTGCCAGAATAACACAGACTTCGGGAGGAAATTCAACAGTTATTAACTCTCACCTCTCCCTTGCCACTCATAAATGTGAAGGGTGCACAGGTTTGGGTGCAGAACCTTCCCATGATGCTGTGACAGATGGTCTTCTCAAAGGGTCAGCTTGATCAGAGGACCGATTGTCATGCTCTACAGCTTGGGATACCAGACTTTCCATACTTAATCTGGAGCCATAAGAATAACTTGGGTCTGGTCGTTGCTGATGTTTTTGAGAACTCTGGTCAGAAATTGTATTGTAGGAAAGGTGTACAGGATGCCAGAGCTCCAATCGAGACGAGAGTCACCTTGGAAACTTCGGTGCGCAAAACTGCCAACATTTTGTGTTCTCTGTGGTGGTGAACAGATCTGACCACGGTTCTCCCCACTGCTCAGAGAGTCCTTGCACCACCTCTGGACTGAGATGCCATGTGTGATCCTCTAGGCATCTTTGGCTGAGTTTGTCCGCCTTGGTGTTTAGAGAGCCCGACAGGTGTTGAACCACCAAGGAAATGCCCTGGCATTTCCGCCATGTCCAGAGACATAGAGCATCTTGAAAAGGGTCCAAGACCCCACCCTGTTTGTTGCAGTACCACATGGCAGAAGTGTTGTCCATAAACACCGTTGATCTAAGGTAGAAAGGCTTTCAATGCCAAACAATTCGGCCAAAGCTCCAACAGACTGATGTGGAGCTCAGACTCCACCGGAGGCCAGAATTATCTGATCTCCACCTCTCGCAGATGGTTGTCCCAGCCCAGGAGTAACACATCTGTCACTACAGTTATCTCTGGTTGGGGAAGGGAGAGGAGTCTACCACTGACCAAGTTGTGGTTCGTCATCCACCACTGGAGCCCTTTAGCAGTTCCCTCTGAGGTCTGGACCACGTCAAAGATAGTGCCCTGTTGCTGCCCCCACAAGGACTTCCGTCCCCATTGCAGAGCATGCATAGGCCAATGAGCATGTGTCACAAGCAGGATGCAGCAGGCCATGAGGCCCAACAACCTCAGAGTGTTTCTCATTGAAATCCAGGATAGAGGCTGAAACATCAGTACCATAGTCTAAATATCCTGGACTCACCGCTCAGGAGGGCAAGTTTGATACTGCATTGTGTTCAGACTGCTCCACTGAAAGGGAGTGTCTAGCAGGTAGACGGGTGTGACTTTGGCATGTTGATAGCAAACCCCAGCAAGTGCAAAAGGTTTGCCGTAGTCTGGGAGGTGAGAGACGACTACCTAGGGCTAGCCCACCTTCAGCAGCCCATTGTTGAGGTAGGGAAAGACTAGAACCCACCACCTGCGCGTATGAGCTGCAACCAACGCCATCACTTTGTGAACACCTGAGGGGTGCTGACGTCAGGCAGCAAGGAGCTTGAAGATCACTCCCTTAGCGCATTCAGGTACATGGTGGGGTCAGTCCCCACAGGTCTCTTAGTTGTGATCACGCTCCAGACACCACAAACACACCAAGTTGGGGGTCTCTCGCTGACATCTGCCTGTATCAGGCTCAGGATGGTATGAAACCAGCCAGTTTCTTGGGTGACATCCTTCACACCAGGAGGGGAAAAACTCCCAAAGAGTTAACAAAAAGCAAGTAAGAAAATGACTGGATGGTCGCTCAGCCCAGATCATTGCTATCTTTCGCAGAAAGGAAAGAATGGATGTCAGCATGCCTGGTGGCACCTGTATAGGTACCATTCACATTACTTCAGGCGCGGACAGTACCAATGCAGAGCTGAGCGACACGGCCTACTGGCACGCAGAGGTACTGCTGAGAAATCTTCCAGATTTTGTCTGATGCCTGGGGATATTCTAAGGTAAGTAATCTGTGGCTAGATAGTCTATACTGGATAAGGCATTACCGAAGGTAAGGAGCTCATTTTTCTCTACACCATGCCTCCTGAGTAGATTGAGCAGGACACTAAGGATAAAGATTTTTTTTTTTTTTTTGTTAACAGCATGCCCAGTTATCTTCTACTTGACATGACACAGGCTACAAACATACAGGGCACACTCCTGACCTCCCTCACACAGGAGTGCTCATTCTGCTTAACAGGTTGAATGGCCTAAGATCTATCACTGAAGGTATTGAGACTTTCTGCTGAAGGACAAATTCATAATGCTCACATTGGTTCAGATTCTGTCTGCCCTGGAAGCAGTAATCTGGATGATGACCTTCAAGTTACAGTTCCACAGGCGTTACTTGTGTTTCAAAGTGGGCCATGAACACTTTCAAGTTGCCAATCTCACATATAGGTTAATCTCCGGCCTGTTGGATGTTCACTAAAGTAATTGAAGTGAACATTGCCAATCCTTGGATCTTGGGGTTCCTGTATTTCCGTCCCTCAACAGCAGCTGATCAAGATGGGCTCACTGCAGTCATTTATAGATCACCTCTGGACGACTGCAGAACTCATAACATCATTGGGTTTCACTATAAATGAGCCTAAGTCTCACCTGATACCCCCGTAGAGGTTACCATTCATTTGGGCAGTCCTGCACAAAGTGAAATTCAAGGGCTTGAGGTTATGATCCCATGTTTGTAGTTTGGTCCTGGGTCACTGTGGCTCTGAAGCTTCTTGGTCTCCTGACCTCACGCATGCTCCTTCTCCGCAGCACCAGGTGGCACTTGCAGGCCATACAGTGGCATCTGAAATCCGAGGGCACAGTATAGAGGCAGCTACTCTGGCTCCATGATCGTCATGAGGGAGATAGCCCAAGATGTGTGACGGTGGCTGACCAATCCCAGTATGTCCTATGACAGACCACTCTCCCTTCACCACCTAGTGATTTGATTGGATTGCATTGAGGAGAGGAGGGCTCATCTAAGGGAGGTGCAAATCAAAGGCCTCTGGTCCCCAGCAGAAAGCATGGTTCTACATCTGTCTTTTGGAGTATGTGGCCATTCGTTTGGCCATAAAGGCTTTCCTGTTGTCTATTGAGGGAGACTGGTGGAGTTTCTCAAGGATAACACTATCACCATGTGGTACTTCAATAAGCAGACTGGAGTGGGGGTCCTGGGTGATATGCAAAGAAGTCTCTGTAGGTCTCTGGAGCAGCAGAACATCTACCAGAAACCCACCTGTAGGGGTCCCAGAATGCCAGAGCAAACAAATTGAGCAGACGTCTGGCAGATCATGAGTGGTGTCTGCAACCCAAGGCGGCATATTCAATGTTATGGGTAGAGTTCTAGCTAGATCTGTAAACTGTAGGAAAGTGCCACGTTTGGCATGGTTAGCCCTCCACATTTTGCCTAATGTTGATGCTAATTTCACTGTGTGTGTGTTGGGATCCTGCTAATCGGGCCCTGTCACCAGTGTTCTTTCCCTAAACTGCACTACTGTTTCTACAGTTGGCACAACCCTGGCACACAGCTAAGTCGTTTGTAAAATGTATTAAGCCATCCTAAGGGACCCCTCACCAAACTCATGCACACTGCCATTACTGCTTGTGTGTGCTGGTGGAGAGAAAAAGGTAAAGTCGACATGGCATCCCTCTTTGGATGCCATGCCTACCAACCACGGCATCCCTCTTTGGATGCCATGCCTACCAACCACTGCCTGTGGAATAGGTAAGGCATCCCTCTAGCAGGCCTTACAGCCCTAAGGCAGGGTGCACTATACCACGGGTGGGGGCATAGCTGCATGTGTCACTACAGTGTCTCTAAGTGCATTCTTAGGCTTTGTAAGTGGAGTGTGGCCACATTAAGTAGATCGGCTGGGAGTTTGTCATTACGAACTCCACAGCTCCATGATGGCTTCACTGAAGACTGGGAAGTTTGGTATCAAACGTCTCAGCTCAATAAACCCACACTGATGCCATTGTTGGATTTATTGAAAAATCTCTAAGATGCCAACTGTATTAATGACTGGTCTGTGCCAGCGTGCCTCTAAGAGAGACGTTTTTGACCACATGAAGCCTATGGAGTGAGAGCCTTTGTGCGCTCTGGGGTCAGGAACAAAGCCTGTGGGTGGAGATGCTCCACACCTCCCCCCTGCAGGAACTTCAACACTTGGCTGTGAGCCTCAAAGGCTCAGGCCTCCTGTTACACTGCCTAAGTGCACTCCAACTAGTGGAGAATCCCGCCCCCTGGACCAAGCTCCACTTTTGGGAGCAGGTCTGGTGGGAAAATTAGGAAAAACGAGGAGTGACTACTGCAGCTGGGACCACCCCTTAAGTGTCCAGAGCTGAATTTACTCCCTCCTTGCAGAATCCTTCATCTTGCTTTGGATGGGAGTAGCCAATAGGGATAGGAATGCCTCCCCCCAAAAGGGAGTGGGTACAGGAAGGGTGTAGCCACCCTCAAAGACATTAGCCATTGGCTACGGCCTTCTGACCCCTGTAACGCCCTAAATCTATTATTTTGGGGCACCCCAGAACCTGGTTCTTCAGTTTCCTGGCAGCCACAAGAAGAAGGACTGAAGAAGCAACCCCAGCATTGAAGACTCCAGACGACAACGGACTTGGCCTCAGCCCTACCGGCCTGTCTGCAGCAGAAAGACTCCTGCTACAAAAAGGAGACACATCTTGCAGGACCAGCGACCTCTACAAACCTCCAGAGGACTGCCTGCCCACCAGAGGACCAAAAACTCCTGAGGACAGCAGCCCTGTCCACAAGAAACATCCCAGAGGGACTCCAAAACCACGCAAATCCGCAAGCCCTGCCCACTCTGCACCTGACGCCCACAGCCCAAATCCAGGTGGCCCACCGGTCCAGAGAAGGTCCCCAGGCCATTCTGACCTAGAGTCCACCGTGGGTTGACCCCTCCTGGCCTACATGGCAACACCTGCAGCCTAAATCCAGAGGACCTCCTTCACTGAGACTGGATCAGAAGATTCCCGTCGCCCAGAGGCACTCGCAGCTCCCTGGCCTTGGGGAATCCAGCCGACAGTCCAGTAATATCCAGCAAGTGCCTAACCTACTTGTCTAGCCATTGGTTTTCCACAACTGACTTCCTGGACCCAGCCTGCAGCATGTTGTGACCCTTTGGCTTCCCTTATTGAAAAGCATTTGGCTTTTGTTGCTGTGTTTGTTTCCTGCCACCCCTGTGCTCCTGAGGGTGTATGTTTGGTGCTGACCTGTGCCCCAACACCCCCCACCCTTGGTGCTCATCCAAACCCCCCAGGTCTGTGCCCTGAAGTTGCGGGTACTTACCTCCAACCTGTTTCTTTCCGAGTGTCCCATTCTCTATAGGATTCCATTAAAAACCCAACAACAACTTTGACCTCTGCACTCGGTTGGCCCTGTGTTGCAGGTGGTGCACTTTTGGGGTCAACTTGAACCCTGACCTGCGGACATCCTAACCCCCGAAGACTGGGATCGTAAGTCGAGTACTTACCTGTTAACTGTGCTAAAATGTTACCTCCCCTAGGACTGTATTTGTTCCTATGAGAAATTGCAGTCTACTTTTGTAATTAAAAAGTGGTAATTACTTGTAAACTGTTTTACCTGCAAAACATAAGCAAAGTATATTTGATACAAACTTACAGCTGTACTTACCTGCCACAAAGATCCTTTTGGTTCTAAAAATACAGTAACAAAATATATTTTTGCAATATAAAAACATTGGCCTGGAGTTAGTCATTGAGTGTGTGCTTCATTTCTTGTCTGTTTGTGTGTACAACAAATGCTTCGCACTACACTCTGATAAGCCTAACTGCTCGACCACACTACCACAAAAGAGAGTATTAGAATTATCTACTTAAGCCTCTGTTAAGCCACTGGGGATCCACTGGTCTCTGTGCACACCATACCTCATTTTGTTATGGTATATACAGAACCAGCTTCCTATATCAACGATTTTCTATGTTTGCATTCCCACCAGGGCAATAATTCTGGTTAGAGTGGAACAGGAGACAAGTCTACACCTTGCTACCACTACTTCTCCTGCAGAGAGCTCTGAAGATGATCAAGAACCTATTTGCCCCAGACAGGTCCAGGATTGTGTGGCACTAAACCTGGGAGCATGACCATCTGTCATTCAATCACACTCTCACTTTGGGTTTATCTCATGCCTCAGCAACAGTACAGGTCCTTCATAAGAGCCTCCACAACTTACACCTCCATAGATGGAGATTGAGTTGTGGCAATTGACTGCTTCGTTGGCATCCTTGCTACCAGGGACCATTGCACGAAATCCATCTTTGCTGGGCATTTCAACAGATTTGTTGCCGGGGTGATGTCTGAAACACTGAAAGCCCTTACAAGCGAAGCTTTCAGATATTTTTGTTTATTCTTTCTTTAACCCAGCAAGACCTTATGTTGGACACTACAAAAGATTATTTGTTGGCTGTAGAAAAGTGCCCCTTTTTGGCATGGTTACCCCCACTTTTTGCCTGATACCTGATGTGATTTTGACTGAAAATGCACTGGGTTCCTGCCAACCAGGTCCCCAGTGCCAGATCTCAACTGGACCATTGTTTCCCCAATTGACAAACCCTTTAGCACCCTCTGTTAGTCCTTAATAAAAGGTACCCCCTAGTACCTAGGGCCTGAGGTACTAAAGAGGGACCCCTCCCCAAGGGCGTGACAGGCTGCCATTGCAGGCTGCATGTCTTGGTGCAGACAAATATGAAAATACAACATGGCATTCAGCATGTGTGCCATGTCCCCCAACACTGCATGCAATATATGTAAGTCACCCCTACAGCAGGCCTTACACCCCTAAGGCAGGGTGCATAATATTGCATATGAGGGCATATCTGCAAGAGCAGATACGCCCTTTCTATGACTTTGTCGATCCTAGACTTAGTAAGTGGGCAGGGAAGCCGTTTTAAATGCCTGTGCTGGCCACTGGTCAGAATGAGTTCCCCATCTACATGATGGCTTCACTGAAGATAGGGATGTTTGGTATCAAGCATCTCAAATTGATGAACCCACACTGATGCCAGTGATAGATTTATCAGTACATGCACCCAGGTCGCACCTTATAGGTGCCTCCTAAAAACCTACCAGCCTCTGGTGTGCTTGCTTACTAGTTTGAGTGAGCCTGCCTCCACAAGATAAGTGTTTGGACCCCCTAAGGTGAGAGCCTTTGCTCTTAGGCGGTCAGCTACAAAGGCTGCTCTGGAAGGGGTGTTACACGCCTCCACCCAACAAGATGACCTGCAAATCTACTTTCCAAGGCGGGGAGCTTCAAAGGAGCCCTCCACCCTTGGTATGACGATCTGGCTTCCCTCACAAGGGATATGCCGACCTCCTTGCTCCAGGGCCTATTTGTCACCTGGACAGGCAGGAAATTTAGGGTTCAGAGAGGTGTGACCACCCCTCGGGTCAGTCCCACAGGTAACGTGAGCTGCCTGATGTGGACACCACATTTTAGAATCTGCCATCTTGGTGTGTATCTTCTTTTTGAGTTGTGTGTCTCATTTATTGACTATTGTGTGCATTTGTGGATGTCTGCACTACCTCCAAATAGAGCACTTTGGGATTGCACAGCAAGCCCCTGTCCACTCATTGGGGTCTTTACATGGAATGTCTAGTTATTGATATACCACATAAAGAGCCAGCTTCCTACATTGTTTGTTTTTGGCCTTTCTGCTTTTCCTGGACCAGCCATCCTTGTTTAAATCATCAGTTGTGATCATATTATTTAAATACCATGTGTTATCACATTGTGATTTAGTCTTACTTTTTAACCAATGCCTTTTCTAATGCAGATATCCCATCCTGAAGTATTCCTAATCATCTACCTCATAAAATAATATATTAACTTGTCCTGAGTAATACTAGTTTTTGGCTGTAGGACGGAGTTATAAATGAGCCTTATTATGCAACTTTCTTAGTTCTGTGATCACCGTCTGGTCACATTTTCACATTTCTATAGTGATCCATAGTAGTTATTCAAAACAATGCTACAGTCAGGCAATATTTAAACATTAATATTATTCATGCTCACAGAAATGGTAGATCAACATGAAAATGGAGGGGGGGGGGTGGCCAATTGCCTGACAAGATGGTCGCTTGTTAGCATCGCTCTGACAATCCAACAACGTAATCCCCCTAACATCCGTGTAACTATGCGTCCTTTCAGCTAATGGGCATAGTTGTGTGCTTTGTTGGCTGAAGGGATGCCATTGCATCGGAAATACAGGGTGTGAAAACTGCCTTGGAGACAAAAATATACTTGATTTCAATGGGGGGTCACCCTAGTTAGGGCTGATTTGTGAAATGAAGAAGGTAGAAGAGATCATGACAACTCTTAAGACAGACGCGAAGGAGATGCAGGCCCAGATCTGGGACTTGCAGGCCACAATCAAAAATATGGAGCTGCAGCTTGAGGACTGTGAAGGCCGTTCAAGAAGAAATAATATTTGCATAATTGGAGTTCCAGAGCACTCTGAAGGCCCTGTGGTCAAGTTATTCGTAGAGAATCTAATAGCTGACCTTTTGCAGCCACGTGGCCTATCTAAATTCTTCTCTGTGGGCACACTGTGCCCAGCAGTCCACCTAGACGGGGAACGCCACCTCGCCCTATTATAGCTCGTATTTTTAATTTCAGGGACCGAGATCTCATACTGAAATCGGCGCGTGCTGCCCCACCCCTCATTTATGAAAATGTCACCATTAAATTTTTTCCTGATTTTACACTAAAGGTCCAAAGACCTCAATGTACCTTCCTGAATGGTAAAAGGGCTTTGAGGGAGCAGGAGATCAAATATGCAATGCTCTTTCCTCCAAAATTGAGAGTGGCAGCTGAGGGAAAAACGTGGTACTTTAAGATGCCCGAAGACAGGTGCCGGGCTTCAAAACGCAACCACGCATTGGGAAAGGGAGACATACATGCAACACACCTGACACCCAGGGGGTAGCTGAAGACCCCAAAGCAGTGGTTCCCAATCTGTGCGCCGCGGCTCCCCTGTGCGCCGTCAAAACTAGCCAGGGGCGCCGCACACAGTTTGGGAACCAATGCTATATTGCCCTCCACATTGAGTTAAATGACAATAATAAAAAAAATACGTATCAGTGGAAGATCAGTATCAGCAGCCTGCAAGGGGCATAGCCACTAAGGAAGGCTCGCTCGATTTCGAGCACTAAAACAAAATCGTTTAATCTGCATTCCGTTGATTTTCCATTTTATGATTCGGACCTAAATAATGAAAACTAGTTTGTGGTGGATATACGCACTGTCTCCTATTTAGTAAATCCTGCAGCGCCCTCTAGTGGCCATGAACTGTCACCTATAGTCCTGGTGTGCTTCACTTCTCTGGGCTGCTAATTCAGAACACTGGCTCAATCAATGTAAATTTAAATAAAAGCAGTGGCCTAGCAAAGGTGTAATTAGCCCTAATGCGAACAAGACAATGGGAATCCCTTTTCCTCCCTGTTGGTTACTTAAAATAACCATGCTTGGGGTACAGTTCCCCTAGTATCCCTGTGCACCAGCTGCACGTACTGCACTAATGCATCATCTTACAGGGATATGAGGTCCTTTTGATTTGAATAATTTAATCATTCTGTGGGCAAATAACGAGGTGCCTTTTAAATATGTTTTTTTAGAATCTGCTCTGTTTTTCAGGTGATGATTTTCCACTTTTAAACTATTGAGACATTTACAAACCACTGAACCAAAGATAACAAATATAATATTTGTTGCATACATGCCAACCCGATTTTGACGAGATACTCCCAAATTTAAAAGCAAAATTAACTATTTTTAGCTGTCTCCTGTCTGAAATTGCTCTCACCTTAAATATGTCATTGAGGAAAATACATTTGCCCGATTTTGTTCTTAAAATTTACCACTTTCAGTTCTACAATGTTGGCATGTATGGTATGGCAATCATTATTGTGTAATATATGAAATTACCTCACGATGAAGAAAACCGGACAAATATCTATCAGATATTTGTCAAGTTGCTGTAGGAGAGGAGGAAGGAGAGGAGACAGCTCAATCTACTCGTGAGAATGTGGGTGCTCTTCTCATCAAATGATCCCTACCTCTTTCACTTATCTCTTCGGTACCATGAATTGCTAGGTGTTACGTTTTTTTTTGTAGAAGTGACTTAGCAAATCGACACCTATATGATGCCTCAGTAGGAGGGAGCCTAAATCTTGGTGAGCTGCCTACGTAACGTATACTAGTGGGGAGCATAAAGAGAGCACAGATTTTACAGACCTGTATAGTAATCCCTCAGCATTAGTAGGCCGTGCTCAGATCTTAGTGAAGCCTGATTAAGGCCTTTCTAGTAAAGAACCCAAATATCATTTATCGCTCTGCACAAGGAGTCAAGTGCTTAGTATTATTTCCAGCGAAAAAAATAGGAGTACCCCCGAGGCCGTGCATACATCCCCCCACCCATGAAAAAAAAAGTAACATAATGGGGAGCCACAGCTCACAGCCAATAGGTCAAGGGAGCCACAGGTCAAAAAAGTTTGGGAAACACTGCCCCAAAGGAACAGTGATACCCCGGGATAAAAGGCATCCAGGAAATACACTCTAGGAGCAAGTGGGGAGATACCCGTTCCTAGTGAATACTAATGAATATAACATAAAATGTTAATTGCATCAGACCTTTTTCACACCAATGTGACCACGAGAAGAGTGTGGAGAGGTAGAGATTGCTGGAGTTTGATAGCAAGCAATGTTGAACAACACTGGTAACGTTTAGGATTTGCTTTGGGGGAGAAGTGATGCTGTGGGATGATGATTGGAGAGTGTCTTTACTACCTGTAGTTGATTAATGTTTAGTAGGGGTGTAAGGAAATGCCTCCTTGACATGGTTACCCCCTGACTTTTAGTCTTTGCTGATGCCATGTTTTGATTGAAAGTGTGCTGGGACCCTACTAACCAGGCCCCAGCACCAGTGTTCTTTCCCTAATCTGTACCTTTGTTTCCACAATTGGCACAACCCTGGCACTCAGATAAGTCCCTTGTAACTGGTACCCCTGGTACGAAGGGCCCTGATACCAGGGAAGGTCTCTAAGGGCTGCAGCATGTCTTACGCCACCCTGGGGACCCCTCACTCAGCACATGCACACTGCCTCACAGCTTGTGTGTGCTGGTGGGGAGAAAATGACTAAGTGGGCATGGCACTCCCCTCAGAGTGCCATGCCAACCTCACACTGCCTGTGGCATAGGTAAGTCACCCCTCTAGCAGGCCTTACAGCCCTAAGGCAGGGTGCACTATACCACAGGTGAGGGCATATGTGCATGAGCACTATGCCCCTACAGTGTCTAAGCAAAGCCTTAGACATTGTAAGTGCAGGGTAGCCATAAGAGTATATAATCTGGGAGTTTGTCAAGCACGAACTCCACAGTTCCATAATAGCTACACTGAAATCTGGGAAGTTTGGTATCAAACGTCTCTGCACAATAAATGCACACTGATGCCAGTGTGCACTTTATTGTAACATGCACCCAGAGGGCATCTTAGAGATGCCCCCTGAATACCAATCCGACTTCTAGTGTGGGGCTGTCCAGTTTCTGCCAGCCTGCCACAACCAGACAAGTTGGTGGCCAAATGAGGAGAGTGCCTTTGTCACTCTGTGGCCAGGAACAAAGCCTGCACTGGGTGGAGGTGCTTCACACCTTCCCCTGCAGGAACTGTAACACATGGCGGTGAGCCTCAAAGGCTCACTCCCTTTGATCCAGCACCCCAGGGCATCCCAGCTAGTGGAAATACCTACCCCCCCCCCCCCCCCCCCCCCCCGGCCACTGCCCCCACTTTTGGCGGCAAGGCTGGAGGAGATAATTATGAAAACAAGGAGGAGTCACCCACCAGTCAGGACAGCCCCTAAGGTGCCCTGAGCTGAGGTGACCCCTGCCTTTAGAAGTCCTCCATCTTAGTTTTGGAGGATTCCCCCAATAGGATTAGGGATTTGCCCCCCTCCCCCACCCTCCCCACAGGGAGGTGGCACAAAGAAGTTATAGCCACCCTCCAGGACAGAAGCCATTGGCTACTGCCCTCCCACACCTAAACACACCCCGGAGCCCAGGAAATCAGATTCCTGCAACCTGAACTACAAAGAAGGACTGCTGACCTACAAGCCTGCAGAGACGACGGACAACGACAACTGCTTTAGCCCCAGCCCTACCGGCCTGTCTCCAGAGTCAAAAACCTGCAACCAGCGACCTCTGAAGCCTCAGAGGACTGCCCTGACCTCCAGGACCAAGAAACTCCAGTGAGCAGCGGCTCTGCTCAAAAACAGCAACATCTTTGCAACAAAGAAGCAACTTCCAAAGAACTCACTCTTCTCGCCGGAAGTGTGAGACTTCACACACTGCACCCGATGCCCCTGGCTCGAGACCCAGAGAACCAACACCACAGGAAGGACTCCCCGGCGACTGCGACCCCGTGAGTAGCCCGAGACAACCCCCCTGGACCGCCACAGCGACGCCTGCAGAGAGAATCCAGAGGCTCCCCCTGACCGCGCCTGTAACAAGGGACCCGACGTCTGGACCAAGCACTGCACCCGCAGCCTCCAGGACCTGAAGGAACCGAACCTCAGTGCGGGAGTAACCCCCAGGCAGCCCTCTGCCTAGCCCAGTTGGTGGCTGTCCCGAGAAGCCTGTCTTACTTACCTCACAAACTAACCATTACTTACCTCCATAGGAACTGTTGATTTTTGCAGTGTCCACTTTTAAAATAGCTTATTGCCATTTTAACAAAGACTGTATATGATATTGCTTTAATTCAAAGTTCCTAACTTACCTGTGTGGAGTACCTTGCATTTTATGTATTTACTTCAAATCTTGAACTTGTGGTTCTTAAAATAAACTAAGAAAATATATTTTTCTATAGAAAAACCTACTGGCCTGGAGTTAGTCTTTGAGTGTGTGTTCCTCAGTTATTGCCTGTGTGTGTACAACAAATGCTTAACACTACCCTCTCATAAGCCTACTGGACTCTGTGCACACTATTTCTTACTTTGAAATAGTATGTACAGAGCCAACTTCCTACAAGGGGTGACAGGCGCTCTGAATGTTTGGGGAAGTGGACGAGTTCTAGTCCGCAATGCAGGGTGGAAAGGGGGGTTAACAGCTTAAAGGTTGTGTTCCACATGTAGTTTTTTTGTTTGGATGTGTGGCACCGCATGAGGTGTGTGTTCTCCTCTGCCTGGGCCCAGTATCTGCCCACCCCTCCAATCTAACGGCTGCCAGAGGGGTTCCTTGACCCAATATAAACATGGCCAGGAGATCTGCAGAAATACACTTTAAGGTACTCTACTGGAACGTTAACGATCTGGGAGATAGGATTAAAAGCAAAGTGGTGCTCAATTCATTAAGTGGCAGTCCCTTAATTTTGTACTCCTCCAAGAGACACATCTCAGGGGAAACACATTCCGGGTTCTAGATAGGTGGGGCTACTGAGGCATGGCCTGTGCAGGTTACACTTCTGGATCTAGAGGGGTGGGCATACTAGTAAGATGCACCATACCCTACACTATCACATGCATTAAATACAATGATCATGGGAGATATGTAGTTGTTTAAAGAACATCAGGGGGAAACTGTAGGAAGCTGGCTATGTATATACTATATCAAAATGAGATACAGTGTGCACAGAGTCCAGGGGTTCCCCAGAGGCTGAAGTAGATAATACTAATGCTCTCTTTTGTGGTAGTTTGGTCGAGCAGTTAGGCTTATCAGAGGGTAGTGCAAAGCATTTGTTGTACACACACAGGCAATAAAGGAAGCACACACTCAATGACTAACTCCAGGCCAATGGTTTTTAAATAGCAAAAATAAATGTTGTTACTTTAGTTCGAGAACCACAAGATTCTGTTTGCAGGTAAGTACATTTGCAAGTAAGTAGCACTTGTAATGACAAACTCCCAGCCCAGGTACTCAATATGGCCACACTGCACTTATATTGTGTAAGAATGTACTTTGACACTGTAGGGGCATATTGCTCATGCAGCTATGCCCTCACCTGTGGAATAGTTCTCCCTGCCTTAGGGCTGTAAGGCCTGCTAGAGAGGTGACTTACCTATGCCACAGGCAGTGGTTGGTGGGCATGGCATCCTGAGAGGAAAACTATGTCGACTTTACCTTTTTCTAACCACCAGTACACACAAGCTGCAATGGCAGTGTGCATGTGCTTGGTGAGGAGTCGCTTAGGGAGGCATGCTGCAGCCCTTAGGAACCCTCCCTGATCACAGCGTCCTTGGTACCACTGCTACCTTTTACAAAGGACTTAGCTGTGTGCCAGGGGTGTGTCAATTGTGGGAACAATGGTACAGTTTTAGGGAAAGAACACTGGTTCTGGGGCCTGGCTAGCAGGATCCTATCACACTCTGTCTCAAGGCTGCATCAATATCAGGCAAAACATAAGAATTTAGAATGCTGTTGCTGCAACTCCAGGAGGGAGGGCTGATAATGGGGGGAGACTTTAATGCCACCCTTTGTGACGAGGTTGACTGCTGGCCACCGCAACAGACTTATTCCACACGTAGTCATTTGGCACTGGGGTTGGTAGACACCTGGAGAACACTGAACCCCATGACACAGCAGTTTACCTTCCTCTCGGTGGTGCATGGTAGTCACTCCTACACTATATTATCACTCTTTCACACCAACTTCCCTGCTTCCAAGACATTTGCCATCTGTCTAGAGGTATATCGGACCATTCCCTGTTATGGGCTACATATAGGATACTGAGCAGTCACAACCAAAGGTGCATAGTTTTGAGCCCCTGGTATCTACAACATCTTCAGATTAAGACTAATCTTCGCTAAATGATAGATGAATACTTTGCAGAGAACAAAGGGTCTATTGCCTCAGCACAGACCATATATGAGGCATATAAGGGGCCAAGGCATATCCTTGATGGTTGGACAAAAATAAAAGAAAAAAAGAGCACAACTGGATAAACTTGAAGCAGAGATTCTGGACCTTGAGTCCTGCCTCATGGAGATGAATAGCCCAGGCACATGACATCACCTGACAATTAAATAAAAAGAATATAGTGCTATAGAGAGAGATGATTTATGAGGTGGGAGATGAGGCAGGGAAACTTTTGGACTGGCTTGATAAGAGAGATAGAGCAAACCGCTGGGTAGCGACCTTGCAAAATGAGCTGGGGGACTTTATAAAAGCTTGCCAAGAAATCGCGGAGGCGTTTGCGACTTATTTTGCATGCATTTAGTCCGCGGCTGAGAGGGTCACGCCGGAGGAGGCGCAGGCCTTTTTGTCATATATTCAACTCCCAGGACTGTCTACAACGGACTGAGTACTCTTAGACCAGGAACTAACAGAGACGGAAATCATACAAGCGATCCGGAGCCTCAACTTGGGGAAGGTAGTGGGGCCAAATGGCTTACCCATACCTCCACAAACTCATGATGATTAAACTTGCCCTACATCTACTGAGCATGTTCAATGAGAGCTGTGAGAAGGGATCCATACCATTCAACCAGCGAATGGCCAGTGTAGTCCTCATACACAAGAAGGAAAAACCGGCAGATGAATGTAATTTATATAAACCAATGTGCCTCTTAAATGCTGAAATTAAGATTCTAGCTAAATTATTAGTAACGCATATGACCAAGGTGCTAACGTCATTGGTCCATCCGGACAAGTCCGGCTTAATGCCAGGACGTAATACTGCACTTAACCTGCATCGCCTGTATGGAGTACTAGGAAGGGTGGCGGACATCCGTGAAGATGCCTTCATTATGTATCTTGACGCCTGTATGGCATTTGACAGGATCGAATGGCCATTCCTATTGGCAGTACTGACTAAATTAGGCTTCGACCCAAACTTTTCTAAATGGGTGAGGCTCCTTTATGCAGAATCACTAGCACAAGTGGTAGTTAATGGAGGCCTATCTCCACTTTCTGCCTGCAGAGAGGCATGAGACAGGGCTGCCCGCTTTCCTCCATGCTATTTGTGGTGATACTCGAGCCACTTGCAGCATGGGTCAGAGGTGATACGTTGATTAGGGGACTCAGGTGGAACGCAGAATGGGAGGATAGACTATCCCTCTATGTGGATGACATCCTACTGTATGTCGCTGACCCAAACACCACATTAAATAGAATAATGCATATTTTTACACTCTACAGGCAACATTCTGGATATATAATTAATTGAAACAAATCCCTAATCAACTTAGTAAGAGGTCAGAGACCAAGGCTCCCTCGAGATTGTGAAGCAACAGTGGTGACAGAGGGGTTTAGCTATTTGGGCATCTATGTTAGGACTGACCCGGGGACCTTCTATACAAAAAAACACTAGAGCCTCCGCTTACACGTCTGGGAAGTGACGTCCACCACTAGAGATCTCTCCCACTGTCCCTCCTTGGGAAAGCCGCCCTATCCAAGATGATGGCCTTACCCCGCTTGGTGTACATTCTCCAGAATACACCATACTCTGTCCCAGTATCCTATTTCAAGAGCATTGACAGCTAACTTCGTACCTTACTGTGGGATGGGGGGTCACCTAGAATCTCCCTTACGAAAATGACACAAAGTTGGTACAACGGAAGGATTTCCCTACTGGACATGCAGAAATATTATTGGGCAGTGCAACTGGTGGTCCTTAATCAGTGGGCAAATGCATCAGTGGAGGAACCTGCCTGTTGGATGGACAGATATGTTATGTGACCCCGGGAAAATCTCAGGGCTCTTTATGGCACTACCCACACTAGACTTTTTCCACACCCCACGGCAGTCACACTAGCGATATGGCAGGACGTATCCAAGGCATTGGGTTGGAGAGGTAAACTCACAGAGACTGCTCCCTTCTAGGAGTCGACAAGCCTGGGCACCCTGGTGGGACCTCATTGGCATTTCCAAAGTGGGTGATCTCTGAAAGACGGGGCGAGGTGATCCCGTTTAGGGACTTGCAACAGGAATATCAGTTAGCATCTATTGAGACATACAAATATTTGCAAATCCGTTCAGCATTGCAGCAAGCTATACAAAGGGGTGAAATTCAGGATAGGCTCCTTGATGAACCAATGCCGAAAAGGGCAATCTCCCTTACATACTGAAAACTACAAAATAACTTACCTGATCTCTTAATAATGCTGAGACTTCGATGGGAGCAGGACCTTGGGGACCCTGAAGACGAGGATTGGTAGGCGGCATTGGCTTCCCCACAAGAAGTAGCCATACTATATAGATTTAGATTAATACCACTAAAAATCTTGCATAGGAGCTACTAAGCATGCACCACATTAGACAAGATGGGGAAGATGTCTACTGCGCTGTGTCGTAGAAACTGTAGTCATGTGGGAGCTTTCTCTCACATGCTCAGAAGCTGCCCTCTCATCCAGCAATGCTGGGAGACAGTTGTGACTTGCCTCAACACAATAAGTGGCAATACCAGGCAAGCATCAACCTAGTGGTGCTTCTTGAATAGCTGGGGTGAGACTGACCTTTCCCGCATGATCCAGATCTGGGTAACCCTGGGCTTAATAGTCGCTAAACGTAACATAGCTAGCCTTTTGGTGACTGACCGGTCACCACAATTGTGTGATTGGAAAAAAAATATGGACTGGTGCATGGTGGCGGAGCGGCCGGTTTACGAAGGTAGAGGATGTCCCAGTAAGTGGGGTAAAAAATGGAGCAGATGGAATGATTATCGGGGAGGGGGGTCTCTCTGCCCCTCTGGAGAGCACCAACGGTGCTTATCCGCGCCACAGATGTACTATCTCTGACACATCCTAATGCGTTGGGATGGGGGAAGACAACCATAAGGCTTTCTTCCCCTTCTGCCCCTGCATGAGTTAGTGATAAACTGGTTAGTTTTTCTTTGCTTTATACATTTGCAATAAAAATATGTTCGATGGCATCTGTCGCTGTAGATACGCATGTTCTGCAATAGCTCGCCATCTGGTGTTGGGCCGGAGTGTTACAAGTTGTTTTTCTTCGAAGAAGTCTTTCGAGTCACGGGACCGAGTGACTCCTCCTTTTGTCTCCATTGCGCATGGGCGTCGACTCCATCTTCGATTGTTTTTTTTCCGCCATCGGGTTCGGACGTGTTCCTGTCGCTCCGAGTTTCGGAACGGAAAATTAGCTAATTTCGGAAGATTTTCGTCGGTATTGTTGCGTTCGGGATCGGCGTACTTAGATTCCACACCGCATCGAAGATCGAAGAGCTCCGGTGCCCTTCGGGGTAGTTTTTCGATCCTCCGTCGGGGCCTGGTCGGCCCGACCGCGTGCTGAAGAACGCCGATGGAACGGACCCCGTTTCGTTTCTGCCCCAAATGCCACAATAAATACCCCTACACAGACCAACACTTGGTCTGCAACCTGTGCCTGTCACCTGAGCACAGCGAAGACACCTGCGAGGCCTGTCGTGCGTTCCGGTCCCGAAAAACACTCCGAGACCGTCGAGCCAGAAGACTTCAAATGGCGTCCGCACCGACAGCCCAACGGGAGTTCGAGGAACAGGAAGAAGAAGGTACCTTCTCGATCCAAGACTCAGACTCCGAAGGATTCGACGATACACGAACCGTGAGTAAGACGTCGAAAAACACACAGAGAAACATTTACAAGGCCCAGGGGACGCCACTGCCACCAGGCCATGGCTCGACCCATAAATTCGGTGACCGACCGTCGGCACCGAAAAAGGCCAAAACAGTGCCGAGATCGTCCGACTTCGGTCGAGACACCGGCACGCAGCCTTCTCGGGACCGAGAAAGTGCTGGAGACAAGCCTCGACACCGAGATACCGGTGCGGACACGGCTCGACGCCGAGACAGCGGCACCGAAACAGATCGACGCCGAGAGGTTTCGGCCCCGAAAAGGAAAAAAGTCACCTCGGAGCCGAAAAAACACGCAGACAAAGTTTCAACGCCGAAACAAACTGCAAGCGACCCAGCTTCAGGCTCTTATACAGAAGAGCACTCGCTAACCTCCCAAATGCAAAAGCATAGGTTTGAGGAAGAGCTACAAGCAACTGATGTGGACCATACGCAAAAGCGTATCTTCATTCAGCAGGGGACAGGAAAAATAAGCACCCTTCCCCCCATTAGGAGAAAGAGAAGGTTGGAGTTCCAGACGGAACAAGCACCACAACCAAAAGTGGTTAAAAGAATTACACCACCACCCTCTCCTCCGCCCGTGATTAACGTTTCACCAGCACAAACTCCATCTCACTCCCCAGCTCACACCACCATGAGCCAGGGTGACCAAGATCAGGACGCATGGGACCTATACGACGCCCCAGTGTCAGATAACAGCCCGGAGGCCTACCCTACAAAGCCATCTCCACCAGAAGACAGCACCGCGTACTCTCAGGTGGTGGCTAGAGCAGCACAATTTCATAACGTAAGCCTCCACTCAGAACAGGTCGAGGATGATTTCTTGTTCAACACACTCTCCTCCACCCACAGCTCCTACCAAAGCCTGCCTATGCTCCCTGGTATGCTCCGGCACGCAAAAGACATATTTAAGGAGCCGGTCAAAAGTAGGGCAATCACACCACGGGTGGAAAAGAAGTATAAGCCGCCTCCTACGGACCCGGTTTTCATCACTACACAGCTGCCACCAGACTCTGTTGTTGTAGGAGCAGCTAGGAAAAGGGCCAACTCTCACACATCTGGAGATGCACCACCCCCAGATAAAGAAAGCCGCAAGTTCGATGCAGCTGGTAAAAGAGTCGCAGCACAAGCTGCAAACCAGTGGCGCATCGCGAACTCCCAGGCACTACTTGCGCGCTATGACAGAGCCCACTGGGACGAGATGCAACATCTCATTGAACATCTGCCCAAGGACTTCCAAAATAGGGCGAAACAAGTGGTTGAGGAGGGACAGACCATCTCCAACAACCAGATACGTTCCTCCATGGACGCTGCAGATACAGCTGCACGGACAATTAATACATCTGTAACTATCAGACGGCATGCATGGCTCCGAACGTCTGGATTTAAACCAGAGATTCAACAAGCAGTTCTCAATATGCCTTTTAATGAAAAAGAACTGTTCGGTCCAGAAGTGGACACAGCGATTGAGAAACTCAAAAAAGATACGGACACTGCCAAAGCCATGGGCGCACTCTACTCCCCGCAGAGCAGAGGGAATTACAGCACATTCCGTAAAACGCCCTTTCGAGGGGGGTTTCGGGGTCAAAGCACACAAGCCAGCACCTCACAAGCAACACCGTCCACTTACCAGGGACAGTATAGAGGAGGTTTTCGGGGACAATATAGAGGAGGGCAATTCCCTAGAAATAGAGGGAGATTTCAAAGCCCCAAAACCCCTACTACTAAACAATGACTCACATGTCACTCACCCCCTCCACACAACACCAGTGGGGGGAAGAATAGGTCATTACTACAAAGCATGGGAGGAAATCACTACAGACACTTGGGTTCTAGCAATTATCCAACATGGTTATTGCATAGAATTTCTACAATTCCCTCCAAACATACCACCAAAAGCACAAAATTTAACAACACACCATTCCAATCTCCTGGAGATAGAAGTGCAGGCACTATTGCAAAAGAATGCAATCGAATTAGTGCCAAACACACAAATAAACACAGGAGTTTACTCACTGTACTTTCTGATACCAAAGAAGGACAAAACGCTGAGACCAATCCTAGACCTCAGAGTAGTGAACACTTTCATCAAATCAGACCACTTCCACATGGTCACACTACAAGAAGTATTGCCATTGCTAAAACTACACGACTACATGGCAACTTTAGACCTCAAGGATGCTTATTTCCATATACCAATACACCCATCTCACAGGAAATACCTAAGGTTTGTATTCAAAGGAATACATTACCAATTCAAGGTACTGCCTTTCGGATTAACAACCGCACCAAGAGTCTTTACCAAATGTCTAGCGGTAGTCGCTGCACACATAAGAAGGCAGCAAATACATGTGTTCCCATATTTGGACGACTGGCTAATCAAGGCCCATTCGTTCATACAGTGCTCAAATCACACAAATCAGATCATACAAACCCTCTTCAAACTCGGGTTCACCGTCAATTTCACAAAATCCAAAATTCTGCCACGCAAGGTACAACAATACCTGGGAGCCATAATAGACACATCAAAGGGAGTAGCCACTCCAAGTCCACAAAGAATTCAAAATTTCAACACCATCATACAACGCATGTATCCAACACAAAAGATACAGGCAAAGATGGTATTACAACTCCTAGGCATGATGTCATCATGCATAGCCATTGTCCCAAACGCAAGACTGCACATGAGGCCCTTACAACAATGCCTAGCATCACAGTGGTCTCAAGCACAGGGTCACCTTCTAGATCTGGTGTTAATAGACCGCCAAACTTACCTCTCGCTTCTGTGGTGGAACAACATAAATTTAAACAAGGGGCGGCCTTTCCAAGACCCAGTGCCACAATACGTAATAACAACAGATGCTTCCATGACAGGGTGGGGAGCACACCTCAATCAACACAGCATACAAGGACAATGGAACGTACATCAAACAAAACTGCATATCAATCACCTAGAACTGCTAGCAGTTTTTCAAGCACTAAAAGCTTTCCAACCAATAATAGTTCACAAATACATTCTCGTCAAAACAGACAACATGACAACAATGTATTATCTAAACAAGCAGGGAGGGACGCACTCCACGCAGTTAAGCCTGCTAGCACAAAAAATTTGGCATTGGGCAATTCACAACCAAATTCGCCTAATTGCACAGTTTATACCAGGGATACAAAATCAACTCGCAGACAATCTCTCTCGAGATCACCAACAGGTCCACGAATGGGAAATTCACCCCCAAATTCTGAACACTTATTTCAAACTCTGGGGAACACCTCAGATAGACTTGTTTGCGACAAGGGAGAACGCAAAATGCCAAAACTTCGCATCCAGGTACCCACACAAAAAATCCCAAGGCAATGCCCTATGGATGAACTGGTCAGGGATATTTGCTTACGCTTTTCCTCCTCTCCCTCTCCTTCCTTACCTGGTAAACAAACTCAGTCAAAGCAAACTCAAACTCATATTGATAGCACCAACTTGGGCAAGGCAACCCTGGTACACAACGCTGCTAGACCTATCAGTGGTACCCTGCATCAAATTGCCCAACAGGCCAGATCTGTTGACACAGCACAACCAAAAGATCAGACACCCAGATCCAGCATCGCTGAATCTAGCAATCTGGCTCCTGAAATCCTAGAATTCGGGCACTTACAACTTACCCAAGAATGTATGGAAGTCATAAAACAAGCAAGAAGGCCATCCACCAGACACTGCTATGCAAGTAAATGGAAGAGGTTTGTTTGCTACTGCCATATTAATCAAATACAACCATTACACACAACTCCAGAACATGTAGTGGGTTTACTTGCTTCACTTACAAAAATCTAACCTAGCTTTCTCTTCCATTAAGATTCACCTTGCAGCAATATCTGCATACCTGCAGACTACCTATTCAACTTCCCTATATAAAATACCAGTCATTAAAGCATTCATGGAGGGCCTTAGGAGAATTATACCACCAAGAACACCACCTGTTCCTTCATGGAACCTAAATGTTGTCCTAACTAGACTTATGGGTCCACCTTTTGAACCCATGCACTCCTGCGACATACAGTTCCTAACCTGGAAGGTGGCATTTCTCATCGCCATTACTTCCCTGAGAAGAGTAAGCGAGATTCAGGCGTTTACTATACAGGAACCTTTTATACAACTACACAAAAATAAAGTCGTCCTAAGGACCAATCCTAAATTTTTGCCAAAGGTTATTTCACCGTTCCATCTAAATCAAACAGTGGAACTTCCAGTGTTCTTTCCACAGCCAGATACCGTAGCTGAAAGGGCACTACATACATTAGATGTCAAAAGAGCATTAATGTATTACATTGACAGAACAAAAAACATCAGAAAGACTAAACAACTCTTTATTGCATTTCAAAAACCTCACGCAGGAAACCCAATTTCAAAACAAGGTATAGCCAGATGGATAGTTAAATGCATCCAAATCTGCTACCTTAAAGCTAAACGACAGCTGCCCATTACACCAAGGGCACACTCAACCAGAAAGAAAGGTGCTACCATGGCCTTTCTAGGAAACATCCCAATGCAAGAAATATGTAAGGCAGCCACATGGTCTACGCCTCACACATTCACCAAGCACTACTGTGTAGACGTGTTATCCGCACAACAAGCCACAGTAGGTCAAGCCGTATTAAGGACATTATTTCAGACTACTTCCACTCCTACAGGCTGATCCACCGCTTTTGGGGAAATAACTGCTTACTAGTCTATGCAGAACATGCGTATCTACAGCGACAGATGCCATCGAACTGAAAATGTCACTTACCCAGTGTACATCTGTTCGTGGCATCAGTCGCAGTAGATTCGCATGTGCCCACCCGCCTCCCCGGGAGCCTGTAGCAGTTTGGAAGTTACCTTCAATTATTTCTATATGTATCATCTCAACCTTAAATAGGTGCATACTTAGTCACTCCATTGCATGGGCACTATTACTACAATTCAACTCCTACCTCACCCTCTGCGGGGAAAAACAATCGAAGATGGAGTCGACGCCCATGCGCAATGGAGACAAAAGGAGGAGTCACTCGGTCCCGTGACTCGAAAGACTTCTTCGAAGAAAAACAACTTGTAACACTCCGGCCCAACACCAGATGGCGAGCTATTGCAGAACATGCGAATCTACTGCGACTGATGCCACGAACAGATGTACACTGGGTAAGTGACATTTTCAGTATATATATTTATTTATTTATTTTTATAAAGGAAATGGCGAGGACAAACACTTTTTCTTTTTTTTTTTCTTCAGCTCGCATCCTCAAGTTTACTGAAAATTGGCCAGGAAACAGATAAAACGACGACAAGGAACCGAGAGTCTGTGTATCTACTTCTTGACATGGTAGGTTTGTTTCTGTGTTGTAAAATGAACATCAACATGTCAACTATCAATTTTGATTTCCTGTATTTGTATTTGGAATCATATATCCGTTGTTGACACAGGTTTCTTTTCAGACTAGTTGGGCTGGTTGACCATTGGTGGCAGAGTAGGGTTACCACGTAATGATTCTTAATGGGAGCGGATTTGGGTGCGGCCTGGCAAGGACATCTTCCCACCATCGGTGTGTAACTGGCCTGCCTCATTAAAAGTATCTTTACTAAAAGACATATGAGGACTGCACACTTTGGCCTCCTTCATTGGTATTTTAGGAGCTATAGACTTTGTCTCAGTAGTGCATAGATTTGGACCAGGGGAGGAGTGAGGGCCTAAGGACTGGGAAGGTGTAGTGGGGGCCCTCCCCTCACCCAACAGATTCCCCTTTGGAAAAAAAAAGGAAGGTTCAGCACACAGAGATGTAGTATTCCTCAGATATCCCTCACAGAAACTGAAGGTGTACCCTTCTAAAAAAAGAAAAAGGGAAACAAGGGTTACCCGCTAGCCCCACAGCATCATGAACAGATCCAGGTGAGCCTATGGTCCCAGGAAAGTATGTCTGTGGTAAATACTTTGTCTCAGTAGGTGCTAAGAGCTGGACCAGGAGTATTGTGAGAGACTGGGGGACTGTGAAGGTGTGGTGGGTGCTTTTATCCCCCACCACCCAAGAGATCCACCTATGGAGGGAAAAGAAAGTCCACCCCAAAAACAGACGGCATACTTCAGACATACCTCACAAAATTGCTGGTGTACCCTGTGAAATGGTGGAACATTGAGTTACCCGTTAGCCACTACAGCCTCACGATGGTCAAAGTTAGGTATTGATTGTGTGTGTGTGAGGGCTGAGGGGTGGGGAGGAACTAATACCCTAGACAGCATCTCATACTTCAAGTAATGTGCCACACATGCTCTGAAAAAAAAAAAAAAAAACACCAGCCTCGGATATTCGACTTTTCAGGGCAATCCAACTCAAAATCACAGGCAGATGAATCGGCTCTGGTGCCTATTGAACCCAGTGTATAAGAACTGAGGTAACATATTTAAGCTCTGCGCAAGTATATCCATTTCTTGAAACATCATGCTGAAGGCTCTTACGGCTACTTCAGGAGGAAAAGAATCGGGGTGATAAGTCTTTTGAAAAGGCAGTAGTGCCTAGTGCTGAACTGTTTTCTTGTGAAAAGGATCATAAAAATATTGATTCTAAATGGAACTATCAACATGCTGAACTCGCGTAATCCCCCCCCACCCCCCACCCCCCCCTTTCAGGCATACCCTTTTATCTGAGCCATTCTGACACAGTGCAACTCCACGCCTAATGCACCAGAGCCTCAAGTCCTGGTTATTCAGGCTATGATTCTGAAATTCCAGCCTCTATCCTGGATTTTGTTGAGACTTACTCTGAGGCTGTTGGATCTTATGGCCTCCTGCATCCTGCTGGTGAAGCATGACTGATAGCATATGCAGGCTTCGCAGTGGATCCTGAAATCCCAGTGGGAGCAGCTTCAGGGTAATCTCTCCAACCTGGTCCAGATACCTGAGGGGACTGCACAAGATCTACTGTGGTACCTCATGAATCCTCCCCCTTTCTCACCCGAAGCAGACAGTGGTGACCAATGTATAGCGTTGAGGTGGTCACCTGGGAGAGAAGATTATCAGAGGTCTCGGGTCTCCAGCAGAGTCCCAGCTCCACATCAAACTTCTGGGGCTGGGGTTGATTTGTTTGGCATTGAACGCCTTCCTTCTCTCCATCAAAGGAAGGCTGGATCAGGTGTTTTTTTCATTTTCACACAAGGAAATCCCTTTACTTACATTTATATTAGCCAGGTTATAACACCATCTACTTGGAATTAACCAATTGTACTTTAAACAAACACTATCTGATAGAGACTTCTAGCTGCAAATTCCTTACCTTATAATTTCCAGGCATCAGCTTGGAATACAGAACTTTTTGCTTAGCAATACATCTGTGCGCCGTCGGGTGGTTCTGTTGGGCTTTGCGTGGTGTTAGAGCCATCTATGACATCACGGTCACCTATAAAGGCACAACCCAGTCACGTGTGTCCATTCTTTTCCTTCCATGCCAGTTAAGGGCAGATCCGGGATAGAGCTAGCCCTCTCTCTTTTTTGACAGCTTTTTTTTTACTTTTTGTCAAAGTTTTTTTGTATTTGCGAGGATGTGATCGAGTAAGATGGGATTAAACCTGTGTGATGCCGGTCATCGCCCCATTTAGTGACATACCCCATCTAGTATGCCTCTCGTGTCTCGAGTGCGACCATGACTCGAAGTTGTGCTGGGACTGCCGGGCCACGGGCCCGAAAGCTTTGAGGGAGTGGTTCCTGAAGCTCCTTACGGCCCGGCAATCGACATCGGCAGGCGTGGCATTGAGAATGTTGCTTGACCTCTTCCGGAGCCCCAAATCCTCTTCGGCTGACTGAAGGTCTTCCGGGCACTCGGGGAAGAGGCACAAGAAGAAGTCGTCATCCAAACGGACTTTGACTTCACCTCACCCAGTGGCCGATGTTGCAAGTCAGGAATGTCAACGTTCCAGGATTTTTTCCACGGAAACGTTGCCAAAGCCAACTCCGAGCCTCACCCACTTTCCGGGAACCGGAGCGACCCCTGCTCAGTTGAAGGAATTTTACAAGCCATGCACCTCATGTTTGAGCGGGCTGGCCCCATTGGAGAGCCTTCGGGCTCCGTAGGGTCACAGGAGGCCCCATTAGATTCCACGCTGGCAGCTTCAACCTCAGCTGGGCCTCAGGGATGCAATTCTGGATCCTGAATGGCACTGGTTGCATACAGTCAACATTCTCCAGTGCTGTTCCCGAAGTCGATGCTCCTGGAGACATTGACGTCCACTGGTGGTGATCCCCCCCCCCCCCATTTTGATCTCTGATGATCTGGAGCGAGAACGGCATTGCACAGCGTCAATTCCAGCCCTGAATGCCTCACAGGTGTCAGATCATTGCCTGAGCTTTTACTACACCAGCCAAGCACTGTAGAGGAATGGGAGAGGTCTCTGGACCCTTTAGAAACCCAGATGGAGCCTATGGAATGGTTTGAGGAACTAGGAGAGGCCAGTATACTGGACACCTCTCCAGATTCTGGCTTGATCTCTCCCCCTATTGTGGCTACAGAGGAGGGGGTGTCCAACGCTATCGTGGTACAAAGGGCAGCAGAGATCCTGGACCTCAAACTTCCCTCGATACAAGTCAGGTCTAACCTCCTGACGGAGGTGTTTCAGCCAGGGGCTTCCTCATCTGAACAAATGTTGCCCTTTAATGAAACCCTCACTAATGTCCTGCTGGGGACCTGGACCATACCCAGCACGGGGGCTCCTGTAAATAGGACATCTGGCCACTGCCATCGCCCGACTCCCGGTGACCCTAGTTTCCTCACCCAGCAGCCTACCCTTGAGAGCTTGGTAGTCCAAGCCTCCACTTCCCATGGTGCCTTCCCTTCCGCACCCCCGGATAGGGAATCCAGGAGGCTGGATCAGCTTGGGAAGAAGATGTTTTCTTTCAACAGCCTGGCATTGAGGTCACTGAACACCTCATGCTTATTGGGCTGTTTTTCCCACACTCTGTGAGATATCGTGGCGCAAGTGCTGCCCCAGGTCCCGGAGGACGCACGGGCCATTCTCTCCCAAGCAGTGAAGGATGGAGAGCTGAGGCAAAGTTCACCATACAGTGTGGCTTAGACATGACTGATTCGCTGGGCAGAGCGATTTTGTCAACGGTGGCCCTTTGGTGCCATGCCTGGCTACGTACATCTGGCTTTTCTGGAAGATGTCCAGACAAACCTTATGGACATGCCCTTTGATGGCTCAAGCCTATTCGTTGAAAAGGCAGACTCTGCGTTGGAGCGCTTTAAGGACTCCCAGGCTATGGCCAAGTCCCTGGGCCTCTCTGAGACCTCTCACCAACCATCTGTTTGCCGTCCCTTTTGTGGCTATGGAAGGGATGTGGCACCACATCACCCAGAAGCCAGCCACCATCCTGCGCCAAGTCAACAGTTTGTGCGGGGATGCGGCTGTGGTGCCTTCAAACCCAGAGGGTTTGGTCAGAAGTCGTCTGCCACCCAACCCCTAACCTCCACAACACCCAACTCTCCTAGTGTGATTCTGCAAGACCATACTTGTCCAGTTGGAAGGAGGATAAGTCATCATCTCTGTCACTGGCGGTCCATGGCATCGGACAAATGGGTCTTGCAGATCATACAGAAGGGGACTACTCCCTCCCCTTCCAGTCTTTCCCTCCTCCAATGCCTCTCTCAAAAGAACGGCTGATGGAGGATCATTTGGTTTTACTCCACAGGGAAGTTACGGATCTCTTGGCCAAGGGAGCCATAGAAGATCTCTTGGCCAAGGGAGCCATAGAAAGGATCCCGATATCAGAAGTAGGTAGTGGTTGTTATTCCCGCTACTTTCTGATATCCAAAAAGAACAAGGGTCTTCTCCCTATTCTGGGTTTGCGGGACGTTAATTTCTTCCTCAAAAAGGAGAAATTCAAAATGCTCACTCTAGCTCTGGTTTTGTCTGCCCTAGGCTAAGGAGACTGTATGATAGCGTTGGATTTGCAGGATGCGTACTTCCACATCCCCATCATGTCTACTTACAGGCGTTACTTGCAGTTCAAGGTGGGCCACTAGCACTTTCAGTTTACCGTGTTACCCTTCGGCCTTACCAGTGCCCCTCGGGTGTTCTCCAAGGTGATGGCGGTGGTCGCAGCTCATCAGCGCAGGTTTCCCTACCTCAGTGACTGGCTGTTGAAGGCTCCTTTGCCTCAGGCTGTCGTCTCCCACCTCCAGACTATGGCGAACCTCCTGCATTTGCTGGGGTTCCCTATAAACATGCCAGAGTCACACCTGACTCCCTCTCAAATGCTCCCTTTCAATGGAGATGTTCTGGACACAGTGCAGTTTTGGGTTTTCCTCCCAAGCAGCGAGTCCAGGATATACAGGTTATGTCCTGGATTTCAGTGAGACAGACTCTGAGGCTGCTGGGCCTCATGGCCCCCTATCCTGTTAGTAAAACATGCCAGATGGCATATGTGGGCTCTGCAGTGGGACCTGAAGTTCCAGTGGGATCAGCACCAGGGGGATCTCTCCAACATTATCCAGTTCTCGGAGGGAACTGCGAAAGACTTGCAGTAGTGGGTAAAGAACTGTGATTGGGTCAGAGTCCGACTACTCTCCCTTCCCCAACCAGATCTCACAGTAGTGACAGATGTGTCACTTCTGGGATGGGGCTTCAGTCTGGGAGAGGTGGTGATCAGGAGACTCTGGTCTCTGGCAGAATCTGGACTCCATATCAATCTACTGGGGCTACAGGCAATCCGGCTAGCATTTAGGTTTTGCAGCTAAAGCAGTTTACAAGTAAGTAACACTTGTCAATTTTAAAAGTTGACAGTGCAATTTCTCATAGGAACCAATGCAGTCCTAGGGGAGGAAAAGTGTTAGCACAGTTAACAGGTAAGTGCTTGACTTACGATCCCAGTCTTCAGGGGTTAGGATGTCCAGAGGTCAAAGTTCAAGTTGACCTCAAAAGTGCACCACCAGCAACAGAGAGCAGACAGGGTGCAAAGGTGGCTTTTCAGTAGAATCCTCTGAGGACTGGGGACACTCGGGAGAAAACAGATTTCAGGTAAGTACCTGCGGTTTCAGGAGACATGCAGGCCTGGGGGGGGTTTAGGTCAGCACTGGGGGGCCACAGGTCAGCACCAAACACACACCCTCAGCGGCACAAGGGCAGCGGGGTGCAGGGTGCAAACACAGTGCCAGGACCCCAATGATTTCAATGGGGGAACCCCGGGGTCACAAAGATGCTGCAGGCTGGGTCCTTGGGGGTCGGTTCCAGAAAACCAACGGTTGGACAGGAAGAAGAGGTGCCCTCTGGACACTGCTGGACCATCGGTCAGATTCCCCAAGGTCAGGGAGCTGCAGATGCAGGGGTACCTTTGGGCGTCTGGAATTTTTGTCCGATCCAGTCAGGGAGGTCCTCTGGATTCAGGCTGCAGTTGTCGTCATGTTGGCTTGGAGGGGTCAATCCAGGGTGGACTCAAGGTCGGAATCCCCTGGGGACCTTCTCTGGACCGGTGGGCCACCTGGACTTGGGCCATGGACATAGGGTGCAGAGTGGACAAGGCTTTGCTGATCTGGGGCAGTTCTGGAGTCCTTTTGGAAGATATCTTCTGGACACGGCCACTGTCTTCAGGCGTTCTTGGGCCTCTGCTGGGCAGGCAGTCCTCTGAGGGTTTGTAGAGGTCGCTGGTCCTGCAGGATTGTAGTAAAGTACCCTCTTTTTGGCATGTTAACCCCAATTGCTGCCTGATGTCAGTGTGTTTGACTGTGTCACTGGGATCCTGCTAATCAGGACCCCAGTGCTTATGCTCTCTCTCATCTAAATGTTGTCACTGCATACTGGTAACCCAGTATTTAACCCAAAATTGGCATTGTACTGGAAGTATGATTCCATGCACACTGGGGGCTCCTTAGAGGACCCACAGCATTGCTACCATCAGTCTTACTGAGTTTTCCGGGCAGCCCAGCTGCTGCCACCTTTCAGACAGGTTTCTGCCCTCCTCCTGCTTGATCTGATCAAGCCCAGTAAGGCACAACAAAGGATTTCCATTGGGAGAGGGAGGTAACACCCTCTCCCTTTGGAAACAGGTGTGACTGGCTTGGGAGGGGTAGCCTCCCCAAACAACTGGTTTGCTTTGAAGGGCACATTTGGTGCCCTCTGTGCATAAACCAGTCCAGGCCAGTTCAGGGATATCCAGTACCTGCTCTGACGCGAAACTGGACAATTTGGGTGAGGCCCAGAGCGCCTCCAAGAGGGTCCCTGGGTTTTGCCATCTTGTTTCCAAGGTTAGCAGGGAACTCTGGGAGCATCTGAGTGGCCAGCACAGGCAGGTGACGTCAGAGCCCCCACCTGATAGGTCCTTACCTTTTTAGGTGACCAATCCCCTTTTCAGGGCTATTTAGAGTCTCTCTCTCTCTTGGGTGGGTCCTCAGATTCGGCTTACAAGATTCCAGCAGGACTTCTCTGCAACCTCTGCTTTGACTTCTGGCCACTGGAACCTCCAGGAAACGACAAATGCTGCTGCAATGAGAACTCTTCTGCAGCTTTGTTTCCACGTCTTTGCTTTGCAACATTTCCAGGGCTGTGCATCCTCGGAAGACTGCAACTCTTCTGCCTGCACAAGAAGAAGAAGGAATCGCCCTTGGAGTAAAGGAGTCACTCCCCTGCAACCACAGGCACCTACCACAAGCGACGACCGGCTGCGTGTATCCACTGTCCTGCCGAACTGCGTGGATCCTGCATCACGGTGGTGGGCCGGAGTAGTCCTCTTGGTCCTCTCTGACTCTGTCCAGCTTTGGTGGTGGTAAGCCTTTGCCTTCCCACGCAGGACAGTACCCAGTGTACTGCGTCTCTTGTAGCTGCCAAGGCTTGTTTGCATCTCCTCCAAGGGATCTTCAGGCGACGTGTAGCTCCTGCCCCCAGCACTCCATCCTGCAAAGCACAGCCTCCTGCGTGGTTCTCCTGCGGCGTGGGATCCTCTTTTGTAGTGCTATGTTGGATTCTTCTGCAACTCCTGTGTCCCTGTCCTGTGGGACTCCTGTAGATGCTGCTTGTGCTCCTGTGGACTCTGCGACACTTAGGGTCCCCTGTGACTCCCCCTCCTGGGTTGAGTCCTCCTGGGTCTTGTTGGTCCGTAGCAGCACCTCTTTTACACTAACTGTAAGTTTGCATTTGCCAAGGCTTGTTGGTGGAAATCCTGCACCAACACCCGTCTGCAATCTTTCTTCCAGCATGGGACTCCATCTGCATCCATCAGGAACTCTACTCTGGCTCCAGGGCTGCAGTGCTGACCTGTTCTTTATCACCGTCGACCAACTCCTGCATCCACAGCTGGGTGGGTAGTAGCTCCTACTCCTGGACGCCACTGTGACACTTGGACTTGGTCCCCTCTCTCCACGGGTCTTCTTTCTTCAGGAATCCACCGCTGCTTTTCTTGCAGGCTTATCTGGGTGTCTATTTTTCTTCTTTTCCTCCTTTTGGTTGGTTTGGGAAAAATCCAGTGTTTTATTCTTGCATTCCTGGTTGTTCGGGTGGCGGGGTACTGCGTTACTTACCTCTCTGGTTTTCTAGTACTCCCAGCTCTCCTCGACACATTTTACTTACCTTGGTAACTTTTAGTATATGGTTTGTGCTCCCCCTAGGGTCACTATTGGTTATTGCTATTTGCACAGTTTTCTAACCTTTTTTTTCTATGCCTGTTTCTGGTAACTAGTCTATATATTTAGTGTATTACTTACCTCCCAAGGGTGGGTACCTGTCTAGTATTTTGTGGTGATTTGTTCCAAAAATAAAGTATCTTTATTTTTGTACAACTGAGTTTTTCCTTTCATGTGTGTATGTGCTGTGTGACTACAGTGGTATTGCATGAGCTTTGCATGTCTCCTAGATAAGCCTTGGCTGCTCATCCACAGATACCTCTAGAGAGCCTGGCTTCTAGACACTGCCAACACTACACTAAGAGGGGATATCTGGACCGGGTGTAAGTACCATAGGTACCCACCACACACCAGGCCAGCTTCCTACAGTTTAGTAGCGCATGATCTGATACAGACTCAATCTAGCTGCAGATTCCTTACACCCACCCATGCCTCCCCTTGAGGGTTGTCCCTTTCATGGCCCTAGTTCTGCCACAGCCAAACCTTGTCAGTTTCTTCCGTGGCTCTGCGCTTCTGTGGAAGTTTGTAGAAAAGTAACTGAAGTATGTGCGCCTGGGTGGTGCCTTTATAGGTGATCCTGGCGTCTTAGACGGCTCCAACGACGACGACATGCGAAGCCGAACAGAGCCAGCTGACGCCTCACAGGGGTATTGCTCAGCAAAAAGTTCAGGATTTCAAGCTGATGCCTGAAAATTCTAAGGCTGGGATTCTGCATCTAGATAGAGCCTCTACCAGATAATGCATTACCTAAGGTAAATAACTTGTTCAACATGTCTAGAACTACACAGAAAGATTAACATTGGGTCTGATAACCAGAGATTAGGTTTCCCATGCAATCGTTTTTAAATCACTGTGTTTGGTGCACAGGGCGATGTACTCACCTGGTGGTTCCTTATTAGGCACCACCCTCCCCAGTTAATGAGATCAAATAACCAAACTCTTTCAAAGGTGCTGTGATTCTTTCGCTCTGCCAATGGGGGGGACAACCTGTCCGATGGTATATGTGGCTGTAGATATGCATGATGTGCTTTATCCTGCCATCTAGTGTTGGGCTCGGAGTGTTGTAACTTGTTTTTTTTTTAGAAGTGTTTTCGAGTCATGGGATCAAGTATCTCCTCCTTCTGCACAATACGCATCGAGCCCTTTGTTAGATAGTTTTTTTTCTCTGCCGTCAGGTTTGGACATGTTTCACTCTAATCTGTTTGAAAATAATTTTCCATCTTTACATTCCATCAACGGTATTGTATTCGATCGCGTTTTCTGCATCTTAAACTTGATAGAGTCCGGTCAAATCTAAACTGTGTACTTTCGGGACAGGCTTCGCCTGGCCCCGGGCCTATCTCCACGTGGTTAGAAAGTTATGAGACCCTAATGGAATTGACGCCGTTTAGATTTTGTCCACGGTGCAACGCCAAGTTTCCACACACAGATCACCTAACCTCTGCCTTTCCCCTGATCACAACAAAGCCACTTGCGACGTGTGTTGATTGTTTATATCCGACAAAACACTTCGGGACCGAAGAGCTCGCAGGCTGGAAATGGCGCACTCATCGCAAGACAGTACCCTAAATATTTTCAGTGAAGAACACACATGAGAAGAGCTGGAGCAGAAAGGGGCATTCTCTGTCCAAGACTCAGACTCAGACTTTCAAGAGCCGAAGATGTGAATAAAAAAAAAACTCCCTTTCCCCAGCCTCTAAAGACAGTGAAAGAAACTCACAAAAGAGGTCCCCAGGCCCTCGTGCCATGATAGATCTCGCAAACTTGCTTCGGCTGCCCCGCCCTCTGGCTTGGCTCCAAAATCTGGAAAGACTGTACCTGGGTCTTCACAATCGACCTCTATTACTTTGGTCCAAACAAAAGCATCCAAGACTTCAGAACTGAAAAGTCTGGGACTAACTACTTCAGTGCTTACAACTCTAATTGTGTGTTGAGTATAGCCCCTAGATACGGTTGATTTGGAGATTCAGCCGTATCTAGGGTCTCACAATTTCATATTAATCAAACTATTGAATTGCTGTTTTTTTCCCCCACAACCAGACTTCTGTGGCAGAAAGGGCACTACACACATTAGATGTTAAAAAAACATTAATGTATTAAATTGACAGGACAAAAGAATTCAGGAAAACAAAGCAGCTTTTTGTAGCTTTTCCACTACCACATAAGGGTAATCCTGTTGCAAAAAAGCAGCATTGCAAGATGGATTGTAAAATGTATACAAATATGTTATGCTAAAGCAAAAAAACAATTATCACTTTCTCCTGAAGCGCAACCCACAAGGAAAAAGGGTGCCACTATGGCATGTTTAGGAAATATTCCATTAGCTGACATTTGCAGAGCAGCTACCTGGTCTACACCACATAAATTTACAAAACACTACTGTGTAGATGTACAGGCTCGTCAACAAGCCAATGTGTGGGACAAGCTGTCCTAAGATCACTTTTTCAGACAACTGCCACTCCCACAGATTGACCACTGCAAGGGACTGCTTTGTTACTTACCAGTAGACATCTGTTTGTGGCACATAGTGCTGTAGATTCACATGCGCCCTCCCTGGAAAACTTGTGGCTGTTGCTTTGTACTTGTATATAGATGTATATAGTTACTTATATTTGCATGGACATGCTTCTTTCCATACTTCTGTATACCATACTATACCCTTTTACCCGCCTGCGGGGAAACAGTCTAACAAAGGACTCGATGCCCAGGCGCAGTATCACCGAGAAGGAGGAGCCACTCGATCCTATGACTCGAAGAAAAACTAGTTACAACACTCAAGAGTCCAACACTAGATCGCAGGATAATGCACGCATGTGAATCTACAGCACTGCATGCCACAAACTGATGTCTACTGGTAAGTAACATTTGCCTTTAGATAGCTGCTGCACAGAGGTGGACAGATTTCCATTGGTCGATATCTGCTGCAAAAAGGTGGACAGGCTCCTCCAGAAAATTAGGATTGACTCAATCATATGTCTGTATATATCCATATCCATGTATCTATCTATCTGGCTGTCTGTCCAGTGGCGTAGTGTGGGGGGGGGCAGGGGGGGGCCGGCCGCACCGGGAGCAACATCTGGGGGGGGGGGGGGGGGGGGGGGGGGAGGGCGCGCTTGCACTCGCGAGTGCTAAAATCCACGGGTTAGGGTGCGCAAATTACTTGCCTTGCCCCGGGTGCTGACAACCCACGCTACGCCACTGTGTCTGTCTATCTATCTATATCATTGCATTACTGAGTTTTGGTAGCCATTCTGTATTTCTAGCAGGATTCCAAGAAATATTAATTTCTTCTCATTTCAAGGGGATTCCAATGCATTTTCCATATACTTTGCCCACAGACAGAGCGGCAAAATGGCTGAAAGGATTTAGGTCAAATTTTGCACGGATGTTGAGTATTGTATAGAAATGCTATTTTTTATTATTTGATCTAAGTGTAGTAAGTTAGAAGGGACAAAAGCATAGTTATTTATTGAGCTGTGATACAGAGCAATACATAGCAAAGATGAAACCATATTAGTGGTTAATCAAAGCCCTTGCAAAATGAAAACGCAGCCATAGTGTTTAGACCACACTTTTTACTCTGTGTTCTTACATGAACATAGCTTACTACTGTTTTTAAAATGCATAGGAATAAATTAGGCAGTTTAGGAAAGTCTGTAGAGTTGATGAAAAGTTTTATTGATTGATGTACTTTCAAAAGAAAGTGTAATACTATCACAAAATTATCTAGAAAGTACAGCAGTACCTATTAAAATCTAAACATTAAAATGTATATATGACAAACGACACTCTAAAATTCCACTCTGACACACCACTCCACTCAACATTTTACTCCACTCAACATTTTACTCCACTCTGCCCCTACACTGTACTCCACTCTTTGATACTACTCCACTCTGCATGGCACTGCACTGTACTTCACTCTACGGCTTGCCACTCCATGACACAAAACTACACTCAAACCCACGCCACTCCACTCTACGACACTCCATGCCACTCCACTCTGACACATCACTCCACTCTGACGCGCCACCCTACTCTATGCCACAACGCTATATGCCAATCCACTTAACAACACTCAACTCTATGCCACTCGAAGGTACACCACACAGAGACAATCTACCCCGCTCCACCACACTGAACAACACTATGCCACTCCACTCTACAACACTTCACTCGATCAGACGCCACTCTGCCACTCTACTCTACAATACTCTACTCCATTGTATGCTGCTCTGACACTGTACTCAATGCCACTCTATGCCGCTCCACTCAACATGCCGCTCCACTCTGCCACTTCACTCCGCTTTGAGAGACCCCACACAAAGCTACTCTGATACACTGCTCCACTCTTCACCATGCCTCACCACTCCACTCTGTACTATGTCATGCTACCCCACTAAACTCTACAACCAACAATCTACGCCACTTAGCTCTGCGCCACTCTACAACACTGTCCTCCACTCTGTGCCACTTGACGAGACTCCACAACATTCCACTCGACACTGTACTCCACTCTAAATACAATTAGGTATCACTGTAGTAGTCTATTATAAACTTACCACCTTAACGCACATGTTTAACTTAACTTACCCGTAATTCTTATCTCTATATTACTTACAATGGTATGTTTCTGATAACTAAATAAAATATGGTTAATACTGGTACAAACTATTTGTTTTAACACATTTGGTTAATTTTGACAAGAATATTTTTCTCTTCTTTTTTTATGCTTTTTTTCTGGAGTTTTTTTTTTCTTCAGGTCAGAATGACCTAACAAAAGTCTAGACAGGAGTAAACTTAAAAAGAAAAAAAAAAGCTAAGGATGTTGGGGAAGACACTGGAGAGCAGTGAACAGCTTCTGGTGTATGGTCATATCCCACTCTTCAACAACAATGAAAATATGGCAGAGGAGGCGGTATGTCGCAGTACTGCCATACTTCTCTATAATTTCTCTACTCTGTCTCAACCAATCGATTGACACCATGGTACCGGGAGCAGGAACTGATTGAATGACCGATGCATGGGGTGGTGTTGGAAGAGCAGAGGTAGCAGATGAAGTCAAAGGTGCTACTGGAGGGACAGATGAAGTGGTTGGTGGAGGAGGTGCTGACTTTGCAGAAGGTGTTAAAGATGCTTCAGCCTCTTGCAACTCCCTCTCATGCCTTATTCCCACACATGCCAACCTTCTCAAATGACTTGCCTGCTTGTGGTTCCTCATTCCCATGGTACCAAATGAGTAATATTTCACATTCCCACAGGAAATTACTTCCTTGCAGAGGTTGCAGGTTACCAGTTTGGAGTGCAGCTTTTGCCCACCAGCAGGCAATGAGAAAAATTCCCTCACGATTGACACCTTCAGTTTTTTCCCCCACTGAATTTCCTCTTCCTCCTGCTGCAACTGCACCTCTTCTTCCTGCTGCTGCAAAACCCCAGAATCATCATCAGCTTCAGTCATTGCAGGTGTTGAAAAGTTGCAAGGAGTCTTCTGAAGAAAATATATTCACTCTTCCAAGCATCACAGCCTTTGCCTTGGAAGAAATCAAATTGATTGGGGATAAGAGTTATGCACTCCATGTTTCCAACAATTGACAGAGCCCTAAGCCAAAGAAATGCTGTTCTACAAATGTGAAAGTACTGTAGTAGTATCTTGACACTATTGCAGTACCCACAGAGTGTTTTAGAGTGTATTGGAGGGCAGTGTCGTACAGTAGAGGAGAGTGTTGTTTCAGTGTATTGTTGAATGGAGTGCTGCAGAGTGGAGTAAACTATCATAGAGTGGATGTGTCGGGGAGTGGTGTTACAGTGTAGTGGTGTTTCATAGAGTGGAGTTCCATGTCGTGGAGTGCCATGTCATAGAGTGGAGTGGTGTTATACAATGCTGTAGAGTGTAGGGGCATAGAGTGGATTAGTGTGTTGTGGAGTGATGTGTCGTACTGTAGAGTAGATTAGTTTAGTGTGGAGTGGTGCCTTGTGGAGTGGCTTGTACACTGCATTACAGAGGAGCAGAGTAAAGTTGCATGCAGTGGCATAGAGAGAGTTGCCTTGAGTGTTATAGGAAGGAGTACAGTGTCTTCATAGTTGAGTGTAGCACAACTTTGCTTTTTTAAGGTATTGTAAAGTGAGGATTTTCTTTGGCATAGGTGAGTCTTATGAAATACATAATGCAAGACATTAATAAGCTAAATACAGTAAAGTTTTCAACTTGAGCTGTTTTCAGCTAGTCCATGTAAAATAATGTTTTCATCAACTACTTATTAATAGGGTGCAGTCCAAATTACAACATGGGAAAGAAACAGTCTGTTCTCTGTTGCCGAGGGCTGAAGGACAAGGTGTCTTGGTAGAACATGCAGAGGAGAAGATAGAAACATTGGATAAGTGTCTTAAACTTAATCATAATGTTTTGGCCAATATGGAGCTTGAACTTCAATGGGCACAGCTGATGCAAGAGAGGCACCTTGTCAGGACCCTATCAAACCATCACCACACATACTTCATAGTGAGTTCCAAGAAACACATGAACAGTCAATGGAGAATTCAAGGATGCAGGCCATATGTTACTTTAGTTAGGACTGTTGACATCCTAGTGCCACTAACTGCATCTTAAGTGACATCTTCATATTTCTACCAGGCAGTAAGTATCCCAGATGTTGCCTACACCCAGAGACTTCTAATGTCAGTGTTCCATCAGTGTCACAATCATTTCAGTCTAGTACAGTCATGGCGTACGTTTGATATCCACGAGACTTGCTCAGCAAAAGGACCACTTAATCTTGGTCTGATGCTGTTTACATTTACAGATATCCCAGGGTCCAGTTGTACTCAGTAGAACCAGATTGGATAAATTTTCTCGTAATGTATTATGAAACGAAAAGCTATGATTCAATTAGATAACCTTCTCTAGTACATTAAATCGCTCAAACATCTTGAAGTATTTTTGCTTTGAGAAAGTTCACATAAATCTGTTCCACCAGTTTTTATGTCTACCAGTATTGTAATGGCTAGATACCATTAGATGATTCTCCAACTGTGACACAATAAAGTCACCAAAATAAGTCTACTAAACAAGGCAAGGGTGACGTCAGCTGTTTTTTACTTTGTTACAGGAGAGCATTTGATCAGATCCAGGGACACTGTGTCACTGAGTTCACTGATTAAGGCCTTTTCAGTTTAGGTACTTGCCCTTCTAGATCCCCTTCCTTTAACACTTCCTTATGTAATTGCTATAGTATCAAATATATGTCTGAATAAATCATGGGGTTCCTTTCCCCATTCATTACCGACATATCTTTTAGCTGACGGCAAAGTTGAAGTTGCTTGTTTGTATCCTATTTAGACGTCATCTGGTAAGCTTACTTTTAAGGTGCACATCAGACCAGTATACTGACAGCAAGAAATAAAACCAAACATATTCCTCCTTAGTTTACCTGCACAAAAAAGAATGTTAAAATTCCTACATGCTAAAAGCAGTGTACGATACTCTCTGCATACATCGAATCTTTGTCAATTCTGCATTCTCCTTATCTGGTAGATTAGAAACTAGATGTTTGTGGGGTTTATTTGTAGAATTTATTTTCACCAAAAGATGTGAAAGCCAAGGAACCAGTTGCTGCCTTTGTATAATACCTAATTCTACAGAAATATTAAACATATTAGGAGAAAACACCCGACCCACCAGATGGTGGCATACATCATCATTAATGTTTTTTCTCACCCCGGTAGGGCACTGCTGCCTTGATGAATTCAACCACACCTGGGAGCTTTTATAGATTCTGTTCTCTGGATAGTTATAGGCAGTCCAGTACAGTGTTAAGTGTTTTTGGATATCCCCTTAATATATTTATTCAGTTGGGAACCATACTATAATTAAATATATCCAATGTATGCCAATATGGAAATCAGTGGTTCCAGCATTCTCTCCTAGCCTATATATTTCAGCTGACTTCAAGATGTCACATCGGTCACTCTGCCTTTGTCTGAGTTTCTAGACCTCCCTGCATACCCTTATTCTCATTCTAAAGGGTGTGTGCAAAATAGAGGAAGTTTAAGGCTCTCCTACCCGAGTGTACACATGATGTCACAGCGGCAGGATGAAGATGCACACATTTTCAAAGAGGATGTTGAAGGGGAAGCAGATGTCTCTCCTTCTGCCGATCAATCAGCCTCTTTCAGTCCAGAGCTGAGTTCTCTTTTGTGCTCTGAGACTGAAGACCAGTGGTCCCCGCTCAGCCAGCATCAGAAAACGGCAACCAGGTGTATGATTTCACATTGTTCCCGACACCAGTCGACCACCACTCCTTCAGGGGTCGGGTGTCAAGTTCACAATCCATCCATCAGCCTTCCGGTCTACCACTGCCTCCCAGCCACAGCAGACGCCATCCTAAGGCTTCAAACTGACACCCCTTCCCCATCTCCATCTCTGGCATCAAAACAGCCCTCCCCCACCAACCTGCCCTCTGTTGTGCCAACTTCTCAGCACCATCGTGCTCCTCAGTGCTGGTGGAGCCATAAAAGTACTCTGTTTAAAGACCTGCCTCGAAGCCAAAACAGACTTAGGCATCCTGTTGACAATCGACAGCTCATTCCTAGGTGGACTGTGAGGAACAGGACCTCCCAGTTCTTCAGTACCTACAGGAGGAATTGGATACCAGTCAGTAAAGACTGTTTATCTACCCACAAACAGGCAATATTTCTGCCAAACCACTCCCAGAGGTGCAAGAGACCTTCTTGCAAAAGGAACCTTTCCTTTGAGGTTGAGGAGCAACTCACTTTGAAGTCTCCACCACCTCCAAAGCTCAAGAAGCATCATTATAGAGGCACTGGTCCTTTACCCTCTTGCCCCTCTGTCCTGCCACTGCCTCTACATCTTCCTTATCTACCTCCACCAGAGGAGTCCCCCTCACTCGGGAGGGCAGTTCTGCAGAACCTAATGACACCCTTTACGAGCCGGAGCCCCAGGATGATCCATGGGATGGTTGACGTGGTTTCCCCAGATGACAATGATCTAGACCTGTACCCAGCAAAACCCTCCCCTCTGGATGACACTCCCCCTTACTACAAAGTTATCCATAGAGCAGCCACCTTTCATAAGGTGGATCTCCATACCGTTCCTGAGGTGGGTGATTTCCTCATTGGAACGCTCTCAAACACCCACAGTTTTACCCAGTACCTCCCCATGTTCAAGGGCATGTTAAAGACTGTCCAGGGCACCTTTATAGACCCTGTGAAGGCCAGAGTGATTACTCCAAGGGTTCAGGGGCTGACCCACATTACATTGGAGGTCAACTCTCACCAGACATGTTGGTTGTGGTTGTGCATACTGCACATAAATGAACTAATGCCTAGGTTACCAGAGATGTCCCGCTGCCCAACAAAGAGAGCAAAAAGATTGACGCAGCAGGGAAAAGGGTGGCCACTCAACTGCCACCTTCTGGTGCATCTCCATTTAGTTTACTCTTCAGGTATGACAGGGCTCAGTGGGATAAGATTGGGGACCTGATATAAAGGTTCCTGGGCCAGTATAGGTAGCTGGCACAGTAGTTAGTTGCATGGAGTCAGACAATTTCCTACTGCATCACTAGGTGTGCTCTAAGTGCGGCGGACATTGTTGCCCGAGTAATAATTAAAGCATTCTTATACACCGTCATGTCTCGCTCCGTTTCTCTGGCTTTAAGTAAGCCAGAGGTCCAGCAGCACCTGATCTACCTGCCTTTGATGGGGAACACATCTTTGGGCCTCAGATTGATTAGATGCTAGAGAAGATCAAGAAGGACACGGCTAAGGCAATTGGGGATCTCCAGTCCCCACTGCCATGCAGGTCCTTTTGTAAGTCCCAGTTTTGTGGCAGCGCCAAAGCCACCTTCCCAGAGGGTTCCACCTCATATCAAAGCCAGCAGCAGTACCAGTAACCCTACTGCGGTTTCTCCATGGGTGCCTACAGAGAGAATAAACCCAAAGACAGGGGCACATGTGGTGCAGCAAAAGTTTTAGTGCCTGCCAAACAATGACTCCCTCTGCCTCTCCCTGACTGCATAACATCTTTCGCTAGACAACTCCAGGGGTTTCTCGAATGCTGACAAATCATCACCTCAGATCAGTGAGTCCTTTCCATTGTAAAGCAGCGTTACTGCCTAGAGCTCACTACTCCACCACCAAATGTCCTCCCCACAAAACACTCCCTCCCTACAGCACTTCAGTGTCTCCTTCTAGAGGAAGTTAACACACTCTTACTCATAGGAGCCCAAGAGCGTGTGCTGCCACTCCAACGGCAAAGGAATATGCTCCCAGTACTTTCTAGTCCCCAAGAAAGATGGGTCCCTCAGACCCCTCAACAAGTGCATCCCCTTGGAGCTCTTCCATATGTTTACGCTCCAGGACGTAATTCCTCTGTTAAAGCAAGGTGACTTCATGCGCAGCCTCAGCCTATTGAACGCCTGTTTTCACTTTCCAATTCATCCTGCGCAGAGTCAATCCTATAGGTTTGTAGTAAGTGGGCCGATCTTCCAGTTTACAGTTCTGCCCTCAGGGGTAGCTACCGCCCCCAGAATTCTTTTTCCAAAATGCCTTACAGTGGTAGCCGCTCATCACCAGTGGCACGGCATCCATGTCTTCCCATACTTCAACAAGTGGCAGATAAAGAGTGAGAGCAGACAACAGTTCTTGACCCACACCCAAATCATCTTAGATCTTTTACACAACCTTGGTTTCACTATCAGTGTGGGCAAGTCCCACCTCCAACCCCTTCAGATACAGCCCTTTTTAGGGGCAATTCTCTGTTCAGTGAGTGTGATTGCTTATCCCAGCCCTCCACAGGTTCAGGCCTTCCAGTTTTCAATGCCGCTTTTTCAGCAAAATCTACCTCCTAACAGTCAGAACACTAATACACCTCCTCAGCATAATGGCTTCCTGCATCACCATTGTTCCACACGATTGATTACATATGCGTCCACTTCAAGAGTGCCTGGCAGCACATTGGTCAGTAGCAGAGGGTATCCAGGAAGAGCTAATGTTGATTTGAGCCAGCACCCAACGCTCTCTGTTGTGGTGGAACAGCAACAACCTCCTTTTGAGCCCCTTCATTCTTGCCCTTTTCAATTCCTTTCTTGGAACGTAGCATTTCCAGTCGCAATCACTTCCCTCACGCGTGTGAATGAGCTTCAAGCTCGCACGCTGAAAGCCCTCTTTTTCCAAGTTCACACTGACGGAGTCGTTTTTAGGACTAACCCAGAATTTCAACCCAAGTGAAAATTTCCTTTACACTTCAACCAAACAATTGAGGTCAGGTGTTCTTCCCAAAACGGACTCAGTAGCAAAGAGAGCCATTTACACAAGATGTAACAAAGGCCCTAATGTACTACATTGATGATACAAAACCCTTTTGTAAAATGCAACAGCTATTTGTTGCCTGCCCTAAACCACACAAAGGTAGTGCCATTTCAAAAGTGGGGGTAGTTTGATGTCTAGTCAAGTGCATTCAAACCTACAGTAGCAAGGCCAAAAGATATCTCGCCGCTCCACCTAGGCCACATTCTACAAGCAAAAAGGTAGCCTTCATGGCTTTTTTGGTAACATCCCAGTCGCTGAAATCTGTAAGGCAGCTACCTGGTTCACTCCACATATGTTCACCATACACTACTGTGTGGATGTGCTAGCATGCCTGCAAACTCAAGTAGGCCCAACTGTACTGCATACATTTTTTCAGTCCTCTGCAACATCCTCTAAATTACCACCTCTTGTGGGAGAACTGCTTTACAGTCTATGCGCAGCATGTGTATCTACAGCATGGATACTCAAAGTACGGCCTGCGGGCCTCATGCGGCCCCTCTGACCTTTACATGCGGCCCCTTGGGCAACAGGAGCACTGGGCAGCTGTTTGCTCGACTCCGCACTAACAATAAAAATATTAAATAGACACACAATCATTTATTTCAAACTTATTTGGTGTTAAAGAAATGAAGTAACTAGGGACTCCTGCACTTAACTTTTGAAACGCCTTCATTTTTAAAGACATCTTGCAGCACAAGTGTAAAACTAAGACAGTCTCTTCAAAATTCAAAAAGTGTATTTAGTTAACATTCAGAAATGTTTTGCCTTAGTACAATTTATTTTATCAGTGCTTTGAGATGTATTCATTTAAAAGTGATAGTTTTCAAACATAAATTTGGAAACATAAATTCTTTCCCCTACCCTGAGAACACCATCAATAGTAAATTAAAGAGGCAAGCCACTTGGTATGTGCACTTTATGGGTGGCCTGGGTTCCTATCATACATTAACAACATTATAGTTTAATAAATCAAACGTAGAAGCAGGTTTTGTGCAGCGCACACCATGAATCATGTATTTTGAGGTCATCTTAAATGTGATGACGTAGAAAAAGGAGGGAAAGTGAGACTAAACAATTGCCTAGGATCACACAATTTGGAAAAGTTGGTAAGCCGGGATTAATTCCAGGTTTTCTGGTTTCCTATTGTTTTTTTCAGCCACTAGATTTATATAATTTGCTTCTCTTACACCTACCTTGCCACCAATCCCCCCAGCTACCCCACCCGACCGCCACTGCCCTGACATCAATGCGGCCCCCAGGCACGTCACAGACCAAACTTTTTGGCCCCTAGGAAAATGTTTGCGAGTACCCATGATCAACAGCTACACATGCCACAAACGGAAAATGTTGCCCTGTAAGCATCTGTCCATGGCTTGTAGTGCTGCAGATTAACGAGTCCACCCTCCTCCCTGCCAGCCTTCGGTTGTTGCAGATGTTTTCCTTTACATTTTTTTGATACATTTATTTGCATGGCCATCTTCTTTAACTTCTAGGCTCCATTTCCATCCTCACCCCCACTGTGGGAAACCTATCTAGCAATGGAGCCAACCCCCATAAACATTACCACTCCTAAAAGGAGCCACTCACTATAATTTGTGGCTTGAAGTACTACTTCAAAGAAAAACTAATTGCACATATTGGAGCCCAACACTAAATGGCCAGAGAGAATGTACAGCATGTGAATCTACAGTATAAGTAACATTTTCCTTTCTAGTAATCACATGGAAAAACATCCTCTTCAGGTGTGAACTTACAAGGGTGAAAAATGCACTGGGGTCAACCACCTGTCACTAAATAAGGCTGCATAATGTTTAATGCACAAAATTGTTTTATTCCCAGCCAGAATGTAGTGTGTTGAGATTTTCATTGAGTATCTGTTGACATCTGTTTCACAACAAACATGCCTTCATAGTCTTTTAATGTAAGTCAGTGCATGTGTATCGATCTGAGACCTGCAACCTAACTAATGGATTCAGAGCAAAGCAGTTATTTTAATAACTTTAATTTAAGAAGATTCAAACCATGTAGAAATTACATGAATGGTTCTCATAAAGACTATGTTAGTATTAACGTGCACATAGACTTCGATCCTACCACATACTGCAGATTCTAACTTTGTATTTTGTAATATGTTTCAGTGCAGTTCTAACTGGGGGTTACACCTAAAATGTAATTTAATTTAATAAAAAAAAAAAAACACCTAACATTTCGGCGCAGTCCCGCGCCGTGCTCCTCTTGCCTGCTGGCTGCACGCACGCATAGGCTCCCAGCCTGCCCTGTGGCCAATCCTGACAGTGCTCAAAGCAGCATCAGGATTGGCTGGGAGCGCCCTGGCTGGGTGCTCCCAGGCAGACTGGGAGCCTTTGCAGGCTTTCTCAGTTGCCGGGCTGGAGAGAGTCTACCGCGCATGTGTGTTTGGCCAGCCCGAGCCAGCCAAACATACGTGCGCAGTGAGGGGGAGTGTTGAGCACTTCCCCTCACAGATCCTCGCCCCAGATGCCCTGCCCCTTTCACAACAAGGGGATAATTAACATAGTTTATTATCCCCTCGTGAAAGTTTAGCAGCTTCTGCTGCAGGCAGGGGGAGGACGCTCCTCCGCTCTAACGGAGGAGCCACCCCAGTTCTAACGAAGTAATCCAAATGAGCTTGTTTTTTCAATTAATCGTTTATCTGCATTGTTATTTGTATCATTATTACTGCAGGAAGCTAAATGTCCTTCCCGTACTGTAACTTGTATTAGATATGAAATTAAATGTCTTTGTAGACCTCTTTAATTTTTTTGTTTCTGCTTGAGTCATGGGTCAGTGTGTTTACTTTACAGACGAGTAATGACTTAGAGTTACTTCAGCAGAAAAACATTGATATCACTTTACTCATATGCATTTCAGAACGTTTCAGTCTCTTGTATTCATTTCTGATTAAAATCAGTTTTTAAAAGCAAATTAATAATTATTCAACAATTTTGCAGACTTTTGCAATCAAATAGTCTGAAATTATACAATTTACCTACGAAAGTGCACTCGAGCAGAAACCTATTCACATTTTTCTGGTTTTTTTTTTCAGATTGTTCAGGAGTCTCCCTTCTTAACAATGGACCTTTTGGAGTCATGTTTCCCCTATGTCTTACTGAGGAATGCATATCATGCAGTCTACAAGCAAAGTGTCACATCCTCTGCGTAACACACTTGACACCTCAGATATCAGAAATTCATGGTGGCTCAGATTCCCCTAAAAACACAAAGCTATTTTACTTTATGGCTTGACGATTGTTTTTGTGAATTAAGAAAAGTAATATTTTCTTCCTAATATTGTATTTTTGATCAGCTGTTTCTATCTACTTTTTATTATGAATTAATAGTTGATTTGAACTGCACATTAACAAAGATATTTTCTTTTTTCCAACTGTATTTGCATTTGAAAGATAAAAACATTACTTCAGCTCTGTTTTTTGAAAATGAATTATGCAAAAGTACTAGTCATTTATTTCCAACAGGAAATGTATTAAGTAATTATTTTAGACAGTGTTCTAGCTTTCATCTGTATGTAAATTATTTCACATAGGTAGACTTTTAATCTATACCTGTTATTCCTATGGGAAAAGAGAGGTGTGTTTGTTTTAGGGAGTACCTGCACCATTTATAAAATTTCTTTATGCCAAAAGATTCTTCTAAACACTATAAAGATTGTGTAACATTTTACAGTGTTGCAAGACTGTATAGACTTGATGGGAGGGGCTGTGGCCCTTCTTAATGTTCTTAAACAAGTGTTTGTATAAAGCATATTATACTTTTATAGAATAACTTCCATATTCCTTGCTTGGCACAGACACTACTGTTGCATCCGACTGTATGGTATGAATCCATTCTTACACATATATACATTGTTGATAAATCGTTATCCTTAAAAACTTTTTATATGTTTTAAAATGTTGAAATGCTATTATTCCTTTCATAACCTACAATAAACACAGTACCAAACAATTGCAGAGTTTCATATTGAATATATTGCAAAATACTGTTCCATTACAAAATGTTTTTCCCTGTGTATATATGCATATTATTTGGCAAGGATATTAGTGTATTCAATAATTTCATGGAGCAGCTTTCATACTAGGGGGCTCTGATCTATGTTACTTGGGCAGTGCTCAGACGTGTAGAAAGTGTTTTGCCACGCCATACTGTCTGGATTCTGAGGTGTGTAGAAATGGTCATTTTGCAAGATCACGCTTGCAGGATTTCCTGGAATAACCATCCATTATCCCTCCACCTGAGTGTTTATGGCTACCGAATGTATTCTACAGGTGAGGAATCTGCAGGGAGAAGTATCCATTAAAAGAAAAAGTTATGTACATGCGGTTCCTGTCTTTCTGGTTGATAGTCTATTTGCCTGCGGAGTCTTCACTGTCCTTCTTGCCTCCCCTTTTGACGGTTAGTTATAGGCAGTGCCACTTGAATCATGCGATTCTGCGAACACAGCTTCATCCACATAGTTATGGATTTGAAGCATTTACCACATGATCTGTTGACTAATCTACAGATTTTTAACAACAAATAATTTTGTTTGTAGCTCAAATATATCAAAAGTTACTAAAAATGTGGCAACTTATTTGTGTGCAGTGGGAGGTCCTTCGCAAAAGTTAAAAGGTCATCTTTTAGTTACTTATTTCTGTATTTGGTTGTTAAACAGGTACTAAAGAAGTGAAATCTTTACCAAGACAGTATTACCATGTGTGAAAATTACAAAATAATGAATAATGCTATTAAAAATGTGTTGCGTTATGCCACATAATTTGCTTTTTCTTGCCACATAATTTAATCAACCCTGCTGCATAATTTGGTGCTCCCCTGTTGCATAATTCCATTTGCCTTGCTTATAAGGGAAGATAATAAGATGCTAAATATGTATATATATATTTGGTACTGCACTGTTCTATTGATATCAGTCCATTTTTTCACATCAAAGGCTAGGAAACCATGGTTGGAAACTGATGACTTTGTGCCTTGGCTTTCATGATGTCATCTGATGCCACTTCCAGTGTCAGCATGAAGCCAAGTACCTCTTTTCAGCGGCATGAGAGCTTTGAAGTTTCCGGATGCAGTCTGACCCATGGAATTATTCTACAAGTTATGACTCTACAGGTAGAGTATCCACCATTTAGATTACTATTGCTGGTAACTAAGTTTATCTGATAGAAACTTCTAGTTGCAGATTCCTTACCTTTGAATTTCCCCAGGCGTCAGACTGGATCCAGAGATTTTTCTTTGAGCAGTACCTCTGCGCACTGTCTGGTGGCGTTGGTCGACTCCACGGGCGTCGTTGGCATTGTGTTAGCCATGATGATGTCGCGGTCGTATATAGGGGGCAGGCTGACATCAGTCCTTTTCTTTCCACGCCAGCCTACACGCAGATCCGGACAAGAGCTATCTCAGTCAGTTTTTTACTACGTCTACACTTTTGTTGAAGTTTTTGACAAGTTTGTGGATGCGTTGAGGGATGTGTCCCACAAGACCGGTTTCAAGCCCTGCGACTCCTGTAACCAACTTATGTTGGTGACGGATACGCACCTCGTGGTGCCTGGAACGCGATCACGACCCGAAGTCGTGTTCCGAGTGTCAGGCCATGAACCCAAAAGCCTTGAGGGAGCGGTCCCTAAAGCTCATGGCAGGCGACACTCAACTCTGTGGCGCTCACGTTCTCGTTCGAGAGGAAGGTCTCGAGATCGGCCGCGGAGTCACCACCACTCCTCGTCCTCCAAGTCATCGGGACATTCGAGTCACATGAAGTCAAAGAAGGATGAGCGTGCTCAGACGACGTGACGCAGGAATAGCGTCAACGCGCAAGGCCTTCGTCATCGGACCCTTTATCTGGGTCGGCTCTGCGCTTCCCCGACTTCTGGGAGCCAGAGCCACCCCTGCCCAGCTTACAAATTTTTATGAGGCAATGTGCCTCATTTATGGGCAGTCCGACCCACCTTCGGTGCCCTCGGGCACAGGTAAGTCATTTGGGGCCCCCTCGGGTGCGAAGTCGTCGGCTTCGGCCACGTCTCCGGAGGGTCCCTCCGGATCCAAATGTGGATCCGTTCCAACGCCGGTCGTGCCACGGCGACCTTCCCCAGCATCAGGTCAATCGGCAGCGCTCCCGACGTCTGTTGGGCCCACAATCAACGTCGATCCCATCCTCATACCCGATGGCCTGGAGCCGGAATGAAATTGATCAACGCCGATTCCATTCTCTATAGGCTCTCCTGGGCCCAGGGTTGATCCAGACCCTTATTCTTGTGGGTATGGAAATGGGGAGAGTATGAAGGGTATGCTGGACCCTTTACAATACCAGCTTGACCCCCAAATGGACTGGGTGCAGGATTTGGGTGATGCAAATGGTCTTGACACCTCCCCTGACACTGGCATGCTCTCTCCTCCTACCGTGGCTACAGAGGAGGGTGCTTCTTATTCCATGGTAGTGAGAATGGCGGCTGAGATCCCCGACCTCGAGCTACCTTCTGTGGAGGGTTAGACCTGATATCCTAACCGATGTGCTTCAGCTGGGGTGTTCCTCTTCTGAGCCCCTTCTTCCCTTTAATGAAGCACTGACCAACGTCCTTTTGGGTACTTGGTCCAGACCCAGCACAGGTGTTGAAGTAAGCCTCAGCAAGGCCTACTAGGGCAAGGGGTTCGCCCTTCTCTGCACAAAGTCCTCAGACCATATAGGAAGAAGTTGGCACAGAAACTGAAATAAAAGACAAACTTTATTAAACCTCATGAGGTGGTACTACAGTTCAAACAGCACCCTTCGGTAATGTTTGAAGTAGCACACTGAACTAAGAGAGCATGGTCCTTTTATACCCACGCAGGGGCTAAAAGAAGGTGGTACAATTATAGAAGCAAGACTTACATACATATAAGGTCATATGGACATGCACAGTCGACAGGTAGGAGGGGCTAACAGTTTTCAAGGACTAGTTGACACATTACTGTCTGTTACTGATTACTAACAGCTGCAGATCTTACTGGGCATGTGCGAAAGTGGGAGATGCTAAATATAACTTGTCACTAGCCAGATTTTCAAGAGTAGTTAAGAGAAAGGTAGGACAGAGCACATGGCAGAGAAAATGGCTGCCATGAATACAAAATGGATTCCGCAAAATGTTCACAATAGTTGCTAAATACAAGATGTCTTCTGCTAATGCTTAATCTAATCGCTACTGACTTACAACACAGGGGCTCCTGTGAATAGGACGATTGCCTGCTGCCATCGGCCTGCGCCGTCAGACCCGTAATTCCTCTCCCCAACACCCCACGCCTGAGAGCCTTGTCATCCAGGCTTCTTCATCTGGCGCATTCCCTGCCGCACCCCGGACAGGGAATCAAAAAGACTGGGCAACTTGGGGAAGAAGTTGTTTTCTTCCAACAGTCTAGCGTTGTGGTCCGTGAGCACTGCATGCCTTTCGGGCCGCTATTCCCATACTCTCTGGGATACGGTTTGGCCAAAGGAGCTATAGAGAGGGTTCCGTTGCCAGAAGTAGGTCGTTGTTGCTATTCCCGCTACTTTCTGGTGCCAAAAAATGACAAAGGTCTTCGGCTTATGTTAGATTTTCGACCCTCAACCTCTTCTTCAAAAAGGAGAAGTTCAGAATGTTGACATTGGCTCTGGTCCTATCTGCCCAGGATCCTGGAGACCTGATGGTAGAGTTGGACTTGCAAGATGCATACTTCCACATTTCCGTCTTGCCGTCTCACAGACGTTACCTATGATTCTTGGTCGGTCACGAGCACTTTTAGTTTACCGTGCTCCCCTTTGCCCTTACCAGTGCCCCTCGGGTGTTCATGAAAGTGATGGTAGTGGTGGCAGCTCATCTGCGCAGGTTAGGGGTCCTAGTCTTCCCCTACCACGATGATTGGCTGTTGAAGGCGAACTCGCCCCAGACAGTTGTCTCCAGCCTACAGCTAACCTTTTGCAGTTCGCTGGGGTTCACTATCAATGTGCCGAAGTCACACCTGACTCCTTCTCAGACCCTCCCTTTCGTCGGAGCAGTTCTGGATACAGTGCAGTTTTGGGCATATCCTCCCAAAAAGCGAGTCCAGGATATTCGGGCTATGATACCGATGTTTCAGCCACTGTCCTGGATTTCAGTGAGAATGTCTCTGAGGCTGCTGGGCCGCATGGCTTCCTGCATCCTGCTGGTTCAAAATGCCAGATGGCATATGTGGGCTCTGCAGTGGGACCTGAAGTTCCAGTAGGCGCATGTAGGAAGCTGGCTCTGTATATACTATATCAGAATGAGATATAGTGTGTACAGAGTCCAGGGGTTCCCCAAGAGGCTTGACAGAGGCAATGATAGATAATACTAATGCTCTGATTGTGGTAGTCTGGTCGAGCACTTATGCTTATCAGAGGGTAGTGTTAAGCATTTGTTGTGCACACACAGGCAATAAATGAGAAGACACACTCAGTGACTTAACTCCAGGCCAGTAGGTTTTTATATAGAAAAGTATTATTTTCTTAATTTATTTTAGAACCACAAGATTCAGATATCAAGTAAGTACATAAATTGTAAGGTACATGGCATAGGTAAATATAGAACTTTGAATGAAAACAGTAATGTACACAGTTTGACTTAAAATGGCAATAAGCTGTTTGGACACATTGCACACAGTGAAAAATTCAACAGTTCCTGGGGGAGGTAAGCAAAGGTTAGTTTGTCAGGTAAGTAAAGAACTTACAAGTTCAGTCTCTGGGGTATAGGCAGCCCACCGTTGGGGGTTCAAGTTAACCCCAAACACCCAGCACCAGCAACACAGGGCCGGTCAGGTGCAGAGGTCAAAGAGGGGCCCAAATATCATAGGCGCCTATGGAGACTAGGGGTGCTCCGGTTCCAGTCTGCTAACGGGTAAGTACCTGCGTCCTCAGGGAGCAGACCAGGGGGATTTTGTAGAGCACTAGGGAGGGGTGGGAAGGATCCCAAACAGGCACACAAAATACACCCTCAGGGGCACAGGGGCGGCCGGGTGCAGTGTGCAAACAAAGCGTCTGGTTTGTGATTTAAATCAATGGTGGGCGGTGGAGGTCACTCTGGCGATGCATGCAGGGCGGCACAAGGGGGCTTCTTGCGCCAGCCACTGACTGGGCAAGAAGGAGGGTCGCTTGCTGGTCAATCCTGCACCAGTAGTCAGTTCCTCTCGGGCCTGGGGGCTGCGGGTGCAGTGTTTCTTCCAGGCATCGGGTTCTTTGTTACCAGGCAGTCGCGGTCAGGGGGATCCTCTGGATTCTCTCTGCAGGCGTCGCCGTGGGGGTGCAGGAAGGTCGTCTCAGGGTGGACCTGCCGTGGGAGTCGCCTGGGGGGTCCTTGCTGCAGTATTGGTTTCTCTGATCACAGGCCGAGGACATTGGGTGCAGAGTGTTGGGGACTCACGGTTCAGGAGTAAGGTGAGAGTCCCTTTAAAGATGGTTTCCTTTTTGTTGTTTTGGACAGAGCCGCTGTCCACAGGAGTTTCCTGGTCCTTTGGGTTTGCAGGGCAGTCCTTTGAGTCAGCAGAGGTCGCTGGTCCCGCTGGATGCGTCGCTGTTGCAGGTTCTTTGAATCTGGAGACAGGCCGGTAGGGCTGGGGCCAAAGCAGTTGTCGTCTCCTCCTTCTCTGCGGGGTTTTCAGGTCAGCAGTCCTTTTTGATAGGTCTTCAGGAATCTGATTTCCTGGGTTCAGTGTCGCCCCTAAATACTACATTTAGAGATGTGTTAGGGCTGGAGGGCAGTACGCAATGGCTACTGTCCCTGAGGGTGGCTACACACTCCTTGTGCCTCCTCCCTTTGGGGAGGGGGGCACATCCCTATTCCTATTGGGCTAAATCCTCCAAAGCAAGATGGAGGATTTTCTAAGGAGGGGGTCACATCAGCTCTGGTCACCTTAGGGTGGACCTAGCTGAGAGGGTAACTCCTCCTTGTTTTTCGCATTATCTCCCCAGACTTGCCAACAAAAGTGGGGGCTGTGTCCGGGGGGCGGGCATCTGACTAGCTGGAGTGCCCTAGAGCATTGTAACATGAAGCCTGAGTCTTTGAGGTTCCTTGCTAAGTGATACAGTTACTGCAGTGGGGAGGTGTGAAGCACATCCACCCACTGCAGGCTTTCTTTCTTTGTTTCTGGCCTCAAAGAGCACAAAGGCTCTCACCCCAGGGGGTCAGAAAGTCATCTCTCAGTGGCAGGCTGGCACAGACCATTCAGTCCTGCACTGAAGGATTGGGTAAAGTACAGGGGGGGGCATCTCTAAGGTGCCCTCTGTGTGCATTTTTCAATAAATCCAACACTGGCATCAGTGTGGGTTTTTATTCGGAGAAGAATAAGAATTTAATACAAAACTTCCCAGTATTCAGTGTAGCCATTATGGAACTGTGGAGTTCATTATTATACTTAATATGGCCACACTGTACTTACAATGTCTAAGAATGGACTTAGACACTGTAGGGGCATATTGCTCATGCAGCTATGCCCTCACCTGTGGTATAGTGCACCCTGCCTTAGGGCTTTAAGGCCTGCTAGAGGGGTGACTTACTTGTGCCACATGCAGTGTTTTGTGTGCATGGCACCCTGAGGGGGATGCCATGTTGACTTTACCCTCCCCCCCAGCCCCCCAAACACACACACAATCATCATTTGTTTTAAAGTACTGGCTTTACTAATCCACTGTGCTATCCACGTAAGCTGCTGGACAAAATAGAGAGGGGAGGGCGCATGTTGCCTTCGAGGATGCAGACTGGAGGGCACATTCTTCCACACACTTTGGAGCTGCCCCCGTTTGAGGGACTTCACGGGGGCAGTGAGAGAATCTCTAGAAGGGGCAGTGGAGCTACAATCCCAGCTAGCACTGCTGGGTATATGGGGGCTAAAGGATCTATCCTGATATCAGAAAAGTTTGGTGAACCTGGGATGCATGGTAGCAAAGCACGACACCGCTCAATGGTGGGATTCTGGGACTACCCCACAACTGGGAGATGGGAATGGAATACTGCAGGGTGATAAAACGCAAAGTCTGTAAGGGACGAGGCTGCCTAAAGAAGTTTGGGAAAATCTGGGATAACTGGGGAATGGATGGTGATGGAGAACTCGGGTGAGCTGGATATACACACACCAGCAGTATGGCTGGGAGGACATGGTTGTCAACACTAAAGACTTAAACGTCCAGGAGCTAGGCTGCAGGGGTAAGGGTATGAAAGTATGGGTAGGGGAAAAGATGTGAGTGATCTGTTTTATGTATGGTCCGAGCCTGATTTGAACTTCCCCATGGGCTGCAGCATTGTGTATGCACCCTTTCACTACAGGTCACTGCACCAAGGTCACTGTAAGTCACCCCTATAGTAGGCCCTCCTATCCCAGAGGGTGCAGGCACCTGTGTGTGTGAGGGCACGCCTGCATGAGCAGAGGTGCCCCTACGAACTCCAGTTCCATTGCTCTGGACTTCATAAGTGCGGGGAAGCCTATTAACCTGTGTACTGGACACAAGTGACTACCTGTGTCCAGCTACATAATGATGACTCCGAACCTGGGCATGTTGCCAGTATTGTTTGTATGATTCCATGCATTCTGGGGGCTCCTTAGAGGACCCCTAGCATTGCTCCTACCAGTCTTCTGGGATTTTCTGGGCAGCCCGCACTGCGCCCACCCCTCAGACAGGTTTCTGCCCTGATGCTGCTTGACCAGCTCAGATAGAGGAAGGCAGAACAAAGGATTTCTTTTGGGAGAGATAGGTAACACCCTCTCCCTTGGAAATAGGTGTTACATGGCTTAGGAGGGGTAGCCTTCCCAAGCCACCGGCATGCTTGGAAGGGCACCTGTGTGCCCTCCTTGTATAAACTGGTTTGCACCAGTCCAGAGACCACTGGTCCTTTCTCTGGCGTGAAACTGGACAAGGAAAGGGAAGTGACCACTCCCCTGTCCATCACCACCCAAAGGGTGGTGCCCAGAACTACTCCAGGTGGCCTCTTGATTCTGCCATCTTGAATCCAAGGTGGGCAGAGGCCCCTGGGAGCATCTGAGTGGCCAGGTCAGGGAGGTGACGTCACAGCTCCCTACTGATAGGTTGTCACCCTGCTAGGTTACATATCCCATGGCTATTTAGGGTATCCCTCTTGGGTGGGTCCTCAGATTTGACATGCAAGATTCCAGCAGGACTCCTCTGCAACGTTTACTTCATCTTCTGGCCACTGGGACTGCAACTGTACTCTCCAGGAACTGACAATCTGCAACTTCAGCAACAACTTCGCTCTCCAACATTGTTTCACCAGCTCCTTTCAGCAACTGCAACATTTCCACGGCTGTGAATTCTATGAGGGTGGCGAGTCTTCAGCCTGCACAAGAAGTAAGAAGGAATCTCCCTTGGAGTGAAGGAGTCACTTCCCTGCATCTGCAGGCACCAACTGCAACAACAACCAGCTGCGTGAATCTGTTCTCCTCCGGAGCTACGTGGATCCTGCATTACAGGTGATGGTCTGAAGTGGTCCCCTTGGTCCTCTCTACCAGCTATCTAACTTGGGAGACAGTAAGCCCTTGCCTCTCCTTGCAGGACAATACCCCTTTGCACCACAACTATTGCAGCGGCCTCCAGCACTCCTTCCTGCAAAGCACAGTCTCCTGCCTGGTGCTCTAGCAACATGGGACTTTTTCTCAGGTATGCTGAGTAGGCCTCACTGAGGCTCCTGTGCCTGCTGCCAGGGGGTTGCCTGTGGGGGTTGCCTCCTCTTCTTGTGACTCTCCCAGCTGCTGAGGGTCACCCCAGACTCCCCTCCTTGGGTCGAGTCCCCTGGATCTTGCTGGTCCTCTTCAGCCTTGCAAACCTTTTTTTCCGTCTAGCATTTGCTGAGGATTGTTGGTGGTTTTCCAGCACCACTAACCGACTACATCGCAACCGTTGATGTGGGATTTTACTTGCTTCACTTCTAGGACTTCACTTCATCTCCTGTGCTGCACTGCTGACCTTCTTCATCCACCGTCAACCTGGTCCTGCATCCACAGAAGGGTGGGTAGTGGCTCCTGCCACAACCAGACACTCCATCACGAATTGGACTTGGTCTCCTCCCTTTGCAGGTCCTCTTCTGTCGGGGTCCACCTTTGGGTTCTTCCAGTATTGGTTGGGTCTTGCATAATCCTTTTCCAAATTCCTCCTGTTGGTTTTGAGGAAAACCAGGTACTTACCTCTGCTCTCCTGGTCGCTGGGGGTCACTCTGGTACTCAACTCTTGGGGTTCCTAGTTCCTCCAGCTCCTCTCTACTGATTCCACTTCCTTGGGTGGGGGACTGCCTTTCACATTCCACTTTTTTAGTATATAGTATGGCCCTCCCCTAGGCCCCTCAATGTTTACATATACTTTTATCAATGCGTATTGCTTTCTATGCTCTTTACTGATTGCTAATGTGTATATAATAGTGTGTTTACTTACCTTCAGTTGGGTGGATTGCCTATTCAGTATTCTAGTATTTGTTACTATGAAGGAGTACCTTTATTTTTGTAACAGTGTGTTTTTTTTCATGTGTGATAGTGCTGTGTGACTATTGTGGTATTGCATAAGCTGTGCCTGTCTCCTAGACTTATGTCTTGGCTGCTCATCCACAGCTACCTGTAGAGTGCCCTGGCTTTTTAGATACTGCCTACAATTCACTAAAGGGGGATACCTTGACCTGGTATAAAGTGATAACACCATAAGTGCCCGCCACACACCATGCCAGCTTCCTAAAGTGTGTATAAAAAAACAATAAACCCATACAACTAGCCAGGAGCCTCTATTGCCATTGAATAAGGCCATTATGGACACACTGTTGGGCACCTAGGTAAAACCAGCATCCTGTCCACCAGTTAATGGGCAGATCCATAGGGTTACATATGCCTACTCTGGGGAAATTGCAGCACTTGGCATGCCAGCCAAAATGGGATGAGGTAAAACATTGCTCCTAGTCTGCCTGTGCAGACTGGAAGGCTACTTCAAAACTGCTATCTCGTCTTTGCCATTTTAATCAGTGGCAAAGCCTAAACATCCTTTCTAATATGTGAGAGTCACCTCTACAGTAGGCCTATCGAGCCTTAAGGCAGCGTGCAGCATATTAGTAACTTAGAGCATGTGGTTCACATGTTCTAGCAGTACAATTACACAATTATCGTTTTTACTATAGAAACGATTGTTACCTCTTCCAGACAGGAAGCCACATAGTGTTCACACACACAAAAGGTGAGCATCAAAGGGGAAGCTGCTTTTGAAGGACAAATAGCAAACACACATGGGAGGGGGCTGCCCTATTGTGTAAATAGGACCAAGAGGGAAACCAGTTCCCAAACCGGTTTTCCTAGGTGCCTGTAGCCAGTGGTACCCACACCACTAGGGCTACCAAGCATTTGAGACCAACACAGGGGTCCTCCTAACTTGAGAGTGGACAGAATAGACATCTGGGATATCCATCACAGGAAGTTGTCATCAGGCAGGAGGGAACCTGGTAGCCCATTGGCTAATGATCGTGACTTCCCCTGAGGGCATTTTCTGGGCATAAAAAGGGCACCCCTTGCTCTCTGATATCATTGACTGGAGAGAATTGAAGGACTTCCCTGCTTCATCATTGAGCCAGTGAAGAGAGGCTGCACTGACGTGTACTGCACCTGCTGTACCTGGTGGCTAGAAAATGTAAAGGGGCTGTGTCTGCTGAGTCCTGCTCATGGGGAAGTCTTCATCTGAGCCCGGCTGAAGCATGAGACTCCAAGATTCAGTTGACTGACATTTTCAACACATAGAGCCACAACACCTGAACAAGTCTGTGGGGGCAAGTTGGTAGCCCAAATTCCTGAATCACAGCTCCAGAGGACCAAGACCTGATGATCAAAAGTTGCCCACAAGTCTGCTGGAACCAGGAGAAGTGTCTGAGTCCTACGAAGTTGCCCAGAAGGCTAGTTACTGCTTGAAGAAGAAAATCAGTTTACCAGGCCACTGTACTTCTACCCAGCTCAAGAGTACTTCAAGGGACATCGAGCCCTCTGGCCAGGATTGCCTCACCTAGCCCATTGACTGTAGCCCTAAGAAGGTCCCCGTCAACCAAACAGCATCTTCAGCATCCTTGAACATCCTCTATCCCTTGTATCAGGACCACACTATAGCGGCCAATGGGAAGTTGCCACTGACACTGGAGCTGACCTGAAGACTATTTCTCAGGACAGGGTAACTGTTTCTGTGAACCTTGCTGGCTCCCCTGACTAGCTTTCTGATGAAGTTGTTTACCTAAAGTAACTGTAAATTACTGCATTGGTACTTACCAAAGTTATTCCTGAAAAAGTTTCTAAGCGCCATCTTCATTGAATTTGCCAATGTTTGTCAGTGGTTATGTCTTGTAAATTGTCTTGTAAATTCTGTATACCTGGAACCCTTTGCTTGATCGTTTTTTGGTGTCTAAATTTACATAAAAATATAATCTATTTTTATAAATTGACTTCAGTTTCTTGAGTGTCTTGTGTATTTCTTCTGCAATTGTTTTGGTGCTGTTTACATGATTTACACTTGTTTCTTTTGAGACTGACTGCTCAGAGCCACAGCTACAAAGGGTTGAGTTAAAAGTTTAACAAACGATACCTACAGGTTCTATGAGGGTTGGTAAGTGTATTACGCAGTGCGGTCGCTCAAACACACCATGTAATACCCCCTATTTCTTCACATTGGTGGCAGTAGTGAGATTCAGAAATTGCCTTTGGCAGTTCCATACAGTTGTTGGAGCCTGGGACTACTGAAAATCCTCCTAGAGTGATGCCTAGAAAAACATTCCTGTGCCTCCTAAGCAGTAGTTGAGCTTTGATATCTTCTAAAGCACCGTTTCCAAAGGTTTTACAAGGAGTTGAGAAATGTTGTGATAAAGTTTCTGCAAAGTTTGAAAAAGTTTCCAAAAAGTTTGCGGAGTCACTTCTGGAGCAAGAAAAATGGAGCTTGTGATGGCCAGTCTGTGCAACCTCAAATGTGATGAGTTGAGGGCACTTTGCAGGGACGGAAAGATCTACATGGGGGCCTGGGAGAATGACCTGATCAAAGCCTTTGTGACTTGGAAAGAGGCCCACAGAGCTCTTCCAGTACTGGAGAACTGAACAACCAGAAGGTCGTGGGGAAAAAGATGATGATGGAAGGAGAGACATTGAGGAAACAGAAGAGATGAGAGAGACCCTAGCCCCCAACACCAGCCCAAGGCTCCATCACTAGCCATAGGTACCTCCACAAGAACATTGGAGCTGAAGGAGAGAGTCATAGCCTTAAAACAAATAAGGCTAGCCCTTGAGCAAAAAAGGGCTAATTTGGCTAAGGCCCAGAATACATAGTGTAAAGAGTAAGGTAATAGTATCTGATGGGGTGCCCCTGAGGTCAGTTTCCTCAAAGGGATTTGTGCCTAGCTGTGTCCATGGGGGTAATAATGACAAGTGGCTTGTATGAGAGGGCTCTCATAATGAGGAGGATGGGTACACAACACTGGGGGACACTACTCTGGTAGTTGGTTCCTGTAGTCGGAAAGGGTAGACTACTCACATTTGAGAATGAAATGATAGAAGCTTAGCCAGGCATGAAGGCAGCCCTTGTTGAGCTCTTTGGACTAATGCTTGACGAGTATAGACAAAACCTTAGGGCAACACAAAAGGGGGCAACCCAGACTTGGGTAGACTTCATAGACACCTTAATTAAGGCACTTGAATGGCTGGATTAAGGGCTATAAAGTGGACACGTATGAAGGGCTCTGTAATCTAATTGTTATGGAGCACATTCTAACTAGTTTTTTATCGTCTGGTGGACTGTAAGTTGTCTAGCTCCAGTGAAGTGTAAAAGACAACCAATGAGTAGGTTTGTGCCAGGGGTAGGAAGTACCTAAGTGATCCCAGCGACCAGGTGAGCAGATTTAAGTACCTGGTCTTCCTAAGGACTAACAATAGGAATTAGAAAAGGAGCTTTGCAAGAACAGGACCATAGCAGAGAAACCTAAAGGTGAATTTGAAATTAGAGGACCTGTAAAAGAAGAGGAAAGATCCCAGTACACAGTGGATTGTCTTGACAGGGCTCTCTCTACCTTTGTGTGAAGATCCGGGTCGACGGGGGAGGAAGATGATCAGCTGTGGAGCCCAGGGGCAGCATAGAAGTCCTTGGAGCCGTGCAGATGATGTCCCATGTCGGTCGCCGGGTTGCAGTCGGTCAGTGGTCAGGGGGACCACCAACAAGCCTTGGCAAATACAGGTTGGAGCAAAAGCAGAGTTGCAAGGCTGAAGAGGACCAGCAAGGTCCAGGGGACTCGACCCTTGGAGGGGAGGCCGGGCTGACCCTAAACAGTCAGGAGTGCCGGCAGAAGCAGTCGCAGCGCCCACTGGCAGCAGGCACAGTAAGTTGCAGTGAGGCCCAATGAGCACACCTGGAGAGGAGTCCCACGTCGCTGGAGCAGAAGAGGAGAGACTGTCTGGGCAAGGATGAAGTACTGGAGGCCAGCTCTACTTGAAGCCTTAAGATCCCTTGGAGCAGGAGACAACAAGCCTTGGTTGCTGCAAGAGTTGCGGTGCGCAGGCGTACCATCCTGGGAGGAGAGGCAAGGGCTCACCGTCTCCCAAAGTGGACAGAGAGGACCAAGGGGACCACCCCGGACCACCATCTGTGTTGCAGGATCATGCATTTCCAGAGGAAGGCAGTTCCACACAGCCAGATGTCATCGCTGTAGGTACCTGCAGTTGCAGGGGAGTGACTTCTTCACTCCAAGGGCGATTCGTACTTGCTTCTTGGTGCAGCTGAAGTCTTGTCGACCTCAGAGGATGCACAGCTGTGGAAATGTTGCAGTTGCTGGAAGAAGCCGGGGAAACAATGTTGCAAGGCGAGGTCCATGACTGACTCACTGGGACAGCGATTTTCGGAGTGTAATAACTCGCCACAAGATGAAGTAGTTGACAAGTTTATTGAATAGACTCTTTGCATAACACCTCCTTTGCCTCCAGCTTCTTTCCCTCGCTCCTATCTTCTCACACACTCTCTTCATCAACATTCTAAGGTGCACTCTAGGTCGTACCATCAGCCAACATTCTAAAGGAGGGAACTGGAGTGCTCCACTTAACTAGTACAACTAACATATGTTCCTAAAAGGAAGGAATTAGTCCCGTGGAATTTGGGATATGTAAATAATTTAACAGTGCTTATATAATAGGGCAACGTACTATGATACATCAGTTTATAACATCAATATGACAATATGACAACACTTCCCCTTCCCCACAAATACATAAAGGAGAATGGATCACTATGTTGTTCATTGCCCTCGAACATAGTCCTTATGTCATGACATAGTTCTTAAGTCAGGACATAGTTCTTATGCCACGTCGGAGTTGTTTTTATCCTGGGAAAATCAGTCTGGTCTCGTTTGGGAACGGTTTCGCTTCGATCTTCACTTTTCTCCCGTTCCTTGTCTGATTGGTTGTCTTGGATGGCAGATATACGGTCCATGCTCCATACCCGACCATCCTCTAAAGTTACTACATTTTTATGTACTTTTGTAATTCGTAACGGTTCTGAGAACTTACTTGATCCCTTCCTGGCTGATTCTGGAAGTTTTACCCTGACCCACTGTCCCACTATCCAATGTTTACTCCTAGTACCATACTTGTTATTATACCATTCCTGGTACTTTCTTTGATTTTTACCAATTCTCGCCATAACTTCTTCCCGTTGAATCAGAACGGATTCCCCCCCCTTTAACCAATTGGAGTTCAATTTGGTTCCTGGTTGCCTACCCTTTAGGGACACAAAAGGAGATACTCCTGTTACTAAGTTTGGTGTGGTGTGATATGACCACAACATACGCTCAATCGCACTTTCTCCTGGCTCTCGAGATATGCTAGCTAACTGCAAACATTCCTTGACCATTCTGTTAACCCTCTCCACCAGACCATTAGCTCTTGGGTTGTACAGTGCTGACCGAAAATGTTGGACCCCGCTGTTCCTTAAGAATTCCCCCATGGCTCCAGATGTGAACTGCACCCCGTTATCTGTCACAATGGTGCTAGGAACACCTTCTCTGGTAAAGCCTTCTTTCAGAAATGCTATTGCTTCTTGTGTAGTCACACTGTTCACAGCTTTTGTCATCACCCAGTGTGTGTGGTAATCGACTAAAACGAAAATGAACCTTGCTCTTGATCCTAAACAGTTAAGAGGTCCTAGGATGTCCAACCCTAGCTTGTCTCAAGGTTTAGCGGGGACCTCAACTGGAGATAAAGGAGACTTGTGCGTAACCTTGGTTTTGTCACTCATTGCGCAAAGGACACACTCACGCACGGTGCTTTCAACTAGCCTGTCCATGGTGGGAAACCAGTAAAAAGCGCGAAGTTTATTTTTGGTTAAGGTCCTTCCTAGGTGTCCTTCATGTGCTAAAGCTACAAGTTTTTCCCATAACACCTTGGGAGGAACAACTCGCTCACCTCTCATAACTAGATCGTTGGCTATATGTAACTCGGAACGCACTTCCCAATACCCCTTGAGTTCGTCTTCGCTCGGTTGTCGTCTTTCAGGCCACCCATTCCTTATTTTGCTTTTCAAAGCCTGTATCACCTGGTCCTCATTAGCGGCTGTAACCCATTCTTCTTTAGTGATGCCTGACAATTCTACATGGAGCACAGGTTCAAGGGTTTCATCAGTTTCATTTTGTCTCTCTTTCCTGGGTAGTCTGGAAAGACAATCTGCTATTATATTTCTTTTTCCTGGGACATATTGCATATCAAAATTAAACCCCTCCAGCCCCATGATCCATTTAGCAATACGTGGTGTGGCATGATCTTTACCTTTAATGGTGAACAATGAAATGAGTGGTTTGTGGTCCGTTCTAACCAAGAAAGGCAAACCCCACAGATAGAACTTGAAGTGATTGATGGCCCAGAAGCACGCTAAGGCTTCTCTCTCAATTGTGGAGTAATTAAGTTCTGCCTTCCTCAACGATTTAGATGCAAATGCCACAATTCTTTCTTGTCCATCAACCCACTGGGATAATGTGGCACCAAGACCTCTCCCACTGGCGTCCGTGGTAAGCCATGTTTTCCTAGTGGGGTCAAAATTTCCTAACGTGGGACAATGAATTATGGCTTCCTTGACTTTTGTAAATGCGATTTGACATTCATCACTCCACTCAAAGGGTACATTCTTCTTTAGTAAAACTCTCAAGGGAGCAGTGACCACCGCAAAGTTGTGAACAAATTTAGACATGAACTCAGCTAAGCCTAAGAACGACCTCAATTCCTCTTTATTGGTTGGGGCTGGGGCTTCCTCCACTGCCACGACCAGATCGCACTTGGGTACTACCCCATCTTTATTTATCTTATGCCCTAGGTACTCTACTGACTGAACTCCCAGTGTGCACTTTTCCTTCCTAATGGTCATACCAGCCTCATCCAGGGCTTTGAACACCTCTCTTAAGATGGAGTTGTGTTCACTCTCCGTACTTCCATACACTAATATGTCATCCTGGAAGCACATAATCTGTTTAATTCCATGCAATATGTTTTGCATAATTCTTTGGAAAACCGCAGCCGCCGACGCAAGACCGGAAGGCATCCGACGATATCTAAATGCCCCAAAAGGAGTAATAAAGGATGTGAGTGGGCGCGACGATGGGTGTAACTCCATTTGATGGTAAGCGGACGATAGATCAATCACGCTAAAATATTCGGCTGATCCTAACATGCTCACCATCTCGTTTATTTTGGGTAAGGGGAACCTGTCCACCCATATGTTGGCATTTAAGTCCCTTAAATCTACACATAAGCGAATGCCTCTGCCGTTAGGTTTCTTTGTGACCACTATGGGTGCTAGCCATAATGAGCTTTCAATGGGCTCAATAACTCCAGAATTAACTCATTTGTCCAATTCTTCTTTCAGGGGCTCTCTCATTAGGTACGGTACAGTTCTGACCTTGTGTACGACTGGTGTGGCACCCTCTTTGAGTTTAATTTTGTGTTGGAAATTCTTCAACAACCTCAGTCTGTCTTCAAATAGATTGGGGAAAACACTTATGCTTTCGCTAATTCTCTGTAAGTCTACTAATAATACTTGTTCTTTACTATTAGGATCCAGTTTGATACCAAGATCCTTTTGGTGTCTCCATCCTAATAGGTTAGATCCTTTCTCTGTGATGTACACTATTCCCTTGGTGTGCCTATCCTTAAACGTGATGCCTAGTTCTAACATCCCTTTCAGTGGTATAGGATCATTGTTGTAACCACCAGGTTTTATATTAGCGGAGTTCAATTTGTACCCCTGAGCTTGGAATTTGTCAACGAAGGTTTGGTAATTCATGAAGGTATATGGTGAGCATGAATCAGCGTACGCTTTCACACAGATACAATCAAAGCTGATGTCACACGACGGATAATTGTTACAGGAGGGTCCTATTCCCTGACTTGTCTTGACTTGCAGAATGAACTTAGTTCCTGGGTCAGTGATTTCCTCCACCTTATTACTCCTTTTCTTCGTGTTTCTATCATTTCTACATACCCGTGCATAGTGCCCTTTGGCTCCACACTTCCTGCAAAGACAGTTGCGTGCGAGGCAAAGGGGACTGTTGGCCAAGTGATTGGGGTTTCCACATCTAAAACACTTCCCTTTTGATATTTCTTCCGTTGAATTTTTTTTCATGGCTGTGGCTAACAATACTAAATCTTCGACTTTGTTTACCACACCTTCATCTTGTTTGATACAACTCTTGATTTCCCTCACCCCATCTACCTCTGGTGAGTTTTTGATTTCCTTCATACATTCCATTGTATGCTCAATACCCTTAGCTATGTCCACGGCTTCTCTAAGGGAGGGGTTATGTGTGAGGAGTTTCTCCTGTACCCTTGGATTATTTGTGCACCTCACCAATTGGTCACGTATCAATGAATCCTCCAGATCCTCAAAATCACATGTATGGGCTAGCCCCCTCAAAGCTGCAATATATGTGGCTACCTTCTCTTCTTTGCCCTGTACTCTGCTAAAAAATCTATGTCTTTCCAGGACAATATTGACCTTGTGACCAAAATGACCTTCCAACTTGACAAGTGTTTGTTGGAACACATCAAAATGTTCTCCACCCTCCTCACCCTCCATTTCCGCATCAGACAAGCTCTCGTACACCTTTCTTCCTTGGACTCCCAGATTATGTAGTAGTATATGTTGTTTTCTTAATGCTGTGAACTTTTCTCCCCCAATAGCAATTAAGTATGATTCAAACAACTTTGACCATTCTTTCCATGGCAGAGTCGGTTCACCTATTTCATTCAAGAATGGTGGAGGTTGGGACATTCCTGCTGCCGCCATTCTCTAAGGATATATATATATTTTTTCTTTTTTTTTTTCTATTAAATGTGTGATATTTGTCGTTAATCTGAACTAAGCGTATACTGTATCTCTTAACCGATCAAATCTTAGGTAGGACTTTACCAATTATGTCGCACTGAGTTACCACAAAATTTGTCAACAATACATTCATCACATATTATTGAAGAATATGAAGAACCTACTTTACACAAACCTAAACTACCTTTTTACACTGTCAAAACCCCCAATACAACAAGACAAAGGACATTTAACTCTTATTTTGGAAGTGTTCTCAGGTTCTTGCAGATAGGACTCTTATTTTGAACAATGTTCGGTTGGAGAAGACCTGGGGAGACTTTATTCACATATGCCTCCTCACTGTGATGTTTTGATTTCAGCGTGACTCCGTTCAAACCGGGAGTTTGAACCTGCTAGGAAGAATTGCCTCCGTTTTCCTCCTGTCAAATTTATGCGCTGTAAGCCGACAGGTTTCCTCCCTTTTTCGATTTTCTTCCCCAGTTCAAATTATGAACCCGCTCGAGGAGTTCAGCGTAAACGCCGCGTTGACTGCGCCGCTGTGTGGAAGGCTTTACCACACTCTCCGTAGACGTACTCGGAGGCTCGTTCGAGGGACTCAGCGCGCTCGCCACGGCGACTGTCCCGACTCAGCACACACTTCACCATGTGGTAGGTTTCACCGCTTGCGCATTGCCCCGTAGGCGCACTCGGAGAACGCACTTGCATCGATCGAGTTTTTTCTTTTCCTTTTCACTCCCGGAGCTTTATAGCATCACAGGATTTGTTGCTATTGTGAACCAGAAGCACCTTATAGGTTTCCCACGACGCTACCTGCACCTTGCCCTGCGCCAAAACACTCGCCTCCACACAATTCTTGTAATGCCTGCCACCTCACTGCTCTGGATCTTGTAAAGTACAATTAAAAAAAATACTCTCAGTTCGATGTTCCAGTTTCCACAGGTGCGCTTGCTCATACCTGGATTCCTCCTGATTTCCTTTTTCAGATAATCTCGTGATGAACAATCACAGCAGGCGTAACTTAACTGTACCTTCCAGATTATACACGGGCTGGACAATATCTTGCTGAGGTGCTGAATAGATCAGGGGCAAAGAGTCTACACCGCCCCTGCGCAGTATCCCATCCTCGTCGCCAAAGTTCTTCTGTAATAACTCGCCACAAGATGAAGTAGTTGACAAGTTTATTGAATAGACTCTTTGCATAACACCTCCTCTGCCTCCAGCTTCTTTCCCTCGCTCCTATCTTCTCACGCACTCTCTTCATCAACATTCTAAGGTGCACTCTAGGTCGTACCATCAGCCAACATTCTAAAGGAGGGAACTGGAGTGCTCCACTTAACTAGTACAACTAACATATGTTCCTAAAAGGAAGGAATTAGTCCAGTGGAATTTGGGATATGTAAATAATTTAACAGTGCTTATATAATAGGGCAACGTACTATGATACATCAGTTTATAACATCAATATGACAATATTACAACAAGTGGCCCTTCGACGCCACGCCTGGCTACGTACCTCTGGCTTTTCGAGTGATGTCCAGGCAAATGTTACGGACATGCCCTTCGATGGGTCCCGTCTTTTTGGGGAAAATGCAGACTTGGCGCTGGAGCACTTCAAGGACTCCTGGGCTACAGCCAAGTCCTTGGGCCTCTCGCTGACCCCTCGCCCAACAGTCTATCACCCCTTTCAAGGCTTTGGAAGGGAGTGGACACCACGACATCCACAGACCAGCCACCGTCCTCTTCCAGGTCAGCATCCTGTGCTGGCATGAGGTTTTGGTGCCTTCGGACTCAGAGGGTCTGGCCAGAAGTCATCCACCACCCAGCCCCCCCCCCACTTCCACAGCGTCCAAGCCCTCATAGTATGATTCTGCAAAACCATGTACATCCAGATGGAAGGAGGATTCAATTTTATCTCCCTCACTGGCACTCCACAACATCGGACAAATGAGTCTTGCAGATCATACAGAAGGGCTATTCCCTCCCCTTCCAGTCTTTTCCTCCCCCAGTACCTCCCTCAAAAGAACGGCTGATGGAGGATCACTTGGTTTTGCTTCACAAGGAAGTTACATCTCTCTTGGCTAAGGGAACCATAGAAAGGGTCACGATATCTGAAGTAAGCAGTGGTTGTTATTCCCACTACTTTCTGATATCCAAAAAGAACAAGGACCTTTGCTCTATTCTGGATTTGCAGGATGTAAATCTCTTCCTCAAAAAGGAGAAATTCAAAATGCTCACTCTGTCTCAGGTTTTGTCTGCTCTAGGCAAGGGGGACCACATGGTAGCGTTGGACTTACAGGATGCGCATTTTCCTATCTTCATCCCACCTGCCCACAGGCGCTACTTGTGGTTCAAGGTAGGCCACAAACACTTTCAGGTTACTGTGCTACCCTTTCGCCTTACCTCGGGTGTTCACCAAATTGATGACGGTGGTCACAGCTTATCTGCACAGGCTATGGGTTTCAGTCTTCCCCTACCTCGGTGAGTGGCTGTTGAAGGCTCCTTCACACCAGGCTCTTGTTACCCACCTTCAGACTACTGCAAACCTCCTGCATTCACTGGGGTACACTATAACCATGCTGAAGTCACACCTGACTCCTTCTCAGACGCTCCCTTTCATTGAAGCTGTTCTGGACACAGTGCAGTTGCGGGCCTATCCTCCCGAGCAGCGATTTCAGGATATTGAGGTTATGATTTCGATGTTTCGGCCTCTATCCTGGATTTTGGTGAGACAGACTCTGAGGCTGTTGGGCCACACGGCCTCCTGCATCTTGTTAGTAAAACCTGCCAGATGGCATATGAGGGCTCTGCAGTAGGACCTGAGGTTCCCATGGGCACAGCGTCAGGGAAATCTCACTGACAGGACAGGAGGGACCTGCAAAAGATGTGCAGTGTTGGTTAGTGAACTACGGTTGGGTCAGTGGTAGACCCCTCTCCCTTCCCAAACCAGATCTCAGTCTGATGGGTCACTTCTGAGATGGGCTGCCATCTGGGAAAGGTGGCGATCAGAGGCCTCTGGTCTCCAGCGGAATCTGGATTGCTTATCAACTTACTGGAGCTCTGGGCGGTTCGACTAGCATTGAAGGCATTTCTTCCTGTTGTCAAAGGGAAGATAGTGCAGGTGTTCACGGACAACATCACCGCAATGTAGTACTGCAACAAGAAGGGCGGTGTGGGGTCGTGGACCCTTTGTCAAGAAGCTCTGCATCTGTGGCATGGCTAGAACAGCAAGGCACAACCCTGGTGGTTCAACACCTGGCAGGTTCTCTGAACGCCAGGGCGGACAAACTCAGCCGTTGATGCCTACCGGATCAGAAGTGGCGTCTCCATTCGGAGGTGGCACAAGGACTCGTTCAGCAGTGGGGAGAGCCTTGGTTCGATCTGTTTGCCTCCAAAGAGAACGTGCAATGTCAGCAGTATTGCGCGTTGGAGTTGCCAAGGCGGCAATCGCTTGCCGATGCTTTGCATAGCGAGTGAAGTTCAGGCCTCCTGTATGCCTTTCCACCCACACCACTTCTGCCCATAGTTCTAAAGAAGATCGGGTAATCCTGGTAGGTGCGGTTTGGTATCCCAAGCTTCTGAAAATGAGCATCAATGCACCAATTAGGCTACCCCTTTGATAAGATCTTCTGTCCCAAAAACAGGAGAAGGTTCTCCACCCAAACCTGTCAACTCTACGCCTTGATGCGTGGAAATTGAGCAGCAGCAGTTGACAGCCTTCAGCCTTCCTCCCGAAGTCTGTAAGGTTATTTTGGCAGCCAGGTGTCCCTCCACCAAGACCGTATACATCTGGCGTTGGAAACGCTTTGTATATTATTGTACAGAAAGATCTATTGATCCTCTTTCATCTTCTCTCTCTGACATTCTTCTCTTTGTCTTGTCCATTGCCCAGCAGGGATCTGCACTGGCCACTCTCAAAGGGTATCTTTCCGCTTTATCGGCGTTCCTTTGGCAGCCCAATCAGCCTTCATTATTCAAATCACCTATTGTACATAGATTTCTCAAAGGGCTTTTACATATGTATCCTCCTACACCCTTTGTTATGCCCCAATGGGACTTAAATCTGGTCCTCACATTTCTCATGTGTGGTCCCTCTGAGCCCTTACACAACTGTCCCCTCCGGTTGCTTACCATCAAGACAGCCTTCTTAATGGCAATAACATCTGCCAGAAGGGTGAGTGAGATGCAGGCTTTCTCATTTAAGCCGCCGTATCCTACCATGTTCCTGGTCAATGTGGTGCTTAGAACTCGTGCCTCTTTCCTCCCCAAGGTGATGACCCAAATTCCATCATTACACATGGAGAGAGGAAGAGGGAGGAGGGGGGATAACTATGGAGGAACACTCCGTACTTAGCTCCCTATAATTCAAAGTACACACGAAAGTACGGGGTTCTCTAGAAGCGGACGTCGCGGACATTAGCGTAGTCCTAGGTTGTATGTATTCCTATTTGGAAGGGTAAAGTCAGTGGAATGTCAGTTGGAAATTACCGAGTGGAACAGCGAGGGGTGGGAAGAAGGGAATTTCCTTTTACGGACTAGGTGGTCTCACACACTATATAGTGTCATGCTTCATCATTTGACCACCTAGACCCACCCAGGTAGGACAGTGCCACCTGGGCGGACTCAACCTCACTGTTAAAGGAACAGGAGGGAGTGCGTAAATAAACTTGTTTCTGGAAAGATCGGGATCCAGCTAATCTACTGAAAAACTAAAAACACCTAAGCAGACACCTGTGAAGAGCAACAAATTTAATGGTGGTGTCTGTCTGGTGTAGTTAAAAAGGGGGGTTGGGACACCTCTGTGAGGACAAGGACTCACAGGGTCACCTAACTAATTACTAGCCAACATGTTTCTGCCCTCAAAAGTGAGCCAATGAAGGTCTCGGGGCATTCGTCAGGGCCTAGGATCCCTACGTCTCACGTTGGAGGAAAATACTCTATGGGGAAATCAAAGAGTGAGAAAATGAAAAAAGAATGATCTACATTACCCAAGGAATTACCTTGAGGCGGCCCTTTTCTTAGAGGCAGCTAGCCTCTGGTATCCAGGAGGGGGAGTGTCCCCTTATAGTCACACATACATCAAAGGGGACGCTCGCCGTGCGCCTACTTCGTCCTCTCCTTGGACCGCTTGTGACCAGCTGCCTCTAAGAAAAGGGCCGCCTCAAGGTAATTCCTTGGGTAATGTAGATCATTCTTTTTTCATTTTCTCACTCTTTGATTTCCCCATAGAGTATTTTCCTCCAACGTGAGACGTAGGGATCCTAGGCCCTGACGAATGCCCCGAGACCTTCATTGGCTCACTTTTGAGGGCAGAAACATGTTGGCTAGTAATTAGTTAGGTGACCCTGTGAGTCCTTGTCCTCACAGAGGTGTCCCAACCCCCCTTTTTAACTACACCAGACAGACACCACCATTAAATTTGTTGCTCTTCACAGGTGTCTGCTTAGGTGTTTTTAGTTTTTCAGTAGATTAGCTGGATCCCGATCTTTCCAGAAACAAGTTTATTTACGCACTCCCTCCTGTTCCTTTAACAGTGAGGTTGAGTCCGCCCAGGTGGCACTGTCCTACCTGGGTGGGTCTAGGTGGTCAAATGATGAAGCATGACACTATATAGTGTGTGAGACCACCTAGTCCGTAAAAGGAAATTCCCTTCTTCCCACCCCTCGCTGTTCCACTCGGTAATTTCCAACTGACATTCCACTGACTTTACCCTTCCAAATAGGAATACATACAACCTAGGACTACGCTAATGTCCGCGACGTCCGCTTCTAGAGAACCCCGTACTTTCGTGTGTACGATGACCCAAATTCACCTGAGTCAGAACATACCCTGCTCACCTCCTTTGCTCCACCGCATCCCTCTAAAGAAGAGAAGCGACTCCACCGGGTGGACCAAAAAATAGTGGTGGTGTTCTACCTTGACTGCACAAAAGAGTTCCTGGTGGATGACCAACTCTTTGTGGAGTACAGGGACCAAAGAAAGGTCGGGCAGTGCCAAAGCGTCCCTTTTCACCCTGGGTGATTCTCTGCATTAAAATCTTCTACGCACTGGCCAAGACGCAGCCTCCTGAGGGCTTTAGAGCTCATTCTACCAGGGTCAAGGCTGCTACCACTGTGTTAGCACGAGGTGTCCCAGTCCTGGACATCTGTCAGGCAGCTACATGGGCGTCCTTGCATAGGTTCGCAAGACATTACTGCCTGAACAAGCAGGTCTGTAGAGACTGGCACTTTGCCCGTAAGGTCCTGCAGGACTTTTTAGTGTGAGAAGATCTGTCTGCAGCCCACCGCCAGGAGGTTATGGCTTGGGTATCTATTCTAAAGGTAAGGAGTCGGGAGCTATAAGTCTTTATCAGATGAACAAGTTACTTACCTTCTGTAACGCATTATCTGGTAGAGACTCTATCTAGTAGCAGATTCCTTACACCTATCCATGCCTCCATGCTCTGTGGACACATCTGATAGGGTTAGGGATTGTCCCTTTCAGGGCCCTACTTTTTGTTGGTATAGACGAACTGTTAGTTCTTTCCATGGCGCTTCTGGAATGGAAGTTAGTGGAAAAAGAACTGATGTATGTGTGCCTGGTTGGTGCCTTTATAGGTCACAGACAGCTCCAACTATGGCACGCGGATCCGAGCGACACCACCCGACGGCGCGCGCAAGAGTATTGCTCTGCAAAAGTTCCAGATTCTAAGCTGATGCCAGGAAATTCTAAAGGTAAGGAATCTGCAGCGCGATAGTCTCTACTAGATAATGCGTTTTCCAAGGGTAAGTAACTTGTTCATATTGGATTTTTGCAAGGGGGTTGACTCCATCTGGTGCACCTGCGGGCCCCATGCGTCCACTATCATATTAGCTAGGTGGATTCCCATAGCCATATCAGCAAGACCCATTCTTGCCGTTTGTGGGAGGCCTGTGGTGTCCAAGCCTCATTCAGCACTGAGGTAGTTGACGTCACCAGTCAAACAGAAGACACGTGTGCCGGTTATGCCTTTTATGATGTCAGCTGGATCTCCTGTGGCGTTGCATCACTTGACTTCGGCACAGTCCATTCCTTCGGGCCAAGGTTCAAAGTGCCTGGCGCTATTGCCTGATTTACTGGTGCTGTTACCAATGTCACTGATGCTGATGATGAAGACAAGGCAGAAGTCTAAAAGAGAGGCTCAGAGGCTTCTGAAATAGGTGATCTTGAAGAAGGGGAAATAATACAACTCTACCCTGATTTTGAGTGGTTAGATGTAGCAAGTGGACTGGACACTTCCCCTGAATGGGAGCTGTTGTCTCCAAGGGGATTCCCTCAACCTGAGGTCATGTTGTATCATTCTGTGATAATTAAGGCAGCTGAGATGTTGGATCTGCCAGTTGCAAGGAGGTACAAACCAGCTCCAGGAGGCCCTTTGTTTTTGTGATCCCATCCTAGACCTGAAAGGTTGTTTGTGCAGGCCTTTTCTAATAGACTCCTGGGTTGTTCCCTACTTCCCCACCAGATAGAGAGCGAAAAAAAATGGAGCATTCAGCAAAGGCGTTCTCTTCATGTAGCATGGCCTAGGACTCAACGAATGCAACACTTTTGTTACGTTGTTACAGACATGCTGTAATGGACTTGGCTAACGGTGTGGTACCAAAACTGCCTGAAGATGCCCAGGGCCATTTTCCTGAACTTCTAAATGATGCTCAAGCTGCTGCTTGCCAAATTATCCAGTCAGGTCTGGAAACAGCTGACTGTGGCAAGAGCAATGGGAACCTCAGTTGCTTCCAGGAGGCATGCTTTGTTAAGAGACCTGGTTTTTATCCTGACGTACAAATAACCTTATTCGATTTTCCATTTGATGAGTCGAAATTGTTTGGTGCTAAAACTGAGTCGACCTTGGGCCTTCAAACGCAACCCAAGACCTGTAAGAAGTTTCCGAGGTTCTGGGAATTTGGGAAGACCTTTTCCTTTCGAGGAAGACAACATCAGCAGCAGCAGCAGTCTAATCCCTGTAATGCTATCTGTATTTAACCACTGGCTCCATCTTGACCACTGACTCCATTTTGTGCTTAGTTTAGCTGCAAACGCGATCACATTAGTGGCGCAGGTATATTTCCGCACACAGCTTGTGCAATGTATTTTCGCTCTTTCACACTGAAGGATGGGTACATAACATGGGAGAGTGAGGCAGCAACCTTCCCACAATACATAAAGCACAGGGGCTGAATAGCAGATACAGACAGGAACTGTTAATCATGTAATTGTGTGCACAACCGTGTGTCCCTCTCCCCCCCTCCTTTGCATGCATTAAGTCCTATCATGCTTGCTTCTCCTTATGCATAATGTCCCTCCAAATGTACATAATAGTGGACTGACTCGATTGTCAATGGCACATGTTGTTGTATTGTTCTTTCAATTATTCTCTCTCTTATACTAAACAATAAAGAGATCTAAAAAAAAAAAAAAAAAAAACATGGGAGAGTGAGGAGCAAAGATAAGATGTACCAGGCTGAGAATGTTTATAGTAAGGCAGGGAACAGGTCAGTCTTGGAAAAACACAGTGAGATTTGGCCAGTGTCTAGAGTGTTCTTTTCAACACTGACCTGGTACGGCCAGTGTTTGAACAAAAACTTACCGGATGGTAGGGGGAGTTTCTAGGACTCTCCTTTCCAGTTTGTTTAAAGTATATAAGGTAATGGGAGGTTGATGGCTGGATGGACGGATCTCATCTGAGGAGGGACGCATTGCTCAGAACATAATCCCATTGCAGTTAGTTCTCTCTTTCCGTTCGTCGGGTTTCCATGGCCTGATGCTGGCAAACAAAGGGATGATGTCAATGTCAAGCCCCATGGTGATGCATTTTTTATTCTTATTTTTAGCTTTGCGTTGTGCATGCGTGAATACGTAATCTAAATATATATTATAACCATTGTTGAATTCTGGAATCAGTAATATTTCACTGATGTGATAATTTTCAGAATTGCACATATGTTTCTACATCTGAAATAAAAGTTCACATTATTCTTTCTGTGCATGAGACTTGGGAAGTGTCTTAATAAATTCATTACTCAGACTAAGAGTGCTGCATTCTTGGCTTTCCTTTTGTTTTGTCTCCTCTCAGTCTGAAGTAGAGCAGAACAATCTGGTGTAGTCTGCAGTACGAGGGATTAGATGAAAAGTGTAAGTTTAAAAGTGAAAAATGTTTGGCAAGAAGTCGAAAGTAGCTTTACAAGCCGTTTTTCAAGTTTCATGTGAGATTCTAGGGTGGATCAAAGAGTCTTATAATGTCCTGGCAAACAAATGGATTGGTTGTTCTGGGCTTTCAGTATCATGGGAGGAATGTCTTGGTGAAGCTGAACCCCAGAATGTGCTTTTATGTTTTTAAGAAAAGTACCTCATGAACGGGGTGGTAATGTATCTATTTTAGGTTGGAGAGGGTGGATATTGCTTTCTGCTCATAGAAAAATGTAAGCGATTGGAACAGGAAAACCAGCAATTAGAGAGGCAGCTTGTTGAAACTAAAAATACTGTAACCATGCTGTCTTGTCAGAAAGTTATTACAAGGTAAGGCCGATACCTATCAGTCTGTTGCAGAGGGGGCAGCTGTCAGAGTTGCTCAGGAGGACAGATTTCGGAAACGCAGAGGTAAAATAAATCAAAAGAAAGTTAATTTACCAATTGCCAAAGCTGGGTTTGATTGGAATCCGGGTGGATGGGACATGAATATTTGGAAAAGTACTGATTTCTTAAACTCCAGTGATGAAGAGATTAAAGAATTGGGTAGCAGTTTGTGCCAGATGAGCCAAAAATGGTTTGCTCACATCCCATATTTAGATGAAAAATACAGGGCACCCCACAGAATCCGGCAGAAATTGAAATGCACTCTTTATAAGATTATACCCAGCAGGAAGTTAATTATGTTATTGATAGATTCAAGGAGAGAGTGGGGGAAACATTACTCAGATTGATGGTGTGAGTATTTGACACACAAGCCTCTGGAGTAATGTTGGATATAGGAGACGACCTAAGTTTTGTACTCTTAGCACTGGCCCATAATACAGGAGCAGTTTAGGAGTTATCAGGGCCACCATCGGATCACCCTACTGCAGTTAGCAGTTGAGGGAAGCAACCATAAGTATCATACAGGATCAGATTGGCCACCAAATTACAAACCCTGTTACACCTTAAGAGATGCAATGCAGAGAATTAAAGAGGAGGGAATGAAAACAGCTATTTTCCTGAGTGATGCTCACCGTCTGTTAGACTGACCGCTCTCTGTATCAGTATGAAATAAAATTGTTCACCTTGCCAGTCTAGCCTATAAGCAAGTAATAATGACTCTTCTAATGAATCAGACTGGGCAGTCATTGAAAGTTGTGCTAGAGGCAGTTCGCGAGCTATGAGAGCTTGGAGACTGGAATAAACCTGAGAGAGCTTTGAGGCTTGAGGGTCACACAGATAATAACAGAGTATCTAGGAGAGACACGTTTATGGCATTATTGAAGGATGGTGTCAGCAAGGAGCAGATTGAGGGAATAGATACTAAGAGCTTGTGGGATATGTACCGCAAAAGAAGGTTGGACCGAGAGGAAGGTAGTAGAAAAGTAAACAAGCAGGATAACAAAGGAGTGAATTAGTGCCAGCCACAGATGCAGGAGAATGGAACAGGAAGGGAAAGAAATGTTTCTTCACGAGGGAAAGAGGGGGAAGATTTGGAAAGCGAGTGGTTAACTGAGAGGAGAGAAGGGGGAAAATCTGCTTGCAGACATGAAAGCAAATATCCAGACCTGACTTGGTCAAAAGTTGACAGGTTTAAATCAGATTAGGAAACAGGCCAAGCTCCTCTACAGGGATGGGCTTGTAAAGATAACAGACCCTATGTTGATTTAGAAAATACTCTGGAAACAAAAAAATGTTCAAAGAGTCCAAGCATTATTTGACACCAGAGCGGAGGCCTCTTTAATTTATGGAAACCCAAAAAGGTTTACCAGTCAACACTAAACCATCACAGGGTTGGGTGGAAAACAAAGTCCTGCTGTGCAGTCTACTGTTCAAATGAAAATAGGAAGAACACCAAAAAGAGAAACTACTGTTTTGATTTTGCCCCTTCTAGAATACATACTGGGAATTGACATTCTAAAGGAGATGACTTTGCATTTGGATGATGGTTGTCATCAATTTGGATCGAAGAGATACATTTCAGTGGAAGCCCTGAGGTGGGCCATTTAAAGATACCCCCAGTGAAGGTGTCCCCAGCAACCAAGGTAATCTATTTAAAGGAGTACTGCATTCCAGGAAGGCATGAGGAAATAAGTAGAACTATACAAGAATTGATTGAGGCTGGTGTGATAGCTCCAGCCACCACTGAATGGAACAATCGTTTGTGGCCAATACGCAAAGCTGATGGGTGCTATAGAATGACGGTCGATTACCGCAAGCTGAATAAACATACACCACCTATGACAGCCGCAGTCCCAGACACCATCACCTTGATTGAAAGAATACAGAAACATACAGGGACCTGGTGTGAAACCATTGATCTTGCTAATGCTTTCTTTTCCATACCATAGGCCCCTGAGTGTCAGGAACAATTTGCTTTCTCATATTGTGGCAGACAATTCCAAATGTTTTCTTTACCTATGGGTTATATACATAGCCCAGCCATCTGTCACTGGCTGGTGGCAGAGCATCTGGATGAAGTATCTGCCATTCAAGGGGTGCAATTGACCCATTACATTGATGATGTGATGATTCAAGGAGAGATGCAAGAACAGGTGCAGACTCAGTTGGAGCGGGTTGTGGAACTCTTGCAGAGTAAAGGGTGGATGATTAATCCAGATAAGATACAGGGACCCTCTCAAAATGTGACTTTTTAGGAATTCAGTGTAATCAAGGACATAAGAGTTGCCACAGGCTAAAAAAAAAAAAAAAGGTTTTACAGTTTGCCACTTCCCGCACCAAGCAGGAGACACTGCGATTCATTGGATTGTTTGCTTTTTGGAGACAGCATATCCCTCATTTGAGTCAGATTCTGGCCCCTTTGTATAAAGTGACACAAAAGAAGCATGAGTTTGAACTGGGTGAACAGCAGCAGTGTGCATTTGATTTGGCAAAGTAGGCAATTCAACAGGCTTTAGGCTTGTGGCCAGTACAGGAAGGAGACTTTGAATTGCATGTAACCGTTCAGGGGTAATATGCAAATTGGAGCATGTGGCAAAAACAGGTAAGAACGTGGGTGCCCCTGGGTTTCTGGACTGAAAAGCTACCTGATGCTGGGGAGCGATATACTCCCTTTGAGAAACAGCTACTTGCATGCTACTGGGCTCTAGTGGATACTGAGGAAATTACCCTAGGTCATAATGTGATTTTGAGACCTGAGATTCCAATAATGCAGTGGGTGATGAGCTCACCTAAAACTCACTGTATAGGGCATGCACAATAAGCTAGTATCATACCCTGGAAATTGTACATACAAAACAGGGCCCTGAGTGGATCCAGCAGGCACAACAGCTCTACATGAACAGGTGTCACAAGCCCCCGTGCAAGATGAGGAGATGGTGCAGGAGGTACCACAAATATAAGAGTCACCAATGAGGTGGGGTGGACCATTTGAATCCTTGTATCCTGAGGATAGGAAACAATTATGGTTTACTGATGGTTCAGCCAAGTATGTGGGGGCCAAAAGACATTGGAAAGCAGTGTCATACGACCCGATCACCAAGAAGCTGTTGACCACTACAAGAGAAGGGAAAAGTAGTCAATATGCAGAATTGTACGCTGTGTATCTGATAGAGACTTCTAGCTGCAGCTTCCTTACCTTAGAATTCCCTGGCGTCAGCTTCAAATCTGGAATTCTTCTGCCGAGCAGTACCCTGCGCGCGCCGTCGGGCAGCGTTTTTCAGATCCGTGTGCTTTGAACAGCTCCGTGTGCGTCGTCAGCGTCGTTGGAGCCATCCATGACATCACGGTTGTCTATATAGACGCTGTCTCGGCGCGCGTACGTCAGTTCTTTTCCTTCCATGCCGGTTAAGCGCAGTTCCGGAAAGAGCTACCCTTCTTCGACGGTTTGTCGAGGCTTTTTTGACTGTTTGAAGTCATATCTTCGAGAAAGACAGGGTTCAAGCTGTGTGGTGTGTGTCATCGCACAATGTCGGTGACGGACCCGCACTGTGTTTGTCTTTGGTGCCTGGAGTAGGACTACGACTCCACCTCGTGCTCCGACTGTCGGGCCATGGCTCCGAAGGCCTTGAGGGAGAGATCCCTCAAGCTTCTTGCGTGCCGCCATACGTCCTCGGTCGGCGCAACTCTGCGGAGGTCACGGTCCCACAGTAGGAGGAGGTCGTGGCACCGCTCCCGGAGTCCCAAGTCCTCTTTCTCGCATTCAAGGTCATCTGAAGGTAAGAGGCACAAGAAGAAGAAGAAGCCCAAGCGGACTTCAACTTCGCCACGCCCGTCGGCCGACGAGGCGTCTGTGGAACGTCGATCTTCCGAGCGCGGTTCCGCAGAGCCATCGCCAGGGCCGACTCCGCGTCTTCCCCCTTTTCCGGGGACCGGATCAACCCCTGCTCAGATTAAAGAATTTTACGAGGCCATGCGTCTAGTTTTTGAGCGGGCTGCACCCTTGGATGGGTTTTCGGGCCCCACGGGGTCAGCAGGGGCCCCTTCGGATTCGACGTCGGCAGCTTCGGCCTCGGCGCCGTTGGGGACTGCAGGATCCGATATTGGATCCGGACCGGCACCGGTCCCTCACAGTCGACCTCCGACATCGACGATTCCGCCACCGGCACCCACCGGTGGTAGCCCCATCCTTATTCCGGATGAGCCGGAGCGACGTCGACGGAGCCAATTTGGCCCAGATCATTGTCTGAGCATTATTTAGATCAGCCAGGCGCAGGAGAGGAATGGGAGGGGTCTGAGGACCCTTTAGAATGTGGCTTGCAGCAGGACTGGTATGAGGATCTAGAGGAGGCCAGTGGACTGGACACGTCTCCAGATGCTGGTATGCGCTCTCCTCCTAATGTGGCTACGGAGGAGGGTGCTTCATTTGCTATGATGGTGCATAGGGCAGCTGAGGTCTTGGACCTAGATTTGCCTACGGTGCCAGTCAGGACGAATATCCTGACAGGAGTGCTTCAACCGGGGGTGACAACATCAGAGCCGATGTTGCCCTTCAATGAGGCTCTTGCAGATGTCCTTCTGGGTACATGGTCCAAACCCAGCACAGGGGCTCCTGTGAATAGGACGGTCGGCCGCTGCCATAGACCCGCTCTGAGCGACCCTAGTTTCCTGACTCAACACCCCACTCCTGAGAGCTTGGTTGTCCAAGCCTCTAGTTCCTGTGGTGCCTTCCCTTCTGCTCCCCCAGATAGGGAATCCAAGAGGCTGCACCAGCTTGGGAAGAAGATGTTTTCTTCCACCCGCCTGGCATTGAGGTCCGTAAACATCTCTTGCCTATTGGGCTGTTATTCCCATACTTTATGGGATACGGTGGCACAGGTGCTGCCCCAGGTCCCGGAGGGCGTACGGGACACTCTCACCCAGGATGTCAAGGATGGGAGTGATGCAGCCAAGTTTACGATCAGGTGTGGTTTGGACACGGCCGACTCGCTGGGCAGAGCGATTTCATCGTCGGTGGCCCTACGTCACCATGCCTGGCTACGTTCAACTGGTTTCTCAGGGGATGTCCAGTCAAGCTTGATGGACATGCCCTTTGATGGCTCTCGCCTTTTTGGCGAAAAGGCAGACTCCGCTCTTGAGAGGTTCAATGATTCTCGAGCTACAGCCAGATCCTTGGGCCTTTCAGCGCCAGCACGACAGCAGTCTGTTTTTCGCCCCTTTCGAGACTTCGGAAGGGGCATGGCACCACGCCAGCCACAGTTTAGCCATCGTCCTCAAGCTTCACAACATCCCGGAAGAGGACGTGGTCGTGGTACCGTCAGACCCAGAGGGTCTGGCCAGTGGTCGGCCACCACACAGCCCCCCTCCACTGCGCCCAAGCCCTCCTAGTATGGTTCTGCAGGATCACGTCCGTCCAGTTGGAGGGAGGATTCATTTTCATCTCCCTCACTGGCTTTCCATCACAACGGAAAAATGGGTCCTGCAGATCATACGGAAGGGCTACTCCCTTCCCTTCCAGTCTTTCTCCCCTTCTATCCCCCCCGACAAAGGAATGGCTGATAGAGGACCATCTGGTTTTGCTCCGCGAGGAAGTTATAGCTCTCTTGGACAAGGGAGCCATAGAAAGAGTCCCGATATCAGAAGTAGGCAGTGGTTGTTATTCCCGCTACTTTCTGATTCCCAAAAAGAACAAAGGCCTTCGCCCTATCTTGGATTTAAGGGACGTCAATCTCTTCCTCAAGAAGGAGAAATTCAAGATGCTCACTCTTGCTCAGGTTTTGTCTGCCCTAGACCGAGGAGACTGGATGGCAGCGTTGGATTTGCAGGATGCGTATTTCCATATTCCTATCCTGCCAGCCCACAGGCGTTACCTGCGGTTCAAGGTGGGCCACGAGCACTTTCAGTTTACTGTGCTTCCTTTCGGTCTCACCAGTGCCCCTCGGGTGTTCACAAAGGTGATGGCGGTGGTGGCAGCTCATCTGCGCAGGTCAGGAATTTCAGTCTCCCCCTACCTAGACGATTGGCTGCTGAAGTCTCCAACGCCCCAGGCTCTCGTCACCCACCTCCAGACGACAGCAGACCTCCTGCATTCGCTCGGGTTCACTATAAATGTGGCGAAGTACCACCTGACTCCCTCTCAGAAGCTCACTTTCATCGGAGCTGTTCTGGACACAGTGCAGTATCTGGCCTATCCTCCCGAACAGCGGGTCCAGGATATTCAGGTTATGATACCGATGTTTCGGCCTCTATCCTGGATTTCGGTGAGACAGACTCTGAGGCTGTTGGGACTCATGGATTCCTGCATCCTATTGGTCAAGCATGCCAGATGGCGCATGAGGGCTCTGCAGTGGGACCTGAAGTTCCAATGGGCACAGCATCAGGGAAATCTTACCGACGTGGTTCAGTTCTCGGAGGGGACTGCAAAGGATCTGCAGTGGTGGTTAGTGAACTGCAATTGGGACAAAGGCAGACTCCTCTCCCTTCCCCAACCAGATCTCACAGTAGTGACAGATGCGTCACTTCTGGGATGGGGCGGCCATCTGGGAGAGGTGGAGATCAGAGGTCACTGGTCTCCGGCGGAATCTGGGCTCCACATCAACTTGCTGGAGCTTCGGGTGATCTGACTAGCATTGAAAGCATTTTTTCCTGTTGTGAAAGGGAAAGTAGTGCAGGTGTTCACGGACAACACTACTGCAATGTGGTACTGCAACAAGCAGGGCGGTGTGGGGTCGTGGACCCTTTGTCAAGAGGCTTTACGTCTCTGGACATGGCTGGAACAGCAGGGCATGACCCTGGTGGTTCAACACCTGGCAGGTTCTCTGAACGCCAGGGCGGACGAGCTCAGCCGAAAATGCTTAGAGGATCACGAATGGTGTCTCCATCTGGAGGTGATGCAAGGACTCTTTCAGCAGTGGGGAGAGCCTTGGTTAGATCTGTTCACCTCCGTAGAGAACGTGCAATGTCAGCAGTTTTGCGCGTTGGAGTTTTCAAGGGGGCTATCGCTAGGTGACGCTTTTCGTCACGGGTGGAGTTCAGGCCTCCTGAACTCCTTTCCACCTATACCACTTCTGCCCAGAGTTCTCAAGAAAATCAAGAACGACCGGGCCCAAGTAATCCTAGTGGCTCCGGATTGGGCACGGAGAGTTTGGTATCCAGAGCTTCTCAAAATGAGCATCGGTCCTCCAATTAGGCTGCCTATTCGGGAGGATCTTCTGTCGCAGCAGCAGGGGAAGGTTCTCCACCCGAACCTGTCTACTCTGCGCCTTCATGCGTGGAGATTGAGCGGTGACAGTTGATGGTTTATGACCTCCCTCCCGAGGTCTGTGATGCCATTCTGGCAGCCAGGCATCCCTCTACTAAGTCGATCTACGCCTGCCGTTGAAAACATTTTGTTTCATATTGTACGGAGAGGTTTATTGATCCTCTTTCTTCTTCTCTGTCTAATATCCTTTTGTTTATATTATCTCTCACCCAACAGGGTTCCTCCTTAGGGACTCTCAAGGGCCAGCTTGCAGCCTTATCGGCCTTTCTTCGGTTGCCCGATCAACCATCTTTGTTTAAATCACATATAGTACAGAGATTTTTGAGAGGGCTTGTGCATTTGTTCCCGCCTGTGCCTTTTGTTATGCCCCAGTGGGACCTTAATCTGGTTCTTACTTTCCTTATGTGTGCTCCCTTCGAGCCCTTACATAACTGTCCTCTTCGGCTGCTCACTATTAAGACAGCCTTTTTGGTGGGAATTACATCTGCCAGAAGAGTGAGTGAGCTACAGGCTTTATCATCAAAACCGCAGTATCTCACAATCTTTCCTGAAAAAGTGGTTCTCAGAACTCGTGCCTCTTTCCTCCCCAAGGTGATGACCCCTTTCCATCTGGGTCAAAATATCACCCTGCCCACCTTCTTTGCACCACCGCATCCCTCTAAGGAAGAGGAGCGTCTCCATCGGCTGGTCCCAAGAAGAGCGTTATCGCTCTATCTTGATCGCACTAAAGAGTTCTGGTTGGATGACCAACTCTTTGTGGGGTACGTTGGTGCAAAGAAGGGTCGGGCAGTACAGAAACGATCCATTTCACACTGGGCCGTTCTCTGTATAAAGATTTGTTACGCTTTGGCAAAGAAGCAGCCTTCTGAGGGCTTGAGAGCTCACTCTACTAGGGGGAAAGCTGCTACCACTGCGTTAGCTTGTGGTGTACCTGTGGTGGAGACCTGTCAGGCTGCAACGTGGGCTTCCTTGCACACGTTTGCAAAACACTACTGCCTGGATAGCCAGATGAGAAGAGAGGGGCATTTTGCCCATTCTGTCTTGCAGGACTACTTCAGACCCACCACCATGGGTTATAGCTTGGGTATCTATTCTAAGGTAAGGAAGGTGCAGCTAGAAGTCTGTATCAGATGAACAAGTTACTTACCTTCGGTAACAAGGTGTTTGGTAGAGACTCTATCTACTGCAGATTCCTTACACCCACCCAAGCCTCCCCGCTCTGCGGATATTTTTATACAAATATATATATATATATATATATGTGTATATATATATATATATATATGTATATGTATATATATATGATTTTGGCATTTTTGCCTTTCTTAAAGGCATGTAAGAATTTTTACTTCAAACAGTCAAATAAAGAGATAAAGGCGGTCATTCCAACCGCGCCTGGTGGGAACCGCCGAATGACCGCACCGCGGTCAAAAGACCGCAGCGGCCATTCTGGCTTTCCCGCTGGGCTGGCGGGCGACCGCCAAAAGGCCGCCCAGCGGGAAAGACCCAGCAACGATGAAGCCGGCTCCGAATGGAGCCGGCGGAGTTGCTGGTGTGCGACGGGTGCAGTGGCACCCGTCGCGATTTTCAGTGTCTGCAAAGCAGACACTGAAAATCATTATGGGGCCCTGTTAGGGGGCCCCACGACACCCGTTCCCGCCATCCTGTTCCTGGCGGTAACAACCGCCAGGAACAGGGTGGTGGGAAGGGGGTCGGAATCCCCATGCAAGCAGCGCCGCCATGGAGGATTCCCTGGGCCAGGGGAAAACCGGCGGGAAGCACCGCCAGCCTGTTGGCGGTGTTTCCGCGGTCGTTGGCCCTGGTGGTCGGTGAGCGCCAGGGTCAGAATGACCCCCTAAATCCATAACTGTTGGTGCTTCCATGACTCTGCGTTTCTGGCGTGGAAAGTTGTGGGAAAAGAACTGACGTACGCGCGCCGAGACCGCGTCTATATAGACAACCGTGATGTCATAGACGGCTCCAACTACGCTGACGACGCGCGCGGAGCTGGTCGACGCACGCGGATCCGAACAACGACACCCAACGGCGCGCGCAGGGTACTGCTCAGCAGAAAAATTCCGGATTCGAAGCTGACGCCAGGGAATTCAAATGTAAGAGTCTCTACCAGATACCTCGTTACCGAAGGTAAGTAACTTGTTCATCAGGCATTGAAACAAGAATTACCTGGAACTTGTCACATTTATACTGATTCTTGGTCCAACACCAATGGGTTAGCCACCTGGCCACATGGCATGCATATAACTGGCAAATAGATTCAAAGGAGGTATGGGGCATAGAGTTGTGGCAGGAAATTTGGGAAATGCTGGAGCAAAGTACCATTACTGTGTATCATGTACATGCCCACTGTCCCACCGACTCACTCAAATGCTGGTTCAATTCCCTTGCAGATGACAAAGCCAACATTTCAGAAGCAGAGGTGGCGACACCAAATTCTGACTTGGTAGGTGGCTAAATGGGCACACCAAAAATTTGGACACCTGGAAGAGAAAGCCACTTACAGGTGGGCAGAGATTAGAGGGATGCACATTCCCCTACACTTGATGAAAGCTGTGATCATGCAATGTCCTATTTGTCAACACACACAACAGAGATCTGTCCCGCAAACTGTCAGAGGTCAGTTGGGGAGAGGGAAGTGATTGGGGCAGATATGGCAAATTGATTACATTGGGCCACTACCGACTAGTCGCGGGTATCAGTACTACGCTTGCACAGTAGTGGACACCTATTCTGGTTACCTGATTGCCGTCCCTTGTAAACATGCCAGTCAGTGTAACACGATCAAGACTCTGGACATGTTAATGTTATATTATGGAGTCCCACTCCAGGTCCACAGTGAAATGGGTCACATTTCAAAAGGAAGTTGATACAAGACTATTGTTTACAACACAATATTGAGTGGATTTATCACATTCTTTATTATCCACAAGCTGCAGGATTGAGAATGAACGGCTTTGCTGAAAGTCCAATTATGAAAACTATTAGATGGAACCTTGAAAAACTGGAGAGAGCATTTAAATGAAGCCCTCCAAATTTTGAATAACAGACCATTGACAAATGCAGAAACACTGCTAATGCGGATGTTAACCCCAGCAATACTGATACAACCTCATGTATTGGAAAATAAAACCAGGAACCTTAGCTCCTTATCGAGCCACACCAGAATCTGCAGGTCTTGATCTACATGTTTTAAAAGCATACACATTGAAACCAAGGGACATGGCACTTCTTGAAACAGGTGTTGGAAAACAGATTCCCCTGGAGCATTTCGGATTGATTGCTGCCAGATCTGGGTTGGCACTCAAAGGTATACAGGTCTTGGAGGGAGTGATCAATGCAGACTACCAAGGAGAAAATAATATTATTCTCCTGAATAGTGGAGACACTGATTTGATGATACAATTGGAGACAGGATTGCCCAGATGGTGATTATCCCAGTGTTTGGAGGAATAGTGAAAAAGGGGACTGCCCCAGTCCTTCTTACAGTGCGTGAGGAGGGAGGCTTTGGCTCAGCTGACAAAAACCCTGGTGCTAAGGTGTGGGTGGAATCCCCAAAGCATCCTCCTGAACCAGCTGAAATCATAGCAAAGGGCAAGGACAACATGCTATTAATCATGAAACCCGGTAGAGAACGGTGGAAGCATGTACCGGCTGACAAATGTTATTTGCAGAATGAACATACTTGTCTCTTTTACAGATCATACTACAAGGTGTCTGTGTGCTGGCTGTGTTGCTAGGTCTCCTTTGGGGCTTGTGTGTGAGGGTTCTGGAGGGACAGAAAGCCCCCAATCCTGAAATGATTGATCGATCATGCCGATCAACACCTTTACTGCACTTGACCAAAAAAGTCTGCATACATTTGGCACGAGTCGTACTCAACAGATCAGATTTTTGCATGGGAGCCATGGATGTTATATCTACATGTCTAGTTGCAATACCTACACCTGCAAAAGTTCTCCTTGAAATATTCAATGCTACTAACCAGGATGGCGATGTCCAAGAAAACGATGTGGTATCCCATTTTAGTCCCTATGAATATTGTAGGTTTTGCCAGGAAACAACTGACGAGAAGTGGGAAAATATTACCCAAATAATTGTGTACAATATCACCATCTCAAGACATTGGAAAATGTGCTCATCTGCACCTAGAGGCAACAACGGAGTCTCCTCAAGAGATACTGTGGGAACAACAAACTTTGTCATAACCGAACTGATAAACATTGGAAAAACATGACCAATAACGTGGATTGCCTTCAAATTGTGACTGCCACTAGTCACATCAAACATGTCAAACTACCAGTGGGATGGTTATTTTCTTGTGGGAATATCACTTTCACATACATTCCTGCTAATATATGTAGTGGACCGTGGACCTTCACACGATTAGGACTCATGATTTTTCCATTCTATTCTGTAAATACTCGCTGTCCAAGGGTCACAGTTCAATTAAGTGAGGACTGTGACTCCGAAATTCACTTATTATCTAAATCAGAATATATCATCTTGAGTCTTTCTATTGTAGGAGTTACCGGACTAGCCATTTATAATACTGGAATTATCATTGTTAGCATGTTTAGTGGTTAAGAATATTATCAATCATACTTCTATCGCTTTGGCAAATTATTGCTACATATACGAGGTACTAGGAAAACTGCATTGCAAAACAGAGCTGCTATTGACTATTTACTGTCAAAGCATGATCACCGTTGCTCAGAAGTTGACGGTCTGTGCTGCTTCAATTTGTCAGACCACTCTAAATCCATCCAGTCCCATATTGACACTACATAAATTGTAAAAAGGAGTAAAACAAGATGTGGACAAAGGGTGGTGGGACTGGTTGTTCCACTGGTTTCCCGATTGTGGACAGTTACGCAATGCTTTGGGTGGGATTCTGGTAGCAATTTCCATCATGATAATACTGTGTTGCTGTGTACAATACATACCTAATTTGCTTACAGTGTTTAACCAAAAAGAGTTAATTTCACACCAGTATGTTATGAGAGTCATTGGTCAAAGGGTGGAGTGAAATGCTATCTGTATTTAACCACCGGCTCCATCTTGACCACTGACTCCATTGTGTGCTTAGCTTAGCTGCAAACACTGTCACATTAGTGGTGCAGGTATTTTTCCACGCACAGCTTGTGCAAAGTGTTTTTACTCTTTCTCACTGAAGGATGGATACATAACATGGGGGAGTGAGGAGCAAAGAAGATAAGCTGTACCAAGCTAAGAAAGTTTATAGTAAAGCAGGGAACAGCTCGGTCTTGGAAAAACACAGTGAGATTTGGCCAGTCTCTAGCGTTTTCTTTTCAACACTGACCTAGTACAGCCACCGTTTGAACAACAACTTAACGGATGAGGGGGTTTCTAGAATTCTCCTCTCCAGTTTGTTTAAAGTATATAAGGTAGTGGGAACTTGACGGCTGGATGGACGGATCTCATCTGAAGAGGGACGCCTTGCTCAGAACCTACTCCCATTGTGGGTAGTTCTCTCTTTCCCGTCATCGGGGTTCCATGGCCTGATGCTGGCAAACAGAGGGATGATGTTGATGTCAAGCCCCATGGTGATGCATTTTTAATTCTTATTTTTAGCTTTGCGTTGTGCATGCGTCATCTATATATATATTATAACCATTGTTGAATTTTGTGATTGGTATTATTTCACTGCTGTGATCATTTTCAGAATTGCGTGTATGTTTCTACATCTGAAATAATGGTTCATGTTATTCTTTCTGTGCATGAGACTTGGGAAGTGTCTTAATAAATTCATTACTCAGACTAAGAGTGCTACATTCTTGGTATTCCTTTTATTTTGTCTCCTCTCGGTCTGAAGCAGAGCAGAACAATCTGATGTAGTCTGCAGTATGAGGGAATAGTTGAAAAGTGTAAGTTTAAAAGTGAAAAATGTTAGGCAAGAAGTCAAAAGCAGCTTCACAAGCCATTTTTCAAGTCTCATGTGAGATTCCAGGGTGGATCAAAGAGCCTTATAATGTCTTGGCACACGAATGGTCTTGTTGGTCAGGGGTTTCAGAATCATGGAATGAATATCTTGGTGAAGGTGAACCCCAGAATGTGCATTTATGCTTAAAAAAAAAGTACCTCTTGAACGGGGTGGCAATGTATCTATTTTAGGTCGAAGAGGATGGATATTGCTTTCTGCTCATAGAAAAATGCATGAAAAATGTAAGCAATTGGAACAGGAAAACCAGCAAGCGTCTTAATAAATTCATTGCTCAGGCTAAGAGTGCTGCAGTCTTGGCAATCCTTTTATTTCATCTCCTCTCAGTCTGAAGTAGAGCAGACCAATCCCCTCTATAGGAGTTAAAGAGGACAAGGCTGGTGAAAACATCGTAGAGATGCCCATCAGCCTTCCTCCTCCTCTTCCGCTTCCTCCCCAGCCTACGTCGCAGGAAAGCAGCCCTAGTTCTGACATCTTGGAACAAGCTTTACCAGTGGAAGGGAGGTTGGTTCATTTTCTACCACAGTGCCGATCCATAATTTCGGACCTGTGGGTGTTGAGTATTGTAGAAAATGGATACGCCCTATCCTTTCAGGAGTGTTCCCACTCTTTTCCATCCCCAACAAAGTTTTAGCTCAGAGGAACATCTTCTGCTACTTCAGCAGGAGGTCCAAACCCTACTTCAAAAAGGCACAGTGGAGTTGGTTCCAGAGCAGAAATGGGGTCAGGGATGTTACGCCCGGTATTTCCTGATTCTCTAAAAGGACAGTCGTTTGCGTCCGATCCTAAACCTCAGGGTTTTTAGTTGGTTCCTCAAGCAGGAAAAATTCAAGATGTTGACCCTGGTACAGGTTCTTCTTGTACTGTACAAGGAAGACTTGATGGTCTCTATTAATTTGCAGGATGTGTATTTTCACATCTCAATTCTGCAGTTCCACAGGAAGTATCTCCCCTTCACTGTGGAGTCTCAACATTACCAGTTTGCTGTCCTTCAGTTCGATCTTACTTTCGCACCTCTTCACAGAGGTGAATGGCGGTGGTCGCAGCACAACTCAGTAGGAGCGAAAAACTGGTATTCCCTTACCTGGACGATTGGCTGCTCAAAGTCAAGCCTTCAGAGTTGGTGTTGCATCACTTGCAGTTGACAACACAGTTGTTGTACAACCTGGGCCTTTCCATCAATGTGCCCAAATCTCATCTAGAGCCCTCTCAGCACACTCTGTTCATAGGACCAGCCTACCCTGCTCCTCAGATGATCCTAGACATTCAGGCTATGAGTCTGATGTTTCACAATGGAACAATGGTTCCTGTCCTGGAGGTCTTGTGTCTGTTCGGTCTGAAAGCCTCCTGCATTCTGTCAGTCATGCATGCACGCTGGCACATGAGGGCCCTCCAGTGGTGCCGCTGCAAGTAGTGGTTTCAACACAACAGAGATCTCAGAGAGGCAGTCAAAATCTCCAGTCACTGCAGCGGATCTTCGATGGTGGAGTGTGAATGGCAATCTATCTCAAGGAAAGCCATTTTGTCCCCCGCCTCCAGTGGCCACCATGATCACACATGCCTCCACTTTAGGGTGGGGAGCACATTTGAGGGATCAGGAGATCAAAGGATTTTGGTCTCTAGACAAACAGTTGCTGCACATCAATGTGTTAGAATTGCTGGATCAAAGGCCTTCCTCGTCTCCATTTGTTTTCAGTCAGTACAGGTCTTTACAGACAATACTACTGCAAGGTGTTCCGTCAACAAACAAGGGGTTGTATCTTCTCTGCAGAGAGGCTTTACAACTCTAGTCCTGGGCTCAGGGCCATCGGATTTGCATAGTGACAAATCACTTAGCTGAAGTTCTAAACGTACGTGCGGACAGTCTCAGTCAGCATTTTTCAGCCGATCACAAGTGAATTCTCCGTTCAGAGGTGGTGCTCACACCTTCTGGCTGTGGGGGACACCTCAGATAGACCTGTTTGCCACACAGAAGAACGCGTGCTGCCTGTCGTTTTGTAGCCTTCAGTATCCGATGCAAGGGTCATTGGGGGACACGTTTCAATTGGACTGGGCCCCCAATTGCTTTACATGTTTCCCTCCATATCATTAATTTCTCGAGTTGTGAGAAAAATTCACCAAGACCAGGCCCGAGTTATATTAATAGTCCAGAATTGGCTGAGATGGGTGTGTTACACAGACCTTCTTCACCTCTCACTGTGCCCTCCACTCCATCTCCCTCACAGTTTTCCTCGGGGTCCTCTGGGAAGGGTCCTAAAATGCGAAAACTCCAACCGTGACTTCCTATGTTAGACTATGGATACTAATCAGAGATTTCTACTCTGCACAAGGGGGCGCCTGGGGAATCCTACCTACTTACCTTTGGGGTGTTAGTAGTTCCACAATTCTAAGGGTACTTGGGTGGAGGTGTGGGTTGGTTGAAGTTTACGCATCCCATTATTTTACTATATGGTTTGCCCCCCCCCACCGTAGGGGCCCATGTTATTTTATGCCGTTACATACCTGTTACTAAAGTATATTTGTGTATGACCATATCTCCAGTTAAGAGATATACCAGTTGTATAGTGTGTGTTATAATAAATATTTTAAAAAATTCTAACACCAGTGTGGTTCTTTCCTGTATGTACTTCACTGACTCACCTATGTGGTATTTGCAACCACTTTACATCCTCCTGGATAAGCCTTACTGCTCTCCACAGCTAACCTCATGAGAGCTCTGGTTATCTAGTGCTGCCTAAACTATTAATAATGGTTACCTGGACTCAGTACAGGGTACCTGTCCTATAGGTGTACACCATATACTAAGCCAGCCTCCTACATTGGTGGTGAAGTGGTGGGATAAAGATGTGGTCATAAGTGAGTTTCCACAGGAAACCACTGCTAACTTAGGTGCATACTATATTTTTGTGAATTGGATTTTGTTTCTAATTTTTTAGATCGGTTTTGCTAGGGTCTGGCATAGCCTTCCACCAATCTTTTGAAAAAGTTTACATCGCTAGAATAGGATATACACACATACACTACACTAGTACCATGTCTTCAGTTGAGGAATCTAGACAGGCTCAGGAGTCTGGATATAGCATCCTTAAGTTCCAGTAACCTAGGACCCTATGTAGGTCTAGAAAGCTGAAGACAGGGAGTAACCCTACCAAACCCAAACTCATAGACTTGCTCTTGTAGTACGACCTCCAGTATCCTGGAGGACAGGGAAAGCAGTGTAACCAAGGTGAGAGGGATAACCCTTAGAGCCTGGCCAAGAGGTACATGGTACCTCAGGTTTCTTCTCTGATCATGCCCTAGAGGACTCAGATGAGGTATCTAAGGACAATCCAAGGACTGTAGAGGGAGGTGCTCACACTACAGAGGGGAGGGGGCACTTAGGTAAGTTACTTCACCTTCCCCTTTAGGAGGGTCCAAAGGGTTCCTAGGAGGAATAGATCCTCCTCAATCTCCTCAGCATCCTGTGCTGAGTCCACCTACTCTAAACACTTAGAAGAGATAGTGTTAGATGGAGGTCACCAACTGCTCAAGCTTGGAATAGCTAAGCTTAGGCTGAAAGGTGAGCAGCTGGCCCTGGAAATGGAGTCCCTAGAAGTGGAGAGGAAGAATTAGGGGCTAGATCCCCATGCTGGCAGCACAAGAGACTCCAGGGTCAGAGAGGAACACTTTGATTCTAGGAATCTCAGCAGGATAGTTCCCTCTTACAAATCTGGGAATGACATCCACAAATGGGTAACTGCACTGCAGATTGCCTGTAAAGTCCAAAAGGTCCCCCCGAGGCAGTGGGCAGCTATCCTGTGGCTCTCCTTTGCAGACAAAGGCAGAGACAAACTTCTGGCAGTTAGAGAAGAGGATGCAGTCAACTACCAAGTCGTGAAAGAGGCTCTGATTGATGGGTTTGGGCTTACTACTGAGGAGTATAAGATTACGTTCAGGGACACTCCGAAGAAGTCCTTTCAAGGCTGGGTATATTTTGCAGACTGTGGAGTTAAGGCTTTGGAAGGCTGGTTACATGGTAGTAAAATACATTACTATGAGGGGCTGTACAATTTGATCTTGAGAAAACACATCCTTAATAACTGCGTGTATTAAAAACTACAACAGTACCTGGTGGACTCTAAGCTAATCTCTCCCCAAGAACTGGGAAATAAGGCAGACAAATGGGTATGAACCAGGGTGAGTAAAGAAACCCATAGTGGGGGTGACAAGAAGAAAAAGAATGCTTCGAATTCCCAAGAGAAGGAAGGGGAAAAAACTAAAGAAAAGAAGAAAGAGTCTTCTTCAGGTCCACAAACTACTTCTAGGGTGGGTCCAATTCCTCCTCTTCTTCTAATAAGAAATCCTTGTGCTTTCTATGTAAAGAAAAACGCCATAGGACAGGCGATGGCAACTGTCCTAAGAAAAGCACCAAGAGTATTACTACTACTCCCCCAATGCCTCTAGCAGTAGCACTGGTAGTAGTACCACAACCCAGGGTGTGGCTGAGTTCACCTTGGGTACTGCACTGGACTCTGGCCTAGTCAGAGAAACCACTGAGGCTGTCCTGATATCAGAGAGTGGCATTGACATTTCCACTCTGGCTGCCCGGCCTCATAATATGAGGCAGCATCCCCTCATTAATGGTATTGAAGCAGGGGCTTACGTGGACACAGGTGCAAATGTCGCCATAGTGACTGAAAAACTGGTGTCACCTGAGCAAATTCTATATGGGCACAATTACCTAGTGACTAACTCTGATAACATCTTAAGTGCTACCCCATGGCAGTTGTTTGTTTTAGCTGGGGTGGTTACTGGTTCTAAGGAAGTTGTATTGTCCTCATCTACTCCTGTAGAGTGTCTTAAGGGCAATGATTAGAAGACTTCAACCTAGGCTGAAGTCGAGTTACAGGCCCTGGAGCAAGGCTGAGCATCCCTGAGAGTGTGTTTGTGGCAAGTAGAGCACAGGTCTAGGAACAGGGAGACTAAGGAGCACTGGAGCCTGGAACAATGGCCCAGGCAGCTCCCAAGAAGAGAAGTAGGAAGGGTACAAAGTTACGCTCGATCCAGACCTCATGTGTGGATCAATCTCCTTGGGGAGATTATCTTGCCCCTTGTGAGGAACCTGCACCAGAGGAGCTTGGGCCTGACACTGCAGAGCTCTTGGGGGTAGGGGGACCATCCAGGGAGGAATTGATTCTTGAGCAGAAATCCTGCCCCTCTCTTGAAGACCACAGACGGCAACCTGCTGAAGAAGAGGCAGGGTCTGTCAGCAGATCCCACAGGATCTAATGGGGAAATGGTCTCCTTCTTTCTGAGGCTATAGAGCCCAAGCCTGGTGCTACCAGGAGGTTGGTCATACCTAAGAAGTTCAGAGAGTTCTTATTGACCCTGGAACATGACATTCCTGTTGCAGGACACCTTGGGCAAAAAAGACTTGGGACAGACCTCTCCCACACTTTCACTGGCCCCACATGTCTGAAGACACAAAGGCGTTCTGTTGCTCCTGTGTCACCTGCCAAGCCAGTGGCAAGTCAGGTGGCACTAGAAATGCCCCCTTAATGCCATTACCAGTGATAGGGGTTCCCTTTAAAAGGGTAGGCATTGAAATTGTGCCCTTGACCCTCCCACAGCCTCTGGGAACAGATTTATTTTGGTGGTGGTGGACCATGCCATCGGGTATCCAGAAGCCATTCCCCTTAGGACCACTACAGCTCCTGCAGTGGCCAAAGCTTTCCTGGAAATCTTATCCAGGGTGGGCTTCTCTAAGGAGGTAGTATCCAACAGAGGTTCAAACTTCATGTCTGGATATCTCAAAGCAATGTGGAAGGAATGTGGTGTAACCTACACATTCCAAATTCCAGTCCTTATCCACAAGGAAATGGGTTAGTTAAAAGATTCAACAAAACCCTTAAAGGTATGATCATGGGAATCTCAGAAAAATCTCAGGCTATCCTATTACCTTGCCTCGTTTTTGCCTACAGAGAGGTTCCATGGAAGGGAGGGGTTACAGCCCATTTGAGCTTCTGTTTGAGTATCCAGTTAGGGGTCCTCTTTTTCTTGTGGAGGAGAGATGGGCGCAACCTCTGAAACCCCCTAAAGAGGACAATGTGGACTATGTACCAATCCTACAGTCATGTATGGTAGAGTATATGAAGAAGGCCATTGAAAACCTTGAGGCCAGCCAAGAGCTGCAAAAGCAATGGCATGACCAAAAGACTATGCTGACTGTCTACCAGCCAGGACAGAAAGTGTGGGTTTTGGAGCCTGCTGCCCCAAGAGCAGTCCAGGACAAGCAGAGTGGCACCCACACGTTTGTGGAGAAGGTGAGGTCACCTATTGTGTTGACCTGGGCACTCCAAAAATCCCCCACAGGGAGCTTCATATGAATCACCTAAAACCTTATTTTGAGCTTGCTCATGGCCACTGATGATGGGCAGGAAGAAGAGGGTGCCCCTCTCCCTGACCTTCTCTCCTACAACCCTGTTGATGGTTCAGTGGATGAGGTAGTCTTTGCTGATTGCCTCTCTGAACAGCAACAAGCTGACTGCAGACAAGTTCTCTGTCAGTTCTCAGAACTCTTTTCCCTGACACCTAGTCAGACAGCATTATGTGCCCATGATGTGGACACAGGTGATAGTCTACCTGTTAAGAGTAAAATCTACAGGCAGCCCAACCATGTCAGAGATTGCATCAGGGCAGACGTCCATAAGATGCTTGAGTTGGGGGTAATTGAGCCTTCAGACAGCCCTTGGGCTAGTCCTGTAGTACTTGTGCCTAAACCTAATTCCCAGGGTGGAAAGAAAGAGATGAGGTTTTGTGTGGACTAGAGAGGCCTCAATGCAGTCACTAAGACTGATACCCATCCTATCTCCAGGGCTCATGAGTTGATTCATACTCTGGCTGCAGCCACGTATCTCAGCACTTTTGATTTGACTTCAGGCTATTGGCAGATCAAATTAATTGATGCTGCTAAAGCTAAAACAGCATTTTCCACTCCTGGTGGGCATTATCACTTCACTGTGATGCCTTTTGGGTTGTAAAATGCACCTGCCATATTCCAGAGGTTGGTGAATCAATTTCTGGCAAGCCTGGAATACTTTAGTGCAGCATATCTAGATGATACTGCTGTCTTTAGCTCCACCTGGCAGGAGTGTACTTGATGCCTTGAAAAAGGCAGGCCTCACTATTAAGGCTACCAAATGCCAGATATGGGAGACCAAAGTGGTTTACTTGAGCCACATGGTAGGTGGAGGCTAAGTTCAACCCTTACAGAGCAAAACCCAAGCCATTGTGGATTGAGTTGCTCCAACTACTCAGACTCAGGTCAGAGCTTTTCTGAGCCTGACTGGGTATTACAAGAGATTTGTGAAAGGGTATGCCTCCATTGTGACCCCCTTGAATGATCTCACCTCCAAGAGGATGGCTACAAAGGTGCAATGGTCAGCTGTCAAGAGGCCTTTGATGCCCTGAAAAAGGCTGTGTGCTCTGCTCCAATTCTTAAAAGCCTTGACTACTCCAAACAATTCATTGTTCAGACAGGTGCTTCTGAAATAGGAATAGGAGCAGTACTATCTCAAGTTAATGAAGAGGACCAGGATCAATCAGTAGCTTTTTTTCAGCAGAAAGTTGACCCCCAGAAAGAAACGTTGGTCAGCTATAGAGAGGGAGGACTTTGCTGTGGTCTGGGCCCTGAAGAAGTGGAGCACATGCCTCTTTGGCACTCACTTCATTGTTTAGCCAGACCATAAGCCCCTCTTGTGGTTTATACAAATGAAGGGTGAAAATCCAAAACCTTTGAGGTGGCCCATTCTCCTACAGCGGATGGACTTTAGAGTGGAACATAGACCTAGGAGTAACCATCCCAATGCAGATGGACTTTCAAGATATTTCCACTTAGAAAATGAAGACTCAACTGGGTAAGGATAGTCTTATCCTCTTTCATTTGGGAGGGGATTATGTATGATAGTAGAATCTTTCTGGCATAGTTACTGCCACTTTTTCCCTGGTGTCAATGTGCTTATACTGTAGTACACTGGGATCTTGCTAACCAGGACCCCAGTGTCAGTGCTCTCTCCCCTAAATTTAGTTGTAAAGTGTAAGATTTACATCCCACAATTGGCATACTGGTGCACCCATGTAAGCCCCTAGTAGATGGTATTTACGTACCCAGGGTATGGGTACACCAGATGTCCCGCATGGGCTGGAGCACATATTGTGCCATCCCAACTGTGACTGCAGGCCTGCCATTGCAGCCTGCGTGAAATGGTGTCTGCACCTTTCACCTCAGATATAAGGATTGCCTTATATCATGGTCACTGCACTCTGATCCTGTAAGTCACCACTAAGGTAGGCTTTTAGCCCAGGACAGTTTGCATGGTTCTAAGTGTGAAGGCATCCCTACATAAGCAGAGGTGCCCCTACAAACCCCAGACTCCATTACCTGGGCTTTGTAAGTGTGGGGAAGCCATTTTTAGGTATGTAGTAGACACTGGTCAACACGAGTAGTCCAGCTACATAACGGCTTCACCAAATCTAGGCATGTTTGATAGCAAACATGTTAGAATCATGCAACTACACCGATTCCAGTGTCAGTTGCATGATACCATTTACTCTGGGGGTTCCCCAGGGGATCCACCATGTCTGCCTGTACAGCCTTGCGGGTTCTGCATGCCAGCCCGTGCTGCTGTCGACCCCAGAGACTGTTCTACCCTTCTGCTGCTGAGCCTAACTCGGGCATGGGAAGGTAGAACAAAGGATTTCCTGTAGGACAATAGTGTGACCACCTCTTCTTTAGAAATAGGTGTCTCTGGGCTGTGGTGGGTGTGCCTCTCAGCACCACCAGACTGCTTTGAAGAGCATATTTGGTGCCCTCGTTGAATAGACCGGTTTGCACCAGTGCAGAAAATCCTGTCTCCTGCCCTGGTCCAAAACCACACATAGGACAGGGGAGTGACCACCCTCCTGTCCAGCTCTTCTCCTTGGGAGGTGCACAGAGCTCTGCCAGATGGCCACTTGCATCTGCCATCTTAAAAATAAGATGTACAGAGGTCCCTGGGAGCATGTGACTGGTCAGTCCAGGTGGGTGACGTCCCTGACCCCGTCTGTAAAGTGGGTCACTGCAGATAGTGTCCACCCACCTATAAGGTTACTTAAGTGCTCCCCCAAGGGTGGGTCCCCAGATTCGCCTGCAAGACTTCAGGAAGCTGCTGCAGGTCTCCTCTGCAAGACGCTTCTGTAACCTGGACTCCGGAGTTCTGCAACCCTGTGGTCATACATCCTGCAGGATCACTGGGACCCTGCTTGCACTCAGGAAGGTAAGAAGGAATCTCCCTTGGAGAGAAGGAGTCACTCTCCTGCATCCACTGGCACCTCAACAACGATGACCGGCTTGTGGATCCTGCTGTCCTACGGACTCTCCAAGACTCTGTGTGGCGGGCTCAATGGTACAGAGGACACGGACTCCGATTTCACAGTGGCCCTATAAGGGACGAAAACAATTTATTTCTTATAGTAGGGAGTATATAGTTATAATGACTGTAAGTCTTTCCAGTTTCTTTAGAGAAAAAGGAGTTTTTCTTGTTATCACGTTAGTAGTCCATTTCAGTCTTTAATTTCCTTTTCTTTCCCTTTTAGGCGGCGTCTTCTGGACTGTTGCTTCTTGATTCCCGAAGACTCTCGAAACAAAAAAAAACAAGAAGATATCTCCAGGTAAGTGGGACTAATTTGGGTGATTCTATGATGTTAGTATAGGTGTGGGAGGGCGAGGGAAGGAACTAGAGGAGGTAGTGTATTAATGAAGGTTGCAGCCAAAAAGGAGGGAACGGATTGTTATAGTGCCTAGATTAGGTGGGTGACAGGCTGGGAATAGCACCAGTGGTTCCTCGCTCCCCAGCACCCAGAACAACCCACCCCGTTCCCTTTATGTCCTCCCTGGCGTCCTTACTCCCCCTCTATCACTCCCTTATTCCCCTTACGACGGTTTCCCTGGAGAATACTTGTACAGCCACGAACCTCCGGGGTTGTGGCAGGGTTCAGTTCCTCCTCGAGGCTTCCCTCTGTCTCCACTGTTTGTGCTGGGCTCCTTTTCCTCTCCGCGCGTTGCGCTGGTCTTCCTGGCCTCGCTGCACTTCCGGTAGGTACTCCTCTTCTTGCTGTGCTGTCCGTGGGTCTCCTCTGCGTTTTGTACCTCTTCCTCGGTACCGCGTTCCGCTCCTCGTTCCCCCTTGGCGCCCTCTTCCTTTTCTCCTGCGGCAACCCGGAAGTCTGGCGTCGGCAGGCTGTTCCGCCCCCACGCGTCTCCTAGGTGACGCCTAGCGGGGTCGGAGGAGGCACGCGATCGGCGCCATTCCAGCGCTTCGGTAGGCGAGGTGGATGACACCCACCTACACACCCCATCCCAAGAACGGGACTGGTATAGGACCGTAGAATCCGGGCAGCGAGAGGGAAAATCAGCGGGGCACTGTCTGGACCCAGTGATGTGACGGACCTGAAAGGTAAAGGGCTGGAGTTCAAGAAACCAGCGTAACACCCTGGAATTAGTGTCCTTATGGGAGGCTAACCATGTCAATGGGGCATGATCAGTATAAAGGATAAAAGGTCGACCCAAGAGATAATATTGGAGACACTCAATCGCCCATTTTATGGCAAGGCATTCCTTCTCAATAGTGGGGTAATGTGTTTCTCTCGGTAGCAGTTTACGACTAATATAAACAACGCGATGGTCATGTCCCAGGTCGTCGGGCTGGGCTAGGACTGCTCCCAGATCAACGTTGGAGGCGTCGGTGAAAAGGTGGAAGGGTTTGGAAAAATCAGGACATCTCAATACTGGTTCGGTGGAGAGAACCATCTTGAGACATTGGAAACCTTGAAGTTGAGAGGGAGAAAAAGGAGGAAGGGTGGCGGGATACTGCTTCCTTAACAAATTTTGTGAGGGGAGCAGTAATGGTGGAATATTGCGGTATGAATCTACGATAATACCCTACCAATCCCAAAAAAGAACGAAGCTCCTTTTTGGTCTTGGGGAGGGGAATTTGTCTAATGGCGTCTACTTTATCTTTCTGGGGACGCAAAACTCCCATACCAATAACATACCCGAGATATTCTATGTGGGTTTGCCCTAGGACACACTTTGCGGGATTGGCTGTAAGGCCTGCTCTTTCTAGTGTGGAGAACACTTTTTCTAGGTGCTGGAGGTGTTCTGTCCAGGTCGTACTAAAAATGACAATATCGTCTAGATAGGCTGCAGTGAAATCTTGGAGGGGTCGGAGGAGTCGGTCCATCAAACCTTGGAAGGTAGCGGGTGCACCGTGAAACCCAAAAGGGAGGACGGTGAAATGGTATAGACCAGAAGGGGTAACGAATGCTGTCTTTTCTTTGTCTTTTGGGGCTAAGGGAATCTGCCAATATCCTTTTGTTAGATCAATGGTGGACATAAAACGCGCACTTCCTATCTTTTCTAGAACCTCATCTACCCGGGGAATAGGATAGGTATCGAAGAGCGATATCTCATTGAGCTTTCTGAAGTCGATACAAAATCTGACAGAGCCATCTGGTTTCGGAACCAAGACAACTGGGGAACACCACAGGCTCATGGAGGGTTCGATGACCTTTAAAGATAACATCTTTGTAATCTCTCCCTCTATCAGAATCTTCCTTGCTTCGGGAATTCGATAGGGTCGTAGGCGTACGGTTCAACCCTTGGGGGTTCAGATATGATGTTGGACTAGGGATGTTCGGCCGGGGAGTTCGGAAAAAAACTCAGAATGTTGTTGTATTAACTCGAGTAATTGATGTTTCTCTGTGTCGGATATGGTCTCATTGATACAAGGACTTAATTGGTTCTCTGGTGGGAGGGTGGGACATAGGTCCAGTCCTAATGAGTTGTTCGGTGTCAAGAGGTAGCCAGTAGCTGGCATACCACTATTGTTCTCAGGCTTTTCCCATTTTTTAAACAAATTAATATGATAGATCTGAGTCCGTTTAGGATGGTCGTTTAACTCAATGAGGTACGTAACAGGGGTGACTGCTTTATGACACGGCATGGTCCTTGCCATTTTGCCAGTAACTTATGTTCAGAGGTAGGCCGCAGGATCAGTACCTGATCATTGGGCCGAAGGACTCGTAGTTGGGTACTTTGATCGTAATACTGTTTTTGCGTGTCTTGGGCTTTCTCTAAGTGGTATCTTACATCCTCCCAGACCGTCTGGAGTTGTGCTTTTAACTTGTGGATATAATCAAGAATGGGTCTCTCTTCGTTATTCTCCTCCTCCCACATCTCTGCCGCCATATCTAGTAAATTACGGGGCTGTCTCCCGAATACTAGTTCAAACGGACTATGCCCAGTAGAGGACTGCTCATGCGTCCGTATTGCATAAAGCACTAGGGGTAGTTTCTGATCCCATTCTTTACCCGAGTCGCCTACTACCTTCCGCAAGAGAGTTTTAATGGTGCGGTTATAGCGCTCCACTAACCCATCTGTTTGCAGATGATATACTGCTGTTTTGATTTGGGTAATTCCTAGGGTTTTGCATATCTGCTTCATGAGCCCAGATATGAATGGTGTCCCTTGATCGGTAAGAATCTCTTCCGGGAATCCAACCCGTGAAAAAAATGGTATCATGGCTTGTGCAACAGCTTTGGTAGTGGTACTAGTAAGAGGGATCGCCTCAGGATATCTACTGGCGTAATCTACTAGAACGAGAATATGGCCTACTCTTCTGAAAGGAGTGTCGATAATTGGTAGGGGATGTAACAGGGCTCTCCTAACTGCTCCGGGTTCCACTAACTGACATTTTGGACATTGGGTACAGTATTTTCGAATATGGGCATAGACCCCCGGCCAGTAAAAACGTCTCAATAAGTATTCCTCTGTTTTTTTCTCGGCCAAAATGTCCTCCTCCGGGTTGATTATGGGCGAAGAATAATACCTGAGTTCGGTAAGGCTCAGGGACTACTAGTTGTTTCTTCTCGCCGTTTACGGTCTCGGTAATTCTATATAGAAGGTCTTTATGGACTATAAAGTGTGGACCTACCTCTCCGGTAGAGTCACTTTTGGCACTTCTCCAGGCATGCTCAAGGGTGGGATCCTCGCGTTGACTTATTCTAAACGAAACTGGGGCCTCGGTTATATTAGCCACTGTTTTATCGGGGTTCTCCAGTCTTTGATGTAAAGCATATTTTCGTTTATCCGCTCGTTTCTCTTTCCGGGTTAATTTTCTCCGTTCTGGGGGACCGTAAATGGGGGTAGTACTAAACGGAGAGTCTACCCACCAGTCTTTGATGTGGTCAAGTTTCCGTATTTGTTCTAAGAGGTCATGGAATCTAAGGTAGTCAGTCCCAATGACGCAGTCTTCAATCAAATTATCTATGAGTCCCATGGGGAGGAAATCGTGATAGGTGTCCCACTCCACTTCCACCAACTCGAGGGGATACTTAGCTCGGTCCCCATGGATACAACATATCGTCACCCACTGGTTTGTGGCTTGTTTTACAGATTGGACTACATCTCGGCGTATCACGGATTGACTACACCCAGAGTCAATTAAAGCCGTGACCAATTGTCCATTTATTCGGAGGGTGTATTTAAACGATTTGTCTCCCTTCCCTATGCACAGCACTCTTCCTCGAGTAACCCCTACTTCCATGGGTTCCACTCCCTCATGTTTTTTCGGACATCCACGTGCTATGTGGCCTCATTCACCACAACTGAAGCACTGAGGTTGTTGCATGGGACTTCGGTCAGTACTCCGGGAGGGTCCAGGTTCCTCAAGAGTTTGTCTGGTTGTATACTGTGGAGGAGTCGTGGGTGTTTTGCTCAGGGGCCTGGGAACTGGATTTTTAATGTCCACCGACCGATGATATGCACAAGCTAAGTCGACGGCTAATTCGGTGTCAATTTTAGGGTGCTGTCTAATCCAATTTCGGGTGCTCCCAGGAAGGGAATCCAGATATTGCTCCAGAATAATGGCTTTAATGACATCCTCGCGGTCAGTCCCCAAGGGGCCCAGCCACTTTAGTCCTAAGTCCTTCACCCGGTAGTAAAATGTACGTGGATCTTCATTCTGGCCCCATTTTACTTTGCGAAACTTCATCCGGTAATACTCAGTATCATGCCCCAGTCTCTCAAGGATGCTCTTCTTGATATCGGAATAAGGGGTGGTGCCACCGGGATTTGCAGCCTGATAGGCAGACTGGAGGGTTCCTGTTAAGAGGGGGGCGATGTATTGGCCCCATCGGTTTTCCGGCCATTGGGCTGACGAGGCCACTCTTTCAAAGTTCGTAAAAAAGGAGTCGGGATCCTCTCCCTCTTGATATTTCTGTAGTACCGAGCTAGGCACATTCGGATGTACCTTGCTGGCAGCAATAGTATCGGTCAATTTTTGAAGGGCGGTTTCGTGGACCAATTGATTATTGGCCATTATAGTGGCCTGACTTTTCAGGGCGGCCTGGAGAGCCTCTCGATCTTCCCTGGCCTCCCTCTGTTGAGCCTCCCTTACCAATTGGAGGTGTCATTGACCCTCCGCCAACTGTTTTATCATGTCTTCAAGTGTAGGTTTCTCCTCCATGCTCACGACACCTTTGTACCGCCCTGGGACAAGATCCCACTTCTGACACCACTGTGGCGGGCTCAATGGTACAGAGGACACGGACTCCGATTTCAGGGTGGCCCTATAAGGGCCGAAAACAATTTATTTCTTATAGTAGGGAGTATATAGTTATAATGACCGTAAGTCTTTCCAGTTTCTTTAGAGAAAAAGGAGTTTTTCTTGTTATCACGTTAGTAGTCCATTTCAGTCTTTAATTTCCTTTTCTTTCCCTTTTAGGCGGCGTCTTCTGGACTGTTGCTTCTTGATTCCCGAAGACTCTCGAAACAAAAAAAAACAAGAAGATATCTCCAGGTAAGTGGGACTAATTTGGGTGATTCTATGATGTTAGTATAGGTGTGGGAGGGCGAGGGAAGGAACTAGAGGAGGTAGTGTATTAATGAAGGTTCCAGCCAAAAAGGAGGGAACTGATTGTTATATTGCCTAGATTAGGTGGGTGACAGGCTGGGAATAGCACCAGTGGTTCCTCGCTCCCCAGCACCCAGAACAACCCGGCCCGTTCCCTTTATGTCCTCCCTGGCGTCCTTACTCCCCCTCTATCACTCCCTTATTCCCCTTACGACAGTTTCCCTGGAGAATAGCCCGTACCTTGTACAGCCACGAACCTCCGGGGTCGTGGCAGGGTTCAGTTCCTCCTCAAGGCTTCCCTCTGTCTCCACTGTTTGTGCTGGGCTCCTTCTCCTCTCCACGCGTTGCGCTGGTCTTCCTGGACTCGCTGCACTTCGGGTAGGTACTCCTCTTCTTGCTGTGCTGTCCGTGGGTCTCCTCTGCGTTTTGTACCTCTTCCTCGGTACCGCGTTCCGCTCCTCGTTCCCCCTTGGCGTCCTCTTCCTTTTCTCCTGCGGCAACCCGGAAGTCTGGCGTCGGCAGGCTGTTACACCCCCACGCGTCTCCTAGGTGACGCCTAGCGGGGTCGGAGGAGGCGCGCGATCGGCACCATTCCAGCGCTTCGGTAGGCGAGGTGGATGACACCCGCCTACACTCTGCAACACAGGTGGTGGTTTTATTGCTCCTGAGAGGTCTGCCCTATCTTCTGTGCAACTGGGAAGTTTGTGGTCCCTCTCTGGAGCTGCTTCACTGGAACCTCTATGCACTGTGTCTGCTTGTTGTTGCCAAGGCTTGTTGGCTCTTCCATCCGAAGACCTCCTAGCTCCAAGAAGCCCCTGCCTCTAGCACACTCAGCTCCAAGAACAACGTCCTCTCTGCAACTCCTGTGACATGGGCATCCCTCTCTGGTGTGCTGCTGAGACCTCCCTGTGCCTACTGCCACAGGGTCCTGCTGGGGGGTGGTGGAACAATTCCTGCTAACTCTCCTGACTGCTGAGGGCTGGCCCTGACCTACCTGCCAAGGTTGGATCATCTGGAACTTGCTGGTCCCCAAAACGCCTGCAAACTCTGCACAACACTTTTGAGAACCCTTCCCAGAAGACCACAGGGAAATCCGTTGGGACAAGGGAGGTTGGATAGTGCCTACTTGCCTTTGCCAAAGCTTGTTGATGGCCCTGCTGACCACTAACCCTTTCAGCAATCCAACAACCGGGTTGGGACAGCTCATGGACCACTACTGGGATCCTCCTGCATATGTCTGTAAAGGAGAGCCACAGGATTGCTGCTCACTGCCTCTGCAGGACCTTTTCGACTTTACAGGTCCTCTGAAGTGCAGTTACACATTTGTGGATGTCATCCCCAGATTTGTAAGGGGGGCGTATCCTGCTGAGATTTCTCAAATCAAAGTGTTATTCTCTAACCCTGGAGTCTCTTGTGCTGCCATTATGGGGATCTAGCCCCAAACTCTTCCTCTCCCTCTCCACCTCTTGGGACCCAGTTTCCAGGGCCAGCTGCTCCCTTTTCAGCCTCAGCTTAGCTTTCCCAAGCTTGAGCAGGTGGTAAACCTTATCTAACACTAAGGCCCATATTTATACTTTTTTAGCGCCGTATTTGCGCCGCTTTTTGACGCCAAAACGGATCACACCAACAAAATACAATTGTATATTGTAAGTTTGCACCGATTTTGCGTAAAAAATGGTGCAAATGGGGCGCTAAAAAAAGTATAAATATGGGCCTAACTCTTCTGAGTAATTAGAGTAGGTGGCCTCAACACAGGATGCTGAGAGAAGTGAGGAGGATCTATTCCTCCTAGGAATCCTTTGGGCCCTCCTAAGGGAGGAGGGGTAAAAATGGACCTACCTAAGTGGCTTTCCTCTGTACTGTTAGTACCTCTTTCTACAGTCCCAGGGTTGTCCTTAGAGGCTTCTCCTAAATCCTCTATGACATGATCAGAGAAGGAGCCTGAGGTACCAGGTACCTCTTGGCCAATCTCTGAGGAGTTTCACCTTGGTCACCCGCTCTCCCTGTCCTCCAGGATACTGGAGGTCATACTGCAAGAGCAAGTTTATGAGTTGGGGTTTTTTAGGATTACTTCCTGTCTTCAGCTTTCTAGATCTACATAGGGTCTTAAGTTCCTGGAACTTGAGGATGCTATTTGCAGACTCCTGAGCCTGTCTAGATTCCCCAACTCAAGACATGGTACTAGTGTAGTATATGTGTGTATACCCTAATCTAGTGATCTAAAATGTTTCAAAAGATTAGTGAAAGGCTATGCCAGACCCTAGCAAACCCAATCTAAAAAACGTAGAAAAAATACAAATTAGCAAAACTATAGTATATATTTAAGTCAGGAGTGGTTTCCTGTTCCATACTAACAGGTAAGTAATGGCATAAAATAACATGGGCCCCAATAGGGCGGTGAGGACAAACCATATAGAAAAAATGGGAAGCGTAAACCTCGCCCAACCCACACTACCACCTAAGGACCCTTAGGACTGGGTGAGTACTAACACCCCAAAGGTAAGTAGGTAGGATTCCCCAGGCGCCCATGTACAAAATAGAAATCTCAGGTTAGTGTCCATAGGCTAACATGGGGAAGTCTTGGTTGGAGTTTTCGCATTTTAGGACCCTTCCCAGAGGTCCCCGAAGAAACCCATTGGGACAAGGGAGGTTGGGTAGTGCCCCCACCTAGAACAGTGGAGTACCTACACCAGGGAGCCCAGGTGCATAGAGGTGAAGTTGTGTCAGAACCTCCTGTTGAAGTCGGTGGAGACCTTGGTTGTCCAGCTGCTGTCATGACCCATGGACCAGGTCGGTGGAACCCAGGCATGGATTCCGGAGGAAGAGGACCTTAGGAGAGAGGGGACAGAGTTCAAACCACCCAGTGGTTTCCAGGCGGTGCAGGAGGTAATACCCACCCTTCTTGATGATGCTTCCTGAATGACGGTGGATAAAGAAGTGCAGCTGTCGAGTCCAGGCAGCTGCACCCAGGAGGAACCCAGGAGATGTCTACGAGCTGTCCCACACCGGTCATTGGATTGCTGAAGGAGTTAGTGGTCAGCGGGACCATCAACAAGCTTTGTCAAAGGCAAGAAGGCACTATCCAGCCTCCCTTGTCCCAACGAGTTTCCTGAGGGAGCCTCTATGAAGGCTCCTAAAAAGCATTGTGCAGAGTTTGCAGAGGTTTTGGGGGGTTGGACACTATCTGCAGTGACCCACCTATCAGAGGGGGTCAGGGACGCCACCCACCTGGACTTACCAGTTAGATGCTTCTAGGGGCCTCTGCACATCTATGAAGTGATTTAAGAGGCTGGCCTGGTTTGTAGTGGGTACCAGGTACTAGGTCCAGTTATCCATTATTAGTGAAATGTAGTCAGTGTCTAGAAGCCAGGCTCTCTCGGGATAGTGTGGGAGAGCAGCCAAGGCCTCACTAGGAGTCATGCAAAGGTCATGCAATACCACTGTAGTCACACAGTACTCACACACATGAAAGAAAATACTCAGTGTTGCAAAAATAAAGGTACTTTATTTTGGTGACACAAATGCCAAAAATACTTTAGAGACTATACTCCCTTCGGAGGTAAGTAATATACACTGTATATACACTAGAATGCAGTAATAGCTGTAAAAACAGTGAGACAACAATGCAAATAGTGAAAATCACAAGAGCGAGAAATGGGCCTAGGGGGAACACAAACCATATACTAAAATAGTGGCATGCGAAAGTCGGTTTCCCACCTAGGCAAGTGTAATGTGTAGAGGGGTGCTGGGAGTGTAGGAAAACACCAAAGGTAAGTCATAGAACCCACTCCAGAGCCCAGGAAAGCAGGAGTAAATCACAGAAAGTTTCCTATAACACACAAGAACATGTGATAGAAGGTTTTGTAAGAACCAGAAGAGACTGCAAGACACCAACGATGGATTCCTGGACCTGAAGACCTGTGGAAAACGGGGACCAAGTCCAAGAAGCACTGAAGAGTCCAGGGAGAACAGGAGCCCCTGCTAACCCGGATGAAGGTGCAAAAGAAGAACCACCGGTGAAGAAGAACAGTCAGTACTGCACCCAAGTAGATGGATGAGGGTTCCTGGTTGGTGCAGATGATGTCCCACACCGGATAGATGATTTCTGGTTTGCATCGCTGGATTCCACCAACAAGCCTTGGCAAACACAAAGCTCGCGGTTAGCTGAAAATGTCACTGCCCGGGACCAGGAGGGACCTGGTGGCCTCTACCCAGGAGGGGGAGACAGAGGGGGCTCTCAGCAACTCAGAGAACCCTCAGAGGACCAGGAAACACACACAGGAGTCCCAGAGCACGGGGACAAGGAAGGTACAAAAGTAGGCCTACGCAGCACTACACAAAAGGATCCCACGTTGCCGGAGAACCACGCAGGAGGATGTGCGTCGCAGGATAGAGTGCTGGGGGCCAGGCCTGCACCATGCCAAAGAAATTCGTGGAAGGATCCCAACAAGCCTTGGCAACTGCAAAGCGCGTGGTGCACGGGGGTACTGTCTTGCATAGGGAGGCAAGCTCTTACCTCCTCCAAAGTTGGAAAGTAGGACGTCAGGACCATCAGGACCACTTTAGTCCACCATCCGTGATGCTGGATCCACGTACTTCTTTGGGAGGGGGGACCCAAGCCACCGGTCATCGCTGCAGAGGGGTGCCTGCTGAAGCAGGAAAGTGACTCCTTCACTTCAAGGGAGATTCTTTCATTCTTCTGGTGCAGGCTGAAGACAGGCAGTCCTCAGAGGATGCACGACCTGGAAACAGTTGCAGTTGATGGCAGGAGCTGAAGATACGATGTTGCAGAAGTCGTCTTTGCTTCTTTTTTGCAGTTTGTAGAGTTCCTGAAGGGTCCAGATGCAGTTTCGTCGGTAGAAGGTGAAGTAAAGGATGCAGAGGATTCCTGCTGGAGTCTTGCAATCTGAATCTGATGAAACACCCAGGAGAGAGACCCTAAATAGCCCTGAAAGGGAGATTGGTCAGGTAAGCACCTATCAAGGAAGGGCTCTGACGTCACCTGCTGGCATTGGCCACTCAGATGCTCCCAGAGTGCCCCACTACCTTGGAATCCAAGATGACAATACCCAGAGACACTCTGGAGGAGCTCTGGGCACCACCCCTGGGGTGGTGATAAACAGGGGAGTGGTCACTCCCCTTTCCTTTGTCCAGTTTCGTGCCAGAGTAGGGACTGGGGGTCCCTGAACCAATGTAGACAGGATTATGCGAGGAGGGCACCATCTGTGCCCTTCAAAGCATTTCCAGAGGCTCTGGGAGGCTACCCCTCCCATGCCTGTAACACCTATTTCCAAAGGGAGAGGGTGTAACACCCCTCTCCCAAAGGAAATGCTTTGTTCTGCCTTCCTGGGCTTGAGCTGCTTGAGCAACAGAAGGGCTGAAACCTGTCTGTGAGGTGGCAGGGGCTGGGGCTGCCTGGAAAACCTCAGAAGGCTGGTATGGCAGTACTGAGGGTCCACTGTGGAGACCCCAGAGTGAATGGAATTATACAACCAATGCTAGAATCAGCATTTGGGTAAAATTCCCAGATGTTAGACACCTTACATGGCCATATTCAGAGTTACCATTGTGAAGCTGGACATAGGTTTTGACCTATGTCCAGTGCACACGTAAAACGGTGTCCCCGCACTCACAAACTCCGGGAAGATGGTCTTAGATGATGTGGGTGCACCTTTGTTAGTGCAGGGGTGCCCTCACACACAGGTACTTTGCACCTAGCCTTCAGGGTTGTAAGGCCTGACATATAGGTGACTTACAAGTGACCTGGTGCAGTGTAAATGGCAGAGAAATGGTGCATGCACCATTTCACGCATGCTGCAATGGCAGTCCTGCAGAAGCCTTTGCATGGGCTCCCTATGGGTGGCAAAAGTAATGCCGCAGCCCATAGGGATCCCATGGAATCCCAATGCCCTGGGTGCCTAAGTACCATATACTAGGGACTTATAAGGGGTGACCTGTATGCCAATTTGGGATGAAATACTGGGTTATCAGTATGCAGTGACAAAATTTAGAGGAGAGAGAGCATAAGCACTGGGGTCCTGGTTAGCAGGATATTAGTGACACAGTCAAACACACTGACATCAGGCAGAAATTGGGGGTAACATGCCAAAAAGAGGGTACTTTCCTACAAGTTGCCACGTGGGAGAGCAGTGTGCGCCCCTAGGGAAGGAGCTGGACAGTGGGTGGTCACTCCCCTATCCTTTGTGTGGTTTTGCGCCAGAACCCGGCGTTCCTGAACTGGTGCAAAGCGGTTTATACAAGGAGGACACCCAATGTGACCTTCAAAGCAGTCTGGTGGTGCTGAGAGGCACCCCTGCTGAGAGGCACCCCTGCCCCAGCCCAGAGACACCTTTTTCTAAAGAAGAGGTGCTCACACCTCTGTCCTACAGGAAATCCTTTATTCTGCCTTCCCCTGCCTGAGTTTGGCTCAGCAGAAGGAAGACAGAACAGTGTCTGGTGTCTGCACCAGCACGGGCTGGTATGCACACCCTGAAAGGCTGTACAGGCAGACATGGGGGATCCCCTAGGAAAGCCCCAGAGTTCATGGTATCATGCAACTGACACTGGAATTGGCATAGTTGCATGATTCTAACATGTTTGATACCGAACATGCCTATGTTCGATGAAGCCATTATGTAGTTGGACTACTCGTGTTGGCCAGTGTCCACTACACACCTAAAATGGCTTCCCCAAACTTAAAAAGCCAAGGGAATGGAGTCTGGGGTGTGTAGGGGCACCTCTGATCATGCAAGGGTGCACTCACACTTAAAAACATTTACCCTGCCCTTGGGCTACAGGGCCTATCTTAGGGGTGACTTACAGGGTCAGAGTGCAGTGACCGTTATATTAGGCAATTCCATATCTGAGGTTAAAGGTGCAGGCACCATTTTACGCAGGCTGCAATGGTAGGCCTGCAGTCACAGTTTACATGGGCCCCCATGGGTGGCACAATACATGCTGCAGCCCATGGGGGACCCTGTTGTACCAATGCCCTGGGTACCTAAGTACCATATACAAGAGGCTTACAAGGGTGCATGAGTATGCCAATTGTGGAGTCTAAAACTAAATTTAGAGGAGCGGGCACTGACACTGGGGTCCTGGTTAGCTGGATCCCAATGTACTACAGTCTAAGCACGGACACCAGGCAAAAAGAGGGAGGTAACCATACTAGAAAGATGCTACTTTCCTACATAGTTAATGTTATTTTATCAGCCAGGCGGCACTCCACCAAGTCAGTTTGTGCTGGTAGATGGGCTAGGTTTCTAAAGTGGTGTGAGGAGAATTCTAGGCTTTTAAAGATCCTCTAAAAGCCCATTTCTCTGATATTTTACGTCTTGTGCTTTCCATGGTGCAACAACGTTGTGCAGTTGCAACAGTTAAGGTATATTTGTCTGCCCTTTTGGCATTTCTTTGGTTACCAGTCCAACCTACCCTGTTTAATCCCCTATAGGGTTAAGGTTTATTGAGGGACCTACTAACAAATACCCTCCCACTCTGTTTATTATGCCTCATTGGGATTTTAATTTGGTTCCCACCCCAGTTTGGACCCAGCCATATGCAAATCAGTCTTGACCCTGTTCCCTCATGGGATCAGTCCAGCCCGAACTGCCAAGCATGGGGAACAGGGTCAAGACTGATTTGCATATGGCTGGGTCCAAACTGGAATGGCATGGGCAGCAAAAAAACAATGGATTAAACCCAGATCTGTGACTGGGGGTGAGTGTTTGCATTGTCAGCAGTCCGTCCCTCATCCTTTTGTGTTGCTAATGTCACCCTAAGTGGGAAGGGTATGCCCAGACGTGGGTCCTGTGCTTCCCATGCCACTGGATTCAAGCTAGCCTGGCTGATGAGGGGTGAAACCCCGAAACCGGTCCCAGGATGCTTGTTTCCAGTCCAGGGAAGACCTGGCCTGGCAGTTCGGGCTGGACTGTTTCCATGGGGAACAGGGTCAAGACTGATTTGCATATGGCTGGGTCCAAACTGGAATGGCATGGGCAGCAAAAAAACGATGGATTAAAGCCAGATCTGTGACTGGGGGTGAGTGTTTGCATTGTCAGCACTCCGTCCATCATCCTTTTGTGTTGCTAATGTCACTCTAAGTGGGAAGGGTATGCCCAGACGTGGGTCCCATGCTTCCCATGCCACTGGATTCAAGCTAGCCTGGCTGATGAGGGGTGAAACCCCGAAACCGGTCCCAGGATGCTTGTTTCCAGTCCAGGGAAGACCTGGCCTGGCAGTTCGGGCTGGACTGTTCCCATGGGGAAAGGGTCAAGACTGATTTGCATATGGCTGGGTCCAAACTGGAATGGCATGGGCAGCAAAAAAACGATGGATTAAACCCAGATCTGTGACTGGGGGTGAGTGTTTGCATTGTCAGCACTCCGTCCATCATCCTTTTGTGTTGCTAAAGGCAGAGGGCAAGCCAAGACTCCCTAGATATGGTGGAGATCCTCTATGAGAGGGTAGGCATTGACCTTGTTGGTCCCCAAGACCCCTCCTCCCCACTGCAACCTCAGGGAGCAGATTTATCTTGGTGGTAGTGGACCATGCCACCAGATATCCTGAGGTTATTAGCTGTAGGACAGCCATTGTCCCCACAGTAGCTAAATCCTCCCTTGGAATCATCACCACGGTTGGGTTCCCTAAGGTGGTCACCTCAAATTACTCAGATTTATGCACAAATTTCCTGTCTCCCTATCTGAAAGGAATGTGGGATGGCTCACTACCCCCTACCATTCCCAAGGAAATGGCCTTGTGAAAAATGCAAGACCTTTAAAAGGCATGGTGATGGGTTTGCCTGAAAAACTCCAGAGGAGATGGAGTGTTTTCCTCCCATGCTTTTGGTTCACATACAGGGAGGTTCCATAAAAAGTAGCAGGCTTCAGTCCTTTTGAGATACTCTATGGACACCCTCTAAGATGTCCATGAATTTTGGTGAGAGAGGGTTGTGAGAGACCCCTCATGGAGTCCAAGAAGGGTATATTAGACTATGTGCTAGGCCTTCGCTGAAGAATGTCTGAGTACAAGAAGAAGGCAAATAAGTATTTGGAGGCCAGCCAGGAGCTTGTGACGCACTGGTATGACCAAAATCCTCAAAGGTGGAATACAAGGCTGGACAGTTGGTGTGGGTTTTCGAGCCTGTAGCTCTTAAAGCATTGCAGGACAAACAGACTGTGCTATAATCATTCCTGGGGAAGAAGGGGAAGGTCACCTATTTGGTGGATTTAGGTACACACAGGTACCTTCACAGAGTCATCCACGTCATCAGATGCAAGCTACATGATGACATGGAAAACATCACCATGCTGATGGTGACAGATGGGAGAAAGGAAGAAGAGAGTTAGCCTCTCTCTGACTTCTTGTCCTCTAATGCCCAAGATCTTACCTTTCAGTAGGATCTTGGGCATTAGAGGAGTAGTTCTTACATACATCTTCACACACCAGCAGCAGAGGGACTGCTGTCAGTTGCTGAGGCAGTTTGTTGGGTTGTTTTCATGGACTGCAGGCATGACAACATGGTATACCCATGATGTGGACCCCAGTGACAGTGTGCCTGTCAAGAGTAAGATATACAGGTTGTCAGACCAAGTCATGGCTAGCATTAAGGCTGAGGTTGGCAAGATGCTAGATTTGGGGATGATAGAGCCCTCTAGTATTCCGTGGGCCAGCCCAGTGGTACTGATGCTCAATACCAAATGAGGAAAGCCTGAGATGAATTTCTTTATGAACTGCCAAGACCCAACTGCATTCATCAAGACTGATGCCCACCCATACCAAGAGCTGATTACCTCATTGATAGGTTGATGGACAGTACAATATCTGAGTATCTTTGACCTGACTTCAAGTTATTGGCAGATAGCCCTCACCCAGGAGCCAAGGGGAGGTCACCTTTTTTTCACACCTGAAGGCCACTTTCAATTCACAGTGATGCTCTTTAGGGCAAAAAATGCACCTGCTACTTTCCAGTGGTTGGTTAACCGAGCACTGACAGGTTTGGAAAGTTTCAACGCAGTTTATTTTGATGAAATAGCTGTATTAATTTCTCCCTGGGAGGATCACCTGTTCCACCTCAAGGACGTGTTTCAGGCCTCGCTGCAGGAAAGCCTGACTAACAAGGCATGTAAGTGCAAGACAGGGCAAAGATCTTTTGTGTACATGGGCAACCAAGTAGTTGGAGGCCATGTATAACCCCTCTAGCCCAAGATCCAGATAATTCTGTCCTGGGAAGCACCTAAGACTCAGACCCAAATCAGAGCCTTTCTTGATCTGAATGGGTACTTCAGGAGATTTGTGAAGGGCTATGGTACCATAGTGACACCCCTATCTGATAGAGACTTCTAGCTGGAGATTCCTTACCTTTCAATTTCTCAGGCATCATAATGGATCCAGAAACTTTTGCATGGGCAGTAGCCCTGCGGTCCACCATGTGACTTCCTTCAGTTCTGCACAGCGGCGCCGGCGCCCGAAGTGACATACCGGTCACCTATACTTGCGCTTCGATGTCAGTTCTTTTCTTCCTACAACAGTTAGCAATGATCTGGAGAAGAGATACCCCTCAGTCACTTTTTTGTAACTTTTTTCAGGTATTTTTCTAAGTGTGTTGAAGGATGTCTTCTAGGAAGGCAGGTTCAAGCCATGTGGCGCCTATCACTACGCCATATTGGTAATGAACCAGCACTTGGTGTGCTTATGGTGTCTCAAGCACGACCACGACTCGAAGTTGTGCTCAGACTGCCTGGCCATGGCACCAAAAGCTTTGAGGGGGTGGTCCCTAAAGCTGCTTGCGGCCCGGCAGTTGATGCCAGTGAGCACCACTCCTAGGAGGTCTAGGACCTAAGCGCGAAGAAGGTTGTGGGACCGCTCCAGGAGCCCCAAGTCCTCTTCTTTGTACTCGAGGTCCTCAGGACACTTGAGGAAGAGACGCAAGAAGAAAGAGAAGTCGAAGCAGTCTTCGACTTCACCTAGTCCATCGGCCAGTGTGATGAGTGAGGAACATCAGCGTTCCAGGCACAGTTTTGTAGAGCCATTGCCAGGTCCGACTCAGTGTCTCCCCCCTGTTTCTGGGAACCAGAACGACCCTTGCTCAAATAAAGAACTTTTGCAAGGCCATTCACGCTTATTCGAGCGGTTCAACCTCTCCAGAGTGCCTTTGGGCCCCGTGAGGTCAGAGGGGGCCCCATCAGGTTCCGTACCGACAGCTCTGGCCTCGTCTCCGATGGGGTCTCACAAATCCGGTCTCAGATCCACATTGACGCAGATCGTGCCAACGCGACATTCTCTGATGCTCCCAGTGGCGCTGAGTTCCACCGGTGGCGTCAACCCCATTCTCATCCCCGAGTCGGAATGACATCGCTCAACGTCGATTCCGGCACCAGCAAGCATGGCCCATTGGTCCTAGGTCCCTGCTGTTCCCTTGGACAGGGAATCCAAGAGGCTGGCTAGCTTAGGCGAGAAAATATTTTCTTCCACAAGCCTAGCATTGCGGTTGGTGACACCACATGCCTGTTGAGCTGTCATTTCCATACCTTGAGGGATACGGTTGCACAAGTGCTGCAACAGGTCCTGGAGGAGGCCTGTGCCATCCTCTCCCAAGCAGTGAAAGACGAGAGAAATGCAGAGAAGTTCACCATTTGCTGTGGTTTGGACACAACTGACTCGCTGGGCAGAGCTGTTTCCTCAACAGTGGCCTTGAGGTGCCATGCATGGTTGTGAACATCTGCCTTTCTGGTGATGTTCCACCAACCTCATGGACATACCCTTATGAGACTTGTCTCTTTAGAGTAGAGAAGGACAGGGGCTGGAGCAATTCAGGGACTCGCATGCTACTGCCAAGTCCTTGGACCTCTTAATGACACCTTGCCCCGATCTGCTTTTTGCCCCTTTTGTGGCTACAGAAGGGATGTGCTAGCCCTATGCCAGACATCATCCTGCGCAAGCTTCCCAAGCTGTGCAAGGACATGGACGCAGTCATTCTGACCCTGTGGGTCTGGTAGCCAGAAGTTGTCCACCACCAACCCACTGGCAGGTGCAGCCTCTAAGCCCTCCTACTTTGGTTCTGCAAGATGGGTGCCCAGCTGGAAGTAGAATACAACATCATCTCCTCCACTGGCAGTCCATTACATCAGACAAATGGGTCTTGAAGATCTTTCAGAGGTGCTACTCCCTCCCTTTCTCGTCTTTCCCTCCCCAATATCTTCATCACAAGAACAGGTGTCAGAGGATCATCTGTCTTTGCTCCAAGAGGAAGTTACAGCTCTCTTGGCCAAGGAAGCTATAGAGAGTGTTCCAATATCAGAAGTTGGAAGTGGTTGTTATTCCCGCTACTCTCTGATTCCTAAGAACAGTGGTTCCCAATCTGTGCGCCGCGGCTCCCCTGTGCGCCGTCAAAACTAGCCAGGGGCGCCGCACACAGTTTGGGAACCAATGCTATATTGCCCTCCACATTGAGTTAAATGACAATAATAAAAAAAATACGTATCAGTGGAAGATCAGTATCAGCAGCCTGCAAGGGGCATAGCCACTAAGGAAGGCTCGCTCGATTTCGAGCACTAAAACAAAATCGTTTAATCTGCATTCCGTTGATTTTCCATTTTATGATTCGGACCTAAATAATGAAAACTAGTTTGTGGTGGATATACGCACTGTCTCCTATTTAGTAAATCCTGCAGCGCCCTCTAGTGGCCATGAACTGTCACCTATAGTCCTGGTGTGCTTCACTTCTCTGGGCTGCTAATTCAGAACACTGGCTCAATCAATGTAAATTTAAATAAAAGCAGTGGCCTAGCAAAGGTGTAATTAGCCCTAATGCGAACAAGACAATGGGAATCCCTTTTCCTCCCTGTTGGTTACTTAAAATAACCATGCTTGGGGTACAGTCCCCCTAGTATCCCTGTGCACCAGCTGCACGTACTGCACTAATGCATCATCTTACAGGGATCTGAGGTCCTTTTGATTTGAATAATTTAATCATTCTGTGGGCAAATAACGAGGTGCCTTTTAAATATGTTTTTTTAGAATCTGCTCTGTTTTTTAGGTGATGATTTTCCACTTTTAAACTATTGAGACATTTACAAACCACTGAACCAAAGATAACAAATATAATATTTGTTGCATACATGCCAACCCGATTTTGACGAGATACTCCCAAATTTAAAAGCAAAATTAACTATTTTTAGCTGTCTCCTGTCTGAAATTGCTCTCACCTTAAATATGTCATTGAGGAAAATACATTTGCCCGATTTTGTTCTTAAAATTTACCACTTTCAGTTCTACAATGTTGGCATGTATGGTATGGCAATCATTATTGTGTAATATATGAAATTACCTCACGATGAAGAAAACCGGACAAATATCTATCAGATATTTGTCAAGTTGCTGTAGGAGAGGAGGAAGGAGAGGAGACAGCTCAATCTACTCGTGAGAATGTGGGTGCTCTTCTCATCAAATGATCCCTACCTCTTTCACTTATCTCTTCGGTACCATGAATTGCTAGGTGTTACGTTTTTTTTTGTAGAAGTGACTTAGCAAATCGACACCTATATGATGCCTCAGTAGGAGGGAGCCTAAATCTTGGTGAGCTGCCTACGTAACGTATACTAGTGGGGAGCATAAAGAGAGCACAGATTTTACAGACCTGTATAGTAATCCCTCAGCATTAGTAGGCCGTGCTCAGATCTTAGTGAAGCCTGATTAAGGCCTTTCTAGTAAAGAACCCAAATATCATTTATCGCTCTGCACAAGGAGTCAAGTGCTTAGTATTATTTCCAGCGAAAAAAATAGGAGTACCCCCGAGGCCGTGCATACATCCCCCCACCCATGAAAAAAAAAGTAACATAATGGGGAGCCACAGCTCACAGCCAATAGGTCAAGGGAGCCACAGGTCAAAAAAGTTTGGGAAACACTGCCTAAGAAGAACAAGAGTGTTCACTCTATTCTAGACCTCAGAACTGTTTATTCCTTCCTCAAAAAGAGAAGTTCAAGATGCTCACCTTGTCTCAGGTCCTGTCTGCCCTAGACCAAAGAGACTGGTTGGTAGCGTTGGAGTTGCAGGATGGGTATTTTCACAACCCCATCCTACCTGCCCACAGATGTTACCTATGGTTCAAGGTAGGGCACGAGCACTTTCAATTCACTGTGCTCCCCTTTGGCCTTACCAGCACTCCTCCTGTGTTCACCAAGACAATGGCGGTGGTCGCAGCTCCTCTGCACAGTTCAGGGGTTACAGTCTTCCCCTACCTCGACGACTGACTTTTGAAGGCGGGTTCACCCCAGACTGTCATTTCCCACCTTCAGACGACAGCGTACCTCCTAAATTCACTGGGGTTTACTATAAACATGCCAAAGTCACACCTGACTCCCTCTCAGATGCTCCCTTTCATCGCAGCAATTCTGAACACAATGCAAGTTCGGGCTTATCCTCTCGAGCGGGGTCTCTGGGATATTCAGGTTATGATATCGATGTTTCAGCCTCTGTCCTAGGTTTTTGTGAGAATTACTCAGGCTGCTGGGCCTCATGGCCTTCTACATCCTGCTGGTGAATCATGCCAGATGGCATATGTGAGCTCTGAAGTGGGACCTGTAGTTTCAGTGGGAGCAACATCAGAGGAATCTCTCCAACATGGACTAGATCTCAGAGGGAAGTGCAAAAGACCTGCAGGGGTGGCTGATGAACCGCAATTGGGTCAAAGGCAGACTCCTCTCCCTTCCCCAACCAGAACTGATGTGAGTGACAGATGTGCCACTCCTGGGATGGGGCAGCTATCTGGGAGAGGTGGAGAGCAGAGGACTCTGGTCTCCGGCAGAATTCAGACTCCACATCAACTTGCAGGAGCTCTGTGCAATCCGGATAGCATTGAAAGCATTTCTTTCCTCTGTCAAGGGGAAGTTAGTGGAGGTGTTCACGGACAACACCACCGCCATGTGATACAGCAACAAGCAGGGTGGTTAGGGTCGTGGATACTTTTTGTCAGGAGGCCCTGCGTCTCTGGACATGGCCGTAACAGCAGATCATAACCCTGGTGGTTTAACACCTGACAGGTTCTTTGAATGCCAGGGCGGGTGATCTCAGTCGTTGATGCCCAGCAGATCACGAGTGTTGTCTCCATTCGGAGGTGGCACAAAGACTCTTTTAGGGGAGAACCTTGGTTAGATCTGTTTGCCTCCAAAGAGAACACGCAATGTCAACAGTTTTGTGCGTTGCCATTTCCAAGTCAGGCTATCGCTCGAAGATGCTTTTTGTCATAAGTGGAGTTCAGGGCTCCTGTACGCATTTCAGTCCATGCCACTTCTGCCCAGAGTTCTCAGGAAGATTAGGAACAACCAGGCCCAAATTATTCTTGTGGCTCCAGACTTCACACAGAGAATCTGGTAAGCCTTGCGTCTGAATATGAGCTTTGATCCTCTGATCAGACTGTCCCTTTGGGAGGATCTTCTGTTGCAACAGCAGGGGAGGGTTCTGCACCCGAAACTGTCAACTGTCCACCTGCATGGAGATTGGGTGACAACAGTTGGTAGCTTTTGACCTTCCTCCTGAAGTCTGTACTGTTATCTTGGCAGCCAGGCGTTCCTCCATTAAAACGGTAAACGTTTGTCGATGGCAACATTTTTTTAAATGTTGTACAGAAAAGTCTATCAACCAGCTTTCTGATATTCTTGTCTTGTTCTTACCATTGCACAGCAGGCCGCTGCTCTGGGTACTCTTAACAGTTATCTCTCTGCTCTGTGCGCCTTTCTGCGGCTCCATTGTAGGAGGCTGGACTGGTTTGTAGTGAGTACCAAGGGGTACTTGCACTTTGCACCAGGCCCAGTTATCCCTTATTAGTGTATAGGGTGTCTAGCAGCTTAGGCTGATAGATAATGGTAGCTTAGCAGAGCAGCTTAGGCTGAACTAGGAGACGTGTGAAGCTACTACAGTACCACTTAGTGTCATATGCACAATATCATAAGAAAACACAATACACAGTTATACTAAAAATAAAGGTACTTTATTTTTATGACAATATGCCAAAGTATCTTAGAGTGTACCCTCAGTGAGAGGATAGGAAATATACACAAGATATATATACACAATAGCAAAAATATGCAGTATAGTCTTAGAAAACAGTGCAAACAATGTATAGTTACAATAGGATGCAATGGGGAAACATAGGGATAGGGGCAACACAAACCATATACTCTAGAAGTGGAATGCGAACCACGAATGGACCCCAAACCTATGTGACCTTGTAGAGGGTCGCTGGGACTATTAGAAAATAGTGAGAGTTAGCAAAATAACCCTCCCCAAGACCCTGAAAAGTGAGTGCAAAGTGCACTAAAGTTCCCCTAAGGACAAAATAGTCGTGTTAGAGGGAGAATGCAAGGAAAACACAAATCAGCAATGCAACAACGATGGATTCCTGTCTGAAGGTACCTGTGGAACAAGGGGACCAAGTCCAAAAGTCACAAGCAGCTCGGAGATGGGCAGATGCCCACGAAATGCCAGCGGTTGGTGCAAAGAAGCTCTTACTAGGCTGAAGAACTGTGAATACTGCAGGAACGACAAGGGCTAGAGACTTCCCTTTTGGAGGATGGATCCCGCACGCCTTGGAGAGTCGTGCAGAAGTGTTTTCCCGCCGGATGGACGCCAACAAGCCTTGCTACACGCAAATCGTGCGTTTGGCGTTTTTGGACGCTGCTGGGGCCCAGGAGGGACCAGGAGGTCGCAAATTGGACCTGCAGAGAGAGGGGACGTCGAGCAAGACAAAGAGCCCTCACTGAAGCAGGTAGCACCCGGAGAAGTGCCAGAAACAGGCACTACGAGGATGCGTGAAACGGTGCTCGCCGAAGTTGCACAAAGGAGTCCCACGTCGCCGGAGACCAACTTAGGAAGTCGTGCAATGCAGGTTAGAGTGCCGTGGACCCAGGCTTGGCTGTGCACGAAGGATTTCCGCCGGAAGTGCACAGGGGCCGGAGTAGCTTGCAAAGTCGCGGTTCCCAGCAATGCAGCCCAGCGAGTTGAGGCAAGGACTTACCTCCACCAAACTTGGGCTGAAGAGTCACTGGACTGTGGGGGTCACTTGGACGGTGTCGCTGGATTCGAGGGACCTCGCTCGTCGTGCTGAGAGGAGACCCAAGGGACCGGTAATGCAGCTTTTTGGTGCCTGCGGTTGCAGGGGGAAGATTCCGTCGACCCACGGGAGATTTCTTCGGAGCTTCTGGTGCAGAGAGGAGGCAGACTACCCCCACAGCATGCACAAGCAGGAAAACAGTCGAGAAGGCGGCAGGATCAGCGTTACAGAGTTGCAGTAGTCGTCTTTGCTACTATGTTGCAGGTTTGCAGGCTTCCAGCGCGGTCAGCGGTCGATTCCTTATCAGAAGGTGAAGAGGGAGATGCAGAGGAACTCGGCTGAGCACATGCATTCGTTATCTGAAGTTTCCCCAGAGACAGAGACCCTAAATAGCCAGAAAAGAGGGTTTGGCTACCTAGGAGAGAGGAAAGGCTACTAACACCTGAAGGAGCCTATCAGCAGGAGTCTCTGACGTCACCTGGTGGCACTGGCCACTCAGAGCAGTCCAGTGTGCCAGCAGCACCTCTGTTTCCAAGATGGCAGAGGTCTGGAGCACACTGGAGGAGCTCTGGACACCTCCCAGGGGAGGTGCAGGTCAGGGGAGTGGTCACTCCCCTTTCCTTTGTCCAGTTTCGCGCCAGAGCAGGGGCTAAGGGGTCCCTGAACCGGTGTAGACTGGCTTATGCAGAATTGGGCACATCTGTGCCCAACAAAGCATTTCCAGAGGCTGGGGGAGGCTACTCCTCCCCTGCCTTCACACCATTTTCCAAAGGGAGAGGGTGTCACACCCTCTCTCAGAGGAAGTTCTTTGTTCTGCCATCCTGGGCCAGGCCTGGCTGGACCCCAGGAGGGCAGCTGCCTGTCTGAGGGGTTGGCAGCAGCAGCAGCTGCAGAGAAACCCCAGGAAGGGCAGTCTGGCAGTACCAGGGTCTGTGCTACAGACCACTGGGATCATGGAATTGTACCAACAATGCCAGGATGGCATAGAGGGGGCAATTCCATGATCATAGACATGTTACATGGCCATATTCGGAGTTACCATGGTGAAGCTACATATAGGTAGTGACCTATATGTAGTGCACGCGTGTAATGGTGTCCCCGCACTCACAAAGTTCAGGGAATTGGCTCTGAACAATGTGGGGGCACCTTGGCTAGTGCCAGGGTGCCCTCACACTAAGTAACTTTGCACCTAACCTTTACCAGGTAAAGGTTAGACATATAGGTGACTTATAAGTTACTTAAGTGCAGTGTAAAATGGCTGTGAAATAACGTGGACGTTATTTCACTCAGGCTGCAGTGGCAGGCCTGTGTAAGAATTGTCAGAGCTCCCTATGGGTGGCAAAAGAAATGCTGCAGCCCATAGGGATCTCCTGGAACCCCAATACCCTGGGTACCTCAGTACCATATACTAGGGAATTATAAGGGTGTTCCAGTAAGCCAATGTAAATTGGTAAAAATGGTCACTAGCCTGTTAGTGACAATTTGAAAGTAATGAGAGAGCATCACCACTGAGGTTCTGGTTAGCAGAGCCTCAGTGAGACAGTTAGGCACCACACAGGGAACATATACATGCACACCTATGAGCACTGGGGCCCTGTGTGACAGGGTCCCAGTGACACATACATATAGGCCACAAACCTATGAGCACTGGGGTCCTGACTAGCAGGATCCCAGTGACACATAACAACCATACTGAAAACATGGTGTTTTCACTATGAGCACTGAGGCCTGGCTATCAGGTTCCCAGTGAGACAGTGAAAACAGTGACAAAACACCCTGACATACACTCACAAACAGGCCAAAAGTGGGGGTAACAAGGCTAGAAAGAGGCTACCTTCTCACACAACCCCCCCCCAAACGAAGGACAATAAGGCTAACCTTGGCCAGTTGAGACTTTATTGTCTAAGTGGTGATAAGTAGAGAGTAGCTCTGCAATAGACTGGTTACTCCCTTTATCATCCACTATATGGTTACTTCCCTGTGGGGATGTAAACCACCCTGTTTGAAGTTTTTTAGCTAAGCAACAATGTGAAGATATATTTTCAGAGTTTCTATCAGTAAGTTTTAGTTTAGAGCAGTGGGAATTGTCCACTGAACCTATTTGTAGTGATGGAAATGCCAGACAGGGATGCTGTCTCAGAAAAGCCATAGCTGGGCAAAAACTTTGTCCATCTGGCTGGAAGAGAGAACAGGGATGCTGTTTCTCTTGAGTTGGAGCAGGGCAGGGATGCTGTCCTATGAGCTCCACACTAGGGCAGGGATGCTGTCCTAAGTGTTGTGAGGTAGTGCAGGGTTTCTGCACTAAAGTTTCTCTGGGAGGGTTGGAGGGATGCTCCATGTTAACTAAAATGGTGCTCTTTTTCTCACCAATGTTAGTTATCCCACAGAGAGGTACTTCCACCTCAGGGAGTCCAGCTTTGCCAGCTGATGATTCCCTTGGAACAGGTGCCACCCCAGGAGAGGTTTCTCCCACCACAGGAATAGTATCCTGAATGGTAGGGTGGTTAGGGGATACTGTGATACCCTTTTTACCTGTTGATGGAGAGGGGTCCTGAGTTTTCAGGCCTTTTCTCCTTTGCTTTTTCATTTCACTTGAAATGAGAGGGAACAATTCCTCAGGGATGCCCAGCATGGCTGCATGGGCATAAAACTCTACATCAGCCCAACCTGAGGCCTCTAGGTCATTACCTAAGAGACAGTCTACAGGTAAGCTAGGTGATACCACCACCTGCTTAGGGCCAGTAACTCCACCCCAACTAAACTGAATTATAGCTAAGGGAAGAAACTTAGTGGAGTTATGGACATCAATAATCTTATACTGTTGTCCAATGATGTGTTGTTCAGGAGGCACTAGGTTTTCAGTCACCAAAGTGAAACTGGCACCTGTGTCCCTGTAGGCCAAGGCCTCAACACCATTTATTGAAACTGTCTGCCTGTACTTATCCATTGTAAGGGGACAAGCAGCCAGTGTGGCAAGGCCAATGCCACTAGGTGTGACAGAAACTGTCTTGGGACTGATTACATCAGTTTCCACTATGGACCCATAAGTGAACCCAACTACACCCTTTGCTTGACTGTTGCCAGCAGTCCCACCACTAGTACCACTACTGCTAGGGGCACTAGAGCTTGATGTATTAGTGGTGGTAGGCTCAGGGGGTTTACCTGGACAGGACTTATCCCCTGGCCTATGGCCTCTGTTTTTACACACAAAGCACCAAGGCTTTTTAATGTGTGCAGGTTGGGAAGAAGAGGAAGAATTTGTTTTATCCCCACCCTCTGAAGAGTGTTTAAGATTTGAAGTGGGATCTTTGGTTTTACCCTTATCCCCATGCTTATCTTGAGATTTTTCACCATCTTTCTTCTTATTGCCATCTTTGTCACCCCCTGTATGAACTTTTCTGTTCACCCTTGTTCTGACCCATTTGTCTGCCTTCTTTCCCAATTCTTGGGGAGAGGTCAGATCAGAGTCTACCAGGTACTGGTGCAACAAATCAGACACACAATTATTAAGTATATGCTCTCTCAGGATTGTGTTATACAGGCTTTCATAATCAGTAACTTTACTGCCATGTAACCACCCCTCCAAGGCCTTCACTGCCTGGTCAATGAAATCAACCCAGTCTTGTGAAGACTCCTTTTTGGTCTCTCTGAACTTTATCCTGTACTGTTCAGTGGTTAAGCCATAACCATCCAGGAGTGCATTCTTAAGAACTGTAAAATTATTGGCATCACTTTCTTTCACAGTAAGGAGTCTATCCCTACCCTTTCCACTAAATGATAGCCATAGGATAGCAGCCCACTGCTTTTGAGGGACATCCTGTACAGCACAGGCCCTCTCAAGTGCAGCAAACCACTTGTTAATGTCATCCCCCTCCTTATAAGGGGGAACTATCTTGTGCAGATTCCTGGAATCATACTCTTTTGCAGGATGACTATGGGGAATACTGCTGCTGCCACCATGGGTATCTAAACCCAACTTCTGTCTTTCCCTCTCTATTTCTAAAGACTGTCTATCCAAATCCAGCTGTTGCTTCTTGAGCTTCAGTCTGGTTTGTTCCACTCTCAATCTATTGAGCTCCCTTTCTAACAATCTGTCATCAGGGTGGGTGGGAGGGACATTTCTAGATACAGAGGTATGATGGGAATGAACAGAAGGAGACCTGTCCCTTACAAGGGGCACCCTAACAGCTTGGCTACCAGCATAATGTGAGAGCACATCATCAGTATGATGTGATTCAACCTCTGTACCAACTATGCTAGACTGTCTAGTAATGGGCAGGCTGAGAAGTTTCTTTCCTGAACCTTTTCCTGGGGGAGTCCCTGGATCAGATTGAGAACCATTAGCTACTTTTTCTACAGATTGGGCACTTATGGCCTTATCCTGTACTCTAAGCATATTAATTAACAGTTCTAAGGAAGGATTCTTCCCTACACTCAAACCTCTCTCTATGCAGAGACTCCTTGCTCCTTTCCAGCTAAGGTGATCATATGCAAGTTTGGACAGTTCAACTTTTTGGCCTGTGCCAGACATTTTTAGAGAGAGTTAAAGTGATAGTCAAAGAGAAAAAAGTTTTCAGAACTTTTTGGAAAGACAGAAAAAACTTTTTAAACTTTTAAGAACTTTTTGAAAGTTTAGAAGTACTTTTCAGCACTTAGAAAAGAGTGAAAAGAGGAAATGCAAAACTTTTTGGCTATGTGTATATACACTGACCTTGTTTTGTATATTTTTCTCTTATGAAAAGTACAATGACAAGAGTGGTAAGTAGTCTCAAAGCACTTATCCCACCACTGCACAACCAATGTAGGAGGCTGGACTGGTTTGTAGTGAGTACCAAGGGGTACTTGCACTTTGCACCAGGCCCAGTTATCCCTTATTAGTGTATAGGGTGTCTAGCAGCTTAGGCTGATAGATAATGGTAGCTTAGCAGAGCAGCTTAGGCTGAACTAGGAGACGTGTGAAGCTACTACAGTACCACTTAGTGTCATATGCACAATATCATAAGAAAACACAATACACAGTTATACTAAAAATAAAGGTACTTTATTTTTATGACAATATGCCAAAGTATCTTAGAGTGTACCCTCAGTGAGAGGATAGGAAATATACACAAGATATATATACACAATAGCAAAAATATGCAGTATAGTCTTAGAAAACAGTGCAAACAATGTATAGTTACAATAGGATGCAATGGGGAAACATAGGGATAGGGGCAACACAAACCATATACTCTAGAAGTGGAATGCGAACCACGAATGGACCCCAAACCTATGTGACCTTGTAGAGGGTCGCTGGGACTATTAGAAAATAGTGAGAGTTAGCAAAATAACCCTCCCCAAGACCCTGAAAAGTGAGTGCAAAGTGCACTAAAGTTCCCCTAAGGACAAAATAGTCGTGTTAGAGGGAGAATGCAAGGAAAACACAAATCAGCAATGCAACAACGATGGATTCCTGTCTGAAGGTACCTGTGGAACAAGGGGACCAAGTCCAAAAGTCACAAGCAGCTCGGAGATGGGCAGATGCCCACGAAATGCCAGCGGTTGGTGCAAAGAAGCTCTTACTAGGCTGAAGAACTGTGAATACTGCAGGAACGACAAGGGCTAGAGACTTCCCCTTTGGAGGATGGATCCCGCACGCCTTGGAGAGTCGTGCAGAAGTGTTTTCCCGCCGGATGGACGCCAACAAGCCTTGCTACACGCAAATCGTGCGTTTGGCGTTTTTGGACGCTGCTGGGGCCCAGGAGGGACCAGGAGGTCGCAAATTGGACCTGCAGAGAGAGGGGACGTCGAGCAAGACAAAGAGCCCTCACTGAAGCAGGTAGCACCCGGAGAAGTGCCAGAAACAGGCACTACAAGGATGCGTGAAACGGTGCTCGCCGAAGTTGCACAAAGGAGTCCCACGTCGCCGGAGACCAACTTAGAAAGTCGTGCAATGCAGGTTAGAGTGCCGTGGACCCAGGCTTGGCTGTGCACGAAGGATTTCCGCCGGAAGTGCACAGGGGCCGGAGTAGCTTGCAAAGTCGCGGTTCCCAGCAATGCAGCCCAGCGAGTTGAGGCAAGGACTTACCTCCACCAAACTTGGGCTGAAGAGTCACTGGACTGTGGGGGTCACTTGGACGGTGTCGCTGGATTCGAGGGACCTCGCTCGTCGTGCTGAGAGGAGACCCAAGGGACCGGTAATGCAGCTTTTTGGTGCCTGCGGTTGCAGGGGGAAGATTCCGTCGACCCACGGGAGATTTCTTCGGAGCTTCTGGTGCAGAGAGGAGGCAGACTACCCCCACAGCATGCACAAGCAGGAAAACAGTCGAGAAGGCGGCAGGATCAGCGTTACAGAGTTGCAGTAGTCGTCTTTGCTACTATGTTGCAGGTTTGCAGGCTTCCAGCGCGGTCAGCGGTCGATTCCTTATCAGAAGGTGAAGAGGGAGATGCAGAGGAACTCGGCTGAGCTCATGCATTCGTTATCTGAAGTTTCCCCAGAGACAGAGACCCTAAATAGCCAGAAAAGAGGGTTTGGCTACCTAGGAGAGAGGAAAGGCTACTAACACCTGAAGGAGCCTATCAGCAGGAGTCTCTGACGTCACCTGGTGGCACTGGCCACTCAGAGCAGTCCAGTGTGCCAGCAGCACCTCTGTTTCCAAGATGGCAGAGGTCTGGAGCACACTGGAGGAGCTCTGGACACCTCCCAGGGGAGGTGCAGGTCAGGGGAGTGGTCACTCCCCTTTCCTTTGTCCAGTTTCGCGCCAGAGCAGGGGCTAAGGGGTCCCTGAACCGGTGTAGACTGGCTTATGCAGAATTGGGCACATCTGTGCCCAACAAAGCATTTCCAGAGGCTGGGGGAGGCTACTCCTCCCCTGCCTTCACACCATTTTCCAAAGGGAGAGGGTGTCACACCCTCTCTCAGAGGAAGTCCTTTGTTCTGCCATCCTGGGCCAGGCCTGGCTGGACCCCAGGAGGGCAGCTGCCTGTCTGAGGGGTTGGCAGCAGCAGCAGCTGCAGAGAAACCCCAGGAAGGGCAGTCTGGCAGTACCAGGGTCTGTGCTACAGACCACTGGGATCATGGAATTGTACCAACAATGCCAGGATGGCATAGAGGGGGCAATTCCATGATCATAGACATGTTACATGGCCATATTCGGAGTTACCATGGTGAAGCTACATATAGGTAGTGACCTATATGTAGTGCACGCGTGTAATGGTGTCCCCGCACTCACAAAGTTCAGGGAATTGGCTCTGAACAATGTGGGGGCACCTTGGCTAGTGCCAGGGTGCCCTCACACTAAGTAACTTTGCACCTAACCTTTACCAGGTAAAGGTTAGACATATAGGTGACTTATAAGTTACTTAAGTGCAGTGTAAAATGGCTGTGAAATAACGTGGACGTTATTTCACTCAGGCTGCAGTGGCAGGCCTGTGTAAGAATTGTCAGAGCTCCCTATGGGTGGCAAAAGAAATGCTGCAGCCCATAGGGATCTCCTGGAACCCCAATACCCTGGGTACCTCAGTACCATATACTAGGGAATTATAAGGGTGTTCCAGTAAGCCAATGTAAATTGGTAAAAATGGTCACTAGCCTGTTAGTGACAATTTGAAAGTAATGAGAGAGCATCACCACTGAGGTTCTGGTTAGCAGAGCCTCAGTGAGACAGTTAGGCACCACACAGGGAACATATACATGCACACCTATGAGCACTGGGGCCCTGTGTGACAGGGTCCCAGTGACACATACATATAGGCCACAAACCTATGAGCACTGGGGTCCTGACTAGCAGGATCCCAGTGACACATAACAACCATACTGAAAACATGGTGTTTTCACTATGAGCACTGAGGCCTGGCTATCAGGTTCCCAGTGAGACAGTGAAAACAGTGACAAAACACCCTGACATACACTCACAAACAGGCCAAAAGTGGGGGTAACAAGGCTAGAAAGAGGCTACCTTCTCACATCCATGAATAACCCTCTTTATTTAAGTCCCCTATTGTAAATAGGTTTCTCAAAAGGCTTGTACCTGTTCGCCCCTACGCCCTTTATCATGGCTAGGTGGGATCTTAATATAGTTCTCAGATACCTCATGTGCACTTTCTTCGAGCCGCTGCACAATGTCCCCTCCAGCTGCCTAGCATCAAGGCAGCCTTTCTAGTGGCAATAACATCTGACCGGAGGGTGAGTGAGCTGCAGGCTTTATCTTCCAAGCCTCCCTTTCTTACTGTGTTCCCTGACCAATGGACTCTTTCCTCCTTAAAGTGGTGGCCCTATTCCAATTGGGACAATCTGTCACACTGCCCACTTTCTATGCTCCTCCACATCTCTCAAAAGAAGAGGAGCGACTCCACCGTCTGGAGCCAAAAACAGTGTTGTTGTTCCCTTTGACCAAACAAAAGAGTTCTGGGTGGCCGACCAACTCTTTGTGGGCTCTGTAGGAGCTAAAAAAGGTCAGGCAGTACAGAAGCGAACCATTTTGCGATGGGTCGTTCTCTGCATAAAGATCTGCTACGCCCTAGCTAAATAGAAGCGTCCTGAGGGCTTAGGGGCCCATTCCACCAGAGGAAAAGCTGCAACCATGGCATTAGCTCGTGGAGTCCCAGTCCTTGACATCTGCCAGGCAGCAACATGGGTGTCCCTGCACATGTTTGCCAAACACCACTGCCTGGACAGTCAGGTCTACAGGGACAGGCATTTCACCTGTTTGGTTCTGCAGGACTTTCTAGTTTAGAAAATATGTCCGACAGGAGGATATGTCTTGGGTATCTATTCAAAGGTAAGGAATCTGCACCTAGAAGTCTCTATCAGATGAACAAGTTACTTACCTTCAGTACTGCAATATCTGCTAACTACTATATCTAGCTGCAAATTCCTTACACTCACCCATATCTCCCTGCTCTGCAGACAGATTTCTAGGGTTAGAGTTGATCCCTTTCATGGTCCTAGTTTGGATACACATTTGTCAGTTCACTTCATGGCTCTGTGCTCCTGGCATGGAAAGTCGTGAAAAGTAACTTACGTCTGTGCGCCTGGATGGCACCCATGACATCGGTAACCATGACATAATTTCCGGTGCCAACAACACCAAGTGGAATTGAACGAGGCCACTGACGGCACACAGAGGTACTGCTCACACAAATGTTTCCGGATCCAGTCTGATGCCTGGGAAATTAAAAGGTAAGGAATCTGCAGCTACATATAGTCTCTACCAGATAATGCATTGTAAGAAAGTAGTATCTTTCTGGCATAATTACCCCCTCTTTTTGCCTGTGTCAGTATGTTTAGATAGTAGTACACTGGGATCCTGCTAACCAGGACCCCAGTGTCAGTGCTCTCTCCCCTAAATTTAGTTTTATAGTAACTTTTACATCCCTCTGCAATTTGACGACCAGCGTGGGACAGCTCGTGATTGACTCCTGGGATCTTCCTGCATTGCCTGGACTATGCAGCTGCACTTCTTTGTCCAACAGGAAAGCAACTCCAAGAAGGGTGGGCATTGTCCTCCTGCATGGCCTGGGCACTGCCCTCCTGCATTGCCTGGGCACCTCCAGGTGGTCTGGACTCTGTCCCCTCTTTCCTTAGGTCCTCTTCTTCAGGAATCCATGCCTGGGTTATACCAATCTGGTCCATGAGTCATGACAGCAGCTGGACAATCGAGGTCCCCATTGACTTCAACAGCAGGTTCTGTCACAACTTTACCCCTATGCACCTGTGCTCCCTGGTGTAGGCACTTCACTGTTCTGGGTATCCACAGGTGGGGACACTATCCAACCTCCCTTGTCCCAACGGGTTTCCTCAGGGTCCTCTGGGAAGGGTCCTAAAACACGAAAACTCCAACTGTGACTTCCCCATGTTATCCTATGATCACTGACCCAGGATTAACACTCTGCACATGGGTGACAGGGGAGTCCTATCTACTTACATTTGGGGTTTTAGTACTTCCCCAAACCTCAGGGTCCTTCGGTGGTAGTGTGGGTTGGGAGTGATTTTCGCATCCCATTTTTAGGTTGAGCGCACAAGCGCTTAGACCTGTTGTTAGTATTGTGGGCTTTTAACCACCCTCACCTCATGCCCATCACTTTGACTCATTCAAGTTTGTCCCTCCTTGTGGAGGTTTTGTTACCGCCTTGCAGTCTGGACCTGATACGTGGCTAATTACACGATTGCCGATATGTTTGACTGTGAGCGAACTTCTTTTTCCTTTTGTATCTCTCCTTCACGCTCATGGCGGCCATGGCGCTTTGAAGCAGTTCGCTTTTGTCAACTAATGTTTTACTTTTCAATTTCAATTTTTGTGGCAAGAAAAGTCTAGTGAGGGATTTACCATGCCAATGTAACTGGAGCAAATGCAAGACCAAATGCATTGCAAATGCTTGTTTTAGTATATAGTTTGCAACTCCCCACCCCCACCATAAAGGCCCAAGTTATTTTATGCCTTTACTTATCTGTTGCTAAGTATATTTTTCTATGTTCATATCTCCGGTTAGGAGATAAACCAAAGTTAATTCTAGAGAGAGTGTTACGATAAACAAAACCTATTTTACTAACACTAGTGTGGTTCTTTCCTGTGTGTACATCACTGACTGACCTGTTTGATATTTGCAGCCACTTTATACCCTCCTGGATAAGCCTTAGCTGCTCTCCGCAGCTACTCCTATGAGAGCTCTGGTAGGCTAGAGCCTCCTACACTATCATTAAGGGTTGCCTGGTCTAACCTCCAAGAAACCACCCAGAAAAGCTATCTGGACTGAGCAGTGACAAAAGCCGTTTGACACTCAAGAAAGCTCTGTGCTCAGCACCTGTAATGAAGGCACCTGACTAGTAAGGAATTACTTGTCCAAGCAGATGCTTCTGAACATGGGAGTGAGACAGAGTTGTCACAGGTGAATGGTTTGGACCACTATCAGCCAGTTGCCTTCATCAGGAGGCGACTCCTCCCCAGAGAGCAGCATTGGAGTGCCATGAAGAATAGCCTGTGTGGAAATATAATTCAGTTTGTGGAGTTGGCAAAATTCGGGTGAAATTGAGTTACGTGAGTAACACAAAGTTCCTGTTAACATCTGAAGAGTGGCGGAATTATATTCCCATTGGTGCATGCAAGACTTCATGAAAGTGTGCTCACAAGCACAAACGAGATTAGCTGCCTGCTAACGTGATATCCAGTCTCCACAGAGCCTTCTGCCGTCATTTTGTGACACCAGCGATTGCGAGAGGCTGGTTCTCAAGTAGAGTTTCTACTTAAGGAGTAACTAAATGATCTCAAAATTACCTTTTCAAGCTGATATTCTGTTTAAATGGACAGTTCAGTTTGTTTTTTTTGTGCAAAAAGCATTGTTTTATTTTACTTTTTAAAATACTTGCTCTTCCTGTCCAGAAGGCTCCTCCCTGTACTTTGTCCAGTTCCTGGCCATTTTTCATTTGGATTCCAATCTGAAAGGACCGTTCTCTTTGTCTCCAATTCCTGCTGCATATGTGCTGTTGGATTTTAAGGACTTTGTTTTTGTGACACCACAACAAGCAAGTTAAAAAATAGTTGGATAAGTGTGTTGTTTGATGGAGGGCATGCACGAGTATTGTTATGTGTACTTTTATTCAATTTTTAAATATGTCTGCTTGTGGTGAGTGGCCTGGAGTTGCACAGTTAAGTACATTTTCTCCATGTTTGTAAAATTTGCACTATTCATTTGTTTTACTATGTGGCATAGTTTGCCCACGGGCCATCCAGTCAGTAGTAATCATTGAGTATATGAAACAATGTTTTCTGTGGTACATGTTGTAAAACATCTATAATTTAGGCCAGGGATGGCACTGGGTTAAATGATTTTTTTTTTTGTATTTCACTTTTTTCTGCAAAAAGTGTATTGTTGTGAGGTGATATCATGCCTTGGGAGGCTGGGTGTTGTAAAAAGCTTCATAGCTGACTTAAGTTTTGTTTTCGTCATTGCTGAATTAATGGTAGGGTTTTCTTCATTGTTTACCATGTCTCCTTTGGCTGGCTGGTGTGTGTCTGTTTGCCAAAGGCCACCATATTATCTTTGTTTTCCATGCCGTGGGGCGGGGGCCATTTTGTGTAGTCAGTGTCCATCCAAAGGCCTGCATGTGTTCTTGTTGTCCATGCCTCCTTGCTTGCTGTTGTTGTTTGACCATGTGGTCAGTGGCCATTTTGTGTAGGTGGTCAGTGTGCTTTTGCCATAGGTCTGCATGTGTTTTTTGTTTTCTATGCCTCCTTGCTTGTTGTAGTTGTTTAATCTTGTGGCCAGTGGCCATTTTGTGCAGCCAGTCAGTGTGCTTTTGCCATAGGTTCCATTTCTCCATGCCACCTGGCTTGCTGTTGTTGTTTGACGATGTGGCCAGCAACCATTTTATATAGGCAGTCAGTTTGCTTTTGCTATAGAGCTGCATATGTCCTCCGTGCCTCCCATCTTTCTGTTGTAATTAAACACCATGTGGCTGGGAGCCATTTTGTGCAGGCAGTCAGTGTGCTTTTACCATAGGCCTGCATGTGTTCTTTGTTCTCCATGCCTCCTTGCATGCTTGCTGTTGTTGTTTGACCATGTGGCTGGTGGACATTTTCAGCCAGCCACCTAGTTTATTAATCCTGTTTTTCCAGTTTTCAAAACCATTTTCTAGGGAAATTGATAAAAGAGGTCTATGCCATTTTTTGTTCATTTTATTTTACTTTTTTCCCCTGATATCAGTTTAGTGTGTGGAGGAAGCTGGCTCTCTATATAGTGCACTAAATTGCAGTAAATTGAAGTACAGTGTGCGGACAGTACAGTGGATCCCCAATTGGTATTGCAGAGACAAAAGTAGATAGGACTAACGCTCTATTTGTGTTGGTGTGGGTGAGCAGTTAGGCTTATCAGAGGGTAGCATTTGTTGTACTCACAGAGGCAATAAATGAGACACACTCTCAAAGAGTCAATTCAAGACCAATTTAGAAAGATAACAATTCTTTGTATATATATTTTAAACCCAAGAACTTCGTTATCAGGTAGGTAGACTTTTAAACATAAATACTTAGCAGTTTCAGAAATAGAAAGTGCAATTTTCAGAGTTCTCTCAATGTTATCCTACGGAGGACAACAATGTTCAGCAAACATAGGGTTAACGACTTATTAAGCCAATCTCAGGGAGTTAAGGTAAGTACTGGGCACCTATCCGAACCACACCAACAGGTCAGACCGGGCAGCACTTGGGCGGCCGAGTGCAGAGGTGCAGTAAGTCTTAAGTTGCCCAATGGTTTCCTATGAGAGTTTGGTCCTCATGAACGCAGGCTGCAGGCTCTGGCTAGGAAGCCAGTCAGGGACAACAAGCAGATAATTAGTAGACCTGGAGTGCTCAGGGACATAGGTGAATCTTAGGTCCTCTTCTCCTGTGCCCAGGTGTCAGGTCTTCATGTCCGGGAGCACACGCGGTCAGGGGGTCCTGTTTGTTGAGGCTGCAGGCATCGTGGGGGACTCTGGCATGGGTGGACCCAGGGTGATCTTGAGGTCTTAGGAGCCAGGGGACGTTGTTGGCACCGGTGTCCTACCTCGGTTTGGGTCAGGGGTTATGAGTGCAGTGGTTGCTGTAGCTGTTGGATTTTCTCTCTCCACAAGCCTGTGGCAGAGGGTGCCTGCATGCAGAGGCTGCAGGCATTCTGGAGAGTCCCAGATGGGTGAGACCACACTGGAGTTGGTCTCTGGGCAGCTGGGGACCTGCGTTGGCACTGTCAGTTGGCTTCACCTCGGGTCGTGGACGGCTGATGCAGTGGTCACATCTGGTATTAGGGTTCTGGGGTTTCAGCAGCTGCAGAGTTTTTTCTTTGAAGATTCTTGTTGTAGGGCAAGTCTGTTGCTCATGGGAGACTTGAGTCTTTATTCAAGGCTGGGCTAGTTGGCTTTTTGTGCAGGATCCCTGGAGGTGAGCAGGCAGGCCAAAGGGACTGAGTCCAGGTCAGCTGCTTCATCTTTTCCTCTTCTGTGGGTGCAACTCTTCTTTGTCCAGGTCTTCTTAGGTTGTCGAAATCTCAGTTCTAGGGTTCAGGGGTGCCACCTAAATACTAGGGTGTTACAGGGTGAGCCAGACGGTAGCCAATGGGCTGGCAACCTCGAGGGTGACTATACCCTTCTTATGACCACTTCCACTGGGATATGGTCATAACCCTAGTGGCCAAATTCCTTCCGGGCAAGATGGAAAAATTTGAAACGTAGTATCCACTTCAGCTCGTCCACCTTAGGGGTGGGACTGGCATGAAGTGGGCTCTCCTCCTAATTTAACTAATTTTCCTACTGCACTGCCAAAAAAAGTGGGGTCAGGACAGGGGGGCTGGTCATCTGCACCATCTGGAGAGACCTGGGTCGCATTACAAAAGCGGCAAGGCCTTTGAAGCTCCCCGCTCTGGAATGTCCATCCTGCCTGGGAGGGGTGGTCACACCTCTGCCCAGGGCAGGCCTTTGTGTTAGGCCCTCGAGAGCACTGGCTCTTGCCTTGGGGGTCCAGAAAGGCATCTGTGGTGGCTGATCTGGTCAGGACCAGTCAGTCAGCACACTAGTAGCTGATAGGTTTTCAGGGGGCACCTTTAAGGTGCCCTCTGTGTGCATTTCTTAATAAACATTCACTGCAATCAGTAAGGGTTTATTATTCTGAGATATTTGATACCAAACATCACACGGTTCAGAGAAGCCATCATGTAGCTAGGGAACTCATAGTGACCAGTGTCCAGCACATGCATTTAAATGGTTTCACTGTACACTTACTCTGTATGGGAATCGACAAAGACATAGTAGAGGCATATTTGCTCATACATATATGCCCTCTCATGTAATATAATGCACCCTGGCTTAGGGCTGTAAGGCCTGCTACAGGGATGACTTGCATGTATTGCATGCAGTGTTAGGGGACATGCCACACAGGCATGTCATGTTTTCAATTTTGGGAGCACCTTGTCACACTGCCTACAATGGCAGTCTGCATATGATTGGTGCGGAGTCCTTCAGAGTGGCACAAATTGTTCTGTAGCTCTGGGGGGCCCTCTTCAGTACCCATGCCCTAAGTACCAGACATACCATTTCTAGGGATTTATAGGAGGCTGAAGGGCCAGGTCACTTGGGAATCAAGTGACCAGGTGTCTTGTTTTAGGGAAGGAACAATAGCACTGTGGACCTGGTAGGAGGAACCCAGTTCACTTCAGTACCCAGCTCACTAGAGGGTGCTTGAGGATCATTGTAGTATATGTATAAACAGTGTTGTAATATTATATGCATTTGTTAAATTTTTCCCTGCCCTTCCTTGACTCCCAAAGGATTTCCCATAGTCTCTAGTGATAAACCACCAATTATTTTTTTAATTACATTTTCTCTCCACCCCCTGCCTACTATAGGTTGTCTTCTCTTAGGCCATAAATGCACATCAACAATCATTTTGAAAGGATTGTGTCATTTTTTTCCTGCACCCCTTGCCTGCCATAGACACAGAGCAGCATTCATTTTTAAGGATTATTCAATTTTCCCCTGCATGCTTTGCCTGCCATAGATGCACAGGAGCATTCATTTTTAAGGATGATTACATTTTCCCTGCACTCCCTGTCTACGATAGGTGCACATCAGCATTCAGGGTCAGATGTATAAAATAAAATTGCACTCGCAAACGGCAAAATCGGCCGTTTGCGAGTGCAAAATAGTGGTCTGCAATGCATCAAAGGCATTTGCAGACCACAAAATAGAAATCGCAAAAATTGCGTTTTTTTGCGTTGCGATTCGCAAAATCCAGGTCGCAAGGCAATTCTGCAAAAAATCGCAAATTGCGATTTTTCGCAGAAAGGTATTTTGCACATGCAAAATGCCATGGTCTGCAACCAGGTGGTAACCTGGTGCAAAAATAAAAAATGCAGTAAAACTGCATTTTTAAATGTAACATGTAAAGCACACATGCCCTTTTGGCATGTGTGTACTTAACATGTTAAAAAAAAAAAATTGGGGTGCAGGAGAGTGGGCCTTAGGTCCCCAGCACCCTGCCCTTTTGCATTTCCAAAATTGCGATTTTTAGTTCAGAAATCGCAATTTTGGAAATACAAAAAATTCGCAGCTATGGGCCAACAGGCCCATAGCTGCGAATGGGGCCAGTATCGCAATTTGCGATTCGTTAATTGCATTCGCGATTTTTAAGAAATCGCTATTACCGATTCGCAAATGTGATACATGGCCCTTTGCGAGTCGGTAATAGCGATTTCTTACAAATCGCAATTACCGAATTGCAATGGGACAGAATCATACATCTGGCCCTCAGTTTTTAAGGGTTATTACATTTTCCCTGCACCCACTGCCTGTCTTCCCTTAGATGCACATGAAGCAAACAGTTACATCTGTATGTTGTTATCCTGACTACACTATTATGTTATGGTGTGGACCGGAATAGATACTCTATTTTTGTTAATTATTTGGGATAACTTCACTAAATTATCATCTGTCCCATGAATAATTCAAACTGTAAAATTGTAATGTTTCAATAATTGTTTGTTTACTTTTAGGTGCACAAGAGCCATCACCCACAGTACTGGCAGACAGAAGACTAGCAAAATGTGTTGTGACCACAAAACATCACTCCTCTGCTTCCGCTTGTGCAGCTAAGTGCCAACTGACAGAGTTTGATGATGGCCCCAAAGAAAGGTGCTATCAAGAAAGTGGCCAATGAGGAGGAGAGAGAAAAAAGAAGCAGATTTCTAACACTAACATGCCGCCTTCCTCTTTCAGGCAACTTTGTGTGCCTGCCACAACGTTCTCCTGGAAGCAAGCTGGGAGCACCACTTCCACATCGATTGCACCACCTCAGCCTAAGCCCAAGCCCATGTCTTTCAGCAAGGCAGATACTACAATCTTGGTGACAAGCAATGGGTGTGAACTGGATTTGTCTCCGCTGAAAACTAGTACCCAATCGTTGCAGGAAACTGAGCAAAGTGGACAGCAGGAGACGTAGTCAGCAATAGTTCTTCCTGAAGTAGGAACAAAACAGGAAGTGAAGCTTACTGCTGAGCAAGCTGTACCTTTTCTTGAACCAACGGCTTCCCAATCTCCAGCTAAAAAAAGGGTACTCCTCCATCTTCTCCAAGCCCCCCTTCTGATGATCTGGACATGGATTGGACCCTGGCTGAGTCTTAGACCCGCCACAAGAAAGGAAGGAAAAGAAAAGTTCCTAAAAGCCTTAGAATTCTGGAAGGGAATGAGGAGGAAGAGCCAGTCATTGTCGTGAAATCTGGCTCAGATAACACCAACATTACCCCTCCTATTCAGCAAGCTCAGAGGAATGTGGCACTGGTTTCACCACTACCATCACCTCCAGCTTCCATATTTGTAAGGCCTCCACTGAGACATGCATCCACCACCACCTAAGTCGAAGTACACACTGCATAGAGACAATCTTGACACCAATGGCACACTGAAAAAGTTCTCCTCCCCAGTTTGGGACGTCTTTACATTTAGCAAGCAGGAGGATAACATTGCAATGTGCTCCATTTACCACACAAGTGTCCATCAAGGTAAGCCTGGTTCACACTATGGTACTGGAAGCCAAATGACCCATTTGAAAAAACGTCAGTTAAAAATCCACTTAAAATTTGCTGCAGGGGGTGGTGTTGATGAGAGAGGGGAATCCGCTCTAATCATGGTGGGAGGTGATGAGGAAGAAGAGGGTGACAGCTTTACATAAAGCAGCCCTGTCCCCAGTAGTGCGCGAGCATCATCCACATAAGCAACCTCTAAATGGCACAAGACAGATGGAGACACCACCAAATGCAGTGACTATCTCAAGACACAAATTGTGCCTACCACCTGCTGGTTCTCTCCTGAAATCGCCGGCATCAGTGGCACCACAAAAAAAAATCCAAGCTACTATTACAGGGATGTTTCGGCAGGAAGGGCCGTACGAACGGCTCCACCCAATAGCACAATTATACAACAGAAAGCTGGCTTAAATGTTAGCGCTGGACCTCCTGCCTTTCACTTTTGTTGGAGGAGTGGGATTTTTAGAATTTGTGGTGGCCATCTGCCCAAGATGGAAGGTTTCTAGCCAGACTTATTTTGCCACATTTGCTGTTCCAATGCTTTATCATAATGTGCTGCAATTGGTTGGACAAACTTTGCAGCAAAGTGCTGTTCACACTATCCACCTGACGACAGACATATGGCCCAGCTGTCAAGCAACTGATTACATGTGCATAACTGCACACTCTATCTCTTTTGTGGGGGTTAGGCAACAGCTATCTGCAGGTCTGAACGCTGTATGTTGTTCGGTGGCATTCAACAGTAGCAATGTTCACCATTGTATGAAGCTGGCTCTCTATATGGTGCACTAAAAAGAAGTACACCATGGAGAGTCCAGTGGATTCCCAATTAGTTTGCAGTTAGGCTTATCATTGGTTAGTGCTAAGTATGTGTTGCACTCACAGAGGCAATAAAAGAAACACACACTCAAAGAATAAATCTGAGACAATTGTAAAATCCAAGACTTCTTTTTATATATATTTTGAAACCAAGAACTTTGTTACAAGGTAAGCATGTTTTTAAGCATAAATACTTTTCACTTGCAAAAATGGACAGAGTGCAGTTTTTGAGTTCTTCAATGTTAACCTATGGGAGGAAAACAAAGTCAGCAAACAGGTACTTTACAATGATTTACAAGACCAATCTCAGAGACTTAAGTTAAGTACTGGGCAAGGATCAGGACCACACAACCAGTCACTGTGGGCAGCACTGGGGTGGCCAGGTGCAGAGGTGTAGTATGGCTTTGAGTGCCCAATGTATTTCAGTTGGGATTGGTCTCAGTGGAAATAGGCTGTAGGCAGTGGCTAGAAAGCCAGCTGGGGAAAGCCAACAGGTATGTAATAAACGTGGGGTGCTTGGGGACGTAGGTGTACCTTTGGTCCTCTTCTCCAAGGCCCAAGGGCGACGGGTGCCAGGGTGTCCTTTGGTGTGGGGTTTCTGTGTCCAGGAACACTTGCTGTCCTTTGGTCTGAGGCTGCAGGCATTGTCCGGAGTCGAGGAGGAAGGGTGAAACCACAGTGGACTTGATCTCAGGAGAGCTGGGGGGACGTCGTTGACACCAGGAATCCACTTCAGATTGGGCCGAATGTGACGGGTGCAGTGGTTGCTTTAGGTGTTGGGTTTCTCTCACCACAGAGGCTGTGGGAGAGGGGGCCTACGTGCAGAGGTTGCAGCTGTCTTCGGGGACTCCAGGAAGGACGAAACCATGAAGGACTCAGACTCTGGGGTGCTGCGGAATCTTGTAGACACCAGAGCTCCACTCCCACTCGGGTCTGTGACGACCGGTGCAGTGGGGACTTCAGGTGTCACGTCCTTACGGTTCCAGAGGCTGCAGAGCCCTTTCTTTAGAGCTGGTTGGGAAGCAGGACCACTACTCACGGGAGTCTTGAGTCTTTGTCAAGGCAGTCCTCCTGGGTTTCTGGAGGCTCAGCGGCAGGATGAGCCGTCTTTTGGTGCAGAGTCCGTTGAGGGTTGCAGCCAGGCTGGTGTGGTTGGTACCAGGTCAGCTGCTTCTCTTCTCTTCTGCGGGTGCGACTCTTCTTTGTCCTTGGTCTTGTAAGGTCGTCAGGGTCTGAGTTCTTGGGTTCACAGGTGCCACCTAAAAACTCAATTTAGGGGTGTTACAGGCAGTGCCAGGAGGCAGCCATAGGTTGCCCACCTTTAGGGCGACTGCACCCTCTCTAAGACTACTTCCGCTGGGAAGTGGGCATAACCCTGACCCTAGAGGTCTAATTCCACCCAAAACAAGATGGATGAATTTAAAAAGTGGTGTCCACTTCAGCTTGCCCACCTTAAAGTTGGGACTGGCAGGAAGTGGGCACACCTCCTAATCTAGCTAAGTTTCACACATGTCTTGTCACAAAGAAGTGAGTCAGGACAGGGGTTTGGTCATCTCCGCCATTTGGAGAGACCTGGGTCACATTACAAAGGTGGCTAGGTCTTTGAAGCTTCCTGTCCTGAAATGCCCACCCTGCCTGGATGAGGTGTCAACTCCCCCGCCCAGTACAGGCTTTTGCCTATGGCCCCTGAGAGTGCTGACTCTCACCTTAGGGGGTCAAAAGTGTGGGTAAGGTGGCTGAGTTGGTCAGGACCAGTCAGTTAACACAGTAGTAGTTGGTAGGTTTTTAGGGGGCACCTCTAAGGTGCCCTCCGGATGCCTGTATTGGTAAATCCAACACTGGCATCAGTGTGGGTTCCCCAATATGCGATGTTTGATACCAGACATCCCTATCTTCAGTGAAGCCATCATGTAGCTGTGGAACTCATAGTAACCGGTGTCCAGCACATGCATTTGTAATGGCTTCCATAGTCACTTACTATGTCTGAAAATTGTCAGAGGCATAGCAGGGTCATATATGGTCGTGCAGATATGCCCTCACATGTAATATAATGCACCCTGCCTTAGGGACGTAAGGCTTGCTAGAGGGGGGACTTGCATGTATTGCATGGAGTGTTAGGGGACAGGGCACACCGGCTGTGTGCCATGTCGTGTTTTCACTTTCATCTGCATCAAGATGCAGCCTGTAATGACAGCCTGTTGTGCTTGGTAAGGGGCCCTTACGGTGGTACAATTCATGCTGCAGCCCTTAGGGACCCTCTTTGGTACCCGAGGCCCAAGTTACCAGGGGTACCATTTACTGGGGACTTACAGAGGGTACTACAGGTTTTGCCAATTGAGGAAATGCGGTGCAGTTTTTGGGGGAAGAAATCTGGCACTGGGGCCTAGTTAGCAGGAACCCAGTGCACTTTCACTCTAAATTACATCAGATATCAGGCAAAAAGTAAGGGCTAACAATGCCAAAAAGGGTGCTTTCCTATGTGACACCCCTTCCCAAAAGGAAAGAGGATGAAACTAACCTTTCCCAAGAGAATTCTCATCTTCTAAGTGGAAGAACCTAAAAAGGCCATCTGCATTGTCGTGGTCAGTCCCAGGTCTATGTTCAACTGACAAGTCCATTCCCTGTAGGGAGATGGACCACCTTAATAGTTTGGGGTTTTCATCTTTCATCTGCATTTGCCATCAAAGAGGCCTGTGGTCAGGATGAACAAGGAAACGAGAGCCAAACAGATATGGCCTCAGCTTTTTGAGGGACCAAACCACAGCAAAGGCTTCCCTCTCAATGGCACTTAACAATGGCAAAAGCAACAGGTTCATCATCACTGATTTGGGACAGGACTGCTCCTATCCCATGTTCAGAGGCATCTGTCTGTTTGATGTAATCTGAAGCTTTTAGAGGAGGTGCTGAGCACATTGCTTCTTTCAGGGTGTCAAAGGCCTTTTGTCAGCTCAGTGTCCAGTTTACTTTCTTGAGCATCCTTATGGAGGTCAGTTCCGTGAGAGAGGTGCCACAATGGTGCCATATCTTTTCACAAACCTCCTGTAGTACCCAGTCAAGCCAAGGAATTCTCCAACTTGGGTCTAGGTTGTTGGAGCTCCCCAGTCCAGAACTGTCTGGATCTTGAGTTTTAGTGGTTGAACTTGACCTCCACCTCCACCCTGCCCTATCTGGCACTTGCTTGCCTTGATAGTGAGGCTTGCACTTTTAAGAGCCTCTAGGACCTTTCCAAGTTGGAGCAGGTGATCCTGGCAGGTAGAGCTGAAGACGACAATATCACCAATATATGTTGTAGTAAAGTCCTTTAATCCAGCAAGGACTTTATTCACCAATCTTTGGACACTGGCAGGGGCATTCTTCAATCCAAAGGGCATAACAGTAAATTGATAATGTCCATCAGTTGTGGAAAATGCTGATTTCTCATTTGCACCAGAGGTCAGATCTATCTGCCAGTACCCTGATGTGAGATCAAACGTTCTGAGATATTTGGCTACCCCTAACCTGTTGATCAGTTCATCATTCATAGGAATTGCAAATTTGGTCACAGCATTGAGACCCCTATAGTCCGCACAAAACCTAATTTACTTTCTTTCCACCCTGGAAATCAGGCTTGGGGACTACGAGGACTGGACTGGCCCAGGGGCTCTCAGAGTGCTCAATGGCTCCTAATTTCAGCATCTTGCTGACTTCAGCTTTGATACTCTTTTTACATGATCAGACTTTCTGTAAATTTTGTTTTTGACAGGTAAGCTGTCTCCAGTGTCCACGTCATGGGTACACCAGGTAGTCTGATGAGGGGTCAAAGAGAAGAGCTCAATATACTGCTGCAAGACTTGCTAGCAGTCAGTCTGCTGTTGGTCGGTGAGGGTGTCTGTAAAGACCACTTCTTCCACTGAGCTGCTGGAGAGGAATCAGGGAGAGGTTCACTCTCAGTTACTTGTCCTCCATCAGTGACCATGAGCATGATCATCTCAGGTCTGTCATGATAGAGTTTAAGGTGATTGACATGGATAACCTTTTTGGGGTTACTGCAAAAGCCAATGTCCACCAGATAGGTGACTTCACCTTTTCATTCTAGGATAGGGTAGGGGCCACTCCAGTTGTCTTGGAGGGCCCTATGAGCCACAGGCTCTAGAACCCACACCTTCTGTCCCCGTTGGAACTCCACCAGTGCAGCCTTTTGGTCATACCAGAGCTTCTGGAGCTCTTGGCTGGCCTCAAGGTTTCAGAGGTTTTTTCCATGTACTCAGCCATCATGGAGCGAAAGCCAAGTACATGGTCCACAATATCCTGTTTAGGTTCTCTGAGAGGTCTCTCCCATCCCTCCTTCACAAGACAAAGATGTCCCCTTACAAGATGCCCAAACAGAAGCTCGGAGGGGGAAAAGCCTACTCCCTTCTGTGGCACTTCCCTGTAAGCGAAAAGCAGGGATGGAAGTCAGAGACCCACCTCCTTCTGATTTTTTCAGAGAGTCCACCAATCATACCTTTCAGTGTCTTGTTGAATCTTTCAACAAGACCATTGGCTTGTGGGTGATATGAGGTAGTGAACTTACACCACATTCAGCCCACGTGTTTCAGGTAGCCTGACATGATGTTTGTACCTATGTCTGTCACTACTTCATTTGGAAAGCCCACTCTGATAAAGATACCAATGAGGGCCCTAGCTACTGCAGGGGCAGTAGTAGTCCTCAGGGGAATTGCTTCTGGGTACCTGGTTGCATGATCCACTACAACCAGTATGAATCTGTTTCCTGATGCAGTTAAATGGTCAAGTGGACCGACAATGTCAATCCCTACCCTTTCAAAGGGAACCCCAACCAATTGTAGTAGAATTAAGGGGGCCTTTGGATGGCTACCTGTCTTGCCACTGGCTTGACAGGTAGCAGAGGAGTTACAAAGCACATTCACCTTCTGGGACGTACCTGGCCAGTAGAACTGGTTCACCATTCTACTCCATGTTTTAGACTGGCCAAGATGACCAGCTAGGGGGATATCATGGACAAAAGTGAGGAGAAACACTCTAAACTGCTGAGGCACTACCACTCTCCTAGTGGCACCAGGTTTGGAGTTTCTGGCCTCAGTGAAAAGGCGTCCCTCCTCCCAGTAGGCCTTCTGGGAGCCACTGATATCTCCCTTCTCTTGATAAGCAGCTTTCTGTCTCAGGCCTTCAAGAGTGGGCAGGTCCTCTGCCCCTGGCACAGATCCTCCCTAGAGGATCCCTCTGGGCACAAGAGCTCTGCCGTGTAAGGCCTAAGCTCCTGGCACTCAGGTCTTCTCCCTGAGGATGCTGATCTGGCATTTGTTTGGAAGCTGGTTTCCTAGACTTCTTGCTCTTTTTCTTGGTAGGTTGTGTAGGAAGCTGGCTCAGTTTATGGTGTACACCTATGGTGTGGTACCCTATGCTGAGTCCAGGCAACCCTTAGTGATAGTGTTTTGGTGCTTAGATAACCAAAGCTCTCTAGGGGTAGCCGTGGAGAACAGCTCAGGTTTATCATAGAGGAGTGCAAAGCACTTGCAATACCACAATTGTCAGGCAGTGATGTTCACACAAGTAGGAACCACACCAAGTGTTACAAAATCACATAGGCCCTCATTACAACCCTGGCGGTAAATCCCGCTTTCCGCTGTGTCGATGGCCAACAAGATACCGTGCCCCCCGCGGTAATCCGCCACGGGTATTATGACCCACACAGGGAATACCGCCACAATACAGACACCCACACAAGTCTGCCACACCAAAGGTCAATGATAAACTGGCGGTAGCAAAACCCACACTGTCACACCAACACGCCCACAGTATCACGTCCCACGAATCAATGCAGCGTTCTTTCAACCGCGGTAAACCATTGGCGGTACATACCGCCGCGCTCAAAATACACACACACTTACAAAACCACATCACATTGGACAATTCAAAATACACACACCTGACACACATACACACAGCGCACCCACACTCCCACAACACTATAAAACACACACCCACATTACCCACAACCCTTTCAATGAAAAAAAAAGAGACCAAGCACAGAGACACAAGCAAACAGCACACATCCAACAGAGGCACAGAACACCATCACTCATTCACCATCCACGCACATCACAGTATACACCCCAACACATCACCTCACACATATCACAAATGTGGCCATTTTTATTGTAGCTTTATGCACGTTAGCTTAACGTATTAGGCCTCTGTGCACTTTGCCCTAGATGCATTTTATTAAGCTGCGCACTGTTATTTTACAATAACCAGTTTCACAGTCTTGTTTTTATTTCCTTCTATCAAACTGTTTAGCTTACTTCAGCACTGTGTTCTCAAACAATACATTCTTGCTCACTCTGTGCTTCAGTCAAGGATACAGTCTGGTACATTGCCGATAGACGTGGTAGAAGTTTAGTCTTTATGGTTCGTAGACAGTACACATCCTTACGGAGGAACATCGGGGTGTTAGTTCACATCAATAGTATAAAAACACTTTTTAGTCCCGGTACACGTGAGAGGGAGATTCCGACCAGGAACCCACAACTAGATGCTGACTGCCCTGTTGCAGATGCTGAGCCAGATCACAGGCCTTTGCTCAGGTATGAGGGTTGATGTCCTCCCGGGGGAAACCAGAAAGGCAGGCTTAGAGCTTCACATGCTATGCTCAAATATATAACTTAGAGAGAACATAATTTAGTTACAATACAATAGCCTTATTTTTATGTTTCACTCTCCTCGTAGCTATTTCCATCTTACTGTGTTGTATGGTTCTGGTTATTGCGGCTCTCGCATTGTTATCTAAAATGTAGTCGTTTTATTAAACTAATCTTTAAAACTCAAACTGCCTTTGTCATTTATATATGAGACCGCAATTTGTATGAGAGAACTGGTTGTGACCTGAGTGACCACGACTTCCCTGGGAAGTACTAAGATGTAATGCGCTCGGCTTCCCAATTGTCTCTTCACTTCGGGAGAGATGAGGCACTGCCAGTTAGCCGGAGCATAACCCAGATTTGGGGGTGACAAGGGTCCTTCACCGTGGGTTAGACTTAGTCCCCCACACTGTGAACGATCTTTCCACCCAACAATCCAGTAGTCTCATTAGGATAATGAGAGCCTACGCAACAACACCACGTCCATGGCACCTCAAAGACACCCCAGGTTTTCTGAGGAGGAGCTAAGGGTCATGGTGGAGGAAATCATCCGGGTAGAGCAACAGCTATTCGGATCACAGGTGCAGCAGACGTCAATTGCAAGGAAGGTGGAGCTATGGCGGAGAATCGTTGACAGGGTCAATGCCGTGGGACAGCATCCAAGAACCAGGGATGACATCAGGAAGAGGTGGAATGACCTATGGGGGAAGGTGCGTTCCATGGTTTCAAGACACCAGATTGCTGTACAGAGGACTGGCGGTGGACCCCACCTCCTCCCCCACAACTAACAACATGGGAGGAGCAAGTCATGGCGATCATGCATCCTGAGGGCCTCGCAGGAGTAGCAGGAGGACTGGACTCTGGTAAGGCAAATCTATGCTACTATTTCCCCCATCCTACCTGCATGCCATCACAAATTCCCAACCTCACCCTCACTCCCATCACTCCATCACCTCACATACACCCCACCATCACAACCCACACATCCCAATACCAAGCCCTGCATGCAACACCAATGCATGGACACCCATCACCCCAGCATGCCCAGTAGAGAGACTCACCCAGCCCACAGAATCAGCAATCACACAAGGCCAATGCGACAGGGTAACCACTATTATATAAGGGAAACACACCCATCACACAAGATGGCACACACATGTACAATAACAATGCATTTGCATTCCAACAGGACCCCTACCCAACGTCACCCTAGAGGAGGTGCCAGCTACCTCCAGTCCCCCCACAGAAGAGGCCCACAGTGATGACAGCAGCTCTGCACGCCTGGATCACGATGACCAACCTGGCCCATCTGGGACCTCTGGACAGTCGGTTCCTCTGCCACAGTCCCAACCCACCACAGAGCCTCCCCCCTCAGGAAACATCACCACAGCACCCACCCAGCGGGCCTATGCCACTGTCCCCAGGACACGTCAATCAGCAGTGTGTCCACCACTACAGGGACCCCAGGCAACCCCACAAACCCAGGACAAGCACGGACCTGGGGTCAGTGGCAGTGGGCACACGGTTCAGGGGACAGAGGCACAGGACAACAGGGAAGCTGGGTGGACTGCTGTCTGACAGGGGAAGGACAGGCCAAGGGAACCGACCCTCCATGGGGCACTCTCAAACATCATGGGAGCATACCACCATTCCCAGGAGACCATGGGCACGGTACTGGCCAAGTTGCAAGAGACCCAGCGGCTGCAGGAGTGACAGTACCTGGGGATCAGGAATGACCTAAAAAACATCTACACCATCCTGGTCACCATAGCAAGGGTGCTGGCTGACATGGCAAGACCATGAGGGAGGCAGTGGCACAACAAAGGGCCCCTGACACTAGCCAAACTGAGGAACAGCCTTCTACCTCTGCCGGCACTAGTGGACAGGAGGCCCCGCCACAGGACCAACAGGCCACCAGCACCCCACCCCCCTGCAGAAGGAGAACCACCCCGCAAACGGTCCCTGTGATCCAGGCAGAAGACAGAGAACATTGCCAAGACCCCTGCCAGGAAATAGGACTCTCCTGATTGTCACCCTTCTGTCCCACTCTGTTCCCCTGTCCACCTTGAACTGCCATTACTCCCCTTCCTATGCCCCATTGGACAATGCACCTGTGATACCAAGAGACTGGACTCTACTCTGGACCATCCTCCACCATCACCCCAGCCCCTTGCCAGTACCCCCATACTATTTTGCACACACAAATAAACACCATTGCAATATAAACCATACTGGAGTCAGTGTAATAATTGGAAAGATGTATTCTTACAACATTCTCAAAGCATTGCAACATCCAGGTTAATTGAATCATAGCAATGTATGACAGTTGGTGGGCAGCAGTACACATAGCAGAAGCCAGAATGGGCCTGGAGGCCGAATCCACCGACAGTGAGGGCACCAGTGGGACGGAGGGCAAGGGGAGCACCACTACGGTGACAGGAGGGGACACTACCAAAAGCGACTCCTCCTCCGATGGAAGCTCCCTAGCAGTGGCGGACACCTCTGTGGCCACCCAAACAACAGGTACATCCACCACCCGCCCTCCCAGCAGCCCCTCAACGTGTTTCCCATGCTCGTTCACAGAGGAGGGTTGCCATCTCCTTCGCCCCAGCACCTCAGGCCCTGCCCCTTAGTGAGGAGGCTATTGACCTCCTGAGATCCCTCACTGTTGGGCAGTCAACCATACTGAATGCCATCCTGGGTGTTGAAATGCATTTGCAACTAACAAATGCATACCTGGAGGGCTTTCACTCTGGCGTGGCGGCCCAACAGAGAGCATTTCAGGATCTGGCTTCCGCACTGATGGCAGCCATTGTCCCCGTCTCCAGCCTCGCCCCTCCAACTTCCTCTACCTGGTCCCAATCCCCTCATCCCCAGCCTATCCCAAGCACACCTTCAGACCAGCAATCACCCAAATCAACACACAGAAGTGGCTCAGGCAAACACAAGCACCACACTTCATCTCACAGGCACTCACACAAGCACCATCCCCATGCAGACACACCAACATCAACTGTCTCCACTGTGTCCCCCCTCCTCGCCGTCCACCTCCCTCCCAGTAGCGTCTCCACTCACACCTGCATGCACTACATCCTCATCTACTACCTCCATCACCATCACGCTTATCACTACACACCCCTCACTGGCATTCACCATCCCCACATCCATGCACACATCACCTGTGTCCTCTGTGACCCCTCCTTCCAAAGCACACAAACCCAAGCACACACACACCTAACAGCCATCCACCTCACAACAGCATCCAGCTCATGCACCTGCACCCAAACACAGCAGACTGGCACCTCCTACAACCACTCCCTCTTCCTCCACTCCCAAGCCTTCACCCTCTTCCCGCCCCAGTGTCCCTAAGAAGCTTTTCCTCACCAACTTTAACCTCTTCCCTACCCCTCCCCCGTCATTCACCTCGGGCCAGGGTGGCCAGAATTCAACCCAGCACCTCAGCCACACAGTTTCTGCTGCTGTGAGGGCGAGGGGAGCTCCACGACGGGGACAGGAGGGGATACCAGTGACAGCGACTCCTCCTCTGATAGAAGCTCCCTGGCAGTGGCGGACACCTCTGTGCCCACCCCAACAACAGGTACAGCCGCCACCCCCTCTACCAGCACCGCCCTCCCAGCAGCCCTCCCAGCAGCCCCTCAGTGTGTTTCCCTTGCCCGCTCACCCAGGAGGGTGGGCATCTCCTTCGCCTAAGGCACCTCAGGCCCTGCCCCAGTCAGCCCTGCTGCCCTCAGTGAGGAGGCTATTGACCTCCTGAAATCCCTCACTGTTGGGCAGTCAACTGTTTTGAATGACATCCAGGGTGTCGAGAGGCATTTGCAACAAATAAATGCATACCTGGAGGGCATTAATTCTGGCGTGGCAGCCCAACAGAGAGCATTTCAGGCTCTGGCCTCAGCACTGATGGCAGCCATTGTCCCTGTGTCCAGCCTCCCACCTCCAACTTCCACTACCCAGACCCAATCCCCTCTACCTCACCCTATCCCATGCACACCGTCAGACCAGCATGCACACACATCAACACACAAAAGTGGCTCAGGAAAACATAAGCACCACACATCTTCACACAGGCACTCACACAAGCACCATACCCATGCACACATACCAACATCCACTTCCTCCACTGTGTCCCCCTTCCCCTCTCCGTCCACCTCCCTCACAGTAGCGTCTCCACTCACACCTGCATGCACTACATCATCAGCCACTGCCTCCATCACCAGCACGCCCATCACAACACACCCCTCATGAGCAATCATCACCCCCACAACCATGCACACGTCTCCTGTGTCCTCATTGTGTCTGTGAGCCCTCCTCCCAAAGTACACAAACACAGGCACACACCCACTCAACAGCCCATCCACCTCACTACAGCCTCCAGCCCATGCACCTTCACCCAAACTCAGCAGACGTACACCTCCTACAACCACTACCTCTTCCTCCACTCCCACACCCCCTCCATCTTCCCGTCCCAGTGTGCCAAAGAAAGTTTTCCTGGCTAACATTGACCGCTTCCCTACACCCCCGTCCTTCCCCTAGCGCCAGGATGTCTAGATCCCAGGCCAGCACCTCAGCCACCAAATCGGCATCCGCTGTGGTCCCTGCAAGTCCGAGAGGATCGAAGGGGGCTCCTTTCAGGGCTGCCAGTGTGCCACCTACCAAAGCTAAGGACCACCCAATTCCACCACATGCCAAGGTAAAGAAGGGGCAGGCATGCAGCAGGGCAAAGATGCACCACCCACCCAGCAAGGCCTCATCCAAAACCAAAGAGGACAGTGCCAAGGTCCCAGCAGCGACTACCAAGGTGGGGAAAGGACACAAAAGCAAAGGAAAGTCACCTCAGGGCACGGAGTCTCCTGGTGAGGGACTGGTGACCACCATTTCTCCTGCCAGGCCAGCAACCTGTACCACGGTAAGCACCACCGCAACGACCCCCACCTGCACCGCCACCTGCACTGCCATCTGCACCGCCCCCTGCACCGCCGCTGCCACAACTACAGTCATCAGCATCATCCCCAGTGGGCAGCCGTTCGAGGCTGCTGGAAACGGCCTGGTGTCTCCCTCTACTACTACAGACACCTGCACCACGGGCAGCACCGTCAGCATCTCCGCCGCAGACACCGCCTCAGCCACCGCCACCTGCACCGCCATTTGCACCGCCACTTGCCCAGCCAGTGCCACTACATCGGACATCAGTAGCATCCCCAGTGGGCAGCCGTCTGAGGCTGCAGGAGACGTCCTGGACCCTGCACACACCACATGAGGCACCACAACCAGCACTGGCACTACCAGCAGTTTGCAGCCTAAGTCGCCGCAGGGTGGAGTGTGGCTCTGCCTCCATGGAGTATCATGCTACCTGTTCCCTGAAAATCTCGTGCCTCAGACACCCAGGTGAAGGAATGGGAACTGCCACGCCCCAGGTGCAGCATCCATTCACCTAATCCTTGGCAGGATGAAGCACACTGGGCACAAAACCCCCTCCAGAACCAGTGGAGAGATGCATCCACTCACCCAATCCTTGGCAAGATGAAGCACACTGTGCACAAAGCCCCCTCCAGAACCATGGGGGGGGGATGCATCCACTTGAGAGACTGTAGCCTTACACTCCCCAGGACCAAGCAGTGGGCAAACCACCCACTTGAGAGACTGTGGCTTTGCACTCCCCAGGACCAAGCATTGGGCATATCACCCACTAAAGAGACTGTGGCTTTGCACTCCCCAGGACTAAGCAGTGGGCAAACCACCCACTAGAGAGCCTGTGGCTTTGCACTCCCCAGGACCAAGCAGTGGGCAGACCACCCACTAGAGAGACTGTGGCTTTGCACTCCCCAGGACCATGCAGTGGGAAAACCACCCACTAGGGAGACTGAGGCTTTGCAGCTCCCCAGGACATTGCTGTGGGCATGGAGCCCCCTCCAGGAACAGTGGCGTAGTACCATCTTCTGCCTGAGGTGCCCCCCTCCCCTTCCCCCTGAGGTTCATGTGTGTTTTCGAGCTGGTGCCCCTGCAGTGTTCTCTCTGTTTTGAGGCAGGAGTCAAGTGTGGGCTTCGCCCATGGTTTTTGGGCCCACTGGTCCATGGACCTTTAACAGGGACAGTGTACAGCCTTCTGTACATAATGTAAATATTTGTATATACTGAATATTTTATACTTGTTTGCTAGATCTGCATCTTCCAAAATATCACTGATTTAACTCAATTTGTACTTGCATTCTTCCAGGGGGTTATGGGGTGTATCTGTAATGTTGTTGGATGTGGTGTTGTGTATGGTGTTGTGGGTGAGGGTGAGGGGTGGGGGTGTTGCGTGTGTGTGTCACTCTCTTTTACCTCCCCTGTGTGCTAGGTGCAGTACTCATCGTCGCCGCCGTCTTTGGTGTTCCTTGTAGATGAGGAGGTAAACCAGCATGGGGAGGACCTGCAGCTCGGGCTCCATGGTGTCCTGGTTCTTTGTTGAGTGTCGAATGGTGAGTGGTTCCCCTTCAGTGTACTGTTTCCACCGTGCTTTTGATGTCATTGGTACCGCCCCAGAAAAGCTGGCGGATTGGCCTGTCATAATACAGTGGGCGGTACATTGTCTTCCGCCTGTCTGTTGGCAGTGACCGTCACAGTGTTTGTTGCTACTACCCTGGCGGTCGGAGTGAAAGTGGCTGTCTATGTTGGCGGTTTCCGCCGTGGTCGTAATCCCATTTTGTTTACCACCAGCCTGTTGGCGGTGTTACTGCTGCTTTAACACCGACCGCCAGGGTTGTAATGAGGGCCGTAGTCTTTAATATACGACTAGTATTATCGTAACTTTGGTATATCCCCACTTGGAGGTATCTACAAATATATTCAGTAACAAGCATAGAAGTACATAGGGCCCTATGAGGGGGCCAAACCATATACTAAGAAAGTGGTATAAGAATGGATGTATCCAACCAAGGTAAGTGTGTTAGGATCACAGGAGCGGGGGAGTACAAAATTACCCAAGGTAAGTAATAGAAACCCCCCCCAAGTGCCCGTGTGCTGGGGTGTTATCTAGCCGGGTGTCCCATAGGCTAACACAGGACCGTCGTGGTTGGAATTTTTTAAGATTCAGGCCCTTTCCAGAGGACCCTGAGGAAACCAGTTGGCACAAGGAAGGTTTAATAGTACCCCCACCCGTGAATACCCAGGAAAGTGGAGTACCTACACTAGGGAGCCCAGGTGCATAGGGGTGAATTGACTTCGGGAACCTTTGTTGGAGTCAGTGGGAGCCTTGTTTGCCCAGCTGCTTTCACGACCCATGGACTAGGTTGGTGGAACCAAAGAGCGGATTCCAGATAAGAAGAATCTGAAAAAGAAGGGTACAGAGTTCAGACCAGTCAGAGATGTCCAGGTGGTGCAGGTAGGCAATGCCCACCCTCTTGGGGAGGAGTTCCTGCAGGTCGGTGATGGAAGGAGTACAGCTGCAGAGTCCAGGTGATGCAGGAAGATCTTTGGAGTCACCCACAAGCTGTCCTATGTCAATTGCTGGATTACGGAGGGGTCAGTAGTTAGCAGAACCACCAACAAGCATTGGCAAAAGCAGGAAGAAACTGCAGGGAAGTTTGCAGGATTTTGGGGACAGGTAAGGTCCAAACGACTCGACCCTTGGAGAGGAGTCAGGACTGGCCCTCAGCAAGCATAAGAGCCAGGAGGAATCATTGGAGCCACCACAAGGACCCACTGACAGCAGACACAGGGAGTCGCAGGGAGCCTCAGCAGCACAATAAAGAAGGAGTCCCACGCCGCAGGAGTTGCAGGGAGGCTGCTGTTCTTGGAGTTGCAAGGTGCTCGAGGCTGGGACTTCTTGGAGCTTGACGATCCTTGGGAGAAAGAGTCAACAAGCTTTGCCAAAAGCAACAGACATAGTGCACAGGGGTTCCGTCTCAGTGACCACAGCAAGGGCCCACCATCTCAAAAGTTGGACAGAAGACACGTTGGACCTGGAGGGGGCCACAGAACCACCACCTGTGTTGTAGAGCCTTTCGATGTCCGTGGACAGCAGGATCCACCACTCAGCCATTGTCATTGAGGTGCCTGCAGATGCAGGGGAGTGACTCCTTCACTCCATGGGAGATTCCTTCTTGCTTCCTGATGCAAACAGAGTCCTTGTGACCCTGGAGGATGCACAGCCATGAATGTTGCAGAATTCTTGCAGGAGCTGAAGAAGCAATGTTGTAGTGGGAGCCCTCCCAACTGGATACAGTCTTCTTTCAGTTGCTAAGGCAGACAAGCAGCAGTTCCGGAGGCCAGGTTGCAAAAAGTGTCTTGCAGAGAGGTCTTTGTAGGGCCTTGATCAATGAATCTAGGTTTCCAACCCCAGGGGAGCCCTTAAGTAACCTAGAAAGGGGTTGGACACTGTCTGCGGTGACCCACCTATTAGAGGAGGTCAAGGACGTTACCTACCTGGCCTAACCAGTAAGATGCTCCCAGGGACCTCTGCCCACCTTGTTTCCAAGATGGCAGAATCAAGCGGCCACCTGGCAGAGCTCTGTGCACCTCCCTAGTGGAGGAGCTGTCCTTTGTGTAGTTTCGTGCCAGAGCAGGGACCAAGGGTCCCTGTACTGATTCAAGGAGGGCACCAAATGTGCCCTTCAAAGCAGTCTGATGGCACTCCTAGGCCACCCCACCCCAGCCCAGAGACACCTATTTCAAAGCGAGAGGTGGTCACACCTCTTCCCTACAGGAAATCCTTTGTTTTGCCTTCCCCTGCTTGAGTTAGGCTCATCAGCAGGAGGGCAGAACAGAGTCTAGGGTCAGCAGCAGCACAGGCTGGCATGCAGACCCTACAAGGCTGTACAGGCTGATATGGGGGATCCTCTAAGGAACCCCGAGAGTACCTGGTAGCATGCAAGTAACACTGGAATTGGTGCAGTTGCATGATTCTAACATGTTTGATACCAAACATGCCTACGTTTGGGGAAGCCATTATATAGCTGGATATCTTGGGTTGACCAGTGTCCACTAGATACCTTAAGATGACTTCCCCACACTTACAAAGCCCAGAAAATGGAGTCTGGGGTTTGAAGGGGTGCTACTGCTCATGCAGAGGTACCCCCTCACACTCAGGACCATGCACCCTGCCCTTGGGCTGAAGGGCCTACCATAACGGTGACTTACAGTGTCCAAGTGAAGTGACCTCATTGTAAGGCAAGCCTTACATCTCCTGTGAAAGGAACATGTACCATTTTGCGGAGGGTGCAATAGCAGGCCTGCAGACACAGTTTGCATGGTCTCCCATGGGTGGCATAATACATGCTGCAGCCCATAAGAGACCCCTGTGGTACCAGTGGCCTGGGTACCTAAGTACCAATTGCCAGGAACTTACAGGGGAACCCCAATATGTTAATGGTGGGTGAAGGAATCACTTACCAAGTAAAACTGTAGGGGGAAGAGTGTAGGAAGCTGGCTCTGGTTATAATATACCCAAATGAGGAAAAGTGTGCACAGAGTCCAGGGGTTCCCCAGAGGCTTCACAGAGGCTAAAGTAGATAATACTAATGCTCTTTTTTGTGGTAGTGTGGTTGAGTATTTAGGCTCATCAGAGTGCAAAGCATTTGTTGCACACACACAGTCAAGAAATGAGGCACACACTCAATGAATAACTCTAGGCCAATGTATTTATACAGCAAACATATATTTTTGTTACTTTATTACTAGAACCAAAAGGTCTTTGTTGCAGGTAAGTACAGTTGTAAGTAGGTATCAAGCATATGTATCAAATGTACTTTGTTTAGGTTTTGCCTAAAACAATTTACAAGGAACACTTTTCAATTTTAAAAGTTGACAGTGCAATTTCTCATAGGAACCAATGCAGTCCTAGGGGAGGAAAAGTGTTAGCACACTTAACAGGTAAGTACTTGACTTGCGATCCCAGTCTCTAGGGATTAGGATGTTCACAGATCAAAGTTCAAGTTGACCTCAAAAGTGCACCACCAGCGGCACAGAGCCGGCCAGGTGCAGACGTTGAAGTTGGTGTTGGGTTTTCACTGGAATCCTATGAGGACTGGGGGCACTCGGAAGAACACAGGTTGCAGGTAAGTACCCGCGGTTTCATGACAGAGGCCTGGGGGGGTTTTAGGTCAGCACCGGGGGGAGGGCCACAGGTCAGCACCAAACATACACCCTCAGTGGCACAGGGACGACCAGATCCAGGGTGCAATCACAGCGTTGGGCACCCAATGCTCATCAATGTGGGAACCCCAGGGGTCACGAGGATGCTGCAGGTTGGGTCCAGGGGGTTGATTCCATAAAATCAAAGGTTGGACAAATAGGGGAGGTACCTGCTGGTTGTTGCTGGGCCGTCAATCGGATTCCCCAAAGCCAGGGGGCTACAGGTGCAGGGGTACCTTTGGGCGTTAGGAATCTTAGTTGGATCCAGTTGCGGTCGGGGGGGGGGGTCCTCCGGATTTAGGATGCAGGCGTCATTGCTTTGGCCAGCAGGGGTCAACCCAGTGTGGACTCAAGGTCAGAATCGTCTGGGGATCTTCTCTGGACCGGTGGGCCACCAGGACTCGGGCCGTGGGCATCAGGTGAAGAGTGGACAGGTTTGGAGTCCTTTTGCAGGGTTTCTCCTGGAAAGGGCCATTGTCCTCTGGAGTTCTTGGTCCTCTGCTTGGCAGGCAGTCCTCTGGGGGTTTGTGGAGGTCGCTGGTCCTAAAGCATGTGTCACCTTTTTGTAGCAGACGTCTTGAAGCTGAGGCAGGCCAGTAGGGCTGGGGCCAAGTCAGTTGTCGTCTGAAGTCTTCACTGCTGGGGTTGGCTTTTTAGTCCTTCTTTCTTCTTTCCTGAGGTCGCAAGGAATCTGAAGAGCAAGGTTCAGGGGTTGCCCGTAAATACTAGATTTAGCGGTGTTACAGGGATCAGAGGGCAGTAGCCAAGGGATACTGTCCCTGAGGGTGGGTACGCCCTTCATGTGCCCACTCCCTTTGGGGAAGGGGGCACATTCCTATCCCTATTGGTCCCTCTCCTCCAAAACAAGATAGAGGATTCTGCAAGGAGGGGGTCACTTCAGCTCTGGACACCTTAGGGGTGGTCCTAGCTGCAGAGGTCACTGCTCTTTGTTTTTCCTAATGTTTCCACCAGACCAGCTGCCAAAAGTGGGGCTTGTCCGGAGAGCAGGCCTCTCCACTAGCTGGAATGCGCTGGTGCACTGTAACAGGAGGCCTGAGCATTTGAGGCTCAGTGCCAAGTGTTGCAGTTCCTCAGGTGGGAGGTGTGAAGCACCGTGTATACAAAAAGTATAGTGGGTGGGGGAGAACAAACCCACAGGACCTGAACATCCTGTGGTAGAACCACTCTTTCCCATGATCCATGACACATAGTTGTGATAACCATATATTTCAGGGGTTCCTCCTTACGGAAGAGGTGGTCTAACACACATTATAGTGTCATGCTTCATCATTGGGCCACCTATCCCCACTCAGGTAGGACAATACCACCTGGGCAAACTCAACCTTGTGGCTAAATGAACCCCGCCCCCGGCCCCCTGGACATATACCAACATTCCTTTTATAGAAAGAGGCCAGGGAAGAGGAAGCGGGAAAAAGAAGGGGGTGAATTGGAAACTAGGAGAGGAGACCCCAGAAGCCGAACTACTGAAAGAGAATGTTCCCAGTAGCAGCAAGACATGACTACTAAAGAAAGCACTGTTATTAACTTGAGTGACAGGAGCCTCGATGAAGTAGAAACAAGAGTATTGGATAAGGGATTGGGCTTTGTTCCAACCCCCAAAATAGACATTTTCAACCTAAGAACCGAAATTTCTTTCGAAAAGTTCTTTCGAAAAGTTTGATTAAGAACTTTTTTCTGGGAACATCCCATATCTAATACTTGGGTTGATAGGAACACTGGCCTACACCCAAAATCTACTTTTTCCCCCAACCAGTCAAATGCACCAGAAGAATTGGCAGCCCTTCAACGTCTCACACTAGATGGAAACATTATAATAAAACCAGCAGGTAAGGGTGGAGCTATTGTTATTATGCCACAAACAATGTATAAAGATGAGTGCCTACGCTTATCGAGCAACATACTACATTATAAGAAACTACCAAAAGATCCCACCCCTGAGATCCAGGAAGAGATTGCTTTCTTGGTCTTCAAAGGTCTTGACAATGAGTGGCTCACCAAACATGAAGCAACTTTCCTTATTCTAGCCAATCCTAAAAACACCATACTTCTACATCCTCCTCAAGATACATAAAAAGAAAAACCCTTCCCCCGGTAGACCTATTGTCTCGGGGATTGGGTCAATCCTAGAACCACTGTCACAGTTTTGCGATATTTTTTTGCAACCCCTTGTCAAGAAGATACCGACTTACCTACAAGATACCAAAGATGTCCTACACCTTCTAAAAGGGATGCACTTTTACAAAAACACTGAACTATTGATCACCCTGGATGTAGAATCATTGTATACCAATATACCTCAGGAAGCAACCCTTGGGGTGATTGAGGAACTCCTTGACATCACAAAGTGGGAATCAATAACACCCCTGGAGTTTATACTAGATCTAGCCCACCTATCACTTACTAGGAACAATTTTGAATTTGGAGAAGACTTACTACTTGCAAGTGCATGGGACTTCAATGAGCAGTACATTCGCCCCTAGTCTAGCCTGTCTCTACGTTGATTATTTTGATAGACAATACATGTGCCATTGCTATAACCCATTCCTAAAACAGATTAGACTATGGAAACGTTACATTGATGACGTCTTTCTCATATGGACGGGCACTGCTAAGGAGGCCTTAGTGTTTGCAGAATGGCTCAATGCTTTGAACCCCTAGTTAAGGTTTACCATGACTATAGAAAGCATAGAACTACCCTACCTCGATCTCCTTATCTATGAAAAAAATGGGTTCCTGGCAACACGAGAATATTACAAATCAACTGATCGGAACATCCTTCTCCAGTTCTACAGTTTTCACCCATGAGCTATGAAAGAGAACTTACCAGTAGGTCAATTCCTGCGATTGAGACAGAACTGTTCCAATCTCACAGACTACACTAAACAAACCAAAAGACTTACAAAGAAACTACTTGATAAGAACTATCTGGCCTACCTCATCAGGAGAGCTGACAAGAGGGCATGCAACAATCATAGAGACCAACCATTAGAACCTACTCAGAAAACCAAGGATGAAGATAAAATAATCTGTGTCACCACTTTCAATCCCCTATCTAATAAAGTACAAAAGATAATCAGGGATGATTGGAAAATACTGACATCAGGAGAACTTCCCTTCGACCAACCACTACATGCCTTCAAGAAAGCCAAAAGCATTCCAGACATGATAGTCCATACATGACCTTGAGATGAAGTACCTACAGGTAAACAATCTACCTTTTGGCATTTACCTCCACCATCAGGTCACCACCCGTGTGGTAAATGCAGCATGTGCCAATTTTAAAAAAAGGCAACTAGTTTATACTTAGGCCTGCACATCCCTTGGAAGCTAAAGACGTTTTCAAACTGCAACAGCAAGAACGTTGTCTATATGATTAGATGCCCGTGAAAACTCAAATACATTGGAATGACAACAAGAAGAGTTGGCACACGCATTTGTGAGCATAGGAGCACGATCCGGTGCAAACCTGATGATGCCATTTTACCAGCCACAGTTCTATGAGTTATAACCACTTGGCTGACGACATGGAGTGGTTTGTTATTGACAAACTGAATCTACCAAAAGCTGACATAAGCCAACAGCTTCTGCGATATGAGCAGAGGTGGGTTTGGCAATTACGAACAGATATTAATGGGCTGAATGATGCAATACAGTGGTCAATGTTGCATAAGTAGAGCTAGAACCCTTGCATGACTGCAACAAACTAATCACCTCAGGCCGTATGATACATAGGGAGACAACTTAGTACCTTTGGCCTCCTCTGTACTACAACCTTATCATATAGCAACGCCAATGTCTACTCCGGCGTCTTCTTCAGAAACACTTGGCTACTTTGAAAATCATCTCAAATGAGTGTGACTATGACAACCTCCCCCTATCTCTCCTTCCCTCCCCCCCTTTTCTCTTCACTGTTTTTCTTTCACGTCTTCTTTTTTCTATTTTTCCCTCCATGTGTCAACCCTGTTCCCCTTCTGTACCCTCTCCTTCCCTCCCTTTCTCCCCTTTTTCCCCTCTCTGTTTCCCACCCTCATTTCCCTTCCCTTCCCTTTTTTCCTTCCCTCACCTCCTTCCTCCTTCCCCCTCCTCTCTCTCACTCTCTCTTCCCCCTCTTTTCCTTCCCCTTGTCTGTTCCCCCCTTTTCTTTCACCCTGTCCCTTTCTTCCTCTACCCCCTTTCTCATTTTTTCCTTCTCCCCCTCCTTCTTCCCCTCCCACCTCTCTTCCTCCCCCTTTTTCCCTCCTCTCCCCCCTGTTTTTCACCCCATTCTCCCCCCTTATCTTACCCTTCCCCCTTCCCCTCCCTCCCTGAACCCCCTTATATAATCACATCTCTTTGATGGATCCCAGCACTTGCCAATGCGCTTCTTGGATCCTCATATGCCCCAACGCCCCCACAATCGAGGGCACATTTCACATGAGTCCCCATTCTAAGGACGCACGGTGATTAAGCGTCTTCCACACACCCTGGTAAACGCTGATCAGACTTTGACCGGCTTTTTAACAGGTTGCTCCGCATTAGACCGCTGACACAAGCAGCTAGGAGGCGTCCCGAGTAGGTGTTCCAGATTACTGCTCCCTTTGATGGAGTAAGTGCCGGGGTGAGTGCATTCCGGAGGCTCTTTGGGAGCATTGTAGCCCCGTGCTCCAAGTGAGAGCAAGATGAGTCTTCCCTCGTTTTTGCAGTTTGCACTATAGGTGGCTTACTATAAACAGGCATGTGTGGGTGAGGAACTCGGGAGGGCGGGGTCCGATTTTGCAGCTGCTGAGGCTCAATTGAAAACGCTCTTGATACAGCATGACAAACAGTGGTTTTCAAGTAATTAATACAACAAGGTTTGAATGTGGGCCTTCTTCTTACTAACTTTGACAGACGCCCTGTGTGAGTGTTTACTTATTTATTCAAATATACTGACCCCTGCAACTTTTATGATTTCATAGAGAGACTGGGCATCTCACATTTTTCCTCATTTTTCTCCTGCCAGAGCACACATGCTACTGCTTCAATGGGAGAAAGTTGGGAAAACTGATAAGTGTGTAATACCACCTTGTGGCATTTGTTTTCATTTCCCCTTGATTTCTTTTACAGTGTGTGACTATAAGGGGCATCGTCCCCACCCCAGGCCAGGAGCCAGTTGCCCTTAAAGTTTAGGATCAGAGAGAAAAAAAGTTATTTTTCACTACATATGGAGTAGATGCAATAAATTATGTTCTTAGGCACTGTATCCACAACAATGCATGGTTGAGATACCACTATTGGCATGTGATTTGACACCTTATTTGCCTGGCTATTTGTTGTGGATGTGTGATAGATGTGTCCAATAAATATAGTACACTGTTCCATAGATAGAACATGCAAGGCTGAAGAGAGTCAGTAGTTAAGGAGAGCCCTCACACACCCAATAGGATGTCAAGCTTCATCAATGGGCAATCTCCTCGTCAGACCGGTGCTGCAATGTCTGGCGGGACACCCCTGGTACAGTGGTGGTACTTAACCGGAAATCGTATAACCAAATTTGGTTAGGCCTGAGGTGAATACTGACTATCGGAGTATGCGGGAGAGAAGGGAAAGATTAAAATTAGCTCAGAACCATAAACCTCACATTTAATAAATCAGAGAGAGGTTCAGGCCAATATTAAAAGAAGAAAAATGAGGGAGTGTAAACGGGGATAATGTCCCACTACACTCCACACAAGGGAAATAGGTAGTGCCCCAAATCCTAGAAAAATGTGGTCAACATGTTTCACGTCTAAGTGGTCCTAATGATCCTGTGACGCTTCTTCAGGACTGTTGCTACTACTTCTCCTATACTAATGTAAAGAAAGTGCTGGAAGGTCACTTACTTAATGAAGACTGTCCGTCAGAGTCAGTTGGTCAGCCAGTCACCTTGCGTGAAAGTGAGAACATAGAAGTTCATTAGTGAAAAAATAGTAAAAGACTAAAGAGAGTGATCAAATAAATAAAAACAAACAAGGTCCCAAGTGGTGCCACTTAAGGAAGTAATACAATTGGCTTACCATCCCATAGTAGAGTATGGACTTCATAGGAACGCGCAAATCTCAAACCAAGGAATGCTACTAGGTACAAAAACAGTATAGCAACACAAAAGTTGAATGTACAATAACAAGATACCACCAGGAGGCATGAAAAAATCGTATTGTTGACAAATTGATAAATACTGTACCTCCTAAACCACATGTAGACAGTTATTATGAGGGTACAGTAATGTTCGTCATAAACAATGTAGGTGGGTCTTACAGATCGTTGTAAGCCCACAGTCCCCTTCACAAAATTACAATTTAGATAATAAATCGGGTAAGGGTAAAAACGGAGGTAAAATCAGTAACAGGACGCTCGTCCTCTAAATATCAATTGGAATCGATCTTTAGAAAGAGTATTATCAAAGCGACCCACAATACTCACACGGAGTCGTCCCTGGTCTCCGTAACGACCTACCCTCGACCGCGCGCCTGGAGACAATGGGTAAATGCATTGTCGTGTGTTACAGTTGGTATGCCTATTCGGGTGCCAAGTGCCAAAGTATTTCAAGCCCAATCTATCTAATCGTTTGGTAAGGGGGCAGACATTACAGGAGCCACAAGGGTAGTGCCCAGTGACTGGGGGAAGGTTCCATAGAGTGGTCTGTCCTGACTTCGGGACCACGTCGGAATGATGATCAGCACTTCCGACATGCTGTAGAACTTCCTGGTGTGAACGCGAGTGATCACGCCTTCGTGCCGTCCTTTATTAGGACCTGACCCTCGCCCCCTCCATTGTCTCCAGGCGCGCGGTCGAGGGTAGGTCGTTACCGGGACCAGGGACAACTCCGTGTGAGTATTGTGGGTCGCTTTGATAATACTCTTTCTAAAGACCGATTCCACTTGATATTTAGAGGACGAGCGTCCTGTTACTGATTTTACCTCTGTTTTTACCCTGACCCGTTTTTTTTCACTAATGAACTTCTATGTTCTCACTTTCACGCAGGGCGACTGGCTGACCAACTGACTCTGACGGACAGTCTTCATTAAGTAAGTGACCTTCCAGCACTTTCTTTACATTAGTATAGGAGAAGTAGTAGCAACGGTCCTGAAGAAGCGTCACAGGATCATTACGACCACTTAGACGCGAAACATGTTGACCATGTTTTTCTAGGATTTGGGGCACTACCTATTTCCCTTGTGTGGAGTGTAGTGGGACATTATCCCTGTTCACACTCCCTCATTTTTCTTCTTTAAATCTTGGCCTGAACCTCTCTCTGATTTATTAAATGTGAAGTTTATGGTTCTGAGCTAATTTTAATCTTTCCCTTGTCTCCCGCATACTCCGATAGTCAGTATTCACCTCAGGTCTAACCAAATTCGGTTATACGATCTCAGGTTAAGTACCACCACCGTACCAGGGGTGGCCCGCCAGACATTGCAGCACTGGTCTGATGAGGAGATTGCCCAGTGATGAAGCTTGACATCCTATTGGGTGTGTGAGGGCTCTCCTTAACTACTGACTCTCTTCAGCCCTGCATGTTCTATCTATGGAACAGTGTACTATATTTATTGTATTCATGAGTTTTGGGAGACTGTACACTGGACCAATATCCTCCCAGTCCTTCTCTTTTGTGATATGTGTGATAGATGTGTTCACATACATATAGCCATTTTTGCTTGCCATATCTAAAGCTTCCTTCCTCTTTCCCTTACTAAGGCCCTTCAGATTTGAGTAAATACTCAGGTAGGTCTTGAGTGTGTTACATATGACCCTTTTAACATTAAGTCAGAATAGGCCTTCACACCATACTTAGGAGGGATCCCAGGCCCTGAAGAATGCCCAGACCAGTAATGGCTCCACGTGTGGGCAAAAACATGTTGGCCATCAGGATTAGAGCGACGCAATGAGTCATTATACTCAACAATCGTTCCCACTTTGCTTTTAATTTACCAGCAGACACCACTATTAAAAGGTGTGATCCACACTGGTGATCTGCTAGGTCATTTTATTCAAACAATTGAATCCTGATATTATCCAGAAAAATATAATCTCAGCACTCCCTTGGGGTTCATTTAACCACAAGGTTGAGTCCGCCCAGGTGGTATTGTCCTACCTGGGTGGGGGTAGGTGGCTAAATGATGAAGCATGACACTATAATGTGTGTGAGACCACCTATTCCATAAGGAGGAACTACTGAGATAGGTCCCTAATATATGGTTATCACAACCATGTGTCATTAGATTGGCTCACTGAAAAGAGTGGTTCTACCACAGGTTGATCAGATTCTGTGGGTTTGTTCTTTTTCCCCTTATACTTTTTGTGTACATGGTTTTGATCTTGGGAGGCGGTAAGGGGGCTATAACCTTCCTTGTCTCTCCCTATGTGTAAAAAAAGGTGTGAAGCACCACCACCCAAAGCAGGCTTTGAATCCTGACCCCAGAGAGCATAAAGGCTCTCACCTCCTGGGGTCAGAAACTTTTCTGTTAGTGGCAGGCTGGCACAGACCAGTCAGCCCTATACTACAGGGTTGGGTAAAATACAGGGGGCATCTCTAAGATGCCCTCTGTGTGAATTTTATAATAAATCCAACACTAGCATCAATTTGGGTTTATTGTTCTGAGAAGTTTGATACCAAACTTCCCAGTCTCAGTGAAGCCATAATGGAGCTGTGGAGTTTGTAATGAAAAACTCCCAGCCCATGTATTCAATATGGCCACACTGTACTTACAATGTCAACAAACGGACTTAGTCATTGTAGGGGCATATTGCTCCGGCAGCTATGTCCTCACCTGCGATATAGTGCACCCTGCCTGAGAGCTGTAAGGCTTACTAGATTGGTGACTTACCTACTCACCGGGGCAATAATTGAGACGCACACTCAAAGAATCAATCCAAGACCAATTTAAAAAACATAACACTTCTTTTTATACATTCTTTGAAATCAAGAATTTCATTAGAAGGTAAGCATGTTTTTTAGCATTAATACTTTTGACTTGCAAAAATGGACATAGTGCAATTTTTGGGTTCTTCAATGTTAACCTATAGGAGGAAAACAAAGTCAGCAAACAGGTATTTTATGACAACTTACAAGACCAATCTCAGAGACTTAAAGTAGGTACTGGGCAGGGATCAGGACCACACCAACAGGTCACTGTGGGCAGCACTGAGGCGGCTGGGTGCAGAGTTGTAGTACGGCGTTGGGTGCCTAATGTATTTCAATGGGGTTGGGTCCAACCAACAGGTAGTTACAAACGTATGATGCTTGGGGATGTAGGTGCACCATTGCTCCTCTTCTCCAAGGCTTAGGGGTGATAGATGCAGGGGTATCCTTTAGCGTCGGGTTTCTGTGTCCAGGTCCAGGAGTCCAGGATTGGTGAAACCCCGATTGGACTCAGACTCTGGGGAGCTGGGGAACCTTGTTGACACTGGAGCTCCACTCGCACTCGGGTCGGTGAGGTGAGTGCAGTGGTGACTTCAGTTGTCGGATCCTTGCAGTTCTGGATGCTGCAGGGTCCTTTCTTTATAGTTGGTTGGGAAGCCGGTCCGCTGCTCACGAGGGTCTTGAGTCTTTGTCGAAGGCAGGCAGTCCTCCTGGGTGTCAGGCCTGATACATTTTTCGCAGGAGTGAAATGGACACAGTGTACTTCCCTGCTTCCCTGTGAACCAAACGGACTCCAAAGAAGTCATGTCTGACCCACCGGGATAAAGGAACAGATCTTAGCCAAGGCCAGCACCAAGTTTCCACTGTGTGATGTAGGTCGTCTTTTTCAGTTTCTAAAAACATAAAGAACAAACCTTAGAACATTAAACATATACATTGTGATTCTTTTCCATGTATGTAACCCACTTTGATTTACCTAATGCCCTTTCTTCCTTTTTGGTGCTGGTTTCTGTGGGCTAGAATTGCCCATGCTATATGTCAAGAACACAGAACTCAAGATCATTATCTCAATAATAACTTTCACATATATGTATACAAATATAATGTTACTCTCTAACACGTGCCTAAATGTATAGGCTCTATGAATATAGTTAGACAAATAACATCAGTCCTTTTGTTAGTGAATCAAGGTTCATAAAAGGTTCATACGCTTCAGTCAGCATTCGCTTCCTGAAACATAAATTACATAATAAAACATTGGCCCTTGTTGTAAATCAGTCTTCATTAATCAATGTCATGTGCAAGAATTAATGACCTTAATATAAGTCTCTGTTTGCTTAACAACTTGTACAGAAAATGAATATATGTATTGTTTTTCCTCCTGTATAAAATAACAGAAAATGGTTGACTTCATGAGTCCTTTCAACAAAACTCCATAAGATGAGTATTTTTATCCTTTGACTTTTCTACAATTCTTAGATGTTACCAAAGTGCTGCTTAAACAATGTCTTTGTTCGCCTTTTGTAGGAATGCTGCGGAACTGAGATGCAGAAGCCAGGAACCCAATGCTTCCTAGGCCAAGGAGGGACCCGCCGCAACTCCAGACGAGGACACTGAGGGCTTGGGAAAACGGAAGTCAGAAGACAACATCAAACATGGGCATCCAACAAACAGGTGAGTACGGGAGGGGAGGAACTCAGATGCAGAGCAGTCGTCATGGTGCAGCGCATAGCCCTATAGGCTATGCGCTCAACCCTTAAAGGGGCCACACCTCGGGGCACATGCTGAGCGACCAACACTGGGTTTCTGGAGGCTCAGCTGCAGGATGAGCCTTCTTTTCATGCAGAGTCCCCAAGGGTTGCTAACATGCCGGCGGGGTTGGTACCAGGTCAGCTGCTTCTCTTCTCGTTTCAGCGGGTGTGACTCTTCTTTGTCCTTGGTCTTCTTAGGTCATCAGGATCTGAGTTCATGGGTTCAGGGATGCCACCTAAATACTCAATTTAGGGGTGTTACATGGAGTGCCAGGTGACAGCCAATGGGTTTCCCACCTTTAGAATGACTACACCCTCTCTATGACCACTTCCAGAGGGAAGTGTGTATAACCCTGACCCTAGAGGTCTAATTCCACCCAAAACAAGATGGAGGAATTTAAAAAGTAGTGTCCACTTCAGCTCGTCCACCTTAGGGCTGGGACTGGCATGAAGTTAGCACTCCTCCTAATCTGACTAATTTTTCCACCTGTCTTGCTGCCAAGAAGTGGGGTCAGGCAGGGGAGTTGGTCATCTCCTCCATTTAGAGAGACCTGGGTCACATTACAAAGGCTACTAGGCCTTTGGAGCTTCCTGCCCTGAAATGTCCATCCTGCCTGGAGAAGGTGTCAACACTCTTGCCCAGTGCAGACTTTTGTCTCTGGTCTCCGAGAGCGCTGTCTGTCACTTTAGGGGGTCAGAAACATTGCTAAGGTTGCTGAACTGGTCAGGACCAGTCAGATAACACACTTATAGTTGTTAGGGTCTTAGGGGGCAGCTCTAAGGTGCCCTCTGGGTGCATGAGTTGGTAAATTCACCACTGGCATCAGGGTCGATTCACCAATATGAGATGTTTGATACCCGACATCCCTATCTTCATTGAAGCCATCATGTAACTGGGGAACTCAAAGTGACCGGTGCCCAGCAAATATATTTAAAATTACTTCCCTGGTCACTTACTATGGGCCTCATTACGACCCTGGCGGCTGGCGGTAAGCTGGCGGTAACACCGCCAACAGGCTGGCGGTGTTCCGCCAGCTAATATGACCATGGCGCAATAGCCACAGCCAGACCGCCAGCCCCTCCAAAATACCTGGCGGTCATAATCCACCGCTGCTCTGGGGATTATGAGTCCCCGTCCGCCAGCCTGGCCACGGCGGTAAACACCACCCTGGAAAGGCTGGCGGTAAGGGGGACTTGGGGTGCCTCCGGGGCCCTTGCACTGCCCATGCACTTGGCATGGGTAGTGCAGGGGCCCCCAGGCATAGCCCATTGCGCATTTCACTTTCTGAATTTCAGGCAGTGAAATGAGCGATGGGTGCTACTGCACCTGCTGCACATCAGCTATGCCGCAGGCTCTATTACGAGCCGGCAGCAATGTTGATCTGACTTTTCCGCTGGGCCAGCGGATGGTAACGCTGTTACCATCCGCTGGCCCAGCGGAAAAGTCGAAATAGGGAGCCAGAAATACCACCAGCACTGGTGGTATTCTGGCACCCGCTGCCTTGGCGGTCTTCTGAGAAGACTGCCAAGGTTGTAATGAGGGCCTATGTCTGAGAATCTTCAGAGACATAGTAGGGGCATATCTGCTTGTGCAGAAATACCCTCACATGTAATATAGTGCACCCTACCTTAGAGCTGTAAGGCCTGCTAGAGGGGAGACTTGCACATACTGCTTGCAGTATCTGATAGAGACCTCACACAATGCTGATTCCTACACCGACGGTGCCCACAGGTGCCAGATCAATGCCTGAACCTTACTTCTCATATTCAGGCATGGGAGAAGAATGGGAGGGGTCACTGGACCCTCTAGAACACCAGTTGGAACAATTCATGGACTGTTATGAGGAGCTAGGAGAGGCCAGTGGTCTGGACACCTCTCCAGACACCGGGTTACTCTCTTCCCCTACTGTGGCTTTGGAGGAGGAAGCATCCTATGCGATGGTGGTGTCTAGGGCAGTGAAGGTCCTCTACCTTGAACTGCTCTCATTCGCTGTCAAGCCAAACATCTTGACAGAAGTGCTTCAGCCTGGGGCTTCCACATCTGAACCCCTTTTGCCCTTTAATGAGGCACTTACCGACGTCCTAGTTGGAACTTGGTCCAAGCACAGCACAAGAGCTGTTAATAGGACGATTGCCCACCGCCATTGACCCGCTCCGGGTGACCCTAGCTTTCTCAGCGAACACCCCACCCCGAGAGCATGGTTGTCCAAGCCTCCACCTCCCATAGTGCATTCCCTTCAGCTCCCCCAGATAGGGAATCCAAGAAGCTGGATCACCTTAGGAAGAAGTTGTTTTCTTCCACCTGCCTGGCACTGAGGTCGGTGAACACCTTGTGCTTATTGGGCCATTTCTTCCATACCACTTGGGACATGGCTATGCAGGTATTGCCTCAGGTCCTGGAGGAGTCGCAGGCCACACTCTCCGAAGCAGTGAAAGACAGGAAAGATGCAGCTAAGTTCACCATATGACCAGACTCGATGTGACTGACTCGCTGAGCTCGGCGGTTGCGTTGAAAGTGGCCTTAAGCCTTGACTTTTCAGATGTCTAAGCAAATTTAATGGACATGCCCTTCCATGGTACTTGCTTGTTTGGCGAGAGCGAGATCGCTTAAAGGACTCTCGGGCTATGGCCAAGTCCTTGGGCCTCTCAGTGACCCCTCACCAACTGTCTGCCTTTTGTGGCTACGGAAGGGGCATGGCACCGTGCCAGCCCTATGACAGCCATCGTCCCACACAACCAACCAAAAGTATGTGTGGACGTGGGTGCGATGTCATCAGATCTAGAGGATCTGCAGGCCAGAAGTCATCTACCATACAACCTCCAGCAGCTGCAGCCTCTAAGCCTTTCTAATTTACATCTGCAGGACCATGCTTGCCCAGTTAGAGGAAGAATACACCATCATCTCTTCCAAAGGAAGTCAATAACATCCGACACATGGGCACTGCAGATTATCAGGAAGGGCTATGCCTTGCCTTTCCAATCCTTTCCTCCTCCTATTCCCCCTACATTTGAACAGCTGATGAAGGAGCACTTAAATTTACTCCAAGAGGAATTTTCCACTCTCTTGGCCAAGAGAGCCATAAATAGGTGTTCCGATGTCAGAAATAGGCAGTGGTTGTTATTCCCGCTACTTTCTGATACCCAAAAAGAACAAGGGTCTTCAACCTATTCTAGACTTACAGTCCATGAATCTCTTCCTCTAGAAGGAAAAATTCAAGATGCTCATGTTGGCTCCGGTCTTGCCTGCCCTAGAACCAGAAGACTGGTTGGTAGTGCTAGACTTGCAAGATGTGTGCTTCTATATCCCAACCCTGCCACCCAAAGGCGTTACCTGCGGTTCAAGGTTGGCCATAAACACTTTCCCTTTACCAGACTGCCATTTGGCCTTACCAGTGCCCCTCAGATGTTCACCAAAGTGATGGTGGTGGTCGCAGCTCATTTGCACAGGTCAGGGCTTTCAGTCTTTCTCTACCTCGATGACTGGCATTTGAAGGCAAGTTTACCCCAGGTGGTTGTCTCCCACCTCCAGACTACGGCGAACCTTCTGCATTCTCTGGGGTTCACTATAAAGTTGCCGGAGTCACACCTGACTCTTTCTCAGATACTTTCTTCCATTTGCACAGTTCTAGACACAGTGCAGCTTTGGGCTTATTCTCTGGAACAGCGAGTCCAGGATACTCAGTCTGAGTGAGATACTGGCCTTATCATCTAAACTGCCATAACTCACTGTATTTCTGGAAAAAGTGGTGTTACGCACCTGTGCCTTTTTCCTTCCCAAGGTGGTGACCCCTTTCCTTCTAAGTCAAACTATCAGCTTGTCCACCTTATTTGCTCCCTCACATCCCCCTGAGGAAGAGGTGTGACTCCTCCGGCTAGACCCAAAAAGAGTGTTGTCGTTCCACCTTGACCACACAAAAGAGTTCCAGGTGGACGAACAACTCTTTGTGGGGGATATGGGAGCAAAGAATGGACAGGCAGTACAGAAGTAGGTCGTTCTCTGTATCAAGATCTGTTACGGTCTGGTTAAAAAGCAGCCTCCCGAGGTCTTTCAGGCCCATTCCACTATAGGAAAAGGTGCAATCACGGTGGTAGCATGTGGAGTCCCTGTCCTGGACATATGCCAGGCTGCAACATGGGCGTCCCTGCACACGTCTGCAAAGCACTACTGCCTGGACAGTCAGGCCGCAGGGATTGGCATTTCGCGTTCAGTCCTGCAGGACTTTTTCGTTTAAGACAGTGTCTGCAGCCCACCACCAGGAGGATATGACTTGGGTATTTAATCAAAGGTGAGGAATTTTCAACAAGAAGTCTCTTCCAGATAAACAAGTTACTTACATTTGGTAATGCATTATCTGGTAGAGACTCTATCTAGTTGCAGATTCCCTACACCTTCCCATGCCTTCCCGCTCTGCGGACTTGCTGCTAGGGTTAAGGTGATCCCTTTTTCAGGGCCCTAGTTTTGATACACTTTGCACCAGTTCTTACCATGGCTCTGCGCTTCTGGTGTGGACAGTTGTGATAAAAGTAACTGACGCCCACCTGCCTGAGTGGTGCCTATATAGGTGGCCGCTACGTCACTGCCGGCACCAGCGACACCAGTCGAATGAAGCCACCCAACAGCGCGTGCAAGGGGTATTTCTCAGCAAAGGTTTCTGGATCCCGTCTGACTTCTAGGGAAATCAAAAGTAAGGAATCTGAAGCTAGATAGAGTCTCTACCAGAGGGAGACAGGGCCCACAGGCTGTATGGCAATGGCAGCCTGTCATGTGCTTGGTGAGGGGTCCCTTAGGGTAGCATATTTCGTGCTGCAGTCCTTAGGGGACCCTCTTTAGTACCACAGGCACAAGGGGTACCGTTTACTAGGGACTTACAGAGTGTGCTAAAGGTTTGCCAATTGGAGAAATGACTGTGCAGTTTTGGGGGAAAGAGATATGGCACTGGGGACCTGGTTAGCAAGAACCCAGTACCCTTTCAGTTGTAATTACATCAGATACTAGGCAAAAAGTGGGAGCTAACCACGCCAAAAAGGGTGTTTTCCTACAGCCATGGAGAAATCCTATACAGCAGCAAACATCTTGGAAGATTTTAACAGCAAGGTGTTTGAATGACTGCGACTCAGAGGTCTCAGTTTTGGATTTGTTGCCACGGACAATGGCAGTAATATAGTAAAGGCCATGGTTGATATTACGGGGTCCTGTATTTGGCGCCTTGCATCAACCTGACTGTGCAGGACTTTCTCAACAAAGAAGACATAGGCCCTCATTACAACCCTGGCGGTCGGTGATAAAGCAGCGGTAACACCGCCAACAGACAGGCGGTAAAAAAATTGGAATCATGACCATGGTGGAAACCGCCAACACATACAGCCACTTTAACACTCCGACTGCCACGGCGGTAGCAACAAACACCGCGGCGTAACCGCCAACAGCCAGGCGGAAGACAATGTACCGCCTACTGCATTACAACCCGCCCATCCACCAGGTTTTACGTGGCGGTATCAATGCCATCAAAAACACGGCGGAAACACTACTCTGAAGTGAAACAACTCACCTCTCGACACTCAAGGAAGAACCAGGACGCCATGGTGCCCGAGCTGCAGGTTTTCCCCATGCAGGTGTATCTTCTCATACACCAGGAACACCAATGCCAGCGACGACGACCACAGTGAGTACTACACCTAGCACACAAGGGAGGGCGGGAGGAAAAAGAGAGTGACACACACAAGCAACACCCCCACCACCACCCTCACTCACAACACTATACACACAAACACATGCAACAACATTACATATACACCCCGTAACCCTCTGGAATAACGCAAGGACAAAAGGAATGGAGTCAAATGAGTGTGATATTAGTAATACTTAGAAATATGTCCAGAAAGCAAAAAGTATATACAATACATACAAAAGGCGGGACAATGTCCACACAAAAATTGTCCGTCGCCCTATGGGCCAAAACACATAGGCCAAGCCCACACTTGACTTCTGCCTCAATATGGAGAGAACACTGCAGGGGCATCAGGTCGAAAACACACAGGCACCTCAGGGGGACGGGGAATGGGGGGCATCTCAGACGGAAGATGGTACTACGCCACTGCTCCTGGAGGAGGCTTCATGCCCACTGCTTGGTCCTGGGAAGTGCAAAACCACAGTCTCTCAAGTGGGTGCTTTGCCCACTGCTTGGTCCTGGGGAGTGCAAGGCCGCAGTCTCTCAAGTGAATGGCTTCTCCACTGCTTGGTCCTGGGGAGTGCAAAGCCACAGTCTTTCAAGTGGATGGCTTCTTCCACTGGTTCTGGAGGGGGCTTTGTGCCCAGTGTGCTTCATCCTGGCAAGGAGGGGCTGAGTGGATGGCTTCTTCACTGGTTCTGGAGGGGGCTTTGTGCCCAGTGTGCTTCATCCTGGCAAGGAGGGGCTGAGTTGGTGGCTTCTTCCACTGGTTCTGGAGGGGGCTTTGTGCCCAGTGTGCTTCATACTGGCAAGGATGGGGTGAGTGCATGGCTTCTTCCACTGGTTCTGTAGGGGGATTTGTGCCCACTGTGCTTCACCCTGGCAAGGAGTGGCTGAGTTGGATGGCTCCCTCCACTGGTTCTGGAGGAGGCTTTGTGCCCAGTGTGCTTCACCCTGGCAAGGATGGGGTGAGTGGATGGCTTCTTCCACTGGTTCTGGAGGGGATTTTGTGCCCAGTGTGCTTCATCCTGGCAAGGATGGGGTGAGTGGATGACTTCTTCCACTGGTTCTGGAGGGGGCTTTGTGCCCTGTGATGCAGATGTTTTGGAGTGCAAGGTCACAGTCTGTCACCTGGGTGTCACAATGACAGCTTTTGCTGGGGCCAGGACACACTGCAGCCCATGTAGTCACCACTACACACTGCTCACCGGCGGTGACGGCTGCTCAGTGAATCACAGTTGCGCTGCAGGTGGCAGTGCTGGCAGTGGTGGTGGTAGCCTCCAGGCCTTCACCTGCAGCCTCGGACGGCTGCCCAAAGGGGCTGCTGCTGCTGCCAGTGGTGCTGCTTGCGGCGTTGCAGGTGGTGGTACTGGCTGAGGTGCAGGTGGTGGTGCTAGCAGTGGTGGTCTTAGCCTCCAGGCCTTCACCTGCAGCCTTGGACGGCTGCCCACTGGGGCTGCTGCTGCTGCCACTGGTGCTGCGTGCAGCTGTGCAGGTGGCGGTTGTAGGAAAGTACCATCTTCCTGGCATGTTACCCCCATTTTTACTTGTGTGTATGTTTGTTTTTGCCTGTGTCACTGGGATCCTGCTAGCTAGGACCCCAGTGCTCATAACTTATGCCTGGTATGTGTTCCCTGTGTGGTGCCTAACTGTATCACTGAGGCTCTGCTAACCAGAACCTCAGTGTTTATGCTCTCTCTGCTTTTGAAATTGTCACTGCAGTCTAGTGACTAATTTTACCAATTCTGATTGGCACACTGGAACACCCTTATAATTCCCTAGTATATGGTACCTAGGTACCCACGGTATTGGGGTTCCTGGAGATTCCTATGGGCTGCAGCATTTCTTTTGCCACCCATAGGGAGCTCAGACAATTCTTACACAGGACTGCCACTGAAGCCTGAGTGAAATATCGTCCACGTTATTTCACAGCCATTTTACACTGCACTTAAGTAACTTATAAGTCACCTATATGTCTAACCCTCACTTAGTAAAGGTTAGGTACAAAGTTACTAAGTGTGAGGGCACCCTGGCACTAGCCAAGGTGCCCCCACATTGTTCAGGGCAATTTCCCTGGACTTTGTGAGTGCGGGGACACCATTACACACGTGAACTACATATAGGTCAATACCTACGTGTAGCTTCACAATGGTAACTCCGAACATGGCCATGTAACATGTCTAAGATCATGGAATTGTCCCCCCAAGCCAAACCTGGTATTGGGGTGGCAATCCCATGCATCCCCGGGGCTCCAGCATGGACCCCGGGTACTGCCAAACTACCTCTCCGGGGTTTTTTCTGCAGCTACTGCTGCTGCCAACCCTCAGACAGGTTTCTGCCCCCTGGGGCCTGGGCAGCCCAGTCCCAGGAACTATAACTATAACTATAAGCCAGGCCAGCCTCCTACAGCGGTGCTGGCTGCGGTGCAGGTGGCGGTGCAGGCAGTGGTGGTGGTAGCCTCCAGGCCTTCACCTGCAGGTTCGGATGACTGCCCACTGGGGCTGCTGCCAGTGGTGCTGCTTGCGGCGGTGCAGGTGGCGGTGCTGGCTGCGGTGCAGGTGGCGGTGCAGGCAGTGGTGGTGGTAGCCTTCAGGACTTCACCTGCAGCCTCGGACGGCTGCCCACTGGGGCTGCTGCTGCTGCCAGTGGTGCTGCTTGGGGCAGTGCAGGTTGCGGTGCTGGCGGTTGTGGTGTTAGCCTCCAGGCCTTCACCTGCAGCCTCGGACGGCTGAAGTGCCATGGCTGGTGTTCTGTGTCCCTTCCTGCCCTTTGCAGATGGTGGTGCCTCCTTGCTTCTGCCCGCTGGAGTCTTTGACTTGGCCTTGCTGGCTGGTTGTGCCTCCTTCCCCTTGCTGGATGCTGTCCCCTTCTTGCCCTTGCCAGGTAGCCGAACCTTCTTGGCCTTGGCAGGTGCTGGTGGCACACTGGCTGGGCTGACGGGTGCCTCCTTGGAGCCTCTCACAGCAGCAGAAACCACAGCGGATGCCGACTGTGTGGCTGAGGTGCTGGGCTGAATTCTGGCCACCCTGGCTCGAGGTGAATGACGGGGGGAGGGGTAGGGAAGAGGTTAAAGTTGGTGAGGAAAAGCTTCTTAGGGACACTGGGGCGGGAAGAGGGTGAAGGCTTGGGAGTGGAGGAAGAGGGAGTGGTTGTAGGAGGTGCCAGTCTGCTGTGTTTGGGTGCAGGTGCATGAGCTGGATGCTGTTGTGAGGTGGATGGCTGTTAGGTGGGTGTGTGCTTGGGTTTGTGTGCTTTGGAAGGAGGGGTCACAGAGGACACAGGTGATGTGTGCATGGATGTGGGGATGGTGAATGCCAGTGAGGGGTGTGTAGTGATAAGCGTGATGGTGATGGAGGTAGTAGATGAGGATGTAGTGCATGCAGGTGTGAGTGGAGACGCTACTGGGAGGGAGGTGGACGGCGAGGAGGGGGGGACACAGTGGAGACAGTTGATGTTGGTGTGTCTGCATGGGGATGGTGCTTGTGTGAGTGCCTGTGAGATGATGTGTGGTGCTTGTGTTTGCCTGAGCCACTTCTGTGTGTTGATTTGGGTGATTGCTGGTCTGAAGGTGTGCTTGGGATAGGCTGGGGATGAGGGGATTGGGACCAGGTAGAGGAAGTTGGAGGGGCGAGGCTGGAGACGGGGACAATGGCTGCCATCAGTGCGGAGGCCAGAGCCTGAAATGCTCTCTGTTGGGCCGCCATGCCAGAGTGAAAGCCCTCCAGGTATGCATTTGTTAGTTGCAAATGCATTTCAACACCCAGGATGGCATTCAGTATGGTTGACTGCCCAACAGTGAGGGATCTCAGGAGGTCAATAGCCTCCTCACTAAGGGGCAGGGCCTGAGGTGCCGGGGCGAATGAGATGCCCACCCTCCTCGGTGAACGAGCACGGGAAACACGTTGAGGGGCTGCTGGGAGGGCGGGTGGTGGCTGTACCTGTTGTTTGGGTGGGCACAGAGGTGTCCGCCACTGCTAGGGAGCTTCCATCGGAGGAGGAGTCACTTTTGGTAGTGTCCCCTCCTGTCTCCGTAGTGGTGCTCCCCTTGCCCTCCGTCCCACTGGTGCCCTCACTGTCGGTGGATTCGGCCTCCAGGCCCATGTTGGATGCAGCTCCCTCTGTCGCCGGTGCCTCTGCTCCTCCGCGAGATGATGCTAATGCACACAAGGACAGGGTAACAAAACATGAAGGGGGAGAGACAGAGGATACACTTGGTCAATGCCAGCAACAACACTACAGTTGGCGTTCACAACACACAGGGAACAGCCCTATGCACTAGCCCATGCACTACCAGTTACAAAGCTAGTCAGCAGCCCATGGGGTACATTGCCTAATGCCATTAGCTGCACACATGAAACCCACAGGACCCTGCCCAGTAGTAGATGCTCACTAACACTATTGGGGTTTGGAGTGCTTCAGAGCCTGCCCAACAAGGGACCTACCCTGCCAGGGGCACCCACAGCCCACATCCCCCACCCAGGTAAAACCTTAACGCGCGCAAAGTCATGATTCTGAATCTGTACTCACCCCCTTGTGGCTGCTGTGATGCCTTCAAGCGCCCATCCAACTCCGGATAGGCCACTGCCAGGATGCGGAACATCAGGGGGGTCAGGGTATGACGGGCGCCCCTTCCTCGTTGGGAGGCCAGCCCCAGCTGGGCCTCCGCCGTCTTCCTTGCCCAGCGGTGCAGTGGGTGCTCTGCATGTCAAAGACCCCCAGGGTCCACACCTCCTTGGCGATGGCACACCAAATACCCTTTTTCTGATGGGCGCTGACCTGCAGGAAAATATGCATAGAAAAAGGGATTAGTCATACCGTCCGGACTGTTACACTCACAGCCCATAATATCCCTCCCATCCTCTTATGCACATACATTGACCACCAGACATGCAGCACTCTGCCCAGGACCCCTCAGCCCCCCTCACACGAGGCTTACACACACAGCAATCCATACATTCATGGCCCACGCATCATGCTCACAGTGTACTCACCTGTTTGTCTGGAGGACCATAAAGTAAAGTGTACTGGGGTAGGACCCCATCCACCAGTCTCTCCAACTCCTCCGAAGTGAAGGTGGGGGCCCTTTCCCTAGACATAGAAGCCATTGTAGCTTTCAGACACAGGTCACAGCAGCACTTGCAGTGTAGGTCCTCTCCTGTTGAAGGTCAGGTAGCAAGTGAGTAAACAGATAGAAAATGGCAGTCACGTCCGCGGCGGTGCGTACCGTCATCGCCAGCATACATCGCCATGGGCTCCTGGAACCCATAGGGCCAAATGATAACCAATGCGAAGTTGCATGGCAGTCGTAGACCGCCGACCGCAACGGCGCACAACACCAGCGGAATTACCTCATTTCCACTTGTCTCTCCTCACAGGTCAGGCAGCCACCATTTCAGGGGAGCACAGGCCATGGCACCTAACTGCGTCACAGTAGACATTGGCACATCAACTGAGTCACAAGTTCACATACTGTTTCTGTAAAGGAAGAAATGCATATTAATATTGACATATGTGTGAATATGACCTTGTGCTCACCATTTTTCACCCTAGAGTTCAACCGCTGAGGATGAATAGGAGATGGTGACATCCCCCCGTGAACAGACCCCTGGGGGACCTGGTGACAATGGAGGACAGGCACATTATCCTGACCTACAGAATTGATAGGGCCACAATCCAAGAACTTTGTGCCCAATTGGAGCCAGACCTGATTTCAGCTATCCGCCAGCCCACAGGTATACCCCCTCTAGTGCAGGTCCTGTCAGTGATCCATTTCCTGGCAAGTGGTTCCTTCCAAGCGACAGTGGCCATGGCATCAGTGATGTCTCAGCCAATGTTCTCCAACGTGCTGACCAGAGTGTTGTCTGCCCTGCTGAAACACTTTGCACAGCTATATCGTATTCCCCCAGGTGGAGGATCTGGCCACAGTGAAGGCTGACTTTTATGCCCTGGGACATATTCCCAACATCATTGGTGCCATTGATGGTACACAGATAGCATTTGTCCCCCTAATCCCCCGGAGAAATTAACAAGTGTTCAGGAATAGAACAAGCTTTCACTCTCTGAATGTGCAGATGGTGTGTTTGGCGGACCAGTACATCTCCCATGTGAATGCCAAGTATCCTGGCTCTGTGCATGATGCCTTTATCTTGAGGAATAGCAGCATTCCATATGTGATGTCTAAACTCCAGAGGCACCGGGTGTGGCTAATAGGTGAGCCCATGGTCCCCACCCAGTTGATGTAGGTATATGGGTGTTGTGTTGGCCCTAAGGGTGAGTGTGTGGCTAACAGATATTCCTTGATATTTGCAGGTGACTATGGTTACCCCAACCTCTCATGGCTACTGACCCCAGTGAGGAATGCCAGGACAAGGGCAGAGGAACGTTACAATGAGGCACATGGGCGAACAAGGAGGATAATTGAGAGAACCTTTGGCCTCCTGAAGGCCAGATTCCGGTGCCTCCATCTGACAGGTGGATCCCTGTACTACTCACCCAAGAAGATGTGCCAGATCATCCTTGCATGTTGCATGTTGCACAACCTGGCCTTGAGACGCCAGGTGCCTTTTCTGCAGGGGGATGAGCCTGGAGATGGTCTTGTGGTAGCGGTGGAGCCTGTGGACAGTGACGAAGAGGAGAAAGAAGATGTGGACAACAGAAGTACACTCATTCAACAATACTTCCAGTGACACACAGGTAAGACACTGTAACTTCACCTTCCATTGTAGTTTTGTCTTTGACATTGAACATGGCAGCCTGATTTCCCTATGTCTACGGCCACTTACTGTACCCTTTGGCATCTCTATTTTCCGATATGTGTGCCCCACTCTGGCTCCTGGTGTGTTTACTGCTGCCCACTACAGGTCATACCTATGCAAATATTACAGTACATTTAAATTGCAATGTTTACAGTTTGGTAAATTAATACATGTGTAAAAAAATTGACAGTCTCCATACTTGAATGTTAGGGTAGGGGTTTGGAGTTTGTGATGGCATGCAGGTAGGGTGGGGGATAAAGTAGTAAAGATTTGACTTACCAGAGTCCAGTCCTCCTGCTACTCCTGTGAGGCCCACAGGATGCATGATCACCAAGACTTGCTCCTCCCATGTTGTTAGTTGTGGGGGAGGAGGCGGGGGTCCACCGCCAGTCCTCTGTACAGCTACCTGGTGTCTTGCAACCAGGGAACACACCTTCCCCCGTAGGTCGTTCCACCTCTTCCTGATGTCATCCCTTGTTCTTGGGCTGTCCCACGGCATTGACCCTGTCCACAACTCTCCGCCATAGCGCCATCTTCCTAGCAATTGATGTCTGCTGCACCTGTGATCCGAAAAGCTGTGGCTCTACCCGGATGATTTCCTCCACCATGACCCTTAGCTCCTCCTCAGAGAACCTGGGTGTCTTTGTGGTGCCATGGGTGTAGTGTGAGTGGTATGTGTGAGGGTGTGTGGGGTGATGTGTTGGGGTTTGTGCTGTGAGGTGCGTGGATGGTGTATGGGTGATGGTGTTATGTGGCTATGATTCAGTGGGTGCTCCTGGCTTGTCTCTCTCTCAGTTGTCAATATTTTCTATTTTTGTAAGGGGTTGTGGGTAATATGGGTGTGTGTTTTATAGTGGTGTGTGAGTGTGGGTGTGGTGTATGTATGTGTGTCAGGTGTGTGTAGTTTGAATTGTCCAATGTGGTGTTCTTTTGTTGTGTATTTTGAGCACGGCGGTGTGTAGCGCCAATGGTTTACCGCGGTTGAATGTCCGCCGCGGTAATTCATGGGTCATGATGCTGTGGGCGTATTTCTGTTGGCGTAACGGTGTGGGTTTTGGTACCTCCAGTTTATCACTGACCTTTGGGCTGGCGGACTTGTGTGTGTGTCTGTATAGTGGCAGATTGCTCTGTGTGGGTCATAATACCTGTAGCAGTATACCGCCTCGGTCATGGTATGTTGGCGGCAGTCAGCACGACGGTAGGTGGCATTTACCGCCAATGTTGTAATGAGGGCCATAGTCAGCAACATACTGACCACCTGCAGAAAAATCTGTACTCATTATAGCCTTTATTTTAAAGCCCGGAAGCAATGAGGATCATTGAGTGTGCTAGAAGTGTACCAGTTGAAGCCCTCATGCAGAAGGTGCCAATACTTTGGAACTCTACATACTACATGTTGCAACTTATGTTACAGACTTCTACATCGACTACATCCATCAAAGAAAAGGGGATGCAATTGGGAAAAGCCATGGAGACAGACAAATGAAGCCCAGTCAAATGTCTTACATAAATGCTACTGCTTTTTGAGGATTTCACACAGGAAGTCATCAATGAAGACAGGAGGAAGAGCCTAGCTATCCCGTTGTTATATCTGCTATAGGACCACTTAAAAAAGGTGTTGCAAAGATTTGCTGGTGTGAACGGAGAAGCACATGTATTGGTTGAGAGCTTAATCTTTCGATTGGCTGTTAATCCAAGTCTGTAAAGAGAAATTGTGTACTCCAAAGAGTACATCTGTTCCACAATACTTCGGTGTTCGATCACGATACAAAACAATACTGGCCAATTACATTCCTCTTTCAGAAGGGTATGTTTCAGTATACATGATGTGGATTGTTGAGCAAGCAAGAGACCTGGAAAAGGAACAGCTGGAAGTTGGAGTCCCGGGCAGAAGTTCTGGTGTTCAGCCTCTGACCTCCAGAGAGGGCAATGCTGTTGTCTCACAGTAGCCAACACCAACAACAGCTACACCACCAGCAACAAAAAAATCTGATCCAACCTAAGCAATTGCTTGGTTGCACTTGGCAAAGCTTAAGTCGAGTAGATAGGCGAAGGCAGCACAGTTTGAGCAAGTAGCAGCAAAAATGACCATTCAGAGGATGGTCCAAGACCATCTACCTGGACCAAACTCCATTGGTCTATTGGTATGGAAAGATGACCAAAGGCCAGAGCTCAGCAGGATGGCAGTAAAGTATCCGCCTTGCCTGCTAGCCATTGTGTCAGCTGAGCTTGTGTTCAGTGCAGCTGCTGCAGTTCTCACAGTCAGAAGGACCAATCTCTTCCCTCAAAATGTGGAGAGTTTGACCATGATTAAAATTAAGCAACACTTCATACCACACAATTAAACTGTTCCTGAAACACTACAGGAGGAGGATAAGTGAAACTGGTCAGACTCAATTGCATTAACTGATGCCCTTGGTGAACTCCCTGAGTTTGAGGATGAACTGTACTTCCTTCACTAAATAAGCTACAATAGAACTTTCAGATTATCATCAAACTGCTTTGCCAAACAAAAATGGCTATAGCTAGATGCATTATTATGTTGTGTCTAACTTATGCATCCCCACCATTTATTCACATGTATCGCTGGATTGGAGTTGGACCGGTGTGCAGTGAAGAAGTCCCCACATTCTCTTCAAAGACATTAGAGACAAAGCCTGCATCTGTCCCATGACTATTCTTCTTTGTTTAATTCCCTAGCCGTGCTGTCCTAGTAAAGATGGTAAGACTGACAATTTGTTGCTTCTATGGGAAAAGAAGAGAAACAATACAACTATTGTCTACCAACCACTGTGCTTGGATTGGAACAGGTAACTATTGCACCAATGAGCGATATAATATTGAGCGAGTGTGAGTGATGATGATTCATGTGATGGCAGACATTGAAGGTGTTCAACTAATTTGTAAACTTGATTTAGCTGATTTGCAATGTTTGAGAGCTGATGGGTGATTTTGCCTAAAGGTGATTCTTTCACACTCAGATAGACTTACTTGCAAGGTCATCTCTTTGCTGTAATTGTTTTCAGGTTCTTAAGAGACCAGACCAGTCAGTTTAGTTAACAAATACATATCTACACAAAATGCTCAAATTATTTTGTTCTTCTTATTCATCAGCAGCTCTGCACAACAGATGTACCTGTCAATATCATGTGGTTCAGGGGTTGGAGTGATTCATTACATAGAGTCGGAGTTGGGGTTCAGGGTGGGACTACCTCAACAGCCAGAAGAAGGAAGTTATCTACTTTAAAGGGGAACCAACATTATGCTGACTGTAAGAGGTCTACTCAGCCCTGTGGACTGGAGAGAGGTGCGCTGATTTGGGAAATTTGGAGCAGCTAGTGTGTTGGCTCATATGTCAAACTCCTCTATTATGTCATTAGTGGAGAGCTGTAATTGGAGACAGACATAGATGTCAGTCACATCATCACATGATGGACACACTCAGCTAAATGTTATCGCTGTTGTGAAGTTAATCAGCAAGGTACATGCAACTACTTGTCTGGCATTGGTTATAAAATTGCTCCCAGTTATTTGCACATGAACCATAAATTATTGCAGCAACCTATGCTTTTCCTCTGCCTCTTGTTCCTCTCCTCTTGGAGCTTCCCTGTTGTGGCGTCTCCTATATATCCTACAATATCATTACTGTTTTGAAATCCACAGGCCTTCTCTTCTTTTTTACAAAAAGGAAAAGCTCCATAACACTCCTGCTTAGTGCTTACCCTATTGGACCGTTTCAGCCAGGCACCCAAGACGGACATCCTGAGAAGAATGCAGATGCACCGCCTAATTTGGCATTTATATACACTTTTTGTTTTAGAATTTATACTGCCCAGGGCCTCTGCTAAACAGGTTCCCTGGCCCAGAGCTCTTTCCCTAAATCTGTTGTGATGCTTGGCACAATTGGATACACTCTTAACTTTCCCTGTGAGTCCTTGGTAAATGGGTACCCATGTACCCAGGACATGGGGTATTAAGGGTAGGCCCCTGAGGGCAGCAGCACTGATTGTGCCAGCCTCCAGGGCCCTGCACCCAGCCCTGCCATTGCAGGCTGAGTGTACTGGGGCAAACCTAAAAAGGCAAATTCAACATGGCACACTCCCTGTCTGCCCTGTCCACCCTACACTGTGTATGTTATGGCTAAGTCACCCCTCTAGCAGACCTTCCAGCCCTTAGGCAGGGTGCACCATAATATGGCCCTCATTATGACAGTGGTGGTCTTTTCCGAAGACCGCCGTGGTGAAGTCCGCTAACAATCTGTCCACCAGATTATGACACAAAAACACAAAACTGACAGAAACCAGTCACAACAGCAATTACACCAGACCAAACGGAGACAAAGAACTATTGGACCCCCACCCTCCCTGCTACACCTGCAACACACTGCCCTCCAAATTATGAACCACGAATCACCCACAGCGGACACTCAATGGCGGTCAGCTATTGGCGGTGCAGACTACCGGGGTAGAATTGGCCACTCCACACCAACAGAAGCCAACATTGTCCAGATTGAAAAACCCACACCTGACACATATACACCCACCGTACACACCCACCAACAGCATTATAAAACACCCCTCCACACAACCCACAATTCTTTGCAAACTCGAAAAATCTATCTACACCTTGCCAGCCCAAACTTTTCTGGAACTGCACACACAAACCACAGCCACCTATATACCTGTCACGCATCACATACCATACTTGAACACAGAACACCCTCTGCACAAAACACACACTAGACCCACTACACAATAGGCATGTCCCCACAAAAGAACCCCTGTTTCACTGATGAGGAATTGCAGGTGATGGTGGAAGAAATTGTCAGGGCAGAGCTGCAGCTGTTTGGTGCACAGGTCCAGCAGATATCCATTGCCAGGAAGATGGAGCTATGGTGGAGGATCGTGGACAAGGTGAACTCTGATCTGGATGATCTCCCTGGCCCATCTGAGACCACTGGTCAGTCGGGTTCCACAGCCAACACCCGGTCCACAATAGGGCCACCCATCTGACTCCAACACCACAGCAGCCACCCAACGTCCCCAAACCTCTGTCCCCAGGACACGTCGATCATCAGTGTGCCCACCTGTACAGGGACCCGAGTCGATACCACACATGCAAGACGATCAAGGTCCTGGTGTTAGTGGGAGTGGGCACACAGTTCAGGGGACACAGGCACAGGGGGTGAGGACCAGTGGGAGGTTAGCTGTGTGCCAAGGGGAGGCCCAACCCAGGGAACCACCAGGAGGTCATGCAGCAGTTGGAGGCCTTCAATGCAAACATGGCCTCCATTCCAGGGTTGCTGGGTGACATGCCCAACATAATGTGTGAGTACACAACACACCAGCAGGCCCCTTCCTCTAGCCAGTGTACTCACTAGCCTTCAACATGTGCTGCAGCTAGTGGACAGGGGGACCAGCACCCCTCCCTCTGCAGCAGGAGAACCATCCCACAAAAGTTCCCTGCGACCCAGACAGACACCAGAGACTCTAGCCAAGACCAAAACCACTGCCAGGAAACGAGTCCCTCCTGAATGTCTCCCTTGTGTGCCACTGAGACACCTTGTTCACTTTGGACTGCCATTGCTCCTTTTCCTATGGCCCCATGGATACTGGACCTGTGCTACAAACCAACTGGGACTCTACACTGAAGATTGTTTCCACCATCACCCCACTCTTTTGCACTATTCCTTCCTTTTTGTCACTTCAATAAACACCCTTGAACATAACTGAACTTTTTGTGCTTTATTTACAACAATACGCAATGTCTTGACCTGCATTATCCTGATCAAATGTCCTGTAAAGTGTGAATCCATCCACCAAACGTGTGAAAGCAGTCTGTAGTCATCACATTCGTTCACAGTTGTGGCCACACAAGCATCTGCAAAAAGGAAAAGCATTAGTGACAGTCAATTGAGAAGTAAAAGGTAGAAGAGCAACATGAGCCCCTGTAACATTACAGCCTACATTCAGCTGGTCACTGCTACTCAGCACAGCAATTGACTCCAAACACCATAAGTGAGGAGAAACAACCCATTTCAGGCCCTCACACAAAATGCCACAGTATTAGTTATGCCATGCTGGCAGCATGCCAATCCCTCCTCTGGACCACCTAGTCTGGGCCACACTGTCAGGGAAATTAAAGACAAAGAGCGGTTGTGTAAGCACATTGTAAGTCACATGACATTCCTAGTAACACAGGCTAAGTACTATATGGGATGAGGACACAGTTTGCAGTGGGCATGGATCTGAGAAAGCTAAACTGCTGACACATTGCTTGGGCAGAATAAGCTTGTTCACTATCACAATAACACTCGCACGACTGACCACAGATGGAACAGTGTCGGGTCACATAATGCACACATTTGTGCTTGGCACAACACAGCACTTAACTGTAATGGTGGTAGGAACAAAAGTTCAGTCTTACATGAGTGTCATTGGAAGTACTGCTGTGTCAGATGTGTCCTGTTGTTCACATCCTCCTCTTCCTTATCACTGTCCTCTGCTGCCACAGGTGCATTGTCTCCCCCTGCCTCCTGCAGGAATGGTACATGGCGTCTGAGGGCCAAATTGTGCAGAATGCAGCAAGCCACCACTACCTGGCAGACCTTCCCAGGGGCATAAAGTAGGGATCCACCAGATACATGGAGGCACCGGAACCTGACTTTCAGTAGCCGAAACGTCCTTTCAATTACCCTTCTGGTATGACCATGTGCTTCATAGTATCGATTTTCTGCCCCTGTCCTCGGATTCCTCACCTATGTCAACAACCAGGACAGGTTTGGGTAGCCAGAGTCACTGGAAGTAGTGAGAGACACACATTACTCATGTACAATGGCACAGAGTACAACTTCAGGTGGCATACAGTGACATACATTGGGTGAAAACTCAAGCTTACCTATAAGCCACACTCTCTCCCTCTGTAGTCATGCCATCACCTGTGGGACGCTGCTATTCCTCAACACATAGGCATCACGCACAGATCCAGGAAACTTGGCAGTAACATGGGAGATGTATTGATCTGCAAGGCACACCATCTGGACATTTATTGAGTGGTAACTCTTCCTATTCCTATAGACCTTCTCATTTGTCCTGGGAGGAGGGACCAAGGCAATATGGGTCCCGTCAATGGCCCCAATCACATGTGGTATGTGTCCCATGGTGTGGAATGCAGCCTTCATAGTGGGCAAATCTTCACTCTGGGGGAATGAGATATAGCTGCTCATGTGTTTCAGCAAGGCATCCAAAACTCTTTTAAGCACATTCGAAAACATTGGCTGTGACATTCCTGCAGCCAAGCCCACAATCACCTGGAAAGAACCACTTGTCAGGAAGTGGAGCACTGACAGTACCTGTACTGCAGGGGGTTTTGCTGTAGTGCTACGGATACCATGAATCAGATCTGGCTCCAATTGTTCACACAGTTCAGTAATTGTGGCCCTGTCCAGACGATAGGCCAGTATGATGTGCCGTTCCTCCAGTGTAGTCCACTAGGTACACGGGTGCTAGCCTCCTCCTCCTCCACATTGGTTGGTAGTTAAGTAAACCAAACATGAGGAGTGTGTGACTACAGGAAGGATGGACACACAATATCACAGTACACAGAGCAGTCACATCCGACATACTCCAACAATGATTGTAAATTGCACTGGTGTCCTTTACATGCAAACAGACTACCTCAAAAATACCAATTCTTTTCATTAGCCATTGTGGCTCACAGATGTAGTCGGAGTCGTGTGTCTTGATTAGTAGCATCCCATTTTAAATGTCCTGTCAACTACTCATCTGCAAGCAGTGCACTGGTATGATATCTAATTTGAGTGCCAGAGTCTACAAGCAAACCAAAGTATGTAGCGGACTGGAATTACCTTGGTGTCTACCATCAGTACCTATGAGGCACATTAGATTGACTGCCATGAGTACCAGCATTTGGAATTGGCAACTGTCTGTCCTGTATGCAGGCACAGATGGAAGTAACCTCACTCCACTGGCATTTGTCGTCATGACGGAAGGCGGTCTGCACCGCCACGCAACTCCTCATTAGTTAACATGGAAGTCTATGGAGCACAGGAACCAATGATAATCACCGCCACCTGTGACGGTGTACAGCGCGGCGGACATGACCGCCATTTTCTTTATCCCACTTTACTTGATTCCTGACTCTCAACACATCAACACCTCCACTGCGTGTGCTGCTGTGTCCTGTGTCTGGAACCCGCAATGGCCCATGCTACAGGGGATAGGGTCCCAGCCTTCACATCGCAGGAGTTGGAGAAGCTTGAGGATGGGATCCTGCACTCATATGGACAGTTGTATGGGCCTCCAGATCAACAGGTGAGCCCGTTTTAGGTACTTTGGATGTGACATGGCTGTATGAGGATGTATGTGTGTGCTGTCAGTGTGTCATTTTGGGGAGTGTCTTTTAGCTGCATGCAATTTGTATGCAGAAGTACGAGTCATGTGTGAGGTTAATGGGCGATCTATTCAGTATGTAAGCCATTGCTGTAACAGAATGGAGTGTTGAGTTCATGGTGTTGTTTCGTCTGTGTTCCCTATGCAGGTCAGTGCCCATCAGAAGAAAGGCTTGTGGCGTGCCGTCGCCAAGGACCCTGGATGTACATATCTGGTGGAGCACCCACTGCAGAAAGAGGTGGGAGGACCTGTGGTGCTGGGCCCGGAAGACCACGGAGGCCCAGCTGTGGACATCCTCCCAACGAGGGAGGGGTGCCCGTCGGACCCTGACCCACCTAGTGGCCCCCATACTGGCAGTGTCCAATCCGGAGTTGAATAGGCGCTTGAGGGCAGCACAGCAGCCACAAAGGGGTGAGTCCACACTGTGTGGAATTCTGTCTTGATGCCTGCCATGTTGTATGGGTGCAAGGTTCTAGTCAGTGGCAATATGCCCGTTTATCTAATCTTGTAGAGGCCTGCTTAGCAATGAAGAGTGGTTTGTACATTTGGTATTGACAAGTAGCTAGCACACCATGGCAGGTATAGCCTAGTGATTCCCAGTAGGTGTGCAGATGGTAGTGTTTGAGTTCATTTCTGCTGTTGTTCCCAGGCAATGGTTTGGTATTGTGGTTCATACTGCAGAGTGTTAGTCCCAGTGAGTCATTGTGATGCATATGCCATATGTGCTGTTGTTGCTGTAATTGACCCTGTGCTCCCTTCCTTTCTCCCCCACCCTCTCTCCTTTTCTCATCCTGTCCTTGTGTGCATCAACATCAGCTGGTGAAGGAGCAGGGACACCAGTGAGTGGCGGAGCTGCAGCCCACAGGACCCAGGAGGTACAGTCCACTGATGCCGGGAGGACCAGTGGGTTGGAGGGCGAGGGGAGCACCACAGGAGAGACAGGAGCTCCGACAACAGACCCTGATTCCTCCTCCGATGGAAGCTCCCTGGTGGTGGGGAATACTTCTGGGACCACACCAGCAATATCTCCTTCTGCCACGCCCTGTACCAACACTGCCCTCCCAGTAGCCCCCCCCACCCAGTAGCCCATGCCTGCTCACCCAGGAGCGTGAGTGTCTCCTTTGTCCTGGGCACCTCTTGCCCTGCCCCAGTCAGCCCTGCTGCCCTCACTGAGGAGGCTGTTGACCTCCTGAGATCCATCTCTGTAGGGCAGTCAACAATAGTGAATGCCATCCATGGGCTGGCATTCCAGATGCAGAAATGCAATGCCTACTTGGAGAGCATTGACAGTGGCTTGGCTGCCCTACATATAGCATTTCAGGCTCTGGCCTCCTCTTTGATGGCAGTCAGTGTCCCTGGTTCTTCTGTCCCCCCTTCAACTACCTGTTCCCAGTCCCAAAGCCCTCTCCCTTATTCATCCCAAGCACACAATCAGACCAGCATGCACCCAAGACAAAAGACAGGACTCAAACAGACAAGCACAGGCACCATAGATCACACCACAAGCATACACACAGCCAACATACAGAAGCACACACAACAACAGCCACTGCCTCCACTGTCTCCCCCTCCTCCTCCTCCCTCACAGTCACATCAGCATTCACACCTGCAAGCACTGCATCTTCAGCCCCAGATCCTGCCACCTGTACAGCTTTGCCCACAGTCACCACAAATGCAGACACGCAGACTGGCACCCCATTCACCACATGCACAATCAGGGACTGGACTTAGCTGATTGGCTCCCTGAGTCTCTGCTGCACCTGAGACCCGCCCCCCCCCCCCCCCCCCCACCTGCTCTGGCTCCTTAAGTTTGTGGAGGGAAGGCCAAAGACAGGCACCTCCATTTTGTGTTCCTCTGTGCATTCTCTCCTGTGTCCTGATACAGCCCAGTGTTCAAGGATTGCAAAGAGACCTAGGTAAGGAGCCCAAATATATTTTCTAGTCAAATAGTATTAATTGTTCAAAAAGTGTTTGTTTTACTGTGGACTCTCAGTGTTTTCAGGCAGCCTGGCCTCTTTTAAAGTGGTGTTTGTTTCAAAATCGTTTTTGCTGTGACTGTGTGAATTCCCTTGCTAGTTTGTGGCTCCCCCCCCCCATTTCCCCCCCTCTGCCCCCCTTTTTTTCACCCCTATTCTTAGTAAAAAGACTACATAGATCTTTCAGAGTGTGGTTTTTAGGAGACTGTTTTTTAATCTATTTGTGTGATTTAAATTGTGCTTAAAAGCTGTCTGCCCCCCTGTATTTTTTGCCTTAAAAAAGCCCGATTTTTAGAGTGTGCGCCCAGAACTATTGCAGTGTTTGTCTCTTAAACAATCTCCCCCTTACCTGAAAAGTAGACTCTGCTAGCTTGAAAGTGTGGATTCAGCCTGTCTGTATCCAAGGAGATACTGAATAGAGCACCAGTAACCTCCCCCCAGGCCCCAGGGACTGGACTTTAGTTAACTTGCTCCCTTTTATAGGTTCCTCGTGGTTGTTGCATATGCTGTTATGATAGGTTTTTTTTGGGAGATGGTGTTTCATTGGTTGCTAGCTCCAGGGATGCATTTATGATTGGTGGATAGGGCTGGGATTCTGATTGCCTGTTGGTTCTAGGGCTGTGATTGGTGGATAGGGCCAGGATTCTGATTGGCTGTTGGTTCTAGGGCTGTGATTGGTGGATAGGGCCGGGATTCTGATTGGCTGTTGGTTCTAGGGCTGTGATTGGTGGATAGGGCCGGGATTCTGATTGGCTGTTGGTTCTAGGGCTGTGATTGGTGGATAGGGCTGGGATTCTGATTGGCTGTTGGTTCTAGGGCTGTGATTGGTGGATAGGGCTGGGATTCTGATTGGCTGTTGGTTCTAGGGCTGTGATTGGTGGATAGGGCTGGGATTCTGATTGGCTGTTGGTTTCTAGGGCTGTGATTGGTGGATAGGGCTAGGATCCTGATTGGCTGTTGGTTTCTAGGGCTGTGATTGATGGATAGGGCTGGGATCCTGATTGGCTCTTGGTTTCTAGGGCTGTGATTGGTGGATAGGGCTGGGATTCTGATTGGCTGTTGGTTTCTAGGGCTGTGATTGATGGATAGGGCTAGGATCCTGATTGGCTCTTGGTTTCTAGGGCTGTGATTGGTGGATAGGGCTAGGATCCTGATTGGCTGTTGGTTCTAGGGCTGGGGCTGTGATTGGGGGTCAGGAAATAGGGCTGTGACTGGTGATTAGGGCTGGGTCTCCCATTAATTGGCTAAATCAGGGTTTAAAATCAGATTGGCTAGGGTTAGGACCAGCTTCTTATTGGCCAGTAGGGCTATAAAAGGCTAGGATTCAGGGCGTCTGAGCCCGGGCGTCGAGGCAAAGGGCGGAGAGGACAAGGGCAGCTGTCTGTTTGGGTCTGTTCGGGACAGGTAGGGACTAGGAACTAGGGCCAGAAATGCTGCCCAATTCATATTTCACCAGGAATGGTTTCTACCCCAACACATCCCTCAACATGCAAACACATTATCTGCAAAGATATCCAACCCATGCATCACAAACTGACCACAGACATATTGCATTGCCCCACCACCCAACACAATACCCTACATACAACACATATACACATACACCCCATAACTACTACAGTCAAACACCTTCATACTCACAGCAAACACTACTCTATCCCCTCCCACTAACACTACCTGCCACCGCCCACACAATACAAAACTACAACATACAATTCTCTCAGTTTCAGTCTCCCAGATACACACTCTCTACACATACAAACCAAAAACACTATCCGCTGTTCGCTTCACACAGACCGCCTGAACTCATAACAATGCCAAAACCCTGCCTTCAAACACATCATCTACACACACTCTTCCCCTCTGCTCACCAATTACACACAACCATACAATCCCCACATTTCACTCCACCACACATATTACCTCTTCCAGTCATCTCCCTGACACACATCCATCACCCCATATACACCTTATACATTCATCTCCAAAACACATCAACACCCCATCTAACACTCAAATTCCACTTAACAGCACTAACTCACATACAAGTCCCTCACCAAAAACAACTACACCAATAGCCCCTCTCATTATTCCACAAAAACAATACCAACGACAAGCATCAGCACATCAAAGCAACACAAACTTACATTACACTCATCATCATACCCACTCTCACCCCCAAGACTACACAAAGGATACAAATTCCACCCTATCTCCACCCCTACCCCCCCACTCTTCACAAACACCTACCACAAGCACCCCATCCCAGCAACCTTCATTCACTCGCCTCTCCTCCATTGCACAATTTAGAGCCTTACATCATGATCCACATGCTCCTCCACCACCCCTAACCCATACTCCATCCACACTAAACAAACGCAAAAAAATAAAAAACATGCCACTCATAGCAACCTCGCATCCCCTTGTTTGTTTCATAATAAAACTACCCTACAAAAAACACTACACTCCTCATGGCTCTCTCAGCCACCAAGTTCACCACCCACACACACAGACCCAACAAAATGCCTCCTTAACCTGCTGGAAGAGGAACACTATGTTGAAAAGCAAGACTATTGTGAGCCTCAAACAGTTAACACAACTAGCAACACTCCTGCTTCAAGCTCACATTATACTACTTACCCTTCTACTAAACAAAACAACACTACCACTAACACACCCTATCTAAACTGCCAGCTCATAAATGCTCGATCACTCTCAAAAAACAAGCACCACATCTACGACCTGCTCACAGACACACAACCTGACTTACTATTCATTACGGAAACCTGGTTGGGAGATGACATGGCACCAGTATTGCACAAAGCCCTTCCTCCAGGCTATCAAACCATCACACAAAACCGTATAGGCAAGAGAGGAGGTGGACTAGCTATTATATTCAAACAGGCAATAAACCTCAGTAAAACAGACAACATCTCCATACAAGGTTGTGAAGCCCTCCTTACCAGATGCCACCCTACTCCAACTTCCACCTGTAACTTTCTCCTCCTTTACAGACCTCCACCTAACAACTCCACTTTCCCAGATGCCTTTCTTGACATAGTCTCAAACCTTATTACACTATACTCCAATCTATGTATTCTTGGGGATCTAAACATTTGGTTTGACAAACCCAATATGCCCCATCCAAAAGCTATCACCACTGGCCTACTCGCATTGAATCTACATCAGATTGTACACAATCCCACACACATCGCTGGTCACATCCTAGATGTAATTTTTGCTAAGCCTGAACTTGTTACTATTCATAGCATCACACCAACCACCTGGTCAGACCACCATCTGATAACTTTCCGACAGACAACTCCACAAATCAACACACCCCACAACCACTTACATACATACACCTATCGACCATGGAGAAAACTCAATTTGGATCACTTAGAAACACAACTAACAGCAAACACAGATCTAGATACAATCAATTCTGTACCTAAACTTTATGAGTGGCTACAGGAAGCTTTTGATATCCTAATACCACTCAGAAAAACTAAACATGACAAAAGAAAACCAACACCTTGGAGAAACACAGAACTTAAAAAGATTAAAAAACAAATCAGAAAGTTGCAGCGGACCTGGCTCAAAACAAACAACAGTCAAGACAAACTGCAGCTACACAAACTTAACAGGATATACAAATCATCAATCAAAAAAGCTAAAAAAAGATACTACTCAGACAGAATTCAAAATGCTCAATCTACAACCAAGGAATTTTACAAAATCCTCAATGAATTTCGAAAACCCACATGCATGGAAGGAAGTCATCCCACCACTCAAGATTTCACAAACAAATTGGCAACTCACTACACAACCAAGGCAGACACATTGGACTCCTATTTAAAACAGAAGAAAACCATCAGCACCAACCCCTTCACTAAAATACCCTTTAAGAATAAACCATCCCAACCTCTACAGTCCTTCAAACAAATATCCCAGGATGAATTTATGGATTTGGTCAAAGCAAGCAGACCTTCTGGTTGCCCTTCTGACCCTTGCCCACCACAGATCTTCAAGAACATCCTGCTATCTACTTCCGCTGCCACACCTGTAAGAAGAATCATCAACAACTCTTTAACTTCAGGAACTTTTCCTACAGACCTGAAAAAGGCATACATACGACCATTATTAAAGAAAACAAACCTAGACCCACAAGACCCCAACAACTACAGACCTATCACAAATGGACCTTTCCTGGGCAAATTGATAGAAAGAGCAGCATTCGCCCCGATGTCACAATTCATTGAAGACAATTCTATACTTTCAGACTTCCAAACTGGATTCCGCCCAGGAAGAAGCACTGAATCGGCACTTATGGCAATCTGGGACGATCTTAAAAACACAGTTGACCGAAATGGAGTTGCTGCACTACTTCTCTTGGACCTCTCAGCTGCCTTTGATACGGTTGACCATGACACCCTAACTCAAAGAATCCACGAAGCCGGCATACAAGGGATTGCGCTCGACTGGATTACTTCCTATCTCCAAAAAAGAGCAAATATCATCCACTCACCCCCCTTCTCATCCGAACCCTACCTCACAAAAACAGGGGTCCCCCAAGGGTCAATCATCTCACCTTTGCTTTTTAACATCTACATGATATCTTTACCAGAACTGATCAATGATTTCCATCTCACATGCTACAACTATGCAGATGACACACAAATACTACTTCAATTAGAAGACCCCAAAAACATTGAAAACTCTCAAATCTTCAGTTGCCTCAGAGCCGTTGATGAGTGGATGACCTGGAGCCATCTCAAACTAAATACCTCCAAAACTGAAATACTCACATGTGGTGACTAGAAACATTATGACCCTCTGTGCGTCTGGCCTGACGATCTCGGACCACCTCCTCAATTATCCAAGGAAGTGAAAAACCTAGGAATCACCATGGATTCCAAACTGACTATGAATACCCAAGTAGACTAATTAGCACGCACAAGCTTCATCACCTTAAAGACTTTACGACGCATTTTCCCTCACCTCGGATTTCCACACAAGGTGCAAGCTACTATCTCACTTGTATTATCCAAACTGGATTATGCCAATAGCCTCTACCATGGATCATCTCTATCTGTTATGAAAAAACTACAACGTATCCAGAATTCCGCAGCCAGGCTACTACTACATTTAAAGCCGCAAGCCCACATCTCCCCTGCCTTGAGAGCACTACACTGGTTACCCGTTGCCAGAAGATGCACTTTCAAGCTGCTTTGTATCACCCACAAAGCTATTCATGGAACAGGACCGCTTTTCATCGGAAAGAAAATTACCAAATACATCCAACAAAGAACCCTCCGCTCAAGACTGGCACCCCGCCTTAGAACACCACCATACAAGAAAAAGACCGTAGGTGGTACATCCTTCTCCGTCCAAGCAGCCAAACTATGGAATTCATTACCCCCAACTATAAGAGCCACAGATAACTTTCTTGTTTTCAGGAAACTACTCAAGAGTTGGCTCTTTCCTTCATAACCACCTTTTTCAAACAACTATGAACTGCATATGCCTATGTGGATAATTATTTTTTTCAGATTATATGTATATTTCTATTTATTTATAGTTTCTTTGGAAACTAAAGCAAGGCTGTGCGCTCAGAGATCCCATATCAGAAAAGATCTAGAATCTTTCCTGGAGGTGAACTGATGATGTACTGGAGCGTAAGCTGTATCTGACTGTGACGCGCGGGTTCTATCCTCCTCTCCTGGAGACACAGAGTAGAAGGCTCTCCCTTTATAAAGCACCTGTAAGCTCCGCCCGCTGAGCCACGCCCGTCCACCCTCGAAGTAGGTAAAGGAATTCCCGCTTTTTACCAGGATGATGGACAGCTTTCCAAAAACGACCCCAATGCGTTTTACCGCCGATTCCGGTGGTACGTTGTTAATGCTCAGAAGCACGAGGACATCTCCACAAAGACGCACTAGTAACAATCACATTGCCAAAGGAACACAAGGTTGCTGGAGACGTTTACCCCGTGACCCATCACGTACCCTTAGTGTACAATATAAACGGGCGTATATAAAACATGCTAGGTTACGCTTACTGACATACTCGTAGAAAATACTCCGGTTGGGTAGGCCACGATGCTCATTTTACAGAAACTAAACCTCAAAGGAAGCACTTGCAATTATAATCGTAGCAGGTACCGCAGTTGAAGCTCAGCTTCTGGAAAGGACAAGCCACCCTAACTCTTGGGCTTGGCAAAGATAAAGCACGGCTATGCGCTCAGAGATCCCATAGCAGAAATGATCTAGAATCCTTCCTGGAGGTGAACTGATGATGTACTGGAGCGTAAGCTGTAACTGGCTGTGACGCGCGAGCTCTATCTTCCTCTCCTGGAGATACAGAGTAGAAGGTTCTCCCTTCATAAAGCACCTGTAAGCTCCGCCCGCTGAGCCACGCCCGTCCACCCTCGAAGTAGGTAAAGGAATTCCCGCCTCTTACCAGGATGATGGACAGCTTTCCAAAATGACCCCACTGCGTTTACTGCCCATTCCGGTGGTGCGTTGTTGATGCTCAGAAGCACGAGGACATCTCCACAAAGACGCACTAGTAACAATCACATTGCCAAAGGCACACAAGGTTTCTGGAGACGTTTACCCCGTGGCCCATCACGTACCCTTAGTGTACAATATAAACGGGGCGTATAAAACATGCTAGGTAACGCTTACTGACATACTCGTAGAAAATACCCCGGTTGGGTAGGCCACGATGCTCATTTTACAGAAACTAAACCTCAAAGGAAGCACTTCCAAATATAAACGTAGCAGGTGCCGCAGTTGAAGCTCAGTTTCTGGAAAGGACAAGCCACCGTAACTCTTTGGCTTGGCAAAGATAAAGCAAGGCTGTGCGCTCTGAGATCCCACAGCAGAAAAAGATCTAGAATCCTTCCTGGAGGTGAACTGATGATGTACTGGAGCGTAAGCTGTATCTGACTGTGAGGCGCGGTTTCTATCTTCCTCTCCTGGAGACACAGAGTAGAAGGTTCTCCCTTCATAAAGCACCTGTAAGCTCCGCCCGCTGAGCCACGTCCCGTCCACCCTCTAAGTAAGTAAAGGAATTCCCGCCTCTTACCAGGATGATGGACAGCTTTCCAAAACGACCCCACTGCGTTTACCGCCGATTCCGGTGGTGCGTTGTTGATGCTCAGAAGCACGAGGACATCTCCACAAAGACGCACTAGTAAAAATCGCATTGCCAAAGGAAAACAAGGTTTCTGGAGACATTTTTTACCCCGTGGCCCATCACGTACCCTTAGTATACAATATAAACGGGGCGTATAAAACATGCTAGGTAACGCTTACTGACATACTCGTAGAAAATACTCCGGTTGGGTAGGCCACGATGCTCATTTTACAGAAACTAAACCTCAAAGGAAGTACTTACAATTATAATCGTAGCAGGTGCCGCAGTTGAAGCTCAGCTTCTGGAGGTGAACTGATGATGTACTGGAGCATAATCTGTATCTGACTGTGACGCGCGGGTTCTATCTTCCTCTCCTGGAGACACAGAGTAGAAGGTTCTCCCTTTATAAAGCACCTGTAAGCTCCGCCCGCTGAGCCACGCCCCGTCCACCCAAAACGACCCCAATGCGTTTACCGCCGATTCCGGTGGTGCGTTGTTGATGCTCAGAAGCACGAGGACATCTCCACAAAGATGCACTAGTAACAATCGCATTGCCAAAGGAAAACAAGGTTTCTGGAGACGTTTTTACCCCGTGGCCCATCACGTACCCTTAGTGTACAATATAAACGGGGCGTATAAAACATGATAGGTAACGCTTACTGACATACTCGTAGAAAATACTCCGGTTGGGTAGGCCACGATGCTCATTTTACAGAAACTAAACCTCAAAGGAAGCACTTACAATTATAATCGTAGCAGGTGCCGCAGTCGAAGCTCAGCTTCTGGAGGTGAACTGATGATGTACTGGAGCGTAATCCGTATCTGACTGTGACGCGCGGTTTCTATCTTCCTCTCCGGGAGACACAGAGTAGAAGGTTCTCCCTTTATAAAGCACCTGTAAGCTCCGCCCGTTGAGCCACGCCCCGTCCACCCTCGAAGTAGGTAAAGGAATTCCCGCCTCTTACCAGGATGATGGACAGCTTTCCAAAACGACCCCACTGCGTTTTACCGCCGATTCACGTGGTGCGTTGTTGATGCGCAGAAGCACGAGGACATCTCCACAAAGACGCACTAGTAACAATAACATTGCCAAAGGCACACAAGGTTGCTGGAGACATTTACCCCATGGCCCATCACGTACCCCTAGTGTACAATATAAACGCAGCAGATGCCGCAGTTGAAGCTCACCTTCTGGAAAGGACAAGCCACCCTAACTCTTGGTCTTGGCAAAGATAAAACACGGCTGTGCGCTCATAGATCCCATAGCAGAAATGATCTAGAATCCTTCCTGGAGGTGAACTGATGATGTACTGGAGCGTAAGCTGTATCTGACTGTGACGCGCGGTTTCTATCTTTCTCTCCTGGAGACACAGAGTAGAAGGTTCTCCCTTCATTAAGCACCTGTAAGCTCCGCCCGCTGAGCCACGCCCCATCCACCCTCGAAGTAGGTAAAGCAATTCCCGCCTCTTACCAGGATGATGGACAGCTTTCCAAAACAACCCCACCGCGTTTTCCGCCGATTCCGGTGGTGCGTTGTTCGTGCTCAGAAGCACGAGGACATCTCCACAAAGACGTACTAGTAACAATCACATTGCCAAAGGCACACAAGGTTGCTGGAGACGTTTACCCCGTGGCCCATCACGTACCCTTAGTGTACAATATAAACGGGGCGTATAAAACATGCTAAGTAACGCTTACTGACATACTCGTAGAAAATACCCCGGTTGGGTAGGCCACGATGCTCATTTTACAGAAACTAAACCTCAAAGGAAGCACTTCCAAATATAAACGTAGCAGGTGCCGCAGTTGAAGCTCAGCTTCTGGAAAGGACAAGCCACCATAACTCTTGGGCTTGGCAAAGATAAAGCAAGGCTGTGCGCTCAGAGATCCCATAGCAGAAAAAGATCTAGAATCCTTCCTGGAGGTGAACTGATGATGTACTGGAGCGTAATCTGTATCTGACTGTGACACGCGGTTTCTATCTTCCTCTCCTGGAGACACAGAGTAGAAGGTTCTCCCTTCATAAAGCACCTGTTAAGCTCCGCCCGCTGAGCCACGCCCGTCCACCCTCGAAGTAGGTAAAGGAATTCCCGCCTTTTACCAGGATGATGGACAGCTTTCCAAAACGACCCAATGCGTTTTTAACGCCGATTCCGGTGGTACGTTGTTGATGCTCAGAAGCACGAGGACATCTCCACAAAGACGCACTAGTAACAATCGCATTGCCAAAGGAAAACAAGGTTTCTGGAGACGTTTACCCCGTGGCCCATCACGTACCCTTAGTGTACAATATAAACGGGGCGTATGAAACATGCTAGGTAACGCTTACTGACATACTCGTAGAAAATACTCCGGTTGAGTAGGCCACGAGCCTCATTTTACAGAAACTAATCCTCAAGTACTTACAATTATAATCGTAGCAGGTGCCGCAGTTGAAGCTTAGCTTCTGGAGGTGAACTGATGATGTACTGGAGCGTAATCTGTATCTGACTGTGACGCGCGGTTTCTATCTTCCTCTGCTGGAGACACAGAGTAGTAGGCTCTCCCTTTATAAAGCACCTGTAAGCTCCGCCCGCTGAGCCACACCCCGTCCACCCTCGAAGTAGGTAAAGGAATTCCCGCCTTTTACCAGGATGATGGATGTATGACTAAGTATTTTTTACCCATGATTCTAATTATGTATTATATCTGCATATGTGTGTTGTATTCATGTGTGTGTGTATAAATATATATATATATATGTGTATGTATGTATATATGTTGTTTCTGTGCCTGGCATGTTTGTGGATCTTTGCATAGCTCCTGGTTTTTTGGGTTGTTATACTAGATATCTATGAATTTCTGCTCTCTTTTATCACACTTATCTACTCATCACTCTTATGTCATGTCTCTATCAAACTATCCTCCATTCTCACTCGGACTCATCCCAAATCCCTTCGACCACTTTCATCTCCTAAATATCTCTGCCTAAGCTCTTCCCTCCACCTCCACATCTAACTCACCAAACCTCACTGTACCTCTGTGACCTCCCACACAACCCTACTAAATTCTCCTGCATTCATCTCACCCTCCTACTATGCTCTCCCTAACCCTTCCACATCCTCTTTCCCCTCCGCTCCCCCTTTTATTCATCTCAAGCCTTTGGATTGAGTAAATGAAGGATAAACTCCCAATTAACACTTCTGGATTTCTTTCCTCCTCCACCCCTCCATTACTCCAGTCAATCTAACTAACAAACTCTCATATCCGCAACTCAAATGAACTCATAATAATACTAAAACTGTACTCCTTATTAAATTATACTAATCCATCACTAATTCTTGTTGGGTACCGGAGTAGCGTGCTACTCATCGAAAAGCGCTTCAACGCCTTGTCAGGGGTAGTAAGCGCTATATAAATACGATTACAATACAATACAATACAATCACCACCACAACCATCACAACCACATGCAGCACACCCACCTCACTTGCAGTTACCACCACAACATACATGTACACAACCTGTATGTCCTCTCCCACCCTGTCTGCCCACCCCCTCCAAAAAACACATTACCGCTCCCACTCACACTCTCAATAGTCATCTACCTCACACATACACACTGTACATGCACCTGCAATCCAATCCAGCACACCTACTCCTCCTACAGCTACTCCCTCTACCTCCACTCCCAAACCTGCTCCCAAAACCCGCCCCATTGGACCAAAGAAACTTTTCCTTGCCTGCCTTGACCTCTTCCCTCCTCTTCCTCCCCCCGTCCTGCCCGGAAAAGGAAGGTCCTGCTCCCCAAGCCCAGTACCTCCAGCCCCTAGGCCTCTCATGCCCCCCGCAGCAAAACCTACCACTAAGGGGCACAAGACTGCCACGCCGCCCCCCGCACCAAGCCCACTCCTCCGCCCCCTAAACAAAAGAGCAAGGACCCACCCCCTCTCAAACCCAAGTCCAAGGACCCCCTTCCCAAGAAACCCCCCAATGGCACCCCCCACCCACTTTGCCCCCTGAGGTGCCTGCCTTCCATCATGATGTCCCTGCCCAGTGGAGAGACTTGGGCTGTCAGGAGTCAAGTTAGGCCTTGTACCTTGCCCTGTGGGTTGAACAGAACATTGGACTGTCCAATGGCCCTTTGTGTATGTAGTTATTTTAATGTGCTCGCTATTCCAACCGGAATACAGTGGTTGAAGCAAAGGTATGTGTCCTGGCTTTCTTTACTTCTGGCATATGTTGTTGTTGGATCTCTCTGCAGATTGTTCTCGGTGTGTGGTATGTGTGTATGGTGTGTGTTGTTCGTGTGGGTGTGTCACTTTCCCCTCCGCCCCTTGCGTGATAGGTGGCTGTACTCACTATCGTCTTTGCTGCTCCTGGACTGCCATCGCGTGGTACAGCATCGGCAAGGCTTCAAGTTCGGCTTCCATGGCGGCCGCGGACTCCTCTGTGTCCCTGGAGGTGAGTGTCTCCTTTATATGATTTGTTTCCGCCAGGCTTTTCGTGGTGGTGGTCCCGCCCCGGAAATCCTGGTGGTCTGCTATGTCATAATGTGGTGGGTGGGGAATGGTGTTCCGCCAGCCTGTAGATGGCAACCAATGTGGTCTGTGGTCGGACCGCACTGGCAGTTCAGGTATTACTTTGGCTGTCTATGGCAGGGATCACTGCCATGGTCATAATCTGGCGGTCTTCACTGCCAGCCTGGTGATGGTACTACTGCCATCGTCGGCATGGCGGTCAGCTGACCGCCAATGTTATAATGAGGGCCTATATGTGAGGGCATAGCTGCATGAGCAATATGCCCCCACTGTGTCCTTGCCATACCTGGGACATAATGAGTGAACAGAGCAGCCATTTTGAGTACATGTACTGGACACCAGTCAAACATGAGTTTCCCAGCTACATGATGGCCACTCTGAACCGTGGAACTCAGGATGATAAATCCAAACTGGTACCAGTATTGGATTTATCTCTAAATGTACCCAGGGGTCACCTTAGACGTGCCCCCTGCCAAAGCTAACCTAACTGGCATGGTTGCTGACTGGTTCCATCCAGCATGCCACCTCCAGACAGCCAATACACAAACCTTGGGGGAGAGCCCTGTCTCTATGGTTTGAGACAATGCCCTTCCTGGGTGGAGGAGCTAACACCTCCTCCCTCAGGATTGTGCACTCCCCTGGCGGTGAGCTTCAAAGGGCTACTGCCCTTGAAACTCAAGCCCCCAGGCCTGCTGCTAGCAGCAAATGACTTCCCCCTTTGTCAACTCCCACTTTTGGCTGGAGCAAAGATGGGAAACCACACAAAGGGTAGGATGAGGGGTCTCACTGAGCATGCACCACCTCTAGGGGCTTACAGGTGAAGTGGATCCTCCATTTCATTTTCCTCCAAGTTGGAAGGCAGGAAAATAGCCAATGAGGTTTAGGGTGGTGACCCTTCCCACCGGAGGCGGTCACTGTAGTGGGTGTAGCCACCCAAAGGTAAGTGTCCCATTGGACACTACCAAGTTCCCCCTAAAACGCCCACTAAATTCAGTGTTTAGTGGGCTCCCCTAGACCAAGAAACCAGATTTATCAGGAAGAAAAGAAGACAGCACCAAAGAACCCGCCAGCACAAGAACAGAGGACCTGCTGCACCAGAAGGAGCTCCAAAACCACTGCTTGCTGCCTCAGAGTCCGGACAATCACCGCTGCGGAGGAGCTGACCACTAGACCGACCTCAAAAGACCCAGAAGACCTCCAGGCTTTCCAAATAGCCTGAGATTTCCCTTCTGAGTGGAGGCAACACTCATGAAACCAAAGAAACCTGCCAAGAACCAGCAAACCAGTGAGGGTCACTTCGCCGACCGGACGATATCTCCGCAGCCGGAAGTTGCAGCTAGACTCAATGACACACCAACGACAGCCCAGATGAGACCTACAAGTGTGCCAATTTGGTGGCACTGCACCCTCCCGTGGCTGAGTTGTGCCAATTCCCCAAGTACTGGTCAGTGCACACCAGACAACAGCAAAAACAGCTCACCCAAACCTGCAACTGGACCAGGAGGAAGCCCCAGTCGAGGGACTTCAGGAACACCCTGGACCTCCCACCACAGCGCCCTCATCGTCCTGCAAGGCCCCCAGAAGAAGACTTACCTCCAGCTTCAAAGGGTTCCATTGCACATTGCACCAAGACGTCCAACTCCCCCTGCATCCGGCTGCCCTGAGTCCTGCATCACAGATCCAGCTGTGTGCCATTGGTCCCTGACTCCTTCCAACGTCAACAGTCCAAGGGGACCCAAAAGTACCACTGTTAAACCTGAAAACCAACTCCTTTTCCAGGTGGCCTCTCCAAGTTCCCCTATGCCTGTGCCAAGAGCCTTTCCAGCACTGCTCTCGCCAGAACCGGGAGCCGCCCAAGATTCTCCAGCTGGCACGGTGTGCCTACCAACCTCATCAGCCATCCTGCAAAAGAAGAGACTGGCAACTCACCTGTGTGATTTTATATGTATTTTTATAGGTGGCCTTCCATTGATTCTTATGGTGCGTAATTACGCACAGAAAGACTAACTTTTTTTAAACTTTGAAAAATCATAACTTAAAAAGTACTTAATGTATTTTAACCATTTTGGTCTTAAAAATTACATAAAAGTCTGAATTATTTTTATAAATTCTGGTCTCGACTTATTCATTGAGTGTGTGTGATGCATGATTGATATTGTGGGTACAACAAATACTTATCACATCTCCTGGATTAGCCTAACTGCTTGACCAGCTACCTCAAAAATTGGAGCATTCGGTGATCTGATTTTTACCTCTGGAAACCAACGTGTGGTTTCCTGGACCCCCTGCACAGTGTGCCTAGTTTTGCACACTACATAGACGGCCAGCCTCCTATAATCATAATATTTAGAGCTGTGTGGGAGACAGAACATTTAGATATATGATAACTTGGGTCTCTGTGGCTTAAGGTCTGTTTGCAATGTGTTTAATTATTTAATTGAACTGTGTCCTTCATTTCCTTCCACAACAGATTTGATGATGTGCAGCTCATCGACCTGATGAATATTGTTGTTGTGTAGTGTTTGTCTTCATCACACCTTTCCCCAACTCCTCATTCACACCCATTCATCAAACCCTTAATACTCTTTCTTCAGGCTGTATGATTTATTGAGGTGTGACTCAATTTATGCCATAAATGGATCACACACTTGTGAGGCGGATGTGGTGAAAGTGACATAAACTCACTGCGTGATCTTCTTATTGAACAATACAATAACCCATGCCAGCTCCACTTACCCACCCAGGCATAGAAGGAATAACACATCATCATAGTGCAGAAGAGTCAGAACAATGTCTGAATCTGTTTCAGTCTCCCACAGTAGTGCACACTACACACTAGTCCAAAAGTTTTTTATCATGGTGACCTGGTTTCAGTCTTTGATAATTTCACACTAACTCTGTGTTTTCTTTTGGTCTAATTGCCTGTGATGAATAAATAGTCTTTCTGAGGAATCTGACAGTTGGAGTTCACCTCATTAGAATAATTGGGAGTGGGGCCTTGCTTTGTGATGTTTTCCTTGGCAGCACAAGAAGAGAACACTAATACCACCACCATTGATAGAAAGGCCCTTTTGGGAAACCATGCAATGAGCTTTGGGAAGATTTTCAGGTGGTACCATCGCCTAATCAATTCAGGTAAGAGAGAACTAGCAGAATTTGTTAACTTAGTAGGTAAGCTGTTCTTTGGAAGGAAAGATAAATTCCATTTTTGTCTATGTTGGCAGGCCTCTACTGGGCAAATAGTTACAGGCGGTAGGACAAGGGCAGTAACTATTCTACCTACTACTATACTGTACAATCAAGTGGTAGCTGGGTGCTGCAAAACCTCATCAAGTGAAACAGATTTAAATTAACCATTTTTCTGTTCCCAGACAGTGTCACACTGGTGGTGCAGTATAACTGGACTGCAGGAAGAGGTAAGTAACTTACTGAAGAATAATATATGTTAAGGGACGTCCGGTAGAGAAAGCTTAGGGAGAAAACAGTGTACTCAACAATGCTATAATAAATGATACTACGCCATCTTGCAATAAAAAGACAGATAATGAAGGATGACAAAACGTAAAACCCATTTATTTTTAGAGCCCATCCTCTCCACCCCCAACAGGCCCAACCCCTCCCCAAGCCAAAATGTCCACAAAAAATGTTAGTTCAAACTCAAAGTAACAATGTCTGATGTAACACCCTTTCCCCAACTTTGTGTCCTCTCCACCCACAACATGCCTTTCTATCAAAACAAAAAATCTATTAAAAAAGGGCCTTGAGGGCATCAACTTCACGGGCCAAGTCCTGCTACCCTTGTCGAAGCATTACCATTTTTTGTGTAAGGTGTGCCAGCAGTCATACCAAGGGGTAGAGGAGGTGGTGTGTTAAATTCAAGGAGTTGATGGTGGTGGTGGCATGGGGGTTGCAGTGGAGGGCCCAGGCTGCAGGTGGTGGTGTGACTGAGCTGGAGGCGGCCTGGCTGGTGGCCTAAGGTACCCTGTTGTTGTTGGACCCGGGCCTGTACCTCCTGCTCCTCAAGTTCCAGGGCCCCCAGCTAGTGATATTCGGCAGCCACTTTTGCTGCCACCACCAGGCAGCTATCTCCTGCTATGTTGGTGGATGGGTCGGCACTGGTTGCTGCCTGTCACCAGCAGCAGGAGTAGCTATATCAAGAAAGTAAAAGAACCTAATAAAAAACACACATTTTCATGCTAATCTTAAACACTTGTTTATGTTGTCTATAGTAGGACAGTACAATAGCAGAACATTGCTGTTCCCCTAGGGCCATTGGAATTCCGTTTGTATCTGTTGATTGATGATGTTAGTAGTGGTACTAGTCATTCACACACAACCTTTGCCAGGTTTTTCCCACCCATGCATCACATCATAGCTAGGTGATCAATCATAGCACTGACTGCAAGGAATCTTTTGAAGTCATAACACCAACATATAATCAAAAAAAGAAAGGAAAATGTGATTTAAAAAAAAAACGTAATTTCATAGTGAAACAGAACATATACTTTGGCCCTAATTACAACCGTGGCAGTAGGTGTTAAAGCGGCGGTAATACCTCAAATAGGCCGGTGGTAAAAAAAATGGGATCACGACCACGGCGAAACCGCCAACACAGACAGCCACTTTAACACTCTGACCGCCTCGGAGGTAGCAACAAAAACTGTGGCGGTCACCGCCAACAGCTAGGTGGAAGACAATGTACTGCCCACCCCATCACAACCTGCCAATCCGCCAGATTTTCCAGGGAGGTACCAACGCCATCAAAAGCACAGCGGAAACATTGTTTGGAAGGGAAACCGCTCACCTCTCGACACTCAACGAAGAACCAGGTTGCCATGGAGCCCGAGTTACAGGTCCTGCCCATGCTGGTCTACCTCCTCATCTACCAGGAATACCAAAGGCAGTGGCGACGACCACGGTGAGTACTGGACCTAGTACACAGGGGAGGGGGGGAGGAAAAAGAGAGGGACACACACATGCAACACCCCCAACCTCAACACCACACACACAAACACATGCAGCAACATTACATTTACACCACAGAACCCCCTGGAAGAACGCAAGGACAAAAGGAATAGAGTCAAATCAGTGATATATTAGAAATAGGCAGATATACGTAACAAATATGAAAATAGTATTTACAAAAATATACAATATGTACATAAGGCGGTACATTGTCCTTTCCAAATGTCCGTGGGACACTGGGTCAAAAATCATGGGCCAAGCCCACACTTGACTGCTGCCTCAATACGGAGAGAACACTGTCGGGGCATCAGGTCGAAAACACACAGGCACGTCAGGGGGATGGAGGGGGCACCTCAGCCGGAAGATGGTACTACGCCACTGCTCCTGGAGGGGGCTTCATGCCCACAGCGATGTCCTGGGGAGTGCAAGGCCACAGTCTCTCAAGTGGGTGGTCTTCCCACTGCTTGGTCCTGGGGAGTGCAAAGCCACAGTATCTCAAGTGGGTGGTCTGCCCAATGCTTGATCCTGGGGAGTGCAAGGCCACAGTCTCTCTAGTGGATGGCTTCTCCACTGGTTCTGGAGGGGGCTTTGTGCCCAGTGTGCTTCATCCTGCCAAGGATAGGGTGAGTGGATGCATATCTCCACTGGTTCTGGAGGGGGCTTTCTGTCCAGTGTGCTTCATCCTGCCAAGGAGGGGGTGAGTGGATGGCTTCTTCCACTGGTGCTGGAGGGGGCTTTGTGCCCAGTGTGCTTCATCCTGCCAAGGATAGGGTGAATGGATGCATATCTCCATTGGTTCTGGAGGGGGCTTTGTGCCCAGTGTGCTTCATCCTGCTAAGGAGGGGCTGAGTGGATGGCTTCTTCCACTGGTTCTGGAGGGGGCTTTGTGCCCAGTGTGCTTCATCCTGCCAAGAAGGGGCTGAGTGGATGCAAATCTCCACTGGCTCTGGAGAGGGCTTTGTGCCCAGTGATGCAACACTTGAGGTGTGGCAGTTCACATTCCCTCACCTGGGTGTCTGAGGCACGAGATTTGCAGGGACCAGGTTGCATAATAGTCTATGGAGGCAGGGCTAGACTCCATCCTGCGCGCCTAAGGCTGCAAACTGGTGGTAGTGCCAGTGCTGGTGGTAGTGCTTGCGGCGGGGCTGCTGGCGGTGCTGGCCGTGGTGCAGGTGCCGGTGCTGCCAGTGGTGGAGGGAGGCTCCAGCCCTTCTACTGCGGCCTCGGACTGCCGTCCACTGGGGCTGCTGGTGCTGGTAGTGGTCCTACTGTCAGCGGTGCAGGTGGCGGTGCTTGCGGCGGAGCTGCTGACAGTGCTGGCCGTGGTCTATACGAAAAAAAGAATACACTATTCCAGAAAGAATTAAACTTAGAGCACATTAATTCAAAGGGAAACCCTTGAGTTAGAAGCAAAAGCCCTCACACATCAAGTTGGATGTCATGCTTCATCATTGGGCATACCCCTCTTCAGACCGGCGCTGCAATGTCTCACGGGCCCCCCATAAAGGGGGCTCTTTACCGAAGATCTTCTTCCCAAGGTATGTGTGCCGTAAAGGGAGGTGTAGTGGATAATACCAACCTACAAGCACAATATGATCAGGAGAGTAAAGAAAGAGTAAAATCGGCTCAACACCTAATATTTCATCATGATTTTATTAGATCAACAAGAGGATATTGGCCAAGATTAAAAAAACAGATAGATCAGTGGAACTAGAGATAATGCTCTATCACTCACTCAAAAGTAGGGGGGAGGGGACACTGCCTTCCACTCTGTAATGATAGGTCAACATGTTTCGTGTCTCAAGGGTCCAACAAAATCCAGCAACACTTCATCAGGACCAACAGAAAACAAAAAAACTTCTCCTTTTGAAACATTACACAGACCAAAAAGTGTCTAAATTACTAGTCAACTAGAGTCTGGTGACTTACTCAGAAGAACTGCACATCAGGCTAGTCTGGTGAGAAAAAAAGGGGGGTCGCCCTGTTGAAGAATAATAAATAAAGACAAACATCTCAAGTACAATGTAAGTCACATTATGTCATGCACACATGAATTCTAAGTGGCATTCAGTGAACAAAAGTGCAAGTGTGCTTCGAGATAGTGTGGAGAGATGACAAATTATTGGCTTACCATCCCAATTCAAGAGTATGGCACCCTAGGTATACACTTGCCCACAGACAGGTGCGATTGCTAAAAGAATACAAATCAAAGTCAGCAGGGAAAATATACAAATGGTTAAAGAGATAAAAAGTTCAGAAATTGTAGTTGGAAGGGGATAGTATTAAAAAATTCCTCAATGGCCCTTGAGTGTATTAAGCAAGGTCAGTAGATGCGTGAATAATCAATCCCAAAGAACCAAAATGACAGATTACAAACACTCAAATCAGCATGAACATCCAGTCCATCGCTTATGTTACATTTTATCAAGAAGCCTCCAGGCTATAAATAGCCCTATGGCGGTGGGATCTAAAGTGTAAAAACGGGAACTCGTCTAATAATAGTCGCTAGGGTGCTGAATCACAAGGTCTGGTGCATTTGCTAAATCGAAGGCCAATTCGTAGATGGGCAATTTAGATAAAGCAAGCAAGTGTCAGATGGCAGTGTCAAAAGAAGAAAAGCTCGTAACCGCGAGCTGATACTCACATTTGCGCCACCAGTCTATTGCTGAGGACCTATCCCGGGGCAATGTTCCTGCAATGTAATCAGCAGTGTTAAAAAGACGCAGGCACCCGGATGTCGGGTCTGCTCAGTCGAGCACTTGATTGGCGCGCCTCATCACGTGGTGAGGAGTTACCAAAACAGAAAACGGACACCGAGGGGGAAAGTTCCCTCTCCACAAGTGTCATAGAAACAAAGGAAAGACTCATCAAAAGCAGCTACAATCCAACAGCAATGCTGAATGAATGACACAGAACAGCCAGCATTATTCAGAGGCAAGCAAAGAGTACAACAAATTGATTTTTCAAAGAAACATTGAAAAAATGTAGTAATAGCACAATATGTCAGGTATTAGTGGGTGTGCTCACAGAATTGGAAGTACATACTTCATCATTGTATAAATAAATACTGGAGCAAAAGAAGGGTAACACAGGGCTACAAAAGGTCCAGTGTGACAGGCAATTCGCCAGTTTAGTCCTACAGGACTTTCTAATCTAATTCATATCACTGCCCCTACTCCAGGCAGGAATTCCTTGGGTATCTATTCTAAGGTAAGGGATCTGCAGCTAGAGGTCTTTATCAGATGAACAAGTTACTTACTTTTTGTAACACCTTATCTACTAGACACTCTATTTAGTCGCAGGTTCCTTACCGACCCACCCATCCTCCTCACTCAGTGAACAGGTTTTATAGTTAAGAGCTTTTTTCCTTTTAAAGGCCCTAGTTTAATGCCCTAGTGGTCAGTGTTGTTTGTGGCTCCACGCTTCTAGCTTGGAAAGTTGTGAAAAGAAGCAGACGTCAGTGTGCTGGGGTGGCGCCTATAAGGCACCAATGCATGTTACTTCCAGTGGCAACAACATCATGAAGAGCTGAATTATGTTACATACCAGGGCACAGGTTTACTGCTCACCAAATTTCCAGATACAGTCTGACGCCTGAGAAGTATTCTAAGATAAGGGATCTGCAGCTCGATAGAGTTTCTACCATGTAAGGCGTTACCAAAGGTAAGTAACTTGTTCTTGAGGATGTCACCACAATGCACACTGTATAGAGCAAGAGCGGTATGTCTGTTATACATAACTAGGCCTCGCTGTCTGTCACCAGATCCATTTTAAAGTAAAGCAAGTGCTGGTTTCTCATTCTCTTCCTATAAAAACAAGCAATGGCAGAGCCAATTGGTTTCACCTCTGGTTTTGTCAAACTCTTTTTCAACATGCTGCACAGCAGCTCGAGCTGCTGTGCAACGTGGCTTAAAATAAAAAATTAAAAAATAAAACACTATGACATAGCCAGCATTGAACCAGTCATATCACTTTTTATGTGTAAAAACGGCTCAGGCGGTTAAGCAACACGAGGGCCACATGGCTTAAAGTTTTTTTTTAAATCACTGTGACGTGGTGGATACAGTTTATCTGCAGAGATATGGGGTACCTGTCTTCCACTACCTTGATCACTGATTGCTGAAGGCGAGTTTACACCAGGTGGTCATCACCCACCTCCAGACTACGATGCACCTCCTCACATTATTGAGGTTCACTATAAATGTGATGAAGTCATACCTAACTCCTTCACAGACACTCCCTTTAATTGGAGCTCTTCTGAACACGCCTATTCCCTGAAGCGAGGAGGTGAGGACATTTGGGCTACGAGCCTGATATTTCAGCCTCTGTCCTAGATCTGAGTGAGGTTGACTCTGAGTCTGCTAGGGCTGAAGGCCACCTGCATCCTGCTGGTTGAGCACGCCAGGTGGGCATCAGTCACCAACATTTGACAATGACAGTCATGGCACAGCTTAAAATCACTTGTTTTAGGGGAAACCATACTGGAAACTGAAAAAAATTAACGTGGAAAAAACAAGCCTGCCAGAATGACAGGGCTCAAAGCTTTGGATTAGTGTCTGAAGATGTGGAAAGAACGTAATTGGCATCAGTGTTCAGAGGTGGGGCATATATAGGGGCTGTGACATCACATCTGGGACCGATCTGACATAAAGCCACACAACACCATCTGCTGATGTGTGAGAGATCTAGTCTGGTGTCTTGGGAAATTCTCGAGGTGAGGAATCAGCAGTTAGTGTTTACCAGAAAAGGCATTACCGAAGGTAAGTAAATTGTTTTGGTTCCAAAGCAGCTGGAACGTTTGTGAAGAAAATAAATTCATGATGGTTACACACTGCAGAAATATACCTTGCCTTTCAGCCACAGGACAGGTCAGCCTCTTCTATTTCCATGTGTCGCTCACTCTACAACACAGAAAATAGCTCCCACATACAATGGGGAACTGTCATTTTCGGTTCATTATGACTGTGGATGTTCAAGAAAATGATGTCATTGGGCCATCTGCATGGCCATGGTGTCATTTACCTTTATCTAAGCAGCTGGTCGATAAAAGAAGAACATTCCAAGCTTCTCTTTAAGTCAGAAAAAGTCCTATCTAACTCCTTTCCCAGCGATTCAGTTCAGAGAAGCGATTCTAGACACCCTGCATTTGGGAGCCTTCCTCCTTAAAATTGGGTAAATTTGATTGAACTTTTAAGAGATCCCTCATCAAATAGATCAGTTCTAACACTTCTTGGCCTCATAGCTTGTGATACTATTTCCCGTAGCCCAATTGCACATTAGGCCACTACAGTGATCATTACAGTAGTGATGAAATTAGTTCTATGGCCAATTGAATGACCCTAATTTCTCCTTGCCTATCCCACATTGTTTACTTTCCAACAGTGGATTTACAAAGCCCATATTTCATCCTGGTTTGTTCTTCAGGCCACAGCTGATGATGATGATGGATGTACCTTGGAGACTTTGCATTTAGTACCCTTTGGTCTCACCAGTAAGGATATGGTCACAACAGCTTTCTGAAATTAAGAGCAATGAGACTGACCCTAAAGGTTTTCTTAACTCATGAGCTAACCAAATTCAGATCTTAACAGACACCACAGCCAAGCTTAATTTAAGCAAGTAGGGTGGCGTGGAATCCAAAATGCTTTCAGAGAAGGTGAAAAACATGGGTACTGTGCCAAAGACAAATAAATTGTCCTGTCAGCTGTCCATCATTCTCTTGATGTCTTAGCTTGGGGCACAACTCCAAGTCGTCTGAAGAATGTGCCCTCATGCACCAGAAAGTGATCTGGGAATGTAAAGCGAGGATCTTGCTTAAATCCTGTTCCCACTCCATGTCCAGGACACAGACTTGTTCCTGCTCTCAAGGTCATTGCTGTGACTGGTCCTGGTTGTGCTTGTGGGCATCTGGTAAGTCCGAATCTAAATCCATGAAGAAATGTAAGAAGCTGAAGTGGTATTCTACCTCATCCAGCCACTCTCTCTCCAAAGAGAAGTCGGGAGGGTCAAGTGGGCAATTGAGACCTGCTTAAGGATCTAATTTCACAACAGGTCCTGCTGCGCCCTGAATTTCCTGGGCCATTGGCAACACAGCAGCAGGTTGAGGCCTTTAATGAGGTCATGCCGTGCATTTTTGGTGCTCTTCTGACTCTGGTGCGCCATCGCGCCCTAAGGATCCCCAGGGGCCTCCGGTCAACTTACTGCTGACAGGTCTGCCCTCTGAGCCATGTGAGTCCTTTAATCCCTTCTTGGATTTGGCCTAGACTCTGGTGCTGACTTCCCCTCCGGCTGTAAGATCTGCCCCAGTTCTGTCTTCATCAATGCTGGTCCCAATTTTGCTGGTGCTGGAGGACAAGCCTCTGCTGACTCCAGTTGCCTGACCCTGAACTGAATCCATCTCAACCCTGACCAAGGTAGTGCTGAATCTATTTCTGCTCACCCAGTCATTCTACGGTCTAATTTAGACAAAACACTTCCTCTTTCACAAAGTCTTCCTCACAGGCTTCATCATCTTTTTTAATTGGATTCTGATTAACTTATAAGAAAATGGGGTGTATTATATGGTGTGGTTGTGAGACCTCTTGTGTAATTCACGTCCAACCCTTCTTAGAACCAGTCAGGCTTTGCTTGTCAAACCTTAGCTCAATCTTGGGTTGTTGTGGCTTTGAACAGCTAGACTTCAACAAAGGAACAAGTGTAAAGCATTTAAACAGCACCAAAACAATTGAAAAGGAAAGAAGCACGACTCTTATGAAATCTGACTCCGTTATAAAACTAAGCTGTATTTTTTTGAATTTATGGACACAAAAATGAAAAAGATCCACCAGAGGGTTCCAGAGATATAGATTTTTAGAGAAACAATAAATCAAGACTTTCAGTGAACCACGAACAAGCATTGGCAATTACAATGAATTTGACACTTAGGGCCTGATTTAGATATTTGCTGATGGTCTGTGGAACCACCATGGGGACTGAGGAAATTGGAGACTGAATAAATTGCTCCAGCCCATGGTGACTGCTAAGCAGGTGGTCTTTTATAAAGGCAATGGCAGGAACTGCCGACATTTTACATCGGAAGGACGCAGTCCTGCAGCAATCTGTATTCATTTGTTCTTTTCATAAACAAATTCCTGAAACTGGATTTTCCTTTTGAAAGGAAAAAAAAGAATACTCCCCTCTGGAGCATTAGAATGCTTTAATGTTCCTTGCCCCAGGTAAAAGTTGGTGGTAAGGAACAGTAAGAAATTACTACATGTCTCGCTATCTAATTTGGGTGGACAGACATGTAGCCTTTTCTCCGACAACCCTTACTCTCAAGGGCCGTTGGAGAAGTTTGGCCACTGCAGAGACAGACTAGTCTATGCTGTGGCCAAACCTAAGGTCAACCCACATTTACATTTGACAGGCAGACCACTATATTGGCAGGGAGAGAACTCTGTTGCCATTGACCTTAAAAACATTTTCAGCAAAAAGTTACAGCAAGGATGAATATGGTTACTTAAGATTACAGTGAGCGAACAACTCTGGCAGGGAGCCAGTAAGGAGGACCCCCAAGGTCCAATGGAATAGTTATCTTCACAAGAAAAACAGTCTCCAGTCCAGTCCAGGGTTAGTGGCTCATTGCCATTAACTTCTAGGGAGTGTTTCTGATGCAAGGAATTCAGGATGCTGATGATACTGTGCAGTCTACGGTGGGGGGTCTTGCTGGGGCTACTCCTCAGGCCACAGTCTTGGTAGGGCAACTTTGGCCACAAGGGCCTATGCCAGTTAAAGTCCTCTTTAGTCCAGCAAAAGTCCAGTCACCACAGGACTAATGGTCTCTGGTCACATCCAAACCATTTGTTCCCCACTTCTGGCAATAGCTCTTCCTCAGGGTGAGCAAACTACACTCCAACTGCTCTCCCAGGTCCAGCAGACTTGGGTACAACTTTTGAGCATCCAGACTCGGGCTCCCACGCTGCATTGCGGCTAGGAGCTACTTTCTGGTGATCGAGGGTCTCAACCCACCCAAGAAGGCTTCATCGGCTTTTGTGCTTCTGTGCTGTGAACGGGAAGTCAGCCAACTTACTCTTGGAGTCTTTGCTTCTAGCTGGGCTCAGGGGACATAAGCAGGACACCACAGACACAGTCCTGTCTTTGCTAGTCCAAGGGGCAGGAGGGCCGGTTCAACTTTGGCACAGCCTCTTTTTGCCAGGTTCTAGGTCAGCAGAACATTCCTTCTTCAGTCCTTTCCCCTAATACAGACAAGATCTGAGACCTGGGGGCCAGGGGTGTCTCCTTTATTCCCAGAAAGTTCCTTTAGGGGAGGTCATGGTCACTAGCCAATTGACTTTTTGTGAAGTGTGCCATATAGCCATCCCAGATTTGTCTATTATGCCCACTCGCAAGATGTTTGAACACTTCTCTTGGTGTGTGGAGCTTGGTAGCCCACCCTAGAGGTGTGGTACCTGAGGGCTACACATCCATGGAAAAAATGGTTTGGCCAGTGTACTTCCCTCTCTGTCTCCTCTCTGTCCCTGACGCCAACCTGTCTACCCAAACAAAAAGGCAGCCCCTCTCTTGGGTTTTCACCATTTGGCCTTCAAAGATGGCTTCCCCTTTGAAGCTCGCCTTTTGGTTTAACAGCTCACGTGGCTTCCTGCCTGAAGTAGGTAACACCTTCCCCAGCAGTAGGTCTCTATTGTTACCTGTTTTAGAAGTCATTTACATGTCTTGTCAGGCGGGCAGAAGATGTCTCATGAACAGCATCTGCAAATGGCCACTGGGAAACAACATCCTAACAGTTGCATTTAGCAAAAGGTTACATTAAATTGGACTTGGGTTAGTGTAACAAGTTGTTTGATACCTTAAGTAACAACTTTTGTAGTCCCATTCAGAAGTTAGCACAGCTGAGTTGTCAGCCTGTAACCATATACTCACCAACAGGGCTACTAGCCTCTCTCACAGTAACAACGGTGATTGCAAGTTTTTAATGTTAGAACATGTAAAATGCATGTTATACTTTTTAATATGTTGCACCCTGTCTTAGGACTCGATAGACCTACTATACGGGTAACTACTATACGTATTAAGAAGGGAGGTTTGGGCTTTGCTATTGCTTTAAATGGCAAAGTCGAGTTAACAGTTTTAAACTGCTCTATAAGTCTGCAGCAGCAGGCTGGGAGACATGTTTTCCTTTGTGCTGGGTGCCCGGGACTTTCTTATGCAGCACCCAACTCCTGAGAGTCTCACGGTCCAAGCTTCCACCGTCAAGGTCATCCGTTACACATTCCCCATGACCCTGCCAGAAGCTGAAAAGGACTGAGGCACTGAGATGCAGCAGAAGAGACACCACTCAAAAACCTACTGTTTTCAGCTCCCTTCCACAAACATGCAGTTTCACTGATCTACAGGACATTGCAGAATCGCAGCCAGCCTCCACTCGACAAATTACACACTAAAGTGACATGTGACTTGGGAATACTGAAGGACGAGGACTGGGGTTTGAATCCTGTGGTCATCTGAGAGAGGTCGCTAATACAGCATTTTTTAGATGGGTACAACTGAAAATACTGCACTGCATATACTATCTAAAGTCTCAGTGGGCTCAGCACCAGCGAAACCCGTTGAATGTCATCCAGGTTTGAGGAGATGGCACAAGATCTCTAGTGGTGATAGCTAGACTGCAACCTAATCAATGAAAGACACCTCTCCCTTCCCCACCCAGATCTGACGGTGATAGATACATTCTTGCTGGGCTATAGAGGTCATCTGGGAGAAGTGGCGATCACAGAATTCTGGTCTACGGCAGAATCCTGGCAACCCATGCAAAGAACCCTGGAATAGTAATCAACAACCAACTCACAATGACCAGACAAGTGAACACAGTCTCCTACTGCTTCTACACACTCAAGATGCACAAGAAGATCTTCAAATGGCTTCCCAACACCCACAGAATCGTAACTGAAGCCCTCATCACCAGCAAGCTGGACTGTAGCAGTGTACTCTATGCCGGAATCAATGCTCTACTGACCAGAAGAATCCAGACCATACAGAATTCAGCAGCCGGGCTTGCTCTCCTGGTCAGCATGAGACCTGCTTCCCCCATGCAGCACCACCTGTTGCTGCTGCTTCCCTTCATCCTCTGTGCCTGCCTGGCTCTGAGGTGTTTGAGGCCCTCCTCCACCCGCGGGCACCCGCCTGCGCCTCATCCCTGGTAGCCAGTGGTGGCCTTCTGTCTGTCTGCTGCCTTCTACCTTCTGCCTTTTTTGCCTTTCTCTTTTTTCAATTTTGCTCTTTTTGCCTTTCTTTTTACTCTACTTTCTTTTTGTGCCTCTTTCCACTCTATTTCCCTTGTTTCTCCCTTTTCTCGCTGCCCTCAGCGATCCCCCCTGTCCTCTGCTGCTGCTGCCTCTGCGGCCCCACCCCCTCCCAGTGCCATGTTTCCCCCCTCCCACCTTCCAGCTGAATGACCTCTCCTACCTCCCTCCCCTTCTTAACGGTGGCTGCTCTGCGGCCGTGCCGCTGGCGTGCCAATGACAAGCCCGGCTGAGCCTGGTCTACGTCCAGCTCCACGGGCCCTGGTTCCTGCACCGTCCATCGGTATGACGCAAGTGCCCTGCATGCCCTCAACCCCAGAGGCTCCACCGCCTGCCATCGCGGTGCACCCAAGGACACTCTAAGCCCATTCTCCTGCCACAACTGCACCTTCTCCTGTCTAAGCACACTAAACTCCCCCCTCTGCTGGACCACCCAGATACCTCAAATGCATTCTACTCAACACCTGCTCCCTCATCAGGCATGCAATAGAAGTTTGGGACCTCCTCAATTTCACCTCCCCCGACGTTTCCTTCTTTACTCAGGCCTGGATCACCAAGTCCTCAGCACCGGACAAAGCCACTGCCATCCCCAACTGCTACAAAATCATACATCAAGACCGTGTCAACCCCCCAGGTGGAGGTGTTGCTATCACAAAAACTCACTCCACCTCACGACCAGCATTGATGTCCGGACCTCGGTCGCAGAACACTTGTACTTTCAGATCCAGGCCAATCCAAACTCCACTCTCCGCAGCACCCTCATCTACAGACCACCGGACCCTGCCAACCCTTCTGTGAAGCCCTGCCCCATTTCATTGCTCCCCATGCCCTCACCTCATCGGACTTCATACTCTTCTGCGACTTCAACTTTCACCTCGGCAACCACAGCTACCTAAGCACCTCAACCCTCATGGACAACCATTCCACCCTTGGACTCAAGCAACTGGTCAACCTCCCTAAGTACTGAGCAGGACACACCCTCGACCCCATTTTCTCTGCCAGAAACCACATCACCCACTCACACACCTCTGAACTCCACTGGACCGATCACCACAGCGTCCTCTTTGTCTTCACCAAGACCATTGAACTACACCACGTACACTGCCCACCTCGCAGGAACTGGACCAAAGTCACCGAAGCCCAGCTCACCACCGTTGTCAGTCACTCCCCACCACCTGACACCACAGACGCCAATGCCTCGGCCCACAACCTCCACCAATGGATCACCAACTGCACCAACACCCTACCCCCTCCAAGGAAACCCACCTGCAATCAACATTACAAGAGACCCAACTGGGTCGCCCCACCACATCTTTAATCGAGGCGGCACCATCATCATCGCACCCAATATAGGCTGCATTATCAACTGCTCAATTGAGACTGCCACCTTCCCTTACACCTGGAGACACATGGAGATAAATATTCTACTGAAGAAGCCCTCAGCAGACCCAAAGGATCTAAAAAACTATAGGCCAATCTCACTGCTTCCTTTTTCAGCCAAGGGAATGGAGAAAGCGATTAGCGCACAGCTCACTGATTTCATCGAGACCAACCACATCCTCGACCCTTCCCAGTCCAGATTCAGGAGCAACCACAGCACTGAAACTGCACTCCTGTCAGCCACGGATGATATCTGCTCTCTACTGGACTATGGCGAGAAAGCAGCCCTCATCCTCCTCGACTTCCCCACTGCCTTTGACACCATCTCCCCACCACCTTGTGCACCAGGCTACAGAAGGCCGTCATTTGCGGCAAAGCCCTGGAGTGGATCCGATCCTTCGTCACTGGTCAAACCCAGAGAGTCAGACTCCCACCCTTCACATCAATGCCGACAGAAACCAGATGCAGAGTGCCCCGGGGATCCTCCCTGGGACCAACACTCTTCAACCTCTACATGACCCCACTCGCCAAAATCGTCAGACAGCATGGGCTCAACATTGTTTCATATGCCGACGACACACAACTCATTCGCTCCCTCACTGACAAACCATCAACAACCAAAGATCACAACGGAATTAAGGCAAATACCAACTGGATGAGAGACAGCTGCCTCAAGCTCAACTCGGAAAGGACAGAGATCCTCATCCTGGGCTCCACCACCACTGCATGGGATGACTCCTGGTGACCTATGACCTATCACCCTCGGAACTGTACCCTCTCCCACCGACTACACACGCAACCTCGGCATCATCCTCGACTCGTCACTTTCCATGACCCGCCAAGTCAACACTGTCTCATTCACCTGCTTCCACACTCTCTTCCCAGATACCCATTGAGGCAAGAAGGACAGTCACCCACTCACTCGTCAGCAGTAAACTCCACTACGGCAACGCTCTCTATGCCGGAATCAACAAGAAACTCCAAACTACACCTCAGAAAATAGAGAATGCCGTTGCCAGACTGATTCTGGACATCCCCCACCACATCCACATCTCCGTCAACCTGAGAGACCTACACTAGCTCCCCATCAACAAACGCATCACTTTCAAGCTCCTGACACACGCATACAAGGCCTTTCACAACATCGGACCTGCCTACCTCAGCCACTGCCTCTCCTTCTCCACACCCTTCAGGCAACTCCGCTCTGCTCAAATGGCCCTCACCACCATCCCCAGGATCAGGAAGAACATGGCCGAAGGAAGATCCTTCTCCTACCTCACCACGCAGGCCTGGAACAAGATGCGGCTCCACATCAGGCAGTCCCCTTCACTGGCTCAGTTCAGGAAGATCGCCAAGACCTGGCTCTTCGACTGACCTGCGTCCCCCAGGTAGCACCCTGAGACCACCAGGTGATAAGCCGCACTTTATAAATGCTGACTGATTGATTGATTGATTCCACACTCGAATCGCCCTGCATCTCAGAAAGATCCAATGGATTCCAATCCACAAATAAGCACTACTCCTCACGCATACATACAAATCCTTCCACAACTTTGGCCCAGCATATCTCAACAAATGCATTAACTTACACAAACCTACCAGACACCTTAACTTAGCTGGACTCCTACTCGCACACAGCCTCTGCATACACTGAACCAGATAAGACGGTTATGCTTTCTCCTACCTCACTCCTAAAGCCTGGAATTGCCTACTGCTGCATATCAGAGACAAACTGTTGTTGCAGACCAAGGCAGCCTTTTTTGTTTAAAGTTGTGACATCGTTTCACTTTGAGCAATTCATCACCCTCTCAAGGTTCTTTGCTCTGCCTTGCCCCTCAAAGGAAGAGGAGAGACTCCATCAGCCAGACCCCAAAGACTTTTACATCAATTTCACCAAAGACCATCAACTAGTCAGTCAGCTTTTTCTTGGGTTCCATGGGGCAAAGAAAGGTAAGGTGGTGCAGAAAAGGACTTTGTGAAGGTGTATTGTCCTCTGCATTAAGGTCTAGTACATGTTGGCAAATAAGCAACCTCCAGAAGGAATGAGGGTTCTTTAAACTAGGGCTAAAGCTACTGCTAAGGCATGGGCATGTGGAGTACCGGTTCTTGACGTCTGCCAGGCTATGACGTGGACATCAGTGCAGATGTTCATGACAGCCAGGGCATCTATAATCCCCTTTCTGGTGGATACTCTATCCACAGATTCCTCACGGTCCTCCCACCTCTACGTTCTTTGGAGTGGTCTCTTATTACCATCTAAAAAGATCCCAAATTTGCGATCTGCACACCGGTACTGACAATTCTTTTGTGCTCGGTGTCTGTGGGCTTGATAACAATCAGTCAGGGAACTGACATTGGCACACATATGTGGTGCCGATATGCAGCTCTGCTCCGTTACACAAGAAGGTCCATGGGGAGCTGTACAACACAAACTAGCAGCATGGGGAGCTGTACAACACAAACTAGCAGCACTCAGGAGCACTGTATCCAGTCTGGCGCCTGAAGAATAAAGGTGAGGAATATACGGTTGTGTGGAAAATCATTGCTCCAATGGGTATGTGGTTCATGTATCATGATAGCATCCCAGCTAGGATATGTGTAATAACTAAAATAAACTATAACTTGCTGTCACAACGTGTTTGTTATTAATCTTGAACGTATTGCTTAATTTTGCACTTAATATACGATTTCTTTACTTTAGAGATGTCATGTCTGTGATGCCGTCACAGTCAAGAATAATATAACATTACTTCCTTTAATGCCAAAGTGTCGAGCTTATGTGATGGCGTTTCCTGTGATGTCATTGTAGGTCAAAAGGCATGTGACGCCAGTCAGCTACACAGCAGTTTGCGGAACTGATGTCCATATGCAATATCTTTTCACCCTGCTTCTTTTCCAGCTTATGATGGAGAATCTACTTAGATATGTCAGGATGGAAACATTAAATAAATGGAAGTGTAGTAGTGTAAATAGCTGCTATACAAACATTTAGGCCAAGTGAAATTGCATTTCCTGGACTAGGTGACTGTATGACTTGCCAAAATTATCCTAGGGCAGGCAAAATTGTAACACTCTTTGTGAAGGTAAGGTGAAGCTTTAATTTGCCTTCCCTGAAAGTACTGTAATATTTCATGAGTGCCCTTTCATGGTCACTAGCTGTTAAACGAATGTATGAGAAAAGTGTACTACTTGTCCCCATTTTATATTATTGCCAGGGAAGAAGCACCTGAAACCTCCCATTGAAGAATGAGCCAACAGCCACCAATGCAAGTCATTTCCAGTATCCTCTGAAATCTTGATGTGGTCAGAGAGATCCCCCTGATGCTGTGACCACTGGGACTTAAGATTCCTCTGCTCTGTCTGCATATGCCAGCTGACAGGCTTAACCAGCAGGTAGTTAGAGACTACAGGCCCAGGATCCTCAAAGTCATCGTCAGATTCAAGATAGAGGCTGAAACATCAGGATCATACCCTGAGTGTCTTGGACTCTCCGCCGGATAAGGCACGAAATTCTCAGTGAAAAAGCACCTCCCTCCCTCCTTGAAGAAGGTGGGCTCTTTTGCTTGTCTTGCTCGTGGAGATATATCCTACCACTTCATAGATCACCTATTGTCTCTGCTTTTGGACTGGTGGCCACCTCTACATTCTTGGTGCATTGGTTCTGCTCCCAAAACTAAAACATCAGTCTTTGTCTCTTTCAGAGGGCACCGTTCTTCATCAAGTGGTGGGTCTGACTGAGTCTGTCAGTTACTTTGTCTCTTCCCTGTATAAGTGTCTGTGAATATGAGTTTCTGATGGATGTTCAAAATCTCAGATTCCTCACTTTTTCAATATTTCCCGAGCGCCAGATGGGATCTGGAAAATCTTCAGCGGCCCCCCTGCACACCAGTATATGGCATTTTGTGGCTCTGCACCAATATTATTCCACTCCGGATGTAACGTGGTGTGGCTTGGTGGGATACTCAGCAGACTGACCCGCTTCAAGCCAAAGCTCTCAAAGTGTCGCTTTTTGTGTTGTCCTTAGCCCAGCAAAGGCTTGCCTTGGACACAGTTATTAATCTGCTCTTTCTGCCTTTTTTCTATTGCTGGATCAGCCATCTTTATTTAAATCACCTGTTGTGATGTGCTTTTTGAAAGGTTTGCAACATAAGTTTACCCATACGCCCTTCATTACTCCACAGTGGTGCCTGAATCTAATCCTTGCATTCCTCATCTGCACTCGCTTTGAAACTCTCCACAACTTGTCACGACTCACGTGCTGCTGGCGCCTGGAAACCGCAGATCTAGTGGCGTAGGTCTTGAGGGTTCGGCTTTGGCCCAGAAAAGGGCGACTCTTTCTAGTAGCCACGGTGCTGCAGGCAGTGGAAACGCCAAGAACAGACCGTGCCCTTTAGAATTAGTGCCAGAGGGAAAAAACCCCAATAAAGGGGAAAAAACCTCCAAAAAATGGATTCCTGAAACGAAAACAAAACCAGGAATCAAACAGGAACAAAATGCAGGTAAATGCAAAATTGAAAAGATTCAGAACCGAAGGCTAAGAATCAGGAGCGAAGACACAATCTGAGCAGAAAGTGATGCAGCGCAAGGAAAGGGAGAAAACAGAGCCCTTATATACCAAGAAACAGGAAGTGACCAACAGGAAGTAAAAAGACACCATTTTAGATAGGGAAAAAGTACATAGGATAGAATAGAACAGGAACCATAGAAAATAGGGACCAAGGAATGCTGGGAAGAAAAAGGTAACATGGGAAGGGGGAAAGACATAAAGAAAGGACAGAAAAATGCCTCGAAAAAGTAAAGAAGAAAAAGAAGAAGAAGAAAGAAAAAGAAACAGGTAAGGAGGGGTCAGGGGAGAACAGGGACACAACAGAAGGCAGAGCGAGGCCCAAAATAATATCTGGGGCCTCGCGCTGTACAAAGAAGACTCGGGGCGCGCCGCGTCTTGAGAACGCGCGGCGCGAGCCGAATGCTCAGCTCGCGCCGCACCACGCGGCGCAACAGTAGGTCCCCCCCCCGAAGGTCTAGGTTTGAAAGGAAACAAACGATGAAAACGAGAAATCAAAAGAGGGGCGTGAACAGAAGAAGCATCTTCCCAAGAGCATTCACTAAGAGGATAACCCTTCCAGTGAATCAAATACTGAAGACGCCGGTGAAAAAGGCGAGAGTCACAAATTTCTTGAACCTCATATTCAGGGACATCATTCACCAACACAGGAGGAGGACAAGGAAACTGACGAGAGAAAGGATCAGGGACATAAGGTTTGAGTTGGGATACATGAAAGACCGGATGAATTTTCCAAGTATGAGGCAAGCGAAGACGAACAGTGACAGGATTGAGCAGCTGAAGAATACGAAAAGGCCCATAATAGCGAGGCGTGAACTTATTCAGAGAAAGGCGAGAGGGCAAGAATTTGGAAGAAAGCCAGACTTTATCCTGAGGGTGATAATCAGGAGTGGGTCCACGTTTCTTATCAGCGATCTTCTTCATATATCTCTTAGTGTGCAATAAATTAGATCTAATTAGCTTATGGAGTTGCAGGAGACGTTTGGAAAAAGATGTAATGGCAGGCAGAGGAGAGGTAGATTGAGGAGCAGTAGGAAAAGAGGTCGGATGATAGCCATAGGAACAGAAAAAGGGAGTGACCTTGGAGGCACTATGGACAGAATTGTTGTAGGAATATTCAGCAATAGGAAGATAAGTGTTCCAGTTGCTTTGGGTGGAATTACAAAAACAACGAAGGTATTGTTCTAGTCCTTGATTCAAACGCTCAGTTTGTCCATTGGTCTGAGGATGGAAACCGGATGATAGTGCTATATTGATATTTAGTGTCTTGCAAAAATGTTTCCAAAACCGGGAAATATACTGGGGACCCCTGTCAGACACAATGGTATGTGGAAGTCCATGGAGACGGAAAATATGGTCGATAAATATCTGGCTCAATTCTTGGGATGTTGGTAATTTCTTTAGAGCAGTAAAGTGGGCCATCTTAGTGAAAGAATCAACAGTGACCATGATAACCTGGTTTCCAGCTGATGGCGGAAGTGAACACATAAAGTCAGTGGAAATAGTATGCCATGGCGTTGGTGGAACTGGCAAAGGCTGTAGTAATCCTGCAGGTCTGCTACGGGGAATCTTGACTTGGGCACATATGGGACAAGCCTGAACATATCTTTCGACATCTGATTTCCAGGTAGGCCACCAGAAAGATCGCGAAAGAAGTTCTTGTGTGGCCTTAATACCTCTATGTCCAGCAACCGGTGAATCATGGCACATCTGTAATGCTTTGTCTCGCACTCTGTTAGTAGGGAGGAATAACAGCTTCTGATGAAAAAAGAATCCTTCCTTCTTGCATAAAAAGGTTCTTAATTTCTCTATTTCGCTATTAGACAGGCTGGAATACTCCAGTTGTACCTCATCCAGAAAAGATTGAGCAACTCCAATGATCTTACTAGGCTCCAGTAGAAACTGAGATGGGGAAGGAGTACAATCTGGATAGCGTCGAGACAGAGCATCAGCCAGAATGTTTTGAGATCCAGGAATATAGGTGATGTAAAAGTCATACTGACTAAAGAAAAAGGCCCAACGCGCCTGGCGACTATTTTGGCATACAAAATTACGTAGACATTGCAGATTACGGTGATCTGTTCTCGCCTCGAAAGGCTCCTTGGATCCCATCAGAAACTGTCTCCATTCGATGCAGGCTGTCTTCAGAGCTAACAACTCTCTTTCTAGTACTGAGTAATGTTGTTCAGCTGAAGAGAGAATATGGGACAAATAGAAAACAGGATGTTCAAGACCATCATCTTCTTGAAGTTGAAGCAAGACTGCTCCAATAGCTTTTTCGGAAGCATCGGTAACTACGATAAACTGTTTATTGGTATCTGGATGTCTCAAGATGGGAGCTTGAGTGAATGCCTTCTTTAATTCTTGAAAAGCTGTTTCAGCCGCCTTGGTCCAGACAAACCCCTGTTTTAGATTTTCCTTCTTTAAGGTATGGGTTATATGGCTGGTCTGTTTAGCAAAGTCTTGAATGAACTGTCGGTAAAAATTTGCTAATCCTAGGAAACATTGTGTTTCTTTGATAGAAGAGGGAGAAGGCCACTCTAGAATTGCTTGTACCTTTTCTAGGTCCATAGCTATGCCGGTGACCAATATTTATCGGAAGCAAAGCAATTTTCTTGACAAAACTGTGAGGATAAAGAAATTGTCGGGGTTACCCAGTTCACATATGGGTTATGTCTAGTAAACCATGGAATTCCGAGAATAATGGTATGGTTGGGAGATGAAATGAGATCAAAAGAGAGGTGTTCTTGATGATTACCAAACTGTAAATTTAACATCAAGGTCGTAGTATCGACTGGACTTGAGGATATTAAAGATCCATCCACGGTGTGTACTTGTTCAGGAATGTCTTTGGGTTGAGTGGGAATTTGCAGATTAGTGGCCCATGTCTTATCCATGTATATACCACTAGCACCACAATCCAATAATGCCATAGTTCTTTCTTGGCGGCCATCAGGTAGTTGTAATATGACTGGTAACACAAACAAGTAAGTTGTATTGTCGTTGAATGAGCTGATAGAAGGTATAGCCGATGATCCCGTCCCCTCCCTTCTTACAGAGGACGGGAGGTGGCGTTTCCCAAGGGTCTAGGTGGACGTACAGGACATGTACGAAGCATGTGACCAGCAGAACCACAGTAGAGGCACAATCCCTTCTTCCGTCTGTCTTCCTTCTCACTAGCAGAGAGTGGCCCTCGAGTAGTATCCACTTGCATGGGTTCCCCTTCTATATCTTTAGCAGGAGGACGAGATTCCTCAGGATGAGGTGGATACATCCGTGAAGAGCTTGGCTGAGACGATCCTCTACTCCTTCTCTTCTCCATTCGTCGTTCTTGAAGACGATACTCGATGGAAAGTGCTTGATCCATGAGGCCACGAAGATCTTCAACTCTGGTGGAATGTACTAATTCATCCTTAATTTCTTCCTTAAGTCCTCTGCGAAACAAAGTTACCAGGGTACGCTCCACCCAAGTGGTCTCTGCCGCTAATTGACGGAAACGTGTAATATATCGGAGGACATCCTGGGAACCTTGCTGGATATCACATAATGCTTCCTCTGCCGAGGCTTCCAATCCTGGGCGACTAAACATTTGTTTGAAGCGGGTCACGAAGGCAGAATAGTCCGACAATACTGGATCGTTGGATGACACCATCGGGGTTGCCCAGGCCAAGGCAGGACCGGATAATGCACTAATAAGATATCCCACCTTTGTCCTGTCATGAGAGAATTGGGTAGGTCTGAAGGCGAAGTTAACCGTTAATGCATCCAGGAATTCACGCAGTTTAGTTGGTTCACCAGAGAAGCGAGGCGTTGAGGCGGAGATAGTCGGAACATCGCCACTGCGGAGGGCCAAAGCCTGTCGTAAGACCGCATTCTCGTTGCGCAATTGTTGCAATTCCTGAGCTTGTTGTTGAATAGTAGTCAAAAAAGATGAATCAGGATCTGCAGCCGCCGCCACTGTGTCATCCATAGTGTCAGAAGATGTCGGAATGGTTTGGCGCTGCATTCTGTCACGACTCACGTGCTGCTGGCGCCTGGAAACCGCAGATCTAGTGGCGTAGGTCTTGAGGGTTCGGCTTTGGCCCAGAAAAGGGCGACTCTTTCTAGTAGCCACGGTGCTGCAGGCAGTGGAAACGCCAAGAACAGACCGTGCCCTTTAGAATTAGTGCCAGAGGGAAAAAACCCCAATAAAGGGGAAAAAACCTCCAAAAAATGAATTCCTGAAACGAAAACAAAACCAGGAATCAAACAGGAACAAAATGCAGGTAAATGCAAAATTGAAAAGATTCAGAACCGAAGGCTAAGAATCAGGAGCGAAGACACAATCTGAGCAGAAAGTGATGCAGCGCAAGGAAAGGGAGAAAACAGAGCCCTTATATACCAATAAACAGGAAGTGACCAACAGGAAGTAAAAAGACACCATTTTAGATAGGGAAAAAGTACATAGGATAGAATAGAACAGGAACCATAGAAAATAGGGACCAAGGAATGCTGGGAAGAAAAAGGTAACATGGGAAGGGGGAAAGACATAAAGAAAGGACAGAAAAATGCCTCGAAAAAGTAAAGAAGAAAAAGAAGAAGAAGAAAGAAAAAGAAACAGGTAAGGAGGGGTCAGGGGAGAACAGGGACACAACAGAAGGCAGAGCGAGGCCCAAAATAATATCTGGGGCCTCGCGCTGTACAAAGAAGACTCGGGGCGCGCCGCGTCTTGAGAACGCGCTGCGCGGCGCGAGCCGAATGCTCGGCTCGCGCCGCACCACGAGGCGCAACACAACTATCCTTGGCAGATTCTCATCCATAAGACTCTTTTATTTATCACCATAAAATTGGTGTGGCATGTGAATGAGCTGCAAGTCCTCTCTGTCAAACTTCCATCCACAATTTTCTTCATGGACAAGTTGGTCCTGAGGACCGGAGCCTCCTTTCTTGCAAAAGGGGTGACTCATTTTCAAGTCAGGCAAAACATCACCCTCCCGTTGTTCTTCATTCCTCCTTATCCTTCTGAGGAGGAGAAAAGGCTGTAACGGTTGAATTCTAAAAGAGCTCTCAGCTTTTTCATAGATCGTACCAAATCCCATCAGGTGGACCATCACCTTGTTATTGAATTCACTGGAGCGAAAGTGAACACGGCAGTGCAGAACAGAACCATCCCTTGCTGGAACATGCTCTGTATCAGAATCTGCTTGGCATAGGCCAAGAAACAGGCCCCAGGAGACTTATGGATTAATTCCACCAGAGCCAAAGCTTCTACCACTGCTTTGCCATGCGGTTCTGTGGACTGGACTCTCTATCCATCTAAAAAGATCCCTAGTTTATAGATCTGCACACTGATCAAAGAAAGCCTGCTAGTGGGCTCTACAATTTGGGGCACAGACTGCCTAGAAAGCAACTGTCATTGACACTTATATGCAGCTCTGCATGTCACTTCCGGAGCAAAACAATTTCAGTGTGGAGTGGAATGACACCACTTAGTAGCACGCAGGGGGTACTGGTGAAGATTTTCCACAGTCTGACGCCTGGGGGATGCTCAAAAGGTGAGGAATCTACTGTTATGTTGAGTATCCACCAGAAAGAGCATTACTGAAGGAGATTAACTTGTTTATCTCTGTGTGCATGTAAAAATGCACCTGGTGTTGCTCTAATATTTATCCCTGGAGGCTCTTGTAAATATTGAAGAACAAAGGTGAAAGGGGTGATCTTTGTGTTTCTTTGTAGAGATGTCGAGGAATGTCAAGGGGGCTTAATATCCTTTATCAAGGTTATAAGGAGGTTGCATCTAATGAGTGCCACTTTTGGGTTTATGCTTCTGAATAGTCTGAAGTCCAGTAGCCAACTGGTCACTGCTCTATCTTGAATTTCAGTTTCTGGAGATTGATTGGTAGTTCAGCGAGCTCCTAGTGTTTTGGTATCTCCTTTCTTCGAGATGGAGTGACGAACGTGTTTCCTTGGATCGGGTATTGTTAAGAGAGATGGAATAGTGGTTTAAGAGCCTAAGTGAGCTCTTCTTGTACATTCCAAAAAGGTCCTATTTAGTCTCACACCAAGTACTAACCTATAGGTACACTTAATGTAAATATTTTAAAACCTCCCCAAGTGGCACATTCCATAAAGGGAAAAGTGAGACAGTATAACTCTTCAGGAATGATGAACCACACGCTTACCAAAAGAAAGCATGACGTCTTCTCCACCCCCACAAGAACAAATGTAAAGCAGTGATGATCTGTAGAAACAATTGTGCAAGTAAAGTCAGTGTTTCTGCTGGGGATTACTAGGGGATGACCTACACGATCATTACACCGCGGTAAGTACATTGCGGTGCTTTACACTTAACAGTCTATCAATTTTGCAAGAGAGATGAATGTTAGTATGTCCAATGGGGCCTATCGTAGCGTGACTGGTCTGCATTGCACGCACATGTGGGACTGAACGTTAGTCACTGGAGAATGACACCTAAAGTAGAAATTATATAACTTACTTGAGAAATGTGTTGTAGTGATTAGAGGAGACTGCGGCTAGTTGGGCGCGCTCAAACACCATTTAGTTATTGTACACGATTGGTACCAGGATACAACTACCTATACCTTTTTGAAAGTCACCAATTCACTCTTCAATAAAGAATGACATGTTTAGAGGTAGTAGCTTCATTTAAACTTACAAAAATAAATGCCACTCTGGCACACTGTCCCATTCATTGTTGCTATTGTTTTCCATGCAAGGTGCTGTTTTAATTCCTCATTTTCTTGTTTGCACGTGCCAAAGCGGCTTATGGTTTTCCATGACTCATATACCGGCAGTGCTTCCAATCTCTTAGAAGCTGTCCTTTTATTTGACAGGAAGTGATTCAGCCATCTGTGTCTCAGAATAACTCACCACAACCCAAGCCCTGTGAATCATATTATACAGTTTTACAGAGTAGAAATAATACCCACCTAAACGGGGTACTTATCTCTCAACATGTGAGAAGCAGGGCAGATTTCTCATCATTTTTTTACTTTTGTCGAGTATTTATATTAGTTAAAGGGGAGCCTAATGTTATGTTATGTTATGTTATAGAGGTTTATATAGCGCCTAACTGCCAACGGCCTCGTAGCGCTTAAAACAGCCATAGCGGTGACACACTGTTTACATTTATTCCAAGGAATTTAGTTTTTTTTTGAATAGCCACGTTTTCAATTCCTTTCTGAATGACATCTCTTCAGGGTTTGCTCTCATCATAAGAGGAAGATTGTTCCAAAGCAAAGCGCCTTGATATGCTACCGATCTTCCTCCCCATCTAGCTTTCCTCGTGGTTGGAATTATGGCCAGGTTAGCTGAGGAGGATCTAAGTGGCCTAGCTGGTATGTAAGCCTGCGCCAGGGTTTTCAGCATTTCAGGTCCATTATCAAATATGGATCTATGAAAGTGGCACAGGGTCTTGAACTTAATCCTTTCAGCTACCGGGAGCCAGTGTAGGGAAACGATTCCTGTCCGTATTGAATATTATGTCGCACTGAATTTATTATATGCTGAAGGAGTTGCAAAACCCTCCCAACTGTACCGACTGATTGTGGGTCTCCCACCTCGCTTTCACCCGCATCCTATGTTTCTCCACACACACACCAATCCTCTCTATTTTCTCCTGCCGTCAACCATTTACTCCCAACCTCTTCCAACACCAGCTGTCCCTCCTCCAGTTAGCACTCATGTTAACGATTTTCCCTCAGGTCCCTCTTTCGAACCTTTAAGTCACTACCCAGCATGTATGAGTCACTGTGACCCTCCCCTTCCTCCTCTCCCACCTTCCACTCTCCATTCGTTCCAACCTGACTTTAAAGTCTATTGTCTCTCCCTTGGATCCTACTGAAAGTAAGATTAATAAATAAACAACATGGGAACGTTTATGAAACCCAATCAGTCTTCAGCCTTGGCCTGCTGTGCGCCACAGAAACTTGGCCAGGTGAGAGGTCTGCATCGTTTATACACTAAGCCATACTCCGGATTGCAAAGTGTTGATCAGAAATTGTCCCATAAAGAGGAGTGGAGATAAATCAACTATTGTCTGCAAAAACTCTAGAAATCAAATACATCCTTCCCAGAATGCAAACCTCTACTCGTCCAAGGCTCTCCAACGTTCACATCCTCAGTCCTTATTTACAGATCTGCCCCATACAAAGCTGCATTTACTGATCCCTACCTGGACTTTCTGCCTGAAATCACCCTAAAACAGTGGTTCCCAATCTGTGCGCCGCGGCTCCCCTGTGCGCCGTCAAAACTAGCCAGGGGCGCCGCACACAGTTTGGGAACCAATGCTATATTGCCCTCCACATTGAGTTAAATGACAATAATAAAAAAAATACGTATCAGTGGAAGATCAGTATCAGCAGCCTGCAAGGGGCATAGCCACTAAGGAAGGCTCGCTCGATTTCGAGCACTAAAACAAAATCGTTTAATCTGCATTCCGTTGATTTTCCATTTTATGATTCGGACCTAAATAATGAAAACTAGTTTGTGGTGGATATACGCACTGTCTCCTATTTAGTAAATCCTGCATCGCCCTCTAGTGGCCATGAACTGTCACCTATAGTCCTGGTGTGCTTCACTTCTCTGGGCTGCTAATTCAGAACACTGGCTCAATCAATGTAAATTTAAATAAAAGCAGTGGCCTAGCAAAGGTGTAATTAGCCCTAATGCGAACAAGACAATGGGAATCCCTTCTCCTCCCTGTTGGTTACTTAAAATAACCATGCTTGGGGTACAGTCCCCCTAGTATCCCTGTGCACCAGCTGCACGTACTGCACTAATGCATCATCTTACAGGGATCTGAGGTCCTTTTGATTTGAATAATTTAATCATTCTGTGGGCAAATAACGAGGTGCCTTTTAAATATGTTTTTTTAGAATCTGCTCTGTTTTTCAGGTGATGATTTTCCACTTTTAAACTATTGAGACATTTACAAACCACTGAACCAAAGATAACAAATATAATATTTGTTGCATACATGCCAACCCGATTTTGACGAGATACTCCCAAATTTAAAAGCAAAATTAACTATTTTTAGCTGTCTCCTGTCTGAAATTGCTCTCACCTTAAATATGTCATTGAAGAAAATACATTTGCCCGATTTTGTTCTTAAAATTTACCACTTTCAGTTCTACAATGTTGGCATGTATGGTATGGCAATCATTATTGTGTAATATATGAAATTACCTCACGATGAAGAAAACCGGACAAATATCTATCAGATATTTGTCAAGTTGCTGTAGGAGAGGAGGAAGGAGAGGAGACAGCTCAATCTACTCGTGAGAATGTGGGTGCTCTTCTCATCAAATGATCCCTACCTCTTTCACTTATCTCTTCTGTACCATGAATTGCTAGGTGTTACGTTTTTTTTTGTAGAAGTGACTTAGCAAATCGACACCTATATGATGCCTCAGTAGGAGGGAGCCTAAATCTTGGTGAGCTGCCTACGTAACGTAAACTAGTGGGGAGCATAAAGAGAGCACAGATTTTACAGACCTGTATAGTAATCCCTCAGCATTAGTAGGCCGTGCTCAGATCTTAGTGAAGCCTGATTAAGGCCTTTCTAGTAAAGAACCCAAATATCATTTATCGCTCTGCACAAGGAGTCAAGTGCTTAGTATTATTTCCAGCGAAAAAAATAGGAGTACCCCCGAGGCCGTGCATACATCCCCCCACCCATGAAAAAAAAAGTAACATAATGGGGAGCCACAGCTCACAGCCAATAGGTCAAGGGAGCCACAGGTCAAAAAAGTTTGGGAAACACTGCCCTAAAACATTCCAAACTTTGCATATTTCGCAACTCCAGTGCCTGGTTCACTAAATCTGAACTGTACCAGACTAAGGCCCTCATTCCGACTTCGGCGGGCCGGTCGGAAACCGCCGAAAGACCACACCGCGGTCATAAGACCGCGGGGGTCATTTTGGCTTTCCCGCTGGGCCGGCGGGCGATCGCCAGAAGATCGCCCGCCGGCCCAGCGGGAAAGCCCCTGCAACATAGAAGCCGGCGGAGTTGCAGGGGTGCGACGGATGCAGTGCAAAGCAGACAGTGAAAATCTGTATGGGGCCCTGTTAGGGGGCCCCTGCACTGCACATGCCAGTGGCATGGGCAGTGCAGGGGCCCCCAGGGGCCCCACGACACCCGTTCCCGCCATCCTGGTTCTGGCGGTGAAAACCGCCAGAAACAGGCTAGCGGGAAGGGGGTCGGAATCCCCATGCAAGCAGCGCCGCCATGGAGGATTCCCTGGGCCAGGGGAAAACCGGCGGGAAACCGCCGGTTCCCCTTTTCTGACCGCGGCATCAGAATAGCCCTGGAAGCACCGCCAGCCTGTTGGCGGTGCTTCCGCTGCCCTCTGCCCTGGCGGTCAGAGACCGCCAGGGTTGGAATGAGGGCCTAAATGCTTTCTCTTCAACCTCCAGTCACTTAACATATTTCGGCTCATCTTCTAGCATAGTCGTATGGCATACACTTGACACAACATTCAGCACTTATAGTCACATTAATGTGATTGGAACCCAGCTCATCATCGAACTGATCATTATGGTTCAGGTTAGTCTCTACATTTGTTTTAACTGATAACTGTTATTCTCCAACCCCCAAAATAATAATTAGTCTACATTAGAAACCTGATATAAACACTTTTCACTCTCAACGAGTCACGTTCTTACTAAACAGAGCAGCAAAAGCAATGCCACCTGCTGCTTCACACCCGCCCTTGTTATTCTCAAACAATTCAACATCACCTCGAGTACTCAATGCCTTCAGAATGACAGTTGGTTGACACTTGAACCAAAAATCCAATCAAATAGAAGCATCCGGGATAGATAGTAGAAGAAAATGTGCAATCAACTGGCCATCCACTACTATGCAGAATTCATATACGCACTACCAAAAAACACAAAAAGACTACTACTGCATCTCAGAAGCTATCTGTGCATCAAACTTCACAAAATAATTAGCAAATTATAGAGCCCAGAATGCACCACTTCAGAGTCTGACACAAGCACACACAGGAACTACATGATGTTCCAGCAGATCACTTTATCTGAGAAGCCTAAGATCTGGGGAAGTACCTTGACAGGAAAACACAAGAGGATAAACCATTCAACTAAACCTCTGATTTGAAAATTCATCAGATTTCAACTCTTGTGCTATAGCCAATTCCTTCAAGTGACCGACCGCTAGATTCAAAACTAACCATTTAGGTTAAACACGCTGCAAAACTGAGAGAATCGCATGCGGGAAATCAACCAACAGTCATCCCTTGATCACCCATCACCCATCACCTGACCACAAGAACTAGGTCTGCTACGAAAATCTACCACACAGGTAAGGGGTAGAGAGGTGATTATGGACCTCAGTTGCTCACTTGAAGCACAAGTACATTAAGTTACCAAAGGAGATGTCTATATTGTACAATTGCACGTCTAAGTATCAGTTTTCTTGACTTTCCTGAAAAAAAATATGCCGCCATTGCACTTATGCTTTGCTCTCTTGACCATGCCCACCCTATATAAGAAGGACTCACGCTTTATGTGGTTTTGGTTATAGAGAATCTAGTTAAAGGCTGCTAGAAAACTCCATAATCCACATATCCTGATTTATAGCGTCCCACCCCGCCAGTATTTACACTAGCTGTCTGTATCTAGAGTTATCACCAGTAAAGCAATGTGCTGCACACATGGAGTCACGCCCTACACTGGACCGCTTATCATTCAATATTACCTAGATGTTCACTACCAAAGTAGATCACTACTCTCCAGGTTAGCGCACTCTTAGCTATAACGTCCTTCAAAAAGTCGAGCACTGCCAAGCTCTAGAACTCCAGTCTCACAAAAATAAGAAATAACGTACAAAAGCTGGCAATTACTGTTCACAAAATAGTATGCTAAAGACCACTCCTAAAAAAGATTGTAGATGCCTGCAAGTCTGATCAAGGCTTTCTGCTGTTCCTCATTCTTACACGCAGCTCGCAATTCCCTGCTCCATGACTGAGTACCATCCTGATCCTAACAAACCACACTCTGTACCTACTAGGTTGGCCAAATTAAAATGCTCATTCCATTAGCCATGTACTCGAAAGTGTCACCCGGGAGCCTGATTTCAGCCGGAGTGATTTTAGTTTGACGATTGGTAATCTTTAAGCAATTGTGTATAAAATAATTTGAAAATGCATTTAGAAGAGCGTGAATTTGCGTGAATCTCCACCAAATTAAGATGGCAAGGGAATTTACTAATTCTATAAATCAGGAGTAAAGTTGACTCTCCCTCTTCACTTTTTTCCGTAATAAATGTTTTTTCTAAAATGGATTCCCTTTTATCTTACTCTGCTTCAGTGGTTCACCCTTTACGGCCATTCGCTTAGCAGTTTATCATTTTGTTTTTTTCAATCGCTGAAGTTCTTGCTCAGAATGAAGCTAATAGAACTTCCAGCCACCGAGTAGACACAGCCAGCAGATCACTCTACTGGCTGGTAGACAATTCTATGGGTTTTAAGGTCTACATCCTATTGAGAGTGGATTCACACATTTTACTACTATGATGTAAATCACTAGAACATGTAACTTATTTCATGCACTATTACTAAGGGAGATCAGCACCTGTACTGTATCTGAACCTATCTTGCTTTTTTCAATTTTCACATATTTTTGTGGTTTTATCAACCACAAACCCGACCCAAAGTGTGTCACAACATTTTACAAAGGAAGAAAAATAAGCATTTAAGCTCAAGTGATTTTCTAAAAAGTAAAGACATACCTATGTAATTGCACTGAAGGGTATGCACTGCACATTGCGGTGTCCACACTGCCCCTTTGCAGAATCTCATGGAATCTCAAAATGCCTTGCGGAATTTTAATGTAATTCAGCGGAATTCCGCAGAATGATACTCCACCAAATCAGCCCACCCCTAATATTTTAGTCAACAATACTGTGAATGTATTGGACAAGCCATGTCATTTGGTTGGGAATGGTATTTCAGAAAATAGTGTAAACAGTTTTTGCATTCAGTAATTGTATTCATCCACCAAATAATTATTTAATTTTATAAAAGTATAAAAAACACTCTATCCTTGTTGTTTAATCATATTAAAGTTAAGGTGTCCACTTTATTCCCTTTGCTGTGTGTTTGGGTCACACAGAAAAAATGAAAAAAGTGGTCGAATGAGTAAAAATATTTTTCCTGAATGTAACCAAGCATGCCTTATGTAATATCTATATTTTCACTTAAAAAACTAAAGTTTACAGGGAGTTATAGTCAGGCTCACATTTTAAACGTACCAAACTATAGAAATGCACCTGCTATAGTTAGAATTATCTCAAGTCAATCAATCTTGGAGATTTATAGAGCGCAAACTTGTCACCCCAGGTAGGCTACTAGGTGCTGGGGGGGGGTCTGGAAGCCTTAGCGGGCTGGAGGTTGGCGGTTGAAAAGTCATGTCTTTAGATGTCTTTTGAAGTCTTCCAGTGACAGGGAGGTGTGCAGTTGAAGGGGGAGGTTGTTCTAGGACTTGGCGAGGTGCGAGAAGGATCAGTCAATGAGGCGTTCACAACAGATGTGGGGGTCGTAGGCCAGGGCGAGGTTGGCAAAGCGGAGCTCTCTGGTGGGTCGATGGAATGTGATGCATTTGTTCATATAGGCAAGATGTCCTGGAGGGCTTTGTAAGCGTGCATGAGGAGCTTGAAATGGCACCTTTGCTGGACGGGGAGCTAGTGGAGGGCCCCGAGGTGGAGAGAGATGCTGGTTCTTTTGGGGAGGTTGAGGTTAAGTCTTGGTGCTGCATTCTGTATGGTCTGGAGGCGATTAAGGAGTTGCTTTGTGGTTACGGAGTAGAGGGCGTTGCCGTAGTCGAGGCGACTGGAGATGAGGGCCTGGGTGACTGACTTCTTGGTTGTGATGGGGATCCAGCGGAAAATCTTGTGGAGCATGTGGATGATGTGGAAGCAGGAGGAGGAGACGGCGTTGATCTATTGTTTCATGGTGAGTTGGGTGTCCAGGATAATGCTGAGATTGCGTGCGTGGTTTGAAGGGGTGGGAAGGGGGCTGAGGCAGATGGGCCACCACATTTCGCCCCAGAGGGGAGGGCTTGTTCAAGAAGATGAGGATTTCGACCTTGTTCGAGTTTAGTTTAAGGCAGTTGGTTCTCATTCAACTGGTGATTTCGTCACAGTGTTTTGGAAGTTCTTTTGTGTGTCGGAAGCGTCGTCAATGAGGGATAGGACGAGCTGGGTGTCATTGGTGTAGGTGATGATGTTCAAGCCGTGTGTGTGATGTTGGCTAGTGGAGTCATGTAGGTGTTGAAAAGGGTGGGGCTGAGGAAGAAACCCTGGAGAACGCCGCAGATGATGTCTTTGGGTGTGGATATGAGAGGGGGGGGTGGATCCTCTGCATATGGCCAGAGAGGAAGGAAGTGATCCAGTGGAGTGCGTTGTCTTGGATGCCCATTTTGTCGACTCTGGTGATGAGGGTGTGGTGGGAGACGGTGTTGAAGGCCGCAGAAAGGTCAAGGAGGATGAGGGATGCTGTTCCTCCTAGGTCGAGGAGGTGTCTGATATGGTTGGTTGCTGCCATCAGGGCGGTCTCTGTACTGTGGTTGGGCTGGAAGCCGGATTGGGATGAGTTGAGCAGGTAGATGTCTTCGAGGAAGTCCATGAGCTGGCGATTGATGGCTTTTTCTAAGATTTTGGCTGGGAAAGGGAGGAGCGAAATAGGGTGGTAGTTCTTGAGCTCGTTAGGGTCAGCTGAGGGTTACATCAGGAGGGGCTTGAACTTGGTGTACTTCCAGGCATTAAGGACAGTAGCTGTGGAGATGGAGGATTTCTGTGAGGGAGGCTCTGATTACTTCTCTTCCTAGGTTGTAGAAGAGGTGAGGACATGGGTCTGTGGGTGATCCAGAGTGGAAGAGGTCATGATAGCTATAGTGTCTTCGGTGGGAGCTGTTTCCATTCGGATTTGCGGTGGGGTAGGGAGGAGTGGGTTGAGGTGCGGAGGTGGTTGAGATCGGTGGCCTGGGGGCCGAAGTTGCTGTAGATGTCGGTGATCTTGTGGTGAAAGAAGTCTGAGAGCATGTTGCAAAGGGTTTGTGAGGGGTGGATAGTGTTCTTTGTGGCGGATGGGCAGGAGAATTCTTTGACAATGCTAAATATTTCTTTGGCTTGGTTGGTGCTGGCCTTGAAGCCCTTCTTTCTTGGTCTCCTTGATATAGTGATGTTAACGGTTGAGGGCGGTCCTGAAGGGGTCGAGGTTAGTAGGGTTCTTGTTTCTGTGCCATTGTCCCTCTAGCTTTCTCCAGTAGTGTTTGAGGCTTAGGAGTTCTGTGGTGAACCCAGGCCTGTTTTTTATTAATGGTGCACTTCAGGGGTGCTATGGTTTTGGCTGCTGAGGAGAAGTTTTGGACACGTTGTTTGAGTGTGTCTGCTGTGATGGTTCTTGCTTCTTTGAAGGCGGAAATTCAGGTTATTTCTGTGATTCTGCTCCAGTTGCGGCAGGGGAGGGTCGGTGGTCTTGGTGGGGTTTCTGGCCGCCCCTCATTGGTGAAGTAGACGATATGGTGGTCAGTCCATGTGACCTCGGTGGTGTGGGAGAACTTGGCTCTGTCACTGTTGGAGAAGATGGGGTCCAGTGTGTGTCCGTTGCAGTGTGTGGGGTCATTGACGAGTTGAGAGACACCGATGATGCTCATGTTCTCGAGGAGGGAGGCGGAGTTAGAGTCATTCGGGTCCTCTAGGTGTAAGTTGAGGTCCCCCAGGAAGATGTAGTGGTTGGAGTCGATAGCCAGGGGAGAAGTGAAGTCCTGCATGGGGTTACAGAAGCTGTGGGGCTGCGCATCCCACTGCATTGTATTTGAATTAAGCCCCAGGGTGTGGCGGTCCCCAGGGCTGTGGAAGGGCTGCATGGCCCCCCTGGAAGGAGGCGGTACCTGGAGCTATGGGGGCACGGGCCAGATGGCCCCCCGACACTGAATTTGAATGAAACCCTGTGAAGGTGGCGGTCCACAGGGTTGCGGGAGGGCCTGGTGGCTCCCCCGCATTAAAATGGCAATGCCTCAAGGACTTGGCCCACCCAGGGGCCTCAGAATTATCTAACACTGGAGCCTGTGCTTGTTTTTTCTTTAAATTTCTCTGGATCTGCTGAAGCCGAGTCCCAAGATGGCTGCCAACAGTTCCTTGTTGAAGTGTTAGCAACCAATCAGATCTCAGCACAATATCGGGAGTGTTCGGGGAGCCTTCGCATCCCTATATATGCAAATTTGGATTTTCTTTAATTTCTCAAAAACTACTGAATGGATTTACACCAAATAACAAAAGGTATATTTCCAGACCTTTCTGCCAAATTTGGCAATATCACTGTTCAAAGTACCTGTGAACAAATAAAATGGGGAAAGTGTTTTGGGACAACCCCCCGCTTTTTCTCAGGCCCCGCTTGACGTATCACCCTTAAACTTACCAGGCAGCAACTCACTTGAGCGGCACATTTTTAGGGAAAATTTTGTGAAGACTCAGCAGTGGCACAAAAGATATAGGCAAGTGAAAAAACACTTATTCTATGGAAACTAGGTCTATAACTATATATATATATATATATATATATATATATATATATATATATATATATATATATATATATATATATATATATATCCTGATGCTCTGAGGGATGGTTGTGAAGGATTGGGTGCACTATTTTCTGAAACAGCATTTCCAGACGAATGAAACTGCTCATCCAAGACACTGATAGTATTGTTAACTAAAATATATATTTTTCAATTTATCCCCACAAAGGACCCCTATGTGATAGAGTATTTCTACCTGAGAACTGCCATTTGGTAGATGGTAATGGTGATAGATGAGACTGCAATTTCTTTTCAAGGTGAGGAAGGTTTTAGGCAGGGCCTTCCCTTGCATCTGTACCCAATTGTTGCTTTAGAAATGATGATGACAGCCAGATGCAGAGCTCTCACACTTCATTGCACCCATGTATTAGATACTGCTGCTGGGTGCAAGTCCCATAGCAACCTATTTTGAGAGCCATTGCCGTACACAAAAACTGTGTCTACAAAGTAGTGTGAAAATAATATTTGAAAGTGAACCACAAAAAACCTGTTCTGTAGCTTTAGTGGATCCATATTCCCTGTCTGGTAAATGTATAAGGGTTGGATATAAAACCACACCACTATATTCAAGTTGCAGATTCTTCTTGGCTAAGTAAGGAAGTGCTTCTCAGAGTACTCAAGGTGCTGCTGTGTGAACAGAGCTGGCATCTGTCTGAAAGCCAGTCTCCCAGAGATGAGGGGACATCACATGAAGTCTGCACTTTCTGTAGAGGAATTGTGAGTCTAGTGTTTAGAAACCTGTGTGCAAGCTGAGCCAGGGAAGCCTAGTGCTTGACTCTGCAGGAGAAGAGACTGCCCAGAGGGAGAAATCCAGCATCTTCCTAGTGTGAGAAACGCTTTAGATAAGCTGACCACAGCAGACGGCAAAGCCAGGAGTGATCTGTGATGTGAGCAGGTCCCCTGGTTTATCTGTGCAGATCTTGCTGAGAACTGCACCAAGACAGTGAGAACAAGAACCGCTGTGTTATCCAGCAATCTGCCATTAGCCAAGAGGCCATGCTGATGTAGTGAAGTGGAACCGTGTCGGCACTGAAGCAGAAGTCCTGTTTGCCCAGAGGGCACAACTGCTGTACCTAAGCACCTGGCTGGGTAGGCTGCAACTGCTGAATATGAGGGCCGCTGCACAGGCCTGCAGCATTGACTCTGTCCATAGGTCCTCTTTACAACACAAGGTTGCTGCTGTGAGGGTGGATATGCAAACTGCACCCGTTGCACTGCTAGAACAGCAACACCGTCCAAAAGTGAAAGGGGATCTTGGCCTGTGACCAGAATGGGAGACTAGAACATGCAGGAGAATCTCCTGAATTTAAGACTGTTTGCCTAACTGAAAGCACAATGACATTGGTTCCTTTCTTTCCATGCCTTCAGATGCAGAACTGGAGCTTATCCCCATTTTTCTTATTGTTTGAAGAGCTCTGCTGCAGATTTTCTGGTGTGCAATGGACATGTCACAGCCAAAAATGTCCGGGTTTAAACCATGTAGGTATTGTCGCAAACAGATGTCTGTGACAGGTTCCCCGCATGATGCGCCTCTGCTGCTTACTTTACGTACAACTCTAAGACCTGCAACAACTGCACCCAGATAAATCCAAAGGCCACTCGAGAATGCAAAGCTCTATGTGTTGAAGCAACAGAAAGCTGCTCGCTGGTCCTTCAGCAGATCGAAGTCAAGAGAGCAGACCCGCTCCCTCTCCCAGTGTAATTCCTACGGCAGATCTTCTTCATGACTGAAGTCATCAGGTAAATCTAAGAAGAAACACAAGAAGTCTATGCAGACCTCAGCCCTTCCCCAACATTCTCATTCTCCAGAGAAAGTGCATGGATGTCACCCTGCCTCCAAATCTCGCTCCCCTTCAACGGAGAAGTCAATTCTATCTTTGGCCTGTAGGAAAGTACCATCTTGCCTGGCATGTTACCCCCATATTTCACTGTATATATGTTGTTTTAGTGTATGTGTCACTGGGACCCTGCCAGCCAGGGCCCCAGTGCTCATAAGTGTGTCCCTTTATGTGTTCCCTGTGTGATGACTAACTGTCTGACTGAGTCTCAGCTAACCAGAACCTCAGTGGTTATGCTCTCTCTTTGCTTTCCAAATTGTCACTAACAGGCTAGTGACTAATTTCACCAGTTCACATTGGCATACTGGAACACCCTTATAATTCCCTAGTATATGGTACTGAGGTACCCAGGGTATTGGGGTTCCAGGAGATCCCTATGGGCTGCAGCATTTCTTTTGCCACCCATAGGGAGCTCTGACAATTCTTACACAGGCCTGCTACTGCAGCCTGAGTGAAATAACGTCCACGTTATTTCACAGCCATTTACCACTGCACTTAAGTAACTTATAAGTCACCTATATGTCTAACCTTTACCTGGTAAAGGTTGGGTGCTAAGTTACTTAGTGTGTGGGCACCCTGGCACTAGCCAAGGTGCCCCCACATCGTTCAGGGCAAATTTCCCAGACTTTGTGAGTGCGGGGACACCATTACACGCGTTCACTGTACATAGGTCACTATCTATGTACAGCGTCACAATGGTAACTCCGAACATGGCAATGTAACATGTCTAAGATCATGGAATTGTCACCCCAATGCCATTATGGCATTGGGGAGACAATTCCATGATCCCCCGAGTCTCTAGCACAGACCAGGGTACTGCCAAACTACCTTTCCCGGGGTTTCACTGCAGCTGCTGCTGCTGCCAACCCCTCAGACAGGTTTCTGCCCTCCTGGGGTCCAGCCAGGCTTGGCCCAGGAAGGCAGAACAAAGGACTTCCTCAGAGAGAGGGTGTTACCCCCTCTCCCTTTGGAAAAAGGTGTCAGGGCTGGGGAGGAGTAGCCACCCCCAGCCTCTGGAAATGCTTTGATGGGCACAGATGGTGCCCATCTCTGCATAAGCCAGTCTACACCGGTTCAGGGATCCCTCAGCCCTGCTCTGGCGCAAAACTGGACAAAGGAAAGGGGAGTGACCACTCCCCTGACCTGCACCTCCCCTGGGAGGTGCCCAGAGCTCCTCCAGTGTGCTCCAGACCTCTGCCATCTTGGAAACAGAGGTGCTGCTGGCACACTGGACTGCTCTGAGTGGCCAGTGCCAGCAGGTGACGTCAGAGACTCCTCCTGATAGGCTCTTACCTGTGTTGCTAGCCTATCCTCCTTCGTAGGTAGCCAAACCTCCTTTTCTGGCTATTTAGGGTCTCTGCTTTGGGGAATTCTTTAGATAACGAATGCAAGAGCTCATCAGAGTTCCTCTGCATCTCTCTCTTCACCTTCTGCCAAAGGATCGACCGCTGACTGCTCAGGACGCCTGCAAAACCACAACAAAGTAACAAAGACGACTACTGCAACCTTGTATCGCTGATCCTGCCGCCTTCTCGACTGTTTTCCTGGTGGTGCATGCTGTGGGGGTAGTCTGCCTCCTCTCTGCACTAGAAGCTCCGAAGAAATCTCCCGTGGGTCGACGGAATCTTCCCCCTGCAACCACAGGCAACAAAAGACTGCATCACCGGTCCTCTGGGTCCCCTCTCAGCACAACGAGGGTGGTCCCTGGAACTCAGCAACTCTGTCCAAGTGACTCCCACAGTCCAGTGACTCTTCAGTCCATGTTTGGTGGATGCTAAGTCCTTGCCTCCCCACGCTAGACTGCATTGCTGGGTACCACGTGATTTGCAGCTGCTCCGGCTCCTGTGCACTCTTCCAGGATTTCCTTTGTGCACAGCCAAGCCTGGGTCCCTGACACTCTAACCTGCAGTGCACAACCTCCTGAGTTGTCCTCCGGCGTCGTGGGATCTCCTTTTGTGACTTTGGGTGAGCTCCGGTTCACTCCTCTTTGTAGTGCCTGTTTGGCACTTCTGTGGGTGCTGCCTGCTTCTGTGAGGGCTCCCTGTCTTGTTGGGTACCCCCTCTGTCTCCTCACACAAGTGACGATATCCTGGTCCCTCCTGGGCCACAGCAGCATCCAAAAACCCTAACCGCGACCCTTGCAGCTAGCAAGGCTTGTTTGTGGTCTTTCTGCATGGGAACACCTCTGCAAGCTTCTTCACAACGTGGGACATCCATCCTCCAAAGGGGAAGTTTCTAGCCCTCTTCGTTCTTGCAGAATCCACAGCTTCTACCATTCAGTGGCAGCTTCTTTGCACCCTCAGCTGGCATTTCCTGGGCATCTGCCCAATCTCGACTTTGTCGCGACTCCTGGACTTGGTCCCCTTGTTCCACAGATACTCTCATCCGGAAATCCACTTTGTTTGCATTGCTGGTGTTGGTCTTCCTTGCAGAATTCCCCTATCACGACTTCTGTGCTCTCTGGGGAATATAGGTGCACTTTACACCTACTTTTCAGTGTCTTGGGGTGGGCTATTTTTCTAACCCTCACTGTTTTCTTACAGTCCCAGCGACCCTCTACAAGCTCACATAGGTTTGGGGTCCATACGTTATTCGCATTCCACTTTTGGAGTATATGGTTTGTGTTGCCCCTGTACCTATGTGCTCCTATTGCAATCTATTGTGACTATACATTGCTTGCATTACTTCCTTTTGCTATTACTGCATATTTTTGGTATTGTGTACATATATCTTGTGTATATTTGACATCCTCATACTGAGGGTAGTCATTGAGATACTATTGGCATATTGTCATAAAAATGTAGTATATCTGTGTATTGTGTTTTCTTATGATATTGTGCATATGACACCAGCGGTATAGTAGGAGCTTTGCATGTCTCCTAGTTCAGCCTAAGCTGCTCTGCTATAGCTACCTTCTACCAGCCTAAGCTGCTAGAAACACCTCTTCTACACTAATAAGGGATAACTGGACCTGGTACAGAGTGTAAGTACCCCTTGGTACCCACTACAAGCCAGGCCAGCCTCCTACATGGCCCCAATGTATTCTGAGTTCCAGGTTCATTGACGATGTCACAGCAGGTCAAAGCCTTTCATGCTGGCCCTTCAAATGTCAACACTGTCCGGAAGAGGAGCCACAATCCATTACAGATCTTTATGTGCCACAACCAATACTGAATCCATCAGACTCAATTCCACAACCAAACAACCACACACAAACACAACATCAGCTTTTTGGCTAGGACTCTGACCAGAGCCAGCCATATGGAGATGACAGTGGTGGGGATGGGGATAATTTAGCTTCATCCTGTGATGAAGATGACTGGTACACGGGCTTCCAGGATGCCAAATTAATATACTGAGTTAGGTCCTGCAGCCTGACCTGGCACTGAGAGGATCTTTTTTGCCTTTCAATGAGAACCTCAATGACATGCTGTTAGGCACTAAGGCTAAAACATGTTCTTGCCCCCCCCCCCCCACTCAATAGTCAGTCACCCCTCACCATAGAACTGCTCCAAGTGACTAGGATTTCTTAAACCAGCACACAACATAAAAGCTTGGTGGTTTAGGATTCAGAGCAGAGTGAACCCAACTCGCTCCTGACCATACTTCCTGACAGGGAGCCAAAACATGTGGATATATTTGGGAAATCGACAGAACCTGTTCAGAGGGCCACAGGGCAAGCAGGAGTTACTGTACGCAGTGTCCAGCCTACTATGGATGAGCAACTAGGCCACGTACCCCTTCAGCACTTGACTCTGGAATCCAGAATCTGCCATGTATTGAACCATTCACAGGCACATATACATCCACCACATGCATATAACATGCACACACCGAACCAAACTACATCTTCCATTTATTGTACCATTCACAGGCACACATACACCCAGCACATGTATATAACACCACAAGAACTACCCAGCATTGCATCTCCCTGTGTCGTACCATTCACAGGCACACATGCACCAGCACACAAATATAACACACACGCATTGTGCAGCACTACACACCAATCCAATGTAGGCCAAGGGTGAGCTAGGCACAAAGCAGCAGAACTTTATATGAGTAAGCCTGTACGCCTCACTCCAGTGACACTTCTACTGATCACTATGCTGCCAGCACGGTACTTGTGTTGCTTACCTCCTGACAAAGACAGTAGCCTTTCACCACGATGAGGCTAGAGCTTTGGGCACCCCTCCTAGTCCAAAAAGACCGCAATCAGTGAGACAGGCCTGTGTCATGCTGCAAACACATGACCTATGTTCACCCATGACAACAAAAATCAACGTCTGTGATCCAGACATTGTGACAGCTGGAACACTTATGGCAGGTGTAAATATCCATCACTTTGCAGTGGAGTTTTCTGTCCCAACACTAAGCAAATGTTCTCCTTGGCCAGCCTTGCCTTGAGGTTAGTTTTTGCATGGATGCTACTCCATATACGTTGGGACATGGTTAGTGAGATCTTATCTGTGGTCCCTAACATCTTACATGCTTCTTCAGCTCAGACCAATCAAGATGGTCAAAATGCAGCCAAATTTGTCATCTGCTTGGGCCTTGGTACCATAGATTCTCCGGGTAGGGCAATTGGAACAAGCATGGTGCTCAGTTGCCATGCATAGATAAGGTCTCCTGCTGCCCGAGGCATTTTTTTGTTTCATTGCAATGACAATCAGCATGCATGGCATGCTGACGTCATTACAGTGAAAGTGAAATGAGACGATCAACTCTTTCACTTTCGCTGCTTTGGTGCTCAGGAAGCTATCTCAGTCCCCGCAAAGGAGAACACAGGAGGGGTATCGTTGGAAAGGGCGGAATCTCCTCTTTCCAATGGTACCTTTCCATGTGGATCCCTCGTTGGGGATCGCTCCAAGGAGGATGATCGCCAAGCAGGGATTCACCCAACTAGACACCAGGGATTTCTTTTTTTGGAAGAGAGCGGCCTTTAGCCATGGGTTGCTCCCAATAATTTGGCCATTTCTTTGGCCATTTCTGACCCCCAGGGGGACAGATTGGCCTTATTTTTAGAATATCACTAGACACCAGATATTTTCCAAACTATTTATTTTGGGGAGGGGCCTCTTGGGCAAGGGTTGCTCCCCATTATGGGGGCATTATGTTGGCTGTTTTCTGCTCCCTGGGGCCAGGGTGGGGGCTGCCCAGCTTGGGTATGGCACCCTCTCCCTAAAAACAGGAAATAAATATTTCCGCCTCTCAGGGGGTGGGGGGTTTGGGCGGGGGTAGATGGGGCAAATCCCACTAGACACCAGGAATAACTTTTTTATATTAGTAGGAGTGGGGTCTGCCCAGCTTGGGCATGTCCATGCCCCCCCCCCCCAAAAAAAAGGAAAACATTCTTTCTGCCCCCATGTGCCCTCCCCAGGGGGCAGAAAGCCCACTAGACACCAGGGATTTTTTATTTTGTTGGGATGGGGACTGCCGAGCATGGGCATGGCCATGACCCCACTCCTCAAAAATGAGGAAACTGTTTTTCTGCTCCCCTGCAGACTAAAGCATCTCATCACAATGGCAAGCAAGAGGATATTTGATTCTTTTTGGTGTTTTTTTTACAAATGGGTCAGGAGAGTTTGGCTAATTCCCAATATCATCCCACTTGCAATGATGAACAGCTGCACGTTTTAGGCTTGGACAGGCTGCCACCTGGAAAACCCTACTAGATCCAGACAGTTCTAAAAACTAGACATCTGGGAGAGTCCAGGGTGGTGTGCTTCGCATACATCCCACGCCATTGTCTTACCCACAATGCTATGCAAACCTCACATTTTGGCTAAAAACACCAATTTTTCCTCACATATCTGTGACGGAAACTTCCAGAATCTGCAGGAATCCAAATAAATCCTACCACCCAGCATTGCCCTACTTCTGCTAATAAAAATGCTGTATAGCTTGGTTGGATGGCCTAGTGCCAGCGACAGAACATATCCAACCAATGTCATTAGGAGTCCCCACGCAAGGGCTCCCTTTGCCCTTGGTTTAATAAGTTCCTGTCACTGTCACTAGACCCAGCCACACAAGTGGTGCAGCATTTGTATCAGGGCAATGCTGGATAATAGAAATTTTTTGGAATATGTAAGTTTCCATCTCAGAAATGTAATGAAAATGCCTGATTTCAGGCAAAGTTAGAGGTTTGCAGGGCATTGTGGGTAACAAAAACCTCATGAGAATCCATGCAAGTCACCCCGTCCTGGATTACCCTCAGTGTCTAGTTTTTAAAAATGTACAGGTTTGCTAGGTTTCCCTAGGTGCCTTCTGAGCTAGGGCCCAAAATCCACAGCTAGGCACATTGTGAAAAACAGTCCGTTTTCAGTGGAAAAATGTTATGTATCTATGTTGCATTTTGGGTTGTTTCCCGTAGCTGGCACTAGGCCTACCCACACAAGTGAGGTACCCTGTTTATTGGGAGACTTAGGAGAATGCTGGGTGGAAAGAAATGTGTGGCTCTGTGTGGATTCCTTAACTCCCTATCACAGAAATGTGAGGAAAATGTGTTTTTTACTCAAAGTTCGAGGTTTGCAAGGGATTCTGGGTAAAACAACCTGGTGAGAGCCACATAAGTAGCCCCATCCTGGATTCCCCTAGGTGTCTCGTATTAAAAAATGTACAGGTTTACAAGGTTTTTCTAGATGCCAGCCTAACTGTGGCCCAAAAACCACAGTTACCCACTTTGCAAAAAATGGGTCCAAAATGTGATGTATCCATGTTGCATTTTGGGCAGTTTCCTGTCATGGGCACTAGGCTTACCCACACAAGTGAGGTACCATTGTTATTGGGAGACTTAGGGGAACACAGAATAGAAGGACAGGATATTACCAATTGTATTTCTCTGCATTTGCACTTTCCAATTGAGGTAATTTTGAGAAATACCCTCTAATTCACATGCTAGCATGACTATCCACAAATTCAGAAATGTGCAAATAACCCCTTCTTATAATCTCCATATCCTGTGCCCATTTCGGAAATATATAGGTTTCCTTGATACCAATTTTTCCCTATTAATATTTTAACATATGAATTTCTCTATCACGGCACAGAATAAAAAAAGCATTGCAAGGTGTAGCTCCGTTACTGGCCCTGGGTATCTTGAATTCTTGGAAAATCAACAAACCCTATATATCCCCACAAACAGAAAGGTCTAGCAGATGTAATGGTATATAGCTTTTGTGAATGAGCCATCGTGATGAGAAGTTACAAATGAAAACGTTGTCACAAATGCCCATTTTTTGCAACTAATTTTCAATATATTTTTATTTCACCACTTGGTGTCTTTGGGAAAACATTGAAGGATGTACACAAATAACCCCTTGCTGAGTTCAAAATTTAGTCTAGTTTTCAAAAATGTACAGCTTTCTGGGATACACCATTGGTTTCACACCTGTTTCCATCATAAACTGGAAACAGGTTGAAAGTACACAAAAAATAGGAAAATGGTTTATCTCCCAGTAAAGTGCAAAAACTGTGTTAAAAATGTTATTTCCTAAATCAAGTCTGATGTCCTGAAAGCTGGGAATATGTGATTTTAGCACAGCAAACCTTTTGCTGATGCCATTTGCAGCAAAAAAAACAATCAATTTCTTCTGCCGCACTTTCTTTGCATTTTCCCCCCAAAAAAACAAACTAGTTTGGCTACTTTTTTGGCCCCCATTTGGAGAATCCTCAAACCCTGGGTACCTTTAGAGTCCACAGGATGTTGAGTAAAAAGGACCCAACTTTGGCATGGAAACCTTATGTGGACAAAAAGTTATGGAGTCTAAGCACAAACTAGTAGCCAAACCAAATACCAACCAAATTGCCAAAAAAAAAAAGCTTAGCACAAGGAGGGAACATGCCTAGCAGCTAAGGGGTTAAGGAAAGCTGAACAATTGATTGCTCTTTGGGCCTTTTAACTCTAGTCCTGCTATCCCAATAACAATGTTGCCCTTTTAGGGGATAAGCCAGAGCCTTGGCATTCAGACAGCATCAGGATCCAACACCCGCACAAAAGGCCTCCCAGCCCTTTCGAGGCCAAGGCCATGAGCCCAACACACAGAGACCTGACCATCGGGATAGCATATCTCATAGTCCTTTCCCCCTCTAGCAAAAACATCAAAACTCCTCTAATGCACTCATAGCGGCACGCAACAATTCACCAGCTGGCAGGAACAGCCACTTCCTGCGGGTGTTACAACACACTATATCCGACAAATTAATCCCTCATATTACAATATCCTAGATCTGTACCCTCTCAAAGCCTTCCTGCGCAACAAAACTTCAAGATGCTCACACTGGCCCGGGTTCTATCTGCCTCTATCTGGAGACCATATGGTACTGTTGGACCTGCAGGAGGCTTATTTTCACATTTCAGTTCTGCAGGCTCATAGGCATTATCTTCGGTTCAAGGTGAGTCACAAGTTCTCTCAATTTGCCATGCTCCCTTTTGGTCTCACCACAGTGATGGCAATGGTCGCAGCCCATCTGTGGAGGTCGGGTGTACCGGTCTTCTCCTAGCTCGACGACTGGCTGTTGAAGATGGGCTCACCACAGTAATTTGCGGACCCCCTCCAGATGACGGGGAACTTCTTGGGGGTTTCAATATGCCTGATGAAGTCACACCTGACTCTTTCACAGAGATTCTCCTTCATCTGAGCCATCCGGGATATGGTGCACTTTTGAGTCTTTCCTCTAGACTAACAAGTCCAGGACGTTTGGTTTATAATCCTGATGTTTCAGCCATTGTTCTGGGTCTCAGTGAAGATGACTCTGAGGTCTTGGCTTGCTAGCCTTCTGCATCCTGCTCGTCGCCCATACCAGATGGTGCATGCAAGCTTTGCAGTGAGACCTGAAGTCTCAGTGGAACCACCACCAGGAAAAAATGTTGGGTTCCATACAGATGTTGGAAGAGACTTCACCTAGAGTTGACAGTGGTGATGGACAAATCACTGCTGGGTTGGGGTCGTCATTTGTGAAAGGTGAAGCTGGTGAGACAGGTGAATCGCATGGCCTTAGTAGCCTTCTGCCAACCATCAACGGCCATATGGTACTGCAACAAGCAGGGTAGGGTAGGGTGGGTGTTGTGCCAGAAGGCTCTATGCCTCTGGAACTAGCTGAATCATCAGGTCATTGCCCTGGTAGTACACCATCTGGAGGGATCTTTAAATATCTGAGTGGATGAATACTGCTAATGATCCCTGAGGTGGCACACAGTGGTATCCAACAATTAGGTGAACCCTTGCTCCAACTTTACGCCTTTGCCAAGATTGTGCAATGTCCACACTTTTGTGCGCTGAATTTTCCAAGAAGGCTCTCCCTCAGAGACATATTCCGCATAATGTGGAGCACTGGACTTCTGTATGCCTTTCTGATGCTGCCTCTCCTGTCCTGAGTTCTGAAAAAGATCAGGAAAAACTAAGCCCAAGTCTTCCTTATACCTCAGGATTGGGCAGGAGAGTGTGGTAGCTGGAACTTTTGGGCTTGAGTATATGTCCTTCAGTCAGGCTGCCACTTTGGGAAGATCTTCTGTCGCCGCAGCAGGGTGGAGTATTGCACTGGGGCTTGTGCAACCCGAACCTCCAAGTATGAAGCCTGAGCAGCAACAGTTGATCTTCCTTGTCCTTCCTCCAGTCATTGATGTCATCCTGGCAGCCAGGCACCTTTCCACAAAATCTGTGTATGCCAGGTGCTAAGCAGAGTTTGGACTGGGACAGAAAATAGGTCTGGACAGCAAATTAGCAATCCAGATAATTAAAAAAGTGGCCTACATTTGCAAATCAGCCAGTTTTGAATTTGTAAAGAGACACAGTATGGGTATTTTGCAAAATATGGGAGATTGCATGCATTTGTGTTTGCTGCAGACATTTTGTTGCAATACCACCTGGCTATGTAACACGCCCACAAACATCCATACTCACAACTGTCGTACTAGCCAATTGGGCACTGCCTGATTACCCTATAAGCCAATCTGACCCTGGCGCTAGGATAAGTTGGTGGGTTGTTGCAGTACCTGCTAGAAGGACCCATAGGATGACAAACTGTCAGATGTATTGTTGTTTACTTTGTTTCTGGTCCAGCCGGACTTGCTGTGGGCACTGTTAAAGGTTATTTGTTGGCCATGTTAGCCTCTTTATGTTCACTGAAACAACTAAAGCAAGGGTCTAAACTCTTTTGTGTAATAAGGGCCACTCAGGTTCAATTAAAATCATTGTGAGATACTAATATTATTAGTGTTGTAATAGTGACCACATCAGACAAGATGACATAAGTGGCTATCATATGTAAGATTACCTGCAGTGATTACCTCAGTGCGTCACCTCAGTGCATCAGGCAGGCTTACCAGCAGAAATGTACAAAAAGACTTTGTCAATTTGGAAAACACATTTTCATCTTTACAAGGAAATGCTGGTTTTTGTATGGTGACCCCCAGGTTTTTGAACTGATACTGCTGGTTTTTCGACCCTGAGAGTGCACTGAGGCCTGCTAACCAGTCCTTAATGCCAGCGCCCTGACCCTATTATGTGTTTGTTGAATTGACTTATACCCAATTGGCCTAAGCTAAATTACTGTTAAGTCCCTTGTATATGGTACACAGGGCATCTAAATTAGAGGGTCCTCTAGAGATTGAAGTACTGGTTGTGCCACCCTGGGTGTGACACAAGTAAAATATGTCTCTTAGCCACTGCAGTCTGAAAAGCAGTTTTAAACTGGTAGCCTGAGTGCCATGTAAAGCTATGGCAAAGCCTAAACCTCCCTTTTCATTTTTTGTAAGTTGCTCCTAAGGAAGGCCTAACAAACCCTGAGGCAGAGTGCAACATATTTTAAAAACAAAACATATGTTTTTCATGTTCTGGCAGTAAAACACCAAACTGCCATTTTTACAGTGAAAAGACTTGGTCGCCCATTGGTGAGTACAGGGTTACATACTGACCCCTCAGCAGTGCTAACTCCTGAACAGTGCAACAAAAGTTGATACTCTAAGGTATCAAACAACTTGTTACATTGAGCCCAGTTTGAAGCTCAAGTCGAAATTAATGTAACTTGTTGTAGTATGAAACTATTACAGAGTTGCTACTATGTTTCTCTGAGACAGTTTTTTGCCCTCCTGGGGACACGTACAAACAACTGCCAAGAAAGAAGACAATAGTAGCCTGCGTGGGAGAAAGGTGTTAACTCTCCCTGGCAGGAAACCACACGGATATTGCCCAAAATGGGGAACTCTTGGGAGAAGGGCTGCCCTATTGTTTAATTAGACAGGCTGGCACAAGGGCAGGAGAGGGAAACCAGTGGCCAAACCGGTCTTCCAGGGCCATGTGGCCCCCATGGTAGCCACACCTCTGGCTTTGGCTAGGGAGCTCTGGAAACCAACAGATGTTGGAAGTGGGCAGAATGGTGAATTCTGGGTTGGACAAATGCCACGCTTTGCAGGAAGTGGTCATCCGGAATGGAGGGAACTGAGTAGCCCACTGGCCACCATATGCTTTCTATCGTGAGAATAAAACAGGCACCACTGACACGCAGAACTCAAACTTTGATGGGCTGGAGAAGAGGACTGAAGATGGACTGCCCTGCTGCACGGAAGACCTGGCAAAGAGACAATGCACCGGCGTGGACTGAACCTACTGAACCTGGTGGATAGCAAGCGACAAGGGACTGTGCCTGCTGTGTCCTGCTCATGGAGAAGTCGTCTCTGGAACCCAGCAGAACAAGAGACTACAAGGGTCACTTAGCTGGCCTCCTGTTCACAGCACAGGTCCATAACAGCTGAAGAAGCCTGCTGGGGTAAGTTGGTAGCCCATATCTTTGTATCACTGTCACCTGCAGCACCAGAGACCAGAAATCTATGCTCAAAATTGCATCTGAGTCTGATGGACCCAGGAGAGTCCACAGAGAGAAGCTTCGTCAACCAGAAGATGAATTAATGCCCAGGAAAGGATTTGGCTTTAACTGCGACACCGGGTGACTGGTAGCCCAGTGATGAATGGACTTCTACCAGGACTGAGAGGACTTTAAGATACGTTGGCCCATGTGGCAGAATGCCTTACCAAGTTTGTGGACTGGGAAGTATTCACAAGAAGACCCCCATTGACTACATTGAATCCACAGTATGTTTGAGCATCTTCAGCATAGTGTGTCACCTGCATCAGAACCACTTCCATAGGAACCTATAGTAAAGTGATAAAAGTGCCTGGAACCTCCTGAAGACTGCTTCTTCCTCTGAGATAACTGTTTCTGAGGACCTTGCTGACCCCACTGACTGGCTTCTTGTCAGAGATGGTTGCATAAAGTAACTAAAAGTAACTGCATTGATATTTACCTACATTTTCCAGAAAAGGTTTCTGTCAAATCCATTGAATTTGCAAATGCTTATTCACGGTTTAGTAAAAAAGTGCATATTTACTATACATTGTAATTGCTTTACTTCTGGAACCCTCCAGTGGATCTTTTTTGTTTTGGTATCTAAAAATACATAAAAGTACAGTCTATTTTTATAAACTGGTCTAGGACCTTTTGAGTGTCTTGTGTATTTTTTCTTCAATTGTTTTGGTGCTTTTAAAATGCTTAAAGCTTAGTCCTTTGTGTAAGCCTGACTGCTCAGAGCCACAGCTACCCAAGGTTGAGCTTAAGGTTCTTAACCCCCCCCCACCACTCTCTTCCCCCTTGTCCTTTTCTCTTTCTCTTCTTCTTTCTCCACCCGGGCTGGCACTTTCGAGCTCGCGGGCCTTGGAATAGGAGACTACATTTCCCAGACTCCTCAGCCCAATATGGAACGCAGCGTCACATTACCAGTGTCCCGCCCACCACACCCCTGGATCTGGCTAGGGCCGGTGGGCGGACGCACACCGAGGCTCTTTATTTACCGTCCTTTTCCTAAACCCATTACCACAAGCAGTCTAGGGGGGGGAGCGGAATAGGTGCTGAGCGAGCACCTCCTTTGGAGTTGTGAGTCTTTCTGAACCTCCGCACAGCGGCGACGCCCAAAACACAGATAAGATTTGGATATTTTTTAATCTGGTTAGGTTTCTGCGCCCCTTTGGGTTATATGGGTGGGTTATATGGCTGGACGTCGCTGGCCTGAGAATGTTTAATTATCTAAGACCCCATGATGTGTACTTTAATTCTCTGATAAGTGTACTTGAGTCTTATATTTTACGGTTCATTCATTGTCCTGCCTGGACCCCAGCCACGTAGTATACCTTTGCCTCTATGTTGCTTTTGCCAGCGTAGAGCACCAAGGTTAACCTATCCGTGGACCTCTTTCGGCCCTTAATGCTCATAGGTTGTTTCCTGTTCTGTTTTGCCTTATTCTCCTTTCTAGTGTGTGACTATAAGGGGACACTCCCCCTCCTTTTGACCTGGGGCCAGTAGCCCTTCAGGATCAGGGTAGGAAATCCCTTGGACACGTATTACTCACGTTTACATTGTATGACTTTTTGCTTGCTGTGTCACTTCTTTGTGTGCTGTGCATTGTTGTGGATCACGGATATGTATAAAGCTTTTCCTTTTTTGTTTCCTTTAGGCCTCCTTAGGGTAGCTCCCCACAGGTAGGCCTTGTACTTCTATATAATCTTCCCTCCTCCTAGTGGAGTAGTCCTTCTCTTGCCTCAGTAATGCATGACAATTAGGGATCCTAGGTCCTGAAGAATGCCCCCAGACATTCTTTGGCTCTTTGTAGCGGGCAGAATTATGTTGGCCAGTAATTACTAGATAGGTGACCAAATGAGTCTTTGTTCTCATATAGGTGTCCCATCCTCTGTTCTTATCCTCACCAGCAGTCACCACAAATAAAGGCGTACTACGACACAGGTGACTGATTAGGTGTTTTTGTATTTTCCCTAGCATAGATGGATCCCCTATACTTCCAGACAATCTGAATTTCCGCACTCCCTCCTGTTCTTTTAACGGTGAGGTTGAATCCGCCCAGGTGGCACTGTCCTACCTGAGTGGGGCTAGGTGGTCATATGATGAAGCAAGACACTATATAGTGTGTGAGACCACATAGTCCGTAAAAGAAACTTCCCCTACCACATAAATTTCCACATCACTCAATTCAGAACTCATAGTGTGAGATTGAGGAGCCCTAGGCAAATCCTTTGCCAACGGCTCTGTCTTATAAGTGAACCCCATACTCCTTGTTTTTAGGAGCTTAAGGTTCAACATACAAAACCTACTGGTCCTGAATGGGTTAGTAAGCGTATTACACGGAGAGGTTGCACAACCACACCATTTACTCACAATCTTAATTACATAATTTTGCCATTAATGTTTATTAATTCAACCAAGTGAAGCATTCCAATTTAGTAGGTTGGGATGCACACAAGAGAGCTATTTACAGGTATCTTGAGAGTTACCACTAGCTTACGAGCTATTCGTTGGAGAAGCCTAGCTTAAAAGTTTGCAACAAATGCTTTCGCCTATGCCCTTGTGATGCCGCAGTGGGACTTACATTTGATTCTTACTTTTCTGATGTGTACCCGTTTTGAACCAAGTCACAGTTGTCAATTACACCTCCTCATCACAAACACGTTTTTCTGGTTGCAATAACATCTGCACGCTGAGTGGGTGACCTCCAGGCCCTTTCATTCTACCCTCCTTATACCACCTTTTTTTCAGACAAATTGGTGTTAAGGACTCAATTGTTGTTCCTGCTGAAGATGGAGACACCTTTTCATGTCAGATAAACCATCACTCTTCCATCCTTCTTTGCGCCATCTCATTCCTTGAAAGAGAGACTCCATCACTCTGACCCCCAAAGCAATGACTTTTTACATTGTTTGTACTGTAGGAAGCTGGCTGGCTCTCTATAGAGTGCACTATAATGAAGCACACTGTGCAGAGATTCCAGTGGATCCCCAACTCGTATTGCAGAGGCAAAAGTAGATAGGACTAATGCTCTAATTGTGGTAGTGTGGGCGAGCAGTTAGGCTTATCTGAGGGTAGCGCAAAGCATTTGTTGTATTCACTGAGGCAATAAATGAGACACACACTCAAGAAATAAATCTGAGACCAATTTAGAAAAAAAAATATTTTTATATATGTATCAAACCCAAGAAATTCGTAATCAATTAAGTAGACTTTTAAGCACAAATACTTTGCAGTTTCAAAAATAGACACTGTAGGAAGCTGGCTCTGTATATACTATACTAAAGTAAGGTATAGTGTGCACAGAGTCCAGTGGATCCCCAGAGGTTTTACAGAGGCTAAAGTAGATAATACTAATGCTCTCTTCTGTGGTAGTGTGGTTGAGCAGTTAGGCTTATTAGAGGGTACTGCTAATAATTTGTTATACACACACAGTCAACAAGTGAGGCACACACTGAATGACTAACTCCAGTCCAATGTTTTATGTATCAAAAAATATACTTTGTTACTTTATTTCCAGAACGAAAAGGATCTTTGTTGCAGGTAAGTACAGTTTCAAGAATGTAACACGCTCAAGTATCAAATGCACTTTGTTTGAAATTCACAGATAAAACAGTTTTCAGGTAATACTTTTCAATATAAAAAGTAGACACTTTGTACAATTTTCATTGAAGGCAATGCAGTCCTAGGGGGGAAACGTTCATACACAGTTTAAAGCTAAGTACTACACTTACGGTCCCAGTCTTCAGGGGCTAAGGTGTCCACAGGACAAAGTTTAGGAAGACACCAACGGTGCACCACCAGCAACACAGGGCCAGCCGGGTGCAGAGGTCAAAGTTGGTATCGGGCACCCAGTGGAATCTGATAGAGACTGGGGCACTCGGAAGTGAACGGTTTGCAGGTAAGTACCTGTGGTTTCAGGGCACGGGCCCTGGGGGATTTAGATCAGCACCTGGGGGACCACAGGTCAGCATCAAACACACGCCCTCCGCGGCATCGTGGCGGCTGGGTGCAGGGTGCAAACACAGCGTCTGGCACCCAGTGCTTTTTAGTGGAAAACTCTGGGTTCACAAAGAGGCTGCAGGCTTGGTCCAGGGGGTGGGCTGAAGAATACCAACAGCTGGATAGGTAAGTTGACGCTCCTCTGGACATCGATGGACCATCAGCTGGGTTCCCAAAGGCCAGGGGGCTTCAAGTGCAGGAGTACCTTTAGGCATCGGGTATCTTCACCCGATCCGGTCACGGTCAGTGAGGACCTCTGGATTCAGGCTGCAGGTATCATCATTATGGTGGCCAGGAGGGGTCAACTTGGGGTGGACTTGAGGTCGCAATCACCTGGGGACTCTCTCTGGTCCGGTGAACCATCTAGACTCGGCCAGTGGGCGTCAGGTGCAGAGTAGTCAGGACTTGCAGATCCGGAGGGCTCTGGAGTCCTTGTTGGAGGTTTCTTCATGGACAGAGCCTCTGTCCTCGGAGATCTGGTCTTTAGGGGAAGGCAGGCAGTCCTCTGGGGGTTTGTAGAGGTCGCTATTCTTGCAGCATGAGTTGTTTTCTTAAAGCAGGAGTCTTGAAGCTGCAGATAGGCCGATAGGGGTGGGGCCAAGTCAGTTGTCATCTGGAGCCTTCACTGCTGGCACTGCTCTTCAGTCCTTCTTCTTCTTCTTTAGATCAACAGGAATCTGAAGAGCTAGGTTCAGGGAAGTCCCTAAATACTGGATGTAGGGGTATTACAGGGGTCAGAGGGCAGGAGCCAATGGCTAATGATCCTGAGGGTGGCTACACCCTTCCTGTGCCCAATCCCTTTGGGGAGGAGGGAACATTCCTAATGGTATCGGCTATTACCCTCAACATCAAGATGGAGGATTCTGCCAGGAGGGGTTCACCTCAGCTAAGGGCACCTTAGTGGTGATTCCAGGTGGGGTGACACTCCTCCTGATGTTTACTCTTTTTTCTTCTAGACCTGTCACCAAAAATGGGGCCTGATCAGGGGGCGACGGGTGGGCATCTCCACTAGCTGGAGTGCCCTGAGGCAGCAAAACATAAGGCTCCACCACCAAGTGTTGCTGTTCCTGCAGGGGCGAAGTGTGAAGCACTTTCACCTGGAGCAGGCTTTGTCCCCGACCCCTGAGAGCACAAAGGCCCTCACCCCGTGGGGTGAGAAACTTTTCTGGTGGTGGCAGGCTGACATAGACTTGTCAGCCACACACTAGCGGGATGGGTGAATTTCAGGGGGCATCTCTAAGATGCCCTCTGTGTGCATTTTTCAATAAGTCCATTACAAGCATCAGTGTGGGTTTATTGAGCTGAGAAGTTTGCCACCAAACTTCCCAGTCTTCAGTGAAGCCATCATAAGGGCTGTGGAGTTCGTAAGGACAAATGTACTCAATAAGGCTACACTGAACTTACAGAATCTAAGAATGGACTTCGACACTGCAGGGGCATATTTCTCATGCAGCTATGCCCTCACCTATCATGTAGTGCACCCTGCCTTAGGGCTGTAAGGCCTGCTAAACCTCTTTGAGGGATGAGTTACCTATGTGTGTGGGCATTGCACCCAGGGAGGAATGTCATGTCGACTTTACCTTTTTCTCCCCACCAACACACACAATCTGCAATGGCAGTGTGCATGTGTTTGGTAAGGGGTCCCTTGGAGTGGCACAATACATGCTGCAGCCCTTAGGGGCCCTCCCTGGTCACATGGCCCTAGGTACACTGGTACCTTTTAGAAGGAACTTAGCTGCGTGCCAGAGGTGTGCCAACTTTGAAAGCAATGGTACAATTTAGGGAAAGGACACAGGTGCTGGGGCCTGGTTAGCAGAATCCCAGCACTCAGTCAAGTTAGAATCAGATATCAGGCAAAATGTGGGGTAACCATGCCAAAAGGGGCACTTTCTTACAGACATGGTGCTATTTCCAGAGTTCTCTGAATGTTATCCTATGGAGGAAAAACAATGTTCAGCAAACACAGGGTTATCAGTGTCTTACGAAGCCAATCTCAGGGAGTTGAGGTAAGTACTGGGCACTGATCAGAACCACACCGACAGGTCACATTGAGCGGCTAGGTGCAGAGGTGCAGTAAGGTGATGGGTGCCCAATGGTTTCCTATGGGAAGTTGACCCCGTGGCAAATAGGCTACAGGCTTCTGCTGGAAAGTCAGTCAGGGAGAACAAACAGGTAGAAAGTAGACTTGGGGTGCTCGGGCTGTAGGTGCACCTTTGGTTCTCTTCTCCTGTGGCCAGGGGCGACAGATGCAGGGGTGTCCTTTGGTGTCAGGTTTCCTCATCTGGGAGCACTCCATGTTGTGCTTGCCCTTGTGTGCTTCTCCCCCGCACACTTCTCCTCGCTTTCTCTCACCCATGTGCTTCTGTTCTCCTGGGCTCCATGTTGCTCTCTCTCGTCCAATTGGGCACTTTCCCCATCTGCATTCCTGTGGCTTCGAACCCTGTCCTCTGTGATCCCCACATCCTTGTTGCTACACCCCAACCATTTTTAGTTTGAGTTCACAATCGCTTCCGATCTGTTGTCATCTATTCTGTGGGCTTTAACCACGCCCATCTCATGGCCATCACCTTCATTCATTTGTGGGCTTGCCATTCAAAGTTCCCTTGATTTTATTTGTCAAAGACATGCATATGTCAAGCCTTTTCCAGTGTTTAGTCCTCTTCGAGAGCACCGGCAAAGTACTACATTGTTACACTTTGCATGGGTATCTGTTGACTTGGGGGAATATTTTTTTTCTGTTTGTGCTGCACGCCTAACTTGTATCTACACGGGCACCTTGCTTCATGTTTCAGCATGGCGCCCACATTCTTGTTATTTAATTACTTGTTTCTTGCTGGAACTCTGCTGTGCCAAGCCTTGCTGTTCAGGAGATCTCACTCGTGCCCCCTGGCAGCGATGTTTGATCCTTCTGAGACCTTGTATCTTCCGAGATGGAAGGAGAAATACTACAATGTTCAACTGTTGGGATGTCGCTTCCCTCGCTTTTTTTGGTACGTCAATCAATTACTGACCGCCATTTTCAATATTACTTGTTCTTAATTGCGACTGTGCTGCGTAGTTAGTGCCTGTGATTTTGTTCGAATTTGATGGATTGCGTAAAAACCACACTCTGCAATCAATTAAGGAGGCGGCTTGCTGGGTGTGTTGCGGCGACATTTGTTTTTGAGCTATTTCAGATGGACCCATCGCCTACCACACAGCTCAGCTCACACTTCCTCTCCTCCAGCAGGTCAAGAAAGGCAGCCATGGGGCTCTCAGAAATAGTCGGCTTTCCAGCAACGGCTGCTGTATCAATAAGTTGGTCAGACCAAAAAGCATAGCTCAAAATATTTGTCCAGTCGATTTACACCCTGATGGTAGCTCATCCCTTGAACCCGCCTAAGAATTTGGTGCATTCTATGTCACCTTGATTGTGTTTCTTAATCCCTCGCAGCCAAAGGGGATGACGGAGCTTGGACGAGTTATTTTTTAATCCTCACAGAGCGAGTATAAACTTGCACCTCGTTTTAATAGTACTGCTGGGCATCTTCAGGAAGTAGTATCGAGCAGGCTATGAACTCTGATGTAGCCAGCAGTAAAGTCCCCTACTTTAGATTAAGATTACAGAAATATTTTCAGAGTTCTGACTTCAACATGGTGTGTATGGATCTGTAGACATGCTGTTGGGAAACTTGTCTGGGCTATGTCAAACCTCTTTCGAAGAATTGCAGCAGAAGTTTGTTCTCAGCGATTCTTTTCAAATGAAATTGTTCCATTTAGGAGCAGTTATTATTTTTTTTAACAGGGCGTGTTGAAACCACATCCAGTGACTTAATCTTTCTTGAGCCAGTGATTATTAGACCTATGTGATAATAAACCATGAAATGTCTTAAAAGTATCTGAGTCTCTAGAGATAATGCAGGATTTTTTAAAATATTTTTCGCTGTATTAAGCCTGCTAATCTTCACAGTCAAAGCTTTAACCCGATCATAAGAATTTATTATGTCTAAAGTTGGTTATTTCGAAGAGGTCTTAGCAGAACTTCTGTGAATCCATTTGTAATAAGAATGAGGCAGACTTGACACGTGTGCTGTCAGATAGCCCTTCAGCCAGCAACCATTGGAATGAAATATTCTCAAAGGTAAATGCAATATGCAATCCGGCATACAACAGACTGTATTATGCATCCTGTTCAGGCAGCCTTACGCTGGCCTATTTCTAGGTTCGCATAAGGCTGTTGCCTCAGTTACATGGCTTTTCTGGCTTTGCTAAAAACATCTTTTGCTAGCCAGATAAATAGCTTCCCATTGTTTTTCTATTGACCACATTATTGCCCTGTTCAAGGTCACACATTACATTTCAGACAAAATTGAGATTAAGGATTGATTATTTTAAAACATAGATAGAAAAAACACACTTTATGGATAGTCTGTCTGTTTCCTCTCTTCTTTTTTCTGTCATGATATTTGGGATTCTTGTATTAAGGAATGTCACTGTTTTTTCCAGCTTTTTGTATTTCTGTATTTTTTTATCATATCTTCTGTAATTCACTTTGCAATACCACAGTTAAAAAAATAAATTCTGATCTAGGCAACTCTGAATCGGCTCGCTTCAGCCCCGTGAGAGGAGTCTTTGCCCATCTTGTTCATGCAAGAACTCTAGCTCGATGAGCCACTATCGTCTTTTAGTGAAAAAATAAATTACTCCCTACTGCTTCAACAGTGCTCTCATTGTCTTGATCTTCTCTCAGTCAGATGCACGATCCTATTCTGGTGACCCGTACAGTTGGAAAGCCGTCGCCAGCAATCTAGTTTGTATCAGGTATCAAGGTTAAAGCCTGTACTCAAGCCCTGCGGACCGGGAAGATTGGAAATCTACACCTTTGGGGGGAAATGTGCCACTTGGTGGCAAGTATGTTAGTTGGTTGAGTGTGATTAAGGCAGCTCACTACTTTTCTGGGAGATTAAAGCCTTTTTCTCCTTCTGCTATTGCAGGATCGTATGTCATATCACTGTGAGGTACAAATTGGTGTGATACGTGCCTTTGGTGCTCAAAACATATTTGACAATGCACTTTGTATTTCAGAAGAGAACATTTTTCCACACCACCTCCGGTACATTAGAGATTGTTTGTATTGCATACTGTTGAAGTATAATCTTGAATAATAAATTGCATCCTCTGCATTTGTAATCAGATTATTAATCCCGATACATGCTTAAGAAAGAAAATAAGGTTGAAGACGTGTATTTCTGGTAAAGATGTTAAACACCACTCGGCGTTTGCTGCATTTTGTTTGGAACTTTATTCTGTTGCAAATAGTGTAGCATAAAGATTAAAAGTAAACTATAATGTATCTTATTACTGAAATACAAGCAAGTCCTCATTTAGTTTGCAATGTTTATTGTGTGTAATAAGAAAACACTTATTCTCAGCTGGTAGCTGCAAACGGCCACGAAAATAATTCCAATCACTTTTCTCCATTTGAGTTAACCTGCAATTTACATCTTAGACTGACCCATACAATTTGGAAGGACTAAAAAGTCAAATTAAATAAATAATAAATATGATAAGCGTATGTTGCAGATCATGCATTGCTAAATATTTTGAATAAAAATTAGTTTTAACGCCAAGATGCATACAGAATTTTTAGCATTTCCATGGCCCTAAATGTGTTTTGATTTTGTAGACAAATTATAGTATAACAGTATTTTTCCAGTGGATGCAAATCTCTTGCATGTTAAGCATGTTAACGGAACTCGTCAGTTTGAGTATCAGACCCTATGGTGTTGCAGTCCATTTTCATTTGTGGCTGCAGGTAGAGGAAGGAGGTAGATAGAAGTGCCTTAGTTATATACAGGGCACTGGAATTATGTGGCAGGAAAAGACCAAGTTATGAGGCAGGGATGACAAATGTATGTGTCAAGAAAAGTCCAGTTATAAACGTACAACTCCCGTTGCATAGCTCCCATTGCCTTAAAAGTGCTTGTTTAAATGATTTAGCACTAACTATTTTCTATTTACCAATCCAACTATGTGCCTAGAAAATGACACTGCAGTTGTGTCATAGCACTTTTTTGTTTCTTCTTTAGCCACGCTGCACAGCATTGCTTCAAACAACTGGGAAAAAACAATAAGTCCAAAAGGAGTGGCATACTGGCTCTGTCAATGCTGGGTTTATTTATTTATTCATGGATTCCTCTTTAGCAATGCTGCACAGCATGGCACAAAAAAACTTGGCAAAGCCAATAGTTCCCACAGACGAGACCTATTAGATTTCCAATAATTATTTATCGTAGCCACTACTATGTAAGAAACCTGCTTCCAACCAGCAGCAACAATCGTCTTAAAATATCTGTCGGCGACAGTTTCGGTATTTCGTAATCGCGTGCAAAATGAATGCCTCTAGGGCATAAGAACTCAAAACAATTTTCAGAAAGTTATGTTTCAGATTAAGTTATTTTACTGAAAGGTAAGCGCCCATAAGCGAGCAGCCTGTTATCCAGCCCAACCGATGTGCTTGCTTACATCTTTAAAAGTCTTGTTAATAAGATTGTTAGATAACGTCCAATACAAAAATCCGAAAGGGAATAGTGTCCTCTAGCCAACCAGGCGGACGATTTTAAGCCAATCACCGGAGGGTTTACAGGCGCCCGCTTCCGGTTAATGATGCATTCCAGCAGTAGGTGCCGAGAGCTAGGGAGTGGGAGAGAGGCAGCACAGACAGTTTAGCGCTGTCTGACACATCCCGAGTGCTGTCTGAATGTGGAGGGCGGAGGGCGTATTCACGGGATCTGTACCATCAGGGCAGCCACAGCCGTACATTTCGGAGAAAGATTTTGAAAGTAAAGCCCCGTGATTTATTGTAACTCCGATTTACCATCATCCACAAAAGCCCAAAGTTTCACAAACTTTCAGTAGCTGATAAAACTTGTACGGACTTGACACTACGGATCCCTGGATGCACGTTGGCTTTGTAAATCGTGGGAGGTGGCCTCTGTGAGAGGCAGTGCGTCTGCTGGTTCCCTGCTCTGCCTGCTTGGGCTCCGCCAGGATGCTTCGGAGCCTCGCCGCCGAATCTTCGGCTATCTCCCTGGCTCGGCTCGCCTTCCTCCTGCCTCTCCTCGGGCCCGGCATCTCCTTCAATCTGGCCATAGACCGGCCCACCGTGTACTCGGGTAACCCGGGCAGTTACTTTGGGTTTGCCGTGGATTTCTATGCCCCCGATCCTACATCGTGAGTACTGCCGACTCTGTGCATGCAGTTGTCGAGTGATGTATTGTGCTGTGAAGTGTTTTGGATAACGTGCAGCGCAGTTTCAGATGTTAGTTGTAACTACGTGTAGCCTACGCGTACTGCGAGGGAGAGAGCTGCCTCTGTTAGTCTCTCTGGAATCCTGCAGATGAAGCTATAATTGAAATGTAGACCTCAACTCTGTAGAGATTAACAGTAACATGACTATACTCCAACAGGCATTCTGAGGGGCGTCTGAGTCTTTTCAGCTCAGCTTCAAAGCCCATCATATAAGTGACGACTACGCTGCCAGGAAGGCTGTTGGAAGGTGTGGTTTCACGGAATAGTGTGCGGGGGTGGAATTCCCCTTCCCTCTCTTAACCCCGCACTCTGTGCTTGGCTCACTGTATCCCACCCTGACCCACCTCTGGATGTACGCCAGTTCACACGCCCTTCGGCTCTCCGGCATGATGTCTACACCGACTGATACATTTCCGACCTTGTCCCTTTAATCTCTCGCTAACTTCGCTGCTACAAACTCTCAGCGGTGCACACAGGGGCGCTGACAACATATCTTGAACACACAATTTCATGCTATAATTGTGCCCTGTGTAACAAAAACACATTATTCGATTATAGATATGTTGCTGTTTGTAGGGCTGGCGTTAGCAAAGACCCTTTGATTACACGAAAACGTTTATATATAGATATATATATATATATATAATACTTAAATACTTATAGAGGTGGTTGTGTCATTCACCTTTTTCTTCCGCACACTATAGCAGAGACTATGGGGCAATGGGTCAGTCTACATTTCGACTTCCTTCACTGTGGGTGAAGCGTTCCATTCTTTCACATTGAACACATTAACACTCGCATGAGTTCCATTCACTGCCGGGGACTATTTTGGCAATGTATGCTTTTTGAGTCCAACATAATTTAGCTTTTAGCTAGTGTTTTTTCCATATTGTTGAACGCCCAGCAGCTCATCCAAAACTATTTTTTTTAAATAAAAATCATTGACGAAAGAATTGACAAAGTCAAAAGGCTGAAAGTCAGCTGCAGACCTGTTGGCTGTATCAATGTTTGTTTAATTTAAGTATGCAATGTGCTGTGAGGTGGAGAGGGGTTGAAGATGAGATGAGGCTGAAGCCCTGACCCCTTATGAAGGGAATTTCAGTTCAACACAAGACTGGCACCCGCCTGGTCTTCGCCTCCAGTTCTCCCCCCCCACCCCCCCCCCCCCCCCTTCCCATTTTAATCAGCTTGGTCTCGCTTCCTACTCTGATCTCCGGCATCCGGATAACGCAGGAGATGTTTTGCATCATACACACGCATTCATTTGTGCAGCATTTGAGCACCAGAAAATGCGATACACCCTTCCTGGGGTCTGCAAACATTTCACTCATCAGAGGCATACATCGTGTGTGCTGCAAATCCTGCCAGTACAAGGCAGAAGCATACTTCCAATTTTGTGAAAGAATCCACAACACATGAAATGTCCCTTGTTCAACAAAAAATGAAACATACCCCCTCTAAAACACAAGCCCCCCGAGATGGGCTGTCATCCTCTGGGATCCGGAAATAGCGAAAATAGTTTGCTAGTCCCCGTAGGACATCAAGGAGAGGCCTTCTATGATCCTGGAGTCAGTTGAATACAGTGGGTACTCATCATTCCTCCTCTGCTGGTAAATTCTACATGGCGGGTTCTCTGCAAGATTGTATTTCGTTTGTGTTGCCTGCAGAATAACCTCATGTAGCATGCTGAGCCCTAAATGCTAGACACTGACTTGTAGATAAGCTATGGTTCAGTTCAAGACAAGTGACAGTCACTCATCCTGGAAATGCAGCAATAGAAAATCATTGAAGTGGAGAGGTAGTGTCAGTCAGCACTGACACACGGAAAGGGGAAGGATCCGGGCCCTTCCTGAAGGACTCACGAGTTAGCCTTGCTCGGAATTGGGCCGACTGATTGTCCTAAACAAGTGGTCTTCAAACTTTCTAATGCCGCGCCCCCTAGTGGAAAAAAACCACCCCCCTTTTCACAATTAATCTCTGAAATTGGTGATGTTTAACCATGTGTAGACTTATTTAAATTTAGCAGTTAAGTTCTGTTACTGTTTTAAAAATGCAATCAGATACGTCGTGCCAAACATACTATTCTAGTCTGATAGGCCTCACTAAGGTGCAAAAGAATCCACAGTGTGAATTTTAGAAGGGGTCGTTGGGTGGAGGTTTTGAAGAGTATTTGGAGTCTCCTCCCTTTTGACACATAGCTCCCAACTTGGATATAAATGACAAAACATATTAGTGATGGCTCATTACAGAGCGGTTTACTGCTGCTCATTTTTTCAGTTTAAAACAAAGCCCTAATAGCAGCATAATTCTTCTCTTGGCCAGAGCGTGATGCCCACCCTGGGATCATTTATGCCTCCCCAAGGCCCCCCTCCCCCCCAGTTTGAAGACTGCTGTTCTATTCTAAACTCTGGATTCTTGCACCAACAATATTTTGTGTTCCGATTTGACGCAGGATTTGTGAGTGGAGAGCAGCTTGTGGTTGGCTCAGTTCAACAGACTGTTAAATGTTTAAGTGAGACAGTAGGTGAGTGAATATTGCACAGGCAGTGTTTGGGGAAGAAGGCAATATATATTTTTGCTCATTGAATTTTAGACTGGTCTTGCTCACACACCCTTTGATGTTATCTAGGCTGTTTGGCCCTTAAGAAAAGCAGTAGCCAATAACACAAGCGTTCATGTGGAGTAGTATGTTATCAATTTTAGAAATTAGAGGAGAACCTTGTTCTCGGACGAGAGCCAGGAAGTGGATTATAATAAAATTAAAAAGAATGAAAAAGTGGGTTGTGTCTTCTGAGATCCCACATGTGACCACTAAGGGGTTGGATAGAAAACAGCTTAGTTTGACTTCTTAGCTGTGCTTGCTCTAGAGTGATGAAGGCCATTTAAGGATGTGCCCATTAGTGTTGGTGACATTCCGAAGTGTATCGTAAGTGTATTGTGGGATCCCATGCCCAAGGTGGTGAAAACCTCAAGGTGGCACCAGAGAGTCTGAGTTTTAAACCTGCCTGGGCTGGGAGCTCGCCCTACACAATGATGATGATGGTTTCTGTCCAATGATGGTAGGTAGATTGACAAGGATCCATGCATTTACTGGAATTGTGAGCTATGGGGTGCAAGAATGAGAATACGCCTCATAGCAGTAGGTGGGGGCAGTGGGTGTCAAGAGGTAGATGAGGGTAAAGATAATGGAGTGAGGCATGAAGATTGAGTGCATTTGGCTGGGAGTTGGTGTTGGGGGGGCAGTTGCGAGCTTGGGGTAGACATAACCCTAGGTAGTAGATTATTCGTGGGTTGGGAGAGTGGACACAGTGGTTAGGAATGCTGAAGCTCAAGTTGGGAGTGGAGGAAGAGAAGCCTTGCAAGGTCAGTGACTCAGACAAAGTGACTGAATGATAAACAGTAGTGTCCTTACTGTGCTACGCACTTCCCTCTTTGGGAGTACCTTAGTTTTGTGACTAGCTAAGGGTCCTCTTGTAGAGGTAGGCTGCAAATGGAGTAGTTGCAGCTGGTGGAGATGCTTACATTCCAAGGTGGTGCTTTATTTTTCATGGATCCTTGTGGTGAACCACTCTGTTTCACCCCAGGTCAACATGGCTCTTTCAGTCAAGGATTGCGATTGTCAAAGGCGACAGCTGAAGATCCGTCTTGCTTCTGCGGTGTAGCTCAGTGCTTCTCTGGGGCTGCCCCACTTTTAATCCTGTCTGAGATCTCTTCTGGAGAGGCGGGGTGGGCTAAAGACTGGGACTTATCGAGAGACTACCAGCTCAAAATGGTGCTGCTATTTTTTTAGTCCGGCTTAGATAAAGAGGATAGCTTGAACCCTCGGCCAAGATTGTTCTTGTGACCTATGGGATGGAGAAGGGAGCAACGAGAGCTGGATGCTCCAACTCACTTCTCCTGCAGATCTGGCCGGTGTCGGTGGCTGCTCGGCTGTTTCTTCACCCTTATGCATGTCTAAGCCCCAGCTCAGAGCAGGGAGGTGCAGGCTGAAGTATGAGACCTTGCTGAGTCGCTGTGTCCCAGTGGTTCTTGCATTTACCGGGTCTTGTTGGAAACAGTGTGCTGTGATATTAGTAAGACCTAGAAAACATCTCATGCTTAAGCACGGGCAAACACAGAGGCCTCGGTGGGGCCGGGCTGGATGTGCCCTCGGGGCCCTAGGAGTTGCACAGAGGTGCCTGTGAGTGGACAGTTTGTTTACAGGGTAGTGGGAAGGAGGAGCTTCAGCACAGCAGGTGTCCTGTAAAAAGGAGCTGTAGAACCGAGGTTTTGCGTTTAGCAATGCTAATGAAAAATGTGAACTCTTACGGTAAAATAAGCCTTATCCTTCCTGTGAGCAGCCCCGAACCCTTCAACCCAGCCCGACAAATCAGGTGAGCAGGTCGAGTTAATGGCCAGTCCGCGTATGAGCGCGAGCTACCATTACCACCAAAATACCTGTGATGCAGGATGTAGCCAATCACTGAATCCTGTGCTACTTGAGAGCAAAGTTGCTTATGAAATGGTCTATTGTTAATTATGTACCGTTTATGTGTTACAGTAAATATATAAACCGTTTCCTTCTGAAGTACACACAGCCCTTGTACTCCGCATCCTCAAGGATATAACAGCAGGAAAATGGCAACACTACCCTCTCCAGTGGTACCCAACATGACACAATTCACACAGGATTTTGTCTATATGTAATTTAGATTACATATGACTGCAGTCCTAATCGGTTTCATGTTTGAACATAGCATGTCATAGCTGCAGACCTGGCATTCGCACATCCGTGTAGAGTGTTAGACACATATCTCAAACGTTAAAAAGACGATTAACCGATGACTTGATATCATGTTGCTAGGTTAAAAAGATACATTTAAGTATTTATATCCTTGGCGAAAGAGTGCACCTGCTTATCCGGTATTCTTGAGTTTTTATTTAACGTCCCTCATAAACTCTTATCCATCAGTGCCCTCTGCTGATAGTTTAAGACATGGGTACTCACAAACATTATTCCAGGGGCCAAAAGATATTGTCTGCGATGTGACCGAGGGCGCATTGATGCCAGCAGGGTGGCTGTTCATAGGATGCACTGATATAATATAAGGTGATGTACTAAGGGGACACAGTTCTGCATGTTAATGAAATACTCTTTGGAATTTTAAATACCTTTTACATGTTTGCTGCAGGATACCTTTAGAAACACATTTATTTTTAAAGTTAGCTGGTGTGGGATGACTTAAATGCTTCCCTTCTTTAACTTCAATTAACCTTTAAATAAGAGCTTGTCTTTTTAGTTAACTTCCTTCTCAGTGTTAGTGCTGAGATAAGATCCTGACCAGATCACAGGGCCGCATGCGCACCCGGACCCTACTTTGAGTATCACTGGCTTAAGAGGTCAGTTTATTGGCAGGGGATAGAATTGTGGTATTCACCGCCTAACTCTTGAGTGACTTGCCAGTGCACACGTTGAGGCAAAGTAAAGTCTGTGCAGAGAAAATGGCCTTCATCTTACTGTCTGCCCTGCCATCCTTACCGAAGCATAGGCCCAATTCCTGCACTTTTTAGCGCACCTAAGGTCACTTGAAGTGTGCAGGAAACTAACCGGCTGGTTTCGTTTCCCAGATTCTGGCTACTATCGCTCAGATACTGGCACAGCTTAGCCTAGAGGCTGAAGGGTGAGTGGGTTCACTTCCTCTCAGGGCATTGCTTGTCCCCAGCACAGCAATCCACGAAATAGCAAGAGATTTGACTCCAGCTCCAGGCATCGCAAGCATCGTGCTTTAAACGGTGGGAATAGATGGCGGGAATACAGCTGTGTTGACTAGCCCCACCGGGGTCCATGAGACAAAAGTGAATTGTTTGTTAGTGTTCTCTTCAATGACAGTCTGACCTTTGTTATTTGAAGAGTGTGTGTATCTTCAGCAGGGCTACAGAGTATTGCTATGAAGGGAAATTGAGGTCAAACCAGTGAGAACGTGAATTCCGGAAGTCAGACTGGGAGGGGGTAGCAGAGGTCTCGCACATGCTCTTGTAGATCTGCCAGACCAACATAACCAGGGCAGTTTTACTTTTTGGTGCGCCTAGACTGCGCTGCTGCCTTTAGCACCGCGGGACGTTTGGCCTTCCCGAGAGGGTCTGGGAACCGGCTGACCCACTGCTGGACCACCTACAGACGAGGGCGTCCGAGCCCGCGCTCATAACGTGCATGACACACCTGTCTCTGCTGCTGTTTAATGCTTATTTCTTACCCCTTCTCTGATATGTATCTGCTAGATGCGAACATTTGGCATCATCTACTTTATTATGGAAATCTCTGTGGAGAAGCTGAAATATATGAGCCAGGAAGGAGCTCATAATGCTGTCTCGAGCTCCTGTTCTGGATCTGACCTCCGCTACCTGTTAGTGACCGAGCGGCCCCCGCTTGTGCTAAGAGTAGAGCTGAAGATGCCATAGAGTCCTGCTCAGCTGCGCTCCACGGCAAGGCCGCTTAAGAAATGCCCCGACGCCTCTGGCCTCTCTTGCCCTCGGCGGACTATCCAGGCTGCCAGTGGCTCATAGGAAAGGACACTACGCGCTCTAGCTGTCCAACAAAGCCTTGTATGGTCGGATTCCCAATTACATTAGGAAACGATTACAGCTGAGTCAGCCGTCTCCTGCTCTGCGCTTGCAGCACTAACATGTTTGTCTAAGGTCGCACACATTGAGGCGGCGAGTCTTGTGCGCATACTGTCTGCGTTTTCGGGGCAGCACGTGCTGCGCCTGTTCAAGGCAGCGTGTTCCACACAAAGCACACCAGTGGCTAGGTCGAGTTTTCGCCCCGGAAGAGCCTGGTGCCAGCACAATGTTTATACTTCTCCGCGTCTCTTCAGACACGCCCAGCTGCTGCGGCTTGAGCGGCGATCTACTAAATAAGGTCTTTTTTTGTATGGCGGTTTGCGTTTTCAAGGAGTGTTAACCCACTAGCAGTGAAAACTCTAATCTACTTCTGAACGGCTGTCCCTGACCTCTCACCAACCGGGGCTGTTTAACTTTTGATTGCATGCAGGAAAAAAGGCAGAATGTCAGGAACTAAATGTTGGTATGCATTTCACAAGTTTTCCGAGATATACCATCAGCCATTCCTGGCATTTTAGCCACCAACATTTTTCATTTTGATGCTTAATTTTTTGCTTTTACCGCTGTAATTATGGGCTGAAAACCACAAAATATTGTTGTCTAAAATGCCAGAAGTGGCCGAAGGTGTTATACATGACATGGAGCTATTTTTTTTTTTTTTTAAATACGTATTTGTTTAGTCCAGTTCAATAATTGCTTGTTTTACACATAACACCAATAGTAAACACTGAATCCTGCTCACATATTTTGCGTGGGTTCACTCTTTCATTCACATTATGCATTAAAACAAGCATTGGCAACAGGAATTTTTTTATCCATTGTGTAGTGGAAGTTTTATACAAAACTTCACAACAAAGGTACAACATAAACAGCAGCAGTGCAACCTTCCCTAACATAACGAATATGTACAGGAAAGGTGGCAGTAGCTGGAGGAACACACCATGAGTCTCTCATACATACAGGATAGGTGCATACAGGTACTTAACAAACGAAAGAGGAAGTTCGAGGAGTTAAAGAACTGTTGTGTTCTCTCTGTAAACAAACTTAAAAATACAAAAATTACAGCACTCGTGGACAAACCAGCCAGTCCTCTTATGGAATTACCGTACTTTCATGGAATCACATAGTATGATGAACCCTCACCTATGTAAAGTAGTATGCTCCAATGCTTCATCACTTTTTTCCATATGTAGCAGTGGGAAGCGTCTGAGAATAGTACTGTTCACTGGTTATACAGTTATGTGTTCCCTAGTTTGTTTGAAGTATGCCCCTTATATCATATGTAGTTCCCTCTGTTAGGCTGTCCTACCTATATTAAAAGTCTCCCTCCCAAAAAAATGAAAACCAGTTGAAAACAGATATAGTGAGCAATGGACCAGGTGCAGCGAGAACATGTCCAGTTAAGCATGAGTGACTGATAGGTTACCAACAGATCTGGTGTAGGTGGATGGATGAGCGAGTGAATATGTGACTACTGACCCCTTTCTCACTGAGGTGATATTCCACGTCTCTCAAAGGCCTGTTTTTTGAGTTGATTCTTTTGTTGCTGAGAAGTAGATGTTACCGACGAGGTAATTATTATTTGGAGTATCCGATCCACAGACTAAGCAACTATGCCCTAGGTGCTAACCTCTTCTAAGAAGGTTTTGAACGCACAAGCACCAAGCGCTCTGCAGCCCCTGCTCAAAATATTGAGGGTCACCACTGCGCATAATGCTATGAAGCAGTCACCAGGTTCATGAGTGTAAGCAAACTGGTCACTATGTATTTAAAGGCTCATTATGTGGAGGTGTAGCTTGAGGGCAAGCAAGATAGCCTTTAGTTTTTATCCATTTATTGGCCACGGACCCATTCTTATTTTATGTACGATGTAAAGATGTTGGTGGGAGGGCTGAAGCAGGGATTTGGAAGTACAAAATGCCAAGGAACATTTTTGCTTCACTGTTTCGTTTTAAGCGTGCCTGGTAGGAGAATAATCAGACTTTTTCTCAGATGATGTATTACACCGGCCACCATTTTGGTGATGCAATCTACTCTACTCTTTAGGATAATGTAATGGCAAGAGGATTTAAATAACGATTTGGAGACATCCACTAACCCAAATGATTTGAGGCAAAATAATGCTAAACGTGCACATTTCTTAATCGTCAGTTGAAGTTTTATTTTGACTGGTTCACATTATTTATAAATGTCGCAGCTGCCATTTTGTAACAGTGTTTTGAATGAATAAACAGCATTCCTAAACACATCTAGCAGAGTTTAAGTCAATCTCCATAGTAGCTGTTGTTTATGCTTTGTAATATACTAAAGCAGTGGTTCCCAACCTGTGGTCCGTTGACCCATGGGGGTCCGCAATGACTCAGTGGAAGGGTCCCCGGAACGGATTCCAATAATGATTCAGTGGGGCTCCCCGTGTTCCAGTAATGATAAAGTGTGGGTCCACAGAAGTCAAAAGGTTGGGAACCACTGTACTAAAGTGTAGTTTGTTCCTCGCTGATAGAGTGGTGTAGATGCCATTTTGTCCTGCAGAGTGTTACCTGACATGCTGCCTCATTCTCTTCGCTGAGCGGGCATTCTCACATACTTTGAGTGGTTTGGCTGAGGATGTTATTGCGCTTGTGGTCTGGTTATTGATTCCGTAACAAGCTCTGTATTTTATATTTATATGTATTTGTATTGTATTTGTTTTTTTATGTATTTATTTTTTATTGTAACATATTTTAAGGGACAGTCAGACAAATTGCTGTATGTAGAAATTTACAAAAAATCCTTCAAATCATTCATACAGAACGAATCATTTTAGGGTCACATTTCAAAATTCATTAGTTACATTAGGCATAGTACATTGCTACCACAACAGAAAGCAGAGCTGTATTCTGCTTGGCAAGCCATACCACAGGTGCTATGAGAATACAGTCTTTGGGAAAACAACAGATCTCCCTATTAATGACTTCCAGATGAAATTTGAAACATTCAAAATTAATTTCACGTGGTCACTTCTAAAAGGGTTTAAACTGGGGCACTAAAATGCCTTGTATTCATTTCCTTTAAAATCTGTAATAGCCATTGTTTCCCAGAACGGCAATACCCAGGGCAGAAATCATAGACTGAGGAATGGTTACTGAACAGCGGCCACAGGTTAGGCAAAAATCAGAATGTGCACTATAGTCCTTCTGTCGCCATTTAATTGTCTGTAGAGTTAATTGAGGAATACCCAGCTTTCATTTCAGGTACAAATGCCGATAATGCAGAACAGTTATCAGACCTAGGTAAAGTTTGCTTTCATAAAATACTTTTATTTCTACGTAGCTAAGCTATTGTGAAACATCTGCAATTGCTACACTGTAAGAACTCTGTAAAATGACGCTTTGGTAAACAAGGTGAATTTAGTCTCACTTGCATTCTAGACATCCACACCAGTAAGCTGTCTTAGAAATCACTTTGCTGTTTGGAGCAACATTTTCCAGGATCCCAGAACTGAGGCATTTGAGCACAAGTAGCATCCCTTTTGCGTTTCCTAACCATGCTATTTTGATCTCCAGGGGCATAATCTCTCTCAGCGTTGCTACTTGGGTATCACCAACAGATTACGCCATGTCCTTAGCCAAATCAATAACGGCTTCAGGCCATCAATTTGCCTAATCAATCATATTCCAAATTCTTCTCTTACACAGATGAACAGTCTTGGTAGAGTGGCCAACGTTTCAAAAGATTAAGCTCTAGAATATCTTGAATTATGTTTTGCTAGTAGCATTACAGTTGGCCTTACAAGGATGCAATGACTGCATTGGCCTTATAAACCTCAAGCTTCATAGACAACGTCCAGATCTTTTTATTAACACTATTAATAGCCACTTTTGTGACTACCAGTGTATTCATTGCCTTCTGCAAATGTGAAACCAATGAGAGGTTGTTAACAAACTGAAGACCTAAGTAATCAAATCTTTTAGCACACTGAGTTAGAAAACCTTCTATACAGAGAAGTCAATGTAATCTACGTGGTTTCCGAAGTACAATCACCTTGGTTTGTGATTTATTGATCACTAGCTTCTTATTGACACAATGCCTGCAAATCATGGGACAGTCTTTAAATGGTAAATACAGTGCATGTTAGAAATATAATATTGTCCGCAAGGAGGATCACCGGGAATTGTAAACTATTTATCATAAGAACATCAATATTTTCTCTTCTAAAGGTTCCTCCAAGGTCAACATTGAACAAATGAAAATGTGTGGTGTTCACACACAGCACTGGTGCACTTCTTCTAAGTGCACGAGAATGTAATAATGCAATTCAGCTTCTCTACCAAAGCAAACCCTAACTGAGTTCTTAGGATGTAATACTTTTAGATGTTTGGCTGTGGCGGTCTTCATAATTTTGAGCAGGGAAGTGAAAAATGTATAGAATCAAATGCATCTTCTAGGTCATTGAAGACTAGCTATAAGTTTTCCTCTCTTGCAGCCATATATTAATGGATGATGAGATACAGCTTTAAGATTTGGGCAAAGGTACTGTGACCTTTATAAAATCCTGCTTGGGAAGCAGACAGCATATTGTTATCTTCCAGCCACTTTAAAATCATATTTAGTAAGACCTTTCCAATTGTTTTAGAGGTAAAAACTGATAACGAGATGTGACGCTAGCTCCCTGCTAGGCCTTTGGCCCTCTTTTCACTGAAGGGAACTATTACTGTACACTTCTTTTTCTGGTATAATGAGAGATTCTATTTTGCATTATAACTGTTTGTTAAGAAAGGGGGCCATATTGTCAAATCTGATAGAAGTAGATCAGCTTGCACAGAATCTTGTTGTAAACCTTGCATTCTCTTCAGTGATCTTAAAGCAAAATCTGTCTCATTTAATGTTCTAGTTCCCAGCCCAAGTGTAGATTATTATGATTCTCAGCAGATGCCACAGAATTATTTGATAATAAAACCTTACCCTCCTGGAGCATCTGCCTAGATCCAACATACTTATTAAGAAAAGGGAAGTGAAGTGATCTAACATGGCATATATTCAAACAAGCGAATGCAGTTATAGTTTGAGACTCCAGTTAACAATATACCAGATAGCATGTGTTTTATTATCAATAGCTGCTGTTTTCAAAGCAAGCCACTTCCTTACCTTGTATGTAAAACCTGAAGGTCATGGTTTTTTAAAAGGCCATGCAGTTGACATCCTGCCTTAGAATCTGAGGTATTTCCAACAGTTTGTCAAGCCATTTTACGTCCACATCATTGATAAATGAGATGATAGTGCTACATGAAAGTCACTTAGTATTATTAATGGTTCCTTCTCTGGTACTTTGGCAATCCACGTTGTAAACATAGATCAAATGCAACTCGATCCTTCCCACTGAAGTGGTGATGAGCAGATACAATAAATGCCTTGTTCAAGTTTCTACACTTTTTCCAACACAAGCAAGAGGAACATTAACCCAGATAATACCCCCATCCTTCCTGAAGGTCACCCTTTACCACAAGTCTTATCTGGAACTTAAGAACTAGCTAGCCCCTCTTTATTACCACCATTCAGAGTCGTCCATATTTCCTGAAAATGGAAACAGTATAGAGCATGAATTAAGGTGTAATTACCCCAAGATATTTTATGCATTGATTTAGCCCTGCAACGTTCCAGGAAAGAATACCTAAATCTGGCTTGGTTAATACATTTTTAGTTGGACACAGGAACACTCTGGGTAGTAGTTTTGGGGGAAGAGCTCAATCCAACACATTTATATTGACAGATACAGGACAGTTTAGCTAACTGCCTAACTGGGTTGCAGTATTAAAAGGGACCTGTAGGACAAGAATTGGAAGTCCTCACTAACAATCATTGTTATCTGTATGAACAATCACTCCAAACCCAGACACACAGGTAAGTTGTGATAGGGCCTGCAACAAATAGATGATGAACTAAGCTGCTGGCACAGAAGTGTCTATTGCATTTATATCTGTACTAACCTTCTCTGGGCTGAGGGATACAAATCAGTAGCACTAGTCTTTAGCCTATATGTCTAGCTATGGGATCTCTCTCATATGTTTGCCAGATGTTTTGTTAATGCTTTTTGTCCACATTTGCTCTTATATATTGCACAGTGGTTACTGCACCATAGACCATGCACTATTTATGTAATTGAATTGTATTGTATATTATATGTCATTGTATCTGGAAAATAGACTGTTTGTCATGGGAGCTTTTGAAAATTGCCAGTTTCCAGTCCCTGCATATCAACCTAGGGTGGCTCATCTGACTGATTTCCCCCATTAACTGGTATTTGTTCAATGTTCTTTATTAGGTTTTGCCAGCACCTTTTATATTCCAGGGGGTAAGTTTGTTGAAGGTTGTTATACACAATACCAGGCCACTTAGTGGCAGTTAGTCCTGGTCATGTCCTGTGTTTTCACTGCATGGGCAATTTAACAAATAACACACGGTGCCTCGGAAAGAAGTCATCAAGCAACTTTACTATGTCTTCTGGTAATTTTCTGTGCATGAAGGGATGCAGGTTGTAGTGGAGCTGACCCTAAAAGATTACTCGCCCCTCTTCAATTAAATCTTCTACCAGTCCTTTTTTGGATAAAATCTTGGATAAGGTTAGAGCACTAAAGCATATTATGGAAGCAAGCAATAGAAAAGAGTCAGTTATGTTTAAAATATGTCAACTAGGGTGGCCAAGGTAGAAATGGGCATGTGCTTACTTCAAAAACATATACAATATGTTTGTTGAATATTGCTTTGCAGAATTCCACAGTTTCGCAGCCACACCCAAGGAGTTCCATCTTTTGGCAAGCGTGTATTTTTCTTGCCCTTCACCATAAATTATATCTTTTTCCTCTCCTTCTTACCACTGCCTTATCTCGTTCTTTCTGTGTCAGTGTGTGTAAGCAGGCTGTGATAGCTGCACATCTGGTCTGGATCAAACCAGCAAGCAGCCACCTTTGCTTGAGGGTGCATCTTCTCAGCCCCAGGGAATGATTGACAACTGAGGAGACAACAAATCAAAAAGACGCAAAATTTGTAAAGTAAATCTTAAGGGCCTCTACTAGTGGCTCTCCCAACTGCAGAGATTATAGAATTTACGAGCTCTTAGCTTTCATGACCCTGAGCCTGCTCTTAAACTTTCTCCAACATACTGTAATGGCACATTTCCCCCACCCCCATCACCACCACCAGCTATTTTGTTTCTAAAAAGGGATGTCATTTCAACATTGCCTTTACCATCCATTTGGAGCAGATTATTTTAACTTTCATCTCTCCTCGTAATGTTAAATTTTTTTTAGGTTTGCTCTATGAACATCATTTTTGTAATAATGCCATGTTGATATTAGCAGTTCTTTTGCACAGAAAACGTTTAAGACACTTGCCTCTATTCTACCATGTTTTAAAATGATGCACACACATAAGGCTCGTCAAAGTACCCTTCCTTTCCAGCACATCGTCTGATGTGCCGCCAGTGTCCCAACAGAAATCATTTTCTGGCAGTGGAAGGCCTGTCGTGTTTTTTTTTTTTTTTTGAGAGAAGGCGCTTATCCTTTCCAGGATGCCTTTCAAGTTCTACTGCAGACCTCATTTTGCATAAACATTTACAACACTTATCATTGATTTTTCTCAGCCTAAAGGTGATGGCTTCCAGTTTTGAGTTCAGTATTCTTATTAGGTCGAGTGTAAGCGTACAGCCTCTTGTATACTTTTAGTATACTTACTTCTGTGGGCTTAAAGCCATTTCCTTTGTTTGTTTCAGTGTCATTTTAAAATCCTTACTTGCTAGTGGTCAGTCATGCCTATTTGTCCCTCCTTTTCCTCTTTGGGAGCAGGCACTAACTACTGTATTATTACACTTTGTTGTGTTTATCTGTTCTTTGGAAGAATTTTTTTTCTTGGTTGCCTGATCCTGTGGCCCAATGTGCCTACAATACCGAGCTTGGGGGCACTGTACATCCACCCTACTGCTTCGTCCATAGCGCCTAAATCAGACTTTTCCCACACCATATTCTTGTTTTTCCCGACACCCAATCACCCTCATCCTGCTTGTTAACTTCTGTGCCACTGTGGTAGCTTGCCCCATACTCTCTTACTTTCTTTTGCCTCACCACTTTGCTCTCATTCCTCTATATTGTTTCTTCCACGTTTTTGGACATCTAGCTGTTTCTTTGCAATGTCTGCGGGGTCTTACTTATTTATTTGCAGTTTTATGTGGCGCAAACTCAATACGAAGGTATTGCAGCGCTTTATTTTATTTTTTGCAGTTTTATATAGCGAACACCGGTTATGTTACACAAGAACACGCTCATTTTTGGTAGCAAGGGGAGATTGAGTGATATGATCAGAATCACAGGATGTTGAGCCGGCGCCATGACTTGAACTGTGTTCCCCAGCTCCAAAGTTGGCAGCTCTGGCCCTTACTCCACATCCTCTGCCCTAGGGTTCTTTGTCTGGTGCGTGTTGGGGCAGTTTGGGAATAACTTGTATTTCTAAGTCGAGCTAGCAAGCGCTTCTGACCTGTTGTAAGAATTGTGGGCTTTTAACCATGCCCATGTCACGCTCATTACTTTCACTCGTTCATCAGCTTGCCTTTTAAAAATCCCTTGATGACATTTGTAGATGCTTTACTTCTGTCCCGACTTGAGGCGGTTTTAGTCCCGTCTTGAAGACTGACCCTGTTACATGGATTACTGCACATGTGCAAATATGTTTTACTGTGAGCAAACTACTTTTTTCCTTTTGTGTCTCTCCTTTGCACTCATGCTCATGCTAATGGCGGCCATGGCATTTGAATCCGCTTGCACTGTCATCACCTAGCACCTCCCTCCGTTTCCTTTTTGTGTCTGCCCGCCCCCAACACCCCTCCCACGTCATTGCTTGTTCTTGTTGCTGCTGCCTTTGGCGGGGGGTCACGGCATAGTCTCCAGCTGGCGCCTCCATGCCTTCCTAAGTGCAGCTTCTTCTGGAAGCTTTGTTAATGGAAGAGATTCTCTGCTGGCACTCCCCGAACCCCGTCAATCTGTATGTGGTTTAGGCCTCCAAGCATCTCATTTGCACCTCTCTCCAGCTACCACAAAGTGCATGGCCTTTGGGGTGCCATGGCTGTGGAGGGCTCCTACTTTTTTGGTGCAGGACTGATTCATACTGAGTCCAAGGCAAGCTAGCCCCCTCTTCTGTCCACGCCTTCAGTAGGGAAGCTGACTGTGGGGTCTTCTTGTGAGGCAAGGACCACCTTCTCTAGTGTCATGTAACTCATTGCTCTGAAAAAATTCCTTTCATTGTTTCTGTTGCCATTGACACAAGCATTCCCAGGCACATTTCTATATTCTCTCTCTCTCTCTCTCTCTCTCTCTCTCTCTCTCTCTCTCTCTCTCTCTCTCTCTCTCTCTCTCTCTCTCTCTCTCTCTCTCTCTCTCTCTCTCTCTCTCTCTCTCTCTCTCTCTCTCTCTCTCTCTCTCTCTCTCTCTCTCTCTCTCTCTCTCTCTCTCATTCTATAGCATCATCTCCTTGTTTTCATGTCCATCGCACTGTTTGCTCTGCTTCTCCGTCGATCTCTTTCTTGCCCTTTTTCATAATTCCCTTCCCTTTATAATTAACCGTCACTATCTTTACTTCTTTCCTAGCTTCCTTTCTTCCTTCCCTTATTTATTCCATTCTTCCTTCCTCCAGTACCCATTTTCTTTCCTTCCTTCCTTTCTCTATTGCTTCTTTTCTTATTTCCTTGTTCCTTTCTATGGTTTATTTCCTCCTTCCTTTCACAATTCTTTTACTGCCTTTTTCCTGATACAATTCCTGTCTTCTTTTTTCCCTCTACTCCATTTACCGCCACTAATGGTTGTTGTTTTTTTCACCTCTACCTGCTTCTTTCCCTTTTTATAATTAATTCTATTTCTTTATCACTCCATTTCTTTTACCAACTCTTGTTTCCCATCCCACTCCCTTCTTAACAACTCGCTCTCTCTGTTGCCCATCTTTCATTGTCTCTCGCTCTCATTCCTTCTTTAATGTTTTCTTTGTTCTCCCACCTCACGCTACCTCTTCTTTTTTTGCCTGTAACACCACCCACATGCTTTCACTCGCTAACTGCTTTTGTCTCTTTCTCTCTCTTGTTCTCACAAATTCACATTTCTGTCACCATGGCTCTGTATGCCTGTCCCCCCACCCCTTTTGTACTCCATGCCCTTCTCTGAATATGGCACCAACCTCTGAAGGTCAAGTGATACCATCTCTGTACCAGACAGCTGCAAGCCACTTTTCAAAGAGGCTGATAAACAATAATCCATTGCTTTACTCCCACCTGTCAAGCTCTAAGAGGTGCCCCTGTGGAACTGCAGTTGTGTCACCGGGTATGGAATCCATGTTGAATTTCCTGGCTCTGTGATACTCAATGATAGCAAGGCCTGTTGATGAAAAGTTCATAATCCTGATGAACCATGTTTATTGTTTTTCTCCTTTCTGCAAGGAACACGTTATGATGTAAGGCTTGCCAAGAAGATAGCACCCATAATATACTCGTGCATGCTAGCTTGAGCAATAAGTATTAAGACAATTATTTTCCTGTGGACATATTGTTTATCAAAGTGGAAAGTCTCTATAACCACTTTGTGGCACATGCAGGCCATTAATTTGTAACTACTTTATCTGCCTTTCTATTTGACCTTAAGTACAAATGTTATGGAATTGTAACTGGAATCGTAACTGTAATGTTCGAGAAATTGATCAGGTGTTGAATGGTAATTGGACAATATATGAAATGCCTAGTTATATCTTTGTGGTTTGAAAGAATAAAAGATTGTGTCTGAGTTCCGCAAATTGGACTCCTCAGACTTGGCCTCTTAAGCCAGCAGTCCTCGAGGCACGTTAATAAAACCTTTCCTTCGATCTTATCTGACGAGGTCCTGTCTTTGATTTTTCCTGAGCTTTGGAGCTTCTACACCCCCACCACTGTCCTAGAGGTAGGCCAGTTTGACAAGCTATGTATAGGAATGAAAGCCTAAAAGAAAACTGCAAAAAAACAGAATGTGGTGAAGTGACTGCAACAGAAACATTAGGAAACAATCTCTTTAAGATTACTTACGTCTACGTTTAAAAACAAACAGCACTGAACCTACTTCAACGTTATACAACCACTTCTTGTACCTAATAAAAAACATTCTAGTTTATTTCTCTCTGTACTCCTCCGTGGCTGTCTTGTGTCTCTCTTTTTTGGAAATTATGTTAGCCAGGCAGCAACTCTGATGGTGGGGTAGTGAAAGTAGTGTGCTATTGGAATTAGAATTGCAGATTTAAATTAGGATGCTAAATGGCAACATTTACATTTTTGGTTGCAGATAAAGGAAGTAGGTAAATGAAATGCTTTAGGTATATGCAGGGCCAATGAAATTATGTGACAGGAAAACACCAAGTTATGAGGCAGGGTTGACCAATTTATGTGGCAAAAAAGTCCAGTAATAAATTTACAACGCCAATAGCTCTAACTTAAGCAAATGCGAGACCCATTGCAAATGCTTGCTTTATATAGCGCTTGATAATACAGGTTCTGCCACTTCATAGCGCTGCAAAGCAGTTGTCATTCTTAACAAAATCGCCATAATTCATTTTCAGTTAAGCTGCCTTTCTGTTATTCTCTTTGTATACAGTCAATATTTTTAAAAGTTAGACTGGTAGTGCCAATGTAGAGGAATAATTCATTTAAAAGTTTAACACACAGAAATATATGGCTGCCCCCTTTTCTTTGCTCCTAACTCTTTTGACCCCCCCCCCCCCCCCCCCTAATTCTCCGGGTTAATGCCACAAAGGGCTTATTTGGCGCTATACAATTGTAGGTAAACACACTAGAAAGGGTTGCATCTCTAGGGTACCTCAGCAGTCTGTAGGAATGAGACAAAAACACTCCCAAGATGGCGGCCTTGTTGTGCCCTCTCTCCTGCAGCGACAGCCCTGGAAGGGTTCCTGTGGCACATGGCGTACATCTGCTACCCACCATACCAAAACACATAGGTAAAATACATTGTTGTTCACAAAGGCAATAGCTCTGACTCTCACAAACGCGGGACCTTTTGCATCACAAATGCGAATTGTTCTTGTATTCACATTCAGCACCATTTACCAAGAACGTTTCTCTGAAGTACATCAATGGAAGAGAAACCGGCTGATTTCGGGAGATCAAAATTAAACTAACCTAAGTGTTTAAATGAAAGATTACCTCATTGAAAATTGATCAGTAGTTTACTGATAAATGAGGGCTGAAACTGGAAAGATGCCAGAGCTGCACGTACCCAGGGCTTCATGTGTAAAATAATAAGTGCCAGTGTCCAAAGATTTTTCAGAGGCCCCCGGCCAGCGCTACAAATATTGGGGATACTCAATACCAAGGCTGGATAGTCTTGATTCCATCTCATGTTGCTTTCATCCACCACCAAACACCCCCTGCCCTTTATTTTACTCTTTCATGTTCTTTTCCCTCCCTGGTCCTTCCATTTATCACTGGTTTTCTGTCTCTCCTTCCCATTCTTTCCTCTTTTTGTGTTTTTCTCACTCATATTGTGAATCACCTATAGTCTCAACATTGCAACTGTGCGGAGAACACTTGTCAGCTCCTGCTCTATGGTATGAGAGCTGAGAATGACATCCTCTTGCCTGGCACCATCTTCCCTCTCTCCCTGGTGGCACTGGCTCCCCGGATCAGTATGGATGCCAAGACATGTGAACCCTGCTTGCAGCCTTCCTTCATTCTGCTTTGTCCAACCTCCGGATCACCCCAGCTGGAGAAGAACTGCTGTAGATGCTGTAAAGCAATACTGGATTGCAACACGACATGACATCAGCCCCTTCTCATTTAGGGGTGTTTAAAGAATGAGGATGCACCTTTGTAGGATTGGTGCAATGAAAAGAAAGATGCAAGCCTAGAGCATGGACATCAGACACAGTGTGGTCATCAACACCACAATCTTTCCAGTCCACCAAATATTACAATTTGTTTCTAAGGATTCTAGCATCCCATAAGAGATGCCTCATATTTGTCATGGCCATCTACACCCAGTGATATTGGTCTTACTTGGAGATGTATAGAAATGGCAGGCACAGGTTTTAACAAGGAATTGCGGAAAATAGAATGCAGCTTTCATTGACCAGGCATTATCAACGTAGCAGCCACCAGATTGATCAGTTTCAGTATTTGGAATGGGTCATATATATTTAATGGCAGTTTTTCTGTAGTTTCATCCTTATTTTGTAGCTGTTTTGTGCTTCAATTATATAGGTACCAGTCTGTTTTTTGTACATCATGTTTTAGTTTCATATATTTCCATTATAACAAAAGCACTACGCTCTAGACCTTGAAGTGTCAAGAAACAGGGATTAAACATATGAGCTTCACACAGTTTCTGTCCTAAAGATGACTAGAGAAATATTGTGAGCAAGTTCTGCTAAAAACGGCAGAGAAAAACTTTTCTCCTGCTTTTCATAAGTACTTTCATAGGTCTGATACACTCATTCCATTTGTCCACTGACCTTCATTTAGCAGGATGGAGATTCAGCGGCTCAACGTCATGTAAAAAATATAGAGCCCAATTTAGAGTTTGGCGGACAGGATACTCCGTCACTGTGGTGATAAATATCTGGATTTCCAAACTCCCAATCCACCTGTCCTATTTTGAGTTGGGCCGACTGGCAGGTTTATGTTGTGGGTATAAACTTTATTCTGTTGGTGTAAACTTTACTCTGCCAGTGTAAACCTTCCACCGACGGCCCGAGGGGTTATGAGCCATTGGAAATAAGCCAACCTACCATTTGCCCTATTTAGAGAGGGTGGTCAGGTGGCTTTATTGCAGTGTTTGTCACCACCAGGAAAATCCTGGCCGTGAGGGACAGTAAAGATAAAACACACATTGGCAAATCCAGTAGGTCTCGGCTATGCAAGAGCTATTGGCTTTACAAGTGTTGTACACCAGCATGGCTGCTGTTCCGCATGGCTAAAAGTTAGTGGAGTGGAGGTTCATGGAGGGAGTAGAGTGTAGTAGACTGAAGGAGCGTAGCGTGGAGGGGCAGAGATTAGAGTAGCGTGCCCTAGAGTGGACTGGCAGAGATTGAAGTAGATCATCATGGAGTTTTGTGGAGAGAGTTGTGTAGTAGAGTAGAACGGAGTGGCAGAGGTTGGAGTAGAGTGTCTGAGTGGGGTGGAGTAAAGTGGTGTAGAGAGAGTTATGTACATTGTGATAGAGCGAAGTAGCATTGAGGGGATCGAGTGGTATAGAGTGGAGTAGTGTGTTGTGGAGTAAAGTGTCAGAGTGGAATAGCATAGAGTGGAGCGTTGTAGAGTAGAGGGGTGTGATATAGAGTGGAGGGGTGTGTCGGAGAGTGGGGTGGCGAAGAGTGGCGTATTCATGGTGAAGTAGCACACTGCTGTTACAGGCAACACATGTTCAATAGAAATTACCATTACATTTGCACAGACATAAAGTTTTACTGATAAAACTATATAGCACACACGAACAATAATATGTGGAAATGACATTTTATAGTGTATTGATTGGTTTTGATTGTATTTAAAAAAAATGTTTCGACCACACTTTAGAATTGCAAAAAATGTGCTTCATTTGTGCGTTCCTAATTCTGATATATTATGAAATAGCTGCACAGTTCATTTACAGACATCTAAATTTAGTTGTGTGCTAGAAAAAAGCCTTTACTTTTCTTTCTCTGACTCAAAAGTGAGAAGATGCATGGAACAATCTTGCTGGGGTGTGAAAGAAAGCACCACACTCCCTCACAAGACAGAGCCTGACAGTTGACAAAAAGGCCTGTTTACAAAAAGTGAGCACTCACGGAAGAACACAAGGGGCCAGGTAAACAGGTTGTGCTTTACAGAAGGTACGAACTCAAGCTGGACAGCCTAAAACAAATAAAGCAGACAACTGTGAGTTACAAAACACAAAGCCAGTGGTAAGCAATGGGCAGGATGTTTTCAGACTATCCCCAAAACGTCTATAGCAAACCAGACACCTGTGGCTGTCTGGTAGGCTTTGACTTAAAAATGACCCCCGCACCAACTTTTCCAAAAATAAATTCCCTCTTTGGGAGTTTGTATATGATGAAAACTTCTAGTTGCAGATTCCTTACCTTAGAATTTCCCCAGGTGTCCGACTGGATCTGGAGATTTTTCTTCGAGCAGTACCCTTGCGCACTGTCAGGTAGCATCAGTCAACTCCGCGTCCGCTGTTGGCATTGTGGTCGCCGTGATGATGTCACAATCGTTTATAAGGGCCACCCCGGTGCGCTGACGTCAGTTCTTTTCTTTCCGCGCTGACGTCAGTTCTTTTCTTTCCGCGCCAACCTACTCTCAGATCCAGAGAAGAGCTACCCTCATTCACTTTTTGACTGACTTTTCAACCTTTATGTCGAAGTTTTTGACCTATTCAGTGCGTTGAGATGTCTTCCTGCAAGACCGGATTCAAGCTGTGTGACTCCTGTCACCGCATGATGTCGGTGACAGACCTGCACCTCCTGTGCTTTTGATGCCTGGAGCAGGACCCGAAGTTGTGCTCAGAGTGTCAGGCCATGAACCCGAAGGCTCAGTAAAGCTCAGGGCAGCATGGTGGTCGGCTCCACGTTGCTCCCAGTCTCGTTCAAGGGGATGATCATGAGACCACTCGCCGAGCCATCACAACTCATCCTCATCCCACTCCAAATTGATAGGACATTTGGGTCACAAGAAGAAGAAGTCGAAGAACAAACGTTCTTTGACTTCGCCCCGTCTCTCAGGCAATGTGACGTGGGAGGAGCGTTGATGCTCTAGGCCTCCATCTTCGGAGCCTGCTTCTGGATCAGCTCTGCACCTTCCCAGTTTCCGGGAGCTGGAGCCACCCCTATGTGCCTCAGTTTGGGGCAGACCAACCCTCCTGTGATGCCTTTGGGCCCAGTAGGATCCCCTTGGGTTTCACACCAGCTGCTTCAGCCTTGGCTCCAGATGAGGTTGATCCCATGATCATTCCTGACTCCGATCCAGAATGACGTCGCTTAATGACTATTCAGTCTTCGACGGGGAGTATGTTCCCTGGTTCGGATCCTGATCCTTATGCCTATGGGTATGGGCACAGTGAGAGTATGGAGGGGGTCGCTGGACCCTTTAGAATTCCAGCTAGAAGATCCCGAAATGGACTGGGCTCAGGAATTGGGCGAAGCCAGTAGTCTTGACAACTCCTCTGATGCTGGCATGCATTCTCCCCCTATTGTGGCTACGGAGAAGGGAGCCTCATATTCAATGGTGTTGAGAAGAGTGGCTGTAATGATATCTGTATTTGACCACTGACTCCATTTTGTGCTTAACTTAGCTTCAAACACCCTCACATTGGTGGTGCATGTATTTTTCCGCTCACAACTTGTGCAACATGTTTTTTCGCTCATGTTTTTACTCTTCGTGCTCTTTCTCACTAAGGGCAGGGGCATAACATGGAAGAGTGAGGCTAAGATAAGGATGTACCAGAAGAATGTTTATGGTACGGCAGGGAACAGTTCGTTCTTGGGAGCGCACCTTGGAATGTGGCCAATTCTCCCATGTGCTGTTTGAACATGGACTGTACAGCCAGCGTTTGAACAACAATTCACAATATGGGAGGGTGGAATTTCTAGAATTCTCCTCTCTAGCTTGTTTAAGGTATTTAAGAAGGAAACCTGACGACTGGAGTTAGAGACAGAACTCATTCCGGGGGAGCGCCGCCTTCGCCCGGTTCAAGTTGAGGGTCGTTTTCTCTTTCTGCAGTCGTCTGGGTTCTCGACTTGAAGTTGGCAAAGAGATGATGTCCCTACCTCGCGCTATGGGGATGCATTTTTAATTCTTATTTTTAGCTTTGCGTTGTGAATGAATATATAATCACTGTATATGCAGATATATAATCCATGATTAAAGTAGTGTATTTTCATTGTTTGTTTCTATGATCATTATTATTCTACTGCTGTGATTATTTTTAGAAGTGTATTCATGTGCTGCATTTAACCTGCATGCTTCCCCTACTCCAACCTTAAAAAGTGCTTTAGTAAATGTATTACTCAGACTAAGAGCTCTGCATTGTTGGAATTCCTTTTATTCATGTTTCCTCTCAGTCTGAAGTAGAAACAAAACAGTGGCTGAAGTCCTGGACCTCGAGCTGCTTTTGGTGGCTGTCAGGACTAATCTTCTGACTGAGATGCTTCAAACAGGGGCTTCCACGGCTGAACCCCTTTTGCCCTTTGAAGAAGCCCTCACTGATGTCCTACTGGGGACGTGGTCTAAACCCAGCACAGGGGCTCCTGCTAACAGGACAATCGCCCTCTGCCATAGACCTGCGCCTAATGCCCTAACTTCCTGACTCAACATCCCATACATGAGAGTTTGGTCATCCAGGCTTCTTTCTCTTCTGGCGCATTCCCATCCGCACCCCAGATAGGGAATCAAAAAGACTGGACCAACTTCGGAAGAAGTTATTCTCTTCCTCCAGTCTGGGGTTGTGGTCCGTAAACACTGCATGCCTTTTGGGCCGCTACTCCCATATTTTATGGGATATGGTCAGGCAGGTGCTTCCACAGGTCCCAGAGGAGGCCCAGACCATTCTTTCCCAAGCTGTTGCTGATAGGAGAGCTGCAGTCAAGTTAATGATTCATTGTGGACTGGACACAACAGACTCACTAGGCAGATTGGTAGCGTCAATGGTGGCCTTGAGGCTCCATGCTTGATTGAGGATGTCTGGCTTTTCGGGGGATGTCCAGCAATCCCTTATGGACATATCTTTTGATAGCACCCGTCTCTTTGGAGACAAAGCAGACTCAGCGCTTGAATGCTTTAATGAGTCCTTAGCTCCCGCTCGGGCCCTTGGCCTCGCAGCTGCTCCTCTCCCCCCTCAATCCGCTTTTCACCCCTTTCATGGCTTCAGAAGGGGCACCCAACCGCGTCCATTTCCCTCCAGCCACTGTGCTGCGCGTGCTGCCCAGCCTCTGTGGAACCGTGGATGCGGGATCCAACGTGCAAGTGGATCAGGGAACCAGTGGTCGGCCCAGTCCAGCCCCCGCGTTGCAGCCTCCAAATCTTTTTAGTCTGTCGCTCGTTCACAGATCAGTTGGAGGCAGGATTCACCATCACCTGCCCCACTGGGAAACCATCACAAAGGACAGATGGGTTTTGCAAATCATCTGAAGAGGCTACTCCCTCCCCTTTGAGACTACCCTTCTGGCTATGCCATCGTACTATGATTGGATGACAGAGGGTCACTTGGCACTTATCTGCAAGGGAGTTGCGGCTCTCTTGCCCAAGGGAGCCATAGAGGTGGTCCCTGTACCAGACGTAGGTTGTGGTTGTAATTCCAGCTACTCAAGAAGGACAAGGGCCTCTGCCCTATCCTAGACCTCCGGTCCCTCAATCTCTTCCTCAAAAAGGAGAAGTTGTAAATACTTACTCTGTCTCGGGTCCTGTCTGCCCTAGACTCTGGAGACTGGTTGGTATCATTGGACTTACAGGATGCCTACTTCCACTTTCCCGTCCTTCCTGCCCACAGATGCTACTTGCGATTCATGGTAGGTCACAAGCACTTTCAGTTCACTGTGCTCCACTTTGGTTCACAAAAGTGATGGCAGTGGTCGCAGCTCATCTGTGGCGGCTAGGGATTTCAGTCTTTTCCTACTTGGATGACTGGCTGTTGGAGGTGAGCTCACCCCAGGCTGTCGTCTCCCACCTCCAGATTACGGCGAACCTCCTAATTCCTGCCGAAGTCACACCTGGCTCCCTCTCGGACGCTCCCTTTCATCGGAGCTGTTCTGGACGCAGTGCAGTTTCGAGCCTATCCTCCCGAGCAGCAAGTCCAGGATAATTAGGTTATGATACCGAAGTTTCAGCCTCTGTCCTGGGTTTTGGTGAGAATGACTCTGAGGCTCTTGTGCCTCATGGCCTCCTGCATCCTGCTTGTCACACATGCCAGATGGCATATGCGGGCTCTGCAGTGGGACCTGAAGTTCCAGTGGGTGCAGCACCAGGGTAATCTCTCCAACAGGGTCCACATCTTGGCGGGAACTGCACAAGATCTACAGTAGTGGCTTCTGAACCTCGATTGGGTCAAAGGCAGATCCCTCTCACTTCCTCAACCAGAGCTGACATTAGTGACAGATGGGAGAGGTGGAGATCAGAGGCGCCTGGTCTCCGGCGGAGTCCTGGCTCCACATAAATCTTCTGGAGCTCAGGGCGATCAAGCTTGCATTGAAAACATTCCTTCCTTCTCTCAAAGGGAAAGTGGTGCAGGGGTTCGGTGTGGGGTCGTGGATCCTTTGTCAGGAGGCTCTACGCCTTTGGACATGGCTGGAACATCAGAAACATATCCCTGGTGGTTCGACATCTGGCGGGGCTCTCTGAACGTCAGAGCGGACGAACTCAGCCATCAATGCATGGTCGATCATGAATGGCGTCTCCATCTGGAGGTCTCTTTCAGTAATGGGGGAGCCTTGGTTAGATCGGTTCACCTCCTCAGAGAAAGCCCAATGCCAGCTGTTTTGCTCACTGGAGTTTTCAAGGTGGCACTCACTCAGCAATGCTTTTTGTCTCGAGTGGAACTCAGGGCTCCTGTACGCCTCTCTGCCAATACTGCTTCTGCCCAGAGTTCTCAGGAGGATCAAGAATGACCGGGCCCAAGTAATCCTTGTGGTTTTGGACTGGGCACGAAGAGTATGGTATCCTGAGCTTCTCAGCATGGCCACTCAGACTGCATCTTCGGGAGGATCTTCTGTTGCAGCAGCAGGGGATGGTTCTCCACACGAACCTGTCCAGTTTCCGTCTTCTTGCATGGCGATTAAGTGGCTGCAGTTGACCGCTTTCGACCTTCTGCCCAAAGTCTCTAATGTTATCTTGGCAGCCTATCGTCCCTCCACCAAAACGGTATCTGCCTGTCATTGGAACAAATTTGTGGCATGGTTTACCAGCAAGTCTTTTGATCCCCTTTCTGCACCCCTGTCTGAGGTTATTTTGTTTGTACTCTCTCTTGCCCAGCAGGGCTCTGCTTTGGGCACCCATAAAGGTTATCTGTCTGCCATCTCTGCTTTCCTCAGACTGCCAAATCAGCCCTCCTTTTTTAAACCTCCTATTGCTGGGAGATTCCTCAAGGGTCTTACCCACATGTTCATCCTACACCGTTCATAATGCCCCAGTGAGATTTGAACTTTGTACTCCCTTTATAATTGTCATCTTCGGCTTCCCACTTTGAAGACAGCATTTCTTGTAGCCATCACCTCGTCTTGTAGAGCAAGTGAGTTGCAAGCTTTTTCTTCGAAGCCACCCTTTATCTTTGTCCATCCTGACAAAGTGGTGCTTCGTACCAGGGCCTCTTTCCTCCCCAAATGGGTCATGCCCTTTCATGTGGGCCAATCCATCACCTTACTTACTTTTTACGCATCCTACTCGTGAAGAGGAAAGACTCCACCGTCAGGATCCAAAAAGAGCGCTGGTGTTCTACCTCAATCGTACCTAAGACTTCCGGGTGGACGATCAACTCTTTGTTTGTTATATGGGTGCGAAGAAATGTTAGGCAGTGAAGGAAATGACCATCTCTAGATGGGTTGTTCTCTGCATCAAAATGTGCTGCGCTTTGGCTAAGAAGCAACCCCCTGACAGTTTGCGTGCTCTCTCTACCAGAGCAACTGCCAAAACTACTGTGTTAGCACGCAGAGTTCAAGTCCTGGACATCAGTCCTGCAGGACATCTCAGTATGATCTTCGTTCGCATACCCTCCTCTGGGGAAGGTATTGCTTGGGTATTTATTCTAAGGTAAGGAATCTGCAACTGGAAATCTCTATCAGATGAACAAGTTACTTACCTTCGGTAATGATTTATCTGGTAGAGACATATTCTAGTTGCAGATTCCTTACCAACCCACCTGTCCTCACTGCTCTGCAAACTGATTTCTAGGGACAGGGACTCCCTTTCAGAGCCCTAGTTCTGGCCCACCAGTTTCAGTGTTCTTCATGGCTCCGTGCTTCTAGCATGGAAAGTCATGCAAATAATCAGTGCGCGGGGTGCCACCTAGTATCGATCGCAACGCCATCACGGTGACCATGACGGATGTGGAGTCGACCAACACCACCTGACTGCACGCAAGGGTTCTGCTCAAAATAAAATCTCCAGATCCAGTCGGATACCTGGGGAAATTCTAAGGTAAGTAATCTGCAACTAGAATATGTCTATACCAGATAAATTGTTACCGAAGGTAGGTAACTTGTTCTTTAGGAAAAGAAAAAATGTTTCAAGGTTTGTAAGTATTCGTCATCAATGACGGATGCATACCAAACTTTTAAATAGCTTTGTATGAACTGCTCTGATGGCGGTTATTACAAACCCATAGAGTTCATCACAGGGCAGAAGTGAACTCTAAATTTGGTGGGCAGAATAAGGAGGGGGTGCAGACTGAAAATCTTCTGACACCCTGACTGTCATTACCCTGTCTGCCAAACACTAAATCAGGCCCATAGTAGTTACTAGGATTTAGCTGTGACCTGCATAACTCTATCCATTATGAGTTTAGAATGACGTTCATGCAAATGATGCTTGTAGGAAAATGGCTCACTATATAGAATGGAGTACAATGTGGAGAGAGTCCAGAGGATCCCCAATTAGTATTGCAGAGGCAAAAGTAGATAGGACTAATTCTCTATTTTGTGGTAGTGTGGGTGGGCAGTTAGGCTTATCATAGGGTAATGTTAAGCATTTGTTGTACTCACAGAGGCAATACATTAGAGACACACCAAATGAATAAATACAAGACCAATTTAGAAAAATAGCAATTCTTTTTTATAGATGTTGCAAACCCAAGAACTTCATAATCAGGAAAGTAGACTTCTATGCATAAATACTTTGCAGTTTCAAAAATATACAGTGCAATTTTCAGAGTTCGCTGAATGTTATCCTATGGAGGAAAAACAATGTTCAGCAAACACAGGGTTAACAATGACCTATAAAGCCAATCTCAGGGAGCTAAGGTACATACTGGGCACTAATCAGAACCACACTAACAGGTCACACCGGACAGCACTGGGGTGTCCGGGTTCAGAGGTGCAGTAAGGCATCGGGTGCCTAATGGTTTCCAAAGGGAATTTGGTCTTCGTGAAGACTGGCTGCAGGCTCTGGCTAGGAAGCCAGCCAGGGACAACAAACGGGTAGGTAGTAGACTTGGGGTTCTCTGGGACATAGGTACACCCTTGGTCCTCTACTCCTGTACCCAGGGGTGACAGATGTTGATGTGTCTGTAGGCTTTGGGTTTTAATGTCCAGGAGCACTTGTGTCAAGGGGCCCTGTGTGCTGCAGGTGACGTTGGGGAGTCCGGCAGCGTTCTTATGAGCCGGGGATGTCATTGGCACCAGTAACCCACCTCAGATGGGGTCAGGGGTCACAAGTGCAGTGTTTTCTGGAGATGTCAGATGTTCTCTCTCCACAAGCCTGTGGGAGAGCGGACGTGCATGTAGAGGTTGCAGGCATCTTGGGAGAGTCCAAGATTGGTGATACCACACTGGACTTGGTCTCTGAGCAGCTAGAGACCCGTTTTGGCACCGTCGGTTGGTTTTACCGCTGGCCGTGGATGTCGGGTGCAGTAGTCTCTTCTTGTGTCAGGTTTCTGGGGTTCCAGCAGCTGAAGAGTCTTTACTTTAGGGTTTATTGTTGCAGGGCAAGTCCGGTGCCCACGGGAACATTGAGTCTTTATTGAAGGCTGGATGAATTTGCTTCTTGTGTAGGATGCTTTGCAGTCGGTAGGCAGGCTGGATGGGCTGGGTCCAGGTCAGCTTCTTCTTTTCCTCTTCTGCGGGTGCAACTCTTTTTTTTTTTTTTTTTTTTTTTTGTCCGGGTCTTCTTAAGTTGCCAGTCTGAGTTCTAGGGATCTGGGGTGCCACATAAATACTCAATTTAGGTGCGTTACAGTGAGTGCCAGGCGGTAGTCAATGGGCTGACCACCTTGAGGGTGACTAGACCCTTCTTATTACCACTTCCGTTGGGAAGTGGGCATAACCCTTACCATAGTGGCCTAATTCCTTCCTAACAAGATGGAGGATTTTGAAAAGTAGTGTCCACTTCAGCTCGTCCACCTTAGGGGTGGGACTTGCATGAAGTGGGCACTCCTACTAATTTTCCCACCTGTGCTGCCGCCAAAACTGAGATTAGAACAGGGGGTTTGGTCATCTCCACCATCTGGACAGACCTGGATCCCATTGCAAAGGTGGCAAGGCATTTGAAGCTCCCTGCCCTGGAATGTCCATCCTGCCTGGAAGAAGAGGTCCCATCTCTGCCCAGAGTAGGTCTTTGTCTCAGGCCCTTGAGAGCACTGGCACTCACCTTGGGTGCCAAAAATGCATCTGTGGTGGCAGAACTGGTCGAGACCAGTCAGTCAGCACACTACTAGCTGGTAGGTTTTAAGGGGGCACCTTTAAGGTGCCCTCTGTGTGCATTTCTTAATAAATCCATCACTGCAATCAGTGATGATTTATTATCCTGCGATGTTGTATACCAAACATCCTATGGTTCAGAGAAGCCATCATGTAGCTGGGGAACTCGTAGTGACCAATGTCCAGCACATGCATTTAAAAGGGCTTCTCTGTGCACTTACTATGTCTCGGAATCAACAAAAACATAGTAGGGGCATATTTGCTCATGCATATATGCCCTCATGTGTAATATAATGCTGTAAGGCCTGCTAGAGGGATGACTTACATATATTGCATGCAGTGTTAGAGGACATAGAACACAGGCTGTGTGCCATGTTGTGTTTTAAATTTTGGGAGCACCTTGTCATGCAGCCTGCACTGGCAGTGTGCATAGTTGGTGCTGGGTCCTTTGAGTGGCATAATTGGTGCTGCAGCTCTGAGGGACCCTCTTCAGTACCCAGGCCCTAGGTACCAGGGGTATCGTTTACTATGGCCTTTTAGGGGACTGAAGGGCCAGGTCACTTGAGGATCAAGTGACCAGATGTCTTTTTTTAGGGAAGGGACACTGGCATTGGGGACCTGGTTCACTGGAACCCAGTGCACTTCAGTTGAAGTTGCATTTAAAAAAAAACAGGCAAAGTGTGTTTGTGTGTTAGTTATACTGCAACCAGAAACCCACTCCCTACAGTGCAGTATAACCAAGAAGAGGCAGGCAAAGGCCAGTAACGTAACATTAGCCCCGACAGCTCCTGCGTTGCTTGGAGCGCCCGAGCTCCAGGAGACCCCTACAGCAGTCATAAATCGCGCACTGGCTGGCGAGGGATGGGGGCCCTCCATGTACTTTGCAGAGGGGGCCACCTCAAGTATTGTTAGGCCACTGGCAAAGGCTTGTGTCACATGAGAAGTAGGAGAGACAATGAAGTGAGCCAGCTCTGCAGTTGTAGCCTGGACATGTAAGTCCAGGGGAGTGCTGGCACAGGTGTAGTTTGTTGCAGGCTTGTCCTCTGATTGATGGCTTTACTGATGGGCAAAGTGTAACAATTGTGTACAAACACGCAGACATTCTTCTGGTTTGACCAATAGATATCCGTTGATTAACTTAAGTATTTTGTACTGAGCTTAGAAAGAGAAAGATGGAAAAAGAATGAAAGAAGGTAGCAAGCAGGAATGAAAAAGAACCTGCAAGAGTCTGATAGAGGAGCAGGGAATGTCTAGTGGTGGATGAAAGAGGTATTAGGTGGAGTCAGGACTACGGTGCCTTGGTACACGCTCTTCCTCCACCTGCAGCGGATATTCGCCGGTTTCAGAGCAAAAGTTTGGGCCCTGGCACTTTTTGATTTACATATTAAGCACTGGCTGTTCGTATAAGTGAAGCCAAGGAGGATGTTGTTGTATGCACTGTATTTCTGCATCTGTTTCCATCTCTTTACCTAGGTCTTATAATAAATCGAAAAGGGATTGATTGGTGCCTTGCACTCAGATAACTCTGTTCCTGCTTTGTCAGTCTGAGCCCAGAAGGCATCCTCATTTCGAACAGTTATCCGCCTCAAATACGTATTTGCTTTGTTGAACACTGTGTAGAAGACCGCAACAGAGCCATTCTTTGTGTGCCGAGGGACTTCAGACAAGAAACCAAATGGCGAACTCCTAATGGATTGCAGTCAGTGCAGGCCTAGATCCCAGCAGTGTACGAGGGATCACTTGAGTGCCCTCTGCTCAACATTCAAAGCTCCCTAAGAGTATTCTTGCGAACTTTGTGACATCTCTAATTTGGTAATTCCTATGTTTTTATTGCCTCCAGAAATATTTTACTAGCAACTTTCCCTAATTGCAACAGCTTTGACACCCCTGTCTAATAAAGTCATCCATGTAAATGTTGATTATCCATTTAAAATAAATACAAATTAAATACCGGACATTTCTTTGATCGTTTCCACGTGAATGTTTTCATTGGAATTGCCACTGACGTTATAAGTGGAAGACAAATAGGTTTTAGCCTCTCAAACATGCTCACTTTGTGAAGTTGCAGGAGAACCCTTCTAGGGGCAGGGTCTCTGTGCTTATTATTTTAAAGTATGGTCCTTCTGATGTGTTATCAGTCACCTTTGTCTTTGTCTGATTTACAAACAACCTGCAGAAACTGGCATTAACTGCACTCCAATCAGAGGCCTTTGCTCCCCATCTGCCCGCCTCATCCGTCGACATTCCTTCAAGAGGTTGCAACAGGGAGGCCGGTCTCTAGATGTGTAGGGCCAGGACCTCGGAGCATCCGTAGCCTGAGATTTGAACCTAAGGACATTGGGTTCAGGAGACCCCTGAACTTCGAAGTCTTCAGTCTCGGCTGAGTGCACGGGTCTGCTCTGAAGAGCATTGGCCGACGTTGCCTGACTCTCTCATTCCATTCCAACCATGAATCTGGGCTTCATGCTTCTGTCAGCGCTCTGAAGTAAATGAAATGCGTTACGAAGCGCTTTTCAGAAATCCTTACTGACTTAATGATGAATACATATATATTTCACTTAGCAGTTTCCTTTATCTGAAAACTTGGTTCTGTGATTAATTTCCGTATTCCTTCCCTAACAAACCGAATGTTAACACATCTGTACAGGCAAAAGCATTCACCTTTTTCACTAGACTTTTCTGTATTTTTCTTTAACCTGATAACATAATATTAAAGTGTTGAAACCTTTTTTACAAAGTTTCATCGCCTTCACAATAATTTCAACTATTACGTTTACATTTTATCAGAACTTGGATACTTCTTCCTGAGTATGAGTGAGCTTTTGTTGTTTTCGGAAATCGAGGTCGAAGAAATGAGGCATCCCAATGCCGCAGTGGCATCAATTCTGTACAGCGCTAAGAAAGATAAGCCTGTGAGCTGCAGGCGCGTTCCTCTGACTCATACATTGGGCCTGTCTCAGATGGGCAATTCACATCGCTCTTCTTCCCAGAAAGCCCTCATCTATATTCTGCCTTCTAGATGATTGGTAAAGGGGCAAACACTCACTCCCAGCTCCCCTCTGACACTTGGTGAGCTCTTGGGCTTTTGGACATCTCTTTAAAATCTCACTACTTCTCATACATTTAACCTTTTAGCTCCTCAGTCACGGGGATAGGAAAGCGCCATGTTCGCTCCCAACTCTGCCTCGGAAACATATTGTTATCTAGCACGAATCTGCAGCCAATCCTGATTGCACAGAAGTATTTTTCATCGTAATTGGCGAGGAGCAAGAGCGCTAAATTGATATAAGTATGGACACGTCACAAGACCCATATCATCCCGCATGAGTGTCTAACAGGATAGCTCGTGTGACTTATTTGACATTTTACCTCATTGTACAGGTAAACTCAGGAAAAGAGACGTGTTCATAGGCTGCCCCACTACTAGGGTGACCACCTGGCAAGGAAGCAAGTTCTGGACAGTGAGTGTAAAACTTCAGGACAAAGGGTCAAATATTCAGGACATCATTTTACAGACAATCTGACCCATGCAGTCATGAAATAGACATTCAACACACGCTTATGTTCTTAGGTTTGCATAATAGATCTTAGTATTAATCAATAATTTACTTGTAACTGGATTTATTTAGGGATCTACAAAGTATAAAACGTATACAGTAAGCAAAATTTGACAGGGACAGTTCACAGTCCTCCATCTGCACCATGAATGAGAGCTAGTGTAGCGCTCAGTTGCTGAATGTGGGCTTGGCGTTAGCCACTAGCTCTACTAATATTAGGTTTTCTTTTTGAAGGTGTACTTTTTTATATGTAAGAAGTTCTTTGTTTCCAAGAGCAGATTTATAGAATAATTCAAGGTAATCTAAAATCCTGCTTTCACAACTTCGATATCACGCATATTTTGTGATTGAGTCCAGTCTGGGGTCGGATGCTTTAGGTGATTCGAGGGATTGTCGAGGAATCTCTATGCATCGCTCTTGTTCGGGCTCTGAGGGGGTATGTTGAACAAATCCAGAAGGTGTACAGAAAGCCGGTAGCGTTATTTTCACTGTTAGCTAAACGTTGAATAGCCGCCTCATGGATGAGAGAACTGCTGCCCAAGCTTGAAGTCCCTATCAAATTAGTTGCCGCTGTAATAAGTCTGCAGTCACTTATGCAGCCATGCTGCCCATTATGCCAAGACCAGAATGTTTTTTTGTGGCCCTTTTGAGACAAAACATGGAAAAATAGCCTAAACACTTTCTACCTAATGGGGAAATAGTTTATAGCTCAAGCCCAAAACTGAGGAGAGGTGCCTTGGTTGTGTTTGTCACTAGAGCATTAACTTGATTACAAGTACTGTTCTGATTATTTGTAAACTTTCGACTCACAAAGTGTATACCACTGACAGTGGTGTATTGATACAATGGAACTGTATTTTGACATTCTGGTGTATCATATTATTGCGCTTTGTTTATTTTTGAGACACTAAATAAAGTGTCAAAAACCTTATATCTGGAGAAAAATCACGAACCGTTAAACCATATACAAGAGAGTTTTTTTGTACAATGTGAACCCTGAATGTGCTCTCAAATGTGATGATCGCAGAAAAAGGACCACAGTGAAGAAATGTAATGGCCCAGATTAAAAGTGGGTGAGCCACTGAAGGCGCGAGCAAGCCTTAAGCCAAATGTCTGGCTCTCACTCAGTTTGATGTTCTCTAGTAGCTTTGACTCCAAAAATGAGCCAAGCTTTCATGTTGGCATTCCACCCACGCACTAAGCTAATGCCGCCTGTGTTAAAGTCAAAGCGTTAACCTTTGATGTAAAACAGGAGAAAGAAAGAGACTCCTATCTAGTGACTGAACTGCACAATATGAAACCAGAAAACCTGGGCTCAGTCCTGACTTCCCCACTTGGCATATTGCAACTTGTATAATCAGAAGCTTGGGCGCACATAACCACAGAGTTGCTTCTTTGTTCACAAATAACATTGTCTTTGGAGTTGAGGTATGAAGATTTCTAACGTCATGTTTAAAAACTAGCAGTTAATAAATGTCTTGCTATGCAGTGATATAATATGATGTTTAAATGAATACTTTTATTTTTATTTTCAAGGGACTTTCTCATTTTTACATGATGTTTGTTGCACAAATTACATGGCAAACATTTGTAATTTGGTGGCTTGCCTAGCTCTAGCTCAGGGTCACACAGTTTGGTCAGGTCGATAGTCGGGACTAAACATGGTGTTGGACCTGGCCCTGTATGCAGGGTCACCCCCACACAATTTGCCTACTCACCTCCTGTTTTACTGAATTGGTTTTTGTTGGCTTTTAGTACTGTGCACTTTACCAGTGGACTTTGTGCATTTTACCAGTGCTAACCAGTACTACAGTGCTTGTGCCCACTCCCCTAAACAAAGTAAAATTTGCTTACTCCCAACTGCCACATTTAATTTACTTATATAAGTCCCTAGTAAAGGGACTGTCCTGTAGTAGCCATGTCCTGTAAATTAAATGCTACTAGTGGTCCTGCAGGACTCTCTGTGCTAGCCATTTAAGTAGCCCTTTTAAACTACTCATGCCTGCCTTTGCAGCAAGCCTGTGCAGTTTTATTTTTTTTGCTAAGCCTAAACCTTCCTTTTTAATAAATATGTCACCCCTAGGGTAGGCCCTATACAACCAAAATGGCAGGGTTCAAGGTGTTTAAAACATCAGACATGTATATTTGAGTTTTACATTTCCTGGTAGTGAAAATCTCTCCAAATAATGTTTCACTATTGCAAGGTCTACTTCTCTCATAGAATAACATTGGGTTACCTTATTACGTAGTGGGCCCCTACTATGTGTGTGCAGCTGACTCACTGATGCACTGCGTGGATGCTTGGTGAGTCACAGGAAAGGAATGCCATCAAAACAAGCATTAGCTTGATGCTTACCTACAACTGTCTGTCTTTCTATGTTGCTAATCTATGTTTTTAGATACTACAGTTCAGTTGCACTCTAGCCTTCGTCTAGGTGGCTGATAGTAGACTGGTTCAGCCCATGTGAGGTAGGGGATTATACCACCCTCGTCATTACTCTTCTTCAATCCAGCAATTACATGCTTTACTTTTGCAATCTGCTTAGTCGGTTAAATGTACAGTTCGTTTCCAAATCCCTTTATCCATGCTGGCTTTACTTTTGCCAGATTAGCTGGTCTTTCTTTATTCATATGTTCTTCTTGTCATAATCATTCTTTATTCAGAAGTCAAAGATATCCGCTTCAGAAGGGACATTTTTTATTTAAAAGTGTTTTTTTTTAATCCATGTTAGAAACCAATATTACTTCATTTTTAAGACTGGCATAGAGACAACTTCGGTCACTTTTCCAGCCTCATGTTTTCTGAAAAATCAAAAAAGGTAATTCAATTTATATACATACAGGCACTTTCAGGGAGCCCTCTTATCCATTGGTCTGTTCAGATATCATTCAGATTTTACTTCTGGCCACCAGAGCATACAGCATGCGACAATGACTCAACCTACTTCATCTATTAGCCCTCTTGACCTGTGAGTGACAACATTGTGCCTCAACTTGTGTGCACAGCTCCCGAAGAAGTGCCCTTGAGTACCTAGCACTTGGACCAACCTTAATTTTATATATTTTTTTATGTTTGCAATTTGTTTTGTGCATATGATTCAAATAAAACTAATAGTGTTAAACTGATAATGAGTTGAAACCTTTCCCAGGCAATTTTAATCTTCCTTTTTAATCGATACCTTCAAGTATGTCAGTGCTTTCCATGTAATACAGAGCACATTTTGTGGTATCATCACTGTATTTTATTTCATCAACTTGCCATTAAAACACAGAAATAAATACATACAAGTACCAGGGGTGTGGAATTTAATAAAATATCTACTTTTCCATGGGACAGGTTGCTTCAAAAATCTACTTGTCCCTTTAGTTCCGTTCAGTGCAGTGAGAAATTATGGCATCAATCTCATTATTTATGAGCTTCTGACAATAGCCTCTCTGATTGTGTCAGGGCTAATGCTACAGTAGGGCTTGTTATACTAGCAAATTCCTTATTTTTCCACCTTTTTGCTGATCTACATAATAGGGCTTGAAGAAGTAGTAAGCAATAGTTCCAGGGTTGGAATGCCTTTGCATCTGTGCAAACCTACTAACTTGCATGTTTTAAGAATTTTTGCCAGCTCTTCTCTAATCTTCTCCCATACTTAGAAAGGTTGGAAATTTACTCCCAACAAGGGAAGAAATAGAAGGTTTTCCAAGGCTGGGAAAATAAGTGATTGGAGGAAAAGTGATCTTGTAAACGCTCAATAGGTTTTTGCATGAACAAATCTATACATGCATATTTGCTCATGCTAAAATACAGTTCACAAATATTTTCTAGGAATACGATTTTCAGGTCTATTTCTGTAAATTCTAGTGAATTCATGAAAGCCAAAATTCTGCACTAATGCAGGGACATCCACTATGGATGCACTTTTGTGACTTTCTTTAGGAATTGGGCCCATACTTAGGTCTGGTCTTAACCTAGACCTTTTGTTTTTATTAAAATTCTGTCTCTATCAATCTGTCAGCTTTTTTTGCTTTTTACCAATGTTTGTTACAATGGTGAGAGCCTGGCAGCTCCCTCAGCAAAAAAGTTTTTACAAAAGCTATGTCAAAACGAGACAAACATTGACAAACCAAAAGACTGACCATCAATGTCAGAAAGGTTAGTTTTGCCAATGCTTGTTTATTTTCATGTTTCCCAAAATCTTGTTGAGACTGTTTACACTCATTTTCCATTATGGATAGTTTTTGGAAATACTATCATGCAAATACATTTCACTAAATTATGCTTCAAAGAAATTGTACTTACAATTTCACAATAATATAGCCAAACATTTTTGTGCTACTTGCATTTGTTTCTGAACATTTTATTTTGAAAGCAAAGAATCATCAATCTTGCTTCCAAGCTTCTACAAACATTTGCATCTAGTTAGAGAGCATTCTGGGAGCATTATACATAGCCTCATATTGTTAAACTTATCAAACGTGTGTGTCCACATTTGTTTATTGGTTCCACTGTCAGTAGTGCAGTGTGTGCCTGCAGGGCCACCCCCAGACATTTTCCCACCTCATTTTGCTTTTAGGACTCTTTGCACTTTACCAGTACTAACGGGTCTACAGTGCTTGTGCTCTCCAACCTAAATAAAATAAATTTGGCTTACACACAACTGCCACATTTAATGTACTTATAAGTCCCTAGTAAAGTGGTACTACATTTACCCAGGATCTGTAAATTTTAATGCTACTAGTGGTCCCACAATATTCACTGCGATACCCACTTATGTAGCCCTTTTAAACATCAAGAAGTTTGGACATAGAGGCAAAATTCACTTCCTCCTGGATGCATGATACGTGGGGCAGAAAATAAGAACATTCTCAATAGATTCTAATGCCTCAGGACTGAAGGGGCAGAGCAGATCTGGCACTGTACTGGGTTGTTGCCCCCACCCCTCTGGCCCCCCTCCCCCCCCCCCCCCCCCCAGCCACCTACAGGTACTAGCATATTGGAAAGTATCCCGCAATTCTAGGTTTTTCGCTGATACAATTCTTCCTCTTTCATCACGCTTATCTTACACCGCATAGACTCAACACAACATACCCCTCTGCCTCGGGTCAGTGCCCTCGATGTCATACTCATGATGCCAACCTCATCCATATGGTTTAGACATGCCCTTCCCTCTCGCAGTACTGGTCCGGCATACGAGCATCTTTAACGGCCCTCACAGGTGTTGATATGGAGCTAGCACCAGATCATTTTCTATTGGGTTTATACCTTAGACCCGAGGACTTTGCGTTTTGTGGATCTGGCTATGCTCTTAGCGGAACGGCAGTTGACTAGGTGTTGGAAATCCCCCCTGAGGTCCCTCCAATTATTTCCTGGAGAGAAGAGGTGCTACACTGGGTGAGACTGGAGAACCTGGCGCTCCCCCATGAGGAGTATCGAGGGCTACGGCAGAAACCGATATTATTAAAGTGGGATACTTTGTTGGGGTCATTTTGGGCGCAGAGCGAGACCAAGTGGTTAAAAAGCTGAGGGTAGACAGGCTCTTTACGTTGCACTCTATGCCTGTGAGTTGGTCTAAACTCCCAACCCATTATCTACTCAGGCCCAGTAACCTCCCGCCCCCTCACCGTCCCCCACCCCTCCCTACGTCAGTAAGCTGTTACCATGTAGTTAACCCTACATAGTCCTTGACTTGCATACGATCACTAGCTCCTACGTTGATTACATATCCTTGGCACTAATAGGAATTGCAACCCAGAGTAAATTAGTTACCAACCGATCAACAAAGGTCAGTTTCTGAGGGCGGGTGGGAATGAGATGGTGTTACATGTCATAACATTGTTGTGTGATAACATTACTATATGAGCAATATAGACTGTATTATCTACCAATTATTAAGTACACTAACATACCTGTCTGTAAACTTGGAATGGACTTTTTTTAAAAATCAAAATGCCAATAAAGTTTGTGTTAAAAACACTGTGTAAATTAAATTTTGTCCATTGTAAAACCATTTCCTTAAACAGTAGCTCAAACTCTCTCAGATGTCTGTTTTCGATTTTTAGTAAGTCCTGTGAAGCACTTTGTGTAGAATTTGAAAGTAATGGAATCTTCATTTACAGGTGCAACTAGTGCAAGTATTTTTGTGAGCCTCGTGCAAAAAGACATTTTCCCTTTTTGACAACTCTGCCCCTCCGCTTCAGCGCCATATTTGAGATACTCAGTGTCCCTTGTGAGTTCCTTGTGGTTGCACCTAAAATAGTTGCCAGCTGTTACCTTCATTAGGAGTGTATGAGACATGTGCATAGTTTACTCCTGCAAAAATTACACAGAATTTCAGCAAAACTGGCATTTAATGCTATATGTTAACTCTCGTAGTAAGTCCTCCCATCCACCTTCCATGTGAGGATGCTTTTCTTGCAAAAAGTGCAAAAAAACCTCAACAGTCGCTTGCACTCGGTCATTAGTGCTTTTCCTATGTGTTTGCGATACGTTTTTATCACAAACTGTGCATAATTATGTGATGTGGCACAATGGCGGAATTTAACGAAATTACCAAAATAACACTAATTGCAGAGGCATAATGCTAATTCTAACCGGGCCTAATTTTAATCTATCTCATCGTAAAATCTACCACTCGCGCTTGATTACATGATTTTAAAATGAGTTTACAAATCTAGAATGATAAAACAGTATGTAACTCGCAAAGGCCTTCTATTCGTACCAGATATCTAAATCCTTTCTATTGTTAAAGCCTGGCGTGAAGCCCAGCACACATCTTTTGCAAGAATGAAGTTGTGAAATTCTAATGTAGGTATGTCCATCCACAGATTCCTGGTGAGAGCCCCCGTGTCGCTGTGCCCATGGGCTCTGTTGATTGCTCTTCATTGCAACTCACTTGCTTTTTTCTGTTCCGCTGTAGCGCTCCCTTACGGTTGGGTGGTTTGTATGTTCTCTTTGATGCTCATTGTCTCACTGCTTGATGGCACAGGAAAGGCATGGTATTTATTAATTTCTGGTATTTATATAGAGCATGGCCAGCCAAAGGGCAGCTGAGCACTTCATATAAACCATGTCGAGGCTAGTTTATTTTACATAAATGGAAACTGGTATAGGTCAAGTGTAGCAAAAGGGAATGGAAGACTTTCGTGAGTGAAGTGTAGTTAGATCTTGGACTCAGTCATATTTTATCAATCACATTTTATGTAAAATCAGGGTAGAATGTGACCCGAATTTATGTATGGGTAAAAAGTACCCCCTGCCTGCTGTGCATTGATAAGGTTATTGCGACTCACCGAGGAATTCCATCACTATTTATAGGAATGAGGCTAAAGGCTGAGTTCCTCTAAAAAGATATGTAACTCCCAGGTGACTTGCAGTATCCTTATCATGTACTTCAGAGGTACTTTATCCCACGTCATAAGGAAAGCAGAAATAATAATGTTCTTGGTCATTGTAAACTAGGAAAATAAAGCAGAGAAAGAAAATGAATGTTTTTTTTCGTTGCTTCAAACAGCGGCTCCGTGTGCGCTGCCTTTCACCTCGGCTGCTGGCTCTGCAAGCATGCATCGTGCCATCAGAACTGGACTGCAGTAGCTGTTTACAGTCTTTTCTGACATCTTTTCTTTCTAATCGGCCACTTAGTTCGTCACTAGGCGCCGATTATAAAGAGATTAGAGATGTGCATTGATGTAGAGATTGCAGGCTCCCATGTATTATACATTTCTTTCGCCAACATTTGTACCCCCTCTGCTAAAAAGCTCCCACCATCAGCTGAAGAAACATTAAGAAGCCATGGAAAATGCTCATATCACACACATTTTTGTTCCAAACCTGGAAATTAAACTTATTTTTTTTAGCTCCTCAGTAATGTTGGAAACACTATTTGATTTCGAATTCTCACCATCTAAAAGGCAAGTTTGTCTTTTAACACATGTCCATTTTAATGAGTTTCAGTTTCATGTGATCTGGAAATCAGCCTCAATTTGTGAAACCATTACATTTCAGGTATTCGGGGACTCATTGTCTCTTGAAGAGTATGATCTATTTGAGCATCATTAAAATAATGGCCACTTCATTTACATGCCAGAATAGTATAATAATGTTGTCATGCAGAGGAGGAAGACGCGTTGTGAAAAATCAGGATTGACAAGGCTTCTGCCTCTTCCTTGGTTCCATTGCAAGTGTTATTTTGTTTGGCCAGCGTAAAAGATGCTTATTACCTTGGTCCCAGTATTCCAGAGTGCAGGACATTGAACTGCAGCCGACGTGGAAGGAGGCACTCGGGTAGAGTCCATCCCCATCCTGCACCAAAGAGACAAAGAAGGGAGAGTTCTTCTCTGATTGAAAGAGGAAACCAATGTCTTCACTCTTCCAACTCCATCGTGGTTTGGTCCGCAGTGATGCTACTAGGTTTAAAGTTCAGGTGCAGCTCTGCCTAATTGTGCCATCACTCTGAGCACAGTGTATGCATTGTCTACCGTATTTGCACTATGCATTGCCTGGTCTGCTATTTAGAGTCGTTCCTCTCCATTGGTAGTTCTGAGATGTAAGCGCCTGATCCCAGCAGCAGCACAGGAATGAGTGTTTTAAGATAAATCGTCACAAACTTTCAGGATCAGTAAAATAATTATGTTTCGGATATTATATGCATCTTTTTCAGGCATCATTTAACTGACCATGAGAGCTTGTAAGAAGCAATTTAAATCTTATTTTTGTATTTTTAATTGATTTCTTTATAGATGCTTATTGGGGTGTGTTCATATCTAAATCATCAGAACTATCCAATATCTTAAAATGAGTGAAATTCTAGAATGTCCTTGTCAGCAGGACAATTTTTAATACACATTAATAGGCATGTTTTAAGTTGTGTGCTAAGACTGCTGAATTGCCACAGTGGCAATCATATGGATCTTACACTGTAAATGTTCAAGAAGTTTTGTAAAATTATTTCTCGATTGTTGAATTTTGATTAGGTTTTATACAACTGCACTATAGAAACTGCTTATTCTCACTATGAATCTCAATTTCTAGGGTATTTCTGCTGGTTGGTGCACCAAAGGCGAATACTTCACAAGCTGGCATTGTGGAAGGAGGCCATGTGATCAAATGTGGCTGGAAGATGAATCAGGATTGTCAACCTATCATTTTTGATTCTCGAGGTAAGAACGTGTGTATTTGTTCAATTCTTTGCAAATCCAAGTCATGTGGCTTGAAAATTCTGAACAGTTGCCATTAACTCAAAAGGCTGAGTTGTTCAATTAAATCCTTAGACCTAGAACGGCCACAGTCTTCTTTATTTAAGAATGTATGAGCAAAATATATTTTTTTTAAAGTTATTCACATTTTTTGCTTTAATCTATTAAAATTGCATTTGTTCAAAATTATGACAGGTACCTTACAGTACTTAATGCAGTAGTGCTGAGGCAGAATCAATTCTCTGCTAGCCAGTAGGCTCATGGTCTTTGAGAGGCCACATTGTTCTGTGACTGACTCTTCTGCCACCCTTTCAGTGGTCATCCTGACATGATGGACTGTGTTCATCGCTACTGACCTTTCAAGATGACTAGCCTCATGTGCGAGTTACACTCTGCACAATGGTGGCCTGCCACTGGCCCTACACTACCTACTGTCCTTCCAGAGGGGATCCTGCTACATGAAAAACTATTTACCAGCTCTGCCTTCTTTTCAGAAGTGCTCCTAATTTGTGACTGAATCTTCATCAACCCTAGCTGCCTTTCAGACCTCACATCAGTGCTGCCAAGTGTCTCCATAGAAAGGTGCATTCCAAATGTCATCCATCTATCACACTTTTGGCATGCCAGCTGTGTCAAATATTAGCAAAATAATTATTTGGATTATGACCACAATGAAATATTATCGTTTTCAGCAATACATTTCTAGCCACATTATTCCATTCGCCGTGGTGATGTTATTTTATGACAACTCTATAGAGAAAGAAAAGTACAGTATACTTTCCTCACAATGCTGGGCCAGCGAAGAGGTTGGACTACAATACGTAATTCATTAATTACTTATAGATCCGAGCTGTCAAGTACTTCTGTCAAGGCATAAGTCACTGCGTTGCCCAGCAATTATCTTTTCATCTATTTCTACATTCAGGATCACACATTCCGACATTAGGATCATAGAGGTATTTTTTCAAGCTAAAAAACAATACAGTGAATGCCAATGTCCCATGATTCACAGTCCCGACCAAGGTAAAGCCACTAGTATTAGCTACTTCTCACTTACATTTTTAGGACAGGGAAAGCATGTCCTTGAAACCAAGACTAGTAGTTTCTCATGGTCTGACCAGATGACTTTAAAGCACACACACACACACACAGGTAACCAATTTACTTGTGTGGATTCCAAAGTCATGTAGTACTGCTGGTTCAACATGAACTATACTGCATCTCCTTTCTTGTTACAAAGAATGTTGTGTAATGTTGTTGTGAATCTTGTCTACATGTTTATTATACTGTATTTTCCCGAACATACAAGTTGGTTTCATTGTATTTCAATTCTCAGTCATACGTGATCTGACTGTGACAAAGGCCATTTTCTAAGAAAGAGATCCTGGAAAACAAACCTGTCTTGCTCTTGGAATCCCACTAGAAAGCATCCATCTTCTGTGTTCATTGGTCTCATTTGCTGTTTGTTGTCTCTTGGAGAAAGGCATAGTTTGATGTTGACTATTCGAGGTGCTCAGCTGCCTATAGAGTGTAAGTCTCTGCTGGCTTCTGTTCATCTGTTAACCCAAATTTTAGTTTTGCTGCAAGTAGCTAAGGTCCTCAGATTTTCCCTGTTCCTGGAGAAGAGCAGCTTTGTCCAATGGGTTTCCGAACTTGCCCTGGTGATACTGGCCTAACTAGGTATTTTTACCTCCATCATCACTGAATTATCATCAGCATAGTGGCCACGACAGTGAGGACACCTTCCATTGAAAAGTAGGTCAATAATACTTTTTTCAGTCAGCCACTTCTCAGAGGGGCTTACTTCTACTCCACATCCCATAGCTGAGAGATCAAAGACTCCTTTTCAAGACTAGTCTTATAATTCCGCTTGCCACCAAGAATACACGCTTCAGTAGGCAAACTGTAAAGTAAGAAAGCAAACTTGATGAGGATACAAGAGTGGTGGGGAGAGCCTGTTTAAGAATACTGCAGGATTCAGTATTGGGAGGATTGCAATTGCAGGCCAAGGATGCTGCTGTGACTAAGTGTATATTTCATAGAGAAACACAACCGTAATGTATTACTGGACCAGAGCTTGCTTAGCTATGTAGATTCCCCTTAATGGGTAAGGTTTGGCAAGCATTATTGTTATGAAAACAGCTGCTTGTATATACATCCCAGAGCCCAACAACTGGGAAAAAATATTTTAAAATAATGGACTTTTAAACCTGAGTTTTTCATGGAGTCTCCATATTCTTTTTCATAATGCTGTTCAGAACCTGATGAGGTGAAGGTTCACTGAACTGCTTTTAAAAGAGGATCTGCCTGACAAAGTTATTCCTTTCCTAAACTAATTGTTCCTCAAAGCATATTGGTCTTTGTGAACAGAGCCTAACATTGTTACACCAACCAATAACATGGCAGAGCAAACCTAATAGAAGTCAAGACCCATGACCAGAAATGGGGCAAGTCAACAATGGTACTTATGTGCGCTGAAACACAAACCAGAAACCTTCTATCACGTTGCATACCATTTGTTATAGTGCAATGAGGAAAGCTAGATTACATCAGAGAAAGAAAAATTGCATGCCTCATTCATGGAGATCAGTTGTAACGAGAGATGAGCAAGTTCATCATTCTTGCTACAAGGTGAGGTGTCTGAACTTTCGGAGTACATGGCATTTGAGGCTGGAATGCAGATACTAATACGTCAATCCTTCCTACTGGTGGATCTGCAAAAACAGGAAATGGCACCTCTGCCTGTGCAATTCCCTAAGGGAAACACTGGGGCATGAGAGACACAAAATACAGGATGAGCTCTGCCCTCACGGTCTTCAGTGGTACTGACTTCCCAATGCACTCCTTCAAGCTTTGTAATAGTGTACTGGCAATAATTTACCTGGGTGTCAGATGTGACTGTTTTGACGATACTGGTTATGACGGGTGAGCAATGGCAGTAGTGAATGTGGTTTGCCAGGTGAGACTGATATACAAATTAGCAAAACTGATTAATGAGTAAGCATTTGTGGAGAAGTAAAGCTTCTCAGAAGAAATTAAGATGTCACTATCAAGGAATCGTAACTGAAATTCCATTGTTGCGATGGTTGACAAATCATGGATCCGGCTCCAGGACTAGCGAGCATAGAGGTGACACCCCATGTCTCACCACCAATGACTGAAATCAAGTTATAGGGAAGCAGAATGAACCCAAACAGGCAACGAACTGCAAGGAAAATGGGAACTGGAGGAAATGGAATAAATGTTAAAGTGCAAGGGAACAAACTATTGGCAGTGATAATCATATACCCAAAGGAGACTGCAAGGCATCTGTCCTTTACAGGCACCTCTACTTAAACTGCCCCAGAAGTGGTAACCATCCCTCCTGGTTGGCTGTACCTTATCCACCCCTGAGGACCCCGTCTGTACTCTGGAAGTTCTACCCTATACTTCCGCCCAGCTCATCTCTGTTTCACTGTTCCTCAGTTCTTGCACAAATCTTGACAAAAGGTAAATAATGACACAGGAAATAGGTCTAGTACAACTACCTCAAGAAATGCCCCCCACAAAAGTTCATCTGATCTACAGGAGCACTTGGAAAACTTGAGTACATTGCAGTGTGACAGTGATTCAAAAAGAAAGCCTAACCTCCTGCTTTCATTGTGCTTGATATCATGATTGGTAGTTTAACAAAGGAGGATTTTTTTCATATCATATGTTTTTAAATTTTCTCTTTTAACTTGTCAATATGCTAACCTGTGAGATTCCATGTAACACAATTCCTGCCCACGGGCTTTACCACAATGTAATAACAATTCATCATTAAAAGCCTATTGCCTTTAACACCTGCTTTTCTCAATAAGCAAGTCTGGGTTTGTCATAACAATTCATAATAAACAGATCAAAACTATGTAGTCCTCCATAGCTTTTCCCCAATAAACCGTTAAGGCCTTTAGCCATTACCAATGGCTTGATACCATAACTAATACAGACTTCTACAAGAGCAAAAACTGGCACCTGTCATGAATACAGTTATAAAATGACAAATATGTTGAAAAAAAGTAAGTTTGCAAAACAAAATACAACTTCACTCAATAGGACCTAAGAAGAATCATCATAGTGAAACGCCCCCAGTTTATCAAAGTTGGTAGCCAACATCAAAACCCTCACCTGCTACAGTAGCCTGTCAGATTACCTAGAACAAAATACCTATATTTCACCTTTAACAAAATGTGATAGCAACCCATTGTTAGAGGTCTACTGGCTTTAACAGGTATGTTTCACAATAAATAATTAGTACTACTGCATTTGTCATAACTGTTCATTGCAGAGCACATCTATTTCATTGGACATAACGTTTCCCAGTGCACCAGTCAGGCCTGTATCTTGTTGCCATAATCAACTCCAGTTTACTGTTATGAGCTTAAACATTCCCAATGCAGCCATAAGGTACACAGCCTGAAAATTATTATAAATATATACAAAATTACAGTTGGGTAAGCAAAATACCATCTTCCTAAAAAGGCCTAACAATAATTCTCATGGGGCATATTTTCTATTTCCACAGTTTTCACAGGAGTAACCAACACAAAGACCCTTGTCTACTATTGTAATGTGTTAGATTACATGTAATAAAATCCTTCCCTGCAGGCTTTTATACGAAGAAATAGCAATCCACCCTTAAATGGAATGAGGTTAATATATGCGTTCCTCAATACATAAGTCTGACTAATTGCTTTTCTGGTAACACTTCACAATAAGCAGATCAGGCCGATAGTCATGCTCTTCTTTGGCTTGCCACCATAACAAACTCAGTCCTGCTGTTTTGAGAGTAAGCTTTGCTGTAAGCCAAAACGTGCAATACAAGCACTCTTTTCAGTGGAAGCCCACAGCTTCAGCTCAATCAAAACCTGCACTTGGGTCAGCCCAGTCAAATCCTGCACTTTAGGGAACCCAACAAGTGGGTGGAGTCTAAGCCCCTCTCTCAGTAGTACACCAAACGTTACTTTTTTGTTGATCACATAAGGTGCTAGATCTAAAAATGAGGCTAAGGTATACCATATTGTCTCCCTTACAAAAGACAACCATTTCACCATGGAACGTGCAAAAATTGCAAAATTATCTTTTTTCTTTTTTTTTCTTCTTTTTAGATTGTTCTCTCTTAGCAAGTGCTGATATCAAAGCACAAAACAATAGTGGTAGTTGCAACAACACACTGCCCATATTTCACTCATGTCTGTGTTTTTTCTCAAGATCTACATACTACCTTAAGTTAGTATACCTCAATAAAAAGGGCCTGTATTTAAGACCTTTATTTGGCAGTAGAAATGGCTAATAATGTCTTATCCAGGGCTACAAACATTGATTAAAATGGGGGATTTTATCTTTCTACCATCAAGAATTACAAATTAGCTTGCCACTGCGTTAAGTTACTTGCCGGTTTACAAGAAAATACTTTGCAAATCCTAACAAGATATGTTTTCAGAGATTACCGTCAATGAAATGTTTGGCATATTCCAATATTACTTCATAGCTTCAAAACAAATTCAACATACTTACGCTATCTTGTGAATAAAAGAAGTAATTTAAAATTTAGGAAAAATGAAAAAATATATATTTTATGTAAAGCTAAACATACATGAAGATATGATAAACAGACAAGTAGAAGTTTCTACTATGGACCCCTAACCCTTTATGAAATGTGTTGACTGACTTTGGGGGGAGGGGGCAAGGCTGCTTGCTCATCCCGATGTTTTCCAAAAGGATTTTTTTTTTCTTCCTTTAAGGAAAATGGGTTAGTTAAAAAATTCCTTTTGGGAATGTGAACGCAAGGGGATAATCTGCTGTTCCTTGCAGGAGGCCCATCCCTGTCTTTGCAGCCAATCAGAAGAGTATGCAAATTGTGACATGCCTATTTTTATTTATTTATTAGATCAGTCATTTTGTGACCCACCTGTATGGCAAAATCTAAAATGTGTTTGCAAAAAGTAGGTAAGGAGTCTGAGCCGACATTTTGCACTCATTTTTGTGATATAGCTGGCCCTAGATTGTTGAAATAAACACGTGTCTGTTAAAGACTTGCAAAATTAGTACTGTTATGGCTTGCTGAGTCTACGCAGCAAAATAATTTTTTAGAAATTCTGGATTCTTGTGAACATTAATCAGTTAAGTTAATAGATGAGGTTTGGTGAGAATGTGGAGACTGCAGTGGTAGATAAAGGGCCTGATTACAACTTTGGAGGAGGTGTTAATCCGTCCCAAAAGTGACGGTAAAGTGACAAATATACCACCAGCCGTATTACGAGTCCATTATATCCTATGGAACTCGTAATACGGCTGGTGGTATATCTGTCACATTTGGGACGGATTAACACCTCCTCCAAAGTTGTAATCAGGCCCATAATCCTTTCCTGATCTTTTATGTTAAATAATGCAATGATGGAAGGAGGTTTTATTTGTGCCTTTCTTTGTTTAAGAGCTAAAGCAATCTAAAATAATTATTTTGTTGACCACTGCTCCAGAATAAATATTTGCATGGGAATGTTTTTGATTCTCTTTATAAGGAAAACAAATATGCAAACAGAGCATGGCGCAAAACCTATGGTAATGAGGACAAGACAACCTATACGAATGCCCTAAAGTCCTATCATAACGCCTGTTGTAAATCTAAAGCCATCTACTTCACGAAAATTACTGCAACCCAAAATTGCCCTAAGACTCTTTGTAAGGTAGTAAGATCCTTGTCAGATCACGCAAAATTGGCACAGACTGTTTCTCTGTCCCATATGTAGTGCAAAGAAATTGCCTATTTTTTCATCAAAAAAGTGGATGATATCGAGGCAACCTTTTCCGGCATAGGGGAAGCTATTTCTCAAACAAATTTCCTAAACTTTTAATATGACATTGGGGAGGTTTCAGCCCTTGGACATAGTCTGTTAAGGCCATTCTCTCATCCATTTAGTCAGGTTCCTCACTCGATCCTTGCCCTCCAGATATTATGAGTAGGCTTTGGAATGGATTGGACGACTATTAAATCAGTCATTGGCAGAAGGGATAGTTCCAAAAGTTTAGAAAATTGCTTTAGTTACTTTGTTGCTAAAAAAACCTAATGCGGACCCCTTCATATGGTCTGATCACAGACCGATATCCCTGCTATCTATCCTTTCTAAAGTGTTGGAAAAGCATGGGAACTTACAAGACACATAGAACACGACTTACTCCATCTTTCTCAATCTGGATTTCGTATAGGTTATCGTACTGAATTGGCGCTTCTTGGGGTCATGGAGTATTTGAGGCAACAATTGGATGAAGGCAAGGCTGCTGCACTGCTCTTACTAGAGCTCAGTGCAGTATTTGATACTATCAAACATAATATACTTTTCCTAAGGCTTGAAGGAATGGGAATACAGGATACTGCACTAGCCTGCATTAAATCTTTTCTAGACAATCGTTCCTTTCAGATGCATACTAATCAACACAGGTCAAAACTACACTCTAACTTCAAGGTTGTTTCAGGTCTCCATTTCGAGTCCCCTGCTTTCTAACTTATATGTGAGACCTCTGGCAGACATCATAGATAACTGTGGATTACGCTTTTCTCAAATGCAGATGATACACAAATTGTGGTATCTCTGTCACCTAAGGAAAACCAGAATGTTGTAGCTTTGCCCTTTTGTCAGTGTCAGAATGGATGGGTGCGAACTCTTTAAAGTTAAACGGTGACAATATGGAGGACCTTTTGGTGGGTAATCCTTCTACACCCTGGGGCGTACACCTGTGGCCTGATACTATGGGTAACTGCCCCATTCCTGTTCCTGTTGTAAAAACCTGGGAGTTTGGCTGGACCTTGAACTTACTGTGAATCAACAGAAACCAAGTTAGCTGCCACCTGCTTTGGCATACTGAAATGGCTTAAGAAGATCCTCCATTGCCTGCCGATTGCTGCTCAGAGAACCGTTGTTCAAGCCTTAGTTATTTTAAGGATAGGCTATGGGAATGTTTTATATTTGAGGTCATCAAAATCATTACTTAAATGCCTCCAAACTGTGCAAAATGCTGCTGCACGCAGTCTGCTTCAACCCCCTAAGTTCGCCAGTTCTGCCAGCATTTTCACATCCCTCTATTGGCTCCCCATTGAGCGGCGGGTGCAATTTAAGGCATTGTGCTATATGCACAAATGCCCACAACACTGGGCCTGTATATTTGAGCATTGGTCTCTCGATACTCCCCTAATCGACCGCTGAGGTCGAGCCATCAGAAGTTGGTGGTACTTTCTACAATTAGGAAATCCCGCCAAGGAGGCCGTGCCTTTTTCTATCTGGGGCCAAAACTCTGGAATGGCTTACTGGTAACTCTGAGAGAATTCGATTCTCTCCTTGCATCCTGGAAACTCTTGAAAACGTGGCTGTTTCAACAGTCTGGTCTTTAAATCATAATTTCTCTCAATTGTGTGAGGACTGTTATCCGTAATTTCTGCTAGCGCTGGGAAACCTTTTGGGTAGCTATGCACTTTATAAATGACGTATTATAATAATAATAATGTAACATACTGAACTCGACACGAAATATTTAAATGAAGGAGAGAGCTCACTCAGTGGGAACTGTGAGAACTGATACTGTCACAACTGAAAAGAAAGTTTGAAGAAACCTCAGACATTTTGAAGATGTGTCCTACTGAGACTGATGTGTACGTCACATCCTTCAGCACTTTCTGCTTGTCACCCAACCCTTCATATGTACCAAAGTGAAATAATAACAAAAGGACCAAAATAGAATGTATCCCTTACCGAAGGGAATAATTCCCAATTACGTTGATTGTGGGTGATTTTCTAATTTAATAGTTTTTGCCCTTTGCTGTAGCTGATATCTTGTAATATGTAATTTCTAGGATTTGTAGATTTGTTATTTATTTAACTATAAGTAACACATGAAGGCCATTCATATACACCCTGATAATGTAACATCTTGGTGATCTGTTGCACACGCATTTTGGAATGCTTGAAAAAAAGTGCGCTATCGCATTCTTAATAGTTCTAAAAAAGAAGCATGACTGTTTGTAAGGTAATGGCCCATAGCAATTTATTTAGAGTGGAAGGGCATTTCTATGGTGTCTTCCTGAAACGTTTAATTTTATATCCTGGTTGGCCTCTGTAAGAGCAAATTGTTGTGTGTTGGAAAATACAATATTGGCATATAGTTTATTAAGCAAAAGTTATTGTAGTTTGAAAAATGGCAGTCTTTTGCTGGCGCTTGTTCGTTATTGCTGCTTTTCTTAGTTGATACTGGAGGCAACGGGAGGGACTAAACTAAGGGGGGTTTGATGAGGCAGACAGGTTCTCGACGGTTGTTTTGAAAAACAGTTTAATGCTGAGTCAGAGAGTAACATGGTTCACCCAAACCTAAGCTATGCTTGTCTGTAGGTAATGCTGCTGAAAATGGTCTCCCTGTTAAAAGAACAACAACTTTAATCTCTATAAACCCACGGGCTCCCGGTGTTTAATCTGCACGGCTTCTATGCTTATGATGCAGCAGCGAGAGAGTCTACGTTTTTTCACAACCATATTTTGAAAAAGATTGCAATACCCTTGTTCCCGGATGAGACTTGTGTTTGTGATTTAAATGCTTAAATATAGTAAGCTTAAGTTTACTGAAGCTCTGTTTCTCATTTGGATCAATGCTGCTACAGCTTTCAAACCGAGTGCAGATGCAGCAGTTAGGCTTCACATCCACTCTGGCACTCTGTTCATACACAAGCAGCCGGGTGTGAGAACAAGACCAGCACCCAGAAGCTGAACACTTTATCCGACAGTCCCAGTGCTGGTTTGTCAGGGCCTCAGCTCCATATTCACTGGAGCGGTCTCGCCACAGACCTGGGCAGGGGCAGTGTTGATGTCTGCGGAGACTAAAGCTGCGGCTAGGGACAAATGCTCTGACACTCGTGAGTCAACTAAACATTAGTGTTCTATTTCTGTGACCAATGGATGCCTGCTCCCACCACTGCCTTGTGAAGAAAGCTTAACAAGATGCTGCCTATTTCAGTAACCCAGAGTTATAGATTTTGAACAGGGCACACACACCCTTTGCCTCTGACTTGCTGCTTATGACAAACCTAAGGGACCAGGAGTTTGATGCACTACTACTGCACAAGCACAACCTTCCTCCTTGCTAGAAATAAAGACTGGAGAAGTTTCTGGTTGCTGACCCCCTCTCCCATCCCCAAGGCTGTGATCTGGTGTAGGATTCTTCAAGAAGCTGTACTGCATTGATCATCCTTAGAAGAAGAAACCACTACTCGGATGGACAGAAAGAGCTGGCCCATGCTCAAGCTACAAGACTAAGGCCAAGCAGGCTGAAGCGTTCCTCCATTTGTTCTACAGGAAGTGAGCCACTCTTGCTATCTGGCAGCCCTGTTGGGCAGAACTGGTGACCGAAAGACATACTTTGAAAGACTGTTGGGTAGTTACAGGAGACATTGCAGGACTGCAAATATGGTGACAATGTAATGATCAGGCCTGACCAATATCATCGCTAACTTTATTAGAGCCTGTATCATCATCTTGCCAGTCATCAGCGATCATTCCAACTCTGGACGTAATTCCAGTTGAGCTGGTATAGAACATACAGGCCTCATCAGAAATACAAGTATTTCTACAAGAAGGTGAAAGGTATGGTCGGGAATGGACCACAAATGAGGAATTGTCATAGGAGTTTGGCATAGAAACACTAAAACACACATTATTTTCTCATTTCTGAGGGTCGAAATTACATAAAATCCCTGCACCTTGGAATTACAGACCCAAGAAAATTTGTAATTCTGGGCATGCCATTCCAACTCATATGTTATGACAGACTTAGAGTCAAACAGGGGATTTTTCTATTCCCCTGGTGTCATGCTGGTCAAAGCCGGTTACTCTGATTGAGTTTTAACATTTAAACCTTTGTTTTTTTTATGTTTTATGGTTTTAGGCATGTTCCAGATTAAATGTTTGCCTGGCCCTAACCATACATCACAGTTCCCCACTTGCTAGTGGGTTCCACATGTCTCCTTGTCCCTCATATATTCTGAATGCAAACCGGCAGTCACAAGACAAATGCCATGCACTGGACAATAAAAACCAGTACTTAGGATCTCTGAAGCCAATCATCTTAGTTGAGTAAGAATACCAGTTTTCTCATATGCAGATGATGCACAAATTGTGATATCTCTGTCATCTAAGGACGACCAGAATGTTGTAGCTTTGCACTCTTGTCTTGCTCAAGTGTCAGAATGGATGGGTACCAACTCTTTAAAGATCAACGGTAACAAGATAGAGGTCCTGTTGGTGGGTAATCCTTCTACACCCTGCGGTGCACACATGTGGCCTGATACTATGGATAACTCCCCATTCCCGTTCCTGTTGTAAAAGAAACCTGGGAGCTTGGCTGGACCTTGAACGTACTATGAATCCACAGCTTACCAAGGTAGCTGCCATCTGCTTTGGCATACTGAGATGGCTTAAGAAGATCCTCCATCGTCTGCTGATTGTGGCTCAGAGAACCGTTGTTCAAGCCTTAGTTATTTCAAGGCTAGACTATGGGAATGTTTTATATTTCGGGGCAGCAAAATCATTACTTAAGCGCCTCCAAACTGTGCAAAATGCTGCAGCATTGATTCCGCTTCGACCCCCTAAATTTGCCAGTTCAGCCAGAATGTTAAGGTCTCTCCATTGGTTCTCCATTGAGCAGCAGGTGTAATTTAAGGCATTCTGCTATATGCACAAATGCCTACATAACACTGGACCTGTGTATTGGAGATCATTGGTCTCTCACTACTACCATAGTTGACTGCTGAGGTTGAGGCATCATAAGCTGGCGGTACTTCCTAGAAATGGGAAATCCCTCCATGTAGGCCGTGCCTATCTCTATCTTGGGGGAGATTTTTTTATTGGTTTAACTTATTTTGGGGGTTAATTTTATTAGAGATTTTCAGCAGGCTTGACCCAAACATTGAGTTATGTTATGTTGCACAGTTTATAGAGCGCATGGATACCCTCGGGTTTCCCAGCGCTAATGAACCCTAACACTTTGCACACTTGACAAAGAGCAGACATTGTATCATACGAGAAACATTGTAACATTCAGTTTGACAACAATCTTTCCCTCACTGGGCACTGTTAAGAAAGCCAGAGTAAGAAACTGAAACCTAAAGTTTTCCACATTAGCAGAAAATTCACAAACTTGCCCCAAAGGATGCCACACTGTCCATAGATGTTCATGTTATTTCTCCTTATATGTATTGAAGGCACTATAACCATGTGTTTGAGTTTTGAAACAGTCGGAAAGAGTAGTGAAAAAAAAGAAGTGGTTTGACCAAGAAGAGACCAGAATAAATTGAGGAAGGTGGGGGCATTGCAAGCCGAGGCTGGTAACTGATCCATTCAGGGCTGTATCTCATTCACACAAAGTGCTAATATCGCCTTGTTTGTACCCACTTTTAGAGAGTCAATTCAACGAAGGGAGTAATTTAGTTATCAGATTGATGTGGAAAGTACATAGTTACCTGCAACATCAATTGTGAGTGACCCTAGTCAGCATAGATTTTGCCCACAAGCCACTGGCTGACATAAGCAAAGAGGAACGAACCAAGGCCCTAGTGAATACGCCAATGTCCAAGAAGATAAATGTTGTGCAAGTTATTTCCCTTTTACCATAGTTTTCAAACTGAACAGAAAAAGGCAAAACCTTACACAAGTGCCACCAAGTTGTACTGCGTACCCTAATTCATAACACTAAAGGACATCTCCACCCTCTATCTACGGTCCCAACCCCCTAACTTGTATATTCGTATTTATATATCCATCTGCTGTGCTGAAACATACTATAGCTCTTCCTAATATGTAAATACAGCTGCAACACATCATCCTGCACTCCTTCTGAAACCGGAAGTGCAGAAAAGATCTTACTGAGCTTTCTAAAACAGCAATGAGCACAGTGTGACGGGGCTTGGGCTCAATTTATGGATTTCATCTTGCATGGTAATGTGTACGGCAAAGTAGTATTTATCATGACAAGCGGTGCCAGCAGTTCTGCGGGATGGCACTTAAAAGCAGCACTGACATTTGTAATTAAGGAGTGCTAAACAAACTATGTCATAGGAGGTAAATGTCTAGTAATGCCCCTTCCAAAGACGTCTGTCGTGAAGTTCCCTCTAGGTTGGAATGCCTTATAACGTGTCATTGTTCATGTCTCATGCATGGTTAAGATGATTTGCAGTTTTCTTTCTACTTGCAACAGCATCTCTCAAGGCCCTTACAGATCAGTGCACACTCCCCGACCTACTTCACATTGTTGAAGATATTAAATCATCCCCTTTTCCTGCTGATTTGAGGAAACTTGAACTTGTAGCTTAATAAGTATTTAAACTTGTTTTTAAAAAGAAATTGACTCTTGCAAACTTATTATAGCCATAGAACCAAACGTTTAATGTATGTGAACAGAAATCACTTAGGAACTCTTAAAACAAAATAGATATCCAGAGCATCACCGTCTACTCAGGTTGCCTTAGGAGCCCATGTTAACTTGCTTCATTCATACCAGGACTTGGTGATAATGACGTGCTAAGCAACTTGCTCATACTACAAACCATGCCACAGCCACGTAATCACCCACATACGACACACGAGTACCCCCACATAGATTCGTGGAAGGTAGCGAGACACAACAAGCTCCACAAATCGTGTTGCAATAGCACAAGATAGGCTGCCAATTGTTACTGAAATTAGAAGTCTGGAAAAGAACAATAAAATAAACCACCCTGTGCAGTAATATATAAACATTGCCAAGCACAATAATTCCTGCAAAGTAACACACAAAACAAGATGTAGAATATTTCTAACATGGGACCATAAGACTTTTCCACAAACTTCTGGTAGAAGATGAAATCTTGTGATGCCTCAAACGTTCGCACTTGTCCGGGATAGATCACCATGACACCTCATAACATGATCTTAGTACAGTGGTCGAAGTAGCAGGCATACAAATAAGCAGATTCCTTTATTGGCCTTGTAGCACCCAACTACTGCATTTACACAAAGAAACGAGGGATGGGCACAATATAGACAGATGAGAGATAAGTTACCTGAGGAGTTTCATAATATCAGTTGTTTTACTGTTTTACCTTGCCCTTTGTGTCGCCAGTTTAACTTTAATACTAAAAATCTGATATCAATAGTCTTTAACAATTTGTTGTGGTTCCATCAGTCTTATGTGTAAGGCAATTATTCACTGAAGAACAGTGCACTGGTCTTTGTATGTCTTATTTTAGTACATAATTCATCGGAATATATAGACAGGCAACCCCATTTCTAGCATGGTGTAATTCAGCAGAACACGGTCAGTGGCATTCGCCCAGAAGGTTCTGTGCTCACCGTTTTGGAGGAATCAAATACACCTATAACAGTATTTTCTGGGAGATCTGCTACGTACAGAATTAACAGTAGTGTAGTCGAAGCACACCATTGTTAAACCACAGCGTTTTCTTTCCATTCTAACTAATAGCTGCCCATCACTACTAAGGCAAAGCAAAGCGCGTCCTTGTCTCCTCTGAGAGATAAATGGGCAATAGATGCAGGCCGACCCTTTATTGGTAGAGAACAGGCATAGGCGATAGTCTTCCTACACAAGATAATACACAGTTCCAAATCTAAGCAGAATCGGTATTGCATACTGCACAGGGTCTATGGTTTGCCAGCAGCAATCAGCAGAGCTTCCCCCATGTGTCTCCTCTCTGCCCTCGATACTCCGCAGGTCCTGCTGACTTCACATATATGCTCTGGTCCCGCCCCCCTCCTTTGACCCTTTTGGGCGTACCTAACTAACATTGTTTCTTCCCTTTCGGTTGATCTGATCCCACAGAATTGGCCTGGATTCGCTCTGGGAATATATATATGAGGTTAAAAAAAGATAGAGAGGGACAGCCAAATCAGTGGTGTAACAAAGGCCCCTGCAGCCCAGCGGTGTGGGGGGCCTGAGCTTCAGGGGGCCTATCAGCACAGCATCTGGCATGAGTGAGTCCGGAGGGGCCCCTTACAGTTTTTTTACGCCACTGCTCCCAGTTCTCGAACCTTGCCCTCTCACTCACCAAGACAGCTGTTACCTCTCGCTGGAAGTCCATGGCCCCCATTTCTATTAATGCTCTTCTGAAGGAGGAAGCCAAGGGGCTCAGGAAAGGCCCTCTGGCTGCACCCTGGTATCACTTGGAATCTGCCCTGGTTCACACGCCTCCCAGCCCCTTTACATTCCTTACTGCATCCTTCTCTCTGAGCAACTATGCTCAGTATGGCATGGTCAGGATCGATACACAATGCCACTCCCCAGTCATTCTCAACCGCTCCCCTCCCCCCCCCCCCACAACTAATATTCCACCAAAACCTGGGAATTCTAACTGTTAGTATTAGTGCTGAGACATACATCTTTCATTGCTTCTTCCAGGTCCCCACCTCCCTCCCTGTTGAATTTGACCCATGTCTAGTTCATAGTCTTGCTGTGAACTTTGCTTTACTGAATATTGAACTTTTTACGGACATATGGATCCATTCTTCTCTACATTTATGAAGTGTGCCGCGTTTCTGGATATTTACCTCAGCCTCCCCTATTACTCTTTTCTACACTGTTACATCTTAACCGCAAAGTGTTAATCCAATTTCTTTTTAATTTAACAACAATCACCTCCCCGTACTCCCTGCTTCTAAAAATAGCTCTGTCAGTCAAGTCATACTGAGTAAAGAAATCTCAGCCATTAAACTAAATAGACAAAAGATGCAGAAGCCACAAAGGAAAATAATATTGAAATCTGATTAATGTATGGATACAAAGTTACTGGGAAGAGACTGGAGTACTTGTAGAGGACCATCCTTTCAGAGTTTCCCCCCTATTTTTATAATGCCAGTAGAGGGCAATTTGTACCTCAAAGCTGGAGAGCAACAGCATCCGTGCAACTCAGTTGCTGTAGGAGTATTTATTTAAAAAAAATCTCGTATGATAAGCAATGTCATCATCACCTACTAACTGGCTCCATGCTGCAGCCTTCGGATTTCACCAAGAAAAGTGACTCCCAAAGGAGGCATATAAAAGGTGATAGGGATCATAAAGTCAGTACTGAAGCCCTTGGAAGAGGCTGCTTCCCAGAGTCCAGCTCCTGGACTCCTCATTCGGACACAGAACACCTCCATTCTTACTAGGGAGGCATCATTAGAGGATTGTGTTGTCACCTCTGCAACTCTGTTAAAGCAAGTTCTGTGCTTTATTGAAGAGAAATGCTTGCACATCGATATCTTTGAGTAAACAGATTACTTGCAAGGCATTCTGTCCCACATATTTAGTTCCACCATTAAGATTTTGAGAGACAAAATTATGTTGAAACTTTATATCAGGAAGATTGGAGGTTCCCCTGTTCAGCCATAGAGGTTCAGTAAAAGTGGAATTGGGGAAAGCAGTTCAGTATTTCCGTCTTATTAGTAACTCTGCCTTATCCAACGACTTGTACTCAGTAGGGACAAACAGAGGTGCCATGAATGGAGTTGGAAAAGCAGCAGCTTCCAATAGTCTCAGACAATTTAAGAACACCTACTCTAGAACCTCTAGATCTTCTCGGGGTTCTGTTCTCAGTGTGGAAAGCAAGGGGGTTTGGTAGCCAAGGGACACCCCACCTGAGAAACTGAGCCTTTTTCATAAATGAAACATACACTAAAATCTTCAAACTAAAGCAGTTTTGTGCACCAACTTTAAATTCATTCTCTCTGGTCCTATGGAATCTCATCTCAACTAACCCATGGATCCATTTACATTCTTTCAGTATCCATCTTCTCCTTCAAGGAGGAGCCTATAGTGGCTAGATGTCAATCACAGTGTCAAATTCTATTTAGGCTGGATGAGGAGAGGAAGAAAGTAAAGCTATTTGTCTCCATCAATTAAACAAAGATTAAGCCATCTAAAGGTAAAGCTTCAGTCTGTGGATTACAGCCCTGGTCTTACGAAAACCACCAGACATCTCCTGCAGCAGCCTGTGTCTGCGCACACTCTACCAGAGAGATGGCATCTAAGGAAGCAGTCATCGTGGGAGTGACAATTATCAACATCTGCTAGGTACCAACATGCAGACTTGCCACACCTGTATTATTAGGAAACATATATTAGGTAATACAGCTTAAGTGAGCAGCCCTTGGAAGAGTCCAGAGTGGGAGAGAGGGACAACCTGTGCTCAGCAGTCTGTTGTTAAGGAAAACCCATTTGCACCTTCCCTAGAATGATTATGTTCTGCGTGCTAGTATTAATTGAGAACATGTAAAATGTATGAAAGATCCATCGCTGACGACGATTAGTTAAACTCCCTGTAACTAAAGATTGCCGTCTGTGTTAATATTCACAGATTCAAATACCCCTTTCCACATCCCTCCTGTTAGAATATTTGTAAAATTCCTTACAGATTACTGCTCTAGATATCTGGGGAAAATGCATTCACAGTTAGTGGAGTTCTAAGCCACTCCACCGCACCAAATGCAGGTGAACCACCAGTAAGCTGAGCAGGGTACAATACTGTTCAGTTAAATTTATGTTTTAGCACTGCACAGAATCTCATTTTACCACTGATTTCCGGCCAGACAATGGAGTGATTTATAGCTATAAAATATAATATTGCTGTTAAATTGTGTTTGTAGTCAAGTAACTATTTCTTTTTCTGAAGTTTTGTTAAAATAACTCAACTTCTTTAATGCTCTTAAATACAGTTTACATAAATTTGAAGTCCCTCTTTAACCATCCTGAAATAATACATATATATATATATATATATTGAAATTTCATTGTTACAGTGTTTTATTTATCCTTTCTTAACATACTGTGCTGAACATTGGAATTTTAAATCTGTTTTTCCCCGTTTTTTTGTTTTTGCACCCTCCACGATTTGGATTACCGAAGGTGCATCAAGGCTTCTGCCTCATCCAACTGCAATTTGTTTTTACAAACGGGCATATGTTGCATTTTTATGAATCATACGCCTAAATTATGCGCTACAGCATTAATATGCAAATGCTCAGTCATGTAGTCAACTTTGTAATTCCCCTTAAGGGTTTCCACAAGCTGTTGTGCAAAAATGTTTTTCTTGTACCAAAACCAAAAGTAGCTTTGCCAATTTATTTATTGCTTTCTGTTTATTTTGTCAGGGGTGGCATCATGTGTTTTTTCTTACCGGTACAATCTCCTTAACAGGAAAAGTTTTTAATTCTAAATCCAAAACTGTTGTCACAAGGTATAAAGTAACCACTTTCATGTTGTTTTTAGGAAATCGAGATTTTGCTCCTAATGATCCAATAGAATTTAAATCTCACCAATGGTTTGGGGCCTCCGTGCGTTCCAAAAATGACACAATTCTGGTAAGTATTGTTTTGCCAGAAGGAAGATTTTTGAATGATTCTAGCCTTTTTTCTGAGATGTCTGAGCAAAGATGTGATGGTTAACTTTAATATCAACTTATAGATAGTTAAGTTTAAAGATGAAAAAAGCATCCAATCTAATGCTGTTAAAATGTGTACCAGCCTAGTTAGCAAATCGCCAGGAAGAGCACATACAGGCCTTGAAAAATATGTTTGTCCACTAGCTACGGTGAGTCAGGTTTTATCAGGGCGATTAATTTTTTAGGACTACTAGCCTGTTCTGGCAAGCTGACAAAGGATAGATGTTCTGTTCCATCAGACAGTGAATGAGCAATAAAGATTCTTTTTAATCTTGTTTTTATCATGACGCATTTGTTGTGCGTTCAAAGACAGGTGTCAGATGTCACCATGTGTCTTCTCACAATTTGATACTTATGTTATCCTGGAGGTTGGTATTTACTTTTCTTTCCCTGAGTGCAAAGTTAGAGGATTTTGTAAAGTGGACAGTGCTGTACAACATGAGTGTAATGGATGCCACATTTAAATAGCTTGTACACATACTTCAGAATATATTTCAGTAGTCAGGCATGCACATTTGTATAATTCTGTGTGATGGAAAGATTTTAATAGGATGAAAATAATTCAGAATACTTGACGGCGTGCATATGATAGACCATTTTGCTGAAACCCATATTCCGCTCATTGTTTTCACACCATATGGTTTAATCAGTAAAACTGCATGTTAAGGGGAACATTTGTGGCCATTTCAATGGGAATGACAGTGTGCTACCATATCATGTGTAGTGATCTATTGATTAAAGGTGAGTTTGTAAACCTGAATTGAAAAGTGTTCCTGCCCCTGCCCTGATGATATTGCTATTATTGACCTTAGAGGAAAGTCGGGCGGTAGGCATTATGTGCAGCCTATATGTGCGCTAGATTCTTTTTGTACATGGAGCAAAATGTAGTCTGTTAAAGCAAACAAAAATGTTTATTTTGTGCACCAGAAATGCTGAACTCACATACTTGAAGGTGCTCCTATATGGTGTAGTGAAGGAAAAGGCAACTGTACCATACAATATTTGTCTTTGATCACACAATTTGAGAACCGTTTATGAGTCAAGTATAGGACCGTTGGTTTGAGAGGATTATTAAAGTCCCTTCAATATCTTAGCTCTCAGATGGGCTTTCACTGCATGGTAATTGTCTACCCCTAGCTTGGTGAAAAACGCTTCACATGATCTCCTGAGATTGTGCAGAACCTTCTTGAAGATTGCTTTCATTTCATGACTAATGGTAATAAGGGGCTGATCTGATGTTTTGCACTTTAGATTTGCAAACCTTCAGTTTCACATCTGGGAACTTACCACTGTCTCCTGAAGTGCAGTGACACCACATGGCTGTAAATTCTCCACCAACAAGATCAGTTGGTATCCACATGAATTGACAATATGCATTTTCGGCATCATGGCAGAACAGTTAAAAGCAGCTGACAAACTGATTAAGACTTTAATTGCCAGTATAACTCCTTCATGTTCCATGAGAGTCCTTAATTCAAGTGGAGACTCCCATTCCAGTGCAAGACTAACTCCTCCCTCTGTCACCTCAAGCCGTCATAAGACAGCCAGATCTTTCCCCGACTCCTGTGATCTATCCAGATTACCAGCTCCTACCACGACTGTAAACCATTAGTAAACGCAGAGGGAGTCTTAAAAGCAGTTTACTGTACAGTACCAGAGAGTCTTGACCCTCCAGTATGTTCCTATTTGTACATGCCTCAGGTCCCTCTGAACAGAGACTCTTTTCCTTTACCCCCAACGGTTTATTGCATAATGTCTACAGTGGATTCATATTCAATACTTTTTTAAACAGTATGAATGTGACTCAATTTTTCCATGAACCTTTGTACAAATGTAATGGCCATGGCAAATGGATCATTTTATAACATACTTGTATGTTTTTTTTTAATGTAATGTAAGGCAGGTGATGGCTGAATTCTCACAAATATTATACAGAGAAATAACAAAACTGTTCCAAGGATCATAGAATTAGTAATAGATCTCAGCTGTGAACAGGAGTGAGAATACACACGCGCAACTGTTTATAGATTTACATACTCTAAATGCCACAACAGGTAATTTTGGCATGATGCAGCTTGCAGCAGTCTGACATGATGGGTGCAACAATGAACACCTTCTGTGTTAGTTGTGCAGTAAACATTGTTAATTGATGCTGTCACCAGGCCTATATTAGGATACACAACAGGAAAACTGTAAAGTCCTCCCCCAGACCAGTTGCATCCATTGTTCAATGGACGGACGAGCAGCACACGATCTGGTTAGATGAAGTTCTGCAGTGCAGAGCAGCACAAAGTCTACTGGTGGTGAAGATGCACAGGGGTGAAACAGTTCAAAGCCCGCCAATGAGTGAGGCAGCATAGGCTTTAGTGAAGGAGGGGGAGCAGTACAGAACCTGTGCGCAGATTAAGGCGCACAAATGAACAGGACATTTCTAAAATGCAGCAAATATCCATAATGGGGTCTCCTGGTATTAAACTAGACTGCTAAAGCAATAAAAGGAATACAGAGGGTCAGAGGCCCAGACTATTGTTGTGTGAAGGGTAAAGTCAGATGTTTCCTGAATTCCCAATGTGAGGTATTTGAAGGTGGATCAGCAACTGGTTCCGTGTTTTAGATATGCAATAGATAGCTTAAGGAATGGTCATCAAGCCTTGCACATTCAACTATAGAATCTGCTTGAGCGTTTCTGAGCACCGGTGCAGCAGCACATGGACTACAGTTTTATCGTTAAGCAGGGTACAAGAGAACTGGAGCAGAACTGAGATCATAATGTTGAAGCAATGTTAGATGTGTTGGGGCAGCATGTGGGCTTAAGGGGGTGGTGGAGCCCTGCATGGTCCAGGGTTGAAAGGCGCATATTTCTGGGTCAATGTGGCAGAGCAGCACAGGGTTTGTAAAAGTGGAGCTGGAAAATGTATGGGGTTTGGAGCAGCACTAGGGGCTGGGGGGGGGGGGTGGGTGCAGCAGCACTGGGGGAAGAGGGTGGAACCGAACTGGTTGCTGCTCCAGGGCCTTCACCACCCCTCCTCGCTCCCCCCCCACCCCATATCGATCTGTGGTCTGCTCCACCCTTGGTCCTGGTGTTTTTCCACACTCTAGACCTTGCGGTGTTCTAAACCTTTGAACCCTGCACTCATTGCCCTGCCCACTCATGAACTTGTGCTTCTCTACCACCCCTACAAGACCTTCTAACTCTTCATCACCCATTTTGGTTCTGCAGTTCACTACCGTTGTTCTTGGGTCTGTGCTACTCCATTACCCGTCCTCTTTGGCCCCTGCAGGGCTCATCTACCCTCCAGGACACTGCTTTACTCCTTATTTGGGCCCTACATTTCTCCTGATCTCAAGCCCTGCCTTTACCTCCCTCCCCTATGATACTTTGTTGTTCCATCCCTTGATCAAAGACTGCTTCACCACCGCTTCTCTGTGGTTCCATGTAGACATTAAATGCTATTAAACCACAATTGCTCACCTTAACTCACAGATATTTATTCTGTAGTACCATAAATGGGTTTTAAGTGCTAAACATCTTCGGATCATTCGATAGAGGTACATAAGATTTGTGGGACTGTAAAAATATTACATAGATAGCAAATGTGAACTTGAAAACTAAATGATTTGCATTCTTGAATTGAGTGCCCGCTCATCTTAAAAGGTATTAGCTTTAAAAACTCATGTTCCTGTTCAAGTATTTATTATTATTGTTTTTACAGGCATGTGCTCCCCTCTATCATTGGAGAACCGAAAAAAAACAAGAGCGAGAACCTGTTGGAACTTGTTTCTTGCAGGACGGAACCCGGATTGTAGAATATGCTCCTTGCAGATCAAGTTGTATGTATTTGGTATTTTTTAAAGCAATTACTATGGCTAGAAAATCACCAAATATTGGTTATAGGCTCGAATTTATGGTCATGACCAAAACATAAAATAAAAGTCTGTTTCCATATAAAAAGCAACTGCGACATAAAGAATTGAATGTGTGATGATTCGGTGTACTTTTAAGACATATAACAGTCACTCGTGTTTTGCTTTGCAAATAGTCCATAGGAGGATGAATTATACAGCAAACAGCCAAAAGCATAAAGTGATACTTCTCTGAGACCACTCTGTATACATTTTACAGAAGTGGTAACAATAGATCTGAAGACAGGTTCACAACCATGCCAGATCTAAAAACACACGTAACTCACATTGTAATGCAACAAGTTTCCATGACATGTTTTGCATTGAACAATATGTTGTAATCATGAATTATAAGGTATAGAAAACAGTGTAGTACAATGGAATTTGTATATTTTAAATTAGTAGTATAATAATGAAAATCAGGAAATACAATGCTTTCTGTTATTTTCATATATTGACAAGATTCATATTTGTGGAGTTAAAATAGTAGATGTTTATTTGTTTACATTCATGCTATCGTGTTACCTAATATTTTGTCACAATATTCTGGCAGGTCAATATTTGAATCTTGATATTCTGGGAGATTGCACTGCTGATGGTTTGCAGAGAGGGAAAGAAAAGGAGAGAGATCTCCCAGACTGCAGGCCACCGCAGGTTAAGACCAGGAAAAGTTTCACAAGAGGAATAAAATACAAAGTACAGCCTAGGGCAGCTGGTAGAGTCAGCTTTAGGCTTTTGTGCCTACAAATAGCTGTTTTCACTCTGGCATGGCACTCTAGACTGATATAATAGTAGATGTCTCTTAAAAGATAAGACAGCCCTCATTCCAGAATGATTGGCACAGTGATAGGATTTCCACTCTCATCTCAGTCCCAAGTAATTTATCCATTTCCCTTGACAGCATTCTGCATCAGTTTTGTTATCCAGTATCCTCAGGTCACGTATAAACGCCAAACACATGCAGCAGTGGTTTGTTGTTTCCTATCCTTTTCAGGTTTGGTGAGAAATTCAACTGGGAGAGCCTGGGGAAGACGGCACAGTCTTTAGTAACTTGTCTTAGTGATGAGGCCATCTTCTGAATAATGCATTTGAGGGAATATACAAGTGGCCACAATTACCAATGAGGCCAGTAACTGCTCTTACCAGGACCACCGATAGTTAACATTTTTGTGGGAACACTGCGTGTCTGTAGATTCATCCAGGCATTTCGCCTGCTGAAAACAGACATAATGTCACTGTGGAAAAACAAATGAAATTGAGGAAAATAATTGGTGCTAAAACACAGCGTCCTGCATGCTGGTCTCCATTATCTTGTAGTCGGAGGTAATTCCTCCGCATCTCGTAATTATGCAGAGTGTTGTTCATTCTGATGGTTGGAGTATACACCAGGCCAAAATGGGCTATTTGTGGTATGGACCAATGTAACAACAGATACAGTCTCTGCTTACTCCACCCTGGAAGCCTGGGACTGTCAGCTTCAGTGGCAGACCGAGGGCTTCACATACCTCGGAGTATACATTACGAAAGATCGCAAACTGTTCATGTATAAATTCTTGGACAGGATCTTTGCCGAATATAAAATATATGTCTCCCACTGGAGAAAGCTGCTACTTTCACTGTTGGGCTGACCGGCAACCTTTAAAATGTTTTACCTGCCTAAATTTACCTGTTACTGAAAACGCCTCATGCAGTCCCACAGGCTTTCTTTCGGTGAGTGGATAGTGGAGCACGCCAACTACTGTAGGATAGGGGCACTCCCCGAATCACCTTGCAAACCATAATTGGATCCCCCTACGAGGGGGTCATAGCGCTCCCTGACTTAAAACTTCTAACAGTGGATGACTGGGCCTTTGCAGACTTACAGGAACCCTCATTGTAGGAGGATAGGAGAGCCAGGACAACCAGGGGGCATCACAGAGAATTTATTATTCTAATTGATATAATTCAGACACAACTTGTTTTTTGACCAGACAGTCTCTTGTTGCCTCTTTTGTGTCTGCTTTCTAGAAAGGGCCATACAAGATAGTTCCAACAATAGTTATAGCTTGATGTACTGCACTTAAAAGGATACTTTTACACAATAATTTAGCCATACCCTAAAAAACATGTTGATGAGGATGGTCAGTTGTGATAAAGTTTTATTCCTCCAATGGCAAGTGGTCTGTTGTGTGCTGTTGTGCTATAAGGAAAACAAGTTGGATTGGGGCTGAGTGTCATTAACCTCCAAGGCCATTAAAATGTAATCTGAAATATGTCACATAACCAGAAATACTCTGCCACATCTCCAGTTACTGTAAATATGGTTTCATAATTCATAAATACTCTGTAGTATATATAACTTACAGTCAATTATCTCCTTTAACAGCTTCTTTCATCTTTACATTGGCGTTTTCCCTTTTTTCCTAGCACATTCTGATGCAGAAGGACAAGGATTTTGTCAAGGAGGATTTAGTATTGACTTTACAAAGGTAAGTCTTTTATCTCTGCCTTTATTGTTGATGCTAGTTATTGTTTACCCCATATTACCTAGGGACCATGTCCAGTACAGTGTTCTATTGTCCCAAATCTGATCCCTCATATTTCCCTGCTCCCTCTCCCTCTAGTAACTCTGCCTTCCCTGCCTCATCACATTTATCCCTCCACTTCCTGCTTTCCTCCTCTCGTTCTTCTCATCTCACACTTGCCTCTTCCTTCCTTTTCTTACTTTGCATTTCACTGTTTCAATTTCTTTTCCCTCTTCTTCCCCCTCCCCCTCTTCCCTCTTAGTTCCCCACCTCATCTCCTCCTTTTCTCTTTTTCTTCCTTTTCATCGTCCTGCCCTAACAGCCACAACAGCTGAGTTAGCTTTCTTCAAAATCCTACCAGAGAACAGAACAAGCATTGGCAAAGCCAATAGGTCTCACCTGGGTGGGAGCTATTGGCTTTGCCAATCCCTTTTAGCCATGTTGTAGAGCAGCATAGTTGGGTATAGCATTGCTAAAAGTTACATAAAAATCAAGCAGTATGGAACAGGATTGGAATAGGAAGCTTAAAAAGATGGTAAGGCATGGCTAACCTGGCCTTGTCATAGTGCTTTTTTATGGTGGGCAGAGTGGGGAATAACAGACAATGGGAGGGGGGTAGGTGGAAATAAGCACCACAGACATTGGGAGGGTGGGGAGTGGGCAGTGAATGCTTGAGGCAGAAAAATAAGTGCCGTCCCTCAAAAATAAATGCTGGTGCTCTGCACCGGAAACAGCAAGCACTGGGAGTGGGAGGAAATGGGCACCACAGACAGTAGGATGGTGTTGGGGGGGGTGGGGGTGGGTGTGGGTAGGAGGGAAGAGGCAATAAAAGTGAGAAAAATATCCGAAATGTTCAAATTGTGTAAAAGAAGTACAGATGCATGCAGTGGCATGAAATGATTAACGTTAAAGAAAACAATTGTAAAATAGAAGGGCATTCAAGTTATAAAAGGATTCATAAAATCATAGGGTTAATAAAAATAAAATGTGAAACTAAATGCTTTTATAATGTATGAAGTTTGTGTCAGGGTGTGTAAAATCAAAGGTATCCTTGTGTTTTTGAAATTCAAAAGCATTATTTTTGCGCATGAGAATAAAAGTAAGAAACATACTGAAGCAGAGATTAACCAAAAAATGGAGTATGCCAAAATGACTGGGAAGAACACAAATATTACGAATGAGAATGACAGAAGCAACCAGTGGTATGCTGTGGGCTGATTGTAAGCCTACTAAATGATAAATAGTACATCTCGCAGCAAAGCACAAGTAGTGTGGAGGCGAGACCTAAAAATTACAGGTAGAGCCTGCGCTTATACATTTAAAACGGCAATACCAATAGCCTGGTAAGGAGATGAATAATTGTGGCATTTAGCAGTTACATTTAAAAAGATTGACTTCCAGCACAGTGGTTGTGGACGGTCTTGGGACTGAAAGCTTACAAGTGTTTCTCGGTAATTGTTGTGTGCAAGGCAGGGCGTGTAGGAATGGTCATTAACTCTCCCCTATGAAAACTCATTGCTTGGGGTGGAAATACAATTCCTGCTTCTGTTGGTTTAATCTCTGCAGATTACTTTATATCGTTTTTTTTATTCTTAAATATGTTTTCCATGTAAATGAGAGGGTCCAGAAACTCATCCAGCACCTGGCCCCGAAGATCTGGACTTCACACAGCCATGCTGCATCAGACATTGCTCTTGCAATTTACTCATTCATTAATCTAAGATAAATTATGTTTGTGTAGTGAGAATAGTGAGCTTGGATGGTGTGCCTAGGGAAGGGTATGGGATATGGGCAGTTTATAGTCAGGATGTATTGAGGGGTGCAGTTGATGCTGTAGGTGATCTGCAAGGGAACAAAAGCACTAGGCTGCAAACAGAATTAGGCATTGACAACACCAATAACTCTATTTTTAATATGCTAGCACATGTAAAGACATACACAAATGTGTATTTGTGCATGCCTATGTATGCTTGAAGTAGCTATGGGAAACTGGTAGAGGGAGAGTCAGGGAGATGTACAATAATTATCCCTCATGTATTGGAGCACTATGTATAAAGTATTTTCTTTCTAAAGCTTAAATGCTCCAATTGCTTGCTATTTTTGAAAGTCTTCTCCCTTTATACTCCTAAAACCTTACTTGAAAAGTTGATCTTTACTTACTTCTGCTTGATTCTTCTTTCTTTTTTTCAGTGACCATCTTCTTACCTTCCATCCTTTTCATACCGTATAGCCTCCTCTCAGTCTCATGTCTGTCTGCCTTAATCTCTCTTGCTTTAATTCTGCAATTGGCTGATACCTCATTTCAGAACTCACAAACTCTCCTCCTTAAAAACACTATCCCTGTAATCTAACATGACCTACTTTCTGGTAGCCTATCTGTCTCCCCAGTCATTCACCTGAAACCACATAGCCCCCACTAATGATCACATCTAACTAGTATTAATATGATCTGTCACAAGGTACCTATAGAATATGCATGCAATTGTTCTTGAGAGCTCATGACTAATTGCAGTAACCGCTGGATTACCCACTAACCTTGGGTTCTGGAATAGTGTGCTACTCACCGTAAAGTGCTTCAACACCTCATCGAGGGTAGTAAGTGCTATATAAACACAATATCAATATATTGCAATGAGGGTTCTCTGTTGGACAAGGAAATATATACTGAAACAGACAATTAAATTAGGTTAAGGAGAAATAATTTTCGGGGGTGAGCGAATGTCATTAGGAAAGCCTCAAGTCAGTGACTTAGAGACGCTGGGGGAAAAAAAGTCAGTAATTGAAAGAAAGAAAACCTGCAATATAGATATTGGAAACAATAGGTCTGTTTAGAAAGCTTGGATATGAAACCCACACCTAATACATTATTCACCTTGTGACATCAGACAAACTTGCAAAAAAATTATATAGGAGGCATTGACCAGTCTATATTTTGCCTTCATATTTGAGGAACTTGCAGGGGACGGGTGTAGGAAACTGGTTTTTGGTTGCAGTAGTCCCCCCACTTTTTGTTGGTTTCTGGTGCAACTCTGACTGAAGTACACTGAGTTCCTGCTAACCACGTCCCCAGTACCAGTGTTTTTTCCCCAAAAACAAGACCACTGGTCACTTGATCCCTAAGTGGCCAGGCCTTTAACACTTCGGTAAGTCCCTAGTAAGTGGTACCTCTGGTACCTAAGGCATAGGTACTAAAGGAGGCCCCTAAGAACTGCATTAAATTGGTGCCGCTCTAGGGGACCCAGAAAGAAACTCATACAGTCTGCTACTGCAGGCTTTGTGACAAGGTGCTCTAAAAAGGTAAAACACGACATGACACACACTTGTGTGCCATGTCCCCCAATACTGCATATAATATTTGTAAGTCACCCCCTACAGCAGGCCTTACAGCCCTAAGGAAGGGTGCACTATATTACATGTGTGGACATATCTGCAACAGCAGATATGACCCCGCTTTGTCTTTGTCGATTCTTAGACATAGTAAGTGATCAGGGAAACGATTTTAAATACATGTGCTGAACACTGGTCAACATGAGTTCCCCAGCTACATGATGGCTTCACTGCAACTAGGGATGTTTGGTATCAAACATCTAGTGCCCTCACTGATTTCAGTGATGAATATATTAATACATGCACCCAGGGCCCCCATTAGAGGTGCCACGTGAAAACGTACCAACTACTGATGTGCTGACTGACTGGTTTCCACCGCCCTGCCACCAACAGACAAGTTTCTGACCTCCAAGGGAGATAGCCTCTGCTCTCAGGCAGTCAGGAAAAAAGCCTGGTCTGGCAGGGGTGTTTCATACCCCACCCAATAGGATCACCTGCAAATCTGCATTTCAAGGCAGGGGGCTTTAAAGGGCCCACCCCCCTTGTTATCCAGATCTGTTTTCCCTCAGAGGTGATGAGAAGCTGGCCCCCTGGCCAGGGCCCAGTTGGCACCTGGACAGGTGGGAAATTAGCTATGCAGGCGGCGTGTTGCACTGCGAGACTGGACACTTTAGGCGTGACAAGCCTGACGTGAACACAAAATTAGGGATTCCGCAATCTTGCGTGGGGTGGAACTAGGAATTCTGGGACAGGGTGATGTTCATTCCCCAAAGGAAGTGGTCATTTAGGGGGGGTAATGACCCCAGGGGTAAGTAGTGCACAGGCTACTACCTTTCACTCCCCTTAATGCCCCTTAATTGAGTATTTAGAGCACACTCTGATACTAGGAATTCAAATTCGCTGGACTACAGAAGGAGAAGAACCCGAAGAGCTGCAAGAACTGAGTAGCAACAACTGACTTGGCCCCAGCCTCACTGGTCTGCTTGCTGTCCTCAACAGTTGCTCAAAAGACAAATTGTCCTGCAGCTGTTCTCCCTCTGAAAGCTTGCTGCACTTCAAAAAATATCTAGGATCTCCTGTTGAGTAGCAGAGCTGCTTCCATGCACCCTGCAGGCACCAAAGAAGACTCCAGAACACCAAAACCCAACACTGGACAGCACCACTGCACCCATGCCCCCTAGCACAAGTTGAAGTGGGCCAACGGTGCCAGCTTTGTCCCCAGGCTCTCCAGAGGCAAAACCCGCATTGGGTTTGCCAACAATGGACTTCCCCATGTTTTCTGCAGCCTCTTTCTGCAGGACCCTTCTAACCAAGAGTATCGCCTGCACTGGAACCAATGCCAAAAGCCACTATGGCACCTGAGCCCCACAGCACGAGGAGAAGTGGGCCAACAGTGATCCTAAGTGCCAGAGGATCTCAATGGTGGAGCTCCCCTGTGGGTTCCCACGAACTGCCCTCCAGTCCAAAGGTGCACCCTGTGTCTGACCAGACCGATCTCCATTGAAGTGAATTGGACACCAAACACAGTCACACACCTCTGCACCTGGGTACCCCACAGTTCCCCAAGGTGAACTGTTGGTGTGGCCTTGGACCTTGCTTTATAGTCCTCTTAGGTCCAGAAAGACAGTCCTGTTAGTTGTTTCTAAGTACCCATATCCAGTGTCTGTTTTTTTCCCATAGGATAACATTAGGGCACCTGAAGCTGAAAACCACCTCTTCACCCGGATGCCTCAGTGCTTCCTGAACTGATACTTACCTTAACTCCAGAAGAACAGTCCTGTAGGTCATTTTTAAGTGCCTGAATACAGTATGCCCTAATAGGATAACATTACTGTAAGGAAATGCCTCCTTGGCATGGTTACCCCCTGATATTTTGCCTTTTGCTGATGCCATTAATGATTGAAAGTGTGCTGGGACCCTGCTAACCAGGCCCCAGCACCAGTGTTCTTTCCCTAAACTGTACCTTTGCTTCCACAATTGGCACAGCACTGGCACCCTGATAAGTCCCTTGTAAATGGTACCCCTGGTACCAAAGGCCCTGATGCCAGAGAAGGTCTCTAAGGGCTGCAGCATGTCTTTTGCCACCCTGGGGACCCCTCACTCAGCACATACACACTGCCTCACAGCTTGTGTGTGCTGGTGGGGAGAAAATGACTAAGTCGACATGGCACTCCCCTCAGAGTGCCATACCAACCTCACACTGCCTGTGGCATAGGTAAGTCACCCCTCTAGCAGGCCTTACATCCCTAAGACAGGGTGCACTTTACCACAGGTGAGGGCATATGTGCATGAGCACTATGCCCCTACAGTGTCTAAGCAAAACCTTAGACATTGTAAGTGCAGGGTAGCCATAAAGAGTATATGGTCTGGGAGTTTGTCAAACACAAACTTCCAGTTCCATAATGGCTACACTGAAATCTGGGAAGTTTGGTATCAAACTTCTCAGTACAATAAATGCCCACTGATGCCAGTGAGTGATTTATTGTAAAATACACCCAGAGGGCATCTTAGAGATGCCCCCTGAATACCAGTCCGACTCCTAGTGTTAGGCTGACCAGTTTCTGCCAGCCTGCCAAACCAGACCAGTTGCTGGCCACATGGGGACAGTGCCTTTGTCACTCTGTGGCCAGGAACAAAGCCTGTACTGGGTGGAGGTGCTTCTCACCTCCCCCTGCAGGACCTGTAACACCTGGCGGTGAGCCTCAAAGGCTCATGGCTTTTGTTACAGCACCCCAGGGCATCCCAGCTAGTGGAGATGCCCGCCCCTCCGGCCACTGCCCCCACTTTTGTCGGCAAGGCTGGAGGATATAATGAGAAAAACAAGGAGGAGTCACCCACCAGTCAGGACAGCCCCTAAGGTGTCCTGAGCTGAGGTGACCCATGCCTTTAGAAATCCTCCATCTTAAGTTTGGAGGATTCCCCCAATAGGATTAGGATGTGCCCCCCTTCCCTCAGGGAGGAGGCACAAAGAGGGTCTAGCCTCCCTCCAGGACAGTAGCCATTGGCTACTGCCCTCCTGACCTAAACACACCCCTAAATTTAGTATTTAGGGGCACCCCAGAGCCCAGGAAATCAGATTCCTGCAACCTGAAACAAAAAGAAGGACTGCTGACCTGAAAGCCCTGCAGAGACGACAACTGCTTTGGCCCCAGCCCTACCGGCCTGTCTCCTGACTCAAAGAAAACTGCACAGCGACTCACCCGAGAGGGACCAGCGACCTCTGAAGCCTCAGCGGACTGCCCTGAAACCCGAAGGACCAAGAAACTCCAGAGAAGAGCAGCACTGTTCACCCACAGCAACATCTGTGCAACAAAGAAGCAACTTCCCACCTGAAGCGTGAGACTTCACCCTCTGCACCCGACGCCCCCAGCTCGAGCTCCAGAGAACCAACAGTACAGGGAGGACTCCCATGCAACTGAAACCTTGTGAGTAACACAAGACGACCCCCCCCGGACCCGCACAGCGACGGATGCAGAGAGAATCCAGAGGCTCCCCCTGACCGCGACTGCCTGTAACAAGAAACCCAACGCCTGGACCAAGCACTGCACCCGCAGCCCCCAGGAGCAGAACAAACTGAACTTCAGTGAAGGAGTGCCCACCAGGCAACCCTCTACCTAGCCCAGTTGGTGGCTGGCCCGAGAAGCCCCCCCTGTGCCCTGCCGTAACCGCTAGAGTAACACCCGGGTCCCTCCATTGAGTCCTATACAAAACCCGACGCCTGCTTTGCACACCGCACCCGGCCGCCCCTGTGCCACTGAGGGTGTGTTTTGTGTGCCTACTTGTGTCCCCCCCCCAGTGCTCTACAAAACCCCCCTGGTCTGCCCTCCAAGGACGCGTGTACTTACCTGCTGGCAGATTGGAACCGGAGCACCCCTGTTCTTCATAGGCGCTTATGTGTTTTGGGCACCTCTTTGACCTCTGCATCTGACCGGCCCTGTGCTGCTGGTGTGGTAACTTTGGGGTTGCCTTGAACCCCCAATGGTGGACTGCCTATGCCAAGGAACTTGAACTTGTAAGTGTCTTACTTACCTGACAAACTAACCATTCATTACCTCCCCTAGGAACTGTTGATTTTTGCAGTGTCCATTTTTAAAATAGCTTATTGCCATTTTAACTAAAACTGTGTATGTTTGTAGTCTAATTCAAAGTTCCTAACTTACCTATGTGGAGCACCTTGCATTTTATGTATTTACTTGTAATCTTGAACTTGTGGTTCTAAAAATAAGTTAAGAAAATATATTTTTCTATATAAAACCTATTGGCCTGGATTTAAGTCTTTGTGTGTGTGTTCCTCATTTATTGCCTGTGTGTGTACAACAAATGCTTAACACTACCCTCTGATAAGCCTACTGCTCCACCACACTACCACAAAATAGAGCATTAGAATTATCAAATTTTGCCACTATCTTACCTCTAAGGGGAACCCTTGGACTCTGTGCACACTATTTCTTACTTTGAGATAGTATATTGATCTTGGTATCTAAATTGAAATAAAAGTATGTATTATTTTTAGAAATTGGTAACTGATATCTTTTTTGTGTGTGTGTCTCACGTACTACCTATGTGTGTGCAATATATGCTTCGTACTATTCTCCTATATGCATAACTGCTCGCCCACACTGCAATAAAAGAGAACATCTGGAGTGTCATTTGTTCCTGTGTAATTCCTTCGAGATTTGTCTGGACTCTTTGCACAATGTACCTCTTTTTAGTCCACTATATGAAGAGCCTGTTTCCTACAACAGGGTTCTACTTGTGTGTTGCACCCCCATTACTTTTTTACTTTTGTATGTTAGGGAAAACAATCTGCACATGCAGTTGATCCTTTTCCCAAATTAGTATGCTCGATGCTGGAAAGCTATGTTAATTAAAGCTTTTAATTTTGTTTTTTCAAAGCATTAGTATTAGATCAATGTGTTTTGCTTGCAGTGGTGTATTTTCGCACCATAAAGATAAACCTATGAAGCTTCAGGTAACTTCATGTTCCAGTCTCCTTCTTATAATACTAATGCAATAGATTTCCCCTAGTTATACTAGGAACCATTAAGTAAAAGGTACATAAAATATGTCTGTGCAGCTTTGATAAAACACTTTCTATTCAGATTTGAACGCATACAAGCAAAAACATTTAAATGGTCTTAATTCTAGAATGAACTAGGTGGTTGAGGATCAGTTATCTCAAAATAAAGTGGAGCCTGTACAAGTTCAATCATTGAGTTATTTTTATATTGCTATTTATTTTGCCTTACTGCCTAAGAAAAAGCAAAGTACTGAATTATTTCTTTTGTATCTTCTTAGGCAGATCGAGTGCTTCTAGGAGGGCCTGGTAGCTTTTACTGGCAAGGTACAGTATGCTACAAAACCTGTTTGCATAGCTTTCGATGAGTAGATTGTGGATCTGATGTGAAAAAAAGTTATTTTGGTGGTATTAAAAATATCTATGTCACAGTATCCACTTTAGGCTATCATCATCTCTCACACTCTTTACCTCTCAATCCTGATCCCTTGCTCCTCAAGCCGTAGTCATCAACCCTCATCCATTGCTTCCTGCTCCTCAGCCCTGCTGTTTATCCCTGGCTCTTCACATCTTTTTCAACAAACCTCATCAATCACTTCTCAGTCCCCATCCATCATCATAGTCCTTAATCATCATATTTGATCTCTCACTCCTAAGTCCTCATCCCCCATCTCTTAGGTCCACATTCTTCATGCAACATCCTAGCTCACTTCAATGTGATAACTTGATTGTGATAACCTGCATGCTGCTGTCATTGATACTCTGCCCCAGAGACCCTTTCAACATCTAGTTGACTGGCTAACAGATGGCAGTTTCCATGGAAGTTTGAGGCAGCATTGTAATTAATTGACCTGTAACCACCAACCATCTCTATGAAATCCATGTAAGACTTTCTTTACAGCGTTTCTCGAGGTGTGGGTGCAGAATGCTGACTCTGGAATGTTACTCGAGAATTGTCTCATTGGGATCCTACATACACTGAATTGTATCTTCGTGAGGACACTGAGTCTGCTCTCATTATTGCCTTCCTTCTGGTTGTCAGTGTACTGGTGTGTCTATTTATAATATGCATGATGGTGCCACTGGGATCTTGTCCCTTTGAATCTATAGATGTCTGGTGAACTGAAGAAAATACACCTGCTTCCCTGACAGCCAGTTCCCGCCTGCCTACTAGTTACTTAGCAACAGCACTGCCCTAAAGAGTCTGGGTGGAATCTGAATTCTCCTGACAGTTGGATACCAGCCCTCGTGTGCACCCTAGAATGACCATTAACATATAGAGAAGGTCAGGAAAATAGACTGTGAACTGGCTGGAGTATTTTTCTAAATCAAAATAAATCAAGATAAAGTGTGGGCTTTGGTTTATCCAGGTTTCCCACTGTTGCCCTCAATGATGGATAAATACTGTCCCTATTCAGTTGATAGTTCTTATGTCTGGGCTCTGTGAGGAGACCGGACACCATCCCAAGTTCAGGCCTAGAAACTGGCGGAACTTACTTCTGTGGAAGACCAGGAAGCTTTGCAGTCTGTGGAGCATTTCAGGAGAGAACGAGAGACGCTGAAGACCTTGCAGCTCAGCTGTCCAGAACTGACCCCCAAAAAACATTTAAATGTCTAAGGTTCTACAGAGAAACATTTTAGAACTTCACCTTGGTGGGTCTGCCACATCCTTGACAAGCCTAGTAACATCTCTTAATATGTGGGAGCCCATATCTACGTTTTTCTAGACAGAGTGACACAGACATTTTTTCTTTTACACTAGAATTTAAGGATATATTTTGATGGCTGCAGCTGGTCTCAATGATTACATAACCATTTGAAATATCTGTCTGACGTTTTCCGTATTTGGATCCTCAAGCCAAAGTCCATTTCCCAGGTCCCACCTGGTGGACATGTGTGTGCCATGGACCCATGGGTGCTACCACCAGCTAAAAGTCTTGAGTGAGACTTCCACTTTCATGAAGCCCAAACTTACCTATCCTAGGGAACTTCAGGGGCAATCCAAACTCATTAGCACCTTAACTTTTCACCTTAGAATTTGTTGAAACTCTCCTGCCTTTTGACGGTAAACTAGTTGATTTTGTAGTGTTTTACCACATAATTACCATAATGATTTTCAGGATTCTACAATTATAACAAGATGAGCCTTTATGGAGTGGTAAACTTGCTCTTGAAGTTGGCCAAGATATACAGGAATTCTGCATAATAAACATTTACCTTATGGAATAGCTTTGGAAGAAGGGAAGGTGTGAGTCAGAAAGGTTGGCCGCTGTTCCTTTCCCCCCAACCCCCCTCCCACCTGCCCTTCCTGGCCACCGTTGCTTTTTTTTCCCCCACCCACCATCGCTGGCTGCTGTTGTCCCCCCCCACCTGCCCTCTGCTGTTTCTCCCCCCCACGCCACTATTGCTCCCCCCACCCGCCCTCCCTGGCCGCTGTAGCTCCCACCCACCCGCCCTCCCTGGCCGCTGTAGCTCCCGCCCTCCCTGGCCGCTGTAGCTCCCACCCGCCCGCCCTCCCTGGCCGCTGTAGCTCCCACCCGCCCGCCCTCCCTGGCCGCTGTTGCTCCCACCCGCCCGCCCTCCCTGGCCGCTGTTGCTCCCACCCGCCCGCCCTCCCTGGCCGCTGTTGCTCCCACCCGCCTGCCCTCCCTGGCCGCTGTTGCTCCCACCCACCCGCCCTCCCTGGCCCCTGTTGCTCCCCCCCACCCGCCCTCCCTGGCCCCTGTTGCTCCCCCCCACCCACCCTCCCTGGCCGCTGTTGCTCCTCCCCCACCCGCCCTCCCTGGCCGCTGTTGCTCCTCCCCCACCCGCCCTCCCTGGCCGCTGTTGCTCGCACCCCACCCGCCCTCCCTGGCCGCTGTTGCTCGCACCCGCCCGCCCTGGCCACCATTGCTTTTTCCCCCCACCTGCCTTTCTTGGCCGCTTTTGCTTTTCACCCCCACCCGCCCACCCTGGGCGCTTTTGCTTTTTACCCCCACCCGCCCACCCCGGCCGCTTTTGCTTTTTACCCCCACCCGCCCACCCCGGCCGCTTTTGCTTTTTACCCCCACCCGCCCACCCCGGCCGCTTTTGCTTTTTACCCCCACCCGCCCACCCCGGCCACTTTTGCTTTTTACCACGACCACCCGCCCACCCCGGCCACTTTTGCTTTTTACCACGACCACCCGCCCACCCCGGCCGCTTTTGCTTTTTACAACGACCACCTGCCCACCCCGGCCACTTTTGCTTTTTACAACGACCACCCGGCCGCTTTTGCTTTTGACCCCCACCCGCCCACCCCGGCCGCTTTTGCTTTTGACCCCCACCCGCCCACCCCGGCCGCTTTTGCTTTTTACCCCCACCCGCCCACCCCGGCCGCAGTTGCTTTTTACCCCCACCCGCCCACCCCGGCCGCAGTTGCTTTTTACCCCCACCCACCCACCCCAGCCGCAGTTGCTTTTTACCCCCACCCGCCCACCCCAGCCGCAGTTGCTTTTTACCCCCACCCGCCCACCCCAGCCGCAGTTGCTTTTTACCCCCACCCGCCCACCCCAGCCGCAGTTGCTTTTTACCCCCACCCGCCCACCCCAGCCGCAGTTGCTTTTTACGCCCACCCCAGCCGCAGTTGCTTTTTACGCCCACCCCAGCCGCAGTTGCTTTTTACGCCCACCCCAGCCGCAGTTGCTTTTTACGCCCACCCCAGCCGCAGTTGCTTTTACCAAACGACTGCAGTTGCTTTTACCCCCACCCGCCCACCCCGACCGCAGTTGCTTTTATCCCCACCCGCCCACCCCGACCGCAGTTGCTTTTATCCCCACCCGCCCACCCCGACCGCAGTTGCTTTTATCCCCACCCGCCCACCCCGACCGCAGTGAGTGAACATGGATACTGGAGACTATAGATACAGAAGTCCGATGCACAGTTTAAGAATTGCCTGATTTCGATTTTGTGCCCCTCAGATGTTGAGAATCTTACAGTACTCGATGCATATCAGCAGGCTTTGCAATGGCCGCACTTGTAGAATCTGTTACGTTTAGTCAGCCAAGTTGTGGCAGTGTGAGTCCCTCTATGATAACTGTGTGTAAGGCAATCCCCCGGGGTCCTGCCTCTTCTGTTTGTGATTGAGGGCTCGAGTGGTAGTTCTGGGCCTGTCACTCTATCTTTTTTCAAAATGTCCCAATGTTTACCCATTAAATTTCTGATACTATTCGAGGAGGAATTGTATGTGGTAATGAAATGTATATTTTTGTCTTTGGTGTTTCTGTCCTCATTGGGATATAGTAGGTGGTTTCCTCGTAAGAGGAGCTGCCTTCTTTTAGGCCAAACATACTTTGGCTGTATATTCCCTGTTCTGAAATCCTTGCTTCACGTGTAGTGATTGTTTCCTAAACTCAGTGTCAGTGCTATATACCCTGTTGTAGCATTTCCCCATAGGGGATGCTGTTGACAACATTTTGGGATAACTGTTATAGTGTAGCACGCTGTTGCCAGCAGTCGCCATACAATGTATCGTGGCGTCTACTCTCCCATTTTTCACCCACAGTCTGACATCTAAAAAATCCTTTGTGCTTAAAGTGGTGGTACACCTCAAATTATAAGGATTGTCATTCATTTTTTTCAAAACCATACATGCACGCTTTCTCAAGGGTGCCATTCTGAAGCAAAAATAAATCATCGTTATAGTCTGTCCCTATCAACACATAAACATAGGTCTCCCTAGAGGATTGGTAACACGTTGGGTAACACACAATAACCTCGGATGATTCCTTTCTTAAAAACTGTATTCATCATCATCCAAGACTCCCATACCCCGATCACGCTATTCAGTAAGACAGTTGTGATATTGATGGACCGCAGTCCTATATATTTCTAGGGTAATTTCCTCATAGCATTGAAGCTGTGACAGCTGTCTCAAGATTTCTTACTCATACATAGCCACATCCATCACAACAACATTCCCCCCTTGTCAGAGGGCTTTAGGACTATCGTGTGGTCCGATTGTAATGTGGTTAAAGCTTTTTTCTGAGAAGGAATTAAGTTATCAAGATCCTTCCTGATTTTACCTCTCAGGGCCATCAATTCCTTAATAATGATGTCCTGAAAAACATCAATATTGCCATGTGGTAGGGATAGAATAAGGCGGGATTTGGGTTTGAAACTGCTATTGCTCGGGCTGTTCATATCATCCCTAATGTATCCAAGATTTGAGACAAATTGACATTAGGGTCCTCACATCCCCCCTCTCTGTGTAGTACTTCCAATGCTAATAATCCCTCCACGCCACCAGTTTGCATGTCACACCATGGAACATCAAATCCCTGCACATAAGTCTTGCGTTTTGACCTTTTATGTAATTTACATAACTTCAATTTCCTGATAAACAGATATAGATTAATCCTGGTTAGATGGGTTCATAACCGTTAGTTTGGCACTCAGTTCTTTCTGTTCCGGTGAGTCGTTCTCCCTGTTTGTGTGGCCTCGCCACCCACTTCTTCTGGTTCTTCACCTTTTTTTCTGCCTTTTCCTCATCCCCTTCCTCTGAGTCTCGTCTGTCTTTTCTTGGTCTGTCTGCCTGGTGCAAAAGACGATACTCGTTCTGAAAACCTGACCGCTCCTCCATTCTCCCCATATTGTTTGGATCCGCATTGTCCCTGCTCACATCAGAACTAGACGCAGTGAAGGTACTCGGTTTGTTTTTTCTGCATGTCCTCTTGCCTCATTACTTGCCTATACACATTGTATTTTCTTGCAAACATGAGTATTTTGCCTTCTGCATAGTCGATTTAATCGCATTGGATTTTCTGATGTTTTTTGGCTTTAACTTCCTCTTCATATTTTGCCAATCAATCTGTCATTTTGTATATAGCTCTTTCAATGCAGTATGATCTTCTACATTTACAAGATCCTTTCTGGCATCCTTAATTTCATTGCGGATATGTGTCAGGTCCAATTTGGGATATTTTATGAGGCTCTGCATCATGCCTTTTCTCTATTTGGCTGTGAAGTCAGCTCATTCCTCTAAGAGTCCCATATATATAATATGTATTTTGAGATAGAAAATATGCATTGCATATTTTCAAAGGAGTAACATACATACCCCTCTTGACTTTCATTGAGTGTAACACAATATCCAGGAAAGGTCATGCTGAAAAAGGGCAGGTCAGAATAAACTCAGTAATGCTGTACTTAAAATGTTTGTACAAATAATTATCCAAAGGTTCTTTTACATGAATCTACGTTCACGTTTCTGTACATGCAGAACGCAAGGCCTTATTCAAGCCTAACAAATGATTCACACTTCTAGAGAGTATCTAATTAAGCGCTATAAAACTATGTGTGAGCAAAGCATTCCACTAATTAGGAAACATTTGGAAATTAGGAAAGTTTGTCTTCCACTAGATCACTATGAACATTAACTTGCCAGAAATAGATCTCATGTCCAGACTGAGATTTAGTAAACATAACTGTCCAGAAACTCCTACAAGATGCTGAGAGCATGTATCATGAAAATGAACTTAAACTTAAAACGTGTTGAAGGCATATTTTCTTTAGAAAGAAAACCGCCACTGTAGAGCTCTTATGTTGGTGAGCATTGTTACTTAAAGAACATCAGTATCGCCTGCATTGAATGACTCCTGTGTATCAATGGCTATCATTATTTTACAACCCAGAGGTCCATGTCTCCCCTAGAGGTACTTTTGAGAACAGTCAATTTTAGATGTATTAATGAATTCAGTACTTGGAAACATCACGACCTAGTGTGTGGTAGACCTAAATTATGATCAATTATGTTTGGGGACCTAAAGCCCAGTGTACACGTAGTTCGCAAAGGCTGTGGTCAAGTTGCCTGTAACGCTGATTCAAGAGCTAATCTTGCATTAATAATGCAACCCCACCCCTCTTCTAAATGTCCTCCTCTTAATATGATTTTGTGTGCTTGGTCACATATCTCATTTCAATTATTGATTGTTTATTTGAGTCTGCAGGTGGGGGGTATACATAATTGTGTGCATATTTTTTCATTTGCAGGTCAATTAATTTCAGACGAAGTGGAAGAAATTCTGAAGAAATATGACCTTGGTAGTTACAGTATCGCTTACAGAAATCATTTGGCTACCCGATCTGCTGGTGCAGAATTTGATGACAGCTATTTAGGTAAGAACAAACTATCCTGAAATACTTTTCAGTTTCATTGTTCATCAGGCTTGCTCGTATTTCGTAAATGAAATTGTGCTTCATTCCAAAAACTGACTAATTAGTGATTTCACTGTCATGTCATTTTACCAGAATATTAATTTCTGAATATATGAATCAATGGCAGTGACAGTAGGTCTGGCTTTAAATGTGCCAACATATGTAAAAAAAAAAAAAGGAATTCATCAATAAAGTTTAGATGTATTACATGCACAGGTGCTGTCTAGCCCATTAAAGCATGCCTTGTTGGCTAATCCATTGCTGTGGAAAAGTACTAAAAAAGGATTGCTTGCTGTACACTATGCATGTCGGAGATAAACAATTATATGTGCTAAGTAGGGTGATGATGGAGTGTACTTTTCAGATGTGAAATAGTTCCACATGAATTCCAAAGGAAGTACTCCCTGGAAGGTGGAAAGATACACTAAATCGCTAATAGCATGAGGTGAGAGATCAACACTCCTGTGGGTGGAACCAAAGCAGCCTGTACGTATTTCATAAATGATTCGTATCAGTATGTTTTACACAATATTGATTCTAAGGGCCATATGTACAAACACATTTTCCCATAGACACAAAATGGGTAAAACCCTTTGCTACATCTGGCCCTAAATGTAGTCTTCTATTTAGAATCATTCTTATGTTACCTTGATAAATCCAGGGATATGCCACCTGTCATGCTTAATGAGGCAAAACAGATGATGGCGGGCGTAAGTGAATGAGACAGCAATTTTTACACCTGATTCAGGCTTAGCAGTGCACAACTGAGCAGAAACCGAGGTGTTTAGACCAGTTTCAGGTTTTGTTAACATCCTATAAGGAGCAAACCTAAGTTTGTCAGATTGTTACTGTCTCCAGTGACAGACACATAGATACTGCTGACTAAGTTCGAGTCACCGTTACATCCAAGATAGAACAAATAATCTTAATTATGAGCCAATTTTACATGGCTCGGTTTCTTTGATGTGTGAATGGGAGTGGCTCTTGATCATTATTTCTGGATGATGTGATGCAATCATAATGGCTCTTTTGCACCATGAAAGCAGAGAAGTCCATTGAAGTGAATCCGGCTTTAACAATACTCTAGATACTCACAAAAATGGGAAACACTCGGAAGAAAGAGTCGGGAAACCACGAGGTTGTGAAAAACTAAAGCGAAACAACGCTTTTGTTTTCCACAACTCCCTGGTTTCGGTACCTCAACCACGCATGTCTGAACAACGTACATGCGTGGTTAAGGTACAGAAGGGAGTCGGAGTGGACGCGGTGAAGGAGAAGGTAAGTTGGGCTGGGACTGGGGCTGTTTTGGGGTGGAGGGGTGGTGGTTTGGAGGTGTGGGGGGGCTAGGGGTGATTAGGGTTTAGGGGGGCAGGGTTTAGGTTTTAGGGGCGGGGTGGGGACTCTGGGTATTTTTAATTTTTGGGGTGGGGGCTGGGGGTGATTAGAGTTTGGGGGGATCAGGGTTTAGGTTTGTGGGGTGGGGTGGGGTGGGGGGCTGGGGTGGATGCATGCTGGGTCGTGCATGCTGATTTGTAATGCCTTTACCAGGAATGCGTTTACAACAGTAAAAATGTTGTAAACGCATTCGTGGTAAAGGTATTAGTGTTTAGAACGAGGTCATTGTTCAGACCTCGTTGTTGAGCCACAGGTGGTTTAGGTACCCATGGTTCCGACATATAACCCACAAAAATGCCCCAAGGGAAGTTAAAAACCTCACATGGAAAGACAAGGGAGTCTTTTTGCCAAAGAATGTTCGCAAAGACAGGATGGAAGTAGGTGGGACAAAGTGTAAAACTTCAACAATACCTGTTGTAAGTTATGAATAGAATTTACATATAATACAGAAAAGAAGGGAAACACCAGAGGGTTCAATTAATGAGCATTGGTCTTAAAAGACAATGCTGATGAACTATTACTGTTCTCTTGTGGCCACTGGGTTAAGGCACTGTTCTTGCTGCAACTGATTCAATGGCCACAATGCGATTTAAACATGAAAACTGAAGAACTGTCAGCCAACCTGCTGCGTAGCCAACTGCGTTGGCCTCCGTGTGGAGAAGTTAAGGAAACTTGTAACAGCCCTTCATGAGACGAAAAACTCCTTTGAATGACTGGATGTAACGGCTCATGTGGGGAGTGTCGACTCGGGTGTTCTTACTACATGGGCATTGGAAATGAGCAAGAGTCTGCTGATCAAGTACCATGAAAATGTCATGGCTCATTCCTGACAGCTGTAACCTAAATTAGATTGAGTTTGTGAGTAGTTGCATGGGTGTTTTTTGTCAGACAACACAACAAGAAGGGGTGATTTGCTCCTGAGCATACTACAGCTGCAAACAATTGTAAATACCTTTTAACTCTAATTAGTAGAATATTCAAGAAGGTAAAGGTGAGCTTGTAATTATTTGAAAACTCCCTGAAACCGATTCACGACAGTGACCTTAATCTCCCAGCATCCCTACTCTTTCAATCCAAGATGCAGTAGAGTTATGGCTAGAGCATGCAGCTAGGATTATCCATTTACACTTATATTTAAGCCTCTCAAAAGACAAGATTGGATTTTTTTTATTTGGAATTCATGTTAGTTGTAGGCCCTGTTCACCGCAGCTCCACGTTAATCTCTGCTTTTCTCCTGATGCCAGGTTTTAATATTTGCCACAAAATAAACTTTGCTTAGTGTTGTACTTGGGGGGCCCCTAGATATGTGTACAGTGGCTGTAGCACAAAAAAATCAGTCTGGTGAAAACGAAAAGCTTCAACGTTAAGGCTATCAGGGTGCCCTCTATGAGGCGTCCCAAGCCTGTTCTCACATCCCTTGCCTATCAGTGGAATAGGAAGAAGTCACAGTTCAAATATTCAGGACACATGTCTCTGTGACTTGTGCTGTGCTGGCTGAACCCCATCTGAAAGTTTCGCTTTGAGAAACAAGACGTTCCCTCTCAGTCCAGCAAAATAAGAAATCTCACTGTTTCAACAGCATTTCAGATGCTTTGATGAACCAGAATTGACATGCATCTCACACATTCTTCAAGGTGACTGCAAAACACATCCCCCTTCCCGCCCAAAAGAACATAGGGGTAGCTAGCTGAGGGCCAGAAGAACCAATACTTAAAAAAATAAAGGATCAATGTGTTAAAAAAAGAAATAGGTTGCCAGGTGGAGCGTGTAAGGGGGATGGTGAGGGAGCAATAATAGAGTGGGAGGAGGGTGGTACAGGGGAAGTGTAGAGGAGGAGGGACAGTGTACTACATGGAACATGGGGAATGGGATGGGAAAAGGAATAAATAGTACCTCCATCACGTCGGGAGCAGCGGACGGGTACAAAGTGAGTTGAATTAATTTGTGCTTGGTCGGTGCTCCACAGTGAGGAATGGAAGTGGCGTTTGGCCTGTGCTGGCTAATTAGGAGGCAACAAACGAGTGAAACTAAAGCCAATAAACAGTAAGCAATGGGGGGGATTACAAGCCCTTTATTGAAAAGAATAGTTTCTTGCAAGCAAGAGCACCTGTGTTAGCACATGCTGCTTACACACACTCAATTCTAAAAAGAGGGAAGAAAATCAAAATGTCTTGCAGACAGACACCTGCACTGTCAAGCCAAGAATATCTGCCTTGTTTGTCCTTACAGGTGAGAAAGTAAAACTGAATGAGTAAGCAATCTTCAAATTGTTGCTCCGTATGTGAAGCATCCAGTGATTCAATCTATGAACAGCAGGATATATCTGTACCTTTTTGTTAGTGGCTGAAAACATTATGTTTGCGTAGTTACTCACTTACAGGATTGTTGTTGGAGCGGTGGTTCACGTCTTTCTTTTAAACTGAATTACAACTGATAGAGCACCAGCCAAAGGGAGTATTTGTTTTTCAGTAGAAACCCCCAAAACGCTGGATTTTGCTACACTTTTACTGCTTTGGTGCTCTATGATGTCAATAAGTATTCTGAAACCACTACCCGTGATCACTTTTCTGCAACGGATGCATCCACTGTGACCCACATGACAATTCTAAGCCACTTAGTTTGTACTTGTGGATATCTGCACATCCCTGGTACACCTGGGACCTACTCGCATTGCTGGATTTGAAGCATGGCTCACATCTTGGTTTCACCTTACTGTTTACTACATGTTGCAGTGTAATGGCTAGCAGGGTTACTGCTTAAATCAAAGCAGCGTCTCAGTCCAGAGCAAGGGTTACCTCCATGAATTAATTCTCCTTTACTGTGAGTGGAAAAAGAGCTTTAGTTTCTGAAAGCTCAGAATGTGCCAATAAAGATCACTCTACATATGGATGCCTCCAGAATCAGTTGTCCCTTCGGAAAACATGCAGCACTCCTGTTTACATTGTGATGATCTAAAAAGTATGCCTTCGATACAGAAGGATCAAGGGCCATATTATGAACTTGTTCAGTGCCCATGTGCCAAGAAAAGAGGTTCATGAGCTATGTTTTGTAAAACTGTGCTGTTTTCAGTTCATGCATCAACTCCAAAAATGTATACTCTGTAGATGGTATTAACTCGTATTTTCCTAGTATGTGGGGCAGGTGGTGCAGTTGCAGCAAAAACAAGCGCATGGACATGTTCTGAGCTTGCACACTGACACAGGTAAAGTCCCAGGGTCACCAAGTTCATGTTGTATTCCTACTGCCTCCATATCAAAAAGAAGCTTAGATTTTGTGGTGATGAAACAAGACTTGACATCGTCACCTATACAAAATCCTGTGACCGCATATAATGAAAACATATTCAGCTGTGCTCATACTTTCCCCCGAGATGGAAAATGTGCTGTAACAGTACATACTGCACAGAGTAAAAAGGTAAAGTGACCTGTGCAACTGTAACAAATGCCTGTCAGGAACACAGTCTCCTGCTTTAAAAATAATCCACTGCTTAAAAAAACTGAAAAATACCCATTTGGTCAAAATCAGTGCTTAGAGGTCCTCAGGTAAAGACAAAACCCACAGACTGGGACCTGCAATGTAAAATGAACTTTTTTCCCAAAGTGACCTGCACATACAAACGCCCAAGGCCATCTGCAGTTGATGAAGCTTCTTGACTACCATAGCAGCTTTTTCATGCAGCAGCACAGTTTGCTATCACCAAAGTCCCTATAACTGACAGTATGAATATAATAATTTATTAGGAGGCATCCTGGCAGTGGCCAAGCAGAGCAGGAGTAGGCCGAGATCAAACCAAAAAAAAAAAACATTAATTAGCCCAGATCTTTCTTGGTGTTTCAAGGCAATAAAACAGTAAAGAGTGGCACTGGTGTGCAATAACACAGACCATTAAAATATATACATCTCATGTCCTAAATAGAAAATCTTCTATTGCCATTCGTCTCAAGAGCAAAGCAGCAGGAAGGTGTGTTAAAGGACCAGCATTAACCTTTTATCTGCTACATTAAAATCTTAATAGGCTGCAAACATATCTTCATTTATGCACTTCCTTGGCAATGGTTGGGACGGGACTACTGAAAAAAGGTGTTTGAGTATTAATGAAAAGTTACTTGAAAGATGACTGTTGCAAAGTCAGTCATCTTTTTGCCCTGTTCATCCCCATTTTTTTGTTGCTGACTGGTGCTGATGATAACCGACTCTGACTTTGCCTTGGACTCTGTTAGCCAGACCCAGGCCAGTGCTATGTTAAAACACACATTTGTAGTAGAGTACTCTAGTTATTAGGGTACCATTTTGGTTGTCCTGACAGACCCTGTGAGTCCCTAGTATATAATGGGGCAAGGGTGTACAATCTGCCATTAAGCCCCTATATAATAGGGAATGGAGATTAGAGGCCCAGCAGAATTTCTGCACTTGCATGTGTGCACTGCTGTGTGCTGCCTGTCCTTTTAAATGAAGACCTGCCTTGCAGCCTGTTTACATTCCTACCATTTGCATGACAGCCCCTGTAGGTCCCTAGTAAACAATGTGGTAAGGGTGGTGCCAACTACCTCTAAGACCCTCGTACATAATAGGGCATGGAAGTAGAGACCCAGCAGAATTGCTGCCCTTTGCATGTGGGCACTGCTGAAGGTTTTCTGTCATTTTAAAATGCAGCCTGACTGTGAAGACTGCATTTACATGGAAATGGTGCCCCAATTCGACTTTGGTGCTGTGGGCACTTTAAATGTGATGATCTACCTTATTTTCACATATTAGGTACCCCCAGGGTCTCCCCTAGGTATCCCAGGGGCAGGGGTCATGTAACCATAAGCAGGGGTCTTATAAAATATGTTTTATAAACCCAGGTAATGGAAAAACTGATCATTTCATTTCCCCCCACTATAGATACTGGCCTTTATAGGCTATCATTGCTATATTTTATTTTCATGGTAATAATAGTAAGGAAAAGTGCAGAAAAGTAATTCAAGGACTTAAAAGATTTGTTTTGATAAATCCAGCAATTTGACATTGGTGAATTTATCACCACTAGTACAGAAAATAAGTTATAAGGCCTTTCTTTCTGTAAGCCAAAATCCAGCCTTCTGACTGTCCCCTCTGATTGGTCAGTGCTAACAGGATTAGCAGAGCTGCTTGATTAAGTGATAAGTGGCTGTCCAGGGGAGAGCATCTCTGGTGAAGGGCAGCTCGGGGTTACACAGGAATGCATGAGCAGGGGGAGGGGTAATAAAACATACAGCCTCAAAGGAGAGCAGGACAGGAAAGAATGCCAGATTACCTAACCCCCACCTTCTGGACCCCTCAGCCAGATACTAGGCTTAAGGAAGGAACTTGCAGATGAGCTATGGAAATGAGCCACACTAGAGGATGGTTTAGTCAGCTCTTAGTTTCAGACATCATGCATTTTGGAAAAATATACCACACTTAGCAGGAAGTGGTCATGCATCTGGGTGTCACTCTGCATTCTGTTGGTTGGGCGCCCCCCTTCCTGATGCCCAGGAGCTTGGAATAAATGTGTGAGAGGTGCATAGCCTCTCAGATCTGCTTCCTGAAACTACAAGAGAAAGAAGGACTGCCCTGATGGAATCTGGATCTGCACCCTTGGCCTGCACTTCTAACTGAACTGTGCCTGCTGCACAATCTGGTACTACAGCCCTGGGGATGGTGCCTTGCTTCAAGAAGGACTCAGGAGTGGACTCCCTGCAGCTACAGGTTAACAGAGCTTCACCTGCATCATCCCCAGCAAAACTCCCCAGCCTGGAGTGCATCCAGTGGACTTTTAAGGATTTGACCAGGTGCATTGCCGGAATTGTGGTCCAACTTTCCAAGGACCATCCAGGAGATTCCAGACCCTTGGATTTGTGTTTTGGACCCTCTGTACCTGCAAGGAGGACTTCAGGAAACGCCTCCTGAAGATTGGAAAATTTTAGTAAAATTGGCGCTTTGTGTTTCTAAGCACTAGGAAGTGTTTATTCTTGTAAAATTCATATCTCTGGTTCCCTACATTGGACTTTTGTCGTTTTGGTGTCTATTTACTCATAAAAATATAACCTATGTTTTATAAATTGGTATGGGATTTTTATTGTGTGTTGTGTCTCACTTATTTACTATATTGGTGTTTTTGAATGCTTTACACTCTTGTCTCCTAAGTTAGACCTGCCTGCTCGGTTATAGCTACCAAGGGTTGAGCAAGGGGCTAATTTACTGGGACCTATACTGAACCTATATTTGGTTAGTGTCCTTCGTGCCAGTGGTAGGTTCATAGTTACCACTGCCAGTAACCCACTTACCAACAAGGACCATCAATGACAGGGTTCAAAGAAGGGAATGCCTAACAATTCCACTCTTTTCCCACCATGAAACCACCACCCTAGCTCCATCAAGTTCCAGGTGCCTGCCATATATCCTCAGCTTGCTTTGCAGACCAGCGTATTAAGGAATGTTCCACAATACACACAGTCAAAGTAGTGCTTCTCAGACCCACTACACAACCTATGAACGAAAACAACAGCTAATTATAACCTAACTAATGTGCCCCTAACCTATAGCTTATAAATAAGCATAACAGCTATGCTTCCATCTGTTCAAAAGTTTTGTCTTCACCTCAGACCTTCCCAATCACTTAACCTCTGTTCCCACCCAAATCCTTAAGGAATGTGTCCCAAAATCAGCAGTACACAAGCCCAAAACCTCAAAAACACTCCATAATACACTTAGGACTTGAAATTATGCTAAACAGGAACAATCCTTGCGTACAAAACTCCGATCAGAAGACCCACCCAAGAACTCAGTGTCGAAACATCTGAAAACTGGACAACATGATTGAGGGAAAACTTTTTCCCTTGACCATTTCTTGCCCCATCCCTAACTGGTCTGACTTGGTGTGAGACAACACAACTCACACATCATCCCCCAAGGGTGACACATCACTCCTCAACAAACTATGTTTTCACATCAAACCTAACAACTCTGAAATACGAAATGCCTAGTGAAGAAAAAAAAAAAACATACATAATGAAAAAATGCAGCTTCCCAAGGTTGAAAACAAACCAAAGATAACTTCCCCACAATATCTGAGAGCAATGTACTAGAAATCAGTTCACATTTTTGACAATAAGCACACCTTTCCCTAGCTTACTCTGCTAAAATCCTCCTCCATTGTTCACCTTCCTTCGAGTCAAATCCCCAGAAACACTTAGCATAAAAAGATATGCTCGCAGTCTTACTTGAAATAGTGACTGAAGAAAGACCCAGATCAATCTGGCACATTATAATCTGAACAGTATCTGCTTGCCTCAGCAGAACTTCCACTGGATCCCGCAGTCTTGTGCATGCTCCAAAACTCCGAAACTCAAGTTGCTACTGACTTCTCAGTTAGTCCAAACATTCCTATCTCCCCCAGCTGCCAGAAATCCCATGGCATCCTGGTGTTCAATGGTTCTGCTTCCGGCACTAGCCTACGGAAGCTCTGCTACTGTGAACGAGACAATGCATCCACTATGTTATCAGCATCGGGTACAGATCTCACCTTAAATAGAATGTTGAACTTGAAACAACTCAACAGGAAAATCCTTAGCAACCTGAGAACTCTCTTTGGCTTTCTGTGTATCCATCAAAGCAACCACAGTTTGATTACCAACATTGAAAACCACCTTCCTGTTGACCTCAATCTGTCCCCATAATTCTATCTCAACAACCAAAGGAAAAAAATTGAAGAAAGCAAAATTTCTCTTCTGAGCAATCCATGTCTGTGACCAAGGCTCAGCCACCCACAACCATCCCAGAAAATGTCAAAATCATGTGCGCCTGCAGCATCGAAAAAGAAAATTGTACTTGCCATAGCCAATCATCTTCCAAAGAGAATATTGAAAGTCCATTGAATTCTTTTGAAAACGTAATCTCAATCCTCAAATCTTTCCTCTCGCTTGCTTTTAGCCAGATTTTTTGATGTGGTAAAAGTTCACCTGCCACTGGAAAAACCCAGCCACCTGCAAAAAGTTGTTCCACCTCTCACTACTCTGCAAGCAAAATTCAAGTGGCATAGTAGTTGTTGCATTTTTCGTAACTCCAGCTTGAGATAATCAACAGCCTCTTCCAGCATTTGTATCAGTCTTCACTTTATCATGTGGTAAGCGAACCTCCATATGCATTGAATTAAATTCAATACCCAAAAAGCTAATTGTATGTAGGCTTCCATTTACTCAGAAGCCAAAGGGACGCTGAGTTCAGCCATGGCAACTTGAACATCAGAAAGAGCTTTCTGGCATTCACCAGAATTTTCTTTTACAACCAGCAACAAATCATCTAAATAGTGTGTAACATAACAGAAATCATATTTGAACTGGAAAAACCAATGCAGGAATTAAATAACATTTCAAATGGAGAAAAATATAATTGTTGTCTATGTCCTTTTTTAACATAGTCGAAAATCTTCAGTAAAACTCCAAAACAAACATTTTGCTCCATTCTGACATGGATAAAATTGCAGCCAATAACTTAACATACTGTAATCAACTGGAGTAGGACCCTCTTCCCACCACCTGCTGTTGCCCTCTACTCCCGTCGTTTTCCCTCTGCGGCCCACTTTGCCAATTGAACAGGACATGATCAAAACATTGGGTAACTGGATGCCTCCCCTCACAATTGGAACAATCATGCCTTATCCTGCAGTGGAGTCTTGTGCTGCCCCCCTATTGAATGACCCCTGCATGCAGTACCAACAAATCACTGGCCGTGTGAGCCACTGGAACCAGCCTAGTTGATCTTATCCACTACCTGCACAAATCATTGTCAATCTCATCCCATTCCTTCCTTAGATTTACCGCCAAATGGGCTCTAGACTCCTCATTGTATCGGAGCAATGCAAATCCACCATAATCCATTTGGGCTCTCTGAACCACATTAATTTTTTTTTTTTACATTGCAAGGCATCGCTCCAGATGACTTTCACAAAAAACACTAGCAGAAATCAAAAATGGTTATGTCCAATTTTCAGTTGCTGTGGCCACCCTCGGACATCACCTTAATTCTCATTCTTCTTCTTGTAAACCTTACTTAGCTTGTATTTTAGTATGTAATAGCTTAAAGACATCATTCCCTTTTCCAAATGTTTTCCTTCATCGCCTGTGCCAAGTGCGCCCCAAAGGCATCGATACACCCATGTACGGCAGCCTTTTTAACAGTTCCTCTTGCAACCCCAGTGCTGTTATCCATACTTGTTGCCACCTTCTCATTATCCATACTGGCACTCTTTGGTGCACACATAATATTTTTGTCTTGGGCACCCTGTAACTTTACAGAAACTTCAGTTCAATGGCATCTGTGGCTGTAGATACAGATGCTCTGCATACTCCTGCCACCTAATGTTGATTCCAGAGTAGTGCAAGTTGTTTTTCTTTGAAGAAGTGTTCTGAGTCACAGGACCAAGTGACTCCTCCTCTAGGAGATGTTGCCCATAAGCATCAACTTCTTTGTTAGATTATTTTCTCTCTGCCGTCGGGTTTAGACATGTGTCTTTTTGCTCCATCTTTCAACTTGCTCCAGTTCAAAATCTTTCCTCTTTCTTACCCTCTTTTTGACGGTATTGTTTCCACTTGCGATTTTCCACCCTAGGAATCATCTGTCTTGGCACTGAACGTGTGCCCTTCAGGGCATCTTCGCCCAACTCGAGCCTACCTTACCATGCAGCACTGAAGGATAAGCCAACCTGATGGAAGGAACTACATTTCGCTTCTGCCCTGGGCTCCACGTTGAATTTCCCCACACCAACTCACTTCTGGTGTGTAATCTCTGCCTCTCCCTGATCATTAAGAGTTTACCTGTGAGTACGCTGACTGGAAATGACACACAAAACTCCGGATGGCACCATCTTTGGGGAGGGAACACGCACAGGAGGAACCTGTACAGGAAGAAGAGGCCCTTTCTATCTGGGACTCTTGTGACTCAGACGTAGAGTCGGACATCGAGAGCCATGAGAGATCACCATGGTGCAAGAGGTGAATACCGTGGCCCTTCTTGCTCCTACAAGACTCTTAAGAGACCCCTTCTCGAGGTCACCGGTACACCCCTTCCAGGCCATGGTCAGAATTGAAAAACTACTTTGACTACCCTGCCTTCCAGCGCGGCACTGAAAACATCAGCCCAGATCAGGCCATTGTCTTCGGCTTCATCCTCCTTCATATCGGACCAAGAAATCACCAATCCAAGCTTCGGCTCCAAGCCGAACACCTACAGCCTCCACCTCAGTACTGACAAAATTGCACAGACCATAATCTTTGGTGCCAAAGCACATGGAGACGAAATCATCAGACTACAGAGACTCCAGCCAGTCTCCTGCTATCCCTTCTCTTGTGGAGCCTGCACTGGAGACCATGGAAGCTAGTCTCCGCTGTCTCCAAATTCAGGAGGGTACAGGATGCATTATTGCTTCATCTCCTGCCCTTTTAAACAGGAAGCTTTCCTTTCAGGAACCTTTGGACGCTCCTCCACCTCAAATGAAAAATAGCAAGAACAAGGCAACCAGCCCACCTTGCAGGCCTTAACCACCACCTCCTTCTCCATCTTCTCCACCTCCTTGTTCCCCTCCATCTCCCTCCCCTCCTTACTCTCCCGCCTCACTTACACCAGGAGATTACACTCCTCAGGTTTCCCCTTTATTCACTGGGGAAGATTTGGGTGGGCTACAGCATGACCCAGATCCCTGGGATACTTCTGATCCTTACCCTATCCCCTCTAGTGATCCAGACCTCTACCCTGCATGCCCCTTACAACTAGAGGATACTGCTTCCTACCAACAAGTAGTGCCACGAGCAGCTGCCTTCCATAACATAGAGTTACATAAACACCCTATTGAGCAGGACTTTCTCCTCAATACACTGACCTCTACAAATGGGGATATTCAATTCCTCCCAATGCTCCCTGGTATGCTTCTTCACGCTGAAGAACTTTTTAAGGAACCTCTCCGCTCTAGGGTTATCACCCCTAAAGCTGACAGGAAATATAAGGCTGCTCCCTATGACCCAATATATATTAGGTCTCAGGTCCTTCCTGACTCCGTTGTTGCCTCCAAGCTCGGCCACTGGAGACTTTACTCCTCCCGAGAAGGAGCGCAAGAAAACTGATGCTATGGGCAAAAGGGTTTCTGCACATGCAGGCAATCATTGGCATATCACCAACTCACAAGTACTGGTGGCCATATATGACCGGGCTCACTAGGTTGAAATAGAGGAGTTCCTCCAGTTCCTACCAGTTGAGCACCAGAAAAGAGGGCAATAAATAGTTGCAAAGGGGCTGACAATTTTAAATATCTCAATTCATTGTTCCCGGAACGCCGCAGATACAGCTGCACGCAGCATTAATACTAGTGTCCTCCTCCGAAGGCACGCGTGGCTGTGCTGCTCTGGTTTCAAACCAGAGGTTCAGATAGCAATCCTTGGTATGCCCTTTGATAAGGAGCATCTTTTTGGACCTAAAGTGGACACTACCTTTGAAAAGCTCAAGTAGGACACAGACACAGCAAAGGCTATGGGTGCTGCTGACTCTCCTACACAGAGAGGCACTTTTCTTCACCCTGGTTTTAGAGGCTCCTTCAAAACCACCTCCTCTGAGGTGTTTTCATCACACTCCAAGCAACCTCAAACATCCTACTGTAGGGGATTTCTACAGAGGTTCCTTTAGAGGCAGCAATTATAAGGGATGAGGTAAGGGCACTCTGTCCTCCGGCTCTTCCTCCCCTGCAAAGCAGTGCCTGCCTTCATCATCCCCCTGCTAATTCGAGACCTGTTGCAGGAAGGCTGCAAAACTTTAATTCACACTTGGTCAATATCACCACAGACCTTTGGGTCCTCTCCGTTATCCAACGTGGTTATTGTCTGAAGCTTATCACCACTCCTCCAAATATTCCTCCTCACACTTACAGGCTAACTCAGGAACACCTCACTTTCTTCAAACAAGAGGTCCAATCCCTTCTTCTCAAAGAGGCTATAGAGCATGTTCAGTTGCAACACAAAGGATCAGTGATATACTCCTTATACTTCCTTATTCCCAAAAAGGATGGTTCTCTCAGGCCTATTCTCGACCTTAGACGGTTAAACCAATACATTACATCCGAACACTTTCACATGGTTAATTTCAAGATGTTATTCTGCCTCTACAGCAAGGCAACTTTATGAGAGCCCTAGATCAAAAGGACTCCTACCTTCATATTCCCACTCACCATGCACACCAAAATACCTAGCTTTTGTTATTGCAGGCAAACATTACCTGCTCAAGGTCCTGCCTTTCTGGGTCGCTACCACTCCCATAATCTTCACAAAGGCCCTCATTCTGACCCTGGCGGTCAGTGTTAAAGCGGCGGCCAACCCGCCAACAGGCTGGCGGCTGAAAAATATGAATTCTGACCCTGGCGGGAACCGCCAACACAGGCCGCCGCTTTAACACTCCGACCGCCACGGCGGTACAAACAAACAGCGCGGCGGTCACCGCCAACAGGCAGGCGGCAGACAATGTACCGCCCACCCTATCACGACCCACCAATCCGCCACCTTTTCCGGGGCGGGAGCCCCGCCGATAAAAACACGGCGGAAACAGACATCTCCAATGGAAAACGCTTACCTCGACACACTCCACGCGGAATTGGAACAGCATGGAACCCGAACTCCACATCCTCCCAGCCATTGCCTTCCTGCTCTTCTTCCAGGATCACGAACCACGCCGCAGACAACAACGGTGAGTACTGCACCTACGACACAGGGGAGGGGGGAGGAGGAAAGGTTACGGGCACACACATACGCAACACACCCACCCCCACCCTCACCCCCACCGAAATACCTACACACCTATGCAGATAAAAAGTCAGAGTGACACCCCCAACCCCCCCCCCCAAACAAAGACAAAAGCCAGTGCATGTAAAAGTAGAACCATATTATTGCAACAATAAAGTATAGCGACCTTAGCAATATATGAAGAATGAATACACATCTAGAACTCCATCCATACAAGCAGCAAAAGTCCGGCCCAGTCAATCAAAGTCCCAAGGTCCGTGGGCCAATGTGCAGCAACACATGGGCAAAGCCCACACACAAGATCCAGTCCATTGGAGAGAACACTGCTGGGGCATCACTAAAATAAAAAGACAGGCACCTCAGGGGGAAGGGAAGGGGGGGCACCTCAGCCACATGAGTCCACGACGCCAGATCCACGAAGGGCCTCCATGCCCACTGTGACATCCTGGGGAGTGCAAAGCCACAGTCTCACAAGTCTCTACAGTGGGTGGATTGCCCACTGTGCCATCCTGGGGAGTGCAAAGCCACAGTCTCACAAGTCTCTACAGTGGGTGGGTTGCCCACTGTGCCATCCTGGGGAGTGCAAAGCCACAGTCTCACAAGTCTCTACAGTGGGTGGGTTGCCCACTGTGCCATCCTGGGGAGTGCAAAGCCACAGTCTCACAAGTCTCTACAGTGGGTGGGTTGCCCACTGTGCCATCCTGGGGAGTGCAAAGCCACAGTCTCACAAGTCTCTACAGTGGGTGGGTTGCCCACTGTGCCATCCTGGGGAGTGCAAAGCCACAGTCTCACAAGTCTCTACAGTGGGTGGATTGCCCACTGTTACATCCTGGGGAGTGCAAAGCCACAGTCCATCAGGTGGATTACAGAGACCACTGGTCATGGAGGAGGCATGGTGGGCAGAGTGCGTCGCGAAGGCCTGCCCGACACAGAACCGGGACTGCCAATGGGCCAGCGGTGCTTGACAGGAAGGGCCCAGCGGAGCGGTGCTTGACAGGAAGGGCCCAGCGGAGCGGTGCTTGACAGGAAGGGCCCAGCGGAGCGGTGCTTGAGATGAAGGGCCCAGCGGAGCGGTGCTTGAGATGAAGGGCCCAGCGGAGCGGTGCTTGAGATGAAGGGCCCAGCGGAGCGGTGCTTGAGATGAAGGGCCCAGCGGAGCGGTGCTTGAGATGAAGGGCCCAGCGCAGCGGTGCTTGAGATGAAGGGCCCAGCGGAGAGGTGCTTGAGATGAAGGGCCCAGCGGAGCGGTGCTTGAGATGAAGGGCCCAGCGGAGCGGTGCTTGAGATGAAGGGCCCAGCGGAGCGGTGCTTGAGATGAAGGGCCCAGCGGAGCGGTGCTTGAGATGAAGGGCCCAGCGGAGCGGTGCCTGAGATGAAGGGCCCAGCGGAGCGGTGCTTGAGATGAAGGGCCCAGCGGAGCGGTGCTTGAGATGAAGGGCCCAGCGGAGCGGTGCTTGAGATGAAGGGCCCAGCGGAGCGGTGCTTGAGATGAAGGGCCCAGCGGAGCGGTGCCTGAGATGAAGGGCCCAGCGGAGCGGTGCTTGAGATGAAGAGCCCAGCGGAGCGGTGCTTGACAGGAAGGGCCCTGTTCAGCGGTGCTCCTCACGGCGGGGCCCTGTTCAGCGGTGCTCCTCACGGCGGGGCCCTGTTCAGCGGTGCTTCTCACGGCGGGGCCCTGTTCAGCGGTTCTGCTCACGGCGGGGCCCTGTTCAGCGGTTCTGCTCACGGCGGGGCCCTGTTCAGCGGTTCTGCTCACGGCGGGGCCCTGTTCAGCGGTTCTGCTCACGGCGGGGCCCTGTTCAGCGGTGCTCCTCACGGCGGGCCCTGTTCAGCGGTGCCTGTCTTCTGTTTCCAGTGAACCACACCTGGCCAATATTTGCCCTCACTCTGCATCGGACCTTTCCGTTGCGGGGCCCTCCTGTGATGGAGTCCTGGGGCCCTGGCTCTCCTTCGATACCCCCGGAATGGGGCTGGTGGGGCCCTCATGGCCAGGTCGGCTGCTCCCTGCCCTTTGCTCCTTGCTGCCCTTGCCCTCCTTGGCAGACTGTCCGTGGCCTTTGGCTCCCTTACCCGATGTGGCAGGTGACGGTGCAAGGCTACCCTCCTTGGGGGCAGGCGTATCAGGCCTGTCGCGCCTGCCCTTCCCTTTCTTGGTCCTCTTCCCAGGGGGGGGGCTGGCTGTGCCTTTGCTGCTGGACGATGTCCCAGCCCAAGGAAAGGGCGGACTCCAAAAACCAGGCACGACGTTCTTTGGAGTTGCTGGGCTAGTGGTGGCTGAGGTGTTTGTGGAACTCTTACGGGATGGAGGGGGTGGGTCAGGTGAGGAAAAGAGGTCCACTTTAGAGAGGAAAATTTTCTTTGGAGCCATGGGAAGGGTGGCTGGAGTGGGTATGGGAGTGGAGGAAGAGGATGTGGTTGTAGGAGAGTCAAGTGTGCTGTCTTTGGGTGCAGGTGCTTGGGCAGGAGGCTGACGTGAGGTGGATGGCTGTTGTTTGGGTGCCTGCCTGCGTTTGTGTGGTTGGGAAGCGGGGGTGACAGACACACTGGGAGAGGACACAGGGGACGTGTACATGGCAGTGGGGGTGGTGACTGCACGTGTGCGGACTGGTGTGGAGGGTGTGCTGGTGATGGGTGCAATGCAGGTGTGTGTGGAGACGTCACAGGGAGGGAGGAGGGAGACGAGGAGGTGGGGGACACAGAGGAGGTAGTGGCTGTTGGCATGTATGCATCTGGATGTTGCTTGGGTGAATGCTTGTGTGTCCTGTGGTGCTTATGTCTGGATGAGCTGCCCTTGGGTGTTGAGGTGTGTGCAGGCTGGTCTGTAGGTGTGGATGGGATAGGCAGAGGAACAGGGGAGTGGGACTGGGTGGAGGGAGTCAGAAGAGGGAGGCTGGAGACAGGGACAATGGCTGCCGTCAGTGCTGAGGCCAGAGCGTTGAACGATCGTTGATGGGCAGCCTGACCCGAATGAAGGCCCTCCAGGTATGCATTGCTTTGATGCACCTCCCTCTCCACACCCTGGATGGCATTCAAAAGGGTAGACTGCCCAACAATGATGGTCCTCAGGAGGTCAATGACCTCCTCACTGAGGGCAGCAGGGGTGACTGGGGCAGGGCCTGAGGTGCCTGGGGCGAAGGAGATGGCCGGCTTCCTGGCCTTACGGGCACGGGCCGAGGGCCGAGGGGCTGCTGGGAGGGCGGAGCTGGTGCGCTGGGTGGCGGCTGTACCTGTTTCTGCTGTGGGCACGGATGTTGCCGCCACCGCAAGGGAGCTCCCTTCCGAGGACGTGTCGGTGTCGCTGCCGTCTCCACGGGTCCCCGTGGTGGAGCCCCCCTCGCCCTCCGTCTCACTGGTCATGTCGGAGTCCGTTGCATGGGCCTCCGGGGCCATGTGAGATGCAGCTCCCTCTTGCGCCAATGCCACTTCTCCTCCGCCTGATGATGCTAATGCACACATTCACAGATAAACAAAGAAAATGGTGGGGGGGTGGAAAACATAAAGACAAGTTGAGTGCATGCATTGGGGACACTGTTGGCGGAGAGGACAGACACAGAAGCCCCCTGCACTACGCTGCGCACTTGGGGTACACTACTCATTCACTGGGACATGCCCTACAAGCCTATGGGCGACAACTGCCCACACAGTATACACTGGTCCATGAATCGCGTTACTAGGCACCCTACAGAGGTGGGGGGCGGGGGCACAGGACCATACTTCACGGACGGGCCTATCCTACAGAAATCGCCTTGGCCTAGGGATACCCACAGCCCTCCTCCCCCACCCAGGCACCTCCACTGCGCGCAAAATAGCTGAATGTGCTGGTACTCACCCCCTTGTGTCTGCTGTGATTTCCTCAAGCGCTCATCTAAATCGGGGTAGGCCACCGCCAGGATCCGGGACATCAGGGGGGTCAAGGTACGACTGGCACCCCTCCTAGGTTGGGAGGCCATCCCCAGCAGAGCCTCCGCGGTCTTCCTGCTCCTGCGGCGGATGTCCTCCCACTTCTTGCGGCAGTGGGTGCCCCTTCTGGTGTGGACCCCCAGGGCCCGGACGTCCTTGGCGATGGCACGCCAAATGTCAATCTTCTGATGGGCGCTGACCTATGTGACATGTACAGGGGGGGAAGAGAAACATCATCACTTTTCTGCATGCTCGATGTGAGTGGCCCCCCCTCCCCAACCTTGCCATGTGGCACATGCTCTCATCTGTCGTGCCATGCATTCGTCATTCGCTGCCCTCCCCTCCATCGTACATCCTCCCCACTCAGGCCAGGCATTGGGCACTATGCATTGCCCCCCATGTACTCACCTGTTGGTCTGGAGGCCCGTAGAGTAGCGCATACTGGGGGAGGACCCCGTCCACGAGCTTCTCCAACTCCTCGGAACTGAAGGCAGGGGCCCTTTCCCCAGTCGCAGCAGCCATTGTCACTTCCAGACCGAGGTCACAGCAGCACTTGCAGTATAGGTCCTCTCCTGTGGATGCTCAGGTCTCGTGTGGTCAAGCAGAGAGAAAATGGCGGTTACGGCCGCGGCGGTGCGTGCCGCGGCGGTGCGTGCCCCGGCGGTGCGTACCGCGGCGGCCGGCGCTCACCGCCATTGGCTCCTGAAACCCATAGGGTTCAATGTTGTCCAATGCGGCTTTGTCCTTCCTAGGCATCGTCCGCTGGGACTTGCGAGGAGACGGAGGAATCTTCCCGTGTACAGACCGCTGGTGGACCTGTCGACAATGGAAGAAAGACACGTCACACTCACCTACAGACTCAACCGTGCCACTATACAGGAACTGTGTGCCCAGCTGGAGCCAGACCTGATGTCACCCATCCGCCAACCCACAGGGATTCCGCCTCTAGTGCAGGTGCTGTCAGTACTGCATTTTTTGGCAAGTGGATCATTTCAAACTACCGTGGCCATTTCATCTGGGATGTCTCAGCCTATGTTTTCGAAGGTGTTGTCCAGAGTGTTGTCTGCCCTGATGAAATACATGCGGAGCTACATCATTTTCCCTGAGGTGGGTGACTTGCCTACAGTGAAGGGTCATTTCTATGCCCTTGGACACATTCCCAATATCATTGGTGCCATTGATGGTACCCATGTGGCTTTGGTTCCCCCAAAAGACGATGAGCAGGTGTACAGGAACCGTAAAAATTATCATTCGATGAATGTCCAGGTGGTCTGTTTGGCTGACCAGTACATCTCCCATTTAAATGCCTAATTCCCAGGGTCAGTGCATGACGCGTACATCATGCGAAATAGCAGCATCCCTTATGTGATGGAACAGCTACAGAGACAGCGTGTGTGGCTAATTGGAGACTCTGGTTACCCAAACCTGCCTTGGCTATTGACCCCAGTGAGGAATCCCAGGACCAGGGCAGAGGAACGGTACAATGAGGCCCATGGGCGGACTAGGAGGGTGATTGAGCGGACCTTTGGCCTCCTGAAGGCCAGGTTTTGGTGCCTGCATATGACTGGTGGATCCCTAATGTACTCACCAAGGAAGGTGTGTCATATCATCGTGGCCTGCTGCATGCTCCACAACCTGGCTTTGCGACGCCAGGTGCCTTTCCTGCAGGAGGATGGTCCAGATGGTGGTGTTGTGGCCGCTGTGGAGCCTGCGGAGAGTGAAGAGGAGGAAGACCAAGAGGACGACACAGACAACAGGGACAGAGTGATACTGCAGTATTTCCAGTGACACACAGGTAATAATCTACTCCAGCATTGTATTATATCTGTAAGTGTAGTGGCTCTCTACTGTCTGACCTTTCACCCCAATGTATGGTAACTTAGTTGTGTATATCACTTCCTATTTCAGTGATCTGATCCCCACGGAGTGCCCTCTGGTTTTTTTCCCCATGGACTACCGCTGTGTGACACTGGTATGTTGTCATCACAATGTAACTAGAACTGTTTTGTTGGTTATATCGAATACATTTGGTTTAAATAAATAGATAGCAGAATCCAGTTGGTTAATGTGCAATAATTGTGTTTATTGAAGTTTTAAAATAGGTGTATGGTTCAAACAGGGTGATGGTGGAGGCATGTCCATGGCAGTGTCCAGGCTGTCGTTCCTACAGGTCCATTGTCCATATGCCTGTGGAAGGTGGAGCAGGGGCAGTTCAAGGTTGGACAGGGTAAACAAGTGGGACAGTGGGATGACATCCGGGGGTTTCCGTGCATGGCGGGGGTCTTGACATCCTACTCTGTCTTCTTCCTCGATCTCAGGCCTTTCTTGCGGGGTGGTTCTTGTTCTGCAGGGGGTGGGGTCCGGGAGGGCCGTTGCTGTTGTGTCGGGCCTCCTGACCACTAGCGCCGGCGGAGGTGGTGGGCTGTTCTTCCTCCATGCTAGTGGCAGGGGCCCTTTGGGGGGCCACATGGTCCCGCAATGTGTTGACAATCTGGTTGAGTGCCACCACGATTGTACCCATTGCGGAACTGATGGTGCGCAGTTCTTCCCGGAACCCCATGTACTGGCCCTCCTGCATGGCCTGGATCTCCTGGAACCTGGCCAGGACCGTCGCCATCGTCTCTTGGGAGTGGTGGTACGCTCCCATGATGGTGGTGAGGGCCTCGTGGAGAGTGGGTTCCCTTGACCTGTCCCCCCCTGTCGCACAGCAGCCCTCCCAGTTCCTCTTTGTTCCTGGGCCTCTGTCCCCTGGACGGTGTGCCCACTACCAGTGCCCCCAGGTCCCTGTTGTTGTTGGGGTTGTGGGTTACCCTGGGTGGCCTGTACTGGTAGACACACCGCTGCTTGACCTGTCCTGGAGACAGAAGCATGGGCCCGCTGGGTGGGTGCTGTGCTGGTGTTTCCTGAGGGGGGTAGGTCTGCTGTGGCCTGGGGCTGACTGAGGGTAACCGACTGTCCAGAGGTCCCCGATGGTCCGGGCTGGTCATCAGGTTCTAGGTTGACAGAGCTGCTGTCATCACTGGGGGCCTGTTCTGGGGGTGGGATGGACAAATCTGGACCCTCCTGGCCGGTGTGTTGGCGTTCGGGCCCTGCAGGGCTAAAAGAATATGGTTATTGATTTTGTGTGTGCCGTGGCGTGCGATTTGTGGGTGCCCTTGTCCCCCAGTGCTGGCAGTCCCATGTGGGAGGAGTTGTGAGGGTGGTTTGTGGGGGGGGATGGGTATGTGCAGTGGTCATGCTTAGGTGATGGGTGTCCATGGTTTGTGTTGGCATTCAGGGGTTTTGGGTTGGGTTGGGTTGGGTGGGTTGTGCTGGTGAGACATTAGCAGGGAGGATATGTGCTGGGGGGTTGGGGGTGAGGGTGGGGGTGTGGGTTGGCATGCTGGTGGTTGAGGGGGGTGAAGTAGTTGAGATTCGACTTACCAGAGTCCATTCCTACTCCAGTGAGGCCCTCAGGATGCAGGATGTTCAAGACCTCTTGCTCCCATGCTGTGAATTCGGGTGGAGTGGGTGGGGGTCCGCCGCCAGTCTTCTGAACTGCAATGTTGTATCTTGACACCATCGACCGCACCTTCCCCCGTAGGTCGTTCCAGCGCTTTCGGATGTCTTCCCGATTTCTGGGATGCTGTCCCACAGCCTTGACCCTATCGACGATCCTTTGCCATAGCTCCGCCTTCCTGGCTATTGTGGTGTGCTGCACCTGTGTGCCGAAGAGCTGGGGCTCTACCCTGATTATTTCCTCCACCATGACCCTGAGTTCTTGGTCCGAGAACCTGGGGTGTCTTTGGGGTGCCATGGGGTGGTGTGGATGAGGTGTGGGGTGGTGTGTGTGGTGATGAGTGTAGTGGTGTGTGGTGTTTTGTGCATAGATGTGGTGTGGGTGATGATGTTGGGTTCCTGTGTGTGTTGTGCTTTGCGTTCCCTGTGCTCTCTCTCTGTGTATTGTGCTGTGTCTCTGAATTTCGCTTTGTGGGGGTTTGTGGGTGATGTGGGTGTGTGTTTTATATGGTGATGGGTGTGTGGGAGTGGTGTTTGTATGTGTATCAGGTGTGTGTATTTGGAATTGTCCAATGTGGCTGTGTTTTGTAAAGGTGTGGGTATTTTGAGCGCGGCGGTGTGTACCGCCAATGGAATACCGCGGTTGAAAGACCGCCGCGTGGATTCGTGGGTCGTAATGGCCATGGGCGTGTTTGTGTTGGCGTGACGGTGGAGGTTTGGTCATCTCCAGGTTATCGCTGACCGCTGATGAGGCGGGCTTCAGTGGATGTCGGGTTTTTGGCGGTTTGGCAGTTGTGGGTCAGAATGACCGTGGCGGTTTACCGCGGCCGCGGCGGGATGATGGCGGTCTTCTGACCGGCGGTAAGTGGCTTTTACCGCCAGGGTCAGAATGACCCCCAAAGTGTTTTGCAGTGGTTGCCGCACACCTCAGAAGGCAGAACATCTGCATGTTCCCTTATCTAGATGAGTGGCTTATCAAAGGCAGTGCCTTACAACAGTGCCAACATCACACCCAGTTGACAGTGGATCTCCTTCACATACTGGGTTTCACTCTGAAATTCTCCATGTCCCACCTTCATCCTTTTCAGGTACAGCCTTATCTAGGGGCTATCTTGAATGCGGTGTTAGGGTTAGCCTACCCCAACCCTGTGCCTCAGGTCATACTGATCACAGATGCATCACTGACAGGCTGGGTTGCTCACCTTCAAGACCTCACAGTAAAGGGCCCCTGGGATCTTAGTCACCAATCCCTACACATCAGTTACCTCGGACTCAGGCCATATTTTTAGTCCTGAAAGCATTTCTTCATCACCTATCTCACAAGGTTGTATTTTTCTGCATGGGCAGCATGACTGATGTACTATTTGCAAAAACGGAGGGAGGGAAGCAGGGGTTGGGGGGGTGTCATGGTCATCCAATTGTCACAACTCCCTTGGACAATATGGAGTTGGGCTCTTCACCACCACATTCACCTAGTGGCAGAGTATCTCCTAGGAACCGACGACGACTTTACAGTCCTGCTCGGCAGGATGCAGCAACAAGTCCATGAGTGGGAACTCCTTCCACAACGAGTCCTTTAACCATACTTTGCCAAGTGGGGAACTCCTCAGATAGATCTTTTCGCCATAGCAGAAAACGCAAAATGCTCAAGCTTCGCTTCCAGGTATCCAGACCTTCTATCTAAGGGCAACGCTCTATGGATGAACTGGTCAGGGAAATTTGCTTACACTTATCCATCAATCCTTCTTGTTGCAGTTCTGGTTCAGGGAATCAGGCAAACATCTCTCAGCATGACCCTTGTAGTTCCCACTTGGGCGTGTCAGCCATGGTTCACAACATTTCTAGACCTCTGAGTAGTCCCCCACAAGAAGCTCACCAACAGGCTGGACCTTCTGACTCAAAATCAAGGACAAATGAAACATCCGGGCCCCAAGTCACTCAACCTTGAGATATGGCTCCTGAGGTCATAGCGTTTGGTTACCTCTAAATGCCTGCGGAATGTATGCACATTGTCAGGGAAGCTCGTAAATCCACAACTGAATCAAGTTATGCTGCAAAAATGATACGTTTTGTTTGGTACTGTCAACCTAAGCATATTGGCCCCATGAAAGCTACGGTTAAAGAGATTGTTTGCTATTTGCTCCATTTACAGAAAGCAAAATTAGCAAATACTTCCATTTGCCTACATCTCGAAGCTATAGTTGCATATCTACAACACAGACAACGTATTTCTTTGGTCAAAATCCCAGACTTTAAGGCTTTCATGGAAAGGCCTTAAAAGGATCATTTCACCCAGGTTATTCCCTGCACTATTCTGGAACCTCAACATTGTGCTCACTAGGCTCATGGGCCCTCCTTTTGAGCCACTTCATTCATGCCCTTTCCAACACCTTTCTTGGAGGGTAGTTTTCTTATCTGCCATCACATCACTCCGGCGTGTCAGTGAGGTCCAGGCACTAACCCTAGAAGAACCTTTCTTCCAGGTTTATAGAGACAAGGTAGTCCTGCACACAAACCCTAAGTTCCTTCCTAAAGTGGTTTTGCAGTTTCATATAAATCAATCCATTGACCTACCAGTCTTCTTTCCGCGACCTGACCTCATACTCTATTGCAGAAAGAGCGCCCCCACCGCATAGATGTTAAAAGAGCACTCAAGTTTTACATAGATAGGACCAAAGAGTTTAGGAAAACTAAGCAACTTCTTGTAGCCTTCTCACCACTCACAAAGGCAGTCCAGTATCTAAATCTGGCATAGCTAGATGGATAGTTAATTGTATTCAGACTTGCTATGCTAAAGCTAAAAGACCATTACCTGTTACCCCATGGCACATTCCACTAGGATAGTCATTGTGTACAGCAAATTAAATGCAATGTTTGACGTTTTCATAATTTCAGTGAGTTTTCATAATTTATGAGTGACATTTCACCGACTATGAGTGCCTCTGTCTCCCGAGCCAAACCAAGCGACAGCTGTGACACTAGGTCACAGTCAGGCTGGATGTATTAGTTCAAAAAGAGTCACAACTCAGTAACTATAAAAAAAAAAAAATCACTAATAAATGAGCGTCCATCCACAAGAAGGCATGCCAAGCTCTGAGAATTTTTACCATGTGGTCTATCGGGACCGGCTGCTAGGAGCTGTTCTGGACTCTCTCCTAGTGAAGGCAGCCACAAATGAAATACTGCCTACGATACAGAAAAAAAGTTATTTAAATATAATCCTCATTTTCAATAATTAAAATTGCTGCTAAATTCATAACGAATTCTCCCACTCTCAGGTGTTAGTAAAAAATTGTTAATAGACACATAGGGGGTTATTCTAACTTTGGAGGAGGTGTTAATCCGTCCCAAAAGTGACGGAAAAGTGACGGATTTACCACCAGCCGTATTACGAGTCCATTATATCCTATGGAACTCGTAATACGGCTGGTAGTATATCCGTCACTTTACCGTCACTTTTGGGACGGATTAACACTCCTCCAAAGTTAGAATAACCCCCATAGCTTGGATTAAAGCAATGCATCTTTGGCTGGCAGGTGGCAGAGACGCTAAATATTTAAATACTTTGTGTGAATTACACACATGGCATTACTTTTTGCCCATTCAGCGGCTGCCTTCGCCAACCAGAGAGTAGAAGAAACAGTCCTTTACCCACAGACTCACAATTACCCCCTTCAGGTAGATGTAGTAGCGGCCACACCTGTCTCAGAGAGGGCGGCGGTGCTTGTCAGGAATCCCCAAGGTGCCTCCTGCGTTATCTTTCAGCATCCCCAGGGATTAGGGTTAAATCATATCTCTGTTCTTGGTTAAACCTTCATGTTTCTAAGTAAACATAATGTGCTGTGTTACACAATTGGTTTTATCAATGCTTGTTTTACCAATGCTTGTTTGCTTATGTGCTTCTAAATGGGTGTGGTGTAGACATGTGCTTCTAATTGGGTGTGGTGACTCATCCACATGTGGAAACTCAACTGCTTTCTTGATTGGCTACAAATAGCAGAGTGAAGCATGCCTCCCTGCTTGGCTTTGTTTTGCTTCCTGATCTCAGCATCTGATTTGGCAGTCCAGCCCCTGCTGTCATCCTCGTATTCAGGACTTTTGAGGCAATTCTTTTCTTCGTTACTGTACCAGCTGACACCAGGCATTCCTCCATCACTCTGGAAAAGACTTGCAGCTAAGTGACTAGTATTCTCCAGGGACTTTGTTCTTTGAGCGCCGCGCTTTCCTGGAACAGCTGGTGCATTTCTGAACATTCTACATTATTATTGTAGTTACTTGCCTAACTGTGCTTGAGGAAATCTGCTTTAGCTCAAGTACTACAAAAAGTGACAGTGCAATTTTAAAAGAGCATTTACGTGACTTTTCTTTCTCTAATAGCATACTCTTGGATTTAAATTGTGTCATTCATGCCTGTGTTTCAGGTTTGAGGAATTTGCTTTTGAAGGGTTTTTCACACACACAGTGAAACCAAATCAAACTGTGCCACCCTAACTGTTTAAACCCAGAGTGGACATTTGTATTTCTTGGATTGTTTTTGTTCCTTTTAGTTTAACCCTATGCATGCAAGAAAGTTATACGTGATATAATTAATGCCCTCAATGGCTTTCTTGTGCATGATAAGTGCAACCACAGTTCTGATTGTAGTGTGCAACAGTGAATCTCTGTGAAGCCAGCCCTAGTGTTGCAATACTTATTGTTATGGTACTCATCATAGCTTGTTTAATCCGCTACTATGTAAAAAAATGTTTTAGCTTTCTTTGGATTTATTTTGGTGGTAGTCTGTAATTGTAAGCACACTAAATTTTCATTCTGCATGTTATCCTTTGCAAATGAAACATTATACATTACAGTTGTATTTGCCTGTTGTTTAGTGGGATTGATTTGTTTTTGCTTTGCTTGATTTGCCCTCAGAAAAGGAGAACATATTCTTGGCAGAACTGGTACTATTTCTCAGTGAGCTTGTGATGGGCCTAGCTGACTTCTAGTACATGCCCTGAACAGTTGTCATGTGACACGATTGGCACAATTGTCCCTCTATTTCATATAATACTTCAACTGAAGTTTAACCTCCCATTATACCTCTTGTGTTATAATAAGGAAGGCATGGCATCAATCAGTGGAATACACTTCCCTCCCTTAGCTCATACTACCTCTGGTGGCCCTGCTTGGCTTAAAAACTTTAATATACCTGTATTTTGGCTCCACTGTCTTGCTGCTTTGATGTGTTGAATTCAAGTCTGCTGTTTTGAAGTGTAGCAGATAATCCCCATCATGTCAGATATGATCTCTCACAATGAGGGTTATCTGGCAATTGACCAGTTTGAATGGGCTAGTTCCTGCATTAGTGAACTACGGCACTCTATAGCTGGAGACATTTTTTTTCCTAATAGGTTGTGTATCACTAATAGGTTTCCTATTCTGAGAGTGTGGCCAATTGTTTATTTGAAATGTTTTCTATTGTGTAAATGTGTTCAGTGTTCGACCTGCTGCACCAAAACTGTGTAGTTCACATTTGCACAAAATGCGTACTTGTTCTGCATTTCAAACTGTGGTGAGTTTTCTAATTCCTAATTTCATTAAACCTATGAGGATATACTTTTCATCATGAAGTGTCTATTATACCATGTTCAGTAGGGTTTCAAGTGGCAATTGATAAAAATAATTAGAATTTTTTTTGTCCATAACCTTATATGCTGATCATTGGTTAATCTGTTTTTCCTTAATTTCTTCACAATGAGTTATTGGACATGTATGATTTTACAGTTAAGTCATCTCATTTTCAGACAAAGATTTGGGGCACCCGAGAGAAACATGGCTATAGCTCTCATAATCAATCATCTTACCTTTTTGTCAGCTCTGACTTTCCTTATAGGGACAGGCCACCTAAAACCCAAGCCTGTCATATTTGATTCCATCTTTGGCTGGCTGCTCTGGAACAGTAACTTAGTAAGTATTTATATCTCTAGAGATTTCGCTGCTAGTCTGACTTCTCCATGTTCCACACAGGCTCTCCATAGTTCTTAGAAATGTGGGAACTACTGTTCCATCATAATATCCCAAGTTTGAGTGTTGAATTTCTTTAAGTTTCCCAAATTATTACTTGACCATCCATCCACAAAAATAATTATTGTATTTTTCAGAGGCTATTTCTTTGTACATAACCAAATGTTTTTGTTTATGGAATGGTGATATGCTAGCTTGAAAAATAATTTCATTCCAGCTCATAAATTGCAGATTTCTGTACTTGACAGCATGTAGGAACAGACAAATCAGATTTCAAACAGTTGTTTTGCCTTTTAAGCTTGCATTGGAGTTCTGGATATTCTGCAAGGAAAAGACTAATATGTTAACATTTGTGTGTTTATGTTATTAAATGCCTCAGTTGAGACCTGTAATCAAAAACTTCAGATGCTCTCTTTTAACGCCCTTGAAGCTACATTAGTGCTGATATAGTTTAAGCTCAGAATTCTAAATTGGTATTACTTGGTTTGAAAGACATTTTAATTAACTATACAGTATTTTGGTTGTGATTTTGCATGTATATGTTTTAGGTTCATAAACCATTTGCAGGAAGTCTGATAAAATTTCGTTTCAGAATATGAAACTGCATTTTTCTAAACGACGACCCCTGCCATTATAGTTTTTCATCTTGTTGAAAGCCAATGCAAGCATTCATGAGAAAATATGTTTTAGTTTTAGATTGGGTTAGCTTCCTTCATTCAAGAAAGTGTTAGATAATTGTATGGACTGCAAAATAAGTTATGTTTTTTTTACATTTAGGATATTCTGTTGCGGTTGGAGACTTTAACGGTGATGGAACTGAAGGTTTGTCTATTTATATTATCCTTTCAGCATATTGAACGTATACATATTGCATTTTTACATCTTTGTCGTAGTGATAATGCTCTAAATAAATATACTGCAATAGCATACCAATATGGAGGAAAAAACAAGTTACTGATCACAAAAACGGTGTGAAACAGTTTTGGTGAAAACCCATCTTGGCAAATAACCAACATGCTGAAAAAAACAGGAGAAACTGTTGGAAATATGGTATTGATTTCTGGGTTTGTATGATAATACATTTTTTAAAAGCACAAAAACCTTTATAATAGTTCCCAAACCAAAAAATTGGAAGATTGCATATTTTTTCAGAATTTAGTATACAAACGGTTTAGGATTCCAGTAGTCTTTTTATCTTTTTCTTTCACAATCCTATATTGGAAGTTTGAAGGGGAAAAGAACCAGAGTAGATGGATGGAGAAAAAGAAAGTTAAGAAGGAAATTTTAAGGTAAGTAGGTCAGAAAGAATGATGAAAAACTGCAATTGGAAGGAAAGGGAACCGAGCACAAATAAAGTAGAAAACATCAGAGAATGAGAAGTGAAAAAAAATGGAGAATTGAAGTGGAGAGCATTGGCAATGCCAATAGGTCTCACCTATGCAAGAGTTATTGCGTTTGACAATGTGTTTTAGCCATTCGGTACACCAGTGTGGCTGCTGTTCAGCGTGGCTAAAGGTTAGTGGCATAGAGAAAAGTGGCGTGGAGTGATGTAGAGTGGAATGGCGAAGAGTGGAGAAAAGTGTTTTTAAGTGGAGTGGCAGAGAGAGGTTGTGTATTGGAGTGACATGTAGCAAACTCCGATATTGCGACAAGGAAATTGCGAGTCGGTGTGACTCGCAATTTCCGAGTCGCAATACCGGATGCAGAACGGTGTCTCAGACACCGTCTGCGACTCGCTATGGGGTCGCAAAGACCCACCTCATGAATATTAATGAGGTGGGTCACATTTTGCGACCCCATAGCGAGTCCCTGCACTCACAGGGATGGTGGCCTGCTAAAGTCAGCAGACCGCCATGTCTGTGACTGCTTTTTAAATAAAGCATTTTTTTGTTTTCATTTTGCAGCCCGTTTTCCTTAAAGGAAAACGAGTTGCAAAATGAATAAAATTACGAAACCATTTGGTTTCGTTTTTTCAGTGTAGGCAGTGGTCCATTTTACCACTGCCTGCTCTGAAAAAACCTTTTTGCCCACATTCACAAAGGGGAAGGGGTCCCATAGGGACCCCTTCCCTTTTGCGAATGAGTTACCACCAGTGTGACACTGGTGGTAACTGCGAGTTGCTTTGCGACCGCATTCGCGGTCACAAAGCAATTCTGAATTGCGATGCGAATCGCAAATAGGAAGGGAACACCACTTCCTATTTGCGAGTCGCATTCACAAATTGCAAGTCGGTACCAACTCGCAATTTGTGAATGAGCATCGCATTAGGCTGTTTGCATGGCGCAAACTGCGATTTTCGCAGTTTGCACCATGCAAACGGCTTCCTACATCTGGCCCCTAGAGTGGAGTCGCACAGAGTGGCATACACTGGAGTGTTATAAAGTGAAGTGGGCTGGTGTAGAGTGCATTGCCGTAGAGTATTGCAGAGTATAGTGGCATTGAATTCAGCAGTATGCAATGCAGCGTCATAGAATACAGTGGTATAGATTAGAATGGTGCATTGTAGAGTGGAGTGGTGCCGAGTGGAGTGGTGCCGACTGGACTGATGCAGAGTAGAGTGGCACAGTAGAGTGGTGTAGAATGGTGCAAAGTGGAGTAGAGTAGAGCTGAGTGATGCAGAGGGACGGCGCACAGTAGAGTTGAGTTGCATAGATTACAGTGGTGTAGAGTGCAGAGTAGAGTTGAGTGGCATAGAGTGATGCAGAGTAGAGTAGCCTAGAGTGGTGCAGAGTAGAGAGCAGTTCCATACAGAGCAGTGACATAGAGTGAAGTAGTTTAGAGTAGAGTGGCTTAGAGGTCAGTGATGAAGAGTGCAGTGTTGCAGAGCAGAGTTTTAGAGTGCCGTGGTGTAGAGTGGCGTAGAGTATAGTAATGCAGGGTAGAGTGCAGTGGCATAGAGAGCAGCTGTGTAGAATGTGCTGACATAGAGTGCAGTGGTTAAGAGTAGAGTAGCATGGAGTGGAGTGGCGCAGAGTGGCGCAGCGTAGAGTGCAGTGATGTAGACTAGATTGTTTTGGAGTACAGTGAAGTGGTGTAGAATGGTGTGGTTCAGGGTAGAGTGCAGTTACACAGAGTGTCATGGAGTGTAATGGCGTAAAGTGGTGTAGAGTGAATTTACATAGATTGCAGTTTTGCAGAGTAGATTAGAGTGGCGTACAGTGGACTGGCATAGAGTGCAGGTGGATAGAGTTGAGTATTACAGAGTAAAGTGCATTTGGGTAGAGTGTATTGGCATAGAGTCTAGTGGTGTAGAGTGCAGTGTTGCAGAGTGGCACAGAGTACAGTGACAGAGTGAAGTTGTGCCGAGTAGATTGGTGTGGCCTAGAATGGAGTGATGTAGAATGCAGTGGCAAAGAGTGCAGTAGCAGAGAGTAGAGTGATCCAGGGTAGATTAGAGAGGTGTAGCATGAAATGGCATAGAGTGCAGTGGCACTGAGTATTGTACAGTGGAGTGGTGCAAAGTAGAATGCAGTGGTGTGGAGTTGTGCAGAGTAGAGTGGCATAGAGTGGAGTATTCATGGTTTGGTAGCGTACTGCCATTACTGACAACACATTTTGAATTGAAATGACCTTTACATTTGCACAGACATACAGTTTTACTAATAGAAGTATACAGTGCATAGATGTAAATGTGTGGAAATTGCAACACCTAGTGTAATGATTTATTCTGATCCTATCAATCAATCAATCAATCCATTTATAAAGTGCACTACATACCCGTGAGGGTCTCAAGGGGGTGGGGGTGCTGCTACTGCTCGAAGAGCCAGGTCTTGAGGTGTCTTCTGAAGGTGAGCAGGTCCTGGATCTGTGTCTTAGGTCGGACGGGAGGGTATTCCAGGTCTGCCGCCTGACGATTTGCGTTGGATGCGGGGGATGGAGGCGAGGGCGAGGTTGGAAGAGCGGAGTTGTCGGGTGGGGGTGTAGAAGCTGAGTCTGTTGTTAAGGTAGGCTGGTCTGGTGCTGTGGAGTGCTTTGTGTGCATGGGTGAGGAGTTTGAAGGTGATCCTCTTGTCGACGGGTAGCCAGTGCAGGTCTCTGAGGTGGGGGATGATGTGGCTGCGACAGGGAATGTTAAGGATGAGTCGGGCGGAGGCATTTTGGATGCGTTGGAGGCGTTGCAGGTGTTTGGACGGTGTAGGAAGTCGGCTCTGTATGCACTATTTCAAAGTGAGGAATAGTATGCACAGAGTCCAAGGGTTCCCCTTAGAGGTAAGATAGTGGCAAAAAGAGATAATACTAATGCTCTATTTTGTGGTAGTGTGGTCGAGCAGTAGGCTTATCCAAGGAGTAGTGTTAAGCATTTGTTGTACATACACACAGGCAATAAATGAGGAACACACAGTCAGAGAAAATTCCAGGCCAATAGGTTTTGTTATAGAAAAATATATTTTCTTAGTTTATTTTAAGAACCACAGGTTCAAATTCTACATGTAATATCTCATTTGAAAGGTATTGCAGGTAATACTTTAGGAACTTTGAATAATCACAATAGCATATATACTTTTTACATAAAACACATATAGCTATTCCAAAAGTGGACACTTAGTGCAATTTTCAACAGTTCCTGGGGGAGGTAAGTTATTGTTAGTTCTTGCTGGTAAGTAAACCACCTATGGGGTTCAAATTGGGGTCCAAGGTAGCCCACCGTTGGGGGTTCAGAGCAACCCCAAAGTTACCACACCAACAGCTCAGGGCCGGTCAGGTGCAGAGTTCAAAGTGGTGCCCAAAACGCATAGGCCTCAATGGAGAAGGGGGTGCCCCGGTTCCAGTCTGCCAGCAGGTAAGTACCCGCGTCTTCGGAGGGCAGACCAGGGGGGTTTTGTAGGGCACCGGGGGGGGACACAAGTCCACACAGAAAGTACATGTGTACTCAGGGGGGACAACTTTGGTTACTCACAGTCTCGGAGTCGCCGGGGGGTCCTCCCTGTAGCATTGTTTCTCCACCAGTCGAGTCGGGGTCGCCGGGTGCAGTGTTGCAAGTCTCACGCTTCTTGCGGGGATTGCAGGGGTCTTTAAATCTGCTCCTCTGGAAACAAAGTTGCAGTCTTTGTTGAACAGGGCCGCTGTTCTCGGGAGTTTCTTGGTCTTTTGGAAGCAGGGCAGTCCTCTGAGGATTCAGAGGTCGCTGGTCCTGGGGAAAGCGTAGCTGGAGCAGTTTTCTTCTGAAGGAGGGAGACAGGCCGGTAGGGCTGGGGCCAAAGCAGTTGGTGTCTCCGTCTTCTCTGCAGGGGTTTTTCAGCTCAGCAGTCCTCTTCTTCGTAAGTTGCAGGAATCTGATTTCCTAGGTTTAGGGGAGCCCCTAAATACAGAATTTAGGGGTGTGTTTAGGTCAGTGAGGGCAGTAGCCAATGGCTACTAGCCCTGAGGGTGGCTACACCCTCTTTGTGCCTCCTCCCAAGGGGAGGGGGTCACATTCCTATCCCTATTGGGGGGATCCTCCATCTGCAAGATGGAGGATTCCTAAAAGTCAGAGTCACTTCAGCTCAGGTTGCCTTAGGGGCTGTCCTGACTGGCCAGTGACTCCTCCTTGTTTTTCTCATTATCTCCTCCGGCCTTGCCGCCAAAAGTGGGGCCGTGGCCGGAGGGGGCGGGCAACTCCACTAGCTGGAATGCCCTGTGGCGCTGGAACAAAGGGGGTGAGCCTTTAAGGCTCACCGCCAGGTGTTACAGCTCCTGCAAGGGGGAGGTGATAGCATCTCCACCCAGTGCAGGCTTTGTTACTAGCCACAGAGTGACAAAGGCACTCTCCCCATGTGGCCAGCAACATGTCTCGAGTGTGGCAGGCTGCTAAAACCAGTCAGCCTACACAGGTAGTTGGTTAAGGTTTCAGGGGGCACCTCTAAGGTGCCCTCTGGGGTGTATTTCACAATACAATGTACACTGGCATCAGTGTGCATTTATTGTGCTGAGAAGTTTGATACCAAACTTCCCAATTTTCAGTGCAGCCATTATGGTACTGTGGAGTTCGTGTTTGACAGACTCCCAGACCATATACTCTTATGGCTACCCTGCACTTACAATGTCTAAGGTTTGGCTTAGACACTGTAGGGGCACAGTGCTCATGTACTGGTGCCCTCACCTATGGTATAGTGCACCCTGCCTTAGGGCTGTAAGGCCTGCTAGAGGGGTGACTTATCTATACTGCATAGGCAGTGTAAGGTTGGCATGGCACCCTGAGGGGAGTGCCATGTCGACTTACTCGTTTTGTCCTCACCAGCACACACAAGCTGGCAAGCAGTGTGTCTGTGCTGAGTGAGGGGTCCCCAGGGTGGCATAAGATATGCTGCAGCCCTTAGAGACCTTCCCTGGCATCAGGGCCCTTGGTACCAGGGGTACCAGTTACAAGGGACTTACCTGGATGCTAGGGTGTGCCAATTGTGTGAACAAAAGTACAGGTTAGGGAAAGAACACTGGTGCTGGGGCCTGGTTAGCAGGCCTCAGCACACTTTCAATTCAAAACATAGCATCAGCAAAGGCAAAAAGTCAGGGGGTAACCATGCCAAGGAGGCATTTCCTTACACAACCCCCCCCCCCCCCAAACGAAAGAGGATGAGACTAACCTTTCCCAAGAGAGTCTTCATTTTCTAAGTGGAAGAACCTGGAAAGGCCATCTGCATTGGCATGGGCAGTCCCAGGTCTGTGTTCCACTATAAAGTCCATTCCCTGTAGGGAGATGGACCACCTCAACAGTTTTGGATTTTCACCTTTCATTTGCATCAGCCATCTGAGAGGTCTGTGGTCAGTTTGAAATACAAAGTGAGTACCAAAGAGGTATGGTCTCAACTTCTTCAGGGACCAAACCACAGCAAAGGCCTCCCTCTCAATGGCACTCCAACGCTGCTCCCTGGGGAGTAACCTCCTGCTAATGAAAGCAACAGGCTGGTCAAGGCCATCATCATTTGTTTGGGAAAAAACTGCCCCTATCCCATGTTCAGAGGCATCTGTCTGCACAATGAACTGCTTGGAGTAATCTGGAGCTTTTAGAACTGGTGCTGTGCACATTGCTTGTTTCAGGGTGTCAAAGGCCTGTTGGCATTCTACAGTCCAGTTTACCTTCTTGGGCATTTTCTTGGAGGTGAGTTCTGTGAGGGCTGTCACTATGGATCCATATACCTTCACAAACCTCCTGTAATACCCAGTCAAGCCAAGGAATGCCCTGACTTGGGTCTGGGTTTTTGGAGCTGCCCAGTCCAGAATAGTCTGGATCTTAGGCTGGAGTGGCTGAACTTGGCCTCCACCTACAAGGTGTCCCAAGTAAACCACAGTTCCCTGCCCTATCTGGCATTTGGATGCCTTGATAGAGAGGCCTGCAGATTGCAGAGCCTTCAAAACCTTCTTCAGGTGGACCAGGTGATCCTGCCAGCTGGAGCTAAAGACAGCAATATCATCAAGATAAGCTGCACTAAAGGACTGCAAGCCAGCAAGGACTTGATTCACCAACCTTTGGAAGGTGGCAGGGGCATTCTTTAAACCAAAGGGCATAACAGTGAACTGATAATGCCCATCAGGTGTAGAGAATGCAGTCTTTTCTTTTGCTCCAGGTGCCATTTTGATTTGCCAGTACCCTGCTGTTAAGTCAAAGGTACTTAAGAATTTGGCAGCACCTAATTTGTCTATCAGTTCATCAGCTCTAGGAATGGGATGGGCATCTGTCTTGGTGACAGAATTGAGTCCTCTGTAGTCCACACAAAACCTCATCTCTCTCTTTCCATCTTTGGTGTGAGGTTTGGGGACTAAGACCACTGGGCTAGCCCAGGGGCTGTCAGAGTGCTCAATTACTCCCAATTCCAGCATCTTGTGGACTTCCACCTTGATGCTTTCCTTAACTTGGTCAGACTGTCTGAAAATTTTGTTTTTGACAGGCATGCTGTCTCCTGTGTCCACATCATGGGTACACAGGTGTGTCTGACCAGGGGTTAGGGAAAAGAGCTCAGCAAACTGCTGCAGGACCTTCCTACAGTCAGATTGCTGTTGGCTAGAGAAGGTGTCTGAATCGATCACTCCATCCACTGAGCCATCTTTAGGGTTTGATGAGAGGAGATCAGGGAGAGGTTCACTCTCAGCTTCCTGGTCCTCATCTGTTACCATCAACAGATTCACATCAGCGCTATCATGGAAGAGTTTTAGGCGGTTCACATGGATCACCCTCTTGGGGGTCCTGCTAGTGCCTAGGTCCACCAGGTAGGTGACCTGACTCTTCTTCTCTAGCACTGGGTAAGGGCCACTCCATTTGTCCTGGAGTGCCCTGGGAGCCACAGGCTCCAAAACCCAGACTTTCTGCCCTGGTTGAAATTCAACCATTGCAGCCTTTTGGTCATCCCAAAACTTCTGGAGCTGTTGGCTGGCCTCAAGGTTTTTACTTGCCTTTTCCATGTACTCTGCCATCCTTGAGCGAAGGCCAAGTACATAGTCCACTATGTCTTGTTTAGGCTCATGAAGAGGTCTCTCCCAGCCTTCTTTCACAAGAGCTAGTGGTCCCCTTACAGGGTGGCCAAACAGAAGTTCAAAGGGTGAGAACCCTACTCCCTTCTGAGGCACCTCTCTGTAAGCGAAAAGCAGACATGGCAAGAGGACATCCCAACTCCTTTTGAGTTTTTCTGGGAACCCCATGATCATGCCTTTTAATGTCTTGTTGAATCTCTCAACAAGGCCATTAGTTTGTGGATGATAGGGTGTAGTGAATTTATATGTCACTCCACACTCATTCCACATGTGTTTCAGGTATGCTGACATGAAGTTGGTACCTCTGTCAGACACCACCTCCTTAGGGAAGCCCACTCTGGTAAAGATACCAATGAGGGCCTTGGCTACTGCAGGGGCAGTAGTCGACCTAAGGGGAATAGCTTTAGGGTATCTAGTAGCATGATCCACTACTACTAGTATGTACATATTCCCTGAGGCTGTGGGAGGTTCAAGTGGACCCACTATGTCCACACCCACTCTTTCAAAGGGGACCCCCACCACTGGAAGTGGAATGAGGGGGGCCTTTGGATGTCCACCTGTCTTACCACTGGCTTGACAGGTGGTACAGGAGACACAAAACTCCTTAACTTTCTGGGACATGTTGGGCCAGTAGAAGTGGTTGACTAGTCTCTCCCACGTCTTGGTTTGTCCCAAATGCCCAGCAAGGGGAATATCATGGGCTAAGGTCAGTATGAACTCTCTGAACGCCTGAGGCACTACCACTCTCCTAGTGGCACCAGGTTTGGGATCTTTTGGGATCTCTTGCCTCAGTGTACAGGAGCCCATCTTCCCAATAGACCCTATGTGTTCCAGTTTTCTTGCCATTGGACTCTTCAGCAGCTTGCTGCCTAAGGCCTTCAAGAGAGGGACAGGTTTCTTGCCCCTTACACAACTGCTCCCTTGAGGGTCCCCCTGGGCCTAAGAGCTCAACCTGATAAGGTTCTAACTCCATAGGCTCAGTTCCCTTAGAGGGCAGAACTTCTTCCTGAGAAGAGAGGTTCTCTTTTTGTTGTTGTGTTGCAGCTGGTTTCCCAGCTGACTTTCCTTTCATCTTGGTAGGCTGGGCCCTTTTTCCAGACTCCAGCTCTACTTTTTCACCCTGGGCCTTGCACTGTGCCCTTGTCTTGACACACACCAGTTCAGGGATACCCAGCATGGCTGCATGGGTTTTCAGTTCTACCTCAGCCCATGCTGAGGACTCCAGGTCGTTTCCAAGCAAACAGTCTACTGGGATATTTGAGGAGACCACCACCTGTTTCAGGCCATTGACCCCTCCCCATTCTAAAGTTACCATAGGCATGGGATGTACTTTAGTTTGATTGTCAGCATTGGTGACTGGATAAGTTTGTCCAGCCAGGTATTGACCAGGGGAAACCAGTTTTTCTGTCATCATAGTGACACTGGCACCTGTATCCCTCAGGCCTTGTACACTTGTCCCATTAATTAAGAGCTGCTGCCTGTATTTTTGCATGTTAGAAGGCCAGGCAGCCAGTGTGGCTAAATCCACCCCACCCTCAGAGACTAATGTAGCTTCAGTGTGACACCTGATTTGCTCTGGGCACACTGTTGATCCCACTTGGAGACTAGCCATTCCAGTGTTATCTGGAGTGGAGTTAGAAGTGGTACTTTTCTTGGGACAGGCCTTGTCTCCAGTTTGGTGTCCAGGCTGATTACAGCTACGACACCAGGCCTTTTTACCCTTGTACCCAAAATTGTTTTGTGAAGAGGCTCTGGGCCCACCCTACTGTGCAGGTTTTTGGGGGCCTGAAGAAGACTCTTTACTATTTTTGTTTTTGGATGTCTCAACACTCTTCCCCTGGGGAGGCTTTGTGACCCCTTTCTTTTGGTCACCCCCTGTGGAAGTCTTGGTCACCCTAGTCTTGACCCAATGGTCCACCTTCTTTCCCAATTCTTGGGGAGAAATTGGTCCTAGGTCTGCCAGATGCTGATGCAGTTTATCATTTGAACAATTACTTAATAGGTGTTCTTTCACAAATAAATTGTATAGCCCATCATAATTATTTACACCACTGCCTTGAATCCAACCATCCAGTGTTTTCACTGAGTAGTCCACAAAATCAACCCAGGTCTGGCTCAAGGTTTTTTGAGCCCCCCTGAATCTAATCCTATACTCCTCAGTGGAGAATCCAAAGCCCTCAATCAGGGTTCCCTTCATGAGGTCATAAGATTCTGCATCTTTTCCAGAGAGGGTGAGGAGTCTATCCCTACACTTTCCAGTGAACATTTCCCAAAGGAGAGCACCCCAGTGAGATTTGTTCACTTTTCTGGTTACACAAGCCCTCTCAAAAGCTGTGAACCATTTGGTGATGTCATCACCATCTTCATATTTAGTTACAATCCCTTTAGGGATTTTCAACATGTCAGGAGAATCTCTGACCCTAGTTATGTTGCTGCCACCATTGATGGGACCTAGGCCCATCTCTTGTCTTTCCCTTTCTATGGCTAGGATCTGTCTTTCCAAAGCCAATCTTTTGGCCACCCTGGCTAACTGGATGTCCTCTTCACTGGAGTTATCCTCAGTGATTTCAGATGTGCTGGTCCCTCCTGTGAGGGAAACAGCATCTCTGACTAGTATATCTGGAGTCAGGGCTTGAGCAGCCCTGTTCTCCCTAAGTAGGATTGGAGGGGGGAATTCTCCTCCAAGTCACTATCTTCATCCTCTGTGTTGCCATCCTCAGAGGGGTTGGCTTTTTCAAACTCTGCCAAAAGCTCCTGGAGCTGTAGTTTGGAAGGTCTGGAGCCCATTGTAATTTTCTTTATTTTGTAGAGTGACCTTAGCTCCCTCATCTTAAGATGGAGGTAAGGTGTGAGGTCGAGTTCCTCCACATTCATCTCTGCACTAGACATTATGCTTCTAAAAGTTGGAATACTTTTTAAGAATCTAAAACTAGTTCTAGGTTCTAATTCAAACTTTCACAAAACTTTTAAACTCTAAAAGGAATGCTAAACAGGGACTAACACAAGGCCCTAGCAGGACTTTTAAGAATTTAGAAAAATAGCTCAAATTGCAAAAATCAATTTCTAAGACAATTTTTGGAATTTGTCGTATGATCAGGTATTGGCTGAGTAGTCCAGCAAATGCAAAGTCTTGTACCCCACCGCTGATCCACCAATGTAGGAAGTTGGCTCTGTATGCACTATTTCAAAGTGAGGAATAGTATGCACAGAGTCCAAGGGTTCCCCTTAGAGGTAAGATAGTGGCAAAAAGAGATAATACTAATGCTCTATTTTGTGGTAGTGTGGTCGAGCAGTAGGCTTATCCAAGGAGTAGTGTTAAGCATTTGTTGTACATACACACAGGCAATAAATGAGGAACACACACTCAGACAATTCCAGGCCAATAGGTTTTGTTATAGAAAAATATCTTTTCTTAGTTTATTTTAAGAACCACAGGTTCAAATTCTACATGTAATATCTCATTTGAAAGGTATTGCAGGTAAGTACTTTAGGAACTTTGAATAATCACAATAGCATATATACTTTTTACATAAAACACATATAGCTATTCCAAAAGTGGACACAGTGCAATTTTCAACAGTTCCTGGGGGAGGTAAGTTATTGTTAGTTCTTGCAGGTAAGTAAACCACCTACGGGGTTCAAATTGGGGTCCAAGGTAGCCCACCGTTGGGGGTTCAGAGCAACCCCAAAGTTACCACACCAGCAGCTCAGGGCCGGTCAGGTGCAGAGTTCAAAGTGGTGCCCAAAACGCATAGGCCTCAATGGAGAAGGGGGTGCCCCGGTTCCAGTCTGCCAGCAGGTAAGTACCCGCGTCTTCGGAGGGCAGACCAGGGGGGTTTTGTAGGGCACCGGGGGGGACACAAGTCCACACAGAAAGTACACCCTCAGCGGCACTGGGGCGGCCGGGTGCAGTGTGCAAACACGCGTCGGGTTTATAATAGGTTTCAATGAGAGACCAAGGGGTCTCTTCAGCGATGCAGGCAAGGGGGGGGTTCCTCGGGGTAGCCACCACCTGGGCAAGGGAGAGGGCTTCCTGGGGGTCACTCCTGCACTGGAGTTCCGATCCTTCAGGTCCTGGGGGCTGCGGGTGCAGGGTCTTTTCCAGGCATCGGGACTTTGGATTCAGACAGTCGCGGTCAGGGGGAGCCTCGGGATTCCCTCTGCAGGCGTCGCTGTGGGGGCTTAGGGGGGACAACTTTGGTTACTCACAGTCTCGGAGTCGCCGGGGGGTCCTCCCTGTAGCGTTGTTTCTCCACCAGTCGAGTCGGGGTCGCCGGGTGCAGTGTTGCAAGTCTCACGCTTCTTGCGGGGATTGCAGGGGTCTTTAAATCTGCTCCTCTGGAAACAAAGTTGCAGTCTTTGTTGAACAGGGCCGCTGTTCTCAGGAGTTTCTTGGTCTTTTGGAAGCAGGGCAGTCCTCTGAGGATTCAGAGGTCGCTGGTCCTGGGGAAAGCGTCGCTGGAGCAGTTTTCTTCTGAAGGAGGGAGACAGGCCGGTAGGGCTGGGGCCAAAGCAGTTGGTGTCTCCGTCTTCTCTGCAGGGGTTTTTCAGCTCAGCAGTCCTCTTCTTCGTAAGTTGCAGGAATCTGATTTCCTAGGTTTAGGGGAACCCCTAAATACAGAATTTAGGGGTGTGTTTTGGTCAGGGAGGGCAGTAGCCAATGGCTACTAGCCCTGAGGGTGGCTACACCCTCTTTGTGCCTCCTCCCAAGGGGAGGGGGTCACATTCCTATCCCTATTGGGGGGGATCCTCCATCTGCAAGATGGAGGATTCCTAAAAGTCAGAGTCACTTCAGCTCAGGTTGCCTTAGGGGCTGTCCTGACTGGCCAGTGACTCCTCCTTGTTTTTCTCATTATCTCCTCCGGCCTTGCCGCCAAAAGTGGGGCCGTGGCCGGAGGGGGCGGGCAACTCCACTAGCTGGAATGCCCTGTGGCTATCGCCATCGTCTTCAAAGACTCCATCAGCGTCACCACCTCCACCGAAGACACCCCTCTTGCCGCTGAACACCTACATTTTCAGATTCGCACCGACCCCAGGACCACCCTCAGAGGATCCCTCGTCTACCATCCTCCCGGACCGCGCGCCCCTTTCAGCGACGCCATCGCCGACTTCATCTCCCCGCACGCCCTCGCCTCGCCGGACTGCATCCTCCTAGGCGACCTCAACTTCCATCTGGAACAAAACAACGACCCCAACACCACCACCCTGCTCGACAACCTCGCCAACCTCGTCCTCAAGCAACTGGTGAACACCGCCACCCACATCGCCGGACACACGCTTGACCCTATCTTCTCCGCCAGCAAACACGTCTTCTTCAGCCACACCTCCGCTCTACACTGGACCGACCACAGCTGTGTACATTTCACATTCCGACGCGAGACCCACCACCTCCGCACTCAACCCATCCCTCGTCGACAGTGGAACAAAATCCCCGAAGAGCAACTCTTCTCCGCACTCGCCGCCAACCAACCCACCCTCACCACCGACCCCAACGACGCAGCCCTCAGCCTCACAAACTGGATCTCCAACTGCGCAGACAACCTTGCTCCCCTCAAACGCACGCATCGACAGGCCAACACCAAAAAACCTCTCTGGTTCTCTGACACCCTCAAAGAATCGAAGAAAACTTGTCGCGCCCTCGAGAAGGCCTGGCGCAAGGACCACACCGCTGACAACATGACCGCCCTCAAGAACGCTACCCGCGAACACCACCACCTGATCCGCGCTGCCAAAAGGAACTTTTTTACCGACAGACTGGACAAAAACAGCCACAACAGCAGAGAACTTTTTAGCATCGTCAAGGAGCTCTCCAACCCCAACGCCAACACAAGATCTGTGCAACTCCCTCGCCACCTTCTTCCATCGCAAGATCAGCGACCTCCACGACCGCTTCGGACACCAGACCCAACCAAGCATCACCGAACCCACACCTCCGACCATCACCCTCAACGACTGGACCCACATCAACACCGAAGAAACCAAAACCACCATGAACTCGATCCACTCCGGCGCTCCATCGGACCCCTGCCCTCACTTCATCTTCAATAAAGCCGACGACATCATCGCCCCGCACCTCCAGGCCGTCATCAACTCCTCTTTTTCTTCTGCTACCTTCCCCGAATGCTGGAAACACGCCGAAGTCAACGCACTACTAAAAAAACCTACGGCTGACCCGAGCGACCTGAAAAACTTCCACCCCATCTCGCTCCTGCCCTTCCCCGCCAAGGTAATAGAGAAGACCGTCAACAAACAGCTGACCACCTTCCTAGAAGACAACAACCTGCTCGACCCTTCACAAACCGGATTCCGAACCAACCACAGCACTGAAACCGCCCTCATCTCAGTCACAGACGACATCAGAACCCTGATGGACAACGGTGAAACAGTCGCCCTCATCCTCCTCGACCTCTCGGCTGCCTTCGACACCGTCTGTCACCGCACCCTAATCACCCGCCTCTGCTCCACCGGGATCCAAGGCCAGGCCCTGGACTGGATCGCCTCCTTCCTCTCAAACCGATCCCAAAGAGTCTACCTCCCTCCGTTTCGCTCAGACCCCACCGAGATCATCTGCGGCGTACCTCAAGGCTCATCGCTCAGCCCGACACTCTTCAATGTCTACATGAGCCCCCTCGCCGACATCGTACGCAAGCACGACATCATCATCATCACCTCCTACGCCGACGACACCCAACTTATACTCTCCCTCACCAAGGACCCCGCCAGTGCCAAGACCAACCTACAAGAGGGTATGAAGGACGTCGCAGATTGGATGAGGCTCAGCCGCCTAAAGCTGAACTCTGACAAAACGGAAGTCCTCATCCTCGGCAACACCCCGTCTGCTTGGGACGACTCCTGGTGGCCCACGGCCCTCGGCACCGCACCGACCCCCGCAGACCACGCCCGCAACCTCGGCTTCATCTTGGACCCTCTTCTCACCATGACCAAGCAAGTCAACGCCGTGTCCTCCGCCTGCTTCCTCACCCTCCGCATGCTCCGCAAGATCTTCCGCTGGATCCCCGCCGACACCGGAAAAACCGTGACCCACGCCCTCGTCACGAGCCGCCTGGACTACGGCAACACCCTCTATGCTGGGACCACCGCCAAGCTCCAAAAACGCCTGCAACATATTCAAAACGCCTCAGCCCGCCTCATCCTCGACGTACCCCGCAACAGCCACATCTCAGCACACCTGAGACACCTGCATTGGCTCCCAGTCAGCAAAAGGATCACCTTCCGACTTCTCACCCACGCACACAAAGCCCTCCACAACAAGGGACCGGATTACCTCAACCGTTGCCTCAGCTTCTACGCCCCCTCCCGTCTCCTCCGTTCCTCGGGCCTCGCGCTCGCTGCCGTCCCTAGCATCCGCCGCTCCACTGCGGGTGGGAGGTCCTTCTCCTTCCTGGCAGCCAAGACCTGGAACTCCCTCCCCACCAGCCACAGGACCACTCCGCATTCCGGAGACTCCTAAAAACCTGGCTTTTCGAGCAGCAGTAACCCCCCCGCCCTTTTCCCCTAGCGCCTTGAGACCCGCACGGGTGAGTAGCGCGCTTTATAAATGTTAATGATTTGATTTGATTTGATTTGGCGCTGGAACAAAGGGGGTGAGCCTTTGAGGCTCACCGCCAGGTGTTACAGCTCCTGCAAGGGGGAGGTGATAGCATCTCCACCCAGTGCAGGCTTTGTTACTAGCCACAGAGTGACAAAGGCACTCTCCCCATGTGGCCAGCAACATGTCTCGAGTGTGGCAGGCTGCTAAAACCAGTCAGCCTACACAGGTAGTTGGTTAAGGTTTCAGGGGGCACCTCTAAGGTGCCCTCTGGGGTGTATTTCACAATAAAATTTACACTGGCATCAGTGTGCATTTATTGTGCTGAGAAGTTTGATACCAAACTTCCCAATTTTCAGTGCAGCCATTATGGTGCTGTGGAGTTCGTGTTTGACAGACTCCCAGACCATATACTCTTATGGCTACCCTGCACTTACAATGTCTAAGGCTTGGCTTAGACACTGTAGGGGCACAGTGCTCATGCACTGGTGCCCTCACCTATGGTATAGTGCACCCTGCCTTAGGGTTGTAAGGCCTGCTAGAGGGGTGACTTATCTATACTGCATAGGCAGTGTGAGGTTGGCATGGCACCCTGAGGGGAGTGCCATGTCGACTTACTCGTTTTGTCCTCACCAGCACACACAAGCTGGCAAGCAGTGTGTCTGTGCTGAGTGAGGGGTCCCCAGGGTGGCATAAGATATGCTGCAGCCCTTAGAGACCTTCCCTGGCATCAGGGCCCTTGGTACCAGGGATACCAGTTACAAGGGACTTACCTGGATGCCAGGGTGTGCCAATTGTGTGAACAAAAGTACAGGTTAGGGAAAGAACACTGGTTAGCAGGCCTCAGCACACTTTCAATTCAAAACATAGCATCAGCAAAGGCAAAAAGTCAGGGGGTAACCATGCCAAGGAGGCATTTCCTTACAGACGGGATGCCAGCGTAGACTACGTTGCTGTGGTCGAGCCTGCTGCTGACGAGGGCCTGTGTTACTGTTTTTCTTGTTTCGGTTGGGATCCATTTCTAGATCCTGCGAAGCATGCAGAGGGTGTTGTAGCAGGAGGAGGAGATGGCATTGTCCTGCTTTGACATGGAAAGGGATGAGTCGAGGATGGAGCCAAGGGCGCATGCGTGGTCATTTGGTGTTGGTGGGGTTCCCAGCGAGGCTGGCCACCACAAGTCATCCCAGGCAGAGGGGGTGGGCCCAAGGATGAGCACCTCCGTTTTGTCCGAGTTCAGTTTTAGCTGACTGCCTCTCATCCAGTCGGCGACGGCCTTCTTGCCCTCGTGGAGGTTGGTTTTGGCGGTGTGTGGGTCCTTGGGGAGGGAGAGGATGAGTTGCATGTCGTCAGCGTAGGAGATGATGTTGAGGTTGTGTTGGCGGGCCACTTGTGCGAGGGGGGCCATGTAGATGTTGAACAGCGTCGGGCTGAGGGATGAGCCCTGGGGTACGGCGCAGATGATGTTGGTGGCAACGGATTGGAAGGGGGGGAAGCGGACTCTCTGGGTTCTGCCGGAGAGGAAGGATGTGGTCCAGTCGAGGGCTTTCTCTTGGATCCCTGCTTTGTGGAGGCGGATTTTCAGAGTGTGGTCGCAGACTGTGTCGAAGGCGGCTGACAGGTCTAGGAGGATGAGGGCTGATGTTTCTCCATTGTCGAGTTGGCTTCTGATGTCGTCTGTGGCGGCGAGGAGAGCGGTCTCGGTGCTGTGGTTCCGTCTGAATCCGGACTGGGAGGAGTCGAGGATGTTGTTGTCTTCGAGATATTGGGTAAGTTGTGTGTTGACGATTTTCTCAATGACCTTTGCCAGGAATGGGAGCAGGGAGATGGGCCGGAAGTTCTTAAGGTCGTAGAGCGTTGATTTCTGCGTGTTTCTAGCTCTCCGGGGACCTTGCTGTTTCGAAGGAGATGTTGATGATCTTCCGTACGTGTGGTGCGATGGCTGTGTCTGCTTTGTTGTATATGTAGTGTGGGCACGGGTCTGACGGTGATTCAGAGTGGATGGAATTCATGGTCCTGCGAGTCTCGTCATCGTTGATGCTGGTCCAGGAGGTCAGGCGGTTGGTGCGGATGGAGTTCGTGGAGGGGAAGACTGGCGTGTTTGGGGCAGTAGGGGTGTTGAAGCTGTCGTGGATGTCAGCGATCTTTCGGTGGAAGGCGGTGGCAAGGCCGTCGCACAGTTTTTGGGAGGGAGGAATGTCGCTGACGGTGGCACTGGGGTTGGAGAGCTCCTTCACGATGTTGAAGAGTTATTTGCAGTCGTGGGTGTTGTTTTCTAGGCGGGTTTTTGAAGGAGGATCTCTTTGCTAGCCTGAGGAGTTGGTGATCACTGCGTGTGGCGTTCTTGAGTGCTGTGTGGCTGTCGGTGTGCGTTCGTGGATCCATTTCTTCTTGAGTTTACGGCAGTTGCGTTTGGAGGGTTGGAGGTCGTTGGTGAACCAGGTGGCTTTCTTGTTGGTTTGGTTGTTGGAGGGTTTTTTGAGTGGTGCGAGGCGGTTGGCGCAGTCGTTGATCCATAGCCTGAGGTTGTGGGTGGCGATGTCAGGGTCGGTGGGCGGTTTCTGGGCTAGGGAGTTGGTCAACTGGTCTTCGGTGACTTTGCTCCAGTATCAACGGGTGGTCGCTCGGTGTGGTGGTGTTTGGTTTGTTTCTTGAAGGTGAAGTGGATGCAGTGGTGGTCGGTCCAGTAGAGTTTGGTGGTGCGGTTGAAGGTGATGTGGTTGCTTGTGGAGAAGATGGGGTCTAGGGTGTGACCGGCGGCGTGGGTGGGTGCGTTGATAAGTTGTCTGAGGCAGAGGGTGGCGAGGTTGTAAATCAGGGTGGTGGAGGTGACGTTGTTATTGTTTTCGAGGTGGAAGTTCATGTCCCCGAGGAGGATGTAGTCCCTGGAGGCAAGTGCGTGGGTGCTTGCAAGGTCGGCGATGGCATTGCTGAACAGTGCCCTGGGTCCAGGAGGTCTGTAGACGAGCGTTCCTCTGAGGGTGGTGTTGGGGTCGGTGTGGATTTGAAAGTGTAGGAGTTCGGCGGAGTTGAGGGAGTCGTCCAGGTGGGTGTGGACTTCGAGGGTGTCCTTGTGGACGATGGCTATGCCTTCTCCGGTTCTGTTGATGCGGTCTCTGCGGGAGATCTTGTACCCGTCCGGGATGGCTATGACGATGTCAGGCGCTGAGGAGTCGTTCCACCAGGTTTCGGTCAGGAAGGCCTCGTTGGGGCGGTGGTGTCGAGCAGATCCCAGAGCTCGATGGCGTGCTTACGTGCGGAGCGAGTGTTGAGGAGTATGCAGTGGAGGTGGTTGGTATTGGTCCTGGGAGGTTTATAGGCTCCAACGCAGGTGAGGCTGCAGTTGCGTCAGGAGAAGGGTCCGTGTGTGCTTTTCGGAGTGGCCTGGAAGCAGGTGGTGTCTCGACCGGTGTTGAGTGCGAGGAGGGTGCCAGCATCGTAGCGGGGGATGGCGGTGTGGCTGTTGTGGGGTCTAGGTGTTCTGGCGCTGGGTGCAGTCCAGGCATGGACTGGCGCAGACGGGCTTGCCTCTGGCGCTGTCGCGCAGCGACCGCCATTAAGAAGGGAGGGGGGAGGGAGGAGCAGCTGGGAGGCGGGAGGCACAGGTGAATGGAGGTGTGTGGGGGAGGCAGGGGGAGCGGAGAGAGAGTGGGATAAGGAGCAAAACGGGGGGGGGGGCAGAAAAAGAGAGAAAGTAGAGAAAAAGGGAAAAAGCTGAAAAAGTGAAAAAAGTTGAAAAAAGAGCAAAAGCTGAAAAAGTGAAAAAGCATAAAAGTGACAAAGCAGAAGTAACCAGAACAAGAAATGCAAAAGAGATGGACAGAGAGACAAAGAAGCTGAAAAGCGCTCTAGCGCTTACCAGGCACCAGGACGGATCGGGTCCAGGAGGGCCTCAATCCCTTGGCGCAGTAAGGGCGGGAAGGGGGAGACACGGGCACGGCTTGGTGGTGCTGTGCGTGCGGGGAGTGTTTCACCTGGCCAAAACAGGTCAGGAGACACTCCTATTAAAGTATTTGTTTCCAAAATACTTCAGAAGTAACAAAAATGTGCTTTATTTGTGTTCCTGATTCTGATATATTCAGAAGTACTTACATAGTTCATTTAAATGTTTTTGCGTACTGGAAAAAACTCTTTCCTACCCCTAGTATCCAGCAAAATTGTTACATAAATCCTCTCACTTTGAAGCCAGAGAAAGAAAACTAAACAAGCACACTCAAAAGACATTTGTCAGTCCCTGACATTTTACCTTGGTTTTTGATTGCACAGCAAATGTGACAAGATAAGAACAAGATTTTACAAGCTTGTTTACAGAAAGGGAGCACTCAGAATGATACTGTAAATAAGGTTTGGGCAAGGGAAGGTATGAACTCAAGCTGGACAACCTAAAACAAACAAATCCAGCAATTGGAAAGCAAGAATAAGTGAGTTACAAACCACAAAACGAATGGCAAGAAACGGGCAGAATACATTCTTAGGTCAGCTTTCTGAATGTCCCCAAAATGTCTTTAGCAAACCAGACAGCTGTGCTTTCTGGTAGGCTGCGACCTAAAAATGGGGGAATAGTGGCAGGCACACATTAAGAAAAACAAGAAAAATGGATGGGGTAGTTTTAGAAAAGGGTAATGGAAAGGGCCCCCAGAGATAGAAGAAAAATAGATTATTAGATTATTGTGGGCATTATCTCCTGACTAGGTATCCTGGAAAAACAACTGGTAATGAAAAGAGGGAGGACATGTGGGAGAAGGAGGGGAAAGCAGAAATAGGAAGAGGAACTGTTACAAATGGGGTTTCTGGTTGGCTAGAGAATGCACCTAAGCTAGGCAGAAGACACAGCTCCCCACACGCGGGTTGTTGAAAGCACAGGGTGGGCCACCAAGCCCTGGGAGACTCTTGGGGCAAAAACAGTTAGCAAGGTCCAGTCCTTCTCCTTCTGGGGTAGACACAGCAGGTAGCAGGCCAACACACAGAGCAAGAACACAGTAGCAGTCTCACCTGCAAGTCAGCACACAGCAGCAGTAGGCCAACACAGCAATGTAGTACAGAGTGGCAGTCCCTCCTGACAGCCCAGCCGTCCTTTCTGGCAGAATGCCTTGTCCCAGAAGAGTTCCATATGTTCTCTCAAATCATGGGGTCAGAGCCCCTGTACTTATACTCAAAATTCTTTGTTCAGGGGGTGTCTTCAAAGGGACCCTTTCAAGTGAAACACAACCCCCTTTCAACCCAGCCCTGGCTCCAGACATCAGTAGGTGGTAATGTGGCCCATTGTGTGATGACTGAACACATCTTTTTGACACGTAAGGTGTGAACAACTGTCCCTCTCCCCTGCCCAGGATGACTACCAGTATATAGATGCCTCTTCTGTCACACCCAGCTCCCCTCCTGTGTTATGGCTATCTGGAAAGTATGCTCCAAGTGGAGCTGTCACTCTACCCTAGACGTGGACTGTAGTCATGCCTACTTTCTGAAAGTGGCATTTATAAAACAGTAATGTAAAATCTAAGTACCCCAGTAAGCAGGATTTCTCACTACCATTCCAAACATACCAAACATGCCCACGCTACTGCTCACAGATCAGAAATTACCACTTAGTATACAAGAGAATTCCCAATGTTAACCTATGAGAGGAGCAGTCCTCACAGTAGTGAAAAACGAAATAGGCTGTTTGTCACTACTATGACATGTAAAACATATAGGTACTTGTCCTAACTTTTTACATACACAGCACCCTGCCCAAATAGCTATCTAGGGCCTACTTTAGGCGTGACTTAGGTGTAGTAAAAAAGGGAGTGTAGGCCTTGGTGAATAGTTTGATTTGCCCAAGTCAGTGTGGCAGTAAACTGCGCAGTGGTAGGCCTGAGACAAGTTTGAAAGGCTACTTCTGTGGGTGCCAATCAGCGCTGCAAGCCCACAAGTAGCATTTAATTTACAGGCCATAGGTAAATTGTATACCACTTTTCAAGGGGCTTAGAGTTAAATTAAATATGCCAAACCAGTGTAAGCCAATTATTCCAAGTTTTAGGGGGAAATCACATGCACTTTAGCACTGATAAGCAATGGCAAAGAGACCAGAGTCCTAAAGTCAACAAAAAGGAAGGGGACAAACAGGAAAATAGGAGATGGGCAAAACGTTTGGGGATAACCCTGAAGAAAGGGCCATTTCCAAAGGAACTTTACTTTTAGGTGTCTCCTTCTCCACCCATCCTATCTGGCATAGTGATCTCACTTGGTAAAAGGCATATACCAAGTTGGTTAAAAAAAACATGATGAGCAGCATTCATCATGAAACTTTAGAGCAATGGATTAGTTAAAACAAATAAATCTGAAACGTACCAACTTAGTTTGTCACAGAGCTCTCATGCAGTCATAAATTTGCAATTTATATGACAGAAAGAATGCACTAATTTGATACAAGAGAAACTGGTACTTGTCAATGAATGATCTTTATTTGCTTGATTCATTAAAATCTTAGCAAAACTTAATTAACACACACAACAAAAATACATTTGTCCAATACTTGCATCAGATCGTCCAGAAATAGATTAAATAAGTATGGTGCTAGGACACATCCTTGCTTCAAACCCTGTGAGGATTAAATTTTCCTGGAAAGGAAGGAGCTGTCCCCTATTTTCACCCTTACCCAAGTATCTGAATACAGCGTCTGACATCTGAATTGCTTTTAAAAGGCCGGGCGGGGTTTAATACCAGGATTTCTAATTTTTGCTTGAGTATATGGTGTTGTACTCAGTTGAACGCCGACTTAAAGTCCACAAAACACAAGTAAATTAGTTGTTTGTTCAATTTATGTTTATCAGTTAATACTGAAGGCTCCAGTATGTTTGTCACCGTCCTGGGTCCTCGGATGTATCCTGTTTGATTCGGGGGGATCACATGTTTTCCTTCCGCCCAACCTGAGAGTTCACCTGGGAGCAGATCTGCAAAGAGTTTTGCCTCAGTGTCTTAGAAAGTGATTAGGCAATAATTGTCCGGTCAATACCAGTCCCCTCCTTTAAAAATAGCTGTTATTGTGGAACCCTTCCATGTTTTTGGAATGACTTGTAGTTGAAGTGTGCTGTTAAATACTATGGATAAGCATTCTGCCCCAAAAAATTGGTTTATCTTATACAATGCCCGTGGTATTCTGTGTCCTGGTGCCCCATCTTTTCTGCTTGACTTAATAATTTTGCAAATTTGTTCTGCAAAGATGTTAAGCTCTTGATCACTAAGGTTTGTTTCCTCAGTTGGAGATTTCCTACACATTTTTTGCCAAGCAGATGGAGTAAATACTTGTGCTTGGTTAAAATGTTTTCATAGGGAAGCAGCCCGGCACGTTTCTGTTAAAGCTGAGGTTGTGATTACTGTCAGATTCCTGTTCAGGTTGTTAATCTCTGAAGTTCCTTTAGTATTTTAGTCTTATTTATAGCTTGTAGCTGGAATTGTGATTGACTGTTTTTTATGTTAATTTTCAGTGGTCAAGTGGCCAACTGCCTTTCTGTGAAAATCGTCCACTGTGCTATTGCATTGTAAAACCGAATGAGAAACAATCTTTTATATGGCTAGAGACAGTGAACTCTGTTGAATCTATTGTACTTTTAGTTCAATGCAACTTCCTGAAATTTGTTATCACTATCTCCCCCAGCAGGGAATTCACCTTTTGATGAGGGTCACATTTGACTTTTATGTCCAGATTTTGTTGCCGTCACTTTCATTTGTTCCTTTAATCTTAAAAGATAATATTTGATGAAATATAGGTAGGCTTACTGCTGTAACATCTATTCTTGAGTGCGAGCCAGCTGCTCGATATGTCCATCCGGCGGCGAATCTTGTTCCTGCCTCCTGTTAATGACTCTTAGACCCAAAGCTTATCAGAGTGGTGGACATTTATTTTCTTGCTCCCAGATCCGGACACCTTGTCGATGTTTATTATCAGAAGGGAGCAGGAGGCCCCTTTTACCAGATCCTCAGTTTTACAGCTAAAATATTATCATTATCTTCTAAAGCCACCTGCTTACTTTCCATTTTTAAACCTGCAGCTAAAAATATTGCCAAGCCTCCCCACATGTGCCCATAGTTCCTAATTTTAACTGCCAGTCTGAAATAGCCGACAAATCCATCCAATACAAACTGCTGTATTGCCTAGATTTTCTGTAAAGAACAATATTGAATCCCTTAATAAAGGTTCCCAAATAGTTGTTTAACCTTTTGGTGTGCACATTGTTTATGTTGCATGAGTACAATCTCAGTTTATCCTTTAAATGATTAGCAGCAGTTGGTTGTGAAGACTATCTACTAAATTGTCAGGGACATCTGGCCCCATGTAGGGCTGCTGTTAGCCAGCCTAGATTACTTTGTGTTGCACTGTGGGTTCAGACCTGAGAATGTTCTACAGGAAGTGGGGGTGCTGTTTTGCCTAGAAGATTGTTTGGTATTGAATAAACTTGTTTTTTTTATTTGTGCTTCATAGTGGGGAAGGTTCTTCCTGTGGCACAAAAGGAGCTAGGTATAATGCCAGACGAGTATGCTAATTATAATTCCACATTTATGAAAACACTCTTTTTCCTGGAGAACCTTCTTAGCTAAGCCAATAGAAACCTAGGTCACTAAGGTGGACTCTTGCGCTTTGTCTGTGGGGGGGCAAAAATTCAATATAATCAATATCCACCAAGGTGACCTTTCCCAAGGATGGGATTGCTCGCAAAAGCTGTAAAATATTATCCTAATTAAGGATATCCTGTATTCCTCTTGAGTGGTGTTCTGGAGTAAAGATTATTGGAATACTCACATTTAGTGGATCTATTGTGATGGTCATATTGCCTGAAATTGGTTTATGATGGTCTTTACTGATTGATCCTGGTGCAGTCGGTGTCTGATGATCTTATCTCCTTGTTGGATTTAGCAGGTGTAAGGGACCCTTGAGGTTCCACCCTTTGGATCATAGGTTCATAATAAAGCCCCCTGTCCTCCCTGTGGGGCTCACTTGTCCCAAAGGAGAACTGGGTGACCACAGGAATTAATGGTCATGCTTCAGTTGGATCTTCGTACTCTTCCAGTTAGAAGCCAGTTTGGGGATTTTTCTGTACTTTTATTATCAAAAAGGGGATACAACTTCTTCCGTATTTCAGATTCCTTACAAACTTGTTTTGGATCCTGCATAGACTATTCATTACTCCTAGTTTTATTATCAGCGTTATTGCTTCTACAACTTATGTCTTGGACCGTCTTTTTTAGTTACCTGTCTGATATTTTGCCATCTGTCTTTTGGTCATTGTTATCACTGGGGTTTGGGTCTTGGACACCTGTAAGTTATTTGGTGGTCTCCCCCCTGATTTCGTTTCATGTTCAACACTGTCATCTTCCTTCACCTTCTGCACTGTTGGTTGGTTGTTGAGACCATGATTCCAGTTTTATACAGTATGCCATTGTCTTGTACTGCTTGCGCTGGTGGATATGTCTCCTGTTAAGTTAGTCGTGACCTCTGTAATTGTTGCTAGTTTATTGATCACTGGACCACAAGTGCACTCGTTATTTAATACCGCCACTTTTTTTCAGCTGAGATTATTAGATTGTTTAGATTGGCTAGTTTCTGATCAATACCAGCTTACTGAGTTTGCCATTGTATTCAGCAGGTCCACATGGACATCCATTTTGTTTGATCGATAGTACAAAGATTCTAATATTAATTGCAGTGTTCTAAACTGAATGTAACATATCGCCCCCAGACCCTTTTGAGGCTGCGTTTAGTGAACCGTGCTACTGTATGGAGTCCATTTTATTTCCCATGGCCTTATTACTTCCTAATTTGGGTTCTACTTGATTCTCAGTATCCACCTTAGCTTGTGTGATTGGGGTGTGTGATTGGGGTACTATTTTGATTAATTGTTACAGACTGGGTTTTCTAAATTCGTATATTCCTTTTCTCAGGTAGATGCTCATAGGTTAGCCACTGATCTGCACTTGCAGGGGTATGGCTCTGGGAACCTGTATCATTGTTATTTATACTGGCTTGAATTGTAGTAATAGGTTGCAGAGATCTCATAGTATCCCTACTATTTGGCTGTTGATGTTCCCTTTGACTGTCATCTAAGTCTTGTTCAAGAATATTTTGTTTTTGCATAATTTTTACATTAACCTTAATTGGTTGTTGTTGTGTAGAGGGCCTCAGTATTGACATTGATGAACTTTGAGGTGATAGTGAGCTGGAGTAATTTTGTGGTGATAGAGATTTCATCAAAAGTAGTTCCGGGTCTGTTATTGTCTCCCAATGTTCATTTTCTGTCATCTTTTTTATTTGCTGCTTGGGCTGCTGTGATCCCTGCCTCCTTACAGGGTTCAGAATTAACACTTTTATCATCTAACAAATAATTGATATTTATTGTAGGGGACATTGGTTCTGGTAGGGCCCCTGTGTTCTCATATATAGCAAGCATAGCCCCTGCTGGATCCTTTAGAAAGTCAAACTTGTGCAGAATTTTTGTCAACTTTTCAAGCATTTGATATACTGTAGATATTAGTGTCCAGGGTCTTCCTACAGATTTTACTTTAGAGTTTTTTTACTGCCGTCAGATCTTGCAATTTTTTCTTTATCCTTATAGGGGGGAATGGCGCCCTTTCATGAACAGATCTCATACTTTCCCGCTTCCCGTGCCACTTGCCAGAAAGATCTCTAATACTCTGGATCTTTTACTACAATTGCACCAATGTTAACTCTGATCTTTATAATTCACCCTTTTCCTTGCTGAGAGGTGGTAGCAAGTTTTAAAGGGGAGTATAAAGAAAAAGCACCAGTTTGTGAACAACCTGAACTGGGCTAATGCCGACCACTTCCATGTGTCACGCGGTGCTTACAACCTAGTGCTTCTTGGGGTCCGTATGACTATAAGTAGTATTCCAGATTGGGTGATGGTTAGGCTGCAGTGGCACCTTCTCCAGTAGAACTCCTCAGGAGGGCACAAATGCACCTGCTTCCTTCCCACATCCTACGGTCTCCCTTCTTTGATAGCAAATATTGTGCTCTATCCTACAGGTCCTTCAAATCCTCAATACCTTTAACAGTCTTTTTTTTTTTTTTTTTTTACTAAAAAAATCCTTATTTGTGGTGTGCTGAGTGTGCTCCTTGTTCCCTCAGAGTTGCGCTTCACTCCTTGCGCCTTCCTAGGGAGGCACAAGCACGCCCTATCTAGGGGTCCAGGGGGTGAAGATGTTATTTTGATGGCCCTTTGACAATATTAGCCCTCTGGATAAATTAGGGTGGGGTGGGGCGTGGGCAGGCCTGCCACTAGAGCAGGCTGCACCGGTCTAGTGCCAGCCTCTTCTGTCCTCCCACAGACAGCGCAGCAGCTAAACCTCAGGCCACACTCACCGCCTTGCTTCACCGCAGACCTCTTGTTCGTCTGCTACTGCCTCATGCTAATTCTGCTGACCCCTAACTGCAGTACAGGGTGCTGGGTGCAGTGCAGGGTGTGAGGTGCAGAGACTGCCAACCGCTGTCCCACTGGACACACCAACCGCAGAAAGTCCCAGCAGTAGTAGCGGTCACAATAGGGGTAGCGGTGATGGGTGGCAACAGGCAAGCTCTGGGAGCGTCCTCCTCTGCTCCTGTTCTCATCTCTTCCCCACCTCTCATGGAGCATATGTGTATATGTCCAACCAATCCTGATTCAAATCCAGCAGCGAACAGCTTCTCAGACCTGCCAACCAAGCTGGTACTTTTGAATAATCTAGTTGCATTTGGCCATATTGTCATCTGGAGTTTCTTCTCTGTCCTGAAATCTTTGAGCAATGAGCCTATTCTCTTGTATCCTACAAGGCTGTACTATACATTTTAAAAATCTCTGAGCTTTGATGCTTATCTATACACACATTCTTTAGTTTTAAGTTCCTATTTTAAAACACAGCACAAACATTGTAGAATAATGAGATTGCATTTTGCCTGAAAGTTATTGCAAGATTACTTGGAGCAAAATTACTTAAGATTAATTGATTGGTTGGGTTGTATTAGGATGTAGCACACCACAGCCATAAAATAATTTTGTAATGCTTTATGAAGGAGGCCTTGTCCAATCCACTCCAAAAGTAGGTAAACAGGAAAATCCATATTCCTTCAGTATCTGTCTTTATTTTCCATCTCCACTTTTCCTCATCAGCTCTTCACACACCATCTTCTCCACAGCTATCTTCTCCACAGCTTTCTAACACTCCAATGCCTTATCCTCTCTCTAACTGTCAGAACATTCCATTCTAAGGGAATACCAGGGGGACAAGGAACATACTACTTATCTCTATTATTCTTAACTCTTACTAGAATAGAATAAGCCTATATATATATATGTATGTATGTATATATATATATATATGTTCGATGGCATGTGTAGCTGCAGATACACATGCTGTGCACATCCCGCCATCTGGTGTTGGGCTCGGAGTGTTACAAGTTGTTTTTCTTCGAAGAAGTCTTTTCGAGTCACGAGACCGAGGGACTCCTCCCATTTCGACTCCATTGCTCATGGGCGTCGACTCCATCTTAGATTGTTTTTTTTCCGCCATCGGGTTCGGACGTGTTCCTTTTCGCTCAGTGTTTCGGGTCGGAAAGTTAGTTTGAATCTCGGAAAAATCGTCGGTATTGTTTGCGTTCGGTATCGGGTTAGTTACAACAGATCGACACCGAATTAAGAAGAGCTCCGGTGGCCCTTCGGGGTTTTTTCGATCCCCGTCGGGGCCTGGTCGGCCCGGCCACATGTCTCTTCAAGGCTGATGGAACGGACCCCATTCCGCTTCTGTCCAAAATGCCATAACAAGTATCCATATACAGATCAACATCTGGTCTGTAACTTGTGTTTGTCACCAGAACACAAGGAGGATACTTGTGAGGCCTGTCGAGCATTTCGGTCCAGGAAGACACTCAGGGACCAAAGAGCAAGAAGACTGCAAATGGCGTCGGCGCCGACAGGACAAGGGCGTTTCGAGGAGGAGGAAGAAACATTCTCCACCCAGGATTCGGACTCTGAGGAGATCGATCTCGAGGAAACGCCGAAAACTGTGAGTAAGACGTCGAAACAAAGAACTCACGAGAAGACCGCTAAAGCCCAGGGGACGCCACCGCCAACAGGCCATGGCTTAACCCGAAAAATAGGTGACCGTTCATCGGCACCGAAAAAGGGCGAGCTGGTGTCGAAGTCATCCGACTCCGGTCGAGATACCGGCACACAGCAATCTCGGGCCCGAGATAGTGGCTCAGAGAAGATTCGGCACCGAGACAGCGGCACCGAAACGGGTCGGCACCGAGAGAGCACGACGCCTAAAGTAAAGAAAGTTTCGTCGGAGCCGAAAAAAGCAGCCGAAAAGGTTTCGGTACCGAAACAGCCGGCCTCGGAACCGAAAACAAGTTCCTACACTGAGGAACAAGGACTGTCCACACAAATGAAGACACATAGATTTGGACAGGAATTAGAGACAATAGAGCCAGATCACACACAAAGACGGCTCTTTATTCAAAAAGATACAGGGAAGATCAGCACTCTTCCTCCAGTCAAAATGAAACGCAAGCTTGCCTTCCAAGACAAGGACAAACAGCCACACGCAAAGGTGGCTAAGCAAGTAACACCGCCACCATCCCCACATCACTCTCCGCAACCATCACCGGTAGCCACTCCACCAATGATGCAATCCCCAACTCATACAGGAATGAGTCAAGATGACCCTGACGCATGGGACCTTTATGACGCACCGGTGTCAGATAATAGTCCGGAATGCTATCCAGCTAGACCATCGCCACCAGAGGATAGTACAGGCTACGCACAGGTGGTGTCAAGAGCAGCGGCATTTCATAATGTCAGCCTTCATTCAGAGCCCATTGAAGACGACTTTCTTTTTAATACACTGTCGTCCACACACAGCCAATATCTGAGTCTTCCTATGCTACCCGGAATGCTAAAACACTCCAAACAAGTGTTTGAGGAGCCTGTTAAAGGGAGAGCCATTACTCCAAGAGTAGATAAAAAATATAAACCGCCACCAACAGACCCACTGTACATTACACAACAGCTAACACCAGACTCTGTTGTAGTGGGAGCAGCGCGCAAAAGAGCCAACTCTCATACTTCAGGAAATGCACCACCTCCAGATAAAGAAAGTCGAAAATTCGATGCTGCAGGCAAAAGGGTGGCGGCACAGGCAGCAAACCAGTGGCGTATTGCAAATTCGCAAGCTTTGTTAGCCAGATATGATAGGGCCCATTGGGATGAGATGCAACACTTTATTGAACATTTACCCAAGGAGTTCCAAAAAAGAGCGCAGCAAGTAGTAGAAGAAGGACAGAGTTTCTCCAATAATCAGATACGGTCAGCAATGGATGCTGCAGACACAGCTGCTAGAACTGTCAACACAGCAGTAACAATAAGGAGACATGCATGGCTGCGTACATCAGGATTTAAACCAGAGATACAGCAAGCTGTGCTGAATATGCCATTCAACGAACAGCAGTTGTTTGGGCCGGAGGTGGACACTGCGATCGAAAAACTTAAGAAAGACACTGACACGGCCAAAGCCATGGGCGCACTCTACTCCCCACAGAGCAGAGGCACATTTCGAAAGACTCAATTTCGAGGGGGGTTTCGAGGGCAAACCACAGAAGCCACAACCTCACAAACAAAGCCCACTTACCAGAGCCAGTATCAGCGGGGAGTTTTTCGGGGACAATATAGAGGGGGACAATTTCAAAGGAATAGAGGAAAATTCCAAACTCCCAAAACTCCTCCAAACAAGCAGTGACTTCAAGGTCACAAATCCCCAACACATAACACATGTGGGGGGAGACTAACCAAGTTTTACAAACATTGGGAGGAAATAACAACAGACACTTGGGTCTTAGCAATTATCCAGCATGGTTATTGCATAGAATTTCGCAAATTCCCTCCAAACGTCCCACCGAAAACACACAATATGTCAAAACAACATATAGATCTTCTAGGACATCACAAGTTCAGGCATTGCTACAGAAAGAAGCAATAGAATTAGTACCAAAACAACAAATAAACACAGGAGTTTACTCCCTGTACTTTCTGATACCCAAAAAAGACAAGAGTCTGAGACCTATACTAGATCTCAGAACATTAAATACCTACATCAAATCAGATCACTTTCCCATGGTTACATTACAAGACGTAATCCCACTGCTCAAACAACAAGACTACATGACAACACTAGACCTAAAGGATGCATATTTCCATATACCAATACATCCTTCACACAGAAAGTACCTAAGGTTTGTATTCCAAGGGCTACATTACCAATTCAAAGTGTTGCCATTCGGAATAACATCTGCACCAAGAGTTTTTACAAAATTCCTAGCAGTAGTAGCTGCACATATCAGAAGGCAGCAAATACATGTGTTCCCGTACGTAGACGATTGGTTAATCAAAACCAACACGCTAAGACGGTGTTCACAACACACAAAATAGGTCATAGAAATCCTCCACAAACTAGGTTTCTCAATCAACTACACAAAGTCACACCTTCTGCCGTGTCAAACACAGCAATACTTAGGAGCGACAATCAACACAGCAAAAGGGATTGCCACTCCAAGTCCACAAAGAGTTCACACATTTCACAATGTAATACAGACCATGTATCCAAAACAAAAGATACAAGTCAAACTGGTGATGAAACTACTAGGCATGATGTCTTCATGCATAGCCATGGTCCCAAACGCAAGGTTGCACATGCGGCCCTTACAACAGTGCCTAGCATCACAATGGTCACAAGCACAGGGTCAGCTTCTAGATCTGGTGTTGATAGACCGCCAAACATACATCTTGCTTCAATGGTGGAACAGTATAAATTTAAACCAAGGGCGGCCTTTCCAAGACCCAGTGCCACAATACGTAATAACAACAGATGCTTCCATGATAGGGTGGGGAGCACACCTCAATCAACACAGCATCCAAGGACAATGGGACATACAGCAAAAACAGTTTCACATAAATCACTTAGAACTGTTAGCGGTATTTCTAGCGCTCAAAGCATTTCAACCCATAATAAGCCACAAACACATTCTTGTCAAAACAGACAACATGACAACAATGTATTACCTAAACAAACAGGGAGGGACACACTCGACACAGTTGTGTCTCCTAACACAGAAAATATGGCATTGGGCGATTCACAACCACATTCGCCTAATAGCACAATTTATACCAGGAATTCAGAACCAGTTAGCAGACAATCTCTCTCGGGATCACCAACAGATCCACGAATGGGAGATTCACCCCCAAATACTAAACACTTATTTCCAAATTTGGGGAACACCACAAATAGATCTATTTGCAACAAAGGAAAACTCAAAATGCCAAAACTTCGCACCCAGGTACCCACAAGATCAGTCTCAGGGCAATGCGTTATGGATGAGCTGGTCAGGGATATTTGCTTACGCTTTTCCCCCTCTCCCACTCCTTCCATATCTAGTAAACAAATTGAGTCAAAACAAACTCAAACTCATACTAATAGCACCGACATGGGCAAGACAACCTTGGTACACAACACTACTAGACCTCTCAGTAGTACCTCATGTCAAACTACCAAACAGACCGGATCTGTTAACACAACACAAACAACAGATCAGACATCCAAATCCAGCATCGTTGAATCTAGCAATTTGGCTCCTGAAATCCTAGAATTCGGACACTTAGACCTCACACAAGAATGTATGGAGGTCATAAGACAAGCTAGGAAACCTACCACTAGACACTGCTATGCAAATAAGTGGAAAAGATTTGTTTATTACTGCCATAATAATCAAATTCAACCCTTACACGCATCTGCCAAAGATATAGTAGGATACTTACTACAATTGCAAAAGTCAAAGCTAGCTTTCTCTTCAATAAAGATACATCTTACCGCAATTTCAGCTTACCTGCAAATTACGCACTCAACTTCATTATTTAGGATACCAGTCATAAAAGCATTTATGGAAGGCCTAAAGAGGATTATACCACCAAGAACACCACCAGTTCCTTCATGGAACCTCAACATTGTCTTAACACGACTCATGGGTCCACCTTTTGAGCCCATGCACTCTTGTGAAATGCAATACTTAACATGGAAAGTTGCATTTTTGATTGCCATCACATCTTTAAGATGAGTGAGTGAAATTCAAGCATTTACCATACAAGAACCATTTATTCAAATACACAAGCATAAAGTAGTTCTTCGGACAAATCCAAAATTTTTACCAAAAGTGATCTCACCGTTCCACTTGAATCAAACGGTAGAATTACCAGTGTTCTTCCCACAGCCAGATTCTGTAGCTGAAAGAGCACTGCATACATTAGACATCAAAAGAGCGCTAATGTACTACATTGACAGAACAAAACTAATTCGAAAAACAAAACAACTATTTATTGCTTTCCAAAAACCTCATACAGGGAATCCAATTTCTAAACAAGGCATTGCTAGATGGATAGTTAAGTGTATTCAAACCTGCTATCTTAAAGCAAAGAGAGAGCTGCCTATTACACCAAAGGCACACTCAACCAGAAAGAAAGGTGCTACCATGGCCTTTCTAGGAAATATTCCAATGAACGAAATATGTAAGGCAGCAACATGGTCTACGCCTCATACATTTACCAAACACTACTGTGTAGATGTGTTAACTGCACAACAGGCCACAGTAGGTCAAGCTGTACTACGAACATTATTTCAAACAACTTCAACTCCTACAGGCTAAACCACCGCTTTTGGGGAGATAACTGCTTACTAGTCTATGCACAGCATGTGTATCTGCAGCTACACATGCCATCGAACGGAAAATGTCACTTACCCAGTGCACATCTGTTCGTGGCATGAGTCGCTGCAGATTCACATGCGCCCACCCGCCTCCCCGGGAGCCTGTAGCCGTTTAGAAGTTGATCTTGAACATTTGTAAATTTGTAAATATATTACTTTAAACTTCATTATGTACATACGTATTCACTCCATTGCATGGGCACTATTACTAGCATACACAACTCCTACCTCACCCTCTGCGGGGAAAACAATCTAACATGGAGTCGACGCCCAATGCACAATGGAGTCGAAATGGGAGGAGTCCCTCGGTCTCGTGACTCGAAAAGACTTCTTCGAAGAAAAACAACTTGTAACACTCCGAGCCCAACACCAGATGGCGGGATGTGCACAGCATGTGAATCTGCAGCGACTAATGCCACGAACAGATGTACACTGGGTAAGTGACATTTTCCATATATATATATATATATATATATATATATATATATATATATATATATATAATATGTCACAGAAAAAAGATTTGTACTTGCACACTCAGGATTCGAGGAAAAGAAAATTCAGTTTATTCCAAAACACAGTGTGTTTTGGAATAAACTGAATTTTCTTTTCCTTGAATCCTGAGTGTGCAAGTACAAATCTTTTTTCTGTGACTGATAAATTACTGGCTTTTTCGAGCATGTGGATATTAATGTATACATATATATATATATATATATATATATATATATATATATATATATGTATGTATACTCTTACCATGTATAGCCTATGCTCTTTTATATTACTGGAAACTATATTACAACAAATTTTGTAATGCTTTATGAAGGAGGCCTTGTCCAACCCACTCCAAAAGTAGGTAAACAGGAAAATCCTTTCCCTCCCCAAAATATCTCGATCTGGAAAATTGCAATATTGCCATTTACTAATATTATTGCAGCAAAACGTCTGTATTCGGGCTCACTAGATATGGTTGGTTGAGCGTGCACAGAACATTATTGTTGTGTGGCAGCCCATGTTCCAGTGCTGATTGTAAGAACTATGGAAGAAAAGTACACATTCATGTCATAGCACCTCAGACAAAAAAAACTTGAACACAGTTTTTTCTCAAATTTATTAGCAATATTGTTTTTTCTCAGACTTTGTATCCGGTGTTCCAAGAGCAGCCAGAACCTTAGGCATGGTAAGTATCTTCGACCCGCTATTTTCAATTTGCAATGTAGTTTCTAAATCAAAATGCTTATATTCTTAATTTATATTTATTTTTATATTTTCTTTTTTCTTTTCTTTTATTTCAATATTAGGTTTCTGTTTTTGATGGAAAGAGTATGACCTCCTTAGTAAATTTTACAGGAGAGCAGGTTAGTCATTCTGACTTATTCTGATCCTTGTTCCTCAAATTCACAATTACCCGGATAATTTTTCACTTGATGTTTTTATCCTCAGTTTGCTTTTATGAACTTGACTTTTTATTAACTGGACTGTATCTTACTATTTGATGTCTTGGTAATCCCAGATTTACCTGGTATCCTGTCTCCTGCGCCTCCTTTTCCCATCTAGATTCCTGTAGTCAATTTCCTTTAAAATGCATCTGTTCTGATAAAATATGGGTCAGTCGTTCCCTAATGTAGGAGTAAAGGAAAAAGTAAAAACCACACAAAGTCTACAGCTGTGGTTCTTTACTAAGGTCAGAGCTGCATTTTTACATTCTTTTGTCTCATCTGATGAAAATGGAATTTCAATCTTCTTGATGCCTCCTCCTCAAGTGTGCCTTTGCTTATTATTTCTATATACTTGCAAAAAATATTTTTCTGTATCGTTATTAAAATATTTGCCAACCTGCATTCGCCGTAAGCTTGTCAACTTACGCATATCCTCTGCCAAGCGATCGTTTGCAGTGTCTGCATAGTTTCCTTTTTTTTCATGACAGCCATTTATGCTAAACAATCATGTGATCACTTATGATACAATTTTATGTGTGCTATAGTAAAGTGACACTTCTGATCAACATTCTTAAGTGCAGTTCTGGAATTCTGAATGTAATGCTGCTGTTTTTGTTCTAGAAAAGGATCTCCTGGCTTTGTAGAAATCTCAGTGGATAACATGCTTGCCTTATATGATTTTTTCAGGAGGAGATAGACTCAGATTGAAGTGTATAGTGTTAACAAATCTATTAAAGAAACATGTATGCCTTAATTTATCCATTATTTATGATACTAACCAAATAGTGGAAAAAACTCACTTAGTGAACACATTGTGAAAATAGGAATTCTATAACTTTACTGTACTGTCTGAATCTTTAATAAGAAAATAAGAAAATATTCAGCAGTTTTGTTATTGTACTTCCTTAGAGATGGGAACTGGTATGCACAAATGCCTCCTTGAAGAACAACACACAAACATAGATAGCTTGCTCTATCACCTTTCCCAACCACTGGATACAGACTTCATTCCCAGAAGATGAATACTTAGCCCTTCCCTCATCTGAATCAAAACCAAAGAAAGACAGGATTGATTGGCTGCACATAACAGTACTAAGCCTTATTTTAACCTCACACAAGATGGTGGCTTTTGTTGAAAAACAGTGTCCCTTTTTATAATACCATTTCATGACAATGTTATTACCAAAAATTACCAGTGTTTCAAATCTCACTAAAATGACTACAGTCACCCAGAATCCCTACTAAAAGTGATTAAATTAGTATAAGTTCAAGGTTTGTACACTGTTATTCTTTAAAACAAATTTGATAAATACAGCAGTAAAATAGGGGCAAAAGGTAAACCTTGCAAGAGGTTGATAAAGAAAGGGAAATATTGATTGCCAGCTGAGTGTGGTGTTCTGTACACTTGTAATGACCTTGTAGTGTGGAATGTGTGGTTGCTAGGATATAATTGTAGGATTGAGGATCTAGCTCAGTTGGCCGTGAGCTGTGACTGGGACCTCTGTTACCTGAATGTTAGTAAAGAAGATTATTGCAGCTTATTCAAGAATCTACTAGCCTATTCAGAGAACCTTACCATGTGTCTGATGATAATTAGATTTAAGTGTCTGTCTGGCAGTATTTTGTGACATGTGAAGGAGTAGGTGGGGAAGTTCAGGAGTGTCTCTGGGTGAAACAGCATTCCAACAAAACGAAACATGTCTTGGCCAAATCCGCATGTAGAATGAGTCATACCTGCTTGCAAATCTGCCACTTTGATAATGTTTCCATTTAAGATGCAAATATCTTAGTTAATTTAGCAGATACACTGCATTTGTTGCCAGTCCTTAAATGAATCTATGTCATGTATGTTTATTAAGAATCAAGCTTATCTTCAAAAAATCGATTATACTGTCACTATTACACCATCATTGGCATTTAGTCATAACCTAACACATTTTTGGAAGTTCCCTGTTATCAGAAAACTTGTTTGGGAGGCTGTGACTTCTTAATAAGTGCTGAAATATTCTGAAGTCAATTGCTTCTTTTTATTGAAGACATTTCTGATTATTTAACGCTACTAATTAGAAAATATATGGTTACTCGCAAGTTAGCACATCACTACTTAATTTAGGCTGTGGTCTGAGCTATACACCAAACAACAGATACTGATGCATGAAACTCTAATCATAGCATAGTAAAAGAATGAAACTCATGTCAGTGAGTAAACACAACTAAATATGAAAGCAAATTAATCTTGCTTGATGATCTCAAATATATTCATTAATCAAAATTCTCCAATTGAAGACTTAATGTAGTTTTTCACAGCGTGCTTGACAGAATATTTAGCATGAACCCAATGCATCTCAAGACCTAGGGCCTAATTGTGAGTATGGTGGATGGGAACACCCATCCGCCAAACTCCCGACAGGGTGGCGGCCACCGTAGTGTCAACCACCCTGTCGGACCTATTATGAGTTTCCCACTAGGCTGACGGGTCAGCCTAGTGGGAAACTGGCAGCAGCATTCTAATGCTGTTGCCTGCAGGGTGCACCAGCATCTTTGCACTGTTCACTGTCTGCACAGCAGACATTGAATCTTGCGATATTGCTGGGCATGGAGACCCAGTTGCCTATCAAATGTATCTAGCAGACCTTGCACAATCAAACAGAATGAAAACGTATTTTAGTGAGACCGAGTGCCTAACTACACCCTGACAAGCTATTGTAGTTAACTTGTATAAGATCAAGCCTCCGTACAGAACCAAATAATTCAGAAGGATGGGACTTTGTCCTGATGCTTTATTCTTTTTCTTTTTATTGAAAAATTGACAAGCATACTTTGCACATCACAAGTCTTTCTTGGAGGAGAATGATATAACCACAACATGTTTATGTGTCCCATTGACCTGTCTTTACCTGGGAATCTCCAGCCCGGGACCCAGTCTTTAGAGGTTATCGTCCGGGGCACTTTGCCTATCCTAGGAGGGCACGTTGTATGGTCATGCAGGGGGCGGGGCACACACCTATCCCTTGTATTTATTCAATTTCCCTCACACCTTCCCCCATTTCGCTGGACATCCCTGACTCATATAGGGGACCTTTTCTTCCAGCATGCACCAGTCCAAATCTCTTTTCCAGTCTTTCAGCTCTGGTGCTCCCTGTGAACCCCACAGTCTGGCAATGTTTCTTTTTGTGACTACCATGCCAAGTGTTGCCAATAGTCTCTCGGACCCTCCCAGTTCCGTGGGTTCCCATATGTTCAATAGACATCTCTTGATTGAAAGTGATAGTTCCTGTTTCAGCAGACCACTGAGGCATGCCAGCACTATTGTCCATTACTGTCTTATTTGTCTTATGTACGGGCATTCCTAGAGAATATGTATGAAGGACCCCTCCTTCCCTCCACATCTCCTAAGACACAAGCCATCCGGGGCCCTGCCCATTCTAAATCTGAGTGTACATTGTAGGTATACTCTGTGCAGTATTTTCAATTGAATCAGGTGGAACCTAGAGCGAATTCCCCACTTCCCTCATGGATGCCTGTGTCTCCTCTCATTCTTCATCCTCCAGATCCCCCAGCTCTCACACCTACTGCTGCTTAAGATGTTGGAGTGTGTGTGGTGAGTTTTGATTATAGTTTTATAGGCGAGAGAGATAGCTCTTTTATGTAAGAGTTCCTCTAGGAGTCTGCTTTCAAGGGAGAGGCCTTGTGAAGTTCCATCTCCCTCTGAAGTGCTGAGTTTAAAGTGTGTCGCACCTGAAAGTAGCGGAAGAACTCCAAAGGAGCTAGGTCATTCTCCTCCCCCTGATCACTGAAGGTCTTAACAGCATTATGTGGCCAGAGGTCCCTGATCCGGGGAGGTTGCCCAGGGTGGCTAGTGCCCCGGAATCCCAGAGCTTGATGGCCAGTGTTAGTCTTCCACACCAACTCAGTGCTTTGAGTGCGGTGTGCAAGTAGCCAGTGGTCACTAACGTGGGACCCAGATGGCGTGACGACCTGGGGGAAGAGTAAAGGGCCCTTAGGAATCCACTCAGCTATAATAGCCTCCAATCCATCCAGGCGGGTTCATCCTGTGGTGTGTGCATCCAGTAGAGTTAACCATTGTCAACTGCGTTCCCCAGTGATATTTCTTTATATCAGGGAGGGCAATCCTCCCATCATACCACCCCCTGGTCAGCTTAGTCAAGGCTATTCTGCCCTGACCCCTGTTTCATAGTAGGGCCTGTAGTTCAGTGTCTGTCGCTTTGAAGTAGTGTTGGTTATTGTGTTGGACATATAAAAAGCATGGCAACGCCTTCATCTTAAAGAGAGCAGCTCTTCCAAGCAGTGACAGCGGCAATGCCCTCCAGTGCTGTATGTCCAGTTTAAGCCATCCCAGGAGGGTAGCCAAGTTATTGGAGTAGTAGCTTGCGGGGTCTGCAGTTACAAAAAAGCCTAAGTATTTGAAACTGTTGATTTTCGTTTCGATGGGGCAGTCCTGGGGGGAGGAAAGAGGGGTCTCCCTTAAGGATGTAAATGGCAGGCTTCGCCCAGTTGGTTGCATATCCTGAATACTGTCCGAATAGGGTTATTATGTGCACAATTCAGCTTAGGGAGGTGGAGAGCCTTGTGATGTAAAGCAGAATATCATCTGCATACAATGATATTCTATCCTCCCATTGTTCATTCCAAGGAATCTCCTTAACCAAGGGTCTATCCACACCCACGCTGCCAGTGGCTTGAGGGCTAGCAGGGGCGAGAGTGGGGACCCCTGTTAAATGCCATGGTGAAGAGGAACCGTCCTTGATTACTCGCCCTTCACCACTACTTGAGCCTGTGGGGAGGAATAGAGGAGTCGTACCCATGCCCTGAAGTGGTTCCAACACTGCAAAGAGATATGGCCATTCGACTGAGTCAAAGGCCATGCTGGCATCTAGGAAGAGAATCGCTGCATCATCTCGTAGGGATTCAGCATGGGCAAGCACCACATACACCCTCCTAAGGTTCAGTGCTGTATTTTGCCACGGCATGAGCATCGATTGGTCTGGGTGTATCACTGTGGGTATGATCGGTGTAAAGCAGGAGGCCAGCATCTTAACCAGGATCTTGACTTCTGCATTGAGCAGGGAAATTGAGCGGTATGAGCTGTAGTCATCTGCTGGCTTTCCTTCCATTCAGATTACCACTACTGATGCCATGCATTGGTCTGGAGGGAGTTCCCATTTGGCCAGACTCTCTTCGTACATTCTTTCAGGTGGGGTGCTAGGGAAGCAGCTGGTGTTTTGTATAATTCAACCCGGGATACCGCCGGGGCCCATTGCCTTTCCCTTTCCCGACTGCAGATTACGGATGGCTCCCACTATCTCCTCCGGAGCGAACTCCCCATGTAGGCACTCTTTATCTTCTGCCGATAAGGTAACAGTTCACATGAGTCATCTTCAGTGGTGGAGGTTCCCGGGGAGTAAAGTTCCACATAGTAACTCCAAAAGCACTCCCAATCCTTTCACTAACTGCGGATTCTGACTTAGTGTGTATCATGCTTACCCAGCGGTCGTCGTGCTCCGTCTATGGAGCCAGGCCAATAGCTTCCCCGCCTTGTCCCCGGTTTCATATAATCTCCGCTGAGTCACCCTATGCTGGGCTCTAGCCGCCTCTTGTGCCATATCGTGGTATTCAGACTGTTTAAGCATTAAGTTGTGGGCCGCATCAGCATCTCGTTGGTCAGGGGAGTCGTTTCTTATATTATAATCTCCCTCCCAAGGCTTCCATCTGACCCCATTTTTCTCTGTTTTTGTCCCACCATTTCAGAAAGGCCCACTACTCTGATGACTGTTTTGTATGCTTCCCACACCATTTGTGCAGAGCCCACTGAGTTGGCATTTTCATCAAAATATTGCTTGGTTGCCCTCACCAGTGCCTCCTTAACTTTCGGCACCTTGAGGTACCACAGATTTATTACGATCTGTCTCTGACTCTTGAATGGGTGAGGGCCATAGACCATCCACAGCGGGAAGTGGTCTGATATGGTACATGCCAGGTGACGAGTCTCTTGCACTTGTGGCAATTGATGGGCTGGCATAAGTAGATAATCTATGATGGAGAGACTGCTGTTGGCTGCAGAGCAGAATGTATATTGATGCTCAGTTGGATGGCAGGCTCTCCACATATTCATCAAGCTCTGTGCTGCCAAAACGTCCACCAGATGTTGCTTCGCGGGGGGGCATCTGTTTAGGGGGATGCCAGTCGGTGTTGTCATTGAGGGTAGCATTAAGGTCCCCACTCACTATCAACTCTCCTGGGGGGAGACTCAGTAGAAACTGGTTCAGCGCTGGGAGCATGGCTTCATGCAGCCGTGGTGGGATTTATATTGAGAGTATGTTGATTACTTTTACTTCCCAGGTCTCTGAGAAGGCCGTGTACCGGCCCTGGTCTTCAGACCAAGTTTGTCCAATATCTAGGAGAAGCAACTTTTTCACCAAAATGCCTGATAGTGTTTTTTTCCCTGAATGATCACCCGTAGCTGTGCGGGATAAAGAATTGAGTTTTTGGGCTCCCTTTCCCTTAGAGTTTGTTTGACTGCCATGAAGCTGCGGCGTATTTTCTGCACTTGAAGCGTAAATGCCAGAAAGAGTGCAACTTGTGCATTGTCTATACTGAAGGGTGGGGGGCCACTCTGCGCTGTCTGGAGGATTACGTTGTGGTCCCTATGATTGAAAATCCTCACAATGATGGAACGAGTGAGGGCACCCTGTTTTGGGAGAGCGCCTGGGGTTCGGTGCGCTCTCTCTACCGATAAGTATTTAGTGAGGACACATGGCTGCAAATGTTTTAGGATAAGTTCCTCCATTAATAAGTCTACGGCTGGCCCTTCAGTTTTCTTGGATACCCCTATTATTCTCATGTTAATGCGGCGGGAGCGTCCTATGAGGTCCTCAGCCTTAGCTCTCAATGTTGCTGTAGTGGCCTTGAGTTCACGTTTTGTTCTTTGAGTGTGGCTGAGATGCCTTTAAACTTCTTCAGGGAGTCCTACGCCTCATTTACCCTGGTGCCCAGCTTATGGAAGTCTGCCTTCATTAGTGTTACTTCTGTTCCAACCAAATGGATCTTAGATTCTAGGGCGCCCGCACTCCCTGTATAGCTGACATGATGTCCTTCAGTGGTATGAAGTCTTCTGCTGGCATCACAGTTGCCATTTCCGTGCTCGGTTATTCTGTGCGGAGGGCCCCGGCGGCTTCCCTGTGTTGTGTGAACTTATCTAGCTTCAGCTGGTGTCCCGATTTCGCTCCCTTGCTCCCCATCATGTCACTGCAGGTTTAGGAGGCGGGAGTTGTGTGTGTACGCTTGTTGAGGCAGGTAGGCTCGGGCGCACTGTGGTCTCTTCGGCTTCACAGTGTTCTCCTGCGTGTGGGGGTTACCCCTCTGGCTTCCTAGTGCTATCTCTGTGCCCCACCCAGGTGCCTGTTCGTCACCACAGTGGCTCAATGCTCTGCCAGCGTCACTCGGCTTTCCCCAACTGTAGTGAATTCTGCCTCCCCGGATTCACTGATGTACCTTTACTGTCGTCCGATAAGCTTTTGTTGCGTCCTCCCCTGGAGGTCCAGGCCCCCCTACTCAGTGCCCCACACTGTTCCTCACCTTACTGGTTGGGCGCCGCCGGGTCAGCTAGGGAGCGGGCCGGGCCGCTCTGTCCCACCCAGCTCTTCGGGGCCACGGCCCCTCTCATGGCACAGGCCGCAGGCGGGAATCCATTGTCCGCCTCCTGGTCTGCTTCTTTGACACAGCCCCTCTCGCCACCCGAGGCCACAATCTGTGTGCCACCCAAAGGCCTCTTTCTCAGGGTCCCGGGACTGGGGGGGGCCGTCAGTGCAGCACCTTGGGCGCTTCGGAGCCCTCACCTGCAATCGGCAAGTCATGGGCTCCGAGATCGGATATATGTACGGATTTATCAGGCTTACAGTCTGGGGGCACTCAGGAGCTCCAGTTCAGAGCGTCCATGTCGATTGGCGGTAAGCTCTGCCCCTTTCCACCTCCCTGCACCCCCCCCCTCACCCAAATGTTTTATTCTTGATGCTGGACTAAGCATCAGGCCGTTCAATAATTATATCTGTACAGGTTTTACTGGTAGAACCCCCTTTTATGACACAGAAGACTGGAAGGGAACTTTTTAAAGTTCAGAAAAGGACTGAAGATCTGCCTGTACTGAGTCCTGATTCACGGCATCCAAGTCCTACAAAGGTCATATTCCATGGTATATTGCAGCTCTACGGATGAATATGCCCAGCCACCCAATCCTAGCCAGCCTTTGATCGCATATATATGGCATTGACACTCTTCCACAAGGTTTAGACATTTAACCATCCTTCATAGGATGGCCTCTAAGTAGCCTGATGTGGACATGCTCTAATCCATTGTTTTGGCTTGACTGACCATCATGTTACCTTTAGTCTGTCTACGCCTTGTCTTTTGTCCCCTAGATTGAGATATACTCTTGCCTTTACTTTTTTTCTTGCAGATTAGGAATCTGCCCTCTGTGTGTCTTGTTACTTTTTTTGCTGCTGTGTCGTGTACATTCATCAGCCGTCCCTTCCTTGTTCTGTGGGACAGTTATTCACTGTTTCAAATGACTATATATATAAATAAATCAGTAAGCTAAACAGGCGCACATTTTTCTAATTGTGCTGGAGAGGACAAAGGGAAAATAAATAGATTGAAATGAGACAGTTGAATAACGAAAGGTTAGTGGGCCTCCTGCAAGGCACGATGATGGGGGCCACCCATCACGCCACGATTCCATCTTGTCCCCCCATTCCTTTATTTCAGAAGGCTGCACAGAGTGCCTTTATTGAGCGAGTTACAAACCCACCAATGTTGGGTTAAGGTTACTATGCTATATGGTTCTTCCTCGGTCGAATCAGAAGTTGCAGTCTCCGAACACACATTCTGGCTGAATGAACAATCAGTCAGTCTCTTTTTTTAATTTTTCTCAACTCGTGTGCCTTTCTTTTAATGCTGTGCATATAAATAATACCATAAATATAGAGTCAAACTACTTGGACAGTCTGCCTCTGTTCTTTGTTGGCTGCTATTTCCATACATAAATCGCACATCAGAGCCACCAGGCATAGTAGGACGAAGTGCAACGATGTGCCCAGATGTCAGTCCCATGCTCACTAGAGGCCCAAGTAGGTAGAAAGCAGCTGTGGGTTGCCATGGTCCTGTAAGTAAGGGATAAGACCTGGCTGGTCGAGGTAGACTCTTCCCATAGGAGAAGAAACATGTTAATATTTAAACAGTGAAGTGGTATATGTTGTAACTTGTTTTTTATCAGCCTTGTGGAAGAGAGGACTGAACAAAAATGACCTTTAGTTTAGGTTGCAGTAGGTGACAACTCTAATGTAACAGGGAAAATGTCTTTCTACACTGCTTGTGGGTTGTTTTGGTGGTTATCTGTATTAGTGAAGGACATAATTATTTTTGGTTACACTTTTAGACTGAAGGCCATTTCATTAACTACACATTGCACCACCCAGGCTCAGGTGGCTGTCAAGCCTTACTGGGAGCGGACCCAATAATGAAGCATACCACATGTTGTTGATGACCAGCTCAATGTCCTTTTATTAAAAAATACTCCTTTCACTAACAAATAGAGGCTAGAGATTTATTTTCCGGTTCAAGGGAGAACCAAAGGGTGCAGGAATGTGAAAAGGGTCATACATTATTGGAAAGGTGCATTTTCTAAGTAGTTTGAGGTCAATCATTCTATCAAGGGCGGGTATTGTAGGAGGCTGGCTGGTATATGGTGTACAGCTATACATGAGGCACCCTGCACTGAGTCCAGGCAACCGTTAGTGATAGTGTAAGTGGTTCTAGATAAGCAGAGCTCTCAAAGGGTAGTTGTGGAAAGCAGCAAAGGCTTATCTAGGAGGGTGTAAAGCATTTGCAAACACCACATAGATCAGTCAGTGATGTACACACAAGAAAGAACCATACCAGTGTTAGAAAAATAAATGTATTATTTATTAAACTATGGGCACTAAACTAACTTTGGTATATCTCCTAACCGGAGATATATGCACACAAAAATGAACTTAGAGACATGTAAGTAAAAGCATAAAATAACATGGGCATCTTTGTGGGGAGGGTGCGGCAAACCATATACTAAAAAAAATGGAACGTGAAAGTTACTACTCACCAAGGCTAACATCCAAGGACCCTTAGGATTGGGGGAAGCACTAAAACACCAAAGGTAAGTAGCTGGATTCCCCAGGCACCCATGTACAGAGTAGCAATCCTGGGTCGGTGTCCATCGGATAACATGGGGAAGCCACAGTTAGAATATTCGTGTTCGAGGACCCGTCCCAGAGGACCCCAAGAAACCCGTTGGGACATGGAGGTTCAAGAGTGTCCTGAGGGACAGTTATTGTGGAAGTGCAGCTGTGGTGTCCATGCGATGCAGAAGGATCCCAGGAGTCGTCCATGAGCTGTCCCATGCCGGTCGTCTGATGGCAGAGGGGTCAGTGGTCAGCAGGTCCACCAATAAGCCTGGCCAAATCATCTTACCAAATGTTGCAGGATTTGGGGACCGGCAAGGTCCAAGGGACTCAGCCTTTGTAGGTAAATCGGGGCCAGCCCTCAGCAAGCAGGGGAGGCAGCAGGAATCGCTGGAGACATCTGGAGGACCCACTGGCAGCAGGCACAGGAAATCGCAGGGAGGCTTCAGTAGCACAACAAGGATGGATGCCCACATCAGATGTTGCAGGGAAGACATGGTTCTTTGAGTGGTGTGATGCTGAAGACTGGGTCTTCTTGGAGCTAGGAGGTCTTCGGACTGAAGAGCCAACAAGCCTTGGCAACAGCAAACAGATGCAGTGCACAGGGGTTCAGGCCATGCAGCTCCAGCGAGGGACCACAGACTTTTCAGTTGCAAAGAAGACCGGTCAGACCTCTGGAGAGCCACAGAACCACCACCTGTGTTGTAGAGCCTTGAAGAGCCCGTGAGACAACAGGATCCACAAACTGTCATCGACGTTGAGGTGCCTGTGAAGGCAGGGAAGTGACTCCTTCCCTCCAAGGGAGATTCCTTCTTGCGTTCCTGAGTGCAGGCAGAGTCCCAGTGACTCTGGAGGATGCACAGTCACAGAGGTTGGAGAGTCCTTGCAATGCACGGGGACAAATTTGCAGTAGACTCCCTCCTACCAGTTGCAGGCTTGTCTTGGTTCCCAGTGCAGCGGTTCCTGTGTCCAGGTTGCAGTAGTGTCTTGCAGAAGAGTCTTGTAGACAAATCTTGCTCTTACAGACCAATCCAGAGTTCCACCCTTAGGGGAGCCCTTAAGGAACCCAGGAAGGGGGTTGGACAGCTTCTGCAGTGACCCACCTGTCAGGGGGGTCAGGGACACTAATCTGGTGGACTGACTAGTCAGAAGCTCACATGGACCTCTGCTCATCTTATTTCCAAGATGGCAGAATCAAGTGGCTACCTGGCAGAGCTCTGGGCACCTCCCTAGTGGATAAGGTAGACCGGGGGGTGGTCACTCCCCTGTCCTTTGTGTGGTTTCACACCACGGCGGGAGCCAGGGACTCTGGCACTGGAGTAAGCCGGTTCATGCAAGGAGGGCACCAACTGTGCCCTTCAAAGCAGTCTGATGGCACTTGGGAGCACTCCCACCCTAGTCCAGAGACATCTATTTCTAAAGGAGAGGTGGTAACATCTCGCCTCTGCAGAAAATTCTTTGTTCCGCCTTCCCCTGTCCAAGTTAGGGTCAGCAGTAGGACGGCAGAACAGAGTCTGGGATCTGCGGCAGCACAGGCTTGCACGCAAAGCCTGCAAGGCTGCACAGGCAGATATGGGGGGGATCCTCTAAGGAGCAACCACAGTACATGGTATCATGCAACTAACACTGAAATTGGTGTATGTGCATGGTTCCAACATGTTGGATACCAAACATGACCAAGTTCAGTGAAGCCCTTATGTAGCTGGACATCTTGTGTTGAACAATGTCCACTACATACCCTAAGATGGCTTCCCCGCACTTGCAGAGCCCAGAGAATGGGATCTGCTTAAGCAGGTCATTCTCACACCTAGAACCATCCACCGTGCCCTTAGCCTGAAGGGCCTACCTTAGGGGTGACTTATAGGGTCAGAGTGCAGTGATCATGATATAAGGGGAACCTTATATCTGAGTAGAAAGGTGCATGCACCATTCACACAGGCTGCAATAGCAGGCCTGTAGCCACAGTTTGCATGGGCTCCCATGGGTGACTTAATACATGCTGTAGACTATGGGGTACCCCTGGTGTACCAATGCCCGGGGTACCTATGTACCATATGCTAGGGACTTACAGAGGTACACCAGTATCCCAATTGTGGGGTGTAAAAGACGTTTACCAACTAAATTTAGGGGAGAGGACACTGGGGCCCTGGTTAGCAGGATCCCAGTGTACTACAGTCAAAACACACAGACACCAGGCAAAAAGTGGTGGTAGCTATGTCAGAAAGATCCTACTTTCCTACAGGTATCACCATACCATGTCTGACCAAAATATATCATTATACCAGGGCCAGTTCGATACATGAACATGAACATGGACATCGACATGCAAAGGGTTTTCACAATATGCAAAAAATACTACCATCATGCCAGAGCCTGTACTATAACAGAGGTGAGCACCATCATGCCATGAATGCTCAAAATAAGCCATAACGTGTCACCATTAACCTAGAGACATTAATACAATCATGCCAAGGATATGTACAGTATAGCACAGAATGACCCAATTTTTCAAGGGACAGGAAGAATTATCATCAGTATACCAGGGCCAGCATTTTACCAGGCATGGCGAGTGGGGAAAATCACCCTCACACCTCACACTAGTTTACGCACATAAAAATACCACATTTCAAAATAGCTCAGTGTTAACACTCACTTCAAACATCCACAGTGATCTGAAGGTCACACTTTCAAATCCTTGCAAGGAAAACCTAATCTTTCATCTTTCTAAGGTCAATAAATGGTATAACCTTAATTTTGGCAATCAGATTATCTGTTATGTGCTTAGAAACAGCAGATGTATGTGTGTACCAATTAGCATGTACGCAATAACTTACCATGCAACACATTTTATGTTTAACCACATACTACTTTGGCTGCTTACATTCCTTTGCTATTTGTATCCTGTTTGTCTCACTATATCCTGTTGCTTCAAGCCTGTTCTGACTGATTGGCAAGCCAAATGTGATACTCAGTGTGATTGAGGGCACATGGCTTGATTAAAGACCCTGCAGTGTGACACAGGGCCTACCACTGATCTCTGAGCACTGATGTACAGCAGTCGTCGTCTGACCTGCAAACTGCAATTTTAGACCCCATCTCTCTTGCAGAGTGAATTGCGACATTGCTTTGCACAGCGAACTGCAAGACTGATGGTCAGAGCATGCATCTCCTGCTCATCAGATATGTAGGTTATGTTATAATTCTCCGTAAATTGATGTGGTTGTGATGGTGTTCTTAGTTGAATGTGTTGTGGTGTATGGTAAGTATGCATGATTTAATGAGAGATGGAGTGACCAATATGGGTGTGAGTAGACGGAGGGTGGATAAATGCCAGTGTTCCAAGTAGGAGATAGGCGAAGGTGATGAAGAGACAATGGTAGACAGTATATTGAAAATGTATACATTGATGCTCACATAGTAAATTACATTGTAAAGCATGCAGTGAATAAAGTGGTGGGTGGGGTGTTGTGTGAAGGATGGCTTCAGGGTTGTGAGTAGCAATAGGACGTAAGAGTAGTGAGAAATGAGGAGGAGCAGGACAGGATAGAAAGGGGGCCTACTTTGCGGAAAATGTCAGAAGAGAATTAGGGAGAGAGGGGGGGTAGTTATGTGTTTGGGAAGGGAAGAAGTGGGCTGGGAGCCAGTGAACTAATAGCAAGACGTTAATAAAGTTACACGGGTGGCCTGGTTGGTGAGTGGAGGCCAGAGATAAAAGACAACGAGGTAGTATTAGGGCTACAATTGTGAGTAGTAAATTGGAGGTAGAAATGCAGTTGAGAGGTGAAGGAGGTGGTAGTGAGGAGCTTTTCAGAAGCATGGAGAGAGGTAGCAGAGTGATGTGAAAGGGGTCAAGAGGAAATTAAGTTGCCAGAGTAAAAGCACAAACGATGTGGATCTGAGAGGGTTTGTGAGTAAGAGGTATTAGCTTTGGAGGAGGGTAGCAGGTCCGATTTAGATGACTGATGTGGACAAAGTGTTGAAGTGAAGGAGCTTGAGGATGAGGAGTTTTGCAGAGACAGCTTGGTAACGTGGGTGTGAGGAAAGGAATTCACAAGAATGTGAGAGGTCTGGTTGGGCACTTGGGGAGGGTTGAGTGATGGTGAGGTTGGGGTCATTTTTCGGTCAGGAATAGGGTGGGTGGGAGAGGTCGGATGTGGGAGGAGGAGGAGATTACTGCTGTAGGAAAGGTATACGTAGGAGACAGGAACGTATTTAAAAGTATGAATGAGCAGATATGGGTGATGAGTGACATAAAAGAGGAGTTAATTTTCTAGAGCTGTATGTGACGGACCAAATTAGTTAAATGGGAGGGGTGAGGGTAAGAAACCTGAGTGAAGATGATGAGGGTGTATAGTGTAAGAGAGTGCTGAATGGGATGGGTTCACAAGCATGGAGGGAATTATGGGGCAGTGGTTTGAGACATAGGGTGGGTTAGGGGAGGATACAAGTGGGAGACTGGTTGAAAGCTAGATGTTTAAGGAAGACTAGATAGAAACGGATAGTGGTGAAAGGAAGGATTAGATATAGTGTGGTGAGAAAGGTGGTGTTGTGTCGCGTAAGCCTGAGAGGAGGTGGGAGATTTGGAGTATGTGGCAGCTAAAAGGGAGAGGACTGGGAATGGAGAGGGGATATCTAAGTGGATGGTGGGGCACGTAGTATAGGGTGAGAGGGGGTTCCAGGTGGGTTAGAAAATGAGAAGTTTGTTAGGGTCGTTTGGGGTGGGAATCAAAGAAGGCTGTGGAGGGGAGCAAAGAAGGTGTTTGGGAGGAGTGAGTCTTGACCTGTGAATGGGGTTTATTTATAGGTTTGCATTTGCAAGAGGCCGCAGCTGAAGGTGAGAGTAGGAGGGCGATGGAAAGCAGGAAAATGTTGTGAAGTGCTTTGAGAGATGTGTGGTGTGAATGTACTTCTGTTTGGAAGTCATTGTTTGTGTGGTGCGTGAAATTATTTGTAAATACATGAGTGGAGAGAGGTACTGTGTGAAGGGGACCCTGCTGTATTTAGTCACTGAGTAAAGAAGGCATCTATCAGTTACATAATTAAAAAGACATTTATAATGCAGGGTACAAAACCAGGGTTGTAATCCTTTTCTGAAAGTCGAGTGGTCTTGTGTTGTTAACAGCCCTCCGAGTATATTTAATTGATTTCGTCACCTAGGATGAAAGCCTTTATATGGTGTTACATGTGATACATGGTGTTTTTAACGTAATTCTTTGCTTGATTGATAGCCGGTTTAGTGTGTGTGTAGTTTGTTCTCTGCGGTGATGAGGTGTAGTAGTAATCCCGGTGCTGCATTTTGGATCCTGTACAATGTCCTTGTGTGATATGTACGAAGACCAAATAAGACGTTTGCATAGTTAAGGCGTTAAGATTAACGTAGTCCTAGCCTAAATCTTCTGGGGGTTCGCCAAGTATGCCTGAGTGAACCGTACCACGTGGAGGTGGAAAAAGCATGTTTGAACTGGTTTGATGGGTGACCCTAGAAACAGATCAGAATCTATAGTTACCACTAGGGTTTTAATTAGTTTCGAGGGTTGGTTTGCTAATGACGATTTCTTATTGGAATTTGTAGCATTAGATGTATTTTCATTCTGTCCATTTTCGTTTTTTTGGATAGCTGTGTAAAATTTAAAGAGCCCATGGCAGCATCTGACCTACAGGCAGCAAAGTGTTTTAGCTTCACAACCATATTGACATACAGACTGAAACAATGTATTACGCCTCACTGTATTATTTCAGTGCTTGAAGCTTATTTTCTTTTCGGTTGGTAGAATTTTTGTCATGATACACCTCAGCCCATTCAGCCCAAATGATTGGTTGTTTAAAATTGCTTCCTCTTTGCTATGCAATAGTGAGTTTTTCAAGAAATAGTTTGTGTAACTGAATCTGCTTTAATTATTTTCAGTTGTTAGCAGTGATGCTCTTTAATGCATCTCACAGTTTAAAATGTACTCACAATGATAAGTTTCTATCCTTGGTGACCCCCTTTTCATTTTACTACTTCAGTCTCCTTGGCTGTATGGCACCTACTTATGTCAGAGTATCCTCCCACTATTCCCCATTGTCTAAAAGGTCTCTTTTTGTTTGATAAATTCATTTGGTTCTGAACTGTACAATTTATCTTAAACATCGGGGCACATATGAAACCCTTGGGGTGAAAGTTAAAGATGTAGTATCTGTTTTTGAACTTTGTAAATAAATACGTTGGTAGTATCCCATACATTTTAATATTCTGTACTTTTGAAAAAGTAATCCTGTCCCAACAGTATGTCTGCATAAGCATGTTGCAATCAAGTTTTTATGTAGATCTCTAACTCTTGCTTAAAGTTCACTTTGGTTACCAAGCTAAATCTGAATATATAATCAGTACATCGCCACCATATTTTGAATGTATTTTGATATTCTGGAATATTTAAAACATATGTTCCTACTCATATATATGCACGGATATGTTTTCTTATTAAGGGTTTAGATTCAAGACTATTACTGTAACAGAAATGTGTTTGTTATAAAATGGAAATTAAGTAGAACAAAAACAAAACTGCTGATTGTGATACATAACCTTTCATGTGATGTGTCTTTAGTAAGCCTCAGAGCACCGTTTTTTTGCTTTCACTAATGACCGAGCTGACAACAATCTCTGGAATGCACTTCTTAGTTTAAAGAAGACATTTATTATTACTTCACCACAACGTTCCTGAGAGAGGAGATTAGTAGGTTGGAGGCACACGTTTAAAAGTAGTCATAGCAATGAAAGGAAAATATATCAAAGTGATGCTCAATTGTAATGTACAAAGCAAATATATGTGATCATATTATAGCATAACTATCAAACAAAGAATAAAAGTCCAAATTCATCACCGTAGGGCCTATCACTGCTCGTCATCTTTCTCATGCCAGCAAGTTGATGACCCCTGTTCAACTGCGAGGAAGAGATTTTCCACCCTAACGGGACAGGTCAGGCAGTTGACGTCCACTCTTGACTGAAGTCTCTGAAAATTCCCCCTCACTGCTACCCAGGGACACCTTTTATAATATTCAAAACATGCTGGCTACTGTAGGTTAGAGTTGGAAGAAACAAGCTTCGAAGGTTGGCCAAGTTTTAAAGGTTGTCTCTCCCAAGACCGCACTAGAGAAAAACACAAAATATGTGTTTTCTTATCATGCTGTCGTGTTCGGTAAGAGAAAATGCGAAAAACACAAGCTTAGTTTACCATGTGGAAAAACACAGCTCATCTGCAATGTCTTAACTGCAATGTCTAACGCCACGATAAAGCCAATAGGCAGCTAAACTGAACACAAAATGTAGTGTGATACTGGTGAATATTGAACAACTAATATGCACAGTGGTGAAACACAAAGTCAGTGATCAAACATAATTATTTTCATTACAACTGTGGAAGCTGTAGTCATTTCATCTTTCATTTCCTTTTTCATTATTTATTTAGGAATGAAGTACTGATTAATTTTCAATGAGGTAATCTGTTATTTAAACCATCATCATCATAAATACTTTATTTCACTCAATGAACCATAAAAGTTTGCATCCCAGTAATAAAATCAATACATCCAGTCAATCATTAAAATATTAAAAATACTTAAAAACCGACAACTATACCGACTAAAATATAAACAATAATGTGTCATCAGCATCAATAATTATTACGGATTTGGGGTGTGCTCAACTTAAAATTTTACAATGCGTGGACACCAACTTCACTGCCCAGGTCACTCATATATGTAAGAGCCAGTTCACTAGATATAATTCCTGAGGCCAAAAGAACTGGATGGAGGAACTGCCTCCTCGGCCCTGCATGCAAAGAGCAAAATAAAAGAAAGTACTCTGTGCTTTGAAGGGAAAAGCCATCACAGGGGCAGGGAGGGAGCATTTGAAACCAGGTGCCTTGGACTGGGAATGCTACCAGAGAGTCAACAGTCTTAAAACAAAGCCTGGCCATTAAACATTTGTGTCGCTCACAAGTGATGATTTGCAGGTAGAGAACAGGACGTAAAGGAGGCTTCTGAAGATCTACAACCACCCCTGGGTTCCCACACTTAGCAACGATGGCACGGGCGTGCTGAAAAAATAACTCTTTGTTTTTTGCTACTGCTGTGGAGAGTAGGGTGTCAGGGGTGAAAAAGTACTGCATGACACACAGGGTAGCAAAAGTGACTCTGACCATATTTGATTTGAGGATCGAGCCAGAGCCAAGCAGTCCGCTAACAGTGCTCTGAAAATATGGTCTCCATACTTTAAGCCATAATAGCATAGGCTGCACTCTAATGTAATCCTTTGTAGATCTCAATCCAACTTCTGTATGAAAAAAGGATGATGATGAGGCTGAAAGGGGGAGAGCAAGCTTTAGAAACTAATTTTCCTGTACCTGAAGACTTTTACTGTTTGTATAACCCCACACACCAGCATCAAAACAAGCGATAAATAGACTTTTAAAAACAGTCATCTGTTCTTTCACTGGCTTGTGACCAATTGTTTTGAAAACCTAAAAATAGCATTAATGGATCTTTGAAATTGTAAACTGCGAATGCTCATTAAAAATTTCCAAGTAAGGTCCACATCTACAGGCAGGTCTAACTATGTAAAGTGGGGAACTTTTAAAATCTCTGCCGTCTAGCACAAATTGTTTGGTTTTGGTTAGCTTCATTGTAAAAGAGTTAAATCTGTTTGTTTTGAGGACTAAATCATTTTGAGGGATTGTAGGCCAGTGAGGACAGCATCATCAGCATGGCTCGTATGACATCCACAACTTCATTTTTCTTACCAAAAGCTGTAGCTGTGGCCAAATAATAACATGGCACAAGTGCCTCACCCTCTGACCTGGACCTGAGCATCAACGCTGAAGATTTCAGGGAAGTGTTCCACACGGTCCTGAGTTGGTACAACAGTGTCTGTTTTGGAGGTGTCTGCTCCTAAAGAACTGGTGGAATTAACCACCTGCCAAAAAGCCTTGGTGTCTTTCTTGGAACTGACTTCTATAAGCTCCTCCCGTGCTTTATTTCTCAGTTCTACCATCCTTGTGGCAATCGCTTCCTTATTATCCCTCCTTGCCATTCCAGTGCTAGCCTGATCACAAGGGTGTGCCTTAATGGCGTTTCCTAGAGCTCTGTGGGAATGCAAGCAAGAGTGGTTAAACTAGCAGGGATTTTTATTTGGCCTTTTCTTACCTCTCATTGATTTGTCAGCCATGTAGCCTGTTATGATGGAAAAATCCTGAATTTGCATCAGTCTGAAGTGCAATTGCAATTTGTTCATGTTTGTTTACCAAAAGATCTCTAAATAAAATCTTCCTTGTCAACATTTTGCTATTTAATACTCAGGCCCTTATGTCTGTTGTATCCCACCTCGGGGTGCCGAGCCCCCCCCATCAGGGCCGTTAATGAGACCCAACGTTAGATCCAATATAAGGGGGTTATGGTCACTTACACATATTGATAAAATTTCCTATACCTGGGACAGCTGTTTTGAAAATATAATGTAGTCAATCACAGAACTTGACCCATTACCAAAATACATTGGGATCACTCTAACATCTGAATTAGCAAAGATTAAAGAGTTAGCAGCTAATCTCTGTTTAGTGCATCCTCATACGGGGTATACCTGAAGTGCAAGAGGGGATGGTCCTACTTATTGGCGATACCACAGGACTCCATGATTTTGATATCGCACAACTGAATGTTAAAATCCCCTACCAAGACAATCACAATAGCCCTCTTGTGAGCATTTGGTAACATGTGCAATGAATCCTCTAGATCGTCAACCACTTTTGTAATCGTAGGGTCAAAAATGTTATGATAATAATTATGCTTTGGGATCAAACAAATGGTACCTGTATTCATATAAAAATAACTGTACATAATTATCGGGGCTCCTGCTTTCCCAGCCATTTTGATTGTTCACTTTTTTTACTTTCATTTAAAGCTCTTTATTTTGTTTGCTCCGTTTGTTATAGAGATCTTATAACTAATTTTAAAAACGGTTTTGTTCAGAAAAACAACGCTTTCAATTAGAGTTACTTTACCCACCTTTTTGAAAAGGTATAAACAATGGCCTGGAAAAGCAGGGACAGTGAAGAATAGCTTGTGCGTTCTTTCAGATTCATCAATGAATCTAGGTTCAAGGCTGCCGAGAGTTGCTTTAACCTACATGTTAAGCCAATTTCCAGAATAACTGCACATTTACATACTCCTCTCCTCCTCCTCCTCCTCACACTATCACAAATATCTGGCCCTTGCTAGTTATTGAAATATCCATTAATCTGCTTTGACTGTAGCAGGGTTTCTACAAGACTGCCACCCACTCAGAAACCACAACCCCAGGTTCAGAAGCAAAGTCGCCTAAGTTAAAGCTTTATTAAATCCAGCCTATGATTCCCAAGTAAGGGCTCACTAAACCAACCTCCTGACCTCACATCAATGTCAACCTGGTTAACTGAGACCTTACCACATGAAAATGTGCAGACATCAGTTATCTAAAGTAAGAATCTGCCTTCCATGTCCTTGGAGAAATACATTTCTCCTGTGGTGGTGGTGTTTTTCTTACATAAGCAGCTCATTGAGCAACACAATATTAAAAATTAAAGTGAAACAAATCAACGCTCAGGTGCAGCAATCTCCAATAAATCAATTAATTTCACCAACATCACAGGCACATGCTCCACCTAATTTGAATATCTGGCACTACACTGCGCTACCAGAACTAACATTTCCTCTCTCATGGTAGTACTTCACTAGAAACCTCTGTATAGCACCAGTTTTGTGGTCGAAATCCACTAACTGGTTTTGCACATATAAGCTCTAGATATTAAATCTCTGAATTGAGAACAGGGTAGAAGACAAGTCAGTGAAACACCACAGAGCCTGGAAGACATGCGATGTTTACCAACTACACAACAAGCCTACCCACAGGTAATAATCTTGGTGTTCCCTCACTATATCACCATAAGGGAATATCCCAAACATGAACTGATGGGTTAAAGATTTATTCTGCATTACAATTACTCATTACTGACCCATTTCCCTATAGTAGCAGCATCCTAGAAGCTAGCCCTTTCATGGTTATATGTCACATGGACTCAACAAGGTCCAGCACCGCTGTAAGGGTTGGCAACACTAGCACTAAAGACTCCAAACGTGAATATTACCTAATACTTGATTTGGTAGTACCACTCTAAGACATTAAATAGAATAAGAAGACATGATTAAACATTGCCAGCATGATGTCCAATTTGGATTTCACTAATCTAACACTAATGAACTGCACCCTCGGGTGGAAAAAGTGTAAGACCAAGTTTGGGAATGATTACTTCAAGTACAGAAGAAATACTGTGTGTAAAAATGATTTTGTGATGGCCTTCCTATTCTATCTACTTGTTATGTATGTCATGCTTCCAGTGGCACATCACACAGATTTTGTGAATTAGACTTAAACTATCATACCATCAATAAACAAGGGCTATTGTTGGCACACTAAAGATTCCTGAGATTCTTTCATGCATTTGTACTGCATTTGCACAGCAAATATCTTCATGCATCGATCATATGCATTTCTTTGAAGTCATTCAGAATAAAGATTTCAGAATGAAACTCGACATTGAGCTCATCCATAAACAATGTTGTTAGCCCTTTTAACTACAAATTAAATTTGAGCAGGGAGAGTTTCACTATAGCACTTTAAAGTAGCATTGTCTTTGTTCTTTCAGCTTCTGCACCAGGAGGTTTATTTCCAGACAAGCAATTAATAATCACTTATTTTTATACAATATGGCAATAGTATAGCAAAATGACCAAAATAACCTGATATAAGACAAAGCTCTTAAACACGCCCAATAATATTGCAGTGTCATTAAGGCAACAGACACATGCAATGAGCTATTGACAATGGTATTTCACCCTGTTTTCCTAGAAAGACCCATGCTTGCATTTCAACTAACATTTTTCAATTTCAAACTTTTGAGGATCTGAGAATTGATCTCTAACAGGACTGATTCATTCCATACCATACACTCTGCTTCATCATACTCCTAACCCACAAACATGACCCACGTTTTAAAGACAGGCAGACCAATCAAACCTCCTATGCTCTGTAAAGCCCTTCTTGCAGATATGCACAGAGGGTTTTGTTATTATTCTCTGGTTTACACAGACGTTTCTAGTGAATCCCTCCAAAAAAAGCACTATTCCTGTTGATCTGAAATAAGCAATTACACCTCGCTGAACATAGTACCAGCTTACACTAGAAAGGACTTAACAAACTATTTCTCAGCCTAAAACCTGCTTTTCTCAGTCTTACTGAAAAAGAGGCTGCATAGCAGTAGTCCATAAGCCTGCTAAATCAGAGGTTAGATTTGGACTAAATAAAACCACTGAGTCTGTATTGGCCTACATCCAGGTGGATCTCCTCTACTCCCTCTTGTGGTCCTATAAATGATCTTATTCTTACTAGATTTATCCACAACCTCAGACAAAACAGACCACTAAATCCTATTTGATCAACCATCTCATTCCATCTTGACTTGGATTGAACCACTCTTTATGAACTTAAGGCAGACATTTTTTCACACTCGTGAACTTTGTGCTCAGGGAGCCTCACTGCTCTTTTAATTTTTAAACTATGTGCGAACCCTTCCCCATGTGATTTAACTACACACCTTCCAAGTCCATATGTGTAGCACTGATAACCAGATCCAGTCTGCATTAATACTGATCTGGGAACCACAGAAATACACGAGCAACAATTTTCTTTAGAAAGAGAAACATATTTCTATTATGTGGAAGTTCTATTTGACCGTGAGCTATGATTCTGTAGCCAAAGTAAAGCATTTTCACCTCTTAAACTTTTTTTAGCTAATTGTTAAAGCTGCTTTATTAAATATATATACATTTTATTTGTAAACAAGTTTAATGTAAATTATTTTTGACTTATTTTTTGTTTTATTAATATTTTATGTTTGTTTTTACATTTTTAATATCGAGTGTTATCTATTTTATAAACATTTCTGTTTAAATGTTTTTTTAATATTACGTTTATTGTTTTTGTAATTATTTTAAAGTTTATTTTATGTTTGCAAGTTATACTGTTTTATATATTTAGTATACTATACGTTTTTTAAATGATATATTATCAATACAATGTTTAAAGTTTATATAGTGCAAAATATTTAAAATTCCATAACTTCTACTATATTTATGTTCAATGATATTTTGTCAAACAGCCATTATTTAAATGCAGAAGCATAATTATGTCCTGTACATACTGCTGTTTCACTACAAAATCATAGCACATATGTAATGAATAGTAAAGTAATACAAAACATGTTGTATGAGAAGCACTTTTAGCATATCTTTGGGGCTTCTGAGTTGTCAGGCTTCTATGGAAAGTTAACCATTTCTGAAAAAGAGTAAACAAATAAATAATTTAAAAAAATGATCATCCAAAATACTACAAATTAGGCAAAAGTTGGAGATAAAGATCTAAATACACCTGGACTAGTTTAAAGTAGCGAAAGAGGTAAAACTTCATTTAAGACAGTCATGTCGTTTTTAAACTACTGAATAACAAACACATTGGAAACAAGAACAGAAATATTAAACATTTCACATAACAGCAAACATGAATCATCAAATACATATTCACATGCTAAAGGTCACAACCTTTAGTGTTTGGCACACAAGCAACTTTTTACACAAAACGGATAGTCCAAGAGGCTCTCTCTATATAAACCAGACTATCTCCAACTCTTGTACTTGGGTATGAGGAAGGCTATGGCTCACAAAGAAATTTGAAAATGTTCCCTTTCCGTTCTACATTTATATTTAAGTGTAGATTTACGAATTTCTGTTATTCAGAAACGGTTCCAGTAGGCCCTGCGCAAAAGCAAATGTATGTGCTACCCCTTTCCTTGTTTTCTTGAAGAGAAAAATCGTTTTCAACATGAAAAAACCCGTAAACCTGCACTTGACCACTTTTCAAGGTGCACTTTTTGCTTTTGCACCCAGGAAATGGGTTTACACCTGCCCCTGATAATTTCTGACAATTGCCAAGGTTGGAATGAGTTGAAAAACGATATGTGAATACCTACAATCTTGTGGGCTCCGGACACATCTTCCCTTGAACACCCATTCCTAATCCACGGGAACAAATTTACTTCAATATTATATTACTGAGGTGAAACTGTGTGTGAGCAGATAGCTTTATGATGGTAAATGTTGGTATTGTGAATATAAAACATGAATATACACTTGTAAATCATGTCGTACAGACATGTAAGTTGAATCAACATGTTCTTATGACTTTGAGGATCGGGCCCGAAGTGTCTAAACTCGAAATGTGTCACACTAATTTTAGTGTGGTACTCAATTAGTATTAGTCAATGAAAAAAATAATTATTATTTTGTCTTGGTCAAACATGATCAGTATATTTGAAAAATATGTAGTTGGACATTACAATGCTGTATAGATAAACATGTGTACCTGCTCAGTCAGGATGCCAGTGCTTTTGCAACATGTAAATGTAGCTATCATGAGAATTGCTCTTTGTACATTTATCCATTTGATCTTATAATTTACACTTTAAAATATAAAACTGTCTTACAATTTCATTTAAAGCATGTAGAAGAGAAATAACATTTTCTGTCTATACTTAGAGTAATCTTAGTACACATTGACTCTGTACTCCCTTTGGCTCTAACACGAACCAATCCCCACACCCAATTGTTCATGCTCCAAAATGTCTGCACAAAACATGTCAATGAATCACATCCCCCTTCACTGATCAGTTTCAACTTTTGAATCTTGTATAGATGGCTGCATATTTTGGATATTCTGTGGCTGCCACTGACATAAATGGAGATGGGTAAGTGACACATTCCTCTTTTGTTTTCCCGTTTGCTCAAGCAATATATATATATGTATATGTATATATGTGTGTGTGTCTACAGTTAACATGAGTTGGTTAATGTTATATATTTTAATCTCCTTTTTTCTTATAAACTGTTTTATAGTATTTTTACTGTCACTAGGCAAGCTTAGTGTAAATCGACAAAACCAATAGAACAATTTGGCATATACTTGGTAAAAGGATTCACAAACTGTGAGAGGTTGACTGGACAAATTAGTTTCACATTTTACAATAGCAAATTGTGCACCCAAACCTGAATGTATACGTTTCTGAGTGTTTCCCATCGCTGACCCCCATGTCTCTCGCAATGGCCTATTGTCCCTCTTTACCCATTTAGTGGCTTCCCAGTTCTCTGCAGATCTCAGGTGGACACCCTGTAGTGTTGCCTTTGGTCTCAAATCATACAGAATTCCCGAGGACGTTCGCTGGCTTTAAAAACAGATTTTTACCAACATCAGTAGAAGCAGCTCCAGTCTCCCCCATCTTCTACTAGACTTTCAGCTTCAACAACTCTCTGACCTCTCTCCACTCGATTATCAGCATTCTATGGGGGTGGAGGGTTTTGTTGTCAGGTCGGAGATGATCACTAAGGATCTCTTTGTGACTAAGCTTATTTGCAAGGGCTACTATTTCACGCCTTTTTCCTGGGCCACCCCCAGTCTTTGACGCTTAGAGTTCTTGCTCTGTTGACATAGGGGTCATAGAAACGGAACCCTTGGATGAGAAGGATTTTGGGATTTTACTTACTTTACTTTGTTCCCTGAAAGAATGGTGTCCGCATGCCCATGCTGGACCGTACTGAATCTCTTAATTAAGAATGGCAAATTCAAGATTCTGTCCCTCATCTAGATGTTCTGACACTCAGTGAGTGTGATTGATGGTTTACGTGGATTTCCATGATTCCTATTTCCATCTGTCAACCCTCTATGCTTAAAGATGCTACCTCTGATATACAGTATGGTTTAGTATGCTACAAATTAGCAGTACTACAATTTGTTCTAGTAACCACTCTCAGCCTAAGTGCTGGCTGTACTGACAGCTTCCTTCAGGAGGTCAGTAGTCCATATATTCCTTACTTGGATGATTGCCTTGTGAAGGTGGTGTCCCTTGCACTTGTCACAAGTTATATTTAGCTCACCAAAACCCTTCTTTTGAGTTGGGACTTTTCTATCAATGCTCAGAAGTCCTACATCTTCCCCCCTGAGAGAGGTAACTTTCATAGCAGGAGTGATGGACACAATCTGCATGAAGAATTTCAGATGACTCCTATATATTCAGGGTAGGAATCCAATGTTTTGAAATTAGGCTCCGATCCCAGTTTTTCAAGACCTCAGCTTGCTGGCCTAGATAACCTCATTCATCCTGTCTGTGTTTCACACAAGATTGTGTATAACAGCCATGGAAGTCTCTTTAGTTAGGTTCAGATATTAGTGTGAACACTTACCCTGCAAGAAAAGCTGCAGAAAACCTAATGCTGCAGGAGTACGACTGCGAGGAATAGAGCCTGTGCACGCTGAGTGAAGCCACCGAGTCCGCTTGCAACCAACTCATCTGACTTGGACTGGAACCACTGCAAGCGCCCGTAGACAGGGAGCACTCCAGAACTCCAAATGCTTCCCTCCTGCCTGTGTGGGTGAAACTGGTTTCAGGCCAGACAGCCCAGGGGAACTTGTCACTACATTGAACGCGTTTGTTCAGGGACACTATTTACTTCAAATCAGAGTCTTAGTGGATCTTGAGACTCGGACTACTGGTGGGCTCGATTTTAGCAGTAGTGAATGGGGAATAACCAGGATGGCTAATGTGAGGAGTGAGTGGGACAGTGAACTGCCAGAGGGACCCTAGAGCCCTGACCTTGGGGGAGGACTGTGTAACTGTGTGTGGATGTCGTCTTCTTCCTTTATGTGATAAGCGGTAGAACTAAAATACTTCTTTTTTTATTATAAAAGTGAATATTTGACTGGACATGATTTATTTCTACTGCTGCTCAAAATTTCATTTGTGAGCCTGTGTTCACTAATATGTATCTTCCCTAACCCACTCCACCACATACGGCATCCATTTGAGGACATCCTCATTCCTCACTCCTCATCCCTACTTCTCATTCCTGCTTCTCATACATCAACCCTACTTCTCATCCATCATACATCATCCCTACGTCTCATCCATCATCCCTTCTTCTCATCCATCATACATCATCCCGAATTCTCATCCATCATCCCTGCTTCTCTTCCATCCTCCCTACTTCTCATCCCTGCTTCACTTCCATCATCCCTACTTCTCATTCATCATACATCATCCCTACTTCTCATCCATCATCCCTATGAGACGCAGGGATGAGAAGTAGGGATGATGGAAGAGAAGTAGGGATGAGAAGTAGGGATGATGGAAGAGAAGTAGGGAAGAGAAGTAGGGATGATGGAAGAGAAGTAGGGATGAGAAGTGAGAAATTAGGATGTCCTAAAATGGATGCTGTACCCACCAAGGTGGATTGGACTGCTCTGACCATGCTAACTCTGAGAGTCAAGTGCAGAAGTAGTACTTGACCCAATTGCTCAGAATCCATAGTTGGTCGGGTCCTTGGACATCAGAAGTAAAAGGCCTCAAACCCCACAGTTGGGCCCAGTATCCCCTGCGTGCTTTTGTTAAAAATTTCAAGCCTAACTTCTACAGTGACTTTGCATCCTCTGGGTGCAATCCCATAAACCCACATTAATTAACCACAGCACCTCTGACAAGGGTCGATGGTTGCATAGATTACTTGTCACAGGACTGAAAATGTCTTTGAAACACATATCATTATATGCCACATTCTAGCATAATGACAAGTTACATCTCATTATGACAGAGATCATAAGAAGGATTAATAATGGCAATTCGGTGATGGCTAAGAGCTGATCACAAAAGTTCAAAAATCATTTATGTATTGAAGCCATATTAAAAGCTCGGCACTCTGTTGACGTTCTAGCACGGTGGAAATTATGTAGAAACATTTCATGGCAGAAGAATGCATTTTATGTTCGATCGTTGACACTTTTTGGAATGATGATTTAGTTTTCCATGTCTCCTTTGGAGAGTTATTGCAACTTCCAAAACAAGTGCATTTATTCCTATGATGGGTTGAAAAACATCTTTAAAGCACACTCTCAGAGGCCTTCTCCCATAGCATATCCTTTATATAACTGTGAAGATCATGCACATGAGTTTAATTTACTTTCTAAAGTGTGTGCTCTTTTCATAGGCATGTGGATCTATTTGTTGGCGCACCTCTTTTTTTGGATCGAGGTTCTGATGGCAAACTTCAAGAAGTTGGACAAGTCAGTGTTTATCTCCAGCAAAGCATAGGACTTTTTCAACCTGTTATAAAGTTGAATGGATTTGAGATCTTTGCAAGATTCGGCAGTTGCATTGCACCTCTTGGTGACCTTGACAGAGATGGCTTTAATGGTAAGACAATAATTTATGATAGATCATATACTTTAATGCAAAAGGAAATAATAACTAACTGTGCATTTCAATCAAGCTCCTATAAAAACCGCAGTAGGCTTATATGCATTAAAACGTTACAATTCATTTTAATGTGATGAGTTTTTTGTGATTTTTTTTTGGGGGGTTATTATTTCTGTTTATGCTTTGTAGTTTTGGTCTGATTGTTTTTAATGTTTTTATTATTTGTGATTTCCCAATTTCAATTCCCCAAACAAATAATTATTCAGTCATTCAAGTTAGCGCCATAACAGTCTCACAAGGTCAAGCAAAATGTACAAATATTACATTACTTTGCACAAAAATTGATAACGGTATAACTTAGACTGTAGGTACCCAGTATTCCCCAAATGTAACGTTTGAACAGATTCTTTATAGATCAGTATGCATAAGGCATAATCAAATTATATACCACATTTTGTATTCATTGGGCACGAGTTTCCAGTAATCTTCAGAGGTACTCTACAATTCCACCAAAAAAGAACCTCACTGTCGTTTTTAATCTTCTTCTCATCCTATGAGACGGGGGATAAAATATATAAATTAACCTCAAAATCATAATCGTTCTAGAAGTCATACACACGTCGTTTTCTTATTTTTCATCAGCTCCTGATCAGCAACCCACCTGTTTACATTGGAGTAATATGCAAATGTTTTACTACAGTCATGGTTCTTTACTGGCTTTACAACTTTCACATGATGCACAAGTACTTTTCACTATTTTGTTACCTGTTAACAAAGTGCAGCATATCAAGTGAATGGTGATTTCACAGTTTTCAAGCTGAAACACTTTGCAAGCAACTGTCCAGCAGAGGTCCCACTCATAATTGCTGAGTTGTTGGTTATTCATGTTGATGGCCAATTACACATTACGCTAGATCGTACAAGCAAATCAAGATTGCTGCCCGCAACTTGGTACAGAAACTGGTTGTGGACAACTCACTTAGTTCTTTATACGAGAATAACATGTGGTGAATAGCATGACTAGGTTTGCCACACCTCTGGTGAGACACAGCAGATTCTTTGACTTTTTTTTATTTCCCTATCAGTGAGTGGTCTGTTTTTTTACCTACTCTGGCCAAGAGTCCCTCCAAAAGGATGCAAAGGCACACATGTAGATCATTTGGAAAGGTGTTTTAGAGGTTCTCCAGAGATGTAACCTTTTGCTTTATGTTAGAACAGAACAGTCCTCCACTACTGACATACTGCCTTTCTGAATTGTGCATCTGTTCCTTCTGTGGTGAATCACCTTCCCATGTATCCGTTACTATCCCCACTCCTCCCAGTACCACAGCGTTATCTCATGGTCACTCCTTCTTCCTCTGTCTGTGAACCTCAAATACTCATCACATTGCTAGATTTCCTCCACTCAGCTTCAGGCCCTGTCTCAGTGTCTCTATCCTCGGTATCCATCTCCTCATGTCAATGTAGCAGCCTGCCTCCAAATGAACACCCTCTTCCCTCCTGTAGTCACAGGTCCTACTACTAGTAGCATGGCCCTAACAAGATTCCACAGCTGTTTCCAACAAACGCACAGCAGCTAGCCCCCATGCACTTGCACAACATTCACTGCTAAGTGCTGCATCAAATCAAAGGTCGATCTTCTTTTTCCTACCTGCAATATCTCTCTATCTCAAGAGTGAGAAAGCAGCCACACACACACTACCTATTCTTATGCAGTAGGTTAGGGACATGCCACACAATTTATAATCTACGCCCACAGGTGCAGATCCAGGGTTTTTTATTGGCTGTATGTATATTGAAAATCTTGTCAGACTAGGCTGATGAAATAATTACCTGTATGTGTCTTGTGAGGTGCCTGTTAAAGGTGAAGCTTAAATGAAAGGGAGTATAATTAAATATAAAATGTATATGCTCAATATTCAGGATATGAACCAAAAGCCATGAGTTCTGTTGTTCATATTAGTCAGGGAAGGTTCACTCAAATGCAATGCTCTTCTGTATTACACAAAATGTTTTATTGCTGGCCACGATTTTAATGCATGCATACAGTAATGTTGCCAATGTTGTTAAAAGCAGTTTTGGTTATGGTACAACAACAAACGTACACAACCAGCATTGTTAAGTCATCATTTAGAACTGCAAATATATATTTTTAAGGGTCTTGTCCTTGATGCTTTGTTCACAGATGTTGCCATTGGTGCACCTTATGGTGGTGATAACAAGAAAGGAATAGTTTACATCTACAATGGAAGATCAACAGGTTTGAATAACATGCCATCTCAAGCCATTGAAGGGCAATGGGCATCATCAACCATGCCACCAAGTTTCGGCTATTCATTGAAAGGAGGGTCTGATGTGGACCAAAATGGATATCCAGGTACTTCATTGATCAGAGTGTTCAGCACATTGGCAAGAAATGTATAGATTTTGTAATTCTTTTGTTCAAGAACCTCCCTCTTGCATAAGTTTAATTAATGTATGCTTGAACTCTCTCCCAGTGGGAGAGCAGTCACGATCAAAGAAAGTAATGGGACTGCTTGCTGGCCGAAGGGCATTGTTGGGCAGGGCTGTCGATCTGATTGTAGCTTAATGTTAACCTCTTCTATAAGGTTTTCTACTTAAACACTGACAAAGCAACTGTCAATTCTTTGGGCTTGATCAGATTTGCTCAGATTATTGCACTTGTGAAAGGAAAATAACTCCAAGGCCTTGACTCTAAACCTTACCTTGAGTAAAATAGTGTCCCATTGTCAACCATTTTAGGGCTTAATAATAGTGATTATTTTAAAAATGTTTAATGCAGTTTTAATACAAAAAATAAATCAACATGTCTGTGAGACTTTTAACATTGTTTTTATGATTAAATTTTGTTGGCTAAAAATGTTAAGAGACTCAGACATGTTATTTTAATAAAACCAACATGTCTTTGACTGTCTTAACATTTTTAGCCCACAACTTGCAGTCATTAAAGACAACACACAAGACTGCCGTGCACTCCAGGTGAAGAGCATAGAGCTCCAGCTCATTGTGCATAAAAACAAATAATGGTAAGTTCTCCTGGGGTCATGTATTTGTTGGGGAGAGGTTGCTGCACTCCATGCAGCACACCACAGCATTAAAAAAAAAAAAAAGAAAAAGCTTCTGCCATTGCCTCTTTTTACGGGTAACACAAGCATAAAAATATGCCATTTCAAAATGCCCCTGGGAATTATGTGGCTATTCTTCCTAGGAGCAGTGAATAATAAATGAATGGCTCCTGTTACTTATTTGTTATTCTTTTTTTATAATTAATTTTGTTTGTCGCGGTGCCCACCCAAATCACGTAGACCCTTTTTTATTTTTTTTATTTTGGTGGGGGCTTCAAGGAGAAGTCCAGGGCCCATGCGGCTCATCCAGGTCCCCTGTCAGCACCAACCATGGGAGCCAGCGAGAGCGGGAATTTTCTTTTTTCAAACATATCGAGGAGGGAGGCACATGGCTCACTTCCACGAGTCCTTAGGGCTCCGAAACCCCATCACAGGATATGTTTTATTTAATTAAGGGGAGTGTTTGTGCTGCCCCACTCTCTAGGTCACTATGGGCCCCGCAGACCCGATCCCTTGGGGCTTTTTTTAAAGAGTAAGGGGGCGTGTGGCTCCCCTTCCCGAGCCAGTAGTGGCCCAGGGACCCCCTCTCTCTTGCCAAAACATATATTTAAAGGGGGGCGTGTGACACACCTCCCTGAGCCAATAGCGGTCCCAGGGACCCGGTTCCCTGGAGCTTTTCTTTCTTTTTGTGGAGAGAACAAGTGGGTCTCCCTCCCCCAAGCCAGTGTGCCCCAGTGACCCCATTCTTTATGGCCTTACGTGGGAGCCCGGTGCCCGCCCTGGGCACCCACAATGCTCACCGTTTAGGGCCTCTAGGGGAACCCCAAGGCTCCTGCTAGCTCCCCACATGCACCCATCCTTGGTGGATCATTTGCTGGCATTGTTCTGGTCTGGGTGGTAGCAGGTAGCATTTTTCTGCTTCTGCTGGAGAAGGAGCAATCTTGAGTTTCCCTGCCCTCAAGAATGCAGGCAGGAAAACGCATGTCTGCTCCACCCGACAGGAGCATTTTTTAAGCTCCTGTTGGGTTGGAGCAGATATGCCTTCCTTGCCCTCACTCACATTAAGCTAAGGTATTTATCCTGTAAACAAGATAAACATTTAGTTGTATTAATACAGTGGTTACAGATTTCCTACCATAGTAGATTCAAGTGTTTGCCTTTTTTTTAAGTAGTTTTAAATGCTTCCTGAGCAACTGGCCAATTTTAGTGCCGCTACGTTAGTCTTAACAACAACATTGGTGACCTACCTGTCCAGTTTTTACCATTGAGCAAGGCACTTGCATCATGGCAGGATCATCGGTGTCACTGTTGGTCACCGGACATCAATTCCTTAACATTAAAAAGTCTTGTTATCTAAAAGTTGTAAAAAAAAAAAATAAAAAAAACTTGCTTTTAAATATACCTTTCATTTTTTCAACGATCGTTATTACTCAAAGTATTTGTTTGGCAGCATTATCAGCTCTCTTTTTTTGCTAGTGTCAAAACATTAGGCAGAATAAGAGTAAGGTTTTTGTCAATCGAGTAGAACGCTGGGTTATATTACCTTTCATGTGAAAGGCTTGAATTGAGTCAGAAAACCTTTATTTAAGGATTATGGGGGTTATTCTAACTTTGGAGGAGGTGTTAATCCGTCCCAAAAGTGACAGAAAAGTGACGGATTTACCACCAGCCGTAATACTAGTCCATTATATCCTATGGAACTCGTAATACGGCTGGTGGTATATCCGTCACTTTACCGTCACTTTTGGGACGGATTAACACTCCTCCAAAGTTAGAATAACCCCCTATGTGTTACTGTGACAGTGCTCGAGAGCGGGAGAATTTAAAATGCAATATTTGTTTGTGATGCTGACAGCATCATCTAAGCCGATTTTAGCATTTCTAAGTCACTATTTTTGAAGACTTATCCATTACTTTTTCCGAGATACTGTTGTTTTAGTGACCACGTAACATTGTCAAAGTTGGTGCTGGATGGCAGGGTACAAAATATTTGTTACAAAATAGAAATATGGGTGTTCAAATCCTCTTTAAACTTTTTAAGATGGCTGGTTGAGCGCTTGTGGGAGGTGGGTACAGAATGACATATTGGATTAATGCAAACCTTAATCGTGCATCTCAGGAAGTAACCCTTTAAGAAACGCTAGAGAATTTTTTACACAGAAATACTACCTTGGAATCTTGTGGTTGTTGAAAAACAGTGTGCCTCATTGTGCCTGGAAAAATTAGTAAAAGCTCAACATAGCAAACACTCTTTGCTATTTTGAAAAATAATGTATTTATTTATTTAGGGCATTAATATAAGACAACAACAAACAGTTACATCTACGGGGTCAAATACATGTAACAGGACCAAATACCAAATAGTTACCAATTGAAATCTTACAGCCAGTGACCCCATATGAACTGAGGAGGTTAGGAACGTCGGAAGTCCCAGTTATTGTCCAAAAACGCATCAGTGCAGCCCCTCGACGTATATAAGAAACAACAAACAAACGGCCTCCGCAACAGGGAGTGCATATCAGGCAGAAGAGAGTCAGAAAGAAAGAAAAGAGAGAAAGGCGAGAAGCAGAAATGAGAAGGGAGAGAGAACGCAGAGTTATCAGAGCATTATACATATTCAGTTAATGCTGAAAGAAGCGCGACCAGGGAGAATAGCTATTACTCAAGTCCAGAAGGCGCTAAGATCATGAAGTGAACTGTGCACAGGTCTCTAAAAAGGATCGCAAAGGGGCCAAAATATCTTGCGGCCGTAATCCCTCCGGCATTAGGTCCCAGTAGATCATCAACTGGTCCTGACAATATGAAACATCTTGCAGCCAGTCCGAACAGGAGGGTGCCCGTTGCCTCCCCCATCACATCACAACCCTGCGCTTTGCCAGCAACAGTCTGATTAGTCACTTGTGCACAGCGGGGAGTCTCTCAACACACCCCAAGAGGGCAAGTCGGGGGGTACGCGGCATCCCTCAATCGCCTGCAGCACCTCTAACCAGTACGTACTCAGCATCGGACAGCTCCATGCCAAATGTATAAAGTCTGCATCAGGTAGCATACACCTCTCACTACGGGCCTCCGCCCGGAGACCCATCTTCTTCAGCCAAAGAGGCGTATAATACAGACGATGCAAAAAATTGAAATGAATGAGTCGCAATCCATAATTAGGGGACAGGGCTCGCATATGCGTGCAACACTGTCGCCACTCTGCATCAGAAATGGGCTCACCCAAGTCCACCTCCCACTGAGCTCTTGCGGTAGCTTCCACCCCGTCCACTTCATGCTGCATACACACATGCAACTTAGTTATGAGCCTACGCGGGGACTGTGTCTGATACATAAACTCCAGCTCTCTGCACACCACGGGACTTTCTGGGAAACAAGGGTACCGCGCACGTAACATAGCGCAGATTCTAAGATAAAATAGCCAATGTAGCGCAGTACCACTTATGGCACAAAACGCAGCAACAGGTGCAATAAATCGCACATCAGCGAACTAAGACCCCAGGGTAAGCAATCCAGATTCACGAATAAACTCATGCATCCACGCATCTTCTGCCAGCGGCATACCGCCCATGTCCAATATCGATATCGAAGGGGCAAAGACCTCCCCCCTAGTCATGCGCTTCAACAGCACCATCCAGGCTCTTGCCGTGCATGTCACTATGTCGACCCCCGCGGCCTGGGCCGAGGTGATCCAAACAGCAACCTCGGCAAGCTGTCTGGCCCCACAGCATCGCTCTCAGGCGCCAAGTGAGGTAGGTAATTAATAGGATGAAGCCAGAAATATGCAAAATTCGCCTTAGCGCACTGATAGTACAATGCGAGACCTGGAGCTGCTAGTCCACCACGATCAAACGGAAGTGTCAATTGTTCCTATGATATTCGAGGTCGCCAGCCCCCCAAGCCAGAATCGCAAGGTGGAACAAAGCTGTTTCAGAAATCCAGTGGTCAGAACCAGAGGCAAATTAAGAAATAGATATACATTTTTTGAAGAACAACCATCTTCGCTATAGCAGTTCGTCCCTGTCAGAGAGTCTAAAGCCTTCGTGGAGTCTAATAACACCGCTGCCTCGCTATCGCCAGGACGAATCCCACTTAGAATCGCAAAAAACGTGCAGAGGTTATAGAGGGTGGAACGCCTGGCACAAAACCTGACTGATCCGGCAGCACCATAGTAGGAAGCAGAAGCTACAAACGAGCAGCAATGAGCTTTGTCAGGATCTTATTATCGACATTGATCAATGAGAGAGGCCCATAGGAATCACAGCTGCACGGATCCTTCTCAGGCTTCAAAACTGTCACAAGGAGAGCCTCACTCAGCGAGGGCGGAAGAAACCCTGTCTTCAGAACCTCTGCATAGACCTCTAAGAGGTGAGGAGCCAATATATCAGCGTATTCCTTATAGAAGGCCGAAGTTAGACCATCCAGCCCTGGTTCTTTTCTCCAGGCAAGCTGCGTATTGCCTGGATAACATCGTCCACCGAGAAGGGGACATATAAATACTGCCTATGCACCTCCTCAAGGCACAGAAGGCTTATATCCTCGAAATAGTCAGTAGCAGCCTCCGGGAGCACTTCCAGGGGTTCAGCATATAGAGGTGAGTAAAAGTCAGTAAAGATGCGCGCTATCGCGCCTTTGCCAGTGTGATGCGCACCAGACGCATCACACAGCTCCACAATATAATCACCTGCCCACAGCCTGCGGAGCATCGCAGCCAACGTGCGGCCAGCTCTGTTCCCCCTCATCGTATCACCTTGCCACAGCATGCTTCCCCAAGAAGCATACCTCCTGTTCTGCAGCCTACTCAAACTGTGACATCTTCTCCCTCAAGACCGCCAACAGGTCCTCCGACCAGTTTAAAGCTAATAGTTTTTCAAGATCAGCAATTTGGACCTCCAGTTCAGCTAGCTCGCGCCGCAACGGCCTCAGCACACCGTGCTGCTTAGAGAGGCAAATCACACGTATCACTACCTTTAAGGCCTCCCAAACAGTGCAGACGGAAGCCACCGACCCTTGATTCCCATCATAGTAACGAAGTATAGCATCACGGATCTCATCCCTAAACACCGATCTCGGAGCGCTCCAAGAGGAAGGCGCCACAGAAAAGGACCGCAAGGCCCACCCGGACCAGCCAACATAACCGGCGAATGGTCCGACAATGTACGGGCCTTATGTTCAATGGCCGTCGTCCAGAGCTCTACATCCCTGGTACCAAGCCACCTATCTAAGCGGGACCAGTTGCCATGCACATAATTGACGCAGGTGCCCTGCCTGGTAGACCCATGTTTCCGCCTCCATAAATCCCCAACAGCACCCTCCACCATCGCCCGCATCAGAGCTCTAGCAGCCGCCACATGCTGAGGTCTGGCGCGGCTCTCATGATCAAACTCAAAGTCCAACACCACATTGAAGTCACCACCCCATATCAGTGACCCAGGGCCCAACGAGTCACTAAGTCTCCCCACCTCCACAAACAATTCAGGGTCGTCCAAGTTTGGGCCATATAGTGCCACCAACCTACACGGCCAATCAAGCAGCGTGCCACTCAGCACAACATAGCGGCCATTAAGATCTACCAGTACCTTCGCATTGCGCCACGGATGTCCCTTCTGGATCAGGATCGCCACACCCCTCGCATAGCACGAATACAGCACCTCATGGCACTCACCAAACCAGCCTGCCTTCCACCAATGCTTAGTGGCATCCACCAGGTGAGTCTCCTGCAGCATGCAGATATCCACAGCATGTCGCTGCACATAAGCAGATATCAACCGCATCTTGCAACGTCATTCAGCCCACGCACATTCCAAGTAAGACAACGCACAGGCGTCACATTTCCCCACGCCATACCACCACTTTATGCTAACATACAGCACCCCCCAGCATCGCAAACAAGTCTACCGCGGCTAGCAGCATGAAGCAAAAGCACAGAAGAAAGAAAAAGAGAAAGTAAACCAAAAATACAACAGACACAACCCCCACCCACGCTGGCCCCCCAAACGGGCCGGAGCCATCTCCCCTCCCAAGCCCCAATGCTTTTCCCCCAACAAAATATAAAACTTGGTAAATGGACTCATCCAATGGGGCATCGACAAGGCCATCCAAACTCATCCCAGGCAGGATGAAAGGGCAGGGGTTACCAACATAAAGAAACAGACATCAGAACCTCCCGCCCCACCGTGACCACCAGCAAGGAACCGAGCACTCTGCCCAAGCTACGATCATGTGTCCCGGGCATAACAAGATAAATTCAGTCATTGTCACTCAGCGAACCGTCGTCTCCACCAGCGACCCACGGGCTCCGCAGCAGCACCTTCTTAGGGATCGATTTAGCAAATTTCACTGCCAGTTTCGGATCAGTGAAGAAATGTAACTTGCCCCAGTGTTGGATTCACAACTTAGCCGGGTAGATGAGGGAGTATTTTGCTTCCATCTGGCTAAGTGTACACTTAACCAGTGTCTTATCCAGGTGACTGGTTAACACCTGTTCGGTATAAGTCAATAATGACGCTCAATGAAGGACCACACGCCAATTATAAATACAATTTAGCTTTACTAGAATTGCAGGTAAATGTAGGCATTTAGCACATTAACAATAGTAGAATAAGAATAGCAATGAAAAGCATCTATTTATATATAAGTACACTACAAAGAGCATCTATGCATATATATATAAGCAAAGAATTCATTGACAGACATAAGTTTTGATTAACTGTATACCAAAACGCATCACACTACGATGTTCAGGAAGCAGAATATAAATGAGTTGGATACTTCAGATAAGCTTTGATTTACTGCACACCAAAATGCATGTTTCAATTACTGCAGCAGACTCTCACTACAATGTTCAGGAGGCAAAATATAAACAAACTGAATACTTCAGATAAGCTTTGATTTACTGCACACCAAAATGCATGTTTCAATTACTGCAGCAGACTCTCACTACAATGTTCAGGAGGCAAAATATAAACAAACTGAATACTTCAGATAAGCTTTGATTTACTGCACACCAAAGTGCATGCTTCAGTTACTGTAGCAGGTTCACACTACGAGGTTTAGAAAGCAAAATCTAAACGAGCTGAATACTTCAGGTTATGAACACAGTGCAAGCATAAATAATCAGTCATAATAATAGAGCAGAGAAACAAAGGCCTTTTTATACCTGTGTGGAACAAAATGCTGGGAAGCCCTCTACCGCCTGCTTGGACCTCTCTCCCCCTCAAGCATCATGGCCAGCAAAACAGGGAGGCAGCGCTGGGCCATGGCAGCTTTCACAACTCCATCTGCGAGCTTCAAATCCCTCACCCACACTTCAGTGCTTAAATAACTCGAAGCTTGGATTCTATCTCATTTTGGCATTTTCTAGCTATTTTATCAGTACTTGGCTGCTCTGCCCTTCTCCAGCCTTTGTTTTCATTCCATCTTCTCCCTGTACTCTCGTTCTCAAGGTTGAGACGGAGTCTTCTACACAAACAAGCTTGAAAATAATATCATGAACTTTTCCATGTTGTTTGGGGGGGTTTCAACAGGCATCACACTCATCTACACTGCTCAAGCTAATTAACCCTTCACGTCACAATGTCTTCCGCACCTTTCCCTATACTGATTACTCCACTCCTTAGATGAGCGTGATGCATGCTGAAACGGATATCATTTACTTTGACATTCCGCTAGCTAGGTTGCTACTAATACTAGTCAGCGTTATTCTAAGCACCTGCATCTTTAGTATGAAGCTGTTTTGTGCATACATATAGTCTAAATAGTCATTAGCGTAACACAAACAATCAATAACCAAATTAGCTGTTGTAACACTACATTTAGCGTCTTCATAGCTCCTAGTGCCCAGCCTGAGAAGATGTCATACCAATGATGCTCAGTTATTTGCTGGATGCATGAAGCATTGTGCATAAGCTGTTTAGCGTTTATGGTCATCAGTATGGCTGTATCCTTGGTGTATTTAGCTGCCATATCAAATTTAGCAAAGGTAACTTGTGTGTAGTGCCTGATTGCCTCTAATCTGGGTAGCTTAACAACAAGTGAGATGTTCCACTCTAACTGCGCATGCATTTGCGTCTGTAATGTGGTTATGGTGAACTTAGTCGGTCGGTACAAGATGTGAGTGTTTATGTCAATAATGCTGGTAATATTGCGCATACACATTACTTGCTCTCCGGTGGTTTGTATAAATCCGTTAATAAGTAATGGATGATTAATGACATAACATATACTCTCTGTCCCTATCTGATATAAGTCTGTGCCATTTAATAGGATAAGGTAACCATTCACATTCTCCTGGTATTGTGTGAAGACATGGATCTAGCACCCGTCCAGTGTGGGTACATACCCACCCCTTAGACCAATCTGCACATCTAGTGGGATCTACAGTGTGATTTGTTTAATCAATCTACTTTTTGTCAGTGTGAGGTATCTACCATTCTTTTACTTATCACTACGGGGAGCAATATAAAGGGGCACCATATGTCAGGAGGAAAATCACTTCTTACTATATCAAAAAGAGCATAACACATTTCTTCCTCACCGTGAAACTGTATGGGCTTTACCCATATTTCTTCAGGAAAATGCAAATGTTGTCTCCAATATTCACCCTGAGGCTGTCCCCATTCTGCGTTAAAGTCAGCATACTGTAGATTAACAATGCTTTGCCATAGTATGCACTGGATGCCCTTGGACACTGCTTGTGGGTTTTAAAAGCTTTTTTTTTTCGAATTGTTCATAAGTGAAACTATGCCATTGCCAATCGCGATACAACCCACGCAGGACTTTCCATACTTCTTGTGAGTGTGTGGGCCCCCATTGAGAAATTACTTTTATGGCATCTCCTGTACTATATCATGTAGAAGATAGCTTATTCCTAATGGCTTCAACATCAAAAGAATTCAGGGCCCCTACTCCGATTCCGGTGGCCACAGCTATCAGGACCCTAGATCTCTTCTATTGCATAACTTTGGCCAGGGCCATAACTGTGGTGTCCATGGTGCACATAATGGATCATACTTTGAGACATTTTCCTTGGCAATATTTATCTGTAACACAATACGATTAATTATGCTTGCATGCAGAACTTGCTTACATCCTATTCTATATCGCACTATAGAAACGTTGCTTAAGTTGTTAACCATGCATCTTTCGGTTACATAAAACATGAAGGCTGGTGTTCTATTGTAACAACCACCACGTGTCCTGGTATCACAATATTTACATATCATGTTTAGCATATAACTCGAAGCCTGTACTGTTGCTGGCGTCCCCTTCACCTTGTTCAGTCCGTTGGCATGTCGGATTTGCTGTCCAGTTACCTTCCAGGTCACAGCTTTGGCAGCCATCCACTTGCCTCCAGGTACCTCCACATTGCAAAGTGAAACATTTCCCTGGTCATCAGTTACGTTAGCAGCTTGAGGTGCACAAGTGACATGAAGGTCCGTAATGGCATTCTCTGCTATCATCAACGCAGATGTCATCATTTATGACCGTGGGGTAAGTCTCACTGCAGGTACAAATACAGGTACATTAGAGTTCTTTAAAAGTACAATATACGTACTCCCCACCCCTTGACTCAATAGCTCTCCTGCCTCTGGCTTTTTCCCTGGATGGTTCACCCATACTTTTCTTCCTGTGCTTCCAAATCCTCCCTCACCTCTCTGGGTGTTATCGGGAGGGCAGATCTTTCTTCAATGTGGGGGATGTACGCTTGTTCACAAATCACTTGTGCAAGTCTGTCATGTGCTGATAACTTTTTTAGCTGTTCTTTCAACAATCCGTTATATCTCTCAATCATGGCTACAGCTTGTGGATGATAACTAAAGTGCACAATCCACCGTATTCCATGTTCCTGCACCCATCCTGGCACTGTTTTCCCTGAAAAGTGTGTGCCCCTATCTGTTTGGATCTCAACCGGTGCCCAATAGTGTTTTATCAGGTAGTTTAGCCCTGGCAAAGTGGACTTTTGGTCTGCAGACTTACAGGGCATACCCAACATAAGGCCAGAGTAGGTGTCCACCATGGTCACTACATAGCTTTTTCCTCCTCCTTTTGGTAGCGGCCCGATATAGTCCAATTGCCACACTGTAGTAGCTGCAGTTCCTCTTCTGATATGGCCGCTAGGCTTCTTTTGCAAGGGCTTTTGTCTAATCTGGTTGCATGTGGGGTACTCCTTTACTGTTTTTTGCACTGTTCTTTAGTGACTGGAATTTGTCGTTGCTGTGCCCATGCATAAGCGCCATTCTCTCCTAGATGTCCGGATGTTGCATGGGCCCTGTTTGCTAAAGCAGCTTCAACTTCCTCCTTGATGACCACCATTCGCGTTTTGGCCATTTGATCTGCGGTGTTGTTGAATAGAGATGCAAGTGAGGTATCCGATGGGCAATGGGCATCCACATGTCCCACATAGATTTGACAGTTTTGCTCTTTCTCCCACATCTCTTCCCATAGCTGCTCGCCTCCCGAAATGGGGGTGCCCTTAATTTTCCATCCATCCTTGCGCCAAGTCGGGCCCAGCTTACTAGTCCTTGGTAAGTGGCCCGACTGTCAGTGTACACAAATGTTTTCTCTCCGATAGGGGCTTGTTCGATCACTGCTGCTACCCCCTGCAGTTCTGCAAACTGGCTTGATTCATTATCCCCTCCTCGCAGCAACATCGTTTCTGTAGCAGGCTGGAATACGACTGTTTGCCATTGTCTTTTTCCTTGGTAGTACCAGGCGGTACCATCTGTAAATCATGCATTTTGCTGTTCTTCGGTGAGTTGTTCAAAAGGCGGGGCTGTCTTAAATGGTGAGGATTCCATTTCAGAGGGCTCTGGCGCAGGGGCCATTGCCTGCAAGTCCACTGCCCCTAGCTTATCTTCTTGTAACTTCGACACTCCTGCTGGTCCCGGTTTTTCCCTCTGCTGCAGATACCATTTCCACTTCACAATGGCAAACTCCTGCGCTCTGCCTACTTTTTTGCCAACCCCTCCTTCTCTTGTCCAACCTAGTAAGGGGACCCATGTTTTTAAGATGACCCGCCGATCATCAGTTATGCGTTCTATTTCCACTAAGGCCCAATCTTGTGGCACCCTCTTTTTCCCCTGCCTCTGCCATAGGCTCCACATCACTACATCATCTACATCATCCTGTACTATCATGTCCAGCTCAAACGGGTCTCCTTCTGTGATGGGACCTAACGTAACAGGATTCTGTAGTGCATCTTTTGCTCCAGTGTCCCACGATCTCACCAACCATTTAAACAAAGGCTCTGCAGGCATCTGCCTAAACATACGGGTTCTTTCCAACAACTCACTCTGCGTATAATCTCTTACCAAACAAGAATTCTGTATTTGCCCACCATTCACTCCCTTTTCACCTTCAATTTCACCTACACGTCCTTCTCCACTTTCAACTCCACCTAGTTCTGTTACACGTACTTCCATATCATCCTCCCAATTCCAGTCATCATTGTCTGAGACTGTTCCATCCCAAGTATATGGATCCCAATTTTCTTTGCGTACCAGTGCCCTCACTTGCAAAGTTGAGGGTATTTTAGGCTTCTGCCTACTCTTCTGTTCGCATATCAGTGCCCTCATTTGCACAGTTGAGGGTATTTTAGGCTTCTGCCTACTCTTCTGTTTGGCTACTCGTACTGCTAATGCGGTGCACCTTGCCTCCATTTGATCCCCCCGAGTCACTGCACTTTCTATGGTCTCTTTCATAAGTAACTGCCTTTCCTGTAAGGCTGCAACCTCATCCCGCAGTTTTCTTATCTCTGCATCTTGTGTTAATGTTTTCCTGTATACTGTACGGAGCGCAGACAGGAAAAGCCATCCCACTTGCCCTGCTGCTGTTAGCTCCAGCTTCGCCCCTCTTAGCTTCACACTCTCGAACGCATCTTCCACTAAGAGAGGAGTCACTTTCTCATCTAATGCCTCCCATAACACCGGCGCTGCCCACCGGTTCAGGAGTCCTGCCACACCAGAGAACTGGTCAGTTGCTAACCACCTGGGAATGGATCTGGCTTCTGCCCCATGCTGCCTTCCACTATCTGCCTCACTTTTCTTACGTCCCCAAAGAGGCATTATTGACTTATACCCCACTTCTGGTACCAAAATGTCTTATCCAGGTGACTGGTTGACACCTGTTCGGTATAAGTCAATAAGGACGCTCAATGAAGGAACACAAGCCAATTATAAATACAATTTAGCTTTACTAGAATTGCAGGTAAATGTAGGCATTTAGCACATTAACAATAGTAGAATAAGAATGGCAATGAAAAGCATCTATTTACATATATGTACACTACAAAGAGCATCTATGCATATATATATATATATATAAGCAAAGAGTTCATTGACAGATATAAGTTTTGATTAACTGTATACCAAAATGCATCACACTACGATGTCCAGTAAGCAGAATATAAATGAGTTGGATACTTCAGATAAGCTTTGATTTACTGCACACCAAAATGCATGTTTCAATTACTGCAGCAGGCTCTCACTACGATGTTCAGGAGGCAAAATATAAACAAACTGAATACTTCAGATAAGCTTTGATTTACTGCACACCAAAGTGCATGTTTCAGTTACAGTAGCAGGTTCACACTACGAGGTTTAGAAAGCAAAATATAAACGAGCTGAATACTTCAGGTTATAAACACAGTGCAAACATAAATAATCAGTCATAATAATAGAGCAGAGAAACAAAGGCCTTTCATCCCTGTGTGGAAATTAACTTAGTCCACGAAATGCTGGGAAGCCCTCTACCGCCTGCTTGGACCTCTCTCCCCCTCAAGCATCACGGTCAGCAAAACAAGGAAGGCAGCGCTGGGCCATGGCTTCTTTCACAACTGCATCTGAGAGCTTCAAATCCCTCACCCACACTTCAGTGCTTAAATAACTCGAAGCTTGGATTCTATCTCATTCTGGCATTTTCTAGCTATGTTATCAGTACTTGGCTGCTCTGCCCTTCTCCAGCCTTTGTTTTCATTCCATCTTCTCCCTGTACTCTCATTCTCAAGGTTGAGACGGAGTCTTCTACACAAACAAGCTTGAAAATAATATCATGAACTTTTCCACGTTGTTTGGGGGGGGGGGGCGGGGGTTTCAACAGGCATCACACTCATCTACACTGCTCAAGTTAATTAACCCTTCGCGTCACAGTGTCTGCCGCACCTTTCCCTATACTGATCAACCGGCCAAAAGGCCTTGCGAGCCACCTGCACCCCAGGAGTGTCGTCCGGGAAGATATTCAGTTCCACCCCATTGTACATCACAGGGCTGCATTCCCTGACCAGATAAAGAACAGTGTCCCTGTCTCTATAATTCAGCAAACGCACAATGATAGGGTGCGCAGGAGCACCCGGGGGAGGCCACAGTCCCAGAGATCTATGGGCCGTCTCCACCACCAGCACCTGAGAAAGCTCACCCGGGAATAGAGTGGAGAACATAGTCCACCATGCGCACCATAGCCATCGATTCTGGGAGACCCAGAATGCGAATGTTATTATGACGGGACCGGGCCTCAAGATCCTCATTCTTATTCCGGATCACCTCCAGGACAGCAGCAACGAGGTCGAAGGGGCAATAAAGGTGGCAGACAAAAACGAGAAAAAAAGAGGCATGTAAAAGAAGAAAGGTGCCTCCCCAGCTGTCAAACAGCCCCCCCCCCACCCACCAGAGGAGGGGGCCAACAGGCACCCCAGAGCACCAGCCTACCAAAGAGTGATGCAATGGGTCATCAAGCCACGGCACCCCAGTGCCCCCGTGGGGGCCCGCGGCCTGATCCACCTGCCGACCGGGCCCTGCAGAGTGACAACACGGCACCACCGATGAGAAGACCAGGGGGCCACCACAGTTTTCAGGCCCCCTGGCAAAAAAACAGACAATGCACAAAAGGCTGAAAACCGCCTACAACCGGACAGGGGGCGAGCCACCCCTCCCCTCTGTGCCAACCCGAACCAACAGCTGGGCGGCCCCACGGGCGACGGTAATGTAGTGCTGCCTGCCGGGGCCTTCAAGATCCACTCACCGCCTCAGCCCCAGAACACGGGGCGAGGCCGATATGGCCAGGGGAAGCCACTGCCCACGACCCTTACCCAGGCGGCACCGCTCCCCACGTGCCAACCAGGCCCCAGTGTAGGCCTGGGGGCAGATGCCCCTCCCCGTCACACTGGGAGAAGGAGAAGCACCAGCCTGCAGCCCCTCCAGGTCCTCCTGCGCCGTATCGGGCATTGGAAGCCGGCCGGGAGGAACTGCCAACAAGAGAAATGCTGCATTTTCGGTCCCCCGCCGGTGGAGCCCCACGGAATGGTGGCCATCTCTCGTAACGGCCAAGCCACGCCCCCAGAAACCCATGGTTTACTTCTTCAAATGTTGCTGCAGCTTATTGAAATTGTCTGAATTTGCAGCAAAATTGTAAGAAAAGTTTTTGGCCCTACCCTGCTCCTTTATATATATTTTTTTGCAGTACTGAGTCCCGAGTCCTAAGATGGCCTCTGCCACATCGTTATTGTTGTAGTGGCAGGCTGTCAAATTTCAGCTTGAGATCTGTTGGGTCCATAAATATACAAGGTTTTTGGGCCTTAATTTCTGAAAAACTACTGAATTGATTTACACCAAATCACAAAAAGTACGCTGTCTCAACCAAGATCGAGCTTTCTGCCATATTTGGTGTACATCTGTTCAGTCACTTGAGCTGTAACTGTCTCTAAATTTCTAAATGAATAGGGATGATGGGTTTTGGGAGCACCCTTTTTCTCAGCCCTCACTTGATGGATCACTCAGAAACTTTCCAGGAAGGAGCTGAGGAAGAACAACATCTGGAAAGCTTGGTGAAGATTTGTCAAACAGCACCAAAGTTATTAGGAAAAGAAAAAATGCTTTTCCTATGGAAACACATTCCTATATATCTATAAATACCCAGCAGCGACTGCCACTGAGAATATATATATCTACATTTAGATATATTTATATGTATATCTTAGAGTGGCTGTAGTTTTAGTTAGGATTCTGAGAGATAGGAGTTCATCAAATATTTGCTTGCTAACAATTTTGGCACCATTTGATGAATCTCCATAAAGTTTTTCAGACCTATTCTTTTTTCTACATTGGCTAATGATGCAAACTTTTGTGGAGATTAGGTAAGGGGATGCAAAGAAAAAAGGGAAGTCCGACAACCGGCTTTTCCACACATGCATTTTCTATAGACTTTTTATGGTTCAAATCTGTTTTATTGTAATTGAAAGCTTGCATTTAGTATGTAACAGGCAATATAAACATATGACCAGAGCTCAGAAAAGCTGTAATACATATTAAAAAAAGAAAAACAACCCTCCTGCCCTCCTCCAGGGTACTTACATGTGCCTGCCTGTAAGGAAATGCCTCTTTGGCATGGTTACCCGCTGACCTTTTGCCTTTTGTTGATGCCAGTTATGATTGAAAGTGTGCTGGGGCCCTGCTAACCAGGCCCCAGCACCAGTGTTCTTTCCCTAAACTGTACCTTTGTTCCCACAGTTGGCACAGCCCTGGCACCCAGATAAGTTCCTTGTAAATGGTACCCCTGGTACCAAGGGCCCTGAGGCCAGGGAAGGTCTCTAAGGGCTGCAGCATGTCTTATGCCACCCTAGGGACCCATTACTCAACACATGCACACTGCCTCACAGCTTGTGTGTGCTGGTGGGGAGAACATGGATAAGTCGACATGGCACTCCTCTCAGAGTGCCATGACCACCTGTAAGGAAATGCCTCCTTGGCATGGTTGCCCCCTGACTTTTTGCCTTTGCTGATGCCAAGTTATGATTGAAAGTGTGCTGGGACCCTGCTAAAAAAGGCCCCAGCACCAGTGTTCTTTCCCTAAACTGTACCTTTGCTTCCACAATTAGCACAGACCTGGCACTCAGATAAGTCCCTTGTAAATGGTACCCCTGGTACCAAGGGCCCTGATGCCAGGGAAGTTCTCTGAGGGCTGCAGCATGTCTTATGCCACGCTGGGGACCCCTCACTCAGCACATGCACACTGCTTCGCAGCTTGTGTTTGCTGGTGGGGAGAGTGCCATGCCAACCTCACACTGCCTGTAGCATAGGTAAGTCACCCCCCTAGCAGGCCTCCCAGCCCTAAGGCAGGGTGCCCTATACCACAGGTTGAGGGCATGTGTGCATGAGCACCATGCCCCTACAGTGTCTAAGCAAAACCTTAGACATTGTAAGTGCAGGGTAGCCATAAGAGTATATGGCCTGGGAGTTTGTCAAACACGAACTCCACAGTTCCATAATGGCTACACTGAAATCTGGGAAGTTTGGTATCACACTTCTCAGCACAATAAATGCACACTGATTCCAGTGTGGAATTTATTGTAAAATGCACCCAGAGGGCATCTTAGAGATGCCCCCTGAATACCAATCCGACTTCGAGTGTGGGGCTGACAAGTTTCTGCCAGCCTGCCACAACCAGATGAGTTTCTGGCCACATGGGGAGAGTGCCTTTGTCACTCTGTGGCCAGGAACAAAGCCTGTACTGGGTGGAGGTGCTTCTCACCTCCCCCTGCAGGAACTGTAACACCTGGTGGTAAGCCTCAAAGGCTCATGCCTTTTGTTACAGCACCCCAGGGCATCCCCTCTACTTGAGATGTCCGCCCCCTCCGGCCACTGCCCCCACTTTTGGCGGCAAGGCAGGAGAGGATAATGAGAAAAACAAGGAGGAGTCCCCCACCAGTCAGGACAGCTCCTAAGGTGTCCTGAGCAGAGGTTGCCCCTGCCTTTAGAAATCCTCCATCTAGCCCTCCTGACCTAAACACACCCCTAAATCTAGTATTTAGGGGCGACCCAGAACCCAGGAAATCAGATTCCTGCAACCTACAACAAGAAGGACTGCTGACCTGAAAGCCCTGCAGAGACGATGGAGACGACAACTGCTTTGGCCCCAGCCCTACCGGCCTGTGTCCAGACTCAAAGAACCTGCACAGCGACGTATCAACAAGGTCCAGCGACCTCTAAAGCCTCAGAGGACTGCCCTGAACCCGAAGGACCAAGAAACTCCTGAGAACTCCTGAGAACACGGCACTGTTCAAAAACCGCAACAACTTTGCAACTTTTTAGAAACTATTAAAGAACTCACTCTTCCCTCTGGAACCGTGAGACTTCACACTCTTCCCCCAGAGGTCCCTGGCTCAAGGTCCAGAGAACTAAAACCACAGAGAGGACTCCCAGGCTACTGCAACTATGTGAGTAACCTGAGATGACCCCCGTGCACCCCCACAGTGACGCATGCAGAAAGGATCCAGAGGCTCCCCCTGACTGCGACTGCCTGGAACAAAGAAATGGACTCCTGGACCAAGCACTGCACCCGCAGCCCCCAGGACCAAAAGGAACAAAAACTCCAGTGCAGGAGTGACCAACAGGCGACCCTCTGCCTAGCCCAGTCGGTGGTTGGCTCGAGAAGCCCCCCTGTGCCCTCCCTGCACCGCTAGAGTGACCCCCGGGTCCCTCCATTGACTTCTATTGCAAACCCAACGCCCGCTAAACACACTGCACCTGGCCGCCCCTGTGCTGCTGAGGGGGTGTTTTGTGTGCCTGTTTGTGTCCTCCCCCCAGTGCTCTACAAACACCCCTGGTCTGCCCTCTGAAGACATAGGTACTTACCTGTTGGCAGACTGGAACCGGAGCACCCCTGTTCTCCAGGCGCCTATGTGTTTTGGGCCCTCCTTTGACCCCTGCACCTGACTGGCTCTGTGTTGCTGGTGCGGTGACTTTGGGGTTGCCTTGAATCCCCAACAGTGGGCTGCCTATGCTCAGGAAACTGAACTTATAAGTGCCCTACTTACCTGAAAAACTAACCAATACTTACCTCCCCCAGGAGCTGTTGATTTTTGCACTGTGTCCACTTTTTAACCGCTTTGGTGGCCGACACCAGGAAGGGCATTAATAAATCCTCGGGTGCGTCGCACCCGAGGATTTATTATTATTTTTTTTACTCCCCCCGGGAGACACGGAAGCTACTGTGTCTCCCCCGCCCCCCACCCGCCCCTTTGTGACGTCAGCGCACCGCGAGGCGCGCTGACGTTTCAAAGGTGTTTTCCCCATCAAAGCAGGAAGCAGCCTTGCGGCCGCTTCCTGCTTTGATGGGGGAAAACGGCCTTTTCCACATTCGGTAAGGCCTCGTAAGAAAGGGGAGAGTCTCCCCTTTCTTACGAGGCCTTCCTGAAAGTGTTTCCTGGCCCCCGGTCGCAGCACAGCTGCGATCGGGGGCCAGGAAACCCCACTAGACACCAGGGATTTCACTTTTGGGGGGTGGCCCCCCCGGAAAACGGGCCGCCCCCCTCCCCCCGGCATAATTATTATTATTTTTTTTAAAAGGTAGGTGCCCCCTGGTGGCGGGGGGTGCGATCGCGCCCCCCCCCCCCCCCCCCCCCCCCAGGGGATATTTTTTTTTTTTTTAAATAAAAAATGAAATGACAGGGGGTCGCCCGTGGGCAGGGTGATCCCCTGTGGGGGCATTTTTTTTTTTAGATGTTGTAGGGTTTCCCTGGGGGGGCATTTTGGCCCCCAAGGAAACCATACAACAAAAAAAAAAATATATATGTATATATATATCTATCTATATCTAGGTACATGGATATATCTATAGATATATCTATGTAGATAGATATATATATATATATATATATATATATATAGAGGTAGATCTGTATCAAAGAGATTTATAAAGCGCGCTACTCACCTGTGAGGGTCTCAAGGCGCTGGGGGGGGGGGGGGGGAGAGGGAAAGGGGCTGGGAGGTTCACTGTTCAAAAAGCCAGGTTTTGAGGCCCTTCCTGAAAAGAAGTAGGTTTTGGGTCTTGCGAAGGTGGGTTCTGAGTGCGTTCCAGGTTTTGGGTGCAAGGTAGGAGAAGGATCTGCCCCCGGTGGTGGTGTGTTTGATGCGGGGGACAGAGGCGAGAGAGAGGTCAGCTGAGCGGACGTTTCGTGTGGGGGTGTGGAAGGTGACTCTCGTTGAGGTAGGCAGGGCCTGTGTTGTGGAGTGATTTGTGTGCGAGGATGAGGATCTTGAAGGTGATCCTTTTGTCAATGGGGAGCCAGTGGAGGGATTTGAGGTGTGGAGAGATGTGTTCGTGTCGGCGGAGGTCGAGGATGAGTCGTGCTGCTGGGTTCTGGATGCGTGTAGTTTGCGCTTCAGTTTTAGAGTGGTGCCGGCGTAGAGGGCGTTTCCGTAATCAAGCCTGCTGCTGATGAGTGCGTGAGTGACAGTTTTTCTGGTCTCTGTGGGGATCCATTTGAATGTTTTTCAGTATACGGAGTTTGTTGAAGCATGAGGAGGTAAGAGCGTTGATTTGTTGGGTCATCGAGAGGGAGGAGTCTAGGATGATGCTGAGGTTGCGTGCGTGGTTGGCGGGGGTGGGTGCAGGGCCTAGCGTGGTGGGCCACCATGGGGGGTCCCAGGTGTTTTTGTGTGGGCCAAAGAGTATTATTTCGGTTTTGCTGGAGTTGAGTTTCAGGTGGTTGGCTGTCATGTATATATCACTTTTGTCAATATGTGTGTGGTTTCCCTGGGGGGGAAAAGGGTCCGACTTGTCTAGTGGCAGTTTTAGTGCCATAAAGAAGCGCAGAAGGTTTATATGCCTACTGCAAAGAGCACATCTGTATTTTATGTAAATAGCTGAGTACATTAGTAAAGTCTATGGAGAGATGAAGGGCACTTTTGCTGGGTGGTAAGGAGGGAGTGGGAGCACCAATAATGATTGTTGGACTGGGCGCAGGAGGTGCTAAAGACTGTGACGAATGGTATGTGACAAGGTGTTTTTTGAGTGTCTTGAAAGTACGTGCTGATTGAGGGAAGAAGCGCAGGTAAGGTGGCCTCTACTGTTGCACGTATCTCACACACACCATCGATTTTGTGACTGTCTACGTAGGCTAGTGTTTTAGAGCAACAGTTTAGCCAATAGCAGAGATGGCATCTTGATGGATGACTGCTGCCTGCACTCGGGTTATAGACGACCGCTCTGACATAGGATCAGAGACTGAGACATCAGATACTGAGACAGCATCTGAGGGATAGGACAATGGCGCAGACTCTGGGAGTGATTTTTCAGTCAGAGGAGTCCCATTTGAAAACTCCTCTTCCAGTACATTATGAGGGAGGTGATGAGGACAGTCCTGCTGTCCCTTCGCAAGCTGTTCGTGCAACTGGGTAATAGTGGGTTAGGCCAACCCAGAGAGCAGGTGAATGCGGCGGCAAGCAGAGAGAGAGTGCTCTCTTGGGAGCTCCCCAATTTAGTTCAGCCCCAAATTCCACCACCCAAATCATATTGTGGAGAAATCAAAATTGTCTATGGCAAAACAAACTGGTTTTGTAAGGCAGGCACCTGTGTTTTTGGTCCTGGATTCGGCGGCCATATAGAGAAACACACTAAACCCAAACATTTCTGGAAACTAGACATTCGGGGGAGTCCACAGAGGTGTGACTTGTGTGGATTCCCCAAAGTTTTCTTACCCAGAATACCCTGCAAAGCTGAAATGTTGAAAAAAAACTCTATTTTCTCGCATTTCTGTCACACAAACTACAGGAATATGCTGGGATCCACAACATTCCTACCACCCAGTGACTCCTCACCTGTCCTGATAAAAACACTACCCCACTTGAGTGCCTACACCTAGTGCCTGTGTCAGGAATGGATCACCCCAGGGTCAACAGCTGCCTCACGTAAGGACCAACATTGACCGTTGTGTGATCTATTCCTGTCGCAGGCACCAGGCCTAACCACACAAGTGAGGTATCATATTTATCGGGAGACTTGGGGGAACGCTGGGTGGAAGGAAATTTGTGGCTCCTCTCAGATTCCAGAACTTTCTGTCACCGAAATGTGAGGAAAACTTGTTTTTTTAGCCACTTTTTGAGGTTTGCAAAGGATTCTAGGTAACAGAACCTGGTCCGAGCCCCGCAAGTCACCCCTCCTTGGATTCCCCTAGGTCTCTAGTTTTCAGAAATGCACAGGTTTGGTAGGTTTCCCCAGGTGCCGGCTGAGCTAGAGGCCAAAATCCACAGGTAGGCACTGTTTTCTTTGAAAAAATGTGATGTGTCCACGTTCTGTTTTGGGCATTTCCTGTCGCGGGCGCTAGGCCTACCCACACAAGTGAGGTATCTTTTTTATCGGGAGACTTGGGGGAACGCCAGGTGGAAGGAAATTTGTGGCTCCTCTCAGATTCCAGAACTTTCTGTCACCGAAATGTGAGGAAAACTTGTTTTTTTAGCCACTTTTTGAGGTTTGCAAAGGATTCTGGGTAACAGAACCTGGTCCGAGCGCCGCAAGTCACCCCTCCTTGGATTCCCCTAGGTCTCTAGTTTTCAGAAATACACAGGTTTGGTAGGTTTCCCTAGGTGCCGGCGGAGCTACAGGCCAAAATCTACAGGTAGGCACTTCTCAAAAAACACCTCTGTTTTCTTCCAAAAATTTGGATGTGTCCACGTTGGGCTTTGGGGCGTTTCCTGTCGCAGGCGCTAGGCCTACCCACACAAGTGAGGTATCATTTTTATCGGGAGACTTGGGGGAACGCCGGGTGGAAGGAAATTTGTGGCTCCTCTCAGATTCCAGAACTTTCTGTCACCGAAATGTGAGAAAAACTTTTTTTTTTAGCCACTTTTTGAGGTTTGCAAAGGATTCTGGGTAACAGAACCTGGTCCGAGCCCCGCAAGTCACCCCTCCTTGGATTCCCCTAGGTCTCTAGTTTTCAGAAATGCACAGGTTTGGTAGGTTTCCCTAGGTGCCGGCTGAGCTAGAGGCCAAAATCTACAGGTAGGCACTTCTCAAAAAACACCTCTGTTTTCTTCCAAAAATTTGGATGTGTCCACGTTGCGCTTTGGGGCGTTTCCTGTCGCGGGCGCTAGGCCTACCCACACAAGTGAGGTATCATTTTTATCGGGAGACTTGGGGGAATGCCGGGTGGAAGGAAATTTGTGGCTCCTCTCAGATTCCAGAACTTTCTGTCACCGAAATGTGAGGAAAACTTGTTTTTTTAGCCACTTTTTGAGGTTTGCAAAGGATTCTGGGTAACAGAACCTGGTCCGAGCCCCGCAAGTCACGCCTCCTTGGATTCCCCTAGGTCTCTAGTTTTCAGAAATGCACAGGTTTGGTAGGTTTCCCCAGGTGCCGGCTGAGCTAGAGGCCAAAATCCACAGGTAGGCACTGTTTTCTATGAAAAAATGTGATGTGTCCACGTTCTGTTTTGGGGCATTTCCTGTCGCGGGCGCTAGGCCTACCCACACAAGTGAGGTATCTTTTTTATCGGGAGACTTGGGGGAACGCCAGGTGGAAGGAAATTTGTGGCTCCTCTCAGATTCCAGAACTTTCTGTCACCGAAATGTGAGGAAAACTTGTTTTTTTAGCCACTTTTTGAGGTTTGCAAAGGATTCTGGGTAACAGAACCTGGTCCGAGCCCCGCATGTCACCCCTCCTTGGATTCCCCTAGGTCAGTGGTTCCCAAACTTTTTTGACCCGCGGCTCCCTTCACCTATATTTGCCATTGCCCGCGGCTCCCCATTATGTTACTTTTTTTCGGGTGGGCGATGTAAGCCCAGCCTCGGGAGTACTTTAATTATATCAACGAGCATAACATGGATGTTTTGTATGTTTCCTCCTCCCTGCTAGACCACATCTCCTCCAATTCAACCTCTCATTCTTAAATGTCTAAAAAATGTAGCCACATCTCCCCCCTGTGTCACCCTTGCTGTCCTCCATGCACGTATTTTCTTCTCTGTTTACAACGTCATTACATTGCCTTGACCACACACACATCTCACACCTCACCTTTGGTGCACACATTCTGCCTTCAATCTGGACACTTTCTCCTCTAAAACTACTTAACAGTACTTGATCATTCACCAGTGCTTAATTTGTGCTTATTGTTTCCGGTGCTAAGCAAGGAAGAGAAAAACGAAATAGTGTCACAATGGGAGAAAACAGAAAGCTGCAAGAGTGAGCTGAAGGGGCAGGGAGTGGCTTTAAAATCATTGAAGAGGCCCGAGATGGCTTCAGTATTACACTGCCTCAGTATTCCATTTTCGCACATTTAATTGCAGCAGCCACATGTTTAAAAGGAGGACTTTGGGCACCGGCACGTTTTTATTTACAAATTAAGCACTGCCGTTCACACTCCCACTCTGCAGTTTCTTGAGAATTTAGGAGGCACCGCTGCCTTAAATTATTTCAAAGGCTTCAGCTTTTGATAACTGTGCTTTCCAAGTTCCACTTGGTCTGTACCTCCCATAGCTGTTTTTCTGGCATCCCAACGAAAATTGCCTTCCCCTGGCAGTAAGACTCAGTAAGTAATCTGATTTGGGCATGCAAGTGAGGGAGGACTGTGGTCCTATAATTTATTTTCAACAATTTACTAGCATTTAGTAAACACAAATGGGGGGAAAAAGGAAAGGTGTGCTTAATAATAAGAAAAGGGTGGAAGGTTAATCTTTCACAAAGCAGAAATGCTGCAATTTTCCCCTGGACTTGTCATCAACAAGGAACTAATAATTCTAATAATGTCTTCTAACCTAAATAAACAAACTCAACTTCTGTGTGTGTGCTGAATCAAGCTGTTAGCAGTTTTCTCCTGTCCGGAAACTACACAGGGGCCTCGTGCTCGCTCCTGGAAATATCCATCTGTTTTAAAAACAGAACATTAGTTATTAATAATACTACTATAATTACTATATCGGCGCTGCTTAGGAAAATTTCCTGCACATTCCTGTGATCTCCGGTCCCGCCGTGCCCTCTCTCTCACCCTAGATTAGAAATCCTAATAATAATAATTATAATTACCTGATTATTGTAAATTCAACAAGGAACACGTCCGATGTGCGCACTTCAAGAGGATCCCACGGGAGCAATAACATTCCAGTGCTCTCTTCTGAATTTCCGACCGGCTGGCAAGAAGGCTTTTATTTAAGAACAACTAATCACGTTTGGTGAAACCATGCTGCAGAGGGCAAGACCTTGACAGGTGTGGGCTTATGTAACTCCCCAACATAAAATGCAAAAGAGTTACTCGGCGCAAAATACTTTTAACTTGTCATAAAAGGGTCATTTATAAACTGCACACATTAATCTTTTTTTAAATGTTCATATCATGTTTTCACAATGTGCGTGGCGCCCCTGGCAACTTTTAACGGCGCACCAGGGTGCCGCGGCGCACAGTTTGGGAACCACTGCCCTAGGTCTTTAGTTTTCAGAAATGCACAGGTTTGGTAGGTTTCCCTAGGTGCCGGCTGAGCTAGAGGCCAAAATCTACAGGTAGGCACTTCTCAAAAAACACCTCTGTTTTCTTCCAAAAATTTGGATGTGTCCACGTTGTGCTTTGGGGCGTTTCCTGTCGCGGGCGCTAGGCCTACCCACACAAGTGAGGTATCATTTTTATCGGGAGACTTGGGGGAACGCCGGGTGGAAGGAAATTTGTGGCTCCTCTCAGATTCCAGAACTTTCTGTCACCGAAATGTGAGGGAAACTTTTTTTTTTTAGCCACTTTTTGAGGTTTGCAAAGGATTCTGGGTAACAGAACCTGGTCCGAGCCCCGCAAGTCACCCCTCCTTGGATTCCCCTAGGTCTCTAGTTTTCAGAAATGCACAGGTCTGGTAGGTTTCCCTAGGTGCCGGCTGAGCTAGAGGCCAAAATCTACAGGTAGGCACTTTGGAAAAAACAGCTGTGTTTTCTATAAAAAAAATAGGATGTGTCCATGTTGTGTTTTGGGGCATTTCCTGTCGCGGGCACTAGGCCTACCCACACAAGTGAGGTATCATTTTTATCGGAAGACTTGGGGGAACATAGAATAGCAAAACAAGTGTTATTGCCCCTTATCTTTCTCTACATTTTTTCCTTCCAAATATAAGAGAGTGTGTAAAAAAGACGTCTATTTGAGAAATGCCCTGCAATTCACATGCTAGTATGGGCACCTCGAAATTCAGCGATGTGCAAATAACCACTGCTCCTCAAAACCTTATCTTGATCCCATTTTGGAAATGCAAAGGTTTTCTTGATACCTCTTTTTCACGCTTCATATTTCAGCAAATGAATTGCTGTATACCCAGTATAGAATGAAAACCAACTGCAGGGTGCAGCTCATTTATTGGCTCTGGGTACCTAGGGTTCTTGATGAACCTACAAGCCCTTTATATCCCCGCAACCAGAAGAGTCCAGCAGACAAAACGGTATATTGCTTTCAGAAATCTGACATCGCAGGAAAAAGTTACAGAGTAAAACATAAAGAAAAATGGCTGTTGTTTTCAGCTCAATTTCAATATTTTTTTATTTCAGCTGTTATTTTCTGTAGGAAAACCTTGTAGGATCTACACAAATGACCCCTTGCTGAATTCAGAATTTTGTCTAGTTTTCAGAAATGTTTAGCATTCCGGGATCCAGCATTGGTTTCACACCCATTCCTGTCACTAACTGGAAGGAGGCTGAAAGCACCAAATATAGTAGAAATGGGGTATGTCCCAGTAAAATGCCAAATTTGGGTTGAAAAATTTGGTTTTCTGATTCAAGTCTGCCCGTTCCTGAAAGGTGGGAAGATAGTGATTTCAGCACCAGAAACCCTTTGTTGATGGCATTTTCAGGGAAAAAACCACAAGCCTTCTTCGGCAGCCCTTTTTTCCCATTTTTTTGGAAAAAACAAAATTTTCACTGTATTTTGGCTATTTTCTTGGTCTCCTCCAGGGGAAACCACCAACTCTGGGTACCATTAGAATCCCTAGGATGTTGGAAAAAAAGGACGCAAATTTGGCGTGGTTAGCTTATGTGGACAAAAAGTTATGAAGCCCTAAGCGCGAACTACCCCAAATAGCCCAAAAAGGGCTCAGCACTGGGGGGGGGGAAAGGCCCAGCAGCTAAGGGGTTAAATAGCCTTTTGCCATTTTAACTAAAACTGTGTATGTTACTGCTCTAATTCAAAGTTCCTTGCTTACCTACGTGGAGTACCTTGCATTTTATGTATTTACTTCAAATCTTGAATCTTGTGGTTCTAAGATAAATTGAGAAAAGAGATTTTTCTATATAAAAACCTATTGGCCTGGAGTAAGTCTTTGAGTGTGTGTTCCTCATTTATTGCCTGTGTGTGTACAACAAATGCTTAACACTACCCTCTGATAAGCCTACTGCTCGACCACACTACCACAAAATAGAGCATTAGAATTATCTAATTTTGCCACTATCAACCTCTAAGGGGAACCCTTGGACTCTGTGCACACTATCTCTCACTTTGAGATAGTATATACAGAGCTAACTTCCTACACTGCCACATATCAGGTTCATTTCAGTCTTATGCTGGGCCTGTCTCGAAGCTTAAATTGGGTAGTGTAGGGGTTGCCACATCCATAAGGCGTAGTAGACGCACCTATTTGAGGCAAGCCAATTCACGGAATTCTGTTGATAAGAGGGTTGTGTATGATTTACATTTATCGCTGTAGGAGTTTCTTTGGGATGTTAGTACCAGGGAAAGATTTCCATCCCCAAAATATGCCATAGTCTGTGTAACCAGGCCGAATGTGTGGGGAGTGTGGCATTGCCCCAGTGTGCAAGAATGGTTTGACGAGCCGCTCCTAATGTCAAGCTAATGTGTTGGCCCCTGCAGGACTTGAGTGGGTAAGTCAGTGGATTGCACAGCCCCAAGATTGTGTATGCTAGAAATCTGGGAAGATGCTTATCCAGGTCGGTATCTATGTCGGTAAGGACCTGATCCCAGAAGTGCACAATGTTAGGGCAGTCCCACAGTATGTACAATGAGACCCACACTGACACCAACAATCTGCACTATGTGAGGGCTAGTACCTCTGCAAACAGAAAGGTATATGGTACCAGTAGGTGTCAATCTTAGTGGCTGTTTCGATACCTGAACAGTTGAGTGCTGTATGACGTGTTCTATAGTGTGTCTCACACCATTCCTTTTTCATCAAGTGTCTACCTAGCTCCATTTCCCAGCGTTTCTGCCATGGTGGTGTAAGGAACAGGGAAATGTGGATTAAGATATTATAAATGTCTGTGATCATTCCTTTGTCAGTTGTTTTTGCAATGAGCCAGGTTTCTAAAGCTGTTAGAAGCCGCTTAGCTCCGGCCCTCATACTAGGATGGGAGATGCAGTGTCGAACCTTTAGGTAGCGAAGCCCCTCGATCTCATGAAGTGCAAAGTCCTCATGCAGTTGGTCAGATAGAAGGATGCCATCGACCCTATGTAGGCGGCATGTCCAGTCCTGGTGTGAAGTCCGCATTTCCCATTGCAGGAGTCATGGGGAGGGAAATGTAGTGAGGCCTTTGCTTATTGCTACTGTGTACCATACCCTCAGCATGGATTTGGTGATCGGGGAGTAATATGGACCCCATGCACATTGCGTCTTCTGCAGGAAGGGTAGTCTCCACAGGTGTGTGCCCGCCACTGCCCAATCCATGAGGAACCAATGTTTCTCAAATTCAGGTCCGAACCACTCAACGATATAGCAGAGTTGGGTGGCTTGGTAGTATGTCATCAGGTTTGGAATGCCCAGGCCGCCCTATATAGGGGGCCGATTCCTTTGCTCATGATTCAATCGTGGGTGTTTATCCGCCCACACGAAATGGTGCATGGATTGCTGCAAGGCTTTAATTGTTCCAGCAGAAGGTTCAATCAGGAGGGTTTGAAATAGAAAAATAATTTGCGGGAGAGTAGTAATTTCAAGCTATGCAATTCTACCCAGCCACGAAAGTTGGTATAGGTCCCATTGCGCAAGGTCATGGGTACCCTGTCGGAGTAATATTTTGTAATTTAAAGCGACAGTGTCAGCTACTGTTGGGCTAATTGAATCCCCAAGTAAGGGATGGAGGTCGACGACCATTGTTTACAGAAGTGGTTGGAAGGCTGTGCTTCAATATGGGATGGGATCAATAACTTGAGGCCTGGGATTTATGAAAATTTATCTGAAAGTCTGCCACTTTGCTGAAGCATATTGTCTCCTCTAGGAATGCCTGCAGAGCCGTCAGTAGGTTATCCATGGCCATCATGACTTCGTCCGCATATAAGTTGATTGTGTGGTCTTTCCCACTGAAGCGCACACCAGATATGTTCGGGTGATCATGTACCATTTGGGCAAAAGGCTTCATATAATCCAAACAACAGGAATGTGGGTGAATTGGGAAGGGGGTTGAGGTATGACTGTTTACTCTAACAGCTACCCTTGGGTGGTTGTGGTTACTCAGTATCCAACTACTAAACAGTACCCCAGAACCCGAAATGTGTGAGCATCATCTTCAGGTAAGGTGAATGGATGCAGTTAAATTCCTATTCGGCGTCTAGAGCTAGAAGTAAGAGTTCACGCTTAGAACCCCCTGCTTTGTCGACAATATAAAGAATTTGGTTAGTATTGTCGCTGCATTGCCATTGCAGAACAAAGAACGATTGATCCGGGGCTATCAGACCAGGCACCAGCTGATTCAATTGTGCTGCCTAAATCCTGGTAAGTAGCTTAGCATTGACATTGAGGAGAGAGATAGGCAGGTAAGACTTGCATTGCTGTTTGTCTTCCCTAGGCTTGGGAATGACAACTAGGGATGCTTCTGTCATGGATGCAGGTATAGTAAGAGGACTAGGGATTACGGTAAACAGGTTAGTCAGTATGATAGCCAATGTATTACAGAATGTCTTCTAAAATATCGCTGCAAAGTAATATCGCTGCAAAGTAATATCGCTGCTGTAAGTCGAGGTATGCGTGTGCTTTGTAGATAGCCGTCTACATAATGTGTGGATAGGGACTGGGCCTTGTAAATGTCCTCATAAATGTCCCAGACCTGGAAAAAAAAAACCCGGTTGTCGCCTTCTATTGCGGTGCCATTGATTGCCACCAATGTCTCGACCTTGAGGCCTGCCTCTGAGCGCATAGTCGGTTCCCCAAAAAGCAATCAAATTTATTCCCTCCTGTGTAAAAGGAGTGCTCATGACGTAAGAGAGATTATTCAGCTTTATCAAGTTCCAAGCTCACAAGTTGTTTCCTGGTGGTCTCTAGCCATCGCCATACCCTGGGGTGCCCGTGCAGTGATGTATGTGCTCCAGCTCTCTAACCTGCTATTGGAGTTGCATCCACTTCTACTGACTCTGCCACAGAGATTGCAAGGAATTCACCCTGTATGGCTGCCTTACAGGTGCCCTAGAGTAGTGAAATGGGAGTGTTAGCTGTGTCATTTATAGTCCTATTGTCGTGAATGGCTTTCTCAATTTGCTAAGTCATGTTAGGTCTCTGAAGAAGGGACTCTTTGGCTCTATATCAATTGCAGCTACCATGCCCTGTAAGTCAGTTGTCCTCAGGAAATGGTCAAGATGGGGGTGTTGTTTTATGTGCATGGTAATAGAAAGTGTAGTCCCGGGTTTGTGAGATGAGAGGCTCTCCACACATCTTGTATCACAATTTCCTGCAACTATTGAGAACCTACACCTGAGATATTCCCTGCTTCCCCATGGCGAATTGCAGATCGGTCCATGCTATTTTGGAATACCAAATTTAGGCCTCCCCAGGCAGAACCAGCCTTTCCCTGGAAGTCATGGTTTTGGCTACTGCCTTGCAAAGGAAGTGCTCCTGGCCCTCATTCAGGACATAGAGAGAACCCAAGCCAAGGGTGTATGCCACAACCATCACCTGGTGGACCAACAGCCTACCTTAATTTCAGCAAGTTCATCTTCTGTCTTCCCCCGGAAGGATCTAGAGAGCAGGATAGCTACCCTGGCAGTCTTAGTGTCCACTGAGGAATGACATTGCTGGGGGAAGGCTCGAGACTTAAGACGGTGCCAATCCCCTGAGATCAAATGTGTCTCCTGTAGAAGGCAAATATCTGCTCTAGTGTGTTTCAGGTTATTCAGGCCCTTCACATTAAGAGTGACAATCCGTAGTGTATTGTGAGTGGTGGGGTACGCATGTGTTCGTTGTGATAATTGCTGTTCTAAGAAGTTTCTCAGATGCTACGTGTGTGCCTGCCACTTGAAATCATTGACTGAGAGTGGTGCTTTTCTAAACATCATGAGTGCCCACCCCCCAATAACACTCCCCCAAACAACAACAGTGTCCCTGGAATGGATAGAAGCCTGATCCCGAGCCATCATCGCTCTAGTGGTTCACCACGGTCAGGGTCCGTGGGCAGAGCTGTTCTGCAAGTCTGACCTTCTGCCCCACTGCAAACCCGCCACCACCAGTCCAGCTATCAATCATGCAGCTCCACTACTTCAAGCCATCTCCATCTCATCTGTATAGTCTGTTAGTGTCTCCAGTACTACATGCCGCTCCTGTGCAATAGTTTGTGGGTCCGGCAATAGATTTCTAGGCGGTAGCAAATTCCTCTGCCATCTAGAGCGTCTGGTAGCTCTACGGGTTCTAGGGCTAGCGTGATCTGTGAGAGTCTATGTCGTGGTAGAGTCCCAAGAGTTCACATGCGGCATTCACAGAGCGGATCTGGTGGAGTTTGGCCTCCCATTGGAATATGATGTGAAATGGATGGCCACAGGAGTCGGTGACGCCCTTCTCTCGTAGATGAGCTGTTACAAGGTGAAAGTCTTGTCTCAATTGTAGGATGAGAGCTGAGCGGTCCTGATACAGCATCAAGGGGTTGCCTCTAAACTGTAATGGGTGAAGCTCTCTTGCCTTGCGTAGAATTTGCTCCTTTAGTTGAAAGTCATAAACGCTTACCAAGATATCAGCGGGACAAGAGTTTTCTGAGTGGCGGAGGCCCACGCTGTGAGCTCTATTGAGCTGAGTGTCCGCTTCTGGGGTCACTAGGACCTGGGTGAATAGGGTTCTGACATAGGACCCCAGGTCATTCTCTTCCACAGCCGTCAGTGCCTTCCTGATGCGAATATTATTGCGTCTTGACCTGTTTCCTAGTTCTTTGATGTGTGCTTGGAGGTCAATTTGCTGCTTCTTTAGGAGAATAATCTCTTCTTGGAGTTGGTCAATTTCTTTGTCTCTGCCAGTCGCATTGTCCTCTAATGTGGAAACTCTGTCACCCAACTCAACCAAATCTGGGTAGACCAACTTCAGGGCTTGGGATATGTCTCTTTTAACTGTTTGGAGGTCTTCTTGGAGAGAGAGGCAAAGAGAGCTTTGAGGAAGGAGTAGGTAACAGGGCCCTCCACTTTGTCGCTCCCTGGTAGTGGATCCTGGTTGGTCTGGGTGGGCAGATCGCTGACTAATTGCCCGGCAGGCTTTATGAGCATCTCCCTTAAGGAACGATCTTTCCTGGCCCTTATAGCTGGCACAGGCAGGTACTCCAGTGGCACACATATCCTCTAATGGTGCGAAGAGCCTTGGGCAATCTGGACTTCCAGATGCGGTGAGCTGCAAAGAGGGTGGGCACACCCAAGCTTGAGAGGCCAGAGAGGGCCAAATCTTTGGTTTCCAGGGCCCCTGCCTCACTTCTGGCTGCCCCGCAGAAGCAAAGGTGTATCAGGTCTTCAGAGTGTCTGTAGCAGTGGCCCCATGATTTTCACTGAAATGCAGGCAGTTTGGGTCTCCTTTTCCCGAGACCCCCTGAGGCGGTCCCCTTCATCGTGTCTTAGGCAATGCACATCAACAGATCCCTGTTCACCTAGGAATGTAACAATTGTCACTGTGCCGTGAGGCTGTACTCCATCTGGATGCCCCTATGGGGTAATGCCGCGCACAGTTGAGTTGCAGACCTGCGACAGGTAGGTAAGCTGAGGGGACCTCACACTGCTATCTGTGGGGCCTCTTTTCTCCTCCTATAGGCCGCAGCGGCCAAGCCTCCTCGGTACAGCAGGCAGCGGTAGATGAAAGGGCCCACTGACCGAGCCCACTAAGTTGGGGCGGTAGCACAACCCAGCCTAGAGGGCCACCGCCCCAATCAGTTGCGAGGTGAGGCCCCATGCAGTACTCAGATGTGTCACGGTGGGTTGAGGGTGCAGTTAAGTTGGAACCCTCCTGTGTGATATCTGCTCCTTTCCGTCCTTCAGCATCTACCATCTTGCTTGGTGCATGCCAGTGCGGTCTTGCAAGTTGCCTCGCCCTAGGTGTTGGTTTAAGTGGGTAGTCATTATTATTGCTTGGTGGAGCCTTAGAGCATAGGTGAGGGCAGAGCGAGTCTGTCGCCAGCCCCAGTGAGAGGATTAAGGGGGATCTGCGGGCAGCAGGGATGGAGCGCAGGGCAACACACCCTACCCATCCGCCTTCTTGGCCATGTCTCCCACTAGACTTTTTGAAGAGACATTGCGACAAAACGACTGAAAGGATTTACATGAAATTTGGTAGGAATATAGATTATGGTGTGTTAAGGGTTTTTTGTTGTTATCTGAACTCAATTTGTTCAGTTATTTTTGAGTAGTAAGGGAAAAAAACGGTGATATATTGGGCCACGGTATACCATAGTACCTTCTCGGTCCACAATATTATTGGTTGATCAAAGCCCCTGCAAAAAGAAAAGCAATATTTTTTAAACCACACTTTGGTGTTTTATGTAAAATATAGCTTACTACTCTTTATATTGTATAGGAAGAAATCAGTTTACAGTGTGTAAGTATTTCTGCCAAACTAACTATACAGTACTGTAGTACCTATTGAAATGAAAAAAAAAAAATCTATATTATTTATTTATAAATATATATATGTGTGTGTGTATATATGTATGTGTGTGTGTATATATATATATATATATATATATATATATATATATATATATATATACTCCACTCCACGATTTGGCACTCCACTCTGACATAGCACTCCACTCTATGACATGGCACTCTAAACTACAGCACTCCAAACTACGACACTCCACTCTACGGTCCTCCGCTCTAAGGCACTTTACAACAGACCACTCTGATATGTCGTTTCACTCAACAACTTGCCACTCCACTCCATTCCATGCCACTCCAATCTGCTCTACTCCACTCTACGCAGCTCCACTCTGCCACGCTCAACTCTGCCACGCTCCATTCTGCCACTCCACGACACTCTACTCTACACCACTTTATACCACTCTGACACTCTACTCTACAACACTCTATGCAACTCGCACTATGCCACCCCCTGCCTCTTTACTCCACATCGACACACTCCTCCACTCTATGCCGCTCCACTCTACCACACTCTATACCACTCCACTCTAAGACACTATGCCACTTCACTATTACTCTACACTCTGACAATCTCCTGTAATGTACAAGACTCCACTTCGCTGCACTTTGTGGCGCTCTACTCAACTCTAGTCTTTGCAACTTCAATCTAATCTACACCACAGTATTTCTCATAATTAACTTAGAATTTTTGTGAAAGTCATTTAAAAACAGTTAATACCACATAAAACAGCATTACATGATTTCAGACACTTTTTTTATAAAAACAAAAACAACTTTGAAATTCAATGAAAAAAACAACGGTTGAGTAAATTATATTCAGGAAAACATAATTATTTGTATTGAAATTCAACTTAAATTACACAAACCATAGAAATTCTAAAGTTATTGTTATAACTTAATTATAATTTGTGCCCTGCTCAAAACGTACCATAACTCATGCACCTCTATATGTGTTGTCAACTCACTAACCACACTAAAATTACTATAACTTGCGCTCTTTCCATGCACTGCTTATACCCATTCATATTACGTTGCTTATAGCATGTTAAATGATGTCATTCATAATAAGAGTCATGAAAAATCAAATGACATCTTTTAAGAGAACACTGTGCATGGTAAATAGGTGAGTTATAGTTAGTGGGGGGTGTTCAGCGAGTTGGGTTGGTTGCCGGCAGCCAACCCCATGTTATGCACCGCCTTTGGCTGTGCGCAGCGTGGGGTTGGTCACAGGGTATGTTCTGCAGCTAGGCCCTACATCCAAACACTGGCAAGCAGGTAACCCCTTGCCACACACTGTGCGACCTGCTGGCTTTCATGGGTCCTGCCTGCACTCAGACAGACTCTGACTTTGACAAAGAATCACATTACCAAAATATAACAAGCATTTGCAATACAATAGGTCTCGCGTTTGCGCGAGGTTGGATCTATTAGCATTGTAAATTCCTATCCGGACTGGACTGAAAAGTCAAATAATTGACATAAGCAAGCCAATTCATAGTGCCATGGCCTTCCATGAGCGTGAGCACCTGGGAGAGACACAAAAGGAAAAAGAAGTTTGCTCCCAGTCAAACTTATTGCCACACGTGCAATTATCCATGTAACAGGGTCAATGGCCAAGGCGGTAACACAACTTCCCTAAGGAGGGACAAACTAAAGCATTTACTAATGATAACAATGGATTTTTGAAAGGCAAGCCCATGAACGAGTGATGGTGATGGGAGTGCTGTGGCGGTGAAAAAGAAGGGATGGGGAAGAGTCAATGCTGGAAGTGGCAGGGGAGAAAAAAAGGAGAGAAGAGACGAGCAAATACCGATAAGCATACAGGAGTAAAAGAGGAGGTCCAGATATGTGGTGGCTCTGAAAAACAAGGGATAGTCATAAACCAGCTGAGTAGCAAAAAGAAAGACTGCAGGTGGCAACAACATGAGGGGGAAGTGGCAAGGGGAGCAAGAGCAAGAAAGCAAATGCACTCCCATGCAGTGTTGAAACAAAAAATATTAGCATTGGCAAGGCCAGTACGGCTTGTGGTTTGATCTTATTGGGTTTGACAATTCTGGTTGCAGATGGTGTGCATCATTTAAAATAAAAAAGGTGCAATGATGTTGCCACTGCTGTGTCATTTCGTTGGTGTGTGCATCCATGATGACGTATGCATGTGCATGCTTTGCCACGTACGCACATACCTACAAAATAATGCAGGTGTAATTTTTTTTTTTACCTACCAAAGATCGCTGATGCCACTTGGATCAGAAAATAAAAATGAAACTTGAACTGTACTGAAGCATTTTTTTTTGTAAGGCAGAATAGGCAAGCAGCAAACTGAACTGAGAAAAATGAAAGGACTGCAGAGGTTGTGGGCAAAGGAGGAGCCAGTGGTAAACCAGGGAGAGGAAGCGGCTGGGAGCCAAGGAGAAACCAAGACACTTGAGGCTGTGCCAGGGGGAGAGGAGCAACAATATTAAATAGAAACAACAATGAAAGAGTGGCTAAAGCAATGGGTGAGCTTTGATGGGGGTGGATCAATATGGAGAATGCACGTGGACTGAATGTTTGGGAACAAGAAGCCATAAACACGAGGGAGAGCTTAAAAACACATGCACGGTCATGGAGTGCTGAAAGAAAAAGAAAACATTGGTGCCTTACTCTGAGAAGTGAAAGAATACAAATCATCCAGTCAAAAGGATGGCAAAGAACACACTCAAACACAAGAAGAGGAAGGCAAGCCATTGAATAAGAAGTAATTAAATGAGTGACCATAAAGCCAATCAGTGGTTAGAAATGGAGAACCCTTTGCCGACTGTAAGTTTTGGCATGGTTCACAAAAGGTTTTGGCTCCATTGGTGAGATTTAAAAGATATTTCCCTAAAGTCAGTTATGGCAGAATGCATGTAATTCAAACAAAAGGATGGCAACAACGTAAAGTGAGCAGGCAAACTCAAGAAGGGGAAGGAAGTGATCAGACAAGCAGCAGTGAAATTAATTGACAAGAAAACCAAGCAGTGGACTAACCCAAAACCTGTTGTAATTGTTACGATTGTACACAGTAGGTCATTTGACAACAAAATTTTAAGAGGTCAGCAGGCAGGGCTTAGTAATAAAAAGTACCCATGTTAAATATGAACTTGGCTCAGTACCTATAATTTTACTCTGTTGTTCAGGCACACGCGTGCACAATAGTGTGTATTTTCGATGAGAGAATAAAGCAGATTGAATGTGATCCCATCGTTTTATAAAATATGCATTTACAATTGTTGCTTCAGAGAGAATTGGGAATTCAAAAAATGAACCATTTAGGTCTACATGTGGTGTCTGACTTTCATCTGAACTTGTTTTCCTATACATAACATAAATTCCACAATCCCTTCCTTTTATTGATGTGCTCGCAGATGGATAAACACACTCACAAAGCTCTTACTTATTTTTCTTTTCTCTGGGGGCCAATTAGAAGATTAGCATGTCTACGCCTCATGCATTATGTCAGAAATGGCATAACATTTGTCTGACTAAAAAGCAAGTGCAGCTATCCAGCCCACTTTCCATGGGGAATGATGACGCAATGGAAAGAAGAAGTACAAATCAGGAACCAGTTTAACAGATAAGAGGTGATGAAACGGCATCAGATTCCCATACATTAAATCCCATGGTGACAGATTTGAAGGAAAAAGGTCAGGCAAGTTGTGAGAGTTACCACTGAGATGAGAGGTTAGTTTATATTCCTCCTGTTGTTTGTGCATTTTTAGTGGAAATGGAAGAGCCTGTGGCAATATTTAAGGGCCACAGGGGGCTGGCTGGTGTCAAGCTGGTCTCCTTTCACCTTCTCGGTCGGTTTCACCTCTGGTGCAGGAGAGATAACATCGAAAGCAGATGTGCTTGTTTACTGCTTTCATAAAAGCCTGCAAGAATACTGGACATCATGATGTTGTTTACTACCTTTGACATGATATGCAACTTGGAATATTTTGTAGCAACAAAGAAGGCTTCTGTCTGTTGTTCTCCAAATCCATCTTTCACTATACAGCAACAAAATAAGATAAAAAAAGGCAAGCAATAAATGGCATAAAGAACATGGCCTCGTCAAGACGTGCGACACCAGCCCTATTCAGTCCCACAAGAGGGAAGTTTAGCGGTAGTGTGTTTAAAAACAAAAAATTAAACGACTCGCTCAGCCGGCAAGCCTGGGCAAAGCACCAGCCTCCAGTAGTGCTCCTTACCCATGACCTGGCAGGTGGCGCAGGTGGCGCACTCCACGTCCCAGCTCCACAAAGCTACCATGTTCCACTTTTTCAGTGAGAACATCTTGTCGATAGTGCCGACTTTGGAGCTGAAGGACGCACTGTGGCAGGGCCCGACTCATCTCCGTCATGCTTGTCTGCCATGGCAGTGGGAGGGAATGGAGGGGGAGGGACTTGAGGGACGGCTGCGTTGCAGGCGGCTGATGCTAGGGAGAACTACCTTTCACCCGCCCGAGCCCAACCAGATCTACAGCAACAGAAGTGCCATGGCAGAGAAAACCAGACTTTTCTCCGCACAGCAGTACAGAAGGAATGCGTCCGATGAGCCTCACACGCTTATCTTGTCATGCCTGGAGAGCGTGTCGGGCGGAGCAAAAGAAAGTTGCGCGGCCTCCAGAAGTGGCAGCCATGATTAACAAAAAAGTAACAATGGGGCGTGTGCAAAAAATAACCATTATTTCAAATTAAAGAAAAATGTCAGTGACATGGGAGGAGGTGGGAGGGACCAAACACAACCAAGATATCCTGATTTATAGCCTTGTTTACAGCTAAACTCAGAGCAAGAATGCTCTGCAAATGAAAAGGAACGCTTCCCTGGACATGAGCAGCAAACAAAGTTAAAATAAAAAGTCCCCTACCTACCAGATAAGCAGGACAAAGCGTAATTATATTGTAGTTGGTCCCTGCTCGAAAAAAGAGGGATAAAAAAAGCACAACTGACCCCTAGCAAGCAAGATTTGTTGAACTTAAACTAACAAATGAAATAGCTAGAAGCTCCCAGAAGTATATTTAAGTATACAGGAGGTCAGACGCTTACGCTTAATCTTAAAAAGTGACCCATTATCATCTTTCTCTAGAAATAACCATGATGTTTAATATAGTCTACATTTCAGTAATTCACACAATGACATATTTACTAATAGTGATTATTATAAAAATGTTAAATAAACTTATATTACGAAATGTGTCATTTTTTCCTTTTAACAACTTTTGTTTATTATTGTAATTTATGGCCTTAAAAATGTAAATAGAAAGAGATATATTGCTTTTATTAAAAAACATATATATCTCTGAGTTTTTCTTTTAACAATGTTTAGCCCACAAAATACATTCATAAAAGCAGCCACTATATAGCCTAGTACTCCATACAGCTCCACCAAGAAGTGATTTAAAAATATATTGTAAACTGTCCTGGGGTCATGGTTTTAAAACTCATCGTCTTTTGTAATGTTGCTGGGGGCTGCTTCATGTCCTGTAGGCCCCCAAACAACATAAAAAAAGGCTTGCTGGTGCACTATTCTGTGGGCATCACCAAGCTTAAAAAAAAATTAACAAAAAAGCCCTTGAGGGACATTATGGAACACTCCATGCTAGAGCAGTGAATAATAAATGAGTCGCTCCAGACGCTCATTTATTTTTCACTTTAGTGTCCCAGTGACCACCTGGGACAGCCATTATTCTTAAAGGGGAGGGGGCATGCACCCCCCCTCTCCAAGCCTCCATTGGCCCCTGAGGGGCCTATTTTACAGATTGAGGAAAGGGGTGTGGGCCCTCCCTCCCTGAGCTTCCTGGGGCCACTGGGACCTTTTGCTCCAGGGACAGAGATGGGTGCCCTGATACCCACCCATAGCACCCACAAACCACTAGTTTGTGGCCATGGTCATGCCGGCTACCCCCCTGCAGCCATATTAGGTTCACCAGGGACAGCTTTGTTCCCTTCTGGAGGGAGCAGCTGTTTTTTCTTGCTCCATCTGGGCGAGAGCGATCAGTTTCTCTAGCCACAAAAGCACAGGCAAGGAAACCGAAGTCTGCTTGCACCCGGCTGTAGTATTTTTAAAGCTTCTGCTGGGTGGGAGCACACTTCTGTTTCCCTCCCGACACTCTTGCGGGCTGGGAAACCACTGTGTCACGGGGGTTGGCTCCCCAGTGCACAGTGTGCGAGCAGGCATCCGGGGATGGGGTCCCTGGAGCCAATCAAGGCTTGAGGAGAGGGGCTGTGTGCACACCTCCCCTTAATTTATAAAGCGGCCATGGTGATGGGGGTCCCTGGAGCCTCCACCGGAAGGGCGAGCCACGTGCCCCTTCCCCAGAAAAATACAATTTTGCATTCGATCTGGCCCCCTATGGGCAGGTTTTTCATTCTACTGTGCTTTTTTCCCCTAATTGTTTGGTGGATTCTGTATTCCTTTATAAATTAGCAGCAATTCGGGGAAAAAAGGTGTTTTTAGCACCAGACGGGATCCCTCTGGAAGGTGTGAGGCTATCCCTTCCCTGCCCCCTTACATCTGTTATTTTGTGACCTTTTATTCTTTAAATGTTTTGTAGACTCAGGACTTAGTCATAAGTCCTAAGATGACTGCCACCACATCCTTGTTGATCAGTTGCCAGCCAATTTGATCTCACCATGTGATCTGTCTGCTGTGAAAATCCTCTATGGTGTGAACTATACAAAGTTTTTGAGCATTAATTGCTCCAAAACTACTAAACTGATTTACACTAAATCACAAAAAGTACTCTTTCTGGACCAAGTTCTAGTCTTCTGACAAATTTGGTGTAAATCTGTTCAGCCGTTTGGGCTGTGGCTTAGTCTAAATTTCCTATGGTAAAATGAATGGGGAATACATGGTTAGGAACCCCTCCTTTTCCTCTGCCCCTGCTTGACAGATCAGCCCACAACTTTCCAGGAAGGAGGTGAGGAGAATGAGAGTTTTTTGGAAAGGTTTGTAAAGATTTGTCAAACGGCGCCAAAGTTGTAAGCAAACCAAAAATTGTGTTTCCTATAGAAATTCCTGTGTGTGTGTGTGTGTGTGTGTATATATATATATATATATATATATATATATCTATATATATATATATATATATATATATAGATATAGATATATATATATATATACAGATAGTTTATTTACCTCAACAAAAACAATTATTATATTTCAATTTTACCAACCTCATCTGACTAAAAATACAATAATGAAAGTACCATACACATAGAAAAAATGTAAGTCGATTACACAGGAACATGGTGAAAACACTATTAATCGGGAGAGAGAAGAAAAATTAATATTTTATCTTTTTCTACTTAAACAAATTAATCTTCTTGTTAATGATTTGTTCATTTACAGCATTCAGGAAGAGCACATCATTGTATCACATGTTTATATATTTAGTACATCTGTGTCCGAAACAAAATCTTCTTGTTTCAGCTGTATTTGTAATTTATTCAATTGCAGCATTACATAAGAACACAGTTATGTTGCACATTTGTATCTATGTTTGTCCAGCTATTTCTTCCTGATTGTACATCGTTCCATAATCCAAGTTTGACTAAAAGTATGCAGCACTAACTCAGGTTCAGCAACAACAATGCCCAATCATCTTACCACTGATCAAATGATTGTGTAAAATTATTTGTTTTGCATTATGTTACTGTGGATTATCTCTTCCCCTCATTGTTTAGACTTTGTGAAAATGTATTTCCAATCCCAAAGATTATGAGCTTGTTCAAGTGACTGGTTTATTGTATTGCAAATGTCCATCATGGAAATGTTGAAAGGTATTGACTGGCTCCTCGTGATATACTGACTAATAAAAGACTAAACCTAATTTAAGCAAATTCAAACTTTTAATTAGAATAACATTCATGAATGTCAACTGTTTTGCTTCATCAAGCTGGATTCCATACTATACCTTAAGTCCATTTGTTTTATATTCTTCTTATACTATTGTACTTCTCCTACTTTAAAGTCTGATATTTATATGTTGATAGGTAACTGCTCATTTTTTTTATTCTGTGTTTAATCCTCTCTGTTGTTTTTACAGAGATGATGGCTTGATGCCATTTGTCTCAAATGTGCAGTTCTGTTTTCCCCCATTACAGTGTACTTCACTGTATTAATGCCAAAAAGTGTAAGTACATCTGCATTTCTTTGATGATGAGCTGCAAAATGCTTGCAGCTGTATATGTAAAGTTCTTGTTCTTGATTGCCCTTCTCTATTGCAATATCCTTTCCGTTACTGCTGATACCATGCTACCCTCATATCTCAAATTAAATGGAAACTCAGTTAAATGTACAGTGTATTTCGTCTTGCAGTCTATATGTGTTCTTAATTTAGGTTTTGTAATGCATTTAGATTGTTCTGTACTAGATAATATATCAGGGAGAACAGGCTTTTGAAAGTGATGTTTGGTCTGTCCCCTATCAGATTTTTCATTGAATCATCCCTAATGAGGATGTTCCAGTGTTTCTCTATGATGCTTGATATTTGTCTACAGTTTTGATAGTACTCAGTGATTGGATGTATTTCTTTGCAGTTCCCCCTGCTTTGTAAATTTCATCAACAACTTATTCCTCTGCATTCTTTCTGCTCATTTAACTGCCACTTGAAGATTTTGTCCCTATATGCATGTGTCCTTAAATCTCTTGTGCCATGTTCTTTTCTCCTCATGGTAGTCATTATTCTTGTTGCAATTTCTCTTTATTTTGAGGTGTTCTCATCTTTAATCTAGTTGTGTGGAAACTTGCTGCATCCAGCTCATTATTTCCTTCTGTTAATTTGCAAAACAAAGTAGTGGTCATTGATTTTTTTCACCTTTATTTCTACTCTGATGTCCATGAAGGTTACTCTGGTTTGGATTATCTCTGGTGTAAACTTCAAATTTAAATTGTCAGTTATGCTCTGCATAAATTCTTATGCCAGTTCTTTCTTACCGGATCAAAAGAAAAAACGTCCATCATTGAATCTGTGCCATTTTATAACATGTTCTGTATCTTTTTCCATGTTTTCACTTCAAACCATTCTCTCCTCCCACCAGATCATGTGTAGGTTCTCAGAGCTAGGAGCAAATTTATCCCCCATGGCTGTGCTTTGTTTCTGTCTGTACAGTTGGTCTTTAAATGAGAACGTATTGTTGATTAGGTGTCATTGTATCATATTAAATATCACACTGGTTCCAATATTGTATTGATCTGCAATTTAAGAAGCAGTCACAGGCTCTCCTACTATCTTTCATGGAACTATTGTAAATAACCAGTATCCATCCTGCCGTGGACCATCCCTGTTCTTCACAAACAAATCTATAGTATCGCTTATAAACAAAGTTGTTGATCACACATGAAGTTGCAGGAAGTGGGCCACAAATTCTGACGTTGCTTCCAAGAAACTGTCGTCTGCAGATACTGTTGGGTCTACCTGGTGGTCTCAATGGGTTCTTGTGGACTTTTGGTAGTAAATAAATTGTGGGAAGTGTTGGTGGTTCTTTTTTCAAAAACTGTACCTCGTCCATGCCCAATAGAGCCTCTTTCCCCCAATTCATGTATTGTTGTTTGACATTCTTTCACAATTCCTTTGTAATCTCCCGTACCACATTTTTGATTTGAGGTCTTATCACTGAGCTGTTGCATGCGTCCTCTATGTAGTCCCATTTTGACTAAATTATATTTCCTCCCATGTCTGACACTTTAGTCATCAGGTGCTCATCCTCTTGCAGGGATGTTATTGCTTTTCTTTTTGATTTGCTTTTCCGATATGTGGATGCTGCTTCTCCTTAGAGTCTTAAGGTTTTTTTATAACGGCATACTGAAAGATGTTGATTGTATCTGTACTTGATTTTAGCATGTAATTGAACTTCTTTTTCAATCCCCCTGGTTCCCTGGCATTACAACTTTCTTTTAAGGAAAACACCTTCTTGTGTTTCTTCTCTCCTATCTGAGGTAATTTACTTAATTATATGAGGATGTCTAATGTCTTTGCATCGTCAGCTTCTCTGATTTTGGTATTGGCTGTCACCATTTCAACTAATGCCTTTCAGGCATTCTTTTTTTTTTTTTAAACCAATTTAAACTTCCTTCTATATTAGAATAGATTGATCCTAGAATGCACACAGTCAGATCTCTTCCTTGCAGAAAATGTAAGCCCTGGTATTAATAATCCCTCTTCATGTGTGAGGAAGTAAATTGAGAGTTTAAGAATGGCCATTCTTTCATTTCTGTGTTGTCATCCAACTGTTGTCATCCATTATTCCTTGTTTTTTGTCATTTTTTCCACTGTCTAGTCTGGGTATTTTTCCTTCTCCGCTTTGATGTTCAATGGTATTGTACTCCTGTTTGTTTCCTGTTTGTCCGTTGGGTTGATGCATCTTGCCTTTTGCTCCAGGTTGACCCCTATTGAGATGCCAAGGCTATCCTAAAAATGTTTGTTTAGTAGGGGCATTCTCTTCCATTTTTTGCTTGCTTGCAGTCAACAATTCATATTCCGATCTTATGCCAATGCTTGACCCTGACGTTATGGATTCTTGTCACCTGATATTATATGCCTTGAAAACTTTCTTCCGAAGGCATTCAAACCTACTGGCAAATATGTATACATTACCCAGGTAATAATCTTGTTTATCTCTCATAAATGTTTGTTTCATTGTTTTTATGTTTTCCTCTTTGTTGACTACTCTCTGTTCCATTTCAGTTTTTAATGTTTTTATGTGCTCCTGATTTTCCTCTCTCAACAATTCTTCATTGAGTTGGTCTCCTCCTCTGAGAATTTCTGAGAAATTCATCTCTATTTAAGGTTACAAATTTTATAGTGTCTCAATCCAAGTAAATCAGCATGTTTCTCCCATGGGGTCTAAGATTTGGAATTTGGAATTATATGGCATGCCGGGGAAGGATCACCGGAATGTCCCCATAGCAGCAGGATGGTGCAGCTAGGATGGATTTGGGGAGCCTGGCTGTTAATGATTGAGGAGTGTGTGTGTGTTTTTTGTCAGTCTAATGAGACTCATGGAGAGAACATGTAGTCTGCCTGTTTTTTTTTTTTTTTGATGATTGGGTTAACCTAAAAGGAGATTTATTGAGGATAGTTTCAGAGCAGCTGCAGTCCTCAGAATGTTACTTTGGAGAACCCCTACTTGCAGGAGCTGGCTTTGCCTAGGAATGAGACAGTTTCCAAGGAGACTTAGTCAAAACATGTGCTGCCCCGATGCCCAAAAGGTCTATGAGCCCCAGGGTGGATGATCTCCCAATGAAGCTCATGCCTCCACCCCTCCTTTAGACTGGAGTGGCCTCAGCCCCAATAGGTAAAAAGTGTTGGAAACCGAGAAGAGGTACGGTATGGTGGCAACACATTTAACCACCTGATAGGGTTGATCAACCTTCTAGGAGGGTTAGAATTCTTTATTGGATTAGATGCAGGCTCCAGATTGACCAGACACCCAATCAGCAGCATAAGGATCCTAAACCAGAACCCTGAATATCGAGAGTGTCTCCACAGAGTGGTGAGAGGGATTGTTTTCATATAGGTAACACATAGGTAACAATACTATCCTGTGATGCTGCTCTACACTTCTGTTGAGAATGTCGAAATGAAAGGGTTGTGATTAATTAGTCCTCGAACCAGATAAGATGCTAGAAATTTGACCATTTTACTCCTATTCTAGTAGCACTACAGTAGCTTAATGTTGCATCAAGTACACAGTTTAAGACATCACTTACAAAGTTTTACACACCTCTGTTCCCTATTGAAAATCTCTGCTGGTCCACGAGGTCTGCATAATTCAAAATCCCTTCTCCTTAGCCTTCCTTCAGTCAACAAAGAGTGATATATGAAACAGTCCTTCTCTGTCTGTCAGCCCCACTAGACCTTGGAATTCACTTCCAGCAGTGCCATGTACCAAACTGTGTCTTGAAACATAAAAAAAAAACGTAATATCCTCCTGCTCTGAAGACAGCTTCTGCTCCAATATTGCCAAACTAAGTATCACTTTACCATAGTTTGACCCCTTTGGCACCTCTCCAATTTGCTGTTCCAGCACCTTTGTGCCCCATATTTGTTGCTCTCTGACTATTCCCAATGTTAGCCCTTTCTTCCACTTATACCTATTTGCCCTACAGTTATCCCTCTTGTGAAAAACTTTGCCTTCTATGTTTATTTACTATCTTTTGCCTGATGTACAATTCAATCATATTTTAATAAGCTGTATCTGAATCCGTTGCTTTGTAAGCACTCTGATGCCCTTTGCCCAAGTTCATGCTGTATAAACTTGAATGAATAAATTACCAGCTAAAATGTAAAAATGCTTACGTAAGACATTTCAAGTTAGTATGCATGTTTTGCAGCAAAGGAACAATACTGTGCTTCTGAGTAAATGTGTATGGGCTTGTGCAACAGCTCTTCTGCTTTATTAACTATTCCTTTCTTATGTTTTCATTTTAGACTTGCTCATTGGTGTCTTTGGCGCTGACAAAGCTGTTTTATATAGGTAGGAGAAATAATGAAATTCTGGTTGATAAACATAGCAACCCAACGATTTTAAAGTGTATCAAACAAGTTTAATTGCATTTGATTTTCCTAAAATAACAATAATATTGTCTTATCTATGTTTGCTTAGGTCAAGGTCAGTTATCAACGTGAATGCAGCTTTAGAGGTGTCTCCTTCAGTCTTAAATCCAGACAATAAACTATGTTCTCTTCCAGATGGAACCAAAGTGTCTTGGTAAGTGTGGTTGTTATTTTGAATAAACGATTTTTGTTGTTCAGCAGAATTCAACAAATACAGGATTGCTATGAATAATTGCCCAAAGCAAAAAATGTTGCTTGAGGGAAGCCAACCTGTCTGATATACAGTAAAGCTTTGTTTCCACCTTCTCTAACCTGTCCACGATTTGAGGAAGGCATGTGTGCTTTTTGAAACCAAAAGTATATTTTTGGTTTTAGATAATGTTTTCTCTATTGTACTGTCAAGGGCCTAACAGTAAGGTTTCACACAAACGTGAAAAATACAGGTATTGACAAAGCCAAAAGCGGTCAGACTGATTACCTTTGGTAGTGCTTGTTTATGTATTCCAGTGACGCAGAGTGGATGCTTGCCAATTCCATCATTTAATAGGCACCTAATATGTATAATTCACTTGCTTCAGGTAACAGTTTTTCGGTACCATCTACCTCAGTCAGTGCTACTAAATTACCTCCCTCAAAAGGAAAAGAGGGTAAATTAACGCTGCCAAGGTTCAGCCCTGTCTTCTGTAGGTTTTCCACAAGTTTCTGCAGGAGTCAGAAGCCCGGTCAACCATCTTAAAGGTTTTCCATTTGATGGTCCATTTAAGCAACACAGACTGTTGTCACTTGTCGCAAGTCAGTGGGCGCGAAACACTCAGGTTGAAAGATAACTTTGTTTTACTTGTGTGTAGACAATGAAGACAAAACCAGCATAAAATGTAAGAATTCTATTAGGGTTAAAGCACTGATCCTGCATTATAATGTACTTCACTGACTTAGTATAGAATCTACATTTTTGGGAAAATGTACTTTAGTTACTGATTTTTGCTGGGTTGAGACTAACATGTTAAGAAGCGTGGAAATTAAACATATAATAAGCTGCTTAAAGATGTACGTATGCGTTTTTGTTTTGAAGCTTTAAAGTGAAGTTCTGCCTAAAGGCTGACGGTAAAGGAAGTATACCACATGACCTTAGTAAGTGAATTTTTATATACATACATTAATGCTTTTACTTTACAATGCATATGTCGAATAAAAGGGAATCCTCACTGCCCTGCCCATTGTATGTCAGAAAGTAGCAGCTGTTGAAAAGTTTTTTCTTTGTTTACTGATGGGTACATTTTGCCTGTTCAAACAACAGCAATGATGACCTGCATGAAAATGTGATCACTTATAAAATCCATGTTTAGAACAGTTTGTTATCATGCAGTACTGCTTTCTGATCCCAGTGTATTCCATCTTAAGATCCAATTATAGTTTACTTTAGGTTAGCAACTTCTGAAGCTGAATAAAGTGCCTTGCACCCTTTGATCTTCATTAGACAGACGTAAAATACAATGTGGAGAGCTAACTAAACTTACAAGCACAGGTTTATACTGAAGTCATATTTTCTGCCACATTTTTGAGCACCCTACAACTGAAGGACCCTACAACTGAAGGACCTTGCTGCTCATGACAGCAACCAACATACTATCTGCAACATCAGAACCTGTGTCAATTCGTTCAGCCAAGTTTTGAGGGGTCTCCTCAACTTCTCAAGGCAAATTCCTTAGAAAGAGAAAGGAGGGAGTTTCAGAGTCTAGAAACTATAATTCAGAGATTGAGGCCCTCATTACGACTTTGGCGGTGTTTTTCAAAGACCACCGAAGCCGCGGGCGCCAACATACCACCAGTGCTGGTGGTATGAATGCGGCCCTATTAGGAGTTTTCCGCTGGGCCAACGGACGAAAACAAAGTTTCCGCCCGCTGGCCCAGTGGAAGACTCACCATACCATTGAAGCCGGCTCGTAACCGAGCTGGCGGCAATGTTGATGTGCATTGGGTGCAGTAGCACTCGTCACACATTTCACTGCCCGTAATTCGGCAGTGAAATGCGCGATGGGGCTGTGCATAGGGGCCCCTGCACTGCCCATGCCAAGTGCATGGGTATTGCAGGGGCCCCCAGGGGCTCCCTGACACCCCCATGGCGGTGTTTACCACCATGGAAAGGCTGGCAGCCAGGCGGATTACAACCCCCCGGTACTGCCAGGCTGCAGGCTGGCAGTGTTGGCGGTATGACGTGGCGGATCAGCCAGGGTCATAATGGGGTGGTCCGACTGCCCTGTCTGCGGCGGTCCGACCATTGCGAGGCTGGCGTTCTTAAGACCGCCAGCCTCGTAATGAGGGCCTGAGTTCCCTGTAGGAAAGTGCCCCTTTTTGACATGGTTAACCCCACTTTATGGCTGGTAATTGATGCAATTTTCAAATTTTGACTGAAGGTGCACTGGGCTCCCGCTAACCAGGTCCCCAGTGCCAGATCTCTTTCCCTAAAACTGTGCAGTTGTTCCCCAGTTGGCAATATCTTTGGCCCCCCTGTAAGTGCCTATTAAATGGTACCCCTGGACCTTAAGGCATGGGTACCAAAGAGGGTCCCCAAGGACTACAGCATGTATTGTGCCACCCTCAGGGACCCATCACCTGGCACAGGCAGACTTCCACTGCAAGCTGCATGTCTTGGTGCAGCTAAAAGTGAAAACACGACATGGCACACAGCCTGTGTGCTATGCCACCTAACACTACATGCAATATATGTAAGTCACTCCTAAAGCAGGCTTTACAGCCTTAAGGCAGGTTGCATTATATTACATAGGGAGCATATCTGCTAGACCAGATATACCCCTCCTATATCTTTGTCGATTCTTGGACATAGTAAGTGAACAGGATAGCCTTTGTAAGTACATGTGCTGGACACTGGTCAGTACGAGTTTCCCCAGCTACATGATGGCTTCACTGAAAATAGGGATGTTTGGTATCAAACATCTTGTATTAATGAATCCTCACTGATGCATTTATTAATACATGCACTCAGAGGGTACCCTAGTTGTGCCCCCTGTAAACCTACTAATTACCCATGTGAGGACTGACTAGCTTTAGTCAGCCTACCACCACCAGACAAAATTCTGACCCCCTAGAGAGAGAGCCTTTGCTCTCAGGCGGTCAGAGACAAAGCCTGCTCTGGGCGAGGTGTTTACACACCCCACCCAGCAGGATGATCTGCAAATCTGCTTTCCAAGGCAGGGGGCTTCAAAGAAGCCTACCACACTTTGTATGCACATCTGGCTTCACTCAAAGGAGGGATGCTGACCCTCCCACCCCCCCAGCCCCAGGGCCCATTTGGCACCAAGATATTCAGGAAATGTAGTATTCAGAGTGGTCTGTCCACCCCTCAGTTTAGTCCCACCTCTAAGGCAGGCTGCCTCATGTGGCCCCCACATTTAGAAATCTGCCATCTTGGTTTTATCAGAAGGAAGAACTATGGGACAGGGTTATGCCCACTTCCCACAGGTAGTGGTCATATTTGGGGTGTAGTGACCCTAGGGGTAAGTAGCCCATTGGCAACTACCCTACCCTCTTCTACATGTCCCTAAATTCAATGTTTAGGGGAGCCCCTGGCTTCAGGAAAGCAGATTCCTGCTGTGTCTCGAAAAGCCTGGGAGGCCTGTCTGCCTTCAACAAAGACCCATGAACTCCCGTGGACCTGCGGAGCTGCTTCCCTGCATTTTGCAGGCACTCAAGAAGAAATGAGAGGACTCCGGACCTCTGCAAACCCGACACCTCAAAGCACCATTGCACCCGTGCCGCCCAGCCTGAGTTGAAGTGGACTAACAGTGCCAACGTGGTGCCCCAGCCGTCCAGAGACCAAACCCATCTTGGACTTGCCCACTGTGGTCTCTCAGGCACTGCCTGCAGCCTCTGCACGCAGGCCTCCTCAACCACGGGTGCTCCGGTTGAGAAAGCCCAACACCGCAACACACCTCTGCAGCTATTGCCCGTGGAGATGAGGACCCATGGTGCCCACAAATCCCCGGACATCCCAATATTGGAACCCAAGTGTTGGTTCCCCTGACTAGATCTCCAGTCCTCTTCTGCAGCATCTTTTTGACCAGATTGACCCCCTTTGACCAACATTGGGCACCCAACACTGTACATCATCTTTGCACCCGGCAGCCCCAGTGCCACCTGGTGTGACCTTTTGGTGTGGTCCTAACCCTTGCTCAGTATTCACCTTAAGTCCAGGAGACTGGTCCCATAAGTCACAATACTGTACCTGTTTGCCGTCTTTGTCTTTCCTCCATAGGATAACATTGCAGCTTCCAAAAATTGCACTGTCGACATATATAACGATTTTTCTTGCAAAATGTAATTACCTGATCGAATTGATTCTGGTGCCAAAATACATGTAAAGATACTTCTTGTTTTTTTAAATTGGTGTGAATCTCCTTCTTGAGTCGTGTGTCTCATTTATTGGCTATGTGTGTGTTTCCAGATGTCTCATACTCCTCTTTGATGAGCCTAAGGCTGCTTGACCACACTATCCCCCCCCCCCCCAAATGAGGGCACTTGGAATTGCTAGAGCAAGCCCCTGTCCACTAGTAAGGGAACCCTTAGACTCTTTACACAATATCTCTCATTTTGGTTTATCATGTAAAGAGCTAGCTCCCTACATTCCCCGTTCTGACCCTGTTGTGGGAGTTACTTTTAGGTGTATGGAAGGCTGGCAGCTGCATTTTAAATAAGCTGCAAACTGTTCATGACTGCCTCCGAAGCTTCCCAGCTAAGCCTTATTTGAATAATGGAGTTGATTATGCTGCTGTGTGGTAACAGGAGATAAATGAGAGGATTCACTGAAGGACTCTGAAGTGGAAAAGACAGGTCCTCATTAAGGTGTATTGTTCAAGCGTCAGAATGGAATAATTTTACTGACGTAAGTTTAAACCTACTGATCCTGACCAGCTGAATGTGGTCCATCTCAAAATCTCTGCTGATGTCAGCAGCACTTCTGTCATATTACTGTTCAAAGCATGAAAAGTAATGTGTCTTCATCTCTTACTGCTCAAATGTGAGAATATTCAAGGCTAACAGCCATTATCTTATGGAGAGTCTTGACTGCAGCTTAGTCAATTATCCAATACAGACATCAGTAGTTGTCACTGTTTATTATGGATAATTATAATTATTAGGGACAAATAATAATTTGTCCCTGTTTGGAAGTCGCATGTTAAATGATTCAGAAAAATCAGCAGTCTCCAAAAAAGGACTATACAAATGGTATATTTCCAAGCTTACACCTAAACTGGCAGATTTTACATTACTGCAAAAAATCCAGATATTTTCAGTTGCTTCTGAGGTGCCAATGTATATTATCTTTTTAGGTCTCTCCTCCAGACAGCTTTTAGCAAAAAATAAATATATATATATATATATATATATATATATATATATATATATATATATATATTTAATAAGGTTACATACAAAGAATTAGTTGTCCCAACCAGGACAGTGACACTTCAGTGGTCAAAGGATGATCATTGTAGTAGCTGTTTTCAACAGTGCCCAAGCTCCTATGTTTAATGTCACTACCTACTGTTTACAGGATGCGATTGGAAGTCATGGGCGTATAACAACTATACAAACTAAGGAGTTAATCGGCCATTGTCCCTCTCAATATTGATTATAAGCCTCAAGTTCGGGGCATCATATGTGTCAGAGCCAATTGCGGCAAGTAGGATTGCAGCGTATGCGGGGAAGGAGTCTAGGGAAGGGCATCAATCCGCTGTTGCTCAGATGGTAGTGTTTCCCCCCCCCTCCAATGCTGTCAGCGTCTCCAACTAGCTGTCTGCCTGTGGAGCCCTACAAGGTCCCTGACTTCCTCTAGCTGCAGAGCCATTCTTCAGTAGTCACCCAAGTGACAACCTCCGCCCACCATCTGTTGTGTGGCAGGCCCTTGGACTTTTCCAGTGGCGTGCTATGTATCTGTGAGCTACGCTCAGTGCAAGGTCCAGGAACCTAATTACCCACTTTCCATTGCTGCCTGCTAGGGAATAGACCTAAATGGCAGATTTCACATCCCCCATCTATGAAGAGTTCTTTCCAGGTCCGCCACCACTCCCTCCCAAAATGCGGCAGTTTGCTGTCACTTCCATGCCATATGTACAAAGCCTGCATCTACTAAATGATACCTGTGCCGTTTCTAGGTCTGGGTGTGCAGCATCACGTTGTTTCTGTGTGGGGTGAGGAACGTCTTGTGCAAGTAATTTAATTGTGTGTATTTAAACCTCATGTTCCTCATCAGTGTGTAGGACTGCTCCAGTGTCTGTGCCTATTCCTTGTCTCTCTGGCACCTGCTCAGAAGTCCGTCAACACTTTTGGACATGTGGCAAACTGTTGACATGTGTCGCTAGCAACATCTTGTACAGCCAAGAAATCAGTCTATGGCCACCCCCAAATCTAAGCAGTGTAGCGTGTTATCTGTTTGAGACTCAGTCTGTGATCCTCTGCAGGTGTTGCATTGCACACTTGACCATATTGTGTCAGGAACTGCACCCCAAGGAGCCCAATCACTGTGCCCATGCTATCTATGCTTCTGAGAGTTCCCTCCTCATAGAGGTCTCCCAACGTGGTGAGGCCTGTTTCTGCCCAGTCCTCCTTGCTGTGAGGAATCCTCATCTCGGCTTAGGCAGTCCCACTAATGGCAGGGCGGCTTGTACAGTTAGTCCCTCTAGCTTTGCGAACAGCCCACTTCCAGCAGCACAATCCGGTGTTTAGGAGTTTGTGTGTCGAGTCTGTTTTGGCTCCCATCAAAAGTGCCACTAAAGCCACCTTTCTCCTCCACTCTCTGAACTCACTCAGCTGCTGTACATTCTGGCCCACTAGCCATCGGGCTAGCCATTGCAGTTGTTCTTGTAGGTAATAGTTCTCACAGTCGGGCACCCCCAGCCAGCCCCTGCTGGGTTTGTCGTTGCAGGTCCTGGAGCGCCAATCTGTGTCTGTCCACATCCCAAATCAGCTCCTGTAACAGTGTGTTAAAGGAGTGGAACAATTTTTGTGGGACCCATAGCGGCAGGTTGGCAAAGTAATTTGGTACTCGGGCAGGAAAATGATTCTCGTAGTGGCAATCCGACCCATGGTAGGCAGCTGCAAAGTGTGCCAGGATGTCACACAACTGCAGAGGCTTCTGGTTGCCCTCCAGTGTATGCGCATGGGAGTGGTATACAATGACCCCTCCCAGCGCCGGATGACCCTCAGCTCCCATCTGATCCCCACCTGCTGTATCACAGCCCCGGTCTCCAACTGGTTGTATCCAATCGGAAAGGCACAGGATATGTGCCAGTTAGTGCACACCCCCGAGACTCTGCCTAACTCTTCCAGGAGAACCACGCTTCATGGCACTCTCTTCATGGAATCCCTGAGATAAAGCAACATGTCATTCACATAGAGGGAGATCATATGTTCTGCCTCCCCAAAGCGGCACTCCTCTACTCAGGCCCTTCACCATCAGTACTCCAGCGAAAGGCTCTGCTGCCAGGGCAAGTAGCAGTGGAGACAGAGGGCAAACCTGTCTTGTGTCCCGGTGTACATCAAACACCTCTGAGATGACCTTGCCTAAGCAGACCCTTGCCCATGCATCAAAGTTTAAAATTGCCACCCATCTTTCCCATCCAGCGCCTAGGTTATTCTCATGCATTACTGCCCACAGGTAGTCCCACCTCAGTGTGTCAAAGGCCTTGCATATATCAATGGATAACCTGGCGGCTCTTGGATAGATAGAGACATCCATTTCTTCAAGTACCTTGTACTGTCTCCTGATATTGTACGACGCATTGCAGAATAAAGCCCTTCTGGTCTGGGGGCATAAGGTGTTGCTTATGGGGCAGCAGGTGTGTGGCCAACATGGTACTCAAAATATTATAGTCGTACGTCCAGCATGGAGGGTGGTCAACAAGCCACTGGCTCCTGATCCATCGACTTGGGTATGGACTCAGTGATGGCCTTTCTAGCAGTTTCTGGTAGGGAGCCTCACTGTAGAGCGCCTGCTTACATTTCTGCTAGGTTTGGGGGAAGTAGGTGCACATATGTCTGGTAGATCTTCGCAAGAAGGCCTTCCATTCATGGTGTTGTCCGTTACTGGTTCCCCAGAGCCTTGATGTCACATATGTCTGGTAGATCTTCGCAAGAAGGCCATTTCTGGTATTGTCCCGCGTGCAAGCTCCTTGAGAGCAGCCCTAATTTCAGACTCTGTTACTGGTTCTCCAGAGCCTTGCTGTCAGTTATGGTGAGTTGCAGCAGCAGCACGTGGTCCAGGCAGACCTCAGTCTCAGCCCCTCCAACCCACCTGGGTCATCATATCGCTCCCTATACTGCAGGGCCAGCACCTCGTGTATCTGTCTCTGAGAATAGATTACTGCGCCTCTTGGTCTACGATACTCTTGTTATAGCTCTCTATATCAGCAGGCTTCACCAGTTCGGCCAGTCTAGGTGAGCAGATTTTTCTGTCCAGGGGAACGTGAAGAGCATATTCCGCTGAATAGAAAGAATATTCCCTCTTCCCTGTGTTCTTGCCCCTCCAGCTGTTGGTTAGGTCCCAAAGTACAAACCAATCACTGACATCTCAGGCTATGTGGACACTCAGGAAGTCTGGTAGCGGAGGCACGGATCTGTCCTCGTCTGTGTCAACCGTGCAGTTAATGTCCCCCTAATTACCAATGGGTTATGCATGTCTCCTGATAACACTTAAGTCAGGTAGTCCGGGAACTGGTTCTGTCCTGTGTTTAGGGTATAGTTCCCTAAACACAGGACTTGTAATGGCCTACCATCAAGCTTCCCCTGCACTACTATATATTTTCCTTCCTCATTGGTTATTACCCTCTGTGCTTCAAAAGGCATCCCAGTCTCACCCCAATCAAAGCCCCCTCTTGCACAGGATTAGTAGGCAGTTGCAAACAGCTGTCCCCTCTAGTGCACCTTAACTTTGGGATCACCCCATTTTTTAGAAGTGTTTCCTGTAATAGGGCCACATCAACACTTCTGCACTTTTAAGCGGCCAGTATTTTGTATCTTTTTCTGGCAGACGCCAGCCACATACATTCCACTTGAGGAATGTGTACTCCCTCATTTCTATCCCTGATAGTCCACGGATAGGGGCTCCATGCCCTCCTATTGTGTAGTAGTAGAGGGTTTACTCCCTACCCCTCCCCCACCCCCTGTGACCTGTGTAGGCCCTGAACCAGATAACTAAGCATCATATAGTGGAGAGGAGTATGAATGCAAAACATCAATGTTCCCCAACTCTCTCGGCCATTCGTCCAGTGAACTTAAACAGTCTCTCACAGTACGTTGGTGAGAGACTTGTCCTGGGGTGGTCACTCACAGCCTCACCTAGCTGTGCCACCTCAACCTCATAATTCACCCATCAATGAAGAAGGCAGCCTCTGTGACTGTGCCCCCTAGTTGAGCCCCTCAGTCCAGGGCACCCAGACAAGACCTAACTCCCTCTCAGAGCCTCATCGCCCCTCTCGAGGCTGGGTCTGCTGTGTTCCTTGAACCCCTGAAGCACCAGGGACACGGTCTCCGTTGTTAAATTACTCTTGTTCTCGTGAGATTAGGAGCCTGCAAGGGTGGCAAAGGTATTTGCTGTCTCAAGCGCTCACAGCTTGCTCAAGTTCTGTTTGGGCCCCTGATTGTCTGCTGGCTCCCTCCTCACTCCTCCCTCTCTCTCTCTCCAATGTCTCCAGTTTCGACTGATCTTCTGTTCCCTCTTGCATGCATCTGTGCCAGCTTTGCAAGTTTCCAGTAAGTCCCACACATGGTCCAGGTTCTTGGGTTCTTGAAAAACGAGACTTGGTCATCAATCCGGACCTTCAAGTAGGCAGGGAAGAGCGGAATGTATTTGGGCACTTTGCTGGATGATGTCCCTGTTGAGTACTGCAGTAGTCTTGTCACCACAGGCCAGTGGGGGAAAAGGAGGGCACCTCAGGTTGGAGGGTTTTCCAGGCACTCTTTGTACCCGCTCTAGAGCAAAGAACTGTGGCAGACCTTGCAGGGCCCCTTCCTGTGCCACCTGTTTGTCTAGATAGGCTATCATGTCTTTCCCTTTGATTCTCTCCAGAAGGCCCACTAAGTGAGTGTTGTTGTGCTCACTTCATCTCTCTGCCCTGCCAGAAAGGGGCCTCACCTCCTTAGCAAGCAAATTCACCTGCTCTCATAGCTGTGTCATGTCCGGGCCAATTTTTGTCAAGGTCTCCTCATGTTGCTTGGCCATATCTGCTGGTGCGCGATGGTCATTGTTCAGGATCCCCATACTGGCAGAGACTTGGTCTATTTTATGGTCCAGGGCTTCTCCAGAGGTGTTTCCTGCATTGAGGATGAGATTCAGCTTATTCCCCAGCGCTGCAGTCCGTTTCTCTTGTGTGCACTGTCTGGACACCCATTAAGTCCCCAGGTCAATAGCAGGTCATCTGTCCCCTCAGGGAGCTGCCCGTGCTGCTCGTCTCTCACAGAATGTGTGTGGCCCATGCCAACAACCAGGTCTTGCATCTCCTCCAAGGGGTATAGTGAACCTAGCTGCAGTTTCCCAGCAGGTGTCTCTCTGGGTCATACCACTCTCTCGCTTTGTCGCACGGCAGGAGCTTCCATATATCTTTATCGTCATTGCTGCGTCCCGGAAGCACTCAGGACCGGCGACAGACACGTACCATCTTCAGTCCGGGCCTCAGGAAGGGTTGCACCTCCCAGCTCCATGTGAAGCCTCAGTCTGTACTGGTCTCCTTCTCAGGCAGCTGCCCTTGTCTCTCCGAGCCAGGGTTCAGCCCCCTACGACCATGTTACTGTCAGTTGCTGGATCGGTGTAGGCAGGAGGTTCCCATCATATCACTTGGTAGCGAGTGGCCATCTTCCAGCTTGGCTAGCCAATCCCAACAGCTTTTAGCTGTCTATTGTCAAAGCTCTGCTATGGACAATAACAATGCTTACAGTGGACTTTGGGTCAGCCCGTTGCTTACTGTTGGTTGGCTTTCTTGGAAATATTTTTGTTTGCTTATTCAATGGATTTCTCTTCTCGTGTTTGTCCCTCCCTTGTCCCATAGCTTCTTTACTGTACTTTTGATTGGATAACTTACATCTTTCCACTGCTTAAATTAAGGGAATAATTTTTTTTTTTTACTTTCAGCATGCCTTGGGAGAGTAACCATTTTCTTGCTGTTTTTCGAGTGTGTCCTCCCACACTGTTAAATTTTCTCTTCTTCCCCAGCTCACCTGTTGCTTTCCCTCCACCCTTTCAGATCCATATTTGTTTTGAATTTTGTGTTTTACAGACTCCCTCACCACCTCAAGTTCCTCTGTTGCTCCTCTGCTCTTAAGACTCCTCCCTTTCCTCTGTTGCTCCTGGCTGCAGAGGTTTGGTTGGTCAGTAACAAAATCCTACATGCCGACATTTGGAAGTGAGAAAGAGGGAGGTGTAGGAAGCTGGCCTGGTGTGTGGTGGACACCTATGGTGTTGGCACCTTATACCAGGTCCAGGCAACCCCTATTAGGAAATGAAGACAGTGTCTAGGAAGTCAGGGCTCTCTAGTGGTAGATGTGGTGAGCAGACAAGACGTATCTAGGAGGAGTGTAAAGCACTTGCAATACCACAGCAGTCACACAGCAGCTTATTACGCCTGAAATAACCCCACAGTGTTGCCAAAATAAAGATACTTTATTATAGTAGCACTGAACTAAGATTACTTATAGGCTATCCCCAACAGGAGTTAAGTACACACCATCTTTATACACAGTAATAATTAGGAATTAGCACCAGAAACAACAAGCATTGGTAACAAATAGTGAAAAATAGTGAGGGTCCTATGGGAGGGCCAAACCATATACTAAAATAGTGGAATGTGTAATGAAGTCCACCACCCAAGGATATGGAATAGTTAGAGAGGAGCTGGGAGAACACGGGACCCCTAGTGGTGAGTACCTTAGTGAGCCCCAGCGACCAGGAAAGCAAAGGTAAGTACCTGACTTTCCCAAGTACTGACGAGAGGAATTAAAAAATGGATTGTGCAAGAACAGGACCATACCAGTAGAACCCAAAGGTGGATTCTGGAAGAGGAGGCCCTGCAAAAGAAGGGAACAGAGTCAAGTCCACGATGGAGTGTCTTTTGGGGCAGGAGCCACTACCCACTCTTCAGTCTATGAAGATCCGGGTTGATGAGGAGAAATTAAGTTCAGCTTTGGAGTCCAGGAGCTGCAGAGAAGTTCTTGGAGCTGTGCAGATGATGTCCCACGTCGGTCACCAGGTTGCAGTCAGTTAGTGGTCAGGAGAACCACCAACAAGCCTTGACAAATGCAAGAGGAGGCAAAAGAAGATTTGCAAGGTTGAAGACGACCAACAAGGTCCAGGGGACTCGACCCTTGGAGGGGAGTCCGGGCCAACCCTCAGCAGTCAGGAGAGTCAGCAGAAGCAGTCGCAGCCCCCACAGGCATCCCACTTCCCACTGACAGCAGGCACAGTAAGTTGCGGTGAGGCCCAATCAGCACACCTGGAGAGGAGTCCCACATCGCTGGAGCAGAAGAGAGGAGTGAGTCCTTGGAAGGATGAAATGCTGGAGGCTGAGGCTACTTAGAGCGTCAAGATCTCTTGGAGCAGGAGACAACAAGCCTTGATTGCTGCAAGAGTCATGGTGCACAGGGGTACTGTCCTGCAAGGAGAGGCGAAGGCTCACCGTCTCCCAAGATTGACAGCCGACAGAGAGGACCAAGGTGACCACTCCAGACCACCACTTGTGTTGCATGATCCATGCAGTTCCAGAGGAGAGCAGATCCACACAGATGGTCGTCATTGTTGTAGGTGCCTGCAGATGCAGAGGAGTGCCTCCTTCACTCCAAGGGAAATTCCTTCTTGCTTCCTAGCGCAGCTGAAGTCTTGCCTTCCCCAGAGGATGTACAGCAGTGGAAATGCTTGTCGGTTCCTGAAGTGTCCAGTTGCGGTTTCTGTGGCCAGGAGCAGAAGCAGACGACGCAGAGGAGCGCTGGTGGAGTCTTGCATGCTGAATCTGGGGACCCACTGCAAAGGAGTCCCTGAATATCCCTAAAAGGGGGTTCGGTCACTCTGCACGGTGACCGCCTATCAGAGAGGGTCACTGACGTCATCTGCCCGATCTGGCCACCCAAGTACTCCTAGAAGCCTCTGCACATCTTATTTTCAAGAGGGCAGAATCAAGTGGCCTCCTGGAGGAGCTCTGGGCACCACCTCTGCGGTGGTGATGGACAGGGGAGTGGTCACTCCCCCTTCCTTTGTCCAGTTTGTCACCAAAGCAGGGACCTGAGGTCCCTGGGCTGGTGCAAACCAGTTTATGCAAGGAGGGCATCAAATGTGCCCTTCAAAGCAAACTGGTGGCTCGAGGAGGCTACCCCCCCCAAGCCCTGTAACACCTATTTTCAAGGGAGAGGGTGTTGCCTCCCTCACCCAGAGGAAATCCTTTGTTCTGCCTTCCCCTGCCTGAGCTGGTCAAGCAGCAGAAATCTGTCTCCGGGGCTGCAGCAGCGTGGGCTGCCTGCAAAACCCTAGAAGGCTGGTAGGAGCAATACCGGGAGGTCCTCTAAGGAGCCCCCAAATTGCATGGAATAATACTGGCATTAGTATTGAGGTTTGATTCTGACATGTTTGATACCAAACATGCCCAAGTTTGGAGTTACCATTATGTAGCTGGACACAGGTGTCCAGTTTCCAGTACATGGGTAAAATGGCTTCCCCGCACTTAAGAAGTCCAGTGCAATGGAACTGGATTTCATTGGGACACATCTGCACACAAGGACCTGCACCCTGACCTTTGGGCCAGAAGGCCCTACCAGAGGGGTGACTTACAGTGACCCGGTTTAGTGACCTGTGGTGAAAGGGTGCATGCATCTTTTCACGCAGGCCTGCAGACATATTTTGCATTGGCTCTTATTGGTGGCATAATACATGCTGCAGCCCATGGTGTCCCCACTGGTGTCCTAATGCCTTCAGTACCTAAGTACCATATAGTAGTGACTTGTAAGGGGACACCAGTATGCTAATTGTAGAGTGCACAGTCACTGGGGTCCTGGTTAGCAGGATCCCAGTGAAAACATTCTAAGTACACTGGCAAAACGTGGGGGTAACCATGCTAAAAAGAGGGTACTTTCCTACAGGAGGTTTAAAAACTGAATCGGGAGAATTAATTTTCGATATTGACTTGCATTTCAATGGCTGTAATTTCAGGCAGGAGAAATCCATTTTTGGGTTTAAAAATAGGTAGACTCCCACTTGAATTGGGTGTGTTGGCATGTATGCAAGAGATTTCTTTAATGCCGTTGAGTTGCCTTTAGCACCAAGTGCCGCTGTAAAAATACTTCAAAGCCTGTGCACAGTTCTACAGTAATTGTATGCGGTTCACCCTTCCCAGTTGGGAGCTACTGTTAGGTGAGAAAAACAGACACACACTGTCAGTTCCCCCACACACTGGATGGCCCACCCAAAGAAGCATAAATGCATAGTGAGTGTCGGGAGCTGCTGCAAAACACTCATTGCAGCAGTGATGTTATGCTGCTGTTATACAGGGCTACCTTTCATTAAACTTATGGTTTATTATTGTTTGTCTTAAACTTCACCATTTTCACATTTTGCAAAGCTGGCAAAGTAAAAAAATAATAATAATAATAATACATTAATTGGTAAAGTATTTAATTTGGCAACTTTGCAACTCTCCTGTTCCATGTAGGCAAACTCATCAGATGATTTGTGAACTGGGTCATTGTAAACCATTTATTAACGTGGGAGACACATCAACAAACCATGAAACCAATGTAGGAAGCTGGCTCTGTATATACTATACCAAAATGAGGTATAGTGTCAGAGTCCAGGGGTTCTCCAGAGGCTTACAGAGCATAAAGCAGATAATACTAATGCTCTCTTTTGTGGTCGAGCAGTTAGGCTTATCAGAGGGTAGTGCAAAGCATTTGTTGTACACACAGTTAAGAAATGAGGCACACACTCAATGACTAACTCCAGGCCAATGTTTTTATATAGCAAAATTATATTTTGTTACTTTATTACTGGAACCAATTTTTTTGTTGTTGCAGGTAAGTACACTTGTAAGTGGATGTATCGAATGTACAGACAAAACAGTTTACAAGTAAGTAACACTTTTCAATTTTAAAAGTTGACACACTGCAATTTCTCATAGAAACCAATGCAGTCCTAGGGGAGGAAAATTGTTTGCACAGTTAATAGGTAAGTACATGAGTTATGATCCCAGTCCTCTAGGGGTTAGGATGTCCACAAGTCAAAGTTCAAGTTCACCCCAAAAGTGCACCACTACCAACACAGGCCTGGCCGGGTGCAGAGGTCAAATTTGGCGTTGGGTTTTCAATGTAATCCTATGAGGACTGGGGGCACTCGGAAGAAAACAGATTACAGATAGCACCCGCGGTTCCAGGACACAGGCCTCGGGGTTTAGGTCAGCACTGTGGGGAGCACAGGTCAGCACCAAACATACACCCTCAGCAGCACTGAGGCGGCCTGGTGCAGGGTACAAACACAGCATTGGGCACCCAATGCTTTTTAATGGAGTAACCCCGGGGATCACAAAGATGCTGCAGGCTAAGTCCAGGGGGTTGGTTCTAGGAAACCAAAGACTGGACAAGTAGTAGAGGCGCCCACTGGACATTGCTGGACCGTCGGTCCGATTCTCCAAGGCCAGGGGGCTGCGGGTGCAGGGGTACTTTTGGCCATCAGGAATCTTCATCGGATCCGGTCGCAGTCAGAGCGGTCCTCTGGATTTACGCTGCAGGCATCGTTGTGTTGGCTAGGAGGGGTCTACCCAGGGTGGATTCAAGATCGGAATCGCCTGGGGACCTCTCTGGACCAGTGGGTCACCTAGACAAGGGATGTGGCCATCTAGTGCAGAGTGGACAGGGCTTGCGTATTCCGGGTGGTTCTGGAGTCCTCTTGGAGGGTTTCTTATGGACAGGGCCGCTGTCCTCAGGAGTTCTTAGTCCTCTGCTGGGTAGGCAGTCCTCTGGGGGTTTGTAGACGCTGCTGGTCCTGCAGGGTGCATCGCCTTTTTGTAGCAGGAGTCTTGAAGCTGCTGACAGGCTGGTAGGGCTGGGGCCAAGTCAGTTGTTGTCTGGAGTCTTCACTGCTGAGGTTGGCTCTTTAGTCCTTCTTCTTTCTTAATGTTGCCAGGAATCTGTTGAGCAAGGTTCAGGGGTGCCCCTAAATACTAGATTTAGAGGCGTTACAGGGGTCAGAGGCTACTGTCCCTGAGGGTGGTTACATCCTTTCAGTGCCTTTGGCGAGGGGGACAAATTCCTATACCTATTGGTCTGCCTTCTCCAAAATAAAGTGGATGATTCTGCAAGGAGAGAGGGTCACTTCAGCTTTGGACGCCCTAGGGGTGGTCTTAGCTGCAGTGGTCACTCCTCCTTGTTTTACCTAATTCTCCGACTGGACCTGCAGCCAAATGTGGGGCCGAAACCGGGAGGGTAGCTGGAGTGCCCTTGGGCACTGTTATCAGAGGCATGAGCTTTTGAGGCTCACCACCAACATTTGCAGTTCCTGCAGGGGGAGGTGTGAAGCACCTCCACCCAGAGAAGGTTGTGTTCCTGACCCCAGAGGGTCAGAAACGTATCTGTTAGTGGCAGACTGGCACAGACCAGTCAGCCCTACACTAGAGGGTTGGGTAACATACTGGGGGCGTCTATAAGATGTCCTCTGTGTGCCTTTTACAATAAACCCTACACTGGCATCCGTGTGGGTTTATTGTGCTGAGATGTTTGATTCCAAACTTCCCAGTCTTCAGTGGAGCCAGCATGGAGCTGTGGAGTTCGTAATGACAGACTCCCATCCCATTTACTTAATATGGCCACACTGCACTTACAATGTCTGGGAATGGTCTTGGTCACTGTATTGCGCATGCAGCTATGCCCTTTCCTGTGGTATAGTGCACCCTGCCTTAGGGCTGTAAGGCCTGTTTAGAGGGGTGACTTACCTATGACACAGGCAGTGGGTTGTGGGCAATGCACTCTGGGAGGGATGCCATGTCGATTTTACCTTTTTCCCCACCAGGACACACAATCTGGATTGGCAGTGTGCAAGGTGTTACAATACATGCTGCAGCCCTTAGCCCCACCCACCCTTGCCCCCCGGCCACAGAGCCCCTGGTGCCATTACTAACTTTTGCAGGGGACTTAGCTGTGTGCCTGGGTGTGCCAATTGTGGGAAGCATGGTACAGTTCAGGAAAAGAACACTAGTGCTGTGGCCCTGTTAGCAGGGTCCCAGCACACACTCAGTCTAGTTAGCATCAATATCAGGCAAAAAAAGGTGGCGGGTCAATCTTCCTACATAAAGCACTTGCAATACCACAATAGTCAGTCAGTAACTGTTACACAAGAAAGAACCACACTAAGGACCGGATTACAACTTTGGCAGAGGGGGTTAATCCGTCCCAAATGTGAAGGATAACCAACCTGCCGTATTACGAGTCCATTATATCCTATGGAACTCGTAATACGGTGGGTGGGATATTCATCACATTTGGGATGGATTAACCCCCTCCGCCAAAGTTGTAATCAGGCGTTGCAAAAATAAAGCATTCTTTATCAACACTAGAGCTATACCACCATTGCTGTATCTCCACTTGGAGATATCAACACACAAAATATACACTTAGCAATGAGCAGGAAAAGCACAGAAATACATGGGATCCTATGGGGGGGTGTGGGGCGGGGCAAACCATTTAATAAGAAAGTGGTATAAGAACGTAGGTGCCCAACCAAGGTTAGTGTATTAGATTCCTGGGGTGAGTAAGAAATTACCCAAAGTAAGTGCCAGAAATCCCACAGGAGCCCAAATGTAGACTTGTTATTGAGCCGGGTGTCCCTTAGGCTAACACAGGAACGTTGTGGTTGGATTTTAATGGATTCAGGACCCTTCCCAGTGAACCGTGAGGAAACCAGTTGGAACAAAGAATGTTGGAGAGTGCCCCCACTCGGGCTACCCCGAGGACTGGAGTACCGATACCAGGGAGCCCAGGTGCATCGGGATTAATTGGTGTCAGAAGCCCTCGTTGAAGTCAGTGGAAGATTCGATTGATAGGTGCTGTTGTGACCCAGGTACCAGCTCGGTGGACCCAAGGTTGGATCCTGTATGTGAAGAACCTGAAAAAGAAGGGGACAGTATCCAGACCACTCAATGTCCAGGTGGTGCTGGTAGGCAGTGCCCACCCTCATGGAGATGAAGTTCCTGCAGGACGGTGAAGGAAGAAGTTCATCCATGGAGTCCAGGTGATCCACGAGCTGTCCCACATCAGTCACCTAATTGCAGGAAGGTCAGTGGCCAGCAGGGCCACCAACAAGCCTTGGTAAACACAAATAGCTGTTGCAAGGAAGATTGAAGGTTTTTGAGGACCAGCAATGTCCTAGTGACTCAACCATTGGAAGATAGTTAGGGCAATCCTTCAGCAGGGAGGAAAGACAGCCAGAGTGAGAGAAGCCCCCACGAGTGACCCACTGGCAGTAGGCACAGGGAGCCCCAGGGAGGACTCAGCAGCACAACAAAATAGGAGTCCCAGGTCGCAGGAGCTGCAGAGTGGAAGCTGATCTTCAAGGTGCAGAGTGCTGGAGGCTCGAGCTTCTTGGAGCCTGAAGATCTCCTTCAGGAAGAGTCAACCAGGCTTGGAAGCGCAGCAGCTGCGCTGCACAGGAGTTCCGCTCCAGTGGCTGCAGCAAGGGCCCACCCTCTCCCAATTGGTCAGAAGACAAGAGGGACCCAGAGAGGACCCTAGAACCACCACCTGTGAGCAGAGACTTTTTGTTGTCCGTGGGACAGCAGGATCTACCAGCCAGTCTTTGTCATGTTGAGGTGCCTGCGGATGCAGGGGAGTGACTCCCTCACTCCAAGGGAGATTCCTTCTTGCTTCTTGGATGTAAACAGAGTTCTTGTTACCCTGGAGGGTGCACAGCCACGGATGTTGCAGGAATCTTGCAGGAACTGGAGAAACAATGTTGCAGTGAGAGTCCTTCCAACTGGATACATACTTGTTTCAGTTCCAAAAGCAGACCAGCAGTGGTTTCGGAGGACAGGAGTAGAAGGTGCCTTGCAGTGAGTTCCTTGTAGAGTCTTGCTTGACAGATCTGAGGACCCACCCTCAGGGGAGCCTTTAATTAACCCTAAAAGGGGGTTGGTCACTCTGTAGTGACCCACCAATCAGAGGGGGTCAGGGACGTCATCTGCTTGGCCTAACCAGTCAGATGCTCTTAGGGGCCTCTGCCTACCTTGTTTACAAGATGGCAGAATCAACCGGCCACCTGGCAGAACTCTGTGCTCATCCCTAGGGCAGAGCTGGACAGGGGGGTGTCACTCCCCTGTCCTTTGTGTGGTTTTGCACCAGAGCGGGAACCGGGGGTTCTTGAACTTGTGCAAACTGGATTATGCAAGGAGGGCCCCAAATGTTCCTTTCAAAGCAGTCTGATGGTGCTCAGAGGCCACCCCAGCCAGTTCGGAGACACCAATTTCAAAGGGAGAGGTTGTCACACTTCTCTATTGCAGGAAATCCTTTGTTCTGCCTTTCCCTGCTTGAGTTAGGCTCATCAGCAGGAGGGCAGAACAGTGTCTGGGGTCAGCAGCAGCACAGGCTGGCAGCCAGACCCCGTAAGGTTGTACAGGCAGAGCTGGGGATCCTTTGAGGATCCCCCAGAATACATGGAATCATGCAACTAGCACTGGAGTTGATGTAATTGCATGATTCCACCATGTTTGATACCAAACATGCCTAGGTTCGGAGAAGGCATTATGTAGTTGGACCACTTGTGTCGACCAGTGTTCACTACATACCTTAAGATGGCTTCCCCACATTTACAAAGCCCAAAATGGAGCCTGGGGTTGTTAGGGGTACCCTGTTTATGCAGAATTACCCTCACACTTAGGGACATGCACCCTGCCCTTGAGCTGAAGGGCCTACCAGTGAGGTAGGCAAGCCTTATGTCTTAGGTGAAAAGTGAGCACCATTTCACACAGGCTGCAATGGCAGGCCTGCAAACACTGTTTGCATGGGCTCCCATGAGTGGAACAATACATGCTGCAGCCCATGGGAGACCCCTGGTGTACCAATGCCCTGGGAACCTAAGTACCATATGGTAGGGACTTACAAGGGTGCACCAGCATGCCAATTGTGTGGTGCAGATGTTTACCAGCAACCAGATTTAGAGGAGAGAGCACAGACACTGTGGTCCTGATTAGCAGGATCCCAGTGTACTTCAGTCTAAACACACTGACACCAGGCAAAAAGTGGGGGTAACTATGTCAGAAAGATCCTATTTTCCTACAGGTATTTCCAAGGCCCTTGTACTAATCAATATCTTTTGCAAGTGAGAGTGCATGCACTGGTGCAGATGAGATCTAAAACATAGTGCTTGAAAAGCAAGAAGTGGAAGCACAGAAGCCATCCAATCAAAGGAGATAGATATAGAGGCTGTGGGATGGACAAACATAAAATTGACAAGCTGGGACATGAATGAGTGTTGAGGAAAGCCAACCAATGATTAACAGTGGGCGGGCTGATTGCGCCTGTATATTCTTAGGAAGGACAAAGTGGCGGTCATTCCAACCCTGGCGGTCAATGACCGCCGGGTTGGAGGACCGCGGGAGCACCGCCGACAGGCCGTCGGTGCTCCCAAGGGCATTCCGACCGCGGCGGTAAAGCCGCGGTCGGACCGGCAACACTGGCGGTCTCCCGCCAGTGTACCGCCGCCCTTTGGAATCCTCCAAGGCGGCGCAGCTAGCTGCGCCGCCGAGGGGATTCCGACCCCCCCCTACCGCCATCCAGTTCCCGGCGGTCCGCCCGCCGGGAACCGGATGGCGGTAGGGGGGGTCGTGGGGCCCCTGGGGGCCCCTGCAGTGCCCATGCCACTGGCATGGGCACTGCAGGGGCCCCCGTAAGAGGGCCCCTACAAGTATTTCACTGTCTGCTTGGCAGACAGTGAAATACGCGACGGGTGCAACAGCACCCGTCGCACCTTCCCACTCCGCCGGCTCGATTACGAGCCGGCATCCTCGTGGGAAGGGAGTTTTTCCCTGGGCTGGCGGGCGGTCTTTTGGCGACCGCCCGCCAGCCCAGGGAAAAACTTAGAATACCCTCCGCGGTCTTTCGACCGCGGAGCGGTATTTCGGAGGGGGGAAGTCTGGCGGGCGGCCTCCGCCGCCCGCCAGACTTGGAATGACCCCCTGTATCTCTTGCAACAAATAGTGCGCACACTGTATAGTAGGCACAAGCTAAAAAGAACACCCTTTACACTATAACCACCACTAACCATCACAACTGAATTGGGGTTCAGACTGTACCATCTGCTATTCTGCTAGGTTTTAAAAAAAAATAATTTCATTGTTGGCTGCACCACCACCATAAAGGTCTCCGTTGATTAAAAGTGTTCACTCAATCAGAACTAGAAAATATTTACAGTTTAAAAAGATAATTTGGCAAAATGTACATCTGATAAAGACTTCTAAGTACATATTCTTTACCTTTGAATTCTCCCCAGGCGTCCGACTGAATCTGGAAGATTTTTCATGAGCAGTACCCCTCTGTGCCAGAAGTGACATCGCAGTACCTATATAGGTGCCACCCAGGCACACTGATGTCAGTTCTTTTCTTTATGTGCCAGAATTTGCGCTGTTCCAGAGAGGACTACTCCTCATTCATTTTTTGACTGGAGTTTTTTTTCATTTTGTTGACTATTTTTGAGGTTTCTCCTCCTGGTGTGTCGAGAATGTCATCCAGGAAGACAGGTTTTAAGCCCTGCAGAGCCTGTCATCGGGCAGTGTCGGTGATGGATCCGCTTCTCATCTGCCTGTGGTGCTTGGAGCACGATCAATGCCTGAAGATGTGCTCCGAGTCCCAGGCCATGCATCCGCAGGCTTTGAAGGAGCAGTTCCTAAAGCTGATGGGGGCCCAGCATGCGACCATGCAAGTTAAGGTCTCAGTCAAGGCGAAGTTCCCGGTACCGGTTGCAGAGTCTAAAGTCGTCATTGTCCCAGTCGTCGGAGTGATCGATATTTGACTTCTCTTCAACCCCGTGACGAGGAAGCTTAGGCATTCTAGGCATCGTTCCTCGTAACTACACCTGGGCCGCCTCTGTGTCTCCCTGTCTTTCCAGGAGCCAGAACGATCCCTGCCCAACTTAGGGTTCTGTGGGCCATGTGCCTCATTTTTGGACAGTCCGGCCCTGTTTGTGCACTTTAGGGCCCTGTGGAGTTAGAAGGGGCCCCATTGGGTTCCGCACTGGTGGCTTCTGCCTCAGTGCCGATGGGCCCCCTGGGTTCCAGTCCTGAATCCGGACTGGTTATACCATCTTGACCTTCCTTGGTGCTGGTTTAGATGCCGACACTCCCGGCATGCCTATTGTCATCCTCGACTCTGACAGGGAGCTGGATGGGCGTCTCCCAATGCCAACTCTGGCGCAGGCAGGAGATTTACCTCCTAGATCAGATCTTGAGTCCTATTCCCTTGTATCAGGCCTTTGGGAAGGATTTGGAGGGGCCACTAGACCCTTTAGAATACCAACCCTATGAGGAAGAAAAGGACTGTGTGAGGATCTGGGTGAAGCTAGAGGACTGGATACTTCTCCTGATACTGAAATGCTTTCTCCCCTACCATGGCTATGGAGGAGGGAGCTTTCTATGCAATGATGGTACGGAGGGCGGCTGAGGGCCTTGATCTTCAACTCCCCTCAGTGGCAGACAAGACTAATCTCTTGACAGAAGTGCTACAGCTGGGAGTTTCCACACTAGAACCCTTACTCTCATTCAATGATGCCCTCACGGACATACTTTTGGGTACGTGGTTGAAGCCAAACACGGGCTCCTGTGAATAGGATTATTGCCTGCTGCCATTGCGCTGCTTCCCAACTTTCCTCATGCAGTACACTAGCAGAGCTGTTTCCACAACAGTGACCCTGAGGCACCACACCTGGCTGAGGATGTCTGTTTTTTTGGGGGCTGTCCAAGCTTCGCGCATGGACATGCCCTGCAGTGGCACCTGTCTCTTCACAGACAAGGTAGATTCGGCACTCGAGCGCTTCAAGGACTCTCTGGCTGCGGCCAGGTCCTCGGGCTTTTTGGTGGTCTCCCCTTTCCCCCAATCTGCCTTTTGTTCCTTTTGTGGCTATGGAAGGGGCTTTCAGCTGCACCAATTCTCAGACAGCCACTGTGCTGCACATGCTTCCCAGCCTATGCGTGGACGAGGGCATGGCACCCACAGTCCTCGTAGATCAAGTGACCAATGGTCAGGTGAGTCCGCCATCCCCTCCCCGAGCACCCCATACACATAGCAGCCTCCAAATTCTCCTAGCCTCCCCTTTACCATATGGCCACCTTGTTGGTGGCAGGATTCACTGGCAGTCCTTAACATCGGACAGGCGAGTTTTGTAGATAGTTGGGTGGCGCTACTCCCTCCCCTTCAAGATTACCTCTCCACCCATGCCACCATCTCACGGCCCGTTGACAGAGGATCATCTGTCCCTTCTATTTGAGGAAATTGCAGCTCTCTTGGCCAAGGGAGCAATAGAGAGTCTTCTGATGCCCACAGTAGGCTGTGGTTGCTATTCCTGCTTCTTTCTGGTTCCCAAAAAGGACAAGGGTCTTCATCCTATTCTAGATCTTCAAGCATTCAATCTCTTTTTCAAGAAGGTGAATTCAAAATGTTTATGCTGGCCCAGGTCTTTTCTGTCCCGATCACTGGACACTGGAGATTGGATGGTAGTGTTGGATTTGTAGAATGCCTATTTTCACATCCCTGTCCTTCCTGCCCATTAGCTCTATCTGTGGTTTACGATAGGCCCCAAGCATTTTCAATTCTCTATGCTCCTCTCTGCCCTTAACAGCGCCCCTTGGGTGTTCACTAATGTGATGGTGGAGGTTGCAGCTCATCTGCGGAGATCAGGGGTTCCAGTCTTCCTCTGTCTTGACAATTGGCTGTTGTTGTCTCCCACCTCCAGATTACGGCAAACCTCCTGCATTTGCTGGAGTTCTCTGTAAACGTGCCAAAGTCACATCTGACTCCCACTCAGACACTCCCTTTCATCTGAGCTGTTCTAAACCCCATGCAATTTTGGGCTTATTTTCCCGAGTGGTGAATCCAGGCTATTCAGGCTATGATACTGATGTTTCAGCCTCGATTCTGGATTTTGGTGTGACTGCCTCTGGAACTGCTAGGTCTCCTGGCCTCCTGCACTCTGCTGGTGACACATTGCCAGATGGCTTCTGCAGGCTCTGCAGTGGGACCTGAAGTTTCAGTGGGAGCAGCATCAGGGGAATCTCTCCGACATGGTTCAGATCTCAAAGGGAACTGCTAGGTCTCCTGGCCTCCTGCACTCTGCTGGTGACACATTGCCAGATGGCTTCTGCAGGCTCTGCAGCGGGACCTGAAGTTTCAGTGGGAGCAGCATCAGAGGAATCTCTCCGACATGGTTCAGATCTCAAAGGGAACTGTTAAGGACCTGCAGTGGTGGCTAACGTACAACAATTGGGTCAGAGGCAGACCTCTTGCCCTTCCCTAACCAGACCTGATAGTGACAGATGCATCACTCCTGGAATGCAGCGGTGTCCAGGCTCCATATCAACCTGCTGGAGCTCAGAGTGATCCAAATGGCATGGAAAGCCTTTCTACCCTCCATCAAGGGAAGCTAGTGCAGGTGTTCATGGGCAACACCACTGCCGTGTGGTATTGCTACAAACAGAGTGGAGTTGGTTGGGGTTTTGGACCGTTCGGCAAGAGTCTCTGCGTCTTTGGACTTGGCTGGAACAGCGGAGCATATCCCTGTTGGTTCAACATATGGCAGACTCTCTGACTCCCAGAGTGGACAAACTCAGCCGGAAATGCCTAGCGGATCATGAATGGCGTCTCCACCCGGAGGTGGAGCAAGGTCTCTTTAAGCAGTGTTGAGAGCCGTGGTTAGATCTATGTGCCTCCACTGAGAATGAGCAATGTCAACAATTTTGTGCGCTGAAGTTTCTAAGGCGACTCTTGCTTAGAGAGGCTTTTTGTCTTGAGTAGAACTCATTGACCGTACCCAAGAGTTCCAGGTGGATGACCAACTCTTTGTGGGGTATGTGGGTCTGAAGAGAGGTCAAGCAGTGCAGATGTAAGCCACCGTTCATTGAATTGTCATTGGTATCATGAGCTGCTACGCAGTGGCCAAGAAGCAATCTCCTGAAGGTCTGTGAGCTCATTCCACCAGAGCTAAAGCTGCAACCACAGCGTTCGCACGCAGAGTTTCGGTCCTGGACATCTGCCAGACAGCAATTTGGGCATCTCTACACACGTCTACCAAGCATTAGTGCCTGGACATTCAGGTGCAGAGGGATGGGTACTTTGTCCGTTCGGTCCTGCAGGACATTCTCATTTGAAATTGTTCGCAGACCCACCTCTGGGGATGGTATTGCTTGGGTATCTATTCAAAGGTAAGGAATCTGCATCTAGAAGTCTCTATCAGATAAACAATTGAATTACCTTTGGTAACATCTTATCTGGTAGAGACTATGGGGGTCATTCTGACTCCCGCCGGGCGCGGTCACCGCGCGCCCGGCGGGAGCCGCCAAAATACCGTACCGCGGTCGGAAGACCGCGGCGGGTATTTTGAGTTTTCCCCTGGGCTGGCGGGCGGCCTTCAAAATGCCGCCCGCCAGCCCAGGGGAAAACGACCTTCCCACCATGAAGCCGGCTTGTAATCGAGCCGGCGGAGTGGGAAGGTGCGACGGGTGCTACTGCACCCGTCGCGTATTTCACTGTCTGCTATGCAGACAGTGAAATACAAGCAGGGCCCTCTTACGGGGGCCCCTGCAGTTCCCATGCCATTGGCATGGTCACTGCAGGGGCCCCCAGGGGCCCCGCGACACCCCCTACCGCCATCCTGTTCCTGGCGGCCGAACCGCCAGGAACAGGATGGCGGTAGGGGGTGTCAGAATCCCCAAAGCGGCGCAGCATGCTGCGCCGCCTTGGAGGATTCTGACGGGCAGCGGAAAACCGGCGGGAGACCGCCGGTTTTCCTGCACTGACCGCGGCCAAAGCGCCGCGGTCAGAATGCCCTAAGGGGCACCGCCAGGCTGTTGGCGGTGCTCCCGTGGTCGGTGGCCCTGGCGGCCACCGGCCGCCAGGGTCAGAATGACCCCCTATATCTAGCTTTAGATTCCTTACCGACCGACCCATCCTCCCCGCTCTGCGAATGGATTTATAGGGATAGGGAGGACCCCGTTTAAGAGCCCTAGTTTTGACTTACCTGTAGTCAGTGTTCTTCATGGCTCCATGCTTCTGGTGTTGAAAGTCATGAAAAGAAACTGATGTCGGTGCATCTGTGTGACACCTATATAGATACTTCAACGTCACACAGGGCACAGACGGCGACGGACACATAGCCAATCGACCTACCAGCACGCAGGGGTACTGCCCACAAAAAATCTTCCGGATCCAGGATGACGCCTGGGGAGAATTCAAAGGTAAGGAATCTGCAGCTATATATAGTATCTACCAGGTAAGGCGGTACTGAAGGTAAGTAACTTGTTCATCCCTACCACAGTTACAGTAGTACATCAAACCCATGGTTATTATTCCACCACCAATATACCACATCTTCAGACTGGTGTCGTGCCATCAGTGGTGTGCTACTCCTAGTAGGATCTATACTTCGTTGTAGTAGGGCATATTTAAGCTATCAAACTGTGGTTGTTGCTGCATACACCTGTAAATACTACCAGATAATTCATTCAGTAGTTTTTGTCTAGGTTAGAATAAGAGAACATTAAATATCCTAGGGCTCAAGGATCAATAGCTCACACCAAAAAGTATTTTATATTAAACAGTAGCAGTTAGCCTACCTTCTCAAAATTCCAAATTTTGTACACTATCATTTACAAAGCAGTATAGAGCAAAAGGGCATTGAAGTGGCTATTGTAGTTTCTGACAATATGAGTTCAAAAATGGGTGTTTCAATTTTCCGTGATTAGCTGTTCCTGTGTCATCATTCGTTTGTCTAATGTCTAACAAAAGTCTGGCAATGTGCTAAAAAAACGCTAAAACCAAAAAGCGGTCAATAAAAATTGATATATACAGCTCCCAATTAAATATAATTTGAGCGCCATTATTCTGAATTGCATAGTGCAGATTCCTTCCATCTGGAATGCACCTGCGAATAAAGAGCATTGGTTTATTGGTCTATGATTTGTAAATACTGCGTCTTACAATGATATAAACGTGATTTACGACACCCATTAGGTAAATACCATGTGGGGACAATAAATAGGGCTGTAGTGCAAACTATGGTAAACTGTAAAAGGCCAATGTGTGTCAGAGGTAACTCATGGTATTTAAATAAGCAGCCTGTCTAAAAGGGGCTAATTATATGAGCCCCAATTGCTGCTCCTGCCTGCTGCCCGGTTTCCTATCTAGCCTCGCCCACTGCCTTCCAGCACACCTTCCTTCCCCAGGACCTACTTAATGCAGGCCACAGTGCGACCCCATTGAACAGGTCCCAGACCAGCTCACCCCTGCTGCTGCATCGCTGTATCCTGCTTTCTGCCTCAGTTGCACTGCTTACTCCTTCCTTTCCCCCCATTTTTCTGAGTGCTTTCTCCTTCTCTTTGCTCCGTTTTTACTGCTTTCTCCTCCTCTCCCATTCTTTCAGAGTGCTTTCTCCTGCTTTTTGCCTTGTTTTCACTGCATTCTCATTGCTTTCCCCCCAGTTTTCTGACATTCTCTTGTTTTTCCCTTGTTTTTTCACTGTTCATTTTTACTGCTTTCTCCTCCTATCTCCTTGTTTTTCAGAGAGTGCTTTTTCCTGCTTTCGGCCTCATTTTCATTGCTTTATCCTTCCTTCCCCCTGTATTTCTGAATGCTTTCTCCTTCTCTCATTTTTTTTTCTGCTTTCTCCTCCTCCTCCCCTTTTTCTCTGAGTGCTTTCTCCTGCTTTTTACCTCATTTTCATTGCTTTCTCCTTTCTTTTCCCCATTCTTCTAAGTGCTTTCTCCTTCTTTTTGCCTGGTTTATAAATTTTTCACCCTTTTTTCACTGTTACCGCTCCTGCTTGCCACCCATGTTTCTGCCTCCTGCCTAGCCCTGCCCACCGCCTCCCAGCCCCCTTCCCTCCTCCCAGGACCTACTTAATGGAGGCTGCAGCACGGCAATGCAATGGGCACGCTGCAGGTGCTCTAAAGGTGCACCATAGGCATGCTCATCTGCGCCTGTACCACACCCAGTGCCAGGACCCCTGGCTCTTCCACCCCATGAAGATACACTGCCGCTGACCTCTGAGCCCCAGATGCGGCCTCAAGCAGCTCGTCACCAACCCTACCCACATCTCAGGACACATGCTCAACCCCATCTTCACCTCCTGCGACAGAGTTGGGTACATCCACACCTCACCACTCGACCACTGACCACCACAGCGTACACAATCTCATGACCCACCTATGCTGGCACCATGCCCATCAGATCCATGCAAAGAAACTGAAAACAGGTATCAGAAGAGTAGTGAAACAACACTCTCCGCTCCCACCTCCCAGACTCTACACATGACCCATAACAAGAGCAAAGAGCTTCTCTAGGTATATCACAGAATGCTTTGATGCCATCGCCCCAGCCAAGACAGCCAAAGTCAAAGAACAAAACAAAAGAGCAAGCTGGTTCACCGAGTAACTGCACCCCACCAAATGCATCAGCAAAAAAACAGAAGCCCCACCACTTTCAGGACCGCCCTCAACCAGTACCACCACCACATGAAAGAAACAAAAAAGAAAGCAGTAGCAGACCGCATCAAAGCCAGCGCAAACCCCAGCAAAGAACTCTTCACCATTGTGAAGGCGTTCACCAATCAGGCAGCCACCGAGAATGACATTACTCCCTTCCAGGAACTGTGCAACATCTCACAGACTTCTTCCACGAGAAGATTTCAGCCATCTACGAAAGCTTCAAATGCCAACCCTCTGCAACAGACGAACACAAACCCCAAACCCCCCTTTCACTCACTGGGAACTCCTCACCATGCAAGACACTATCTCCATCATGAACTCTGTGCACTCTGGAGCACCCACAGACGCTCTCCTCCGCCCCCACGTTTTAAACCTCTGAAGCAAGGCAATCGGTGACAGGCTCAGGAAGGTCCTGAGTACCTCCATCACTGCTGCCTCCTTCCCGGGGGTCTGGAAACACACTGAAGTGAGTCCCCTCCTGAAAAACAATCCACCAACCCAGCCGAATTAAGAACTACCGGCCCATCTATCTGCTCCCCTATCCAGCAAAAGTCCTCGAGAAAGCAATCAACCAGCAACTCACCCCACACCTAGAAGACCACAACCTCCTGGACCCCTCCCAATCTGGATTTTGAGCTAACCACAGCACCGAGACAGCACTGATTGCAGCCACAGATGACATTAGAGCCTTCCTTGTCCATGGGAAACTGCCGCACTCATCCTCCTGGACCTGTCCACCGCCTTTGACAGTGTCTCCCACCACATCCTGTGCAACAGACTCTCCACATCGGGATTCAAGGAAGTGCCCTTAAATGAACTGCCTCATACCTCACTGGCAGAATCCAAAGGATCCGTCTCCCACTGTTCACCTAAGAACCCAAGAAGATCATCCGTGGAATACCCTAAGCATCTCAGCCAGACCCTCTTCAATACCTACATGACCTCCCTGGTTGTCCCAGTCAGATCACATGGACTCAACATCATCTCATCCTCTCACTGTCCGAAGATCCCTCCACCACAAAAGCTAACTTCTACAGATGCATGATGAACGTAGCAGATGAAGGACAACTGTCTCAAACTCAACACTGAAAAAAATGGTCCTCACCATGGACTGACACATGGTGGCCTGCAGAGCTTGGCAGCCCCCCTCCTCCACCCACCAGACCACACCCACAACCTCTGCATCATCTTGGATAGCAGGCTATCCATTAACAAACAAGTGGACACAGTCTCATCCTCCTTTTACCACATCCTTTACATGCACCCCAAGATCTTCAGGTGGCTCCCGACAAACACCAGAAGGACCATCACTCAGGCCCTCATCACCAGCAGACTGGACTACGGAAACACACTCTACCTAGGAATCACAATTTCTCCTGAAGACTCCAGACAATACAGAACTCAGTGGCAAGACTTGTACTCTGCCTCCGCAGAAGAAACTATTCTGTCTCCTGATTCAGAAGATATGCCAGTTCAAGATGCTGACCGATGCATACCAGGCCCTGCACAATGAAGAACCAGCATACATCAACAACCGTCTGACCTCCCACCAACCAATCAGACACCTCCGATCAGCTTCCCCCTCCCTCGCAGACCCCCACGGATCCATCAAGTCAACAGTGGAAGACGCTCCTTCTTGCACTTGGCAGTCAAGGCTTGGAACAACCTCTCGCTGCACCTCAGGACCGCACTGTCACTCCAGCAATTTGGAAGAGAACTAAAGACCTTGATGTTCGAATGATCATACCTCCACACAGCAGCAGCATATAGCGTCCAGCGCCTTAAGACCCTCACAGGTGATATGGTGGGCTCTATAAATGTTGATTGATTGATTGATTGATGAGTAGCCACCATCTGAGTCTGATTTGCAGAAATGTTTTTTACTCAGATTGTTCTCAGGACTTTTCAGCATCTGTCTGTTTTAGTTTCACGTTTGCAAGCTACCGCATCATAGCGCTGTTTTTTTTCTCTTTTTTTCTTCAAGGCAGATAGGGTTGGGTAACACAGACTACAAGAATGAAGGTGAGAGGGAACAGGCAATGGTAGGGGAGGCAAAGCGCTGTGATGCCCCCGGGGTTGGCCGCATCGTAGAGATTTTCCTTTTCTTATGCGAGGAGGGAGGTGGACATCAGAGACAGTGGGATGGTGGAGGTGAAATAAAAGAAGCCACAGGACAACAGGTGGGTGGGGTTGGGGAAAAGAAACGACAGTGACAACATGACGGATGCTAGTGGGGGGAGAAGCAACACACATAAGGATGAAAAGGGAAGAAGAAAGAATATATCTCAATCACAGTGCGAGCAGAACACTAATCAACATAAAGCAATCAGTACTTGGTCCATGCTCCAGAGGAAAGAGGAGTAAGTGAAGCCTGCTTGCACTCCTCAATTAGGAGGCAGCAAATAAGAGTGAAATTGAAACCTACTAATAGTAAGCACTGGCTGAGCTCCAAGCCCCTTATAGTGAACAATATATTTTGCAAGTGAGAGCACATGTGCTATCAAAGGTGAAACCTAGAAAACAGCAGGCATACATTTCCTGAAAGAAGAGTGGGTGGTGCAGATTGTGGTAAAAGCTGTTTTGACTTCCTCACCATACCGTCATTTTGACAGTGCGGCTTTCAAAATGAAGATATGGCAAGAAAGTCAAAACAGCATTTTTTCACAGCACATTGAATAAACTGAATGCCCAGCACACGGCTTTCCTAACCATGCATCCCCCCTGCTTTTGGATGTCCAGCTCAAGCCCATTTTGCCTGTGGACTGTTCAAGCTGATTTCCCCAAGACATGTTCATTTCCATACCACTGCTGAACTAGGACCACCTGAGCATATTCTTCTAAAAGCACCCAATCAATCAAAACGGAATTTGTGAGACCCAACACAGGTCTTACCTTTATCAACAAATTACAAGAAATTAGTAAACATCAACTGAATGAGCATACTGACAGAGATCACACCTTGGGTACCTTCCACTCAGGTTTTGTATCTGGGCACACTACGGAAACTCGCCTTCTTGCGCTAGCTGTGACAAAGGAAGCTCCTGCTTAATAGTAATTCTAGGTCTTGTGTCTGCATTTGACACTATTGTTCACAATACTCTGCTATTATTACTTCAGAATATGATTGCTTTACATAGAAAAGACCTCAAATTGTTCATGCATCACCTTTCATATAGAGTCCTGTAGTGTGGGAAACTTAGTGACTCCTCCCATAGCGTTACAACTGCACAATGCCTCTCTCCATCTCCCCCACAGTTCACTCTCTATATTGAGCTTGAAGGTGATCTATTACAGACCCCTGGCGTATCTTTCTGTCAACATGTGAACAATATTCTCTTCTACCTGAAATTTGAAGAAACAAGCAGCATACGTTCCCAAACCACGTGTGTGTCACATACACAAGCATGGATGAGACACATTGACCTAAACTTTTACTCACAAAACATGTCTTATCTTCAGTCCCAGCCTCAATCACCAGCTTGGTCAAACACCTTGAGTGACACTGACATCTCTTCCAATATAGTTTGTACACATAATGTCAGTTTTGAATGACTTCATATAGTTACCTTTAGAAGCTCACAATCCTTACAAGACAGCTTGTATCATTGTACAAAGCGCTCCACTTTGGCGCTGCTGTGTACCTTAAAAGTAAAGTCAACATGTCATTAAGGAAAAGAACCTTCAGAAGCAAAGCCCTTTTTAAATTCCATCTTTTAAGTGAAAATACACCTTGAAGTCCTCCTTTTGTGGCAATGCTCCAAGAGCCAGGGACTCACTTCCTTGAATATCGGACTTGCTACCATTCTCAGGGAGTCAAACTTGTAGGAGGCTGGCCTGGCTTGTAGTGGGTACCAAGGGGTACTTACACCTTGCACCAGGTCCAGGTATCCCTTATTAGTGTAGCGGGGTATCTAGCAGCTTAGGCTGATAGAAAAGGTAGCTTAGCAGAGCAGCTTAGGCTGAACTAGGAGGCGTGTAAAGCTCCTACTATACCACTGGTGTCATATGCACAATATCATAAGAAAACACAATACACAGATATACAAAAAATAAAAGTACTTTATTTTTATGACAATATGCCAAAAGTATCTCAGTGAGTACCCTCAGTATGAGGATAGCAAATATACGCAAGATATATGTACACAATACCAAAAATATGCAGTAATAGCAATAGAAAGCAATGCAAGCAATGTACAGTCACAATAGACTGCAATGAGAGCACATAGGTATAGGGGCAACACAAACCATATACTCCAAAAGTGGAATGCGAATCACGAATGGACCCCAAACCTATGTGACCTTGTAGAGGGTTGCTGGGACTGTAAGAAAACAGCGAGGGTTAGAAAAATAGCCCACCCCAAGACCCTGAAAAGTGGGTGCAAAGTGCACCTAAGTTCCCCAGAGAGCACAGAAGTCGTGATAGGGGAATTCTGCAAGAAAGACCAACACCAGCAATGCAACAACGATGGATTTCCAGACAAGAGTACCTGTGGAACAAGGGGACCAAGTCCAAACGTCACGATCAAGTCGGGAGTGGGCAGATGCCCAGGAAATGCCAGCTGTGGGTGCAAAGAAGCTGCCACCGGATGGTAGAAGCTGTGGATTCTGCAAGAACGAAGAGGGCTAGAAACTTCCCCTTTGGAGGATGCATGTCCCACGTCGTGAAGAAGCTTGCAGAGGTGTTTTCGTGCAGAAAGACTGCAAACAAGCCTTGCTAGCTGCAAGGGTCGCGGTTAGGGTTTTTGGATGCTGCTGTGGCCCAGGAGGGACCAGGATGTCGCCAATTGCGTGAGGAGACAGAGGGGGCGTCCAGCAAGACAAAGAGCCCACTCAGAAGCAAGCAGCACCCGCAGAAGTGCCGGAACAGGCACTACGAAGTGGAGTGAACCAGAGCTCACAAAAGAAGGTCCCACGACGCCGGAGGACAACTCAGGAGGTCGTGCACTGCAGGTTAGAGTGCCGGGGACCCAGGCTTGGCTGTGCACTAAGGAAATCCTGGAAGAGTGCACAGGAGCCGGAGCAGCTGCAAATCACGCGGTACTCAGCAATGCAGTCTAGCGTGGGGAGGCAAGGACTTACCTCCACCAAACTTGGACTGAAGAGTCACTGGACTGTGGGAGTCACTTGGACAGAGTTGCGGAGTTCAAGGGACCTCGCTCGTCGTGCTGAGAGGAGACCCAGAGGACCGGTGATGCAGTTCTTTGGTGCCTGCGGTTGCAGGGGGAAGATTCCGTCGACCCACAGGAGATTTCTTCGGAGCTTCTAGTGCAGAGAGGAGGCAGACTACCCCCACAGCATGCACCACCAGGAATACAGTTGAGAAGGCGGCAGGATCAGTGTTACAAGGTCGCAGTAGTCGTCTTTGCTACTTTGTTGCAGTTTTGCAGGCTTCCAGCGCGGTCAGCAGTCGATTCCTTGGCAGAAGGTGAAGAGAGAGATGCAGAGGAACTCTGATGAGCTCTTGCATTCGTTATCTAAAGAATTCCCCAAAGCAGAGACCCTAAATAGCCAGAAAAGGAGGTTTGGCTACTTAGGAGAGAGGATAGGCTAGCAACACCTGGAGGAGCCTATCAGAAGGAGTCTCAGACGTCACCTGCTGGCCCTGGCCACTCAGAGCAGTCCAGAGTGCCAGCAGCACCTCTGTTTCCAAGATGGCAGAGGTCTGGAGCACACTGGAGGAGCTCTGGGCACCTCCCAGGGGAGGTGCAGGTCAGGGGAGTGGTCACTCCCCTTTCCTTTGTCCAGTTTCACGCCAGAGCAGGGCTGGGGGATCCCTGAACCGGTGTAGACTGGCTTATGCAGAGATGGGCACCATCTGTGCCCATCAAAGCATTTCCAGAGGCTGGGGGAGGCTACTCCTCCCCAGCCCTGACACCTTATTCCAAAGGGAGAGGGTGTAACACCCTCTCTCTGAGGAAGTTCTTTGTTCTGCCTTCCTGGGCCAAGCCTGGCTGGACCCCAGGAGGGCAGAAACCTGTCTGAGGGGTTGGCAGCAGCAGCAGCTGCAGTGAAACCCCGGGAAAGGTAGTTTGGCAGTACCCTGGTCTGTGCTAGAGACCCGTGGGATCATGGGATTGTCTCACCAATGCCAGGATGGCATTGGGGGGGAAATTCCATGATCTTAGACATGTTACATGGCCATATTCTGAGTTACCATTGTGAAGCTATACATAGGTAGTGACCTATGTATAGTGCACGCGTGTAATGGTGTCCCCGCACTCACAAAGTCCGGGGAATTTGCCCTGAACAAACATACTGAAAACATAGGGTTTTCACTATGAGCACTGGGCCCTGGCTAGCAGGATCCCAGTGAGACAGTGAAAACACCCTGACATACACTCACAAACAGGCCAAAAGTGGGGGTAACAAGGCTAGACAGAGGCTACTTTCTCACAAAACTGAACTAATGAACCACCTTATAATATTGCACCAACAACACCTTATTTCCCTCCTGCTCTCTCTGACCATGAATAAGTTTTTATTCTTCCTTAAAGACTTTTCAATCTTACTTCAGGTGACTAACCACTACATATGACCCCAACGTTAACACTTATATTGTTTTTTCCCCTATGTACTCGATGTAGTAACCAGATTTCTATTTTGGTCTTTCCTTCTGTTTTGTACCTCCTTCATACAAAAGATTGTGCTACATTATTTTATTTATGGCTTTATCATATGTTTTTTCCTCTGTTGGCAGTCTTCTTTTATTTTATGTTTTTTCATTTGTTTTCCATGTTGTAAAATGCGCAGTCTAGAATGTGCTGTTTGAAAACAACTAAATAAAATTATAGCTAAACAGTGGCTTGGATTCTGTAAAGCGTGCCATAACCACGTTACCATTAGATACAATTCAGGTTCTCAACGCAAACATTCATAAGTTAAGTGTTCACTGATGACGTCATATGCAGCTTGGGAGGTAGCAGCAGAATTCATTGCTTATAGCTGTGCTTACAACTGCACTCTTCCACCGTTAAGAAAATTGATTTGGGCGCATCTGAACCATGCAGACATTCTACTAGAGTATCTGCAGAGTTTGTATATTATTATTATATATTAATAACAGCGATAATAATAATACAGATTGTGCAGGGTTCATTACCCTACAGTTGCAGTTGGCAGTGCACATTACTGAGCCACTGTGATTGACTGAAGGATGGTGTACTTGCGCTGTATTTCATCAGGTGTGCTACAAGTAGTGGGGAAGTAAAATTGTGCTATTTGCAGAGGGTAAAGGTGTCGTTGTGAGTGTCCCCAGGGGATCACTTAGGAGAGACCAGTCAGAGCATCGTATGGTTCACTGCTTTCCTCGTGAGCTAGAACTGGCCGGCAGTGTTACCCACACATTAGCGACCCACTGTTATTGAAGTGATGTAAAGGATTTCTGCTTACCACTTAGTCCCAGGTGTGAAGGTAATTGAAAGCTGGGCATATTTTTTTTTTAATTCATTTCCGTTAGAATAAATTGTATATAGGAGAAGAAAATAACAGATTGACAGCAGTCATTAAAGATTGCTAAACAGGACAAGAATACCTTTACCAGATGGTTCATGGCAATTTAGGCATAACGGCACGCAATGCCTAAATTGACGTGGCGTCACCATGAAACGTGTGAGTTTTTAGTTGGAGCCTACCAGACAGTAGAGCTGTCTGATTTGCTAAAGACATCTTTGGGACATTCAGAAAGTTGACCTAAGAATGCATTCTGCCCATTGCTTTACATTTGCTGGCTTTGTTAGTTTTAGGCAGACCAGTGCGAGTTCGGATTTTCCCTTGCCAAAACCTTAATCACAGCAAACAGGCCTGTAAATCCTGCTCTTATCTTGTCACATTTGCTGTGCATTCAAAGACCGAGATCAAATGCCACACGCTGTCTTCTGAGGGCACTTGTTTATTTTTGTTTGGGGGGGTTTTGTTGACTATCTTGCTAGATTGTGGAGATACGAAAGAGTTTTTTTTTCTAGCAAACAAAAACATTTAAATGAACTGTGTAAGTGTTTCAGAATATATCAGAATTATGAAAGCACAAATAAAGTAAATTTTCTTATTTCTGAAACGTGTGGGAAACAAATAGTAAAAAAAAAAAAAATCACAATGAATCATTAAACTAGGTGATGCAATTTCCACATATTTTTGTCTGTGCACTGTATAGTTTTATTAGTAGAACGGTGTATGTGCAAATGTGATGATCATTTCAGTCGAAAATGTGTTGTCTGTAATGGCCGTTTTGTGCTACCACACCATGGATACTCCACTCTATGCCACTCCACTCTGCTCTGCACTGTTCCTCATCAGTGCACTCTACTCTACACCATTCCACACCACTGCACTCTGCACGACTCAACTCTACGCCAGTGCACTCTGCCACTTCACACTAAGCCTCTCTACTCTGTCCTGTACCACTCTTCACTGTCAATGCACTCTTCGCCACTGCACTCTACAGCACTCCAGTCTCAGCCTACTCTGCACAGCTTCACCATGTACCTGCCGCTATACTGTGCGACACTCTGCAGCACTGCACTCTATGCCAATACACTCTACACCAGTGCACTCTACGTCAATGCACTTTACTCTGTAACACTCAATTATATGCCCCTGCACTCTATGCCAATCCACTGTATGGCACTATAATCTACTCTGCACCACTGCACTCTATGCTACTGCCCTTTACACCACTTTAATATGTGCCATTACACTCTGTGCCACTCTACACAACTGCATTCTACCCTGCACCAGTAGACTCTACACCACTTCACTCTGCTCTGAAAGAATCTACTCAATGCCACTGCACTCTCCGCAACTCTACTCTTAACCACTGCACTCTACACCAGTGCACTCTCCACAACTGCACTGTCACTGCACTCTACTCTGCATCACTGTACTCTGTGCCACTGCTCCGTATGCCACTCTACTCCACTCTACTCTTTTCTGCTGCTTTCTTACACCCTACTTTGCTACACTGCACCCCCTGACAATGACGTCTACACCATTCTACTGCTCCTCTCTACACCACTGCACTTTATGCTACTGCTTTGTATGGCACTACACTCTACTTCACACCACTCTTTGCTACTCCATTCTGCATCACTGCACTCTGTCACTCAAGTCTACTCTGCACTCTCCGCCACTGCACTCTAGGCCACTCTACTCTGCGGCACTTCCCTCTGCATCACTCATCTCTTTACCAATTCCTTCTGCACCACTCTACACCGAGCTCTATGCCACCACACTCTGTGCTACTCTACACTACTCTAATCTGTGCCACTCCACACCGCTGAATTGTATCCTGCTGAATTCAGCGCCACTGCACTCTACGCCATTATACTCTACAACACTCTAAACCAGTGCACTCTGTACGAGTCCATGCCACTCCAGTGTATGCCACTGTATGCAACACTCTCTGCCATTCCACTCTACAACACTCCACTCTTTGACACCTCACACCGCTTTTCTCCACGCCACTAACTTTTAGCCATGCTGAACAGCTGCCACACTGGTGTACAAAATGGCTAAAGTAAATTGGCAAAGGCAGTAGCTCTTGCATAGGAAAGACCTATTGGCTTTGCCCGTGCTTGTTCCAAACTGCAGACTCTAAACAGATGGCAAAGCGTATTATTCAGGCAGTGTTCCTCCAGGAGCCGTTGCAACTATTTGACTTTGTCTTCCATGAAAGATAGAAAAGTCCATACGAAATGGTAACCTGTATATCATTTCTGTGATGTTGCCCTCATAAATACATACCAAAGAATTAGTACATTATAGCGCGCACAGAATGGAAAGTAGTATATGTGTGGGGAATGTAATTTCAGGACAAATTAAGATGTTTACCAAGCTATTGAGACCCTTGTGTGAAGTTAAGTAGAACAAACGAATGACGTATTTCACTGTAAGTTCTGTTATTTTATTTTGGAAACCAGACTTAATAGAGCCATTATATTATTGTTATACGTTCATTGTGCAGTTGTACATATTGTATACAAGATGCCATGCCTCTGACCTACATACTACAGTGTTAGTTCAACACAAGTTTGGCAAATAGTTCAGTTGGCGTTATTCCGAACTGTCTGAAGTTACATCACTCGTGCAGTAATCAGATGAGAAAATCTCAGTTAACAAACCTCGATTTTACCCAACTTAAGCTCCATTGCTTCAGACAAAAATATACTCCTCCCTGCAGACTTACATGGCTTTTACCCCGGCGTGTTTATTTGCAGGGAAAATCTAGTGCTATCAAAGGTGAGAGTGTTGATGTTCCCAATCACTGGGAATCTAGATATATGGTCTGGGCTGTAAGGGTGGTCTCCAAGGCCTCTAAGACTTTTTATTTAGACCTGGAAGAGCATTCAAGGCCAACCTCGAGGAAGGTGTCATAGGGAGATCCTGGATACAGTAAAGCAGAAGAGTCACAGTTGTAATAAATATGTGACTATCCGGCCAGATTGTGAGCACACCACACTCTGAAAATATCTCAGAACATATAAGTATATTTACAGTACAGATGGCAGTTCAAATAAAGGAAGTACATAAATCAGAATAAAATAATGGTGACCACCAACAAATCGAGACAAATGGACGGATAAAATGGAACATACCAATCCTTCCACCAATATTGGGATACTTTGTTAAAGTCTGTAACCTTTACTGTTTGTTAAATTAGTGTTCGTGAACAACTGAATAGAAGCTGAAAAGAGCAAGTATGATGCTTCAGTGTACCTGGCAAAGAAAGGGGATGGAATCCTGGAGTACAGGTATAGTGTTTATTAGGCCCAGCGAGCAAAGCCTCCTTGGTTCGAGGTTAGTATTGTAGGCCATCTCAAATGGGGGCTCTGATTACCTGGGACCTAGACTCTTCAGGTCGATTTCGCAATCACCAATGAGACCGCGTTGGTTATGAAAAAGTGGACACCACATTTTCATTCACAGCAATAGCTCCGAACCCACAGAATCAAAAAGCAACCCTCAGACCAAAGATGTCTCTCTTGATGCATCCGGCTGACATGATAGAAGTGTGCTGGCACACTACAACAATAATTTGTTTAAATGAAGTGATGTATGTGCTCTCGAGACAGTACCCTTGGCTCACCTGCACTTGTATCACAAGTATTTTTTCGGACAGACCTCTTCCGATCTCTTGGGAATAGTAGCATGGGATTCAAGTTGGTGTTTATTCCCTTGAGGATCTCATAGGATGGTTGGGGGTGTCCAAGTTTTGACCCAGCAGCCTGAACAGAGGCATTAGGGCTGCCAGGAGATCTTCAGCAAGGGCTTTTAGGCAGGAAGAAACTGACCTCGGTCAGTGCACAATCTGAAGGCAGCAACACCCACATGGTCCACCAAATTCTGAGTGCAAAGGTGTTCAATAGGCTGGAGGGAGGCTCCATCTTGTATGCCCATTATGGCCATGTTCAGGCAGCTTGGACCATAACTCACAACCAGTAAACAGTGATTTCCCTCTGTGTTAAAGGCCCAGGCAGCACATAGGGAGCAAAGATTCCCCCCTCATAGTGGGCCCTTGGACACCGTCTTCCTGAATGACATTTTAGGTCTCACTGCCTCAAGGCAGATGACCAGGTACATTTCCGGAGAGCTGCATGGGTAGGTGACCTTGTGTACTCCCTGCCAACATCCTGGAAAACAAAGAATCAGTAGAGAAAGAAGTAGGGTTGCCATCTGTAGTCCGCTATCTTACATATATTTTTCTTATGAAAAAAACTGTTCGCGAATAGCTTCCATTAGCCCTTATGATGAGTGCACACCCTTTGCAGCGATCATGAGAAATATTGCAGAAAGGTATATTCCTAATCATCGCAAACATCTCACACACTGCAGAGAAATGAACACGAAGGGGCTTTGCTGTCTAACCCAAAACACTGAACTAGATGTATGTTTTTTTGGGGGGGGAATGGTGTGGGTCAACTTATATGCGTGTCACCGGCCTGAGAGATGGACTAAAAGGCTGCCATTGCATTCGTTGCATGGCAGATGGGTGTTCTTGAATGTAAGTTTCCTCATTATCACTCTTTTTTTCTGACACGTTGAGCATTTGCACAGCTATGTACATTTTAAGCACTTCACATAGCGCACATGAGCGAAGCACACTGGCTCAATTCAAAGCACAGTGTCAGTTTAACAGGCATTCGGTCTATCGCTCTCTTTGTGCTTGAGCACTTGATTCTTTCATTTATATTCACCTTTTGGTTAATGAACTTTTATCGGGAATTTCAGTGGTACTTATGGATATCTAAATGCATGGGCGATGCGCACGTTCACTTTTGCATGTTGGTCAGTTGTCACGAGCTTCAAGGCCACAAAATTCTTTGTTTTTAGTCTAATTTATCGGCGTTTTCACCTCTATTATTTGGGTCCATACAGGGTGTTTGTCCACTTACATATCATGTCGCTAATTATTTAGTGTGTCGCAGTTCACTAAGTTGTTCATCTTGTCTTTACTATATGTTTATACTTTGCATGAGACGCATGTTTGGGTGATAAGCCATGATAGTGGGCGCAGGAGTCGCTTTTAGTGGCATTGATTATTGTCATGAATATTATTATTAGTAGATACCCCTGAAGAAGAGTCGGGCGACTCGAAATGCATTGAGTTTTGCTTGCAAATTAGGAAAGATACCAGTCTGTTATATTGAAGGATATTTCTTGATTCACTGAATGGAATGTCACTAAGGAATTTTTTGGAAACTGCGTAATCTACAAGTTTACAAGTGAAAAGATTGCATTAAAGCGTTTATCAAGTTCATTAAACGTTGAAGTAATCCTACGAGTCCAAACAAGTTGCGTCAGGTAGCTGGGCAGGGGGGCTCACCTCCAGCAGTAGTGAAGAAAATGCAGTAAGCCAGAATGTTACAGGACACTAAACAACTAGTAGATATTACAGAATGTCCATTGTACTCAAAGCTTCAAAGCACAGACTAAACTCCACAGTTGCACGCTGAGCCACCGCAGTCTTGAAATAGTGGTAGGCAGACACAACTCAAAGCACATAACCAGAAAAGATTGAATCTGCCAAAATGTCACCTGAGAGAAGAAGGGTCTGAAAACAGCTTTCTTCTAATCTTGCCAGCTAATAATTATATTCAGGACACTTACAGCTCTTCGTTCCACATGCTAAAGGAAGTACAAAAGATTAAAAAAACATAACACTCATCCTAGCACCCTTCCACAAAAGATGACTATGGCAAAAAAAATGGTCCCGCATGTCAGCAAAGGAGGCAGAGTCTGTAAAAGAACAATGACATCTAATAGCCTAGAAACGCAAACAATCATTACAGGTGAAACAGTTAATATTTTCTATATTACACACTTTTGCTTTGACTACAGTTGTCTATAATCCTTGTTTAAATTGGATGTTTACTTAAGAAAGGTGAAATAGTTTCTTTGGCGGTCATTCCTACCTTGGCGGGCGGCGGTCGCCGCCCGCCTGGCGGGAACCGCCAGAAGACCATACCGCGGCGGTCATTCTGTCTTTCCCGCTGGGCTGGCGGGCGACCGCCAAAAGGCCGCCCGCCCGCCCAGCGGGAAAGCACCAGCAACGAGGAAGCCGGCTCCGAATGGAGCCGGCGGAGTTGCTGGTGTGCGACGGGTGCAAAATCAATGTGGGGCCCCCAGGGGCCCCACGACACCCGTTCCCACCAGCCAGGTTCTGGCGGTGAAAACCGCCAGAACCAGGCTGGCGGGAAGGGGGTCGGAATCCCCATGGCGGCGCTGCTTGCAGCGCTGCCGCGGAGGATTCACAGAGGCAGCGGGAAGCCGGCGGGAAACCACCGGCTTCCCTTTTCTGACTGCGGCTTTACCGCCGCGGTCAGAGTAGCCCCAGAAGCACCGCCAGCCTGTTGCCGGTGCTTCCTCCGTCCCCTACCCTGGCGGTCTCGGACCGCCAGGGTAGGAATGACCCCCTTTATACTCTTGCATCTGCAGAGTGTCAGCGCCATGCTGCATGGCCTTCAAGACTCCATACTGGCCTCCCTTGACGGCATGTACACATGTGCAACAAGTCTCTTCCAGGTTCTGAAGAAATATAACCACATCACCCCCACCCCAATGGAACTTCGGTGGCTTCCCTTGCTGCTCTGCACATCTTCAAAACCAACCTCATCACCTACAAAGCCATCATCACTGGCACCCCTGCCTATCTGATAGCATGCTTACCACCTGTGGTTGTTCTCTTCACAGCTGCAGCCAGGGCACAATCAGAATGGAAATAGAGAAGTCTATAAAGGAAAATAAGTCAACAGTTCTTCTTGAGTTCTGCATCCAGGATGTAGAAAGAAATCATTGTATCCATCAGGACCACCCCAACCCATCTCCAGTTTAGGAAAGAGCTAAAGACAACCTCTTTAAAGAACACTACATCACAATGCAGTAAAATTCCACTTATGCTCTCAGAATCCAGCTACCTCTTCAAGTACTTTTTGACTGTGTTGTTGTCTTTGATGCTGTACAATGACCCTCTGCCTATTGGCTAGGTTTGTATTGTACTGATATCTCATACGTATGTACTTAGATACATGGCTCATAGTTGTACCACTGTAGAGTGCTCTGGTGTGCATTTTTATAACTGAATGTGACAATTGTTAAAATTCTGAACATTTAAGCAGTTGTCAGAGTCCTTGATACTATAAACACTATTCAACTGGGAATACAATTTAATTGATCTGCTTTGAGCACATGCAAGCCACTTGTTCTCATTGACATAGTTTCTGATCCACACACGTCTTGTTCTAACCCATATATTTGAGAGCACTGTTCAGGTCACTTTATAGATTTGGTATGTGCAGTGTTTAGGCTGCACCTACACTGCACATGTGCTGTGAGACGCATTGTTTGGAATTCAGTGGGTTTAGAACCCGCCCACATCATACGATTAGCTGCTTTCGTTGTCACTTTTTTTTTTTTTTTGCAATCGTTTCATTGTTTATCTCCCATCGGCTTCCCTTCCTTTTTTGTGCCTTGTCTTTGTTCTTCCTCATCTTTCAGCAGCACACATTTTTTAATTTTATAGGCGTTCAGTATTATTCCTGAATGTGCAATGTGGTTGTAACATAGGCATACAGCTTCTTATTAATGTTGCTTTCACCCTATCTGCTGTCTCTAATGACTCTTTTGTTACTTACATACACAACTGTACGACTCTATGCCACTCTTCTTGATGCTACAATACTATACTCAACTCCATTCCAACCCACTCAGTGACTCTATTCTGTCACTCTACTCTACTGTATGCCACTCTGTGCCACTCCACTCCTGTCTATTCAGCGCCACCCTACTCCACACCATTCCACTCCACACAGTGCCTATTTGTAGCACTCTACACCACTCTACTCTGTATAACTCGAGTCTACACCACTCTACTTTTCACCAATATTAGCCACTCTTCTCCCTGCCACTCTACACCATGCTACTCTACACCATGCCATACTAGTCCAACCCACTCTGTACCACTCCACCCAACTCTGTGCTACTCTGCTGTGTGCTATTCTACTCTACGCCACAGCTCCCTATTGTTCCACTGTATGCCACTTCACACCACTCCACTCTGTGCCACTCCACGCCACTCTGCCACTCTGCCCTACTCTGTGCCACTCCACGCCACTGTATTCCCTCCTACTCAATGCCACCTCACTCTATACTACGTGACCTCTCTCTATAATATGCTACTCCACTCTTTTTTATTTATTTATTTGATTTTATTTAAGACGATAAAAATTACATCATCAACAGTTGTGCCCTGAAGTCATTGTAATTAAAGTTTCATCATCTCTCCCCTACCCTCCCCACCTGCAAACCCCAGATGAATAAAACCTCCCTCCCCACCAAGCATAGCAGAGGTAAAACTATCATTACATATCAAAATGTTGGGAGCATCATATACAAAAATTAATTTGTTCAGTCATTGGAGGTGGGCGTGGGTGTCACGTTGTATACATGTACATCTAGATCAGGTCTTCAACCCTCTCGGATCAGCTCTCTGCACCTCATCAGCTGGCGCAACCAGTGCTTCTGGTAATGGGTTATGCAAAAGCAAGCAGTTACGTAGTGGGTCCCAACTAGATATAGATGTGGGAGGCAGCAGTTAAGCATGTAAGGACAATTGTTCATTACAATAAGTAAGGTCAGAGAGCCAGTCCTTGAATTTTGGATTTCTCCCACATCACCATCAACAGGCAGCTCTGCGCTTAGCCATTAGAAGAGCCATGTCCGCATATTTCCTGAAACTATCTTACCTGTGTTTCCCAAGAGTGCCAAATAGGAGTAAATTTTAAGGGCTGTCCGATCATGGTGGCAAGCGCAGTGTTCATCTCGCACCTGAAAGCCTGTATCAGCCCAGAGGACCATGCTAAACGGAGGAGGCCTGCCCCAGCCAACCCGCATCTGGCAGACATCGTCCACTTAGAGTCAATAGCAATATATTTGGTCAGAAGTATAGTATATCCTATGGCTAAACATATAATGAATGAAGCGTAGTCAGCTGCTAGATGCTATCTGCCCCATTTGTGGACAGCAATGTGCTCATTGTTCATCTTTGAGTGTAACCCCTAGATTTGTTTCCCACTGCACATGTGCCTGCCTTCAGTTGCAAGGAAATTCAGGATGCTCAGTGCTTTATAAGGGGGAGACTAGATGTCATGAAGTATCCACTTAGATCATAGTGGGAAGGGTTATCAAAGGTGGGAGACTCATCTGGGAAGTCAGAGGTGGTCACCTTAACACTGTGGTGCAAGCAAATGTATATGAAAATGTCTGGGGGGATGCTGGTTTGTTGCCACAGAAGTCAGTTCCGGAGAGAAAGGAACCATCGTGATAGAGGTATCCCCATCTCCAGAGCATGCATTTCTGATGCAGAAGTCTGCATGAAGACTCATGCGTGACTAGTAGTAAAGGGTTATAGGGAAGTGAAATGAGAGGAGAATATAGGAGTGTCTTAACCATTTTTTGGCCCAACCTATGCCAGGCTATCGAGGTACAGGCGACAGTAAAGTCAGAGAGAGAGGGCCCACCAGAGGAGGAGCCCAAAAAGCAGGAAGAAGGGGTTGGGCCATGTAGCCCTCTTTAACATCTAAATGAGGGAGGTGCGAAGTAAGTTTAAACTAGTGCATGGCATGGTGAGTCTGGGCACATAAATAGTACAACTCCATATCTGGGGCTTCAAATCCCTCCTTGGAAAAAAGCATGGTCATAGTGTCCCATGGCAAATGAGACTGCTTGCCAGCCCATGCTAGCCTTATCACCTGCGTTGCTTAGTGGGAGGGGTAGGTTTAGGTATAGAAATAAGAATTTAGGCAATATCACCATTTTCTTTAAAGCAATATGGCCTGCCGGTGACAAAGGAAGAAATCCTACCAGTAAGTGCGGGCAATGCCATACCATAGTTAGAACATATCACCACTTTCCATTCACAAGATATCATAATTCCCAAATATTTGAGGTCTGACTGGCACCACTGTAAGAGAAAGTATGGGACAAAAGTTTTGGTAGTTGATGTAAGTGGAAAGTGTTGCAATTAATTTCTCCTAGTTGATCTGCATTCCCTGACAATCCACAGAAGTTGTCAAACTCTTGGAGGACAGCATTGAGACTAATATGAGGATCACACAAGAATAGGGTCATATTATCTGCATATACAGAGATCAATAGATGTCTGGAGGGTAGCAAAGCGCATATTCACGGTGTCATTGGTGCAGCTTGCCAGCCAATGGCTCAACTGCAAGAGCAAAAAGAAGGGGCGAGAGTGGGCAGCCCTGATCGTGCCTCCAGTAATGACAATTGAAGAGGAGCTTTAGTTTTGTTCCATATACAAAGATAATTTTCTTGATTGTCACTGGGGATGTGTTTGGTACATTGTGTTGTTACCTTGGTAAGTAATATGCCTTTTTGACCGATTGTCCCAAAGGAACAATGTTTTGGCTTTGAATGGTCACATTTCCTGTACTAAGGTTGATAACAACCCAGTGGTCCACTGCTGGCATCACCACATTGATTGTATACCTTCTCTCTGACAAGTTTTGGTCTCATCCAGGAGTGCATCACGTTTTAGCATGCTGTTTTTGCAGATCTTCAAGATGGGATCTCTTTGAATAGAAAATTCTGCCTTCTTGCCATTTGGTCCCGGCTTCTTCCTTAAGTGTATAACATTTTTTTCTGAGATCCCTTTATAATGTGTTGGTTTGCTTGCCTGCCATTCGCACCTTCTTTTTCTGTTACCTTTACAACATATTTCATCTATTGATCTGGACCTGAGGACGTTTAAAGCTAATTGTTGTGCCACCTATAGATATTTAATTTTGGTGCTTTTCACTGGGATGTTATATATCTCTAGGAACTGACCCGTTCTAATATGCTTATTATACATAATCTGTGCTTTTCATTATTTCATACTGGTGCTTTGTAATATTGTTTTATGGTTGCTGGTTTTGTGCCCATGCACATGTGGTGGATCGTTGTATTGTACTCTAACTACTCTATTTTCTTCTTGCCTTATCTCACCAGCGGTGAGGTAATTTCTCGGTGGCCATGTAGAAGCCGAATGTATCCATCCTTTTATATTTCCTTTACTCTAATTCCAAAATAGGACATCATTTTAGAGCTTTTCTATCACATATCTTATTCCCTTGGCTCTACAGATGCAGATTTGCATTGCAGTTGCCTGTTGAGGGTAACCAAACCCACCAACAATGTTGTTTTTGTGACACGTGGTCCATCTCTGAATTTTGTGCGCCGAGGTTTCAGTGTTTTAGTAGATCTCATATTTATTTCTTTTTTATGTTTTTATATACTGCTGCTCAACACATTCAGTAGGCAACAAAGCACTTTACAGTAAACTAACTATAGCTGATTAGTTCTCTTTTGAATATAATCAACAACATACAAATGAACTTGGGTTGGTGAAAGGAACAGTGTAACAATATTGTACTGACAGTGACGTAGTAAAGGGTGATTATGCTATGTCTGACACAGTTGCGACTCTCCAAACCCACTGTGTGGTTTGTGTCTTTGATTAGTGTGTTAATGCCTGGGTAAAATAAGCAATGAGCTATAGTTTTTTGAATGTATGAGCAAGTAATGCCACATCTCCCAAAACATTGACTCGGTTTCATAGTGTAAAGTCTGTGAGCCGGGTGTATTGAAGATCACTAGTGAGTAGTAAATACAGGAGGACCAACATGAAAATGGCTGCTCCTAAACAGTTAGAGAAAGTTCAATAGTGAAATTTCATGTCATTTTTAAGGGCCAGGCTGATGTCTTGAGAAACTCTAGCATCACTTGACAATGTAAAGACGATAAATGTAGTGCAGTTAGAGGTAAAGTTGATTCTGGCCAATAAGTTTATTAAAAAATTAAGTCCGGTGACTACTGTTATGGTATAGTGTTGCTAAGTAAAAACGTTGTGGAGACTTAAGAATCCTCTTTGGAAAATATTTTTTTCATCTTGTCTTACATGAGAAATTCATCTAACTTGCGCACAGTTTGTAACCTGGGTTTGTTCATTTTCCTAATGTTAATTTGGTAGCTTTCCAAGTGGAGTTACTGCTGGATAAACTGAAACAAAAAGGAGCCATCAGAAGAGCGCTATTTCTCCACAACAGACTGTCTGTGCATTCGAAGAATATGACCATACAGAATCGGGGTTCCACACAATGTGAAGAACTTGATGCATATTTGCGGGTAAGACTAAAACTGAATACATATAACCGTTTCATGACAACTGTTGTGTTGTGTATGTAATAGATTTAAATAATTCCTTGCACCTGAGTATCCAATGTAGGTCTATGAAAGCTGAAATTTCAGGATAACCACAAAAATAAATAATTTACATACAGTGGCTCTAAAGGGAACCAGTTTAGATACATAGTGATTATTTTGATAACCTAAAATGGGTTTGACCTTACTGGTCTTATGTTTGACACCCCTAGCCTAGCATATATGATAGTTTCAAACACAGGGGCTCCAACCTTTTCTGTAATAAAAAACAAAACCATCCCAACTTAACAGTATTATTAGTATTGTAATTTTTACAATTGCAGACATGATTATATCTGTGTGATTAAATATTAGTGATTATATTCGTATCCACCATATGCCAGATCACCAACAGTTATCACATCAGTGTATCAGGTGGGTCAAGTGCTAAACAAAAAACATAAACAAGCAACAGATCATAATTAAAACACACATGGTGTAAATCCGTTCAGGCATTTAGAATGTAGCTGTGTATAAAGTTTCTTATATATATATATGTTCGATGGCATGTGTAGCTGCAGATACACATGCTGTGCATTATCCTGCCATCTAGTGTTGGGCTTGGAGTGTTACAAGTTGTTTTTCTTCGAAGAAGTCTTTTCGAGTCACAAGACCGAGGGACTCCTCCCCTTTCGGCTCCATTGCGCATGGGCGTCGACTCCATCTTAGATTGTTTTCTTTCCGCCGTCGGGTTCGGACGTGTTCCTTTTCGCTCCGTGTTTCGGTTCGGAAAGTTAGTTAAATCTCGGAAAATTCAACGGTATTGTTTGCGTTCGGTATCGGGTTAGTAATAGCAGATTGACACCGGAGAAAAGAAGAGCTCCGGTAGCCCTTCGGGGCTTCTTCTCCCCAGCGGGGCCTGGTCGGCCCGACCGCGTGCGTCTTCAATGCTCATGGAACGGACCCCATTCCGCTTCTGCCACAAATGCCACAAAAAGTATCCTTATACAGACCAGCATTTGGTCTGTAATTTGTGTTTTTCCCCCGAACACAAAGAGGATACCTGCGAGGCCTGTCAGGCATTTTGGTCGAAGAAGACGCTACGAGACCGGAGAGCGCGAAGGCTTCAAATGGTGTCGACGCCGGCAGGACAACACGACGTCGAAGAAGAGGAGACTTTCTCCATTCCTGATTCGGACTCGAACGAGGCCGAAAGTGAGCAGCCGGCGAGGCAACAAACTGTGAGTAAAACTGCCCCGGCCAAAACTCACACAAAGATAATGAAAGCCCAGGGGACGCCACCGCCGGCAGGCCATGGCTTAACCCGTAAGCACGGTGACCAACCATCGGCACCAAAAAAGGGCACACACGTGTCGAAGACATCCGACTCCGGTCGAGATACCGGCGCAGAGTATACTCGGCACGAGATACTGGCTCCGACCAAACTCGGCACTGAGATATCGGCACCCCGAAACCGAAAAAGGTAGCTTCGGAGCCGAAAAAGACTGCGGAAAAGGTTCCGTGCCGAAACACCCAGCCTCAGAGCCGAAACAGAGCTCCTATTCTGAAGAACAAGGCCTTTCATCACAACTACAAGGCCATCAATTTGGACAAGAATTAGAGATGGGAGAGCCAGACTATACACAAAGAAGGCTCCATATTCAGAAAGACACAGGGAAAATAAGAACTCTTCCCCCAATAAAAATGAAACGGAAACTCGCTTTCCAAGAAACAGAAAAACAGCCAAAAGCAAAAGTGGCGAAAGAAAAAACTCCACCACGTTTTTCGCCACAGCCATCGCCACAACACTCACCACAGCTGTCACCAATTGCAACACCCCCAATGATGCAATCACCAACGCACACAGGGATGACCCAGATGCATGGGATCTATATGATGCACCGGTATCTGACAATAGTCAGGAATGCTACCCGGCAAGACCATCACCACCAGAAGACAGTACTGCTTACATACAGGTGGTGTCCAGAGCAGCTACTTTTCACAATGTAGCACTGCATGCAGAACCTATAGAGGATGACTTTTTATTCAATACCCTGTCATCAACACATAGCCAATACCAGAGTCTGCCTATGTTACCAGGCATGTTAAAACACGCGAAACAAGTGTTTCAAGACCCCGTCAAAGGCAGAGCCATCACCCCTAGGGTGGAGAAGAAATACAAACCTCCCCCAACGGACCCTGTGTAGATCACGCAACAACTAACACCTGACTCGGTGGTAGTAGGGGCAGCCCGGAAAAGGGCAAACTCACAGACTTCTGGGGATGCACCACCACCCGACCAAGAAAGTCGAAAGTTTGATGCAGCAGGAAAAAGGGTTGCAGCACAAGCAGCCAATCAATGGCGTATTGCCAATTCCCAAGCTTTATTGGCAAGATATGACAGGGCTCATTGGGACGAAATGCAGCATTTCATTGAACACCTTCCCAAAGAGTTTCAAAAGCGTGCACAACAAGTGGTGGAGGAGGGCCAAAGTATCTCCAACAACCAGATACGATCGGCTATAGACGCAGCGGACACAGCCGCCAGAACAGTGAACACGGCGGTCACTATTCGGAGACACACATGGCTACGCACCTCCGGATTTAAGCCAGAGATCCAGCAGGCTGTGCTTAATATGCCTTTTAATGAACAACAGTTGTTTGGGCCGGAGGTGGATACAGCTATAGAAAAGCTAAAGAAAGACACGGACACGGCCAAAGCCATGGGCGCGCTTTACTCCCCACAGAGCAGAGGCACCTTTAGGAAGCCACACTTTAGAGGGGGGTTTCGAGCCCAAAGCACAGACCCTTCAACCTCACAGACCAGACCCACTTACCAGGGCCAATACCAAAGAGGAGGTTTTCGGGGTCAATATACGGGTGGACAGTTTCCTAAAACAAGAGGGAAATTCCAAAGCCCAAATACCCCACAAACTAAACAGTGACTCCAATGTCACAAATCCCCAACACATAACACCAGTGGGGGGAGACTCACAAATTATTTCAAAAATTGGGAAAACATAACTACGGACTCGTGGGTCCTAGCAATTATCCAACATGGTTATTGCATAGAATTCCTACAATTACCACCAAATGTGCCTCCAAAAGCACACAACATGTCCAAACAGCACTTGGATCTATTACAACTAGAAGTCCAAGCGTTATTACAAAAAGAGGCAATAGAACTAGTGCCCAACCATCAGAAAGGAACAGGTGTTTATTCCCTGTATTTTCTAATACCAAAAAAGGACAAAACACTGAGACCCATCTTAGATCTCAGAACACTAAACCTTTACATCAAATCAGATCACTTTCACATGGTGACACTTCAAGACGTGATTCCCTTGCTCAAACAACAGGATTACATGTCAACATTAGACCTCAAGGATGCTTACTTCCATATACCCATACATCCTTCCCACAGGAAATACTTAAGGTTTGTAATCCAAGGAGTACACTACCAATTCAAAGTGTTACCATTCGGGATAACAACAGCACCAAGGGTATTTACAAAATGCCTTGCAGTAGTAGCTGCACATATCAGAAGACAGCACATACATGTATTCCCGTATCTAGACGATTGGTTAATAAAAACCAGCACTCAGAAACAGTGTCTTCAACACACAAAATACGTCATAGAAACCCTTCACAAGCTAGGGTTCTCAATAAACTACCTAAAATCACACTTACAACCGTGTCAGATACAACAATACTTAGGAGCAACAATCAACACACAAAAAGGGATTGCCACTCCAAGTCCACAAAGGGTACAAGCATTCCAAAACGTAGTACAAAGCATGCACCCAAATCAACAGTATCAAGTAAGGTTTGTGATGAAACTTCTAGGCATGATGTCTTCATGCATAGCCATTGTCCCAAACGCAAGGTTACACATGCGGCCCTTACAACAGTGTCTAGCGACACAATGGACACAAGCACATGGTCAACTTCAAGATCTAGTGTTGATAGACCGCCAAACACACTCCTCGCTTCAATGGTGGAATCCTATAAATTTAAACCACAGGCGGCCTTTCCAGGACCCAGTGCCTCAATACGTGATCACAACAGATGCTTCCATGGTAGGGTGGGGACCACACCTCAACCAACACAGCATCCAGGGACAATGGGACACTCAACAAAAACAACTTCATATAAATCAACTAGAACTACTAGCAGTGTTTCTAGCATTGAAAGCATTTCAACTGATAATAGCCCACAAACACATTCTTGTCAAAACAGACAACATGACAACAATGTATTACCTAAACAAACAGGGAGGGACACACTCATCACAGCTGTGTCTCTTAGCACAGAAGATTTGGCATTGGGCTACTCACAATCACATTTGTCTAATAGCACAATACATCCCAGGAATTCAAAACCAGTTGGCCGACAATCTCAATCGAGATCACCAACAGATACACGAATGGGAACTTCATCCCCTGATACTGCAAACCTACTTTCAAAACTGGGGAACACCGCAAATAGACCTATTCGCAACAAAAGAAAACGCAAAATGCCAAAACTTCGCATCCAGGTACCCACACCCTCACTCCAAGGGCAATGCGTTATGGATGAGTTGGTCAGGGATATTTGCTTATGCTTTTCCCCCTCTCCCACTCCTTGCGTATCTAGTAAACAAATTGAGTCAAAACAAACTCAAACTAATACTAGTAGCACCAACTTGGGCTCGCCAACCATGGTACACAACACTACTAGACCTGTCAGTAGTACCTCATATCAAGCTACCAAACAGACCAGATCTGTTAACTCAACACAAACAACAGATCAGACACCCGAATCCAGCATCGCTCAATCTAGCAATCTGGCTCCTGAAGTCTTAGAATTTGGACATCTAGACCTTACACAAGAATGTATGGAGGTCATTAAACAAGCTAGGAAACCTACTACAAGACATTGCTACGCAAATAAATGGAAAAGATTTGTTTATTACTGTCATAATAATCAAATTCAACCACTGCATGCGTCAACAAAAAACATTGTAAGGTACTTATTACACTTACAAAAATCTAAGCTAGCTTTTTCATCCATTAAAATACATCTCACAGCAATTTCAGCCTATCTGCAAATTACACATTCAACATCACTCTTTAGAATCCCAGTCATAAAAGCATTTATGGAGGGTCTAAAAAGAATCATTCCCCCAAGAACACCACCAGTTCCTTCATGGAATCTCAATATTGTATTAACACGACTCCTGGGTCCACCATTTGAACCCATGCACTCTTGTGAGATGCAATACTTAACATGGAAAGTGGCCTTCCTAATAGCTATCACATCTCTTAGAAGAGTAAGTGAAATACAAGCATTTACCATACAGGAACCCTTTGTACAAATACATAAACATAAAGTGGTTCTACGCACAAATCCTAAATTTTTACCAAAAGTTATATCACCGTTCCACCTAAATCAAACTGTGGAACTCCCAGTATTTTTTCCACAACCAGACTCTGTAGCTGAAAGAGCATTACATACATTAGACATCAAAAGGGCTCTAATGTATTACATTGATAGAACCAAACAATTTAGCAAAATAAAACAATTGTTTGTAGCTTTTCAAAAACATCATGCAGGAAATCCAATATCCAAACAAGGCATTGCCAGATGGATAGTTTAGTGTATTCAAACCTGCTATATGAAAGCAAAGAGAGACCTGCCTATTACTCCAAAGGCACACTCCACTAGAAAGAAAGGCGCCACAATGGCCTTTCTAGGAAATATACCCATGACAGAAATCTGTAAGGCAGCCACATGGTCTACGCCTCATACATTCACAAAACATTACTGTGTGTATGTGTTAACAACACAACAGGCCACAGTAGGACAGGCAGTATTACGGACATTATTTCAAACAACTTCAACTCCTACAGGCTAAACCACCGCTTTAGGGGAGATAACTGCTTACTAGTCTATGCACAGCGTGTGGATCTGCAGCTACACATGCCATCGAACGGAAAATGTCACTTATCCACTGTACATCTGTTCGTGGCATGAGACGCTGCAGATTCACATGCGCCCTCCCACCTCCCCGGGAGCCTGTAGCCGTTATAAGTTGATAAAAATAAACTTGTAAATATATATCACTTTTAAACACATTATGTACATACATACTTACTCCATTGCATGGGCGCTATTACTATATACACAACTTCTACCTCACCCTCTGCGGGGAAAACAATCTAAGATGGAGTCGACACCCATGCGCAATGGAGCCAAAAGGGGAGGAGTCCCTCGGTCTCGTGACTCGAAAAGACTTCTTTGAAGAAAAACAACTTGTAACACTCTGAGCCCAACACTAGATGGCAGGATAATGCACAGCACGTGAATCTGCAGCGTCTCATGCCACGAACAGATGTACACTGGTAAGTGACATTTTCCATATATAAATAAATATATATTTATATATATATATAACACCATGAAGGGGTGCTAGGGTTATAAACGATGAGGCAGAGTTGTTTATAAATAATACTGATGGAGAATGTGAAACATAATTTACATTTTCCCCTGTAAATAAGATACCATTGCAGCGTAATTTGGTCCTCGATGCCACATAATCCTGGTAGCCCTGACAATGTTAAAGCTCTGCAGAGTAGTTGGGGACTATAATTATGATGACGAGATCAGTACTTCACAGGCAAACTTTAAATACTTCCCCTATTTCATGGTTCTCTGTGAAATATGTGCTTTTATACCACTACATTTTCTGCAATAAGAGGACCGAACATTTAATATACAGAGAATGAATAACAACTGTGTAATGAATGAATAACAACTGTGTAATCAGGGTAAATGTTGCCATCAAGGGTGGTTTAGAATTGTCAGCTGCACTTGATGGCAATATAGGACCATATTACACTTTACTCTGATGTATCACATGATTTATTAATTGATTTTAGTACTCTTTAGAATGATTTGGAGCATTTGAGCATCATTCGTTTAGTATTTATTTTTTACCTGAGACTTCAGATATGTTTGTCAATGTTTTAAGAAACATGTGTTTTAGTTGGGTATAATATTCTAATATCCAAAATGTATTTCATGTAGCAATGTGTATTATTATAAGTCAAGTTTAAATGCAAGGCATATTGTACGGAAATTAAAAACATGCTTTATAAAATGTGTTTTTCTTTTATAGTACATTGACACTAAAGAGAACGTTTAGCAATACATATACAAATAAAGACAATAAAGTGCAGTATGGGACAGTGTACCATTTTGCTGACAGGGTTTTCCTTATACAATGTTTATTATCACACACTGGGGAAGATTCATTGGTAGATGCTTGAACCAAGAATTGACCTGCAAGGGAATGCTTTTTTTATACCAGCACAAAAAAAACAGAAATGATAGGCTTACCATCCATTTTACATTTTTATTTGTTTAGGGACGCTAAATATCTTACAAATTAATTCAGCACTGCAAAATATTTAAATCATTTACAGCCAAGAACATCTTACTCATGTATATATGCATATAGTAAATACAAAATAAATTAGACCCCAAAGCATATGTTATTTGGAGCCAGTGAACTAATAAACTGTCCTTTGCTCAACCATTACCACAGGGAAACTGTCAAAGTACATATAATTAACACAGTACAGATCACTGTGACTTACTGGGCCTGATTTAGATATTGACAGAGGGTAATTCCTGTCTGCCTTATTGCGATCTCATGATATCTTATGTAGATCGGAAGAAAGTGGGCGGGATAGCCATCACCTTTGTGACGAAGTATTCCCTCCACTAGAATCCAAATGAAGCCCTTACTGTCGGACAGAACGTCTGTTGCAGTGTGTTGATAAGGGAAACAACTTTGTTTTAGTCACTGGCTTATTCTGTGTAATATTATGTCAATTTATGGATTTAACTGCTATAATTCCCGTTCCTGGTTAAATAGCTTTGATTGTAATTACTATGCATGACCAAGTATTATCTAGAAAACACACATAGCTCGGAAGCACATCAAAATATACTACTTAATATACCATGTACTCATAGTTTACTGCAACCATGTGCACACTGACAAACTGATCCAACAGTTTTAAAATCACAGCACTTCCAATGCTGCCCTGATATATCAATAACTGGAGTGTGCACAGAATGCAAGAAGTCTTAGCCAGTGAGTATTTGTACAACACAACATTTATCAATACATGCTGCCTAACATAAGGCCATCGCTGCCTCAGTTCAGGAAGGACCTTGAGGCCTTGCTCTTCAACTGATCTCTGAGGACACACCCCTCAGTGCCTTGAGACCCTGTGGGTGAGTAGTGTGCTCTAAAAATACATGCTTTATTTGATTGATTTTAAGGCCATAAGATCATGCACAATAGGTAACAATCCTAGTACAATGCACACTGTGTTAAGATGATAGAGCTGGAATAATAAAAGAGGGTATTGAAGGCAAATTAATTTAAGTAGCAATGCTGTGGTGGATAAAGAACACAAGAGGAGAGTACGAAAGGCAAGTTATGTCTTAGAGATTGCAATCTTACAGGCACGTTTTTCCATGACTTTTGGTCATGCCCAGTGACAGAAAACATATGGAAGTAAATAAGAGATTATCTGTGAGATGTTGCTGTACTCCATTCCGTTGAGATGACTATTGTGATCTATGGTATTTTAATAATAAACCTTATCATTTATGTAGGATGATTCAGAGTTCAGAGATAAACTTACTCCTATCAACATATTTATGGACTATCATCTGGATTACAAATCAGCTGCAGACTCCACAGGACTACAGCCTATTTTGAACCAATTCACTCCTGCTAACATTAGTCGACAGGTACTGTTTAGTATTTATTTTATGTTTTCTGTTGAAGACTACAGAGTGATTTAATTTCCTACTGGGTCGAAAATGTTTTTTGCTATATCCATTATTTGCTGGAATTTCATGTTGTTCCTTCTTCTGGAAAATGACCGTAATGTGGTTCCAGACCAAATGCTGATTACAGTGACCCGTCCTCTTGTCTATCTGTATCAGAATAAGCACTGCAACAGAGTTTGATCTTTAATGTCCAAATTAACAGACTTACAATAAACATTGTTCTTCTTGCATGGGAACACAATAGCTGCTATATTTCTGGTGAAAAAATAGATAGCATTTTCAGAAGCAGGAAGAATAACCTATATGATGTGACACATGTTCAACCTTAAGCTAGAAGAGCAAACAATAGGTAAGTTGTAGAAACACAGGAGAAGAGGACTCTGTGTGTGAGCCTGGGCCCATCTTTGCCAGTGGTGGGCAGCAGTTGGCTGGCTGAGACCTACATAACCAAGTCTGGGTTCTGACAGGAGCAGAGACTACTAGTCTATAAGTGGGTTTCCTACATCTGCCTTCTAGGGTATTAGAAGTGAATCCAATGAACATTTGTGTGCATCCAAGGTGGATGTGCCCTTCTTGCTCCATCCTCCCAGACCACTTACATTCTGTTCGAAGGAGGTGACAAACATTGATGTACTTGGTTGGGAGGCAACATTGGGACCTGAAGGGCAGCTGACTATGCCACACAGTCTCATTGGGACTAAAGCTCCCTGTGTAAGTCAGATTTTTTTTAATGCAAAGTGACAAGTGGAAGAGGGGAGAGCAGTTTGGTTAGACACATAATTATGGAGTTAGTAGAGCGCATCATCTTCTGATGCCTGCATACAGTAAGCCTAAAGTTGATATATTGTAAATAAACTAAATACCACTGAGCGCTGCATTACTTATAAATCACTTAAATGGGCCGCTTAAGGCTCTAAAATCATGATTCATAGTTCTGGGGACTAGGCATTGCAAAAAGAATGGTAAATCCAATGAAATACTGAACTAATCCTGCAGAGGTTCAGATTTCGGTCTGCAGGTGGCACCTGATTAAAACAGCATGCACTCAACTCACTGAGCTAGCTTTCTCTCATCTTCATTTCACTTTTAATAAAGACACACTTGCTGGTGACGTTGTGCAAAATAAAGATATCAGTTTTCTGTATATTTCTGCATCATAGATATGAAGTGCCTAAGGTATTCAGTCTTGCTTGAATAAGCATCCACACGTTGATTTAAATTATCTGTTTTCTATGTAGCCAGTGCAAGGCTCCGATAAGGGCTGGAGCCTTCCTATCAGCCTGCCTTTAATTATCTAGCGACACCTGTTCTTGTAAAGCAGATTGCAACATCAGTCTTAAGTGTGATTACATTTCCGTCCATAATTAACCTCTCCTTCAAGGTAGACGTAACAATTATTTGCTAAGAAGATCCTTTTGAGCCACAAAATTAATCTCTTCCATGTATGATAATTTTAAGAGTTTTTTTCTTCTGTGACTGAACGTTGTGCTGCGTAATATATTGGAAATGAAGGTTAACCTTTTTGTATAAGCTTCTTGACTTCTGATCAAGAGCTTCATTGTGGAACTTAGCTTAGACCTATTAAGTGTTAACCATCTTTACTGTTGGTTAGCCATGTCTCCATGGTGGAGTTCTTTTTGCCCTTAAGACAGATGGTAATGTAATGCCTGTAACAACTGTGTCATTTTCATGTGTTTGTTAATATTTCCATTGTAAAGTGCAATGATGTTTATTTCAGATCAGCTGTACAGAGAAGACAAAACTAGCAAAATGCACTATTTGTTAGTTCTTGCCTAACAGACAGCATAAAGGTGCCTAGTTGCAAAAGATGTATGTTAATTTAGAGCCCACCCATTGCTTACTATTGGTTGCCTTTATTGTTACTCTCATTAACTTGCTTTCATTCATTGCCTTGCTTGATCTTGTCTTCGTCTTCTGGGTTTGTCCCACCCTTGGAGAACAGCCTTTTTTATTATGTACTTCCACTGTTTAAATTGTGTGATAAAATATTTCTTTTTTGGTTAAACACTTCATGAGAATATATGTGTTTTCCAGCAGTCTCCCTCGTCTATTTCATTTCCTTCACTCCGCAGAAATCCATTTTCCTCTGTCTTGCCCGTGTGGTTCTTCCTCTCCCCCATCTGTGTTGCACTGTCCCTTGTGAGCATTTCCCCGTGTACTGCTTTCTTAGTTATGTGTTTCCCTCCTAAGTGACGCTTTCCCCTTTTGGGCTCAGTTACTACACCATCCCACTCTACTGCTCTCTTTCACAGTCCTTGCGCTCCCTGTTGCTTGAAGCTCCCTGACCCTCCCTCTCCCTGTTGCTGGAGCCCCCCATTGCTGGACCACCCACCCTCACGCTCCCCCTTGCAGGAGCACCCACCCTCCCGCGCCCCGTTGCTGGATCACCCACCCTCCCGCTCCCCGTTGCTGGATCACCCACCCTCCCACTCTCCGTTGCTGGATCACCCACCCTCCCGGTCCCCGCTGCTGCACCACGCACCTTCCCGCTCCCCTTTGCTGAACTCCCTATTGCTGGTCTACCTGCCCTCCCCCTCCCTGTGGCTGGGCCCCCATCCATGTTCCTCTGTCTTGCCATGTGGTTCTCCCTCTCCCCCATCAGTGTTGCACTCTTCCTTGTGAGCACCCCCCCTGTACTGCTTTGTTGCTTGTGTGTTTCTATCTTAAGTGATGCTTTTCCCCTTTTGGGCTCAGTTACTACACCATCCCACGTCCTCTTGCTCCCCCACCCTGCCCTCCGTCTCCTAGATGCTGGCCCCCCCACCCTGCCCTCCGGCTCCCAGATGCTGGCCCCCCCACCCTGCCCTCCGGCACCCCTTTGCTGGTCCCTCACCCCGCCCTCTGGTATCCCATCGCTGGTCCCCCATTCTGATCTCTGGCAGCCTGTTGCTGGGCCCCCATCCTCCCCTCTGGCACCCTGTCGCTGGGTCCTGCCCTCCCGCACCCCATCCCTTTCATAAAGGGCACTCAGGTGACTTTCATGTGTCTTTTTTGCCAAAAGATGACCCTTGAAGGGTTGTTCACATGATGTCTCTTGGTGGTGCAGTTGTGTGGAGTGCATGTGATTAGTCAAGATGGCCATCATTTGCTGTGTGTAATTCTTTGTCCCAAATGGCATTGCATTACTCAATACTACCACATCAGTAGAACCATTCTCTAGATGGGATAAACTTCAATTTATCAATACTGTGTTTTAAAACCATTTCTGTCCATTGCTTTGGTGCTTTAGGTTTGTATATCTTGGGTTTGTTTCTCATCATGGTACAAGTTTTTCTGGTGTGCCATTACAAGACAGTGGGTTCTTTGTTTCTTGCTACTCTTTATGCTCTAGTCATATGTACATAAGTCATGTTTGTGCAGGTCCCAGATGATCAAGCTTCCAGTCAACTGCTGCAGGATTACCCCTGCAGAGTGCTCACATGTTGGCTCTTGTTGTTGCAGTGCTAAGGAGTGCCACATGGTTACTCGAAATGGCAATCTTTTACTAGGTGTAATTCTTTGTCCCGAATAGCATTTTATTACCCCATGTCAGTGGAACCATTCTATATGGAAGTCTTCTTTGTACAGCTCCCAGATGACCAAGCTCTAATCCAACTATTAAAGTCTAAAAGTGAGTATCTGAAGCTCACGCTCCAATCTGCTTCTGTTGTCCATTAGTGACTAGCTTGAAGTTCAACAGTCCATTCTCCTGCTACTAAGTAATATTTACAAATCTTAAGAGCAAGATTCTATTCTGTTATGCTGGCCCAGTACTTGCAAACTGAAGGAATCTATTGCAGGAAGTGGTCCAGTCCAAAAGAATGGCATCCAGAAAGTTTTAAATTACGTAGTGTTTTCTTCTTTCTGTCCTTTTGCCACTTCTTTTTAAGTGGAATCTTAATACATCTATGCTTCATTTCGTATTGAGAGTTTGACTTCTGGAAGAGCTTGCCTTTACTTCAAGAATGTTAATAATTCACCCCTAGTCAACTTTTAGAAATATGATTCACATCAAGTGTCACTACATGTTAGCTGTACCTATAACACTGGCAACGTGTGCTTCAAACATGGTAAGAAACATAAATTTGCTTCAGAAGAAAAATATTTGAAGATCTCACTTTATCAATACTTACTGCCTGTGCAAAACAACTGAAGTCTCATGTGAAAAATGTTCATAAAAAGGACGTACATGCAAAGTCACAAAATGTATATCTGTCCATATTAAGACCAAAAAATTTTCAAACACAGCAAAACAAAATAATGTGTGCACCACTCTTGAATATAATATTTGAACACCATTTAGACAGACTAAATAGATATCAGTTCACAAGCAATCATAACGGAACCCAACCAAATTGACTGAATGCCTGTATAGAGGACAGTGAGCCACTGAACAAGTTGCACCCTACAAATAAAGTCCTACACATAAGTCGGTGACCAAGAATAAACATATGTATGACACAACATAAAACATCTACTAAGATTTTCATGTACTTTTTTCACACATCTGTCTGACATTCAGACGTGCACATGCACATTCTTAAACACACCTCACACAAAATGTGACATTTCCTTTTAGCATTTTGTAACATAGGCATACCACTCATCAAATCCACAACCTGCGAACAAATACACATATTTACATCCCCTACAGGGTTAGGCATACACATCAAACATTTAGGGCCTCATTGTAGGAGGCTGGACTGGCTTGTAGTGAGTACCAAGGGGTACTTGCACCTTGCACCAGGCCCAGTTATCCCTTATTAGTGTATAGGGTGTCTAGCAGCTTAGGCTGATAGATAATGGTAGCTTAGCAGAGCAGCTTAGGCTGAACTAGGAGACGTGTGAAGCTACTACAGTACCACTTAGTGTCATATGCACAATATCATAAGAAAACACAATACACAGTTATACTAAAAATAAAGGTACTTTATTTTTATGACAATATGCCAAAGTATCTTAGAGTGTACCCTCAGTGAGAGGATAGGAAATATACACAAGATATATATACACAATAGCAAAAATATGCAGTATAGTCTTAGAAAACAGTGCAAACAATGTATAGTTACAATAGGATGCAATGGGGAAACATAGGGATAGGGGCAACACAAACCATATACTCCAAAAGTGGAATGCGAACCACGAATGGACCCCAAACCTATGTGACCTTGTAGAGGGTCGCTGGGACTATTAGAAAATAGTGAGAGTTAGAAAAATAACCCTCCCCAAGACCCTGAAAAGTGAGTGCAAAGTGCACCAAAGTTCCCCTAAGGACAAAATAGTCGTGTTAGAGGGAGAATGCAAGGAAAACACAAATCAGCAATGCAACAACGATGGATTCCTGTCTGAGGGTACCTGTGGAACAAGGGGACCAAGTCCAAAAGTCACAAGCAACTCGGAGATGGGCAGATGCCCAAGAAATGCCAGCGGTTGGTGCAAAGAAGCTCTTACTAGGCTGAAGAACTGTGAATACTGCAGGAACGACAAGGGCTAGAGACTTCCCCTTTGGAGGATGGATCCCCCACGCCTTGGAGAGTCGTGCAGAAGTGTTTTCCCGCCGGATGGACGCCAACAAGCCTTGCTACATGCAAATCGTGCGTTTGGCGTTTTTGGACGCTGCTGGGGCCCAGGAGGGACCAGGAGGTCGCAAATTGGACCTGCAGAGAGAGGGGACGTCGAGCAAGACAAGGAGCCCTCACTGAAGCAGGTAGCACCCGGAGAAGTGCCAGAAACAGGCACTACGAGGATGCGTGAAACGGTGCTCGCCGAAGTTGCACAAAGGAGTCCCACGTCGCCGGAGACCAACTTAGAAAGTCGTGCAATGCAGGTTAGAGTGCCGTGGACCCAGGCTTGGCTGTGCACGAAGGATTTCCGCCGGAAGTGCACAGGGGCCGGAGTAGCTTGCAAAGTCGCGGTTCCCAGCAATGCAGCCCAGCGAGGTGAGGCAAGGACTTACCTCCACCAAACTTGGGCTGAAGAGTCACTGGAATGTGGGAGTCACTTGGACGGTGTCGCTGGATTCGAGGGACCTCGCTCGTCGTGCTGAGAGGAGACCCAAGGGACCGGAGATGCAGCTTTTTGGTGCCTGCGGTTGCAGGGGGAAGATTCCGTCGACCCACGGGAGATTTCTTCGGAGCTTCTGGTGCAGAGAGGAGGCAGACTACCCCCACAGCATGCACAAGCAGGAAAACAGTCGAGAAGGCGGCAGGATCAGCGTTACAGAGTTGCAGTAGTCGTCTTTGCTACTATGTTGCAGGTTTGCAGGCTTCCAGCGCGGTCAGCGGTCGATTCCTTATCAGAAGGTGAAGAGGGAGATGCAGAGGAACTCGGCTGAGCTCATGCATTCGTTATCTAAAATTTCCCCAGAGACAGAGACCCTAAATAGCCAGAAAAGAGGGTTTGGCTACCTAGGAGAGAGGAAAGGCTACTAACACCTGAAGGAGCCTATCACAAGGAGTCTCTGACGTCACCTGGTGGCACTGGCCACTCAGAGCAGTCCAGTGTGCCAGCAGCACCTCTGTTTCCAAGATGGCAGAGGTCTGGAGCACACTGGAGGAGCTCTGGACACCTCCCAGGGGAGGTGCAGGTCAGGGGAGTGGTCACTCCCCTTTCCTTTGTCCAGTTTCGCGCCAGAGCAGGGGCTAAGGGGTCCCTGAACCGGTGTAGACTGGCTTATGCAGAATTGGGCACCTCTGTGCCCAACAAAGCATTTCCAGAGGCTGGGGGAGGCTACTCCTCCCCTGCCTTCACACCATTTTCCAAAGGGAGAGGGTGTCACACCCTCTCTCAGAGGAAGTTCTTTGTTCTGCCATCCTGGGCCAGGCCTGGCTGGACCCCAGGAGGGCAGCTGCCTGTCTGAGGGGTTGGCAGCAGCAGCAGCTGCAGTGAAACCCCAGGAAGGGCAGTTTGGCAGTACCAGGGTCTGTGCTACAGACCACTGGGATCATGGAATTGTACCAACAATGCCAGGATGGCATAGAGGGGGCAATTCCATGATCATAGACATGTTACATGGCCATATTCGGAGTTACCATGGTGAAGCTACATATAGGTAGTGACCTATATGTAGTGCACGCGTGTAATGGTGTCCCCGCACTCACAAAGTTCAGGGAATTGGCTCTGAACAATGTGGGGGCACCTTGGCTAGTGCCAGGGTGCCCTCACACTAAGTAACTTTGCACCTAACCTTTACCAGGTAAAGGTTAGACATATAGGTGACTTATAAGTTACTTAAGTGCAGTGTAAAATGGCTGTGAAATAACGTGGACGTTATTTCACTCAGGCTGCAGTGGCAGGCCTGTGTAAGAATTGTCAGAGCTCCCTATGGGTGGCAAAAGAAATGCTGCAGCCCATAGGGATCTCCTGGAACCCCAATACCCTGGGTACCTCAGTACCATATACTAGGGAATTATAAGGGTGTTCCAGTAAGCCAATGTGAATTGGTAAAATTGGTCACTAGCCTGTTAGTGACAATTTAAAAGTAATGAGAGAGCATAACCACTGAGGTTCTGGTTAGCAGAGCCTCAGTGAGACAGTTAGGCACCACACAGGGAACATATACATGCACACCTATGAGCACTGGGGTCCTGTGTGACAGGGTCCCAGTGACACATACATATAGGCCACAACCTTATGAGCACTGGGGTCCTGACTAGCAGGATCCCAGTGACACATAACAAACATACTGAAAACATAGTGTTTTCACTATGAGCACTGAGGCCTGGCTATCAGGATCCCAGTGAGACAGTGAAAACAGTGACAAACACCCTGACATACACTCACAAACAGGCCAAAAGTGGGGGTAACAAGGCTAGAAAGAGGCTACCTTCTCACACAACCCCCCCCCAAACGAAGGACAATAAGGCTAACCTTGGCCAGTTGAGACTTTATTGTCTAAGTGGTGATAAGTAGAGAGTAGCTCTGCAATAGACTGGTTACTCCCTTTATCATCCACTATCTGGTTACTTCCCTGTGGGGATGTAAACCACCCTGTTTGAAGTTTTTTAGCTAAGCAACAATGTGAAGATGTATTTTCAGAGTTTCTATCAGTAAGTTTTAGTTTAGAGCAGTGGGATTTGTCCACTGAACCTATTTGTAGTGATGGAAATGCCAGACAGGGATGCTGTCTCAGAAAAGCCATAGCTGGGCAAAAACTTTGTCCATCTGGCTGGAAGAGAGAACAGGGATGCTGTTTCTCTTGAGTTGGAGCAGGGCAGGGATGCTGTCCTATGAGCTCCACACTAGGGCAGGGATGCTGTCCTAAGTGTTGTGAGGCAGTACAGGGTTTCTGCACTAAAGTTTCTCTGGGAGGGTTGGAGGGATGCTCCATGTTAACTAAAATGGTGCTCTTTTTGTCACCAATGTTAGTTATCCCACAGAGAGGTACTTCTACCTCAGGGAGTCCAGCTTTGCCAGCTGATGATTCCCTTGGAACAGGTGCCACCCCAGGAGAGGTTTCTCCCACCACAGGAATGGTATCCTGAATGGTAGGGTGGTTAGGGGATACTGTGATACCCTTTTTACCTGTTGATGGAGAGGGATCCTGAGTTTTCAGGCCTTCTCTCCTTTGCTTTTTCATTTCACTTGAAATGAGAGGGAACAATTCCTCAGGGATGCCCAGCATGGCTGCATGGGCATAAAACTCTACATCAGCCCAACCTGAGGCCTCTAGGTCATTACCTAAGAGACAGTCTACAGGTAAGCTAGGTGATACCACCACCTGCTTAGGGCCAGTAACTCCACCCCAACTAAACTGAATTATAGCTAAGGGAAGAAACTTAGTGGAGTTATGGACATCAATAATCTTATACTGTTGTCCAATGATGTGTTGTTCAGGAGGCACTAGGTTTTCAGTCACCAAAGTGAAACTGGCACCTGTGTCCCTGTAGGCCAAGGCCTCAACACCATTTATTGAAACTGTCTGCCTGTACTTATCCATTGTAAGGGGACAAGCAGCCAGTGTGGCAAGGCCAATGCCACTAGGTGTGACAGAAACTGTCTTGGGACTGATGACATCAGTTTCCACTATGGACCCATAAGTGAACCCAACTACACCCTTTGCTTGACTGTTGCCAGCAGTCCCACCACTAGTACCACTACTGCTAGGGGCACTAGAGCTTGATGTATTAGTGGTGGTAGGCTCAGGGGGTTTACCTGGACAGGACTTATCCCCTGGCCTATGGCCTCTGTTTTTACACACAAAGCACCAAGGCTTTTTAATGTGTGCAGGTTGGGAAGAAGAGGAAGAATTTGTTTTATCCCCACCCTCTGAAGAGTGTTTAAGATTTGAAGTGGGATCTTTGGCTTTACCCTTATCCCCATGCTTATCTTGAGATTTTTCACCATCTTTCTTCTTATTGCCATCTTTGTCACCCCCTGTATGAACTTTTCTGTTCACCCTTGTTCTGACCCATTTGTCTGCCTTCTTTCCCAATTCTTGGGGAGAGGTCAGATCAGAGTCTACCAGGTACTGGTGCAACAAATCAGACACACAATTATTAAGAATATGCTCTCTCAGGATCAAGTTATACAGGCTGTCATAATCAGTAACTTTACTGCCATGTAACCACCCCTCCAAGGCCTTCACTGCCTGGTCAATGAAATCAACCCAGTCTTGTGAAGACTCCTTTTTGGCATCTCTGAACTTTATCCTGTACTGTTCAGTGGTTAAGCCATAACCATCCAGGAGTGCATTCTTAAGAACTGTAAAATTATTGGCATCACTTTCTTTCACAGTAAGGAGTCTATCCCTACCCTTTCCACTAAATGATAGCCATAGGATAGCAGCCCACTGCCTTTGAGGGACATCCTGTACAGCACAGGCCCTCTCAAGTGCAGCAAACCACTTGTTAATGTCATCCCCCTCCTTATAAGGGGGAACTATCTTGTGCAGATTCCTGGAATCATGCTCTTTTGCAGGATGACTATGGGGAATACTGCTGCTGCCACCATGGGTATCTAAACCCAACTTCTGTCTTTCCTTCTCTAATTCTAAAGACTGTCTATCCAAATACAGCTGTTGCTTCTTGAGCTTCAGTCTGGTTTGTTCCACTCTCAATCTATTGAGCTCCCTTTCTAACAATCTGTCATCAGGGTGGGTGGGAGGGACATTTCTAGATACAGAGGTATGATGGGAATGAACAGAAGGAGACCTGTCCCTTACAGAGGGCACCCTAACAGCTTGGCTACCAGTATAATGTGAGAGCACACCATCAGTATGGTGTGATTCAACCTCTGTACCAACTATGCTAGACTGTCTAGTAATGGGCAGGCTGAGAAGTTTCTTTCCTGAACCTTTTCCTGGGGGAGTCCCTGGGTCAGATTGAGAACCATTAGCTACTTTTTCTACAGATTGGGCACTTATGGCCTTATCCTGTACTCTAAGCATATTAATTAACAGTTCTAAAGAAGGATTCTTCCCTACACTCAAACCTCTCTCTATGCAGAGACTCCTTGCTCCTTTCCAGCTAAGGTGATCATATGCAAGTTTGGACAGTTCAACATTTTTTCCTGTGCCAGACATTTTTTTTGAGAGAGTTAAAGTGATAGAAAAAGAGAAAAAAGTTTTCAGAACTTTTTGGAAAGACAGATAAAACTTTTTAAACTTTTAAGAACTTTTTGAAAGTTTAGTAGTACTTTTCAGCACTTAGAAAAGAGTGAAAAGAGGAAATGCAAAACTTTTTGGCTATGTGTATATACACTGACCTTGTTTTGTATATTTTTCTCTTATGAAAAGTACAATGACAAGAGTGGTAAGTAGTCTCAAGCACTTATCCCACCGCTGCCACCAATGTAGGAGGCTGGACTGGCTTGTAGTGAGTACCAAGGGGTACTTGCACCTTGCACCAGGCCCAGTTATCCCTTATTAGTGTATAGGGTGTCTAGCAGCTTAGGCTGATAGATAATGGTAGCTTAGCAGAGCAGCTTAGGCTGAACTAGGAGACGTGTGAAGCTACTACAGTACCACTTAGTGTCATATGCACAATATCATAAGAAAACACAATACACAGTTATACTAAAAATAAAGGTACTTTATTTTTATGACAATATGCCAAAGTATCTTAGAGTGTACCCTCAGTGAGAGGATAGGAAATATACACAAGATATATATACACAATAGCAAAAATATGCAGTATAGTCTTAGAAAACAGTGCAAACAATGTATAGTTACAATAGGATGCAATGGGGAAACATAGGGATAGGGGCAACACAAACCATATACTCCAAAAGTGGAATGCGAACCACGAATGGACCCCAAACCTATGTGACCTTGTAGAGGGTCGCTGGGACTATTAGAAAATAGTGAGAGTTAGAAAAATAACCCTCCCCAAGACCCTGAAAAGTGAGTGCAAAGTGCACCAAAGTTCCCCTAAGGACAAAATAGTCGTGTTAGAGGGAGAATGCAAGGAAAACACAAATCAGCAATGCAACAACGATGGATTCCTGTCTGAGGGTACCTGTGGAACAAGGGGACCAAGTCCAAAAGTCACAAGCAACTCGGAGATGGGCAGATGCCCAAGAAATGCCAGCGGTTGGTGCAAAGAAGCTCTTACTAGGCTGAAGAACTGTGAATACTGCAGGAACGACAAGGGCTAGAGACTTCCCCTTTGGAGGATGGATCCCCCACGCCTTGGAGAGTCGTGCAGAAGTGTTTTCCCGCCGGATGGACGCCAACAAGCCTTGCTACATGCAAATCGTGCGTTTGGCGTTTTTGGACGCTGCTGGGGCCCAGGAGGGACCAGGAGGTCGCAAATTGGACCTGCAGAGAGAGGGGACGTCGAGCAAGACAAGGAGCCCTCACTGAAGCAGGTAGCACCCGGAGAAGTGCCAGAAACAGGCACTACGAGGATGCGTGAAACGGTGCTCGCCGAAGTTGCACAAAGGAGTCCCACGTCGCCGGAGACCAACTTAGAAAGTCGTGCAATGCAGGTTAGAGTGCCGTGGACCCAGGCTTGGCTGTGCACGAAGGATTTCCGCCGGAAGTGCACAGGGGCCGGAGTAGCTTGCAAAGTCGCGGTTCCCAGCAATGCAGCCCAGCGAGGTGAGGCAAGGACTTACCTCCACCAAACTTGGGCTGAAGAGTCACTGGACTGTGGGAGTCACTTGGACGGTGTCGCTGGATTCGAGGGACCTCGCTCGTCGTGCTGAGAGGAGACCCAAGGGACCGGAGATGCAGCTTTTTGGTGCCTGCGGTTGCAGGGGGAAGATTCCGTCGACCCACGGGAGATTTCTTCGGAGCTTCTGGTGCAGAGAGGAGGCAGACTACCCCCACAGCATGCACAAGCAGGAAAACAGTCGAGAAGGCGGCAGGATCAGCGTTACAGAGTTGCAGTAGTCGTCTTTGCTACTATGTTGCAGGTTTGCAGGCTTCCAGCGCGGTCAGCGGTCGATTCCTTATCAGAAGGTGAAGAGGGAGATGCAGAGGAACTCGGCTGAGCTCATGCATTCGTTATCTAAAATTTCCCCAGAGACAGAGACCCTAAATAGCCAGAAAAGAGGGTTTGGCTACCTAGGAGAGAGGAAAGGCTACTAACACCTGAAGGAGCCTATCACAAGGAGTCTCTGACGTCACCTGGTGGCACTGGCCACTCAGAGCAGTCCAGTGTGCCAGCAGCACCTCTGTTTCCAAGATGGCAGAGGTCTGGAGCACACTGGAGGAGCTCTGGACACCTCCCAGGGGAGGTGCAGGTCAGGGGAGTGGTCACTCCCCTTTCCTTTGTCCAGTTTCGCGCCAGAGCAGGGGCTAAGGGGTCCCTGAACCGGTGTAGACTGGCTTATGCAGAATTGGGCACCTCTGTGCCCAACAAAGCATTTCCAGAGGCTGGGGGAGGCTACTCCTCCCCTGCCTTCACACCATTTTCCAAAGGGAGAGGGTGTCACACCCTCTCTCAGAGGAAGTTCTTTGTTCTGCCATCCTGGGCCAGGCCTGGCTGGACCCCAGGAGGGCAGCTGCCTGTCTGAGGGGTTGGCAGCAGCAGCAGCTGCAGTGAAACCCCAGGAAGGGCAGTTTGGCAGTACCAGGGTCTGTGCTACAGACCACTGGGATCATGGAATTGTACCAACAATGCCAGGATGGCATAGAGGGGGCAATTCCATGATCATAGACATGTTACATGGCCATATTCGGAGTTACCATGGTGAAGCTACATATAGGTAGTGACCTATATGTAGTGCACGCGTGTAATGGTGTCCCCGCACTCACAAAGTTCAGGGAATTGGCTCTGAACAATGTGGGGGCACCTTGGCTAGTGCCAGGGTGCCCTCACACTAAGTAACTTTGCACCTAACCTTTACCAGGTAAAGGTTAGACATATAGGTGACTTATAAGTTACTTAAGTGCAGTGTAAAATGGCTGTGAAATAACGTGGACGTTATTTCACTCAGGCTGCAGTGGCAGGCCTGTGTAAGAATTGTCAGAGCTCCCTATGGGTGGCAAAAGAAATGCTGCAGCCCATAGGGATCTCCTGGAACCCCAATACCCTGGGTACCTCAGTACCATATACTAGGGAATTATAAGGGTGTTCCAGTAAGCCAATGTGAATTGGTAAAATTGGTCACTAGCCTGTTAGTGACAATTTAAAAGTAATGAGAGAGCATAACCACTGAGGTTCTGGTTAGCAGAGCCTCAGTGAGACAGTTAGGCACCACACAGGGAACATATACATGCACACCTATGAGCACTGGGGTCCTGTGTGACAGGGTCCCAGTGACACATACATATAGGCCACAACCTTATGAGCACTGGGGTCCTGACTAGCAGGATCCCAGTGACACATAACAAACATACTGAAAACATAGTGTTTTCACTATGAGCACTGAGGCCTGGCTATCAGGATCCCAGTGAGACAGTGAAAACAGTGACAAACACCCTGACATACACTCACAAACAGGCCAAAAGTGGGGGTAACAAGGCTAGAAAGAGGCTACCTTCTCACACTCATTTTGAGTCTGGCGGTAACTTAACTGCCAGACTGCAGATGGCGGTCGGACTGCCGCATTGCATATTAATACCCTGGCGGTCAGGCCGCCAGGGAACTGCCAGCTCTGCTATGATCGGAAATCCTCCAGAGAGCGCTCCTAATCCTCCAGGCAGCGCTGCAAGCACCACCAAGAAAATGCTGGCAGAGAACATGTGCGGGGGCCCTGCACCGCCCATGCATTTGGCATGGGCAGTGCAGCCCCGCCCAGCCAGCACCATCGCAATACAGACAGTGAAGATTGTGAGGGTGCTGGTGCACTCTGCGCTCTACAGCATTGCCGCTGGCTCAAGCTGGAGACAATACTGTAGGCTGTTTCCCGCTAGGCCAGTGGGCGGAAACTCAGGTTTCCATCCACTGACCTAGCGGGGAAACTCCTAATGGGCTGGCGAGGAGGTAGCTTGTATAGCGGCAACCTTCCCCGTCGGAAGTTCGGTGGACGGTGTAGACCGTCTGCCATACTCATAATGAGCCCCTAAGTATCATAAAGACATTCCTTTCTTCCACACTGTTTGAACACACATTGTGCAACAGCTAGAACGTTCTGTGTGCTTCAGTGTGAATACCTTGTATCTTTGTTGCCTATATGAATCAACATACAAGCTAAAAACACGGAACATCAAATAAAAAGAATCTACTAAAACATTAGGAAGTAAACAACCAAACATAAACGTGTTTGCAAAATGAAACAACTTTATGTTTATATTTTCGAAGTGACATTATGGACCTTAGTGGAAGAAAGTTAACATGGAGAGTCAGCTGAAAAGTCTGGGTGGAAATGCAAGGAAGAGTTAATAGTTCCTTGCAGAAACAGTGGCCATCAAACACAATAACGTTCCATTCCTCAGAAATATTTTACCCCTCTGCCAAGCTGGGCTACACTGAAGTAAGTGAAAAAATGTTGGGTGGAATGCTTGAATTAATCTCAGCTGCTGGTAATTATTCTGGGCTGTATGCCAGTCCATTACTACTTTGTTTAATTCAGTGCAACACCCTATGTGTGACTGGAATGCCATGGGTCCCATGATTACTGTGCCGCTGGAACTAATGTGCACCCGATGAAGAGCCCTAACTTGGATGAATCTGATCTTGGGTTGCTTGTCTTCTGGTTGAGAGAGGACCTGGCATGGCGTTTTGAGCTGGACTGTTGCTATTGGAGCAGGACCAGGGCTCATGTGCATATGGCTAGGTATAATCTGAGGCAACATAGTGGGCAGAAAACAATGGTCTGGGATGGGGCCGAGAAATAAACAGTTGCTGAGATGAATTATAGCATTCCACACATCACTTTTTTATTTACAGTGCAATGCCATAAGTGTGATGGGTTTGCCCAGAGTAGAGTTCCCGTTCTCACTATGTCGCTAGAACCAAGCTGCACCCAACCGAAGAGCCCCAATGAGGGTGAAACTGGTCTTTTGGTTGCTTGTGTTCCAATTTAGAAAGGACCTGGCTTGGCAGTTCGGGCTGGACTATTCCTATTGGAGCAGAACCAAGACTAATTTGCATTTTTACTGGGTTTAATCTGAGGTCGCATATTGGGACCAAAAACAATGGCCTGGATGTGGCCCCCAAGTAATTATCAATCAGTTTTTTGTTTATTTCAGGGCAAGTTAGGTTGAGCATATTAAGTCACACTGGTACAATAGCCAAACACAGTAGATGCACCCTGGTTTGTCAGAAAAATATATTTCCTTTTGAAAAAGCGAAAATATTTGTGAGCCACAATTGAAGAAGATGGGTGAACCTCATTCAAATTTATATAACCCCCATCTCGCAGCTACAAGCCAAGTCAAACAAATGCAACAGCTCTGGCTCAGTTTTGCAGGTCTCATGCAACCCAAACTGTAACAAAAACTGAGAAGTAGACATTGTTTTATGTATTCTAAATAAAATTGAAGCTATCTGGTTATCCTTTGTAAAGCTTTTAAAAACAAATAATATTAGAAGAAGAATATCACTTTGGTGAAAAAAATATTTCCAACCTCAAGGGCTGCTTTGTTATATTCAGGTGGTTATCTGTACATTACACGAGAACACCAGTATTAACTTAAGCACTATGTGATGCATAAACTGCTAGAGAGACCCTTTGTCATATTGACATATTGGTAGTCTGCTCTCTCTAACTAACAAATCATTTCAGCTGCAAACTGCATAACAATTTTTAGTAAAATTAAAGTGGGGCAAACAAACCAAATGTGTTACTTCTGTTTTTTTATTTGCATTTTCAAATTTTACGAATAATTTGAAAACTCATAAAGGGAAATAATGAGTGATCTTGCAGGATCTGTCGTAACAATTAAGTAACAATATTCACTGTAGATCAGTAATTCAGTAACCATGGATTACTATATACTGGGTTAGAAGTTACACTTGGAGGGTAAAACAATAATAGGGAAAATAGGATAGAATAGCAGCTGCCAAAGGTGATGCATGGAAAGTTTGTTGTTACATTTGGACACCATGCTGTTAAACTACAGTCAAGTGGATAGGTTATATGCAACTCAATAGCCCTTCTCCCACATCAACCTAAGTCCCGGACTATCTGCTGAGTTCCATGTTAATGATAAGGCTCATATTTTAGGAGTCATCTAGGTTAGCTGAGATTCATCAAGGCCATCAAGATATCTCCTCAAGCGTCCCCAAATGTCACAGGGCTTACTGTGGTCAAGATATGTCCTCAAGGGTCCCCAAATTTCACAGGGCTTGCTGTGGGAAAAATGACTTTGTAACCAAATGTGTTCCACATATGTTTAAGGGGTGGTATTTTTACCTATAAACATTTTTTATAAGCTGTTTTTTATTCTGGTAAATGTTAATACTTTTCTTAGGATTCATAACTAATAGAGTATTTCTATTTATTACTGTACTAAATTGTATTTTGTATTTATTAATCAGTGCTTTGATTCATTGATGTGATACATTTATATGTATCTATTACACACTGGCGTTTGCCAGAGTTCCCATAGGAAGACCATTTTTTATATTTGCTAATACATTTTCGGTGCAGTTTAAATTATCTTCACAAAACTTTCTAAAAAGCATTCATCTACATTGCCTCCTTCCTGGGACGTTTAGGGATGAAGGTGGAGAAGGGAGAAGTGAGTAAAAGGGAGAGGGGTCTAAAACACTTTTTTCCCATGTAATTTCCATAAGAAAAATCAGATAGCAGGCAAAAACAGCTGAGCATAATTACACCAAGCTAGAACTTTATCCAAAATTGTGCTTTTTGTGATTAAATTAAATTTTTGAGAAAATCAAGGTTCAAAATGTGTAGCAATATTGATGGTCATTACCTCAAGAACCCTGCAGGACGCTGATTAAAAAGAATGAGTCATTCCCTCAAGTATCCTGCAGGGCGCTAATTAAAAAAAAATTGGAACTACATGGTTGCAAGTGTTTAAAAAAAAAAAAAATTCCTCCCATCTATCAGCTCTCTCTTGCAGTCCCAGCGAGAGCGACTGATCTGATTTGTTGGACGCACCATGCAAGAAAACGTTGAGAGGGCCATTACAGTCCATGGGGCACAGTCCCCTGCTGTGAAAATGTAAAGAAATTAAGATAGTTCTGGGCAGGGGAGGGATACCCATGTCCCCTGGCCCATGGAGGACAGACCCAGAGGGACCCTGCAGAGCTCAGAATAACATTTTAAAAAAAAAGATTTTTGGTCTCATCACAATCCCATGGGACTCTTGCAATATCCAGTTTGTGTCCCCCCTGTGTGCTCTCCTGGGACTCCGCTGGAGTCCCTCAAAATTCCTGCAGGACAAAAAATTTTTATTAAATTGAGAGGATTTAGGGACAGTTGTGAGATATACATAAGGTACGTAGTACGATCTTATCCTAAGTTAAAAAAAAAACAACCTTAAAAATTCAGTAATCAGGGTGTGGGACCTTTTGTAAATCATATTCATCTCTGATATTGACTTTTGACATTAATGGTATCCTGATTTAAATAGTCACCTTTGTGCTGGATATTTATGTCTACGAGGATTCAGGCTGAACTAGTCTTGAAATGCCATGAGTGTGAGATCCTCCTGCTCCCTTTCTATTATTTACAGCATCAAATTGACTACACACGAGGAAAGGAAAATACACCACTAGATGGAGGAAGTAGGAGAGTGTAGAAGTGGTGTTAAAAATGTACTGTTGCTCAAAGAATGTCCATCTGTAACAGAAGCCATACCTGTTCACTGTATGTGCAAAACAGCTAAAGTCAATTGACATAGAAAAGACTTCATGATTTACCTTTTGTTTATTCATGATTATTTTAAATGTTTTGTAAGAATAAGAGCAACATTTGTGATGACAAATATATAGATATAATTGAAAACCTTTTTTTTTTTTTTTTTTTTAATCAGGCACATATTCTACTTGATTGTGGAGATGACAATATCTGTAAACCTAAGCTAGAGGTTGCGGTAGAAAGGTGAGTGAACACTTTGCAAGTCCATTATTGGGTTATTTACGTAAATTGCGTTGTTGTTTTCTTTCACCATTATGTACATCCTGTGTAATGTTTACGTGTATATTTCTTTACAAGTGAATTAATTGTATATTATACATCATGTGTAAAGGCACAGCCTAGCAGACAAATAGGATTAAATATTTGTCAAGTTGGTAGTTGATCGAGAGACATATTCACCAAGACCAGACATGAAGCACATATTTACATTATTCAAGTTTTCATCCAAGATTATTGAGGACTAATGTTACTTATCTCTATGTTTTATGCTTACAAAGAAATGTATACTAAGAAATTTCATAATGGAAAGCAAACCTTAAGATATGAGTGAAACTGTTCAACACAGACTATATTAATTCTTTGATTATGCAAATATGAAAGTAGCTTGGTTCATTACACAGAACATAGTATTGTGAGCTACAGTAAAGAAAGCAAAGGAGAATAGACGATGTGACCATAAAACCTTGTTACAGTTTAGCAGCTGCCAAATATTGTGACCATTTTGCTCCATAAAAAAAGGTTTCAACTCCTATTTTGGTCTCTTTGCTGCTATTTTCAGTGTCATGCATTTGTTTCCTTTAGGCCAGTATTAGAGGGGCAATGGCCTAACATAATGTGTTAAATGTGTGCCCTGGTGTAGGAAGCTGGCCTGGTGTGTGGTAGACACCTATGGTATTGTCACCCTATTCTAGGACAAGGTATCCCCTATTAGTGAAGTGTAGGCAGTGTCTAGGAAGCCAGGGCTCTCTAGAGGTAGCTGTGGATGAGCAGCCAAGACGTATCTAGGAGACATGCAAAGCTTAAACAACACCACTATAGTCACACACAGCACTATAACACATGAAAGAACCACACTGTGTTACAAAAATAAAGGTACTTTATTATGGTAACACAACACTAGAATACTTATAGGTGGTCCCCCCCAATGGGAGGTAAGTACACACTAATAATACACAGAACAGTAATCAGTAAGGAGCATAAAAAAAATTGGTAAAAGTATTAGAAAATAGTGAGGGCCCTACGGGAGGGCGAAACCATATACTAAATAAGTAGAATGCGAGATACAGTCCCCCATCCAAAGATGTGGAATAATTAGAGAGGAGCTGGAGGAACTAGGAGCCCCAAGAGGTGAGTACCAGAGTGATCCCCAACGACCAGAAGAGCAGAAGTAAGTACCTGGTTTTTCCCAAAACTAACAGGAGGACTTAGGAAAAGGATTGTTCAAGACCCAGACCACACTGGAAGAACCCAAAGGTGGATTCTGGCAGAAGAGGGACCTGCAAAGGAACAGGAGCGAGTCCAGTTCGTGATGGAGTGTCCGGTCATGGCAGGAGCCACAACCCACCCTTCTGTGGATGGAGGACCAGTTTGATGGGGGACAAAGACCAGCTGTGCAGTGCAGTAGATGAAGAGGAGTATCTGAAGCAATGCATATGGTGTCCCACATCAGCTGTCTGGTTGCAGTGGGTCAGTGGTGCCGGAGAAGCACCAACAAGCTTTGGCAAATGCAAAAGAAGAAAAAGATGAGTTGCAAGTCTGAAGAGGACCAGCAAGGCCCAGGGGACTCGACCCATGGAGGGGAGTCCGAGGTGGCCTTCAGCAGTCGGGAGTGTCACCAGAAGCAGCCGCAACCCCCACAGGCAACCCACTGGCAGCAGGCACAGCACGTCGCAGTGAGGCCCTGTCAGCACACCTGAAGAGGAGTCCCACATTGCTGGAGCAGCAGAGAGGTGACTGTGCTTGGCAGACAGAAGTGCTGGGGGCTGAAACTACACATTACACGGAGCCTTAAGATCCCTTTGAGCAGGAGCAAACAAGCCTTGTTAGCTGCAAGAGTCGCGGTGCACAGGGATACTGTCCAGCAAGGACAGGCAAGGGCTTACCGTCTCCCAAGTTGGACAGCGGACAGAGAGGACCAATGGGACCACTCCAGACCACCACCTGTGATGCAGGATCCATGCAGATCCAGTGCAGAGCAGATCCACGCAGCCGGTTGTCATTGCAGTTGGTGCCTGCAGATGCAGGGGAGTGACTCCTTCACTCCAAGGAAAATTCCTTCTTACTTCTTGGTGCAGGCTGACGTCTCACTGACCTCAGAGGATGCACAGCTGGGGAAATGTTGCAGTTGCTGGAAGGAGCCGGAGAAACAATGTTGCAAAGTGTAGTCGTCACTGAAGTTGCAGATTGTTGGTTCCTGAAGAGTCCAGTTGCGGTTCTAGTTGCCAGAAGATTAAGTGAATGATGTAGAGGAGTCCTGATAGAACTTCGCATGTCGAGTCTGAGGACTCACCCAAGAGTGAGACCCTAAATAGCCCTAAAAGGGTGTTTGGTCACCTGCAAGGTGACTACCTATGAGGAGGGGGCTGTGACGTCACCCACCTGACCTGGCCACTCAGATGCTCCCAGGGGCCTGTGCACATCTTGAATTCAAGGTGGCAGAATCAAGTGGCCACTTGAAGGAGCTCTGGGCAAAACCACTAGGCTGGTGATGGACAGGGAAGTGATCACTCCCCATTCCTTTTTCCAGTTTCACACCAGAGCAGGGACCAAGGGTCCCTGGACTGGTGCAAGCTGGTTTATGCAAGGAGGCCACCAAATGTACCCTTCAAAGCAAACCGGTGGCTTGGGGAAGCTACCCCTTCCAAGCCTTGTAACACCTATTTCCAAGGGAGGGGGTGTTACCTTCCTCTCCCACAGGCAATCCTTTGTTCTGCCTGAGCCAGTCAAGCAGCAGGAGAGCAGAAACCTGTCTGAGGGGTGGCAGCAGCGTCGGCTGCCCGGAAAACCCTAAAAGACTGGTAGGAGCAATGCTGGGAGTCTCCTACGGAGCCCCCAGAGTGCATGGAATCATACAGCCAATACTGGCAACAGTATTAGGGTATGATTCCAACATGTTTGATACCAAACATGCCCAGGTTCGGAGTTACCATTATGTAGGTGGACACAGGTGGACCTGTGTCCAGTACATGGGTAAAAGGTCTTCCCCGCACTTACGAAGTCCAGTGCAGTGAAGCTGGAGTTTGTACGGGCACCTCTGCTCAGTGCCCTCAAACACAGGGACCTGCACCCTGGCCTCTGGGCTCAGAGGGCTTACCATTAGGGTGACTTATAGTCACCTGGTGCAGTGACCTGTTATGAAATGGTGCATGCACCTTTTCACGCAGGCTGCAATGGCAGGCCTGCAGACACATTTTGCATGGGCTCCCATGGGTGGCACAATACATGCTGCAGCCCATGGGGAACCCTGATGCCCCAATGCCCTGGGGACCTGAGTACTATACACTAGGGACTTACATGGTGGCACCAATATGCCAATTACGGGGTGTGCAAAGTCCAAGGCAACCACATTTAGAGGGAGATAGCACAATCACTGGGGTCCTGGTTAGCAGGATCCCAATGAAAACAGTCTAAGCATACTGACAGCAGGCAAAAAGTAGGGGTAACTATGCCAAAAAGAGGGTACATTCCTACACCTGGTATAACTAATCACAGTATAAATGGAGTGCTGATTATATGGTGTTCTTTATAAGCCTGTTCTACTGCTCCCCGTGGGATTTCCCTTAAGATCAAGTGTTTTCACTTCTGCTCTGGAATGTCCCTGTACACTGATGCATTTACACCCATTCATACTTGTGTCACATGGTTGGAGTCTGCTTCTGAAACCTGTGCCAGGTAAATAATGATCGCTCACTAGGCCTGACTTTAAGGAGAGTTTATCTGGGGCATCACATGAATCTTTCTTAGACCTAGAATACTTGAGACTTGAAAGGCAGCAACCATTCAGAATGGTAGAGAATATTGTACAAATTCCACCATTGGCCCCATTGATTTACACCTGTCATATGTGACAAACCCTCTTCCTTGGAGTGTGTCCTTTGGAGAGGCAGAAACAAGGGAACTGTCTCGCTGACGATCTTGCCCACCGATAGGTGCTAGACATTTTCCTGAAATATGTTGTGACTGATCTCTTCATTTCCTGTAGATACTTTTATTGGATGTGTCCCCTTTCTGTTTTGCATGAGTTTGGGTCGGGGGTGCTGAGGTCCTTGTCCCTTCCCTCCTACCTTGCTCACAGGACTTCCTCTTACTTGGTGTTGGAAAGTGTTGCGTTTAGTCTGAGTGTTGATCCATAGTGTTTTGCTGGCAGAGTTTCCCCAGTAAACAAATATATTTTTATCTTGCCACGTTTGTGTTCTTTGTAATTTTCCTACTAGTTAGGAAGAATGGGGACTCGAAGTACCCACAAGTATTATTTAGTCATCACAGGCTCCTTCCTTCAGAACTATCTTCCAGCCTGGCAAACCTTTGACTGAGTATTCTCTGTCTTCTTTCTTGGTTGAGAGGTTGACCATTTTCATATAAATGTAATATTTTTAACCAATTTGAGCTGTGTTCCACTTTCACAGATTCTATTGCCTCTTCCATAAAAGATTAATAACAAAATCTACAGGACTATTTACTAAAGTAATTTGAACCTATGAGTACTTTGCATGTGTAGTTTACTCTTAAACTTTGTAATAACTTTACTACTTTTGGCTGTGCACAAAATCCGTGCATAAAGTTACTTAAAAGTGTAGACTTACACATCTGTAGTCTGGAAAGGGAGATGGAGCAAAACATAGGAGTGCAAATTACTACTGTCAAAAAAGAAAGCAGCAACACACTTACCAACCATGGATAGTGCAACACTCCCACAGAAAATCATGGAAGCCGGGACTTAAAATAAAACCCCATCGAAAAACATGTTAAAATAAAGTAAATTATTTAAAATAGTCAAAAATTTACATAATTATAATTTAATGTTAAAAATATACCTAAATTAAATATATTTTGTATTTAGTTATTAAATATTGTAACAATTTTTTTTTTATTAAAAAACAATGTAAGATTATTTTAAATAAATTCTATGCATCATTTTCAATAATTAGTAATACATAGAAATATATGTTTTTAGCCTTTGTGGGTATTCATCTTTTAATTTAAACTTTGAAAAAATGATTTTAATTTACTAAATTTAATTTCATTAAGGACCAAGGGTCCGATTATGACTTTGGTGGTCAGATCACTAGACCACCGTGTTGTCGATCTCAAAAGACTGCTGCTCCGGTGGTCCCCAGACCACCGTATTGGGATACAAACAGGCAGGACCACTGTCAACCAAGCAAAAAAGGCAGACCAGCAATTGTGCTGCCTGTATTTAGGCAGTCCGACATCTAGTGCCGTCTGCGCTGTGTCCAATCACTAAGCCTATTACAAACATACTGACACCGTGGCGGTCTCCACCCAGCGGTTAGCCAATGGCGGTCAACCTCCACGATACGTGTCCAGCAAAGTAACAGACAAGTGCACATTGGATGAATTAAAAAAACAACACAGCTGACACACATTGCCCCATTGGTCACACTTGGATCACACTACAGAACACACCCCTTCACAGTCCACAATGCTTTGCATTTCCACAGGGAGCCAAAAAACCACGACCACCATTTAAAAAAAAATCTTAGATTAGGCACCCCTTGTTTCCACCATCCCATAGAACACCCTGCACATGCTTTTGTCCATTCACTCCCTATTGCACTTCCCCTGTTAAGTAAGTCCCTGTTACCCACTTTTTTGCCCACCATGTAACAATCAAAAATCCCCATTTTTGAGAAGATGAGTTGAGTTACGATGGATGAAATCATAAGAGTAGAGCTACAATTGTGTAGAGTCCAAGTCCAGCACACTCTTCTCAGTAGGAAAATGGAAATGTGGGACAGGATAGACGACAAAGTGAATGCTGTACGAACCACCCTGCGCACAAAGGGGGACATTAGAAAGAGGTGGAACAACCTCAGGGCAAGGTCCATTCTGTGGTCTCCAGGCAGGAGCTGTAGGCCAAGAAGACTGGCGGTGGCCCTCCCAATACCCCGTTAAGACTCTTTCCCTAGGAGGAGAAGGTCTTGGCCATCCTGTATCCAGAGGGCAAACAGGAGTACCTGGGGAAGTGGAGTCTGGTAAGTTACATCACAAAAACGGACACTAACCTGCTGTGTCATGCATGCGCACAGCTAAGCCTTTGCTACTGTCATGTACATGGACCTCACCAACATTCAATAGCCAGAATATCTGCATTTTCACTCTGTCAATGTGTATTATTGGACCAAACATCGCAGCTACCCAGGCCCATCACATGCCATATATCCACATGGTTCCTGTAAGTCTTACAATACCAAAACCACATTCCGGGATTCATGGTATGCCCCAAAATGTAAATGTATGCTTGAAGCTAAATGCAACCTGCAGATAGATATGTAATACCCAACATCTGTCAAGTGTTAGGGAGTAGAGGGAGTGACCTGACTGGAACTCCCAGGAGGCCATGTTTCTGTACCTCCAAACACCAGCCCAGTGTTTACTTGCCTAAATACACCTGTTTGTGTCCTGCCAAATGCCCTTCACTAACTTGAGAGTATACCATTTGTCAAGTGTTGGAAAGTAGAGGGAGTGACCTGACTGCAAAGCCCAATAGGCCCTGCTCCTCTAACTCCAACTACCAGACAAGTGGTCAGTTGCCCCACTACATCTAAATACATCTGTTAGTGAACGCCCACATTAAGTTTACTCACCTGGGAGGAAAACATTTGTATAGTGTAGTAGAGGGAGTGACCTGACTGCAGCTCCCATAAGGCACTGTTTACTAACTCCAAACACCAGTCTAGTGTGCACTTTGCCTAATACACCTGTTTGTAATCTCTCTAATGTGCTTCACTCACCTGGGAGGATACTATTTGCATAGTGTCTGTGTAGTAGAGAGAGTGACCTCACTTCAACACCCAGGAGACAATGTTTTGTTTCTCTAGCTCCAGCTACTAGCCCAATGTGCACTTACCCCAATACATCTGTTGGTGAACTCCCACATGAAGTGTACTCACCCAGGAGGATAACATTTGTATAGTGTATGTAGTAGAGGGAATGACCTGACTGCAACTCCCAGGAGGCACTGTATCACTGACTCCAAAGACCAGCCCAGTGTGCACTTGGCCCAGTACACCTGTTTATAATCTCTCTAGTGCTCTTCGCCCACCTGGGAGGATACCATGTGTATAGTGTGTGTAGTAGAGAGAGTGACCTAACTTCAACTCACAGGAGGGGGAGTGTGCTCACCTGGGAGGGTAACATTTGTATAGTTTGTGTAGTAGAGAATGACTTGACTTCAACTCCCAGGAGGCACGGTTTCTCTAACTCCAACTACCAGCCCAGTGTGCACTTGGCCCAATACATCTGTTAGTGAACTCCCACATGAAGTGTACTCACCTGGTAGGATACCATTTGTATAGTGTGTGAAGTAAAGGGAGTGACCTGACTGCAACTCCCAGGAGGCACTGTTTCAAAAACTCCAAAGACCAGCCCAGTGAGTGCTTGGTCCAGTACACCTGTTTGTAATCTCTCTAGTGCTCTTCAATCACCTGACAGGATACCATGTGCATAGTGTGTGTAGTAGAGAGAGTGACCTGACTTCTACTCACAGGAGGCACTGTTTCTGTAACTCCAAACACCAACCCAGTGTGAACCTGGCCCAGTACATCTGTTAATGAACTCCCACATTAAGTGTACTCTGGGAGGATAACATTTGTATAGTGTGTGTAGTAGAGGGAGTGACCTGACTGCAGCTTCTAGGAGGCCTTGCATCTGCAATTCCAAACACCATCCCAGTGTGCACTGGTCCGAATACCCTTGTTTGGTAACTCTCAATTGAAGTTTACTCACATAGAAGTGAGCAAGATACAGATCATACTCAACTCAGATATGTGTCTGTCTACCTAGCTCCATCTTGGCATGCTAACCCAAGATGAAACTATTGAGGACAGGAATGACACCTTACCCAATGTGTACAATAAGTATTCCAAAGCCTTCAAGCTGCATCACTAGATTGGTATTGGCTTTTAACACATTGACACAGCACTGTGCACATGATGACTCCGATCACATATACAACACAGTCCTGAGGTTGCCTGCGTTCCACTCAACTAGGCCTCCAAATGGTCTAAGCCATATGTTGCCTCTCCAATGTGTTGGCTTCACTGGTGGTAAGATGTCATTTTCAGTCTATTTTCTCAAGTGCAACTAATGTGCACATCTCATATGCTGCTTGAGTCAAATGCTTCACACATGTCATATCAAATACTCCACTAACATGATAACTTTGCACAATTGGATTACCTACAAGTTAGCTATGTCCAAGGTATCTACTTACTGTAACACAAACCTTTCGAGTAAGATGTCCCAATTCAACCAAAAACAATATATGTTCTTCACCACCAGGTTGAGCTGCCACTGGGCACATTGAGGCCACAAAACAGTCTACCACTACCCCGTGGATGAAGTCCTCATTGATGACAACATTCCTGGACTTGTGGATGTGGAGGAAGGTCCTGGCCCATCTAGGCAACCTGATCGTACAACAACAGTGAGTCTCACTGTGGCCACAACACCACCTCCCAGCCCCATTTCTCCTACATCACATGCAACCATATGCCCCCCCCAACCTATACACCCAGCACAGTTTTCACCATCTTGTGTCCCCAATCTTGGATCTTGAGGTGCAACTCAGCACTTCACACACTGAGGGTCCAGGGCCCAGTTGGAGAGGAGACCCTGTGTCAAGGGCACAGTTTTGTGGGGGCAGGGTGTGGGAGGGATGCTGTGGGCCAGCGGATTGAGGCCTCTGGGGCTGTTGCCAGCCAGAACATCATCAGTCATGTCTTTGGGGTCTATCAGAAGTCCCAAGGCGTGATGGGCCAGGTGTTGACCGAACTCCGGGAAATCAAGCAGCTACAGAGGGACATGCATAAGGATATGTGTCAACAAATGGAGGCCTAACAGGGGTGCTGAGGAACATTCACCCAACCCTGAGCAGGGCTTTTCAAAACCAATCTTCCCCTTTCTTTGGCTTACCAACATCAGGCCCATGTACATCGGTGCTAGCCACAGGAAGGGAGGTGTTGCCAGAGGAACAATCAGACAGACACCCCTGCCTGTGAAGCAACTGATCCCCGCAAGCAGGGACGTCCAGCAAAGATTTCACAGTTGCAGATTTCAAGGCAACCACCACTACCAGCAATAATCCTCTTCCTTAAGGTCCTCCTTTGTGTGTGCCACACTCACTCTGTAGACTGATCCTAAACCACCTTCCGTTTCCAATGGGAGGACTACTCTGGACTTTGGACTTCCAGTGATGTGGAATCTACTCCAATGATTTCATCTTCCATGACTGACCCCTTCACTTCACTTGTAATCACAAGGTACTTGTTCAAGATGGGATAAGTTGCATGTACACAGTGTCCAGCTCAGAATTACAACCATCCCACACAAACACATAAGTACAAGTGTCAGGTCAAAGAAGAACTTTTATTACATTGTCCAGCACATAGGTTGTCAAGATGTCTGAAATATTACAAATCATAAATGATTGAATTGTACTGAGTATATGAACATATTTACAGGTACAGACCTATAGACCATGGAAAGATGGGATTTTCCAGGCATTGCCCTGTAGAATAGGCAAACATTGGAGTGGTTGATGTCATCAGCTTGAGCCTTGTCACATACCACATCAAAGTTATCCAACATCAAATATTCCAAGATTCAGACAGACGGCAGTACAACAGTTTCTGATCACAGTGTCATTATAATGCAGTGCTTGTGCATCTGGTGGTATTTCACATATATATGTGAGTGTTTTGGCACAGGCAGTGTGGCCTACAATGATGAAACATCTACAGCTACATACAAGTCGTACAAAAAGAGTGTTTCGCTAATGTGAAGGGGAACTGACGTGGTCGACGCCTAGGACTATATATTTTCTTACCACATGATGCCTCAGGCCCACCACAGGACACAAAACAAGTCCACTGGACAGTTACAACAAATGTACATCCAAACAACGCAAGCTGTTTTGGCACAGGTCTCCTACACCCAAACTCTGTGACCTACTTTACCTGGAACAATCCATGTCCACTTCGTATGTCAGAATAGCATCACATACCTGCCAATGTCACAACTCTGAAATACCTACATGAAGATGTCAGGGTGAAGGTACGTGTACAAAGAACAAAACAAGTACTATAGACATGAAACCATACACCTGGCACAAGTCACATAGCAGGCATCTGGAAAATAAAGTACATTGCATTGTACAAACAAAGCAATATCATCAAGATGGGGATGTGTCAAAAGCTCTCATCAGTCAGCCTTTGGCTGATTTGTGCAGAGTATCCGCTCTAGCTGCTTCAAAAATCTCAACTCCACAGATTCTCACAACTACAGTACATTGTACAGTCACAGTTATGACATCAGTTGACATACACTCATGAGAATGTGGATGAGATCTTGTCGCAAATCAGCTCCTTCCTCATCACCACTGTCATCTTCATTTGGCATTTCAGGATTCTCACCCAGTGGCATTGCAGGTGCCCCCTCCTCTGAGATGTATGGGATATTCCCCTGCAAGGCGATGTTGTGGAGCATGCAGCATGCCACAGTGATCTGACACACTTTCATGGGTGAGTAGAGAATTAGAGTAGAGTTCTGTCCAGAAAGCGAAATCTGGCCTTCAGGAGCCCAAAGGCTGCTCTACTGTCCACTGTGTTCTTTCAAGGGCCTCATTGGATTCCTCAGCAGCGTGAATAACCAAGGACGGTTTGGATATGCTGAGTCTTCTGTTAACGAATGGGACATAAGTGCAACAATGGGTCACTGACTTCATGATTGTAGCACCTGATATTGCTCACACACAATCAGGACAGACATGACTTACCAACCAGCCAGGCCCACTCTGGTTGACATTGTGACAACAGCTGGGGTATGGTGCTGTTCCACATTATAAAGTAATCTTTGGCTGATCCAAGGAAGAGGCACAGACGTTTGAGATGTAGCGATCCGCCAAACAGACAACTTGCATGTTGAAGGAATGGAAGTTTTTTCTGTTTAAATAGACTTGTTCAGTGTCCTGCAGTGGCACCAAGGTAACATGTGTGCCATCAATGACTCCCACCAAGTGAGAGGCAGCAGAACTATAAGAAGTCAGCCTTCACATTGGCTAAATCCTCACGTCAGGGGAAGCTGATATAGCTGTCAATGTGTTTCAACATTGCTGAGGAAGTCACTTATGTCCCAACCTAAGTTCAGTCTCGTGTTACCACCAGATAGGGCCAGTGTATGCTGGAAGGACCCTGTGGCCAGGAGTGCAATACTGCCTTGACTTGAACAATGGGTGGTATGCAGTATGGATTACTGTTAGCTGGCATCAGATCTGGCTCCAACTGATGGCACAAATTCACTATTGTTTGCCTATTCAGAGAGTAGAGCTGGATAATGTGGCGTTTCTCCATGGCCTGAAGGTCTGGCAATGGAGGGTAGACAGGAGATTGTCGCTTCCTCCCTCTCCCAGGGTACCTATGTGTGAATACACATGATTTGGAACATTAGTCACTGTAGCCATACCAACATACATGATGCATACCAACAAAATCATGTGACACAGCATTTCCGACTGGAAATACATTAAACCCAGTACACCTCACAGCTGTCAACCACACAAGGGTCAAATGTGCCCCCCATGGTTGTGAACACGTGTCCACAACATGGATTTGAGCAGCACCCAACTGTCTGCTACCCAAGTGCCCCTCAAAATGTGACCGTCTATTCTGACTGCCAAAAATACCATAAGCTGTGGTGGATAGTGCACCGCCGTCATATGCAATCTGTGCCATGCAGCACACTACACTGGTGGTTGTGTAGTAGGACCTACACAACAAGACAGATTTAGGATGTGTATGATGCTCCTACACATATGTTGTTGTTGTGATACATTTTACAGGGCCAAATCAGTATTTTAAACCGTTCAAACTGTCGATGTTTGTAGCAACCAGGTGGACACTGCCATAGGCTGACGTTGTTGCCTGTGGTGGTCGCAGGCCAATGACTGTCTCGATTGGTGGTGATGACCTCGTACATGGCGTACGTGTATGCTGCGTTTTGCAAAATCAGTCACTTGAGTCCTAACACTGCTGTCAACAACACCTCCACCACTTCAGCCGCTGTATGCCGCCTCTGAGAGCAATCATGCCACAGCCAGCAGGTGAAAGGGCCCCTGCCTTCTCTCCAGAGGAGCTGGAGAGGCTTGAGAACAAGGTCCTTCCCCTGTATGGTCAGCTCTATGGCTCACCAGAGGAGCAGGTAAGTACATCATAGACACAATTAACTCTGTTCAGCACCATTGTTCCCTCCTTACAGGCTACAATGTGCCCCTGTGTGCCAGTTAGACTTCTTGTGTGCCTGTTATTGCAGTTTGCGTGGCATCAATGGGATATGCATGGTGCAGGTATTGGAGAACAGGTATTGGAGAACAGAACAGCCTTGAGGCCAGGAGTCACTCGACACGGCGAACAGCTCCACCAGCCTGCCTCCGTGCCCCAGACCCCGCCCTTGCTTCTGAAGAGAGTTCGAGGCCCTCTACCACCCGCAGGCACCCCCCTGCGCCTCATCCCTGGTGTCTAGTGGTAGGCGCATCTTTTGTATTTTGTATCTGTTTTCCCTGTACTGTTGCGCTCATTTTTGTGCCCATTTGCTGTGTCTGCTCCGCTTCGTTTCTTCCCCATTTTGCCTTTTTTCGCTTTGTGACCTTTTTCCGGCTCTTGCTAGTTTCCCCATCCCTGCTGCTGCGTCCCCTGCGACCCCGCCCCCCTCGTACCACCACTTGCCACACCCTCCTGCCTCCCAGCTGCTCCTCCCTCCCACCTCCTCTTCATAATGGCGGCTGCTGTGCAGCCGCGCCGTTGGTGTGGCAGTGGTGCTCCAGAGACAAGCCCGTCTGCACCCGTCCGGGCCTGGACCACACCCACACACCTCCCATGTCCCCATACGCCTCTACTCCCCCAAAGAGCTCGATGCTCTGAACCCTGGCCGGCACACCGCCTGCGCCCAGGCCGACCCCAGACCCACCCACGGACCTTTTTCATGTCACTTATGCCACTTCTCCTGCACTCAAGCCAGCAAATACCACAACAACACCAAACACCCCAACTGCATCCTCCTCAACACCCACTCCATCCACAAGCACACCATCGAGCTTTGGGACCCACTCACGACAGCCTCTCCCGACATTGCCTTCCTCACTGAAACATGGATGAACCCCTCATCGGAACCTGACATCGCCATTGCCATCCCGGAGGGATAGAAAATCACCCGAAGAGACCCTAACAACAAACCAGGAGGGGGAATCGCCATAGTACACAGAAATTCCATCAGGATTTCCACCGACACCCTGGATGCCGCAGAGCACCTACACTTTCAGATACACATCAACGCCAACACCACCTTAAGAGGAACCTTCGTCCACAGACCACCAGGCCCCTATCCCCTATTCTGTGACACCATTGCCGACTTTATCAGCTCCCACTCCCTTGCCTCCACGGACTGCTTGCTCCTTGGTGACCTAAATTTCCACCTGGAGAGCTCCAGCGACTGCAACTCCATTGCCCTGCTGGACAACCTTGCAAACCTCGGCCTCAAGCAACTGGTCACCTCGCTCACCCACTCAGCCGGACACACGCTTGACGCCATATTCTCCTCCAGTAGCCACATTGCCTTCACTCACACCACAGAACTCCATTGGACTGACCACCAATGCGTCCACTTCTCCTTCCTGAAGCCCACCACCCACCTCCAACAACATCCTATCCCTCACCCCAAGTGGAACAAGATCTCCAAGGAACAACTGATCTCCAGCCTCGCCCAATCTACACCACCCATTACCAACAACCCCAACACCGCCACCCTCAAACGATGGCTTGACGAGTGCGCAAACTCCCTTGCTCCACTCAAAAATACCAGCAACACCTGCATCAACAAGACAGCTCCCTGGTTCACCGCAGAACTTCAGACCTCCAAACGAGAATGCCGGGAAACTGAGAAAGCCTGGTGCCAAGAACCATCAGTGAGCAACTTCTCCGCCCAAAAATCAGCCATGCGCAAACACCACCAGCTCATCCGGACCACCAAAAAATCCTTCTACAAGGAACGCATAGACAACAACGCACACAACAGTAAGGAACTTTTCACCATCATCAAAGAACTCACCAAACCCAAATCCTGCGCCATTGACTCTCTGCACTCGCAAGACCTCTGCAACTCCCTCTCTAGCTACTTCCGCTGCAAGATTGCAGACATACACGAAAGCTTCATAACGCGCCACCTACCATCACCACCACCGACGCAGCCAACCCCACAGCACCCTGCCGCACCAACGTACTGAGCACCTGGCCGCCCACTAACGATGAAGAAACCAGTAAAACCATGAGCTCCATCCACTCAGGCTCTCCAACAGATCCCTGCCCCCACCACGTCTTCAACAAGGCCAGCCAAATCATCGCTCCCCAGCTCCGGTCCGTTATCAACAGCTCCTTCGAGACCGCCACCTTCCACGATATTTGGAAACATGCTGAAGTCAACACCTTGCTCAAAAAACCCAAAGCAGACCCCGAAGACCTCACAAACTACCAATCTATCTCTCTACTCCCCTTCCCCGCGAAGGTCATAGAGAAGATAGTCAGCAAACAACTGTCCCGCTTCCTGAAGGACAACAACATACTCGATGTCTCCCAGTCTGGATTTCGCAAAAACCACAGCACCAAGACCGCCCTCATCGCCTGCACTGACGACATCTGGACCAGACTTGACAAGGGTGAAACCGTTGCCCTCATCCTTCTCGACCTCTCCGCAGCCTTCGACACCGTATACCGCAAAACCCTTCGCACACGCCTCTTCCATGCTGGAATTCACCACAGAGCCCTGGACTGGCTCACCTCCTTCGTCTCCGAAAGAACCCAAAGAGTTTGCCTACCTCCATTCCGGTCTAAAGCCACCAAGACCATATGTGGAGTCCCCCAAGGATCCTCACTCAGCCCCACCCTCTTAAATATCTACATGGCCCCGCTCGCCAGCATCGCCCGCCCCCACGGCCTCAACATCATTTCCTATGCCGACGACACCCAGCTCAGCCTCTCCCTCACGAGGAACCCCTTTACTGCGAAGAACAACCTCCACGCCGGACTCCTTGCCATCGCTAATTGGATGACAGCAAGCCAACTCAAACTGAACTCAGGAAAACCCGAGATCATCATCTTCGGACCCAACAAGACAGCATGGAACGACTCATGGTGGCCTGCCACCATAGGACCACCCCCGACACCCACCACCCACGCATGCAATCTTGGCTTCATACTAGACTCGTCTCTTTCCATGACTCAGCAAGTCAACGCCATATCATCCTCTTGCTTCAACACCCTTCGTATGCTACGCAAGACCTTCAAGTGGATTCCGATAGAAACCACGCCCTCATCAGCAGCAGACTGGACTAGGGTACCTCCCTCTACTCGGGAACCACAGCCAAGCTTCAGAGAAAACTCCAGCGCATCCAGAACGCCGCCGCACGTCTCATCCTCAACCTCCCTCGCCACGAGCACATCTCCGCCCACCTCAGATCCCTACACTGGCTGCCCATCAACAAAAGTATCGTCTTCAAAATCCTAATCCACGCTCACAAAGCCCTCCACGACACCGGACCGGCCTACCTCAATGAACGACTTAACTTCCACAACCCGACCCGCCAGCTCCGCTCCGCCGACCTCGCCTTCCCAACTGTCCCCGCATCCAACGCACCACTTCCGGCAGCAGATCCTTCTCCCACCTCGCCGCCAGAACCTGCAACTCCCTCCCCACCAACCTGCGCAAGACCCAGGACCTCCTAGTCTTCAGAAAGCGCCTCAAAACATGGCTCTTCAAGCAGTAGCACCTCCCCCACCACCAGTGCCTTGAGACCCTACCGAGTGAGTAGCACACTTAACAAATTATCGATTGATTGATTGATTGTGGACATTCACATTGTGTTGTGTGATGTTTTTTGAGGCCTACATCCTCCTTGTGATGGATGCACATATCTAGGCAAGGAGACTTTCCTGCCATACAGTGACCTTTATTTGTTATGATGGTTGTAAATGCTAGACAACATGAATGTGCATGACCGCATGAGCTGTGTATGCATCTTCTCTGAGCCATGTAAAGATCTTTTTAGTATTGTGCCACAGATCTTTCGCCCCACATCTGGCATTGCCATCTGTTGTCTGGAAGGCATATCATGGCTCACTGTGCCCTTCAAGTTGCCACACAAGCCACATTGCTAATGGCCACAAGATGTACTGCCATGCATGGAATTAATGAACATGTGAGAGTTATGTAAGTTCTGTATGCTCAGCCTGCAAAGACCAGGGCCTGTCAAATGTATCTCCCAGTATGGGGAATACTCCAGGCTGTGGGAGAGTCACTGTGGCTATACAACTGTGGCACTATGCTCACTCCCTGTAGACCTGCAGATCCTGTCATGTGGCCAATATGAGGCTCTAGTGGTAAAACTTGCCCTGAATGCATCAGTCCATTAACTAGATTGTGGCTTACATCACAGTACATGTTGCTGGAGCATGGGCTACCTGATGTCAGTAGGCTTGCTTAGGCATTGTAGGCTATGAGCAGGATAGTGGATTAGTATGCAGATAACTCCAAAAGTGTATAGTTATGTCCCTGTATGTGTGCTTTAGACTTGTGGTATGTTGACAAATTGCCCATTTTGTGCTTGGTGTTTCTGACGTGTGGGACACAACCATTTGTTCCAGAACTTGTGTTTGTAATTTTTTGATTTGTGTCTTGCATCCATACAGGTCATGTGTGTTCATAGCCGGCAGAACGCCCACTGTTGCAATAGGTGGGAGGACCTGAGACGCTGGGCCCGGAAGATCGCAACTGGGGCTGTCCTCCCAACATGGATGGGGCGCTCGTCTGAGCCTGACCCTCCAAATAGCCAGCATTCTGGCAGTGGCCTACCCTGAGCTTGAGGGGAGCACAGCAGCGCCAAGGGGGTAAGTACAGGGCATATTCCTACCTGTCACATAGCCAAGTTCATGTGTTAGGTTTTGACATCTGCCCATGATGATTGGGGATGGGCAGTGTGTGACACACAAGATAAGTAACTGTTGTGTAGATATGGAATTTGGTGCATACTGATGTGCCTTGCCTATTAGCCCAGGGACCAAGGACACAACCGAGTACAGTCCACATACAATTTGCTTTCCAGGGCCAACACATGGCTATGTACAGTGATCAATCAAGTAATTTTGGTGGTTGTTTTCGTTTAAATTGTACACAACAGTCCACTACTGCTCAGTGTGACAGTCCAAACAAATCAAGTGAGTAAATTGGCATCTGCTCCCCAGAGGCCACTTGTCTTTAGTGTGTCACCAATGCTGGTGCCTCCCTACTGACTGTCATGTCAAGGCCATCATACATGCGACAGAGCATACATTGTCTTTTGGGTGCGGCTACAGATCAATACTTTCCCTTGATAAGTGGGGAATGTCCATTGACATGATTTGTGTGACATCACTGTTGCCAACATTCCTTGTGCCTACATGTTGGCATGTGTTCCTTTCACTTCTGACAAATTATTTTCACTGCTATTTCATTCATGGTCTACCTGTGTTCATGGGACGATTTATATATTCCTCCATATATATGTGCATGACAACATGTGTTTGTAACTGGACATATGTGATGGGGCTACATTCCATGTGGTGCCACAGACAGGAGTGTGTCACCATTGACAGTTGGCTCACACATACCCTAACCCAACGTTGCAATTCATTTGGCATGTACAACTGCAGTACCAATGAGCGACATGACAGGTAGGATACCGTTTTTAACTACAATATGCATTTCCATCCCATTGATGTGGCATCATGTAGCAAAGTGGTCTGCACATGCGAAATGGGAAAGGTTTGTTACCTGACTGTTGGCATGTATCATGGAGTGACTTGCAGTTTTGTTGTTGTGTACAACCATTCATCCATGGGAATCTGGGTTTGCAGGACCGAAATGGAGACAGTGATTTAGCTTCGGATTGGACAACTATTGACTACTACTGTTGCAAACAGAGTATGTAATTGTATGGGGTGCCATACAAGATAGGTGATTTCCCTGGCCTAGCTAATTCATTATGTATTTTGGATACATATCTCCCTGACATTTTGCACAATTTGTCTACAGTGTACATTTCCATGCTAGATGTGTAGATTATCTGAGCTTCATTAGTACAACCTTCATGAATCCATTGTGACAATTTACATATGGTGAAGTGAACATTGTGGACTTGTTTCCAGTGTGACATGGGTATTTCTATGTCCCCTTCTTCAGGCACTGCACTTCTGTCAGCACCATGCCAGGATTTTGGACCATCATTTCTTATTATTGTGGTATTGTGTATGTGACAAATAGATATATGCATGACCTAGTGTGGGATCTGTGGGAATGAACTTGGCACTGGCCTACTGTTATATGACAACAGGTAACTGAGGTATGCTACATGAGGCAAACCATTGAATGTGAAGAAGTATTCTGCTTATTCAGTGGTTACTGTGCTGCATAACTTCTCCCATGCATTTGGAGTTGTCTGAGATCCTGATTTACCTGTGGGTGACTGTTAACAGTTCGTGTGGCATGAATTGTTATGGGTGTGGAACATGTAGGAGCCACTTTAAGGGAGTTTGTTGCTGGGTTGTACTTTACGTCATGATAATGGTTGCTAATCACAGCTTTTGTTCAAATGTGTTCAGGAACATGTAGTGACCCCCTTTTTCTTTGTATTTGCAGCATCATCCCAGGTAGGCGAAGGAGAGAGGGCGAAACTAAATTGGGAAGCATTTGGCCACGGTTCCTCCTATCATGACACCACCAACACGGAGGGACTCAGTTGCCTGGAGGGTAAGGGGAGTGCCACAGAGGACACAGGATCGAGATCATCATCTTCGGATTCTACCTCCAGTGGCCACTCCCTAGAGGCGGTGGACTTATTAGGACCTGCTCCTGTACCATCCTTGTCTGCCACCCCCGGTTCTGTCGCCACACTTTCTGTTGCTCCCCACCCAGTTGGCCGTGCCCGCTCACCCAAGAGGGTGGGCGTTTCCTTTGCCCCAGGCACCTCACCCCAGCTCCTGTTACCCCTGCTGTTCTGAGTGAGGAGGCTTTTGACCTCCTGAGGAGTATCTTTGTGGGGCAGACTGCCATTATGAATGCCATCTAGGGTAGGCCAGCCAACTGCAGTATAAAATGCGTACCTGGAAGGCAGTCATATTGACATGTCTGGCCTGCAGAGATCATTTCCGTCTCTGGCTCCTCACTGACAGCAGCCATCCACCCCTCCCCCCAAACCTCCCCTCCACCAGCCCCCTCTTCCCAATCCAAAATCCCTATTCCCCTACATGTCCCAGGCACACTGTTACATACACTCATATCCACCTTAACACACACAAGCAGCACACATAGACACAGGTGTACCCAAGACACACCAACACGGAAGAACTCAACAGTCCCCCACAGTCACCACAACAACCACAATTTCGACAGACACCTCACCGACCCACACACCACAATCACCATACCCACAGACACCACCCCAACACCCAGTGACACATCCACCAAACCCACCATACACCAAGACAACACCTCACAACCCACAGACCCACACACCTCAGACACCGTACCCCCAGACACACCTGACACCCACAGAGACATCCACCACATTCCCCACACCTCCAGCCCAGACACCACCGCAACACACACACATCCACAATATTCGCCATACCCACAGACACCACCCCAACAGACATTCACACATCCATCACTCCCACATCCCCCAGCACTTCCACCTCAAAGTTCCCCAAGACACGTGCAACAGACATCACTCAAATACAAGCATACCTCACACAGGCACACTCCAGCAGCATCAACACCCACAGACAAGACCACCACTGCCTGTCCCTCCAAATCCCAAGTCCCTTCTGATGACCTTACTCATTTTCCCAAAAGAAGTTTCCTTTTTGACCTTGCCCTTTGCCCTGTTACCTCCACCCACCTTCCAAACCCACGAGGTCACCAACCGTATCCCAGCTCATCCCTTCCACATCAAACTGCACCTGTCACACCTGCCCTGCCTGCAAGCACCGATACCCCTTCCTCCCAAGAAGAAGCCCAACTCTCCGAAGAAAAAGCCGCCCTCTCCACAACACTCATCCCAAATTCTACCCCACTCCACCCAACTATGACCCCTGAGGTGCTTCATATGCTCACTTGATGCCCCTTCCTGTGGAAGTTCCCCGGCAGTGATTGGAGTGAAGTTTGGGCACAGTATTGTGCATGGACTAATATGGACTGTCCAATGGCCTTGATCAACATAATTTGGTGTTCATAAGCCCAAGTTATTGTTTTGTTGGGTACACATTTGACTTGTCATTACTTTCCTACCTTTTTGTTGTTCCTTACTAACTTGTGTTGTATGCCTACAGTTGTGTGTGTTTTCACCTGGATTGCTGATCCATTTGCTGCTGTTGGCAAAATCTGACTTTGTGAGCAGTGCTGGTGTCACCCAGGACAAGGGTAGATGTTCCCTGTATGGATATGTGGGTGGTATTCCAACTCTGGTGTCATTGCGTTGTGTTATGTTTGATATTGTAAGTATTTCATCTTGGGTTGACCAGTGTCAAAATATATGGTGTTAGATTTGTCCCCTGAGATGAACTGTACATTCATCTCATGCGGAAGCTAGAGTTTTGTTTGTCCACACATGGAGGGTGTTCATTGTGCTACCTTCCTCTACATATGACTGACCATGTGCCCATTTTGATGTGTGTACCTTGCAGCTACTTAATCTAGATGTATGACCCACGTTGTTGCTGGTGTATTTGCTTCCTTGATTTGCACTTGCAGCGGTCTGGACTGCCTGGTGGTGCTTGCAGGACTGCGGCTGTCTTTAATCTATGGGACTGCATGCATCCTAAAACAGTTGTCCAACCGCCAAGCAGATGGTGGTTAGACAGCCGCCGCCATGGTACTCAATGGACCGCCAAACTTGTAATCCGGTACTTAATTCAGAATTAAGTTAATAGTGCTGTAACAGTTTTATTCTGCATTTAAAATGAATATATACAATTATTTACATTAATATTTAACATTTTATTTTAAAAATTATTACAAAGTTGTAAATAGTTTTTGTTTTTAATTTTCTCTATACTTTACTGTAAGGAGATCTCCTCCCCCAACTGTGGAGTCACCATATAGTAAAGTATAGGGAAAAGTAAAAATAGGTTCATTTAACTCAAAACAAGTTAGTAAGAATACTTTTATTTAAAATATTATTGTAAACGAAAGTGGTATATTTATTTTAAATGTAGAACAAGAGAAAAAATAAACGAAAATGCTTCAGCACTGTTAACTTAATTTTGAAATAAAGAATTAATGTAAAAATATTCATTTACATAAAACTTCTGAAGTTTAAATTTAAAAAAAATAAACTCCCACATTAAAGTTAAGAAAAAAATGTTACTGTGCATTAATAATTATAAAAAGTGATGCACAGAAATAATTGAGTAGTTAAAGTATATTTTAATAAAAATGTTACATTAATGTAAAAATTCAAAATTGTTGTTAAAATATTTCATAATTACATTAAATAACAATTGTTTTATTTTGAGATGCTCTATGTTAACTTAGTTTTTTATATTTTGTAACTTTTTAAAATAATTCAATTTAATTGAACATTATTTCCTAAAGGGCTTTATTTGAAGTCCCAACCTCAATTATTTTCGCTGGGAGGGTGTTGCAGTGATTGCTGGACTTATTCAACCTCTGATCTGGAGTAAATTACTACTGGTATAGTTTCCAATTTGCCTGTAATAACCTTAGAATTGCTGCTAGGTAATAGTAATGGGCTTACTCTTTTTTGAGTTGGTGTACGTCTACTCCTAAATCCCTCCCTAGTCTTTCCTAAACCTCTCATTACTCTTCTCTGCACCCCTCCCATTTAGTATTGAGTAAGCCTTTTTATCTAGCCACTCCCGTGCTCCCTCCCACATCTACTAATGAGTAGTAAACTTATATGTCATTGGTTCTGTCCTTAGCCACCTCCTGTCCTGTGTTCTCAATTTATTCAGGCACAGCCGCCATATTTTAGGAGGTCTTCTTTTAATTCCCAGGATCAGTGCCGTGTGTACTACAGGTGGATAACAGGGACTGGCATCAGGAGATTACACTTCATGGACTGTATCATAGTTCTTAAACTGCATTTGTCTACTCATGTGCAGATCATGCCCAATTGACACTTCAGGTGGTCTCAGCTAACCAAATTTTATGCAACTTTATGCGTGTGTAAAGGTCACTGGGTTTTCAGATGATGTGTGTTTTGTACTCCCTAGAAAGTGATAATGTGTCAGTCATGCAGATATGAGATTTGGTGGAAGGTATTTTCAGGTTCAGAGTCCATCATCATCCTTACCACTCCAATTAAGCGTCTAAAATGAGTTCCTCAAATTCAGAAGTAACTTAAAAACTTGCCTCTTAGTTAATTCTCTTCAATGTGAATTTCCCGACTGTTCCACCAGACGTTTATGGCTTACCCTCCTTGTCAGATGCCTAAACTGACACCGTTGCTTCATCTCAGGGCATGTACCAGTACTCTGTGCATGGTCCACTCCAAGGCTTTTGAAATCTTTTATCTACACATATGGGGTATAGATCCCAAAGGGAGAATTGGTGAATGCTGAATTATTGACATTTTGATAGTTTAAGGTATTACGGCACTACCTTTGATTTCCAACATCAGGTACTCCTGGGCTGCTGCCCAGGGGTGTGAACCGCTAATATTTTTATGTTTTTTTGTTTTAGGTTTCCCCCCCCCCCCCCCCCCCCCCCCCCAAAAAAAGTAAAATCATAGTGGGTCAATAATACTTACTGAAGATAGATTTCGAGCTGTTTGTGATTCTATCAAATGTAGACTTGCATTGCTATGCATAGTATGGGAATGTGCTTTGGCATTCTGGAAGCATATAGCAGAATACATAGAGGTTACAGCTTGGGATCAATTAGCTCCTTCAAATGGATGTTCATTAACAGTTACTCTGATTATGAAATATATATAGACTATGGGGCTCATTCTGAGCCCGGCGGGCTCCGCCCGCCGGGCGGAAACCGCCGAAAGACCGCACCGCGGTCAATAGACCGCAGGGGTCATTTTGACTTTCCCGCTGGGCCGGCGGGCGATTGCCAGAAGATCGCCCGCCGGCCCAGCGGGAAAGCCCCTGCAACGAGGAAGCCGGCTCCGAATGGAGCCGGCGGAGTTGCAGGGGTGCGACGGGTGCAGTAGCACCCGTCGCGATTTTCACTGTCTGCATAGCAGACAGTGAAAATCTTTGTGGGGCCCTGTTAGGGGGCCCCTGCACTGCCCAGTGGCATGGGCAGTGCAGGGGCCCCCAGGGGCCCCACAACACCCGTTCCCGCCATCCTGTTCCTGGCGGGTTTTACCGCCAGGAACAGGATGGCGGGAAGGGGGTCGGAATCCCCATGGCGGCGCTGCGATTCTCTGGCCCAGGGGAAATCCGGCGGGAAACCGCCGGATCCCCTTTTCTGACCGCGGCTTTACCGCCGCAGTCAGAATGGGCACTGAAGCACCGCCAGCCTGTTGGCGGTGCTTTCGTTGCCCGTGACCCTGGCGGTTTAGGACCGCCAGGGTCAGAATGAGGGCCTATATGTCAATTTCAGACATTGTCTGGTGAAAGCGAATTGAATTGTAACAATGGTGTGGAAGAACACATAATTATCAATGTTTGCTGAGAGTTCTGATGAAACAAAGAAACAGAGAACAGAAGAAAATTATCACAGTCCATACTTTAGTGTTCCTCGTGACATGGTTGAGGTTCTCTTCCAGACTTCTGATTGCACACATCTGATCTAATATCAACCTGAGAACTGCAGTTGTGTGTAAAAATGTGTATATCAAAAGATAATGAATATTAATATTCAACAGAGTATCGAGTAAGTGTAGCTTGAAGAATTGGGTATAGATCTTTATCTCATGTAATGCAAGAGTTTGATGGTCCAAAGTGAAGAATTAATGCACATTTAGATGATTGGTCTACTGGTCTTAAAGCCAAAAACGGTGTAACTTTTGTGAACTGGAAGGTTTCAACAAAACTACTATGTTTCTTTGAATAATTAATTGTGCTTCCTACTTTTCCCCAGTGAGCGTAAGAAAATTTATATTGGTGATGACAACCCCTTGACATTAGTTGTCACTGCCCAGAACCAAGGTGAAGGGGCTTATGAAGCAGAGCTGATTGTTCAAATTCCACCGCAGGCTGACTTCATTGGTGTTGTTCGTAACAATGAGGTGAGCCAGTCAACATGTACTTGAATATCGCTGTTTAACATTCATAATGATCTTTTTGCACAATTTAGAGAAACATTAGTTGCATATTCAACCCTTTATAAACTGAAATGTAAGCATTGCTACAATGTATGGTCACATTCTCAACACATGCATAGATTATTCCATCCTAAATCATGGAGTCTAGTTCTGATCTTTTTTTGTTTTATTACTCAAGTGTATATGTAAGTGAAGTGCTAAATGTGCTTGAATGTAGCTATTAAGACCATAGCCTGGTGTGCAGGGAGATAATATCAAGTAATGAGTAAAAGCAGGTTTTCAACATTTTCCTGAACTGAAATGGTTATCTTGTGCACATAGTTTTAGCAGAAGCTTATTCCACAGCTTAGCTACCTGCAAAGACTTAGGGCCAGATGTACGAAAGTTGGGAATTGCGACTTGCAATTTGCGAGTCGGAGCGACTCGCAAATTGCAAGTCGCAATTCCCAATGCAGTATGGTGTCTCAGACACTGACTGCAACTCGCTATGGGGTCGCAATGACCCACCTCATGAATATTAATGAGGTGGGTCGCAAATTGCGGCCCCATAGCGAGTATGGGCACTCGCTAACATGGAGGCCTGCTGACGTCAGCAGACCTCCATGTTCGCGACCTGCTTTTAAATAAAGCAGTTTTGTTTTTTTGAAGTGTAGCCCGTTTTCCTGACAGGAAAACGAGCTGCACTGCAAAAAAACCGAAACCTTTTGTTTCGGTATTTTTTCAGGGCAGGGAGTGGTCCCTTGGACCACTCCCTGCCCTTAAAAAATATTTTGGGGTCCAGTCACAAACTGGAAGGGGTCCCATGGGGACCCCTTCCAATTTGCGAGTGGGTTACCATCCACTTGAAGTGGATGGTAACTGATGCCATTTGCGACCGCGTACGCGGTCGCAAATGGTATTGCATCCCACAGCGACTCGCAAATAGGAAGGGAACACCCCTTCCTATTTGCGAGTCGGAAATGCATATTGCGAGTCGGTAACGACTCGCAAAATGCATTTCTGCATGCCAAACCCACGTTTGCGACTCGCAAACGGCGATTTTCGCCGTTTGCGACTCGCAAACGGGTTGCTACATCTGGCCCTTAGCCTCCTAAATGGACTTTTTGCAAGGTTGCTCTTGACTGACCATAATTTGCGATTCAGATATAATTCCAGAAAATATCTGTTTTGTAACGCAGGTCTACTCCTGGCTTTATTTCTCTATTATAAATAGAGCATGGAGCCTAATGTTTAGGCACATAAACAGCCAACTGAACTTCACTAGGACCAAATATATGTGTTTCTTGGTGTGGGCTGCTGCATTCCTTAAGGATTATAAGATGTCCTGTAGGAACTTGGGAAGGCGGCGTAGGTTCTATTCCACTAATCCAATTAGGAACATATCATAACTCTTTGTGTGAATGGCATAATATATTGCAGAGTTTACGAATACATACCTGACTAATGATTTTATTGTAGGTGGAAAATGAGAGATTATCGTCCATCAGTGTGCCAAGAATATTTATCACTGTAGATGGTGGTTCAAATATTAAGTTAGATTTCAGAGTTTCAGTAGGGCATACCCCCATTTATAGGCATATGATACATTTCACTTTCCTTTATCTTCATTATTTAAATAAAGCTAGTGAGGGATTGTAGGACTACTGACCCCAGTCAAGACATTAGAGGATGTAAGATTCATTCTGTACTAAGCCCGTGTTTGGGTCTTTTCAGCACGGTAATTGTTACAATCGCTAACCCTTTTTCATTAATGGGTTTGTGACTGGTTTAATTAAACCATGAATCTGCCCCACAGCTTCCAAGTTTGCACACAGCTGCTTTGTTTTTTTCCAAAGAGGCAGCATAAAGTGCATTCCTCCACATTTGCAGGAGTCTCATATGCCTCATGCCAAGCAGCCTTCGAGGAGGAACCATAATCCCCAAAAAAGACACGGATCTCATTAAAGGCTGATGAGCAATCGAGAGGACATGACTGTATGTATGCTGACTTGACAGTGCCACTGCAGTCTGCATACATTATTATTTCTTTCCATCACAGACTAGGCATCTCTAAAAATGGAAGGATACCAAGTTGAAACAATCAGGTAGGTGTGTTTGGCACTGTGGTAAAGTCCATTTGAAGTTACAGTTGATTTTAATGGTGTACAAACAATGTATGCAACAGTGAATTCCTGCTTTGTTGCATGAAGTTGAGATCAGCTTCTATTGAGAACTCTGCTCGGTGTAATCATAGCACAGACTTAACTTGAATGCTGGTAAAGGTGTGACTTGCAAACATCTCACTCAGTGTCATAATTGACATCTTAACATAAATTAACTTTAACAAATATTTCGAATATGATTATAGTTGCATCAAATTCAGTCAATCTGGAATAATGCTAAGGATAGCACTCGGTATGGCTACCTCCTGATTGAGCTGTTTGACTTACTCATAGAATGCCTCACTTTTCCTTCTGGAAGGAGGAGTTACCAAGGGTCTCCATTTTGAAGAAGCTCATTGCTTAGTTTTACAATATCTAGAAAATGTTCTGCTTTACTTCAAGCACATTGTGTCAGACATCGCCCCAATAATGCAGATGACAAACATTTTTGGTCCCCCTTCTGGGCTACTTGTCAACTGGGGTAAATAGTGTTTGTTCTCCCCTGAGGAAGGTAACAACAGATGAAAGTGATAGCTATTACTGGATACACTGCAGTTGACCTATGATAGATGTAGGTGTTTTACTTCAATGCAAACCTTATTTCTGGTTACATACATTCGTTGTCAGTGGTGTTTTATGTCAGTGATCTTCTGAGAGGTATTCCCCCTACCCATATTAGGAAGAATAGCCCCAGTTAAGGTGGACATGGTGCAACACCCGATTGACATATTACGGCTGCCTAAGCACTTTCAGGTCCAGTTGATTAGAACTGAGAGAACTAATCCTAATTTTGACAGGAGCAAGTACAAGATGAAATGTTCCACTGTGCCATTATATCAGCCATAGGAGGATGCAGCTAATACACTGCAACTTTTCTTACAGGTTCCTATTTAAAAACATAACAATATCTAGTTTACTTGATACAGGACTGTCAGTGTTCTTCATCCTTCCTAGTCAATGTAGACCTTGATAGCTTAGACTTCTGGGAAGAGCAAATTATGAGGCTACTATTTCTGTATTCCCGTCCAATTATTATTTTCTATTCTAATTATGTTTATTGTGTTTTTGAATATATATTAATGCTTTAAATGGAATAAAATGATTGAAAAATTATAAAGAATTATGTTACAAGCGACCAATGCATTCTTATTCTTTGCAGAGTTTGTCACGGCTATCATGTGCCTTTAAGACTGAGAATAAATCCCGAATGGTGGTTTGCGACCTTGGAAACCCCATGAAAGCTAGAACTAAGGTAAGATTTGATTGCCTGTGCACATTTTTCATGATTTATCCTTAAACTCTGAAAATGATTTGCCTTAACAATTATGTGATAACTGGAAAATATTAGAAAGTTAAAAATATACACCAAATGTTATAAATACACACAAGGAACTATTGAAGTGTTAGTAAGGCAGCAGACCTTAGTTACATTTAATTAAATGGCTAAACCCATTTTATTACAGGGCAAAATAAAGCTCATGTGTTTATTATCAAGTACGAACTAGGGAATTTATATTAGATGAAAGTTCTGTTTTCTTTTGGCCCATGCAAGGACGTAGACATCCCCTCAGGAAGAAGACTTGAGTCTGCAATCAAACATACAACATGCTGATACTACTGCACCAAACTTATTGTACCCCATAGTATGATGTTACTTTATTTGTAGATATTGTCCATGCGTTCTTTTGTTCATTTCTGCTGGCAAAGAACATTTAAGCCTTTCTGTTACTGAGTATGTTCCTCAAAATTCTTGTCCCTATGCAGGTGTTCTGCAGACGCAGTGGGAATCATCTTGATTTCATATTTTAGTCAGCACCATACTTTTAAACGTTTTACAGTCTTTTTTTTGCGCTCATTCTGCTTTCTAGTGTTTTATTAGATGATTTGCATTAAGTGGGTTTCTGGCATTCTGCATAAAATGAATGTAAACTTGCTTTCTATTACAGATTCTCTGTTGTCTGCATAGCCTTCTTAAGTCCAGATAATTGTGAAGCTCCTTAAACCAAGTAGTGGTGTAGACTACGGAACAATAAGTCGTTATGGGCTCCTTATCCTTTTCCACTGCAAGAAAGAGGTGTTGGGCCTAGGTAATTGTACCGTTGCTTAGTAGTGTTAGTCGAATGCAGTGAGTTTGAAGCAGTACTCAATTGTAGGCCAAAGTACTTCATTTACACACTGTTATGTTTTAATAAATTGAATTAAAGTTTAGAAGTGCATACAGTTGTGGTACTTGCACCTGACTGCAGTGTCCTCACTTAAATATGGTCAGACACTACGGTGAAAAGCTCTGGGTTGAGCTGTTAATAAGAGTCCACTTGGGATACTTATAGAACTGATGTTTAAATGAATGCTAGTTCTGCGTATCTACATCATGGATTTAAGCCTCTGCTCTGAATTATTTGGGGTCTAAAATAGGATGTTCCTACTTACTCCCTTAGGATATCACATTGCACGAACTATGACCATTACACTATAAACTATTGTCGCCCTATTTGCTTGGAGTGTTAAATTTTGAGCTTTACAACCAGTTGCCATATATTAACTAATGTCCCTCTGAAAGTTTTTGTTATTTTGTTTCTGGGGTTGTGCCAATATGTGATTCCGAAATCCCAGACGTGAAATAACCAGAATATAATTTATAACATATTAGAACAGAGCAAGCACTCACACCCTGCATTCGTTTTTTTCTGAGGATCTTATGATGGGCTCTTATGCCCAAAAAGTACAAGTGGTGATCCAAGATAAGAAGATTTGGGTGACTAGTGGCATAAGGGCAGCTGGGTGTGGCTAGTGCTACACTTGCTCGCTTTGACTGCAGACCTGGTGTTTTGCCAGCAATGGCAGTCTTCTCACCTGCATAGAAGACCCCAACAGCCACTGTCTGCCTCATATCACAGACCGCAACATCACCAAGAGGGGAGTAGTTGGAGAAGCTTTGCACAAACCTGAGTTTTCCTGGAATCATGCTTACAATAGTTGCAGTTCCAGAGATGAGTGTGTGGGGCTATCTTCTATCTTCTCGCAGGAGCCTCGGTCAATCTCCTTCACCTCAGTAAATTTGCAGGTAATGTGAGCTGTATGGTAATCCAGCTCCAGAGCATCTCCCTAGCTATTCTGGCCTGAGTGATTCGGAATAATCTCCAGAGCTGTGACGCTTCCAAAATCCAATGGGGGAGGTGTGAGGAGGTCATTTTCAATGTCACAAGCCACATTCCTTCGTTGCAGACCTTTGTGAAAAGCCACAATGCTTGTGTCAACCAAAACTGTTTTATTAAAAGCTAGTTCAGCCAAGAAATGTTTGGATCTGTTTTACTATTAGATTCCTGCTGAGACTTGGTTACATTACCAGTACTTTCATCAGAAATAAGGCCCTAATCTCATTAAAACTGATCTAACAATAATGACCCTTTCATAGACAAATGCATTGCTTTGATTTATAAAGTCTTTAACTCCTGCATGCGAATTAAGGTAGATATGCTCCATTGCTGTGGGTTGACTGCAATTTATTGTACCCCTTACCCATTAGATTTCTCCCAGAGCATATTCTCTCCTGATCTAACACCACATTTTGTGATTTTTAGTGAATCTAAAACTTAAAAAAACAAATCTACTCTCCAGATCTCCATTATAATGCCACCATTAAGACCCTTATCCCACTATTATGCCTTATATGTCTTCTCTTTTAAACAGTATTCCGATGATGATCAGAACATCCTTTTATTCTTACTTTGCCTCCTTTGTTCTGCCATCAAGTGGTGCAAAAATAAAGTTAATTTCTCAGATTTGATGACTATGTGCTCAACCACAGTGGATGCACCCATCAATGCCAGTAACAACTTACAAACCCGACTTATTAACTTACTGAGCTTACTCAGAAACTTATCGGTTGAGATAGTTTTACCATTGCTGACTTACAAACAGAATAATATTGAAGCAAAATGGCACTCATGGAACCTGAAAACAATCAAGAATACAAGGAATTGGAGAAAGATGTACACTGACAATCTAAAACTGCAATATATAGACTACAGAAAAACATACAATTATATCCTCAACAGTGGAACTTGTGTAAAATGAAGTTTTCAAAACTGAGAAATCATTTTTCTAATATAAAGAAAAATTAATGTATTCCAATCTTTGCCATTAAAAAGGATAGTACCTCTGTCTAAATGATACCATCACAGGGTCTCCTTAGGAGCCTCCTTGGGAGACTGTTTGAGAGCCCTTCATTGATCTGAAACCTGCCTCTTTGGACACATTTCAAGACTTTATAGCCAAAAGGAAATGGTCCGTTTCACCTTTAAGCACATGTTGTTTACAATATTTAAAGACTTTTTGGCGTTATGTCAGATTTTATCACTCTTTCTTTTGCTTTCCAACTTCTCTCTGACAGCAGGTGTTATGCCAGCCATTATGAAAGCTGCAGTAGTGAAACTGTTCCTGTAAGGCCTAAATTGAACCCCCTGAGCTTGTTAAACATCTCATCTGTTTCTAAAATTTCCTGTCATTGTAATCTAATTGAAAAAGTATTCAGTATAAAGCCTGAGGCTTTGCTTTTTAGTCTAAGACTTTCTTATCCCTGTGCACGTTGGCATGTGGCCTGGCAAGTACACCATGGCATAACTGAGGACCTGATATTGCACAATGATTAGGGCTATGTTGGACACTTTGTACTTTTGAGTATGTTGGCACTCCATTCTAGTCTCATGCCTGAGTGACACCGGTCTCAAAAACACTGCCCTGAATATCATACAACGACTCATTACTCCATCCCAACAAAACTGAAGTTTTGCTGCATGAATCTTTTCTGGGATCACATGTTGTGCCTCATTCTGCATTCTGTTGGTTGGGTCCACAATTGGCTCTTATAGTCCTTTTTTCCATCTTTGGCGGCGTTGACCATTTAATGTCCTGTCCATCCCTTTGTGATGTCAGATGCTCGCACCAGAAGCCATTAAGTGTGGTTGCCAGCTTCAGATTATTTTTTTCTTCCTCTGGGTCTGTAATCATAGCCTAAATCGTAAGGTGGTCAAGAAAGCTTTTTTGAGGTTTTTTTTGTCAAGGGATGACTGTTCAAGCGCAAAGAATCTTGAAGGGAATTGAAAGCTAGAAGACAGACGTTTAGGAACTCACATTCCCACTGAGCCAAAAAGACAGTTTTTTAAGAAGCTCACTGTTGTAATAACGCCATCCATGGTGGTTGGTGAATGAACACTGGGGATGGAGCATATCTCCTTTTGATTTTGCCAGAAGTTCCATTACAAGTTCGCACATAAGGACAGCCACGAGGTTTTCAACCTATCTTCCAAAGGACCACAGCTTGGAGGGCTGTGACGCATGTGCAGAGCTCCAGCCCTAGACCCCTAAGACAAAGTAGAAGCAGAGATGGGTTCACTACGCCTTGGCATAGTCACAGCAAAAAATATATTGGAGAGACCTCAAACTGTCCAGCAATGAGGAGAAACCTGAGGAAACTGAGGTGACACTAGAAAAGGGCTCCAATGTCATGCTCTCTCTGAAACGGAGTGAGAGAACACATAGAAGAAGACCTCAAAAGACAACCAGACAAATAAGTGCCAGGTAACAACACAGGGGCAGTGATACCAAGCTGAAACATTCAGACTAAAAGTCCTCAAAGGGACCCAAACGCCAAAGCCAATTGTGATTGAGAGGAAGCCTGTGCAAAAAGAACCCCCTGGCTCTAACTTAAAAACACTGTTGGTACTAAACCCTTGGAATCGGCCTCTATTCCAGAATGGGATCAGGAGCACATGAGGAACAAGGAGACTCTCAAAGGAGACCTCAGTACCAAAGAAGAAGACTTTAGTGCTTATCATTGAGCTGTCAACATCAAGAGGAAATAAAAGTAGGCTTAATGTTGAAATGCAGGCCCTCAAGAAAAGGAAGAAGGAGTTATATGACTACCTAAAAGGATGGTGTATCCCACTGAACCCTCAGAAGGTGAAAGAAGAGCAGTTGTACCATATGGAACTTTTCACTATGCCTGAGGCCCAGGAAGCGTAAGGAGAGAAAAACAGGTGGTAGGATATAGAGACAAACTCCACTGAAGATGGGGTGGATCCCTCAAGAGTTTCACAGCCCAAAGACATTGCAGTATACAACACCCTGGTTAAAAGGGCAGTAGACACATATGGGGTTCAGTTTGAGGAGAAACATGCACAGTTATGCTCCTGCTGCATCCTAGAAGAAAACCAGTTCCCACTCCCTGTGGTCCTGCAGATCCAGCTACAGCAAAAGCTGACATTGCAGAGCCCCACTGGATGTTGGAAAGCAAGAAGATGGAGAAAGTAGAGGAAAGAGTGGATAGGTCAGCTGCCACCCAGTGGCTATTCAACAACTCTTAATGTACTGCTCAACACGTATGGCCAACAACAATGGGATGAGATGTAGAAGCTAACCAACACTTCCCTGAGTAGAAGGCCAAAACAGTCATCAAGGTGTACAAAACAATCTCCTACACCGGCATAAAATCAGCAGTGGATTCAGCAGACAGCTGTGAGAAGGTACCACCCCAAGGAGGCATGTATTGCTGAGAGTGTCAGGATTGAAACAGGAGGTGTAGGCAGTAATTGTTCCTTTGCCTTTACAAGGCAAAAATGTTTCCTTTCTAGTGGTAGAAGATTCACTGCAAAAAATGAAAGGGCAATAAAACAGCAAAGGTAAAGGGCCATGGGACCCTTACGTTCAGAGGGCTATTTGGAGGAGAAATGGTACCAAGGAAAAGATTGTCTGCTAGAGGTGGATCACAATCGGGCACCCCCACCCAGTTTTATGCCACAATCTAGCACTCAAAGTGCCCCATCACACTAATAATACTTGAGTACACAGAGGCCCCCCTTTTTAGCAGGAGCTAAAGGGAGATGTACAGCTCTGCGAGGAGTGATGAACTCAAGCAAGTGACTTTCCACCGCCTCCTACATTTATCATCTGTTGGGGGCAGGATTGGAGGTTTTCTCTGAGAATGGAAGACAGTGACCTCCAACAAATGGAATAGGAACATTACTTTAGCTTGGTGTTTTTATAGAAATGTTAAGAAGGCCTCCAAACATTAGTCTAAAAGCAAGAAGGAGATTGTACAGCAAGAGTTCAAGCAAACATGCTTGAACTACTTCCTGGTACCTAAACCAGTCAAAACACTCAGACCCATTGAAGATCTCCATGCTTGGAACAGATTCCTAATGATGTATATATTCAAAATGGTCATGCTGCAGGAGGTTATTCCACATGTACGGAAGGGAAACTGCATAGCAACCATTGATCTAAAGGAAGCCTACTTGACACAATACACTACCAGTTCAGATTTATGCTCTTTGGGATAAAATCTGCACCAAGGGCTTTCATGAACTGTCTTGCAGTAGTTGTGGTGCACTTAAGTACAAAGAGGATCAATTTCTATTCTTATGTGGTCAACTGGCTGGTAAAGGCTTGATCATTTATACAGTGCCAGGAGAGCATAAACACATTCATGGAGACACTCCATAGATTGGAGTTTTCCTTAAACATGTAGAAATCATGACCAATACCAGAGAGAGAGAAAATACTGTTTTGCAAGTTAGACTAAACTCTATGGTGACAAATGCCTTCCCATTCATCAAGAAAATCTTCACATTGATGGAGCAATGTAAGTTTTAGAAGATGGGACAGTCTTTAACAGTGAGAAAGGAAATTACTGGGCATCATGGCAACATGTATACTCCTAATACACCGTGGTTACACATGACACCACTGCAGGATTGGGTACAATGTCTGTGGCCACAGACAACTGGGAGTTGTGAGGATCTTGTTTTTGGATCTGAGAAAGTGAAAAGAATGCAAGGAACATCACAGTGGGCAGACCTTTAAAGAACCCAACTCCATCAGTGTTGCAAGAGATGCATTCCACATGCGATGGGGAGCCCATATGGGGAGACTGAACATCAGGGTCTGTGGATCTCAGAGGAGGCAGTGGAACATAGAAACGTGCTGGAGCTGAAGACTGTCTCTTTGGCCATAAAGGTCTTCCATCTACATAACAAGAAAGAAGAGTCAGCCACAGACAGACCACATAACCAGAATGTTCTGCCTCAACAACATGGAGGACAAGGTCGCACGTGCTGTCCCAGCTAGCTCAGGGTGTAGAAGTGGGCCATTCAGAGAAGGATAGCACTAGGAGTCATTCATCTACCAGAAGTCCAGAACACAAAGGCAACCAGGATAAGCAGGCAAGCAAGCACTGTACGAGTGGGAGCTAAAACAGCAAATAGTGGAGAGAATGTTTTTAGAAATGGAGTAAACCAGAGATGGTTGTATGATACAACTACGCATGCCTGAACCACACACGCCTAAATAAAGCGCTTGGACCCACAACTGCATCTTTACCATGCATGCATATACCATGCATGCCTTTACAATGAATTTCGTTGTAAAAGCATGATTGTAAAGGAATATGTGTTGTAAATTGCACACACCAGCGCCCCTGCCATGCTGCTAACACTCGATACCCCAGCCCTACAATCCACCCCTTCCCAGCCCTCGAAACTGCCCTCCCCGCCCTGAGCCCTCAAAACTGACCCTGCCTTGCCCTTAAACCTGCCCTGACCCCCTTGCCCTGAGCCCTAAAACTGGCCCCACCCTGCCCTTAAATGTACCTTGACCTCTGCCCTGAACCCTACAACCTACCCGCCCTGCCCTTTAATCTACCCTTTCCCCACCCTGAGGCCTAAAGCCCTGCCCCTTGCTAAAAACTACCCAAACCCCAGCCCACCTTCCCTCAGCCCTAAAACTGACACCCACCCCTGAAAACAGCCCCTTCCCCTGCCACTCTGAGCCCTTAAACCCGGCTCCAGCTCTTAAAACTACCCCAACCCTTCACCCTGAGCCCTAAAGCCCTGCCCCCTGTTAAAAAAAAAAACTACCCTGATCCCACCCCGCCCTGAGACCTAAATCTGACCCATCCCTAAAAAGTACCCCCCACCCCCTGAAATCTAGCCCCAGCCCCACTTACCTCTCCCGATCCTTCCTGTTCCTCTCTGTGCTCTTTGGCCCTCTGGGAAAATTTTTCCTGACTCCAGCCCCCACCCTCAGCCCTAAAACTGACCCCCACCACTGAACACTGCCCCTTCTCCTTCCCCTGCCCTGAACCCTAAAGCCCTGCCCTGTCAAAAAAAACTACCCCAACCCACTCCACCCGCCTTGAGCCCTAAAACCACCCAACCCCTAAAAACTACCCTGCAACCCAACCCCAGCCCCACTTACCTCTCCCAATACTTCCTGTTCCTCTCTCCACCCATCTGCACAGCTAGATCATTCTAAGCATTAACCACACGGATGCGTGGTTTAGGCATATGCGTGGTTAAGGCAAAGTTCCGGGAGAGTGGTAGTCCATGCAAGCATTGCTACGCTTGTGTTGAAACTGCACGCATGGCTCAGCTCGTGTTATTAAGGCCACTTCCCACCAGAGACAGATCTATTTGCAACAAAGAAGAATGCAAAGTGCCAAAACTTTGCATCCAGGTACCCCCACCAGCGGTCATGGGGAATGCCCAGTCAAATGATTAAAAACAAATATGGGGCCTATATTCTTGGAAACTTAGGCAGTAACATAAAAAAAAAAAAAAAAAGTGGCTTCCTCAGAGAGCTTACAGCCTAAAACTCTCTTGCCACAACCTATATGAGGGATCATGTACACGTTCTGTTGCATGCACATCGGTAAATGTATTTACTAGGATACAAATAATAATAATCACAAATAAATACATAGATGCTTCAAAACACCTACTACAGTGCAAGTGAGTTGTGACAAAAGTGAATAATGGTATGCGTGTCGTATTTACAAAGGGTAATACACTATTGACTAGTAGTACACTTGTGTAGCACTGAACTCATATATGAAGCATACTGTACAAAAGAACTCAGTTACAGCAGCAATACCTTGATGTTTCGCCCCCTATAATGACTTCAGAGATTTTCGCTAGGACACAGAACAGTAGAAGTAACCTGTGGTAAATTGAATCATTTGTTCCTGTTGATAGATTAGTCATGGAAATATGTATATGCTTTCCCCCAATCCCACTTATACCATTTGTGTTAAATGAGTGCAGACAAGTGTCCATGACATTAATTGATATTAACTGATAAACTAAAGAAAGATATCAGATATTTCACTCTGGAAAAGACATACCCTTATTTAGAGGATCAATACTATAAGCAACCATCAGGATATGAGGTAGAGAGACAAAATTGGACCTCTAAGAAAGTGGTCACCTTTTCAGATACCTCGGAATCCGAAGGTGAAGGCAGCTCTCACAGCTTTGATTCATTTGGTAATAGACAGGGTCAAGTTGATCAGTTCCAAACAGGTTCTCGTTTTTAGGCAACCGCAGACAGAATTTCAGAACCAGGTTTCGGCAGAGCTGAGGCAACAGATCGACAAATTCAGATCAATCTCCATTTCTCCTCCAAACCAGACACAACCAATACTGGAGGGATTAAATGGTATTCCAGTGTTTAATCTTAGTTCTGTTTTTTTAGACAGTAACACTGAACGCTTACTTACTAGGGGCTTGTCTTTTGTTCCTTATTCTGATATCAATAAATTCCAACTTATGAGAGATCTGTAGGCCTTTTTCAGACGTATTAGGCTAAAAAAATATTTTCTTTCCACTGAGATACTGGAGACACAACTCAATTGATCTGGGCTAAAACCCCCGTCATCTTTTACCCCCAGTCTGGAAGTCTTGGGACCAGAGGTGACTATTTATGAAAAAACAGTATTGGCAAAAATTTATAGAATGCTGAAACATATTCCTAAATCTAAATATAATTTAAATGTAGATGAGATGTCTGCATTAGACAAACTGAAAAACAATGAAACTGTGACGATTAAACCGTGCGATAAGGGAGGAGGTATCGCGTTGTTAGACACTGCAGGATACAAAGAAAAAATGTGTACCATGCTTCAATGTGTCGAATTCTACAGACCTACATTAGGGAATCCGGAAGGAAGGATCAAGAAAAACATTATTGCTGTGAGTACCCCTGCCCCAGAAGGAGGTTTGATTTGTCAAAAAGAATTAGAATTTTTGACACCAGAATATACTAGATTTCCCATCATATATGGCGTACCGAAGATACACAAAGATGTGAATGATCCTACTCTACGACCTATTGTATCCATTTGTGGGTCAGCTTTAGAGCCTTTATGGAAATATGTTGACACCTATCTGAAACCTTTAGTCTCTCAATTGCCATCATATATCCGAGACACAGGTGATTTTATTAAGAAGCTGAAAGGTCTACAATTCAATCCCGAACAGGAATTTTTAGTAGCAATGGATATTGAGTCACTCTATACCAATATTCCGCAGCTAGAGGCTTTAAGTTGTGTTGAGAGATCGTTACAGAGAATGGGTGATGACCCTCTCCACAGCTTAATCATGGATTATCTAGAGTTGATCATGTTGAACAACTTTTTTGAGTTTGATGGTAAAATTTACCAACAGATTAAAGGTGTAAGTATGGGAGCGGCATGCACTCCTAGTGTAGCCAACTTACATGTCGGAACCTTTGAAGAAACTCATATATATAATGAGATTGCACCATTTTTCGAGAATGTACACCTTTGGTGTAGGTATATCGATGATGTCTTTGTCTTTTTCATTTGGAAAGGGAATGAGGTAGAACTTAATGAGCTCTTTGCTTGGCTAAATCTATGTGATAGTAATTTAACATTCACTATCAAATACAACAACGAAATGGTGGAGTTTCTAGATATATATGTGAAACATCTCAATGGGTATCTGGCGATGACTCTTTTTACAAAACCGATGGCAAGAAACACCCTTCTACACTTTAATAGCTTCCATCCCAGGAGCCAGAAAAAGGCTATTCCTTTTTCACAATTTCTGAGACTGAGAAGAAATTGTACAGAAACAGGTGAGTTTCTTAAACATGCAGATGTGCTCTCAGAAAAATTGAGTCAGAGGGGCTATCCAAAAAAAAGTAATTAAGGACGCACTTAAAAGAGCGAGATACTACAACCGTGACACTCTTTTCCAAGCAAAAGAATGTAAGAATATGGATAAGCTTGCCTTTGTGGTTCAACACTCATCTTTGAATAATAGAGTGACAAGAATTCTCAATGCTGGTCTTGAGGATACACGTTTAGACAGACCTCTATTTGCCTTTAAAAGGAACAGGAATTTACGAAATATATTGGTGAGAGCATCGGTTGGGTCGCCCCCTTCTCAGGACCAAAGCTCCCTTTTTGGAGCAGACAAGCTCAAAGGCAACTTTAAATGTGGTAGTTGCCATGCGTGTGAGACTGCTCTGGTGACCAAAGAGATTACTCACAATGGAAAGAACGTGCTACTCACTGGAATGGCCAATTGTAGATCTAAGAATTTGATCTATCTGATCTTGTGTCCATGTGGACTAGGCTATGTAGGAGAAACTGCTAGAGAGCTCAGAATTCGCCTTTCGGAACATAAATCATCCATTAGAACCCGTAAACCGAATGCACCTCTAGTAATAAATTGGGCACTTGAGAATCACTGGGAGAACGAAATGAGATGGGTGATTCTGGAAAGAATTAATACCAAGAACATGCAGGATTCTGACAAATTGAGAAAGAAAAAAGAAGTCTTCTGGATTTTTTTGCTTGACACATATAAAAAGGGACTCAACTAGGAAATTGCGTGGTATAATCCCATATGAGAAAGCAGATATTTTTTGTAGGACCATCCTGTGTATTTCTTTTCTACTTTTTTGTTTTTAGTTATTTGTTTCATAGTCTTTTGGATTACATTATTCTTTCTACATTATTCTTGTTTGTTAGGATTGCTATTGTTATTTTTAGTTTTTTGTTATATTCTTTGATAGTGTTTGGTTCATGTCTATATACAGGGAGTGCAGAATTATTAGGCAAGTTGTATTTTTGAGGATTAATTTTATTATTGAACAACAACCATGTTCTCAATGAACCCAAAAAACTCATTAATATCAAAGCTGAATATTTTTGGAAGTAGTTTTTAGTTTGTTTTTAGTTTTAGCTATGTTAGGGGGATATCTGTGTGTGCAGGTGACTATTACTGTGCATCATTATTAGGCAACTTAACAAAAAACAAATATATACCCATTTCAATTATTTATTATTACCAGTGAAACCAATATAACATCTCAACATTCACAAATATACATTTCTGACATTCAAAAACAAAACAAAAACAAATCAGTGACCAATATAGCCACCTTTCTTTGCAAGGACACTCAAAAGCCTGCCATCCATGGATTGTGTCAGTGTTTTGATATGTTCACCATCAACATTGCATGCAGCAGCAACCACAGCCTCCCAGACACTGTTCAGAGAGGTGTACTGTTTTCCCTCCTTGTAAATCTCACATTTGATGATGGACCACAGGTTCTCAATGGGGTTCAGATCAGGTGAACAAGGAGGCCATGTCATTAGATCTCCTTCTTTTATACCCTTTCTTGCCAGCCACGCTGTGGAGTACTTGGACGCGTGTGATGGAGCATTGTCCTGCATGAAAATCATGTTTTTCTTGAAGGATGCAGACTTCTTCCTGTACCACTGCTTGAAGAAGGTGTCTTCCAGGAACTGGCAGTAGGACTGGGAGTTGAGCTTGACTCCATCCTCAACCCGAAAAGGCCCCACAAGCTCATCTTTGATGATACCAGCCCAAACCAGTACTCCACCTCCACCTTGCTGGCGTCTGAGTCGGACTGGAGCTCTCTGCCCTTTACCAATCCAGCCACGGGCCCATCCATCTGGCCCATCAAGACTCACTCTCATTTCATCAGTCCATAAAACCTTAGAAAAATCAGTCTTGAGATATTTCTTGGCCCAGTCTTGACGTTTCAGCTTGTGTGTCTTGTTCAGTGGTGGTCGTCTTTCAGCCTTTCTTACCTTGGCCATGTCTCTGAGTATTGCACACCTTGTGCTTTTGGGCACTCCAGTGATGTTGCAGCTCTGGAATATGGCCAAACTGGTGGCAAGTGGCATCGTGGCAGCTGCACGCTTGACTTTTCTCAGTTCATGGGCAGTTATTTTGCGCCTTGGTTTTTCCACACACTTCTTGCGACCCTGTTGACTATTTTGAATGAAACGCTTGATTGTTCGATGATCACGCTCCAGAAGCTTTGCAATTTTAAGAGTGCTGCATCCCTCTGCAAGATATCTCACTATTTTTGACTTTTCTGAGCCTGTCAAGTCCTTCTTTTGACCCATTTTGCCAAAGGAAAGGAAGTTGCCTAATAATTATGCACACCTGATATAGGGTGTTGATGTCATTAGACCACACCCCTTCTCATTACAGAGATGCACATCACCTAATATGCTTAATTGGTAGTAGGCTTTCGAGCCTATACAGCTTGGAGTAAGACAACATGCATAAAGAGGATGATGTGGTCAAAATACTAATTTGCCTAATAATTCTGCACTCCCTGTAGACTGTGTTTCTTGCCGTGTCTTTGATCCTTCATCTTTTCCCCTTTTGTTTTACTATTCCAAGATGGGCGCCACTGATTTTGATAATATCTTTGGTCCTCTTTTTCTTTCCATTAATTATCGAGCTCTCCGAATCCACTTGGCAGGATTCAATAAATCTCTAACGCGATTATCGCGCTTAATTTCGACCACCTAAGATGGCTGCCGTTGTTTTTTTTGCAAATATCTCTGGTCTTCTTTTTCTCTCCATTAATTATCGAGTTCTCCGAATCCTCATGGCAGGATTTAATAAATCACTAACGCGATTAACGCGTTCAATCTTGACCATCTCAAGATGGCCGCCGCTTTCAGATTTAAAAGGATCCAGTTTATTTCCGGTCCTTCTTCCATGTCCACTATTTCTGAAGCTGATCGCGTTGTTCTATCAGCTGCGTATTTCAAACAAACATGGGCAGCACGTATTATCGTGAGACGGCATTCCTGTTGGCCTGGCAGTATTCTAGGAGAATTTTTGCATTTTGGTAAGTACGTTACTTCGGTGCCCAGTATAAACCTTCGCAATTCTGATATGTTCGTGTAGTTAGGTGTGGTTAATGTTGATTATGTTTTTAGAGCTTGGGCATCAAAGCCATGACAGAGGAGCAAGGAGCCATTTTAGCCATTGGGGCATGGTTGAGCCATTAAGTGAAGCTTTGGCTGACATGTGCGTTGCTGGTAGCTACAAATCTTTTATTCTTATCGTTTTTCTGTGTTACCACGTGGTGATAATTCGTTTAAGGTCTTTTAGGTTATTCTGTCCTCACAGATGTACTATATTGGCTGAGAGTGGAAAAATATTTGAACTATTATTTGAGATCAATCTCTTTGATGGTTGTTATTCTTATACCTACATATATATATTTTTTACATTAGATTTACTTTGTACAAAGGAGACCCCATGAGTTTTGGAATTTCAAACGCCCTGAGGAAGGTGGAGTTAATCTAATTAAACACATTGTCGGTGTATGTCCACCGAAACCTTTTTGGCTATCTCTTTCTTGAATATGATTATTGGATGTTTGACAAACAAGGAATCATATTGTTGAACATATGGACATTTAAGCTAATGAGCAGTTTGCTCTCTCATTTATGAGTTATTCAAATTACTGTGTAAATATAGTTATAAATCCTATGTTATTTTTTCTATGTATTTACTTTGATATAATTTGTAAATATTTAGGTTTTTGTAAATGATGCTTTATTGTGAAGTTGTTTATTTGTTTTCTGGATCTTTCTGTCCTGTCTTGACACTTTTTTGATGTTTGTTTGTGTCCATGTGTGTTATCTATGTTGTCCTCTAGTTTGGTGTGTTCTCCTTCCAGTCTATTATGATTGTTTTACTTATCATTTTTTTTTTTGTGTGTGTATTTTGAATTTACTGCTATTTTTCCTTTTGATTAAAAGTGTTGTATCATTTTGTTTAGTATAAATAAATAATATTTATGTTTTGATAGTATTATTTTGTTAGTTCATTGGTTTGTGTGTATATTACCATGAAAGAGAGGGATGTTCTTATACCTGATTAATTCAGACCTGCCATCTCACAGGATGCCCCCGTCTGCCACACGATATCTGCTCCTTTCACATGGTCAACCGGTGAGAAGCTGATATCGCACAGTGGTGGATAATGTGAGTTGGAAACCCCTGCAGAGAGCATTTCTAGTTGACATTGTGTGGTGGCTGAGCACAGCTGATGTCTATCTGGGCTTTGCAACCTCTTCAGAACATTAGCTCCATCCTTTGAAGCCTCTTTTTTTTTTTTTTTAGGGGTGCTAGAGTGTCTCATGGACAGACACCTATGCAAAGAACTGCAGGTCCACTAGGGGGATACTTTTTGGGACAGACAGGGTCTCCAGTTTGGTGCCCACTGGTCTTTCAATTGAAGCTCCAAGGCTTCTTGGCATCCCAGTTTTTACCCTGGTACCCACCCTTCTTCGGTGTTTTGTCTTGTGGCCCATCCTCCTGAACAGGTTTTTGAGGGCCTTTAGAAGACTTTGGCCCTCATTATGACCCTGATGGTGTTCTGACTGCCACCGTTAAAGTGGTGGTAATACCGTCAACAGGCTGGCGGTAATTACAGCCAAATTATGACCATGGCGGTGATACCTCCTACAGACAGCCAATGTACCACACCAACTGCCAGGGCATCAACACCACCCCTGCAGCCAGGCTGAAGACAAGGTACCGCCCACCATATTATGACATTGGATACCGCCAGGATTTCCAGGTCGTTAGCAAGGCCAACAAAAGCCTGGCGGAAACACATAATATAAAAGGAGACAATCACCTCCAGGGACACAGAGGAGTCCGCGGCCACCATGGAACCTGAACTCCAAGTCTTCCTGATGCTGTACCACGCCATGGCCGTCCTGGAGCACCGACGAAGACGACGACAGTGAGTACAGCCGCCTAGCACACGAGGGATGGAGGGATGAAGTGAGGGAGGGGAGATTGACACACACACACAACATACACACACACACACACCACGCACCCAGACCAGCTGCAGCGTTAATCAACAGAAGCCAGGAGCACAGAGAGCCAGGACACATACCTGTAGTACAAACACTAATTTCGTGGCAGTAGCGACCGTAATAAATAACTATATACATGTCAATGTACAGAGTGGGCCAATGGCCAGTCCACAGTAGCAAAGGGCCACATGGCCACAAGGCATTGTTCATGCCCTATTTCACTCCTGACATCATCCGGACTCCACTGGTCAGGGGCATCATGGTGGAAATGGCCAGGCACCTCAGGGGTAAGGGGAGGGCACCTCCTCTGGAGGGGAGCGTCATGCGCACTGGTTCTGGAGGGGGCACCTTGCCAACTGGTTCTGTAGGGGGCTCCTTGCCCACTGTCCCTGGAGGGGAGTCTTTGGCCACTGGTTCTGGAGGGGGCTCCTTGTCCAGTATCTAGAGGGGAGTTTTTGCCCACTGGTTTCCTGAGAGGGCTCCCTGCCCACTGTCTCTGGAGGAGAGTCTTTGACCACTGTTTCTGGAGAGGGCTACTTGCCCCTTCCGTCTCTGGAGGGGAGTCTTTGGCCACTGGTTCTGGAGGGGGCTCCTTGTCCAGTCTCTGGAGGGGAGTCTTTGGCCACTGGTTCTGGAGGTGGCTCTGTGCCACAGTCTGTGGAGGGGAGTCTTTGGCCACTGGTTCTGGAGGGGGCTCCTTGCCCATTGTCCCTGGAGGAGAGTCTTTGGCCACTGGTTCTGGAGGGGGCTCCTTGCCCATGGAGGGGAGACTTTGGCCACTGGTTCTGGAGGGGGCTCCTTGTCCACTGTCCCTGGAGAGGAGTCTTTGGCCACTGGTTCTGGAGGTGGCTCCTTGCCTACAGTCTCTGGTGGGGAGTCTTTGGCCACTTGTCCTGGAGGGGGCTCCTTGCCCACTGTCCCTGGAGGGGAGTCTCGGGCCACTGGTCCTGGAGGGGGCTCCTTGCCCACTGTCCCTGGAGGGGAGTCTTGGGCCACTGGTCCTGGAGGGTACTACATGGCCTCTTGTGGTGGAGGGGGATCCTTGTCCTTTGGTGATGGAGGGGGATCCTTGGCCTTTGATGCTGGAGGGGGATCCTTGGCCTTTGTGCTGGAGGGGTCCCCTTGGCATTTGTCCTTGGGCCTTTGTCCTTGCCTCCAGGTTTAGGAGATGCCTCCACTGACCCCGTCCTCTGTCTTGGAGGTGCCGGCACCCTAGACCTCTGTTTTTGGGGCAGAGGTGTGTCCGTGGTGGGAGGGGATGTGGTCCCACTCATGGGCCCCTTAGATTTTTTGGGGGGAGCAGTGGCAGACCGTTTGGCTGAAGTGCTGGGCTGGGTGGGTGGGACTTTACGCATACGGGCAGGGCAGGGGGAGGGGTAGGGAAGAGGTCAAGACAGGAAAGGAAAAACTTTTTAGAGGCATGGGGTGGGATGTTGGAGGAGGAGTGGGAGTGGAGGTAGAGGGAGTGGTTGTAGGAGTAGTAGGTGTGCTGGACTTGGGTGCAGGTGCATGGACAGTGTGCGTGTGTGAGGTGGATGGCTGTTGGAGGTCTGAGTGCGAGTGTTTGTGTGTCTTTGGGGGGGCAGACAGGGTGGGAGAGGACAAACAGGACATGTGGATGGATGTTGTGGTGGTGTCTGCAAGTGAGGTGGGTGTGCTGCTTAAGGTGGTGGTGATGGTGACTGCACATGTCGTGTGTGGGGTGCATGTCTGCGGGTCTGCTCTTATCGTGTCCGTGGGCAAGGGTGTTCAGGTGGCAGGGTCTGGGACGGCTGATGCAGTGCATGCAGGTGTGAGTGCGGATGTGACTGTGAAGGAGGAGGAGGAGGAGGGGGAGACAGTGGAGGCAGAAGATGTTGTGTGTGCATCTGTCTGTTTGTATGAGTGCTTGTGGCTTGAAGTGTGGTGCCTTTGTTTGTCTGTGCCACCCTTGTGGGATGTCTTGTGTGCGTGCTTGTCTGTATGTGTGCATGGGATGGTTTGGGGTTGAGGAGACTGGGACTGGGAAGTAGTAGTTGGAGGGGAGAGGGAAGAAACAGGGATACTGGCTGCAGTCAGAGAGGAGGCCAGAGCCTGAAATGATCTCTGTAGTGCCGCCAAGCCACCATGAATGCCCTCCAGGAAGGCATTGCATTGCTACATCTGGGATGCCAGCCCCTGGATGGCATTCACTATAGTTGACTGCCCTACAGAGATGGATCTCAGGAGGCCAATAGCCTCCTCACTGAGGGCAGCAGGGCTCACTGGGGCAGGGCCTGAGGTGCCTGGGACAAAGGAGATGCCCACACCTCCTGGGTGAGCGGGCACGGGCGAATCAGTGGGGGGCTACTGGGAGGGCAGTGCTGGTACAGGGGATGGCGGTTGTATCTCTAGCTGGGGTGGTTCCAGAGGGGTCCACCGCCACCAGGGAGCTCCTATCGGAGGAGGTGTCGGAGTCAGTGGTATCACCTCCTGTCCCCGCCTGGTGCTCCCAACGCCCTCCGTCCCACTGGTCCCCTCAGCATCAGTGGACTCTGCCTCCTGGGTCCCATGGGCTGAAGCTCCCTCCCTCGCCGGTGCCCGTGCTCCTTTGCCAGATGATGCTAATGTACACATGGACAGGATGACAGAAAAAAATGGAGGGGTGGGGGGGAGAAAGGGAGCACAGGGTTAATCACAGCACCAACACCACTGATGGCATACACAATTACTGTCACACACAGGGACTAAGAATGAGCAGTATGGACCACACTGGCATACCATTGGCTAGGTACCACAGCAGGTAAGAGCCAAACACTGCCAGGTCCTGACGGGCACCCCTTCCTTGTTGGGAGGCCATCCCGAGCTGGGCCTCCGCGGTCTTCCGGGCCCAGCGTCTCAGGTCCTCCCATCGTTTCCTGCAGTGGGTGCTCCATCAGCTATAAACCCCCAGGGTCTGCACGTCCTTGGCGATGGCGCACCACAAACCCTTCTTCTGATGGGCGCTGACCTGCAGGGGAAACACAAACAGAGGGACATCATGAATCCGACTATCCAGCCTGCCACACTTATGGCATTCAAACATCATTTGCCCCTCAAATGGCACACACGTCACACAGACCCCTGCGCGCGCACACACACACACACACACACACACACACACACACACACACACACACACACACACACACACACACACACACACACACACACACACACACACACACACACACACACACACACACACACACACACACACACACACACACACACACACACACACACACACACACACACACACACACACACACACACACACACACACACACACACCCCCCCCCCCCCCCCCCCCCCCCTTGTTGCATGCACCATCCCCATGCTGTACTCACCTGTTGGTCTGGAGGCCAATACAGCTGTCCATACAGGGGTAGGACCCCATCCACCAGGTGCTCTAACTCCTCAAAAGTGAAGGCAGGGGTCCTTTGTCCTGTCGCACGGACCATGGCAGAATCCAGATACAGGTCACAGTAGCACCCGCAGTGGTGGTGGTGTCCTGGGGAAAGTCAGGAATCAAGTGAGGTTACAGTCAGAAAATGGCAGTCACATCCACAGCAGTGTACAGTGCCACTTCCGGTGGTGATTGTCATTGGTTACTGTACTCCATAGAGCCCCATGTTAGCCAATGAGGAATTGCACAGTGGCGCAGACCAGCTTCCGCTATGACGCCTAACACCGGAGGAGTGAGGTCACTTTCACCTGTCCCTGCATACAGGACAGGCGGTTGCCATTTAATACATCTGGTACACATATTTTGAATTAAAGCTGCGTCATTGGTGTCAAATGTACATACATAGCCATTTTGACTGTCCAACATACAAACATGCTCTGTGTACACTGAAGGGGTGGATCCAGTTTTTCCTGTTGTCACTCCCTTTTGTCCCTTAGGTACCTACCACTGCAGAGGAATAGGAGAAGAAGGCAAGCCTCCGTGGACAGACCACTTGTGGACTTGGCTGCACTGGAGGACAGGCACATCATACTCATCTATAGACTGGACAGGGCCACAATCACAAAGCTGTGTGCTCTATTGGAGCCATATCTGATATCTGAAATCCATCATCCCACTGTGATTCCCCTCTATTGTGCAGGTCCTATTAGTGCTCCATTTCCTGGCAACAGGCTCTTTCCAAGTGACAGTGGGCTTGACTGCAGGACTGTCACAGCCAATGTTTTCAATACTGCTGGCAAGGGCATTGAAAGTCTTGCTCAAAGACATGGGCAGCTACATCGCATTCCCCCAAGTAGATGATTTGGCCTCTGTGAAGGCTGAATTCTATGCAATGGGACATATACCACATTTAATTGGGGCCACAATTTGTCTCCTCCCTTGGCCATGAACAGGTTTACAGGAATAGGAAGAGTTTTCACTCCCTCAGTGTCCAGATGGTGTGCCTTCCTGACCAGTACACCAGTACATCTCCCACATGAATGCCAAGTATCCCGGATCGGTGCATGACGCCTTCATCCTGAGGAATAGCGGCATCCCACAGCTGATGGCACAACTACAGAGGCAGAGAGTGTGGCTAATAGGTAAGCCAGAGTCCCCACTCAGTGTACGTCAGTGTATGCCTTCAGGAGTCATTCCCCATGGCATTGTGAAGGCTAATGTGTGTCCCTCACTTCTTGCAGGTGACTCTGGCTACCCAAACCTGTCCTGGCTCCTGACCCCTGTAAAGAATGGGACTACAGGGTCTGAGAATAAGTACAATGATGCTCGTGGGCATACCAGAAGGATTATTGAAAGGACCTTCAGTCTCCTGACGGCCAGGTTCAGGTGCCTCTATCTGGCAGGTGGATCCCTATGCTACTCCTCTGAGAAGGTCTGCCAGATAGTTGTTGTATGCAGCATCTTACACAACCTGGCCATCAGACAACATGTGTCCTATCTGCAGGAGCGGGGGGGTGAAAATGCTCCTGTGGCAGCAGTGGACACTGAGGACAGTGAGGAGGAGGAGGACGAGGAGGAGGATGTGGACAACAGGACATTAGCTATACAGAAGTACTTCCAATGATACACAGGTAAGACAGTTGAACTGACCATTTCTCTAATAAAATGTTTCGCTGTGTGGCTGTGCCATGATGGCAGTCACTACCTCAGCATCCTAACTGACTGACACATAGGCCTTCCCAATTTGCAGAAGTTGGTGTGTTTACAACTGTGAACTGATGTGAGGACCAGAAACTGCTACAAGCCATTTGTTGGATGGATTCACACATTGCAGGACAATTGCACGGGATGATACAGTTCTACACATTGCAAATTTCTGTCAGATAAAACACTGCTACTGCAGTTGTGTTCAAGGGTCTTTCTTGAAGTGACAATCATAAAGGGATAGTGCAATGGAGTGGTGTGATGGTCGAGGAAAGTCCAGTGAGTGGGCCAGTCTGTTTGCTGCACAGGTAAGGGATTGTGGTGGCATGCAGGTATGGGGGGGGGGTGATAAGTAGCAAATGTTGACTCACCAGTGTCCAGTCCTCCAGTTACTCCAGTGAGGCCCTTAGGATGCAGTATAGCCAAGACCTGCTTCCCCCATGCTGTCAGCTGTAGGGGAGTGGGTCCACCGCCAGTCCTGCTGATGGCAACCTGGTGCTTTGCTGCAGTAGAACGCACCTTCCCCCGTAGTCGTTCCACCTCTTTCGGATATCGCCCTTTGTGCGTGGATATTGTCCCACGACGTTGACCCTGTCAACGATCATCCGCCATAGCACCATCTTCCTAGAAATGGATATCTGCTGAACCTGTGCACTGAACAGCTGTGGCTCTACCCTGAGGACTTCCTCTGCCATGACCCGCAACTCCTCATCGGTGAACCGGGGTGCATTTGTGGGATATGGGTATTGTGGAAGGTGTGTTGTTCAGAGGGTGATGTGTGAAGTGTTGAGTTGTGTGTGAGGGATGTGTGGGTTGCTGTAGTGTGTCTGGGCTGTGCTGTGATGGATTGGCTTGGCAAAATGTAGCGGTATTGGTGAGTTTGCAAAGGATTGTGGGCGATGTGTGGGGGGGTGTTTTATAGTGGGTGTGTGTGTGGTGTGTGTATTTGTGTTAGGTGTGTGATTTTGGTGTTGGCCAATGTTGTGTTGTTTTGTGTTTGGGTGGCCATTTCAGCTGCAGCGGTGTGCACCGCCAATGGTTTACCGCCGTTGAATGTCCGCTGTGGTGATTCGTGGGTCATAATGTGGAGGGCGTGACGGTATGGGTGTTAGTTCCGACAGTTTATCACATTACTTTGGTCTGGCAGATTTGTGTTTGTGGCAGTATTCTGTTGATGGCCGTCACCGCAGCGATAAGCTGAATTTACCACCAATGTCATAATGAGGGCCTTTGATTTCATCTTTAGACTGGTCACCATCTTTCCCTTGGGGGGCTTAGCAACCCCTTCCTTTTGATCACCACATCATGAGTTGTCTTGGATACCCTAGTCTTGATCCATTGGTCTGCCTTCTTTCCCAATTCTTGGGGAGAAATTGGAACTAGGTCTACTAGTAAATTAGGCCGTTTTCTAAAAACACAGGTATTTAACAGATGCTCTTTCATAAGATTATAAATCTCATCACAGTCTTGTACCTGGTTCCCTTTTAACCAGCCACCCAGTGTTTTGACTGAGAAGTCAACAAAATCTACCCAGAATTGACTAGAGGTTTTTCTAGGCTCCCTGAACTTGATCCTGTTCTCCTTAGTGGTGAGCCCAAAGCCCTCAAATAGGTATCTTTCATGCGGTCATAGGACTCTGCATCTGCTCCAGTCAGCGTCTGGAGTCTATTTCTACACTTTCCTGAGGACAGCCATCAGAATATAGAGCTCTAATACTTCTGGCTGAGTTTCTTCATGGTACACACCCTCACAAAAGGTGTGAACTATTTGGTGATATCATCACCCTCTGAATATTTGGGGATAATCCCTTTGGTGATTTTAGGGTCAACAACTTCTTCTTTCACCCTATTTAGAATGTTGCTGCCAACAGAGATGGCTCATGGGTCCATCTCAGCTCTTTCTTTTTTCTATAGCTAAGATTCGTGACTCCAATTCTGTCCTCTTAGCTAGCTTCAAGAGTTCAGCATCTTCACTGTCTCCATCTCCTGGGGTACTATCTGAAGTGCTCCCGTTAGTGTTACTGTCAGTGGGGTTGTGGAGGGAATCATTATCCTCTTCCACCTCCAGTTCCTCCTCATTCTCCCGAGGGGCTCCTTTACTTGCCATGGCTCTATCTTTTTCTGAAAGCAGCTGCTGCAGATGGGTTTTTGTGGGTCTAGGCCCCGTGGCAAGTTTCCATGCTTGGCAGAGGGCCTTAAGTTGGGCCAACTTAAGGTTTTGGTAGGGGCCCAGGTTAAGCTCCTGGGACGTACCTGCTGCCTCAGTCATTGTTTTAAAGAAACTCAAGAAAAAAAAATCCAAATATCCTTCTTAAAGGGCCTAACTAACTAAACGTATTTTAAATTGTAAATAGTTTGGACTGATGGGCCTAACACAAAAGGCCCTAGAGCACATTTTTAACAATTTAGAAAAATAGAAGATTGGAAATATGTTTCCTAAGGACAATTTTGTGTTAACTGAGTGGTACAGCAAATGTCAAGTCACCCACAGCTGCGCGGCCAATGTATAAAGCTGGCTCTTTATATGATATATCAAAATGAGAGATATTGTGCAAAGAGTCAAGGGGGTTCCCTTACTAATGGCCAGGGACTTGCTCTAGCAATCCCAAGGCACTCATTTAGGGAGTAGTATAGTCAAGCAGCCTTAGGCCTATCAGAGAGGAGTGTTACAAATCTGCAAATACACACACAGTAAATGAGACACACAAATCAAGAAGGAGATCCACACCAACTTACACAATAACAAGTATCTTTATATATGTTTAGGCACCAGAACCAATATGATCAGGTAAGTACGCTTTGCAGGAAAAATCTTAACAGTTTTGAAAAGTTGGCAATTTTTGGAAGCTGAAATGTTATCCTATGGAGGAAAAACAAATACGGCAAACCGGTGCAGTAACAGTGACTTACAGGACCAATCTCCTGGATTTAAAGGAAGTATTGGGCAAGGATAAGGACCATACCAACAGGTCACACCGGGCAGCATTGAAGCGGCCAGGTGCAGAGTTGTATTACCCAATGCTAGTCAATGAGGATTGGTCCCAGTTGAAAAGAGGCTACAAGTTTGGACAGGTAGTCCACTCGAGGTGAACCAATAGGTGGTTCCAAGTCTTGAGATGCTCGGGACTTGTGGACACCTTAGGTCCTCTTCTCCACAGGCCAGGGGTGATGGGTGCCAAAATGTCTTGAGGTTTCAAGTTTTCTCGACCGGGCGCACTCGCGGTTGAGGGGGGGACCTGCGGGCAGAGGCTGCAGGAGGCATCTGGGAGTCCACAGTGGGCAAGTCCAAGGTGGGCTCTGTCTGTGGAGAGCTGGGGGCCATGTTGACACCGCTGGCCCACTTCAACTCTGGCTAGGTGGCCCAGGCACAGTGTTGCTTTCCGGTGTTGGGTTTTTGCAGTCTGGGTCCTCTCAGGTCTCTTGGGGTATCTGCAAGATGCAGGGAAGCAGCTCTGGTGCTCCACAGGAGTTCCTGGGTGTTTGTTGAAGGCAGGCAGTCCTCCCAGCATATTGGAGGCACAACAGCTTGCAGGGCTAGTCAACTTTGGCGAGAATCAGTGTGAGCTGCACACAGGTCGGCATGTCTGGGGCCAAGTCAGATGCTTCTTCCTCAGTCTTTTGCGTCTCTTGAGTGTCCTTCTGCGTAGGTCAGCATAAATCTGATTTCCTGGTGTCAGAGGACTCCCCTAAATACTAAATTTGGAGGTGTTTAGGGGAGTGCAGGGTAGTAACCAATGGACTACTTACCCCTGAGGTCACTATGACCCCTATATGACTACTTCCTGTGGGGAGGGGCATAACCCTGTCCCAGAGTTCTTACTTTTGCCAACACAAAGATGGCAGATTTCTTAATCTGGTGTCCACATCAGGCAGCTCACCTTAATGGTGGAACTGACCTGAGGGGTGGACACACCTCTCTAAATACTAATTTTCCCACCTGTCCAGGTGCCAAAATGGCCCTGGAGTGCAGTGGGGTCAGCATCTCTCCTATGAGTGAAACCAGATCTGCATACCAAGGGAGCTGGGCTACTTTGAAGCCCCCTGCCTTGGAATGCAGATTTTCAGCTCCCCCTGGTGAGTAGAGTGTATGAACACCTCTCCCACAACAGGGTTTGTTTCTGAACGCTCAAGAGCAAATGCTCTCACCCTAGGGAGTCAGAATCATGTCTGGTGGTGGCAGGCTGGCTAAAACTAGTCAGTCTGCACACTGGTAGTTGGTAGGTTTTCAGGGGGCACCTCTAAGGTGCCTTCTCAGTGCATGTATTAATAAACCAGTCACTGGCATCATTGAGGGTTTATTAATATGAAATGTTTGATACCAAACATTGCTATTTTCAGTGAAGCCATCATGTAGTGGGTAAACACGTATTGGCCAGTGCCCAGCACCTGTGCTTAAAATGGCTTCCCTGTTCACTCACTATGTCAAAGAATTGACAAACACATAGTAGGGGAATATCTGCTCTGGCAGAAATGCCCTCACATATAATATAATGCATCTTTAGGGCTATAAGGACTACTGTAGGGGTGACCTACATAAATTGCACGCAGTGTTAGAGGACAGGGCACACAGACTGTGTTCCATCTTGTGTTTTCATTTTTAGCTACACCAAGACATGCAGCCTGCAAAGGCAGACTACATGTGCTAGGTGAGGGGTCCCTGACGGTGGCACAATTCATGCCGCAGCCCTAGGGGGCCCTCTTTGGTGCTCATGCCCTAGATACCAGTGGTACCATTTACTAGGGACTTACAGGTGAGCCAGAGGTATTGCCAATTGGGGAACTATCACACAGTTTTAGGGAAAGAGATCTGGCACTGGGGACCTGCTTTGCAGGAAACCAATGCACTTTCAATCAAAGTTGTACCAGGCAAAAAGTGGAGGTGACCATGTCAAAAAGGAGTACTTTCCTAAACCTTACAAAGCAGAGTGTTGTAGAGCTCAGTGGCATAGAGTAGAGTGGTGCATAGAGCAATGGTGTAGAGTACAGTGATGCAGAGTAGAACAAGTGGTGTAAAGTGCAATGACATACAATGCAATGGTGTAGCGTTAGTGGCATAGTGTGCAGTGATTAGGTGTGCAGTGCCTTAAAGTGCAATGGTGGAGAGTATAGTGGCATTGAGTTCAGTGGCGGAGAGTGCAGTCTTGCAGGGTGGAGTGGCACAGAGAGCAGTGGCACAGAGTACAGTGCTGCAGACTAGAATAGAGTTTCTTAGCATGGAGTGGCATAGAGTTTAGTTGTGTAGAGTGTTCCAGAATATAATGGTGTAGAGTACAGTACCCTAGAGTGAATTGGTTTTTAATAAAGTGGTGTTAAGTGCATTGGCATACAGTGCAGAGCAAAGTGGTGCAGAGGATAGTTGTGTAGAGTAGAGTGTAGAGTAGAGCAGAGTTGCACAGTATGTAGTGCAGTGGCAGAAAGTGCTGTGTTGCAGTGTAGACTGTTGCAGAGTGCAGTAGTGTATAATAGAGTGGCATAGAGTGAATTGGTGTAGAGTGCAGTACTGTATAGAGGTGCAGAGCAAAGTTAGATAGAGAGCAGTGGCATAGGGTACGGTGGTGCAAAGTATAATAGATTGGCGTAACGTGTACTGACAGTACAATGGCATAGGCTGCAGTGACGTAAAGTGTTTCCAAGTAGAGTATAGAGGCATAGACTGCAGTGGTACAGAGAAGATTAGCATAGATTGCAGTGGCATAGAGCGCATTGGTTTTGAGTAAAGTAGTGTAGAGTGCATTGGTGTAAAGTGCAGTGATATAGTGTGGAGTGGTGCTGATTAGAATGGCATAGAGTAGGTTGTTTCAGAGTACAGTGGTGTAGAATGCAGAGTAGATTAGAGTGCTGTAACGGGCGAGGTGCCGATCCCGGGTCCGAAGCTCCCGTCGGGGAAGAAAATCGATACCCCCGGGGCACGGAGGAGGATTCCCCTAGAATGACGTATGACGCGGAGGGCGTCATAAAGAGGAAAAGAGAAGACGGACGACAAGAGAGGTCGGAGGAAAAGGAGGAGCCGAGAACGCGGAAGAGCCGAGGAGAGGAAACCACCACCATCCAGGAGCCGGAGGAAGAGCGAGAGAACACCGGGGCAGGAGAGCAGAGCAGGAAAAGAGAACCCACCTTCACCCAGGAGCTAAAGGGAGAGGAAGACACCGCCAGCAACGTGATCGAGACGGAGGGAGAGACCCGGAAGGCGGGACGCCTCGAGGACAGGAGGAACCAGTGGGCGACCCCCAACCCGACCGAAGAGAAATCGGGGGACCACCTACTTGCCGGCCGCGCCCCTGGAGGGACGTGGCCCTCCCAGGTACGACTATACCCTGCCTGGCAGACTCTGTCAGGTTGGCTCACAGGGAAAAGAGGGAGGTGGGGGGAGAAAAGGGAGGACGGGGAGGTTTCTTCAAAGGAAGGGCATAGACCTGCAGAGAGAGGGGAAACCCGTTTACTTAACCCACGGACTGGGACACCTCCGGAGAAACCCTAGAAAGAAGAGAAGGGGTTGACCGGGACACAGGGGAGAGAAGGCACAATAAATAAATAGAGAAACCCACCACAACCAGCACCGCCGCCCTACCTGTTTCACCACCCCTACTAACCCCTATCTGACCCCTTACCTTAGCCCTACTTCAATTTTCACTTACCTGATTATTTTTATTTTCCTTTCTTTTGGGGAATACGGGCGACCGGAGGACGGGAAACCAGACCGCCTCAAGACGGAGCCAAGACACCACCAGAGCCTGGAAAGAGAAAAGAAAAGGGGCTTTGAGGAAATAGAAACTAGGGCTGATCTTGTGAAGAGGAACAAGAGAGGACTGGCCAAGATATGAATAAAACAATAATATTCCCTCAAATAGCAGTGCCTGTCGTATTCTTCCAATATCTGGCATATGTCAGATAACGAACCCATTTACAGTGGTGTCAGAAGTGGGATATTGGAACAAGCGACAGGAGAATTCTAGAAGATGGAGGGTGCACCCACAATGGCCGACATGATGCAGCAACTGGCTGAGGGCCAACGCCATCTGCAAATTGTATGGGAGGAACAACAGAAGGCTGCCAAGGTGGAAAGGGAGGCTCTGCAAAATGCACTTAAAAGTCAGGCCACTATCATGGCCAACAATCAGTTGGTACATGACAACGCCATAAAAACTTTGACTGATACCATTGCCGCAACTAGGGTACATCCAAATGTACCGAGTTCCGTTTTGCAGAGATATCAGGAAGGCGAAGATCCCGACGCCTTCTTTACTAACTTTGAACGCGTTGCCCTTTCAGCCACCTGGCCGCAGGACAGATGGGGTCAGTATATCGCTCCCTTGTTAACCGGGACACTTCAAGCAGCATATCAAGCGGTTAACCCAGGAGGAATAACGCCCTATCCGGACATCAAGAAGAGTATCCTAGAAAGGGTCGGTTTTGATACAGAACATTATCAGGTTCGCTTCCGGAAGGCCAAGTGGGGCCCCGCTGAGAACCCTCGAGCCTTATATTTCCGGGTCAAAGACCTAGGGCTCAAATGGCTTGGACCCATAGGGACGAATAGGGAAGACGTTATCGAGGCCGTCCTCCTAGAACAATATTTAGATGCCCTACCCACCAATACTCGCCATTGGATCAAGCAACACCCAAACCCCGACACGAATACTACTATTGAGCTGGCCTGCGCTTTCCACCGCTCCCTCGAATTCAAAACACCACTCCCGCGGTTGTTACCTCAACCCGTTAGGCAAAACCCAGGACAATCCGCAGCCACAGGGAAAAGGCTAATAGAGGAACCGGGAAGATTACGAGGGATGGAAAAACCATATGGGCAGCAGCCCCAATGTTTTAGTTGTGGGGAGTGGGGACACATTGCCCGCTTTTGTCCTTTGAAGGCCGGGAAACCCGAACCCATGGAAATAGGGATTACGAGAGGCCGGGTATTCTACACCGGGGGGAAAGAAACTCAATACAAAAAAATAGTGTCCATTAATGGAAGGGATACGTTGGCGCTCATCGACTCCGGATGTAGCCAGTCTGTAATTAGAGCGGACCTAATTACTGAGCATAACCTTGATCCGGATTTCACGGTATCCATATGCTGCATTCATGGGGAAACAAGGGAATACCCCCTAATATGGACTACCCTTTTTTGGGAAGGAAAAGAGACCCCCATACGGCTGGGGGTAGTTGAAGGTTTGGTGGAAGAAGCCATCATAGGAACAGACTTTAAAGACTTTCCGATCCTCTTAGACAGCACACAGAGTAAGAATGACCTGGATGCCTGGTTGGGAAGTGCCCCTTTTTCTGAACTAAACATACCAACCCCGGTGATCCGCTATAAACCCACTAAAAGAGAGAAACGAGAAGCCAGGAAGTCCTATGAAAGAGGAGATATGAACCACGATAGTCTTAATGCACAGGTACTCGCCCTCGTTGGTCTTCCACCCTTCCGCTGTAGTCCGAGACGATCCCAGTCTGATCCATGCCTGGAAAAGCGCCAAACCTCGAACCATAGAGGATAAGGGTCCCTCCTTTATAATAAATAGAAATCTGCTATATCGGGTCACCAGTAACGAGAGAGGGGAAAAGAAACAATTATTGGTTCCCGAACCCTATAGGCAGCAGGTGTTGCACCTAGCCCATAGTCAGCCGGGGGGTGGTCATTATGGGAGAGAGAAAACCGAGGAGTACCTATTAAGGAAGTTCTATTGGCCTGGGGTTTTTTCTCATATCAGAAAGTTCTGTCAACAATGCCCTAGATGTCAGTTAATCGATCCCGGACCCCAGAAAAAAGCCCCCCTACATCCTCTGCCCATTATTGACGTACCTTTCTCTAGAATAGGAATGGATTTAGTCGGACCACTTCTACCGTCTTCCAAGGGATACCGATATATCCTAGTATTGGTCGACTACGCCTCTAGATATCCGGAAGCTATCCCCCTGAACAGTATTAGCACCAAAAGTGTCGCCAACGCCATGATAAGTTTCTTCTCACGAATAGGGTTTCCCCGAGAAATATTGACGGACCAAGGGACCCAGTTTATGTCCAACCTAATGGCTCAGATCTGTCAAATATTAGGGATACGACAGCTCAGGACAGCGGTTTATCATCCCCAGACAGACGGATTAGTAGAGAGGTATAATCACACCCTGAAGACCCTCCTGAGAAAGACGATTTCCGAGTCAGGTAAAGATTGGGACAAGAAACTTCCTCTAGTGTTATATGCGGTCAGAACCCATGAACAAGCCTCTACAGGGCATAGTCCATTCGAACTGCTGTTTGGGCGACAGCCTAGAACCCTATTGGACATGGCAGCTGAACTATGGGAGGAAGACGAAACCGGGAAAAATAATCCGGTTACGCCCCTATCGCATTCCCGAAGCAAGGAAGGTCATAGTTGAAGAGGAGGTAAAAAGGATGTTAGACATGGGTATTATAGAGCCGTCCCAAAGTCCCTGGTGCTCCCCGGTTGTATTAGTGCCAAAACCGGACGGATCTATACGGTTCTGTATCGACTTTAGACAAGTCAATGCCGTGTCCCAATTTGACACGTATCCTCTTCCCAGGATAGACGAACTTCTAGAACGGCTGGGTAAAGCTAAATACATGTCTACCCTGGACCTAACCAAGGGGTACTGGCAGATTCCTTTAGCTAAAGCAGATAAAGAAAAAACGGCGTTCTCCACCTCTTCCAGTTTATATCACTTTAACGTACTTCCCTTTGGACTACATGGGGCCCCCGCCACTTTTCAGAGACTGATCGATACTATATTGCGACCACATACCAGATACGCAGCCGCCTATCTAGATGACATCGTTATTCATAGCGAAACCTGGGAAGACCATTTATCCCATTTAGAACTGATCATTAAAGCACTGGCGGCGGCCGGATTGACCGCCAATCCTTCCAAGAGCCGACTGGCCTTCAATGAAATTCCCTATCTGGGGTATCATATTGGAGACGGGAATATCAGACCACAAATGAGTAAAATTGAAGCCATTTTACGCATAAGAGCACCCAGTACAAAAAAGGAGATCCGTTCCTTCCTCGGACTAGTGGGATATTATCGTAGATTCATACCCCACTACTCTACAGTAGCCGCCCCTCTCACTGACCTGTTGAGGAAAGGTCAACCTAAGAACATCACAAGTTTAACTATTCTACAATCCCATAGCTATCGTACCTTACAACGATGTCTAACCACGCAACCGGTATTAAAATGTCCTGAGTTCAGCCGTCCCTTCCACCTCCAAACGGACGCATCGGACGTAGGCCTGGGTGCAGTACTTTTTCAAAAAGATGAAAATGAGATAAGCCATCCAGTGGTCTTCATTAGTCGCAAGCTATTTCCACGGGAACAGAACTATCCCATAATAGAGCGTGAGTGCCTGGCCATTAAATGGGCTGTGGAAAGTCTTCAGTATTATCTCCTAGGGAGGTCCTTCCTTTTATACACCGACCACGCACCTCTTACCTGGCTCTCGAGGTATAAAGATACCAACGCTCGCATTTTAAGATGGTTTATGGAGCTTCAACCTTTCTCCTTCCAGGTTTGTCATCTCCCTGGGGACCTTATGGGGCAAGCGGACTATCTGTCTCGATTTCCGGGACCTGGGGGGCTCGAACAGCCCCATCCAAGGGAGGGGATGTGTAACGGGCGAGGTGCCGATCCCGGGTCCGAAGCTCCCGTCGGGGAAGAAAATCGATACCCCCGGGGCACGGAGGAGGATTCCCCTAGAATGACGTATGACGCGGAGGGCGTCATAAAGAGGAAAAGAGAAGACGGACGACAAGAGAGGTCGGAGGAAAAGGAGGAGCTGAGAACGCGGAAGAGCCGAGGAGAGGAAACCACCACCATCCAGGAGCCGGAGGAAGAGCGAGAGAACACCGGGGCAGGAGAGCAGAGCAGGAAAAGAGAACCCACCTTCACCCAGGAGCTAAAGGGAGAGGAAGACACCGCCAGCAACGTGATCGAGACGGAGGGAGAGACCCGGAAGGCGGGACGCCTCGAGGACAGGAGGAACCAGTGGGCGACCCCCAACCCGACCGAAGAGAAATCGGGGGACCACCTACTTGCCGGCCGCGCCCCTGGAGGGACGTGGCCCTCCCAGGTACGACTATACCCTGCCTGGCAGACTCTGTCAGGTTGGCTCACAGGGAAAAGAGGGAGGTGGGGGGAGAAAAGGGAGGACGGGGAGGTTTCTTCAAAGGAAGGGCATAGACCTGCAGAGAGAGGGGAAACCCGTTTACTTAACCCACGGACTGGGACACCTCCGGAGAAACCCTAGAAAGAAGAGAAGGGGTTGACCAGGACACAGGGGAGAGAAGGCACAATAAATAAATAGAGAAACCCACCACAACCAGCACCGCCGCCCTACCTGTTTCACCACCCCTACTAACCCCTATCTGACCCCTTACCTTAGCCCTACTTCAATTTTCACTTACCTGATTATTTTTATTTTCCTTTCTTTTGGGGAATACGGGCGACCGGAGGACGGGAAACCAGACCGCCTCAAGACGGAGCCAAGACACCACCAGAGCCTGGAAAGAGAAAAGAAAAGGGGCTTTGAGGAAATAGAAACTAGGGCTGATCTTGTGAAGAGGAACAAGAGAGGACTGGCCAAGATATGAATAAAACAATAATATTCCCTCAAATAGCAGTGCCTGTCGTATTCTTCCAATATCTTGCATATGTCAGATAACGAACCCATTTACAAGTGCCATAGAGTGGATTGGCGTCTAGTGCATTGGCGTAGGGTGGAGTTGTACAGAGTAGAGTGCATTGGCATAGAGTGGTTTGGCATAGAGGGTAATGTTGTGGAGTAGAGAGGAGTGGAGTGGTGTAGAGTGCAGAGGCAAAGAGTGCAGGGATGCATAGTACAGGAGTGTTGGATAGAGTGAATTTACATGGAGTAGAATTGTGTAGAGTAGAGGTGTAGAATGGAGTGGTGCTGAGTAGAATGCAGTGATGCAGTGTTGATTGGTGTAGTATGGAGAGGTTTAGAATGTAATATGCATGGAGCGGTAGCACACTGTCATTAGACAACAAATCTTCATTGAAATTACCATTACATTTGCACAGACATAGTTTTACTGATAAAGCATGCAGCTCACAAGCGATAATGAGTGGCTATGTCATCACCTAGTGTATTGATTTGTTTTGATCATATTAAAATATTTGTTTCCACCATACTTCTGAATTATTAAAAAAATTACTTTATTTGTGCTTTTCTACTTCAGATATATTCTGAAATATCTGCACAGTACATTTACAGACATATAAATGTATGCTAGAAACAAAATAGTGCAGCCTTCCTCAAGCATGCCCCCAGAGGCCAGCATGATTGTCACATTAATCTTCCCACTGTGAAGTCGGAGAAAGAAAATTACTGTGATGTAGAGCAGAGTGGTGCAGAGGGAAGTTGTGTAGAGTAGAGTGGTGCAGAGTTGTGTAGAGCTGCACTGCATAGAGTTCAGTAATAGAATGTGCAAAGTTGCAGACTAGACGGTTGTAATATGCAGTAGTGTATAGTAGAAGGGCATAGAGTGCTTTGATGTGGCATGCAGTGGTGTAGAGTGGTGCAGAGTAAAGTGGCACAGAGTACAGTGGTGCAGAGTAGAACAGAGTGGCATAGAGTGCAGTGGTGCAGAGTAGAACAGAGTGGCATAGAGTTCAGTGACAGAGTACAATGGCACAGACTGCAGTGGCACAACGTTTTGTAGGGTATAGTGGCATAGAGTGCAGGGCTGCTGAGTAGATTGGCATAGCGTGTATTGCTTTTGAGTAAAGTGTTGAGTGCATTGGAATAGAGTGCAGTAATGTGGAGTGGTGCTGCATACAAGGGAGAACGGTAGATTGTTATGTAGGGGAGTGGTGTACAGTAGAATACAGTGGTGTATAGTGCAGAGTAGATTAGAGTGGCATAGAGTACATTGGTGTATAGTGGAGTTGTACACAACAGAGTGCATTGGCGTAGATTGGAGTTGCATAGAGGGTAGTGTTGCAGAGTTGAGTGACATAGAATGGAGTGGCTCTGAGCGGAGTGATGTAGAGGGCAGTGGCAAAGAGTGTGGGGTACAGAGTTGAGGAGTATAGGGTAGAGTGCATTAGCATAGAGTAGAATGGTGTAGAGATAAGTAGCATAGTGGAGTGGTGCTGAGTAGAGTGCAATGACAGCGTGGAGTGACATGGAGTGGGGTGATGTAGTTTGGGGTGGTGCAGAGTAAAGTGGAGTAGAGGGCAATATGCATAAATGGTGCCGTAGCACACTGCCATTACAGACAACACAGTTTTACTGATAAAAAACATACAGCACACAAATAATTATGTATGGTAATTCCATCACCTAGTGTATTGATTTGTTTTAATCATATTAAAATATTTATTTACACCACATTTGTGAATGACCAACACATTTTCTAATTCTGAAATATCTGCACAGTTTATTTACAGACATTTACATTTTTGTGTGTGCTAGAAAAACAAAACAGTACAGCCTTCCTCAAGCACTACCCCAGAAGCCAGCACGATTGTCAGATAAATCGTCTCATTTTGAAGTCCGAGAAAGAAAAGTGAACACCAAGGTCCCTGGAGGACAGAGCCTGGCATCTGACCTCTGTCTTTGAATGCACAGCAAATGTGACAAGGTTGAAATGTCTGGTTATAGAAACCCAGTAATAGTGAAAGAAAACAGTAAGTAAGGTTGGGCAAGGTAAAGGGATGAATCTAAGGTGGACAGCCTAAAACAAATAGAGCCAGCAAATGGGAAGCAAGCATCTGTGAGTTACGAACCAAAAAGCCAATAGTAAGCAATGGGCAGAATGCATTCTTAGGGAAACCTGCAGAATGTCCCCAAAATGTTAGCAAACCAGATAGCTCTGCTGTCTGGTAGGCTTCGACCTCAAAAAAATGGCTCATGAGCGCACTGTTTAGGGAAAATTAAGTCTACCAGCATTCATGTTGAGGCATGTACAAACTGTGGCATATCAACACAATAAATATTGTACTTTTGGCTGGCATTTTGTTCCTACATGCTCAGGCATCCAGGGTTCCTTAATGTATCCACGACAGGCTTGTGCTCCTGCTTACCTAACCTGCATGGAAAGGAGCTTGACGGAAGTGCTTGGCATGCAAGGAAAATGGGCATTGGCGCTAGATGCATGCAGTCCTGTACACCAGTGTGACAGGGGAGACATAAAGCTTTCAAATAGCCCATTCCATATGGCTATAGACCAGAATGGCTTAAAGATTCATTCTCTCACAATTAACAAACACAGATGAGTACTGCAACCCACCTAACACAATAATATCATAAATGATGAACCAGTGACACAAATGTAACTTGCAGATGGATGGTACATGGCAGCAGGTTACAGAATGCACAGTTCTAGATGTGCCTTCCCTTCTAAAGGGGAGATGTATAAAATGTAAAGAACAGTTTGGAGGTTTTCGATGGCTGTTGCATGTTATTCGACCCCCTCTCAGCAGCACCCACTGTGAACCACAAAACAATCATGCTGGTTAATTCTATTACTATGCCAACACAAATACCTGTTCCTATGGCAACACTGTGATGGTTCGTAGGGTTCATAGGGTTCAATATGTTTGCTGTTTGACCAGATGTTTCGCTGGAGGTTGCATTGTTTTTAATTTTAGGCAGCCCTACATAGTAGGTGAACATATTCAACTATCCAGTCAGGGGCTATTATAGCCAAGCACAGAAATGCTGTTGCCTTTGGGGTTTTTATAGACATTTCAATCCAATTATTAGGGACCCGACTTCTGCTCAACACTATTCACATTCCCTGGCTACAGCTGCTGCTTTTTTTGGCTAATAATTTTTCAATTCTTTCAAATTTAGTAGAGACTGACTGACAGAAGGGGTCAGTATCAAGTCTGAATACAGTTAGATCCCAACCTCTAGTGCCCCCAAGTGGGCCAAATTATAACTACAACTTTACAGCCTGATTCAGGCCCACTAGGTAGTAACTTGCCCCTACTGGAGCAAGGTGTTGCTCAGGTTGCTTCTGCTTTGCCAAGTAAATAGTACTTAGCCTTAAGCAGGGGCTTGTGTAAAGGCAAAATTGGACAAGGAAGATTAGGTAGAATTTATTTATATTTATGATATAGGGGGTCATTCTGACCCTGGCGGTCATGGACCGCCAGGGCCAACGACCGCGGGAGCACCGCCAACAGGCTGGCGGTGCTCCCATGGGCATTCTGACCGCGGCGGTACAGCCGCGGTCAGAAACGGAAAACCGGCGGTGTCCCGCCGGTTTCCCGATGCCCTGGGGAATCCTCCATGGCGGCGCTGCAGGCAGCGCCGCCATGGGGATTCCGACCCCCTTACCGCCAGCCTGGTTCTGGCGGTTTTGACTGCCAGAACCTGGCTGGCGGTAATGGGTGTCGTGAGGCCCCTGGGGGCCCCTGCAGTGCCCATGCCAATGGCATGAGCACTGCAGGGGCCCCCTAACAGGGCCCCACTAAGATTTTCAGTGTCTGCATAGCAGACACTGAAAATCGAGACGGGTGCAACTGCACCCGTCGCACCCTTCCCACTCCGCCGGCTCCATTCGGAGCCGGCATTCTCGTGGGAAGGGGTTTCCCGCTGGGCGGGCGGGCGGCCTTCTGGCGGTCGCCCGCCCAGCGGGAAGCTCAGAATAACCGCGGCGGTCTTTTGACCGTGCAGCGGTATTCTGGCGGTTCCCGTTTGGCTGGCGGCGCCCACCGCCAGCCAAACTCAGAATCACCCCCATAGTCCTAATACGAAAATATGGACCAACAGCGAAGGAATCGTACCGTGCAGAGAAAGAAATGCCTTAGTTACGCACACTAAGGCAAAGCTAATAAAGTAAACATTAGCCCATGTTTTATCGTATGGAATAAGTCACATTTTGCCTGTGCCTGCACACATGCTTTGATTCGGGCCATAGTGAACTTCAAAAACTCTGTTTTCACCCTTACCTCGACAGGAAGAAAACAAAAAGGTAGTTTCTAACTAGGTTTTCACTGTCTTCTATCAGGAAAGAACTGCATGTTTGCAGTTTATGCATTAATTTAGTTTCAGCCTAACGGAAATAGCCAGTGATTAATTTGATTAAAAACTTGCAGAGGCCTTAAGTTGTTCTTAGAAGCCCACTGCCGCTGCTGCAGAATGCCATGATTGTCACTTTCTCTCATTCTTTTAAAGCCTTTTTCATGGCTACTTTCTCCCGTTCTTACTATTTCCCCATACTCCTTTCCCTTCATTTTCTGTATTTATCTCTCTAGTACTGGGGCAAAGTCTTATGATAAAGTATAAGTCCCTGTTAGTACAAATGAGTGCTGGTGCTTTAACAATGTAAATATTGGACATCTAACAGAAAGCCATCAGCAAAGTTCAACCAGGGCATCATAAGGGTATTAATAGGTGAGAGTGACTCAGTGAAAAAAATTAAGATACTCAAAGTATTGCAAGTGTTCTCGGGTAAAACCAATAGATCTGTACACTTTCTGACTCAAAAATGATTGTTGGGGATCACTTTTAATATCCTCACTAGGTAACGGGTTGTTTAGTCATCAAAAACAGGACTGCAAAAAGCATTATTCTTTTTCCATATTACAGCAGTTGTTTATTAATACATCTTGTAATGCAACTTAGAACTGTTACTTGGGAAATTAAGGGGTTTAAACACTGCATTAAACTTCAGCATGGCTTATCTCTCCTAGCTCGTTTGAAATGCCACACTGCTTTGTTGCAAGAGACTCACCTCAACGACTCTGAGGCAATTAAGCTAAAAAAAAACGATTGGGGGACATTTTCTACTTCTCTTCCACCACAAACAAAAATGGGGTAGTTATGCTCTGTCATAAATCTCTCAAACCTACCATAATTTCACAACATCAAGATGCAGAAGGCCGCTGGGTACTTGTTACATTTACAACTGACAATGTTTCTCTTACTATCCTAAATATATATGGCCCTTCACATCCAGATCCAAATTTTTGGAAGAATCTTCCAAATATTGTCTCTGAACATTCCTCAAACAATTTACTAATAGATGGGGACTGCAATCAATTCTCAATCCATTTTTGGATAGACGTTCCACATCACGCTTCGTTCCACCTGCCTCCCTCAAAGCTTTTAAAAATGTTATTTTACAGCATTCTCTCTCTTATTCCTGGAGACTATACAATCCCAACCTTTTGGACTATTTTATTCTCCTACACGCCATTCCAATTCTAGGCTTGATTATATATTTCTGAGTAAAGGCTTATTGCAACAAATGGTCCACTCTTAAATCAGTGCTATTTTAATAACTCTACTTTCATATGCTACTTTTATCGCTTCCTACAGTAAGTTTATAGAAGAATATTTCCACATCAACGATAGTGATCAACTATCATTTCATTTTGTGTGGGATGCATTCAAAGCAGCCTCAAGGAGTTTCATCATAAGTTACGCGCACTCAAAAAAAAAAAGTCTGTTTGACAAAAATCGACTTTTGAAGCAAAGAAAAGAAAAAACAACTATTAAATCTACCAAACATAACAATGGTGTTAAACAGTTTAGAAATAAAGATACAGTATTGTGTTTTGCTTCTTACTATAAGGACCTATACACTCCAGACACACACCATCAGTTGAATCTATCAACCAATATTTCTCTAATCTCAAACCAAGAGACCCATTGCAGATTGACCTCTCATCTTTAGACCAACTCCTACAACTTACCGAACTATATACAGCTTTACAGTCTCTCCCCAAGAGTAAGGCTCCTGGCCCAGGTGGCTTCACAGCAGAATGCTTTATTCAGTTTGCTAAGTCTCTCTTTCCCAAACTCTTTCAACTACCTAATCACATTATAAAGTCAGGTTCTGCATCTAGCTAATTTACAGAGGCCATGATTTGTCTTATTCCCAAAAATGATCGGGATGCGACTGAATGTAAAAACTATAGACTCATATCTTTAAATAATACAGATTGTAAACTCTATGCCAAAGTTTTAGCTCTCTGTTTATTGATTCTCATCAATCTGGATTTATTCCTAATAGAAATGTAGCAGATAATTCTCGTACTTTTTAAAATTATTATTAACAAGGCTTCTAAACTTAAGTTTCCTCTGGGAGCTTTATCATTGGATGCGGAAAAGGCCTTCGATACTTTCCACTGGGGTTTCTTGTCGAAGGCATTGGAATGTCATGGACTAGGTACTAACTTCTGACATTTTATATCCATTCTTTATTCCTCACCATGTTCCTCGGTTATAACAAATGGTATCCAATCTCCTTTTTTCCCTCTTAAAAGGGGTACTCGTCAGGGATGCCCACTCTCTCCTTTAATATTTATTTTGGCTCTTGAACCTTTTCTATACCAATTAAAAACTTCTGAACAACTTACAGGATTTCATATTAATACACACATCAAATTTATGGCATATGCTGATGATATTCTTTTGTTTGTGAAACCCTGACACTTCTCTTTCTGCATTCCTGCATGAGCTCAACTTATATTCTGATGTATCTGGCTATAAACTTAATATAGACAAAACAGTGGTCTTACGACTTAATGCTTATTCCACTGGCTCTGTATTCCTTGATGCAGATTGATCATGGAATTCTTCTAAGATTAAATGCCGGGGGGTATGGTACTGCAATAGGCTCAAGGATACACTAAAGACTAATTCAGAAGTCTTATCTGCAAAGCTTGTAGATCTCTCACAGAAATGCTTTCCCTTATTTCTCTCGTGGTGGGGCCGCTTGGCCACCATTAAGATGATCCTTATCTCTATCATTAACTTCTTCCTTATGATGCTTCCTATTAAGATACCTAAACTTTTTTTTAGTTCAATTGATAAATTTCTCTCCAAGCTCCTGTGGCACGTTAAAAAACCTCAAATCTCTCTCTCAAAATTAAAACTTCCTAAAGTACAAGGTGGAGTTAATTTTCCTGACTTTTTAAATTATCATAAAGCTTTTGGCATTAAGCAAATACAACCCTGGTTATCTACACTCTATGACGCACCTAAAAAAGCTATGGTTCTCTTTGGAAGAAACATTTATTTCTCCCTTTTCCCATTAACACATTATATTTATGTCTAACTCCCCCCCCCCCCCCAAAAAAAAAAAACAAATTATGGTTGGCCAGCACTATCTCCCATTCAGTCAACTTACTGAAACCTTTTTTTATTTTGCATCTTACCCCCATTAGTCAATTCTTTAACAGTCCTATTTGGCACAATAGTTCTCTTAGGAAACAAAGGTAAAACCTTAGGTTGGAAGGCTTAGATGACTAAATTTGTTCTTCACATTCTCCAATTATATCATATAGACTCTCTCATCCCTTTTACTACTCTCTCAACAATTTAAAATCTTCCTATTCGCATGAAATCCTAATATTTCATTCTTTCTCGTCTGGTCAAAGAGGCCCTCAATAAACTTCTATATCACAATCATTCTTCTCTTCCATCATCTCCACACCCGATCGTAACTTCTAATTGTTCTAGGGCAGCTGGAATTTATAAACTTTTAAGAACGTCTGTTCACCTAGACTCAAATCACTATATTGCTGTGTATGCCTAATTCATTTACATGTTTAATATGCATTTATAAGTACAATATTCTTTATTCATATATATCCACAACTGTATATCTCTGTTCTGGCAATGTTAAGTTAATGTTCTTGTATTTGACTCAATAAAAACTGTGCATCATTCTCCCATCTTGTTACTGGATCCAGAACCTTCTCTTGTAGCACTGGTTTCTTCTTCATCTTGGGAGTCATCGATCATTTGGTGTCCTGTCCATCACTTTGTGACATCAGATGCCCACCTTGGATGACCCTTTTTTTTGGTTGCCATCTTCAAATTCCTTTTTTTCTCTTTTGGGGACTACTGTCTTTGTGGAGGCTTCCTAATTATTTCTATACCCCCTTTAGACATTTTGTGTTAAACTACCTCCTCATTTCCAGGGAAGTTGAAGGGACTCATGGGAATCCAGAAAATACTACAAACGTTCCTGTGTTCACACGCTGTGCATTTTAGTGGTATTTTCCCTTCTAAGGAGGCTGAGCTGAGATTAATTTGTGTTTGCAAACAGGTGTTTCATTTCTCTGTCCCACATGTGTTTCTCAGTTTACTTGAATATGCATGCAATAGTGACTTGTGAAGGTTTGTACAGAAGATCGTGTGGCAGCCATACAGATGTAAATTATGGAGACATTCACTATGAATGCTAGTGTTGCATCCTTCTTCCTCGTTAATTATATTCTTTGTCAAATGCTACGCTGGCTGTATTGTAACAAGGCCGAACTGTATTGACTATCCAGCTTGCAATTGTCCCCTTTGTGACTGATGAGTCTTTGCTTGCTGGTACAAAGAGATGAAGAATTAATTTCCTTTTCTGATTTGTCTTGTTTCTTGCAACTAATACATGAATGCCGTTCTCACATCCAGCATGTAAAGGGGCTCTTTCTGCATATGTTCTTGGATTCTGGGAAAATAAAGTTGCAACCGTATAGCTTGGTTGACATAAAAATGTGAGATGACCTTTGGCAGAATTTGTGGGGTTTCCCTCATTACCACCCTGTCCCTATGTATCTCTAAGTAGGGTTTTTACGCTTGCAACTCACTAATTCTGTGAAAAGATGTCTTAGGAATCAAAAAGGCTGTCCTGGGTGTTAGACATTTAAGCCCCGCCGTATTCATCAGTTCAATTGAAGACTTCACAAGCTGTGTTAGCACTAGGTTTACATTCCACAGTGGTGTGAGCACCGATCCTGGTTGAGCCAACCCCTTTGCCCCTTCTGGTAATTTCTTAATCACCCAAATATTGAGGAAAGAGCTTCCTATCACACCTCTCGTGTTGGGTACTATGTCAGTTAAGTAGAAACATGACCACCGTAGCATCCTGTGGGCAACTGTATCCTTAAGCTTAATGCAGCTAAAAGTGAAAACACGACATGGCATGCAGCCTGTGTGCTCTGCCCCCTAACAGAGCGTGCAATATATTTAAGTCACCCCTGCAGCAGGCTTTACAGCCCTAAGGAGGGTGCAATATATTACATGTGAGGGCAAATCTGCAAGAGCACATATGTCCCTGCTACGTCTTTGTCGATTCTTAGACACAGTGAGTGAACAGGGAAGCCATTCTAAGTACAAGTGCTGGAAACTGGTCAATACGAGTTTCCCAGCTACATGATGGCTTCACTGAAAATAGCAATGTTTGGTATCAAACATCTCATATTAATAATAAACCCTCATTTTCGCCGCTGATGGATTTAATGATCTTTGCACCTAGAGGGCTCCTTAGAGGTGCCCCCTATAAACCTACTAACTACCACTGTGTGGACTGGCTGGTTTTAGCCAGCCTCCCCCCCCAAGGGTGAGAGCCTTTGCTCTCAGGCAGTCAGAAACAAAGCCTGCTTTGGGAGAGGTGTTTACACACAAACCCAACTGGATGATTGCAAATCTGCATTTCAAATCAGGGGGCTTCAAATTACCCCACGCCCTTGGTATACGGATTTGGCTACACTAAAAGGAGAGATGCCAACGTCCCTGCCCCAGGGCCCATGTTGCATCTGGACAGGCAGGAAATGTAGTGTTCAGAGAGGTTTGTCCACGCCTCAGTCCAATCCTAGCCCTAAAGTGAGCTGCCTGATGCAGACACCAGATTTATAAATCTGCCATCTTGGTGTTGGCAGAAGTAGGAACTCTGGGACAGTGGAAGTGGTCATATAGGGGGCGTAGTGACCCCAGGGGTAAGTAGCTTATTGTCAACTTCTCTACGCTTCCCTAAACGTCCCTAAATTCAATATTTAGGGGAGCCCCCTCGCACCAGGAAATCAGATTCTTGCTGACCTATGAAGAAGGAGGACACTCAAGAGCCACAAAAGCAAAGCCTGAGGAAGAAGCACTTGACTTGGCCCCAGCTATGCTGTCCTCTGTGCTTCGCCCATCAATTTGCACCAAAGTTGACTCGTCCTATTGTGCCTCCTAATACCTGGGATGACTGCCTGCCTTTAACAAAGACCTAGGAACTCCTGTGCATCTTGCAGGCACCCCAAGTTATCTGAGAGGACTCCGGACTGCAAAAAACAGACACCGGAAAGCACGTCTGCACCCGTGCCGCCTAACCCGAGTTGAAGTGGGACTTTGGTGCCAACGTGGTCCCCCAGCCCTACATTGACATAGTCCACTGTAAACTCCCTGACGCCGCCTGCAGCTTCTGCCCACAGGCCCCTTCTACTCTGAGTGCTCCCGGTGGAGAAGACCTGACTCCTTTGCACTCATCACCCCTGGCTCGCGGAGAAGCGGTCCGCCCCATGTTCCTGAGCATCTCATGACTTTAACCCACCTGTTGGTTCACCTTGGCTAGACTCCTTGTCCAAACATGCAGCCTCTATTCAACCGGACTGATCCCCATTGACTAACAGTTGGCATCCGCCTGCCCCAGTGCCAACCAGTATGACCTGTTCATGTGTTCTTGACCCTTGCTCATTACTTATCTATTAAGTCCAGGAGATTGGTCCTGTAAGACGCTGCACTGTACCTAATTCCCCTATTTGTTTTTCCTCCATAGGATAACATTACAGCTTCCAAAAATTGTACTGTCGACTTCAAAACTGTAAAGATTTTTCTTGCAGAACATACCTATTTGATCATATTGATTCTGGTACCTAAACATATCTAAAGATACTTGTTATTTTTGTAAATTGGTATGGATCTCTTCGAGTTGCGTGTCCCATTTATTGACTGTGTGTGTATTTACAGATATCTAACACTCCTCTCTAATAGGCCTAAGACTGCTTGACCACACTACCCCCTAAAAGAGCACCTTAGGATTGCAACACCAATCCCCTATCCACAAGTGAGGGAACCCCTGTGAAACCGGTCCTGCTGTCAAAAAGCTGAGTTTTCATCTGCAGGTATGTGCGCAGGGAACAGAGATGAAAGCTTTGCTTAAGCAACCACGGAGGTGCTTGTTGAAGCAATGGGACCGCTGGGGAGGCCTTGAGGCCCCCCCCTGCAGTCCCACATATACCATAAAGGTTATATATGTAGCCCGTAAAAGGCATATATCAAAATACATTTTCAAAATGGTCAGGGACTGTGGGGGAGTCCTTGAGGCTTCTCCCCACTCCCTCACCCTCCCCCCTGCAGTCTCAGATAGCCCAAAAAGGGCAAAAAAAATATTTAAAAAAAAATAATAGCTCACGTGTGAAGATCACAGACCTTCACACTGAGCATTGAAGGTTTCTAGTCCAGCCCTAAGGTAACTATGAATCGCGCCCTTGCCATGCACTGCTAATTATCCCATAAATTACAGCACTCATGACATCTTTGATAACATCATTGATAATATCAATGCAATATTTTCAGTTAAATGTTTGATGAAAAAACAGTGCATGGCAGGGCGGGAATTATTACCACCTTAGGACACTAGTTATAACAACTTGAGGTAACTAATTGTAACTGGTGAATTCCTATGGTTTTGTACATTTAAAATGTGAGCCTAACTAACTAATGTCCCTCAAACCTTTGTTTTTTTTAAGTGAATGTGTGTGTGTGTATAACACACACACACACCTTTCGTTTTGCACATTTTATTTTTTCGTTTTTAATTATTATTCTTTCTTTTTCCTTTTAGCTTGTAGCCGGACTACGGTTTAGTGTCCATCAGCTGTCTGAGATGGACAATTCAGTGAAGTTTGATTTGCAGATCCAAAGGCAAGTGCCCTTATAGAAACCCTTACAAGATATTTTATTTAACGTATTTATTTGGTCAGTTATATTCAAATATATAGTTCACATGCGCCCTTCTTTATTCTAAATGCAGTAATCTGTTATGTGATGTGTGCTGTATTCTCCAAGCAGCAATATTTGCCCTGCTGCATGCAGTAATGTGTGACATTATCAGTGCAGTCAGTTGTGCTCTGCTACATGCAATGATCTTCACCCTGCTCTTTTTTTCCATCCAGTGATGTGTGACCTACTACGTGCAGTAATCCGTACCCTGCTACATAAGTACATAAGGTGATCTTAGTCTTGGTTCATACAGTGATCTGTGGCCTATTACCAGCCTTATTTTTAGGTCTCACATAGAAGTACCCTTAGCCATCTGGTGAGTGCTGTTGTCAGCACACAATTATATAAATGGACATACTTACAGAAACATTTACGGAAAAGGATGGAGAACATAACAGTCCTTTCAGCCATTAGCTTCTGACGTTCATCTGGAATTAAGCATTTAATAATAGGGTTGTCCATCACACCTGGTATCTGCCCACGGTATTTTGTGTAAACAGCTGTACAAGTAGAAAGACACACTGACAGACACACACTTTTTGTCCCCCCCAACTCCCTGGTCTCCTTGTCTGTTGCCACCCAGTGTTTCTCCCGTCATGCTCCTAGTTAAAAAAAAAAAGAAAAGAAATCTGAAGGATCAGCAGCTGCAAAGGAAAAATAAATAGGAGCTTTGGCACACAATAGGTTGGTACTTGCCTTTTAGAGGTTAGACCTATTGGCTGTGCCAAACTTGTTAATGCTGCGATCTGTGCGGCACCACACCTCCTTCTCCTTTCATTGATTTGTGCTCCCACTACATTTTGCATTCTCTGTTCAGTGCTGTGTCCTAATCGCATGTGTCCAATTGATATGCAATGTTCACTTTCTATAGTGAATGAATTAATGAATGACAGGGACTTATAACGCACAAACAACTGCTCCAAATGGAGTGTCCCAGCGCTTATTGAAGGCACAAGAAAGCAGACAACTAGCAATTTCTGTTTTTGAAAGGGGAACGGAGATAAACTCACAATCCTTTAAAAAGATGAGTTTTTAGATAGGCTTTGAGCATAGCTTCTTAAGACGTATTTGCAAGATAATAAGGAAGCAAATTCCACAGTTTGGGCACCAGAGAGGAGAAGGCTGTGCCACCAGATATGGATTTATATACTGTTGGGCCATATAGAAGATTTTGGTGGGTAGACTGTAAATTTCTATTAGATTGGTACCTAATAATCTTGTTTTGAATCTAGCTCGGGGCTGTCAAATTCACAGCCCTCAAGGTAAATAAGTGTGCTTTGAATTTTATTGCTTGGCTAATAGGAGGCCAGTGAAGTGTTTTCAGCCCCTTTCGGATTGAGTTGCTTTGTGGAATGTTCAGCACAAGGTGAGCTGAGGTGTCCTTAACTTGTTGTAATTTGTTTACAAGCACTTGAGGGTCCCCAAGTAGCAGGCTATTTGCATAATCTAGCCTAAATGTAGTCAGGGCGTGCGTAATGCATTTTCGTGTATTATCTAGTAGAAGTGGTGGTGGCTGGGGATTTTCCCAGCTCTGATGGCTAGATTCTCGACGTGTTCAGTGGTGAGGATGCACCAAACACCAAGAACTGAGATTTGTCCAAGTTCAGCCAGAGGCAGCTCTTTCGCATCCCTTCTGCCATAGCCAAGAGACAGCTGTGAAAGTTGGCTGAAACAGAGTTGTCCAAGTTATTCAAGACAAACATCAATTGGGTATCATCCGCATACAACACAACATTAACAATCCAGACTTGTGCCACAGCGGCAAGGGGGTGGGGGCAGATAGATGTTAAAGTGAGGCCAAGGGCTGAGCACTGTGGTACTCTGAAGTTAACCTCCTTAAATTCTGAGTTGTAAAGAGCAGATGAACTGCTTTCTGTCTGCCCTCAAGAAAAGATTTTATCCAGCTCCAGACAGTACCTGCTATGCTAGTTTCTTACAGTCGTAACAATAACATTTCATGGGAGACCATATCAAATGCGGCTGATAAATTAAGCAGTACTTAAATTGCCCCCTCCCCCCAAGAGTCAACCCAAGTTTTAATAAAGTTTGTCACTTCTAAGAGAGCTGATTCTGTACTGAAGCCAGCATGAAACCCGGACTTGGAAAGGTGCAGCTGTTCTCGGCTATGCATTTGGTGACTTGACAGTTAACCCATGATTCTAACATCTTCCCCATCACAGGGAGTAGGGAGATAGGTATATAGTTACTTGGATCCAATAGGTCCATATTCACTTTTTTCAACAAGGGGAGCACCATTGCCTTTGTCCAATTTGTGGGTACCATTCCTGTCTCTAGAAATCATTGATCTGGGAATTAAGAGAGTTAATTGCATGTTTAATTATATGTGCAGGACAGACATCTAGACTTGGTTTGTTGAATAATCTTTTCAGAATGTCAAAAGTGGTTAGCTGTGGCAGGGTGCCCTGAGGTTTTAGTAGAGACCTGGAGGAATCCTCATCCTGACTTTCTCTAAATCTGGAATAAATCTTAAAATTGTTGTCATTAAAGAATCAAGATGGATGGTGGGCGGCAAATTATTGGGAAGTGGGAGTTGATTATTTGCTTGATTTCGGATTCAGGAAGGACTCTACAATTGTAAATATGGTCATATGAACACTGTCTACTTCCCCAATCCGTTTGGCAGACATACAGGCTTTAGCGTTCCTTATATTTTCCCTAAAATGTTTCAGTGTACTGTAGATTTGTAGATGAGTTTATCCTCCTCAGATAATTTCTGTTGCATTTGTGTTTTTCCGCTTTCAGTTCTGCAGAGAACGATGGAGCAGAGGGAGAAGCCTTTTCAATACTTTTTATTTTCAATTTTGTCAAAATTCGTCCTTAGGTCTGACTCAGAAGCAGTCATGGCCCTATCAATATCATCAGAAAGGTCAACTTTAACTTGCGAGCAGACCGAATTCAGTACTGCATCTGGGACTGCTTGACAGGTGCTACACAGCATTGCCTTATTTGCTTTTAAAGCCTGCTGAAGGGAACTTTAAAATGAAAAGGGATAAGATAATGATCTAACCGGGCTAATGGTACTATTTTTTCCACTACAAGAGAAGGCAAGTCAGAGAAAATAACATCTAGGGGGTGCCACCAGAATATGTGGGGCCAGCAACTTTTTGAACTAATAACTAAGTCGGACATTGCTTCAATCAACTGTTAAGCAGCTTTAGAGTAAGGATTAGCAACATTAATATTGTATTCACCTAGGAGCATAACATTTGAATATTGTAAAAATAAAGACATGGTGGCATTGGCCTTTGGGCGGGGGGCGATATACAAGAATTCCGGAAAGGGGGAAATCGCCTAAAAGCTGTATCTAAAAGCAAGGGCCTCCGTTTTATCATGTGAATCCACCTGCTGACTAGAACAAAAGAAAATGGAGCGAATAGATGATGACAATCCCACCACTCAGTGCTCTGGTTCGTTCTAGGTGTGAGAGTGAGTATCGATTAGCAATGGCTGATTCAAGATCCGGACCAGAACTTATATTCAGCCACGTTTCAGTAACAGAGATAAGATCCCAGATGTTATCGTGTAAGATACTCCAAAGCTCAATTGTATATGTTTGGGGAGAGATCGAATGTAAGTTAAACATGTTTTTATAACCCCATGTGTATGTGAAATTAGTGTTTTAGGTAATGGATAGTCTGGAATCTTATATCATCCCCCAACTGAGATGACCTCATGTGTTCCATATGAGAAAGTCTTCTGTGATCCTTGTGGGAACATACTGACCATGTAATGCAGGGGAAATTGATATGTAATTGAAAACCACAGTTTGGACATAGAAATATATAGTGATGTGTATTCTATTTTTATGACCTTTCACTTTAATCAAATAAGGAAAATGGGGCGTAGTGAGTTGAAACTGTTTGTTTGTTGCACCTCCTTTCAGGGTAAACTGCAGTGGACAAATAAAACTGTCAATGCACGTTTTGTTGGATATTGCCTAAAACTTGTTACACAATCATAAGTACCAGTGAATGCATAGTTCAAAAAATAAAAAATCTTGAATCAAACAAAAATGATACAGGGGGTCTATCAAAGACAGAAGAGAAGAAACAACATTGTCTAGTCAATCTATTTCCAAAGAAGATTGTTTTATTTAACATAGTATGCATAGATAAAGACCACAAAACAATCGTATAACACCATCAAGAGCAATTTATTATTTCAGCTAAATATCTGAATATAAATGAGAACAGTTAATCAGGAGATTTTTACTTTGTATACTCCTCGATTTGGGTCATAATTAATAAGATTCATATTTACGTTGATCAGATTGATAAATTGTCACATTCACTAATATACAGAAGGTACAAATGTAGTCCATTGTCAACATTCTAAACTAACTTTCTAGCTCTCATGATCAGAGTAAAAAAAATCCTTAACATTCTTTTATGTCCATATCCATAATAAGTTATATAAAATAAGAATGAAACGACAACCTCATTTTGCATCACACAGAATGGCCTGGATGTTTTCTGTAGAGTAAGATTATCTCGTGAGAAATACTGTTTCTTTGCAACACAAGAGGTGCCTGCGTAGCTTCTCGGCTTATGCTCACTGCTTAACAGAATTTCTCATTGGTGTTTATCCAAGGAACTTAATCTTTGGTGGTGTGATTTGTTTTTTCCTGAATTACTTCAGATTGGAGTGGCATTCTCCTGGCTCTGTCTAGTTCATCTTTGCATTTCCAATTGTTCATTATACAGAGAGCCAGGAAAGGACACTGAAGTTATAGATTTGAATATGTCCCAACTTTGCATGACTTTGACGTGCAGTGTGGACTAGGAACTAAGTTGTGATTGTGGTGAAGGTTTTGTAGTAAGGATAAATCATAGCCACGGGGTGACACAGTGATGGGGTGCTCTGAGATCGCTGTATAAAGTGATGGAGAGTGTCTCTAAAGTGGTGTGTACCATATCTATGGTGGGGGGTGGGGGGCAGGGTGCAACTGGGTCCTTGTGGAACTTTAGCATTGTGGAAACAGGGAAACCATGTCATACTTGAAATTATGGAAATTCATGACTGCTTTACCAGAGAATAGGAAAACTGCTATAATCTCACTATCCAAACTATCAAAAATGTACTTCACTACTGATTTAGTGCTTGATAATGAATGGGGCGCTATCATGGGTAGTAAATGATATTGCTGAGAGTGGTATTTACGGAAATGTTCAATCTTGTTAAAGTGACCATAATTGAAATTGGCCAGTTACTCACACAGCTGTATGTGGTATTTACTGGGTGTGTAATTATTTTTGGACCTAGATATGGGGCATTGTGTGCTGTGTGTGCTTTCCTCTGTTGCGAAGTGTGCAAACTAGGTTATTGTTGAGAGTATTTATCTTCCAAGTTGAAATTCCAGTAGCAATGTAAACAGGAGCGTGTACCAGATTTGGCATTTGAGCCTCAGATAAGATGAGAGCCTCAGTCTGGTGTCTCAGTTATGTTATTGGTATTTTCAACAAAATGTTAATGCAAAAATGTAGTTTGGTGTAGTACTAGATGAACCGAGCTGATGTCCTGGGACCTATTTCTTTGTATGAAGGATATATTTGAATTATAGTTGCTTGCTCGTAAGTAACATGTTACTTTACTGTACATTTGGCATGTAATATGCATACTCATCTTTGTTGTATTGGTCATGGAATTTACATACACAACTTTGAAATGTTTATTGAAAAATGTTTTTTAAAGAATGCGTGTGTCCCATTAATGGTAGCCCACGTGTGAGCACTATTCTTGTCAAGCAAAACACTCTGTAAACTTCTGAATGTTTTGAGCAACTTTCGTCCACAAAAAAAACGATTTGGGAGATTTTGCAAAATAAAGAAAAATGTGCTGCTCTAACCAAAAATGTATGTGTCCAAGGTAACCTAATAGCTTTCAAACTAAACTCAGTTTGCTGTTTGACGGAATGTTTGTATTCGAACATGTGAAAATACTTAATTGGTTAAAAGGGTGTTCCAATAAGTAGATAGCATTTAAAGCCTTAATTATAATGTATTTCCTGAAATAATAAAGGGTGAAATCACTGTTTTTTATTGAATGCTTAGCAATAATTATTATGGATGTTGTGAAAGTGAGGTTGAAAATAACTTTAAAATAACTATTGAGGCCTCTGGCGCCATCCGGTCTTTGTTAGTTTTTGTTCAATACATTGCAAAAATATGGAACAATACAGTGAGAATCGGATGGACAGAGTAGCACTAAGCATTAACACAACTGGGATATTAGATCACTGCAAACTAATAAAGCAGCCTAAAAGGTCAGAGAGGAATAAGTCACCTATATATGATTTGTATATAGGCAATAACCATCTAATAGAATCTACATTGAATCAAATCGTGTAATAACATGTAATGTTTTAAAATTGAACAGTACATTCAACTGAAACGTTTTTAGCAATGTCCTAATGTCTTCTGGAGTCAGATGAATCCCTACAGGTCACAGCATGGTCCAATATCTAACACAAGGTACATTAAACAAGTAATCATTCCATGTTGGCTGAAAGATGTCTGCGTGGATCCACTGGTCCTTCACAAATCTACATACATATACACAGGGTGTAACACAAAACACTTCAGCTCCTGAGGTGCGTGGGGCGGACATCCTGCTCTTCAGGCCCCCCAACACTTCAGGGAGCCCCAATTCAGGCCAAAGTCAAATGACTTATCTATGAGATATGGGATACTGAGGGAGCCTCATTACACTCTGCAGGGGGCCACATCATTTTGCTTTACTCCACTGCTTATAAGTATGGTGGTAGAATGCTACAGGTGAACACTTCAACCACATCACTGGATCATATGTTGAGTTCAGCAATGTTTTTAACACTCATTTGCTATGTGAATCAAAATATAATGTGGTGCTGTTTTTCCATTCTGTATTTTAAACTCATTTTATATCTCCTTTGCAGCACCAATCTGTATGACAATTTAAGTCCGCTACAGTCATACCAGGTGGATCTTGCTGTGTTGGCTGCTGTAGAAATTAGAGGGTGGGTACTGTCCTGAATTTGCTTCTTATTTCCATGTGGTAAAACTTTTAAATCTTTATTTGTGCTTATGCAGTAGTACTACAATTGTTCCTCATATAAACATGTTCACTTTAAACGTCCAGGAAACAATTGCTGTTTGCATGTTTGCCTGAATAATATTTATGTTTTTTTAAAGTAACTTCCAATTGTGAAATCAACAGGACTTAAGTGTTTATTATTATTGCATTTTCTGCATTTGTTTTTATTGTCCCTTTTCTAATGGATATTGGTTGTTAGTAATGTACTGCTCATTGATGTAAGCACATAGAAAGAGTCTCAATCACAATTGTTTTTAAAGTACCTTAGGCCGCTCACGTCAAACATCTTTTTGCTAAAGTGGGAAGTGAAAGTGAAGATGCTGAAGAGCCTGTTGATGCTGAAAATTACAATGATGCACTAAGATCCAAGGAAGCAGAGTTATCAATCTTTCAGGGACTTTAGGAGGAGCTCAAAGCCTCACAGAAGCATATTTTCATAAAACCTATCTTCAGGAAGATCTTGGGGAAGCCATCTTCACTGAAGCAATTAGAGAGACGGCCTCATAGAAGATGGCTCAACCTTTTTAGAGGCCCCTCCAAAACCAGCACAGAAGAAACATAGCCTTGGTCACCATTCTTACTCCTATGAGCCACGTCCACCTTCTACTCCATCTACCCCACCAACTCCACCACCACACTCATGACACTACCTCATCCAACTTCACTATAGTCAAATGAGGGGTATCCATGCACCTTTTCAGACCTGGGCAGCCCATACAAACCTGTCAACCCATATAATCCGACCTTAGGGATGATTATAACATTGACCAACTGGGACACTTAGACCATTACCTGGTCAGGACATCCCGCCCAAATATACCACTGCCTATCATGGTATCATACAGAGGACTGCAGCATTCCCAGCAGTACCCATCCTCTGCGCATGACCAACAGCTGTGTACAGCAGGGGTTGGCTGCAGCCCACCTCCACGGCACTAGGCCCTGCACCCAATCCTCTTCATGTGTCTAATACGCATTACCTCCCCATTTAAAAAAAATAATAATAATCTGGGCACCTTATTAATCATGTTGTATATGTTATGTAAGCTTTACCCCCATAGTACCTCAGTTAAGTGCAAGCTTTCTCAAGCAAGCTTGCATCATACTACAGTGCCATTAGACTAAAGCTTGCATCAGGCTCCTGTAACAGTATCAGTGCCTCAAGGGTGCGCTGCACTGGGTCCTGCAGCAGTCCATGAAACCCACAGCCTTAATAAAATATATTTTAATTTAATCCCTTTCAGTCCATCCCCAGTAGTGCTTGGTGACCAGGGTGTCTCTATCCTATCATCTTACGTCTTATTTTGTTTGATTTGCCGGACACGGGACAGAGTTCTTGAGTCCTATTGCCTGAGGTGTTGTGGTTAGTCAATCAGATCTTGAGTTACTGCAGTGCAGTCACGGGTACTGTAGTAGACAGGACAAAAGGCTCTGTCATCCAAATTACAGTATTTTTTTAATATGTGGTGCCGCGAGAGTCATTCAGTATGTAACAGTCTCAATGTTATTAACTTTTCAAGGAGGCTAACCTGTTCTTGACCACCTTTTTAAATGCAAATTTCAAAAAAACTACTAAACGGATTCACACCAAATAATGAATAGCATGTTTCTGCCACATTTATATTTATCTTCAGCCTTTTTTTCTGTATCAGGGAGCAAAGTTTCCTAAGAGAATTGAGAATTAAATGACAAATCGGTGTTTTTCAGCTCCCTCTTCTTCTTGATCCTCTCTTGAGATGATCAGTGTAAAACGTTCTATAAAGGAGTCAAAGTGAGTAGACTTTTTTGTTAGAACGTTTCATGCAGATTTGTTGAGAGGTGTTAGTTATTAAGGAAAGAGCCCTGGTACAACAGCTTTGTGCCAGACTTCTGTATAATCCACATGCTAGCCTCCGCTAATGCTAGTTCTGCTAGAGCCACACATGCTACAAATGGAAAATGGTACTTACCCTGTAACCATCTGTATATAGTTTGTAGTGCTGTACATAGTTTGTAGTCCGCTCACCCTCCTTCCCAGAAGCCTTTGTTGATAGCAGATCATTTCTTTTATTATCTTGTTTACACTGCATAATACACAGGGTGCATCGTGTTATGCTCACTCCAAGCTCGATTAAATTTTGCCTCATGTGTGATAAACAATCTAAGATGGAGTCAATACCCATGGTCATTGTTCATTAAAGGAGAGTCCAGCACATCTTGTCACTCAAGTCTTCTTCAAAGACAAACAGCTTGCACACGCCTGAGCCTACCACTAGAAGGCATGTATACAGAATATGTGAATCTACAGCACTGCATGCTACAAACAAATGCTTACATGCTAAGTAACATTTTCCCAACCTCACTTGTGACTCATTTATTCTGAGAAGCTCGGTGGCTGAACAGACCAAATTTCAGATAGACTATCTGGCATGTGGTTATTTATCTAAGCCTCTCAGAACAGTAGACCAAATTTGACCATGACTCATGTGGTCCACTTTTGCACTGGCCAGACTGTCTTATAGTACACAAGCTGAATGTCCATTCAGAGGTCACAATTAGAAATAAACATTCAACCCTTCCATTTGCAGATATGGTGGGGGCCATCAAAGAACCTCCATTGTTCTGTGTGGAAACTTTTTCAGGCATCTCAGGGCAATTGTGAATTAATAAGCTCAGACTGTAGCAGTTCTACCTTGTGGTTTGAACCAAAACAGATCACCAAGTACAGTCCTTTAGCAGCTGACTCTCAGGTCAAATCCTGGTGTGAGGTCTAGCAATCTAAGTCTTCATCTGAAAGGTGGTGTCAATAAATCCCTGTCTAGCCAGTGCTGTTACTTGGAAAAGAACAGAAGTATGGTTTTCAGGTTACACAGCTAAATACCACACAAATAAAATCAGAGTGTGACAAGATACAGTTAAAGATAAAGTTAAAGATGGGCAACCAAGATTTCCCTGTGTTTACCTACTGATTCTTGCAGGTATTGTCACCAAATTTATACAATAATACAGTAGGTGATTGTGTTTTTCACATGTCAAGCTCTGGGACCAGTTTCAGGCAGTTCCTGACTTTTTCGTACTCTTGTCATACTGGTGAACCCACAGTCTGTGTCCGCGTCAGCAGGAATGAAGAGTGGGCTTAGGAGCTTCTTTCCATTTTACAGTTTTAAGCAATAGCTCTAGGTATACTTAAACTATATACCTAAACTATTTTCAAGGTGTGAAACTTTATTTGACTCTGTGCTTTTTCTATCACATTTTTCTTATACAGTTGACAATTCTACAAGGCATTAGTTGAGACTGGAATGCAAAATGTAGTGTTCGACTCCTCCCCCCCTCCCTTTTTTTATTTTTCCTCATCTTTTGGACTTTGTGTGTACTGGAGAAAATGTAAAATGGTATTGTAAACTAAGCTTAGGTACATGGAGCAAACAAAGGCAGAGAAAGAAACTAGCGCTGCTAACCTGTTGTCTAAGGGCTGAAGGTCAAAATGTGTTGGAGGATTTACCTGACTTGAGGTTCATGGTTTAAATTAATTTGAAGTGGTTACAAAACCCAAAAAAACTAGATATGCACCATCTTCCAAGAATAAGTACTGTTTTGGAGTGATTCTGGTTTGGAAGGAGAAGTCAAAGGTAGGACAAATCTGTGGAGGAATATAGGAGAACAAGCAGCAACCTGCAAATGTTGAGCCCTCTCCAAGGAGTGCTAAGACAACAATTTCTCCTACATTGTAAATTGGACAAAATTAGAACGGAATTGTTGCTTAAAGATGAAACACCACTCTCTGATGTCTTGGCTGCTACTAAATATATTGAATGTACAGAATGTTGTGTTGAGGGGAGAGGTGAACAAAAAAATGTATATTTGTTTTGGGCAAGGAAAGAAAAGAGTGAAGTTTATGGGTATGTTCTAAGGTAACTGTTCAGTGTGTTTTGATAGGGCATATGGTCAGTTGTAAGGATATTTTTTAATGCCCCAGTCACCTTCAGTTGTTGTTTTACATGGTTGTTAGTGCTCTCAAACATCAGATTTTATTACTTTTCTATGTGGGTCCTGGTGGGATGTCTCCCATGCCCCGGGCTCTTACAGCCAGTCTGGCATAATCATTCAATTTTAGATTATGGGATTATCTGATATGTTGACCAGGCCAATTGTAAGGAATGCTCAGCATGCAAAGCAAATTGCAACAAATGTGGGAATAGAGGACCTTGCAGGAGTGGTGTGAAAGTGGTTGAGGCTGTGAAGGAAGTATGTGAGGAAGCTGGTATTCAGGCGGGGAAAAATATATGGCCACCCATCTGACAATGTAAGAATACGACAAGTGGTAGTAAAGTTTGATTCTTGTTTGAAGTTGAGCATTGTTTCTTTACAGCTTTACAAAAAAAGAAAAGGTGGGACTCAGGAAAATGTACATTTGGCTGGGTGGGTATGCGAGCCAGTTTATTAAGATGTTGGGATACTTTCACACTAGTCATTGAATACAAAGACCAGCTTGCGTAGTGGAAGATTTAAGTGTTTTCAAAAGGTGACAACATACTTGGATGGCAGCACCACAAGATTTGGGTGTATGCTTTGATAACAACCTCAGTCTCCAAGTTTGAGTGCCTACTGCAAGAGAAGTTTAACAATTTCTCAAAGAGTTTTTCTAGTCTTTTCTTTTTCTTTCTAAATTTGGATGTCTACTGGGCTACTCCCAGAAAATAAGGTTATACCAAGGGGCTTTGCTTGTAGTTGCAAGAGCATGGAGGTTGCCCATTAACATTCAGGAGGATGTGAAGCAAGATTTGGAGAATTTACTAAATGTGAGAAATATAATACCCTGTGATGTTACTGAGTGGTTGACCCCAATAGTGATCACATGCAAGGCTAGTGGCTGTATCAGGTTGTGTCAACCTGTGGACTAGTTTCCATTGCCTAATTTGATGGAAGTTTCTGCTGTGACAGCTGCCATTTTTTTCCGCCCTGGATGAAGTGTCTGCCTACCCACTGATACAGCTACATGAAAGTCACAAGATCTTATTGCTTCTGCTAATCCAGTGGAGTCATACAAGTTTATCAGGATGTTCTTTGAGCTTGTCTCAGTGACATCAGTGATTTCATACATAATCTGTATGTGACTGAGAAGGAGTCTGTTGCTTTCAGGATGATGTCTGGATGACGTCCTTATTTTTGGAAGATATTGGCAAGAGCACAATACTGGGGTAAATCATGTAACAAAGAGGGTGAACAATCCTGGAATGACATTAAGGGAGGGAAATGTAATTTTGGGTGAGAAATAATCACTTACCTTGGGCATACCATCGCCCATAAGGGTTTGGAGCCAAGAAAAGTGCTCCTGGATGTGATTTTCAATTTTGAAACACTTAAGAACAAGGAAGAAGTGGTTTTGTTATTAGTAATAGTTGAACTCTATGTGTGTTCCATTCCCACCATATTGGCTAAGTCAGATTCTTTGACAGGTTGAGCAAGAGTCGTGCAGAATTTTTGTGGGATGAGAAGTGTGCTGCATTGAAAAATGATCTGGAATCGGCTCCTGAGTTGAAGGCATATGTCCCAACAGGGAAGCAATGATAGTAACTGGTGCCAATAGGAAGGGGCTTGGTGCTGTTGTGGAGACATACACGGTCTGAGAATGGTATTTCCTGTGTCTCAAGCATACTGAAATAAGGCAAACTAATTATTGGGTAATTGAGAGGGCAATGTTAGTTGTAGGTTAGGCTGCAAAAAAAAAAAAAAAAAATTGCTTTCTATGGGGATGTGCATTCATGCATATTTCTGATGGTGACCCCAGCCACCCCATCTTCAGTGTATGCAATTTCTCCAAGGTTTCTAAGACTGAAGTTTGAATAGTAAATCAGACTCCCTCAATGAATGCACTTTCTCCATTGTTTTGTTGTGTAGCCATTTTAGTTGGATTTGATTTAGAACAGTTAATATGATTCTCCCCAAGGTATGCACGTTCCCAATGTCTGTTAAACTGGAGGTAGAATAGTTAAGCTGGCCCTATTCCCTCCCCTACATAATCTATGCACTTTTCCCAACATTTGGTGGATTGGAGTTAGAATAGTAAATATGACCCTCCCCCCATGTTTGGACTTCAACCAAAGTTTGTTAGACTAAAGTTAGAATAGTAAATTGGACACCCCTGTTATGCACTTTCCCCACTGTGTGTTGACCAGAAATTAGAATAATATGTAAATATGACCCCAGTTCCCAGGTATGCACTTTCTCTAGGGCTTGTTAGGCTGGAGCAACAAAAGTAAATCAGACTTCCCCAATGTATGCACTTTCTACAACATTTGTTTGACTTGAGTTAGAACAGTTTCAATGTGACTCCCCCCACCACCCCAAATGTATGCAGTTTCCCAATGCCTGTTAAACTGGAGTTAGAATAGTTAAGCTGTCTTCCACCCAATAATGCATGTACTATTCCTGACAATTGTTGAACTGGAGTTAAAATAGTAAATATAACCCTACTCCAGACCAGTGTTTGTTAGGCTGAAGTTAGAATGGTAAACTGGACTCCCCCACATTCCCACTCACCTCTAAGCACATTCTGCAGTGCTTGTTGTACTGGAGTTACAATAGAAATCTGACCTCCTCCAACTTATGCATTTTGCAGAATGTTTCTTAGATTAGTCAATTGGACTCCCACAAAGAATGCACTTTCCTTAACGTTTGCTGGACTGAAAATATTGTACACCTGGCTTCCCCTCATTTCCCACCCAAGGCATGCATGCTACCCAGTGTTTGTTAGATTAGAATTAGAATTGTATATCTGTCCCCTGTGTATGCAGTTTCCCCCAGTGTTTCTTAGATTTGATCTAGGATATTAAATCCGACCTACCCACCTTTAAGTACTGTCCCCAATATTTCTTATACTGGAGTTAGAGTAGTAAATCTGACACACCAATGTATGCATTTTCCCCAAACATTTTCCAGAGATACAATAGTAAATAGGACTTACAACCCCCCAACAATGTGCATACATTTATAAATCTTTGTAGAAATGTAGCTAGTATATTTGATTTTTGTTTATTTGTATATTTTTTTAATGCTTTTAGATTGGAGTTAAGGTACTATTTGGTTTACTTCTGGATTTTGTCACAAAGATTTTGAAAATACTAAATTTAAAAGTATATATTCTTAAAAGGATTATATTTGTTTTAACTGTTTTATCGCTTTTTTAACTATGTTATGTGATTTAGTATTTAAAGTCTAGTAAAGCATCTATTTGTTTCCTTGATGTAGACACTGGTGATAGACTCACAGATCTATTTCATTGTTAGCTGTTGTTGCCATAACAACAACAGGTTGAAGCCAATCTCACCACTACTCTATTAAGAACCAGGGCTTGGTAGTTGGAGCTACAAACAACTCCCACTGGATCATTCTAATGCACCCTAAGCTGGTTTCCCAAAACATGTACTGGACAGACTGCAGAGAGTCCAGAAGGCAGCCGTTTAATCCATCTACGGTCTAAAAAAGAGAGAACATGTTTCTGAATGTCAACACTCTTTCCTCTGTCTCTCTGTTCATGCTTGCACTATTTTTAAAACCATATGTGTGGTATTTAACCCCTACGGTGCCTTGGACGAGGTGGTCTCGTCCCAGCACACAGTTCCCGTGTGCCTGGAACGAGACCACCTCGTCCTGCACCGGGCCCACGGGGGAAGCTCTAGTGCTACCCTGTGGACCCCCCACACACACCCCCGTCAGGGATGAAAGGGAAATCGCTTTCCCTTTCACCCCGACCCCCCGTGACGTCTGATGACATCAGCACGCAGTCGTGTGCTGACCTCATCAGAGAGCACGCAGTCGTGTGCTGACCTCATCAGAGGTCGCCTCCAGTCACGCTGGAAGCAACCTTCCAGAGCGATGTGGAAGAGAAATGCTTAGCATTTCTCTTCCGCTCGGGAGGAGGGGGGCGGGAGAGACATCGGAAGAAAGGAAAGGCTTTTCCTTTCTTTCGATGTCATTCTTCGCATTTCTGCTGCCCGATCGCGATGTGATCGGGCAGCAGAAATGCCCACTAGGCACCAGGATTTTTTTTTTTTAAATGTACATGAGGGGAGCGGCCCCTTGGGCAAGAGTCGCTCCCTAGTGGGCCAAATAATTTTTAGGTCATTTCTGCCCCCCCGGGAAATGCCCACTAGACACCAGGGAATTATTTTTTTTTTTTCTTTTATGTGCAGGGAGCGACCCCTTAGGCAAGGGTCGCTCCCTGGGGGGGCCAAATTGTGCTTAATCCATTTCTGCCCCCCCGGGGGCAGATCGGCCTAATGTAATTAGGCCGATCTCGCCCCGGGGGGGGCAGATATGCCCACTAGACACCAGGGATTATTTTGTGTGTTTTCTAATAAAGGGAGCAGCCCCTTGGGCAAGGGTTCGCTCCCTACGGGGCCATATTATTTTTAGGCCCTTTCTGCCCCCCCGGGGGCAGATCAGCCTAATATAATTAATATTATTAGGCCGATCTGCCCCCGGGGGGGCAGAAATGCCCACTAGACACCAGGGATTATTTTGTGTGTTTTCTAATAAAGGGAGCGGCCCCTTGGGCAAGGGTTCGCTCCCTAAGGGGCCATATTATTTTTAGGCCATCTCTGCCCCCCCCGGCGGGCAGATCGACCTAATATAATTAATATAATTAGGCCGATCTGCCCCTGGGGGGGGCAGAAATGCCCACTAGACACCAGGGATTGTTTTTTGTGTTCTCTAATAAAGGGAGCGGCCCCTTGGGCAAGGGTCGCTCCCTAAGGGGCCATATTATTTTTAGGCCATCTCTGCCCCCCGGAGGCAAATCGGCCTAATATAATTAAGCCGATCTGCCTCCGGGGGGGGGGGGGCAGAAACCTTTAGACACCAGGGATATATATATTTTTTTATTTACTTTGTTTTTATGTATGGGAGCGACTCTTTAGGCAAGGGTCGCTCCCCTGAGGGGCAAATTGTATTTAGGCCATTTCTGCCCCCCTTGGGGGCAGATCGGCCTATTTTTGTTAGGCTAATCTGCCCCCAAGGGGGGCAGAAACCACTAGACACCAGGGATTGGTGTGTGTGTTTTGTTTGGGGGGCAGCCCCTTGGGAAAGAGTCGCTCCCCTTGGGGACACATTACTGTTGGCCATATCTGCCCCCATTGGGGGCAGATTGGCCTATTTTTGGAAGGCCCATCTGTCCCCAAGGGGAGGCAGAAAGCTCACCAGAGACCGGGGAAGATTCCATTTTCAAAATAAGAGGGTGGGGTTATGGCCATAACCCCACCTTAAATAAGTGGGGCCAAAGTTGTTCTGCCCACCAGTGGGCAGATGGGGCAATTACCCCGATCCACACCCCGGGGGGCAGAAAGTCTACTAGATGCCATGAAATAAAAAAATTAAGTACAAAAATAGTGGGGTGGTGACTACCAACCAGTATGGGCCTGGTTTTGCCCTCACTCGAACTGAAGGGGCTAACAGTCATTCAGCTCTCCCCCGCACACTAAAACACCTTATCCCATGGCAAGCAAGAGGACATTTGATTTTTTTGGTTTTTGTTTTGCATTTGGCCCATGAGAGCTTGGTACCTCTCAAAATCGTCCCACTTGGAATGGTGAGGGCTGCACTTTTTTTTAACTTTGGGACGCTTCCATGTAGAAAAATCCACAAGACCTAGACACATCTGAAAACTAAACATCTAGTTGATTCCAGGGTGGTGTGCTTCACATGCACCCCACACCATTACCTTAGCCACAATGCCCTGCAAACCTCCAACTTTGCTGGAAATTACACATTTTTCCCACATTTTTGTGATGGAACCTTCCGGAATCTGCAGGAATCCACAAAATTCCTACCACCCAGCATTGTCTCATCCATACCGATAAAATTTCTGCTGCACTTGTCAGCCTAAAAATGTTTTGTTTCAAACTGCCCTTTTGGACCTTCTTTTGGTTCCCCCTCAATTTCGACGTGTTTTTGGATCTTCCCTGTCACAAACACTTGGCCCACCTACACAAGTGAGGTATAATTTTTACTGGGAGACTAAGGGGAAAGGTGGGTGGTAGGAAATTGGTCCCGATGCAGTGATCCCACACAGAAATGTGATTTTTTTTTTTTTTAGCTACATTTGAGGTTTGCTGAGGATTTTGGGTAAGAAAACTTTGGGGGATCCACACAAGTCACACCTCCCTTGAATCCCTCGGGTGTCTAGTTTTCAGAAATGTCTGGGTTTGGTAGGTTTCCCTAGATGGCTGCTGAGCCCAGGACCAAAAACGCAGGTGCCCCCGCAAAAACAGGTAGTTTTCTATTTGATAATTTTGATGTGTCCAGATAGTGTTTTGGGGCATTTCCTGTTGCGAGCAGAAGGCCTACCCACACAAGTGAGGTACAGTTTTTATTGGGAGACTTGGGGGAACACTGGGTGGAAGGAAATGTGTGGCTCATCTCAGATTACAGAACTTTCTGTCACCGAAATGTGAGGAAAAAGTGTTTTTTTAGCCACTTTTTGAGGTTTGCAAAGGATTCTGGGTAACAGAACCTGGTGAGAGCCCCACAAGTCACCCCCTCTTGGATTTCTCTAGGTCTCTAGATTTAAAAAATGCACAGGTTTGGTAGGTTTCCCTAGGTGGCAGTTGAGCTAGAGGCCAAAATCCACAGGTAGGCACTTTGCAAAAAACACCTATGTTTTTTTGAGAAAATGTGATGTCTCCACTTTGTGTTTTGGGGCATTTCCTGTTGCGGCCACTAGGCCTACCCACACAAGTGAGGTACCATTTTTATCGGGAGACCTGGGGGAACATAGAATAGCAAAACAAGTGTTATTGCCCCTTGTCTTTCTCTACATTTTTTCCTTACAAATATAATACGTCTATTTGAGAAATGCCCTGTAATTCATATGCTAGTATGGGCACCCCAGAATCCAGAGATGTGCAAATAACCACTGCTCCTCAACACCTTATCTTGTGCCCATTGTGGAAATACAAAGGTTTTCTTGATACCTATTTTTCACTCTTTATTTTTCAGCAAATTAACTGCTGTATACCTGGTATAGAATGAAAACCCACTGCAAGGTGCAGCTCATTTATTTGCTCTGGGTACCTAGGGTTCTTAATGAACCTACAGGCCCTATATATCCCCACAACCAGAAGAGTCCAGCAGACGTAACAGTGTATTGCTTTCAAAAATCTGATATTGCAGGAAAAAGTTACAGAGTAAAACGTAGAGAGAAATGGCTGTATTTTTCAACTCAATTTCAATATTTTTTTTATTTCAGTTATTTTCTGTAGGAAACCCTTGTAGGATCTACACAAGTTACCCATTGCTGAATTTAGAAATGTGTCTACTTATCAGAAATGTTTAGGTTTCTGAGATCCAGCATTGGTTTCACACCCATTTCTGTCACTGACTGGAAGGAGGCTGAAAGCACAAAAAATCGTAAAAATAGGGTATGTCCCAGTAAAATGCCATAATTGTGGTGAAAAATTGGGTTTTCTGATTCTCGTCTGCCTGATCCTGAAAGATGGGAAGCTAGTGATTTTAGCAATGCAAACCCTTTGTTGATGCCAATTTCAGGGGAAAAACCACAAGCCTTCTTCTGCAGCCCTTTTTTCCATTTTGTTTTAAAACAAATTAAACTTCTACTGTATTTTGGCTAATTCCTTGGTCTCCTTCAGAGTAACCCACAAAGTCTGGATACCTCTAGAATCCCTAGGATGTTGGAAAAAAAGGACGCAAATTTGGCGTGGGTAGCTTATGTGGACAAAAAGTTATGAGGGCCTAAGCGCACCCTGCCCCAAATAGCCCAAAACATGCCTGGCACCTGAGGGGGAAAAGGCTTGGCAGCGAAGGGGTTAAGTGCCTACATCATCAGGCTCTCAGTTTCACTCATCTAAAATCACCTGCCAATCTTCCATTCAGTACTTATGTAGAAGAGATCAGGTCAGGATTTCCATGTCCAAATATGATATGGTTACACATGCAGGCAACTCTTATTTTCTCTGGCAGGGCTTGGCTTTACTGGCAAGATGTCTGACGTCTAATCTAAGTGCTACCGCCTGGCTCTGGGGAGTCACAAGCCATCAGCTTTCAGAAAGTCTCCAGCAGAAGAGTTGCTGCCGGAGCATCCCAAATTCACCCAGTGACACAAGCCTCAGTGCAGTACCATGTATGTGCAGCACTGGCAAAGGAGAATGGCATACTCGACTGCTTTTCAAGATGGTGGCTCCACTGCTTATACAGAAGAAGGACAGTAGTTGTCCTTGTGGCCCCGGAGCTGTCCCTGGGGGGCCTTGGATTTGGCAAGCAGTAGGTAATGCCCCAGTAGTACACAGTGCGACTCGAGAATGTCTAGAACTCGACTACAGACGTGGAGCACACTGAGAGGAAGGCTTAATTTGTTGGCTTGACTTTAGAGGAGGTCCTTTTCAGCTGTCAAGACCAGCGCCTGGGCATAGGTGACTCGCAAATTGACAACGGAGACCAGAGCACTCAATAACTGCACCCGTCTGCACAGAGATCTCTACTCCCATTTCAAAGTCTTGCAGCGATGTTGCATGCATTGTGAAATGCAGACTGGCATGGGCGTAGGAAGTGTGGGGGACGCGGGGAACGTATCCCCCCCAGATTTTGGAGGATGGGGGACACGGGGGACAAAGGTGGGGGGGACAAGGGGACAAAATAATTTCCCCTTTTACATCTGTTATTCAGAGGGCCATTAGTGCACAAAAGCGCTACTTTTAATAGCCCTGTAGAGACCATCCTCCATTCTGATGGTAACAGAATGAAGGTGAGTCAGGAGGCCCGCTGCCGTTTTGTTTGGCCTGTTCACAGCTGTGGGCATTAAGGGTGCTAATAAGAACAAAGGGCACGAGGAGGAGAAGAGTTTTGGATGATTACTGTCTGCATCACCTGCTGCCTCCTTGTTGAGGAGCACTGCAGGAGGCCTTTAAGAGGAGCTGCAAGACAATAAGGAACATCTAAAGAGGAAACAGAGTCCCACTCAGCCTGGTGCCTGCAGGCTAGAAAGGAGACTGTGAAACACATTATTTGTATTTGCCTAAGATCACACCAGTTGGTGAAACAGTGAAGTCGAAATTGGGCCCAGATTTTACCCTTTCCCACAACAATTTAGGTATTAGAAGTGTATATTTTTCTAAGATTTATGCTTAATGCTTTTTTATCTAGGTAATGAAGGGCTTGATTATAGTGTGGCTAACAGGGAGAAGCCATATTTCATTTTGGGCTGTTATACCTAGCGTTATTCTTTATGTTGTTGTTATCGTTACATACTTAAGCACATTGAAATATATTATCTTTTCTTTATCTTTTCTTCACTCTACTTTGAAACAAACTACCCTATGCCACTGCACCCTACACCACTTTTCTCCACTCTGTGCTACTCTATGCCACTGCTATCTATGCTGTACCACTCCACTCTACATCACTCTACTCTGCAGCACTCTACACTACGTCACTGCAATCTATGCTATTGTACTCTAACCATTGTACACAACACCCCTGCACTCTGCCAGTGCACTCTTCACTTTACTCAAACCAATGCACTCTGTGCCACTGCACTCTATGCCAATCTACTCTGCACCACAGCACTCTATTCCACTGCTTTCAATGCCACTGTACTCTGCGCCACAGCACTCTAGGCGACTGCACTCTATGCCACTCTACAATACACCACTGTACTCTGCGACCCTCTAATCTGCAACATTACACTCTGCCACTGAACTCCATGCCACTCTACTCTGCACCACTGCATTCAATGCCACTGCACTCTGTCCCAATGCACTCTTTTCTGCACCACAGCACTCTAATCTACTCTACTCTACACCACTCCACTGTAGGCACTTTACTCTACTTTGAAATCATCTCCTCTATGCCACTGCAATCTACGCAATTCCACTCTTTGCTATGCCAGTCTAATCTACCCTGCACCACTCCAATGTACCCTGTGCCACTCCAATCTGCTCTGCACTGCTCTATGCTACTGCACTCTACATCACTATGCTCCACTCTGCAACAATCTACTCTTCACCACTATACTGTACTCTGCAGCAATATACTCTATGCCACGGCACTCTATGCAACTCTATTCTACTCTGCACCACTGTACTCTAAGCCACTCTTCTCTACTCTGCATTACTCTACATCACTGCACTCTACACCAATGCATTCAATGCCACTCTACTCTACACCACTGCCCTTTATGACACTCTGCTCTGCAACACTGCACTCTGCCACTGAACTATACTCCTCTCTATTCTGCACCACGGCACTCTACTTTGCACCGCTCAACTATATGCCACTCTACTGCACTCTGCACCAATGTACTATATGCCACTACACTCTATGCCACTCTACTCTGCATCACTGCACTCTACACCAGTCTACTCTACGTGTACCACTCCACTCTACCATGCACCGCATCACTCTATGACACATCACTCTGAACCACTGCAATCTATGCTGTGCCACTCCACTTTGCTCCCCACTACTCTTCACCACTCTACGCTACTGCACTGTACTCTAAACCAGTGAAGTCTTCGTCAATGCACTCTACACCACTTTACTCAAAACCAACGCACTCTATACCACCACACTCTACACCAATCTACTTTGCACCACTGTACTCTATGCCACTTCACTCTAGACCACCCAACTCCACTCCGACACTTCACTCTGACATTACACTCCATGATACTAGACTCTGACACTCTATTCCATTAAACTCGTTAACACTTTCTCCACTCTGTAACTCCCTACACAACTCCCTATACGCCCCTCCATTCCACTTTACTCCACTCTATGCCACTCCACACCACTCTATGCCACTTCAATCTACGATACTCTACTCAACGCCACTGCACAACCCTCTATGCCACTCCACTATACAACAATGTACTATGCTCAACAGCACTCTACCCAACTTTCTCTATGCAAGGTGACGTTACTTTACTTCACTCTACTCCAGTTCACTCATATTTATGCCTTTCCACTCTACAACACTCTGCCACTCCACTCTATGACACTCTATTACACTGTGACACTACTCCAATCTACTACTACTTTATGGCATTGGCGCTTGATTAGTGATTCAGATCTCCATTGATTGCCTTATCACTCATATGAGACGTGAGTCAGATTTATCTTGGCCGTTTTGGTTACAAGCACTCTGTAACCCTTTTAACTCAAGCTTAACAAAGGCTTAGGATGATCCTGATACTTGTCTAGGGGATTGAAATATCATCGGCCAAAGTACCTTGACTTGAATTTGTGATATTGTACATAAGTTGGCATAAGCATAGGTACTATGAGCTAATGACTTCTTGATTCACTATTTGAGTCATTCATGTAAAAGTGGGTGTATAAAAGCTTGTAAATCATTATTGTGGATGCTAACCTTGTAGGGAAGTAGCCTCTTTCTAGCTTGGTTACTCCCACATTTGGCCTGTTTGCCAGTGTGTTTGAGTGTGTCTACTGGGATCCTGCTAATCAGGACCCCAACAGTTATGCTCTCTCCCTTAAATTATGGTTGTTGCATACTGGTAACTCAGTATTTCATCCAAGATTGGCATACTGGTGCCCCCTTATAAGTCCCTATTATATGGTACTTGGGTACCCAGAGCATTGGGGTTCCAGGAGATCCCTATGAGCTGCAGCATTTCTTTTGCCACCCATAGGGTGCCCATGCAAAGGCTTCTGCAGGACTGCCATTGCAGCCTGCGTGAAAAGGTGCATGCACCCTTTCACTGCCAGTTACACTGCACCAGGTCACTTATAAGTCACCCCTATAGCAGGCCCTCCAGCCCTGAGGGCAGGGTGCAGAGTACCTGTGTGTGAGGGCACCCCTGCACTAGCAGAGGTGCCCCCACGACCATTTTCCCAGACTTCAGGAGTGCAGGGATGCCATTTTACACGTGTACTGGAAACAGGTCACTCCCTATTCCCAGCTACATAATGGTAACTCTGAACATAGGTATGTTTGGTATCAAACATGTTGGAATCATACTCCAAGGCTTTCGCAAGCATTGGTTGTATGATTTCATGCACTCTAGGGGCTCCTTAGAGGACCCCCAGTATTGCCATTCCAGCCTTCTGAGTTTTTCCAGGCAGCCCCAGCTGCTGCCACCTCTCAGACAGGTTTCTGCCCTCCTGTTGCTTGGGAAGCTCAAGCCCAGGAAGGTAGAACAAAGGATTTCCTTTGGGGGAGGCATGTTACACCCTCTCCCTTTGGAAATAGGTTTGGAAGGGGTAGCTCCCTTCCGGAGGCCACTGGAAATGCTTTGAAGGGCACATTTGGTGCCCTCCTTACATAATCCAGTCTACACCAGTTCAGGTACCCCCAGTCCCTGCTCTGGCACAAAACTGGACAAAGGAAAGGGGAGTGACCACTCCCCTGTCCATCACCACCCCAGGTGTGGTGCTCAGAGCTCCTCCAGTGGGTCCCTGGGTTTTGCCATCTTGGATTCCAAGTTGGCAGCGAACTCTGGGAGCATCTGAGTGGCCAGTGCCAGCAGGTGGTGTCAGAGCCGTCCCCTGATAGGTGCTTACCTGTTTAGCTGACCAATCCCCCTTTCAGGGCTATTTAGGGTCACTCCTTTGGGAGGATCTTCAAATTCAGATTGCAAGACTCCAGCAGGAATCCTCTGCATCCTTTACTTCACCTTCTCACCGAAGAAACTGCATCTGGACCCTCCAGAAACTCCACAAACTGCAACAACGAAGCAAAGACAAATTCTGCAACATTGTAACTTCAGCTCCTGCCAGCAACTGCAGCTGTTTCCCGGTCATGCATCCTCAGAGGACAGCCTGTCTTCAGTCTGTACCAGAAGAATGAACGAATCTCCCTTGGAGTGAAGGAGTCACTCCCCTGCTTCAGCAGGCACCTCTCTGCAATGATGACCATCTGCATGGGTCCCCTCTCCTGACGAGTTGCATGGATCCTGCATCACGGGTGGTAGACTGAAGTGGTCCCGATGGTCCTGACGTCCTACTGTCCAACTTTGGTGGAGGTGAGAGCTTGCCTTCTCACACAAGACAGTACCCCGTGCACCACATGTTTTTCAGTTGCTAAGGCGTGTGGCATACTTCTATGAAATTCTTTGTGCACAATGTAGCTCCGGCCCCCAGCACTCCTTCCTGAGATGCACAGCTTCCTGAGTGGTTCTCTGGCGGTGTGGGATCCTTTGTTTTTGTGCTGCGTGGGCCTCCTTTTGCAACTCCTTTGTCCCCATGCTGGGGGACTCCCGTGTGTGCTGGCTGGTATTCTGTGGGCTCTCTGAGTTGCTGAGAGCCCCCTCTGACTCCTCCTCCTGGGTAGAGTCCACCAGGTCCCTCCTGGTCCCGGGCAGTGCCATTTTCCACTAACCATGAGCTTTGCCTGTGCCAAGGCTTGTTGGTGGAATCCAGCGATGCAAACCAAACTGCAATCATCCATCCGGTGTGGGATATCATCTGCACCAACCTGCATCCATCTTCTTGGGTGCAGTACTGACTGCTGTTCTTCACCAGTGGTTCTTCTTTTGCACCTTGATTCGGGTTAGTGGGGGCTCCTGTCCTCCCTGGACTCTTCTGTGCTTCTTGGACTTAGTCCCATTCTTCCACAGGTCTTTAGGTCCAGGAATCCACCCTTTGTGTCTTGAAGTATCTTCTGGTTCTTGCATTATCTTCTTTCTCGTGTTCTTGTGTGTTCTGGGAAAGTTACTATAATTTACTCCTGCTTTCCTGGGCTCTGAGGTGGGATCTATTACTTACCTTTGGTATTTTCTAATATTCCCGGTGCCCCTCTACACACCACACTTGCCTAGGTGGGAAACCAACATTCGCATTCCACTTTCTTAGTACATAGTTTGTGTTTCCCCTAGGCACATTTCTAACCATTGTGATTTTCACTAATTGCACTGTTTTCTGTTTTTATTGCTATTGCTGCATACCAGTGTATATAATTGGTGTATTACTTACCTCCTAAGGGAGTATAGTCTCTATAGTATTTTGACACTTTATTTTGTGTCACTAAAATAAAGTACCTTTATTTTTGTAACACTGAGTATTTTCTTTCATGTGTGTGAGTACTGTGTGACTACAGTGGTATTGCATGGGCTTTGCATGTCTCCTAGATAAGCCTTGGCTACAGCTACCCCTAGAGAGCCTGGCGTCTAGGTACTGCCTACATTTCACTAATAAGGGATAGCTGGATGTGGTATAAGGTGTAAGTACCATAGGTACCCACTACAAACCAGGCCAGCCTCCTCCAAACCACTGTACTATATAGGTTACTTTTTAAATTGTTCTTGTAATTGGCGACATTGGGTCATCCAGATATCTTGTGTAATGCCCGAATACCAGTCTTTCTCGATTTCCCCTGTTGATGTTTTCCCACTACATTTGATCTTTTATATTTTGATGGAATAAATGCATAAAACATTCCATTTGCATACTACTTTATTATCATTGTTTATGGGAGTGGCGTTGCATTTTTTTTCCAGGGACCCCTGTTCCTTCAAAGTTATGTTTACTGCTCCATTCTAGGACACTCTACTTACTCCATGATACTATGTCACACCAGTCGATAACACATCATTCTTCTTTATGCCATTAACTTTGAGCCATGCTGAATAGTAGTCTCACTAGTGTACAGCATGGCTAAAACACATTGGCAAAGGCAATAGAACTTACATAGGCGAGACCTATTAGCTTTGCCACTGCTTGTTTATAAAGGTATGAACTTTAAGGTGACTTGCAATATCCTTATGTACACAGGGGGTATTTTACCCCATATAATACATGGTCACACCACCAACTTTCCCACAAACCACTTAAAACCTTAGTGCATAGGTTCTGTCATTCCAAGCTATTAAAGTAGAGCAGAAGAAAGAAAAGCAACATTCAATTTTTTGCTTTAAACAGCTTTATTAATTATGCTCCTTGACCTGATCTGCCTTTTACCTTGGCTGCTAGCTCTGGCAGAAGACATTGTAATGTCAAAACGCGACTGTAATAACCCTATCATAGTCATTTTCTGATGTCTTTTCTTTATAATCAGTGAATGTCTTTTCTTTACACGCTGTGACTTGGTGCATCACAAACAGCCGTTTCTAAAGAAATTAGTGACTGCAGTTTATACAGGGATTAGAGAATCCATGTTTATATAGACTGTAACTCCAAGAGTTTCTTCAGTTGAAATTCTTCTAGTTATGTCTGATGTGGAGCTGAGCTTCCCAAGATCACACACAGGAGTAGAAGTGTTATTAGAACTATGGTTTCCGAGCACAGTTTACAACTATTGTACCTAATCACTTTTGATCTCTCCAGTGCGGTTCCAATTGGCATGAGGCGAAGGGCATGATGGGTGTGGGGCGCAAAGGGTATGTTCTTCCTTTTTACCCTCCTACCTTGATTTGCTTGGTGCATGAAGATGCTAGGTTAATCAACATGTTATTTTCACAATTGAGCTAATTACTTTGTGAATATAAATAACAATAAAAGATACTTTCAGACTGTGTAAACATGCCTTCCTTTCTCCCTATTTCACTTCCATTATATATGATTGTGTATATTTATCGGAGCCTGCAGTTCGTAAACAACAAGCGATTTGTATATAGTTGATTGAAAGTCCCCAAGGCTGTCCCTGTCCCCCCAGAAATGTATTGTCTCCTACGCCCCTGCAGACTGGCTACTTCAAACTTTCACTAGTACATGCTGCCGCGGCAGACGTCAGTTACCCGCAGAACCAGGGGTAGTGCGTTATGTTTAATTGTGTGCACCGATAAGGTCTGCGCCCGCGCACGCTGTTAAGGGTGTGCTGCGACGTAGGTTAGGGAAGTGCGCCCTTTAGGAAATAAGTCATAAGTGTCATGATGCTTTTTTTTGGTCAGCTGACATTAACACCGCACATATCAATGGCGCCAGGTCAGCCTCAATAAGACGCTCTGTAAAAAAAAAAAAAAAAAATGCGTCATTTAATAAGGGGACAGAGTGGCAATTAAACTACATCTAGCCAGTCTGTACCACGGAAACCGATTCTCTCTCTGGATCCCACACACACATTACAAAGCAGGTTGTTTAGCACTGCAGGCGCTGCAATGCTAATGAATGGGTGTGGCAAAAAGACAGACAGGTGAAGGGAATCCCTGAGCGCGAAGGCAATGCACAAGGGTGGAAACCAAGCGCAGGAGTGCCTGACAGGCAGTGATTAGACACAGGACCTCAAGGCGCCAACTCTCGAGTGGAGCAGGCCTGACGGGTGCTATCAATGTGTGTGCCTAACTTGCAGATTTTGCTGTTGCATGACATGAAATGAGCCTCTAGAAATCCCCTATGTTTTACCACATATTAAAAAAGCTGCCATAGAATGTAAAACGATGACCGACTGGTGTGCTTTCCAGTTGCATACTTATGTATACATATGTGCTGGTGGGGCATAACACATTAGTACATGCCCCACTCATAACAACTAAAATGAGGCCAATTTTCTTGCAGTTTTTCATTTTTAGAAATGTACCATACTTTTTCCGTTAACAACCAGACTGAAATCAATTTTTTTAGTTTTTTTTATCTGAAGAGGGTCTTGGTTTAAACATGTTTATAGGGAACTGTCACTTGTAATGTGAATCGTGATGTGACTTTTTGCCACTCTTCAATTTCCATGAAGCATTTGGAGGAAAATGTGCTTACAATTAAAATTATGAATTTGTTACCAAGTGCATTTCATTCTACTTCAGGATCTCATTAGCCTGCCTTTCAAAAGGAGCTTGTCCTAAATCCATAAAGTATATAAATACCATGCAAGTTATATATGTTAACATTGCAAGTTAGACTTGTTTACATTGTAAAATATTTGTTGATTCCTTGTCTAGACGATTCACATTTAAATATTTTTACTGCTGTTGGCACATGTTAGTTTCAGGAAATAGGTTTCATCTTACAGCATATGCCATTACAGATCACCTGACGGGAGGACTTTATGCACCTTACCTGGCTGGGTACATACTCAGGTGAATTATATATTTTTCAGTACACAGCCTGCTCCTGCAAAATAACAGATAGGCAACTTCAGATTTTGAAGGTGCCACCATAGAGGAAACTAAGAAAAGTATTTTTTATGTGATAACATGTCTAGGTATTCTACTTTTAGTGTGTTTCTGCCACCCAATATATTAAGGTTTTGTTTTCATGTTAAAATTTTGCTGATTCAAGAAACATCCAGATTTGTGGCGAAACAAAATGTCTGCCTCATAATTTTGTAACCTAAAAATAATTATGTACCTCTTTCATGGAACGTTCAATCCCCTTACAAACTGGTTTACAACTGCAATTTGTCATGCAGAATATTATACCTATCATTCAATTGATTCTGATTCTTTTACCTCACATTTTTACAAATAAACACAATTTTTAAAGTGAATGTCAATAGCCTTGTACATTAGATGCACACTGTTGCTGACATGTTGATGGGGAACTCTCCTTAAGAAATTTAGTGGGTATTTGTGTGCACGATTGACTATATAGACTCTAGCAGAAATCCCGAGTTTGGGAATAGGCCCCATCTCAGGTTGCAGGGTCTCCAAGAAAGAGGTGACTCATGAACTGAAGAGAGACTAATTTGTTTTCAAGGCTGAGGTGACCTTCCATGGCAATGGTATAGCTTTAAAAAAAAGTTTTCTGAAAATGCCTCACTAATACCTCTTTAATCAGTGTGCATCACCTTCACCAAAATGTTTGGAATGTAAATTTTTCTACCATCTTTTGAATCTAGAGTTTCAACTCCTGATCAAATATTTCTGCCAATAGCAAATTGGCAACCGAAGACAGAGCCACAGATTGAGGATGACATTGGACCTTTAGTTCAGCATATTTATGAGGCAAGTACATTTTCCTGTTATGATACTATGTACAAAAATGTCAGATATGGACAACACTTGTGAAATTAAGTTGGCCCAGGTATTCACAATAAGTTGCTCAGAATTTTATTTGTGTATAAAACAGCTATGTTTTGTGTATATTTCGAAATGCCACACCCATGCTGAGCACTGGTTCATGTGCCAAAGACATTGTTTAAGCAAGATATGATATCATATGATATCAAAGGGCACTGCTGTCAAGGACAGAAATCTTGTAATGCACAAAGATTTTTTTTTCACGTACAAATGTGAGCGTAGTCTCCCATGGCTAACTAAGAATCAACTGCCTGGGCGTGGAATTTTTACCTCTACAACTTACAAAGGGCCTAAAAATAACGTATCCTCACCCCTTTAATATCTAGAGCCCCAAAATATCATAGGGATACGTGTTAAAAGAGAGAATAACAATGAAAACAAGAGCATGAAAAGAAAAAGTCAATGAATATCAACATAGGAGAACCCACTATGTGGCAAACCGAACTAGGAATTTCATAGTCCTGTAAATACACAGGTGGTCTACATTTTCTTTGACCACACACCATACTCTCTGGCACATCTAGCAGAACAACCCTCCTAAGTGATACATTTGCCCCAACTGAATCACCTCCTCCAACCGAATCACCTCCTCCAACCAAGGCCCAGACTGGACTAATTCCACCTCTTTGATACGAGGTCACTCTACTACAATTCCATCTTTCACCATTCATCAGAATGACATATCTCTCATGCACTACTTTACCTTTGAGCAACCACAAACTTTTGGATAGTACAGTCCCAACATGACCATGCTTAACTTTAACACAGTCTCCAACTTTCAATCCACTTCTCTCTCCATGTCAACTTCTTCAACCATACAGGAACCTTCTTGTTTCTGGATTTCTCGTTCCCATGACCTTAAATAACGTCACACTGTTTTCCACTGTGAGATATGCCTGAAGCATTTCGATGACCAACCTCTCACCACTTTGCCCAACCTCCAAGGTTTGATCCTTAGATTGGATTGATCCTTTAACCATGCTGTTGGTTCTTTCCACAGTTCCATTGCTAGGGGGGTTATAACACATAGTCTGATTGTGTTTAAAACCATTTGGTCCCAAAATTTCCCTCATTTCTTCCAAAGGAACGTTATTTCTCATTGTATGTGATAACTGTAGAGGGAAAACTTTCCTCTCTAAACAATTTCCTACAAAACACCATTAGGAGCCTTGATAGGTATCTCCTTCATAAACTGTACCACTAACCGCTTAATATGTACAGCAACTATCACTAGGGCAAACTTTGACTCCCTTCTTATACCTGCCAAAGGTCTAACGAAATGGAAACAAAGACTCTTTCAAGCCTTGCTAGGGTGATGCTATGCTCACCAGTACCTTGAGCACCAGCTCTAAAACGTTTTCACCTTTCTCACATTCACACATTGCTGAATCCACTTGACCACTTGATCATCTATACTGGACAACCCAAACCCCTACATGACCCTCTGCTTATTTAAGGGTGGGACTAGGTGATTCTCAGGTGCCAGGCTGAATATTTATCAAGCTCTTTCTGGTACATATTTGTCTCCTCATTATCAGTCAGTTGTTGCACTGCATTTCATCCAGAATGATCATGTATGGCCTTACAAAGAAGGTATATTCCTTCATCTCCTTCCACCTTCACACATGAGGCAAAGCACACGCTTCATAATCACATTCCTTTCAATCTCTTTCTCCCAATCCTCAAGCATGGTTGCACTGCCAAAGCACTCCAACGCGTATTATACACTTGCTGTGGTGCCCTTGTAATATTCTTGCAGGCAGGCAGCCAGTCTGGCTACCCTTGCAGAACCTTTCCTAGAAACCCCAGGTAAAAACACCCAGACCAAGCTATTTGTGATGCGTACAGAGTAAAGTTTTCAGACCCCATGCATAAAACCTAAAATATTCCACACCCCAGACTGTAGCATATACCTCTTATTCTGTGACAGAATAATTCCATTCAGAGGTTCGTCAAAGAGTGCTAGAGAACTGCTACGGACTTCTCAGTTTTATCATGCATTTGTGAAAGAAGAGCATTTATCACTGTAGCACTTGCGTCAAAAGCTAATATTGATTTAAGATGAAGGTCAAAAGTTACCAAAATCCTAGCATTACAGATCTCCTTAATTTTTTCAAAACACCTTTGTTGTCTATCCTCCTGGTTGAAACTATTCCCCTTGTTCGGTCAGGCCAATTAAATACCTCAATTGGTCCTTATCCTGAGGATGTAGTGGGAGTTTGATAGCTCTCTACAAGTCTGCTTTTGGTTTCACTCCCCCAGTTGGTATATACCTTATCTTTTACCAAGAGCATGCACTTTACTTTCTTTAATGTGAGGCCACCCTCAACATACCTATCTAGAAGTTGTTTGAGAGCTGAGTAGTACTTTTCCACATCCTCTCCAAATATTAAAATGTTATCCTGAAAGTAGATAACATTGCTCATCCCTTTGAATAACTCCACCATCATTCACTGAAATACACTGGCTGAGAAAGAGAGGCCCAAAGGCATCCTAGTAAACTGAATTATATCCTTCATAGTAATCAAAGCAGTTAGAGGCTTAGAACCTTCATGTAGTAGTATCTGATGACAGGCACTAGATCAAGTATGGAAAAATACCACCTCCCTCAATAAGAGTGTAAGTTTGTTGATAATAGGTAGAGAGAAGTTGAACATTAAAATATTTTTAGATAAGGTTTCTCAAATCTATTAAAAATGTCAAATATCTGCCAGCCATAACTACAGGGGGAATCTAACAGTAAGACTCAATGGATTTAATTATGTCTCCCCTAATCATATCCCCCAGCGTTTTTTTTTGTTTTTATTTTGTTTTTTACTTCAGCTCTCACTCGCACCAGCATTTTTCTCAACTTGTGCTGAACTTAAATAGCTCACAGTATAACAACATGAAGATACCCCCTGAGTTAGCCAAGCTTCTCTTTATTGAGTGAATGCATGAGTTTATAGAATGAATGAATGAATGGATTTATAGAGCTCTTTAGCCACCCTAGGCAGTGTCCCCACGTTACACAAAGACTAGAGTCCTGTTCTGTCCCCCTGCTAGTTAATTAAGAATAATCTAGCATAAAGGGCCTTCTTGAATCTCTGCAGGGCGCTGGATAATATCAAAGCATAGATGACCTTTTGGCAGTCACTTCCCTTCGCCCCATTGGCAGGATAGCACTCATCAAGTTGCTTATTTTGCCCAGGTTATTATACTACTTTGCGAATCTCCCACTAGTGCCCCTCGTGCACTTTCTTCAAGGAGCTAGATGTCCTCGGCGTCCCTGATCTGGGGTATGCAGTGGCACCGAGTAGCCCTCACAAAACTGCAACACCCCTCAGACCAAGGAAGCCTGGGAGCCCCCTCCTTTGAGGCCTATTTTTTTAGTGGCCCAATTACATTGAATAACGCGCTGGATGGCCGGATGCTACATGGGAGAAGCCACAAGTTCAAATGGCCCTTTAGACATGATTATGTTGCACAGTCTCCTGTTCCCTAGGTTAACACCTGCCTCCCCCTGGCCATTGCAGATGAGGATTGCGCAAACTTGCATGCTTCAAATATATCGCCTCTCCAGAGGTAGACCCTGGTATGCTTGTAACATTCCACTGGTAGGTCTCCCCTGTTTCCCAGGACATTACACAGCACATGCAGTGACAACCTGGACAGCCAACGCCCTTTGTACTGCACGAGACCTTTATGCTGATGGCCAACTCCTCACATTTGATCAGTTAACCAAAGATAACAATCTATCACCCGGACAATTCATCACATATCGGCAAATACGCAATTTTATACGCAAGCTATGGGTACCTATTGATACAGAACCACATCCAGTCCAACAGGCCATATACACAATGGGTGCTGGGTGACACCTCATACCTGGCTCTATCAAGCAATAAGAGAGCTCTTCGGATCTCCACTCACCTTGCTCCCGAACTGCTGGGAGGCGGAAATAGGCAGGGAACTACAAGACAAGGAGTGAGAATTAGCTCAGTCATATCCCAAGAGCGTTTCCTGTGATGCACGTTTTAAGAACGTTCAATTTCATATTCTTCACAGGGCATATCTCACCCCATTCCGCTTGAGCTGACATTATCCCACAGCACACCTTCCATGCCCGCGCTGCCCCCAGCTTGGCGTACATCTCCACCATATGCTGTGGACTTGTCCAGTGCTACACCACTATTGGACCACGATTCATGACACCTCGAGGGAAGTGACAGAAATACCGGACCTCCAAACATGGGAGGCCTGCGCCGTGAGCATCTTGAAGCAGTAAAAAAGCAGACAAAGTACGATCTCGTTTTGCATCGCTGGCCCTTCTTGGGCTTAGAAGGGGGGGGGGGGAGAATACAGCACCTAATTCCATTGTGTATAAAGGGTTATAGGAAAAATGAGACACCATTATACTGCTCTGGAGTGTGCGACTTGAAATCCACTAGTATGAGTCTCGGTCTAGTATCTCAAGTACACCACCACCGTGTAAAAACGTTCACAAAAGTTAAGTAGTAGACGGCTAAATATATTGGCACCGTTCATCAAAAATTATGCGGAATAAGTGTTTGCTAAGCAGCTACCAAAATCAAAAATGTTGAGGAACATCACCCTCCTGGGGGATGTGATTGACTGTGGAACTAAAATAGGATGTAAAGCATAGCTGTGAGAGTCATCATCGTGTGCTTCACACAGACTCATCCATTTCCCTTTCAGTCAGATGGGAATGTGCTGCCCCTTCTGTGTTCTCCGCAATGCGACATAAGTGCATATGGTGTGGCGTACCGCGTTATGTATGTGCAGCATTCAGGCGCACGGCATTTGCCAATGCACTGCTGCTCCGGCTCTCAAGTTTTGAGACGGCTACACACTCAGTAAGTGCTTGTGCACATCTTCGCAGACCCTTTGACACTTGTTACTCATTTGCTGCCTTGTGAACCTATGAACATTTATCAGTTTAAAAAATGAGCACCAATACTGTACACTTATGTTGTAGAACTTGGGGCTTCAGTTGACAAAGTAGCACATATAGGGCCTCATTCTAACCCTGGCGGTAATTACCGCCAGGGCGGAGGTCGGCGGTAGCACCGCCAACAGGCTGGCGGTGCTCCGCCGGGCATTCTGACCGCGGCGGTACAGCCGCGGCCAGAAGCGGAAAGCCGGCGGGCTACCGCCGACTTTCCGCTGCCCGTCTGAATCCTCCATGGCGGCGGAGCGCGCTCCGCCGCCATGGGGATTCAGACACCCCCTACCGCCATCCTGTTCATGTAAGAGGGCTCCAAAAAGTATTTCAGTGTCTGCCCAGCAGACACTGAAATACGCGATGGGTGCAACTGCACCCGTCGCACCTTCCCACTCCGCCGGCTCAATTCTGAGCCGGCATCCTAGTGGGAAGGTTGATTTGCCCTGGGCTGGCGGGCGGTCTTTTGGCGGCCGCCCGCCAGCCCAGGGCAAATGTCAGAATCACCGCCGCGGTCATTCGACCGCGGTGCGGTGTTCTGACGGCGCTACCTTGGCGGACGGCCTCCGCCGTCCGCCAAGGTCAGAATGACCGCCATAGTGTGAGTTCAATGAATGAGAGCTGGTCTCATCGGGCAGCCGGCATGTGCAAATCACCAAAACAGGTTTATTTTCTGGGCAACTCATTGGCAGAAAATGCTGTGAAGGAATGTGGACACGAGTCTTGCAATAATCAAGTTTTTTTTTTTTCTAAGTGCAAACCTCAGTGTCTTCCATGGCAAGCCAGTAATAAACTACCTGGACATGGAGTTCCGCCCTCTGCAAACCACAAAGAAACATTCCAACTCTGCCTTAAAAGCATAACAAGTACGTTTGTCAGAGTGGTAGAGCTCTCTTTAAACAGTATTTTTCTGGGTCGGCAGGGGAGGGATATAATAGTCCTGGGGTTGGACATCCCTCAGCACATAAATGCATCACTCCCACCAGACGAAATTCACGATACTTGTGCGAAAATAGGATACCAGTGGGTAAATTAGTGAAGCAGAGGTAGTTTCTTATTTGCAATCAAACGAACTTCTCCGGAACCTCCTCCCCAACAGAAATGGCTAAAGATGAGAGGCTTGATTTATTGTTTCAGCAGCGGCCAAATAGGGTGTACTCTCTACTACATACATTTGTGTTTCCGTGAATGAGAGGATTCAGTTAGACTGCCTCTAGAAAATAGATTCAGAGCGTCATTACCTGGACAGGATCAGTATCCCCAGGTGGATACCGCTCTGGGTCATTCCAGCTTGTCCATAGCATCCAGGTCTGTCAGTACTGGACCCAGTCAACCAGGTCTGCAGAACCTGGACCCAGAGATTCTGGGCTCGGAGGCACCAGCTCAAGCCTGCGTGTGGTGCTAAGGGGACAGGGGCCGGTAGTGCCGTCCTGCTGCACAACAGGGTGAGCGGCAAAAGCTTCACCCGGCGCCTACCCCACCTTCCGTACCATGGGCCTCCACCAGGTCCCGGCAACTGTTTGCCACCTGCTCCAGCCAGTCTGAATCTCAGTAGTTTTAGCCTTCCATCGTTCCAAGATAGATAAGTTGAGTAACTTTGAATTGGGTAATTGTAGGGGTACTTATAGTGCTGTAAAATTGTAGAATGCAGCATGGCACGTTATATTAAAAACAAGGTATCATTGTTAGTATTATTTCAATATTTTATTGTTATTTATACATAATAGTTTTGTCAGTTTTCTTTATTCACTCAAACAGTTCAATACTGAAATTCATCTGTATAAATGTTTTGCTACATTCATACAATTGTCCGTTCGATTCTTATATACTTATGACACTATAGTTAAAAAAAACTTAGTGTTAACACGACCTCCTGCAAATGTTTGTGTGTAAACTCCAGGCAGCAGGTTTGAAGCCTCGTTGGGCTGACTCACCAGTTTATCCTTCCAGCGTTTGCACGATCAACAGATTGATACTGATGGAGGGGAGGTCACAGTAACGTCTGTTTCTAAAACGTTGGGCCCGATGTACAAAGGCCCAAAATTGCAGTTCAGAAATCGCATAAATTGCTGAATCACAATTTGAATATCACGACGTGGTGTGTACTAAACTGCCCTAGCACCAAACAGTGATTCATCAGTCACATTCACAAATGTCTGATTTCCAAACTGTGAGCTGGTAACAATTACAATGGACTAATCCAGAGTCAGAAATTCGGAATGTTGACTTGCAAGCCACAGGTGACAGCCTGGAAATCCTGCACTTGGTGTACTTTGCTGGCCTGGAAACGCGAGGAGGGTCCCAGGAGCAGAGAGAGCAAAAGTGAAAACGGCAGCACTGGAAAGTGAAAAAGAGGATTAGCAGAAAGAGACGTTTTCCAATGTTGATCAACAGAACCTGGCAGAGAAATGTGTGCTGCACAATGACCAGTTGCTTTGCAGCAATCCTTATATATGCCAGACTTACCAAAATGGACCTGTATCTGGGAATTCAGGTAATGATACAAAGTGATGCGATGACCTGAGCAGTCGGGCAAAGGAGCATGTAGCCACTGGGCTGCGAAAAGCAGATAGCATCAGGAGGACCATCAAACGCCCATCTAGGGGCTTGTGCAATCTGTCATCACACCAGGTGGCCTGAGATGCTTCAGTAAGATTGATACATCTGAACCATGTCCCTGAGACACACGTCTGTGGCATGCCTCCCCTTTTGAAGTGGGGTACTATTCCCACAGTAGAACCATATATAGCATCCAGGCTCAACCTTTCTGCTTACACGCCACCCTATTACCAAATAATCTGGCCCAGAATTTAATGTTAACTTAAATGAATTTTGGGAGTTGTAAGAGTGCCTATGTGTAAAATCAATTCCTTTAGTGTGTCTAACCAATATTTAGATATCAAATACTCCACGATAAAATTAAAAAAACATAATAGACACAGTTCCATCATTGTAACTGCAAGAAAAATGTCTTGTGATCCTGAAATTAGACTGAGTACTCTTTTTTTTCTCAGAGGAAATGACACAGCCACAGGAAAAGTTGAGTGCCATGGGTCACAAGGACAAGAGAGGTCAGATGAGAGACATCTGCACTTCCCCATCTGCATACACATCTCCTCAGGACACACATCAATTTCATAAGATTTGCATGTGGGCCCGGTAATATACTGGCACCATTTCACTCTCCATCTGCAAGATGTCCAGCATCTGTAAGGTCACTACAGTAGTGCATATGATAGATGAGACAGCATAGAGCTATTATCAGACCTCTTGAGGCGTAGTTTGTCAGAATAGCAGGGCCCCATTCAAACACCCATGCATTTCCAGGTCTTAGAGGGTTCCATGCTTTTGTTCCAGCAAGGGCAGTTGCGGAAAAAAATACTAAGCATACCGGTGACCATAAAAGAGGGGTTCAAGTCAGTGGTTGAAGGCCAGAAAGCCATGACTAAACAGGAGGAGTTGGGAGGAAGTAACAGTCTTATGTGCCTCACTGAATACGAATTCTCTATCCTATTTACATAAGAAGAGATGCCTTCTAAGCCATCTAGAGGGTTTTGGGAGGTCTACTGACTGGCTGGTAAATGCCAGTGGAGTTTTGTCTTGCAGGTGCAATTAAGCCGCTTCAGTGATGATGTGGCAAAGGGGTTGGGACAGGTCACAGGTGTACTTGAGATGCTACCAACTGCCCATGTCAGGGAGCATGCTGAGCCTCATGGTGAGGAGACCTCCAATCCCATTAGCACGCCAATGCCAGAAACTTGTTGGACACTGTACACAGCAGCCAGGCAAGAGAAGCAGAAGGAGCTGGTGGAGTCAAAGCCATAATAGCCCGAGGCAAGAGGGGACATACATATTCTTTATTGCAGTTTGTGCTGATGGTTCACATGTCAGTATGCACGTTCTATTTACACACCTGGTGGCTTGTGGAAATTTGTGCTAGGTGATAAAAACACTATGGGGGTCATTCTGAGTTTGGCGGGCGGCGGTTGCCGCCCGCCAAACTACCCCCGTCGAAAGACTGCGGGGGCCATTTCGACTCGCCCGCCGGCCCAGCGGGAAAGGCCCTGCAACATAGAAGCCGGCTCCGAATGGAGCCGGCGGTGTTGCAGGGGTGCGACGGGTGCAGTTGCACCGTGGCGATTTTCACTGTCTGCAAAGCAGACAGTGAAAATCCTGCTGGGGCCCTGTTAGGGGGCCCCTGCACTGCCCATGCCAGTGGCATGGGCAGTGCAGGGGCCCCATGACACCCGTTCCCGCCATCCTGTTTCTGGCGGTGAAAACCGCCAGAAACAGGCTGGCGGGAAGGGGGTCGGAATCCCCATGGCGTCGCTGCAAGCAGCGCCGCCATGGAGGATTCCCCCAGCCGGGGGAAATCCGGCGGAAAACCGCCGGACCCGGATGGGCGACCGCAGCTTCACAGCCGCGGTTGGAATACAAAATGAAGCACCGCCAGCCTGTTGGCGGTGCTTCAGCCGGCCTCCACCCTGGCGGTCTATGACCGCCAGGGTCAGAATGAGGCCCTATGTCCTGCAACTCCTGCTGGTTTTGTGGGAAGGCAATATGGACTTGTATTAACAGAATATCTAGGAATGCTCGAACACACAAGAGAATGCACTCTAAGGTATTCCGCTTTCCACTGGAACAATATCAGGTAGCTCCCATTGCCAGCAAGTGTAAAAAGACTAAATAAGACTCCGATCATCTATTAGTTCTAATATTACCTGCCTGTACAGTCTATAATTAAGTCATAATTACTATAATATACTTCCTCCTCACTTTGCCCAAACAGCGTGACTTGCAGCCTGCATACTTTCTCCTTCCCTTTTGTTGTGCCAACAAAAAAAATACAGTCTCCACAACAACATCATAGAGGGCTGCCATTTTCAAAGGGTATATTGCATTCTGGGTATTCTTTTGTACTTTGGATCTGGTAAGCATCCACTTACACATGGTGGCAAAGTGCATATGCAAATCACCAGTTCGGCAACTATTCACAATGTGCGATAGTACAAACTGTTGCTATTTGGGAATCACATTTTGGGAATTGGAGTTACAATTTCATATTGCTTTCCCTTCGCTGGGCAGTTATTTCAAGATCATGATTTTTTAGAGTGTGAGACTCTGTTGTGTACAGTAAATTGCTTGTAGCCTGCCTGTCGCTCACCATTTGTTATCTTGCATCGCACCCTTCTCTACAGTCTCATAATTCGTCCCTGTAGCCCAAACATCATATTCAATGACATGTGTAGCTGTAGATACACATGCTGTGTATAAGGTTGCTATCTAGTGTTGGGTTCAGAGTATTACAACTTGTTTGTGTTCGAAGAAAGTTTTCGAGTCACAGGATAGAGTGACTCTTCTTCTCGGTAATACTGCTCATGGGCATCGAGTCCTTTGTTATATTGTTTTTCTCCGCTGTCAGGTTCGGACGTGTGTTCCTCTTGCTGAAAGTTATTGGTTCCAAACAATCTAAAATTGTATTCTTTCTATCTTACTATCATCACTGGTATTGTTTCCAAATGCGTATTCTTTAATAATAAAAAGTTTGGTTCCTTTTCCATACTCAAAATCGGATTTCCGTAACAGAAAGGCCCTCTCGGGCCCTCTTCGGGCCTATCTCTTCCACGTGGTATCGAAGAATGCAGCCCTAATGGAACGTACTCCATTTCGATTTTGCCCTCGATGCCATTCAAAGTTTCTACACGCTGACCATCATCAGGTGTGTAATTTGTGTCTTTCCCCAGACCACAACGACCAGACTTGTTAAGTGTGCCATTCTTTTTGGTCCAAGAAGACGCTTAGGGATCAAAGAGCTTGTCAAATGGAAATGTCGTCTCGACATCCAGATGATACCCCAGACATCTTCGGCGACAAGCACGCGCAAGAAGACTTGGAACAAGAGGGGTTCTTGTCCATTCAGACACTGATGTGCAGTCCGACATCGAGAGTCAACCATTAAAACCAGCACAAACTGTAAGTAAAAAAAACAAAAACCTTTTCTATCAGAAAAAAACAACCACAAAAGAGGTCACCGGTCCGCCACTGCCTTCGAGCCATGGTTGGACCCGAGAATCTTATTTGGATGCCTCGCACACCAGTTCAGCATCGAAAAAAGCCAAAGACAACTCTTCAGCATCGGCCTCCAGTACCTTCATTTCGGCACTGACAAAACAAAAACTACATGGTGCTTCAGTGCCTACCACTTCGGCAGTCAGTTAATATTTCAGCACCAAAACCTTTCCATCCAAAAAACCTTCAAAACCGAAAACATCACAAAACTTTGGACAGTCTATAACCACAGCAACATCACAGGTGGAACCAAATTTAGAAGTTATGGACACCATGCAGCGCCAAATTCAAATTCAGCAAGGAACAGGGTGGATTATAACATCACCTCCACCACCTTTTAGGAGGAAATTAACTTTTCAATGATCTTGATTCTTCTACTCCTCCAAAGACTACCAAAGAAAAAACTTATTTTCATACTCATACATCTCCACCTTTACATACTTCTCCACAACATACTCCTCCACCAACATCTCCCCCTCATTTAGGGTTCACACCACCTAGTTCACCACCTGATGGCTCCCGAGATATAGGGGGATATATTAGACGAACAGGACCCATGGGATGAGTACGATCCGGATCCTATTGCACCAAATGATCCAGGTCTTTACCCAGCTAGACCTTCACCACTTGAGGATTCCATATCATGCCAACAAGTTATATCCAGAGCAGCAGCATTTCATAATGCGTACATGTCCAATGAGGCAATAGAGGAAGACTTTTTATTTTACACCTTTGGTGTAACGCATAAGGAAAGCCAATTCCTTGCAATGCTTCCAGGAATGCTCAGACATGCAGAATAAATATTTGAAGAGCCTGTTAGAGCAAGGGTTATCACTCCTAGAGTTGGTAAGAAGTGCAAGGCTGCACCCACTGATCCTTTGTATATAAAAACACAAATTCCTCCAGACTCTATTGTTGCATTTACTGCACACAAAAGGGTAATAACCAGTCAACAGGAGACACACCTCATCCTGATAAAGAAAGTAAAAAATTTAATGCGAGAGGGAAAAGAGTGGCAGCTCAAGCAGCCAATCACTGGAAAATTGCTAATGTTCAATCTTTACTTTCCAGGTATGAGAGAGCTCAATGGGATACTATGGAGGAACTTTTGCAATACCTACCAGAAGTTCATTGTAAAAGAGGGGTAGAAATTGTAAATGAAGGACAAACAATTTCCAGTAACACCATTCGATATGCACTTGATGCTGCTGATACAGCAGCACGCAGTATTAGCATAAGTGTCATCATAAGGCGCCATGCTTGGGTCAGATGCTCAGGGTTTAAACAGGAGGTACAGCAGGCAGTTTTAAACATGCCTATTGATAAAGAGCATTTATTTGGTCCACAAGTGATTACCACACTTGAAAAATTAAATAAAGACAATCAAACTGCCAAAGCTATGGAAGCCTTACAAGCCAGCACACATAGGAGTAATTTTCATCATGCAGGGTTTACCAGAGGATTTAGATCATCATTTCAAGAACAGTCCACAAATCAAACTAAATCTACCTCTCAATACACCAGAGGTCACTTTAGAGGATCAGATAGAGGAAACAATAATAAGGGAAGAGGAAAACCAACTACATCTAGAGGTTCCTCATCCATCACTAAACAATGACTTACCCCAAACAATACTTACACACACCACTCCTGTAGGGGGAAGGTTACAACTTTTGTACCCCCAATGGACTCATATTACTACAGATCAATGGGCGCTAAAAATGAACCAAAATGGGTATTGTCTGGAGCTCATTTCCACTCCTCCACAGATACCTCCTCGTACTCACAGATTCTCACAAGATCATCTCACGCTTCTCAAAGAGGAAGTACATTCCCTCCTTCTAAAAGGAGCTATAGAACCAGTAACATTACATTACCAAGGAACAGGAGTTTACTCCCTGTATTTTTTTATTCCCAAAAAAGACGGGTCTCTCAGACCAATATTAGATCTCCGACCCTTAAACCACTACATCCTATCAGAACATTTTCACATGGTCACTCTTCAGGATGTTATTCCTCTATTACAACTAGACGACTTCATGACAGCGTTAGACCTAAAGGAGGCTTACTTTCACATTCCTATTCATCCTGCAGACTGCAAATACCTAAGATTTGTAGTGGCAGGAAAACATTACCAATTCAAGGTATTACCATCCGGAATCACAACTGCTCCCAGAGTATTCACAAGATGCCTTGCAGTGGTTGCAGCACATCTCAAAAGAAAACAAATTCATGTTTTCCCTTATTTGGACGATTGGCTCATCAAAGCCAATTCATTCCTACAGTGTCAAAAATATACTCAAACTACAATTCATCTCCTACACTCTCTAGGATTCACCATAAACTACAGCAAATCTCATCTGCAACCTCTCCAAATACAACCCTATCTGTGAGCTGTCCTCAATACACAATTAGGAATAGCCGAAACAAGGTCCAAGCTTTCTAGACATTAATTGCAACATTAAAACAGAACCAAACATACACAGTAAAAACTGTTATGAAACTGTTAGGAATTATGGCATCTTGTATCGCTATAGTGCCTCATGCCAGACTCCATATGCGTCCTCCTCAAAATGTCTCTCTTGTCAGTGGTCTCAGGCACAGGGTCAAATGGAAGATCTAGTGTTGTTGGACCACCAGACGTATCTCTCTCTACATTGGTGGAATATCACAAACCTTATAAAAGGGCGGCCCATTGTAGACCCTGTGCCTCAGCTCACTCTCACCTCAGATGCCTCAAACAACAGTTGGGGAGCTCATCTACTCAGCCTAACAATTCAGTGAATATGGGACAATACTCATTGGTCTCTTCATATCAATTACCTGGAACTGCAAGCAGTATTCTTGGCATTGAAAGTATTCGTTTCACAGTTGCAACGCAAAACAGTGTTGATACGTACAGACAACATGACTGCCATGTACTATCTTCAAAAACAGGGGGGGGCACAATCTCATCAACTGTCCCACCTAGCACAAGCAATATGGAAATGGGTGTTTCAGCACCACATTCACATAGTGCCACAATATCACCTGGGGACAGAAAACGACTTAGCAGACCTACTAAGCAGGATGCATCAACAAACACACAAGTGGGAACTCCACCCACAAGTCCTTCAACTGTACTTCAAAAAGTGGGTAACACCTCAAATAGATCTGTTTGCAACATATCAAATCAAAAAATGCCAAAACTTCACCTCCAGGTACCCGCTCCCCCAGTCCAAGGGTAATGCTCTATGGATGAGTTGGTCAGGGATATTTTCTTACGCTTTTCCCCCTCTCCCACTCTTACCATGTCTAGTCCGGAAGATAAAACATTCTTCCCTCAACATAATCTTAGTAGCCCCTATATGGGCACGTCAACCATGGTACACCACACTTTTCCACTTCAGACCAGATCCTCTAACACAGAAACAGGGGCAGATAAGACACCCAAGTCACTCAACCTAGTGACATGGCTCTGAAGTCATGGAATTTGGATATTTACTTTTACCACAAGAATGTATTTGATAGCCTTAAACAGGCATGCAAACCTACCATTAGATAATGCTATGCCGCAAAATGGAAACGTTTTGTTTGTAATTCCCAAACAAAAAACGTTGACCCTTTTAAACCATATAAGACATTATTATTTTTTACAATATGACAATACAATACAATATGACAATATTTATTACACTTACAAAAAGCTAATTTAGTCTAAACATTTATTCCAGCATGGACCCCAATCCAAACCACCCCACTCCAATCCAATCCAACCCCTCCAGTCTGGTGAATCAGTCCACCCCATTCCAATCCACCCCCCATGCCCTACTACTTCAATCCAAACCACCCACCACAATCCAGTCTAATCCACCCCACTCAAATCCACCTCAATCCAATCCACTTTACCCCATTTGAATCCACCCTACTCCATTCCAATCCACCCTGTACCAACACTCCACTACCTCAATCCACTACAATCCACTATACCCTATTCCACCCCTCCACTCTATTCCACCCACTCCACTCTACAACACTCTGCCACTGAACTCTACTCCTCTCTTCTCAACTCTACAACACTCTACTCCCCCCACTCCACTCTGGCACGCCAACAGATCCACTGTATGACACACTACTTCCCTACTCCACTTCGACACTCCACGCCACTAACTTTTGGCCATGTTGAACAGCAGCCACACTGATGTACATGACAAAACGCATTGCCAAAGCCAATAGCTCTTCTACAGGCGAGACCTATTGGCTTTGCCAAATGCTTGTTATGCTTTCTTACCTCATTACTACCCAGTTTGGTGTTTGATTACTTTTATTACTGGTACCTCGATCCTGCATCTATATTCCGATTTTATAATGGCATGTTTTCAAGAAAAGTAGTGAACAATTAAGATTTATCATTTTTTATGGCTTTTGCCCCTAATTGTTAACCTTTCTCCAGGATGTTAACCTATTTATTTTCCTTTTTTTTAGCTTCGAAATAATGGACCAAGTGGATTCAGCAAGGCAATTCTAAATCTCCAATGGCCTTTTAAGTATAAAAACGACACCCTTTTGTACATTATTAAATATGAAATTGAAGGGCCGATGAATTGCACTTCTGATGTGGAAATCAACCCATTAAATGTGAAGGTAAAATCATGTTTATTTTTTAACTTTGCATCATTTAAAAAGTCAATTATGTCTGTATACTTTCTATAGTGTTAAGTTCAGTGAACAAGTCCCATAAAACAGTAGCCGAAATACAAACAAGTACATTAAAGGAAGAATGTAAAATAATTTACAAGTGCACTTAAAATAGGTCATACATCCTAAAATCAATATCAAAATCAAAAGTGCTCACATTACTTATTTTTCTTAACACAAGAAAAAAAGCTTTCTTTTCAACCAAGCCGGGTACAGGAATCTCAACAGCCCAAATACAATTAGGTCATTAGTGTCTGATTTAAAAATTCTGAGCACCAACCAGTAGTCTCTGAAATGCAGTGAACGACATATGGGTATAATTTACACTCTTTTCCAGGGACCTGGTAACATGGACTGAAAAATACAAGTTGTTCTCTGTCTCCCTGCTGACTTTACAGAGATCAGTGCCCAGGGTTTCATATGACCGTTTTGTTATGAACGATCTTAATGGAAGTATCCTCAAACTAAAGCAAATGTAAAGGTTCTTGGCTTCATATGGTTAAAATGTTGTCCAAATATGGTTCAAATAAGAGTGGATTTGAAATATAAACATTTATCTGCCCATTCGTTCCTAACGTGACCAGAACTTATTTTTTACTAAGCTTTTTTTTTTTTATTCTTTTATTGTGTTTTTGACAAAGCATGAAACAATAAGAATGCCCCTCCCTCCCAATACAGAAGGCATGTTGAGTGGCGTGAAGCCACCAGTGTACAATTATTGCAATTCCGGACTGTTGTTTACAGCACAAACCCCTCAGTTTCTCAGTAAATCTCCACCTCCTTGATATTGTGTTCAGAGTCCGATACAGATCCCCATTCCAGTACATTTCAATCCTCCCCTGGCAGTCACCCTAAATCTTCCTTCAGTTCATCCAGTGGCCCCAAATTCTTTTGAACTTTCCAGGACATCCCTGTGCCCGGTATGTTTGCCGTTCGCCTCCCATGCACCAGTCCATACCGCCCTCCCACTCCCGATGAATGGGCAACGGCTTCGCTCCCCAATATTTAAGAAGGTCACGACGGGCCACCATCAAGGCCAAGCTACTGAAAAGCTGTGTGTAACTTTCTAAGGATTGCTCCCCCAGATACCTAGGTGTGAGGTGTAGCTCATGGCCAAGTGTTGCGTTTCTGCTGTTTGTGTACCAATCTGCTTCCAGTTACTCCCAGATCCCTGGATATTCCCACAGTGTGTGAATCGGGGTGCCCCCCTCTGCAAGCAGCGTAGGCAGAGGTCATCAGTTGTCCTACTCATTCGAAACAGGCACGTCTGTGTGTAGTATGCCCTGTGAAATATTTTATACTGAATCAGTCGGAATCCTGCCCTAATTGCTACTTTACTCTGGTATCTGCATGCCTGACTCCCGTTGTCGTTCTCAAGTCTGCCCAGGTCCCTCTCCCATCTCTCTCTGAGTGAATTAGGGTGGTCCAAGACTATTGTTGAGGAGGGTGGAGTAAATTTGGGATACTGCGTGTTCAGTCAAGGGAGCACAGAGCACTCTATTCTAGCGGGTATTCCTCCTCAATGGTGCATTCAGGGCTCCACCCTTCTCAGGGATGTGTTTAATTTTCTGAAACCTTGGTACTTGACTCCTTGTGAACTCATATTCTCCAGCGTCAGTCTCCACCCACCAATTAAGCCCCCAAGTAGCCTGCTTCTACATGGTCACCACTGTCCTCGTAGGAGAGGGCGGGGGCCCTTTTTACAGTCTCCACAGTTAACAGTCCTGGGCTATTGCCACCCTGTCTGCCAGCAAAGAGGGCCTCAGTTGGGCCGCCGGCACTAAGCATTAGCCCATGGGCAACTGCCCAGGGCCCCGCTCCTGCTCAAACTACGGGGTACGGCACCTGAGACTGACTTTATAAAAATATAGGTACTAAAAGTTCCAGGTGGGCAAACCCCACTCTTCCCCCTGCAGCCCTTAGCTGCAGGCTGAAAGCGCAAAATTATTGCTTCAACTCCCTGTCAGCTGCCAGTTAATTTGCCCCCCTTAACAACATAGGGCTTTTAACAACATAAGTGTTTGCTGGCACCCCTCACTGGGCCTAATTGTTGCTTGTGCATGAGAACAGCGAGTAGCCACCGTCCCTAAAGTTACCATAGCTCCAAAGTGAGCCCTGCCCTGAATGAATGGATATCAGTGGTATCCTACAGGGCTCGCAAAAAAAGAAAGCATGACCATGCATCATAATAGGCACTGCTCACCTTGTGTGAAGGGAAATGGAGAAGAGCAGAGAACGGAGGGAGAGGCACCTTCTTTTACAGTTTGCTTTTATTTAAGTTAAACATGAGCATTAGGTGTAGCTAAAGATGTTTTAAGGCATAGGCAAAGTGTGGACCCCCTAAAGAGCCAATTCTGTTCTGCACAGAGTCTTGCCCTGATGACCTTGAGTCATTCTTAAACAATTTGTTTCACAATTGTTTTTTATGTGGGTGATGTAGGTTACAGAGTTTGTTTCCAGGAGCATTTGTGATCTTCCGCCGTGGTAAATATTGAAATTACCATCCCTGAACAATAGATTTAATCACATTCAAAATTTAGGCGGTGTGCCAGAATACGATCAGTGACCAGGCGAAAGAGAGCGTGAAAGAGCTGAAATTGCATCATAAATTCATAGCTGATCTGAACAGGGGCCCCCAAAATCCGTTTGACCCAGGGACCCCCAAAAGCCTTAAACTATCCCTGGCTGTAACTGCGCATAAATGAGCAGAGTCTTTTACATTTGTGTAACAAGCATGAAAAAAAATAATAATGAACTACTGGAGTAGTAGTAGCGCAAATAGAGATGGAGTTGAAGGGGGTGGGAAGGAAATGAGGATCGGCCTCACATCGATCCTTACCACGCCAAAAAAAGCACAACGAATCCTCAAGGAAACACCCAACCCCTACAACCCATTAAGCCAGAGACCATTCCTTTTTGTGCTCTTCCAAAAAGATTACACTATGCATGTTCTCATACGATAACTTTACTGCCAGTGTTCCCGGGATACCTCAGGAGGTCTGGGGTCCCCTTTTGCTTTCAGTAGAAGTATTGAATGAGGGGCGAATATAAAAGGGGTAAGACAAACTAAAATAGGTAAGTGGTGTTGTACTGATGGGTGAAGAGAACAGCAGGGAGAGAAAAGTTGTACCTAAGAAGCAGAAAAGCAACAAAGAGGAAGATGCTTAAGGAAAGGGAGATGAGAGAAGCATAGATGTATCTGTAAGGGGAGAATTGGTGAGAGAAGAGTTTGGGAGAAAGATGCGGTAGAAAGAATAGCATGCCAAAGAGAGGAATATAAGAGGGGTAGAATCCACAAAGACATGTAAGAGGCTCGGGGAGAATGAAAAGGAAGAGACTGATGTAAAGGAACACAAGAGCAGTGGTGTACCACAAAATGATGCCTGAGCAGAATAAGGGATGCCTTAGTCGCTCACAGATATTAATTTACTCTGGGATGAATGCGGGCCCTCTGGTGGGCCTGGCCCTCCCTGGAGTGCTTGGGCCCGCCAGCTCTGCAAAAGGTAAAACAAGGTAAGAGGCTGGCAGAGAACTGTGGAGAATCGCAGCACTTTTAGGGGAGAGGTTGATGTTAGAGAGGCGGAACCAGCAAAAGGATGGTATAGGTGAGAGAGAGAGATTAAAAATGAAGGTTACAGGATGGAGGTGAGAGGTGGACCTAATTAGGCAGAACCAGTGACGACAAGAGAGAAGTAGATGTTAAATAGGTATTACCAGCAAGAGAATGTTAGAGGCTGGGGTGAGATAAGAGGTGAAGTGTATAGCAAGGAGGTGAGAGGTAGATGTAATAGGAGCAGAATCAGTAAGAAAGGTAAGAGGCAGTATGAGAAATTAGGTGAAGTGTGGAGCTTGGAAGGGAGAAGTGGATTTAAGAGAGGTAGAAACAGCGAGACAGAGTAAGAGGCTGGGGAGGTTCAAACAGGAGAGGTGGATCAGTAATGAAGCTTATGAGTCTGGAGGGAGAGATGAAAGGTGATGGGCAGTACATCAATAGGCAATATAGATGTAAAAGATGCAGAACAATCAGGAGGCCTTAAGAAGAGAATAGAAGGAAAGCTGAAAGATGAATGTAGCAGGGCAGAATTAGTGAGAAAGGTAAGCGGGAGAGGGAGAGATGTGGTGAACTGTAGAGGGTGGAGTAGAGAGGTGGATATAAAAGGTCCAGAATCAGAAAGAAAATGTGATGAAGCTGGGGGAAGAGGAGAGATGGAGGTAAGAGGGGCAGAATCCATAAGATGCGGTTAGAGGCTGGGGAAGAGATGTGAAGACAAGTACAGCATGTAGGGGAAACATGGTGTAGGAGGGGCAGGGTCAGTGAGAAAAGAGATGAAGAGTAGGGTAGGGAACAGAGATGTGATATAAGAGGGGTAGGACAGCAAGAAAAGATGACAGGCTGGGTGGAATGATGAGAGGTAGGGAGTTGAGCAGGGAGGGGAAAGATGGATGTAAGAGTGGTAGAACCAGAGAGAGTGTAAGGCTTTGGGCGAAATTAGATATTAACAGATGAGTGTGTACGATTGTACAATGAGGTGGATGTAAGAGGGGTTGAACTAGTAAGAGAGGGTAATAGGCTAGGCAAGATGTGAGGTGAAAAGGGAAGCATAGACGTAAGTAGGCAGAATCAGTAAAAAAAAAAAAAAAAGTAAGAGACTGGAGGAGAGGTAAAAATATTTTGGGACACGTATGCTGCCACGTACATTGAGCCTTCTGCCACAGCAGTTCCCTGTCTCTTTATTTTCCATGTAAAAAAATGACTTAGCTTTGAGATGTGTGTCTTCCTTTAGCAAGGTTTTTGATTTTGACCCAACCTTAATGTGCCTGCAGAATTTCAGCCTGCTCTCTTTGCACTCTTACTGCGCTTGACAGTTTTAATAAATCTAGCTCCCAGTGGGATCGTTTCCAGCCATACCCTGACTGTACATCTAGGGATCATAGCTCCTACCCCAAGAAAACAGTGGTGGGGGATGCCACAGTTCCCCCGGGGAAACGTAAGCCCAGCTTAACAAAGCATACTGCCCCAGAAGAAAGTGCAGGCCCAGCACCTTGGAGGAAGGCCTGTAAGCGAAGAGATGCACGAGAGGGATTGTATGAAAGGGAGTCGGATGCCTCATCTGCGGTATTGACAGAAGCTGGATTGGTCCACCTTTTGTAGGACAGACAAGCCATCGTTCCCATGCTGTTTGATGCTTCCTATACTTACCTGGCTACCTGCTCTGTGACAAGGCTGGGAGCATGGATAGTGGAGTCTCTAGTGGAGACCTGCTCTGATCGTGCCAACTGTATCTGGACGCTGAAGGTGGGACTGTGTGATAGATCTGACGTGGAAGCGCCACGCCAGCCAAGATTTTATTTTTGATGCATGAGACACAGCTGGCCCCATGGTCTGGTGAGAATTCAGTGTCTTGTAGGAACTGTGTATCCAGAAGGGAGGCTAAAATGGATAAACCTTTAATGGAAGACAGTTGTATCTTCCTCTGGAAACCTAACGTTATAAAGTATATTATGCCGCACATCTTTGCCTTCCCCTCTGCTGAAATTGTAGAGGTGTCACTGTTTTTGCTGCTATTCACAATTCCACCACCCCTTTGACTGTGGTATTGTCTAGAGATCATACATCTTCAAGTAATCCACTAGCTCTGAACATTTCTCAGTGTCGTCCCCCACTGGGCAAGTGGGCAAGTTTTGGTCAGCTGCACCTTACTGCCTACTGGTGCAATGGTTATGGAGGCCTAGCTATGAGAGCCTATATCGTTTGGTCCCAGAAACCAAGAACCCTGTGTCTGTGTGAAGCATAATCTTTCCTGACCTAATACCGGTACAGTCGCACTGGCCATACGGTTCTCCTGGCTGTCCCTACGAACTCAGGAGTTATTCATTGCTTACTTCATGAAGACTTTGCTAGACCCACAGTAGTGCATTACTTCCCTGGTGGAGCTACTGGACACATTTTCTGTGTTTTGAGGATACAGCGTAATTGGGAGAAATGTAAGGTAAAGCCCCTGTCAGATGTGACGGTGACAGCCTGTATGAAGGAAGTCTATGTGCATCGATCCCCAAAGGGGTGAAATACCTGGGTATTCTGTTCAACAAGAGGCTGTCACACATGGTGGAGGGCAATATATTGGCCCTCATAACTAAGTCCAAATAGGATTTTGAAAAAATGGGCACAACTTCCATCATTGCTGTGGGTACAGGCCATTAAAATGGTTACAGCTCACCGTTACTTCTATTCTATAGACGTGTTAGTCATCTTCATACCGCATACCCTGTTATGTAGAATAGATTAGGACAGTGGTTCCCAGCCTGTGGTACGGGGACCAAAGGGGGTCCACAAAGCCTACTCATGGGTCTGCGACTGCTTAGAAAATTAAATAATATTAAAAGACTGATAAAGGGTATAGCATTTTTTTTTTTAAACTAAATGTAAATCTGTATGTTTTAGAATGTTCTATAAATGTGAAGGAATTTAAAATTGGAGGCTAAAAATTAAGTTGGTGTCCTCGTTTTGACTCTTGGGAGCAGCGCAAATGCATTAAACAGAATGTAGTACGGATGACTAGTGGCCTCAATTGAATTTAGAACAAGCCCAACCTTCTCATTAAATTTTTTATTTTTATATTTGTTTGAGAATTATAGTTTGTGTATTAGTTTGATAAATGCTTGTATTTGTTTTGTATTGTTTTGTTTTGCAATTCAAATCATTGAAAATGGCGGGAGACTCCTGCTACAAGTATTGACTCTATGGGGGTCCCTGGATTCCAACAGTGATTCATTGGGGGTCCCTGGGTTACAGTAATGATTAAATGGGGGTCCATAGGAGTCAAAAAGTTGGGAACCACTGGATTAGGAGACTATGGGCCTGATTTAGTGTTTGGCGGACGGGGTTACTCTATCACCACGGTGATGGATATACCCTCTGTGAAAATATAAGTTCCATAGGATATAATGAGATTTCTATTTTGGCAGACAGGATAACTGTCACCTTTGTTACAGAGAAACCTGTCTGCCAAACTCTAAATCAGGCCCTTAGTCTTTTGTGGGGGGTCTGGATAGGGCTAGACTTAGGAAGTTGAAACCAGCCGAGCATACCAAAGCCACAGGACAATGAATGCTGCACATAGCCACCTATTACCTGGCCTATCTGTGTTCCAGGTGGCTTGTTGTTTGCGCAACATTAAGCACTCCCACCCCCAATGAGGATAGCTATGGTGCTAGGCGTATTCACTGGGGCGAAAGGATTCAATACTTAATATGCATTTAAGCACACACAGCTGGTATGGAAACATTATTCTCTCTACTGCACACTATCCCCTGGATCCATGCTTTGGCCTGCTCTTTGGTGTAATATGGTTCTGTTCATGGGCAGCAGGACATTGATGTAGTGAGACTGGGAAGAAAAAGCAATGAACACTATTGATTGAACTATTTTTCCAGGGGCAATATTGCACCTTTCCAAAACTGAGCACCAAATATGGTACAAGGCAACAGCAGATATGGAACTATACTCAGACATGGGGATCTTTCCAGGAGGTTAGATCAGGGTATCTATGGACTCCTTATAGACTATTTGTGCTTCCAGCTGACTCTTGCAGACTCCAAACAACACTGGCAGCAAATGGCGAGGCACAATATTCCTCAGAGGTGTGGTCTACACTGAAGTCATTTCATGACTTATTACTATGCGAATCCAGATGGAAACTTTCATACTTTAAACTCCTCCATAGTTGGTTTCCAACTAAACTACACACTGCAGGCCTGTTGCCAAACGTTGTCTTCAGGAGATGAGGAGGGGCTGGCTGCAGCATGGTCCATAGATTGTGGAGTTGTGCTAAACTGGTGTACATTAAGAACAAGGTGTGTACTGTGCTTGCATATCCAGACTACACTACACTAGTCCCCTCCATTAGGCTGGCTCTACTTCATAACATGTTGGAGAGTGTGGTTCCAGCTAAACACAGGCAAATGTGGGTGACGACGGGCTTGGCAACTGTGAGGTTATACATCCTGAAGTTTTGGAGGAAGCCAGTAAACCCCAAATAAGGTACTCTGGTTGTTGGAGATGTCCAAAATAGTTGTATGTGAAAAAATTATTTATAGGATGAATGGCCAGATGGCATTTTACAATCAGATCTGGCAACTGTTGCCTCGGTCAGGGCTTAGTTGACACCTAGAGGTCAGAAGGAGGGTCTGGTTGACCTCTTTGGGGGTAGAGAGTGGGTCTCAGACAGCCTTAGACCTTATGACTCTAGGCAGATTGCAAGGAAAGTCTGCCCACATGAGTGGCTTGGGGGCTGTGGAAGGTGTTATGTGCTACCCCTGCTGAACCAAAGGAATAGTATATAAGTGGGGAGGAATCAATTTACTATTCATTGTTTACATGTTCAGACCTTGTTGTTTATTGCTCATGGTATCTGTGCTTGGTTAGATGCACTTTTCAAGTGTAATTCTTGTACTACTTCTCTTTGGGATACACATTGTGTTGACTCCTTGTCCAACATCTGTTGATTTATACAATTGGGAATACTGGTGGGACGTCACACATGTTTTTCTGTTTCTATAAAAAGTTAAATAAAGAATTAAAAAAGGAGACCCAAGACTGCAACACGGTACTGCATGCTCCTAACTTTATTGCACTAATGCATTTTCTTCTTGAATAGATGATGAGATTGGGCACTGCTGAAACCTCAAATTAATATTGAGCCCAGGTTTATTTTTTTAACACCACACACATTTACTAGATTTTAGACTGTTATAAAGATGTCCATTCTTGATACAACACAGGAGCAGAAAAATATGATCAAAAGTGCTTGCTAGACTGCACAGTTTGTCCACTTGAGAAGGCTGAGAATACAAACCACATCTCGTCACCATAATTGGGGTAACAGTGATTGGGGTGGCAAGACCAAGAAACTACCCTTCCAATGGAATTGTCACCATGTGGTTGGTCATTTTCACATTTGTAATGCAATCTTTATTTCTAGCATTTGTGGGTAAGGTGGTAAAACCAGAATGTGAAGCCTCCTAGTTCCATTGTCAAAACACGCATTGGAGGTGTTTCCCCACTCCAGTGAATTACCCATCTTGTTAGGGGTCTTCTCAACATGTGTTTTTACTGAACTTGCGATCTGTATTGGGCTTGTTTTTAGGCTGCCTCAATATTTTTACAGAATAGGAAAAGGACAGAAGTATATTGTGAGATCTTTACCCTGTGTCAGGGGCAATAGATTTCGAAGTGGCAGCGTCTGTGGTGGAAACCTTTGTTTACGACTGCTGTTGCATAAATTAAGGCTATTTCATTTTGATTAGAGTTTTTCATTTGGGAGGCTGGTCTCTCCAAAGGTGGCAACAGCAAGTAGTCAAGGGTTACTCCAGTGGATGATAAAGGTATTGAACTCAAATACAATTTGTCAAATTAATGATACCTGGTAAGCAACTTATCTAGCAAGTCTAAATATGTCTTTTAATAGGGTCTGATTTAGAGAAGATGATTATGTAATGAAAAATCAACAAATGTGTTCTCTAATAGTTGCACAATCCCCAGAAAACGTCTTCCAACGTCTCTGTGTGTATAAAGTGTCCTGCAAAGTGATAACAGAAAGTACGCCACCCTTCAAGACTTAAGCGCTGCAAGGACCAGATATGGGAAGTTTGCGTTAGGCAAGGCAAAGAATCGACAGTTGCCCAACAGGCCTGTGGCCAGCTTCAGCCAGTGGGATTATGTTTATATTACTATGGATAAAATGGGGCCCGTCACTGGGCTGCTGGTTCACAACCCAAAAGGGGTTCGTACACAAAGTCAGTATGGCCATACTTACAAAGCCAGCTGAATCATTGTCGTATTCAGAATACAGCGGGCCATCCTAGGCAAACACAGAATGATGTGAGTGTCTACCCAGAACAATTATCCCAAACCTTAGGAAGTGACAGCGAGGCCTGGGGAAATTGCTGCTTATATGTAGCACAGTTAGAACTGGCCTTGCTTGGAAGGCAAGGAAAAGGGGGAATGTACAGGAGAAGGGGACTGTGGCATGGGGTTGACTGTTGAGGGAGGGAATTCCATAGAGTGCATCAATGCACATGGAGTGATCAGCCAGCCATTGAGCGTATGTGAGCTGGTATCAAGTAGTTTCAGAGAGGCAAATAATTGTACTGGATGTTTGAAGGACCAAAAGTGTTTGGTTAGGTAGCCTGAGGGTGACAGAAGTAATTTGTGGATGATGGAAATGGTCTTGCATTCACCAGTCTCTTTAATCAGGATCCAGTGGATTTACCTGAGGTCAGGAGCAATTTGGTTATTACTTCGTAGGCTAAATAGGAGCCAAGCAACATGGGTCTGAAACCTTTTCAGTGCGGCAAGTGTCTTCTCAGATATTAGGGACATGTTGTAAGAAAGTGCCATCTTTCTAGCATAGTACCCCACTTTTTGCCTAATTTCAGTTTTTCTAGACTGTAGTTCACTGGGATCCTGCTAATCAGGACCCCACTGACTGTGCTTTCACCTCTAAATTTGGTTGCTAGTAAACTTTTTACACCCACAGTTGGCATGCTGGTGCACCCATAAAAGTCCCTAGTATATGGTACTTAGGTACCCAGGGTATTGGTACACTAGGGGTCTCCCATGGGCTGCAGCATATATTGTGCCACCCAGGGGTGCCCATGCAAACTGTCTGCAGGCCTGGCATTGTAGCCTGCGTGCAAGCACCCTTTCACCACCTCACCTGGTCACTGCACTTAGACACTATAAGTCAGCCCTCTGGTAGGCCCCTATGCCCAAGGAGAGGGTGCATGTCCCTAAGAGTGAGGATACCCCTGAATGAGCACTGTGCCCCCTACTGACCCCCGGCCATTTCTTGGACTGTGTAAGTGGGGGGAAGCCATCTTAAGGTATGTAGCAGACAGTGGTCAACACGAGTGGTCCAACTACATAATGGCTTCGCTGAACCTAGGCATGTTTGGTATCAAATATGTTGGAAACCTGCAACTGCACTGATTCCAGTATTCTGGGGGTTCCTTAGAGGATGCCCCAGTTCTACCTGTGCAGCCTTATGGGGTCTAGCTGCCAGCCCACGCTGGACACTGTTCTGTCTTCCTGGTGGTGAGCCTGATCCAGGCCGTAGAGGCAAAACAAAGGATTTTCTGCATGGGAGAGGTGTGACCACCTCCCCCTGTGTATTAGATGTCAAAGGGATGGGGTGGGGTGGCTTCTGAGCATCACCAGTCTGCTTTGAAGTGCACATTTGGTGCCCTCCTTGCATAATCTGGTTTGCATCAGTTCAGGAGTCCCACGGTTCCTTCTCTGACTTGAAACTACCCAAAGGACAGGTGAGTGACCACCCCCCCTGTCCAACTCCTCCCCTAGGGAGATGCAGAAAGCCCTGCCAGGTGACCACTTGATTCTGCCATCCTGATAATAAGATGTGCAGAGACCTCTGGGAGCATCTGACTGATTAGGCCAGGTAGATGACGCCCCTGACTCCCTCTGATAGTTGGGTTACTTTAGAGAGTGACCAATCCCCTTTTAGGGTTACTTAAGGGCTCCCTTGCAGGTGGGTCCTCCGATTCATCGAGCTAGACTCTCCAAGGAATTCTCTGCCAGACAACTTCTGCTCCTGGCCTCTGAAACCGCTGCTGGTCTGCTTTGGAACCGAACAAGTCTGCATCTGGTGGAAAGGCTCCCACTGCAACATTGTTCCTCCGGTTCCTGCAAGAATTCTGCAGCATCCAAGGCTGTACATCCTCCAGGGTCATAAGGACTTTGTTTGCACCTGGAAGCATGAAGGAATCTTCCTTGGAGTGAAGGAGTCACTCCCCTGCATCCGCAGGCACCTGAAGACAACTGGTGGGGTCTGCTGTTCCACGAACACTGGAAGGCTCTGCTTCACAGTTCATGAGTCTGTAGCATCCTCTGGGTCTTGCTTGTCTTCTGAGCAACGTGGGAGACTGTGGGCCCCTGCTCCTGCCACTGGACTGGAACCCCTGCGCACCACAACTGTTGCACTTGCCGAGGCTTTTTGACTGTTCCTTCAGAAGATCTTCAGGCATCAAGAAGCCCTAGACTCCAGCACTCTGCAACATGAAGGTCAGTCCCTCCCGTCAACTACTGCGACATGAAACTATTTTGTTGTGATGGTAATGCCCCCATGTGACTCCCTGTGGGGGCTCCATCGACTTCTACTGGCCTTCCTGCCAGCTGAGGCCCAGCTCTGACTTCCCCTCAAGGGTAGAGTCTCCTGGACCTTGCTCGTCCCCGAAATTTTGCAAACACTTCTTCAGCTCCTGCTTTCATTTGCCAGTGCTTGTTGGTGATCTGGCTGGTCACTAACCCTCCTGCAATCCAGGGACCATCGTTGGATAGCTCATAGGCCACTCCTGGGATCTTCTATAGCTCCCGGATCCCGCAGCTGGACGACTTCTTCCACCGACTTGCAGGAACATCACTTCTTGGAGGGTGGGCATTGCCATCTGCACAACCTGGGCACCTTCAAAGTTGCTGGTCTCTGTCACCTTCCTTTGCAGCTCCTCCACATCCGTAATCTCTCCTGGGGTTCCACCGGCCTACTCCACGGGTCATGACAGCAGCTGGATAATCCGGGGCATCCACTGACTTCAGAGAGAGTCCTTTCTCCCCTTTGTATCCGGGCCCCCTGGTAAAGGCAACCCTGTCTTCTAGGTATCATGGGGTGGGGACAAAGTCCAACCTTCATATTGTCTGTTGGTTTCTTTGGGATCCACTGTGAAGGGTCCTAAATTCCACAAACTCCAACCACAACTCTTTTTGTTAGCCTAGGGGACGACTGGGTGGGTAACTACCTTGCACCTGGTTGCTGGGGACACTTACCATACTTACCACTGGTGTTTCTATCTACCCCCAGCCCCTAAATAACTACCACTCTTACCTTGATTGGTTTCACTATTTGACATTTCACTTTCGTAGTATATGGTTTGGCCCTCTCATAGGGCCCAGTATATTGTATGCTATTTCTGTTGGTTATTTTGTGTATCTGTCATGTGTAGATATCTCCACAGGAAGATATACCAATGCTAGTCTAGTAGTAGTGCTGTTATAAAGTATACTTTATTTTTGCAACACTTGTGTGGTTCTTTCTTGTGAGTAAATTACTGTCTGACTACTGTGCTATTGCAAGTGATTTACATTCCTCCTGGATAAGCGTTGGCTACCCCTAGAGAGCTTTTGCTATCTGTACACCTTTTCATTATCACTAAGGGTTGCCTGGACTCAGTATAGGGTGCCACACCATAGGTGTACACCGTAAACTGAGCCAGCCTCCTACATGTGACTTAGCATTTTTAAAACTGCAAATTTATGGGATTATAGTTTTTTTAATAGGGCAAAACTACACGAGAACGTCTATCATAAGTCAATTTTTTATTTTGCTTTAGTTTACTATTTGTCTGTTTAGTGACTGGCTCCTAGGGTAACGTTTGACAACTTTTTTTCCTGGATACAAATTGTTGTCCCTTTTTAGCCCTCTTATTTATATTTTTATTTACTTCAACTGTTTGCATTTTGTAAAAATTGAGTTTAAGAGCAATTGCTGTGTTTAGGCATTCAATGTGCATGTGAGGTCCAGCCATTGTTGCTCCTGCCTGCCAATATATTGTCCACCCCAACTGTGTATTTCATCTGTGCCATCTCATCCTCATATCTTCTGCAGTCTATTCTTTATGTTGTTTGCTGCAACACTTGCGGGTCAGCCACCCAAACCAGCATGTATCCCTTTGTATTAATTCCACCCGTGAATGCTGATAACCACATGCCTCACCATCCAACTTCCCTTGTTTAACAGTATAGTTAGTGAGTCACCTAGAAACCCATTGCAGAGCTCTCGGACAATCTGTCTTGTAATTTCAATCATGCATGAACCTCGAAACAATTAGTGCATCGGAGTAAAAATATCAGTTTTAGAGATACCCAGGCCTAGCATTTCCATCCAATTTGATTAAGATATTGTATTTCCGCATAAAGCTTTAAAATATTTGTACTTATTTTATTAGGGTTATTATTTGGTTTTGTAGCTATTTTACATATATTCACACTAGATAAATTACTTTTGCAAAGATGGTTCAACAATGCCAAAAAATGAATGGGCAGTTGATGTCACTTCCTATGATGTCACATCCTGCGATATTAAATCCTATACAAATTAGAGGGGCCTCGCATTTTCCTATTCTGCCTGGGGCCCTACAATTTCTAGGACCGCCCCAGTCATTAATTATGAGTAGCTCAGTGGCCCCCTAGTAGAGTCTGAGGTTCAGTAGAGCAATATCCAGTCTGCCTGATATCTAGTATGCAATGAAAACCCACTGCGGGGGATCCCGCCACCCACAGTAACCCCCTTGTGATTCCATCAACCATCTGAAAGAGTTTGTCTGAGATCGGGAAGGAGGTATTTTGCAGAATGTACAGAAATTTCCGCAAATCATTTTGTAAAGAACTGCCTGGCCCATCAGGGACAGGGGGAGCTTTCGCCACCTTTCTACATCACAGTGGTAAGCCTCAAGGACCCTCATCAGATTATTTTCCAGAAACCATCTGTGATCTCAAGTCACAAAAACGAGTATCGCAATCCTTTGGTCACCTAACGAAATGAGTAGCCCAGTATGTCATCTGGGCCCTCATTCCTACGGGAAACCCTATGGATTTGTGCTAATTATTTCAAAGTCCTGAATATGCGCCAAAAATGTCTAGGATATGTAGGATTCTCGGCACGGAGTGTGATGGGTCTGCCAGATGTAAAAGGATGTCATCTGCATACAGAGAAATGGCATCGACCCAGTCTGCAGCCCAGCAGAGGCCTCTTATCTGCGTGTCCTTGCAGATCCAGGTCACCAGTGACTCCAGGGCTACCGCAAACAATAGTGGCAACAACAGGCACCCTTGCCTGGTGCCCCTGAAAACTTTAAAGCTACTAGACTGTGTCCCCTTGACCTGGACTCTTGTCACCGGGTCTGTATACAACAGTCACACCCAGGAGATGTAGTTCACACCAAACCCCATTTTAATAAGCATCGCCAACATGTGTGGCCATTCCAACTAATCAAAGGCCTTTTCGGCATCAAGGGCCAGAAGGGACCCCTGCTTTCGCAAGTGCAGCAGTGCATGCCAAACAGCCCATCAAAAGCACCACAAATTGTGTCGTGTAGCCCTGTATGGCATGAACCCAGACTGGTCCAGGGTGACTAGGGAACTCCACACCTGCGTGAGGCGGTTTGCCAAATTTTTCACTAAAACATTTGTCTCCACGTTGATTAGGGAGATTGGCTAGTAAAAGGCACAGTTGTCCAAAAGTTTACCTTCCTTTTGGATTAGGGCAATCATTGTTTCTCTAAGGTCTGGTGGTAGTGCACCCTGAACCCTCACATTGAAAATCATTTTTAGCATTGGCTTCACCACTATTGATTTTACTCCTTTAAAGAATTCTGGCGGAAAGCAGTTGGGGCATGGGGTCTCACCACTACTATTCTGAGATATGGCTTCTGCCACCTCACCCCCAGTGAACTCGGTTTCAAGTAGGTCTCTTTGGTCAGAGCTCAAGCATGGGGGTCGGAAGGTCAGTGATGTAAGCCTCTAGCTCCCTCCCATCAGCCGTGGTTCGCAACCTGTATAGTCCCTCTAAGTAATCAGCAAAGGCTTGTGCAATTTCCAGGGGGCTCTCCAGCAGCTCCCCACCTCCTGGCTTTATACCCCTTACCCATCTATGTCTCTCCTCCTTTTTAGCCAGCCCATCTACGAGTTTACCTGCTTGTTGCCCACCTCATATAGTCTGCCCTACATAGCTCGCAACTGGCCCCTGACTTCCTAGTAAACCAGGTGCACGTATTCTTGCCTCACCTCCTCTATTCTATGCGCAAGTTCCCATAATGACATAGCCGCTTTCCAGTTGAACTAAAGCAATGCACACTCTTCCTCCCTCTTGCTCCTCTTGCTCACTGTGTGCGCTATTATTTGCCCCCCTCAGTACGATTTTATAAGCCTCCCACAAATCCACCTCAGATTGTACAAAACCCCTGTTTTCTGTGAAGTACCGTTCAGTGGCTCTGACCAGCAGTGACCTAGTGTTGTCGTCCGTTAACTCCCTGGGACTAACCACAATGCCCCTTAACTCCTGGAGGCCTGTTTGAACTACTGTGGTCAGATTCCTTGTGGGTTAAAGGTTGTGTGAGTGAATCTGCCCATCTGGTGCTTAGGCACCAGGATGTAGTCCACTCTTGACAGGGTCCCCATAGAGTTGGCTGTGTAGGACTATTGCCGTTGTCCTGGATGAGCTGTTCTCCAGAGGCCTGCCAGTCTCAGTGCTTCCTTGAAGGTGGCCAGTCGTGTATCTGTTTTTGATAGTTCCCCTTGTTTTCTTAACCCTATGTAGGGCCCCTTGTAGCATCAAATTAAGATCACCACCAATGATTGTCAGTGTATTTGAGGTTTCCACCCCCCACGTACTGTAACATGTCAAGCTGTCAGTCTGCAGACTAGGGGGAAGTACCATGAGCTCAGTACCAGAGCCTCATCATTGCACCACCTGTAAATTGCCACTTGACAGTCGTCTTAATTGACCCACCATGTCTTATGGACTTCCAGTGAGAGAGATCTATGGGCCAGGATTTCCACTCACTGTGAGCCCCTTAAGAAACCTGCATGTGCCAGCAGGACTTATCTACAGCGGTCCAAGAACTCACAATTGTTACCCACAAGATGTGTCTACTGTTAGGGTTATGTCTCGAAAGGTACTTTCTTACCACTTCTCTCTTGGGTTTATCCCCTGGACCTTTCCTGTTCCAGGAGATCTTCCGGGTTAGGCCTCGGCTTGGGCCCACTTGTGTTGCGCTCCCCATAATGTCCTTAGATCACCGTCCATGCTACCAGTCTCTATTTGCCAGGACTCACACTCATGCCCTCAGACAAATTTGACCCACCATGACTCCTCCCACCCAATCACCTCATGCTGCAGCTCAGAACTACCCCCCCCCCCCCATGTTCGAGATAATTGTTGCCCCAATGTCATAACTACCATCAGAAATTAAGAACTAGAGATTAGACTCTAAATGCGAGTTGTAAACTGTTATGGACTCTGGGGGTTGGGGGAGTGGACCGCTTGCGCAAAAAAACGATGGATTAAACCCAGATCTGTGACTGGGGGTGAATGTTTGCATTGTTCAGCATTCCATCCATCATCCTTTTGTGTTGCTAAAGTTGTCCTTAGTGGGAAGAGTATCCCCATATGTGGGCCCCTTGCTTACTATGCCACTGGATTCAAGCTAGCCTGGCTAATGGAGGGTGATACCCTGAAACCAGTCCCAGTATGCTTGTTTCCGTTTCAAGGAGGACCTGGCCAGGCAGTTCGGGCTGGACTGTTTCCATGGGGAACAGGGTCAAGAATGATTTGCATATGGCTGGGTACAAACTGGGGTGGTATGGTGAGCAAAAGAACAACGGATTAAACCCAGATCTGTGACTGGGGGTGAATGTTTGCATTGTTCAGCATTCCGTCTATCATCTTTTTGTGTTACTGGAGTGGCCCTCTTGACCATCAATTTACCACCATCAGGTGCTCCCCAGGGGTTTGTCTAACTAGATGTGATGACCGTCTTACCAGACCCCAGAGTCAAACTGGGATCACCTTCTTCATCAATAAGCCTGCCATCATGGGAGTTATTTGTGCAGGTCCTTCTTGTCTCCTCTGCTGGGAGCCTGCTGAGCTTACACCCGATCTTTCAGCAGACTGTACCAGTTCTTCCCACCTATTGATCTTGGAGGGGGGGGGGGGGGCGATCCTGTTGCAGCACTCCACCACTCGCACCCTCTTGGACTCCACGTGATCTTTTGTCGGGTGGCTTTTGACCTGTGACGGGATCTTTGCCGCAACCTAGGTACTTGCCAGCCATCGTGTTCTTGGGAGTCTCATGAGTCTGGCCTGTAAAACCCTTGCCCTCTAATAATGTCCATGCTTCAGCCACTGTATTGAAAAAGTGGGAGTAGCCCTGGTCTATAATCCGCAGTCTGGCCATGTAGAGGAGAGCATACTTTACGTTTAAAGTGTGTAACTGCCATTTCACTGCTATGAAGAACTCTCACTGACATTGGGCTATTTGGTTATATTCCAATTATATGTTTACTGGTCCCCCCTCTACTTGCCAGGGCCCGTGCATGCACGTTGCAAAATGTTGTTCCTGTTGTGAAAGTTCAGGAGTCTGACCACTACTGCTCTCAGATGGAGGGGGGACCTTCAGTCATAGTGGACCACCTGGCGCCCTTTAGGCTCTTTCCACCATGAATAGTCTGGAGGCCTTGCCCTCCATGAATACATTCAGCAACCAGCCCACCATGTACAGTTCTGCACTGGGGCCTTCAGCCCATTCGGGTGGGTCCACTACTTGCACACTTTTGCATCGGGAGCATCCTGTTGCATTGTCCACTCTCTCCTGAGTGCTGCAAGGATTGCATCTGTTACTCATGGTCCCTGGCAGTGGCATGTAGATGTGCCACAGCGGATTCTGTCTGCCCCACCCCATGAGCCAATATTTTGAGGTCTGCTCAGAGAAGCCCCAGGTCCAGAGTGATAGTCTATTCTATTTTCCAATGCGGCCTTGGTGTCCCCAATTACCTCCAATATTGGCGTGGTATGAGCCTCCAAGCCAGAGTCCGATGGTCGCTGGTCAATTACCTGGGGGGGGGGCAAACCAGACCACTGTTGTCCAAGCCCAGAGCTTAGGGACTTAACAATACAGTTCCTTGAAGTCGATAACTCCACCTGGGGCTATCACGGCGTCGTGAACAACAAAACCAAAAGTTCAGGCTGGCCTCAGTGTCGCGGGCCAGCTGCGGTGTCGGGAAGACCCACAAACAGTACCTTGGATTCGCAGGGTGTCGTGATCCTCGCGGTGAGCTCCAGAGAGCGGCGTTGCTGGCGTCGGTTCCGGAGTCGGTTCCGGAGTCGTCGGGCCCTTAAAGTCACGCACCTCGGGGATCGAACTCCGGCCTGATGAAATCAGGTGCGCCTGCGGGGATGGCGTCGGAGCTGCGGTGCAAAGCGAGACGATGCGACGTGCGGTGCCCACAGGGCACGGTGCAGGCAACGACTCGGTGACGGCAACGGCTCGGTGACGGCGTCCAGCGTCGTCGGTGAGACCAGGGCTGCGGTGTGAAGCGGGGCGGTGCAATGTGCGGTGTCCACAGGTCGCGGTGCAGGCATCAGCGGCGTCGTTGTGGAAGCGCTGTCATCTGTAGGCGAAGCCAGCGGTGCGGGTCGGGACGGTGCTTCGTGACCCTCACGAGCGGTGTCCACAGGCCACGGTGCAGGCAAGGATGCCTGGTGACAACACTGGAGCCGATGGTACTGGCGTCGGTGGACCGGGGCTGCGGCACGGGACGGTGCTTCGTGGTCCTCACGAGCGGTGTCCACAGGCCACGGTGCAGGCAGTGGTTCCGGTGTCAGCAGGAGCAACGTCGTCGGGGATGCCCAGGCTGTTGTGTGAGCAGGTGACGCTGGAGTGCGGGGCCCACAGGTCGCGGTGCGAGCGGCGGCTCGGTGAAGTCGTCCGATGACGGCGTTGGTGAGACCAGGGTCGCGATGCGAAGCAGGGCAATGCGACTCCGTGCGGCGTCGGCAGGTCACGGTGCAGGCCAGCGGCATCGTTGGCGGCGGCGCAGTGGTTTCTCCTCTTGGACAGCACAAAACACACAGTTCCCAATGCGGCAGGTCGAGGAAACTGAAGTCTTTGGTGTCCCTGAGACTTCCAACAGGAGGCAAGCTCTACTCCAAGCCCTTGGAGAATTTTCTCAAGCAGGACACACAGCAAAGTTCACCCTTTGCACTCTTTTCAGGCAGACGCAGCAACTGCAGGCAAGTCCAGCAAAGCAACACAGCATAGGGACAGTACTCCTCCTTCAGCTCTTCTCCTGGGCAGAGGTTCCTCTTGATTCCCGAAAGATTCTAAAAGTCTGGGGTTTGGGGTCTGCTTCTTATACCCAGGACTGCCTTTGAAGTTTGCAAACTTCAAAGCAAAGTCTCAAGTGTTTGCAAGATCCTTCCTTGTCCAGGCCAGGCCCCAGACACTCACCAGGGGGTCGGAGACGGCATTGTGTGAGGGTAGGCACAGTCCTTTCAGGTGTGAGTCACCACTCCTCCCCTCCCCTCCAGCACAGATGGCTAATCAAGATATGCAGGCTACACCCCAGCCCCTTTTGTGTCACTGTCTAGAGGAGAGGTGTGAACAGCCCAACTGTCAAACTGACCCAGACAGGGAATCCACAAACAGGCAGAGTCACAGAATGGATTAAGCAAAAAAATGCCTACTTTCTAAAAGTGGCATTTTCAAACGCACAATCTTAAAATCAACTTTACTAAAAGATGTGTTTTTAAATTGTGAGCTCAGAGACCCCAAACTCCACATGTCCATCCGCTCCCAAAGGGAATCTAAACTTTAATCAGATTTAAAGGTAGCCCCCACGTTAACCTATGAGAGGGACAGGCCTTGCAACAGTGAAAAACGGATTTAGCAATATTTCACTGTCAGGACACATAAAACACATTACTGTATGTCCTACCTTAACCATACACTGCACCCTGCCCTTGGGGCTACCTAGTGCCTACCTTAGGGGTGCCTTACATGTAAGAAAAGGGAAGGTTTAGGCCTGGCAAGTGGGTACACTTGCCAAGTCGAAGTTACAGTAAGAATTGCACACACAGACACTGCAGTGGCAGGTCTGAGACATGATTACAGAGCTACTTATGTGGGTGGCACAACCAGGGCTGCAGGCCCACTAGTAGCATTTAATTTACAGGCCCTGGGCACCTCTAGTGCACTTTACTAGGGACTTACCAGTAAATCAAATATGCCAATTATGGATAAACCAATCCACAGTACAATTTATATGGGGAGCACTTGCACTTTAGCACTGATTAGCAGTGGTAAAGTGCGCAGTGACAATAAACCAGCAAAAACAGAGTCCAAAACCAGGAGGTCAGAAGGCAAAAAGACAGGGGAGACACGCCAAAAAGCTACCAGGTCTAACAGTCAGCTTCTCTGCCTGTCTGTCATGGGCCTTTAAGCATCTACCGGGCATCTCTGCCGTACTGGCCTCCCTTGCTGCCCCAGTGAAGAGCACAGTGCCAGCAGGGGGCAGTGGCAGGGCTGAGGCACTATTTAGTGTCCTCTATGTAAGTTTGGTGCCGGGGGGCCCAACTGCTGTCAGGGGACCCTTTTGGGTCCACAGGCACCTCAGCAGCCGTCCACGGTCTCACATCGGCAGTCCCTTGTCAAGCAGGGCCGCTCCTCGTTCAGTAGTCCCCTGGGAGGCCGGTTCGCTGTAAGTTTCTGCCAGGTGTGGCCACTCGCCTCAATTCCCCATTGCACCCCAAGCTCCACTGTGGTGGCAATCCAGGGCCCCGGCTCACATCTCGCCAGTCCTCAAGTACCGGCTCACCTCAGCTTACTTTCTGGTCTGCTTTGGGGGGGGAAAGGGAGGGCTCAGTTGTTGGACACGAGGTCTGTTACAGGGCTGTCACCATCTTGTCAGTGCCGCAAGACTGTGGCAGATCAGAGTCCAAAAACCTACAGGGCTCTCCTCACTGTCTGTCGCATCCCCTCCAGGTGGCCATTACCGCCTAGGGGGCCGCGGTCATCGGGGATTCACTCTGCACGCATCAGGATAAGGGCCATCAGCGCAGAGTTTCAGGAGTTCACGTCTGGCACCATGAATGGCTAGCCTCGCCCCCACCAAGCTTTTAACCAGTGCATCCTAAATGATTGTTCAACAAAATGCCAAATGTATTCGGTTGAGCCAGGATTTTACATAGTGCAGCCATGTGTTTGAATATACTTTACCCAAATCAGTGTGTTCAGTAAGAGATTTCCAGTAGCTCTCCCACTGACCAAAACAAGTATGCAGTATAATAGTAGCCTAAGATTGGCTATATGAGCCACTTTGTTCAAAGCAAGATCAAGGTGCAAGGGAATGAAGTTGACATAGGCCCACAATTTAGCGCAATATAGAGCTGCTCCTAAGCCCTTGGCCTGGTAGACTTCTAAAACTGCTGAATCTTGTAGTAGTTGACTTGTACGTCATGGTCACAATGGCCGCACAATGTATGAAAGTCATTTTACTCTTCATAATTTGCGGAGCTGTCAATAATCTTGATCCACAGGTAGTTGAAATGTCTAAGTCCCTCAAGAGCATAATTTCCCAAAACCAAGTGCCCCCTAAAGGTTCTGCGGGGATTAAAAACTATGGCCTTCATCACGATGGACCGCCGCCAATGCGGCCGCACCCCGCCGCGGCCATTTGGAGATCCCCGCTGGGCCGGCGGGCGGAAACCTAGTGGTTTCCTCCAAATGGAGCCGGCGGTGTTGCGGCTGTGCAACGGGTGCAGTTGCACCCGTCGCACTTTTCACTGTCTGTATAGTTTTTCATTTTATGCTTGAATTGCATCTTTTGGTAACAGGAGTCACTGTAGCTATCAGAATTTATTAGTCCACTTGTAATGAGGGCCTTTGACACTTCCTGGCATGTTGGTGAGGGACGCTTATTATACACGTCTAAAGAGGGGAATAGGAGCTTTCAATGAGAATGCCAGGCGATCCAGAGGTTGCTGGTTATGAAGTTGCGAAATCTGCAGACGGGTCCAGGAAAATGAACAGTGAGATGGAACTAATGCCAATAGGGTATAGGATTTCATTATGTATGTAATGAAAACCAGGGCCACATTTGTATGTGCAATTTGTAAATATAATTACAATTCACAAAAGGTGAATTTGCACTAGCCAATACAGTTACAAATACATAAAATTACCCCAGTATGGTGTCATCTAACTATAATGCAACTGTAGATCCACCCTGATGTTGTGGCCTACAAGTTATTGCTCGTCTCATCCTCCTTCGCTTCTCTAGCATAGATATTGGGGGCAACTGCGAGAGCCAGTGGTAGGAAGATGCAGTTTTCTAATGTAAGTGCCAAACCATCTAAACAGTGGTTCTCATCCTGTGGTCTGGTGACCCCTGGGGGTTTGCGAAGCCTCCTCAGGGGGTCCGCGACTGCTCAGAAAATTAAATACTATTATCAGATTAGGTCCCCGGCTTTCAGTAATGACTCAATGGGGGGTCCCTGGTGTCCGATATTGATTCAGTGGGGGTCCTCGGGTTCCAGTAATGATAAAGTGGGGGGGGGGGTCCACAGAAGTCATAAGGTTGGGAACCACTGATCTAAAATGTTTTTAAGTTATCATCCTTCGCTCTGGGCAGGTGGGTAGTCAAAAAAGAATAAACTGTATACTGTACTATGACATAGAATTATTCTTGCAGGACCTAGCCATTCTAAGTCTCTGTGATATTCATTCAGAGCATACGTTGCCAAAACACAGCCCCTACAGCACACCAGAAGCATGATCAAAGCAATCTGCTTCACATTTGTCAACAAATACTATAAATGTTTCATCCAAGATAGCCATGAAATATAACCTTGATTATGTGCACTTTGGTTCCAGTATTGTTCTGTTTGTCAGCTGTTTTCCTGTAGAGAAAAAGGTTTTCATTTGCAGTGTACAAACAATTTTGAGCTCTGTTTTTATGCAACCTAGATGTCCAGCACCCAAGAAGAGGAGAAAAATGACACACAGGGACCTGCTGATAGAAATCGTCACAATATCAACCGCCGTGATACAACTTCAGTTAAAGGCGACATGGAGACTTTGGTAGGTTCTACCTATACTATGATTGTATAGCCACACTTGACTTTTTAATGTTAGAATCACCTATTGACATGCCATCTTTCATTCTCCCCATTACCAAAATAGCCTTCCACTTGGCTGATGTTTGTTTTAGCATTTGTATTGCACAAAACCCAGGAGCAATGGACCACTGTATATCAAAGGGGGCTGGAAGATGATTCAGTATCGTACATCAGTTGTGGTTTTACAGTCCACATGTTTTACATCACACAGTCATATTACCTATAAGTACATTTCTGGGTATGGGTGAATTAAGTGTTTTGCCTAGATTCATGTAATTCAGTGTTTTCCTGCAATTAGCTCAGGGCCAGGGAAATTGTGAAATGCCTCGGCATGAAACACATTAACTTTCAAACGTCTGTGCCTTCTCTTTGAAACGCTTGGTTCTGTTCATCTAGCTCTGTGTTTGGCTCTCCTTCTACTATGCCTAGTTTTCATTTTGGTGCAAATCGGTGATTGCTTCAGGGCTGGTACATCCATTACTTCAAGGCATTCTTCAGGTCTGTATCATTAAGGAACACAAAGGAGAAACCTGCATTTGCTGGTACGGTTTTCATTGAACTTAATACATGCATTTAGGTTACACATATTTAGTTTTGTGCATACCATCCATAGGATACTAGTTTTGTTCAAACCATGTTTATTATTTTCAATTTGTATTTTGCTCTCAGAGCCTTACCATATCATATCACTTAGAGCTAGTTATACATAACTCTGTTTATGATGATGTTTGCTTATTGATGACACCATTTTTTTAATAAACATAATTTTATTGACTTTTGAAGCATATAACAACACACAACATGACCCAGGCATAGCAATACAATTAAACAAGAGCATATGAAATACATCTCCACATCCCACCTGTACAAATACATTATGTAGATTATGGTAGTCTGCGGTACTCCAACCATTTACCCCATATGTTTGCATGTTTTTTAGGTACCACCCCTGGCCTCACATAAAGCCTTTTCCTGCATTGAGCACCAATCCATTGATTGTCTCCATGGTTCTTCCTGGGGCAGAGAAGGCAGCTGCCATCCTTTAGAAATAACCCTGTTTGTCAGTCCCTCTCCGATCCTCACCAGGGTCCACCACCCCCGGCATCACACACCCCCCTCAAGGACTCCAAACAGAATAGGCAAAGGACAGGTGTCAATGGGCATCACCACCACCCTGGCTAGGACCTCAATGTTCTTGCCCCAGTATCTCACGGTCGGCCGGCACTCCCATACCATATGATAAGTGAGCAGGGGTCCCCGAGCAGAGCCAACATGCTGGCAACTGCAGTCTGCTGCACCCACCTTCCCACTCATAGAGGGGTCGCCTGTGTAATCTTTCAATCCTATCCCATCCATCATAGTGCTATGCGGCAAGTTCCAAGCACAGCCCTGGTGGCCTCAGGGAGGGAAGATAGAATAGGAGCATCATGTAATAGCCCCTCAATCTTGTGTAGACCAATCCCGGCCACCTCTAGCTGAAATGCCGGATCACCCCGATCCTCCACTCAGCCACTCATTGACCTCCAGCAGCTGGACCGCCCAATAATGCAGTTGTACATCTGCAATGCCCAGACCCCCCCACAGCCCATGTGGATTGGGTACATATTCCATACGTTATGCAGGTGGTTGATCCAGCCACAAAAAGGTTGGATTTTGGCTTGCAGCTGGCGCCACTAAGGCAGTGTGGTAAGTGCAAGAAAAAATTGAAACATTTTTGTAAGACATAGAGCAGATGGGGGTGGGCTATCATTTTAAATAATGTGGTGCAGCACAAGACATTAGGCTGTCGTTTCACCCAACGATTGAGGTCCGACATTAAGCAAGACAACAAAGGGCTGACATTCAAGCTCCAAGTGAGACTGGGCTTCAAGGCCACATAATACCCAGGTTTTGGAAGTTCAGTCTACACACCGCTGGATGTACCAGTCATATTACCTCAATCTGTGGCACCCTCAGGGGAGCCAAAACCGATTTGGGCCAGTTGATGATAAGCCCTGAAGCCTCTGCATACAGCCCAAGAATCAGCAACACCCTAGAAATCATGAGAGACAGGCGTGCAATATAAAGATGCGCGTCGTCCGTGTAGAGTGTGATTCAGTTTTCCGTTGCCACTCCTCAATTGAAGCACTGCACCTGGGCATCACAGCAAATCCACGTAGCCAATGGCTCGATCACCAGCGCAAAGAGTGGAGACACAGTGTATCCCTGACAGGTGTCCCGACCAATCGAAAATGGGGCAGATAAAGCACCATTGACCCGCACAAATGCACAGAATGGAGGACTCAGACCCACCTTGATCAGCACTTCCTCTAAGAAGGCCCATCTCACCAAATCAAAAGCCTTGTCAGGGTCCAACAAAAGAAGGGCAGTAGGGTTCCCTAGGTGAAAAAGCCCCATGAGTGCAAAGTTGACTCTGCGCATTCAGTGGCTTGTACTTCTGCTGGGCAGAAACCCATAGTGGTCCGGATGCTTTCCTGTGGGAAGATCATAAGCAATCTGTTCGCTAACACCTTCGCCAATATTTTCACATTTGATTTAATAAGCAAAATCGGGCAATATGATGCACATTGGTCCATAGGCTGATCCGGCCTAGGGAGTACCACTGTGGTTGCTAGATCAAGTTCGGGGGGACAGGGAAATGATGATACTAAATTAAAAACTGGAATTTCATCATATCGTAGATATTATTTCAAGAACTAGCTATGATGTTTGCCAATAACGTTTAACCAGGATTAGTTGCAATAATGTCTGTAGTAAATTTAAGCATGACTTGAGGTTAACTGAATCAGCAGATAATGTTCTTTTATAGTACAATTCTCTCCTGATCATACTTTAAGACCACATTCAGAAGTGTATACATTAGGTTTTTATTTTACTGTAATTATTATGTATATTGCTATTTATACTATTTAAATACATGTTGTATTATTCCGGTGAATACTAAACCCATTTAAAAATTAGAAGAGTTAAAAAGTGACTGAAATGTTGAGACTGCTTTGTGTGTGGCCAAGGATATTTGTTTGATATGACACAATTGTTCATGAAGGCTGTTTTTTTCCTTCCAAAAGGCTTGCGGAAATGCTGAGTGTCTTCAAATCGCGTGCCAGGTTGGGAGGCTTGAGAGAGGAAAGAGTGCAATCCTGGTTGTAAGATCCCGACTTTGGACAGAGACATTCATGAAAGTAAGTGTAAAATTGTACAGCTTTGTCTCCATTTTCTTCCAAAATGTCAGTTTGCATGCTACTAATACTCTCTTTGGTTTTTTTTCTTGTCAAAAACAGACTGAAAACCAGAATCATTCTTTTTCTCTCACATCGTCTGCCTCTTTCCATGTGATAGAATTCCCTTACACAAACCTTCAGATTGCAGATATTCAGAATTCTACAGTGGTAAGTGAATACAGCGATGTTATTAGACACCAGCTATTCTTTAAACCTTGGGTTCTATAAATGCTTACCTCTTAGCTCCACAATCTTTTTATCACTCTTATCTCAAGGCATACCCATTTCCAGTTGGCATTAATAGCACAAGAAACTTCTGCAAAGAAACACGCCATGAAGTAGGCTTGACTAGTAATGTTATGAAAACCTATCCATATCTCTGCGACAGACCTTCACACGGCCTTCAGTTTCAATACTGAAAGTAATGAGAAGAGAAGAATCAATTTAAACACTTAAACAGAGTGTACTGTGATAGCGGAGCGCCTCTCAACATGTCTATGACCCCTTGGATAAAAAAAGGCCCTGAATTGACATCAGTGGCAAGAAAGACTGGCTGTGGGAAGGACCCTTCCTGGGCGAACATTTAGAAATAGCACAAAGGAAAAGGGTGGCCCCAAAATAAGCAAGATAACCCTGTTTTCATGTAAAGCATAAGGTACCCACCACACACCTCTATCAATAACTGTCCTTATCAATGTGCACTTTAATTTTGCACTGGACCACAGATAACGAGCAAATTGGCTTGTTACCTATGGCATTCAATATCCTGTAGACCACAGGAAAATTAGTACTCCACAGTCGGTGGTATTGTCTGAGCATCTGTTCCTTGCAATAAGCTAATACTCAATTGATGCCAGTATCCCAAAGTAAAAGGCAGGCTGAGTAATTGTGAACGCGTAATACACTGTCACAAAATCCAGGTGTGAGAAACTACTACTGGATGAAGAAGAGGAGTCCTTTTGAGGTTAAACATTTGTAGAAAAATGAGCAAAATCGATTGTAACTGGAGGGCTTCTTACAAAACTTTTATGTAATCTGAATAAATACATCATCTTTTTGGATCCTGATTATATGTTATGTCTCTGGTGTACAAGGAACATAAAATAACCGTGTGATACTGAGCGGTGGTACTGCAAATATTCTGGATGACGTTTTTGAACAAAATGCCACCATTGATGCATTTATTTAGTGTCATGCCACAATATAAACACCTTTTTTATCCATAATGCGAAGAACCTCAGGAAAATGCACCTCAGGATGAATTCCAAGATGCTAGTGTGGCAGGGTTTGAAGGAAAGGGGGTCCTTTTTGCATAACCAATGCAAATAGGCAGTTTTCAGAAGAAATGAGAATGGCTTCTTACTGTTAGAGAATCCAGGAAAATGAAATTGACTTGGCGTATACTTTTTTTGTTCATCTCAATATTGTTTTTCCATCTACTAGGTTGTTACTAACATCCTGTGGGTTAATCCAACGACAAATTTGCCTGTGCCCGTGTGGGTCATTATTCTAGCCGTTCTCGCAGGCTTGCTGTTATTATCCCTCCTGGTTTTTGTAATGTACAAGGTAAGGAGTGCTGCTTTGATTCATTGGTTTCCTTATTTAGAGTAATCTAAAGAAAACATTATAATAGTTCTATTTTGGAAAGTAACTGGTATAAAACATATGTAACAAACTAAGCTTCCTCATATTAACGTGGTCCCATTTAGTATCAGACTGATTGGTATTTAATTTAAATTGTGAAGTTATTTATTTTTTATGAAGTCTACACGCAGAGCATTCATGCTATTTTCTGTACAGGTGACACCCCGCCCCTCCCCTTTCCGCTATGCTGGTTCCACAGTCAGCACAATCTGTGTTTCAAGGACAAGTAAGCCAAATCAGATTGTGCCCACTCACACAAAAGGGTAAATTGAACGAAGGCAGGTGAACTGTGTCTTAAGGATGGTATAAAAGTACTAGAAGAACAATGCACTTAATGAAGGCACCGAATTGCTACTTGCTTTGGTGTAATCTATAGGATCCGCCCACTCTGAAATTAGAGCTCCAACACTATATACATTTTTCAAATCTATTGAAGTGGGGGTTCCTTTGACAAATATGCAAAGGTAACTTTAATCAAAGGAGTTAAAAAATACTAGCTTATCATCGGGGAAAATACAGTGCACATTATCTGGCACAAGAGAAAGTTATCACGTGCCTTGGAATAGACAAAGGGGTAAGGATGAAGTACTCTGGTGTCGTTGACTTAGAGTGAAGTGTAACTTGTAATTTGAGCCCCTCTGCATTCAACACTGTGTACTGTGCACCAGCCTCAGCACATATGTACATGGAAGATGCACAGAATTTTGGGGTCATTTTTAGAGACTCTTTACTGGGCTAGAGAGGATGGCTCGTTTTATCACCTGGGAGGCAATAATCTGGTGCAGGAGCCACCTCCCTGCTTCTAATCACAAGTCTTATTAGCAGCCGAGAGGCCAGGAGAAGCTTCATCCTGAGACTGGTGCTTTGCGACTGTACACTGGCCTATGGCGTTTTACAATGATGGTATTTGGTACTGAAACTCTACTTCACTTTGAAAAGAGATGGGATGTATCCTCATCAATAATCACACTAAACTATCAAGCAGATGTCAACTTTTATTGACTGGCTTATGGGCAATCAAACAAGAAACCATTGGGATATATTCAGTTATTCTGCAAGAGGACCTCTTCCAAAAGAACTGGATGCATCACCAATATTTTGTTCCACTGTATAGTTCAGTGTGATTGTTGTGTGAGAGGATATATGGGTGGCACATTCCTCTCTCTGCCTCCTGATCCTGAAAATTATATATTCCCTTAAGCTGGTACCCTCCAGACACAGGCTTTCCGTGTTAAACCTCAAGCACATATCATTGGTCACTTAAAAAAAAAGAAACAAATGGCATGAAGTTCACATTTCAGAGTTTATTGTTATCACGTATTTTGATATGCACAAAGGTGCACAAAAGTATTTGGGTTTCAATTATATTGCTTCTCTGTTTTCTTCCTTTTGTCCCTGTTTTAGTTTATTTTTCTTTATACTCTGATATTCTTTATGTATCTTTGTATTTTTCAAACAGTATTAACTAAAACAATTATTGGGGATGTTGATAGTGTACAAATAACTGTGAGCACCTTAATATCTCGGCTGTCTTGCTTCTGTTTTTCCAATTTTTTTATTTGTCACATCCTGAATACAGAAGCGCAACATCTCTTCCACATGCTAATTGTTACTTTGTTATTTTAGTTTGGCTTCTTTAAACGTGTGAGACCACCACAAGAAGAACAGGAAAGGGAGCAGCTTCAACCCCATGAAAATGGCGAAGGGACAACAGATGCTTGAAGAACATTTAAGAGTCTACTACTGACACTGCCTTCCTTAGTTTCAAAGCTTTCATTTTTTTATATGAGCCGCTGACGCTTATAAAGAGCACTGTTGATTGGTACTGGGGATAACAGTTCCAACATTTTCTGATCAATCAATCTTTTTCTAATGCAGTTGTTTTTTTAACTGATGTATCTATACTGAGATGGTTTAGAACACAAAAGAGTCTATGCAATTTAGTTTATAATTCATTTGTTTTACGAAACCTTTCACCCTATAAAACTATAGCCATTGACTTGGCAAACAGTGTTAAAGACAGTAGTTGATATCACTATTGGGATTCTGAGCCACAAGAAGTCTGCTGTTTTTCCAGATAGGATTCTCTTTCTGTTGATGAACACAGCCGCACCCTTCTTTTTGCACTCTCAGTAAATTGTGTGGCTATTTTTATCTGTGGGTTGTTTTTATTTTTCATTTGTTTTGCATTGTATGAATTGCAGTATTAAATTACTGTTTCCATCTTGCATTCCCTAACTTCAGATCCACCTAGCTGAAATGTTTAATATTTGTGGGACTGGTTTTATTGTAGAAGTATAGTTCATAAACTTTTAGAAACATCACCATAAATGTTTTCGTGCAAGCTGAGTTAAAAAAAAAAAAAAAGACAATCTGAGTGTGCCTGCTCCAAAACCACTATATAATATGAACATTGCTGCTTAAATCACTTTTTTAAAATGAAATCCGAAGCACTTTTGGCTCGCTTTCTATTCTCCATTCGTAGCACGTGCATCGGCTAGCTGTGTGAGGGTAGGTGAACATGCCTGCTATTCTACAATTGATACTGGACTCCATTTTTAAAAGGATGAACCAGCTTGTTTGGCCTCCCACCCTACGGGCATATATACTTGCGGTATGTGCTCACGGCGATGACAACTACTGTATGGATATTGGACCTTAAAAATCGCAGTAGGTTTTTAGCCCATTGTTTTGTTGTGTTGTTGTGCACAACACCACCTACGTTATTTAAGCAAGAAGTGCATTGAGCGATTGTGATGGTTTAACATGAACTATAAAATTCTATTAACTGAAAATCTTTTGTCTGTTTGTCAATTTGTCCCCTTTTCTACACGACTATGACTTGTCAAAAACAGAAATGAATGTGTTTTTAGAAGTCAAACGTTGAACAAGTAACATCAACCTGCTTGCATCTGATGTTTGCAGTCAACACTGCAGAGTCGCAATGCTCTTTCCTAGGTCCACTGTTATTAACCCAGCCTCCTTCTCCGATCATTTATGTTTGTGTTGCTGGGTAATTTTAGTCTGAAGCTAATTAGCAAGACTAATTTAGTACCACATTAATTTTTCCACTTAACTACTCCTTACAAGCCACTCTTTATATCTTCAAGACTCAACAGCTTTTATGTAGGACTTCCACATGTATCTGCAGTGCCGGATTCAAACCTGTAGAGGCCCCTTGGCAGTCGAAATTTCGCCCCCCCCCCCCGAAAATTATCTCCTAATACGTTTTTAATTTTACCAACCAACAATTATAGTAAACCAATTTTATTACACAAAGCTAAACATTACACGTTCGTAGTTAGCACCAAATTGTTTTTCAAGCTAACAGAAGATGAGCTTTTAAGAGACAAACTGTTATGTGAATCTGATGTCTATGGTTTATGTACTTTAAGTTGCTAATGGGTATATTGCATTAATACCGTTTTTTTCTCTATAGAATCTTTAATGTAAAATTTTCATTTCTTTGGGTTGATTCATTTTTTCTATCTTTTGGAAACAATTTAAGAAAGCTTGATTGAAATTTTCTTTCAAGATCAAATCAATATTATTTTGATTTATTGTCGTGGGGCCCATAGGCCTGTGCTTACTTTGCCTATTTGGTTTTCCGGCACGGGGTATCTCTGAGGCGTTTACAGTAAGTATTCAGTGCAACAGCTCAGCTGCTCTTGAGGCTCCATTGGTGACAGTCCAGACTTTTCTACACTTACTGCTTGTCACAACAAACAGACATCATCCGTGCCACCTGCAATGCTCAGTCCTCATTCCAAAAACAACTCCAAAACAACAGAAGAAATTACCTCTGTAAGATAAGAATGAGGAATGAGCCATAAATCATGGTTAGTTTTCTATTCAGAGCATGTTTTAATAGTTGTTAGAATGTAGAAGTCACTTAACTGTGTTGCCCTCTTCAATCCTCTCTGTGTTATATAATTGCTGATTTTTGGAAGTTAAATTTAGAGTTTTAGGAGATAAAATAAACATATTTTAGTGTGCAAAAGGGCAACCTTGAAAAGTTATATGATTGTAATTATCATAACTAGGGCACGGAGAGGAGAGAGTCCCAACTTCATGAGTGGGTTTGGCCTGCTTGTTGAAATGACACAGAGGCAATTTACCACATATTAGTGCTTGGGTACTTCCAAAGTCAAACTTTGGTGCTTTTAAACAGCAGCATTTGACTGTGTAGTGGTTGTTTCACCCAGGAGTCCTTTGGGAATAGAATGGGCAGAGTACTTTAGCGTTAGGAAAGATTTATAACATCTTTATAAGTCAATGCAACAGTTGAGGCGATTATATGTAAGTGAGTACGGAATAACCTTAATGACTGTTTTTTTACTGTATTTTTTCTGTAACCTGCTGCTAGCATGGGCATCCGATGCAAGGAAGGTTTCCACATTGTGATAATGCCCATCTATTCGAAATTATTTTATGGAAAGCTGATTAATAGAGGAAGGTTTAGGCAAATGCTATGATAAATATGAGCAGATTAATGATGTTCATATCTGCTTGCCTTTATAGTGATGTAAAACATTAAGAGATGTGACTCTGTAAAAAAACAGAAGGAGTAATTGATTCTCTGAATAAGGTAGGTGATATGGGAGATAATTGTGTGTGTTGAATAAATAAAGGAGGTCATCTTTGAATTCAGGGGGGGTGGGGGGGACTGCCATACAAATAGAGAGGAATTGTCTCCTTTTTATCCTTGTTTTTATTTTTATGTTAATTTTCTTTTGAATTAGGTAAATACATTTAGGGTATTGCACAAAGTAAGGTATGAATGAACACCTTCAAATTAGAAAAAAACATGAAATTGTTATATATGAAATACATTATATTAATTAACAATATGACTTCTATGTATATGTCTTTGCCATAGGAGCAGTTGGGCACCACGAGTACGGAGCTTGCAAAGTCATGGCAGTAGATTGAGCAGTCCAGGAAGGTAAAACCCACATCTGGGCACTTTGGGATCTGTAGATTCTTTGGTCCTGATGAAAGCCTATGACCCTTTTGGGCAAGAGTGGGCTGAAACATGTCGACCTGACCTGAAATATGTAAAGGACACATAATTTGTCCCTATCACATTTTATTTGTTTTTAAACAATCAATCAGTGTATTTGTAGAGCGCACTACTACCCGTGAGGGTCTCAAGGCGCTGGGGGGGGGAGGGAGCTGCTACTGTATACCCTATTCCAGCCATAGTAAAGATGGATTGTAGCTGAGTGATGGAGTCATTTTTAGATCACTTTCACTGCACTTTGTAGTATTTTTGTTCACGGATCCCTAATAGCTTCCTGGACTTATGTGGGAACTACCCCCTTGGTTAGGGGATGGAGGAGACAACATGATGATGCTATTAGCTATGAGTACACCAGAGTAATAATATACATGTGGTAGCAAATAGCAGGTGAATGTCTCTCAAAAGAAACTAGAGGGACTCCTTGGTGAATACTGGGACAAGTGTTTACACTCCTGTTGATATTAAAAGATTGTTGGTTGGGAAGGTGAGTGGTAACCTGATACTTCTACCTCTCCTGTTTGATTCTGGTGGAACCAGAGGTCGGGTCAGCCCACCACCCCCACCATAGCTACAGCCTCCAAATCCTCCTAATCTGCCCTTATACCATCACTGGCACCCAGTTAGTGGCTGGATCCGTCATCGCCTGCCCCACTGGCTGTCCATAACATCAGTCAAGTGGGTTTTCAGTTGGTCCGAAAGGGCTATTCCCTCCCCTTCCTGACTTATCTTCCCCCCATGCCACCATCTCAAGACAGGCTGACGGATGATCATCTTTCTCTTCTTCGCAAGGAAGTTGCAGCTCTCTTGGCCAGTGGAACCTTCGAGAGGGTCCTGATGCCAGAAGTAGGTTGTAGTTGCTATTCCACTACTTACTGGTGCCGAAGTGGGGTGAACGCCTTCATCGTATCCTAGACCTGCGGCCCTTCAACTACTTACTCAAGAAGGAGAAATTCACAATGTTCACTTTGGCTAAGGTTCTATCTGCTTTGGACCCAGGAGACTGGATGGTAGTGTTGGACTTGCAGAATGCATGTTTTCATATCCCCATTTTGCCTGCCCAGAGACATTACGTTACGATTATGGGCGCCCACGAAAATTTTCAGTTCACCGTGCTCTCTTTTGGCCTGACCAGCACCCCACGGGTGTTCACCAAGGTGATGGCGATGGTTACTGTTCATCTGCGGAGATTAGGGGTGTTAGTCCTCCCCCTATCTCGACAACTGGCTGTTGAAGGCCAGCTCGCCCCAGGCTGTCGTCTCCCACTTCCAGACTACTGAGAACCTCCTGCATTTGCTGGGGTTCACTATAAACACGCCAAAGTCACACCTGACTCCTTCTCAGATGCTCCCTTTCATCAGCGCTGTTCTGGACACAGTGTAGTTTCGGGTTTATCCTCCCGAGCGGCAATCTGGGATATTTAGGCTATGATACCAATGTTTCAGCCTCTAACCTGGATTTCGGTGAGCCTCACTCTGAGGCTGTTGGGACTCATGGCCTCCTGCATCCTGCTTGTATAACTTGCCCACAGCATATGCGTGGTCTGCAGTGGGACGTGACACTCCAATGGGCACAGCATTAGGGGAATCTCTCTGACATGGTCCAAACAAATTTCACAGTAGTGACAGATGCGTCACGGCTGGGATGGGGTGGCCATCTGGAGAGGTGGAGATCAGAGGACTCTGGTTTTGAGCGGAATCCGGACTCCGCATCAATCTGCTGGAGTTGCGAGTGATTCAACTGGCATTGAAGACCTTCCTACCTTCCATCAAGGGGATGTGCTTTGCAACAAACAGGGCAAGGTGTGGTTGTCAGCCCTATGTCAAAAAGCCCTGCATCTCTAGACATGGCTAGAACATCAGGGCATTTCCCTTGGGGTTCAAAACCTGGCAGGCTCTTTGAACTCTAGGGCAGGCAAAATGAGCTCCAGATGCTTAGCGGATCACAAATGGCGTCTCCATCCAAAGGTCGTGCAGGGTCTCTTTCAGCAGTGGGAAGAGCCTTTGTTAGATCTGTTTGCCTTCGCCAAGAATGCACAATGTCAGCAGTTTTGCATGCTGGAATTTTCATAATGGCTTTCGCTCAGTGACGCTTTTGATCTAGAGTGGAGCTCAGGCCTCTTGTACACCTTTCTGCCCATACCACTCCTGCCCAGAGTTCTCAAGAAGATCAAGAACGACCACCCCCAAATCATCCTTGTGGCACCGGATTGGGCATAGAGAGTCTGAAATCCCGAGCTCCTGAGCGTGGCAATTGATTCTCCAGTCAGGCTGCCCCTTTGGGGTATGTCATAACTAAGAAGAGTTGTGCTGTGCAATTAAGGGACATCTCCAAATGGTTCGTGCTCTGCATTACAGTCTGCTACGCATTGGCCAAGAGACAACCCCCTGAGGGTTTGTGCACTAATCCCATCAGAGTCAAAGCTGCCATCTCTGCGTTAGCACTCGGAGTTCCAGTCATGAATATCTGTCAAGCAGTAACATGGGCCTCCCTGCACACTGTTACCAAACACTACTACTTGGACGGTAAGGGGCATTTTTCCCATTCGGTCCTGCAGAACTTCCTCATCTGAAATCGGTTTGCAGACCACCTCCGGGGATGGTATTGAATGGGTATCTATTCTAAGGTAAGGAATTTGCAACTAGAAGTCTCTGTCAGATGAGCAAGTTACTTATCTCTGGTAATGCTTTATCTGGTAGACTATGGTGGTCATTATGATATTAGTGGTGAGTGATAAAGTTGCGGTAATACCACCAACAGACTGGTGGTAATTAGCTCCAAATTATGACCATGACGGTGATAACTACCATAGTCAGCCAATGTACCACACCAACCACCAGGGTGTAAACACCACTGACCACGGCGGTAGCCAGCAATAGCCAGGCAGAAGACAAGGTACCGCCCACCATATTATGACATAGAATAACACCACGATTTCTGGGGCGGTACCAACGCCATCAAAAGCCTGGCAGTAACATAACACAGAAGGCGAAAGACTCATAGAGAAGATCAACGCTGCCATTGAACTGGAACTTCAAGTCTTCCCGATGCTCTTCTACGCCGTGCTCCACCTGGAACACCAACATCGACAGTAAGTACAGCCACCTAGCACACAAGGGAGGGAGGGATGGAGGAAAAGGAAAGTGACACATACACAACACACACCATCCACACCCACACAATGCACACAACCAGCTGCAGAGCAAAACCGGTCCCACAGGACACCCGTCATAATAATGCAAGGGCTACAGTCATTCAGAACTGATAGTGTAATTTGATGAAAGCAGCCACCATATTGTCCATGTGACAAGATACACATGAGTCACTGTGCAGAAAAGGCCAATGGCCAGTCCAAAGTACAAAAGGCCCACATGGCCACAGGGCACAGTCCAAGGCCCAACTTATTCCCTGACGTAATCCGCACTACACTGTGCAGGGGCATCATGATGGGAACGGCCAGGCACCTCAGGGGGAAAGGGGTGGGAGGCACCTTAGCTGAAGTGGGGAACTTACCCACTGGTTCTAGAGGGGGCTCCATGCCCATTTCTCTTTGCTAGGGAGTGCAAGGTCACAGCCTCTGAGATGGGGAACTTGCTTACCGGTTCTGGAGGGGGCACCTTGTACACCAGTCCCTGGGGGTGGCCTACATGCCCTCTGCTGGGGGTAAGGGCTGCTGTGCCCCAGCCTGAGGTGAGGGCTGCTGTGCCCCAGCCTGAGGTGAGGGCTGCTGTGCCCCAGCCTGAGGTGAGGGCTGCTGTGTCCCAGCTGGAGGTGAGGGCTGCTGTGTCCCAGCTGGAGGTGAGGGCTTCTTGCCCACTGTTTGGGGAAACCCTGCCAGCCTCTGCTGGAGGTGAGGGCTGCTGTGTCCCAGCTGGAGGTTGAGGGCTCCTTGCCCACTGCTATTTGAGTGGAGACCCTGCCAGCCTCTGCTGTAGGTGAGGGCTGCTGTGTCCCAGTTGGAGGTGATGGCTCCTTGCCCACTGTCGTTGGAGGGGAGACCCTGTCAGGCTCTGTTGGAGGTGAGGGCACCTTGTTGGGGGGAGGGAGGGGGCTTTTGCCTCTCTTAGTTGGTGGAGTATGAACCTTCCCTTTCCTGGGTGGTGGAGTAGGATCCTTCCCTCTCTTGGGTGGTGGAGTGGGATCCTTCCCTCTCTTGGGTGGTGGACCTCTTCAGTCATTGGTGGTTGAGTGGGAACCTTTTCTGTCATTGGTGGTTGAGTGGGAACCTTATCCCTCCTGGCTGGTGGAGTGGGATCCTTCCCTTCACCGGCTGGTGGAGTGGGATCCTTCACTGTCTTGCCTCCACGACTAGGAGGTGCCTCCACTGTCCCTGTGGACTGTTTGGCAGAGGTGCTGGGCTGGGTTGTTGGGACCCTGCTCTTACGGGCAGGTCAGAGGAGGGAAGAGGTCAAGTTGGGCACGGAAAAGCTTCTTAGGGACGGTGGGGCAAGATGAGGGAGGAGGGATGGGAGTGGAGGTTGAGGGAGTGGTTGTTGGAGGTGTATATCTGCTGGACTTGGGTCCAGGTGCATGGGCAGTGTGCTGATGTGAGGTGGATGGCTGTTGGGTGTCTGTGTGCATGCGTTTGTGTCTCTTAGGAAGTGGGGGGGGCCAACAGGGTTGGAGAGGACACGGAAAGCATGGATGGATGTTGTGGAGGTGTCTGCAAGTGAGGTGTGTGTGCTGCTTGGTGTGGTGATGGTGGTGGTGGCTGTTGATGCAGTGCATTCAGCTGTGAGTGCGGATGTGATAGTGAGGGGGAGGAGGAAGAGTAGGGGGAGACAGTGGAGGCAGTGGATGTTGCTGTGTGTGCAACTGTCTGCTGTTTGTGTGAGTGCTTGTGGCTTGGAGTGTAATGCCTCTGTCTGTGCCACTCTTGTGTGATGGTTTGTGTGCATGAGATGGGTTAGTGTTGAGGAAATTTGGACTGGGAAGTAGTAGTTGGAGGGGGGATGGTAGGAACAGGGACAATGGCTGCCATCAGAGAGGGGCCAGAACCTGGAACGATCTCTGTTAGGCCGCCAATACACTGAATGCCCTCCAGGAATGCATTGTATTCCTGCATCTGGGATGCCAGCTCTTGGATGGCATTCACAATGGTTGACTGCCCAACAGAGATGGATCTCAGGAGGTCAATAGCCTCCTCACTGAGGGCAGCAGGGCTCACTGGGGCAGGGCCTGAGGTGCCTGGGGCGAAGGAGATGCCCACCCCCCTGGGTGAGCGGGCACGGGCAACTCGGTGAGGGGCTACTGGGAGGGCGTTGCTGGTACGGGGGTGGCAGCTGTAGCTGGGGTGGTCCCAGAGGTGTCTGCCACCAACTGGGAGCTTCCATTGGAGGAGGTATCAGAGTCAGTGTTGTTACCTCCTGTCTCTGCCGTGGTGCTCCCGTCGCCCACCGTCCCACTGGTGCCCTCGGCGTCGGTGGACTCTGCCTCCTGGGTCCTGTGGGATGCAGCTCCCTCTGTTGCCGGTGCTCCTACTCCTCTGCCAGATGATGCTAATGCACACATGGACAGGATGACAGAAGAAAAAAGGGGGGGGAGAGAAAGGGAGCACTGGGTCAATTACAGCACCAACACCTCAGATAGCATACACATTACTGTCACACACAGGGATCAGAATTGTGTCCCATGCATCGCACTGGCATTCCATTGGCTAGGTACCACAGGAAGATGAGAGCCAAACACCGCCAACTGTACCCCTCCTGGGAACCCCTACGCCCTGTCTGACATGGAATGCAACCTAGCTATGTTACTAGATCCTGCAATACACCCATTACCCTTGAGCTGGATCATGCTGGCATTAATGGGCACCAACTAAATGACACCCACCACCAGGTTCCCATGCCACCTACCAATCATAGTTGTAGCGCACACTGTACTCACCCCCTTGTGGCTGTTGTGATTCCCTCAAGCGCCCATCCAGGTCTGGGTTGGCCACCGCCAGTATGGGGGACATCAGGTGGTCAAGTTCCGATGGGCACTCCACCCTCGTTGGGAGGCCATCCCGACCTGGGCCTCCGCAGTCTTCTGGGCCCAGCGTCTCAGGTCCTCCCACCTCTTCCTACAGTGGGTGCTCCGCCTGCTGTAGACGCCCAGGGTCTGCCCGTCCTTGGTGATGGCACTCCACAATCCCTTCTTCTGATGGGCACTGACCTGCAGAGGCAACACAGACACAAGGACACCATTACACATACAATCCAGCCTGTCACACATATGGCCCACAAATCCCCTTCCATCCTCATTGGCGCACACATTACTCAGCGCCTACCATGTGCACTACCACCAGACATACGACCCCCCCCACCCCAAATGACAGGATGCTTGCACACATATCTCCATGCAACCCTGTCACATGCCTCATGCCCAAGGTGTACTCACCTGTTAGTCTGGAGGCCCATACAGCTGCTCATACTGGGGTAGGACCCCATCCACCAAACGCTCCAACTCCTCCAAAGTAAAGGCAGGGGCCCTTTCCCCAGTCACACGGGCCATGGCAGGATCCAGACACAGGGCACAGCAGCACACGCAGTGCAGGTGTTGTCCTGTTGAAAGTCAGGAATCAAGTGAGGTTATGGGGAGAAAATGGCGGTCACGTCCACGGCGGTGTACACAGTCACCGCCGCCGGTGATCCCCATTAGCCACTGTACTCCATAGAGCCCCATGTTATCCAATGAGTAATAGCATGGCAGTGCAAGACGGCCTTCCGCCATGACGTGCAACGCCGGCAGAGATACCTCACTTCCACCTGTCCCTACATACAGGACAGGCGGCATTTTATGGTGGTGGACAATATTCAGATAATCGAGAACTGCGTAATTTCCATATTTTGCACATACATTGCCATTTCCAATGTCCCATCACGTTACTGCTCTATGTACACTGAGGTGGTGGTTCCATTGTTTAAATTGTGACAGCCTACTCACTCTTGTGGATCTGGATACTGAGGACGAAACACGCTCCCGTCTACACACTCCTTGTGGACTTGGCTACAATGGAGGAGAGGCATATAATGCTGACCTATAGACTGGACAGGGCCACAATCACAGAGTTGTGTGCTCAATTGGATCTGATACCAGCTATCCGTTATCCCAGGGGGATCCCCCCTGTAGTGCAGGTTCTATCAGTGCTCCATTTCCTGGCAACTGGTTCATTCCAAGTGACAGTGGGCTTGGCAGCAGGAATGTCACAGCCAATGTTCTCAATCGTGCTGGCAAGGGTTTTGGCTGCCCTGGTGAAACACAGGTGCAGCTACATTGCTTTCCCCCAGATGGAAGATTTGGCAACTGTGATGGCAGGATTCTATGCAATGGGACATATAACCAATATTATTGGTGCGATTGACTGTACCCAAGTTGTGTTTGTCCCCCTCCCGCCAGAACGAACAGGTGTTCAGGAATCGGAAGAGTTTCCACTCACTCAATGTGCAAATGGTGTGCCTGGCTGACCAGTACATCTCCTACGTCACTGCCAAGTATCCTGGGTCAGTGCATGACGCCTTCATCCTGAGAAATAGCAGCATTCCAAATGCAATGGCACAACTACAGAGGCACAGGGTGTGGCTAATTGGTGAACCTGACTGCCCCACCCAATGTATGTCAGTGTATGCCTACTGGTGTTGACCCCATACCATTTTGTAAGGCTAATGTTTGTCCCTCAATACTTGCAGGTGACTCTGGCTACCCAAACCTATCGTGGCTCCTGACCCCTCTGAGGAATGCCAGGACAGAGGCTGAGAATCGTTATAATGATGCACATGGGTGGACCAGGAGAATTATTGAAAGGACCTTCTGCCTCCTGAAGGGCAGGTTCAGATGCCTCCATTTAACTGGAGGATCCCTGAGCTACTCACCGAGAAGGTCTGCCAGATAGTAGTGGCATGCTGCATGTTGCACAACCTGGCCCTCAGACGCCATGTGCCTTATCTGCAGGAGGAGGAGATTGGAAATGCCCCTATGGCAGCCGCAGACTCTGAGGACAGTGAGGAGGCAGAAGATGAGGATGTGGACAACAGAAGATCAGTTATATGTCAATACTTGCAATGACACACACGTCAGACAGTGGACCTGACCATTCCTCTGATTATTGATGTGTTCTGTGTGGCTGTAGCAGGATGGCATTCACTTCCTTTGCATCTCTACTTACTGTCACCTGTGGCTTCTCATTTTGCAGATGTTGGTGATATGACAACTGTGTACTGATGTGATGACTAAAGACAGCTACAGGTCATTATTTGTATGCTGTCACAGAGTTCAGATCATTTGCACAAGATGTAACTGTTACTATAACTGCACATTTTCTTCACATAAAGCACTATCACTCAAGTCATGTTCAAAGGTGTTTATTGTAGTGAAATTTATATATGGAATAGTGCAATTGAATTGGGTGATGGTTTTGGTCCTGTCTTTTTGTAGCACAGGTCCAGTGTCCAAAAGGCCATATGAAGGGGAGCAAAGGCAGTTCAGAGTAGACAAGGTGACAGAGTGGGACACAAGGGGGGACATTCAGGAGGGTCTCATTTAATGGCAGTGGTCTTGGCAAGTGTCACTGGCTTCTGTTTGGGTCGCAGGGAACGTTTGCGTGGTGTTTCACCTTCTTCAGGAGGAGGGGTGCTGGTGGCCTGTGGGTCCTGTGGCAGGGCCTCCTGCCCACTAGCTGCAATGTAAGCATAAGTGGTGGGTTTCAGTAGGCTGGCTAGTGATAGGGGCCCGATGGTGGGCGGTCCATTCCCTCAAGATGTTGGCCATATCTGCCAGCACCCCTGTTATGGAGACTGTTGTACTTTTTGCCTTACGCAGGGTCATCCCCAGTCTTTTTGCCTCCTTCCTCCTGGTTTTTCTGACCTCTCTCTGTTGGCTCTAGGACTCTGAGCACTTTATCACTGCTGACCAGTGCTAAAGTGCAGGTGCTCTCCCATCTAAAGTTGGTATGATTGGCTCATACCTAATTGGCATATTTAATTTACCTATAAGTCCCTTGTACAGTGGTATCTCTATACCCAGGGCCTGTAAATTAAATACTACTAGTGGGCCTGCAGCGCTGCTTGCGCCACCCACTGAAGTAGACTTTCAAACCTGTCTCAGGCCTGCTAGAGCAAGGCCTGTGTGCGCAGTTTTCTGCCACAGGGACCTGGCATCTAAACTTACTTGCCAGGCCCAGAACTCCCCTTTTACTACATGTAAGTCACCCCTAAGGTACGCCCTAGCTAGCCCTATGGGCAGGGTGCCATGTATGTAAAAAGGCAGGACATGTGCCAAGTTGCGTGGCCTGTCCTGGTAGTGACAGACAGCCTAACTGGTGTCTCACTGCTGTGAGTGCTGCCTTCTCATAGGATTACATTAGAAATGCCCTGCCTTAGGTGTTAGGGGTATTGTCTGATTTATGAGGGGTAGCGTAGGTGTGTTTGGTATGGTTGTGATGGTGATAATAAATGCTGCTTACTGGTGTGGGTGTATATTTTATTACTATCACAGAAATGCCACTTCTAGAAAGTGCGCATTTATCTGTGCTTATGACTCTGGTGTTTTGCAGCTTGACTCCAATCCACGTCTGGGCAGAGTGACAGTTGGGCTTTGTGCATACTTTTCAGACAGCCTATACACAGGGAGGGTGGAGGTGTCACAGAGGTGCATCTGCATACTGAATAGTCTTCCTGGGCTGAGAGAAGGGAGAGGCGGGCACACCTACATTTGTAAAGGCTGTGCCCTGGCCTCAGACAATAGGGTCGTTAACCCCCCACTGATGTTTGGAGCCTGTGCTGAAAGGAGAGGGGGGGCACTCCCAGAACCAGTTGTAACTGGCTGGCACCTCCTCTCCCTACCATGGTAAAACACTGTAAAAACTGACTATGTACAGGGGAATTTTCCCCACAAATTGGAGACTCTTGGAACTGGACACCAAAGGCTGAAAGGACTCACCAGGAACTGCCATGGACTGCTGCTGATGGGCTGACCTGTGACCTGCCTGGTCACTGTGAAGGAGTTGCCACTTGCTGCCTTTCCCTTGTGCTGGCCTGTAGCTGGGCCCTCCAACTGAGGACCTTGAGACTCTGCCATAATACTGTTTGCGTGTCGGACCTTAATAAGTAAACTTACAAGGAGATGCAAATAAGTCGATGAACCTTTTGACTCGCTTCAAGGTTTTCCCACCATAAATCCCATACATGCAAATCAATAATCAATCAATAACATTAGTAATCAATAAGAGTCAGAAATTGTCACACCCCATGACCTTGCAGTCATGAATAACCACGCCTTTATGTAAAAGTTAGATTATTTATTTTCCTATATTAACAATGCTAATGCCACGTAGGTTAATCTAAAAATCAAATGATAAACATACAAGAACAGCACTGCCTGACCAAAACAGTGAAAGAATTACAATCTAATCAAAGCTTGAGCCACTACACATTCTAAAGTTACAGTACAAAATTAATAGCAAGAATAACTGTGCAAACGTAATAACATATATTTAGATCCAGCAAAGAAAATACATCACTTTTTATTCCATATATTGAACTTAATTAGTGTGGACCCTAACTAACATCAAATTAGCATAGCATGTTTGGGCTTTGTGCAAAACAATTTAGTCAACACAAATTTGGAAAACATCTAACTATGCCTCTATCAAAATAGCGGTTGGTACCTAGAAACAAAAGCAATAGACCTGTCAAACAGTATTGTAGTCAATATATCTATCTTCAGTTTGGATCTGCAAGTGGTGACAGTCTTCGTCCTCAGGACATCAGTTCGGTCAGCTAGGCATCAGGATTCAGCATCAAAGTTCAGAAAAGGCAAAGTCTCTTTAAGAAATAAAGTTAAGCATGTCTCTTCTCAAAAAGGAAATATGGGGAAAATGGGGCTAAACTCTCAAGAAGAATGTGGAGAATGGCCTCTCTTCTCCTGGTGCAGTGCAGCTAAGTTAGATTTCCTAAAACTACTTCCCAAGTCCCTATTGGTCAAGGGATCGCATGTTTGCATTCCGTCCAATGAAACAAAGCCCTCAAATCTACAATTCTTATAGTACATGGTTCACATGTCAATGATTGGCTCCTCTTGTCCCGCTCCTGTCATTCGGCTCGTCAAGTATCAATATTGTTGCAGCTTATACTCCAGTCAGTATGGTCATTGTTCTCTCCTGAGAAAGTCAGTCTTACACACATTACATTAAACAATGTTGTGTTAGCTAGTACATCATCTCCTAGCAAGCGGTTCTCATGAGAAAGACTTTTAGCTACAAGCATTTGGTCAGCACAGTGAAAAATCACAAGTTAACTTTATAAGCATCCATTTTAAAAGTCGATTAAGAAATGCAGCTTGACATGAGGCCGTGCAACCAGGCCAAGACCTCTCTAAGTGAAGGCCTTACGATTAATAAAAATACACAATGCATAACCCTTAATATGACATATTAATACATTAATCATACATAAGCTCGTCATTTCATATTGATAAGCCATTAGTAAGTACAATTCGTGAACATTGGTGGCCACTGGACGCACCTTCAAATGCTTACATTATTTTTCCCTAGGCAATTTCAACACTAGGGATACATGAATAATCATTAATAATGTCATTAAAACTTCTGCGTTAACAATCCCGCCTCTGATGACTGAATGTGTCATCACGCTAAAATCTTTCCACACAAATGCTTGCATCAGCTAAAATTCTGTCATTTCAATCACCTCATATTTTCATCCCCTTCTCAAATTTTCCCTAAACAAATTTTCCCTTTTCTTTTCTTCCCTCCTCTGATTATTCTTCGTCTTCTTCAATTTGATCTTTTTACACAATTTACATATTCCCCATGCTCCAATTATGCATATCACAATAATTGATATTCCTTGAATTATTTTTCTATAGTATCCCTTTCCCAATGTTGCCAAGCCAATTTCCCACTGAAGCAAATCCTGTACCAACTTTCTCCCAAACACTTGGTTCTTTCAATTCATTCAAATCAGCACTATCATTAGTCAGATTAGTAAGTATGCTTCTAATTTCTTTACTATTATCAGGAATAAATGAACAGCAATGCCTAGAATTAAGCATTTTGCAAACTCTGCCATCCTTTGCTAAGAGAATGTCTAATGCAAGGCGGTTCTGAAGAGTCATAGCTCTTTCCGTGGCTAATTCAGTATCTATCAGGCGTATGGCTCCTGAAACATTTGTCAGCATGTTATCCACAATAGTAGACAGCTTCCGACACTTTATCGAATTCAGAACAACTTCTACTGAAGGTATCATTGCTCCCACTATACTAGAAGGATACTCTCTCCTTTGTCTAATGTGATGTAACTCTGTCACTTTTGGAAATTTCTTTGCATCGAGTTGGAAAATCTTTGGGAAAACTATCCCTAAATAACATGTTCCATCCTCTTGGAAAACGGTAATAAGCATTTGGGCCACAGTTGTAATATGTCCCAGGAATTGATGGATCTTGTCCATTCAACATAAATGTCCATTTACTCTGAAACAAAAACACGTCTACATTCAATTGTTCCCACAAACAAAGTGTCAATGCAAGATTTAGGCCTATATACACAAAGCTTCCCTACGTGTTGCACATCTAAAGCTAATTTCCCTTGTGTTTTTATTGCACTATAAGCATAATCATTTGTGTAAGTCCTTTTCTCTAAACCCTTTTCTTACTTCTCCTTCAATGCTTTTCTTCTGTCATCTGTGTGATCTAAGAAGCTCTTTTCTAAAGGTGTAAGCAAGCATATCAGGTTATTTCTGTGAGCATAAGCTGTGCCAAAAGTTAATGTAGGCTCAAAGAAACCCCTCACTAATACTATGTCATTATCCTTAGCTACTCTACTCAGGAGTCTAATTATGGGGACAAATGAAAACACCACATCGTGGTTGAAATAGATGTACTGGATGTACTCTTGGTTATAGAATCTGCTTAGTAACAGACTACAACTTATCCCATAAGTAAGAAGCAAACTATGATATGTAACTCCTTCTTCAACTGATGAAGGAATCTGCGTATACACAAAGCAATTCTTCCCATCCATCGTCTCAACATGCTCAATCGATAGAAGACATTAGAAGAAAGTTCCTCTTGTGCATTACCTACGTGCAGATATTTCTCATCTAACCTGAACTTCTCTATTGCTGTTAATACAGTAGTTGTCTCTAAAGTTGAAGTATTGTTGGCTTTACTCTTGTCAAGAAAAGTCATACCCACAATCAATATCACGAACAATATCATACACACAAAGGCCAAACCAATACTATTTACAGCACCCATTCCTACCCTGCTGGCTAATGCTACCCATGATCTCTAAAGAGTCAGAAAGCAGAAGGGAAACATTTCAAAACTATGCAGCAAAATCAAAAACAAAAATCTTCTTTCAGCAGTTATTTACCAGCTTTCAGTCTTACTTCCAGGATCCTTTGTTAAAATCGGTTTAGCAGCTTGTCAAAATCAGGTTTTCAAAAGTCAAATCGGGTTATCAAAGTCTTTTTTCCGATTACTTACAACAGCCTCTTTTCTCTTCGCACTTTCTCAAATTTGTCTCAACAGTTCAGTTCATCGAGTTCCTTCAAGTGCCAAAATGTTGACCTGGAATGTCTCGATCAAAACAAAAAAACACAAATTCTCTCTGCCATTCACTTGTAGTTGCATACGCCCATTCAGGACCTGCATACCTTCGACTTGTATTCTTTCTTTTCAACTTTCGATCTCCATTCAATTCTACTTCACTTAGATCTTCTCTCCTTGTTGTATCTACTTCTTCCTCGATTGTTGTCACAACTGATTCCTTTCTCTTTGTTTGTGACTCTGGCCACTTATCTCCTTTCACTGGACCCTTGGGCAATGCTCTTTTCAGTGTTGAACTCGAAACTTCTCCTTGTTCAGCAGGATTTTCTCTTGACAGACCTGCAACTAGTTCAGCAGGAGTTAGATCACATTGGCTTTGCTCCACCTCAACTCCTTCCCCCTCAGGGTCTGACAATTGCTCTGCTTGTCTCTCAAAGTTATCTACTTCTGGGAGAGACCCTTCTGATTAGACTCTCCTGCTGCCTCAATTGAGATTGGCTCACTGTCACCCTCCTGGAGATCTTCTCCTTCGTCTCTCACAGGAGTGAGGAAACCGTCTTCAACTTGCTCAGATCCGGCCTCAGTTCTCTTTCTTCCCCTTCCAGCTCCTAGGCTTGCCTTGTCGTGGTTGTTGGTACTCTCAACAACTCGTCTTCAGTGTCCAAAGGACATGCCACCTTTTTCGTGTGGCTCCAGTTCGGGACTCCAGCACACTTCACAGCTGTGGTAGTCACCACAACTACCTGGAACGGGCCTTTCCAGCGAGGCTCCAAACATGTCTTCTGCACATGTTTCTGGTCCACAACCCAGTCACCGGCTCTCAAGTTGTGCCTGGGACATGGATCGGTGGCAGTGTGGTGGCTTCCACCTGCTGAGAAAAAGAACGAACCACATCAGCCAGACCTTTGCAGTAGTTCAACACCATATCATCTGTAATGCTCACAAGTGCATTTGCAGGAACCGCTGGCAACCTCATTGCTCTGCCCATGAGGAGTTCGTGCGGTGACAATCCTGTCTTCCAGTCGGTGTGTTTTTCATTGTCATCAGAACTAAAGGCAGTGCGCCAGGCCATTTCAGATTTGTGGATGCACACATCTTTGCCACTCTTGATTTCAAGGTACCATTCATCTGTTCCTCTAGTCCTGATGCTTCAGGGCGGTAACTACAATGCAACTTCTGCTCATGTTCAATGCTGCACACAGTAATTTAATTACTTCATTGTTGAAGTGACTTACCCTATCTGATTCTAAAGAGATCGGAAACCCAAAACGTAGTATCAGTTCCCTGAGCAGTAGTTTCGCTCTGTGAAACCGTGATTTCTTTGTGTAGGGTATGCTTCAATCCAGTGACTAAAGATGCAAACAATCACCAACACATATCTCAAACCTCCACACACAGGCATCGCAATAAAATCGATTTGCATTATGCTGAATGGACCTCCTGCTCTTCCAATGTGGCTCAAAATAACCACTGCCCCTTTTCCCGCGTTCATTTGCTGGTAAATGACACAACAATGACAAACTGCTTCAGCAACTTTTCTAAACCTGGGGTTGAACCAATTATGCTTAAAAAGATGAATCATGGCATCCCTCCCTGTGCTTGACCATGATAATACCTGGCCATTTGAGAAAACAGACTATTTGGCAAAAACAGTTGAAACTCACAATTCATCCTGTCGCTGTACACATTTCACCTTGTTCCATGAACGTTAATCCTCCGTGTCAACATTATTCTGCAGTGTTTTCAGTTCTTCCAAGGTATCTATTAAATGCAATGCAAAAAATTGACATGTTTCATCTTCTTCAGGTAACAATTCCCACTTTGAACGATATACAGTTCAATGTGCAAAACCTTGCAACTTGATCCACATATCCATTTCCCATTGACACAAAATCTTGTGATTTCAGATGTGCACTGCATTTCACCATGGCAATCTTTTCGGGCACTTTGATTGCTTGCAACAATTCTTTAATCCTCTCACCATTTCTCACATTTCTCAACGAGAAGAGGTCATGAAACCTCTCTGTGACCATAACTGGCCAAAATCATGGATTATTCCAAACCCATACTGGGTATCCGTATAGATGGTAACTTTAAGCTGAGCAGAAACACGACACGCTCTAGTAAGGGCTACCAGTTCCGCTACTTGTGCAGAGTATACTCCTCGAAGCCAAGACACTTCCAGTATTCCAGAAATTGTGCACACAGCATATCCTGCTCTCAGTGTCACTGTATTGTCTCATAGACCAGAACCATCAACAAAGATAATTTGGTCATTTTCTTCCAGTCTGGTGTCTCTAATAACAGGTCTTGGTTTTGTGCACAAATCAGTTACTTCAAGACAAATGTGCTCAATGTCTTCCACCTTTTTAATTTCAACATTTTCATTTGGAAATAAGGTTGACTGGTTCAGCACTGTACATCTTTACAATGACACATTTGGTGACCCTAGAATACTCATTTCATATCTGGCCAATCTTGCACCTGTGAGGTATTGTGTTTTCATCTTTATAAGTAGTATTTCAATAGAATGAGGGACCATGATAGTTAAGGGGTGTCCCATCACAATGCCTTCACACTGTGTGAGGCTGTGTCCAACGGCTGCAACTGCACACAGACAACCTGATAAGGCTGCTGCAACTGGGTCCAAAGTAGCTGAAAAATATGCTACTGGGTGATTTACACCTCCACAGACCTGCGTCAGGACAGACAAAGAACATGCATCACGTTCATGACAAAACAATGTGAAAGACTTAGGTGGGCATTACAACTCTGGCGGACGGTGTTAAAGTGGCGGTAAGACCGCCAACAGGCCGGCGGTAAAAAAATTGGAACTACGACCGTGGCGGAAACCGCCAACAAAGACAGCCACTTTACACTCCGACCGCCACGGCGGTACAAACAAACAGCTTGGCGGCCACCGCCAACAGACAGGTGGAGGACAAAGTACCGCCCACAGTATCACAACCTACCAATCCGCCACCTTTTCCGGGGCGGATTCACCGCGGACAAAAACACAACGGAAACAGGACTTCGAAGGGAAAACGCTCACCTCTACACACCCCACGAGGAATCCAGACGCCATGGAACCAGAGCTGCAGATCCTGCCAGCCCTTATCTTCTTGCTCCTCTACCAGGAGCACCAACGCCGGCGGCGAAGACCACAGTGAGTACTGGACCTACGACACAGGGGAGGTGGGGAGGGAAAAAAAACAGGGACACACACACACGCAACACCCTCACCCTCACCCACGACAACACACACACTAATACATATTGATACATTATAGTAACACCCCCAACCCTCCCAGAAGAATGCGAAGACCAAAGAAAATGAGTGTAACCATTCAAATATATTAAAATGCAGTACGCAAAAAAATACATATATACACTATAAACAAAATATACACCTAGATTAGTAGTCCAGGTAGTGCTCCATTGAAGTCCGCGGAACACTGGGCCCACACGGTATGGGCGAGGCCCACACAAGATCCCCGACCATGACGGAGAGAACACTGCAGGGGCATCAGATAGCAAGAAAACAGGCACCTCAGGGGGAGGGATAGGGGGGGGCATCTCAGCCGGTTGAGTGCACGACACCAAATCCACGAGGAGGCCACATGCCCACTGTTCACTCCTGGGGAGTGCAAAGCCACAGTCTCTCAAGTCTCTACAGTAGGTGGTTTGCCCACTGTTCAATCCTGGGGAGTGCAAAGCCACAGTCTCTCAAGTCTCTACAGTGGGTGGGCTGCCCACTGTTCCATCCTGGGGAGTGCAAAGCCACAGTCTCTCAAGTCTCTACAGTGGGTGGTTTGCCCACTGTTCCATCCTGGGGAGTGCAAAGCCACAGTCTCTCAAGTCTCTACAGTGGGTGGTTTGCCCACTGTTCAATCCTGGGGAGTGCAAAGCCACAGTCTCTACAGTGGGTGGTTTGCCCACTGTTCCATCCTGGGGAGTGCAAAGCCACAGTCTCTCAAGCCTCTACAGTGGGTGGTTTGCCCACTGTTCCATCCTGGGGAGTGCAAAGCCACAGTCTCTCAAGTCTCTACAGTGGGTGGTTTGCCCACTGTTCAATCCTGGGGAGTGCACAGCCACAGTCTCTCAAGTCCCTACAGTGGGTGGTTTGCCCACTGTTCCATCCTGGGGAGTGCAAAGCCACAATCTCTCAAGTGGATGACAGTCTCCACTGGTTCTGGAGGGGGCTTCGTGCCCAGAGTGCTTCATCCTGTCAAGGACTGAGGTAGTGGACGTGAATCTCCACTGATTCTGGAGGGGCCTTGTGTCCAGAGTGCTTCATCCTGCTCGTGACGGACTCAGTAGCGTCAGTGCCCTTGGCGCTCATGGGCCAGCGGTGCTTGTTGTGGCGGTGCCCTGTTCAGTGGTGCTTGTGGCGGCGGTGCCCTGTTCAGTGGTGCTTGTGGCGGCGGTGCCCTGTTCAGTGGTGCTTGTTGTGGCGGTGCCCTGTTCAGCGGTGCTTGTGGCGGCGGGGTCCTTTGCAGTGACTCAGCTGCTGGCGGTCCTTCATGGCCCAGCAGGGCTGGTGCTGGCGGTCGTGTCAGGCCGAGCGGGGCTGGTGCTGGCGGTCCTCTGTGGCCCAGCGGGGCTGGTGCTGGCGGTCCTCTCTGGCCCAGCGGGGCTGGTGCTGGCGGTCCTCTCTGGCCCAGCGGGGCTGGTGCAGGCAGTCCTCTCTGGCCCAGCGGGGCTGGTGCTGGAGGTCCTCTCTGGCCCAGCGGGGCTGGTGCTGGCGGTCGTGTCAGGCCCAGCGGGGCTGGTGCTGCTGGTCCTCTCTGGTCCAGGGGGTGGCCTCCTGGGTAGCGGGGATGATGGCGGTGGCATCCTGGGCAGCGGGGATGATGGCGGTGGCCTCCTGGGCAGCGGGGATGATGGCGGTGGCCTCCTGGGCAGCGGGGATGATGGCGGTGGCCTCCTGGGCAGCGGGGATGGTGGCGGTGGCCTCCTGGGCAGCGGGGATGGTGGCGGTGGCCTCCTGGGCAACAGGGATGATGGCGGTGGCCTCTTGGGCAGCAGGGCAGGTGCTGGCCTCCTGGGCAGCGGGGATGATGGCGGTGGACTCCTGGGCAGCGGGGATGATGGTGGTGGCCTCCTGGGCAGCGGGGATGATGGAGGTCTCCAACGCCGTGCTGCTCTTCCCAGACCTGCTGACTTTCTTGTGGCCCTTCCCCACCTTGGAAGGTGTCGCAGCTGACTCCACACTCCCACCTGTACCCCTGGGAGCGGCTTTGGTGGCTGGAGTCTTCCCCCTCTCCCACCGGGCACTGGCCAACTTTTGATGCTTCACAGGTGGGGGACTGTCCATGCTGTGGCTCCGTGCCACACTGGCTGCCCTGGTGGCCGGTGCACTCCAGATTCCGGTGACTACAGGCACCACTGGTCCCGGAGATGTTGTGGCTGAGGTGCTAGGATGGGACCTGGAGAGTTGGGCCCTAGGAGACGGACTGGGTGGGGGAGGTGTGGGAAAGAGGTTAAGGTTGGACAGGAAAAGTTTTTGGGAAACACTGGGACGGGTAGCTGGAGTGGGTTTGGGAGTGGAGGAAGAGGTTGTGGTTGTAGGACGTGTTTGGTGACTTTGGGTGAAGGTGCATGCGCTGGAGGCTGTCGTGAGGTGGATGGCTGTTGGGTGGGTGTGTGCCTGCGTTTGTGTATCTTGGGAGGTGGCGTCACAGACACACTGGGAGAGGACACAGGGGACGTGTGAATGGCAGTGGGGGTGGTGACTGCACGTGAGCGGGGTGTGGTGGTGTGTGTGCTGGTGATGGCAGTAGTGGTGGTAGATGTAGTGCATGCAGGTGTGAGTGTAGACGAGACTGGGAGGGAGGAGGGAGACGAGGAGGAGGGGGACACAGTGGAGGCAGTGGATGTTGGTGTGTCTGCATGTGTGTGATGCTTGCATGAGTGCCTGTGGGATGTGTGGTGCTTATGTTTGCCTGAGCTTCCCTTGTGACGTGTTGACGTGTGTGCATGCTGGTCTGAAGGTGTGCTTGGGATAGGCTGAGGTAGAGGGGATTGGGTCTGGGTGGAGGAAGTTGGAGGGGGGAGGCTAGAGACAGGTGCAATGGCTGCCATCAGTGCTGAGGCCAGAGTCTGAAAAGCTCGCTGAAGGGCCGCCTGACCAGATTGAATGCCCTCCAGGAATGCATTTGTTTGTTGCAACTGCCTTTCTACACCCTGGATGGCATTCAAAATGGTAGACTGCCCAACAGTGAGGGACCTGAGGAGGTCAATGGCCTCCTCATTGAGGGCAGCAGGGGTGACTGGGGCAGGGGCTGAGGTGCCTGGGGTGAAGGTGATGCCCACACTCCTGGGTGAGTGGGCACGGGGCAAAGGCTGAGGGGCTGCTGGGAGGATGGTGCTGGTAGGGGGGGTTGCGGCTGTACCTATAGATGCGGGGGGCACAGATGTTGCCGCCACCACAAGGGAGCTCCCATCAGAGGACGAGTCTGTGTCACTGGTGTCCGCTCATGTCCCCGCTGTGGAGCTCCCCTCGCCCTCCGTCCCACTGGTGAACTTCGAGTCCGTTGTCTCGCCATCCAGGGCCATGTGGGATGCAGCTCCCTCCTGCTCCGGTGCCACTGCTCCTCCGCCTGATGATGCTAATGCACACAAGAAAAGGGAGACCACAAAAAGGGGACGACGACAGAAGAAAGACATGTTGAGTGCATGCATTACCGCTACCGTTGGCGGACACGACAGACACAGAAGCCTCCTGCACTACGCCGCGCACTTGGCCTCCACTGTTCTATCCCTGGGACAAGGCCTACAAGGCTATGGACGACATCTGCACACATGGATGACACAGGAGCCTGACTAGGTGTAATTGGCACTGTACACAGGTGGGGTGGGGTGTCACAGGGTCTGCCAGAACAAGGGGACCTTGCCTACTAAACTCGCCCTGGCCTAGGGAAACCCACAGCCCACCTCCCCCACCCGGACACCTCCACTGCGCGCAAAATCAGCAGAATGAGAGTGTACTCACCCCCTTGTTGCTGCTGTGATGCCCCCAAGAGCCCATCCAACTCCCGGTACGCCACCGCCAGGATCCTGAACCTCAGGGGGGTCATGGTGCGACGGGCACCCCCCCCACGTTGGGAGGCCATCCCAAGATGGGCCTCCTCCGTCTTCTTACTCCAGCGGTGAATGTCCTCCCATCTCTTACAGCAGTGAGTGCTCCATCTGTGGTAGACCACCAGGGTCCGGACGTCCTAGGCGAAGGCACGCCAAATATCTTTTTTCTGGTGGGCGATGACCTACATGAATTGTACAGGGCGAAAAGAAAAGTTATTACCAAATGCACCGTCACAGTCATTGGCCCCCATCCCTACCCTTGCCATGATGCACATGCACTCACCGTCGTTTCATGCAGGCCTCATTCTCCCCCCCATCTTTCATCCACTCCACACAGGCATAGCCCATACAGCATGCTCCCAGTGTATTTACCTGTTTGTCTGGAGGACTGTAGAGTAGCGTGTACTGGGGGAGGACCCCATCCACGAGTTTCTCCAACTCCTCTGATGTGAAGGCAGGGGCCCTTTCTCCAGACGCACGAGCCATTGTCTCACTCAGACCGAGGTCACAGCAGCACTTGCAGTGTAGGTCCTCTCCTGTCGAAGATCAGGTATCGAGTGATTGAACAGATAGAAAATGGCGGTCACGTCCGCGACGGTGCGTACCATCACCGCCGGCATACATCGTCATTGGCTCATGGGACCCATAGGGTCCAATGTTAACCAATGCAGCATTGCGCCGCGGTCTTCGACCGCCTACCGCGACCGTGTACAACGCCAGCGCAGTTATCTCACATCCCTTTGTCCCACTTTACAGGTCAGGCAGCTGCCATTTCAGGGGCCCACATGGCTTAATTTTTAACTGCGTCACACATATCTAGGCCTAGCCTCAACACACATACAGGCCAATTTTCGGATTATGATTAGTGTTCTGTGTAAGCTGTGGGTACGTACCTCTGAGTTGTTTGACTCTGTGCTCGCTGTTGTCCTTCATAGGCACCGTCCGCTGGGACATGTGAGGAGATGGCGGCATCCTCCGGTGTACAGACCGCTGTTGGACCTGTCGACAATGGAGGAAAGACATGTGATCATCACCTACAGGCTTGACCGTGCCACAATCCAGGAACTGTGTGTCCAGCTGGAGCCAGACCTGATGTCAGCTATCCCCCATCCCACAGGAATCCCCCCTCAAGTGCAGGTGCTGTCAGTACTCCATTTCCTTGCAAGTGGGTCATTTCAAACAACAGTGGCCATAGTATCAGGGATGTCCCAGCCTATGTTTTCCAACGTGTTGTCCAGAGTGTTGTCTGCCCTGCTGAAACACATGCCGAGCTACATCGTTTTCCCTCAGGTGGAGGATTTCCCTACAGTGAAAGGAGACTTCTATGCCCTGGGACATACCCCCAACATCGTAGGTGCCATTGATGGGACCCATGTGGCTTTGGTACCCCCCCCCGCAGGAGTGAACAGGTGTACAGAAACCGGAAGAGTTATCATTCCATGAATGTGCAGATGGTGTGTTTGGCAGACCAGTACATCTCCCATGTTAATGCCAAGTTCCCTGGCTCAGTGCATGACACCTACATCCTGCGGAATAGCAGCATCCCTTATGTGATGGGTCAACTCCAGAGGCACTGTGTGTGGCTATTAGGTGAGCACCTGGAAGCAAGTCAGTGGGAATGGTTGTCTGGGTCTGGGGCTATACCTCCAGGTTAGTGTGTGTCTAACAGTTGCCATTTGCAGGTGACTCTGGTTACCCCAACCTGTCATGGCTACTGACCCCAGTGAGGAATCCCAGGACAAGGGCAGAGGAACGCTACAATGAGGCCCATGTGCAAACTCGGCGGATAATAGAGCGGACCTTCGGTCTCCTGAAGGCCAGGCTCAGGTGCCTCTATATGACAGGTGGATCCCTATTCTACTCACCAAAGAAGGTGTGCCAGATCATCGTGGCCTGCTATATGCTTCACAACTTAGCTTTGCGACGACGGGTGCCTTTTCTGCAGGAAGATGGTCCAGATGGCGGTGTTGTTGCAGCTGTGGACAGTGAAGACAAGGAAGCAGAAGAAGAGGATATGGACAACAGGAATTCTGTGATCCTGCAATATTTCCAGTGAGACACAGGTAAGAATACAAACCTGCCTCCTACATGTACTTTAACACTACTACCTCTCTACTTTCCCTTACGATTTCACAGATGTGTGTCCCACAGTGTGACATCTGCTTTGTTTCCTCATGGACTAGAGCTGTGTGAGACATAGGTATGTTGACATTACAATTGAAAGAGCATTTTGGCACTGTAATTGCTAATACACTATTTCGAAATCACAGACTGACTCCAGATTGTTTTGTGCTTCAAGGGTGTTTATTTAAGTGCTCAATATTGGAGGGGGTTTTAAAATGGTGAGGGGTGATGGTGGAGGAATGTCCATGGCAGAGTCCAGTCTATTAGTCTCACAGGTGCATTGCCCAAATGGGCATAGGAAGTGGAGCTGGGGCAGTTTGAGGATGGACAGGGTGAGAAGGTGGGACAAAAGAATGACATTCAGGGTGGTCTCATTTCTTGGCGGGGGTCTTGGCATCATTCTCTGTCTTTGTCCTGGATCTCAGGGACCGTTTGCGGGGTGGTTCTCCCTCTGCAGGGGGTGGGGTGCTGGTGTGGTGGTCCTGTGGCGGTGCCTCCTGTCCACTAGCGCCAGCGCAGGTGGTTTGCAGTTCATCGTCCAGGCTAATGTCAGGGGCCCCTTGTTGTACCACAGTGTCCCTCCTGGTGTTGACGAGTTCCTTCATCACCCCTACGATGCACCCCTACGATGGTGCCCAGGGTGGAATTGATGGCTCTGAGTTCCTCCCTGAAGCTCAAATATTGTTCCTCCTGCAGGCTCTGGGTCTCCTGAAACTTGGCCAGTACCGTTGCCATCGTCTCCTGGGAGTGGTGGTAGGCTCCCATGATGTTGGAGAGGGCCTCGTGGAGGGTAGGTTGCACCTGTCGCACAGCAGCCCTCCCAGTTCTCCTGGGTTTCTGGGCCTCCGTCTCCTGGACCGTGTGCCCACTGCCACCTCCTCGTCCCCTGGGAGTGGTGGTAGGCTCCCATGATGTTGGAGAGGGCCTCGTGGAGGGTGGGTTGCACCTGTCGCACAGCAGCCCTCCCAGTTCCCCTGGGTTCCTGGGCCTCCGTCTCCTGGACCGTGTGCCCACTACCACTGCCCCCAGGTCCCTGTTGTTGTTGGGGTGGTGGGTTAGCCTGGGTTCCCTGTAGTGGTGGACCCACTGCTGATTGACATGTCCTGGGGACAGAGGTATGGGCCCGCTGGGTGGGTGCTGTGCTGGTGTTTCCAGAGGGGGGAAGCTCTGTAGTGGCCTGTGACTGTGTCAGGGGAACCGACAGTCCTGAGGTCCCCGATGGGCCGGGCTGGTCATCTAGATCCAGTTGGACAGAGCTACTGTCATCACTGTGGGCCTCTTCTGTTGGTGGTGTGGACATGTGTGGACTCTCCTGTCCGGTGACGTTGGGTAGGGGTCCTGCAGGGGTATAAAAGGAAGTTTATTACATCTGTGTGTGGCATGGTGTGCAATAGGTGGGTGACTGTGTACCCCAGTACTTGCATTCCTGTGTGGGACCTTGTGTGATGGTGGTTTAGGGGGGTGTATGGGTATGTGCAGTGGCCATTCTCTGGTGATGGGTGTCCATGCTTTCTTGTTGCATGCAGGACTTGGTGTTGGGATGGGTGGTTTGTGATAGTGGGACATTTGTGAGGAGCAGGAGTGATGGGGGTGAGGGTGGAGTCCATTCCTCCATCTATTCCTGGGAAGCCCTCAGGATGCAGAATCGCCAAGACCTGCTCCTCCCATGTTGTTAGTTGTGGGGGAGGAGGTGGGGATCCGCTGCCAGTCCGCTGAACCGCAAGGTGGTGTCTTGATACCACAGAACGCACCTTCCCCCGTAGGTCGTTCCACCTCTTCCTGATGTCATCCCTATTTCTTGGGTGCTGTCCCACTGCGTTGACCCTGTCCACTTTTCTTCGCCATAGCTCCATTTTCCTAGCTATGGAGGTGTGCTGCACCTGAGATCCGAATAGCTGTGGCTCTACCCGGACGATTTCCTCCACCATGAACCTGAGCTCCTCCTCAGAGAACCTGGGGTTTCTTTGCCGTGCCATGGGGTGGTGTGGGTCATGTGTGGGGTGGTGTGTATAGTGATAAGTGGGGTGATATTTAGTGGTGTGTTGTGTGAGGTGCGTGGAAGTTATGTGGGTGATGGTGTTGTGTGCCTGTGGATGCTTGGTAGTTGTTTGTGGTGTCTCTCTATGGCCTTCTCTCTGTAATTGTGGTCGTAGGGGTTTGTGGGTGATGTGGGTGTGTGTTTTATATTGTAATGGGTGTGTGGGAGTGGTGTGTGTATGTGTATCAGGTGTGTGTATTTCGATTTGTCCAATATGACTGTGTTTTGTAAGGGTGTGTGTATTTTGAGTGCGGCGGTGTGTACCGCCATTGGAATACCACGGTTGAAAGACCGCCGCATGGATTCGTGTGTCGTGATAGTGTGGGCGTATTTCTATTGGTGTGACGGTGGAGGTTTTGTTTTCGCCAGTTTATCACTGACCTTTGGTGTGGCGGACTTGTGTGGGTGTCTGAATTTTGGTGGATTCCGAGCTGTGGGTCATAATAGCTGTGGCGGGAATCCACGGCCGCGGCGGTGTGTTGGCGGTCTTCTGCACGGCGATACGCGGCTTTTACCGCCAATGTTGTAATGAGGGCCCTAGTGTAATCAGACATACCCAAAGCTGAAACTTTGCACAGGCTTTCTCTCAATTCAGAAAACGCTCTCATACCAGCCTGGTCTAATACTATGGGATCGATGACTTCTTTATGAGTCAGCTTCTCTAAGGGCTTGGGAATGACTGACAAATTGGGGATCCATTGGCGACAATAGCCTACCATCCCCAGGAACATTCTGACGTCACTCTGTGTGGTCGGGGGACTCATCTGCAATATGGTTGTGACCCTTTCCCTGGATATTTTCCTTGATCTTTTCTCAATCTGGTGACCCAAGTATTTCACTTCTTTCTGACAGTATTGCAATTTAAGTGGTGACATTTTATGACCATTCTTTCCCAAATGGTTCAGCAAGGCAATCGTGTCATACTTGCACTCGTTTCTTGTTTTGGATGCAATCAACAAACCATCATGGCAATTGGAAAGGCAATTCCAATGACTCCAGATTATTTTTCAGGATCTGATTGAATATGGAAGGTGACTCTGAAAACCCCTGAGGAATTCGATACCTACAGTAAACTCGGTCTGAAAATTTGAAACGAAAGAGAAATTTGCTGTCCTCACGAAGAGGCACAGAAAAGAAGGCTTGTGATAAGTCTATGACGGTGAACCATTCAGCATCACATGGAATCTGTAACATTATCACAGCTGGATTTGGCACTACGGGGCAACATTTGATGTCATTTATTTTTCTCAAATCCTGGACAATTTGAACCTTCCCAAAGGGATTTTTCAATCCCATTATCGGTAAATTACATGAGCTGCTCAACACCTCTTTCAAAACCCCTTGGTTTACGAATTCTGCAATTATTTGGTCAACCTTTATATGGTTAACCTGGGGTATGTGATACTGAGGAATTTGAGGAAAAATTGAATTCAGCTTTATAGGAACTTTAACTAGCTCAACTCCCTTTATCAGACCTATTTCTCTTCCTGTCAGATCCCAGACTTTCTCTTTAACTGTTCCCTGTAAATCAGGAGAAAGCTCCTTCACAGTGAACACTGGAAAGAAATCAATCAGGGGGTTTTCCTCATTTGTGGTCTCACATTCTGTCCCTGGAGTTGGGTCATCTTCATCATCACTATTCGTCTGTATCTCGATTCCATCATTTGAACAAGTGATCGAGCACCTGGTTTTACACAGCAAGTCTCTTCCCGGTAGGAATACTGGACTTGAATCACAGACTACGACTTTGTGCAATCCTTGAACGTTGCCAATTTTAACCTGAACTGGTTCGATAATTGGGTTGGTCAAGTACTGATTAGCTACTCCTCCAATCTGGACTGTCTTTCCTGAAAGGGGCAAATTTTGAACTTCTGCACTTCTCACTGTAGAGCTTGTAGCTCCTGTGTCAACCAAGAATGAAACTATGAGACTCATGACTTTTCCCTTCACATAGGGACCTTTCTGATCTACTACTAAGGAAGCTGCAAGCACACATTCCTCCTCATCTGAACTCTTGCTAACCCAATCATCGTTTGTTCCAGTCTCCCTGTGTAACGGGAATTGGTGTTCTGTGTTATTACTTTGGTTGGAACTCTGACCTGCGACTTGTTGAGGAAGCATCACCAGCTGCTGCTCCATTGGGGCTTGAGGTATTTGAATTAGCTGTCTAGGTACCATTTGAATCTGCTGTTGCATGGGCTGAAACTGTGTCATTTGCACAGGTGGCATTTGCACCTGTTGCATGGCCTGAACACCTTGCATTTGACTCACATTATTTTGAAAATTCAGATTATGACCTCTCATTCTTTGTCCTCTCATGTTTTGGAACAAATTGATGTCACCTATTCGCTGAGCGACACCTTCCTGCACCAACATCAGACACTCCTGCTTCCAGTGTCTGACCGCTCCGCAAGCGTGACAAGGAAACAATTTCTTCATTCCCTGCACATCATTCTGAACCATTAGAGTATTCAAGTCTGGACCGCGATTAACATTACCTCCGCGACCTCTGCCTCTCATATGATTTTGAAATATCATATTTCCCTGCTGTTGCGGCTGTTGTTGTGGAAGATTTCCCTGCATCGCTGTCTGTGAAGCCTTAATCTGCATCCCAATCGCCTTTTCCTCCAACTTTCTCTGCTTCAATTCAATCTCATCACTACAGTACTTTGCATACTGCAACACCTCATCAATTGGCTTTGCTTGCCAGCAATTCAAACGACTCTTAATCATCTGGCTAATTTCAGGTCTCAATCCTACCACAAATCTGAACTCAAAATGAATCATGTCTTTTGGCTCAATTGTTTCTGTACCACTGTAATGCTTGAATGCCTGCAACAATCTTTCATAATAAGCATGTATTGACTCTTTTTCTTCCTGAGCTGTCCTGTCTATTCTCTGCCATTGTTTTTGGGAGAAATTCTCACCTTCAGGAATTCAATCACCTTGTAATAATATTTAATTATCTCAGGAGACGGCACACCTGTAACCTGATATCTCTCTGCTTCTTTTGTCGGCCAATTTATACTCCTCTTGCACTCCATTCACAAATCAGTTAGAACTACTATCTCTAATAGGGTGTTCAAGTCTTCTCAAAGGCATTGTGCAAGTTTCACAAACCTGTCTGTCTGCTGGTACCATTCTACTGGCTTCTCTCTCAATCTAGGATAGTCATTTGTAAAGGACAGAATGTCACCTCTGCTCCAAAGGACATGAACAAAATTCCCTCCTGCAATCTCTCTCATTGGTAAAGCTTTCACTGGGTCCTTACTCTGCTTCACATTTGCAGTCAGTTCTGCAGAATCCCTTTTCCTTTTATCTCTTTTCTTTACTCATCTGCCTTCCCATCTGTCTAAGGCTCCCCAGGTCTGGGCAGATTGGAGTAGCTCCCTGAGCTGTGCCTACATCCCTGCATATCTCATATGTTCAAAATCTTTGGTATCAAAATCTAACCTGTAACTCCTTTTCAAATGTTTAGTTTTCTCTATTTCTATGCCGTACTTCTCTGCCAGATCTGCTAGTTTTTGATGCATATTGCTCACTTCCCTAGTAATCTTTGGGCACGGATATCTCAACTCTGCTTCTGTTTAGGACTCTAATCTATTTACACCCGTAGTTCCCTCAATGAGCTCACCTGCTTCCATTCCTAGTCTTGTAAAGTTCAATTACTCCTCTCCCTTAGGAGCACTCTGTGGGGTATTCAGTTGTCTAACTATTCATTCAGTTGCTGGGCGGTCACACCCTGCAATTAAATTTTGCTAGTCTGGCAGGTGGTGCCTGTTGCACAACCGTATTCGGAGTCTGCGGTGTCAATAATTTCAAGCTCTGACTAATGTTCGACCCTATGACAGTATCTGGAGGAACTCCAAATGGACTAAGGTCTAGCAAAGATCTTGATCAGTCAAAGGTCTGTCCCACAGGAGAGACTACTCAAATATTCTCATTAAGTCCTCCCCTCATTGCATTCTGACTCAGGGCTCCATGTCCATCTGCACTAGGTTTCTCTTGTGCAAAGAAAGGCATAATTGGACCAATAGTGACAGGTACAGATACAGCACCTGGGCTTTGTCTAAAATTCAAGTTCTGTGGGTGTGTAATTCCCGCATTCTGGTTCATCAGTACAGACATATCTGACTGTGTCCCTGTTATCGGAGTGGTTTTCGGCATTACCTGTGGCTACGCTTGAGGCAGTAAAAGTGGAGTCGGTTCAGTCTGAACCAACATCGGTCTCGGGAAAGCCTGTCCTGTTGGCACCATTAGGTTTGTGGCAGTTTCCACAATGGGCACATCAGGGTAAATTACCTGGGCATTTGATTGTGGCTCCTGATTTTATACTACTGGAGTAGTAGGTGCGTTAAGACTGCTCTGCATTGGGCTCTGTGGGGGCTAGGATTAACCTGTGCTGGACTCGTTGTCACATTAACTTATGTCGGAGCTGAAGCGTTTACACTAGTGCTCGTACTACTCTCTTGGGCTGCATATGGTGGAGGACGTTTTCTCAATAACTGCAAAATAAACTCATCACTATCTGATTCCTCCAGTGTCAAAGATTTTCTAGCCTCCCCACTCTCAGAAGGGCTCCTGTTTGTTTATATGGTAGCTTTCTTTCCATTCTCTTTCACTGTCATGTGTGATTACTGGAAGGTTATTAATCCCCTGTAAGGTCTTGGTTCTACAAAACAAATGATCACTGTCCCATCTAGCGTCTGCTAGTGTCTTTTCTGCCTTTCTCATTCTCCTCTCAAATTTCCTTTGCTGTCTGGCTACTAGCTCCCAGATCGCTAATGCCTCGAACTGTGCTGGTCTTGGAGGGGGTTTCAGATCATACAGTACCCTCCTCAGATTCTCTAAACTCCTCAAATTAAAAGTTCCGTTATTGATAGGGAATGCTAAGCTCCCATCCTTCTCTGTCACTTTGCACCATTGCTTTAGCCAAAGACATGGCGCAGCACCCTTTTCTTTGATTACAATGTAAGCTGGTGTACCTTCAGGTGGTGCAATTTTCCCTATACTCGAGATAATGTACGCATCTCCCCTTAAAGCACTCATTAAAGCTTTGAAAATTTTAATTTCTGCGACCTTTATTTTTATTCTAAATCAAATCAGGAAATTACTTTTAATCCAAGAATTATCTTCACCCACCTTCTCAACCAATTGCGCCTCACGGGCGGCTGCCAATCCGTGCACGACCCTTCTAACTAACCAACCTATCCCAGCGTGGCTCCAATGACGTCACACTCACATGTACTGCGGCTGACAGTCTCGTGGCTTGTCCTCCCAAGCTCAGATTCACAAAAAACTAATGCAAAATTATTGCGAGCACTAACGAAAATCAAAACCAAATTTGTCCGTTTACTACGGGTAAGGTAACACAATCACTTGAGAAACTTGATGGATTTTTCACTAACAGCGTTTCGCTCTAACAGCTACTCCTTCTTTCTTAGTGTCCCTGATTCGCAAGCAAAATTTGACCCCCAAATTTCACTCTCAACTGATCAGTGGCTCTGTCCTGGTGCACATAGGACTCGGCAGATATCAGTCGAAAATTAATTTCACTCACTTTTACTCATTCGCTGACTTGTCGATCACACCCGGTTGACCTATTAAACCAGACAAATTACAACAAAAACCAAGTGTCTCATACACTTTTCAATATACCCTGGAGTCTTAGACCACGCAGGGGTCCATACATCAACAACCACGTGGACAATTTTTTAGCACAAAGCGCCACACACGAAGTTCGACAACTTCCCTACTCTCACACTTTGGAGTATGCACACTCCTACAAATTCATTTGGAATAGGCAAACTCCCCATACCCTCACAAATGCCACAGTTCACCTGCGGTTTGCATAAGCTGTGCGAGCGCAAAACCTATTTCATTCCAACTGTCGCTAGAAGGCCGAGAACATCCCCAAACAATCATTGGCAAGCTTCAAGATTCTGGGAAAGTCATTTTAGGAAATTAGGGGCACATTTTCTCTCCAATTTGTATCACTGAAACAATAATTCCAAATTTCACCACTTTACGCCAAATTACTCTGCTCGCTGTAGGTGAATAACCCTTATCCTACTACCATCTCTGTGGACATCTGTTATTTCTCTCTGACAATTTCTGAGATCAAATACTCTACCACCTATCTCTGGACTGTTGTAAGGAGATCAGGCATGTACAGGACACCCATGATGGGCTCTTAAGGAGATGAACCATCAAGCTGCTACCATGTCTGTTAGCGCGACAGACCTTAATAAGTAAACTTACAAGGAGACGCTAATATGTCTATGAACCTTTTGACTTGCTTTGATGTTTTCCCACCATAAATCCCGTACATGCAAATCAATAACATTAGTAATCAATAAGTCAGTAATTGTTACACACCAAGACCTTGCAGTCATGAATAACCACACCTTAATGTAAAAGTTAGAAAATGTATTTCCCTATATTAACACTGCTAATGTCACATAGGTTAATCTCAGAATCAAATGATACACGTACAAGAACAGCACTAGCTGACCAAAACAGTGAAAGAATTGCAATCTAATCAAAGCTTGAGCCACCTCACATTCTAAAGATACAGTACAAATTAATAGCAAGAATAACTGTGCAAACGTAATAACATACATTTAGAGCCAGCAAAGACAATACATCAATTGTTATTCCATATAGTGAACTTCATTAGTGTGGACCCTAACTAACATCAGATTAGCATAGCATGTTTGGCCTTCATGCAAAACAATTTAGTCAACACAAGTTTGGAAAACATCTAACTATGGCTCTATCAAAATAGCGGTTGGTACCTAGAAACAAAAGCAAATAGACCTGTCAAACAGTATCATGGTCAATATACCTATCCTCAGTTTGGGTCAGCAAGCAGTGACAGTCTTTGTCCTCCGGATATCAGTTCGGTCAGCTAGGTATCAGGATTCAGCATCTAAGTTCAGAAAAGGCAAAGTTTCTTTACGCAATAAAGTTAAGCATGTCTCTTCTTAAGATGGAAATATGGGCAAAATGGGGCTAAACTCTCAAGGAGAATGACCTCTCTCCTCCTGATGCAGTCCGGCTAAGTTAGATTTCCTAAAACTACTTCCTAAGTCCCTATTGGTTAAGGGATCACAAGTTTGCCTTCAGTCCAATTAAACTAAAACCCTCAAATCTACAATTCTTCTAGTACATGGTTCATGTCGATGATTGGCTCCTCTTGTCCCGCTACCGTTATTTGGCTCGTCAGGTATCAATATTGTTGCAGCTTATACTCCAGTCAGTATGGTCATTGTTCTCTCCTGCGAAAGTCAGTCTTACACACATTACATTAAACAATGTTGCGTTAACTAGTACATCATCTCCTAGCAAGCGGTTCTCATGAGAAAGACTTTTAGCTACGAGCATTTAGTCAGCACAGTGGAAAATCACAAGTTAACCCTCTAAGCATCCATTTTAAAAATCGATTGAGAAATGCAGCTTAACATGAGGCTGTGCAACTAGGCCAAGCCCTCTCTAAGTTAAGGCCTTATGATTAATAAAGCTAATACACAATGCATAACCCTTAATATGACATATTAATACATTAATCATACATAAGCTCATCATTTCATGTTAATAAGCCATTAATAAGTACACTTCATGAACACTGATGGCCACTCTAGTGGGCACACCTTTAAATGTGTGCATTATTTTTCCCTATGTTATTACATTTTATATGCAATTTCAACACTCAGGATACATGACTAATCATTAATAATGTCATTAAAACTTCTGCGTTAACAATACACATCCATGCCCGTGGGACAATGCCGCTTCCTTGGTAATTATAACCTACCCCACAGCATAGCACACCTCACTACCTCCGTAGTTTTTCTTCTCGATTCTAGTCCACTTCCGCACCAGAGAGGGGTACAGCACGTATTCCTAAATTTATCCATAACACCTCCGGTAGGGCTTTCCACCACCTTACCTATGGAGACTTTTGGGCTACCTGTAGGCGGAAACCCTTGTATGCTTTGCTAAACCGGGCCAGGGCATATTTTTGCCTTCTTTCCTTGAATAGATCCTCACCCTCTGTAATGTTTGGATCTGCCCAATGCCTCCGTCTACAGATACCTCCCACGATCACCACCTCTCCATATTGGTACAAATGGATCTTACCTGTGCCCATTTATAGTTCAACACCCGTGTCCTCAGCTCCCATCTTACCTCCTCATTATACTGGCTTATACCTCCAATGCATTGTCCTGTGGGCTTAAAATGGTCAGGGAGAGTACTGTGGCTGGGATCATGAGACTAGATAAAGCTTGTTCCTGCTATGTGTTGATATCATGGATCCCTCTCTTGGATTAGATTTGCATGAGGCGGTAATAGACTAGTTTTGATTAGACTAGACTTGACTAGATGTATCATACTGGGAACTCTTTAAGCTCTAAACCTTCCGGAAGGAGAGTTGATGCAATATTGTAAGTATATGGTTACATGTCTGTACCCATGCATTGCTGTATCGTTATGACCTTTACAATGTTCCAGGTATTGCTCACTGCTGCCTATCAATATTTATTTTTTGGCTTGTTTACTTTCTATCCTTTTCCCTTCCCTACTGCACCTCATTTCCCCCAACCTTATCCACATGCTCATGCTCCATTCTATGCAGCAGATACCTCCTGTTTATTCTCATTATTGACTTCCAATCCCTCTTTGCCTTTTTAGGCTCGGACCATAAGGGGCTTACATCCGGTTTGGTCCTGGCTCTATTTGCCGATGTTTTGTTGGGAATATACATTTATGTAGACTTTTCATTTTTCCTTTGTTTACTGTGTATGTATGAATAAATAGTGTTGTCATAATTTCCACTAAAGAAATGTTGGAAAAAAACAGAACAGAAAAATTACTTTCAGTCGTCCATGGGCAAATAAACGGTTTTGTACATTACTGTGGGAACAATATTTATAATCCATACTAGTTCTAAACCACTACTTGTCGTTGCAATTGATAATGAATATGTTTCGAGAATATAAAATACTCAAGCTGGCTGTATGTTTAGTTTTCCTTTTGTTAATTTCTGCTACAAAGGATGAAGTAGAGAAATAAGAATTTGATGTTTTCACGAGTAAGGATTTACGGGTTGAACCGGACTCTGGTAGCAAGTTTTTTTTTCTGCGAGCACATGAACAAAGGAATTTCAGAGGGATTTGTGTTTGGTAAATATCAAAGAGTACATAATGTATGATTAACCCCAAAAAGGGTAAAGAGGAGAGCTGCAAAGCTTCTCTACGTTTAAAGCGAACTTGTGTTCGACAGGAATGTACTTGTGTAAGGTCATACTATAGCTCCACCTTTGGGATTGAGGAAAATGGTGATCAACCAGGCACATATGGGACATTTGTGGATGTTTCGCATCAAACATAGGATTCACCAATATTTCTGATTGTCATGTTTAGATTCTGAGGTTGACAAAACAGCAGGGAATTGCAAGTTAGTGCAGCAGATACTAAGGCCCTCATTATAACATTGGCGGTATTGACCACCTACGGCCGCGGCAACAGCAGCCAAAACACAGTCGCCGCGGCTACCTACCGTCCGCCATATTATGACCGTAGCTGGAATTCCGCCAGAAGGATGGTGGAATTCCGGCTGCTGCCATGGCGGCGGATGGCGGTAAGGTGGCGCTGCTGCCAGCAGCAGCGCCCCACCATCAGACCGCCACAGACCGTATCATGAACCATGATACGGCCTGGCGGTGTTCTGCTGGCGGACGCTGCTGCTGGCACCAGCGCCCCGTCCCGTCTCCTGCCAGAGGACCCGCATCACAAAAGGTAAGTCGGGTGCTCTGACAGGGCAGGGAGGTGTGGGGTGTTGTGTGTGTGTGGGGGTGTGGGTGTATGTGTGTGCGGGCATGCGCGGCATGTGGAATGCATGTGTGCATGCATGGTTGTGAGTGTGCGTGTATGATGTGTTGTCTGAATCCGTGGGTGCGTGTATGTCAGTGTGTGTAGATGTGTGTGTGAATGGATGTGTGCATGCATGGGTGAGTGTGGGTATGAGTGTGTGTATGCATGTGTATGATGGTGCGTGAATGTGCATGTATGTCAGGGGTGTCTGGAGTGGGATGGGGATGGTGGAGGAGGACTCTGGGGAAGGGGTGGGGGAGACCCCTATCAGTGACAGGGAAGGGATTCCCTGTCATTGACAGTGCCTACTGCCATGGTTTTCGTGGCGGTAAGGAAGCCACGAAAACCATGGCGGTGGGTGGGGTCATAATCCCGCGGGTCGGACAGTGACGGCCGCCTGGCTCGGCAGCTGTTGTTACAGCCCTGGCTTGAGCCAAACCGCCAATGTCATATTTTGGGGAAGAGTACCGCCAGCCTGTTGGCAGTACTCTTCTCCAAAATACTGCAGTCCGCCAGAGTCATATGGGGGCCTAAGTCTCTAAGACATGCAAAGTATCTGCTGTGAAAATTATTTTTTCTTTTGGCCTTGGAGTAAATTAACGATTGATATTATGGGCCCTTTCACTACTTTAATAGAGAAGGAATCATATGTTCGGTTTTAGTTGATTGCTTTTCAAAACGGACGGAAGTTAAAATAGTTGAAAAGAAGGAAATCTTTAAAGGATGTTTTCTGGAGACAGGAGATTTCTCAAGAATTACGTCAGTTGATTTTGGCTCTAATAACGTGTTTTTATTTTATTTTAAAGAAACAGTGGTATTGTTTACATAGAGGTTGCATTATTTCATCCATTCATCCACAAGGTAATGGCCAGGTGGAGCAGTGTGTGATAAGAGAAGCCATTCCATTGCCTGTTATGTCCAAGTTGTGTTGGAAGAAAGCTCGTCAGAAAATCTTATTAGAATACAGGGCAACACTCCATCTGGTGACAGAAAGACGTTTTGAAATGTTGAGAGGGAAGATCACAACAGTGTATTACCACTCTGTTTTGCCAGTGAAAGAGCTACCACCATTAGTTTACTAGTTACTGGTTATAGCGGTTTAACATATCTTAGAAGACACATCTGTGGGGTGAACGGTACTGATTCTAGCACTTTGTCCTTGAGGGGTCGCGTTACCTGCTCCCAGTACTGATGGGTCTTCTCATGTACCCACGCTAGGTGTATAAAATCTTCCTCTGGGGCCCCACAGCAAGTGCACCTAGTGTCTGCGTTTAGCCCATATGTAAACAATCTTGTGGGTATATAATACACCTCTTGCAGGTATTTGAAGTGTATGATGCGTAAGTTGCAGTTAGATGTGAGTATGCTTGTTAAGGCGCAACAGATGTTCCACTCTGCCATACTTATTTGCTGTTTTAAAACAGTGTTCCACTTATCTAACAGTGGGCGTTTGCCCACTGTCTTGTCTCCCTAATACATGTTACATAATTTAGTAATAAGATTCCTACAGGTGGTTCCAGTGAGTAGGGTCTGGAGTGCGTCCAGAGCTGGAGGTTCTGCTGGGAATTGTGGGTAGACTTCCCGCAAAGCACCCGAAGGTGATAGCATGTGAAGTTCACTAGTGGGGTTTGGCAGTGAATCTGTGACACTGTGGTGAAGTCCACAAAATTCCCTCCAGGAAACATGTCTCCAATTGTCTTTATACCCACCCACTCGAGCAAGGCCACTGCTCCAGGTTAATTTGTGACCAAAATGGCCGGGTGGAATACTTATAGAAGTGCTGGTGCACATAATGGGGTCTTTGCCGCCCGTCTGCCCAATGCCCGCCACTCCTCTGTGGTGGTATTTATTATGGTTATCTCAGCACATGAAGTGTCTTCCCAAGTGTGTGGTGGTATAGCCTTGAGGGGAATAGGGTGTGCATCATCATGTTCTATTGCTGTGTGGTGTTTTCGCTGGAGGACGATACCAGTAGTGTGCAAATTGTGCCTGGGTGCACAAATAGTATAAGTGTAGACCCGGAGAATTGAACCCCCCTTGATCGTATGGGAGGGAGTGTGAGCGTGTCCCAACTGATTCTAGGCTGTGTTCTGCCTGTTCTAGGGATACCATGTGAGATTTGATCATTTAGAAGAAAGTCTTCGTGAGCGTTATGGGTATGTTTGTAAATAGGCAAAGGAATCTGGGCAGCACTATCATTTTAATGATCACCACACGGTCCACCAATAACCAGGGTAGGCAAAACCAACGCCTCACTCGATCTTCTAATTTCGATAGTCCCCTACCGTAGTTGTATTTGATAACCAGTTCTGGGTCTCTATGGACCCAGACACCTATGTATTTGAAAGGATCCGTGTTCCATTCCAAGGGGGAAGTCCAGTGAGTGCGGCACAGTGACTAAGGTCAGGGGAAGAACAATTTATTTCGACCAATTGAGGTTTATTTTGGAATAGTGTGTGAACTATACATATTCTTGGATAAGCGGTGCCAGGTGGGCGATCATGTCACATACCTATAGTACCATGTATCGGTGTGTAGCAATATGGTCAGCAGGTGCTATTGGAAACATAGGGCGGAAGCAGTGTTCCACTGATAAATCACGCATGCAAGAAGCTCCAGGGCCAGCATGAATAGGATTGGTGACAGCAGACACCCTGGCACAGGCCCCGATGGATGTATGTTGCTTAAGATGTGTTGCTGTTTATCTGCGCCTGCTCTGTCACACTGGTGTATAGTAGAAATATCCAATTTACAAAGGCTTGGGGGATTCCCATGCGGTGCAGGATTGTGAACATGTATGTCCATTTGATGGAGTCGAAAGCTTAAGCGGCATCCACGAGGACTGCTGCTGCCAGCATGGAGGGGTCCAGCTGATGTAATAAGGCAAAAAAGTGTTTATATGTTTTTTGTGGTGGATCGAGTGGGAATGAATCCGGATTGGGATGGAAGAATCAGATTGGTGAGCAGCGGTTGGAGCCTGGTGGCTAGTATTTTGGCATGAATTTTAGCGTTTGTGGTTATTAAGGCTAGTGGCCTGTAAAAGTCAAGCCATTCAGGTGGTTTATCTGCTTTCAGCACCGCTATAAGTGCCTCTCTTAGAGAGGGTGGCAGTATCTGTTTAGTATGTGCTTCTTCAAACATTATGTTCAGGTACAGGCCAGTAACTCAGCAAATTCTTTATAAAATGTGATTGGTATTCTGTCCACACCTGTGGCTTTACTGTTTAGGAGTGTGCATATGGTCTCTCTTCTCTCCTCTACAGTACTGGGCTGTGTTAGGTGTTTCTGCTGACCCTGGGAGAGCCATGCCAACGCTGCATCATTTAAATAGTCTACCTTTCATCTCCGGCTTTGGGTTACGGGCCTCGTAGAGATGTGTGTAAAAGTCTGTAAACACTACAGTATTTTAGGCGTGTCATAGCAGGACTCACCAGATGAGTTATCTATGCTAATTATGTGTGCATTTACCCGTGGCTCTTTCAGCTTCGCAGCCAAGCTGTGCCCTGGTCTACCTCCCTCCCAATAGGATTGTACAGCATGGCGACACAAGAGATGGCGTGCCTCCTCTGCCACTGTATCCATGTATGCGATGATTTGATCTCTAATGGCCACTAGAGTACTGTGCCTAGGGTTGAACTCATAATCACGTTCAGGGCCCTTCAGAGTGTTCTCTGTCTTCCGTAACTAAGATAGTATATCTCTCAAGATGCCAGCTCGCATTTCTATGCATACGCCATGGAGAGTGGATTTAAATGCCCCCGCAAGGTGCCTGCCCCATTTACAATGCCTTTGTTTTTTCAAAGTATTCCAGGACAGCTGTATGAAATCCTTCCTGGAACACTGGGTCTAACAGGGCTGTGGCATGTAATATTCATTGGAACCGTGTGCGGGGTATGTTGGGATTGAAATCATCGGCTATACTGGTGCATGGTCGGAAATCGTTTTAGGCATACGTTTTATGTCTTGCACCCAGGTGTGCACTTCGCAAGTCGCTAGTAGTTCAAACGTGACCATGAGCCTTGTACTGATGAGATGAAGATGCCCTCTTTCCTTTCCAAGTTACAGTATCGCCATAGGTCAATTACGCCAGGTCAATAATCTGCCATGCCCTCACTGAGAACCTCAGTGGAGTGCTTCCCTTGCCAGTCTGCCGTGGGAGAGTGGTCCATATTTGGGTCTAGATATGTGTTGAGGTCTCTCCCCCAGAAAGTGGACGGTAGTTGTGTGTGGAGCCGCAGCCAGAGTTGCATGTAAAATTCTGGATTTTCAACACTGGGTCCATAATCATTAACAATGGTCACTAGGGTGCACAAAGTTGGCCCTGCAGTATTATATATCAGCCCTATATCTATTTCCTAGTGTGTGGCGATGAATGGCACCCACTTCTCAATATATTCTCCCCCCCTCTCCCAGAGTAGGTGGAGTAGGAAGAGGCCACTCTGTAACAAGCCCAGCATGTGCCAACAAGACTATCCATGTGGCGTTTGAGGTCTGTCTCCTGCAATAGTGTGATATGCACATGATGCCTGCCTCAGTATGTAAGTACATGATAGGTTTATTTTGTGTTGTTGAGTCCTCTGACATTCCACGTTATTAGTGATATGTGTTCAGGGGTGGAGGTCATGTCAGCGTTCATAGGTCCCGTGGCATAATGTGTATTTGCATTGCTCTGCATAGCATTTCCCATAGCAGCACCAAATAATAGTATCATGACAGCTTTTGAACCAACCCCCCTTCTCACTTTAGCATCCCAGTAATGCTAAATAGAGTCCCCTGATCTAACAAAAAAAAAAAAAAACACTTGTGTTAACGGCACTGCAATGCATAAATATAGTTATGACAGTGTGATAATAAGGCATGTGGGTTGCACCCTCGTAGAGGTTCGAATCTCCTCCAGATGGACGGAGGTGACCAGGAGACCGAGGTGTCATCATCTGAGCACCAGTAACAAACACATGGAAGATCTACGTTATTGGTGGCACCGGGGTGAAGCCCTTGGCCACGTTCATGCTGTGTTCAATGTAGTATCATCTTTCAACACAGCAGGTAATCTGTAATGTTTTGGGGGTTTGAGTTTCCTGTCAAGGTTCAACGTAGTCTAACATTCCTCTTAGGATCGTGAGGGGGGCCTCATAAACAGCCACATCAAAGTACATCACATTAGTATCTGTTTCAACATAATGGCTAAGACCTTGCAGTGATCCATTTACTCTTGTCACTCGATTCTGTTTCAGGTGGAGCTGTGGTTTGTGACAAGTTTTTTTTACCGAAGTCCATTGCTGCTTTAGGCATAGCGAGCATTTTCTGAGTGCCTTGATGTTTGATGCGCAGTATAGCCAGATATAGCATGGTATATGGAATGTCCTCTTGTTGTAGCTTCTTTTGCACTGGAAGCTATTCCTTGCAAGTGGCTTGCACTGCCGCTACAAAGCCGGGGAAGAAGGCAATGTCATTGCCTTGATATTTTATAGTCATTTTTTCCCTAGAGAGGCAGCGCACTGTGTCCGGGTAGTTAAGAAGTATCGCTATAATGGGGCATCGATGCATCCCTGGAGGTGGTCGGCCCACCAAGGAATGATGTGCTCTTTCCACTATCAGCACACTGAGCAGGTGCTCAGTCCCAAATATTTCCCGCAGCATCATTTCAACATATTGTTCCATCTTGCCAGTGTAGGTGAATTCTGGGGCTCTGGTAATTCTCAAACCGTTCCGGCACGAGTGCTCCTCAAGGTCCTCATTTTTGGCTTGCATTATCGCCAGCACCTTTTTTCGATGTTCAGACATTTCGCCTTTTAGTTTGCAGATCTTCTTAGGCTGTAGAGATATGTTGTTCTGCTGCTGTCAGGTGCGCTGTTTGCTTGTCTATTTGATCCACCATGTGGTACATACGCAAATTTAATGTGTCTATGTTGGCTCTGTTGCATGGTGACTAGCAGGGCCTCCAAAGCCGTGGACCGTAGGGGCTGGGTGTACTGTTCAGAGTCCGACAGGGCATCTTGGTGGGGATTGGTGATTCGCTTTGAATCAAATGTGAGGCGGGTCTTATGTCTGTCTGCTTTACCCATTGTGGGTGTGATGACGCAGAAACGAAGGTTTTACATTTATTAGCGCATAAACGTAGTGCCGCAATAATCAAGTGTGACTTTAACCGAACTAATAAAGATTGTACGGGGACAAATGTGCCCTCAGAGTAGTTCGCCAACATTTATAAGCATGCTTTATATAACGTGATGTATTAGAATTGTACTAATCTGACATAACCGTAAACGTGTGCCATGATTTGCTTGTTTGAAATGTTTTAACTTAGCATAACTTTAGTGGAGGCTTCGGCCTAGTTGCCTTGTCTCACGGTTTAGATGCTCGTGTTTTTCAAATGTGCTAATAAAACGTGTATTCTTGCTTGAAGCTGTACTTTTCCAGTGAGATCGGTTCACATGCTTATCTTTAAGGTTTCGTGCCAGCCTGGCATCTTCTTCTTTGCTCCAAGGTCAATCTGCAGGTGCAGACAATGGAAGCTCTGAAAGTGAGTTAATTGGTAAAATATGTTGCAACTTACGTTCCCGACTCCAAGGATAATGTATGCCTAGGTAGAAGCTTGTGAATTGTTGTTTTTGATTGGACAATTTGAAGCCAACCTATGAACCCTCCAATGGAAGACCCTACTGGATTTGAACGGTTGTTTATTTAAACCTGGTTCACAAGAAGAAAGCAGCCATTAGCCATTAGCCATTAGCCATTACCCATTGCACCCATTGAGGACATTGGACATTATTGCCCATTGCAGCCATTATGGCCCATCTTGCCGACCTCGTTATTTTGCCATCTTCTACGATGCCAATTGATGTTCAACGCCATTTTGAATGAGACTTTGATGCTTTCTCTAATCGAGAGAAAGAGACTTTAAGTAATTCTCGCTCTAGAGACTTTAACTTTGATTTGCCCCTTTGCATAAAGTAGTAGTTTTGTCTTTTATCTTGCCGCTGTGAGGCAACTGCCCCGTCCACCCTGCCCCCTTTGCCCCCGTCCCATGCTGATCGAAACCGGTACCTGTGAGACGAAGACTTCCTTGAATGCTGATTGAATTTGGTAAATATGAAAGGAAAATGTACAATTGCATTGTGTTTCTTTTTAGGTAACCAACTGCTGATTTTTGATAAGAGCCCTAGTTAGGAGTTTTCCAAATCAATGTTGCTAAATTATTTTTTGCATGAAATCCCACATGCAGATGCTAATTTGAGGTTAGATGAGGATTCATTTGTTGCACGATGCAATTTGAGACCTTGTTATGCTGACTAATGTATGCAATTAGCCCATTACAGATTATAGTTTTAGTGGTTTGCGTTGCTATTATCGAATGCATTGTTATTCAAATGCTGCATAGATTGCATCTTTTTCGCCGTTATGGACAGCTATTAATGTTCATTTACATATACCATTTGGTGTTGAGACACATTTATATCGTGCTAGCTTTGTTAATATAGGGAAATAAATTCATTAACTTTGAATGAACTGGTGTGGTTATTCATGGCCGGAAGGTCATGGTTCGCCGAAATGTTTTCTGGATTAATTGTGAAGTGTTATGTTGATCAGGGCATTGCTTATGTTCGTTATTGATTATTGATTTGATTAAATTGATTACTCTCGGGTGAAGAGAGCCCCACTTGGTCAAAAGATTCATCGACCCAAGAGCGTCCAGATACAGGTAATTTATTAGGACTGAACGCTCTATCAGTAGATGGTAGCAGAGGACGGTTTCGCCCTTTGGGACCCCACTCGAGAGGTAACGGTTTCGCCCTTTGGGACCCCACTCGAGAGGTAACGGTTTCGCCCTTTGGGACCCCACTCGAGAGGTAACGGTTACGCCCTTTGGGACCCCACTCGAGAAGTATATGGTGTTGAATTAGATTTTTCTTGGGTAAAACAGATTGAGAGAATGATGATGCCCTAAGTCCCCCGCGACTTTCCCGGGATCTCGGAGCTTGCGAATGGAGAGAATGGAGGTGTGAAATCGGCGTTGGCGGTACTAGTGACGGTATGAGTGAAGTCAGGATTTTGCACTTGCACAGCTTATTGCCGCAGATTGTTTGAAATGGTTGCGAGGATTTTAGAGAATAGCGGAGGTGCGACTCCGAGTGTGAGAGTAGGGAAGTCGTCGAACTTCATGTGCATGTGGCGCTTTGTGCAGAAAAAGGTCCACGTGGTTGTTGTTGTTGAGACGGGCCCTGCGAGGTCAAGAGACTCCGGAGTATGTTGAAAAGTGTATGAGACACTTGTTTTATGTTGTGGTCTGGTCGGTTTAATAGGTTGACCGGGCGTGGTCAACGAGTCGGTACGTGTGTTAAGGGAGTGGAAGAAAACTTCGACTTCGGGCTTTGACAAATTCTAAGTGCACTAGAATAGATCACTGACAAGTTGAGAGCAGAGTCTGCGGGTCAGAATTTGCTTGCGAAAGTGGGGACCGAGAAAGATGGAATAACTGCCGAGGCTAGTTAAAAATCCCTAAGGTCCTGAAGCGATTGTGTTACCCTTCCTGTAGTAAACCGACAGATCTGTTTTATTATTATTTGGTTGCTCGCAATACATGCCAGAAGTTGTTACGAGAGGAGCTGAGTGAAGGAGGACAAGCCGCGAGGCTTTGTCAGCCGCAGTGTGTGTGAGTGTGACGTCACTAGGAGCCGCGCTGGGATAGGTTGGTTGCAGAGAAGGGCCGCGCACGGATTGGACGCAGTCCGTGGGGCTCGATTGGAAGGGGAAAGGCAAGCGAAGAGTATTCCGGGAATTAAAGTCACTTATTGATTACAAACTTTGTGAAATAAAAGACGAGAAAATGAAATTTTTTAAAGCATTAAAGAGTGCGATGAAGGGGGAGTCTTACATTAAAGCGAGCGTAGGAGAGGAGACGCCACCCGAAGGTACACCAGCTTACATTGTAATGGAGGAAAGGGGGGTAGCTCCGTGCCTTTGGCTAAAGCAATGGCACAAGCTGACAGAGAGACATGGGAGCGTAGCGTTCCCGATCCATGGGACATTCAATATAAGGATCCTAGAGAATTTGAGATTCGCGATGTACGACATGAAGGTACCTCCAAGGCCAGCACAGTTTGAGGCTCTAGCGATTTGGGAACTAATGGCTAGACAGCAACAGCAAAAGAAGTTCGAGACCAGGATAAGAAAGGTAGAAAAGACACTAGCGGACGCTAGGTGGGATAATGCACAGAAGGTGTGGAGGTCAGATATATTGCAGGGGATAAAATTGTTTCCCGCAATTGCTAAGGAAGAAGAGGCGACAGGCAAGAAAGCTACCTGTAAGACAAACAGGAGGTGTTCCAAAGATAGAGAGGACGAGGAAAAGTTAAGGAGAGAAGACGAGTCAGAGGATGAGGAGTTCATCATGCAATTGCTGAACGACCGTCCACCACCTTATGCAGAGAGTGAACAAGGTCCAAGTACCAGTTCTGCGCCTCCGGCACCGGTACAGAATAATGAAACTCCGAATTCAGAAACGCCATCGGGATCTAAGGACCCGAGTTTACTGTTCACCCCGCAGATACCGCAGGTTAGGAGAATATATCCAGATGTGCCTATATTGAAAACAGCAGAAAATGATCAGCCGCAGGTCCCAAGGTACTACAGCAGTGACAACAGTACGGGAATGATTCTAGATCCAACCGTAATGGGAGTACAGAATGGTCGCAACCCAACATTGGCACAAGCTGAATCAACCCAGTTTTTGATGCCTCAAAAGCAGATGCAGGGGGGAACCGCACATGCTCAGATGACGGGGAGTCAGACGGGCATGCCGGCAATGATGACCCATAGTGTGGGAATGAACATGCCTCAGAACCTGGGGAATAGACAGAACCCAGATGCGATATCCCTACCCATTACTGTAGGTCCACCGGTACCTTTGTACATTCAGCCTAACTCAGGTATGAGCGGTCAAGGATCAATGGTGCAGAGTGGGACGGAAAGGAGGTGCATAGAAAACACTCCAGAGACAACTCCGATAGCGGCTCTGCCAACTGGATCTGGGTCCTTGATGGAGTTTAGTCCTATATGTGCTCAGTCAACAGTGGTGAGGTCGAGTCCCCCACTGATGATACCGCTATCATCGAACACTGAAAAGTTGCCGCAACCATCAATGGCAGTCGATGTGAATGCTACACTGATGGGGTTGAATGCGCAACAGCTGACACAGTGGTTCAACAGTCTGAATTCCACACAAAGCTCAGCCAGTGGGAAGGGAGAAGACTATCTGAATAGGGTAAGGTTGAACATGGAAGCAGAAGAATTGGTGGAAGGGACTATGGGTTTGAATAGGTTAGAGTCCTACTCGGAAGAAGAGCTGAGGTATCTATGTCCCAGGATTACGAGAGAAGTGAACAGGGTACATAGAAGGTTGCAAGAAATAGCTGACAAAAACGGGGTTGAGATAGACAAGACAAAACACTTGAGCAGGAGCTATAGATTGGATTTCGGGACCACAGACTTTGAACACATGAGGTCAGCAGGCATGAAAACGCACCTTAGAGAATTGCTGCAGAGTGCACAAGTGTGGAGGTGCTTAGACAAATGGGAAAGCAGATGGGCAAAGAAAAAGGAAAAGAGGAAAGACAGTGTCCCAGAGCACAACGAGAAAAGATCACAGAGTAGTGATGCAATAACCATGTTACCAATGAGGGAGACAGCAGGGGGAAAATTAATACATGTACCGTGGCACAGAAGCGACATTCAGTCTTTTACGGATGATTTTCCCAAACTGAGAGAGAAACCGATTGAATGGTATCAACAGACTGATAGGTTTGTGAAGCTTGCAAAATGTCTTTGGGAAGACCTGAACACCCTCTTTGAGATTGTGGTTCCGGCAGATTTGTGGGAAGACTGCAAAAGGGCTGTAGGTTGGCCGACAAGTGAACCAGAGAGAGACAGGGATACGGGTGCACCATCACCTATGGTAATGAGCTTGTACCATAAGGTGATTGAGCATTTGAAGACGAAGGTTGCCGCGAAAAATGTGGATTGGCAGAAGATTGATCGAACTGCCCAAGAGGCTAAAGAGTCGATTCATGGTTACTATGAGAGGTTGTTGAAGGCGTTCAAGAACTACAGTGGCACGGAAACAATAGAGGCGAAGGACATGCTTCATTTTGTGTTTAGATTTGTGGAAGGGCTGAGACCAGAGATAAGTCAGATGATAAAGACGCATTTGATTTGTTGGCAGTCGAAACCTATTGATGAGGTGTTGAATTATGCGAAATACTGTAGCGACGAAATTGAAGTGAAACAGAAAAGGTTGAAAGAGAAAGTGATGGTGATGCAACTTAAAGCAGCTCAGACAGGTTTGCAAGGGTTGCAAGGGTTCCAACAGCAGATACCGCAGCCGCAGCCGCAGGGAAATATGGTGTTTCAGCCACAGGCGAGAGGCAGAGGCAGAGGAGGCTTTGGGAGTAATGGTCCGGATTTGAACACTGTTGCAATTCCGAATGGTGTGCAGGCAATGAAAAGGGTGATGCCGTGTCACATGTGCGGAATCGTCGGGCATTGGAAACGCGAGTGCCCGATGGTGGTGCAGGAAGGTGCAGGTGTTGGTCAGCAAAACAATGATGTCAATGCATTCCAGACAATGAGGGGACCGAAAATGAGAGGTCCAAACCCAAATTTTCAGACCATAAATCAGCTGCAGGGATTACAGCCCCGTATGCAGATGACGCAAATGCAGCCAATGCAACAGCAGTTTCCCATGGTACCTAATCAGCAAATGCAAATACCTTTGGCACCAGTGAGTCAGCAGCAAGTGATGGTTCCTCCACAGGTCTCGGGTCAGGTGATGAATACAAATGGCACAGTACAACAGTTCCCATTACACAGTGAGAATGAAATAAACAATGTATGGGAGAGTGAAAGTTCGGATGAGGAGGGAAATTGTGTGCTTGCAGCATCCTTGGAAGTTGATCAAAAGGGTCCATATGTGGAGGGAAGAGTTATGGGTCATCGTGTTTCATTCTTGGTTGACACAGGAGCCACACGTTCAACTGTTAGGAGCATTGAAGTACCAAATTTGCCACTCTCAGGGAGAACAGTTCAAGTAGTGGGAGTAGCAAACAGGCACCTGACGAACCCAATCACAGATCCAGTACAAGTCAGAATTGGTAACTATCAAGGGTCACATAATTTTGTGGTATGTGACTCAAGCCCGATAGCACTGTTAGGGAGAGACCTATTGTGCAAATTGGGATGTTCGATTATGTGTTCGAACGATGGAATTAGAATTCAGACGAGCAGTGATGGGGAAGAAGGGGACAGTGTAGAAGGGGATGAGATGGAAACTGTCGATGAAGAATATCCTCTGATTAACCTTTTTCCGATGATAACTGAAGAAGATATTCCAGCTGAATTACGGGAAACAGTCGGAAAGGAAGTGTGGGATATGACAGGAAAAGAGGTGGGATTGGTGAAAGGAGTGGAACCAGTGAAAGTGACCGTAAAACCCAATGTAACCTTTCCCCAGACCCCACAATACCACATGGCACAAGACACCCTCATGAAAGTCGCCCAACTCATTGACGAGTTTGTAAAACAGGGAGTACTGAAAGAAGTGTTAAGCAGTCCATGTAATTCACCAATCATGGGACTAATAAAGCCGAGTGGAAAGGTCTGAATCGTGCAGGACTTGAGGAAAATAAATGACATCATAATTAAATGCTGCCCTGTAGTACCGAATCCAGCTGTGATAATGTTTCAAGTCCCTTGCGATGCCGAGTGGTTCTCAGTCATCGACTTGTCACAAGCATTCTTTTCGGTGCCTCTTCATGAGGACAGCCAATTTCTCTTTTGTTTCAAATTCTTAGACAGAGTTTACAGTTGGTGTTGAATTCCTCAAGGGTTTTCTGAGTCACCGTCAATTTTCAATCAGATTCTAAAGAAAGACTTGGAAGCGTTAGAATTGCCATTCGAGTCAACCCTAGTACAGTACATTGATGACTTACTGATTGCATCTAAGACAGAAAGTGGCTGCACAGCCGACACCATTGCTCTACTGAACCATTTGGGAAGGAATGGACACAAGGTGTCTCCTTCAAAGTTGCAGTTCTGTCAGAAGAAAGTGAAATACTTGGGTCATCAAATAGAGAAAGGGTCACGGAGAATAATGAAGGAAAGAATAACAAGTGTACTTCAAATGAGTCCACTAAAGACAAGGAGGGAGGTGAGGAAGTTTTTGGGGATGGTGAGCTACTGTCGCCAGTGGATTCCCAACTTCTCAACTCTAGCAAAGCCTTTACTGAAACTGACCCAGAAGGATGCCTTGGATGAAATTGAGCAGAAAGGAGATGAGATGGATGCTTTTATTGAATTGAAAGAATGCATGTGCAGGGCTCCAGCTTTAGGTATGCCTGATTACACAAAGCCTTTCACATTGTTTTGTCATGAACGTGATGCATGTTCTTTGTCTGTCTTGACCCAAGCCCATGGTGGCATAAACAGACCAGTAGCGTATTTTTCAGCTACTTTGGATCCGGTCGCAGCAGCACTGCCAGGGTGTTTGCGCGCTGTAGCAGCAGTTGGTATCAGCCTCACTCAGAGTGAAGGAATAGTGATGGGACACCCATTAACAGTCATGGTCCCTCACTCAGTTGAGATACTTTTGACCCGCTCCCGAACGCAACACATGACTGGAGCAAGACTCACAAGGTATGAAACAATAATTCTGGGCTCACCGAATGTGCAGCTGAAAAGGTGCACTACGTTGAATCCAGCAACCTTGCTTCCCAGTGAAAATGCTGAAATTGAGAACGCTGAAGACGTCGAGCACGACTGCCTTCAGGTGACTGAATTCTGCACAAAACCCCGACCTGATATTAGGGATACTAAGCTTGATGAAAATGACCATATTATTTTTGTTGATGGTTCATGTCTAAGAGATGGGTTGGGAATTTTGAAAGCAGGATATCCTGTATGTACTGTAACAGGTGTCTTGGAAGCGTCCTGGCTTCAAGGAGTCTATTCCGCACAAGTAGCAGAGCTTGTAGCCCTTACAAGAGCATGCCAACTGTCTACATTGATGAAGGTTACCATTTACACTGACAGTCAGTACAGGTTTGGATTTGTGCACGACTTTGGGCAATTATGGTCACAGAGAGGTTTCCTGACCTCTTCAGGGTCCCCAGTGAAAAACGGGGAGAGAATAAGGGAATTGTTACACGCCATTCAGATGCCAGCCGAAATTGCAGGGGTAAAGTGTAGTGCTCATACAAAAGGACAGGACTATGTTTCCCTGGGAAATGCATATGCGGATCAAGTCGCAAGATTTTGTGCCTTGAACTGTATATTGCTCAGGGATGAATGGAATTTGATAAGTGAGCCAGAGCTCGAACCAGCTGAAGCATTTGCCTTGAAGGTCGTGGATACAATGGATGAACTAAAAGCATTACAGAATAGCGTCAGGGAGGATGAAAGAGCTTCCTGGATTAAGTCACAATGTACAAGGAGACCAGATGAGTTATGGGTTTCAAATGAAGGAAAATTTGTTTTACCAAATAGTCTCTTATCGCAGCTAGCGCGGTTCTATCATGGGCAGGCTCACCTAGGGAGAGATGCCATGATAAGATTGTTCAAAACTGATTGGTTTAACCCCAGATTCCGTCAAGTTGCAGAAGCAGTTTGCCATCGTTGTGTCATTTGTCAGCAGATGAACCCAGGAAAGGGAACGGTTGTGAACATGAGCCACATTGGCAGGGCGAGCGGCCCGTTCAGCAGAATGCAGATGGACTTTATTGAGATGCCTGTGCATGGAGGTCTGAAGTATGTGTTGGTGATTGTGTGCATTTTTAGTCACTGGATTGAAGCATACCCCACACGTAGAAATGACAGCCTTACAGTTGCAAAACTATTGTTGAGGGAGTTGATACCACGTTTCGGATTCCCGATCTCTTTAGAATCAGATAGAGGAAGTCACTTCAATAACGAGGTGATAAAGTTACTTTGCGCAGCGCTGAACATTGAGCAAAAACTGCATTGTAGCTATCGCCCTGAAGCCTCAGGACTGGTGGAACAAATGAATGGTACACTGAAATCAAGAATGGCGAAAATATGTGCATCGACAAATTTGAAATGGCCTGGCGCATTGCCTTTGGTGTTAATGTCAATGAGAAACACCCCTGACAGAAAGACTGGATTGTCCCCGCACTAAATTCTCATGGGCAGGGCCATGAGACTTCCTGCAGTTCCCGCAAACGCGCTTTTGAATATTACAGATGATATGGTGTTAGGCTACTGCAAAGGTCTGGCTGACGTGGTTCGCTCTTTCTCTCACCAGGTGGAAGCAACCACCTTGTCACCGATCCAAGGTCCAGGACACACACTGAAAGCAGGTGACTGGGTCGTGATAAAGAAGCACGTGAGGAAGTCGTGTCTGGAACCCCGTTGGAAAGGCCCTTTCCAAGTGATCCTGACGACCACTACCGCTGTGAAGTGTGCGGGAGTTCCCAACTGGATTCACGCCAGTCATACAAAGAAAGTGTTGTGTCCCACAGATGAGGAAGTTGAAGCGCTGAAACTGCCAGTACCTGATAACAAAGTGCCGAGCGCTGAGACAGAGCAAAACAGAACTAGAAGCGAACAGGCAGAAATAGAGGAGAGAGAAATATTCTCTGAGGACGAAACAACCGACTCACTTGGGGAAGACCAAGGAGAAACCTCAGACAGCGACGAAGCAGCTGAAGGTAACAAAGAGCCTGAAGCAGCTGAAAGTGACAAAGAGCCTGAAGAAAGTAACGGTGACAAAGGGCTCGAAAGAGGTGAAGAAGCAGGAGAGCCTGATCAGAGGAGGGCTTTCCCAGAAGCAGACGGTACAGAAAAAGAAAAGGAAAACCTGATTGACTCCCCAGAAGGAGGGGACAAGGCAGAACAGAACGAAACTGTTCAAACTTTCTCAGAAGAGATCGCAGGTCCATCAAGTGGACACAGTGCAAAGAGAAGACCAAGTGTATCACCAGTAAAACTAAAAACTAGAGAAATGTTGAACGACAGTGAAGGGCCAAGAGTGAAAGGGAAAAGAAAGGAAGTGTCTGTCGTGGTACCAACATCAAGTGAAGAAAAAGACTTGGCCAAAGAGGAAAGTACCAGTGAGGCAGAATCAAAGAGAGATGCAAAATTGAAAAGGAAAAGGATACCAAACAGGAGATATTCCGGTCCAGAATGGGCATATGTAGTCAATGACGATTGGACCGACAAATTTGTATCTCTTAGCCTCGAGAACGAAGAAGAAGAGATACCAATAGAAAAGAAAAGTTTTATGGACACTATTGACTGAAAAACTGATAAATGACATTGCTTGCTATAATCTAACGTGATACAACCAGCTGAGACATTGCTAAACCGGATGAAACATTTGCTAACTTGATAAGACTTTGATAACCTGATTGACTCTTAAACCCGATTTGAGACAACGTTGCTAACTGATAAAAGACTGAGTTATTGCCGAATTGAGACAAATGCTGCTAACCGATAAGTGACTGGGCTCCTGAAGAAAACTGTGTGAACATTGCGCTCGTTCAGCTTTGTAACTAATTGCTAAATCGTTTCTTTATAAGTGCTTCTAGCTCTCTGATTCTATACAGATTATGACTAAGTACGCTACACAAAACAGTAGAGTGAAATATTGTAAATATGCGTGTATAGGCTTGATAACTGCATGTGTACTAATAATAATGGCAATAGTGCTTGCAACGCGTGGTAAGGGTGAGAATGAGAAAATTGATGCTTCTACTTCTGCTCCTGTTACTGTCACTGAACTAACCGCATTGAAAAGACTAGAATTAGATGAGAGACACTTGCATGATAAGAAGGAACTTTCGTATAATGTTTTCTATCGCCTACTAACAGAATATGTTGAGACTATGGATGCGAAAGATTGTTATGTGTGTACACAGATACCGACATCGGTGACGGAAGGGGTGACTTATCACCACATGCCTCTTACATATGGGATTACATGTAGTTTAGTAACTTCTAGATTTTATGGTCAAACTAACATACAGTATTTTTATTCAAATTATGATGTTACCTTTGCATATGTTCCTATAATAACGCAACTAAGCCAGATTGCTAAAGATTGGGATGCTAAAATAATGAGGGAATTTTTCGAGCCAATGCAACCTTTTGAAACAGCTCACGCTCATAGGGAAAACCTTACCTGCTCGCTCTCTGCAGTAGAAATAAGCTTTTTAGATCGCACAGATGATAGAAGGGCACAAATGAATGCGAAATTAGAAAAAGAGCTAAGTAAGAGGACTTCAGTAGATAATTATGCTTTTGCCGCAATAAAAACACAAGGAAAAATAGCTTTAGACGCTTGGCATGTAGGGAAATTTTGTATATATCGTGGTGAGTCTTATTATGATAACATTTTCGTGGGAGCGAGTGAATGTAAACATACGTTTATCTTTAAGGCCAAATGGACATTCATGCTGAACGGACTTGACCCTGTCATACCTGGTGTATATTACATTTGTGGGCATAATGCCTATTATCGTCTTCCAAAGGGATGGTGGGGGAGATGTTATTTGGGTATAGTGTTCCCAAAGGTTTATCAACTGGATGACCTATCAGTGATTCCAAAGACGCCTGGATCTCATCGTATCCAGAAAAGAGAGACCGCAGCTGCTGTGGTAGGAGATATATTTGGAGCCATGATTCCTTCATTGGGAGTTGTGTTGAATTCCATCAAAATAAGAAAGTTGTCTACTATAGTGGATAACATGTTGACAAAGTTTTCAGGTGCTATAATCCTGATGGATGCTGAACTTGCAGCAGAAAGAGCTATGACTCTTCAAAACAGGCTTGCCCTAGACATTCTTTTAGCAAAGGATGGCGGCGTTTGCAAAATGCTTGGTGCGCGTCACTGTTGCACGTATATACCAGACAACAGTGTGAAGATTAAAACAATGCTTGCAAATCTAACAAAAGAGAGTGCAGACTTGAAGGAATTGAAAGAACCAGGAGTTTGGGAGAAGGTTGGAAAGGGAGTTGCTTCAGTGGGAAATTGGCTTGGTGGCATTTGGAATGGAATATTACTAAAAATAATACAGGGAATACTAATAGTACTAATTTGCATCTTTGGGATTTGGGGAATAAAGAGGGGAATACTAATGATCATGGCAAGAATTAAGAGAAGGAAGGAAGAGAAAATGATGAAAAGAATGGCAGAAGAATACAAGGCAAGAACAAGGGGAACTAAAAGGCAAAGAGAACTGACCGAATTTTAATGGAATAAAATTTGTGGGAATAGTTTTGTGTGATGACAAATAGTCATCAGAGGAGGGATTGATGACGCAGAAACGAAGGTTTTACATTTATTAGCGCATAAACGTAGTGCCGCAATAATCAAGTGTGACTTTAACCGAACTAATAAAGATTGTACGGGGACAAATGTGCCCTCAGAGTAGTTCGCCAACATTTATAAGCGTGCTTTATATAACGTGATGTATTAGAATTGTACTAATCTGACATAACCGTAAACGTGTGCCATGATTTGCTTGTTTGAAATGTTTTAACTTAGCATAACTTTAGTGGAGGCTTCGGCCTAGTTGCCTTGTCTCACGGTTTAGATGCTCGTGTTTTTCAAATGTGCTAATAAAACGTGTATTCTTGCTTGAAGCTGTACTTTTCCAGTGAGATCGGTTCACATGCTTATCTTTAAGGTTTCGTGCCAGCCTGGCATCTTCTTCTTTGCTCCAAGGTCAATCTGCAGGTGCAGACAATGGAAGCTCTGAAAGTGAGTTAATTGGTAAAATATGTTGCAACTTACGTTCCCGACTCCAAGGATAATGTATGCCTAGGTAGAAGCTTGTGAATTGTTGTTTTTGATTGGACAATTTGAAGCCAACCTATGAACCCTCCAATGGAAGACCCTACTGGATTTGAACTGTTGTTTATTTAAACCTGGTGCACAAGAAGAAAGCAGCCATTAGCCATTAGCCATTACCCATTGCACCCATTGAGGACATTGGACATTATTGCCCATTGCAGCCATTATGGCCCATCTTGCCGACCTCGTTATTTTGCCATCTTCTACGATGCCAATTGATGTTCGACGCCATTTTGAATGAGACTTTGATGCTTTCTCTAATCGAGAGAAAGAGACTTTAAGTAATTCTCGCTCTAGAGACTTTAACTTTGATTTGCCCCTTTGCATAAAGTAGTAGTTTTGTCTTTTATCTTGCCGCTGTGAGGCAACTGCCCTGTCCACCCTGCCCCCTTTGCCCCCGTCCCATGCTGATCGAAACCGGTACCTGTGAGACGAAGACTTCCTTGAATGCTGATTGAATTTGGTAAATATGAAAGGAAAATGTACAATTGCATTGTGTTTCTTTTTAGGTAACCAACTGCTGATTTTTGATAAGAGCCCTAGTTAGGAGTTTTCCAAATCAATGTTGCTAAATTATTTTTTGCATGAAATCCCACATGCAGATGCTAATTTGAGGTTAGATGAGGATTCATTTGTTGCACGATGCAATTTGAGACCTTGTTATGCTGACTAATGTATGCAATTAGCCAATTACAGATTATAGTTTTAGTGGTTTGCGTTGCTATTATCGAATGCATTGTTATTCAAATGCTGCATAGATTGCATCTTTTTCGCCGTTATGGACAGCTATTAATGTTCATTTACATATACCATTTGGTGTTGAGACACATTTATATCGTGCTAGCTTTGTTAATATAGGGAAATAAATTCATTAACTTTGAATGAACTGGTGTGGTTATTCATGGCCGGAAGGTCATGGTTCGCCGAAATGTTTTCTGGATTAATTGTGAAGTGTTATGTTGATCAGGGCATTGCTTATGTTCGTTATTGATTATTGATTTGATTAAATTGATTACTCTCGGGTGAAGAGAGCCCCACTTGGTCAAAAGATTCATCGACCCAAGAGCGTCCAGATACAGGTAATTTATTAGGACTGAACGCTCTATCAGGTGCGCTTAAGTGTGGGTGACCTTTGCAGACAGGCTGCGCAAGTCTGATGGGTCCTAGTCTCACCGTCAAGCAGGCTCCATCAGAGATGTGGGTGGTCGTAGGTCTTGCGCCTCGGCTGGTCACAACTGGCAAGGGCTATCAGCTCAGTAGGGCTACTTAATGATAGTCACTGTGGTAGAATTTTTCCCCCAACTGCGATTTTCGCTTGTTCAATATTGCGCTAGATAACGGGGCATGTTATTTCTCGCCAGGCTATCCGTTGTCAGCTCTTGGGGTAGGATGGACAGTCTGCCTGTGGCTAGTTGTACACATATGGGGGAATTAGACAATTATGTATTGTAGCTCTGAGATACTCAAAATGCACAGTTCACCTCCACTGAGCCTCAATGTATTTGTATGTCTTGATGAGAGCACTCTAGGCCACAAGATGTGCTATTTGATGAGGCAGCCCAGTGTTCCCCTATCACCCGATCTACGTCCAGACACCCCTTGCTCAGACGTCCAAAGCACCGTAGATTCCCTGTGCAGTCCCCCAGGTAGCAGCACTCACTGGCCTGCTCTTCAGCACCTCTTTGTGATACTCATAATGCGCGGTTCAACGCCACTGACCCTAAATGTATTTGTGGACCTCGATTAGAGCACTCTAGGCCCCAATATGTGCTGTTTGACGTGCAAGCCTCATGTGTGCCTGATTCCCATTGCTTGCAGCATGACAGTCTATGGCGATGAACGCCTGCCCGGCAGTGCAAGTATTTATCTCCGTCCTCCAAGGTATGGTGCCCCGCCCCACTTTTCTTGTTGCGGTTTGAGGCTCAGAAATAAGGTCCCGGACCTGCACCCAGGTTGGGGTTCCATTCGCAGCAGCTTGCCTTGCACTGAGAAATGCTCCGGGCTGGGTCGCACACAAGGCCTGTTTCCAGTTACCAAGAAAGGTGTGGCCTGCCCTCACCAGCACATTCCCCTTCTAGCCGCTCTCAGCTTTCCTGATGCACCACGTTGGCCCCTGTCTCTCTCCTGGGCTGTAAGAAGTTGGTGGGAAGACCCGCCAGCTCGACCGTCACAGTTCAGCCTGATACAGGCCCAGGACTCCTTTCTGTGCGAGTCAGATCCTCCAGTCACTCAGCCCAGCAACAGTGGCAGTCTCACAGCGGCATTTTACTTCTCAGCAGGGTCCTCACGCTGCGATTTCTTAGAAGCTGAATTATTGCTCTACTTCTCTATCAGGTTCCCAAACATGGGCCCCACGAGTGTCCCCTGAAGCCTCAGGTAATGGACACCCCATATCAAGGGCAGATTGTTGATCAAGTGCAGGATATTTACTGGATGAAGTCTCCTAGTCAGCAGAACTCTACTAAAGTGCAGACATCTTGCTGCAGGCCCTTTAGCGGTTCCCTCAATTAGCAGTAAGTTTTGATTGAGATGTCAAGTTTTCTTATTTCGAGGTTGTTGGTGTTAGAGAGGAGTCTCTGAATAAATAATTTTAAAATCTCTGCTTACTACTGCATCCTTTGCAATATATCTTGGAGATGTGTGGAACAGGGATAAGCTGCAAATCAGACATTAACAATTTTTAAATTAATTTGTCAATTACATTTTTTTATAGGAGTCAATGATGAGAGTTGAAAAAAAGTTTAATATTTTCATTATCAATTTCTTAGATTGTCATCTGTATGGACCGAAACAAATTTTATTAAGATCAATTAACTCAATGTTAAACAGAATAATGCATAAAGCACCTTCCATACAATTGATTTCCCCAATCTAATCTAATGTATGCTTTGCAAAAGGAAAAGAAGTATCAATTGATTTGAAGAACTCATAAAACGTCTGTAAATGCAGAGATGTGAAATTGTTGAGAAACTCAGTAGTGTTTCAAAGCAAAAAAGTTTCAGGCAAAGAGTCTCACAATGAATTTAAGTGTCAAGTTTAAAGCAGCTTAATATGAGTCTGAGAAATATCTCTGAGAGTGTGTGAGAAGTCTGAGAATCCTCAAAAGAGTGAGAGAGTGTCGGAATGGGGCGAGAGAAATTGGTGATACCCACTAATCTAGTAACACACATTTTATAATAATTCAATATTGTAAGTTGTAACTCCTTTCTCCATCTTTGCAACTAGCTTAACCAATCAGGTTTTGATGTCTTCATGGGAACAGGACAGCTTCTGTATATTATCCTATATAAACAAAGCAGCTATGAAAACTTTTATTTATCATGCTATAACGTTGCAATTAAACGATTTACTGGATGCCAATTCACACCATTGTAAGGAATAGAAGAAAAAAAGTTCACTGTTAGTGTAATGCATATTCGCACATTCCATTTCCTTTCCCATTCTCCATTTTCTATCCAGCTTATTAATAAAGAAACAGATTTTGCGATTTGAAACTAAATTTTGTATTCATTCAATGAACTTATGAATGTGTGAGGGTTAAAGGAGTATACTTTTGGACAATTGTCAAACGTTCCAAGCAAATCTAACAGTTATTCGTAATACATTGATGATCTAGGTCACTAATGACAAGTAAAATATGAGCTGGATGGTGCATTCTTCAACTTAAGTCTACAGATAGTTACTTTGTGCTTTTTCAACTGCTAAGAAAATACATCTATTTCTTTAATGTTTCCAGGCCTATATGTTATTTCTACAGATTTAATTCTAACCCAATATTTTGTTAATTAAAACACCCTCCCAATTCCCCCATCTGATGGTTTGGGACCATCATAAGATCACAATCACAGATCTATTCAGAGTTCCCTCTCATCTTCTGTTGAGTTCCTCCTCTGAATATGTTGAATTCCTCCTCTTCCTTTTCAGACTTTCTCTTTTTTTAGTCTACTATATTCTTTAGTGATACATTCACATGATTCTAAATCTTTCTTCATTCTTTTATTCAATTCTTTTATTATTTAATAATACCATTCATATTGTCTTGTAAACTGTTAAGGTAGATAGAAAACAAACTACTGTTAGTACAGGAGCTAAGATAGCTGTGAGGTTTCCCCCCCCTTGCTGCTTTTATCCAGTTACCTATTGAAAAATTCCCTTAGTAAAGCTTTGTACTATGCTAGTGGTTTCTGAAGGTTCTAAATCAAGTTTTAAGTCAGAAATATTCTTTGCATAGTCTATAATCTTCTTACTCTCGTCTGGGATATAGGTGCAACAAGTTCAACCTTCAGAATCTTGCAGAATCTGCCTTTTTCTGAGAGTATGATGTCTAAAGCATAGTAGTTTTGAAGTACCATTGATCTAAGCTACTAATTGTGTGTTCAACTAATACGGCTTCAGATGTACTAGTTGCCAGTCTGTCCAACATTGTTAAACGCTTTCTAATCTTTTCATCATTAAATACTTATGCTATTGCTGGTATAATAGCTCCAAATATGAATTCCACTCATGAGCTTCCTCGCTCATATTGCGTGAATATCTATGTGCAGGTGATCAGCTGGCAATCTAACATGAGTATTCTCGCCACAGATAAAATATAATCCAGGGTTAGCTGGATCCTCTTCATGCAAAATTTGCCATGCTCCACTTGATAACCCAAACACATGTTCACAATTCCTAGTCCCCACTGGTTTCTTTTTTCCCCATGAATTCTTCTTTTAAACATACACAATTATCCTTTGTGTCTGTTAGAAATAGGGTCTCTAGTTGGCAGTGGTTTGCACCCTGTCCAAGTAGGGACCCTCACTCTAGTCAGGGTAAGGGAGCCACACAGCTAAGATAACTACTGCTCTCACCCTCTTGGTATCTTGGCACGAGCAGTCTGGTTTATCTCAGAGGCAATGTGTATTTGTACACATACATACACACACAGTAACACAGTGAAATCACCACAAAAGTAATCCACGCCAGTTCAGAAAAAGTCAATATTTATCTGAGTAAAACAAGACCAAAACGACAAAAATCCAACATACACAAGTAGAAATACACATTTTCAAAGATTAAATCTAAATGTAGTGCTTAGAAACATAATAGCTCCAACTGGTGCTATCATGTCGTCTTGGCGGAATTGCTTTCAACGGTCCGACGACGCTTGTGAGGGAGTGTAGGCCAGTCACGGAGTCGCACGGATCCCGGGTACAGTACTTTAGAAAATGGGGAGTTGAGGCATCAGTTCCTTACTGCTTCCGGGAAGGTGAGGTATTGGTCCTTACTGCTAGGTAGGGGACGTGAGGCACACCACCTTACGGTTGCAGGGGAGGTGGTGCAGTGTCAGGTGTTGGTTCCTTACAACAAGGCGAGGTCAATGAATCCAGCAGCTCAAGATACAAGACGTTCAGTTTGTGGTGTCGCGATCAGACCACAGGGCCAAAGATGCTGCAGCAGAGTTGGGTGTCACAGACCTCAATGACATGGCACTCATGCTGTGGTGGGACTTCGGAAGTGCTGCAGCAGCGTCTGGCCTGTGTTGCCTGTTGCAGTCGTTGCACTCAGTGGGGACCACGGCTCCAGTAAAGGCAGTCGGAGTGCGGCGCTAGTTCCGAAGTCGCTCTGGAGTCAGTCCGCTTAGTTTCTTTTTGGTTGCACCAGAGCTCACTTTCAAGGGCCCAGGAACTGGATTGGAACCTCTTGGCAAGTCAGGACTCCCAACCGGAGAGCCTAGGTGGTGGTAGGCGAAGTCTTTGATGGCCCTGAGATTTCTTAATAAGGAGGCTAGCTCACTTAAAGCCCTTGAAGATCCTTGGAAAACAGAATGTAGAAAGCAAAGCCCAGTCCTTTCACACCCAGGACTGGAGCAGCAAGCAGCAGGCCAGCACAACAAAGTAACAAGCAGAGTGGCAGTCCCTCCTACAGCATCCAACTCTTCTTCCTGGCAGAATGTCCTCAGACCAGAAGTGTTCTAACTATGTAGTGTCAGAGGTCCAGTACTTGTACCCATTTCTGTCTTTGAAGTAAGCAAACTTCAAAGAGAAGTCTTTGTAGCGCACAAGACCCTGCCTTTCCCTACCCTGGCCCCAGACACACTCCAGGGGGTTGGAGACTGCTTTGTGTGAGGACAGGCACAGCTCTATTCAGGTGCAAGTGTAAGCTCCTCCCACCACTCTAGCCCAGTAAGACCCATCAGGATATGGAGGACAGACCTCAGCTCCCTTTGTGTGATGGTACAGAGTGAATGCACAAACAGCCCAACTGTCATCTTGACCCAGATGTGTATTCAGCAGACGGGCAGAGGCACAGAATATTTAAGCAAGAAAATGCCCCTTTCTCAAATTGCCATTTTCAAACCTACAATTCAAAAATCAACTTCACCAAAAGATGTATTTTTAAATTGCGAGTTCAGAGACCCCAAACTGCAGATTTTTATCTGCTCCCAATGGGAAACTGCACTTAAAATATATTTAAAGGCAATCCCATGTTACACTATGGGAGAGGCACTACTGAAAATCAAATTTAGCAGTATTTCATTATTAGGACATGTAAAACATACCATTACATGTCTTATCTTTTAAATACACTACACCCTGCCCATTGGGCTGCCTTGGGCCTACTTTAGGGTTCACTTATAGGTAATAAAAGGGAAGGTTTGGGCCTGGCACACACAGGCACTGCAGTGGCAGGCCTGAGACATGTTTGCAAGGCTACTCATGTGGGCAGCACAATTAGCGCTGCAGGCACACTAGTAGCATTTCATTTACAGGCCCTGGGTACACCTGGTGCACTATATCAGGCACTTACTAGTAAATCAAATATGCCAACCATGGAGAAACTAATCACCAATACAATTTAGACACGGAACATATACAATTTAGCACTGGTTAGCACTGTTAAAATGCCCAGAGTCCAGAAGCCAACAAAAACAGGTAAAAAATAGGAGGAAGGTGGTAAAAAGTTTGGGAATAAACTTGCAAAAAGGGTCAGGTCCAACAGTGTCTCTCATCTAATTTTAATTTTGGAACAGGCATTTTCTTTCTAAACTCTTCTCCTTTCCACACATTCCATAAGACAGCTTCCTTTTTATATGCATTTCGTGCAAACTGTGCGTTTCTTTCTTCTAACTTTAAAATGAGATCCTTTTCTGGCGGATTCGTTAAGCAAGCTAGGTTATTTTCATGAGTTTTATCAGTGTTTATGGGAAGTATTAGCAAGCTGCCTCCATTTGCTTAGCTTGTGGCTGTAGATTCATGCTGTTCATTAGTGGAACCTTTGGAAGAACTATGTCAAAATTAGAGAAGTAGTATTCAAAGTGTCTCTGCCTATATACTAAACTAAGCAATATATTGTACGATATAGCATAGGAAAGGGGAATATGATAAGCTACCTGTTCATCAGCTGAGGAAGGCATGTGTCGCATACATAGCAGTCCTTTGCATCAATGGCTTTCGTATATTCTTGTACTAATCTAGAATAAACATTTGTCAAGTAATATTCCTTCATGTAATCTACAAAAGAAACCTTCAACTCAGCTTCTTTAATATCTGGTCTAGATGTTGTGTTAGTGAACGTATCTACAGATTTTTCTGTTTCGGGTTGTAAATGTATTAGTGATATTATGGTAACTGCCAACAAAAATATTAGTATTAATACAATGCCTTTAATAATTTTACATCTATTTCTGGTTAAGGTACTTTATCTGCAGGTTTGTTGAATATCTTGTCCTTGTTAGTTTCTTGCACCTTTATTTATAGCAGTTTTCTTATAGTCTTCATTAAACCTACTGTGTTCTTCTAAAATGTTATCCCTATTCTTATCTTCTTTTAATAACGTTATCAAAGTCTCAAATTAAACAGTTAATTTAATGCATTAGTTCACAACTGAATTTCTTTTGATTAATTTCAATGAGGTTCAGGTTTCTTCTCATTCCAGTCACGCAAATCTGAGATTAGGATGTTTAGCACTTGGTTTACATAATATGTCCATTCAGGTGGGGAATATCTTTGACTCTAGATCTTTTGTCTCTTCTGAGTATTTGTTGATTGCCTTCTGTATCACTTATACCACTTAATTCTCCTTCATCAATTGTTGGTGGTATGGATCCAACTGACACACTTGATTTCAGCTTCTTCGTATTGTAAGTCTTTGGCCATTTAGCATTTTGGTTGGCACTTCAGCTTGAGTTTCCGGCTCTTCACTTTCTATGTCAAGAGCTCCGATGCCATTCTGTGAGATATCCATCAATTGGGCTTCTTCACCTATTTGCAGATCTTTCTTCTTGCTGGCTCTGATCACAAACTCTTCTTTCCTCTACTCGTGTTTGTACAACTTGCAGTGGTATATTCACCAGTGTTCTTGGGTCTGGCAAATAGAACACTATTTCTTTATAAGGATCTCATGTTCTCTGGGTATGAGAGGCATGTATCCAGTTTGGCACTCCAGCCCACTTGACAGCAGTATTTGTGATCAGAATAACTTGATAGGGACCTTTCTACTTGGTTCCAGATAGGACTTTCTCATGTGCTTCTTGACAAGGACCCTGTGTCGTGGACTAAGGTCATGGCACTACTCTTGATGTGGATTTACAGTGAGAGCTTCAACTTGTTGAGACAGAATGCACCACATCAGCTAGTCCTTTTCAATAATCAAGTGCAATGTCATCTGTTATGTTCACAAGTGCCTTTCGAGGAACAGCAGTAATCTCATTTCTCTCTTCATGAGTATCTCATGTGAAGATAAACCGGTCTTTCTATCAGGTGCACTTCCCATACTCATCAGTCCTACTGGTAATGCATCAGGCATTTCATTGAAGTTGAAGCACAACTTTAGATCTGCACAACAATTCTGGATGCTCCAGGCCAATAACTACAGTGTAGCTTCTATTCAATTTCCAATGCACAACATTTTAATGATCTCACTGATAAAGTGAGTTCCTCGATCTGACTGCAAAGAAACAGGCATACCGTAACTTGTGACTAATTCCCTCAACAGCAGTTTGGCTACAGTAAGGCTGTCATTTCTCAGTGTTGGATAGGCTTCCACCCATCAAGATAAAAAAGGCACACCATAACCAGGACATATCTAGGCCCATTGCAAACAGACATCTCAATAAAGTCCATTTGTATATTGTTGAAAGGACTTCCTGACTTTCATACATGACTCATTGTAACTGGTGTTTGTTTCCCAACATTCATTTGTTGACCTATAAATATCTGTGACATAATTATTTTGCATGGACTCTAATTCTGGGATTAAACCAATTATGTTTGAATGACCTAACCATAGTCTTCCTATCCAAATGAGTAGGTCCATGGAACTGTCATGTGATTGGAGATAAAAAGGTTATCTGGTAACACTGGTCTTCCCTCTTCTGAAGCCCAAATGTCATTTTCATGCTTCCACATCCTGATCTAACTCTGTTGTTCTACTTTAGACACATTTTCCTGCATGGCTTTCAAATCCTCCCAAGTGCCAGATATTGTCATCAGCATAGAATAGACAGTGTCCTCTTGAGATCCAGCTGTGCATGTCCCATTAAATGTACAGGCCACAATAGTGTGCCACTTCATCTGGATATCTATTGTTAACAGCAACAGAACCATTGTCGCTCCTGTGTGCTGCACATTTGACAACAGCAATTTCAGTAGGACTGGCTCCTTGTTGCAGCATATCTCTCTCTCTCTCTCTCTCTCCCTCTCTCTCTCTCTCTCTCTCTCTCGCCCCTCTCTCTCCCCCCTCTCTCTCTCTCCCCCTATCCCTCTCTCTCTCCCCCTCTCTCTCTCTCTCTCCCCCTCTCTCTCTCTCTCTCCCCCTCTCTCTCTCTCTTCCCCTCTCTCTCTCTCCCCGTCTCCCTCTCTCTCTCTCCCCCTCTCCCTCCAGTGTTCTTTCCCTAAAACATGGTAAAAGTAATTGGATACACCTTTAGCTACCACTTGAAGCCCCTGAGGGCGGCAGCACTGATTGTGCCACCCTCAAGAGCTATGCATCCAGGTGCACCCAGCACTGCCATGGCAGGCTGAGTGTCCTGGTGCAAACCTAAAATACAAACTCGATATGGCACAAACTCTGTGTGCCCTGTCCACCCTACACTGCATATGTTATGGGTAAGTCACCCCTCTAGCAGGCCTTCCAGCCCTAAGGCAGGGTGCATCATACTATATTTGAGGGCATAATTGCATGAGCAATATGCCCGCACTGTGTCCTTGCCAAACCTGGGGCATAGTGAGTGAACACAGCAGCCATTTTAATTTGGTCAACATGAGTTTCCCAGCTACAAAATGGCTACTCTGAACCCTTGGTTGTTTGGTATCAAACAACTCAGAATGATAAATCCAAACTGGTACCAGTACTTTGGTTTATTTAAAAAGTACCCAGGGGTCACCTTAGAGGTGCCCCCTGAACAAGCTAACTATCCTGGGATGGTTGCTGACTGGTTCCAGCAAGCCTGCCACATCCAGACAGCCAATACACACACCCTGGAGGAGAGCCCTGTCTCTCTGGTTTGTGAACAAAGCCCTTCCTAGGTGGAGGCGCTAACTCCCTCCCCCCCAGGAATGTGTACTGCCCTGGCAGTGAGCTTCAAAGGGCTACGTCTCTTGAAACTCGACCCCCAGGCCTGCTGCTAGCAGCAGATGGCCTTTCCCTTTGCAAACTCCCGCTCTTGGAGGCAGCAAAGGCGGGAAACTACACAAAGGGTGGGAGGAGTGGCCTCATCTAGCATGCACCACCCCTAAGGGGCTTGCAAGCGAAGTGGACCCTTCATTTCATTTTTCTATATCTTGGAATGGAGGAAAATAGCCATTGAGGTTTAGGGAAGTTACCCTTCCCACAGGAAGTGGTCACTGCAGTGGGTGTAGCCACCCAACGGGGAAGTGTCCCATTGGACGCTACCAGGCTCCCCCTAAAACACCCACTAAATACAGTATTTAGTGGGCTTCCCTAGACCAAGAATTTAGATTTGAAAAGGATTCAAAGAAGAAAAGAAGACCAGCACCAAAAGAAGACCGCAGCAAGAGAACTGAGGACCTGCTGCACAAGAAAATGTGCCAAACCCTCCCTGCTGCACCCAGGACCTGAAAATCACTGCCACGGAGGAGCTGGACACTGGACCGACCCCAAGAAACCCAGGGAACCGCCAAGCTTCAAGAATCATCCCAGATCTCCCTCCTGAGTGGAGGCCCCACTCAAGAAAATCAAGAAACATGCAAAGGACCAACAAACCAGTGAGGGTCACTTCTCTGAATCACCAATATCTCTGTGACCGGAAGTCACAGCTGGACCCGACGACACACCGACGACCATCCGCACGTGATCCACATCTGTGCGAAGTTTGGTGGCACTGCGCCCTCTAGTGGCCGAGTTACAGCAATACCCTGGGTACTGGTCAGCTGACGTCAGACCAGCAGAAACCAGCTCCCCCACAGCTAAAAAAGGATCAGGAGGAAGCCCTGTCGAGGGACTTCAGGAACACCCTGGACCTCCGACCAGAGTGCCCCCGCTGTCCTGTAAGCCGCCCTCAAAGAGACTCACCTCCAGCTCAAGTGGACTCCGTTGCACACAGAATCCACACCTTCAAAAACACCCTGCACCTGGCTGCCCTGGGCCTTGAATCGCGGGATCTGCTGTGTGACCCGGGTCCCCAACCCCTTGCAACCTCGACAGCCCAAGGGAACCTCAAGGCACCATCTTTAACTCTACAAACCAGCTCCTTTTCTTAGTGGCCCCTCCAGATGGCCCTGTGCCAAGAACCTCTCTAACGCTGCTCCTGCCAGAACCGGCAGCTGCCCTAGCCTCTCCAGCTGGCACAGAGTGCCCACCGACCACTCCGCCCATCCTGCAAGAGAAGAGACTTGTAACTCACACAGGTGATTTTTTACCGCATTTTTAAAGGTGACTGTGCATTGATTTCAATGGTGCGTAATTACGCACAGAAAGACTAACTTTGCCAAAACTTTAAAAAAGTAATAACAAGGAAAGTACTGAACATATTCTCAAGATCTTGGTCTTGAAATTTATATAAAAGTCTGAAGTATTTTTTATAAATTCTGGTCTCGAGTTATTCATTGAGTGTGTGTGGTGCATAATTGGATTTGTGAGTACAACAAATACTTAGCACATCTGGATTAGCCTAACTGCTCAACCAGCTACCTTAAAAATTGTAGCATTAGGTGGTCTAATTGTTACCTCTGGAAACCAACGTGTGGTTGCCCGGACCCCCTGCATAGTGTACTCGATTTTGTACACTACATAGAGGGCCAGCCTCCAGCAGAAGCTGTAAACGTTTAGTAGTTCTCACCTGCTTACCATTTCTTATGGTTGAACCACATGAAGTCATAAACCCTCTTTGTGACCATAACTGACCGAAGTCATAGAACACACAAAAGCCACACTATCTGAAAATACAGTCACTCTCATTTGGGCTGTCAAGCTGCAAGCTATGGTAAGAGCAATCAATTCTGCAACTTGTGCTAAGGAAACTCCTTGAAGCTTTTATTATTTCCTATATTGTGCAGACAGTGTAAGCTGCTCTCAAGGAACCATCATTTGTTCTTCGATATGAGCTGTCAACAAATAACATATAATTAGGTCTAATTGAAGGCGCATCTTTTATGTTATGTCTTGGCGTGGTGCATAAATCCGTGACATCAAGACAGTCCTGTTCAAATTCAACAGATACATCAGGTAGGGGGAGGAGTATACTAGGATTCAAATCTTGACAATGTTTCAATGTTATATTGTGAGAAGCAAGGATCTGCTGCTCATATTTTTGTCAGTCTAGAATTGGTCATGTACTGGGTTTTGGTTCTGGTAAGCAAAACCTCAACCGAGTGAGGGACCACAACAGTTAAAGGATGTCCCATCCACTAAGCTTTCACATCTCTCTAGGATAGAACTTATAGCTGCTACCGCTTTAAGGCAACCTGGCAATGCAGCAGTTACAGGATCAAGGGTGATCGAGAAATAGGCTACCAGCCTTTTAGCATCACCATGCATCTGTGTAAGCACTAAGAGAGCACAGGCCTCCCTCTCACTGCAAAATAATGTAAAATTATTTGAATAATCAGGCATTCCTGGTGCCAGCGCAGGACAGAGATTTTCTCTCAGCTTTAGAAAAGCTTTCACACATTTGCTTTTCCCATTGAATCAGATCAGGCACATCTGTGTTTCAGCCTCAGTAAAGGCTTTGCCATTAGGGAAAAGTTGGGTATCCACTGTCTACACTAACCAACCATTCCCAAAAAACATTCTGATTTCTCTTTGCATCTTTCGAGGACCTATTCGCAAAATGGCTTCCATTCTCTCTCTCTTGAGACTTTCCTTGTTCCTTTCTCAATAATATGTCCCAAATATTGAACTTCTTTTTGACAGTATTGCAACTTGCTTGGGGATACTTAAAGGCCATTGTCAGCCAAATGATTTAGTATGGCAATGGTGTCTTGTTTCCACGATTCTCTAATGCCACCAATAGGTCATCAATGTATTGGATAAAAACTGAGTTATAGGGCATGATCAATGGTACCAAGTTCTTCTTTCAAATCTAGCTGAAAATACATGGACTTTCATTATAGCCTAGTGGGACTCGACAACATGCTAATACTTTCTTTTGAAACACGAAGGAGAATCGGTAAAGGCTATCATCATGTAACAGAAAAAAGAAGAAAGCTAGGCAAAGATCTACAACTGTGAACCATTATGCTGTACACATAATCTGATAAAGTATGGTAGCTGGATTCAATAATACAAGGAGCATGGGATTACAACATCATTAAACTTTCTAAGACCTTGCACAATCCAAAACTTTTCATTTAGCTTTTGTAATTCCACAATCGGTGAGTTACATGGACTCAACTATTTCTCTTAAAATGCCTTTCTGTATCATGTCCTCAATTATTGGTGTTCTTCCTGCTATTATTTCTGGAGTCATCTGATAAGGTGGTGTTCTTGGGAAAATGGCCTTCCGATTAATATTTATTCTGGTATTCCGTTAAATATTTATTCTGATTCTACACCCTTTATCAGTCCAAAATCTTTCCCTTTGAAGTCCTACAAATTAAGCAATCTTACATTCAGACGACAAATCTTATGGAACAAAAATGTCAAATCAGTCTACAACACCTTTAAAATCTTAATAAACCTTTCAGCTTGTGTGAAGCACTGCATAAGATTCTCTCTCGATTTTGGAAAATTGTTCATATGCGACGCAAGGTCTCCCCTACTCAAGGGAACATGCACATACCCTCCACCTGGAATTTCTCTTAAGGAATAAGCTGTTGTTCACCCTCCTATGCAATTTCTTCATACACACACAATTCAGTTAAATTCTACAGGTCTATGCAGCATAAAATAACAATCATTGTCTGCTTTTTCCAAAGAAAAACAATAGGACAATTGACAACCACAGCTTTATGATTTTCAGCCAAAAAAAGCTGTACACATACAATGACGAAATTTACACCAGCAGGAAATCACCTAATCAATGCAGTGTTACCTTTGCACATCAGGTTTTACCAACAAATACTGATCCATATTAGTACAACCATGTTGGACCTGGATTTTGTGACAGGGTCATCCCCAAACTTTTTGCCTCCTTCCTCCTATTTTTTCTGACTTGTTGTTGTTGGCTTTTGAACTCTGGGCACTTTACCACCGCTAACCAGTGCTAAAGTGCATATGCTCTCTGTGTAAATTGTACTGTTGATTGGTTTATCCATGATTGGCTATTTGATTTACTTGTAAGACCCTAGTAGAATGCACTATATGTGCCTAGGGCCTGTAGATTAAATGCTACTAGTGGGCCTGCAGCACTGGTTGTGCCACCCACTTCAGTAGCCCCTTAACCTTGTCTCAGGCTTGCCATTACAAGGCCTGTGTGTGCAGTTTCACTGCCACTTCGACTTGGCATTTAAAAGTACTTGCCAAGCCTAAGACTCCTCTTTTTCTACACATAAGTCACCCCTAATGTGTGCCCTAGGTAGCCCCTAGAGCAGGGTGCTGTGTGGGTAAAAGGCAGGACATGTACCTGTGTAGTTTATATGTCCTGGTAGTGTAAAACTCCTAAATTCGTTTCTACACTACTGTGAGGCCTGCTCCCTTCATAGACTAACAGTGGGGCTGCCCTCATACATTGTTGAAGTGGCAGCTGTTGATCTGAAAGGAGCAGGGAGGTCACATTTAGTATGGCCAGAATGGTAATACAAAATCCTGCTGACTGGTGAAGTCGGATTTAATATTACTATTCTATAAATGCCACTTTTAGAAAGTGAGCATTTCTTTGCACTTAAATCTTTCTGTGCCTTTCAATCCACGTCTGGCTAGGTTTAGTTGAAAGCTCCTTGTGCATTTACTCAGACACACCCCAAACACAGGGTACTCAGCCTCACTTGCATACATCTGCATTTTGAATGGGTCTTCCTGGGCTGGGAGGGTGGAGGGCCTGCCCTCACACAAAGGACTGCCACACCCCCTACTGGGACCCTGGCAGACAGGATTGAACTGAAAGGGGACCTGGTGCATTTCTTAGACACTCTTTGAAGTCACCCCCACTTCAAAGGCACAATTTAGTATAAAACAGGGCCTCTGCCCTACCTCATCAGACACTTGCTGGAGAAGAAACCTGAACCAGAAACTACATCCTGCCAAGAAGAACTGCCTGGCTGCTCAAAGGACTCACCTGTCTGCTTTCTCCAAAGGACTGCTGCCTTGCTGTTGGCCTGCTGCCTTGCTGAACTCTTGTCTGGCTGTAAAAGTGCTCTCCAAGGGCTTGGATAGAGCTTGCCTCCTGTTCACTGAAGTCTCAGGACCAAAAAGACTTCTCTTTTTCATTTGGACTCTTGGGCGCCGAAAATTTCAACGCACAGCTTGTTCCGCGGCGAGAAAATTGGCGCACACTGACGCTGATAGAATGCGACGTCTTCGGGGCGATCAGAACTTCGACGCACGGCCTCGCAAGGACAACACCGCCCGACTTCCAGAGGGGAAGTCGACGCAACGCCTGCCGTGAGAACGAAACTTCGACGCACAGCCTCGCGGAACGACGCGCAGCCTGAAAAAAAGCCGAAGAATCCATGCACAGACCCCGGGACATCTGGTAATCCCGTGACCCACAGAAAGAGACTGTCCGCGCGCGGGAAAAGGACGCACGACTTCCCCGCATGAAAAATAACGACGCAAGTCCGTGTGTGCAGAGGAGAAATCGACGCACACACCATTTTTTCACCTTCTTCTGCGGGCCTTTGCGGATATTTTCCACTCCAAACCAGGTACTTTGTACTTGAAAGAGACTTTGTTTGCTTTTTAAAGACTTAAGACACTTCATATCACTTTGTAGGGATATCTTTACAAATTCATATTGCATCTTTGATCGTTTTGACCTGCAAATACCCAGATAAATATTATATATTTTTCTAAACACTGTGTGGTGTATTTTTGTGGTGCTATATTATGTTATTGTATGATTTATTGCACAAATGCTTTACACATTGCCTTCTAAGTTAAGCCTGACTACTCGTGCCAAGCTACCAGAGGGTGGGCACAGGATAATTTTGGATTGTGTGTGACTTACCCTGACTAGAGTGAGGGTTCTTGCTTGGACAGAGGGTAACCTGACTGCCAACCAAAAACCCCATTTCTAACATTGATGATCAGCGGTGAGGATAGGACTTTTGTTTGTACAGTGACATACAGTAGCTAAGTATTTCACTACCTACCCACAGTTGAAGGTCAACCTGATTTTTCATCTTTTTGCTTTTGGTTCTCTGATGTCCTCCTGAATATATTATTGATATTTTGGACTTTGGACTTTGTTTTTTTGCCTGTGATACCTTATCAGATTGAGAATGGGTATCTACTGTGTGTCATTCTTTGTGCCTACTGAATCCCTCACTAAGGATGACCTAAGGAGGCTTTGCAGAAAATGGGGCCTTCCTATGTCAAGGAGATCGACTAAGATGGAACTGCTAGATACCTACATAACCTGGGGGGAAGAAAGATGGGCAGAGGAAGAGGCAGCAAAAAACCAAATGACTAAGTACTCCTCAGATGAGGAGGAGGACTTCTCAGATGAGGAGGAAGACTACTCAGACGAGGAAAGAGAACCAGTGAGAGATGAATATCTCCTAGCTCGAGAGCGGTCGCTGGAGGAGCTAGATGACTTTCTTGAAAGAGCTGAGGCAGCAGGACCCTTAGCCCTGGAAAAAGATAGGATTGCAGCTCAAGAGCTGAGCTGTGAAGAGCTGAAACTGGAGGCCGGAAGGGCTGAGTCCAATTCAGATGGTGGCAGCAAAAATCTTGCATCCAGTACTGCTGAGGAAGGGCACAAGCCCAGAGATGTGGTGCCCAACTTGAAGAAGGAAGTTGACACACCCCAGACGGTTCAAGGGTATGAGGTAGTTCCCGTTATGCACAGGGTCCCTGAGAAGGATTGGGGAACTGGCACAGGGAGTCATATTCCTACTGGGGGAGGGACACTTTACTGGCTCTAGAAGAGTGTGTCAGGGAAAAGGGTTCCCCCCTTGTGGACATCCTGGATATAGAGTGTGGAGACATCCCAGAAGAGTATGGGTTGCGTGTCAGGGACAGTCAGATACTGTCTCACCAGTCTCAGGAGGGTGATGTAGAGTGCTTTTTCAAGGCTGAGTCACTGGATGGTTGGGTGAAGGGTACTGTGGTTAATACATGTGAAGGGCAGAGTGATGTCATTTCTGGAGAGCATATGTCTGGTCCTTATTTTCCAGAGCTACGCCACCACCAGGTGGAGTGTGAGTTCTCTGACCCCAGGGAGCTTACAAAGGAGGCAGACTTCTGGGTGAATACCAGAGAGTTTGAAGAGGCATTTGGGGGTGTGCTCCTGAAGGGAGTGGTCTAGGTGTTTCCCAACCAAGTGAGGTGGGAGAGGATTGAAGTGTCCCAGGTAGGTCCCAGATTCTAGAGGGTTCCATGAGGGAATGGCAGGAGGGAAGCCTAGCCTGTACCGTAGGGCCACCTGTTGAGGGAGGCCCCACAGTGTCAGAAGAACTTGGGGGGGGGTGACTGTAGCCAGCATCCCACCAGTTCTGGTGTCTGGCAGTACCACTCCTAGTGAGGGGGTGCAGAAGTCCAGACAGAAGGTTGAGAAGGGGTTTCGTACCCCAGTGGAGGTCCTGGAGAGTCAGGGGTCAGCTCTGAAAGCAGAGCCCCCCAGGAATGACCCAGGTGAAACCGTTTCTGGTTTGGGGGAGATCCAAACTCTGCCGGATGGGCAGAGGTCGGGAGACCTGCGCCAACCAGACTCGTGTGTGGCCCTTGGGGACGGTGTGTCCCTTGTGGGGGGTGAGTGTGCCCCCCAGAAGTCCTGGCATGCCAGGCAATGGTTCAACCTCAGGGTGATGACTCTGGGTTGGATGGCCAGGTTCAGGGGTTAAACTCTGACCTGGCGGGGGGTAGGTGTGCCCCCCAGAAAGTCCTGGTGTGCCAGGCAATTGTCCAACCTCAGGGTGGTGACTCTGGGTTGGATAGCCAGGTTCAGAGGTTAAACTCTGACCTGGTGGGGGGTAGGTGTGCCTCCCTGAAAGTCCTTGTGTGCCAGGCAATTGTCCAACCTCAGGGTGGTGACTCTGGGTTGGATAACCAGGTTCAGAGGTTAAACTCTGACCTGGTGGGGGGTAGGTGTGCCCCCCAGAAATATCCTGGTGTGCCAGGCAATTGTTCAACCTCAGGGTGGTGACTCTGGGTTGGATGAGCAGGTTCAGAGGTTAAACTCTGACCTGGTGGGGGGTAGGTGTGCCCCCCAGAAAGTCCTGGTTTGCCAGGCAGTGATCCAGTCTGAGGGTACAGACCCTGGGCTGGAAGACCAGGTTCAGGGTGCCCCCCCAGACCTGGAGGGAGGGGCTACTGATAACAGTGCCCCTACCATGTTGTCTTCTGAGGAGGCCACTACTAGTTGGAGGGTGCCAGACCCCAGAAGGGAGGGCAGGGGGAGGGAAGCCTCACCCCGGGCCCTAGTCCAACCTGAAGGTACAGACCCCAGATTGGAGGGCCAGTGGCAGGTTACCAGCCCTGCACTGGTGGAGGAATGGTGCAGGATGGCTTCGATAAGCACCCTGACCATGTTGGACTCTGGGGGTACCGCTCCAGGGGGGAGGGTACAGAGCCCCAGAGGGGAGGACCAGGTTCAGGCTGTCATCCCTGACCTGGTGGAAGGGAGAGTGGTTAAAGGGTGTCCAGCACCTGGGGCTACCGCCCCCCACTCTCCACAGCCACAGTGGTGGGAGAGCTTTGAGAGGCCTGGGGCCTGGCTCTCATCCCTGACAGCTGTCAGTAACCACTGTGTCTTTCTGTCCGGGGGGACAGAGTTATCCCTGGGGAGGGGACAAGTGTCACACCCCGGGGGTAGAGTGGGCAACACCACTGTGTTGGTCCTGGTGGTACTATCCTACTCCTGGGATATGTCTGTGAGCAAAGTAAGGTTAGGTGCTGCACAGATGGTATCCGCAGGTAAGGAGAAAGGTTCCCCATGGGTTGACTTAGTGGGCCCTGAGAGTTTGGACAGAGGGATCCAATTGGAGTCAGGAAGGTGAAGAACTGGAGCATGCCCCTGCTGTTGTGGGCCTGGGTCCTCGTTCTGTCGCCTCAAACAGGGAAGTACATCAGGGTAGTGATTGTTCTCCCCTGGCTTTAGGCTGGTAGGGGGTCATGTTGGACCTGGCTTTTTTGACAGGGTCATCCCCAAACTTTTTGACTCCTTCCTCCTATTTTTTCTGACCTGTTGTTGTTGGCTTTTGAACTCTGGGCACTTTACCACTGCTAACCAGTGCTAAAGTGCATATACTCTCTGTGTAAATTGTACTGTTGATTGGGTTATCCATGATTGGTTATTTGATTTACTTGTAAGACGCTAGTAGAATGCACTATATGTGCCTAGGGCCTGTAGATTAAATGCTACTAGTGGGACTGCAGCACTGGTTGTGTCACCCACTTCAGTAGTCCCTTAACCTTGTTTCAGGCCTGCCATTGCAAGGCCTGTGTGTGCAGTTTCACTGCCACTTCGACTTGGCATTTAAAAGTACTTGCCAAGCCTAAAACTCCTCTTTTTCTACACATAAATCACCCCTTATGTGTGCCCTAGGTAACCCCTAGAGCAGGGTGCTGTGTGGGTAAAAGACAGGACATGTACCTGTGTAGTTTATATGTCCTGGTAGTGTAAAACTCCTAAATTAGTTTTTACACTACTGTGAGGCCTGCTACCTTCATAGGCTAACATTGGGGCTGCTCTCATACATTGTTGAAGTGGCAGCTGCTGATCTGAAAGGAGCAGGAAGGTCATATTTAGTATGGCCAGAATGGTAATCCAAAATCCTGCTGACTGGTGAAGTCGGATTTAATATTACTATTCTAGAAATGCCACTTTTAGAAAGTGAGCATTTCTTTGCACTTAAATCTTTCTGTGTCTTTCAATCCACGTCTGGCTAGGTTTAGTTGACAGCTCCTTGTGCATTCACTCAGACACACCCCAAACACAGGGTACTCAGCCTCACTTGCAAACATCTGGATTTTCAATGGGTCTTCCTGGGCTGGGAGGGTGCGGAGGGCCTGCCCTCACACAAAGGACTGCCACACCCCCTACTGGGACCCTGGCAGACAGGATTGAACTGAAAGGGGACCTGGTGTATTTCTTAGACACTCTTTGAAGTCACCCCCACTTCAAAGGCACAATTTAGTATAAAACAGGGCCTCTGCCCTACCTCATCAGACACTTGCTGGAGAAGAAACCTGAACCAGAAACTACATCCTGCCAAGAAGAACTGCCTGGCTGCTCAAAGGACTCACCTGTCTGCTTTCTCCAAAGGACTGCTGCCTTGCTGTTGTCCTGCTGCCTTGCTGAACTCTTGTCTGGCTGTAAAAGTCCTCTCCAAGGGCTTGGATAGAGCTTGCCTCCTGTTCACTGAAGTCTCAGGACCAAAAAGACTTCTCTTTTTCATTTGGACTCTTGGGCGCCGAAAATTTCAACGCACAGCTTGTTCCGCGGCGAGAAAATTGCCGCACACTGACGCTGATAGAACGCGACGTCTTCGGGGCGATCAGAACTTCGACGCACGGCCTCGCAAGGACAACACCGCCCGACTTCCAGAGGGGAAGTCGACGCGACGCCTGCCGTGAGAACGAAACTTCGACGCACAGCCTCGCGGAACGACGCGCAGCCGGAAAAAAAGCCGACGAATCCATGCACAGACCCCGGGACATCTGGTAATCCCGTGACCCACAGAAAGAGACTGTCCGCGCGCGGGAAAAGGACGCACGACCCCCCCGCATGAAAAATAACGACGCAAGTCCGTGTGTGCAGAGGAGAAATCGACGCACACACCATTTTTTCACCTTCTTCTGCAGGCCTTTGCGGATATTTTCCACTCCAAACCAGGTACTTTGTGCTTGAAAGAGACTTTGTTTGCTTTTTAAAGACTTAAGACACTTCATATCACTTTGTAGGGATATCTTTACAAATTCATATTGCATCTTTGATCGTTTTGACCTGCAAATACCCAGATAAATATTATATATTTTATTAAACACTGTGTGGTGTATTTTTTGTGGTGCTATATTATGTTATTGTATGATTTATTGCACAAATGCTTTACACATTGCCTTCTAAGTTAAGCCTGACTACTCGTGCCAAGCTACCAGTGGGTGGGCACAGGATAATTTTGGATTGTGTGTGACTTACCCTGACTAGAGTGAGGGTTCTTGCTTGGACAGAGGGTAACCTGACTGCCAACCAAAAACCCCATTTCTAACAAACCACAACACATTTTTCTTAATGTCTCTATCTTAATTGTGCAGTTGACGATGTATTAAGACCTGCACTTCAAATCATTAGCAGACAAAAATTACCATAAATCAACTCTTATTTATCTCTATATCTAACCTGGGATCTTGAAGTACTTCTTAGTTCGATAACCTTGTTATCTTCTTCGAAAAAAAGCGCATAAGCATCAGTAATGCAACTCAAAACATCAATGAACAGGCACTTCTCAAAGCAATATACAATTCACAAATCACCTTAATCACAATTATGACACATAACCCTATTGATACTCACACTTGCAACTGGAATTCACCCCTCTGCAGCCACTACAGCAACATCTTCAAGAAGCATACCCCATCAATCTTCGAACTCTGGCATTTCTCTACCTTGAACGCTTTTAATTTTTGCAGCTGCTTTGTCTCATTACCAAACCTTCCCTCTGCTACCAACTTTATTAGAGTCGAGTTGCGAAATAAATAATTTTAAAATTATTTACTACTGGAACCTGGGCAATAGATCCTGGAGCTGTAAGAGCAGAGAGAACCTGCAAATCAAAGCATTAATAATTTTCATTTTGTCAGTGACGTTTTTTCTAGGAGTCAATAATGCGACTTGGAGAAAGTTTCATATTTTTATTAGCAATTTTCTTAGTTTCTCATCTTTGACAGGAGCAAATTTTATAATCAAAGATCAATAAAATCAATGTTAAATAGAACAATACATAAAGCGCGTTCCATTCAATTAATTTCTGTAGTCTAATCTAAAGGATGGCTTTTTAAAAGGAAAAAGAATCCTCAATTATTTAGAAGAACCCATAAAGAAGTTGTAATTCAGAGTTGTGCAAGTGTTGGGAAACTCAAGAGTTTCAAAGCAAAATAGGCTTCAGCCAAAAAGTCTCAGAATGAATCTTAATGTCAAGTTTAAAGAAGCTCAAAGTGAGTCTGAGAAATATCGCCCAGTGTCTAAGAGTTGTCTGAGAGCCCTCAAAAAAGGTGAAAGAGTGTCAGAATGTGACGAGGGAGATTGGTAATACCCATTAATCTATTGACATGCACTTTAAAATAATTCAATATTGTAACTTGTTTCTTCATCTCTGCCACTGGTTTAACCTATCAAGTTTCAATCTCTTCGTGGGAGCAAGACAGCTTCCATCGCCTAATCCATCTAAACAAAGCAGCTAAGAAACATTTTATTTATCATGTTCTAACACTGCAACTAAACTATCTACTGGTTGCCTATTCACACTATTGTAAGGAATAGAAGAGAAAAAAGTTCATAGTTAGTGTAATGCATATTTGCAAATCGCATTTCCTTTCTCATACGCCCTTTTCTATCCAGCTTATTCAAAAAGAGACAGATTGAATTATTTCAAACTAAACATTTTATTCATTCAATGAACTTATGAACATGTGAAGGTTAAACGAATATACTTTAAAACATGGACCATTGTCAAACGTTCCAAGCAAATTTAACAGTTATTCATAGTACACTGCTGACCTAGGTCACTGATGACAATCACATAAAATATGTGCCCGATGGTGCATTTTCCAACTAAAGTCTACAGATACTGTTGCCTTGTACTTTTTCAACTGCCAAGAAAACACAGAAAGGAAAAATAAATGCATTTCTTTCTTGTTTTCAGGCCTTTATGTTATTTGAACACGTTTAATTCTGCACCCAATATTTTATTCATTAAAAACGCCGTCCCACTGGTCAGAGTCAGAGTTGAGCTAGACATGCTCCAGTCATTGTTAAATAGGATGTTCTTGAGATGCAGAATGCTAAACAACCAACGGTTGAGGAGAATGATAGGACTGGTAAACTACCTGTATAAGGATTTTTATGACGTATTTGGTTATGAAATATGGCATTCCTTGGTGTCAGTTTGAGGGTGTTCAATGGTGATACCCTTGAACGCCGTGTGCGAAACTTCTCCAACTGGATCCGCTGCTGATACCATCACCCCACTAAAGAGAACTACCAGGAGCAAGGACACTAAATAGTTCAGATCAGAACTTCAAACAACACTGCAGAAGACTAGAGAGACACTGGCGATCTGACAAGACCACCGCCATCCTCTACGCCTCCAAGACCGCCCTCAGAGGATACTGCCACCGACTCATCCAGACCAAGAAAGAAAGAAGCACTCACCCCCGCCTTGAGGCAAGCGGCAACCACGCCAGAGAACTCTTCCACATCATCAAATTCTCCTGCCCTGCCACCACAAAGAACACCATACACCCCTCACAATCCCTCTGCGACAATCTATCTGACTACTTTCATCACAAGATCACCACATCTGCAGCAACTTTGACCCCCCCAACCCACTGACCCCTACCACCCCTGCACTCCATCCCACCACTCCCCACCTCACAGAATCACCAAATGGAAGCAGCTTTCCACTGAGGACACCCTTGCCATCCTGGCCTCCATCCACATCGGATGCCCCGCAGACCCCTGCCCACCCCGTTATCTACAACCTAAGAGGCAAAACCATCAGAGCTGCACTTGCAGAACTTCAACACCTCTATCTCCACAGCCATCGTCCCCAGCTCCTGGAAGCACGACGAAGTCAAGTCCCTCCTGAAGAAACCCTCAGCCAACCCCAGCGAACTCAAGAACTACAGCCCCATTTCACTCCTCCCGTTCCCTGCCAAGGTCTTGTAAAAGGCATCAACGGCCAGCTCAGCCTACCTTGAACACAACAACCTGCTCAGCTCATCCCAATTCGGTTTCTGCCCAAATCGCAGTACTGAAACCATGCTGTTCGCAGCTCAAGGCGATATCAAGTGACTCCTCGACCAAGGAACCACAGCATCCCTCATCCTCCTCAACTTATCTGTGGCCTTGGACACCGTCTCACACTACACTGTCATCTCCAGAGTCCATGACATCGGCATCCAAAACAACGCACTGAGCTGCATTGCCTCCTTCCTCTCCAGCCAAACACAGGTGATCCTCCTCTCACCCTACATTTCCACACCCAAATATGTCATCTGCGGCGTCTCCAAGGTCTCCTCCCTCAGCCCACCCTCTACAATATATACATGACTCCCCTGGCTGACATCTCACACACCCATGGACTCAGCATCGTTTCCCACTCCAATGACACCCAGCAGGTACTCTCCCTCTCAGACAGCACCGCACGATCAAACTTCCAGAACACTATGTCTGACATTGCCTCCTGGATGAGGACCAACTGCCTACAGTTAAACTCTGAAAAAACTAATCTTCAGGAACAAGCCCTCCCCCTTGAACAACACGTGTTGGCCCACCGCCCTCGGTCCCCCTACCAAGTTTACCAAACATGCTCACAACCTTGGAATCATCCTAGACACCCATCTGACCATGAAGCAACAGATCAACACAATCTCCTCTGCCTGCTTCCGCATCCTCCACAGGATTTTCAAGTGGATCCCCATCTCCACCAGGAAGGAAGACAGTCCCTTGTCTCAAGCTGACTCGACTATGGAAATGTGTTATAGACCGGAACCACCAAACAGATAATGAGCCGCCTCCAGACCATCCAGAACAAAGCAGCAAGACTTGTCCTTGACCTCCCCAGAAGAACCAGCATTACCTCCACACCTCAGGGCCCTCCATTGGCTCCCCGTCCAGCAGATGTCTTTTCAAACTCCTCACGCATGCAAAGCCCTCCATAAAACCGGACGTGCTTACATCAACAAATGCCTCTCTTTCCTTCATCCAACAAGGGACCTCTGATCAGCCTCCCTTGCCCAGGCCTACGTCTCCCACATCTGCTGCCAGTGCTACAGAGGGTGCTCCTTCTCCCACCTCGCCGCCAGATCCAGGAATGACCTCCCTCTCCACCTGTGCACCTCCCCTTCCCTGAAGGACCTCAGCAAGCAGCTCAAAATATGGCTCTTCGACCACCAGCAGCAGCCTGACGAGGCCAGCACCACCCGTTGGGGTGAAAAGCTCACGCTTAACAAGTATCATTGATTGACTGATTTTGTTGATGTGGGTGCTGATTTTGTATGGGTGTAGCCTGGATTGTTGTATTTGCATTTCTGTGGGGACATGCATATATATGGGGATTTTATTATTGTTTTCTGTCCTTTCTTAAGGGGGAATGATGAGTGGTGTACTTGAGAATGTTGGTAAATAAGGTTCTGACCTCAGAAGACAGAAATGGAATCAAAGTACGGGATGCAGAATATGGAATGGAGGTGAAGAATGGGTGTGATGGTTTGAAGGGTGGATGGAATTGGAGTGGACTAGGATGTGGCCCAGTGCGTTTTGTTTTTGTTGCTCCAGAACCTATGTACTGAGAATAAGAATAATAAGTTGTTGTGGAGAACCGTCCAGTGGGTACTCTGCCTTCCTCTCATCAAAAGGGATGTTGGCCCCTGGGTAGGACTGCCCTTACTCCTTCTAGCCTATGGGCCTATAGAGCATGGAAAACTGACTAAGGCCCATTGGTCCTCCATAGGCAATATCTCAGTGGGGTGGATAAGTATGGATAACGATCAGACCTATGGAAAACTCTTGCATCGTTATTTGCCCCATCCACCTTTTGGGTTCCAAGACTTGAAGGAATTCAGGACACCCTGCCTCCCGGTCAAGAAAAAAGCCAGTTCTCCCTGGTACACCAAAGATCTTAAGAGTCTACAAAGAATATACTGTCAACAGGAAAGTAGGTGGAAATTAAATCCTAATCCGAAGGAAAAAAGAGAAGCTTAGAGCTGCTCTTAGGATCTATACAGAAGCAATAAATAAAAGCTAAAACCGAGTTCTACTCACATAAAATTAAGGAAGCTAAGAACGTTCCTGGAGAATTATTCAGAGTGGTATGTGCTCTTACAGTTCCAGCTGCTCCCCTGAACTAGAAAACTCATGATTTTTGTAATAAGGTCGCACATTTCTTTGAAAACAACGTTACTCAAATTCAGGCCAGCTTTGCTCAACGTCTGGGGATACCTGACCCTTATGAGCACTTAAATAGTGTAGTTAGCAGTGACTCTCCTACTCTAACCGATTTTCAGCCTCTTTGGATGGAGAGGATAAAAGAGCTTTTGATTAGCATTAAGTCAGGCTCTCCCACTGACCCCTGCCCTTACCACGTACTGCAGCTTGCTCCGAGGTGGTGTCATCGGCCCTTGTGCCGGTGTATCATGAGACCTTGAATTTAGGAGAATTTCCCTTTTCTTGGATGGCACCGATTGATGTTCCTTTGAAGAAGAAATCTGGTGGAGAGGTGAATGATCTTAAAAATCTTCGGCCCATTGCCCTGCTACCTTTCCAGACAATTTTTTTTTTTAAAAAGACCTTAACACTGAATTAGCCCACTTTCTACAAGCTTCTAGCTGCCCGGATTTCTCCCAGCACGGTTTTAGGAAAGACTATAACACTTAATCTGCCCTCGTCACCACATCTGATACTATTCGTAGACTGGTTGATAATGGGGATGGAGCTACTCTAGTGCTACTAGATCTATCAGCCACTTCGGATACCATCTCGCCGAATTTAATGGCACAGCACCTCCACCAAGCAGGTGTAAGAGGAAAAGCTTTGAGTATTTTGAAATCCTTCTTTAGTGATTGATCTACTATAGTAAGCTGCAGTGACTTCAGAGCGCACTCATACCAATTATCATGTGGAGTCTCAGGGTTCATCCCTTAGTCCTACTTTGTTTAATCTTTATGTTGACCCATTGGCCAGACTTATCTGAGCATTTGGCTTTTTAGCCTCCTCCTATGCAGATGACACTGAGTTGATTATTCCTGTCTATAAGGACTGGGAGGAAGCAGCAGGCAGATGCTATTGATGTATGAGTGAGATTAATAATTGGATGGGCCTTAGTTGCCTCAAAATGAAAGGCTAAAAAAACAGAGATTCTTCTCTTTGGTGCTTGTAGGGATCTGTGAAGTTCAAGTTGGTGGCTGCCATCTTGCGGTGACCTGCCTATCCCCATCACCTCCACCAGAAACCTAGGGGTTATGTCCGATAACTCTTTGTCCTTCAAGCCCCAAGTAAATTCTACCACCAAGGCATGCTTTTGGGTTCTTAAAACTCTGAAGAAAATGTTCCCTTATCTTCAGAAGGATCTTATAATTACTGTGATCCTCGCCTTGGTGTTTTCCAAATTAGATTACTGTAATGCCCCAATGTTTAACATCGACAAAGACTCACTAGACAAATTGCAACTCTGCCGCTCGTCTGATACTAAATCTTCCTCGCTCAGCCTCTGCTAGCGACAGTTTGAAGCAAATACATCGGTTCTCTATCAGGAAGCGAATCACATTTAAGACTCTTTGTTTAGCGCATAAGGCTCTCCACTCGATAGGATCTGAATATCTTTGCTCTTACTTACGGTGGTATGTACCCGGGCAGCCACGTAGGCCAGAAGGACTCCATTTGATCTCTGTCCCTTGTAGCCGTTTGGATAGATGGGGAGACAAAGCTTTCACAGTGGCAGCAGCCAAATGCTGGAATACTCTTCCATTGTTCATTAGAAAGGAACACAACTTTATAGCTTTTAGGAGGCATCTGAAAACCTAGCTCTTTCCACAATAAGTCTAGATTTTCTCTAGCTGTTTCCTGCCCCCTCTTACGAGTTCTCCGTCTCTCTCCTCTGGTTGCTTCTTAGCGCTTCGATGCAACGGCCGGAATGCCCTTTATAAATACAAATACAAAAGAAAAATGTATGTGACTCTCTTAAACACTAAAATAGAGCATAAAAAATGACAAGTACAAGTTTATTGCATGGTTAATAAAAAGTACTGCATACAGATACAAGCTAGTGAATCATGCTATTATATCATTTGAAATACAACTAAAACCACATAAAACCCATACAGCTTAGTGCACATAATAAATACAAATCAATTGTCCTGATGGCTAGAGAGGATAAGTTTGCTCTAAAGTGCATTGGCATTGTGCAAAATCAACAATTTAAAGTGCCTTGTGCCACGGTTGTTGTTATACACGAGGAGTCCGTTGTCCTTTTGAGCAATAGGAACAAAATGAAATGTCCTTAACTACCTGTTAGTTAAAATTATTACATTAGTACACATCAGCAATTATTATACAACAAAAGGGAATTTGGCCTCTTACAAAGGGCAAGTCTATAGTTAGACTTGATGGATTAACAACCTGGACCAAACCCTGTTGTAAAATAGGTGGGCCCATAAGTAATCAAACTGGTAGACTAACAGCATACCCTAAGCATTGATGAATTACTGCATAGCCCTAACCCTATTATAAAATGGGTGGGCCCATGTGTAATGAGACTCGTAGGCTGACGGCATACTGGCAACGTATGGCCCACCAGCTTGAAAAACTCAAATCAACAGTTGTCCAGGGTTCCCGGGCTCAGTATTAAACTTTCACAGGAATATACACAGTGAAAAGTTCACGGAGTAAACATCACCAGCTATAACACAGCTTGCAAAGTGGCCGTAGTGACCGGTCACTCAAATTATAATAATATTTTATTTTAAAAAGGCAAAATCACAGAGACGTGTTCAGTGCGAAGGCAAGAAAACTCTCAATCTATGGGCCTGATTTCAACTTTGGAGGAGGTGTTAATCCGCCCCAAATGTGACGGATATGTCACCAGCCGTATTACGAGTTCCATAGGATATAATGGACTCGTAATACGGCTGGTGGTATACCCGTCACTTTACCGTCACTTTTGGGACGGATTAACACCTCCTCCAAAGTTGTAACCAGGCCCTATGTCTATAAAAATCAAAAAATAGAAAAAAACACAACCCCCCCCCCCACAAATTACAGAATGCCCAACATTAATTTATTGATAATATACAAAATGCTACAAGCTAAGATTACCCATGTTCAATTTAAAAGATGGAGGGATGGATTGTGCCCATCGAGGAGCGCCATCAGTGCTGTACAACAAGATCTAATTTGTAAATCTCTCAAGGAAGGGCATAACAATCTCTTTCTTATCACTGTGACCGCTGGGCAAACACACAAAAAAATGTAAAGTGTTTTCATTCCACAAACTGCAAAGGTAGCAGTGGGGAGTTGACCAGGTTTGCTCGCATGATGGAACCAGATATTGGGACAGAAATATTCCCATTCAGAGTAGAAGAAAAGAATGCTAGACGGAGCCTGTGAGATGGGTTAAATACAGCTAGGGGTGCCAAGAGAAGTATGAGGACTGACCAGCCGTGAAATTGTTTTGCCAAATCTGCTTTATCTACTGTCCAAGAATAGAGTTTGGAAGCTTTATTAGTGATTTGTTTTTTTTAAACAGAGAAAAAGCATTGTTGGAGTCCCATATTTTATGTAAGCTCTGGTTAGTCAAGGCTTGCCTGAATACAGCAGGCCTGGATGATCTGTCATCGGGCGGCAACCCCATTTCCAACCAACACATGGCGGCCAGCGTGGGCAGGTCTTAGCTTCCAACATGTTTTAATTACTGCCCTCCAATGGATCGGTGCTTGATGAAATAAACCAAACTTCAGTCTCACTTGAACTTGCGATATATACTTCAGGAGGCAGAAGTTGAACTTAAACAGAGCAGACTGGAGCTGGTTAAGCGGGGGGCGGCATCCACTCTAAGTATTTTGGAGCAAGCTATTATGGTAACAATAAGCAGAGAATTAGCAAAGACTATTATTAGGAATGTGAACAACTTTAATAAGAGCTTAGTGAAGACCAACATCATATTCTCTGCCCCAGAAGAAAAGTACACACATCCTTCATACCTTATGTCTGAGTAATTAAGCTGACTGCAGCCCTTGTGTTGCCATTTCTCCGAGTTAATGAGCAAGGCACTTGTCAGTCCATCCTAGAGTCTTCTGAATCTGATGTGCTCACCTTGAGCTACGTGAACATGGGATTCTGTACACTTTTGCAGTGGGTAACAAGCACTGGCAGAACCAACAGGTCTCACCTTAGGCTTTGCCAGTGGTGTTTGCCGAAGCATGCTGGACAAGACCACTCCACAAAGGCCCAATTTGATTATGTAAACATGTGGCTTCAAGCATGTGCAATTGTGTGTCAAGATGCTACAATAGCCAGAAGATGTGGGCCCTGTGTATGTGCTACATTTGCTCTGCTGTGAGAGAAGACCCCTACACCCAATCCAGCAATAATCTTATTATTAATTTTCTCTTCAAAAGCAAGGCATGAAGAAATGTCTTTGTGGGCATTAATGTTTTTGCTTCAGGAGAAACAAAATAATTTACTAACCAGTATCTTGATTTGGATGACGTGTTGTTGGACATCACACTCCCACCCAAATGTAGGCTTTTCTCAAATTATTGGTACTGATTTATTACTTGGGGAACTCAAGCTGAAATTCCGCAGATATGATGTACATAGGAATATAGCTGTGAACAGCAAAAGAACAATGCCATGTTTGAGATAGGTGCTAACGTGGATGCATATTATGAGTATAAACACATGTGTATATATGTGTGTGTGTGTTGTGTGCATCAGTACCTAGATCTCTGCAGGTGCACATGCCGATGTATGTCTGTATATACTAACGATGGACTGGGATGTGGCCCTGAGTAATTACCAGAGGATGAGATTAATTCAAACATTCTATCCATCACTTTCTTGTACACTTTAGTGTGTCCCCCTAAGTGGGATGGGTATGTCTGGACGTGGGTCCTGTGCACACTGTGTGTCTGATTCACAAAGGTAAACTTACACTTGTGCAAGCTTATGATTTTTGCAATTCACAAAGAAGTTTTACGAGTTGTATCTTTATGACTGCTGAGTCTCCGAAAGGCAGTGAACCACACACTGTGTCACTGGAACCAAACTATACTTGGCTGATCAGCCCTAACTAGGAGAAACCAGTCCTATTTGTGTTCCGGTTCAGGGAGGACCTGGCCTGGAGGTTTGGGCTGGACCTTTCCCATTGGAGCAGGGTCTTGACTGATTTACATATAGTTGGGTCCAAATAGAGGTGGCATGATGTGAAAGATAACAATGGACTGCGATGCGGCCCGGGTAATTGCCAGTAGCTCAGATTAGTTCAGGCATTCCCATCCATTCCCATCCATCACTTTTTTGTATACTTGTGTCCATTCAGTCATATTATTCAAATCTCACACAGCCACTGCCTGAACTTTTCCGTACAATCTTTTTTTGCTTCCCTCTCATCGACTTTCTCAGTGAAGGGCTACGTAGTGTAGTGATTATGATTAGAGTTAAATAAATGTACAATGAATACCTGTCTGACATGCACAAGTCAACTGAAGCCTGGCTGCTTCAATCTGTGTCCTGTCTAAAGATGGGCCACATGCAAGTAGTGGGGTGTCACTCAATCTCTTTGAGATGCTAAGCTTTAAAAAGAGACCTAAAAAAGCAGTTAAAAAATGCCAAGACTGCAACGGGAGGGAACATTTGCGGAGTGGCAAGGGAGGTGTGAAAAGAGGTGAACACTGAGAAGCTTGAGGCAAGGGAAAAGAAACAAAAAGCCAGACAGGGAATGGTGCGGGAAACAACAGATGAGCTGGAGAGTAGGAACAGGAAGCAACACACAGCAGGAATGGGGACGGGGCGGAGGCAGCACATGAGGGAGAGAGAAAGAAAACATATGCACAAAAAAGGAGGTATAAAGTGTGGTCCCTGGCTTAGCCGGTGGGGACAGGCACATTCTATCTTTGGAATGGGAATGTAGAATGTACGGGCATTTTGGCAGAGAAGTCTAAAGTGAGCAGTTCAAGCAGACGGTGGCTGAGAGTGTAAGAAATAAATCATCTCAGTATCTTCCCACACTGAACTCAGTTTTCTTTCCACACTGGTGACAGGGGTGTGGAATTCATCCTAAAACATCACTGACAGGCTATCAGATGTATAATGTTCATTTTCATCAGGAAGTATGATGTAAAAGCTGAAAGGAGTAAACACCATAAGCAGGCCCATAGCTAGAGTATATTTTTAGGGGGGCATCACACTCAAAAGTGTTCTGCTAGAGGATGTCCTACCTAGGTCATGCTGCATCAGGAAATCATCACACCTGAAGGCGTTTGATCCCGGGGTGGGTCCATTTGAGGCCTGTGGCCTGGCTGAGGACACTAGTTCCATCTCTAGTTAGAGGAGCCATACATGATCAGGCAGCAGCACTACCTCTAAGGCTCTGAGTGGTGGTTCATGGTTTCCATCTAGGATCCTGCACAGTGATAACATCTTTCTTTTATTCTACTTCCATGGTACCTCTCATTTGGATGCTACAGAGTCTTCTAATTCTGGCATTATGGACATTCACCACTATTTTGCATGCAGTAGACTATAGCATAGAATCCTTCAGATGGCACAGTCTATGTGGCTAACATTGCTCGGATGAGCATGTACTTCCTTTCTTAGTGGTGACTGTAGAAAGCACGGAAGCCTGACATGTACTAGAAATGGAAAATATTTGATTGCATGGGGGATTGTTGGGTATTAGTACAGCTGCAGATAAAAGTCAAACTTCATGTTATGAAGCAGTTAAGAAACTGCCATATATAATTGTACACTAGAAAGCCAACTCACCTCCTTAATACCACTTGGACTTCTCTTCAAGTATGTTGTCCTTTCCAGCAACTTTACCTACAAATGTAGACATGGCGTGTATGCATTAAAAGCAAAAGTGTCAGCACTTCTTACCAAGAGCATATACTAACAAATGAGAAGGGGGTGACATTGTTAAGCAATCTGCAAAAAGCAATGGCCATCGAGTAACAATAGTTAGACTTTATTAGGATTTTAAAGACCACTATGAAAGGTGAATTTTGGATTCTACACTAAGATCCCTTTTAAAAAATAGAATGCAAAATTGTGCATTGAAATACACTGGGCCAGGTGTATTGGTCAAAACATGATACACTATAAATTATACTTAAAATCTTCAACTACCTTTTCTGTGTGTGTACTAAGCTTTCATTTTGCTGCCTTAGACTCTCTCTCTCTCTCTTACTTTCTCTATAATCTCCTCATCTCTTAATCTCTTTCACTGTTGCCTCTCCCTACCTTTTCCCCACTATCCCTTTCTGTTTGCTGCTATATCTATCTTCCCATTCATGTCTCTCCTGCTTTTATTTTAGTTTCCTCAGCACTGGAAAACAACATGTTTCTGGTAAAGCACCAGAAACATTATATTTTCCAAAATCAAAGTTGTCACACAAGAGAAATGCTTCCCACGAGTCTTGAGGTTGATTGTTTGTTTTGCTGTATTGTGCAGCATGCTATGTGCAGCTGTTACACAGAAAAACAAAAGTGAAAGCAGACAGTAAAAGGGTCCCTAAGACACTAGGAAACATCAATAATTTGCCTTGCAAATTGACCAATCCTGGTGATGTGGGTAGCTGCACTATTTCTGCAAGGGTCTGACTCGCACCTAGGGAAATATGCCAGGCCCAGATATCTCTGGAAAAAAAGGCCCCTGGGGCAGTCCAGGTGGTTTAGCTTGTGCAGATCCTAATATCCTTTCTTACCCAGAATGTCCTTCAAACACCAAACTATGTCTAAATCACATATTTTCTTCATATTTCTGTCAAGGAAAATTCAGGAATGTGTGACGATCCATAAAAATTCCCAGTACCCAGCGTTCCTACACTTCCCCCAATAAAACCACTGCCCCAAATATTCATCAACTATTATGCATTTAGTACATTAATTACACAGGACATCATAAGAGTAAATGAATTTGCTAAGATCAAAAATTAAAATAAAGCTGTATTTCAAAAGAATTAACACATGGAAAAAAAAAGATTCAAACTACACGGATATAACGTCACAGTATTAAAAAACTAGAAAATGTTAATGATGTTCTGCAGAAATGTCTAGAGAGGTCAATTGATACAAATGCTTTCAGCTGCAGATTCACAGATTCTGGTTTTCAAAATATTTGGTTTAAGGAGATGAATCCTCAGAGTGTTGAGCCTAGATTGGTTATTTCAATATTAAATAGTTTTTTTTAAGATAGTCTGTTACAGCAGCCCTTTGTTATATGGAAAGCTATATTGGGTCATTTCAGATTCACATACTGCTAGTTAGGGTATTATTTGAAGCCCTCTACAGCAGCCACATTAACCTAACAAACTATCTTGTTCCTGCAAACAAAATAAAGTTCTCGAGAGCAAATACATTATTTCACCAAGCTATATTTCACAACAGGCCAGTGTAAAGCTGGAGCAATGTCAGTCAAGTGTAAGTCATACCTGACTTGTGATAACTATACCACAGTATAAAAGGCTAATCAAAACACCATACCATATATGAATCTGGAGTTTCCTAGTTGGGCATCACTTCTGTATGGCTGGTAGGTTTATGTAGTGACAATCACTTATGTATCAGGAAAAGGAAATGCCATAAACGTTGCTGGCTTAAGAAAATCATGACTCAATGTCTAGTATAGTTGTTCAATCTTTTAACACAGCAGATTCTTGTTTGACATACCATATGTTAAAGGTGAGAAGGAAGTTCAGTTAATGCCCATTGCATTCTTGGCCTCTCAGCTGTGACTGGGAACTAATGTTGGCACCACCTTTCATATCAACTTCTCTCTCACCCCTCTCACCCCACTTCAGGTGTCTTTTATTTCGCCAATAATGTACAACATCGATCTAACCCCCTTAACAAACCTGATTAAATCATTCAACCTCAGCTGTTTCAACTATGTAGACGATACCCAAATAATTAAAAAAAAAATGTTCTGGAAGATCTCGACAATTAAAAATTTGATGACTTCCTACGGGTCATAAACACATGGATGATGAATAAACAAGTAAAGCTAAACATTGTAAAGACAGCGCTTATGACCTGCAGGCAATGACACTACCTGCCTTACCACCATATAGCCTACGGAACACAATGCCCCTACCACAATATCAAGAGAAGTCAGAAACCTACAGGTTGCCATGGATTAAGATCTGTGCTTGATACCACATGTTAACAACAAGAAACAGAGGGCCTACTACACAATGAAAACAATATGCTGCATCCTCCCATACCCTAGACAAAAAACAAACAAAAAAATCACAGCTATCCTCACACTTGTAATCTCCAAGCTTGACTATGCCAACAACCTATACGTTGGAGCACCTGCATTTATCATACACAAAATATATTTCAACCAAATTTGCTCCTGCAAGACACTCTCTGCCTTCCCCCAAGAGAACACAATTAGTCTTGCAATAACTCCAATGGGATAATGCTAAAAAAAATGCACACCTCAGCATATCTCTTCACTTCTCTCTGCTTCCAACTATGTCAGCCCTGGGCCACAGCTATACACAAAATGTGTGATTGGCCAGCCCAGTGCAGTAACCAGCAAAACAGACTACAATCATAAGATATAACATAAAGGGATCTGGTAAACTGTTTCAAGATACTAGCATACTGAAAAACCATAAAATGTGCACTTGTGTCTCATACTGTATATGGTGTAGCTTGCTGCCCGTGTAGGTAAGCACTTCAGTGCCACCTACAAGGGTAGTAAGTGCTATACAAATGCTGCAATACAACACAATAATTAATATTTGTGCTTCACCAAGATTTGTTTTGACCCTATTAAAATCTTTTTTTCTCATCACAGTTCAGAATTATAAAACAAAATGTGCTTCATTTATGTTTTCATACCTTCTGGTACATGATATGATATGGTACACATATTTGCTGTGGCTACAGATTTTTCCATGTAATTATGAATGTGTTGCATTTGCCACATGATCCATCATCTGGTAAATAATCTGCAGATTTTAACATAAAAACAAACTTTGATTCTAGCACAACCAGATCAAAAGTTACTTAAAAAGCTGCAAAATAGGCTGCCACATAGGGGAAAGGTTCTTGCAAAGGTTAATTGATCGCCTTTAAGTTACTCATTGCTGTATTTGGATGTGGAACTGGTACAAATGAATCAAAACCTTTGTCCAGACAGTGGTGGTGTGTAAAATGACCAATGACAAAACGATTACTAATACAAAAACATGATTATTGTTTTCTTGCCACAAAAATGTAGTCATCCTTGCTGCCTAATTTGTGCCTCCCCGCCTCATAATTCCAGTGTTGCAACAAAATTGTCACATAGTTATTCCAACAAAATTCTCTTGCTTTGCAGTCAAATAAAGAAAAGGAAACCACATCTACACCTTAATAGACTAAGCAGCAATTTGACAGAAGACATAGCATTACATTTAACCTGTCTTGGAACACTGCTGCAAATGTAACAAGAGAACAACAAAATGTAAAGGCATTTTTATTTCTCTTCCACCTTCTAAACTCTATGGTTATTTTGATGGTGTTGCAGCAATCTGCACCTCTACTTCCAGACCGAAAGTTTTTTTCTGATTAGGCAAATACTATGCCAGCTGCCTCTGTAATTTGAAGGGGGTGGGGGGAGGAAGCAAAGATTAGTATGGGCTGGCTCGGTTCTCATATGCCCTATAGTGCCCCATCGGCTGTGCCTTTGACCAGATGTATAATTTAAGGATATGCAGACCCTGGTATTGTGAACAATGAAGAGGACTGCGCACACACAAGAGACAATTTAAACTAAAGCTGGAAGTTTGCTGCTCCCTCTAGTGGCAAAATGTGAGGGGCACTATGGAACCAAGGTCGAGATCTGCATTCCATAAAACCAGATAAAAGAGCATAGAGGTAAATTGTCAGGAAGAGTTTCCCCAAAGGAACCATAGAGACTTACATAGTGCCCCATGGGAAACCTCTAGCAGTGATCGCAAACAACCACATGGAATGCAAAACTGTGACCTGTGTTCCTAGCCACCACCATGCTCATAAGATGGACTTGAAATAAGAAGCAAAACCAGTGGCATGCACATTGAAAAGGTTACCCTTTGGCATCCTGGAAGCTATGAAGAACAAGTTGAAGAGATTTTTTGGGACGGGAATGTTAAAGAAGTCAAGTGCGGATCCTTACGTCCCAGGTAACTATAGACCCATTTCCCTTCTTCCGGCACCTGCCAACATGCTGGAAACATTTGTTAATTGTCAGATCTCAGATTATTTAGAGAATGACAGGCTAATCCATCCATGCCAATCAGGTATTAGGCCAGGATACAGTATGGAAACTGCCATGTTGGAAGTTTCTAAACCCATCAAAGCCACAGGTGGCAGAGCTGTTCTGGTACTGTTGGACCCTTCAGCAGCATTTGATACGGTTCACATGCCAGGCAGCTCGCCTGACTTCAGGAAATCGGGATCAAGGATAATGCCTGGAATTGGCTGAAGCCCTTTCTTGAGGATAGGGCACAAGCAATATGGCTACCTCCTTACTACTCTGGTAGCCGGAGGCTTTCAGTTGGAGTCCCTCCATGATCTGCACATAGCCCCACATTGTTCAGTATCTATATGTCCCCCCCTTAGTAAAAGTAGTTGAACCTTTTGGGGCTAGGACTATTTCAAGTGCAGAGGATACTCAGATCCTTTTTACTTTGGGTAAAGCCATTCCCATTGAATGCCATCCAACTATATCTGTCAGCTGTTTTTGGTTGGATGACCATTAATCATCTCAAGCCCAACACTGAAAAATCAGAGGTCCTTAGTTTCTGACATAATTTCTCTCTTAAATTGGATGTCCACAGGCCTGTGGGGGTCAGCCCACATAAAACTCTATCAGATTTGCTAAAAAGCCTAGGTATTACATTTTATACCAAAATAACCTTTCACAATACAATTATTGGCCTGGTCGGTGTCTGCTTGGCATCTTACGAATGGCAAAAAACTTGTTGCACTTTCTTTCAGAGTCAACTAGAATTACAGTGGAATTGGCGTTAGTCATGTCTAGGTTGGACTATGCCATTGCCCTGTATGCAGGTCTACCAACGTATCTATTTAAGAAACTCCAGAATGTCTAGAATGATGCAGCCATGTTGGTTCTTGGACTTCCTAGACAAAAGCACATCTCTATGCACTTGCACAAGTTCCATTGGCTCCGCGTGGAGAAATGGATCCTCTTGAAGTCCTCTTTGTTAATGCATAGAGCTCTCCATTGCACAGGACCTGAACTTTTCGGCCAGAATTGCTTACTGTTGTTTGAGTAGAGTTTTATGATCCTCTAACAACTTTCTGGCTCGGATCCCGAGAGTACGTCTGATGAAGGCTGGTGGACAATCTCACTTTTTTTGGGCCCCTGTGGGTGGAATAACCTTCCTCTGTTTCTCTTGCAGATACAGGACGAACATTATTTTAAGAACAAAAATTAAGACCTGGCTCTTTTCACAATAAACTTGGGCCCCAATTTCCTTAACCTACTTTGTAGTGCTGGGAAACTCTTAAGTAACCATGCGCTCTATTAATCCCTCCACACACCAGTGGTTGTGCTGGCCGAAGCCTCTAAGTAGCTGACAACAATCGTTGTGGCACAGGAGTCTTCAGCTGAAATCAGATTGTGTGTGGACCTAAGACTCCTTAACATGGAGGTAGCTATAAACAAGTTTCCCCTAGCCTCCATAACATAACGTCTGTCAGTGTTGGCAGGGGCTAGATTTTTCACAACTTTGGGCGTAGCCGTGCATACCACCACATAAGGTGGCATAAGGATTCCCAAGAGTTGACATCTTTAGTATCATATGGAAATCAAATTTGTGCAGGCAGCTTATTATGCTTCCAGAATAGAACAATACCCTAATTCTCCTAAGGAAATCATCTCTATATTTAAGGAAATGACTTGGGAACCTGTTGCCTCCAGTCTTATGGAAGCTTCCAAATAACATAGCAATAATTTAGCTTGCTTTTTTCGTAATAACATTTCTGAGATCCAGTCAACCTTTTCTAGTGACTCATCTAAAGAGCCTAAAATGTTATCTCAGACTGAACACCATTACTCCAGACCCTCTCTCTCTCAGTCATCCAACTGATGACAGGAGATCTACTTGGAAATTATTTGTTAAGAATAAAATCAGGATTTCCTTTGGATCCTACTCCTCCATCCATTTTAGTTCAAGGATTGGATGTTATAGCACCGATTTTAACTAATATTTTCAACAATTCTTTTTTATAGTTGGAAGTCTACCCCAAATTTGGAAACACACTATTATTAAACCTCTACTGAAAAAACCTAAGCTGGATGCATCTCTACTAAGCAATTATAGACCTATTGCTCTTCTTCCTATAGTATGCAAAATAGCTGAAAAGCATGTTAACAAACACATTTGTGGCTTCTTAGAAAAACATACGCTCCTACATCCCACTCCAATGGGCTTCAGACTTCAACATAGTACGGAAACCGCCCTTTTGGCAGTGACAGAGGAAATTCGTCAACTACTAGATACTGGTGGCTATGCAACGATTATTTTGTTAGACTTAAGTGCAGCATTTGACACAGTCAATCATAAAATCCTTCTTCAAAGAATTACTCAACTGGGATTCGAAGGTACTATTTTTAACTGGCTTTCTTCCTTCTTAGAAGGTAGGTTGTTTCAGGTTTTGGATATGTCTTTTTTTCTGATATCCATCCCTTTAGCTGTGGGGTTCCTCAGGGCTCCTCTCTAAGCCCCTCTCTTTTTAACATCTATATGTCTCCCTTGCCTAAAAAAGGAGAACCCTATGATCTGTCTCTGATATCTTATGCTGATGATACCCAGCTGGCCTATTCTTTTAGCACCAATGTAAACTCTGATCAAGAAGCGCTGTCTTCTTGCCTTACAGACACCGCTAACTGGATGTCAGATATTAAGCTCAAGCTAAATGATGAAAACCCTGAAGCAATGTTGGTTGGCAATTATTCCCTACTTAAACCTCCCATCTCAATTCCAGAAGAACTGATATGAATTCCTCCCCCAAAGGAAACCATAAAAAGCCTAGGAGTATGGCTGGACTCCCATCTATCGATGGAACAGCATGCAAAAAACTTAGCAGCTTCTTGCTTCAACCTTCTAAGAATGCTTGGAAACTTTTTCAAATCTCTCCCCTTCTTGCGGGAAAACATATTATTCAAGCCCTCATATTATCCCGCCTAGACTATGGGAACGTGCTGTTCCTGAGTTCTCCCATCTGCATATTAAGTAGACTGCAGATAGTGCAGAATTCGGCAGCCCAGCTACTCATGGCCATCCCCAGAACTGCATCGGCCAAGCCAGCCGTAGCCTCCCTCCATTGGCTTCCTATCCAGCAAAGGATTAATTTTAAAGCTTTGTGTATGGCACATCGAGCTCTTCATGATAGGGGACCTTCTTTTATTAAGAGCATGATCACACCCTACAGCCCCCAGAGATCCCTTAGATCCTCATCTGCTGATCTAATTAACATCTTTTGTGTTAAAAAAAACAAGATGGGGAGGTAGGTCCTTCACATTCAAAGCAGCAAATCTATGGAATTCCCTCCCACTGTCACTTTGAATGGACAATTCCGAACTCTCTTTTCAAGGTAAATTGAAGACTCTACTCTTTCCAGCATAAATTCTCACTGTGATGCCTTCGTCCTCTTTCAGCGCTGGGAGGCCTTCAAGTAGCCATGCGCTTTATAAATCTATGAAACAAATTTCTGGCTTCTTAGAAGAACATAAGCTCCTACATCCCACTCCAATGGGTTTCAGACCCCAACATAGTACAGAAAACGCCCTTTTGGCAGTGACAGAAGAAATATGTCAATGACTAGATACTGGTGGCTATGCAGCGATTATTTTATTAGGCTTAATTTCTAAACTAAACTAAATTCCAGATTAAAGGGTCACTAAAGGTACCAAGACCTCTATTTGGAGATGGAACTGTGCAACTATCTCATTCACTCGTCCTTTAGCTTACCTTGATCAACCCTCACCACTCCTGCTTGCAGTTACTTTCTTGCTTCACCTCATGCCTACAGGCATCATTCTCCTCCTTTTGTCATTTGACATCTGAGGATAGAAGAAGAATATAGTCTCCAGCATGCGTAAAGGCAATATGTGATGTTTACCATTATCTATTTTTTTACTGCATTTGTATGTCTGTTCTGAGTTTCAACAGCAAAATAAAACAATGTACCTCTTCCCAGTTCTATCTCAGAAAAATGCTGTCTTGATTTCCCTGGACACCACAACAGGCACTAGGTCAATTGTGAGCTGCACCTGGCCAAAGCCCAGTCAGTTCGTAAATACACTTGACTTCCTCAACTTGTGGCCATAAATCGAACAAGAACATAGAGTTGGCTGAAACACACAATACTTATAGCCAGCAACTACTATGGGATACGAAAAGAGCATAAAAAAACAGACTCTGAAAATGAACTTCAACTTTTGCAGATTTGTTAGATTTTGTAATGAGAACTGTAGTGTAGTCTGGAAATGGAGACAGACCTATAAGGAGGTTTAAAGGGAGGGCTAAGGAGTTCTCATGGACAAGTATATAATGCTGTTTGTGCACAGAGGGAGAGCTTTGACACTTGCATTTAGTAGCAGTAGTGCTTTCATCAATCGTGATCTGGATACTTTGCACCTGTGGGAGTGTTTGTTTTCATTTGGGAGCTGTGTCTACTGTGCTGCACATTTTTGCAAGGCATGGACTTAATAGTACAATGAAGCCTTTAGCGGCAGCTGAACTCACTACTCTGACTCATATTTTGAGCAATCCCATACAGGGAACCCAGGCAAAGTCTCATGACAGAGCAGGGGTGATGGCATCATTTGCTTCTTCATCAACAGCTCACTTCCCTCTCCTTAGCTCCATGGATTTAAGTGGGGTGAGTCCCGCCAGGTATCAGACCCAGTAATAAATAAAAAACAATTACTTAAAATGGAACCCTACTGGTTTCTATATCCATGTCCTTAACATTACAGTCAAAACATGGGTCAAATACTCAGCAATGACTGTAAAAACCTTTATGGTATTCAGTGCCCTTCATGTTTAGGCCCATTTTACATTTCACATGTTCAGAGCTCAAGATTATTAGCTTTTTACAGATATTGTGTTTCTGGAGTTTTTTTTTTTTCCTGTGACACGTCTCTTATATAGGGCATACTGTGACCTGAGTCGCCTCTACTGAGTTTGGGCTGTAGACTGCTATTCATGATGACACACGATTGAAAGCTCTGAAGCTATGGATGAAAACAGTGTGAATTAATCACAGTGCCTGTCAGTGAGTCATAAAGATGTCCAGACTATCCTGTGCCCAATCCTAGGCCTCTCTGCGGATTGTACTGAGTGATGGTCATGTATGAACCCAATGTAACAGTGATTCTGTGAGAAACTGAGAGAAAGAGGTACGCAGCTCCTGAAATACTGACAGCACTAAAGGAAAAGAAAATACAGTGCTTACAGGTGTATGAGTGAGTTGTGTGTGGGGACGGATGATTAGGTGAAGCAGATGAAGAGAGATGTGGAGGAGACAGCAAAATGAGATGCTGAAGAGGAAAGAGGTGACAAATGAGATATGCAAAGGGAGGATTTAAAGGTTATGTGGTTGAGAAAAAGGGCTTACATGTCTGACAGGCAAGAGACTGCAGAAGAAATTGGTGTGAAAGGGAGAAGATGATTGACTAAGACTATCTGAAACTTCCCTAGTTATGTAAAATTCAGACCCATACTCTCAGACTTGGAAATGTGTCCAATTGTAATTATCATACTTGTCAATCTACCCACATTTGCTGTTTTTTTCCCCTTCAGTTCACTCACCTGCAAACATGCCTTCATACCTTACTAGTCACCTGCTTTTTAATCCAGTGTCACCCTCCAAAAAAGTATTTCTCCTCAATGACCTTGATGGGCTCTTATACACTTGACTCCACTTGGATTTGTGAGATACAAGGATGGTAGTTATTTAATTATTCACAACAAAATCATTGTTAATCATTTGTTTAATACTGATAATGAGCAGTGGCAAATCCAAAATGGCTGGCTTGTTTTAGACACATTAAGAGGTTTGACATCACATGTCCCAAATAGAAAATGTATGCATTTATTTTGTTCATTCCCTGTGATAAATGTTTCTAAAAGATATATGGTGCAGAACTGGTTTAGGTTGGTTCTTTATTCAGATGGCCTTGCCAAAGAGCTATCCTGACACAGCCTTTGTGTAATGATGCCTCTCACTGCAGGTTAATCTCTGGCCTAGAGTACCCGTAACAGAGGCTCAAAGAAGTGTAATTAGCCAAACAAAGTGTAATCAAAAAGACAAAAGGCTGGGCCTCATTTCGAGGCCCCCTTCACTTTACACAACTGAATCTTCAGTTGTACCTCTCACTCCAACAATCAATACAAGGGCTGGTTTGGAAAGTCTAACTAGAAGCATCCTGCAACAAACTCTTGATAGAATTTTTAAATTTTACATCTGCCTCTCAGATAATAAGAAACAAAAGGCCCATCAAAGGGCTGCCCAGACAAAAAGTGTTAAAAAGGCCCCATAGAACTCTCCCTTCTGACACATACTTGCTCTGTATATGTAAACCTGCTCTGTGCCATGTTGCCCGGGTGGAGCAGTGTTTGCTTGGAAATGTAAACCCTTGTGTTTTTTCTTTCTTTCATTTTTTTTTTGCTATTCATTTGACACCTGTAGAGTTTTTTCCTTTGAGACACAGTCTGCATTAGTCTTTCACAAGTTATGCTTGTGCAGGCCCTGGAGAGAACACTATGGTAATGTTAACTTTTGTCACCCACAATTCCTGCACATCAGGGAGGTGGGCATTTTTAAGCAGGGCAGCCTTGGTGATATGTGGTCACCTTCTACTTTCAAGGCATGTGCTGACGCCTGTCCACTCCCTGTTTTGGCAGCGCACCGAGTGCTACAGCTGTGGCTGTTGTTTGGTTGGAACTGTACTCACTCTAGTGTAAACAGTGCAGGTGGGAGGCATGTTTGCACCTAGCAATTGCCATCATGGTTTTGATATTTCTGCTTGTAGTTTGCCTTAGCCCCATCTCTTGGCTACTCCAAAGTCTTCATGGTCTTGAGGTGTGGCACTTAGGCGGTGATTTTGAGATTGGCGAGCGGAAAAGCCCGCCCAACAAATTCCCGCGGTCAGGTTGCCACCTTCCCGTGGGCCCCATTACAAGTTCCCTGCTGGGTCACTGGGCAGAAACGCCTGTGTTTTCGCCCGCTGGCCCAACGGGACCAGCCCACAACATTGATGCCAGCTCATAATGGAGCTGGTGGAAATGTTGCGGTGCGTAGAGTGCAACAGCACCCATTGCGCTTTTCACTGTCTGCATACCAGACAGTGAAAAGTGCAACGGGCTGTCCATGGGGGCCCCTGCACTGCCCATGCCAAGTGCATGGGCAGTGGTTCCCATGGGGCTTCCTGCACCCCATCTCCATAACCCCCATGTAAAAGCTGGCGGAGAGGCGACACGTAACCCCAGGGCGGTGGGGCATGCAGCGCTGCCCTTGCAGATTAGGACCGCCAGTCCCTCCAGTGGAGGGAAACTGGTGGTGCTGGCAGTCCAACTGTGGCCGAACCACCATGGTCATAATGTGGATGTCTGACTGCTGCCAAAGCAGTCGGACCAATGCTTTGGCTGCAGTCAGACCGCCACCTTGGCCCTGGCAGTCTGTATACAGGCAAGGTCATAATGAAAGGCCCTAGTGTCTGCAACCACAGAACAAAAGGTAGGCTGTTATACTCTCTACTATGGGGAAAGGACAAGTTCTTTTTGGAGGGTTGTCTTCCAAATGCATGACTCAGGTTGACTTAAGAGGTGAGGGAGACCAAAACAAGCAATGGCGAAGCCAGTAGGTTTCACCTATGCAATGTCTATTGGCTTTGAAAAAAAAGAATTATTTACATGTTGCACAGCAGTTGATCTGTTCTGCAACATAGGATAAAATAAAAAATATATATTTTACTTCACGCCATGCTGCACAGCAGCTCATAAAAAACATTGACAAAGCCAATAGCTCTCCTACAGGTAAAACCTAAAAGCTTTGCTATTGCGTGTCCTTTTATTGGCTCTCTCATTTCTTTCCATCCACTGCATACCTCGTCTCTCTGAAAACAACCTTCTCACAATCAAATAAACGTTTGCCTTAATCTCTATGAATGTTTTTTTGCAAATTTCCAAAAACTTATTTCAAAGATCACAACATCTCCTCTTTTGGAAAACGATACCCCTGTAACTTAACAGGACTTAATCACCTCCAGCTCATCTATTACCCCCACCAAATATCAACATGAACTCACATAGCCCCCTTTTCCCCACTAATGATCATGCCTGACTCCTATTACTTTATTATAATCACACAAAAACTGGAGTGAATTGAGGGAAGTGCCTCTTTTTGACATTGCCACCCCCACTTTTTGCCTGGTATTCAATGCAATTTTGAAAAGTGCACTGGGTTCCTACAAACTAGGTCCCTAGTGCCAGATCTCCTTCCCTAAAACTGTACAATTGTTCCACAATTGACAAAGTCTTTGCCCCCCTCAGCCCACGGTAAGTCCCTAGTAAGCGGTACCTCTGGCACCTGGGGCATGGGTACCAAAGCGAGTCCCCAAAGGTTGCAGCATGTATTGTGTCACGCTCAGGGACCCCTCATTTAGCACATGCAGACCGCCATTGTAGGCTGCGTGTCTTGGTGCAGTTAGAAGTGAAAACACGACATGGCACCCCTAAACACTGCATGCAATATATGTCACTCTTACAGCAGACATTACAACCCTAAGGCAGGGTGCATCACATTGCATGTGAGGACGTATCTGCGTGAGCAGATATGCCCCTGCTATGTGTTTGTAGTTTCTTAGACATGGTGAATGAACAGGTAAGCCATTTTCAGTGTGTGTGCTGGACACTGGTGAATACAAGTTCTCCAGATACATGATGGCTTCAATGAAAATTGGGATTTTGGTATCAAACATCTCATACTGATAAACCCTCACTGATGCCAGTGATTAATTTATTAATACATGCCCCTAGAGGGCACCTTAGATGTGCCCCCTGAAAACCTATCATCTACCCATGTACAGAATGACCAGTTTTAGCCAGCCTGCTACCACCAGACACAAATCTGACCTTCTCCGCCCCCCCACGCATCCCCCCCAGGTTGAGAGCCTTTGCTTTCGGGTGGTCATAAACAAAGACTGCTGTGAGAGAGGTGATTACAGTACTGCCGCCCCCCACCCAACAGGATGGCCTGCCAACCTGCATTTTAAGGCATGGCAGGGGGCCCTTGGAATGCAGATCTGGCTTTGCTCACAGGAGAGATGCCGACCCCCCTGCCCTAGGGCCTATTTGGCACCTGGACAGATGGGAATTTTTGTATTCATAGAGGTGTGTTCTCCCCTATGATCAGTCCCACCCCTAAGGTGAGCTGCCTGATGTGGCCAAACATTTAGAAATCTGCCATCTTGGTGTTGGCAGATTAGGGAACTCTGGGACAGGGCTATGCCCACCTCCCAGAGGAGGTGTAGTATATAGGGGATGGAGTACCCCAGGGGTAAGTAGCCCATTCACTACTAGCCTAAACCCCCCAAACACCCTTAAATTCATTACCTAGGGGAGCCCCTGGCACCAGGAAATCAGATTCCTGCCATTGTACGATGAAAAAGGACACCAAAGAGCTGCAAAAGCAAAGCCTGAGGAAGAAGCACCTGACTTGTCCCAAGTCCTGCTGGCCTGTCTGCTTTTCCAGCTGGTTTGTGCCAAAATCGACTCGTCCAGCAAGCTGCTGTGCCTCCAAAAGCCTGGGCGGCCTGCTTGCCTTCAACAAAGACCCAGTAACATCTTACAGGCACACAAATACAACTGCGAGGACTTTGGGCCACAGAAAACATCACACCGGAAAGCACCACTGCACCTGTGCCATCTAGCTCGAGTTGAAGTGGACCAACTGTGCCAATGTGGTCCCCATCCGTCCAGAAACAAAGCCCACCTTGGACTTGAGCTCTGTGGACTCACCAACGCTGTCTGGAGCCTCTGCCCGCAAGCCCCCTCAACTGCGAGTGCTCCGGTAAGAGAAACCCTGACATCTCAGGACACTTCTACACCCGTCACTCCTTGCCCGTGGAGAAGACTGAAGGTGTCACTCAGTCCCCGGACATCTCAAGATTGGAACCCACCTATTGGTTCCTCCTGACTGGATCCTCAGTCCTAAACTGCAGCATCTTTTCGACTGGACTGATCCCCATAGAGTAACAATGGGCACACAACGCCGTACTATACCTCTGTAGCCGGCCGGCCTGTGTGACCTGTTGGTGTGGTCCTGATCCTTGCCCAATATTTACATAAAGTCCCAGAGATTGGACTGGTAAGTTGCTGAACTATACCCGAATGCAGTACTTGTTTTTCTCTCCACAGGATAACATGGCAGCTTTTCAGAAATTGTCGACTTTTCAAAACTGTAAAGATTTTTCTTGCAAAATATACTTACCTGATCGTATTGATCCTGGTGCCAAAACATATATAAAGATTCTTGTTATTTTTGTAAATTTGTGTGGATCGCCTTCATGAGTTGTATATCTCATTTGTTGACTGTGTGTATTTGCATGTGTCTAACACTCCTCTCCGATACGCCTAACAATGCTTGACCGCAATAACCCCTAAAAGAGCACCTTGGGATTGCTAGAGCAGGCCTCTGTCCACTAGTAAGGGAATCACTGGACTGTTTGCACAATATACCTCATTTTGATACATCATATGAAGAGTAAGCTTTGAACAGTGAATGCCTGGAATGGTTTGTTGGAGCGCACAAGAGTGACACCCGTAATTAACAATGAAAATTTCGTAGTCACTACCCTTGCATTGGAGAGCAGTGTGCTGCTTGGCATAAAGCTATTCAATGCCTCCTCAAGAGTAGTAAGCACTCTATAAATATACATGCACACCTGTTTGAAAAAATTCTTAGGCATGCCACATTGGCTGTCATGGCATGGGCCCTAGGCCCACATGCAGCATTATGGATGACACAGACACTGGTACCAGTGGTAGACAACTGGCCTGATGGCACATACGCCCAGCATCTTTTATTGGCAGGGTGTCACCTGACTGGTGATGCCTGTGATGGATGGGTGTAGGATAAGTGTGGAAGCCAGCCCTCACAGAGTGGTGGGTGGAAACAATAGAATGTGGCCACTACAGTGGCCACACCTCTTTTAAAGACTCCGTTCCCCCTCACACCACACACTTTTTCCATCCCACTTGAAAAACTGCCCAACCCTACTAAACATTAATCATTTCCTTTCTTACAGTTTGCTATGTTTTGCAGCTCTACTCCACCCTCCCATATACACTATAATGGCGTAATGTCCTGGCCCCCACCCCACCCCGCCCACTGCCCCTCGCAGTTGCGTCGTACAGTACCTCCTTAATTCGATCAGGTTCTGGAAAGTGTAAAGGGGAGACACAAAAGAAAACCATCATAGTGAGAGAGCGTAGCTTATATAATCTATATTAACATGCAATGTTTATGAATGAATGTGTGATAATGCCGCATAGAAACAGATGTAGTGAATTTTGCTTAAATGTACACTTGAAATGTGACCACGGGGAGTGGCCGCCAAATGTATACGTGAACTAATAATGATGACTAAAATGTTTATAAAATGTTATACTGAATAAGTTTTATACTAATTATTAATAATTGTGTTATTGAATTTGTGCTGAAATCCTTATAGGCCTTAATTTAGCATGAACTGAAGCTTAGCTGCTTGGCTCTCATATTAAATGTATTTCTCCTATCTTGCAGTGTGCTTACTCTTGTTTTCTTCAAACTAGAAGCTGAATGTAACCATAGCAGATCCGTTTACACGAAATTCACATTGTTTGTAGAAATTATTAAGACAAAATGCAACAGTGTAGATTAATGTAATGTACAAGGTTGTTCAAACCGGTGAAAACAATGGGGCTACTGACCAAAAGATGTGCAAAGAATTACAGAAAGATGAAATCATACCGGACTCTGAAGACATCGAACATGAGGACCAATGAGAAGCTTGTAAAATAATATGGGTTGAAAGAATAATGACATAATCTGTTTTCCAATAGGGTAGAGATAGTGGGGTATAGCAAAGGTCCAATAGAATTTTGGGGGAATGTACAACGAAAAAGGGATAAACACCCATGACACGGGGAGCCATTTAGGTGGGTTAGGGAATGCTATTGATTTTATCCAGAAACTTTGTCACTCTGTTTGGTGACTTATTGGTTTGCTTAGAACCATCCTCGTCCTTAGATTGCCCATTTACACTTTACCTCCTTATGAGGGAAGTGCCCCCATTTTGCCCCAGAGTTGAGTTCTGACTGATGGCGATTTAACTGATGTCCTGAAGACGAAGACTGAACCTGTGCTCTGACCAAAACTTTGGAGGGTAACTATGACAATGCATTTGTGATTTGTCTGTTTGCTTTTCCTTTCTAGGTACCAACTGCTTACTTTTGACAGAGACCGTAGTTAGATGTTTTCCAAATTGGTGTTCTAAATTGTTTTGCATGAAGCCCAACATGCTAATGCTAATCAGTGGTTAGGACAGGTGTTCACTAAACTGACGCAAAGAGACAAACGACCGAATCTATGCTCTGTTGAACTGACGCGTTATTGACACTCTGCTAAATTGATCTATGTTTACGCCGTGTTATGTTTTGATGTTTGTGATTCTCGCCTTAATGAAATCTTATCAGAGTTGCCATGTTGTGACTATGCTATTATGTTTCTTGGTTTTGAGATTAACACATCTGCTTTTAGAATTGTAACCAATATGGAATAAAACTTATAAAATTCTACTAAACTGGTGTGGTTATTCATGACTGCAAGGTCATGGTAGTAGCTTTGAATTGATTAATGACTTTGACTAAAGTGAAATGTATTGTTGTGATAAATATTGATGACATTATAGACATATTGATTGACATATTGATTAGTTATCTCGTCCTAAGGTGTCTCTCAATAGGGTAAAAAGATTCATTGGCCTGAAAACGAGTCCTGATGTGTAATAAATTATCATAAAGGGACGCGTTAACAGTTCTGGTAGCAGAGCGACGGTTTGGCCCTTTGGGGCCCTAGGACAGAGAGTTATTGTTTAAATTGTTTTTCTGAGATAATGCAAATTGAAGAGATGATGCGTTTCTAAATTCACCATGACTTTCCCGGGATCTCGGAGCCTGTCTAAGTGAGTTGGGGATGTTCTCGGCATTTTAGCATGTGTGGTGTAGGATTTGTGCTTGCTCAGCTTATGCATTTTGCAGGTGGTTTGTGAAGTTTGTGTGTATTTGGGCCAGGTAATGTTGTTTTAGTAGGAGTGGGCGTACTCCGCAGTATGAGAGTAGGAAAGTCAGCGTACTTCATATGAGTGTGGGGCTTTGTGCTCAAAATTATCCACGTGGTTGGTTGTTGATGTACGGACCGGTCGTGGTCTAAGACTCCAGAGTATATTGACAAGTGTAGGAGACACTTGGGTTTATGTTGTAATTTGTGCGGTTTAATTAGGTCAATCGGGCGTGGGTGACAAGCCGAGTTTGAGTCAATTGTGTGTATGAAACCTTCGATGGAGATTTGGCAAGTTCTGTTACGACTCGGTCATCCCATCTCTTGGGGGCGCTGTACGGGGACTGTCGGAAGCCTTGGAATCACCATAAACACTTATCTAGAGTCCCTTGCTGACTCCTGTTTGTTTCTCTTTTCACCATGGTACACTTGTGTAGTACTACATTTGCTTCTTGGGACTGCAAATCCCATAAAGCACAGCCTGGTAGTCAGGAAAGCCCGGATTCTGTTTCCCATTGTTTTCTATGGGAGAAGTCCAGTTGCTCCTTTTCACTGGATCCTCTCCTCCAGGACTTGCAAGTGTCTGAAACTACACACACCTGTGACCTCTCCTGTGCAGCCCAGCTTGGAACTGCTTATAAGCAGCCATTTCCTCAAGCTCCCCGTCGTGCATTGGACTTCGATTCCTTTGTGTTACAGACCCTTTGTCGGATGGTGTTCCAGTTTTGTTCCTCTTCTGTTCCAGTTTGATCCTGTTTCCGGTTTCTCTGCCCTGCTCCTGATTGTTCCAGCCAGAGTCTGCTCCCTATCTCTTAGCCTTGTACCTGTTTGTTTCTTCCAGAGCCTGCTCCCTGTTTCTCTGCCCTGCTCCTGCCTTGTTTCAGCCTGAACCTTCTCTCTGTTTCCCAGTCCTGCTTACTACTCATTCCTACTCCCTGTATTCCAGTCCTGTCCTTGCCTGTTCCAGCCAGAGCCTGCTCTCATTTTCCCAGTCCTATCCCTGTTTGTTCCAGCCAGAAGTTTGCACCCTGTTTTCAAGTCCTAGCCCTGCCTTTACTTCAGCCTGAGCCTGTTCCCAGTTCTTGCCTCTGCCTCTTTGTTTGTTCCCTTCTGTTTCTGTTTCTTCATGGTTCTTTGTGTCTGGTAAGTGTTCTATCAGTCTTCACCAGTGTATAAGTGTCCTCCTTTGTACTGGGGTTGGCTCCTGGTTTCCAGGAGGCAATTCCAGCCCCCATCCTTGTCCAGTGTTATACGTTGTCTTTTGCGCCTAACAGTGACAGTGTGCTATTGCTGTTTTCTCCGGAATCGCCACTGTGTTTCCAGCTGGACCCACAAGAGCGTGTCTTGTGTATGTAAGTACTTTCCTTGTTTGTGCTCTAGGGTCCAGAGACAGAATCATTTCTGCTGCCTCCTTTCTATGGGGCTGGCAGGGTGACTATCTGTAAGAGCAAACTGCACAGAGGCATTGACATTCCCTGTCACTGTGGGAGTTTCTGCGCCTTACTCTGTGTACAACCCCAGCAGGTTTGTCCCTTCGTAATCTGTTTCCTGTTTGTTCACACAAGGATTGCTTTGCTTTTACTTTCCTGTGCCTATCCATAGCTGTCCTTTCCGTGTATGCCTTTAGCTGTTCCTCTGCCCCAGTATACTACCTCTTTAGGATATTCGGTGACCTCAAGGGGTGCCCCAACCAAAGTTCTGATCAGACCCGCCCTAAACTGTGACAAGTTCTAAAGTGCACTAGGACAAACCATTGACAAGTCGAGAGTAGGATTTGCGGATCGAATTCTGTTTGCGGGTGTGGGAAATGAGAAAGAGAGAGTAGCGGCCGAGGCTTCAAGTGAAATCTCTGTAAAGTTCTAAAGCAGTTGTGTACCCTTCCTGTAGTAAACCGGCAAATTTGAGTTATTGTTGTGTTAAAGGTGCTCGCACTAATTTTGCATTAGTTTGTTGTGAATCTAGTGAGGGGCGGACAAGCCGCAAGACTTTGTCAGCTTCAATGTGTGAGTGTGACGTCAGTAGTGCCGCGCTGAGATAGGTCAGTTGCCGAGAGGGGTTGCGCACGGATTGGCTGCCGTCCATGAGAGGCAATAGGTTGAGAAAGGTGGGTGAAGGTGTCCTGGGAATTAAAGTCACTTTCTGATTAGATACAAACAAAAGAAAAGACGCAAAGATGAACTTTATCAAGGCTTTTAGGAGCGCTCTCAAAGGAGACGCATACATTATGGCGAGTGAAGGGGAGCCTACACCGCCTGAGGGAACTCCAGCTTATATAGTCATGGAGGAAAAGGGTGTTGCGCCTTGCTTATGGATGAAACAGTGGCGCAAACTGACAGAAAAGGAGGGATGTTTGGCGTTTCCGGAACACGGAACATTCAATACGAGAATTTTGGAAAATTTGAGGTGGATGTTAAGTGTACAAAAGCCACCTCCGAGGCCGGCTCAGTACGAGGCATTAGCAGTCTGGGATTTAATGGCTATTAAACAAAGACAGCAGACATTTGAAAGGAGAATAAAAAGGGCAGAAAAGACTTTAGCTGGGACAATGAGAGCAAAATGTGGAGACGAGGAATAGTTGACGGACTCAAATTGTTTCCAGCAATAGCACAGGGAGACGAGACACAGGGGAAGAAAGCCACATGTAAAACAGATAAAGACTCTGGTAAGCCTAAAGAGACTAAGAGATCTTGGATAGAAGAAGATGATTCAGACGATGAAGAATTCCTAAATCAGATATTACATGATCGCCCGCCACCTTATGCGGTAAGCGACAATGTCCCGAGCACTAGTGTGGGTCCTGGGAACCAGACGCAGGAGAAGGGAGTTACTGATACAGTACAGACTAGTGATACGGTTTTGACACAAAATGGTGTCAGTGTACCCACTGGGCCAGACATGCAGATACAGTTGCAACCTCCACCGCAGATACAGAGAATCTATCCAGACGTCCCAGTGCTAGAGACTACAACAAATCTGATAGTACCACCAGACCCGATATATACAAAACCAAGGTTAATACAGATTGAGCCAACTCCACAATTGCTGCTGCAGCAACAGCTGATACCAGGGTATAATCCAGCAGCAGGACCTCCATTAGTACCTGCCCCAGCTTCAGAGAATCAGACTTTTGGAGTTGCTGCTCAACGGAGTTTGGGACCAGGTCAGACACCTGCTGCCATACCATTACCAATTACTGTTGGTCCACCGGTGCCATTGTATGCGCAAGGTAAGGCTGGTGTGTGTGATCAGGGGGTAATGACTCAAGATGCAATAAGAGGAGGGTCCATAGGAATCCCCCAGATAATGGCCCCGGGAGAGCAATCAGTTGAAAGACCGAGGTCTTTGTTAGACCTTGGTCCGGTAGAAACACCTTTGGAGGCAATGAGACAGGAAGGGCTAGGTGTGCTAACCCCGCAGTCAATAAGTACAAATGCTTCACAGTCGCCAATGATGCATGCAGGGAATATTTCACTGCAAGGTCTTACAGTGCAACAAGTGAATGAGTGGTTAGAAAAGACTTATGCTCCTAAGACCGCAGCAACTGTAGAGAAGTTAGAAAGGTTTGAGAAGGATGAAGTGGAAGGAACAAAGGGGGGGAACAGATTAGAGTCATAAACCGAAGCAGAATTGAGGTATCTATGCCCTAAAATCACTAAAGAAGTAGGTAAGGTACATCAGAAATTAGAGAACCTGGCAGACAAATACAATATCGATATTGAGAATACCAAACATTTGAAAAGAAGCTACATATTAGACTTTGACTCAAAGGACTTCGAGCACGAGGTCTGCCGGAATGAAAGCGCATCTAAAAGAAATACTGCAAAGTGCTCAGATCTGGGGAGCCTTAGAAAAGTGGGAAGGTAGATGGGCTAAGAAAAGAGATAAGGAGAAAAGTGACAGTCCGGGATCAAGTCAAGCTAAAGTTTCACCAGATTCGGGATCAGTAAAGATGTTACAGATGAGAGAAACAGCGGGTGGGGTTCTGATCCATGTACCATGGACTAGGGGAGACATTCTGTCATTCACAAATGATCATCCACGGTTGAGGGAGAAGCCGATAGCATGGTATCAGCAGACAGATAGGTTTGTAAAGCTTGCAAAGTGTCTCTGGGAAGACTTAAATATCTTGTTTGAGATCATTGTTCCACCCGACTTATGGCTTGAGTGCAAGAGAGGTGTAGACTGGCCGACACAGGAGCCGGCAAGGGATAAGGTGACCGGAGCACCCTCTGAGGAGGTGATGAAGTACTATCACAAAGTGATTGAGTTTTTGAAGCAGAAAGTGTCACCGAATGTGACAGATTGGCAGAAAATAGACCGGACCTCACAGGAGGTTAAAGAATCGATCCATGCTTACTACGAGAGGTTGTTAAAAGTGTTCAAACATTACAGTGGCACTGAGACTATTGAGCCGAAAGACATGAACCATCTTGTGTTTAGGTTCGTTGAAGGACTGAGACCAGAGGTTAGCCAGATGATTAAGAATCATTTGATCTGTTGGCAAGCGAAGCCGATTAATGAGGTGTTGCAATATGCGAAATACTGTAGTGACGAGATTGAGCTGAAGCAGAGAAAGTTGAAGGAGAAAGTGATGGTGATGCAGATAAGGGCAGCGCAGGTAGGTATGCAGGGAAATGGAATTCAGCAGATGGTACAGCAGCAAACGCAAGGGAATAGTGTGATTCCTGTGCAACCAAGAGGTCGAGTTCGAGGTTTTGTGAATCACAGTCCAGACTTGAATACTGTTGTGGTTCAAAATGACATACAAGGGATGAAAAAGATGTCACCATGTCACGCGTGCAGGGGCGTGGGGCACTGGAAGCGGGAATGCCCAAATATGGTGCATGATGGTGTCGTTCAACAAAGCACTAATGTCGGTACATTACAAAATGTGAGAGGTCCAAAAATAAGAGGTCAAAATCAAAACTTTCAGAATAACATGGTTCAGACGCAGGGGCTGCAGCCTATGCAGCAAATGCAATTGCCGCGTGTTCAACCAGCACAAATGCAGCAGGTACAACAGCAGGTTCCCATGGTACCTAGACAGCAAATGCAACTACCCTTGGCTCCAATGGGATAGCAACAGGTGATGCTTCCTCAGCAGGTCACAGGTCAAGTAGTGAGCCAGAATAACACAGTACAGCAATTCCCATTGCGTGGTGAAGATGAAATGCATGATGAATGGTCAGATGACAATTCAGACAGTGAGGAATGTAGGCTTGCAGCGTCCCTAGAAGTTGTTCAGAGGGGACCCTATGTCGAGGGAAAAGTGATGGGTCACAAGGTTTCATTCTTGGTTGACACCGGAGCTACACGCTCTACAGTCAGAAGTGCAGAGGTTCAGAAATTGCCACTTTCAGGGCGTACTATAAGGGTGGTAGGAGTAGCAAACCAGTATTTGACAAACCCAATTACCGATCCAGTTCAAGTTGAGATTGGCAACTTTCAGGGACTGCATAAGTTTGTAGTCTGTGATTCGAGTCCTGTATCGCTACTAGGAAGAGACTTGCTGTGCAAAACGAAATGCTCAAATACCTGTTCCAACAATGGAATTGAGGTGCAGACAAATAGTGATGATGAAGGGGATGATGGTCAGTTTTCAGAATTAGAAACGGAAACCGCAAATTAAGATTACCCTTTGATAACCTTATTCCCGATGCTTACAGTAACTGACTTAGCTGCTGAATTACAGGGGACAGTGACAGAGAAAGTGTAGGATTTGACAGGAAAGCAAGTGGGACTGATAAAATAGTGGAGCCAGTTAAAGTACAAGTGAAGCCGAATGCAGTGTTTCCCCAGGTGCCACAGTACCACATGGCACAAGATGTCCTTATTCAGGTGTCACAGATAATTGCAGACTTTGTAAAGCAAGGAGTTCTGAAGGAAGTATTGAGCAGTCCATGTACTTCACCAATAATGGGTCTGAAAAAGCCTTGTGGGAAGGTTCGAATTGTGCAGGATTTGAGGAAAATAAACAAGATTGTGGTAAAATGTTGCCCTATGGTGCCGAACCCAGCAGTAATCATGTTTCAGGTTCCGTGTGATGCAGAATGGTTCACCATTGTGGACTTGTCACAAGCTTTCTTTTCAGTGCCTCTTTATGAGGACAGCCAATTTTTATTCAGTTTCAAATTCCTGGACAAGGTGTACAGTTGGTGCAGAATTCCTCAAGGGTTTTCTGAGTCACCGTCCATCTTCAATCAGATATTGAAGAAGGATTTGGAGTCCTTAGTACTACCTTTCAGTTCGACTCTAGTGCAGTACATTGATGACTTACTGATTGCGTCCAGAACAAAAGATGACTGCAGGTATGACACAATTGCCTTACTAAACCATTTGGGAAAGAACGGACATAAAGTATCCCCAAAGAAGCTGCAGTACTGCCAGAAAGAGGTGAAGTACTTAGGACACTTGATTGAGAGAGGGTCCAGGAGAATATCGAAGGAAAGGGTGACAGCTATTTTGCAGATGAACCCCTCGACAACAAAGAGAGATGTCAGGATGTTTTGGGGAATGGTGGGCTACTGTCGCCAGTGGATTCCCAACTTCTCAATTATCTCAAAACCATTGATAAAGCTGACAGGCAAGGAAACTAAGGATGAACCGTATACCATAACTTTGTCCAAGGAAGAGCTTGAGTCATTCATGGAATTGAGGGAGTGCATGTGCAGGGCACCAGCTTTAGGTATGCCTGATTACACAAAGCCTTTTCTACTGTTTTGTCATGAATGTGATGCTTGTTCTTTGTCTGTCTTGACACAGGTCCATGGAGGTGCAAACCGCCCTGTAGCATATTTTTCAGCTACCTTGGACCCAGTCACAGCAGCCTTACTGGGTTGTTTGCTCGCAGTTGCAGCAGTTGGTCAAAGCCTTACGCAGTGTGAAGGCATAGTGATGGGACATCCCTCAACAGTAATGGTTCCGCATTCAGTTGAAATTCTGTTGACTCAATCTAAAACTCAGCACATGACAAATGCCGGACTTACCCAATATGAGACAATTATTTTGGGGTCACCAAATGTCTCCTTGAAGCGATGTACTGTATTGAACCCGGCAACTCTACTTCCTGTTGAAAGTACAGAGTTTAATAATGAAGAGGAAGTGGAGCATGATTGTCTTGAGGTAACAGAACTATGTACCAAGCCCCGACCTGACATTCAAGATACGCAGTTAAAGGAAAATGACTGCATTATGTTTGTTCATGGATCCTGTTTGAGAGACTCAGTCGGAATACTGAGAGCCGGTTATGCTGTGTGTACAATAGCTGGTAGCATTTCAGCTTCCTGGCTCGAGAGAGTATATTCCACACAAGTGGCAGAATTAATTGCCCTTACTAAGGCATGCCACGCAGCTGAAAATCTGAGAGTCACTATCTATACTGATAACAGATATGGATTTGGAATTGTACATGATTTTGGCCAATTATGGTCACAGAGAGGTTTCATGACCTTTTCTGGTTCTCCAGTGAAAAATGGCGAACACATTAAGGACTTGTTGCATGCGATTCAGTTAACTCTTGAAATTGCCGTGGTGAAATGCAATGCTCATGTCAAGTCACAAGACTTTGTGTCAATGGGAAACGGCTATGCAGATCAAGTCGCGAGGTTTTGCGCATTGAACTGTATATCATTCAAGGATCAGTGGGAATTGTTGCCGCAAACTGAAACATGCTTGAACTTTGCATTAAGGGTGGTTGATACATTAGATGAGTTAAAATCACTACAGGGTCGTGCTAGCAGAGAGGAGAAACGCTCCCGGCAGAGAATGCAATGTGTACAGAGAGCTGACGACTTATGGGTCTCAGAGGAGGGAAAGCTGGTTTTACAAAACAGTCTCCTGTCACAATTTGCAAGGCTTTATCATGGACAGGCACATCCTGGGAGAGATGCAATGATCAGGTTATTCAAAATTGACTGGTTTAACCCAAAATTCAGACAAGCCGCAGAGGTTAATTGTCACAGGTGTATCATCTGTCAACAGATGAATGCAGGAAAAGGAACTGTGGTAATTTTGAGTCACATAGGGAGAGCTGGCGGTCAATTTAGCAAGATGCAAATGGATTTCATTGAGATGCCTGTTTGTGGAGGATTGAGGTACGTGTTGGTGATTGTGTGTGTTTTCAGCCATTGGATTGAAGCCTACCCCACACATAGAAATGACAGTCTCACAGTTGCAAAGCTGTTGCTTAGAGAACTAATACCCCGGTTCGGTTTTATGGTCTCTTTAGAATCAGATAGGGGCAGACACTTCGACAATGAGGTGATTAAGCTCTTGTGTGCTGCATTAGACATTGAACAGAAGCTGCATTGTAGCTACCGTCCTGAAGCATCAGGACTAGTAGAGCAGATGAATGGTACCTTGAAGTAGAGAATGGCAAAAATGTGTGCAGCTACCAATATGAAATGGTCAGATGCATTGCCTTTAGCGCTAATGTCAATGAGAAACACACCCGATAAGAAGGCAGGACCATCTCCCCACGAGATATTGATGGGTAGAGCTATGAGGCTACCCACAGTACCCGCAAATGCTCTTGTGAATATCACGGATGATATGGTGTTGGACTACTGCAAAGGTTTGGCTGATGTGGTTCGCTCTTTTTCCCACCAGGTGGAAGCCAACACATTGCCACCGATCAGTGATCCAGGTCACAACCTGCAAACTGGTGACTGGGTGGTTGTCAAGAAGCACGTGAAAAAGTCGTGTTTGGAGCCGCGCTGGAAGGGGCCATATCAAGTAATACTGACACAACCACTGCTGTAAAATGTGCAGGCGTTCCAAACTGAATACATGCCAGTCACACAAAGAAGGTAACATGCCCGACTGATGAGGAACTTGAAGTTTCTGACTCAGCAGTCCCAGAGAAGGAAGTCTCAGGGCCAGAAAATAGCCAAGGGGGAACTGAGACTGCAGGAGAGCCCACTGAGAACAGCCTAGTTCCTCAAACAGTAAACAAGTTTGAGAGAGGTGACAATGAGCCTATCTCAGTAGAAGCAGCAGGAGAACTAAATCAAGGAGAGGTTCTCCCAGAAGTAGACGGATACGGGTTAGAGCTTGAACCTGTTACAGACCCAGAAGAAGAAGAAGAAGGGGAAATAATAGAGAGAGGTCAAAGCACACCGGTATCCCCTGAGCCAGTTGCAGGTCCGTCAAGGGAAAACACCATAGCACAAGAGGAGGGTGCTGTTCAGCGTCCTGAAAGGACAAGCAGGAAGAAGACGCATAAAGGTGATAACTGGCCAGAGAAGCAGGTTGCGAAAGAAAAGGTCGTACCAGATGAAACAATAGCAGAAGAAACTGATACAACCCGAGTAGAGGATTTAAGTGAAGGAGAATTGCAAAGTGAACGCAGGTTGAAAAGAAAAAGAACCGCAAATAGAAGGTACGCAGGTCCTGAATGGGCATATGCAACGACATCTGAATGGCAACAAGAATTCCTAGCGTTCTGTTTTGATCGAGAAGTACCAAGCCAATATTACGGTACCTGAAATCAATCAGAGAAAGAGACTGTGTTAAAACTGAAATTGAAAATTTAAAGCTGAAAAGCTGAGAAAGAGACTTATACATTACCGGATGTGACACTGATCACCTGAATTTACTTTGAAACCCGATTATGACAAGCTGCTAACCTGATTTGACAAAAGGGTCCTGGAGTGAGTGAAACGCTGTAAATACACGCACAGAGAGAGAGAGACTTAGCATCAAGAAAAAAAAAAAGAAAAAAAGAGAGCATTTAAATTGTCCTCAATTTGATTGTTTTGCTTTGAGTTATTTTACTATCTGATTCTTTACAGACCATGACTTATAATAGAGGTAGTAATAAGAAAGGTAAAGTGTGTGGTTGGTTAAGCCTTATATTAGGTATTGTGTGTGCAATAATAATTGTAGGTGTGATTGTTGGAATGCCGTCGTTGGATAAGAAAGTGACTAACAATGCTTCAAAACCTGAAACTACAACACTAACACCGTGGGAAAAGTTTGAGCAAGATACAAAACACTTGCATGAGGGAACTAACTCAAAGGGGGAACTCTCCACTAATGTCTTCTATTGCTTGCTGAATGAGTATGTTGAAACCATGGATGCGAAAAACTGTTATGTGTGCACAAAGATTCCTTCAGCATTACAAGAAGGGGTCACTTATAGTCTTCCGTTAACTTACGGGATAAGTTGTAGTTTACTACCAACAAGATTCTATAATCAGCAGCATGTGCAATACTTTTATTCAAATTTGGATGTGGTGTTTTCTTTTGTGCCAGTGATTGAGTTTCTGAACAAATTGGCTAAGGAGCATAGTATAAAAATAGTTCAAGGTTTCTTCGAACCGACACTTACATTTGGAACAGCTTATGCACACTGCAATAATCTGACTTGCTTATTAACACCTGTAGAGAAAAGCTTCTAGATCACACTGATGATAGACGCAAAGCTTTGAAAGAATGACTAGAAAAGGGGCTAGAGAAACGCACATATGCAAATGATTATGCTTACACTGCAATAAAGACACAAGGCAAACTAGCTATAGATGCATTACATGTAGGAAGGCTTTGTATATATAGGCCAAAATCTGATCATGACACTTTATTTGTGGGAACGAGTGAATGCATGCATGTGTTTTTGTTTCAGAGTAAATGGACATTCATGTTAAATGGACAGGATCCAGCGATCCCTGGGATCTATTATATCTGTGGACTTAATGCTTATTACCGTCTCCTTAAGGGATGGTACGGGACATGTTATTTGGGGATAGTTTTCCCAAACATTTACCAGATTGATGACTTAAAACAAATACCTAAAGCGTCTGAAATACAACATGCTAGACAAAAACGAGAGACAGCGGCTGCTGTCGTTGGTGACATATTTGGAGCCATAATTCCTTCAGTAGGGGTTATTCTAAACTCCATAAAGATTTGAAAGTTGTCTACTATTGTGGATAACATGCTGACAAATTTTACAGGAGCTATACTCCTGATGGACACTGAACTTGCTGCGGAAAGAGCTATGACTCTTCAAAATCGGCTTGCTTTAGACATTCTTTTAGCAAAGAGCGGCGGAGTCTGCAAGATGCTCAACGAGCGTCATTGTTGCTCGTATATACCGGATAATAGTAAAAAGATTAGAGGTATGCTTACTAACCTAACTAGAGATAGTGCAGATTTGAAGGATTTAAAGGGACCTGGAGTGTGGGAGAAAGTGGGAAAAGGAATTGCTAGAGTAGGGAGCTGGTTTAGCAACATTTGGAATGGGGTTCTTGCAAAAATATAAGGGGGTCTATTAATTGTTCTGGCCTGTTTATTAGGTTTATGGGGAGCATGCAAAATGAATGACAAAATTAAAAGAAATTGGACAAAGAGAAATAAGAAGAATGAGGAAAGTGAAAGGGAGAAAATCTTTAACGAAATTTGGGAAAGTTCACACAAAGGACAAGATGTTGAAATGCGCATTATGCGCAAGGTGAAAAATTAAAAGTGAAAGGTCAAAGGAAAAGGTTTGTGTGATGACAAACGTCAGCAGAGGAGGGACTGAGAGAGTGTAGCTTATATAATCTATATTAACACGCAATGTTTATGAATTAATGTGTGATAATGCCGCATAGAAACAGATGTAGTGAATTTTGCTTAAACGTGCACTTGAAATGTGACCACGGGGAGTGGCCGCCAAATGTATACGTGAACTAATAATGATGACTAAAATGTTATACTGAATAAGTTTTATACTAATTATCAATAATTGTGTTATTGAATTTGTGCTGAAATCCTTATAGGCCTTAAGTTAGCATGAGCCGAAGCTTAGCTGCTTGGCTCTCATATTAAATGTATTTCTCCTATCTTGCAGTGTGCTGACTCGCAAAAGGACATGACCTCTTGTTTTCTTCAAACTAGAAGCTGAATATAACCATAGCAGATCCGTTCACACGAAATTCACGTTGCTTGTAGAAATTATTAAGACAAAATGCAACAGTGTAGATTAATGTAATGTACAAGGTCGTTCAAACCAGTGAAGACAATGGGGCTACTGACCAAAAGATGTGCAAAGAATTACAGAAAGATGAAATCATACCTGAAGTGCTACCTCTGAAGACATCGAACATGAGGACCAATGAGAAGCTTGTAAAATAATATGGGGTGAAAGAATAATTACATAATCTGTTTTCCAATAGGGTAAAGATAGTGGGGTGTAGCAAATTTCCAATAGAATTTTGGGGGAGTGTACAACGAAAAAGGGATAAAAACCCATGACACAGGGAGCCATTTAGGTGGGTTAGGGAATGCTATTGATTTTATCCAGAAACTTTGTTACTCTGTTTGGTGACTTATTGGTTTGCTTAGAACCATCCTCGTCCTTAGATTGCCCATTTACACTTTACCTCCTTATGAGGGAAGTGCCCCCATTTTGCCCCGGAGTTGAGTTCTGACTGATGGCGATTTAACTGATGTCCTGAAGACGAAGACTGAACCTGTGTGCTGACCAAAATTTTGGAGGGTAACTAAGACAATGCATTTGAGATTTGTCTGTTTGCTTTTCCTTTCTAGGTACCAACTGCTTACTTTTGACAGAGACCATAGTTAGATGTTTTCCAAATTGGTGTTCTAAATTGTTTTGCATGAAGCCCAACATGCTAATGCTAATCAGTGGTTAGGACAGGTGTTCAATAAACTGATGCAAAGAGACAAACGACCGAATCTATGCTCTGTTGAACTGACGCGTTATTGACACTCTGCTAAATTGATCTATGTTTACGCCGTGTTATGTTTTGATGTTTGTGATTCTCGCCTTAATGAAATCTTATCAAAGTTGCCATATTGTGACTATGGGCCAGATGAAGCAAGTTTTCAAATTGCGACTTGCAATGGGGTCGCAAAGACCCACCTCATTAATATTAATGAGGTGGGTCGCAAATTGCGGCCCCATAGCGACTATGGGCACTCACTGATATGGAGGCCTGCTGTAGTCAGCAGACCTCCATGTCCGTGACTGCTTTTAAATAAAGCAGTTTTTTTTTCTTCAAGTGTAGCCCGTTTTCCTTAAAGGAAAACGAGCTGCACTTAAAAAAAAAAACGAAACCTTTTGTTTCGGAATTTTTTCAGGGCAGGTAGTGGTCCCTTGGACCACTACCTGCACTGAAAAAAAAATTTGGGGTCCATTCACAAAGGGGAAGGGGTCCCATGGGGACCCCTTCCAGCTTGCGAGTGGGTTACCATCCACTTCAAGTGGATGGTAACTGCGACTCCAAATGGAGTTGCAAACCACTGCGACTCGCAAATAGGAAGGGAACACCCCTTCCTATTTGCGACTCTGAAATGCATTTTGCGAGTCGGTCCCGACTCGCAAAATGCATTTCTGCATAGCAAACTCAGGTTTGCGACTCGCAAACGGCGATTTTCGCCGTTTGCGACTTGCAAACCGTTTGCTACATCTGGCCCTATGCTATTATGTTTCTTGGTTTTGAGATTAACACATCTGCTTTTAGAATTGTAACCAATAGGGAATAAAACTTATAAAATTCTATTAAACTGGTGTAGTTATTCATGACTGCAAGGTCATGGTAGTAGCTTTGAATTGATTAATGACTTTGACTAAAGTGAAATGTATTGTTGTGATAAATATTGATGACATTATAGACTTATTGATTGACATATTGTTTAGTTATCTCGTCCTAAGGTGTCTCTCACCAGGGTCAAAAGATTCATTGGCCTGAAAACGAGTCCTGATGTGTAGTAAATTATCATAAAGGGACGCGTTAACAGTTGCATTCCCACTATACTTTAGGAAAATAATGTAGCCCATCGATTGGGTCGTCTCTGCCGGAGCTCGTAATCTGCTCGGACCTCACTTATTTCACGCCTAGACATCATCATTGACTTTGCCTGGCTCCGTCATGGCCGAGGGTAAGACGTGGCCCCGCCCACAAGTGCTGGATTGTTTCCTCTGTTTCGCTTGTGCGCAGGAAGTGGCGCAGTATTGGCGCGCCTCTCTTTCTGTCGTGGTTGTGCGAGGTGCGGAACCGGTGTGAGTGCTCGCGCAGCAAGATGCCTCCGAAGAAGCCCGGGGCGGCGGCGGCGGGTCCGCAGGCCGGAAAGAAGACAGAGCAAAAGAAAAAGGAAAAGATCATCGAAGTGAGCTCGCTTGAAATATAGCTAGGAGGAGATGTGGCATGTGTTAGTGCTGCTTGTGGCAGCTGGGTACCTTATTGGTTATGTTATAGTTTACTTCTATGTTTGTGTAGCCTGGTAGTCTTTCTGGGATGTATATCTGCATGGCTGACGTTTTTGACAACTCGCCCAAACTTTACGACTCTCTTGTTAAGCTAACGAGGTCCTTCAACAATCCAGTGCCTGCCATTCACGTTTTGATTTTAGGTATCGGGGCAGTGATGTTGATTGGGATTGTTATGCCAATTGTAATGTGTAATCTAACGGCACCGCCCTTTGTAGATTTAGGGGATGGCTTCTCATCAGCATTAAAACGAGACTGATTTAATTTTGCGCCTGGCCTTTGTAAGGAGAGTGTATCATGGAGGCGATCTATTACTAAATCGTTTTCTGTGCCGGCAGCGAGAGTCATTCATTTCAGACAGGTGGGTCTTTATGCTTCTGTTCGTTTCCCGATTTAGTTCCATGCCCCCATTCCTTTTTTGAGACAAGACTGAGGTCACTTCTCCACCCATAAAAAGTAAAACGTCGTATCGCAGCGAATCTGCGATAAAAGTCGTGTCATGAGGACTAAAGTTGTGATCCAATTACTGTGGAGTTACCCACTTTCTAATGATAGATGAAGCAGTGTGTGAGGTTGTTTTGAAGTTTCATCTTGAAGCATTTAAAGGCTTAGCATCCCACATGACTTCCAGTATTGCTTTCTGTCGATCAGTGTACCAAACAGAACTGATATTACTAGTTAATACTCAGCGTAAATAGAATTTCGTTTGTTTTGAAGTGTTATCCTTGGCCTCTTTCCTGTTGTTAAAAACAAAAACAAAAAAGTCAGTCCAGTACTGTTCTCTGTTCCAAGCACAATAAATCTCACTCAGAATACGTTGCTATAGTTAGTAAGACTGTATGAAGTAAAGAACCAAAATGTTAGTCTGCTCCTAATTTGATATTGAACCGAAGTTATTGATGAGACAGTTCTTACCTGCCTGACGCTTCTGAGGGGCTGTGATGAAATAAAGGTCTCATCTTTCCCAGACTTTTTTCCTGCCTTGATCATAGTTTGCATTACTGCAGTTGTAAAGTTGATGATGGCTTACGCTATTGATATGTAGCTTTCTAGAAGGACTATCCTCATTTGCTCAGATTTGGAGTCACACCACTGCTGTAACTGAAGACCAAACTAAAATACCAGTGTCCATTTCCTTGAGGTAATTATCTCCCTGGTACCGGCTCGAAATATGAGAACCTTATAATTATTGGTTCTGGGTTTGTAGTCTTTCCCAAATCATATTTTTTATATTTAATTGTATCTATATAGCCTGAACATTCTGGTCAGAAGCGTTGAATGTACAATCTGGGTAGTAATTTAAAATAACGTCAGCAGAGTGGACAGATGGACCAGTGGTGATTGTTTAGTGAGGAATGGATACGTCCATTTTGTTCCATATTGCATATTTCTGTTTCTACAATGTTGCCAAATTTTGAAATGCATTAATATTTCTACTACACTTTAACTATGTGTTAAATATCCTAGTAGCATTCCTGACTCCATCTTCTTTTTAAAAGCCACCGATTCCAAGTGACAAGTGCAAGGACATTTTATCAACCTCAAGGCAAGCATCCGCAATATAAAGTACAAAGTTATAGTGCAAAATTGAGCTGTGTCCTGAACAATATCACCATGTTAAAGTGCAATGATTGACAGACTACTTTGAAAACAGTTGCATGTGTTGTAACATAAGTTCATACTTAGCTTTTTATTCTTTAACTATTGCTGTTTTTATCCCTGTTCACTTCCCCACTTAAAGAAATGTGTAAGATGGGGGCGTTGCCCACAATCCCTGTAGTCACATAGAGTAGCCGAGAGGGAGTTGTTGATATGATGAGTCTACTGTGAACACTATTGAAACTGAAGAGTTGTGTCCAGGCAGACTTGCATATGAGAAGAGAGGTTTAGTTTTGAATATGACTGTGAAGTCCTTTCCAGGTGAGGGGTGCAAGTAGTTTAAATGATTTGGGTCTGTATGGTGTGCACTTAATGGTACAAAGAATTATCTCAAATAGCCTTAATGAATTCATAAAAGCCTTAGTCTGTCACTCAGTACGCATAAATCAGTATGGATAATTAGCCACCATACTCATATGTAGGTATGTATGCATTTTTCAGTGGTTACTTAAAGAAAAAAATAATTTTGCTTAGCACTCTTTCTGTACCACTTTCTGTCCTGTGACAGTGTTGCTGCCCATCCCAGTGCTTCTTGTTACAGTGTTTTCTCTGAGTTCATGGCCTAGTATTTCCACAGCTGATGTCTCAGTGAACCCCCTTCTAGCCTGGAGCTGCAGGTGTTGTAAGGATCCATAGCCTGGATTCTCCCTTGTACATCCTCCGGATTCCCTGCCCCTTTAGAAAGAGCACTGTGAGGCAGCAAGGAGGAGCTGGTGTATGCCTATGTACAGTTTGTTAAAAGCTTTTCCAGCACTAGGGCACCCTCACCTCTGATGAGGCACTGCAAAGCACATGTAGACTGAAGTATTGAAGTCTTCACAGCTCTGGTTTTGACATTCATGCCAGAAGAGACGTTGCAGGAGTGGAGGATGCCACAGAAGTAGAGTACGCCTTGAGTGAGCAGGAGATATTGTCGGGCCACACTCAAGGCTCAGTGCCTGGTTCTTATCCCCAGTACCTACCCCAGCATCACAGAAGCAACTGGGGTGCCTGTACCACATCACAAGGCGGTCCCAGAGATTCAGTTTTATAGAGGCTGTGCCTCTACTACCTTAACCCGTGAACGGCTTCCACAACTCGGTGGGTGCTCAAACTAGCAGCTGGAGTGTCTGTGAATCCCGGGAGGAGGAGGACGTTTTGTGGGTTAGGGTAGGCAGGAGCTTGCACTCTAGGGCTTAATGCGGTTGGCTGGTGACCCAGTGCAGCTTGCAACGGGGCCCTGCAGAGGTGTTCGAGCTGTCAGCAGGCATCCTGATAAGAGCCGGATGGAAGCTGCTAATCTTGTAATCCTGTAAAATGGAACAAATCTAAAGAAGAGCATTTGAGACTAAATAAAACAAAGGCTAAATTAGAGCTGAAAAGTAGTATTCTCCTGGATGTTTGCATGGTAACTACGGTGACATGCCTCACAACTTTCATGGGGTGGTGAAACGCAGTGAGGAGCTCCAGCAGCACAGCAGTGGTGCGGGCTGCTTAGCGATCCTGTGGAAATCAGTTTAGCCACCAGACGCCTTCACCGACGTCCCCTCACCTACTTACTTGGGGGTTGCGTTGGGGCTCAGGCTAAAATCTCATTGGCCTGATCGCTGGACTTGTGCTCCAAACCTGGCACACTTCAGTCTTAACGTCTAGACAAAGGATCCTATTGGACTGCAATTTCCAGTCTTCAAAATCGCTTGGATCACTATTCTGTTTACTAATGGTAATCGGCTTCGGATAATATTTGAAATTGGATTGTAGCTTGGACTTTTAGTGTCTTCAAATTACACAAGGGTCAGAACAATCATACAAGGTTTAATAACCTGTTTTCAGCTACAATAAATTCCCATGCCCCCACCACCGTTGAATAGCCCAACTGTTTTTACAGAGACTGATTCCGGCAACCCTGTGAGCAATATCATCACAGGATTTAAGCCAACTGGTTACCTCAATCCAGAATCGCATTTATGCAAATATTCAAAATAAGCCCGTCTGCTTTGGAGGAAATGACAATGAAACAGAATGCTGGCAGCAATTAACTTCAAACACTCCATAGCCCTCCGATCTCCCAGGACATCTCGGAACAACATATCTGGAAATGTCTAGATGCTGCTTCAGGAGCCCTGTACTTAGAATCAAACACATTTGATTTACAAATTTCTTTAGAAAGTTTAGCTCAATACATGGCAAGAGTCGACTCCCGCTTTGAGTGCTCAAACTCAACAATTCAACAAATGCTCGCTGATGTCAGCAGAGGAGCTCTCTATCAACCAAGACTGTCTATGTGCTCCCATTTTCAATAAATTGATTACTTTCCCATTAACCTTAAGCTCACATATACAGGAGGACAAATTTGTTAAATACGATTAAGCATCCATGTCAAACAACTTATATTTTCTTAATTCAGTTTTGCTCCCATAGCAACAGTTAAAACCGGCAGACTGCTAATGATCTAAATCCTGCGAGTTGTCAGAACAGCGCCAGAATGATAGTTCACACAGTAGAAATTTGCTAATCCAGATTTTACCCAGAAAAATAAGTCTGGACATTTACTCCGCAGGATCCACTAGTAACTCAATAGAAACTCTAGTGATTAAGAATTGAGCAGAATAATGATGATAAATAGTCCATCTTTACACAATAACAATTCTATTTAGTCAAATCTGTCTAAACATAAAAGAAAGAAGCCGAGGAAATTGAACAAAAAAGGGGAAAAGGAAGCTAAGACTGAACGACAACAAACACAGTTTCTTTGCGTCTTTAAGCCAACATAGGATGAAAAATGGGTTATTCAACCACATACAGAGACTGTGTAGCCTTAATCTATAAAAAAGTTAACTCGTAGCACTGAAACCAAATTCTACTACATCCGCCTCTATTAGCCAGTGCGTTACATGGAACTCGATCTTAGCACATTGCAGTCTTCTTCTCAATTAAGAAATCCAAAGGCTTCAGTGTATACAAAGAACAATGGCCCAGAAACAGAGAAAATAGGATAGTTTACAGCTGAACTACTTTCAACTTATCCTTCAGTGCTCAAAGGCAGTTCAGGAAAAAAAATCTCATCTCCAACTTGTCTTTGGCCCAAAATAATATTGTACAGGCCTCGAAAATTCTACTTGCCCACTTGCTATGGCGAGTCATATTTGATCAGGTCGAGCTATTTTCAGAACCGTTCTGGCGAGTAGACAAAAAAACAGGTGTTCTGTTCAGTCAGAAAGTGAAGGAGCCTTTAAATCTTTTTCTTGTCACATTTGCTCTGTGTTCAGAGACAAAGGTCAAAAGTCAGTTTGTTTTACAATTAATTTTTCTTCTGACTGCAGAGTTCCATAGTTTTGTCAGTTTTTTCTAACATACTTAAATAAATAGCTAAGTCAACTGTACAATCATTTCAAAATATATCTCGGTAGTTGTGAAAGCCCTTTGTTTGTACTTCTGTGTGACGCAAAACATATTTTAATAGAAAAACAAATCAGAACACTTTACTTGGTGATGTACAAAGAATAAATGTTTTCAGATGTGTTAATTCATTATAAGATTTTATCAGTAAAGCTGCAAGTTAATGGGAAGGTTTTTAGACATTTAATGGATAACTTCTTTCTGTAAATGAGTGTATGGCCACATCATGCTTCACTGATATGTATTAAAATTAGTGTTTAAACTTAAATTTAGAAACACTCCTTCCCTGGTAGCTACTAGTAAACCAAGAGGCAAGTAATGGATCATGCGTCCCCCTCCATATGTGAGCTAGATTCTTTTTATACATGGAGGAAACGTTTAGTCCATTTAATCAAACAAATGTTTTTTGTATAGCAGAAATGTTGAGCCCACATATTAGAAGGTACACCCATATGTGAGAATGAAGAAAAAGGTGACTCTGTAAAGTAAAATATTTGCCTAGGATCACACTATTGAGACCTGTTACAGGTCATGTACTTTACATTTATGGTTGAGTAGGTTATTCAAGATACTCGGCCTACAGGTCTAGTAATATTTTTATGATTTTTCGAGGCCTTTGTATCACAGCTTCCTCCGGTGGCACAAACTCACTGATTGAAAGCAACTCAAAACCCAGCTGTGAGAACCATGCTTCAAAGTACTAGAGTTCATGGTAACGTATTCATGGTCTTTTACCCAGGATATGAATGTAGAGGTAACAAGAACATACTAAACGGGCAATATTGTGAAATTAGTAGCTGCACATCAAGATCTAATGAAGCTCTTCAAGTAATATAACAGCTGTACAAATTTGACTGCTCCTGAGTCAAGGAAAAAATGAGACCACCTTAGCCACCTGCATATCAGAAGACCTGCAAGTCTAATTCCACTGAAAGATCCAGTTTTAAAAAGACTGGGGAATCATAGTCACCCAACCTCCAGAGGAATGATATCCAACAATTCTTAAAGATGAACTAAGTGACATCTCACTTAAATGTTAAACTCCGTCTAAATTCAAGTTAGCTACAACACATTCATCAATACTCAAAATGGTACTGGTCCAGACCTTCATACTGGATGTGTCAACACAGTGCCAATCCTGATCTCCTGGAGAAAATTACATGAGTGATACTTAAAACGGAAAAAAATGACAAAGCAGAAAAAGATGATTGGGGTAGATTCTGGCCACCCCTCATGTAAACAAAATAGCTGCCCCTCAGCTTTACCTGAAAAGCAGCTTTCAAACTACTTGACAAACTCTAAAAGAACAGCATTTCTGCTGTTTTGGAACATGGCTCACATGAAGGAAGTGTGGCTGGACTCCCAACACTATGGCTTATTTGAACACAGACAATTACATCTGTATCCAATAAATGTGGAAAAGTCTGAATTTTTAATTGAGCAGTAGAATGAATATTCCGTTTCAGTGGAAAAAAGTCAAGAAAAAAAGGATATGCGAAAGATGCCTATATCACATCCACAAAGGACTTCAAAATAACCTTAATTGTTGAAAACTCCAATATGTTAGTGATAAAAGTAAAGAATTGGAACATTGGCATTGACTGGCCCTCTGATCATAATAATTGTATACATCAAGGGCAAAAGAATATTCTCAACAAAATTTAACATAACTTTACTGTATTACAATATGGAGACATTAGTTGGATTGTCACAGTTGACTTTACATCTTCCCTTCATTTCATTGAGGGATTTCTAACCTTGCTCAGCATGTGTCAGGTGGGCTACTCCAGTCCAGCACATTTTTTTAAATTTTTAATTTTTTTTTTTAATCTCTTTATTATTTCGACAGTAGCACACAAGTTGAAACACTCCTACATCGACTGTTTAGGTACCCGGGAGCTAGTAAATTCCATACATCGTATAAACAGAGACACAATTCAAAACAGTAAACTATGCCACTTGTCGAGAATTACACTGCCACTCTACAGAATGGAATAGGTGCTATGCAGAGAGCTTCAGGGAGAGAAGGGGTACGGGGTGTCCAAACGCACTAAAAGGGTGCAGTGTTTTTGTGGAGCGGCGTCGAGCAACAGTAATATGACCTAAAGAGCTGGATGGGCCGAGACTCAGTGGAAAGGGATAAGTGTGTTGAGGACTCCCACGCGCTACCCCTCCACAAGTGCCACATCAAGCGTGAAGGCCACAACAACCCCATCAACCAACCACAAAAAGCATACCATCCTAAAGGAGCACAATTCCATCATATGCATATGCATCAAAGTCTGCGATAATTCTAAGGTGGGCGTGTGTCGTCCTTGGCCTCTATGCTTACGATGGAGGCATCTCAAATGTCTGACGCACCCTGAACCAAGCCTCTTTGCTGTAAATTGCGCAGTGTCTGAGCCTCTGCATGGGAATGCTGTAACCAGACTCGCAGCCAACTGTCGTGATTGGGGGTGTGTGGTGCCTTCCAGTGGGTGGCTATTTGACGTTTGAATACAATGAATGCTAAATCAATGAACCTATGCAGTTACTTGTCCTTACTGGCCCATTGTCGCAGACCTAGCAGACAGGACTCCGGTGTCGCCTGTAGGGTGTGAGCAGTGATATCAGATACCACGTCGGCGCTGCCAAGCCACGGACAATGGAGGGCAACTCACACCATATGATAGAAGCCTGCCAGAGGGTCCGGGCAGCGGGGGCACACTGGGTCTGACACCGCGAACATACGTTTTATACGGAAGGGAGACAGGTAAGAGTGGTGAGGATAATTACATTGGTTGTATCTGTTTCTAGCATTCCAAGAGACATTCCTAACCGAGGAGAGCGCAGACGACCACGCTGCTGAGGACAGAGGCGCGGGTAATGTCCCATCCCAGTGGGATTTAACATGATCCAGGTCCTGAAGTGCACCCGGCAGCAATACAGAATACTACCCCGATATCGCCCTTCGTGTGCCACCCATCGAAAGGACCAATGTAAGGATCTGTGATGTCAAAGGCTCAACATCGCCCATGCCCCATGTGGAATGAAGTAGGTGACGTATAGCACAATATGCTAAAAAGTTACCAGCCGGTATACTTGCGCTTACCGACAGGTCGTCAAAAGTCAGTAATGTATTATCTGAATAAAAGTCCCCAACAGTGACAAGGCCCGCTTCCCTCCACGGAGCCGTATTTTGATGTGTTAGCAATGTCCACGCTGCAGGCAGAAGCGTCAGAGGATATAGAGGAGAATATGGTGTGCGGGGACACCTACCATGAGGCAGCTAGTATAACATTGCCGAAGGGAGAGATTTAACTGACAACCAAGTCAGCAGTGGCAACGGTGCCAATGCGTCAGCCAGGATTGCTTTTTCTGCCGTGCGACGTTCGCCAAACCTATCGGCTGGCCATTGTAATTGGGCAGCTGCATAAACAAATTCTAAATTGGGAACACCCAAGCCACCCTCGATCAATGGATATTGCATCATGGACAAGGCCGCTCAACGTCTATCTTTACCCCACACGAAATCTGTCACCATGCCCTGTAGTATCAAAAAATGTGAGCGGTAAGACAATCGGAAGCGCTGCAAAGTAATAAAGTAGGCGGGGCAGGGTGAGCATCTCAGCAATGGAAACTCTTCCCATGGGAGACAGAGGGAGTGCTGCCCAGAAGGGCAGAGAGCCCCGTATGGAGCGAAGAACTCTGCCCAAATTGCCCTCTCTAAGGTCTTCCAAAGAGTGATATATCTGTATGCCCAAGTATTTAAAGGTGGTATGGCACCATGGCAGGTGATAATCTGGTAGTGCTGACTGGAGCTCCGGTGGGATAGGAGACAGGGGGAAAGTGCAAGATTTAGACCTGTTTACACATAGGCCGTAGATGTCGGCATAAGAGTCCAAGGACTCCAAGACTCGAATCACGGATGTCGTGTGGTTGTGCAAATAGATCAGAGCATGGGATATCGCGAGGCGTATCTCTTCCAGGCCGATAGGGCCTTCCAGTGTGTCCGCCTGTTCCGGGAGCAGGTGTCTCACCTGTAGAGAGCTCAAGAAGCCAGCCACTCGTCCCGTCAAGGGGGTAGGGTGCGTATAATTCACTGTAATAGGCAAAAAAAGCTTTATTTATCGACTCCTGGGGGTTTACTATCTCTCCTTTGTCCAATTGGATCTCCCCGATGGGCGAGGATTATCGCATATTAACCAAGCCAATAAACATCCAGCTCTGTCCCCCTCTGCATATTGTCGTGTAATATAATGCTGATAGTCGTGTTTACTCAGCCTGTCGTCGGCTTCCCTGTGGCTTGCGCGCAAGGGTGAAAGCACGTCCGCTGATTCCTCACCTCTAGCCACCGCAACCTCTAACCCTGCACAGTTTAGATTCCAGCTCCATGACCAGTATGCAACGGACCCCGATGAAAGCAGCCATACAATAGCCACATATGACTACTTTGTGAGCATCCCACTCTGTTGCCCTATGCAGTGTTGAGTTCTGATTTTGTGCAAAGTAAGTGGTTAGGCATTGAGCGAGTTCCGTGTGAAAGGGGGATCCGGCAAGGCCTCTGGCTGTAAGCGCCACGTAGGTATCCGAGCTCTCGGGCGGCCCCAGTCCAGCACTACCAGCAGGGGAAATCCTATGCATCACAGGGTGAAAATCAGGTCTATCCTGGAGTGTAGGTCATGTACTGGGGAGTAGAATGAGTATTCATGGTCCTCTGGGTGCCGCAAGCACCAAGCATCACACAAGCCATTCTTCACTCTCCATGCTTCAAACTCATGCGAGATCTGCCTGCTCAAGGCAGAGGGTGCGGAAGGAAAGGAACGATCCAAATGGACATCCAAAACACAATTAAAATCTCCTCCCCAGATACTCTCCACAGAAGGTACATTAAATAAACCAGCCGACCTTGCATGAAGGAAACCTTTTTGGGTGGAATTGGGTGTGTAAAGAGCCAAGGGAGCGCCGTCTAAGGAGCCCTCTATCACCACATGGCGACCATCTGGGTCTATCCGTGTATGGGAAATCATGTATGGCACTCCCGGTGCAATCCAGACTGCTACGCCTCGAGCAAAGGATGAGGACGTAGTACCTACCAATTGACCCCTCCATCTGGTGCGCATGTTCTCTAACGTGGTTGAGGATAAATGCGTTTCCTGCAACATTGCAATGTGGACCAGGTGAAGCCTCAAGAAAGCATATATGCGTTGTCGCCTGCGCAGAGTGGACATGCCCCTAACGTTCCATGTGATCACGTTATAGCGGGGGATATGTGCCTGAGATTGGACAACCATTACTATACAGTGATATGAGGCAGTGGGGGAGCCCCAGAGTTCCTCCCCCCCAACGCTTCGGGCAATCGCAGCAAATCATGTCTCGGCACTTAGACACCAGCTTGCCCTCAACCCTCCTCCCTGGCTACAAATCGTGGCAATAACAAGAACCACCAATGGGGATATAAGAAGTGAGGAAGTCCCCAATGAAATAGGCATAGAGACAAAAACACAAATCATAAACATGAAAAACTAGAACAAGGCCTGCAAGCAGGCACAAAAGAGAACTGGTCCATATGGAGTGGGGCGCGGTAGTAAGTATCAGACTGCGAAAGTCTCAGTCCCGGCCACCCAGACAGCATCGCAGGCCACTCCGCTCCTAAGCCCAGTCGGAGCATACCGGTGATGTGACCTGAACCCGGGCACTTCCATTCCATGATTCATCAAGATGCTTATTGAGCAGGCAAGAGTAGGAAAAGTGCTGGGCGACGCTCCTAATGAACAAGTGGTAGTATAGAGTATATAAGTCCAATGTCGTCTGCGGAGAGAGCAGTGAGTAACGGGCCCTGATGGGAGTCCCCGGCATCAGAGGAGCCTGCATGATCAGCCTCCACATCGGCTAGTTCACTCAAAGTCGAATAAGAGTTGGATACAAACTGCGTGGCATCGCGCAGTTGTCGGGAGCGCTCCGCCACCGAATGTGCCTTCGTATGTTGAATCCCAGAGCGAGCCCGACCTCTGCGTCTTCCGTTAGGGAGGGACCATGACTCCTTTGCTTCCCTCCTGTTGTGCGGGCTGGGCAAACCCCTTAGCATGCAGCCAGGTCCAAACATCATCCGAAGAGGAGAAAACGTGCACTGCAGACCCATCCTGCACTCGCAGTTTCGCAGGGAAGAGAAGGGCATATTTGATATTATGCTCGTGGAGATGTTGTTTCACTGTGTAGAAGGAACCACAGCTTTTTTGGATCTCGGCAGGGAAGTCAGGGTAGGCAGATACTGATGCGTTTCCAAACTTTTGCGGGCCCTCCTTACGGAACAGCTGCAGCACCAAGTCTCTATCACGGTAGTTGAGGAAGTGGGCAATCAGTGGTTGAGGATGTGCACCCGGCGGCGGAGGCTTGCCCGGCACTTTGAGCATGTTCTACTGAAAAGAATTTTGGGACCTTGTTCCGTAGAATGGTATCTGTCAGCCAACCTTCTAAAAACAATTCCGCACTGGGGCCTTCAACTCTCTCCGGAAACCCTACCAGGCGTATGTTTCGCCTCGATCTCCCCTCCGCATCTTCAGCCCTGCGTCTGAGCACGTCCACCTCCATGGTTAGTTGAGTCATTTTCTCCTGAAGGGCCTTCACGATGGGGGACAGCGTCGCCATGTCGCTCTCCGCTTCCATCACACTCTCCGCTAGTGCCCCGTGGTCGGACCGCAGGAGGTTGACATCCAGTGTTACAGTATCAATCTTAGTCTCAAGAGTGGTTTTGGTATCCAGTATGGCCTGTAAAACCCGCACAAATTGTGATGTGTGATTTTGTAGCATGACTTCCATCTGGTGCAATGCCTGGGAGGTTGAGTCGGGTTCACAGCCGGCGTCTCCATGGTTGTCGCAGAATTCTTGGTGGGTCTCGGTTTACCCATCCGGCCTGGCCATGGGTGGACCCCTGATAGTAGCACCTAGTCAGGTACTCACCCTACTAGTCACCGCCCCAGGGGGAGGAGGCAGACGCTATATCAAGCATCCAAAAAGCCTACAGTAGTTGAACTCCTATGCACGGTGCCAGATCACTGATTTGTACAATATATTGTCCCTGTGAAGTAGCCCGATGTGAATTTGGGGGCAGCTCAGGGGCAGCCTGCCTTTACGTGCTATGAAGGCAACTCAAGGTAGTGCTGGGAGGAGAAATCAAGTCACAGAGGCACTGCCACATTAATATTGCCAAGTAGCTTGTATATCGACTGCAACTATCTGGGGGCGCAGTCCCAGTGACCCCTCGAGTCTGGCAGCTGTTAGTGGGTCCAAGAAGGCAGTCTGTGACGAATATCGCAATGTGCCTCCCAAATCAAAGCCCCAAGGTGGCGGGTGTAGGACAGAAGTCATCAGTCTGGTCCCATAGCTGCTGTAATAGGATGAGGAAGAAGCAGGAGAGCGAATGGTGTCCTCACAGACGCGGACTGGAGCCCGTGTGAAGCTATAAACTGGGTAGGAGCCCCACGGGCCCAGTGCGGTCCGAGCCGCGGCTCGATAAGTGCCGCCAAATCACTGACTCACCATATTGGAGGCCACAAGCTCCCAGCCCAGCTGTAAGTTTTCGGCTCACCCCCGGCTTCTCCTGTCTCGAGGGTCACGCACTCGTGTCTCGTCACAGTTAGGGGGAGGGGGGCTTCCGGATCCTCGCAATGCGCTCTCCCCCAACGTCCAGCTGCCGCTCCAGTTGCCATCTTGCGACACGCCCCCTCCAGCCCAGCACATAAGGCCATAACAGGAGGACTGCCACTGGAGTCTTTTTATTTATTTCTTAGAAAGAAGCAGTCTCCTTAGCCTTAACAGCCAATTCGAAAACGATCTCCCACTGTTGCATGCGCACAGCTGTAATCGGAGGGTTTCAATTTTAGACTACAGGCTCGCGTCCCTTAGCATGTTCCACAAAAATAACAATTTCAGCATTGAAAGTAGATGTGAAAGCAACTACTTACCTCAGAAGCTCATTACTGCTAACTCTATAAAAACGTCTACAGCTGTCAATGGCATGGGGTTCTCTATTAATCAGGATGGTTGGAAAAGACTATGGTGGAACACAACAGCTAGTTCTGACTAAAATATTTAGAAACTTTAAAAAAAATAATTCTTCACTATAAGAATCAAGTTCGCTCGGCTCATGGGAAGTAATTCAAGCTCATCTAATTTCCAGCCTCACTTGCTCAGGATCCTCAGTCCACAAACTAAATTCCAGTTCCAGTGATGATGCTAAGAACACACGGGCAGGCACTGGGCAGGGAAATAAGTAATGCTGAAACCATTGACAATCGGAACACCATGCAAGCAGCTTTGGGTGGCTAAAAGAAAACTGGATAACCGTAAATGATTAGAGCTCTATCCTGCCTGCAATAACAAAACACAGGGATGTGGGATTCCTATCGCTCGCCGCCCGGGACATATTGTTTAGGGTCAAGGGCAACAAGTTTTCATGTTTATTTTGTCCTTAGGACAAGTAGGCCCAACCCCCTGCAGCACTTTAGCTGCCAGTTTACAGAGAAGGGACTATCTGCAGTTGAGGTAATGTGTGTGTTCGAACATGTATTTATGGTTCATTATTGAGAAGCCTTTATTATTAGAGCGAGTGCTGTAAAAACAAAACATTTTAAGGTTACACTGCACTACTGACAGTGATTCCATTTAAATAAAAAAAAAAAAAAAAAAAAAAGGGTACACGCATTTGAAAAGTTTGACAATGTGAGGCTAAGTTTAATGCTCCCAGAATGCTCTCTGATAATATGCAAATGTTTGCATAGCTTGTAAGCAAGAGTGATGATTATTTGCATTCTAAATAAACATTTAGAAAAAAATGCAGGTAGGGATTGAAAACCTATAGTTTTGAAATTTTAGGTGCTATTTCTTTGAAGCGTTGTTTAGTAAAATTGGTTGATGCATGCTAGTATTTGCAAAAAATATTCCTAGTGGAAAATCAGTGTAACATTTTCCACAAGATTATGCGAAGCATGAAAATAAACAAGCACTGGCAAAGCCAACCGATCCAACATTTGTTGTGAGTCTTTTGGTTTCATCAATGCATGTCTTGTTTCAACATGGCTTTTGTAAAATTTTATTGTTGTGGGAGCTGCCAGGGCCTCACCATCGTAACAAACATTGGCAAAAATAAAAATCCTTTTTGGGCTCAAAAAGCACACATTGCTACTAGTGGTGTAACAAAGTTCCTGGGGTGCAGGGAGACCCCTACAAGGGACCCCCTCAGCACAGCACCTGCCCTGAATGGGTCTGGAGGGGGGGGGGCTCCATGTTCTTTGAAGCGGGCCCCCTCCAGTTTCGTTACGCCACTGACTGTTACAGTAGTTCCTGGCACTGAACAAAACTATTTTGTGTGCCAATAATCTCCTTGCGGAACAGCAGAATGCAATCATTCACATAGAATATAAAAAAAACAAAATGTCTTGGTCAACGCCAGACCTACTTAGGGACCCAGTTCTTAAAGAAAGTCACTAAAGTGCACCCATGGTATATTTCTTTGAATTTGTGGTTTTCATGAATTCACAAAAACTTACAGAATTAGACCAGGAAATCGTACTCCTAGAAAATATCTGTGAACTGTACTTTAGCACAAGCACTTATGCATGTATAGACTTACTCATGCGGAAATCTATTGAGCGTTTACAAGTTCACGTTGACTCCAACCACTTTTTTCTCAATCCTGTAAGAACTTCTACTTGTGCTATTGTCAAGAGTACATTTCCAACATTTCTCAGTATGGGGAAAGATTAGAGAAGAGATAGTGAACATCCTTAAAACGTGCAAGTTAGTAGTTTTTGCAGACTCAAAAGCATTCCAGCCCTGGAACTATTACTTACAGGTTCCTCCAGTCCTGGTACGTAGATCTGCGGAAAGGTAGCAAAATAAAGAAATAGCTATAGTAGGGATTGAAACTGCAAGTATTCAAGCCCTACTATAGTATTTGCCCTGGCATGATAAGAGAGGCTAATATCAGAGCTCTTACAGAAGGAGATTGCTGCCATAATTTGTCGCCGCACAACATGGCACCAGAGGGACAAGTAGATTTTTTTGTTTTTTGTTTAGTTTTACAGAGCAAGTAGATTTAAGAAGCAGCCTGTCCCCTGGATAAGTAGATAGTTTATTAAATTTCACACTCCTGAAAACAGAAATGGTTTTGTTAGAAAAAGGGGGCCAACTCGGGCACACAGTAACAGAGATATGCAGGACTTTGTTAAACCATGATAGATCCCATTATGAGGACTTCTCTGTTGAACAAATCCCCAAATTCAGTGAGCAAAGTGCTTCTATTCCCACGTTGGAATATCACAGGAAAACTATTAAACAATTCATTAAGAAAAGCAGAGCAGAGAGCACTCAAAGGCTGAAGGAACTCCCAGCTGCAATATGCAAACAGTTCCCTGACCTCTGCACTTGTGCATTCTGTTTAATCACTCAAAATATTCCAGCCTTGTGGATAGGTTCAATAATGCAAAACTTATTTATAAAAAAAAGTCCTATTTTCAGTCAGAACAGTTACTGCCCAATAGGGCAGTTGGACCCAGAATCAGTCTTCCATGGAGTGACTTGAAGGTTTGGACCCAAAGCAAAAACCTGATCCTGTTTAATCATATAGCCTTTAAAGCATTGGCTAACACCACAGACAATTGGGTAGCACTATTAATGTCAGTTGAAAAATGGAACCATAAGAAGCTGCTTCTATGTCCTTGGTTCATAGATTTTAGTATAGCATTCAATATTGTGAATATACACTTACTCTGGAACAAATTGGGTAATTGACACATCTTTGACAACATTTTACATGCCATACAACTCATATGCTCAGATGCCTAGGTCCAGATTAGGCCTGGCACAGACTTGGCCAAAATGTATACTTGGAGAGGCCTTAAGCAAGGATGCGTTTCTGCTCTGATACTTTTTAGTTGATGCATCTCTGACTTGGATGCAGCAGATTCACCCCACCGCCTCCAGAAAATCTGCTTTCAGCACATTACCCCATTACAGTACACACGATAATGTTGTTCTCCTGAACTTAAGTGGGGTTGCCCCCCAAAAGCTGTTAAATGTTCTGAACCACTACTGCATAATAAATCAAAAGGCTGTTATTCAGGAAAAACAAATATTATTGTATTTTGGGAAAAAAATAAAAAAACAACGGTTCCTGGTGTTTGGGAGAAAAACGCCTGGCCAAAACTAACAAATACGTGGAAGTGAGGCTAGTTCACCACGTATAAATCCAAGATCTCCTCCCTACTGTTTGCAGGTCTGGAGTAAAAGATCTTGAAAGGCAATCTGTCACTCATACCAATTATTAGTGACCAAAGCTTATGCCTACAATTGCACACTGAACAGAAGTGTTCCCTGCCGAATTCTGGTTGTTTCTTAACACTTTCCTGAGTAAAATATACTATTTTTTTTAATATTCAGACTGCCACATAATAGGCACAAAATATATATTTTTTTATTCAAACACCAATAAAATGCCTCACAAGCCATGAAAAAACTTACTCTACTGAATTGACCCTTACTCTACTGAATTGACCAGCATGAGATCAGCATTTTAAAAATACAGGGATACATTGAGACACGCTGTAAGGAAATGCCTCCTTGGCATGGTTGCCCCCTGACTTTTTGCCTTTGCTGATGCTATGTTTACAATTGAAAGTGTGCTGAGGCCTGCTAACCAGGCCCCAGCACCAGTGTTCTTTCCCTAACCTGTACTTTTGTATCCACAATTGGCAGACCCTGGCATCCAGATAAGTCCCTTGTAACTGGTACTTCTAGTACCAAGGGCCCTGATGCCAAGGAAGGTCTCTAAGGGCTGCAGCATGTCTTATGCCACCCTGGAGACCTCTCACTCAGCACAGACACACTGCTTGCCAGCTTGTGTGTGCTAGTGAGGACAAAACAAGTAAGTCGACATGGCACTCCCCTCAGGGTGCCATGCCAGCCTCTCACTGCCTATGCAGTATAGGTAAGACACCCCTCTAGCAGGCCTTACAGCCCTAAGGCAGGGTGCACTATACCATAGGTGAGGGTACCAGTGCATGAGCATGGTACCCCTACAGTGTCTAAACAAAACCTTAGACATTGTAAGTGCAGGGTAGCCATAAGAGTATATGGTCTGGGAGTTTGTCAAACACGAACTCCACAGCACCATAATGGCTACACTGAAAACTGGGAAGTTTGGTATCAAACTTCTCAGCACAATAAATGCACACTGATGCCAGTGTACATTTTATTGTAAAATACACCCCAGAGGGCACCTTAGAGGTGCCCCCTGAAACTTAACCGACTATCTGTGTAGGCTGACTAGTTTTAGCAGCCTGCCACAAACCGAGACATGTTGCTGGCCCCATGGGGAGAGTGCCTTTGTCACTCTGAGGCCAGTAACAAAGCCTGCACTGGGTGGAGATGCTAACACCTCCCCCAGGCAGGAATTGTCACACCTGGCGGTGAGCCTCAAAGGCTCACCTCCTTTGTGCCAACCCAGCAGGACACTCCAGCTAGTGGAGTTGCCCGCCCCCTCCGGCCAGGCCCCACTTTTGGCGGCAAGGCCGGAGAAAATAATGAGAAAAACAAGGAGGAGTCACTGGCCAGTCAGGACAGCCCCTAAGGTGTCCTGAGCTGAGGTGACTCTAACTTTTAGAAATCCTCCATCTTGCAGATGGAGGATTCCCCCAATAGGGTTAGGATTGTGACCCCCTCCCCTTGGGAGGAGGCACAAAGAGGGTGTACCCACCCTCAGGGCTAGTAGCCATTGGCTACTAACCCCCCAGACCTAAACACGCCCTTAAATTTAGTATTTAAGGGCTACCCTGAACCCTAGAAAATTAGATTCCTGCAACTACAAGAAGAAGGACTGCCCAGCTGAAAACCCCTGCAGCGGAAGACCAGAAGACAACAACTGCCTTGGCTCCAGAAACTCACCGGCCTGTCTCCTGCCTTCCAAAGATCCTGCTCCAGCGACGCCTTCCAAAGGGACCAGCGACCTCGACATCCTCTGAGGACTGCCCCTGCTTCGAAAAGACAAGAAACTCCCGAGGACAGCGGACCTGCTCCAAGAAAAGCTGCAACTTTGTTTCCAGCAGCTTTAAAGAACCCTGCAAGCTCCCCGCAAGAAGCGTGAGACTTGCAACACTGCACCCGGCGACCCCGACTCGGCTGGTGGCGATCCAACACCTCAGGAGGGACCCCAGGACTACTCTGATACTGTGAGTACCAAAACCTGTCCCCCCTGAGCCCCCACAGCGCCGCCTGCAGAGGGAATCCCGAGGCTTCCCCTGACCGCGACTCTTTGAACCTAAAGTCCCGACGCCTGGGAGAGACCCTGCACCCGCAGCCCCCAGGACCTGAAGGACCGGACTTTCACTGGAGAAGTGACCCCCAGGAGTCCCTCTCCCTTGCCCAAGTGGAGGTTTCCCCGAGGAATCCCCCCCTTGCCTGCCTGCAGCGCTGAAGAGATCCCGAGATCTCTCATAGACTAACATTGCGAACCCGACGCTTGTTTCTACACTGCACCCGGCCGCCCCAGCGCCGCTGAGGGTGAAATTTCTGTGTGGACTTGTGTCCCCCCCGGTGCCCTACAAAACCCCCCTGGTCTGCCCTCCGAAGACGCGGGTACTTACCTGCAAGCAGACCGGAACCGGGGCACCCCCTCCTCTCCATTCTAGCCTATGTGTTTTGGGCACCACCTTGAACTCTGCACCTGACCGGCCCTGAGCTGCTGGTGTGGTAACTTTGGGGTTGCTCTGAACCCCCAACGGTGGGCTACCTTGGACCAAGAACTAAGCCCTGTAAGTGTCTTACTTACCTGGTTAACCTAACAAATACTTACCTCCCCTAGGAACTGTGAAAATTGCACTAAGTGTCCACTTTTAAAACAGCTATTTGTGAATAACTTGAAAAGTATACATGCAATTTTGATGATTTGAAGTTCCTAAAGTACTTACCTGCAATACCTTTCGAAGGAGATATTACATGTAGAATTTGAACCTGTGGTTCTTAAAATAAACTAAGAAAAGATATTTTTCTATACAAAAACCTATTGGCTGGATTTGTCTCTGAGTGTGTGTACCTCATTTATTGTCTAGGTGTATGTACAACAAATGCTTAACACTACTCCTTGGATAAGCCTACTGCTCGACCACACTACCACAAAATAGAGCATTAGTATTATCTCTTTTTGCCACTATCTTACCTCTAAGGGGAACCCTTGGACTCTGTGCATGCTATTCCTTACTTTGAAATAGCACATACAGAGCCAACTTCCTACATTGGTGGATCAGCGGTGGGGTACAAGACTTTGCATTTGCTGGACTACTCAGCCAATACCTGATCACACGACAAATTCCAAAATTGTCATTAGAAATTCATTTTTGCAATTTAAAATGTTTCTAAATTCTTAAAAGTCCTGCTAGGGCCTTGTGTGTTAAGTCCCTGTTTAGCATTGTCTTTTAGAGTTTAAAAGGTTGTTAAAGGTTTGAAATTAGATTCTAGAAACAGTTTTAGATTCTTTAAAAAGTCTTCCAACTTTTAGCAAAATAATGTCTGATACAGAGATGAATGTGGTGGAACTCGACACCACACCTTACCTCCATCTTAAGATGAGGGAGCTAAGGTCTCTCTGTAATATAAAGAAAATAACCATTGGCTCCAGACCTACCAAAATTCAGCTCCAGGAGCTGTTGGCAGAGTTTGAAAAAGCCAACCCCTCTGATGATATCACAGAGGAAGAAATTAGTGACTTGGAGGCCAATGTCCCTCCTCCAGTCCTAAATAGGGAGAACAGGACCCCTCAAGTCCTGTCTCCAACTGTGTTAGTCAGAAATAGTGAGTCCCTCACAGGAGGGTCCCACATTTCTGAAATCACTGAGGATGCTCTCAGTGAAGATGACCTCCTGTTAGCCAGGATGGCCAAAAGATTGGCTTTAGAGAGACAGCTCCTAGCCATAGAAAGGGAAAGACAAGAGATGGGCCTAGGACCCATCAATGGTGGCAGCAATATAAATAGGGTCAGAGATTCTCCTGACATGTTAAAAATCCCCAAAGGGATTGTGACAAAATTTGAAGATGGTGATGACATCACCAAGTGGTTCACAGCTTTTGAGAGGGCTTGTGTAACCAGAAAAGTGAACAGATCTCACTGGGGTGCTCTCCTTTGGGAAATGTTCACTGGAAAGTGTAGGGATAGACTCCTCACACTCTCTGGAAAAGATGCAGAATCTTATGACCTCATGAAGGGTACCCTGATTGAGGGCTTTGGATTCTCCACTGAGGAGTACAGGATTAGGTTCAGGGGGGCTCAAAAATCCTCGAGCCAGACCTGGGTTGACTTTGTTGACTACTCAGTGAAAACACTAGATGGTTGGATTCAAGGCAGTGGTGTAAGTAATTATGATGGGCTGTACAATTTATTTGTGAAAGAACACCTGTTAAGTAATTGTTTCAATGATAAACTGCATCAGCATCTGGTAGACCTAGGACCAATTTCTCCCCAAGAATTGGGAAAGAAGGCGGACCATTGGGTCAAGACAAGGGTGTCCAAGACTTCAACAGGGGGTGACCAAAAGAAAGGGGTCACAAAGACTCCCCAGGGGAAGGGTGATGAGACAACCAAAACTAAAAATAGTAAAGAGTCTTCTACAGGCCCCCAAAAACCTGCACAGGAGGGTGGGCCCAGAGCCTCTTCACAAAACAATGGGTACAAGGGTAAAAACTTTGATCCCAAAAAGGCCTGGTGTCATAGCTGTAAACAGCATGGACACCAAACTGGAGACAAGGCCTGTCCCAAGAAAGGTTCCACTCCAAACTCCCATCCAGGTAACACTGGTATGGCTAGTCTCCAAGTGGGATCAACAGTGTGCCCAGAGCAAATCAGGGTCCACACTGAAGCTATTCTAGTTTCTGAGGGTGGGGTGGATTTAGCCACACTAGCTGTCTGGCCGCCTAACATGCAAAAATACAGACAGCAACTCTTAATTAATGGGACTAGAATAGAGGGCCTGAGGGATACAGGTGCCAGTGTCACCATGGTGACAGAGAAACTGGTTTCCCCTGGCCAATACCTGACTGGAAAAACTTACACAGTCATCAACGCTGACAATCAGAGAAAAGTACATCCCATGGCAATGGTTACTTTAGAATGGGGAGGGGTCAATGGCCTGAAACAGGTGGTGGTCTCCTCAAATATCCCAGTGGACTGTCTGCTTGGAAATGACCTGGAGTCCTCAGCATGGGCTGAGGTAGAGCTAAAAACCCATGCAGCAATGCTGGGCATCCCTGAACTGGTGTGTGTGAAAACAAGAGCACAGTGCAAGGCACAGGGTGAACAAGTAGAGCTGGAGTCTGGAAGAATGGCCCAGCCTACCAAGAGAACAGGAAAGTCAGTTGGGAAACCAACTACAACACAGCAAAAGAAAGGGAACCTCTCTTCTCAGGAAGAAGTTCTGCCCTCTGAGGGAACTGAGCCTTTGGTGCTTGAACCTTATCAGGTTGAGCTCTTAGGCCCAGGGGGACCCTCAAGGGAGGAGCTGTGTAAGGGACAAGAAACCTGTCCCTCTCTTGAAGGCCTTAGGCAGCAAGCTGCTGAAGAGTCCAAAGGCAAGAAAAATGGAACGCATAGGGTCTATTGGGAAGATGGACTCCTGTACACTGAGGCCAGAGACCCCAAACCTGGTGCAACTAGGAGAGTGGTAGTGCCTCAGCTGTTCAGGAAGTTCATCCTAACATTGGCCCATGACATTCCCCTTGCTGGACATTTGGGACAAACCAAGACGTGGGAGAGGTTAGTCAACCACTTCTACTGGCCCAATATGTCCAACATGGTTAAGGAGTTTTGCCTCTCCTGCCCCACCTGTCAAGCCAGTGGTAAGACAGGTGGACATCCAAAGGCCCCCCTCATTCCACTTCCAGTGGTGGGGGTTCCCTTTGAAAGAGTGGGTGTGGACATAGTTGGTCCACTAGAACCTCCCACAGCCTCAGGAAATCTGTATATCCTGGTAGTAGTGGATCATGCTACCAGGTATCCTGAAGCTATTCCCCTTAGGTCGACTACTGCCCCTGCAGTAGCCAAGGCCCTCATTGGTATCTTTACCAGAGTGGGTTTCCCTAAGGAGGTGGTGTCTGACAGAGGTACCAACTTCATGTCAGCATACCTAAAGCACATGTGGAATGAGTGTGGAGTGACTTATAAATTCACTACACCATACCATCCACAAACTAATGGCTTGGTTGAGAGATTCAACAAGACATTAAAAGGCATGATCATGGGGCTCCCAGAAAAACTCAAAAGGAGATGGGATGTCCTCTTGCCATGTCTGCTTTTCGCTTACAGAGAGGTGCCACAGAAGGGAGTAGGATTCTCACCCTTTGAACTTCTGTTTGGTCATCCTGTAAGAGGACCACTTGCTCTTGTTAAAGAAGGCTGGGAGAGACCTCTCCATGAGCCTAAGCAAGACATAGTGGACTATGTACTTGGCCTTCGCTCTAGAATGGCAGAGTACATGGAAAAGGCAACCAAAAACCTTGAGGCTAGCCAACAACTCCAGAAGTTTTGGTATGACCAAAAGGCTGCACTGGTTGAGTTCCAACCAGGGCAGAAAGTCTGGGTCCTGGAGCCTGTGGCTCCCAGGGCACTCCAGGACAAATGGAGTGGCCCTTACCCAGTACTAGAGAGGAAGAGTCAGGTCACCTACTTGGTGGACCTGGGCACAAGCAGGAGCCCCAAGAGGGTGATCCATGTAAACCGCCTTAAGCTCTTCCACGACAGGGCTGATGTCAATCTGTTGATGGTAACAGATGAGGATCAGGAGGCAGAGAGTGAACCTCTCCCTGATCTTCTGTCATCAGACCCAAAAGATGGCACAGTAGATGGAGTGATCTACTCAGACACCCTCTCTGGCCAACAGCAAGCTGATTGTAGGAGAGTCCTACAACAGTTTCCTGAACTCTTCTCCTTAACCCCTGGTCAGACACACCTGTGTACCCATGATGTGGACACAGGAGACAGCATGCCTGTCAAGAACAAAATCTTTAGACAATCTGACCATGTTAAGGAAAGCATCAAGGTGGAAGTCCACAAGATGCTGGAATTGGGAGTAATTGAGCGCTCTGACAGCCCCTGGGCTAGCCCAGTGGTCTTAGTCCCCAAACCTCACACCAAAGATGGAAAGAAAGAGATGAGGTTTTGTGTGGACTACAGAGGGCTCAATTCTGTCACCAAGACAGATGCTCATCCAATTCCAAGAGCTGATGAGCTCATAGACAAATTAGGTGCTGCCAAATTCTTAAGTACCTTTGACTTGACAGCAGGGTACTGGCAAATAAAAATGGCACCTGGAGCAAAAGAGAAAACAGCATTCTCCACACCTGATGGGCATTATCAGTTTACTGTTATGCCCTTTGGTTTAAAGAATGCCCCTGCCACCTTCCAAAGGTTGGTGAATCAAGTCCTTGCTGGCTTGGAGTCCTTTAGCACAGCTTATCTTGATGATATTGCTGTCTTTAGCTCCACCTGGCAGGATCACCTGGTCCACCTGAAGAAGGTTTTGAAGGCTCTGCAATCTGCAGGCCTCTCTATCAAGGCATCCAAATGCCAGATAGGGCAGGGAACTGTGGTTTACTTGGGCCACCTTGTAGGTGGAGGCCAAGTTCAGCCACTCCAACCCAAGATCCAGACTATTCTGGACTGGGTAGCTCCAAAAACCCAGACTCAAGTCAGGGCATTCCTTGGCTTGACTGGGTATTACAGGAGGTTTGTGAAGGGATATGGATCCATTGTGACAGCCCTCACTGAACTCACCTCCAAGAAAATGCCCAAGAAAGTAAACTGGACTGTGGAATGCCAACAGGCCTTTGACACCCTGAAACAGGCAATGTGCTCAGCACCAGTTCTAAAAGCTCCAGATTATTCTAAGCAGTTCATTGTGCAGACTGATGCCTCTGAACATGGGATAGGGGCAGTTTTGTCCCAAACAAATGATGATGGCCTTGACCAGCCTGTTGCTTTCATTAGCAGGAGGTTACTCCCCAGGGAGCAGCGTTGGAGTGCCATTGAGAGGGAGGCCTTTGCTGTGGTTTGGTCCCTGAAGAAGCTGAGACCATACCTCTTTGGGACTCACTTCCTAGTTCACACTGACCACAGACCTCTCAAATGGCTGATGCAAATGAAAGGTGAAAATCCTAAACTGTTGAGGTGGTCCATCTCCCTACAGGGAATGGACTTTATAGTGGAACACAGACCTGGGACTGCCCATGCCAATGCAGATGGCCTTTCCAGGTTCTTCCACTTAGAAAATGAAGACTCTCTTGGGAAAGGTTAGTCTCATCCTCTTTCGTTTGGGCGGGGGTTGTGTAAGGAAATGCCTCCTTGGCATGGTTGCCCCCTGACTTTTTGCCTTTGCTGATGCTATGTTTACAATTGAAAGTGTGCTGAGGCCTGCTAACCAGGCCCCAGCACCAGTGTTCTTTCCCTAACCTGTACTTTTGTATCCACAATTGGCAGACCCTGGCATCCAGATAAGTCCCTTGTAACTGGTACTTCTAGTACCAAGGGCCCTGATGCCAAGGAAGGTCTCTAAGGGCTGCAGCATGTCTTATGCCACCCTGGAGACCTCTCACTCAGCACAGACACACTGCTTGCCAGCTTGTGTGTGCTAGTGAGGACAAAACAAGTAAGTCGACATGGCACTCCCCTCAGGGTGCCATGCCAGCCTCTCACTGCCTATGCAGTATAGGTAAGACACCCCTCTAGCAGGCCTTACAGCCCTAAGGCAGGGTGCACTATACCATAGGTGAGGGTACCAGTGCATGAGCATGGTACCCCTACAGTGTCTAAACAAAACCTTAGACATTGTAAGTGCAGGGTAGCCATAAGAGTATATGGTCTGGGAGTTTGTCAAACACGAACTCCACAGCACCATAATGGCTACACTGAAAACTGGGAAGTTTGGTATCAAACTTCTCAGCACAATAAATGCACACTGATGCCAGTGTACATTTTATTGTAAAATACACCCCAGAGGGCACCTTAGAGGTGCCCCCTGAAACTTAACCGACTATCTGTGTAGGCTGACTAGTTTTAGCAGCCTGCCACAAACCGAGACATGTTGCTGGCCCCATGGGGAGAGTGCCTTTGTCACTCTGAGGCCAGTAACAAAGCCTGCACTGGGTGGAGATGCTAACACCTCCCCCAGGCAGGAATTGTCACACCTGGCGGTGAGCCTCAAAGGCTCACCTCCTTTGTGCCAACCCAGCAGGACACTCCAGCTAGTGGAGTTGCCCGCCCCCTCCGGCCAGGCCCCACTTTTGGCGGCAAGGCCGGAGAAAATAATGAGAAAAACAAGGAGGAGTCACTGGCCAGTCAGGACAGCCCCTAAGGTGTCCTGAGCTGAGGTGACTCTAACTTTTAGAAATCCTCCATCTTGCAGATGGAGGATTCCCCCAATAGGGTTAGGATTGTGACCCCCTCCCCTTGGGAGGAGGCACAAAGAGGGTGTACCCACCCTCAGGGCTAGTAGCCATTGGCTACTAACCCCCCAGACCTAAACACGCCCTTAAATTTAGTATTTAAGGGCTACCCTGAACCCTAGAAAATTAGATTCCTGCAACTACAAGAAGAAGGACTGCCCAGCTGAAAACCCCTGCAGCGGAAGACCAGAAGACGACAACTGCCTTGGCTCCAGAAACTCACCGGCCTGTCTCCTGCCTTCCAAAGATCCTGCTCCAGCGACGCCTTCCAAAGGGACCAGCGACCTCGACATCCTCTGAGGACTGCCCCTGCTTCGAAAAGACAAGAAACTCCCGAGGACAGCGGACCTGCTCCAAGAAAAGCTGCAACTTTGTTTCCAGCAGCTTTAAAGAACCCTGCAAGCTCCCCGCAAGAAGCGTGAGACTTGCAACACTGCACCCGGCGACCCCGACTCGGCTGGTGGCGATCCAACACCTCAGGAGGGACCCCAGGACTACTCTGATACTGTGAGTACCAAAACCTGTCCCCCCTGAGCCCCCACAGCGCCGCCTGCAGAGGGAATCCCGAGGCTTCCCCTGACCGCGACTCTTTGATCCTAAAGTCCCGACGCCTGGGAGAGACCCTGCACCCGCAGCCCCCAGGACCTGAAGGACCGGACTTTCACTGGAGAAGTGACCCCCAGGAGTCCCTCTCCCTTGCCCAAGTGGAGGTTTCCCCGAGGAATCCCCCCCTTGCCTGCCTGCAGCGCTGAAGAGATCCCGAGATCTCTCATAGACTAACATTGCGAACCCGACGCTTGTTTCTACACTGCACCCGGCCGCCCCAGCGCCGCTGAGGGTGAAATTTCTGTGTGGACTTGTGTCCCCCCCGGTGCCCTACAAAACCCCCCTGGTCTGCCCTCCGAAGACGCGGGTACTTACCTGCAAGCAGACCGGAACCGGGGCACCCCCTCCTCTCCATTCTAGCCTATGTGTTTTGGGCACCACCTTGAACTCTGCACCTGACCGGCCCTGAGCTGCTGGTGTGGTAACTTTGGGGTTGCTCTGAACCCCCAACGGTGGGCTACCTTGGACCAAGAACTAAGCCCTGTAAGTGTCTTACTTACCTGGTTAACCTAACAAATACTTACCTCCCCTAGGAACTGTGAAAATTGCACTAAGTGTCCACTTTTAAAACAGCTATTTGTGAATAACTTGAAAAGTATACATGCAATTTTGATGATTTGAAGTTCCTAAAGTACTTACCTGCAATACCTTTCGAAGGAGATATTACATGTAGAATTTGAACCTGTGGTTCTTAAAATAAACTAAGAAAAGATATTTTTCTATACAAAAACCTATTGGCTGGATTTGTCTCTGAGTGTGTGTACCTCATTTATTGTCTAGGTGTATGTACAACAAATGCTTAACACTACTCCTTGGATAAGCCTACTGCTCGACCACACTACCACAAAATAGAGCATTAGTATTATCTCTTTTTGCCACTATCTTACCTCTAAGGGGAACCCTTGGACTCTGTGCATGCTATTCCTTACTTTGAAATAGCACATACAGAGCCAACTTCCTACACACGCTTAATACACAATTAGAAGCAACCAGAATAGTCTTCTTGCTGCAGCATGAAGAAAATGAACCCACATCCCCACCAAGATGAGTGCCCAATAATGCAGGCCCACAATACAACAGGACTAGAGGGCTGCACGTTTTTCAAGTGCTATCTCTGTCAGGAAATTAAAATAAAAAGACAGAATAAACTTTGTCAAAGCATAACGTATTCAGTCAAGCCTCACTAGAGATTCACATTGGTTCCCAATTCCTAGTTCTCAGAAGGATCCAAGTACAAATCATTTTACATTATGTCATTGGTTGAAATGTTTTATCATACCCAAAATATAGTTACTGAGGATTTAAGGTAGAAGTAATATCTTTCTTACTCAGTTTTAAGCATATTAAGCAGAATATGAATGTGTGCCATAAGGTGGTATGTTGTAAACAGATGTTTATTGATTTGTAGACACATTTATATGGTGAGTGTATTTGCTAGTTTCTTCTGAAAGTTGTCGAAAATCAAAAAAGTGGACTGAAATGTGCAGATCTGTGTATGACACAACAATGGTAAAAAGTTATTGATGTGGTATGATATTTTATTTTCAGTTTGGATTTTAAATTATGAAACGGATGCCTGGGAAGAAGGGCGCCTGCTCTTGTGCCTGTTTACCTCCAGTTGGGAATGGTTCTTTGGAATGATTTGCTTCCTAATAATAGTTGTATTGTGTTGTTTATTTACAATATACATATTGATGGACATGAATGATGAAATATAAGAATTTGTTTTTGTTGCCATAACAAAACTAAATATTGGTTGTGAAAGGATTGTATTTTAATCTGGCTCAAAGAATATGAATAGTGTTTTTTTTTTTTTTTTTTATATGATCAAATGTGTATCTGCTGTATACTAGTCTCACAGGAGCTTTTTTGTTCAGCAGCTAAATGTCTTCTGTTGATTTGAAGGGAACAGCCTCTCCCGTAGAACTATTAATGTGACTAAATCTTGCACTCGTTGGGCAAAAGTGAAGGCTTGATTTAGAGGCATCATGAAGCCCTCAACCTTTACCTTTCCTTTCTTTTATTAAAGTAAACCAGAGGCTGAAAATATATTGCTTGGACCTTTATGTGAAGAGATTTGCATAGCCTATTAATTATGTCATACCTAGCTGAAGCCCACCTGTCACTATATCCATAAGGTTTTATCATATGTAGCTATTTAAAGTTGGCGACCGTGGGAAGCACTCTTAGAAGTGGGTCTGTCGTGTATAAGAGCCACTATGGTCAAAGCCTCTTGAGTGTTTGGTGGGAGGATGCTGCCCAGTATCTCATCCTAATGCATTTCAAGAATATGGCAACACTATAATGTTGGCATATACCTAGCAGCATTTTACTCTTTTTCCCCAGCTCCTGGCCACCACCAAATGTGGTGTCTGATCTGATTTCCAGACTCTTAATAGGTGGTCCAAAGCGTTATTCCTGGCCATCTCACTGTCTACCCCTTTGTATTGTCAATATCATAAAAGTTTGTACTGTACAGTTTCTTGTGATACTTCATGATAGTCCTATTGATCGGTTTAGCCTCTCCTAACAGCATCACCTGATAATTTTCCATTGTTTAATGTTTCCAATTTGTTCTATATCACCTGAGCCAAAACCACTTATTGGTCCCCTTCCCTCAGTATATTTTGTCAATGCCAGTATAATCTGCACTGAGTTAATATGTTAGCAATATCGGCTGATGTTAGCCTTTTAAGTAGGTGTGACCTGGGAGCTCTTTAGCTCTTGCAGATTATTTGATCTGACACTTCGGCCACCCACCTGGCCATACACTAGAATGCAGAGACCTGCATATGATTAGAGTGCACTGCTCCTTTCCATCATGCTGTCTCCCCTTTAACTCCCTCTACCTGGGTTGGAAGTTACACATTGTGACCGCTTTGTCATGAGGCTGCTTGACATCAGTTCAGATTTCAGAGTGGATTCAAACTAGCAGAAAGCAGGGGTGTTGCCGCACCAGTATGACTGACTAGGTGCACAAGTGGAACTCCATGCCCACAACAAAATCTCTCCACATCCTCTGGTGACCAGAGTGGGATGAATCTCTGACTGATGTCCTGGTGTCAGCGAAGCATGGAACAGTGAATTTCTGTTTGAGACTCCAGCTGCTGAGTAGGAGATTGCTGTGTTTAGGGCCAGGGCCTGTGCAACCTCAAATGGCCCAACAGGCTGGTCGATGCTGCACATGCTGGAGGGATTCAGTAGGCTCAGGTGCTTGCTGTGGAGGTGATTAGTGGCCCTGGTGTCGAAGTATTGTCTAGAACAGAGGGGAGTGCCTACAGAGTAGGAGGTTGAGGTCTCTGATGGGCTGTGCTACGGATCAGGAGGAAGCATGAAGGCCTGTGCAGAGCCCAAGGATAGCAATTAGTGACAAAAAGCTGAGACATTGCTCCGATCAGAAGCCCCAATGGCCGGCACTGGCTGGTGCAGTTGTGTGCTTTCAGGCATGCATGCAGAAGCTGAGATGAGCTGCGGGACAGACTGTCTGTCCTTTGAATAACAGTAACAACCAGATTGCAGCACGAATAGGGAAGCTAGATTGCGACCACTGTATAAGTGGACAAGAGGAGGAATAACTGTTCCCAAGCATTTTTGTAAAGCCTGAAAGGGGCCGCTCTCTGCCATCACTGAGCCTCTTTATTTAACACAGGATCATAATGTTAGTGGCTGGGGCCCTGCCCGTCTGATGGCTTACACCCAATAATTAAGAGACTGACCTAACAACTTCCTGGCAGGGATAGAATTAGTGTGCATGTGATGATGACTGATGATAAAACTTGACTAGATTTGAGCAGGAGCATGACTGTTAGATAACTTGTTGGGGACCCAGAGGATCGATGTTACTGGGGCCCACCAGCATGGAGTTGAATAACAGTATGAGTGTAGGTACCACTAAAGACTTAAACACATTTGGTGCAATATTGGAAGCAATAGCAGTGACCATTGAAGCCCTGATGAGCAAGATCCACACAGTGGCGATAGATCATCCTCCTAAGGGCAAACCAGTGAAAGATGCCTGAGAGTGCAGAGATGGCATCCATGATAGGTAGTACCTGCTCAATTGTGCAAGAAATACAAAGACAAATCACTGAATTAAAGTCAAGTATTGGGACACTGTAAAATTGAGTGGAGGTTTCTGAATGTTGATCCAGGAGGAACAATGTCAGAATTGCCAAAAAAAAGTTGAGGGCCCCTGTGTTGGAAGACTGATTCCTGAGGATGGTGGTCCCCAAGGGCTTCTCAAAGTTCTTTTTAGTTGAGCTTATGTTTAATGTGCTGGTGACCCCTGCCTCACTCCAAGAGCCCGTGTGCATGCCGTAATTGAATGTTTACTGAATTACAGGGGCTCAGACAACATTCATAAGCTAGTCAAGGCGTGCACCAGCCCATTTAAGGTGGAAGGCAGCACGATGTCCTTTTTCCTGATTATGCTGTGGTAATTCACTGCTGTTGAACAGTCTTTCAAGTAGTCAAGCGGAAGTTTAGGAGATTGGATTAGAAATATATGCTGCTTTATCCTACAAAACTCCGTATTATAGAGAATGACAGAACACACTTTTTTTTCTGGATCCTGGGTAAGCGATTAACCGACAGAAAAGAAAGCTGCAGAATTAGAATTGGTTTTGAGTGGGCTGAGTGATTGAACAGGTAGAAAGAGATAACCGGAGAAGAAAAACAAGGAGCCATTTTGCAGACCAATCAAGAGTCACAGGTTGAGCAGCTTAAAACCGTAATGGAATTGTCTCAGTGGAGAGGTGTGCAACACCAAGATTCCGGTAAAGTGTCTGAATCTAGGGGCTCCAGTGTAAATTCATAGTCTGAACAGAGTGAAGCTGAACCTGATACATCGGAGACACTGAATGTTTCGTTCATGAGTGTAAATATATTGATGTGATTTGAATTGCACAGAATTAATCAGTGCGATAATAGGGGGGAAACGGGGTGTGGTGGACTGAAGCAGGTATATGTTGATGATGGTCAAGGCCAGAGCATATTAAAGTGTATATATTGCAGAAAAACAGTTTAAGGTACAAACACGGATGGGCGCCGTGGAGCTTTTGAATTATAAAATGCATGCTAATGATAAGATAAATTGGTGTCTAAATGGGAGGGATACATAATGGGGCAGCATGAGTGTATCTGAACAGGAAGGGCATTGGTTTCAGTGCTGAGAATACTGATGGGAAGTGGAAGGTGTTCACTATATTCTATACTGTAACTCCGAAATGTAATTTCAACCAATGAGCATACTCAATCTGTATAGGGTCATGTCCTGCAATGTAAGTGGAATGATGAATCTAGCTAAGGGACTCACAATGTACTATTACCTCCTGAGACAGGCTATTGACAGCCTGTTTTCAGGAAATTAATAAAGATGATAGTCAAGCTTAAGAGAAAGATTTGAGGGCCCAATTTCTCTGCACAACTTATTTTTTTCTATGCGAAAAGACTGCTTATATGAATAAGTCTTTGTTTTGCAGAAGACAGAAAGGAATCGTGATGGTAGGTTCATATTAGATGGATGGAGGAGCAAATACAGTGGATAATCTTTATGCCCCAACTATCGGTCCGTGGGACTTCTTGGAAAGATAACCCTAACATATGCGTACACAAGCAGACAAACCCATAATGTAGTGTAGTGATTTAAATTGTATCCCTAATAGTACCAACACAGGTCTAACCCACTCCAACCATGGGCACCATTAGTCAGCTAACTCTGGGTCAGTGTGCGGTAGAGCTCCCAGGTATGAATCCCGACTGATTGGGCCAGACCAGGTGAGCCATCAAAGGAGTGTGCCTGTTTGCTAGGAATTTTGCCAATATTTTGACGATGCAGTTAATCAAGGAGAATGGTTTTTATGACTCTCAATATTCGGGGGGTTTTCCATGCTTCAGCAATGTTATGATAAAGGTCTCCCGCATGCTCATTGGGAGCTCTCTAACCTTTCTCGCCTCCCTAAAAACTGTGAATAGGATTGGGGCCAGAATGTCAACATATGTCTTATAGAATTCGGCAGGGAGCCCATCAGCCCCAGGGGCTCTGCTGACCTGTAGTTGTTGTATTGCCTCCTGAATTTCATCATTGGTAAAATCCTGCTCTAGGTAAGGGCGTGGGGCATCCCTTAGCCAGCCCAGGGCCACATCTTCCAAGTATGAGTCCACCTCCACAGGCTTCCTCGGCTGGCTGGTATAGAGGGAGCGGTATAAAGCTGTCAAAGAATTGCAAGATACTACCAGTGTCTAGATGTGTCTGACCTTGTTCGCCCTGGATACTAATTACATCATTAGCAGCCCATGCACCTTTTATCATTTAGCAGCGGTCTTCCCTGACCTTTCACCTTCTCCATATGCTCGTGAAATTACATATTTGCTGCAAGCCTGCTTTCTCTCTTAGGTACTTCATAGTATTCTGTCATCATGGACTTAATTTACTGGGTCACTACAGGGTCTGCGGTAGCAGATTGCTGCTCTTCCAACCGTTTGAGAGTCCCAGGATCTACCAGTTTCTACCAGTAATCTGTTTTGGCGCTATTGATTTTTAACGTTAGTCCAGCGACCTGAAATGTGGTGGGATTTAACCATGATTCATAGGTTTCAGCAAAAGCAGATTTAAGTTTTGAGTTTACTGTGTGCCATAAGCTGGCTTGTTTTGCTCTCTTAACGAATTGTACAACTCTTACAGCAAATATTCAGTTGTTTTTCATGCAAACATGCTGTGTTATACTAATTTCAGAATGCTTTAATGTTAAAACTATAAAGGTAGAGTGTATGCCATTTACTTGGTTAATTAAGAGAATGAACAGTGGAAATGTTTTAATGCTTGCTTGATTTGATTAACAATTTGCTGTTTGTAGAGTCTGTGGAGGCTTTTTGAACATGGGGAAGTAGTTTTTTCTTTTCGGCTAGGTTCACGCATGATTCATGATGTGGTTTTCACAATGCTTTTATCTGTTGAAACACTCCATATAAGAAACCTGAGAGGGTTGTAGGGTACTGTTCCAGTTTCTGCCAGCGTTGTAACACAGTAAACTTTTGCAGTTATTTTGGACCTTGATTCAAATTATAACTTGGCTTCTTTTTTCGTGTACCTAAGGATAAAACATTTGGGTTGAAGAACAAAAAAGGAGCCAAACAACAGAAGTTCATCAAAACTGTGACTCACCAAGTAAAAACAGGAGGACCACAAAATCCACGACAGGTAAGCAAAACAATCATGTTTCTAAAATTAGAAGGTTGCCTCACTCAACCTTACTAAATAAAACACACCAAATTATGACTTTCGTGGCTTAAGAAAATGTTTCTACTTGATTTAGAGGATCAAATGTTATAGCTTATGTTATTAGAGCAGAGATGAGAGACTCCAAGAAGGAGATCCCCTGTGAAACCAGAATTTACAAAGGGTGTAGCTTTGGTTTTCATATGGTGAAAAGCTTCTCTGGTGTGTCGGTAGCCGCACAAAGTTGGCAATGCAAGGACAATTTCAGGGCAAGCTTCCTTCCCACATCCCTGGTTCAGTACAGGCAGCAGCAGTACAAGCTACATGTATGTTGATTTTGTAAGTGTGTAACAGTGTTGGTTGACTATGCACAGGTAATTGGAACTGAATTATAAAACATTGTGTGTAGACCCATAATTGTGAAAGGGGTTTATATGACCTTGCCATTAAGACTGTAAAGCGATTAACGGGCTACTTTACATGTAGTCTGCTGCTGACATTTCAAATACCATCTCAAAAACCTTCCTAAGGAATCAGGGCTGTAGAACATTCTCATTCGCTGAACACGAGGCATTTACCAATTTTCCCTCAAAATGTATGTTTTATTGCTTATTAGGCGACTGCCATATCTAAATTCATATTCTGGGTTGTATAGTGGGAAAGGGCCTGTGCGTATTTATTCAACTTTCATATGCACTTTCCTTAGAAGTAACCAAAAAAGGGAGCATTACCCAGTGAGGTACAAAAGTATGAAGAGGGCATAATGGGCTCATTAAAACAAGCATCATCATAATGATAGTCTATTTGAGGCATAATGTTCCTGCGGTTATAGTGCCTGACCACAGTAGTGCTATATGATCAACTGGAATACCCTGACCGTCCTGTTAATGACAAAGTACCTTGAGGTGGCTCATCTCTTCAGTTCTCCTAAATTTCTTTCTGTGAAGCTGAGAGTTTAGAGGGGTTTGCCATATTGTTGAACATATCGACTGTCCCAGAGGTAGCTATTTTCAGTTGCCCAACTCCCATGTGGTGCTAGCCTTGCAGATCTAGCAATTTCCTGGCTTCTTGGATTGTCAACTTCATTCTTTGGTGTTGCAGGGCGAAGCAGTAGGGCCCAGTGTTATTTAAGTTTGTCTAAATCTGATGCAGTCTGTTCCAGAGTATCTAAGATGGATCTCTCTGACCCAAGGATTCCACCATGGGGGCTGCCTGCGACTGCAGGTCCTCTGCCCCCATCAGCAATAAGAATGCTTCATGGTGCTCCTGTAGCTTCTTGAGGGCAGTAGCAGAGAAGACCAAGGTTGACTCCTATTCCTTGGTGAGCAGTCAGCATTCAGTGCTGTTACAGTGTCCTCTATCCATGGGTCCACATGACTCTGTGGGCCTGCTAACCGACAGTGCTACAGTAAATAACCCATAACCATTCCCCCCCCCGCTGTAGTCCCAGTTGCGGCTTAGACATTAGATTGCTTGGGTCATCTAGCCACTTTCCTGCCAGCATGCTGATCTCAGGCCTCAGTTCCACTTTCTATCACTACCGTCTTGAACGTCATCTCGCGTTGCCCCAAAGCGCCATGTACAGGGGGAGAATGCTTCACTGGCTGATTTTCTTTGCTTCTGGTTAGGTCATAGTTCCTTCATCCTAACCCTGAAAATGTGTAAAGGCAATATCGAATGGCCTGGCTTAACGTTAGGCCAGGACAGAGGATAGGAATAACTTGTGATCCACCATTTCCATCCTTTCTATGTGCTTTTGCTAAAACATTTTAACCTACATTTGGTAACGGACGCAAACCCTTGCAGTGAAGCCTAGTCCCCTTTTAGGACCAGGTTGCTAATCCTTTGAGGAGTTTTGGAACACAAGAGTGAGTTGAGATGTACCAACTGATAGCTGTATATAATGAGGTATGGGTGTTCCATTTCAGCAGTGGACAGATCCTGTTAACACAGCAACATTTTCTGACTTTCCAGCTCTTTCTCACAAACTGTTAGTTGTCTGAAAATATGTCTAACATTGGTTTACTATACATGCATTTTTAGCTGCAATAAATTAGTGTTCAGGTCAACCCGTAAACTCTGAAGTGTTTACAATTTTACACTCATAAACACTAGGAGCCTAGATTTGTACAGTTTTTAAACACCAGGAGTATAATGTTAAACTTTAAAGGCACCGAGGCCTTAGTGCTACAGCTTTGTTCATTCAGTTTTTTTTTTTTATTCTGCAACATTTATTTGGTTTTCAGGATAATCACAAAATGAAATAAACTTACACTTGCAAAGTACAACATAAGAGATAAAAGGTAAGTCATAAACCCGGCAAAGTGCAGAAACGAACAAACATGTGACTGCACTTCCATTAAAGTCCATCAAAAGCAGTAAAAGTGCATAAACCTACATAGGTTGAAGTTGTAGGTGAGACAAGAAATCTGGCAGGGGTATAGGCAGCATATTACAGCAGGACAGGGAGAGGATGACCGGGTTTGGAGGTAGGGGCAGCAGGGTTGTAGAATGATTAATAGTGTGAAAAGGGTCCAAGCAGGATAGGATCATAACAGGAGACTGGGATGGGATCAAAGGTTGGGTCGTGCCTCTCTACTTCTTACGTTCTTAATCTCTTTCCCCAAAATGTATCTAAGGTTCCTGTCATGTTCCTCTGTCTCCCCTTCACACCTTATCTTCTAGCATATCTAGAGAGTCAAAATGGATTCACGGCAGGGCAATTAAGCTAGGAAAAGTATCACACAACTGTCCCTCTCTTTAAAGTAGTATTTGTGTAAAGGAGTCTCCCTACATTGTTCTTCTGCCTCTCTCGCCTAATTTACTGCTGTTGAGCCTCTGTGGTAAATTGTTGAGAACAGATAAACTCTAGCTTCCATTAAAACTGTGTGGTGCAGTTTAATTGATTTACGAGATTAGTTGCAAAGATAGCAGTCATACGCTTGTATGTGTTTAGTTTTGAATTAACCCACTTTATGACAAAGAAATATATTGTGGATGCTTAAGGCTAGTGCTGAAAACTGCCCTGTTTGTATATGGGGGATTATTGAAGTTTATGTTCATCAGAAAGATTTCGTTGGAGAAGCAAGAGTCCATTGAGCTGATGTGGGGGTGGGCGGGCACATTTTCTTTACTTCTTGTTTCCATATTGGTGGTTGTACTGTAGGTACCTGTAGGTATTTTTGCGCAGTGCTTTTAGGTGCATTTGCCAGAATTTGGGCTGTAGATTTTCTTTTCATTCATGCAAAATTGGTTGAGTTGGGACTTGCATTGCTTCTCATGCTTCCCAACTTGCACCTTAACTCACTTTGTGGTAGGGTAGTTCTCATTCAGTGCACATTAAAAACTGCATCTCACCATTTAGACTATTAGTAAGCATAATGAGTTGCTGAGCCTCAGAATCTAGATCAGTCAGCGTTCAAAAGAGAATTACAAAGTAGACATGTAGTGTGATATAGCGAGAGGAAGGAATGACTGGCTGAATGAATTTGAGAGAGAGACAGTTTTGATATTCATGCATAACTAGTGACCTCTCTAGATTTGTATGTGCTACTTAGAACTGCTGTCTAGAGATACCACTGCCCTCATTCTTTCATGCTTTTCCTTCTTTCATTCTTTTCACCTGTTCTTATAGATGCTAAATTTTATCTCCTTATTCTTTAATTGATCACTCAGTTGATAGCTTTACTGAATTGTGATTTTAGCAGCAGTACTTATATTTCTGGCAGAATTTTGCTCACAGCTGAACCTGTCCCTTGTAGTCAATTGGAGAGGCCAAGGTGGGGTGAGACATGGGTTGAAGTGTGGAGTTTGGGTACCATACACCCCTAGAAGCTCTGCTCTGCCTGGTGCGTTTCCTTTGCCTGGGCATTCCTTGCACATAGGCAGGTGAGTGCTTAGTAGGAAAAATCTGACTTGTGTAATGTTGCTTTCAGTCACCTAATATTCATCCATTTGGGGTTCCAAAGCTTAGTTGACAGATGAGATGGTTCCATCTTCTCCTGAGGGGAGATGAAGACCATCGGAAACAAATGCTTTCATAGTGAATACCAATGTGGTTTGTAGGTCATATAGTCACCAAACATGTTCAGTAAGGTTTTCATCCTCCATAGACCTTTATTTTTCAACTTAACATTGCTGTTCGATGTCCAGTTTAATTGCTTGGTTATTACCATAGGTTCCCCTGCTTGAGACTGATAAAAAATCGAAGAAGGAAGACAAGAAAAAGGAATTACAGGAACTTAATGAGCTTTTCAAGCCTGTGGTAGTTGCCCAAAAAGTCAGTAAAGGTAAAGTTCAAGTTACATTGTGCTTTGTGTTCCTTCTATACTAGATCATGAATTGTCTTGTCTTGTTAAAGATATATATGTGAACACCATTGTAACTGAAGGGAAGGTTACATTTTTTTCCAAGTATTATGTTCAGAAATGCTGTACAAGGTTTATATCAAATGATGTGGGAATTTGGCAGACGGGGAGGGAGACATAAACGATTATTAACTAACACTGTTGAAATAGCAGATCATGAGAAGGAGCTAATGGATTCAAGGAGGTTGATGAGAAGAGAAAGATGTAGTCCAGCCACAATCATCCCTCCTCTAGGAGAGGTGCGTTAAGGAGATCTATGAAGTCCACTGTCCGTCTACCAAATGACAAAGTGCTGGTACATTTTTCCATTGGCTGTGGAGCAATTAAGCACATGCTTGCTGGTTGGTCAACTGTCGAGAGGGGTGGGGATCTTCCCCAGCTATTGAATCTATTGTCACTTTATGCTCTGGTACATAGAGTCCCCTACTATTGACTTTACACAAGTCTGTATAATTTGGCAGGAACTATTAAAAAACACAATTGGGTCTTCACGTTATCTCATTTTTAGGTCGAAGCCTACTAGAAAGCACAGCTGTGAGGTTGCAAAGACATATTGAGGACATGCTGAAAGTTTCCCTAAGAATGCATTCTGACCATTGCTTACCATTTGCGCTTTGTAACTCATATTTGTTTGCTTTCCTGTTTGCTTGCTTTATTTGTGTTAGACTGTCCAGCATGTCTTTGGTCCACCTGGGGAGCAGAGCCTGTTTACCAACTCTTTGACTGGCTCTTAGTATTCTTCCACAAGTGTTTGCTTTCTCTGAATAATTTTTTCTATTTCTTGAAGCACTCCACAGGGAACATGTGTTTTTAGTTGTCTCCCCTATATGTTAGTTCCAGAAGCAGTAAATGTAATGTATTTCTTTAGAAAGGTTTACTCCTATCTGATTGACTGATTCTACTCATCTATGCCACTACTGGTTCAACAATTTTGCATGCCCTGAGGAACAATGTTCAGTCTACTAGCTTGTTTATTTTGGTCAGTGCTCTTTACCAATAGCATAATTTAAACAATCCTCTTTCTCAATTTCAAACCCATGCCAAAGGACCTGGAAGTAAAGCATCCCCAAAATAACCATGCTGGAGTTCTGAACTGAATGAGCAATAAACAGGTCTTTAAGCTTTGTTTTTATCTTGTTACATTTCCTGTCTAATGTTCGGCTCGGTCTTCGGAGAAAGATTGGTATTTACATTTCTTTCTCTGACTGCTAAGTGAGAGGATTCATGTGACACTCTTGCGGGGTCTGGGGATATGGAAGGGTAGGGTATAGGATGTTTTTTTTTTGTTTTTTTGTTTTTTTTAGCACACAACCACTTAAAATGTCTGTAAATAAGCTGTGCCAATATTTCAGAAAATATAAAAATTAGGAAAACACAAATGAAGCACATTTGTGGGAACAAATATTTTAATACTATCAAAACAAATCAATATACTAGGTAATACCGATAGCCACATGTTATCAATTTGAGCGCTGTATGTTTTATCAGTAAAACTGAAAGTGCTGTCTGCAATAGCAGTGCGTGACCACACCAAGCTTTAGTGATTTATATTTGCAGAACAGTGCTCTAAAATGTACCAGTAGCTACATACTACATCCTTACCACTATCCATCCCTCGCTGAACATTATTTCCGCACCACTGACGAAAGCCAATTGCAAAAAGGCAATTCATGAATGAGCATTTGGTGGTACACATCTTCTCAACTGTCCTGTTTCTATGTAGGTCTTGAAGGAAGCAGCGTACTGTAATTTAAATAGCATTAGCTCAAATATGTGCAGTGCACTTCTCAGCTTTTACTTCAGTACTGAATGTCACCTCACAAGCACTGAAAAAGGCTAGTCTTCATCACTGAAGCATATCTACTGTGTAGTCTGTAATTCACTTCTCCACAAAACGTTATAACAGATTTTAATAGGATCCACTGAAGACAGTGGAGTGACACATTCAGAGGAGTTTATCCAAGTATATTAAACTACACAGTAATCTATTAAAAAACAATAAAGAAAGTATGTGCATGGACGTTGCACACAACAATTAGAAGAGCCACCCAGAAATATCCTTTTATCAGAAACATTTGTAGTGTGTGTCTTCAAAGCAAGGAGGTCTTTGTCAGAGAGTATTACTAGCACTTAATACCTTAAAGGAGCCTGTTGCTAAGCATTCCTAATCTTTATAGATGACAGATGAAAATAATGAGGCGATTGGGAGGCCTAAGATTCTATTTCATTCCAATTCAATAACCAAGTTACTTCCTTGTACCCTTTGCTTTCTAAAGGTAATGATAGGACGCAGAGAGTGTTTACCCAATGGTTTGGTAGAGGGCCAGCGACCAAGATACAACATAGCACAGTATTGTCACATCTTTGTCACCTGTAGAGACTAGGGACTTAATGTACAGGACAGTATGGATTGAAATCCTCAAAATAGCTCCACAACTCGGTGCACACACTGTACACCCTTCCCTCCACTTACGTCCACCTTACCCTGATTCCTACCCTGCTGGCATGAGTGCAGTCTTCAGCTGCACTACAGGCCATGTGTTTGGCCTCTGGGAAAATCTTACAGTACTTATGGTGTACAGCATCACTAAAAACCATTCGCAAAGCCAGTATGTCCCAAAGGCGAGACCTGTTGGCTTTGCCAGTGCTCGTTTCCTTACAGATACAAACCTAATTCTGTATAGCACATTTTATATTTCTCATACATTTTATAAAAATCGTTCTGCTGTGCCCTTTTGCTTGATCCATAGTGTCTTATTAATCACAGGTGTTTTCCTAGTTCTCTCCGCTCTGTTGAGCTCAGCCGAGTCTCTCTACCCCGTTTCCTGTCTCCGCTTGAGGTCAGGAGTTCATTATGTTCCCGCTAGTGCACATTCTATTTCTCTGATTTTGATCTTATGTAGTTTGCTGTTAGTGGTGTGGATGTGCTCCATAGGTGTTGTGGGGCACACGGGCGACGAAGCCTAAGCCCTCTGGGTGTCTGTCATTCACCACCCTCTGGTCATTTAGAATCAGTTGTGAGGAAATGGGGAGTTGACTTTAAAAACAGTATGCTAATCAACAGCTGAGCTGGAATGTGGGGGCTCACCTAATACTTCATCAGGTCTTGGTTAATAGTGCAGCATGATTTGTGTCATCTCAACCATTCTTGCCCACCAGATGAATGTCTTACAAATTCATTTTGACTCCTACTGCAAGGAGAGTATCTCCCAGGGAAAACAAAAATTACTGAATGAGGAAAGTGTTATAAAGTTCTTGAATAACATATTTTACTTTCAAATTTCCATTGATAACTGTGTATGATATATTTTTCTTTGAATAGGTGCAGATCCCAAATCTGTAGTCTGTGCCTTTTTTAAGCAAGGGCAGTGCACCAAAGGGGACAAGTGCAAATTCTCCCACGACTTGTCTTTGGAGAGGAAGTGTGAAAAACGTAGTGTCTACATTGACGGACGAGATGAAGAACTTGAAAAGGGTATGTTGTAAACATGTTGGGTGTCATGAAAAATGCATAAAATGTTTTATGACCCAATTTGTAAGCTATATTTCATAGTATAGGAAAGTTCTAATCTGGTGTTTTCATTTAATTCCATTTCACAAACAGGTCGCCAAAAATGCCATTTGCTAACTTCACACAGCAACTGCTTGATCTCTTCGGAAACGGCTGCTTTTGTCCTCATTACTCCTATTTTAATCACCCCAGTTTGACTCCCCACTGGTGGCAGAGCAACTTGCTTGCCTAGTAGGCAAACCTCCTTCATCCAAAGTCTTCTCACTACCTGTGGACAAAATGTGTCACGGGGTCCTTTCCACTGGATCCGCACGTTGCTGAAGAAAAGGTCCACCTCACGGCATCACCAACTCAGAAAGCCATCATAGCACAGAGTTATGGTGAAGCCAGTCGAGGGAAGGGAATTTAGGGAAGGGAACATCAGGGAGAGAGATCTGAAAAGGAAAGGTTAGAACAATATGCATTTACTCATTCATAGAAAACGTAAATCATTTATAGACTCTTGACTAAATGTGTCTCCGAGATATCAGGTGGACCTCTTCTAAAATGCAGGCGAAGCCCCTTGTGAAAACACAACCTCAGATTCAAGAGATGGCAAGAATGTTGAACTATGATTTTCCACAGAATATCAATCCTGTAACATTGATGTATTCACATCATAAACCTTTGATCATGACTGAGAAAATCTCAAAGACTAAAATGTTTTTTCATATCTTAAGTTATTCAAAGAACAATGAAAACTTTGATTAGTTTTATCTCCAAAATACTTTCACATTAATAATAATAAATGTCAAAAAGGTTTTCACCTAAAGCGCCTTACTTAATAACACCAGGAAGCGCTTTTATTTAAGTAATCTAAATCACTTAAATCATTGTGCCAAGAACCTTTTCCTTCTGTGAATTAAAGCGCTTTATATCTGGGAACTGAAACACCTTGAATTTACTTGTGCACATAACATGTTTTCTCTGTGAACTGAAACACTTTGGATTACTAAGCCAAAAGAGCGTTTTACATCTGTGAACGGAAAACACCATGAATTACATGTGCACATAGCGCGTTCTCTGTGAACTGAAACGCTTTGAATCACTGAGCCAAAAGAGCGCTTTACATCTGTGAACGGAAACCCCATGAATTACATGTGTACTAAGTGCATTATCTCTGTGAACTGACTTTGAATCACTGAGCCAAAAGAGCACCATGGACTTTGGTTATACCATACTCTGCCATTCAGAAACTCTGGACTTTTTCAGAGAAACGTCCACGAGGTCTGGCTGCATCGAAGTCTTCAAAATAGTGAGCAACGCGCTTGGGTGTGGCTGGGCTTTATAGGCCTGCCACACCCCAAGATGGCCGCTGCCTCCAAAAACATGGGAAATGTAGTCCCTTCATAGGATAGCACTGATAAGTGCATCTTGTCCACCAATGCCCAGAAACTGCAGCTTCGTGAGCTTTACCACAGGGCAGACGACGCTGATGGCCATTCTTGGAACAAGCGGGGATGACCAGTGGTTTGCATAAAGCGCAGCAGAATTGCGGAGTGGAGTTTTGGGTGAGACCTGGACCACGCCTAGCCTTATTCCTGACAAAATGAAGCTGTCAAGTGAGTCTTATTAACTGTCACTCCTCTAATTGTTGTAGTCAACAGAAGTTGAACCCTGAGCAGCTTTTTCTCCAAAAGTGCACCAAAGGTTAGGAACCTGTTGCCCTGGTCCATCCACACACATTCCTCCCCACCTTAAAAGGCACTGAAGCATCATAGACTTTCTTCCAAGAAATCTGTTGCTCATTTGTCTCCTAATGATCAGAATCTCTACTTGCATTTGGTCAATCCGATAAGTTAGTTTCCTTGAAAGCTCCAGATTTGCCTTGAATTATGTGACCTGTTACAAGATTATGTACACATTGCTATTGTTGCTCAGGATGAGACCCATCATGCTATTTTACTCTAATTATTGTGAATCGTATGTTTTCTTTTGTCCACTGTATTCCTGACCCTATCTTGATTATTGCTTATTCTCATTAGATTGTCTCCAGTTTAGTTTTTCTATTGTTTGTGATCTGTATTCCCCCAGTTTTTTTGTGACCCTTGCTGTTCTGTGTGAGGCACTATGATGCCATGGGCCTTAGGCACAACGTAGAAAAGTAATAAATAAATAACAAAGGGGGAAGGCTACCAAGGAAATTGGTTTTCAACAACTTACCAAGACTACAGGAAAGAATGACTTTGCTCCAAAATTTATAATGTCCATTCTCTGCCATTTTCGCTAAGCATATTATGGGTTGGCTGGCTTTAGCCAATGATTTTCCTTTGTGGTAGAAAGTAACAAGAAAATACCTGATGGATGGTATTTATGATGATGGATAGCTAACCAACTTTGCTTCATTTTATCCAAAATAACGACCTAAGGTGTCCGTATCAATTCTCCTAAACTGTTTAGTTCAGGAGTTTTCAGTCTCTTCTTAAAAAGTACTGTTCAGTTTATTCCAGAACATCAATGGAACAAAGACATTCTGCTAGTACTTCTTACAATGAGTCTCCGAGGGCCGGGATACCATCCTATTGTAGATCTAAATCTGGAAACTGTGTAAAATTAAAGATGCCTTGGACTAGTTCACTTTTCAAAATGTCCATCACCACCTTCCCTGTCAGTGGGTGATTCCCAGTTACTGACTCCATACAACCAAGTATGGCCATATTGCTCCTGTATAAAAAAAAAAAGAAAAAAAAGTGGTGTTAGTTACAGATTCGCTGCAAGGTGCAAAGCCTTGGTGTTTGCCCTTGAGTCGTTTACAAAAAGGACCCAAATTTTAAGGTCAATACATTTCTGTGGGGTATATACACTCTCTAGACCTCTCTGTTCTGCTCAGCCCTCTTTGCTTGTGGTCCCAAAAGCCCATTCAGTTACTTGTGGAGACATGGCATTGTTGGTAACGGCCAACACATGGAATGCTCTTATTTTAGAACCCTCCCTCCTCAAATTCAGGTAGCTTTAACAGCCTTTTGATTTCTCTGCTAATAGCTTGGGGTTCCCCCTTCAGCAAGACACCTGCTTTCTAGCACCAAAAGGCGGTTTTACATATGTGGCATAAAACAAATATATATCATATACTATGTTAGGAGCCAACTTTCCTATACCCAAAGTAATGAGGTGAAATGAGCCGTAAAGACCATCAAGATGCATGCAGTTACATTCCTATTTGTGGGCCAACAGGATTCCTGAGATTCAATACCAGAACAGAGTTCTCCCTTTTGGCTGGATATCTGTGCCTCTGGCATTCTCTGGTTGTGTGGTGGTTAACTGCTGCACTTTGGTGAAGAGCAGACTTTGTCTAACCACAACTCAAAAAGATCAATTCACAAATGGATGCTGCATCTGTAGACAACTGTTAGACTAATTCATGGTCTGGATCTTCAAATCAGTATATAAATATCCAACTTTCAAGAGCAAAAGTGGACACAAACATTGCCAAAGATGTGCCTTCGTATGACATTGTTTTCTATTAAAAAACAAATGCTCCCTCTTACAGTTTACTCATTCTAAAAGTCCTGCAAGACCTTGTCATAGGCATGATGGACCCCTGCATTTACATGCAACTTCAAGAGTTTGTGGAGGATTATTGGTTTCCGACTACAGAAGACTGTAAGGATGAATGTGCTCACTTGAATAGAACCTCAGTCAGTTGAAGGGTGGAATTCCCACATTGATGATCTCTTGTCTCAAGTATGTACCCTTCAAAGGAAAGTAGCACATCATTGTGAGATCTGAGGGAGGTCCACATAGTACTGAAACCTTTCTTTTTATATTGTCCTCCACATCTGTTCTTCTTCACACAAGCCCAAACTGCAGTAAAGCACTCTTTTAACTGGACAAACTAAATCTTGATTTCTGTTGTTGAAGACCACGCAATCTGGCACTAGTATTTGGCATGGAGCATTATTGCAACAGCAGTTCATCTTTGAGGCGTACAGGATTTGAAGGCCGTGAAGACAAAATGGCAGGCTCAGAGAGACATTCCACACAGAAAATATTCTTCAATTGACTGGTTGAAGATATTGTTTCGTGCTCTTCTTATGATCCAGTTGAAGTTACCAGGATCTTCATTGCACAGGACAGGATATGACAACAATAGTATCCGGACCTGCCCCACAGATCTGTTTTGCCACACAGGAGGCACCCTAGCGTGCTGAACCCTCAAACCCAGATTTTAAGCAGGTCTGCTGCCTAGCCTATGATGACTGAACTTGACAACCTGACCATAGATTACCTGCAGTGCAGAGGATTGTGTCTGGGTCTAGTTTCTGCTGAAACATAGTGGCCAAAGAACTTGCCAGAAAGATACACTAATGCCTTGTCATTTTTATATTTCCCTGTCTGGCCTTCAGCTTACTTATAATAAACTAATACATTAAATTTGGTTGTCATTACTGTTTGGTGAAAACATCTATCTCAGATATACTCTTCATCATCCCGGTAATAAAGGGTATTCTGGAGTGCATTGGCAAAGTTATCTCTCCTGACCATTGCTTGCCCCGCAGTCCGGGCTTCTGGCCATGGGCACTAAAAATTGTGCTCACTAAATTAATTGAGCCTATCCATTGGCCAAACCTTGGGCACGTATGAGGGAAAGTAGAATTATTTTTAGCTGTGACTGGCTATATAGATTTGTGAGCTTCATATTATTTACACTGAAGAGCCCAAAATATTCTTTAGCACTTGCTGTCCTTTTTATAACCAAGGTACTCTCAGATTTTGAAAAGATAAAGATTACTTGAAAATTACAAGAGTTATTTACATCAGTACAACCATTTGTGAATTATGGTTCTGTTTGTGCATGTGTAGCATCCATTTAAGCAGACTGTAGCTCATTTAGTAAAGTGCATTTCTTATAACCTACTATCAAAAAGTGAATAAGCATTGCCTGAAGGACTGAAGACTTATTGTGTTAGGGGTATATTGGAGCAAGATATTCTCATGAGAAACGTTCTAAACCCAAACATTTTGTAGAGCAGCCACTTGGAAGTCTGTTATAAATTTTACTAAGCACTGCTTTATGTAGATTCTGACTCCAGGACATACTCCCTGCTGGGTCTTCCCAACTGTGATGAATAAAATAGACATGTGAGGAAATATTTCATTGTTGTATTCCAGTTTATTCTGTGTATTGCAGCAACCAGCCCACCCTCCTGACATTTCCCAGTGGTTACGATTTGTCAGTACCAGACAACAATATGACTCTGTAGTCTCTACACAGACCCCAAATGTGTTACATTTCTTCAAACAGCACCTCTCTAATGTAATTTTTCCCCTACTGCCATGAAACAGTCCGTGCATCTTTTCTAAGCGTTAAAATGAAGTGCATTTTCCTTCCACCGTTCTATGGCTAACTTCGGCTGCACTCAAATTTGGGTTACATAGAGTCAACTTGTGTTTAAGTAGTTCAAGAACATCCCGTTTCCGAAGTATTGCTAAGGATCTGTGATATCACAGATTATGGTGAATTAAGTTTGCCCCCTAATCCTAAAGGTGTGAATTTTGGGACTTTGCCATTTTGTATGCCAACTGCCTGAGCCAGACTTGCAGTTAAGACTGACAACTAATCCCATTGTGACCTGTTATAGCAAACTCAATGCAGTGTTTTGAGTTATATGAACCTGAGCTGTATAGCCGCTTCTTTTGACAACAATCATGCCTGCTATTAATCGCCATCTACCAAAGACCCGAATGTTCAGCAGCTCAATTTTAGATCTTGGCTAGAGTGCAAATACACAATCATGAATAGAGACATTGGTATATACTTTGTGGGCTTCAGCTGCCCATAGGCCTCCCATTTGCTGGCTCTAGCTTCGCTCTCATATTCTATCTCCACATTTGTCCATGGCATGTGTGTGTCATGCCTCTTCCTATGTTTAGCCATCCCTGAGAGCAATGGCTAGTTACACTTTCCATCCCCTGCACTGCCATACTCTTTTAGGAACTACTTTTTTCTTTGTTTTTGAGCAGTTTACAGGTGCACTTGTGTTTTCACTCGCTCCAGCTCCATTTCTGTGTACAGGTCTGTAAATCTTGTTCTGATCTTGTCACGTTTGCAGTACATTCAAAGACGGAGGCCAAATCTCAGGCGCTGTATTACAAGGGTGCCTGTTTACTTTTCTTTCTATGACTTCAATGTGAAAGTGGGATCTTGTACCATACAGAGCACAGAAGCTGTTTCACATCGACACTGAACGCTACACAAATGTATAAATATGCAAGAGGCGTAATACTGACATAATTCCCCCTGGAAAAAAAAATGTCACCTACTGTGAGGAATCCAGTTTTATTTCATGTCATTTTTTTCACCCCTAATTTATAAAATATGTGAATGGAACGTGATGTATGGTCCAGTAATACAATTTCAGCGTTCTGGTAACATGTACAAGTCACATGTGATTCTTCTGCGTGGTTTATGCCCCCTGCGACATTATGGATCACATTGAAAAGTTACCCTTTTACCATCGAAAACAAATTGTGCATGATGTCACAGATCATGTTTTCTTAATACTGTGCTTTGAGTAGTTGTACGGCACTCTTGGGTTATTTGTTTCACTATTAAAAAATATATATATATTTGCAAAATAAAAAACCTTTGTATCGCTCCACCCCGTACAAATTGTTAGCATTCAGAACACTATCTCAGTGGTTAGTGCGCTTGCAGTTCACCTCTTCATGGAAACTCACTATTATAACACTATGCTATGAGAATCCTCTGTTTTTAGGTTTTTTAGACATGACCATATGTGTGTTTATTTATTAATTTTATACATACTGCCTGTTTTGGAACATAAGAGCAAAACTGAAAGGCAGATCAATTTACCACGTTAATGTTCTTAAAAAACAATGTTTCTCTTGGAAAAAACCCATGAAAAAAGCATATTTTACTCCACGAAACACATAATACAACAAGCCCTGTGTAGTCTTTGACAAATCACAGATTCACGGGTTGAGGCTGGGCACCGCAGGGTTATTTTGCATGTTTTAGATGTTAACAGATTGAGGTTTGTGCTCTGTGCCAGAAAGTATTGTAGACACCTCTTTTTAATTACAGTTTGATGTCTGTGTTTTTGTTTCACTGAAAATCTTGAGTAAATAAACATACTTAAATTGAATGAGACTGTTTATCGCAAAAGCATCTTGTGTTGGTGGAATCTTTTGGCGTCCTTGTGCATCTATGAGAAAAAGTATTCAAATAAATAAACCAAGCCCCCTCCAATAGTAGAATAGGAGAAAACTACCGATTGTGTGTTGGAATAGAAAATAAATGTCTCCTACACACCACAGAGACATTGTACCACTTTATGAGCAGATGAGCAAGTGATTTCACATCTATAATGTGCTTGAAGGAGTAAAGCACCTCTAGCCGCTTAGTCAAGGTCCACGATTTCACTTCAGTTAAAACATAAAAACTGATAATGCATTTTTGAGTTAAAGCTTCACTGATTACAAGAAAAATATGAATGTAGTATTATAATCTAATGATGTGGTCAATTGAAACACGGACACCTCTAAAATATGTTCAACAATATCAGACCTGTTTTTAGATCTTGGCTACACAGATCACATGCTCTCGAAGAGACATGTTGTATTGAATATGTGGGCTTCAGCCTGAATATAGGCTTCCCATTTGCAGACTCCATCGTCACGCTCATATTTTGTTCTCCCTATTTGTCCATGTCATACATACATGCATGCATGCATCATGCCTCTTCTCATGCTTAGCCCTCCCTGAGAGCATGGCACGGAATTCAACACCACCTAATACCACTCCACATAACCTAATTACACTCCATAACACACAATCCCACTCAACATAATTCCATTACACTCATTACCACATAATTACTATCCACATAATTCCACTTCACACCATGCCACATAACTCCACTCCACCCAATACCACGCCACACATTCGACAACACACTATTCCTATCCAACCCAGATAATTCCACTACACACCACATACACTCCACTCCATAACATATAGCTAAAAGACATTAACATTGACAATGCTAATAGCTCTCGGATTGCTGAGACCCAATAGCTTTGCCAGTGCTTGTTCTTTTAATCCTGTAGAGACCGACCAGGATGCAGGGTTTGTTCAGCAACATGCTGTGTCACAGTGGAGTGCCAAAGTCATCTGGCACACCTGTATTCTCTATGGGTGTGGGCATGTTGTTATTTGGGGCTTTTTCTTTTTTAACAAAGTGGGAGGAGACAATTTCCCTCCTTTCTTGGTGGGTGTTCAGGATACAATCCATCTTGCACTTTGGCGGTGTCACCTGGAGGGTGTTAAGCACTCAGAGTAAGGGGGTTGGAGGTGTAGGGCAGTAGTCACTGCCCAGTATAATTTTACCAATATCATAGCTACCCTTTAATTCACATCTTTGAAGATATCTACATTAAAACCTCCCCCATAGTGCAGTGGCGCACACTGTTGTATTTGCGTTTATGCTGCTATCAAGGAATTGACAGCAGTGCAACGTCTTGGAAGTCTTTGGACCTCATATCATTCAGTCTGTGGCCAATTGGAAGTCGTGAGAGAGGATCCTCCAGAGAAAGGTTTCAAAGGGTGAATAGCAGTTGCTGTTGATCCTGTAGCTGATTTGGGGAGAACCACATAATAAGCAATTTTTTTGTGAATCTCGCTGAGGGAGCAACTTTTATTATGTACCAGTTAATCAAACATCTTTAATCAGTTTATGCCTTTAGGTTATTGTCTTGCATAATAATTTTATTTTTAGAACCAAAATAGTCATGGTGAGAGACAGTGAGGATAAGCACTTAGATTCCCGCCACTAATCATGCAGTTACACCTTGCAGACACTGTTTGACAGTGGGATGGTTGAAATTATTTTCTGGTCAGCATTGCAAGCCCTATGAAGTCGGAGTTTAATTGGAGGAGAGATTTTTCCTGAAAGCTGCTCAGAAAAACCCTCTCTTCCACCTGTGTTCCCTCTGGTGCAGCATACAGATAAGATTAGTCCAGTACCTTCCATCCGTCCCTGTTTTTAATCTTCCGCGCTGTTCTTTCTTTTTTTTTTTTTTCTTCTTTCATTTGGACAGTCTTCAGTGCCCCTCCTCATTGGTGCCAAGGAATGCTTTCAAGCTGGCTGATGCGTTGTGCAGAGAGAGCACAGTTGGTTACAGTGCAGGAGAATATTTTGTGATCTGTTTCCTTGACAAAACAAAGCACATTTTATCACAGAAGTAGTGCAGCTCAAGGAGTCATAAGAAGAAAAGAAGACCATCTTTTATGACCTCTACCATAATGGACGACTCCTACATTATCAGGACTTCCTAGGGATAACATACAAAAACAAATATTCTCTTAAGTACTGAGATGCTTCAGAAATTATAGATGTTCTATAAAGGGCTTTTCTTGTGATGAGACAATTTAGTGAATGAGGACATTTTGGTCCAGTACAGCTAGCAAGGGATCAAGAATATGTCCTTTTTGAAGTGTTGGAAAATCCCTTTACTTTGAAGTGAGCTACCACTAGGTAGCAAAGAGAGGGAATGCTTCAAAAGAGAGCCAGTAGACTTAAACTTATTTTCCTGCCACAGGAGTAGCAGTTGCCCTCAGTTTTACCCTCCCAGTTTCTTCTGGGGTGTAACTTCAATCACCTTTACTCTTTCTTTCAGTATTGATCCTACTTTTGGTCCTGAAGAAGTAGTTTTCTCAGAGCAAACGTGATCTTGATTGCTCCAGGTATGGCTGCAGTGGTCTGGTTTCCAGATCTTAAACTCAGTATGTTGTTTCCAATTCTCCTTCTATTGAGGCTGCACCCTCTATGCCAGTGGGAGGTGATGTTGAATCCAACCAAGAACATCCTGGCTCCTTGTGCCGTGGAGACACAGGCTACATTTAGGTGGATGATCTATTTGTGGAGTGGGCGTACTCGCATATCCTTGCTGATAAACTCTTTGATCAGATCTGTTTATGCCTACCTGGATTAATTTTGCTGTGGTATACAGATGGGTCTGGAGCAGTTTGCAAATTTCCCTCATTTTGTAGTCTGCTTTCTTTGGTGAAAGATAGTATTGGTGTGTGAAGGGTTATATTACTTCCTTTCCAGTGTATGTTGGAGCAGGGTTTGCGCCTCAGGTTTCCCTGTTTCTAAAGAGTCTTAAAAATGCCTTCCCATCCGAAGTGTTTTTTTTTTTTTTTTTTTTCCCCCCCCTCAATATTTGACTTTCTACTCACTTACATTGTTATGCCCAGAACTCTATTAATGGCTGTTATAGTAGCCTGCAGATTGAGTGTTTGTACATCCTTCGCTCATCCTGCCTTTTAAAAGAGGTAATGTTGCAAGATAAGTATTTATTACTTGTGATGGTGGCCTTTAATGTATGTTACAGATGTACTTCCGTTTTCTCATCATTCAAAACAATTGCAGTGTTTATACTGCTAGACCATGAATTTACAGGTGCAGAGAAAAGTGGGGTGTTTTCAGAGCAAACCGTTTCGCAATGGATTATGTATCCAATAGAAACATTACTACTGAAAGTGCATAACTTATTTTTGGATTGGTTGTTCTGTTGAAGTTCTTCACATTGACATGCTTCCCCAGTAATTCCACCATGTCCGCTTCATACAAGTAAAACCTGTGTTGAAAGACTGTTTTTTTTTTTTTTTTCTTTTGTTTTCTTTTCCTAGATACAATGGACACTTGGGATGACAAAAAACTGGAAGAGGTAGTCAACAAGAAGCATGGTGAGGCGGAAAAGAAAAAGGCCAAAACCCAAATAGTATGTGTCTTTCTTGCTTTTGGTAATAACCTAAAATTTATAAAAAGGTGCTCCTGTTGTGAACTTTTGAGGACCCATCTGAGGTTTCTGGTTCCTTCCTTCTGTTAATGAAGGAAGGGTAGATCTACATTAGTTAAATATTTTACACAATTTTGTAGTTGTTAGTTGCTTTATGCTAAAGAGTAAATGTGCATTAATAAATGTGATGGGGTTCAACCTGTATCAAATACAGCCCCTTGTTGGTCACTGAGGCTCACTATACTTTCTCATTCTGTAGTTGTTAGTTTGGCCATTGAATGATACAATGGAGCTGCAAGAGTGTAAATATAATACTAAAGTTGTTGTTGTGTCGTCTTAGCAATACACATTTTAATATCTGGTAGTGAGTTAATATTACATTTCTACTTGAATATAATAGTGGGGATTCTCTTATTGATATGGTTTGTGGATTTTTCTCAAACAGCTGTTTATTGGACTTTTCAACATTTATGTTAGTGTAAAGAAAAACGATTTACAGATCACAAAAATGACATGAGTGGACATTCAAGGTTTTACAAATTTATTACCTGAGCATAAACGATAAACACAAGAGACGAGAACAAACCTAATGAGAACCTAAGCCAACCCCTCATGATCAAGTGAAGTCTACTTAAAGTCCGCAATACACCGCTGAGGCAGCTCCCACAATCAAATAACTGTCAAAGCCTCTTTACTATTGGTGTAAACCCATCACTCTACTTGTTGGAAGTCAGAATGAATTTGAATTTCCCTAGCATAAAACCTCCAGCAGCACATACCCTCAAATTTCATGTGGGTGCTGCCTAGGCTTCTCAAGAGTCTTATGATACAAATAAGATGTTTGTTGGTGTGTCCATTCGTTTCCATTTAAAAGCAATGGTTGTTTTCACAGCCCCAAGAGATTCCATCATTATGTACCACTCCTGTCTCGTAAGACCTATATATCCTTCAGTTTTAAGCCTCAGGACCATTATTTCGGGTTACAGTTGCAAGTGTATCCCAATACCTTATGGGAAATCTTGGCAGTCTGTGTCCAAAATTGCTTCAACTTCGGACAGCCCCACTAAATCTCCAGAGGATCCCCCACTACTTTGCACCTCATCCAACAGTTCTGGTTCACATTGGGGAACAGCTGTACATGGGGAGATGAGGTGCTATATCATCCAAGTAATGTCTTATCTTGTCTCTAATGGATGAAGGGTAGCCATGTATGTCCCTATATATTAGGTACCTCTGTTTCTGAGAGATTTGTTCATCCAGTGCTGTTCCCCATGTCGCCATTTGGATTATGCTTTGGAGTCTAGCAATAGAAGTTATTGTTTAGAGATTACTCCTTAATGCTTTATAGTTTTGTAGACATGGCCTCAGATTGAGTATTATCTCTAGTGGTTGCCTGCTTAACTCCAACATCCAGAAGCCAGTGTCTTATCTGGATGTTTCTCAGTCTGTACCTTGAGCTGGTATTTAGTTTCACATTGAAGGAATGACGTACCATGGCCCTCTTGGAAAACCCCTGAACTCCTTCTACATCTTCATTCCTGCCATCCCTGCTAAGGGTTTGTTTCAGAACAGGTTTACATTCAGAATGTAGAACATGTGAACAGGGAAGGAAATAAAGTGAGGCTCCTGCTAACCACCAGTCTGTCCCATGTCTTGACGGTGCTTAAATTGGGGTACATACTTATTAATTAAACAACTTTGTTTTTTGCTCCTGCATAGGTGATCCCACAGAGGTCTACCCACTGTAACATGGCCTATGTGTACCTAGCTTCTATCTGTATCAGATCTAGGTCATTCTGCCATTCATGTAGTTGGACTGCTGCGTAGTACAATAATATATCTATCAGAGCCAGTCCGCTTTTTCTTCTAGTTAGTATAGACGTTTTTAAGCTATGCACACTCTTCTTAACCCACATATGAAACTCAATATTGACTTCTGGATTTGGGCTGTACACAAATCTTGCCTGAATAGATAGGCAGAGTCTGAAACACATAGTGGTGTTGACAGAATGTTTATCTTAACTGCATTTGCCCCCTCCACCCCATCAGACCAGGATATAAAGAGCCTAGACCATCACCCCAGGACTTTCTTCATTTTAGCTTGTGAATTTTTAACACATTGCAGGTGCAGAGATGAGTGGCCTAGTTTCTATGATGCTTTTCCTTTTAGTAGTGTGTGGGATTTCTGTTCTGCTGTTAGATACAGTGAGTCCTGTTAGTGCCTACCACCATGCCAGTGTTGTGTTAAAGCTGTATCTACAGACTGTTTAGTGTTTGTAAACTGCATCTTTGGAAACTGCCATCATACCTATGGTGTTGGCACATGTGCTACACAGTCTGACCCATAGATCTGATAGAGACTTCCAGTTGCAGATTCCTTACCTTTATAATTTTCCCCAGGTGTCAGTCTGGATCTAGCGATTTTCCTCGAGCTGTACCCCTGCGTGCTGTCAGATGGCGTTGGTCCGCTCTGCGTCAGTCATCAGTGTTGTATATGCCACATATGACGTCGCAGGACCTAAATAGGTGCCACCCCGGTGAGCTTACCTCACTTTTTTTCCTCGTCGGAGCAGATTCGAAGAAGAGCTACCCCTCGGCTCATTTTTGACTGGGATTTTTTTATTTTTTTGTCGTAGAGTTTAGAGTGTCTACACTCCTGGTGCATCTATGATGTCGTCACGCAAGACAGGGTTCAAGCTCTGCGAATCCTGTCATCATGTGCTGTCCAAGATGGATATGCACCTCGTGTGCTTTTGATGTTTGGAGCACTACCACAACTCATTTGTGCTCTGAGTGCTGAGCCATGAATCTGAAAGGTTTGAGGGAGCAGTCTCTAAAGCTCATTGCAGCCCGGCACTCTGCTCCTTGTCGCTTCTGTTCCCGGTCGCCAGGAAGGCCCCAAGAATGGTCACGGAGTCCCAATTCTTCAACATCCCACTCCAAATTCTTGGGACGGTCGGGTAAGTTGAGTCACACAAGAAGTCAAAGAAGAACAAGCGTTGTTCTATTTCACTCCGTCCATCGACCGGTGCGACAAATGAAAAGGAGCATTGCTGTTCCAGGATCGATCCTCGGAACCTGTGTCTCGGTTGACTCTGCGCCTCCATGAATTTCTGGGAGCGAATCCTCCCAACTCCGTGAGTTTTATGAGACCATCCGCCTCCTATTAAGGCAGTTGGAGTCCGCCAGAGCACCTTTGGGCCCTGTGGAGTCGGCAGGAGTCACCACAGGCTCGTTGCCAGCGGCTTCGGCCTCAGCTCTGGGGGCCCCATGGAACCGTTCCTGGATCTGAACTGCCATTGGTCGTACCACTTCAACCTTCTCCGACGATGGTTCCGACATCTGCTCCTGACGCCGCCCATGCCCACAGTCTGCGTCAGCTGCATCCTCATAGCATACGCTGACACGGGATCGGATGCAGATGCCGACTTTGACAGGGACTTTGCTCCCTAAGTTGGATTCTGACCCGTATTCTCTTGGTTTGGGGTACGGTGAGGATTGGGAGGGATCGCTGGACCCTTTGGAATACCTGTTCAGTGGACTGGTGGACGGACCTAGGTGTTGCCAGTGGTCTGGACAACCCCCCCCCGCTCCCCTCACCCCACTCCCCGGCTACAGAGGAAGGAGCGTTCTACTCAGTGGTGGTGTGGAGAGCAGCTGAGCTCCTGGGCCTCGAGCTGCTTTCGGTGGCTGTCAGGACTAACCTCCTGACAGAGGTTCTCAAGCATGGGTAAGGAGGCTGGCTCAGTATGTGGTGTACACTGGGGCGAGCAGCTGAAGCTTATCCAGGAGGAATGTAAAGCACTTGCAATACCACAGCAGTCTGACAGTAACTGCTACACAAGAAAGAAACACAAGCACTAACGTTTAGACTAGCATTTGGTATAGCTCCCTTTGAAGATATCTACACAGGCTATATACACCAAAGAACAAGCAGAAATAGCATAAAATATGCAGGACTCTATTGGGGGTGGGGGGGAAGGAGGCAAACCTCATACTAAGTAAGTGGAATGGGAAATAATGAACTCAACAAAGGTAAGTGTGATAGCTAGCTAGAGGCTGGTTAAGTGTCCCCAGTGCCGGGGTGCAGAGTGGTTATCTACCCGGTCGTCCCTTAGACTAACGCAGGGAAATCAAGGTTGGAATTTGTGAGTTTCAGGACCCTTCCAAGCGGACACCGAGGAGACCCAAAGACAGGAGGAAGGGTGGAGAGTGTCCTCACCCGAGGATACCCAGAAGACAGGAATACCTACACCAGGGGACCCGGTTGCTAAGGAGAAAAAAGACTTCGGAAACCCTCGCTGAAGTCACTGGAGGCCTCTGGTGTCCGTTGCTGTTGTGACCCTTGGACCAGGCTGGTGGAATACAAGGACGGATTCCAGATGCAGAAGACCTGAATAAGGAAGGGGACAGAGTCTAGCACCTTCGAAGGTGCCCATGTGGTGCCGATGGCAATGCCCACCCTCCTAGAGGTGAAGTTCCTGCAGGTGAAGGAAGTCCAACTGCGGGGTGCAGGAGCTGCAGAAGATCCTAGGAGTTGCCTATGAGCTGTCTCACACCAGTCACCGGTTTGCAGAAGGGTCATTGACCAGCGAGCCCACCAACAGGCACTGGCAAATGCAAGCAGGACCTGAAAATGGATTTACAGGTTTTTGGTGGCTAGCAACGTCCAGGAGACTTGACCCTTGAGGGGGAGTCAGGGCTGGGCCTCAGCACACAGGGAGTTCAGCAGATGTCATTGGTGCCACCACGAGTGACCCACAGGCGATGGACATAGGGAGTCACAAGGAGGCCTCAGCAACTCAACAAAACAGAAGTCCCACATTGCAGGAGCTGCAGAACGGAGGTTGATCTTAGAGTAGCAGAGTGCTGGAGGCAGGTGGGGCTTCTCGGTGCCCGAAGATCTCTTGGAGCAAGAGGCAACAAGCCTTGGCAAGAGCAGCAGTCGCGGTGCCCAGGGGTGCTGTTCCAGTGGCTGCAGTCAGAAGACAGGAGGTACCCGAAGAGGACCACAGAACCACCACCTGTGAGCAGAGCCTTCACGGTGTCTGTGGGACAGCAGGATCAACTAACCAGTCGTTGTTGCCTTGAGGTGACTGCAGATGCAGAGGAGTGACTCCTTCACTCCAAGGGAGATTCCTTTGTGATTCCAGTTCCAATCGGAGTCCTTGTGATCCTCGAGGATGCACAGCCTCGGATGTTGCGGAATTCTTGCAGGATCTGGAGAAACAAAGTTGCAATGGGAGCCTTCCCACCAGAAGCAGCCTCATTTCGGTTTCAAAGCAGACAAGCAGTACTTCCAGATGCTAGGAGCAGAAGATGTGTTGTAGAGAGTTCTTTGTAGAGTCTTTCTTGACGAATCGGAGGACCCACCCAGGGGAAGCCCTTAAATAACCCTAAAAGGGGGGTTGATCACTGTAGTGACCCACCTATTAGAGGTGGTCAGGGACGTCACCTACCTGGCCTAACCAGTCAGATGCTCCCAGGGGTCTCTGCATATCTTGTTTCCAAGATAGCAGAATCAGCCGGCCACCTGGCAGAGCTCTGTGCACCTCCTTAGGGGAGGAGCTGGACAGGAGGGTGGACACTCCCCTGTCCTTTGTGTGGTTTCGTGCCAGAACGGGGACCAAGGGTCCCTGCACTGCTGCAAACCAGTTTATGCAAGGAGGCCACCAAATATGCCCTCTGTGCCACCAGACTGCTTCGGAGATGCCACCCCTCCCCAGGAACACCTAGTTCTAATGGAGAGGAGGTCAAACCTCCCCACTACAGGAAACCCTTTGTTCTGCCTTCCCCCTGCTTGAGCTGTATGAGCAGCTGGAGGGCAGAGCAGTGTCTGGGATCTGCATCAGCAAGGACCGCCAGGCAGATCTGGGTGATCCTCTAAGTAACCCCCAGAGTACATGATTTCATGCAACTAACACTGGAATTGTTGTTGCATGATTCCAACATGTTTAATACCAAACATGCCTAGGTTCGGAGAAACCGTTGTGTAGCTTGATTACTCGTACTGACCGGTGTCCGCTATATGTCTTAAAATGATTTACCCGCACTTAAAAAGTCCAGAGAGTCTGGGGTTTGTAGGGGTACTCTGCTCATGCAGGCATACCCTCATAATTTGGGACATGCACCCTGCCCTTAGGCTGAAGGACCTACCAGAGGGGTGACTTACAGTGGTTAAGTGCAGTGACCACTGTGTTAGGCAAGACTTACATCGGGAGTGAAAGGGTGAATGCACCATTTCACACAAGTTGCAACGGCAGGCCTGCAGACACAGTTTGCCTGAGCTCCTATAGGGGGCAAAATATATGCTGCAGCCCATCGGAGACTTCTGGTGTACCAATGCCCTGGGTACCTAAGTACCCTATACTAGGGACTTACATAGGTGCACCAGTATGCCAATTGTGGGGGGAAAAAAGTAACAGGCTACCAAATTTAGAGGAGAGAGCACACAGCCACTGTGGTTCTGGTTGGCGGGATACCAGTGAACTACTGTCTAAACCTACTGACATCAAGAAACAAGTGGGGGTATCTATGCTAGAAAGATGGTACTTACCGACACTGGGGCTTCCACGTCAGAACCCCTTTGGCCCCTTTAATAAAAGCCTACACTGATGTCGTGCTGGGGACCTGGTCCAAACCCAGCACAGGGAATCTTGTGCACAGGACAATTGCCCGCCCCCATAGCTCCTCTCTAAATGACCCAGTGTTCCTAACGCAACACCTGACTCCTGAGATCTTGGTTATCCAAGCCTCCATGTCCTCAGGTGCATTTTCTTCTGCACCCCTGTATAGCGAATCGAAGAGGCTGCATCATCTTGGGAAGTTTTTTTCTTCCTCCAGCCTAGCATTGCTGTCTGTGAACACAGCTTGCCTTTTGGGCTCTTACATGGAACAGGGTTGCGCAGGTGCTGCATCAGGACCCAGAGGAGGACCGGACCATTCTCTACCAAGCTGTTGCTGGCGGGAGAAGTTCACCGTACAGTGTGGGCTGGATACGACCTACTCACTAGGCTCATTGGTTGCATAAATGGTGGCCTTGAGGCATCATGCCTGGTTGAGGATGTTTGGTTTTTCGGGGGATGTCCAATCCATCCTTATGGACCTGCCCTTTGGTGGCACCTGTCTCTTTGGAGACAAAGCAGACTCAGCACTCAAGCACTTTAAGGGGGTCCATCCCCCTGCACCCCTTCCGCTTGCTGTGGTCTCCAAACCTTTCCAGGTTGATTCTACCCTACCAAGGACCAGTCGGAGGCAAGATAAGCCCTCACCTGACCAACTGGCAGTCCATCACTTCAGACAGGTGAGCTTTGCAAATAGCATTAAGGAGCTACTTCCTCCCATTTGAGGCTATCCTTCCATCCATGCCACCATCCTATGATCGAATGATGGAGATCACTTGGCACTTCTCCGTGAGGAGGTTACGGCTCTCTTGGCCAAGGGAGCCATAAAGAGGGTCCCTGTTCCAGAAGTAGGTTGTGGTTGCTACTTTCTGGTGCCCAAAAAGGGCAAGGGTCTCTTCCCTATCCTAAACTTTCAGTCCATCAATGTCTTCCTCATGAAGCAGAAGTTAAAAATGCCCACTCTAGCACAGGTTCTGTCTGCCCTGGACCATATGTTTCCCATATGTTTCTTACCCATATGTTTCCTCCATCATCATTCAAAATGCCCCAGTGGGATTTGAATCTGGTTCTTACTTTCTTAATGTGCACTACTTTTGAGCCTCTCCGTAATTGTCCTCTCAGGCTGCTGACATTAAAAACAGCCTTCCTTGTGGCTATTACATCTGCCCTCAGGGTGAGTGAACAGCAGGTGTTGTCATCCAAGCCACCCTACCATTCCATCTATTCCGACAGTGGTGCTTTCAACCAGGGCTTCCTTTTTGCCAAAAGTCGTCATACCCTTTCATGTAGGCCAATCCATCACCTTGCCTACTTTTTTATGAGCCCCCAACCCCCCTAATTCTTCTAAGGAGAGACTCCACCTACTGGACCCAAAAAGAACGTTGGCATTCTACCTTAATTGTACCAAAGAGTTCTGGGTGAAAGATCAACTCTTTGTTGGACATGTGAGTGCGAAGAAAGGTGGGGCAGTGCAGAAGAGCACCATCTCTGGATGGGTCGTTCTGTGCACTGAGATGTGCTACGCACTGGCTAAAAAGCAATCCCAGAAGGATTTGCACGCTGACTCTACGAGAGCGACATCTGCAAGCACTGTTAGCACGCAGAATTCCAGTCCTGGACATCTGTCAGGCAGCAACATGGGCTTCTCTGCGCATGTTCACTAAACACTGCTGTCTGGACAGTCTAGCCCGAAGGGATAGGTACTTTGCCCGTTTGGTCCTGTAGGACTTCCTAGTATGATCTAGGTTTGCAGACCCACCTCGGGATGGTATTGCTCGAGTATCTATTCTAAGGTAAGAAATCTGCAACTAGAAGTCGCTATCAGATGAACAAGTAACTTAACTTTGGTAACGCCTTTTTACGTAGAGACATATTCTAGTTGCAGATTCCTAACCAACCCACCCATCCTCCCCGCAAACTGATTTCTAGGGAGTTGGCATTCGCTTTCAGGGCCCTAGTTTTGACGCGCTAGTAGTTGGTGTTCTTCATGGCTCCGTACTTCTGCCGTGGAAAGTTGAGAAAAGAAACTGATGTCAGCGTGCCAGGGTGGCACCTATAGAGGCCCTGCGCCAACACATCTAATGACGAAAAGCTGACGGGCGCGGAGCTGATGAATGTCCCCGGACGTCGCAAAGGGGTACTGCTTAAGAAAAATCTCCAGATCTAGACTGACGCCTGAGGAGAATTCTAAGGTAAGGAATCTGCAACTAGAATATGTCTCTACCAGATAAGGCATTGCCGAAGTAAGTAACTTGTTCTACTTGCACAAACATGAAATCTGTGCACAACATGCACAGTACAGTGATAGCGTTGCCCACTGTGCAAATACCAGTTTTTGTCCCACTTTCAAACTGGAGTCTGCATGTATGTTGTAGGCTAATAGGCGTGGGGAATGCATATAGGAAGATTAAATTTACTGCTTTAGCTCTGCCGGAAGGTAATCATTTTTATTGACATTGCTGCCTTCTGCTTGTTACTTGCGTTGCGTCATATAGAGTAGTGGAGCCCCTTCAAAAAACACAGTTTATATTTTCCAAAATTCCATTGGGCGAGAACTCGCTGCAAAATATTTAAGTGAGTCATTTTTACCAATAATACATGCAAAAATGACCTCCATTAACCCTGGCAGTCTTTGTTCTCCATATAATTTGATATACTTCTGGATTGCAATGTCATAAGTATAATTTCTGATTTAATCTGTTATGAACATCTTAACTGGATTATGTATTTAACCATAACTAGGGATTTTCACTCATTTTGGGATTTGAATCACAACAATATTCTCCCCTCTGCTGAATAGTTTTAGAATGTTTTGCTGTACTTTTTTTTTTAAAATATATATATTGCTCCTGTTTGCCAGTTACTTTGCCTCTTGACGCTTTTGTGCAGAGTTAGTATGCAGTTGTACTTTATCTGCCTAGAGGGAGTTCCGTTGGAGGGTGAAGGTGTGGAATGTTCATAGACATGCCCTGGCCTGATTCAAGTAAGCATAGTGTGGAGAAGATGGCAGTTTACTTTGTGGATTGGGTAGTTAGGTGGGTCTTTGCAAGCAGACATGAAGATCTGGGTGGAATTTTTAGGGTCGACCGTGCAAGCGCTCTGGCCCCTGTTGTAATCTCTGTGGGCTTTTAATCATGCCCATGTCACGCCCATCAGTTTCGTTGGTTCGTAGGCTGGCCTTTTAAAATTCACTTGATTTCATTTGTGAAAGGCATGCATATGTCATGCCTTTTCTGGTGTTTAGCCCTTTTTGAGAGCACTGGTAAACTACTGAAAACATACGAGGCTCCATGTTTTCCGCATAGCTTCTGGACTCATTTTTCTTTTTATTTCCTATGCAGCATGATCTCGCTGGGCAGTAGTCGAGCGCTTTGCACGACATCGACCCTGTTACATAGATTATTGCATAACTGCTGATACGTTTGACTGCGAGCAGACTTCTGTTTCCTTTTGTGTGCTCCTTCACGCTGATGCTCATGGCATGGTGCTTTAAATTGTCTCGCTTATATAAAACTGTATTACTTTTAATTTTCAATTTATGTGGCAAGAAAAGTCCTGTTAGGATTTTACAACGCTAACAGCTCTAAGTCGAACAAATACGAGACCCATTGCATTGCAAATGCTTGTTATACCTTTGGGTTGTCTCTGCAGGGTGCATTGCATTGGGGAAGTGGATCTTTAGACCCTCTAACCTAACCGAAGGAGGCCAAGAAATAAGCCAAAATACAGTGAAAATTTAGTTTTTTCAAAAAATAGGAAAGTAGGGCTGCAGAAGAAGGCTTGTGTTTTTTCCCCTGAAATGGCATCAACAAAGGGTTTGCAGTGCTAAAATCACCAGCTTCCCAGCTTTCAGGAACAGGCAGACTTGAATCAGAAAACCCAATTTTTCAACACAATTTTGGCATTTTACTGGGACATAACTCATTTTTACGATTTTTTTTGTGTGCTTTCAGCCTCCTTCCAATCAGTGACAGAAATGGGTGTGAAACCAATGCTGGATCCCAGAAACCTAAACATTTCCGAAAAGTAGACAGAATTCTGAATTCAGCAATGGGTAATTTGTGTAGATCCTACAAGGGTTTCCTACAGAAAATAACTACTGAAATAAAAACATATTGAAATTGAGGTGAAAAAAACAGCCATTTTTCTCTACATTTTACTCTAACTTTTTCCTGCAATGTCAGATTTTAGAAAGCAATATACTGTTACGTCTGCTGGACTCTTCTGGTTACGGGGTTATATAGGCCTTGTAGGTTAATCAAGAACCCTAGGTACCCAGAGCCAATTAATGAGCTGCACCCTGCCGTGGGTTGTCTTTCTATACCGGGTATACAGCAATTCATTTGATGAAATATAAAGAGTGAAAAATAGGTATCAAGAAAACCTTTGTATTTCCAAAATGGGCACAAGATAAGGTGTTGAGGAGCAGTGAATTACAGGGCATTTTCCAAGTAGATGTCTTTTTTACACACTGTCTTATATTTCTACGGAAAAAATGTAGAGAAAGACAAGGGGCAATAACACTTGTTTTGCTATTCTATGTTCCCCCAAGTCTCCTGATAAAAATGCTACCTCACTTGTGTAGTTAGGCATACCGCCCGCAACAGGAAATGCCCCAAAACACAAAGTGGACACATCACATTTTCCTAAAGAAAACAGCTGTTTTTTGCAAAGTGCCTACCTGTGGATTTTGGCCTCTAGCTCAGCCGGCACCTAGGGAAGCCTACCAAACCTGTGTATTTTTTAAAACTAGAGACCTAGGGGAATCCAAGACGGGGTGACTTGTGGGGCTCTCACTAGGTTCTGTTAACCAGAATCCTTTGCAAACTTCAAAATTTGGCTAAAAAAAATACTTTTTCCTCACATTTCGGTGACAGAAAGTTCTGGAATCTGAGAGGAGCTACAAATTTCTTTCCACCCAGCGTTCCCCCAAGTCTCCCGATTAAAAATGGTACCTCACTTGTGTGGGTAGGCCTAGTGCCCGCGACAGGAAATGCCCCAAAACACAAAGTGGACACATCAAAATTATCAAATAGAAAACTACCTGTTTTTGAGGGGGCACCTGCGTTTTTGGTCCTGGGCTCAGCAGCCATCTAGGGAAACCTACCAAACCCAGACATTTCTGAAAACGAGACACCCGAGGGAGTCCAGGGAGGTGTGACTTGCATGGATCCTCCAATGTTTTCTTACCCAGAGTCCTCAGCAAACCTCATTTAGCTAAAAAAAATCACATTTATCCCATAATTCTGTGTGGGATCACTGCACCGGGACAAATTTCCTACCATTCAACGTTCCTCTCAGTCTCCCAGTAAAAATGATACCTCACTTGTGTAGGTGGGCCAAGTGTTTGTGACATGGAAGAGCCAAAAACACGTCGAAATTGAGGGGGAACCAAAGTGGGTCCAAAAGAGCAGTTAAAAAAAATCTTTTTTAGGCTGACAAGTGCAGCAGAACTTTTATTGGTGTAGATGAGACAATGCTGGGTGGTAGGAATTTTGTGGCTTCCTGCAGATTCCGGAAGGTTTCATCACAAAAATGTGGGAAAAATGTGTGCTTTCCAGCAAGGTTGCAGGTTTGCAGTGCATTGTGGGTAAGGAAATGGTGCGGGTGCATGTGAAGCACACCACCCTGGAATCAACTAGATGTTTAGTTTTCAGATGTGTCTAGGTCTTGTGGATTTTGCTACATGGCAGCGTCCCAAAGTAAAAAGAAAAAGTGCAGCCCTCACCATTCCAAGTGGGACGATTTTGAGAGTTACCAAGCTCTCATGGCCCAAATGTAAAACAAAAACCAAAAATTATCAAATGTCCTCTTGCTTGCCATGGGATAAGATGTTTTAGTGTGCGGGGAGAGCTGAAAGACTGTTAGCCCCTTCAGTTCGGGTGAGGGCATAACCAGGCCCATACTGGTTGGTAGCCACCACCCCACTATTTATTTGTTTTTTATCCCCTGGCATCTAGTAGACTTTCTGTCCTCCCGGGGTGTGGATCGGGGGTAATTGCCCAATCTGCCCACTGGTGGGCAGAACAACTTTGGCCCCATTTATTTGGGGTGGGGGTATGGCCATACCCCCAGCCTCTTATTTTGGAGAAAAAAAATTCTCTGGTGGGATTCGGGGCAGATGGGCCTTCCAAAAATAGGCCAATCTGCCCCTAAGGGGGCCAGTTATGGCCAACAGTAATGTGCCCCCATGGGGAGCGACCCTTGCCCAAGGGGCTGTCCCCTCCAAACAAAATACACACATACAGACACACCAATCCATGGTGTCTAGAGGTTTCTGGCCCCTTTGGGGGCAGAATGGCCTAACAAAAATAGGCCGATCTGCCCCAAGGGGGGCAGAAATGGCCTAAAAATCATTTGCCCCCCTGGGGAGCGGCCCTTGCCCAAGGGCTGCTCCCCTTATGTGCAAGTAAAAAAAAAAAAAATCCCTGGTTTCTAAGGTGGGGCAGAAATGGCCTAATAATAATCCCCATCGCGCGCTGACGTCATCAGATGCGGAGGGGGAAGGGGAAGCGATTCCCCTTTCATCCCTGCCTAGGGGAGGGGGTTGTCTGGCCATCGGGGGCTCATAGCAGGGCGAGACCACCTCGTCCAGGGCACAGAATAGCATGAGTTTATCTTGCCTTACATTTGAAACTGTGGCTCGAGGTATTCTGTAGCTTGGTTAGTGTACCTTCATCCATTTTATGGTTCTGAGCAATATTCTACCTGCCACTATTCTCAGTTCCTCTTTCCATATATCCCAGGCCCCATCTCCTGTTTGTATCCCAGGGCCCTGGTCTGGATCCCCTTCTCACCTGCAGTTTGCAAAGTCCCTTATCTTTCATTGTAATCCCATGTCCCCATCCATTTTTTTTTTTTTTTTTTTTTTTTGATGGACTGGCTAATGGGGTCTTAAGTGGTGGTTAATACTTTGATATTTAGTGGAACTGGATGGGTCTGTTCAGTGATGTAATCGGTGATTCCTGGTCAAACATGTGCTGCATATGGTTAGTTTGGTTTATTGTGATTGGCTTATATTGTGAATGGTGCTCTGTGTTGAATAGGAGTTGTTGCATTATGCAAAGAAATCCATTTAGTCTATTCACTTCTAAGGTGCCAGACTGCAGGCCACCAAGATGGATGTACTGTAGCGCGGCTCTGCTTGCCGAAAGGAAAGATCCAACCTCAAATGCTTATAAGTGCCCCCCATATTGAAGTAAAACATTCCGTTTCAGTTGGCCAGACCTGTGCAGTACGCAGAAGGGTGAAAATTGTCTTCTGTGCTGGCTTCTGTGCTAGAGCTCTGAGACTGAGTGAAAGAGTCTGCACGGAGGGCTTAGAGGATGTGGCTTACCTCACCTGTGGAGGCCTGACGAAATGGCATGACATGTGGGAGAATTTGAATGGCTGTTTCGGCTCCGGACAACTGATTGCTGGTAATAGGGCAGCGTATACCTTCTTTTAGTGTGGCGTCTCGGTGCCCCTTTGCACACCGTCTGTGAACGAATGCTACCAGTGCTTAGGATCCTTGAAATAAAAACAATGGGAGACCAGTCAGCTACATATTGTATTGGTGGGTGGTGTAAAAAGTGTGCCTGCAAGGCTTGTTAGAGCCTGGGGGCAAGGAAAAAAAGCCGACCAAGAAGGATTGGGCCCATGTGTCGTGCTAACTTGTAGTATTTTGAATGCCTCTGGACGTGTAGGCTTTGGACCTGCTAGTCTACCCCTCTCTAGCCCCAATCTTACAGCAATGGTGTTTGGTCAATGTGTGGCGGGCACCCTACCTGCAGATAAATTGCACACAAATGTTGGTGTCCCTCTCCCATTGGAGGCCTGTTTATAGTCCCCTGGAGGAGTGGAGCCTACTCAGAGGATATTGCCAGAATGTTTCAAAGAGAGCACCCTTTCACTGCTGGTCACTTCTCCAGGTCACTAAGTCACCCCTATGGCAGGCTCTTTCAGCCCAAAGGGCATGCTGGTCCCTGGGTGTGAAGGCACCCCTGCAAGAGCAGTGGTGCCCCAATGACTTCCAGTTCCCTTGCACTAGACTTCTTAAGTGCGGGGAAGCAGTTTTACCCATGTACAGGCCTAGGCATATTTATATCAAACATGTTGGAATCATAACCCAGTAGTAATGCCAGTATTGGTGGAATGATTCCAGGCACTCTGTGGGCTCCTTAGAGGACCCCCAGTATTGCTTCTACCAGCCTTCCAGGTTTGGCTGGCAGCTCAAGCTGCTGCCACCCTTCAGACAGGGTTCTGTCCTCCTGCTGCATGATCAGCTCAGGTAGGTGAAGGCAGAACAAAAGATGTTCTTTGGGAGAGAAGATGCAACACCCCATCCCTTGGAAATAGGTGTTACAAGACTTGGGAGGGGTAGCCTCCCCAAGCCACCAGTTTGCTTTGAAGGGCACATTTGGTGCCCTCCTTGCATAAACCAGTTTGCACCAGTCCAGGGACCCCCGGTTCCTTCTCTGGCACGAAATTGGACAAAGGAAAGGGGAGTGATCACTCACCTGTCCATCACATCCCAGTGGTGGTGCCCAGAGCTCCTCCAGGTGGCCACTCGATTCTGCCATCTTGAAAGCAAGATGTGCTGAGGCCCCTGGGAGCATCTGGGTGGCCAGGTCAGGCAGTTGACATCAGTGACCCTCTCTGATAGGTGGTCACCGTGCAAAGTGACCAAACTCCCTTTTAGAGCTTTTAGGGACTCCCTTGCGGGTGGGTCCCCAGATTCGGCATGCGAGACTCCACCAGAACTCCCCTGCATCAACCTCTTCTGCTCCTGGTCACCAGAAGCTCAGCTGGACACTTCAGGAACCAAACAAGACTGCAATTCCTGAGACATCCTTGCCTTGCAACATTGTTTCTCCAGCTCCTTCCAGCAACTGCAACATTTCCACAGCTGTGCATCTTCTCGGGTCGACAAGAATTCAGCTGCACCATGAAGCAAGAACAAATCTCCTCTGGAATGAAGGAGCCACTCCCCTGCATCTGCAGGCACCTAAGGCAACAACGTCTGGCTGCATAGGTCTGCTCTCTGGAACTACGTGAATCCTGCAACACAAGTGGTGGGTCTGAATGGTCCCCTCTCCCTTTTTTTCCAACTTGGGGGCCGTGACCCCTATGCCTCTCCTTGTAGGACGGAATCCCTGTGCACTGCAACTCTTGCAGCAACCAAGGCTTGTTGACTACTGCTCTGAGGGATCTTCAGACTCCAAGTAGCCTCTGCCTCCAGCACTTCATCCTTGCAAGGACAGTCTCTCCTCTGCTGCTCCAGCAATGTAGCCTCACTGCAACTTACTGTGCCTGCTGCCAGTGAGGGCTGTGACTGCTTTTGCTGGCTCTCCTGACTGCCGAGGGTCAGCCCGGACTCTCCTCCCAGTGTTCAGTCCCCAGGGCCTTGCTGGTCCTCTTCCACCGTGCAACTCCTCTTATGCCCTGGTTTCCATTTGCCATGGCGTGTTGGTGGTCTTCCGAACTGCTGACCCCGTTGCAGTCTGTCGACCGGCGTGAGATATCTTCTGCACGAGTACGGGGACTCCTCTGCAGCTGGTTTTCATCCTCCTTCGTCAACACAGATCTTCACCCACAGAAGGAAGGGCAGTGGCTGCCCTGTCTGAACAGTCCATTGTGAACTGGACTCTGTCCCCATCTTTTGCAGGTCCTTTTCTTCCAGAATCCATCTTTGGGTTCCTCTGGTCCTGTTCTTGCAAAGTTCCTTTTCGAAGTCCCCTTGTTAGCCAATGGGAAAACCAGGTAACTTACCTCTGCTGTCCTTGTCGCTTAGGGTCATCTGAGTACTCACCTCTTGCGTTTTCTGAGTTCTCCCAGCTCCTGACTAACTACTCCATATTCTTGGGTGGAGGACCTAGCTTCTCATTCCACTATTTTGGTATATGGTTTGGACCTTCCCCAGGGCCCTAGCTTTTTTCTACTATTTCTTACGTATGCTTGTTGGTTCTTACACTAATTCCTAACCATTACTATATTTATATTTAGTATGTACTACTTCCAGTTGGAGGACTGCCTATAAGTAATCTAGTTTTAGTGTTACAATGGTAAAGTACCTTTATTTTTGTAACCCTGTGGGGTTTCTTTCATGTGTTATAAGTTACTGTGTGACTAGTGTGGTATTGCAAGTGCTTTACACTCCTCCTAGATAAATCTTGGCTGCTCATCCACAGCTTCCCCTAGATAGCCCTGGTTTCCTAGATCCTGTTACTAACTATAAGGGGTTGCCTGTACCTGGTATAAGGTGTAAACACCATAGGTGTCCGCCACACACCAGGCCAGCTTCCTACAGTTATGAATTATGCCAGCCCCTGCCCTTCATAAGCTGTGACTTGAAAATGCTGGCAGAGGTGCTCTGGGACTGCATTCTCCCTCTTCTTTCTGAGCTGCTTTTACTGAATCAGGTAGGGTTTACACAAGACACATCCACAGCTCACAGTTTTTGCACACTGCCTGCAGTGTTACACATCCTAGAGCAAGTACTGGAGGCATCAGCAGTGCTCCTTGATGGCGTCAGGGCATTAGACTTCCTAGAGTGGGAGCATCTATTTACTGTACTCGGAAAGATGGGCCTCAGGAAGATGTATTAGTTGGATTAAACTAATGTACAAACTGCCCACGGCACGAATCAGTAGAGCTCTCTTCACTTACAATTAATTGAGTTGCACGGCAGAACTCCCACTTCCAGTCCCCTGCCTTCTCCCCCTCCCATCCTTTATGTGCCCACAGTGGACCACCTGGCAACCACGTTGACATTACTTTGAATATGTGATCCTGTATGCTACTCGTCAACTACTTTATCCCACTGTATGTGGACGAGATCACCTTTTACATTGGGGACCACAAAGGTCACCTCAACACATTAAGCAGGAATTTAAAAGATTCAGTGGCATTTCAGAAAGGACCGCTAGGATGGCATGGTCAAACTTCCCACCTGAGCCTCCCTCACTTCAGAAGCTAGGAAAAGTGTTGGAGATAAAAATCAGCAACCATTTGCTGTCACCAATTTATAGCTCTCTACTTGAGGAGGCCCCTCTGCATCTCCTTCGGTCAGGCACAGTTGGGCTGATGACCTGGGGCGAAGAGATAAGACTGTTTGGACAAACTGCTGTACCCAGAAAAAGCGGTTGGTGCCAAGAAGTAGACAGTTGGTTATTCATTTTAAGTTCCTACATAGGCTATATTATACCCCCTGGTAAATGTGAAAATGTGGCCTGCATGAGAATTCCAACTGTAATAGAAGTATAGAACCCGGGACAGAATTCCTGTAATTAGCTTGAAATTGTAGCATGGTCTGAATTTACTGGGGAATAGTGCAGGCAGATATGTAGGCTGACTGACACAGTAGTACCAATGGATGCTAAAATTGCACTGCTGGGCTGGGTGAAGGACCTGCCCATTGCAAGAAGACAGTTTGTTTCCTTAGTACTTTTACTGACTAAGCACCATGTAGCTTGTTGGTGTGGCAGAGACGGACCGCCAAGCCAGGAGGGATGGTTGTGGTTTATCATATATTGCAACAAACTGTTTGAGATTTGTGCAGCACTATTAACATCCTGTTCCAGACCCAGAAACGTTTGCTACCCCCTCAGACCTTACTTGATTCGAAGCCAGGGAGAACCTGATTCCAACATTGTGGGTTGACAGTGCCGACTCACATGGATGATTATGCAGCATTAGTGGTTCCCCAAGTTTTTATGAGGAATTTCGAAGTGGTAGCTGATGTCGGATGAATACAATTTATCTCTTACTAATAAAGACTAACCTGTTCTAAATACAGGGAGAAGTACGATTTTGGAAATTGTTGCACTGTGTAACAAATGTGAAACATGATGTTTTGCTTACGTGCTGTAATATATGTATATCAAATATTTAGAGTATACAACAGACATGCATGTGAGTGTCAAAGCTTAATGTGGCCTTCAAAGGTGTGCTGTTAAGTTGAAATTCAAAAGACAAATAATGTTTGTTGGCTTGTACCCTTACTTTGTAAGGATTTTTGTGGTATTTGGCTTGCTGTTATGTGAAGTCGTGGCTGCCTGTGATTGTGTTTTATGATGGGTGTTGCTCTGTACTGTTTTCTTCCAATGGTATGGCAAGGTGGGGTTAGTAAATTGTGTATGTTGATGTATTGAGTGGATTGATGGTGTGGTATAGTGTGAGGATTGTTTACAGATGAGAGATATTTGTTAAACTTATTGCCTTCTAGCGAGGTGTTTGGAAGACGTGCAGTGTTAGCACAATGTTGTGTGGATCTGTAAAATGCGATGTTGAGGCATGTTATATGGTGCAGTGTTAAAGTATTTCATAAAGTGATGGCAGTATGTAAGGTTGTGAACCATAGATCTGGGGTGATGTTAGTTGTATTTGTATTTTGCGGGTACAAAGTGCACTGGGTTATGTGTGTGTTTGGAGGTCATGAGCATGTTTTCAAAATGAATTATGCAAATTATGTTGATGTCCTTGCATGTGGCAAGTGTTGTGTGTTACGGAATCAGGCACAGTCTGCTGTACTACTTCATAATGATGACGGGCCTCCCCATAATGCAAGTTCTTGCTTTTCATGTTGTAGTGTTATATTGTATGGTTACAGTGGTTTTGACAAGCCCTTGTAATGTGTGATGCTACAAACTGTAATTGTGTAGTATGCTTATGTTGTCTGAGACTGAAAGGTTTGTAGGTTAGTGGGCTTTGTTTTGAAATGATTGCTGAGGTGAGTGTTTTTGGGAGTGTAGTGTGTACATGAAGGTGTTTTGTCTAATGAAGAGCGAACAGTACTCAGGCTAGCTAAGAGTGATGTGGGAGTTCCTATGAACCAAAGAGGCACACTTAATATGTTCCATGGTCCTGTAGGAGAAAAAGGAATAGTGTGTGTGTGTGTGTTCTATAGAGGTGGGCCATGAACTCAGCTCGCAGAGTTTTTCCCGCTCCACTTACAGCGTGGATTTGCGAAAAACACAGCAGAGTAGTTTTTCTTTTTTTTTTCCTCGCTCACCAGTGTTAAGGTGGCGACCAAAAGCAAAGAAAAGCTTACCCCAGACCACCTCCAGGCAAGATTTCTCAACGCGGGCGGTCATGGATGGTCGCTACCGCGTACGTTGAGAAACTTTCTGTTCACTTGAGGAAGCTGCTGCGCAAGTAGATAATCTACTCAAGTGGCAGAAAGAAGTAGCACCTTTTTGTGCTGTGCATGGTGCCATTCTCACTGATTTTACAGCGCAGTACAAACACCCAGTGCTAAAAATCAGCACGATCAGCGTGACCTAATGCTCTTTACGGCTTGTGGAACTCTGCGTAGCTCAGCAGAGTCTTTTTTGTCACTTCACGGACTTCTACGTAGAGGAACTCCGCGAACAGCTCCTTGGCCTGGTGTTCTTGTGATATCCTAAATCAATAATAAATAAATCCAAAATTTTAGTGGTTTATATAGGTCACCTGACCCAAGATGGCAATGTCTGCTAACTATATTACATGATTTAGTCATTGATTTTTAGTAGAGATTCAGAGCATTTGGAAAACATCCTCCATTTCATGTTCAATATTCATTGAGACTGCAAATGTTGGTCAATTTTGTTTTAGGAATGTGTGTTTTGTTGGAGTATAGATAATAAGACATTAAATTACCATATAATAATTATTGATTAATATAATTATATTATTATGCTGATTTTATGATATGCAGGGAGAAGGCACGGATTAAAAAATACATTTTATAAAACAAAAAGGAAAGATGTCTTGCCGCACAGACTATGAAGAGCAGGGTTTTACAGCCTGCAGAGGTTTGGATGCAGGGTTTGGCCAGAGGGGCAGTAGGGGTTGGCAGATGGTTTGGTATATGATGGAGAGAAAAAAATCCAAACAGCATCTAAACAGAAAACACAGTTAAGGTGAAGTTATGGTTGGCTTTGTTGCAACGCCTTACTGTATGTTTAAGAAAAATACAAATTAATCTAAAAAACACAGTTAAAGTTCAGTTATGGTTCTAAATTGCAACCACAAAACTACTGAAATGCGCAAGTAATGGTTAGGGCCACAATCCAGAACCTGCACAAAGTCATGAAAAAATCAAAACTCGCCTACTAAATGCACCCCACCTCTTCACTTATGCCCTCTTTGAAGGATTTGAATGACACTCAAAGTATCAAGATTAAGCTAAACATGCTGTCTACCTAGAGTTGTGCAGATCTGTGAAACTGCCAGTTATTAGATTTTTTGATTTTCTAATTCCCCACCGTCCCACCTTGTTGATCGACATAAAACATGAGATTAATGCACTGGTCTTAACTTGCTCAGATCACATTTCTGGTAAATTACAGGTTTTAGCTAAATAATTACCTTTTGACAGCTTATCACTTTTTTTTACTGTGCCCTTCCCCACCTATGATGGGTCTGCCCACATTTAAAAGTGCGAAGGTTCTGCCACGTTTTGTATAAATTCGCCAAGAGACACTAAAGTTAATGCAAATCAAAAAAACAGCTTTTCAGCTATCAAGCTATCTCTAACTTTTAACCGTTTGAATCCCGACCAGCACATTTTTGTCACGATACTTCCTTAAAAAAAATTACTTAATAAATTTACACCAAACCATGCAAAGACTCCTGAGAAAAGTTCTAACTTTATGGCAAGTTTCGTGTACTGCCGTGCATCGTTCCCGCCCCCCCTTCTCCCCCCCCCCCAAATAAAAAAGACAAAGCAGAGGTTCCTACAGGAGTTAAAAAAGGAAACTTTCATGCCGATCTTAAACAGTATTAATGTTTTTTTGCTAAGATTTGTGCAGATTGGTTAAAAGGTCGCAAAGTTATTAGCAAACCAAGTAGGCATTGTCAATGCAGATCAGTCTGGGTTTAATGTGCTAACACTGCAATTCATTAGCTTGCAACACATGGGAGGGAGTCAGTAGGTGCAAATAGAGAGGGCTGTATTTGCAAAGTAGTCCCTCTTGCAATTCAGAGCACACACTGTAGTGGAGGTGAAAGCAAACAGCCAATAGCATCAAGCAAGAGATGAAAATGCCACTCGGCTGAGCCAACATTTGCTTGACAAAGTCTGAGGCTTGAAGGAAGCTGATCGAAGAAAGACATGGCTGAAGGGGGCGACCCAGACCCCACTCTATACTGTTAATATTAGATTAGTTTGACAGCTGTGGTTCCAAACACAAACCTAAAAATGGCTTTTAAATGGAAACTTCGACTTAGGTTACAATCCAACAGAATCTCAAATGGCACTCATTAAAAACTACCTGTGGTTTTTGAATATTGCGTCACTGTTGACACCATTAATAACATAACTCATTTATATGGATTGAGTATCACTGTGAACAAGTAGTAAAGAACATGTAAAGAGGAAAAACTGCTAGAGTTACTCAATTGTGAAAATATTATTCTGTTTCAATATGATTGCGCTGCCACTTTCTCCTATAGATGCTTTTGTGAAGGATTACTTATGGAGCACTTGTTGCATTTTCACGGATCACTTGTACTGTTGTAAAAAAACAATGGTTTGTGGCGTCTGTGAAGCCTTCAGAGCTTTTTAAGGTTCATCTTTGACATTTGGAAGTACTCTGCAATGGGATAAGTTGTGGTAAACTGTAGACATGACTCACATTGTGTCTTAGTTTTATCTGTAAATGTATGTCCGTGATAAAATATTTTAAAAGTGGCTTTTTGATCTTTGAGTATATTGTACATCATATTCAGTTCCTGGTGAATTAAGCAAAATATTCATCCTTTTTGCTAAAAAAAAAAAATAAGCTGTACAATAGCATCTATCTACGTGCACTGTTACTGTTAAATCCTTAGGCTTGCCTATTTTGTATTGCATCATCAAAGGAACACCTATTTTTCAGTCATCTAAGAAGCATGAAAAGTGACCTACATAATTTAGGATGAGAGGACTGTTGTGAAATCTTGGCGCCTTAACCCTGTTCTATGCTAAGCTGCTCTGTTCCATATAGAGATTGATTATGTTTTGCTGAACACTGCAAATGTGGATTTGTATGAATTCACGCTGTTTTCATTATTGTCGTAATTAGAGTACTTATTGTTCTAGGTCTGCAAATATTTTCTTGATGCAATTGAAAATAACAAATATGGCTGGTTTTGGGCGTGTCCTGGTGGTAGAGACAGTTGCATATATCGTCACGCTCTTCCTCCTGGATTTGCACTGAAAAAGGACAAAAAGAAAGAAGAGAAAGAAGAAGAAATTTCACTGGAAGATCTTATTGAAAAGGAGGTATTTGTCATTGATAAAATATTGTGATTGCTTTTGTTTAAGCTGATTTCGCCAGACTGTCGAAATGTTAAGTTATAATGGAGTTACAGCCTGTCTACATAGTATTTAGCACCAAAATCGAGTTGGAGTACACAGAAAACGAAATTTATTGTGACTATTGCAAGCTTATATTAATATTTCATGTTCCCTTTTCTTTACACAAAACGTTCCTTTCTCATACCAAAACGTCTGCTAAGTCCGGCAAATTCTGCATTATTTCCCTTGGTGCAAGTAGGGTACGGGATAAAGGGGCAATTGTTTTCCTGAAGTGAACTTTGACCCTTCTGCCTTCATAAAGATTATTTCTGGATCACCTAATTAGTATTAGTAGTGACTTTGCCCCATACAGGAGGATGGGTTGGAGATTACTTATCTTTTACAATCTTCTAAATGAGAATTTACTCATGGGTTTGCTCAGAGGAGGAACTGGTAGCAGTAATCGTTGCTTCCACCTTCACACCCCACCAGGCCCTCTTACCAACAATTATGCTCGTCTTTGGTGTGAGAATAGGTAGGAGCTTCACAGCCTTTATATTTTTCCCTCCAGTGTCCATGCAAATCTCAGCCACAAATGTACAACTTTCAAGATTGGTGCTCAAAATAAATTGATTGCCTCTTGTCTCTAGACCCTAGTACACCAGTCACTTTGAATGCGGAACAGTTGGAAAGGGGTTGAAGGAGCGAACCTTTTGGAAGGTTTCTCCAATGCGGACATCAGCTTCACAAATGTGTGGATGATATGTAGCTGAACACTAAGATTGCAACATGGATAGTGTTAATACACTTGTCCAGTGCCTCTTCAATATCAGCTTGTGGGTATCACATATGAAATTAAGAGTTTAATTAACCAACAACTGCGTTTCTTCTACCGTTGCTTAACTGCTTTATGGTCCTCCAGCCAGGCAAGGGTTGCAAACGGCCGTAAACACCATTTGCACAACACAGGGGTTCGAAGATTTAAGGTAGGCCCTAATCCCTCTACCTGGTTCTCATGTTTCTTGTGAAGCTCAGTGAGGGAGGCTGATCAGTCTATTGTTTCCTCCCATTCCAGCAAGAAATTGGCGTAAAAGACTGGGTTACAAGGTTTGTGGGAAGGTCTAGTAGTAATACCTTGAGTGGTTTAGGTACTACTGCTTCTTGATTGCTGGCTCCAGAAAGATGCTTTCAAGGGAAGGCTGCTGGAACGTATGTCAAAAATACAGTTGCTAAGTTCATTTTTTACTCATGTTCGCAAAATCAAACCGTAAGCCAGCTCAGAGATTTCCCTTTATTGGGTTAGTGATGGACACTTCTGTTAGTCTTTTACCATTGGAGAGTATTCGGAGAGGTGATTATTTATTTTGTACTCTATAAGACAAGTCAGGTAGTACTGTTTTCTAAGATTAATGGGCCACCTGGTGGTGGTGTAGTTCCTCAAGTAAGACTGCATCAGGAATCATCAAGGGAACCTGACACATACAACAGTGGCAAATGCAAAAACAACAAGGTGATGGATGGAATGCTTTAATTAATTTCAGCCACTTGCAATCACTTAGGCAGCATCCCAAACCACTGTTTTTCATGCCACCCCAGTTTGGACCCAGCCGTATGCAAATATGGGAATATTCCAACCCGAACTGCCAGGATGCTTGTTTCTGGTCCAGGGAGGACCTGGCTTGGCAGTTTGGCCTAGAATGTTCCCATGGGGAGGAAGTTCAAGACTGATTTGCATATGGTTGGGCCCAAACTGGGATGAAATGGTGGGCAAAAAAATGATGGATCGGGATGCAGCTTGAGCGATTGTTAGGGGCTGAGACTAATTCAAGCATTCCATCCATCACCTTGTTGTTTTTGCATTTCTCACCCTTAGTGCTCCAGGTTTGCCCAGGCGTGGGTTCTGGGCTCATTGTGCAACTGGATTGAAGCTAGCCTGGCTGATAAGGGGTGTCCCCAGTATACTTTTTTCTGGTCCACATAGGACCTGGCCTGGCAGTTTGGCTAGCCTGTTCCCGTGGGGAGCAGGGTAAAGATGGGTTTGCATATGGCTGGTCCAAACTGGAGTGGCATGGAGGGCAAAACAATGATGAATTGGGATGCAGCTACGAGCGATTGCCAGTGGCTGAGATTAACTCAGGCATTCCATCCACCACCTTGTTGTTTTTAAACTCAACGGTGAGATAGAATGTTTGCTAGATGCAGACCTAGAACCTGTTGGCAAGACAGGCATTTCTTTTCTAGACTGGCCGTGCAAGTGTGTTGAGTTGCCTCCCTTACAGCATGGAAATCTTATTAGGAAGATCTGAATCATAGGAGCCATTCATCAGACATTAACCCTTTCGCTGATAGGGGTTTTCCCTAAAAATGGCATTCATGAACGGTTTGCTGTACTAAGGTCACCATCTTCCTAGCTTTCAGAAACATGCAGAGATGAATCAAAAAACTAAATTGTGTACCAAAAGTTGTGGCATTTAACCTACTTCCAGTTTGTGATGAAAACTAGTGTGAAACCAGTGGGTGATCCAGAAAAGCAATAGATTACTGAAAAGTATACACAATTCCGAATTCAGCAAGTGCTCATATGTTTAGGTCCTTCAAGGTTTTCCCAATTAAAATAACTATTACAATAAAGAACTATTGAAAATAAGTAGGAAAAAAACGGATATTTGTGACATTTTCATCTATACCTTTTTGTCATAATATCTGATTGATAAAAGCAATATACCATTATGTCCGCTAGATCCTTCTGGTTGCAGGGATATATAGGGTTTGTAGGTTCTCCCAAGAACCCAAGCTACCCAGAGCAAACAACTGAGCTGCACCACACAAAGGCTTATAATTTAGTACCAATTCCTATAGAGTAATAGGCATAGTGAAAAATGGGTATCAAGGAAACGTATGTATTTCTGATAGGAGCACAAGATATAGAGTTTAGGAGTAGTGGTTATTTCTACATGTCTGAATTTGTAGGTACTCGTACTAGCGTATGATTTGGAGGGTATTTTTCACAATGTCATCTTTCTTATACACTGGTTTACTTCTGAAAGGCAGAAATGCAGTGGAATCCAATTTATAATAACAAATATTCTACTATTCTATGCTCCTACAAGTCTCCCAATAAAAATGGTACCTCATTTGTGTAGGTAGGCCTAGTGCCCGGGACAGAGAGCCGCCCAAAACACAACATGGACACCGCATTGTTTGCAAACAAAACTAACCCTCTTTTTCCATTGTGGGTAACTCTAGAATTTGAACCCTAGTTCAATTGCCACCTAGGGAAACCTAGCCATCCTTTACATTCTTGAAAACTAGCCACATAAGGGTTTCCAGGTTGGGCTGACAGGTGTGGCTCTCACCACATTTAAAAAAAAAATACAGAATCCATTGCAAACAACAAGCTTTGACCAAAAAAAAAAATAATAATAATAATAAGCACTCTCTGTAGGTCTCTAGTAAATGGTACCCCTAGTACCTGGGGCCTATGGTGCTAAATAGGGTCCCTAAGGGCTGCACAATGAATTGCCCCTTTCTAAGGGACCCCTTACCAAGCACATGACTGGCTGCCATTGCAGTCTGTGTGTCTTGGTGCAGACAAAAGTGAAAACACCACATGGCACACAGCCTGTGTGCCATGTTCAGTAATACTTGATGCAATATATGTAAGTCACTGATTCCAATTTTAGATTTACCAATACAGGCACCTAGAGGGCACCTTAAAGGTGTCCTCTAAAAGCCTACCAGCCTCTGATGTGCTCACTGACCAGTTTCTGTCAGCCTGCCCCCTGAGACAACATTCTGTACCCCTAGGGAGAGAGCCTTCTGCTCTCTGGAGGTCCAGAACAAAAGCCTGCCCGGGAAGAGGGTGTAACACCCACTCCCACAAGTTAACCTGCGGATAAGCCTTTCTAAGGCAGCGATCCTCAAAGCTTAAAGGGCTGCCGACTTTTAGATGCTAATCTGTTTCCCCTCACAAGAGATGGTATACATAGGAATTCTGGGACATGGTTATGCCCACTTCCCACAGGAAGTGGACATATAGGACTCCTAGTGGCCCCAAGGGTCAGTAACCCATTAGCTACTACACTACACACCCATAGTGCCTCCACTCAAGATCTACCATGAACAGCGGACCTGTTCTCCAAAAACTCAAAAGAAGGGACGCTGAAGCCTCTGGAACCACCAAAAGCGGACACCTGAAGTCACCACTGCACCCACTGTCTCCGACCCATGATGAAGTGGGCCACCACTCTGTGTTATGAGTTAGCTAGTAAACCCCTTCCAGGGAGCCTGAGGGCCTATTCCTCTAGAATCCACTACCACAATATGGATCAGAAACCGCTCTTTTCCATACATCCCTTTTCCATCCATCTCTAGGGTCATGAGGCTCTAAGGAACTTTTTGTGCAAATGCTGCATTAAAAGGTCTTCGCTTTCTTAAACTAGGTACAATTCTTTTTGATTATGCCCAAGAGCATCAAGAGTTGCGACTTTTGTTTACCTTGCTACTTACTTCATTCTAACCTGTAACTGTTCATAAAGATCGTGTAAAGCAGAATTAATGGTTGCTTTCCCTCGTTCTGCTTTGTAGAAATCTTCATTAAAGTCATAAACATCCCTTGCTCCCCTCTGGCTTCTTTTATTGGATGTGTTGTATAAAAACATTGGACATTTAATCGTAATCTCCACTACTTTGCTTAAAAAAGAACAACCTAAAATTTGGAAAATCTTGCCTGTGATAGACTTTCAGAGGGTACCTCGAAACATCAGGACTCTTTGGACCCTACTCCTTCTTTTGGTATATTGACATATATATTTATGAAGTGTTAGAATATTTCACCAGTATGTACAGGGATTCACTATCAGTTTATTACTTCACGGATGATTCCTGTCAGGGCCTGTGTAGGAAGCTGGCTCTCTATCTGGTGCACTAAAAAGAAGTACACCATGTAGAGCGTCCAGTGGATCCCCAGTTGGTTTGCTAAGGCAAAAGTAGATAGTACTAATGCTCTAGTTTGTGGTACTGTGGGCGAGCAGTTAGGCTTATCAGAGGGTAGTGCTAAGCATTTGTTGTACTCGCAGAGGAAATATAAAGGACACGTACTCCCCAAAGAATAAATCCGAGACCAAATTAGAACAATTTAACACTTCTTTTTATATATGTTTCAAACCCAAAAATTTAGTAATCTGGTAAGTAGATTTACAAGCTTAAATACTTGGCAGTTTCAAAAATCAACACAGTGCAATTCTCAACACAGGGTTAACAATGATTTATGAAGCCAATCTCAGAGTTAAGGTAAGTACTGGGCACTGATCACTACCACACCAGCAGGTCACTCCGGGCGGGCAGCCGGGTGCAGGGGGTGCAGTAAGGCGTTTGGTGCCCAATGGTTTCCTATGGGAGTTTGGTCCTCGTGAAGACAGGCTGCAGGCTCTGGCTAGAAAGCCAGTCAGGGGCAACAGGTAGGTAGTAGACTTGAGGTGCTCAGGAACGTAGGTGCACCTTTGCTCCTTCTCTCGAGGCCGCAGGGCGACTGATGCAGGGGTGTCTTTAGGCATCAGGTTGCTTCGTCTGGGAGGGGTTCCGGCGTGTTGAAACTGCAGGTGTTGTCAGGGATTCCACCGGGGTGGGGGGGGGGGGGGGTGATGGCAAGGGGGAGAGGGGCAAGGTGGACTCTACTTCAGGGAAACCAGGGGACGTCGTTGGCACCAGTGACCCACACCAGATGGGGTCAGGGGAGACTGGTTGCTGGAGATGTCTGGTTTTCTCTCACTACAAGGCTGTGTGAGATTGGACCTGTGTGCATGCACCTAGTGGGAGTCCAAGACAGGTGAGACGTAGTACTCTGGACAGCTGGAGAACTTTGCTGCCACTGTTGGTTGGCTTCACCTCGGGTCAGGTACAGAGGTCGCTTTGGGTGTTGGGTCTTTGCAGTTCCAGAGGCCGCAGAGTCCTTTCTTGTGACTTTGTTGTAAAGCATAGCCACTGCTCACTGTAGTCTTGAGTCTTTATAGAAGGCAGGCAGTCCTCCTGGGTTTCTTGGAGACTCAGTTGCAGGACGAGTGGTCTCTTAGCCAGAATCTGTCGAGGTCAGCAGGCAGGCCGGAGGGGCTTGTACTGAGACAGCTGCTGCTTCTTTTCCCCATCTGCAAGTGAGACTCCTCTGTGTCTGTCTTTGTAGGTAGTCAGGATCTAAGTTCTAGGGTTTACGGGTGCCACCTAAATACTCAATTTAACGGTGTTAGGGGAGTGGCAGGTGTGGTAGCCAATGGGCTGCCCACCTTTGGGTTGACTACACCCTTTGTAAGGAAATGCCTCCTTGGCATGGTTGCCCCCTGACTTTTTGCCTTTGCTGATGCTATGTTTACAATTGAAAGTGTGCTGAGGCCTGCTAACCAGGCCCCAGCACCAGTGTTCTTTCCCTAACCTGTACTTTTGTATCCACAATTGGCAGACCCTGGCATCCAGATAAGTCCCTTGTAACTGGTACTGCTAGTACCAAGGGCCCTGATGCCAAGGAAGGTCTCTAAGGGCTGCAGCATGTCTTATGCCACCCTGGAGACCTCTCACTCAGCACAGACACACTGCTTGCCAGCTTGTGTGTGCTAGTGAGGACAAAACGAGTAAGTCGACATGGCACTCCCCTCAGGGTGCCATGCCAGCCTCTCACTGCCTATGCAGTATAGGTAAGACACCCCTCTAGCAGGCCTTACAGCCCTAAGGCAGGGTGCACTATACCATAGGTGAGGGTACCAGTGCATGAGCATGGTACCTCTACAGTGTCTAAACAAAACCTTAGACATTGTAAGTGCAGGGTAGCCATAAGAGTATATGGTCTGGGAGTTTGTCACACACGAACTCCACAGCACCATAATGGCTACACTGAAAACTGGGAAGTTTGGTATCAAACTTCTCAGCACACTGATGCCAGTGTACATTTTATTGCAAAATACACCCCAGAGGGCACCTTAGAGGTGCCCCCTGAAACTTAACCGACTATCTGTGTAGGCTGACTAGTTCCAGCAGCCTGCCACACTAGAGACATGTTGCTGGCCCCATGGGGTGAGTGCCTTTGTCACTCTGAGGCCAGTAACAAAGCCTGCACTGGGTGGAGATGCTAACACCTCCCCCAGGCAGGAGCTGTAACACCTGGCGGTGAGCCTCAAAGGCTCACCCCTTTGTCACAGCACCGCAGGACACTCCAGCTAGTGGAGTTGCCCGCCCCCTCCGGCCCCGGCCCCCACTTTTGGCGGCAAGGCCGGAGAAAATAATGAGAATAACAAGGAGGAGTCACTGGCCAGTCAGGACAGCCCCTAAGGTGTCCTGAGCTGAGGTGACTCTAACTTTTAGAAATCCTCCATCTTGCAGATGGAGGATTCCCCCAATAGGGTTAGGATTGTGACCCCCTCCCCTTGGGAGGAGGCACAAAGAGGGTGTACCCATCCTCAGGGCTAGTAGCCATTGGCTACTAACCCCCCAGACCTAAACACGCCCTTAAATTTAGTATTTAAGGGCTACCCTGAACCCTAGAAAATTAGATTCCTGCAACAACAAGAAGAAGGACTGCCCAGCTGAAAACCCCTGCAGAGGAAGACCAGAAGACAACAACTGCCTTGGCTCCAGAAACTCACCGGCCTGTCTCCTGCCTTCCAAAGAACTCTGCTCCAGCGACGCCTTCCAAAGGGACCAGCGACCTCTGAATCCTCTGAGGACTGCCCTGCTTCGACGACGACAAGAAACTCCCGAGGACAGCGGACCTGCTCCAAAAAGACTGCAACTTTGTCTAAAGAAGCAGCTTTAAAGAACCCTGCAACTCCCCGCAAGAAGCGTGAGACTTGCAACACTGCACCCGGCGACCCCGACTCGGCTGGTGGAGAACCAACACCTCAGGGAGGACCCCCGGACTACTCTCCGACTGTGAGTACCAAAACCTGTCCCCCCTGAGCCCCCACAGCGCCGCCTGCAGAGGGAATCCCGAGGCTTCCCCTGACCCCGACTCTCTGAAACCTAAGTCCCGACGCCTGGAAAAGACCCTGCACCCGCAGCCCCCAGGACCTGAAGGACCGGACTTTCACTGGAGAAGTGACCCCCAGGAGTCCCTCTCCCTTGCCCAAGTGGAGGTTTCCCCGAGGAATCCCCCCCTTGCCTGCCTGCAGCGCTGAAGAGATCCGTTGATCTCTCATAGACTAACATTGCGAACCCGACGCTTGTTTCTACACTGCACCCGGCCGCCCCCGCGCTGCTGAGGGTGAAATTTCTGTGTGGGCTTGTGTCCCCCCCCCGGTGCCCTACAAAACCCCCCTGGTCTGCCCTCCGAAGACGCGGGTACTTACCTGCAAGCAGACCGGAACCGGGGCACCCCCTTCTCTCCATTCTAGCCTATGCGTTTTGGGCACCACTTTGAACTCTGCACCTGACCGGCCCTGAGCTGCTGGTGTGATAACTTTGGGGTTGCTCTGAACCCCCAACGGTGGGCTACCTTGGACCAAGAACTGAACCCTGTAAGTGTCTTACTTACCTGGTAAAACTAACAAAAACTTACCTCCCCCAGGAACTGTGAAAATTGCATTGTGTCCACTTTTAAAGTAGCTATTTGTGAATAACTTGAAAAGTATACATGCAATTGAAATGATTCAAAGTTCCTAATGTACTTACCTGCAATACCTTTCAAACAAGATATTACATGTTAAATTTGAACCTGTGGTTCTTAAAATAAACTAAGAAAAGATATTTTTCTATAACAAAACCTATTGGCTGGATTTGTCTCTGAGTGTGTGTACCTCATTTATTGTCTATGTTTATGTACAACAAATGCTTAACACTACTCCTTGGATAAGCCTACTGCTCGACCACACTACCACAAAATAGAGCATTAGTATTATCTATTTTTACCACTATTTTACCTCTAAGGGGAACCCTTGGACTCTGTGCATGCTATTCCTTACTTTGAAATAGCACATACAGAGCCAACTTCCTACATTGGTGGATCAGCGGTGGGGTACAAGACTTTGCATTTGCTGGACTACTCAGCCAATACCTGATCACACGACAAATTCCAAAATTGTCATTAGAAATTGATTTTTGCAATTTGAAAAGTTTTCTAAATTCTTTAAAGTCCTGCTAGGGCCTTGTGTTAGTCCCTGTTAGCATTTCTTTTAGAGTTTAAAAGTTTGTTAAAAGTTTGAATTAGAACCTAGAACTAGTTGTAGATTCCTAAAAAGTATTCCAACTTTTAGAAGCAAAATGTCTAGCACAGATGTGACTGTGGTGGAACTCGACACCACACCTTACCTCCATCTACAGATGAGAGAGCTAAGGTCACTCTGTAAACTAAAGAAAATAGCAATGGGCCCCAAACCTACCAAAGTACAGCTCCAGGAGCTTTTGGCAGAGTTTGAAAAGGCCAACCCCTCTGAGGATGGCAACTCAGAGGATGAAGATTGTGACTTGGAGGGAAATTCCCCCCCTCCAGTCCTACTTAGGGAGAGCAGGGCTACTCAAGCCCTGACTCCACAAATAATAGTCAGAGATGCTGGTTCCCTCACAGGAGGGACCAACAACTCTGAAATCACTGAGGATAGCTCCAGTGAAGAGGACATCCAGTTAGCCAGGATGGCCAAAAGATTGGCTTTGGAAAGACAGATCCTAGCCATAGAGAGGGAAAGACAAGAGATGGGCCTAGGACCCATCAATGGTGGCAGCAACATAAATAGGGTCAGAGATTCTCCTGACATGTTGAAAATCCCTAAAGGGATTGTAACTAAATATGAAGATGGTGATGACATCACCAAATGGTTCACAGCTTTTGAGAGGGCTTGTGTAACCAGAAAAGTGAACAGATCTCACTTTGGTGCTCTCCTTTGGGAAATGTTCACAGGAAAGTGTAGGGATAGACTCCTCACACTCTCTGGAAAAGATGCAGAATCTTATGACCTCATGAAGGGTACCCTGATTGAGGGCTTTGGATTCTCCACTGAGGAGTATAGGATTAGATTCAGGGGGGCTCAAAAATCCTCGAGCCAGACCTGGGTTGACTTTGTAGACTACTCAGTGAAAACACTAGATGGTTGGATTCAAGGCAGTGGTGTAAGTAATTATGATGGGCTGTACAATTTATTTGTGAAAGAACACCTGTTAAGTAATTGTTTCAATGATAAACTGCATCAGCATCTGGTAGACCTAGGACCAATTTCTCCCCAAGAATTGGGAAAGAAGGCGGACCATTGGGTCAAGACTAGGGTGTCCAAAACTTCCACAGGGGGTGACCAAAAGAAAGGGGTCACAAAACCTCCCCAGGGGAAGGGTGGTGAGACAGCCAAAAATAAAAATAGTCAAGAGTCTTCTACAGGCCCCCAAAAACCTGCACAGGAGGGTGGGCCCAGAGCCTCTTCACAAAACAATCCTGGGTACAAGGGTAAAAACTTTGATCCCAAAAAGGCCTGGTGTCGAAACTGTAGTCAGTCTGGACACCAAACTGGAGACAAGGCCTGTCCCAAGAAAAGTTCCACTCCAAACTCCAATCCAGGTAACACTGGAATGGCTAGTCTCCAAGTGGGATCAACAGTGTGCCCAGAGCAAATCAGGGTCCACACTGAAGCTACTCTAGTCTCTGAGGGTGGGGTGGATTTAGCCACACTAGCTGCCTGGCCTCCTAACATGCAAAAATACAGGCAGCAGCTCTTTATTAATGGGACAAGTGTAGAGGGCCTGAGGGATACAGGTGCCAGTGTCACCATGGTGACAGAGAAACTGGTTTCCCCTGGCCAATACCTGACTGGAAAAACTTATACAGTCACCAATGCTGACAATCAAACTAAAGCACATCCCATGGCAATGGTAACTTTAGAATGGGGAGGGGTCAATGGCCTGAAACAGGTGGTGGTCTCCTCAAACATCCCAGTAGACTGTCTGCTTGGAAATGACCTGGAGTCCTCAGCATGGGCTGAGGTAGAACTAAAAACCAATGCAGCCATGCTGGGTATCCCTGAACTGGTGTGTGTAAAAACAAGAGCACAATGCAAGGCACAGGGTGAAAAAGTAGAGCTGGAGTCTGGAAAAATGGCCCAGCCTACCAAGAGAAAAGGAAAGTCAGTTGGGAAACCAACTGCAACACAGTCAGAAAAAGGGAACCTCTCTTCTCAGGAAGAAGTTCTGCCCTCTGAGGGAACTGAGCCTTTGGAGCTTGAACCTTATCAGGTTGAGCTCTTAGGCCCAGGGGGACCCTCAAGGGAGGAGCTGTGTAAGGGACAAGAAACATGTCCCTCTCTTGAAGGCCTTAGGCAGCAAGCTGCTGAAGAGTCCAAGGGCAAGAAAAATGGAACACATAGGGTCTATTGGGAAGATGGACTCCTGTACACTGAGGCCAGAGACCCCAAACCTGGTGCCACTAGGAGAGTGGTAGTGCCTCAGTCGTTCAGAGAGTTTATTCTGACCTTAGCCCATGATATTCCCCTTGCTGGGCATTTGGGACAAACCAAGACGTGGGAGAGGTTAGTCAACCACTTCTACTGGCCCAATATGTCCCAGAAGGTTAAGGAGTTTTGCCTCTCCTGCCCCACCTGTCAATCCAGTGGTAAGACAGGTGGGCACCCAAAGGCCCCCCTCATTCCACTTCCAGTGGTGGGGGTCCCCTTTGAAAGAGTGGGTGTGGACATAGTTGGTCCACTGGAACCTCCCACAGCCTCAGGAAATATGTACATCCTAGTAGTAGTGGATCATGCTACTAGGTATCCTGAAGCTATTCCCCTTAGGTCGACTACTGCCCCTGCAGTAGCCAAGGCCCTCATTGGTATCTTTACCAGAGTGGGTTTCCCTAAGGAGGTGGTGTCTGACAGAGGTACCAACTTCATGTCAGCATACCTAAAACACATGTGGAATGAGTGTGGAGTGACTTACAAATTCACTACACCATACCATCCACAAACTAATGGCTTAGTTGAGAGATTCAACAAGACATTAAAAGGCATGATCATGGGGCTCCCAGAAAAACTCAAAAGGAGATGGGATGTCCTCTTGCCATGTCTGCTTTTTGCTTACAGAGAGGTGCCACAGAAGGGAGTAGGATTCTCACCCTTTGAACTTCTGTTTGGCCACCCTGTAAGGGGACCACTTGCTCTTGTTAAAGAAGGCTGGGAGAGACCTTTTCATGAGCCTAAACAAGACATAGTGGACTATGTACTTGGCCTTCGCTCTAGAATGGCAGAGTACATGGAAAAGGCAACCAAAAACCTTGAGGCCAGCCAACAGCTCTAGAAGTTTTGGTATGACCAAAAGGCTGCACTGGTGGAGTTCCAACCAGGGCAGAAAGTCTGGGTTCTGGAGCCTGTGGCTCCCAGGGCACTCCAGGACAAATGGAGTGGCCCTTACCCAGTGCTAGAAAGGAAGAGTCAGGTCACCTACCTGGTGGACCTGGGCACAAGCAGGAGCCCCAAGAGGGTGATCCATGTGAACCGCCTTAAGCTCTTCCATGACAGGGCTGATGTGAATCTGTTGATGGTAACAGATGAGGATCAGGAGGCAGAGAGTGAACCTCTCCCTGACCTTCTGTCATCAGACCCAAAAGATGGCTCAGTAGATGGAGTGATCTACTCAGACACCCTCTCTGGCCAACAGCAAGCTGATTGTAGGAGAGTCCTACAACAGTTTCCTGAACTCTTCTCCTTAACCCCTGGTCAGACACACCTGTGTACCCATGATGTGGACACAGGAGACAGCATGCCTGTCAAAAACAAAATCTTTAGACAGTCTGACCATGTTAAGGAAAGCATCAAAGTGGAAGTCCACAAGATGCTGGAATTGGGAGTAATTGAGCGCTCTGACAGCCCCTGGGCTAGCCCAGTGGTCTTAGTCCCCAAAACTCACACCAAGGATGGAAAGAAAGAGATGAGGTTTTGTGTGGACTACAGAGGGCTCAATTCTGTCACCAAGACAGATGCTCATCCAATTCCTAGAGCTGATGAGCTCATAGATAAATTAGGTGCTGCCAAATTCTTAAGTACCTTTGACTTGACAGCAGGGTACTGGCAAATAAAAATGGCACCTGGAGCAAAAGAGAAAACAGCATTCTCCACACCTGATGGGCATTATCAGTTTACTGTTATGCCCTTTGGTTTAAAGAATGCCCCTGCCACCTTCCAAAGGTTGGTGAATCAAGTCCTTGCTGGCTTGGAGTCCTTTAGCACAGCTTATCTTGATGATATTGCTGTCTTTAGCTCCACCTGGCAGGATCACCTGGTCCACCTGAAGAAGGTTTTGAAGGCCCTGCAATCTGCAGGCCTCTCTATCAAGGCATCCAAATGCCAGATAGGGCAGGGAACTGTGGTTTACTTGGGCCACCTTGTAGGTGGAGGCCAAGTTCAGCCACTCCAACCCAAGATCCAGACTATTCTGGACTGGGTAGCTCCAAAAACCCAGACTCAAGTCAGGGCATTCCTTGGCTTGACTGGGTATTACAGGAGGTTTGTGAAGGGATATGGATCCATTGTGACAGCCCTCACTGAACTCACCTCCAAGAAAATGCCCAAGAAAGTGAACTGGACTGTGGAATGCCAACAGGCCTTTGACACCCTGAAACAAGCAATGTGCTCAGCACCAGTTCTAAAAGCTCCAGATTATTCTAAGCAGTTCATTGTGCAGACAGATGCCTCTGAACATGGGATAGGGGCAGTTTTGTCCCAAACAAATGATGATGGCCTTGACCAGCCTGTTGCTTTCATTAGCAGGAGGTTACTCCCCAGGGAGCAGCGTTGGAGTGCCATTGAGAGGGAGGCCTTTGCTGTGGTTTGGTCCCTGAAGAAGCTGAGACCATACCTCTTTGGGACTCACTTCCTAGTTCACACTGACCACAGACCTCTCAAATGGCTGATGCAAATGAAAGGTGAAAATCCTAAACTGTTGAGGTGGTCCATCTCCCTACAGGGAATGGACTTTATAGTGGAACACAGACCTGGGACTGCCCATGCCAATGCAGATGGCCTTTCCAGGTTCTTCCACTTAGAAAATGAAGAGACTCTTGGGAAAGGTTAGTCTCATCCTCTTTCGTTTGGGGGGGGGGTTGTGTAAGGAAATGCCTCCTTGGCATGGTTGCCCCCTGACTTTTTGCCTTTGCTGATGCTATGTTTACAATTGAAAGTGTGCTGAGGCCTGCTAACCAGGCCCCAGCACCAGTGTTCTTTCCCTAACCTGTACTTTTGTATCCACAATTGGCAGACCCTGGCATCCAGATAAGTCCCTTGTAACTGGTACTGCTAGTACCAAGGGCCCTGATGCCAAGGAAGGTCTCTAAGGGCTGCAGCATGTCTTATGCCACCCTGGAGACCTCTCACTCAGCACAGACACACTGCTTGCCAGCTTGTGTGTGCTAGTGAGGACAAAACGAGTAAGTCGACATGGCACTCCCCTCAGGGTGCCATGCCAGCCTCTCACTGCCTATGCAGTATAGGTAAGACACCCCTCTAGCAGGCCTTACAGCCCTAAGGCAGGGTGCACTATACCATAGGTGAGGGTACCAGTGCATGAGCATGGTACCTCTACAGTGTCTAAACAAAACCTTAGACATTGTAAGTGCAGGGTAGCCATAAGAGTATATGGTCTGGGAGTTTGTCAAACACGAACTCCACAGCACCATAATGGCTACACTGAAAACTGGGAAGTTTGGTATCAAACTTCTCAGCACAATAAATGCACACTGATGCCAGTGTACATTTTATTGCAAAATACACCCCAGAGGGCACCTTAGAGGTGCCCCCTGAAACTTAACCGACTATCTGTGTAGGCTGACTGGTTCCAGCAGCCTGCCACACTAGAGACATGTTGCTGGCCCCATGGGGAGAGTGCCTTTGTCACTCTGAGGCCAGTAACAAAGCCTGCACTGGGTGGAGATGCTAACACCTCCCCCAGGCAGGAGCTGTAACACCTGGCGGTGAGCCTCAAAGGCTCACCCCTTTGTCACAGCACCGCAGGACACTCCAGCTAGTGGAGTTGCCCGCCCCCTCCGGCCCCGGCCCCCACTTTTGGCGGCAAGGCCGGAGAAAATAATGAGAATAACAAGGAGGAGTCACTGGCCAGTCAGGACAGCCCCTAAGGTGTCCTGAGCTGAGGTGACTCTAACTTTTAGAAATCCTCCATCTTGCAGATGGAGGATTCCCCCAATAGGGTTAGGATTGTGACCCCCTCCCCTTGGGAGGAGGCACAAAGAGGGTGTACCCATCCTCAGGGCTAGTAGCCATTGGCTACTAACCCCCCAGACCTAAACACGCCCTTAAATTTAGTATTTAAGGGCTACCCTGAACCCTAGAAAATTAGATTCCTGCAACAACAAGAAGGACTGCCCAGCTGAAAACCCCTGCAGAGGAAGACCAGAAGACAACAACTGCCTTGGCTCCAGAAACTCACCGGCCTGTCTCCTGCCTTTCAAAGAACTCTGCTCCAGCGACGCCTTCCAAAGGGACCAGCGACCTCTGAATCCTCTGAGGACTGCCCTGCTTCGACGACGACAAGAAACTCCCGAGGACAGCAGACCTGCTCCAAAAAGACTGCAACTTTGTCTCAAGAAGCAGCTTTAAAGAACCCTGCAACTCCCCGCAAGAAGCGTGAGACTTGCAACACTGCACCCGGCGACCCCGACTCGGCTGGTGGAGAACCAACACCTCAGGGAGGACCCCCGGACTACTCTCCGACTGTGAGTACCAAAACCTGTCCCCCCTGAGCCCCCACAGCGCCGCCTGCAGAGGGAATCCCGAGGCTTCCCCTGACCCCGACTCTCTGAAACCTAAGTCCCGACGCCTGGAAAAGACCCTGCACCCGCAGCCCCCAGGACCTGAAGGACCGGACTTTCACTAGAGAAGTGACCCCCAGGAGTCCCTCTCCCTTGCCCAAGTGGAGGTTTCCCCGAGGAAGCCCCCCCTTGCCTGCCTGCAGCGCTAAAGAGATCCGTTGATCTCTCATAGACTAACATTGCAAACCCGACGCTTGTTTCTACACTGCACCCGGCCGCCCCCGCGCTGCTGAGGGTGAAATTTCTGTGTGGGCTTGTGTCCCCCCCGGTGCCCTACAAAACCCCCCTGGTCTGCCCTCCGAAGACGCGGGTACTTACCTGCAAGCAGACCGGAACCGGGGCACCCCCTTCTCTCCATTCTAGCCTATGCGTTTTGGGCACCACTTTGAACTCTGCACCTGACCGGCCCTGAGCTGCTGGTGTGATAACTTTGGGGTTGCTCTGAACCCCCAACGGTGGGCTACCTTGGACCAAGAACTGAACCCTGTAAGTGTCTTACTTACCTGGTAAAACTAACAAAAACTTACCTCCCCCAGGAACTGTGAAAATTGCATTAAGTGTCCACTTTTAAAGTAGCTATTTGTGAATAACTTGAAAAGTATACATGCAATTGAAATGATTCAAAGTTCCTAATGTACCTACCTGCAATACCTTTCAAACAAGATATTACATGTTAAATTTGAACCAGTGGTTCTTAAAATAAACTAAGAAAAGATATTTTTCTATAACAAAACCTATTGGCTGGATTTGTCTCGGAGTGTGTGTACCTCATTTATTGTCTGTGTATGTACAACAAATGCTTAACACTACTCCTTGGATAAGCCTACTGCTCGACCACACTACCACAAAATAGAGCATTAGTATTATCTATTTTTACCACTATTTTACCTCTAAGGGGAACCCTTGGACTCTGTGCATGCTATTCCTTACTTTGAAATAGCACATACAGAGCCAACTTCCTACACCCTTCCTATGACCACTTACTCTGGAAAGTGGGCATTGCCCCAACACTGTTGGTCTAACTCGACGTTACTCAAAGTACGGCCCGCGGGCCGCCAGCGGCCCCACAGACCTACCTTGGCGGCCCGCGAGCCGTGACTAGAGGAACTTTGGCCCATAAAAGCTTTTCAACCGGACCAATTTGTTGGGACCTATAAAAACAACTATTGAGTTGAGCTTGAGGCTGCAAAAGATCAAAATGGTTTGAGTGGGCATCAGATCAATGCGGTCATATTCTCATCATCTATGAAACACATGGGGGAAGATTTACACATTTGTTATGTAGCGCAGTTCGCTAACCAAATCTACAAGGTGCGCTGCATTGTACAATGGGAAACACACCTCTAGGCCTCATCTACTAAGATTGGCCTGTTGCTCTTTCCTCCGCTGCTCTGGTGCTCTGTTTAAGCTGCCTTGAGCAACACACAGCATAACACAATGGTACAGAGGTGAGTGGGCACAGACTAGCATACGATTTGTACTAGAAGCATGCCCTTCCTGTACCATTTCCTATGCCTAGACACATTTCATAAGTACCCGAAACGTGTGATGCGTGCTGTGCATTTCAGCACAAATGCAATGATTCAGTTTTTCTTTGAAAATAAAAACGTTTCACGTTGTTAACAGCTGCTTTAAGGAGGTGTATTTTTTTTAATACAGAGCCCAGTCTCAAACTCTTATTAGATTGGGCGTTGCATCAAAACCTATTGATGGGTGTTTGCTCTGAATTGCCAAAGCAGTTCACACAGCACAGATTTTTTTATACACCGAGAAAGTGCCACCTTTCTAGCATAGCTTGGCGTTTGCCTCTGAAAGTAGGCATCAACGCATCACTTTGCATCAATTTACTTACTTCAATGCAAAGCTTAGTAAGTCTGAGCCATAGCCTTTTCTCCAAGGTGTAGAAATGTCAGTCCCACCCCTCTACTGAAAGAAATAGAACGGCTTTGACTGCAGACCGGTATCATAAATGTTTCTACTTGCTGATTCTTCTCTTCATGCCAGAGGTTTAGCAAGGACGATGCTACAGTAAAACCAATGGATATTAAGTGTCATTAGTCAATATGGCTTAATCTAATTCTAATCTAAAAAAAATTAAGACACTTTGATTATGGTCAAGAACAATTAGCAGTTCCACAACTTTCTTCTAAAGAAACTTTCTTTTATTATTTTATTTTCATTTTAGACGAAGATACAAAATACAACTACAGTTGTTAAAACTTTGCACAAAAGATGGCGCTGTGTGCAGATGGCGCTGTGTGTGTGTTACTGGGGTAGGGGTGAGAGCAGATGGTGCTGTGTGTGTTACTGGGGTAGGGGTGAGAGCAGATGGCGAAGTGTGCAGATGACGCTGTGTGTGTTACTGGGGTAGGGGAGAGTGCTGATGGCGCTGTGTGCAGATGGCGCTGTGTGTGTTACTGGGGTAGGGGTGAGAGCAGATGGCGCTGTGTGTGTGTTACTAGGGTAGGGGTGAGAGCAGATGGCGCTGTGTGCAGATGGCGCTGTGTGTGTTACTGGGGTAGGGGTGAGTGCTGATGGCGCTGTGTGCAGATGGCGCTGTGTGCAGATGGCGCTGTGTGTGTTACTGGGGTAGGGGAGAGTGCTGATGGCGCTGTGTGCAGATGACGCTGTGTGTGTTACTGGGGTAGGGGTGAGTGCTGATGGCGCTGTGTGCAGATGGCGCTGTGTGTGTTACTGGGGTAGGGGAGAGTGCTGATGGCGCTGTGTGCAGATGGTGCAGTGTGTGTTACTGGGGTAGGGGTGAGAGCAGATGGCGCTGTGTGCAGATGGCGCTGTGTGTGTTACTGGGGTAGGGGAGAGTGCTGATGGCGCTGTGTGCAGATGGTGCAGTGTGTGTTACTGGGGTAGGGGTGAGAGCAGATGGCGCTGTGTGCAGATGGCGCTGTGTGTGTTACAATGTTTTGAAAAAGGGGTCGGGTGGTTGTTCCCCCTCTAAACCCCGCCCCCTCTAAGCCCCCCGCTGTCACTTCAGTGCGGCCCTTGGCCGCAAACCATACTGCAATTTTGGCCCCCGAGAAAAAGTTTGTGAGTACCCATGGTCTAACTCCTTCCAATAAGATGCTGGAATTTGAAAAGTAATGTCCACTTTAGCTCGTCCACCTTAGGGGTGGGACTGGCATGAAGTGGTCACACTTACTAATCTGCCTAATTTTTCACACCTGTGCTGGTGCCAAAAGTGGGGTCAGAACAGGGGAGTCAGTCATTCCACCATCTGGAGAGACCTGGGTGCATTACAAAGGCTGCTAGGCCTTTGATGTTTCCCGCCTTTGAATGGCCATCCTGTCTGGATAAGGTGATAACACCCCGGCCCAGTGCAGGCTCTGGCCCTCGAGAGCACTGCCTCTCACCCTAGCGGGGGAAATCTCAGGGTTGGGGGGGGGGGGGCATTGTTTGATGCCTAAAACATGGCTATGGTGGCTGAACTGGTCAGGACCAGTCAGTCAGCCCACCTAGTAGCTGGTAGGTTTTCAGGGGGCACCTCTAAAGTGCCCTCTGGGTGCAGTTATTGATAGATCCTTCACAGGCAGCAGTTAGGCTTTATTATTCTGAGATGTTTAATACCACACATCCCTCTATTCAGAGAATCCATCATGTAGCTGGGAAACTAGTAGTGGCCAGTGTCCAGCTTATACGTTTAAGATGGCTTCCCTGGACACTTACTATCTCTGAGAATCGACAAAGACATAACAGGGGCATATCTTCTCATGCAGATATGCCCTCACATGTAATATAATTCGTGTTGCAGCTCTTAGGGACTCTCCTAAGTACCACAGGCCCTGGGTCCCAGAGGTACCACTTGCTAGGGACTTAGAGTGGGTGCTCAAGGTTTTGCCAATTGGGGAAAAACGACTGCAATTTTGAGGGAAAGGGATCTGGCACTGGATTCCTGCTTAGTAGGAACCCAGTGCACCTTCAGTCAACATTACACCGGAAACCTGGCAAAAAACAGGGGGGGGGTATGGGGGGGGGGGCGTGGAGGGGGGGGCGTGGAGGGGGGGGTCACCATGTCAAAAGATGCACTTTCATGCTGCATGTGAATACTTATGCAAGAGCAGAATGCAACCACATGCCGTCCAAACCTTGCTGTAGCAGCCTTGAATAAAATCACAATGTAAACTGGCTCAAAGCCTAGGAGCAACATGGCGGCCTAGGAGCAACATGGCGTCGGCGTCAGCGTAACTGCGTTCTTGCAGTTCCGCCCACCAGGGGAGCCGAAGGATCGGCGGTCGAGGCGTCCGTGGTGAAGCAGCCTGACACGCTGCGAGTCTCCCGCGGGAGCGGTTTGCTTCCTCTCCCGCGGTTGTACTTGCAGCGGGGAGTGTAATCGCGGTGGCCGCGGCGAATGAAAACGGGCGGATAGAGGCCGAATCTCGGCCCGTCTTTATTATTCACTCTCCCCCGCGGTCCAGCGGGGGGGGGGAAGGAGGGCGGCGGCGGCCGAAGTGATTATGGCAGCGAAAGGCAACTGAAACCGGGCCGAGGGTGGTGTGCCGGTCGTTTTGCCTTCTTTTTTCTTTGTTTGGTTTTCTTTACCCCGCATGGAAGAAAGTGTGGAGCCACATTGAGCCACTGGCGTTTGGGGTAAGATTGCACGGATAAGGCTGCACAAAGCTTGACAGTCTCTTTGCAAGAAGGCATATGGGGCATATGGGGCGGAGAGGCTTCCCTTCCTCCCCCCCACCCCCCTTTTTTCTCTTTGGAAGATTATGCTTGAAGCTGCAAAGGACTTAGGAGTAAAGGACTACCAGGATTAAAAACTCTGCTTTTATCTGGAGGAGCAGAAGGGCGAATTTAGGAGGAGACCAAGAAGATCAAGAAGAAAAGCAGACAGGACAAGGACAAAGGACAAGAGCTCGGCTGGAGGGGAAAGGAGGGAAGAAAAGAAGAAAAAGGGGGGAAAAAAAACAATAAACAGGAGAAAACAAACGGGTGGAGAGCCAGGTGTACTCTACTACTCAACTACTGCGGTAAGAGGGGGAGAGGTAAAATATTGGACAGAGGGGAGCGGTTTTGAGGGGGGGGAAAAAAAGAGAGAAGGGGGAGAGTGAATATTTGAGAACTCTGATGCTGGTATTAAGTGTGCAAGATGATTTCGGTCGACATTTATATACCCCCTTATGGCTTTGGAAAAACTTGACAAAACAAATAATAGTAGATACAGCTTTAGTGTCGTCTGGGGTAAAAGGACTATTTAGGCTGTTGGCACATGCATTAAAAACTAAGATGCCTCCCAAACCCTTCCGGAATTTAGGAGAAAAGATGGAAGGGGTGAAAGTGACTCGGGCTGGTCGTGGCAAAGGAGAGCAAACGGGATCAAACAAACGCCTGACGACAGCGGTGGCTAAACCGGCTGTGGAAAATGTGTTGAGAGGTGTCAAGACAAGTGAGAGTAGTATTACCACTCCCCCCACCGAAATAAAGGTCAAGGGCAAAAGTCAATCTACTATCACAATGTTTCTTGAAGGAGAGGGGCACAGGATATGCGGCCGGTACATTTTACCCTCCCCTCTGAGAGTAAGGTGGTTGGGACAGAACCCCGTCCGAGCAGTAGTAGTAGTAGTATAAGTGGATGTATTACGAACAACGATCCCTCTGTGAAACTTAAGCAAGGCATACCAGAGTCAGAAGACAGTCAGAGGGAGGTAAGGGAAAAAAATTCTGGCTCCTATACAGAGATTAAGCAGCCTCAGGCACAACATCTCGACTGGTCTGAGCAATTGGAATATCGAGATGGGGAAGGAGGTGCGTCTATATTAAAATCTACAACAGAAGAAGAGAATTTGCATAAGAGTTTCGCAAATACTAAAACTTTGGGCAAAACAGCAGGAAAAGTCTCTCAATTGGCGGAATGGGGAAAGGATAATAGTGATAAATTTTATTCTTTGACAGAAGAGTCTGATCTCAGTAGTGGTGATCACAGTCTTGGCGGGTCTGAGGACAGTGAAACGTCGGAGACGGAAGATAAAACCTCAAGCAACGAACCTACAGTGCGACAGCTGCGTCGACAGCGTAAATTGGTCAAAGCACGGCCTTGCGCTCAGGGGTCCTCAGGAAACCCGTCATCCACGGGCGGTAAAAATTTAAAATGGGACTATGCAGGTATTGGACTCACAGATTCCTCATCTATAACTTTAACTAACCAGGGCTCAGCTAATGGCAATAAGGAATCAGATATTGGCCCTCTTACTTATAGCCCACCCGCGCTGGGGGCTGAGGCAGGAATGTTGCAGTCAATTTACAACTCAATCAAAGAGTTGCAAACAGAAACAAGGATCGAAAGTCGACGTGCAAGGGTTGCCACGAAGAGATTACAGGGAACAGTTCGTAAAGTGGCCAAATCATGTACAGAAATTGGGACTAAGCTATCCTTAATGGAAGAAAGGATCATAACGGTCCAGGAGGATGTTGTTAATCTTAAAGAACAGAATACTATGAGGGATGAACAATTGACAGATGTAATGTGGAAATTGGAAGATTTTGAAAACAGGCAAAGAAGGAATAATCTCCGAATTCTGGGCATACCGGAAGGGCTAGAAGGAACTAATATACGGACATATATGATCAATTTTTTGCGTGGTGCTTTTCCGGAGCTGGGGAATTGGAGCTGGGAGAATGAACTGCAGCGTGTACATAGGTTCCCACTAAACCGGCGGGAGGGGGGCCAACGTGCAGATTCCAAATATCCCAGAGCAATTTTAGTGTATTTTGGGAATTATTTATTGCGACAGGAGATCTTGGATAAAACCCGCCCAAATACCCCTCGCACTGTGGATGGGGTGACTTTTTTCACTCGACCTGATTTTTGTCATGCTACTGTTGAACGGAGATGGCGGCTCCGACAACTTATTAAACCAGTTCTAGAAAAAGGCGGGGAAGCGTATTTGCTGGCCCCGGCTCGCCTCAAAATAATATTGAATGGGAAAACAGAGATATTCACGTCAGAAATTAAAGCAAAAGAATATGTGAGGGGGGCCAGATAACGAATTAGAGTTTCTTGGTCAGCAAAAGTGCTCCGGTAACTGGTGGGTGGGTTCGCACTTTCACGACGCCAACATTCAGACCATGAGTGGTCTGATTGCTCTACAGGATGGGGGGCCAGTCTCAGGGAGGAAGTTAATACGGGAGGGGGGTGGGAGGGACTGGTCCAGGGAGGGGAAGGGAGGGAGGAAGGATGGCGGTTGGGGAGGGGGAAAGGAGGGAGGGGTCGGGGAGGAAGAGAAGAAGGATAGGCAAGGGAGGGAAAGGATGGAAAACGAGGGAGTAAAAAGGAAAGGGATGGAAGTAGGAGTGCAACAAGGGAAGCAACTGATAGCAGGGGCAGGAGAGACAAAAGGAGGGGAGCAAATTGAGTGGAAAATTCAAGATAAAGCACAGTCAGATATGAAAATCTGGGAGGACAAAAAGAGAGAAAGAAAGCCTAAAATAGAAAATGGCTAGACTTCGAATCGCTTCAGTTAATATTTGTGGGTTAAATGACTCTCGTAAAAGAAGTAGAGTAGTGGAGGAATTTAAAACTTTTAAAGCAGACATTTACTGTTTACAGGAGACACATGTGGAATATAGGAATGTCGGAATTCTGGGTACACTTGGTATGAAAGTAATTGCCCGAACAGAACAAGAGGTTAGAACTAAAGGGGTTGCGATATTAGATCGGACTAATAAATTAAATTTTGGTAGGCAAAAGGCAGATAGGGGAGGAAGATGGGTAATTGTAGAGTGTAGTTATGGACATGGTAGCTTTACACTCTGTTCAGTATACAGCACGGTCACGGATGACCCAATAGTTTTAGATACCCTGGCTATAGAATTAATAGGATGGGCTCCCCCGTATGTTCTTTGTGGCGATTGTAATTTGAATGGATCCTGGGAGGGACTACAGGATGTTTTAGTGCCTACAAAGAAATACCAAGGGCGGAAACCGCAAGTATATAATGCAATGGTCGCTATTCAGAAAGAACTAGGATTAGTGGACGCATGGGTGAGATTATGTAAGCCAGATCCTGGATATACCTATTACTCCGCCCCGCATATGAAAGTAGCACGACTCGACTATTTTCTGGTTTCCCCAGTACTATTAAACCAGGGTCAGATGGAGTTATATCCGCGGGTGGTTTCAGATCATAATCCCCTAGTACTAGAATTGGAGTTAGACGGGTTGGAACAAAAGGAGAGGAGATGGACATTTGAAAGAGGGCTTCTTAGGGACCCGGAATATTGTACGCATATGAGTAAGTGGATAGCCGAATTTCTGGGGTTTAACCAAGGGACAGCTCCGGTAGAGATAGTCTGGGACACTTTAAAAGCTGGAATACGTGGTGAAACATTGAGTTTTAGTATAAAAAAGCAAAAAAGTACCCAAAACAGAGTAAAAGATCTTCAAATGAAACTGAGGGTATTGGAAAGACAGTTGGTTGTGGCGATAGAAACAGGGAGTGATGTTAAAAAGGTTCAGGAGGAAGTGGTAATAGCTAAAGCCGCAATTAACGAAACTATGACTCAAAGAATAGCAGAGAAATATCTTGCGCAGCGTTCATTAGGATACGAGTATGGAGAAAAATCCGGGCGTTTATTAGCAATACGGGCAAGCCAGAAAATAGCATCCGGGACTATTAGAGAGATTAAAGATTGGCAAGGACAAATGGTTGTAGAAGTGGATCAAATTAGGAGGGTTTTCCACAGATATTATACGGAATTGTATGATGACGCATCTATATACTCGGATGAAGAAATATTGAGATTTTTAACCCCCATTAAAGTTAATAAATTATCGGAGAGTGATACTTCATATCTAGGGGAACAAATAGATATCTCGGAAATTGACAAAGCACTGGGGGATTTAGCCACGGGTAAAGCTACAGGCCCCGATTCAATTCCTTTAGAGTTTTATAAAACATTTAAAGCCATATTGCTTCCGGTAATGATAGAACTGTTTATTCAGGTACAGAATGGAGGGGCAATTCCACCATCATGGGATACGGCTAATATAGTAATGTTTTTGAAGAAAGGGAAACTCGCATCAAACCCGGTGTCATACAGGCCAATTACACTAATCAATAGCGACACTAAAATATATTCAAAGATATTAGCCGCTCGACTATCTCTTGTGATCAGGAAGATAGTTTTTCCTAGTCAGCATGGGTTTGTGCCAGGAAGAGATACTACCGATCATATCCGAAAAGTTATTGCACTTTTGGACGCTACAGAAGTGGCCCAGGAGCCGATGGCAGTTGCATTATTAGATGCGGAAAAGGCGTTTGACCGGGTGAGCTGGAAGTATTTATGGCATGTAATGGAGTATTATGGGTTAGGGAAGAAATTTATTGCAGCAATAAGGGCTCTATATAGATCACCGGTAGTCAAAATACAACTAATGGGGGGACAATCGGAGAGTGTCCAGGTTAAGAGAGGTACTAGACAGGGATGTCCATGCTCTCCGCTCCTGTTTGCTGTTTATATAGATCCCTTGCTTAGACAGATTGAAGATAACAGCAAGATTCCACCAATTCATAGGCAGGGATGGGATATAAAAGTTCTAGCATATGCAGATGATATTGCTATACTAACTCCCACCCCTGATCCGGCATTGAGAGAGGTTGAAAAGGTGTCAATGAAGTTCGGAAGATTTTCTGGATATCGTCTAAACAGAGATAAAACACAGATATTGATTAATCAATACACCAGCACTCAGGATACACGAAGGGTCGACCATGCAGTATATTTGGGAATAGATATCACGCCACAAGTAGGAGAAATTGTTAAGTTAAATCTGGATCCCATACTTGCTAAAGCAAGACAAGATATGTGCAGATGGAATAATTTACATTTAACCATCATGGGGAGGTGTAATATGGTAAAAATGATTTTCCTCTCTAAGCTGTTGTATTTGTTCCGGGCTGTACCATTGAGCTTTACTAACTCGAGATTTAAAGAGATAGATAGAGTGGTTATGAGATTTATCTGGGCATATGGTAAATGCAGAAGAGCAAGTAAATTCATGTCACTTTCCCGAGAAAGGGGGGGGTGGTCTTTGCCGAATATAAAATTATACCAAATGGCGGCAGCCTTTCAGTATATGCGCCCTTTATGGGGTTCTAAAAAAGGAGGGATTCCAGAAGAGGATAGTCCTAATATATATGAGCTGCAGATGGGTGCAACAGCTAATGGATGTTTGGTAACTTTTCATGAGCCCGGGTACTATAAGAAAACTCGATATAAGGTATTGGAGGCGGCCTATAAGTGCTGGCGGTCATGGTATAAAAAGAAAGGTTTTGGTAGATATAATTGTTATACCATGATCAAAAAGAACCCATTGCTCCCCGACATATTCAAGGATAAATGTATGGCAAGCTGGGTTTCGGCAGGTATAGAGAGGTTGGGGAATCTCTTTGATAACTCGGGGGTTAAGGCATTTGTCGATCTACAGAAGTGTTATGGTTTAGAGCGTAGGGATTTTTTTAAATACCTTCAGATACGAGATTTCCTTTTAAGAAAAACAGGAGGGGTGCAGGGATTTAGGAGCGTTCAACTGCTGGATGATATTGTGACTAATCCTAATATATCAATCAGGTCAATCTATCGATTATTAATGTTAGAACAGCCCGATGATTTAGAGAAGAATTGTGAAAAGTGGAGTAGGAAACTGGAAGACGGGAGTAAAATCTTTCTAAGGTCATTAGAATTGGGACACACTATTCTACTCTCTTCCTCCCTCCAAGCACAACATTATAAAACTGTGTTTGATTTGTATCATACCCCATCTCATCTTGTTAAATGGGGCAGTTTATTGGGAACCAGCTGTCCAAGATGTAGAATGTATGGAATAGATATTGTACACATGATGGCTACATGCGGGGAATTGAAGGATCTGAAGGAGGGCATTCAATCTGTATTGAAAGAAGTTCTGGGATTTGATCTAATCCTAACCCCCGAGGTAATGGTTTTAGGGGTGTTGGGTGATACGGACAATCTTTATGAAGCATTTATATTTGTGGCTATGGCAGTATTTCGATTATGTATAGCATCCGCCTGGCTCAATGTCCGTCCCCCGACTTGGCAACAATGGTTGGCCAGATTATTGTCAGTGTATTATTTGGAAACAGCATTGTATGAACGGAAAGGGAAATATGCGAGGAGGAAAGGGAAGGTAATATGGGGGGCATTTCAGGATTGGATTTTTGCTCATAATGTTTAAATGTTTAAACCAAAATGGTATGTCACCATTTAAGAGATGGACATTTGTCTTCCAAAGGTTTATCCCCCGCTGGGTGTTATTTGCTTTATTTTCTTATTTGTATTTGTTGTATGATACCTTTCCAATAAAAAAAAAAAAATTAAAAAATAAAAAAAAAAAGTAAACTGGCTCAAAGTATGGGGGCAGGTGGTTTGGAAGGGAAAACCAGGGAATAGATCCTGTTGAAAAGAGTGTGGTTGAATTGGTGAGTATGTTACAATTAAAGATCTCACCTACGTGATGGATGGACGTCAGAAACAACCTGTGGAATGAAAACTCTGTCCCTTTTACCCTGTATGGTGATGGAATGAGGTATGAGCCTGAGCCAGACCGGTTAGATGCCGGTTGTTAGAAATGGTGTGTTCGATGGCATCTGTCGCTGTAGATACGCATGTTATGCAATAGCTCGCCATCTGGTGTTGGGCCGGAGTGTTACAAGTTGTTTTTCTTCGAAGAAGTCTTTCGAGTCACGGGACCGAGTGACTCCTCCTTTTGTCTCCATTGCGCATGGGCGTCGACTCCATCTTCGATTGTTTTTTTTCCGCCATCGGGTTCGGACGTGTTCCTGTCGCTCCGAGTTTCAGAACGGAAAATTAGCTAATTTCGGAAGATTTTCGTCGGTATTGTTGCGTTCGGGATCGGCGTACTTAGATTCCACACCGCATCGAAGATCGAAGAGCTCCGGTGCCCTTTGGGGTAGTTTTTCGATCCCCCGTCGGGGCCTGGTCGGCCCGACCGCGTGCTGAAGAACGCCGATGGAACGGACCCCGTTCCGTTTCTGCCCCAAATGCCACAATAAATACCCCTATACAGACCAACACTTGGTCTGTAACCTGTGCCTGTCACCTGAGCACAGTGAAGACACCTGTGAGGCCTGTCGTGCGTTCCGGTCCCGAAAGACACTCCGAGACCGTCGAGCCAGAAGACTTCAGATGGCGTCCGCGCCGACAGCCCACCGAGAGTTCGAGGAGCAGGAAGAGGAAGGTACCTTCTCGATCCAAGAATCGGACTCCGAAGGATTCGACGATACACAAACCGTGAGTAAGACGTCGAAAACCACACAGAGAAAGATTTACAAGGCCCAGGGGACGCCACTGCCATCCGGCCATGGCTCCACCCATAAATTTGGTGACCGACCGTCGGCACCGAAAAAGCCGAGGTCGTCCGACTCCGGTCGAGACACCGGCACGCAGCCTTCTCGGGACCGAGAAAGTGCTGGAGATAAGCCTCGACACCGAGATGCCGGTGTAGACACGGCTCGACGCCGAGACAGCGGCACCGAAGAAGATCGACGCCGAGAGGTTTCGGCCCCGAAAAAGAAAAAAGTCACCTCGGAGCCGAAAAAACACGCAGACAGGGTTTCGATGCCGAAACAAACTGCAAGCGACCCAGCTTCAGGCTCTTATACAGAAGAGCACTCGCTAACCTCCCAAATGCGAAAGCATAGGTTTGAGGAAGAGCTACAAGCAACTGATGTGGACTATACGCAAAAGCGTATCTTCATACAGCAGGGGACAGGAAAAATAAGCACCCTTCCCCCCATTAGGAGAAAGAGAAGGTTGGAGTTCCAGACTGAACAGACACCACAACCAAAAGTGGTGAAAAGAGTTACCCCACCACCCTCTCCTCCGCCCGTGATTAACGTCTCACCAGCACGAACTCCATCACACTCCCCAGCTGACACCACCATAAGCCAGGGTGACCAAGATCAAGACGCATGGGACCTATACGACGCCCCAGTGTCAGATAACAGTCCGGAGGCATACCCTACGAAGCCATCTCCACCAGAAGACAGCACCGCGTATTCTCAAGTGGTGGCTAGAGCAGCACAATTTCACAACGTAAGCCTCCACTCAGAACAGGTCGAGGATGATTTTTTATTCAACACACTCTCCTCCACCCACAGCTCATACCAAAGCCTGCCTATGCTCCCTGGTATGCTCCGGCACGCGAAAGAAATCTTTAAGGAGCCGGTCAAAAGTAGGGCAATCACACCAAGGGTGGAAAAAAAGTATAAGGCGCCTCCTACAGACCCGGTTTTCATCACTACACAGCTGCCACCAGACTCTGTCGTTGTAGGAGCAGCTAGGAAAAGGGCCAACTCTCACACATCTGGAGATGCACCACCCCCAGATAAAGAAAGCCGCAAATTCGATGCAGCTGGTAAGAGTCGCAGCACAAGCTGCAAACCAGTGGCGCATCGCGAACTCTCAGGCACTACTTGCGCGCTATGACAGAGCCCATTGGGACGAGATGCAACATCTCATTGAACATCTGCCCAAGGACTTACAAAATAGGGCAAAACAAGTGGTTGAGGAGGGACAGACCATTTCCAACAACCAGATCCGCTCCTCCATGGACGCTGCAGATACAGCTGCACGGACAATTAATACATCTGTAACTATCAGAAGGCATGCATGGCTCCGAACGTCTGGATTTAAACCAGAGATTCAACAAGCAGTTCTCAATATGCCTTTTAATGAAAAAGAACTGTTCGGTCCAGAAGTGGACACAGCGATTGAGAAACTCAAAAAAGATACGGACACTGCCAAAGCCATGGGCGCACTCTACTCCCCGCAGAGCAGAGGGAATTACAGCACATTCCGTAAAACGCCCTTTCGAGGGGGGTTTCGGGGTCAGAGCACACAAGCCAGCACCTCACAAGCAACACCGTCCAGTTACCAGGGACAGTATAGAGGAGGTTTTCGGGGACAATATAGAGGAGGGCAATTCCCTAGAAATAGAGGAAGATTTCAGAGCCCCAAAACCCCTACTACTAAACAGTGACTCACATGTCACTCACCCCCTCCACACAACACCAGTGGGGGGAAGAATAAGTCATTATTACAAAGCATGGGAGGAAATCACTACAGACACTTGGTTTCTAGCAATTATCCAACATGGTTAATATATAGAATTTCTACAATTCCCTCCAAACATACCACCAAAAGCACAAAATTTGACAACACACCATTCAAATCTCCTGGAGATAGAAGTACAGGCACTATTGCAAAAGAATGCAATCGAATTAGTGCCAAACACACAAATAAACACAGGAGTTTACTCACTGTACCTTCTGATACCAAAGAAGGACAAGACGCTGAGACCAATCCTAGACCTCAGAGTAGTGAACACTTTCATCAAATCAGACCACTTTCACATGGTCACACTACAAGAAGTATTGCCATTGCTAAAACTACACGACTACATGGCAACTTTAGACCTCAAGGATGCTTATTTCCATATACCAATACACCCATCGCACAGGAAATACCTAAGGTTTGTATTCAAAGGAATACATTACCAATTCAAGGTACTGCCTTTCGGATTAACAACCGCACCAAGAGTCTTTACCAAATGCCTAGCGGTAGTCGCTGCACACATAAGAAGGCAGCAAATACATGTGTTCCCATATCTAGACGACTGGCTAATCAAAGCCCATTCGTTAATACAGTGCTCAAATCACACAAATCATATCATACAAACCCTCTTCAAACTAGGGTTCACCGTCAATTTCACAAAATCCAAAATTCTGCCGCGCAAGGTACAACAATACCTGGGAGCCATAATAGACACATCAAAAGGAGTAGCCACTCCAAGTCCACAAAGAATTCGAAATTTCAACACAATCATACAACGCATGTATCCAACACAAAGGATACACGCAAAGATGGTACTACAACTCCTAGGCATGATGTCTTCATGCATAGCCATTGTCCCAAACGCAAGACTGCACATGAGGCCCTTACAACAGTGCCTAGCATCACAATGGTCACAAGCACAGGGTCACCTTCTAGATCTGGTGTTAATAGACCGCCAAACTTACCTCTCGCTTCTATGGTGGAACAACATAAATTTAAACAAAGGGCGGCCTTTCCAAGACCCAGTGCCACAATACGTAATAACAACAGATGCTTCCATGACAGGGTGGGGAGCACACCTCGATCAACACAGCATACAAGGACAATGGAACGTACATCAAACAAAACTGCATATAAATCACCTAGAACTTCTAGCAGTTTTTCAAGCACTAAAAGCTTTCCAACCAATAATAGTTCACAAATACATTCTCGTCAAAACAGACAACATGACAACAATGTATTATCTAAACAAGCAGGGGGGACGCACTCCACGCAGTTAAGCCTGCTAGCACAAAAGATTTGGCGTTGGGCAATTCACAACCAAATTCGCCTAATAGCACAATTTATACCAGGGATCCAAAATCAACTCGCAGACAATCTCTCTCGAGATCACCAACAGGTCCACGAATGGGAAATTCACCCCCAAATTCTGAACACTTATTTCAAACTCTGGGGAACACCTCAGATAGACTTGTTTGCCACAAGGGAGAACGCAAAATGCCAAAACTTCGCATCCAGATACCCACACGAACAATCCCAAGGCAATGCCCTATGGATGAACTGGTCAGGGATATTTGCTTACGCTTTTCCTCCTCTCCCTCTCCTTCCTTACCTGGTAAACAAACTCAGTCAAAGCAAACTCAAACTCATATTGATAGCACCAACTTGGGCAAGGCAACCCTGGTACACAACGCTGCTAGACCTATCAGTAGTACCCTGCATCAAATTGCCCAACAGGCCAGATCTGTTGACACAGCACAACCAAAAGATCAGACACCCAGATCCAGCATCGCTGAATCTAGCAATCTGGCTCCTGAAATCCTAGAATTCGGGCACTTACAACTTACCCAAGAATGTATGGAAGTCATAAAACAAGCCAGAAGGCCATCCACCAGGCACTGCTATGCAAGTAAATGGAAGAGGTTTGTTTGCTACTGCCATATTAATCAAATACAACCATTACACACAACTCCAGAACATGTAGTGGGTTACTTGCTTCACTTACAAAAATCTAACCTGGCTTTCTCTTCCATTAAAATACACCTTGCAGCAATATCTGCATACCTGCAGACTACCTATTCAACTTCCCTATATAAGATACCGGTCATTAAAGCATTCATGGAGGGCCTTAGGAGAATTATACCACCAAGAACACCACCTGTTCCTTCATGGAACCTAAATGTTGTCCTAACTAGACTTATGGGTCCACCTTTTGAACCCATGCACTCCTGCGACATACAGTTCCTAACCTGGAAGGTGGCATTTCTCATCGCCATTACTTCCCTAAGAAGAGTAAGCGAGATTCAGGCGTTTACAATACAGGAACCTTTTATACAACTACACAAGAATAAGGTCGTCCTAAGGACCAATCCTAAATTTTTGCCAAAGGTTATTTCACCGTTCCATCTCAATCAAACAGTGGAACTTCCAGTGTTCTTTCCACAGCCAGATACCGTAGCTGAAAGGGCACTACATACATTAGATGTCAAAAGAGCATTGATGTATTACATTGACAGAACAAAAAACATCAGAAAGACTAAACAACTCTTTATTGCATTTCAAAAACCTCATGCAGGAAACCCAATATCAAAACAAGGTATAGCCAGATGGATAGTTAAATGCATCCAAATCTGCTACCTTAAAGCTAAACAGCAGCTGCCCATTACACCAAGGGCACACTCAACCAGAAAGAAAGGTGCTACCATGGCCTTTCTAGGAAACATCCCAATGCAAGAAATATGTAAGGCAGCCACATGGTCTACGCCTCACACATTCACCAAGCACTACTGTGTAGACGTGTTATCCGCACAACAAGCCACAGTAGGTCAAGCCGTATTAAGAACATTATTTCAGACTACTTCCACTCCTACAGGCTGATCCACCGCTTTTGGGGAGGTAACTGCTTACTAGTCTATGCATAACATGCGTATCTACAGCGACAGATGCCATCGAACTGAAAATGTCACTTACCCAGTGTACATCTGTTCGTGGCATCAGTCGCAGTAGATTCGCATGTGCCCACCCGCCTCCCCGGGAGCCTGTAGCAGTTTGGAAGTTACCTTCAATTATTTATATATGTATCATCTCAACCTTAAATAGGTGTATACTTAGTCACTCCATTGCATGGGCACTATTACTACAATTCAACTCCTACCTCACCCTCTGCGGGGAAAAACAATCGAAGATGGAGTCGACGCCCATGCGCAATGGAGACAAAAGGAGGAGTCACTCGGTCCCGTGACTCGAAAGACTTCTTCGAAGAAAAACAACTTGTAACACTCCGGCCCAACACCAGATGGCGAGCTATTGCATAACATGCGAATCTACTGCGACTGATGCCACGAACAGATGTACACTGGGTAAGTGACATTTTCATTCTGGTTGACTAGAGTATACACCTTAGCCAGGCTGAACCCACCACTGTAGTCCGGGTGAAGGAGTTACACACCCAACATGTATGGGGCACTAGGGGTGTGGAATCACCTTGTGCCCCTCTGTGTCGATCACAGGTCACCTACACGACATTTGCGGCGCACAAGACCCACTCGCACAGGCCCTTGTGGTGACAAGCCACCCAACGGAACGAGGAATAGCTGTGAGAGCTTGGCCGTCCCCACAGCTCACACTTCAGCAGTGTGGGCCTGCTTGTCCCCCGTGGGCACCTTTGAGAGCGCACATTAGCCGCGCCCAGGAATTTAAAACCCCCCCCCAAATAGCCAGCAGGACCTTCAGCCAAGAGCACTTTCCATGCACTGGAAGGCGAGAAACTAAAATGGAGCGCTCTTCACTCTCTGAAGAGAGGACAACAATAGAGTGCTTGTCATGCTCCTGACACCAAAAATCCAATGCTCTTCACGCGTGAGGCCCCTAGAGCGCTTTCCATGCACTCCACCAGAGCCAGAGGCAATTTGCTTGTACCTAGCTGAAGGATGCAGCACAAAGGTGGCACAAATGCAAGGGAGACATGGGGCACTCCACCTAGCCCCTGGGGATCACTGGAGGACCCCAGGCAGAGGACAGGTGTCAGGTCACTGAGTTCCTTGTAGACTAAGTGACTGTCCCTCTGGGGTTTCAAAGCCCCAGGTCAGCACATCCCAAGTTAATCCCGTGGTGGTTCCTTTCAGCAGCTCAGTTGCCCTCCGTCAGCATCTCACCTTGTGGGGGGACAGCTCCCTGTACTTGTACTCATTTTGTGCAGCCTCCACAAAGAGGGAGAGGGCGCTCCAACCAGCACTAACCGGTTCCAGGAATGTCCCCTCCCTCCTCTAGCACTGGCTGCAGACATGAGTAGGGCGTTAACAAGCCCTTTGTGTGATGCCAGGGCACAGCTTTTACAGATGCAAATGTGCCCCGCCTCTACCTCTCCCAGCCCAGGAAGACCATTCAGTATACAGATGCACTCTTGTGACCCCTCCACACTCCCTGTGTAGCGGATGTCTGAAAAGTATGCACAAAGCCCAGCTGTCGCTCTGCCCGGACGTGGATTGGAGTCATGCAGCAAAACACCAGAGTCCTAAGCACAGAGAAATGCCCACTTTCTAAAAGTGGACTTTCTATAGTGGTAATAAAAAATCCACCTACATCAGTAAGAGGCATTTCTCAGTACCATTACAACCATACCAAACATGCCTATGCCACCCCTCCTATATCAGACAATACCACTTAGACTATTTGTCGCTACTAGCATATGTAGTACATAGACATATGTCCTACCTTTTACATATACATCACCCTGTCCATAGGGCTAGGTAGAGCCTACCTAAGGTGTTACTTATATGTAGTAAAAAGGAAGTAACAAGTCTGGCAAGAAAATTTAGATGTCAGGTTCCTGTGGCAGGCCTGAGACAGGTTTGAAAGGCTAATTCTGCAGGTGGTGCAAGCTGCGCTGCAGGCCCACTATTAGCATATAATTTACAGATCCTGGGTATAAGGGATACCACTGTACAAAGGACTTACAGGTCAATTTAAATAAGCCAATCAGGTGTAGGCCAAGGGAGAGCACATGCACTTTAGCACTGATCAGCAATGATAAAGTGCTCAGAGTCCTAAAGCCAACAAAAAGGGTCAGAAAACATAGGAGGTGGAAGGCAAAAGGTTTGGGGATGACCCTGTAAAAAGGGCCGGGTCCAACACCGGTCTGTATAAAAAAGAAAATAAATAAGTACATTTTAACAAATCAACCGTGTTACAGTCATAATCAGAAACACATTTACTTCAATTAGCGTGTGACTTATGCTCTTCCCTCGAATACCAAACTCAATTAAACAAAATATCAGATCACCTGATTAGATATTATCCATACTTTCTGAGTTAAATCTTTTCTTGAGGATTCTTTATAAGATCTGCTGTAGTCTCAGTTGTGGCAATGAGTCTGAGTGCTTCCCTTTATTCAGGAAAAGTGAAATCTTTCTCTTGTATTTTTAATCAGTCTAAAAATATTTTGTTCTTGTGATTTGCTTTGCAGGATTATATTTTGAATCCTTCCTGCTTTTAAAATAAGTCTGTCTTCCTAAGCATTAAAAAGAAAATCTCAGGGATCACAGCCAGTGTAGTGTCACACACTTGTTTATGTACTTTTTCTCTCTCTAAAAATCTCATTAACTAGTGATCTTCTGAGTTCTTTTTGTCTTTTAAGAAAACATTTTTACTCAATAGAGGCTTTAAATCTTGCCTCTGCACTCGAAGAGTGCTGCTGCGTTGTTGGATGGAGACTCATTTGAAGCAGGGTGTGGCCCCCTTTTATTATAGAGCCACAACAGATCCAAAATGACTGCCAGTGTTCCAAAAGACCGGACAATGCTTACCCAGGCCTCTGCAGTGGGCCCGAAATTATTGTAAACTGCATAGTGGTCTAGTGCAGTGACGGTGGGTGACAGTCCCATTTCTCATTCCAACTGTCTCACGAGCCATGGCAATACCTGTAGCATAACGCGGGGACAACGGGTCCCAACAGTTACCATGATGTAGAACCAGGACTACAAATGCACTGTAACATTTTGAAATTTTTGTATCTAACCTAAAAATAAAATAAAAAAAAACGTTGATTTCACTTTGGTCTTTTAACAAAGACATACTGAAGTGAAAAGATACAAAACATAAGTAGATGCTTTACTTTAATTTGTGATTTATAAAAAATAGAAAAAAGATAGTCTGCCTCAGTTTCTAAGAATTCATTTTGGATCTTTTTACTAATTTTACAGCGTGCAGCCCTAGGACCAAATGTTACCAAAATTACTTTAGAGTCTTTTCTTGCATGGAAGAAAAGAAAAAGACAAGACAAGATGATCAAAGCAGAAGAAGAAATGGAGAGAAGGAAAGCTGATTTTACTGCTGGAAAAGCTCTTTGTGTAAGTTACCCCCATGTTACCCATTTCCCCTGCACCTTTACTTGATCAGAAAAGCTACCCTTTTACCTAACCTTATTGTTTTGAACTGCATTTGCAAATCATTAGCACTACATGGAAATTGTTTACATTTTTATTTTGATGTGCTAATAGATTAGTGGCCGTGAAGTATTCGAATTTCGACCTGAATTGGTTGATGCTGATGATGAAGAAGCGGACGATACACAGTATACGCAAGACCGGGAAGAAGATGAAGATGTAAGTTGGCTTTTTCCAATGGCTACAACACCCCTTCATTTTTGTGACCATCATATATTTGTTACTGTCGACAGTGGTTCTCTCCCATTTGCATCTTTTCAGTCACTGAAGATAGAAAATGATTTCATCTGCAGGTTGTAGTACATCATATGTACTAATTCATATGGCCTGCTGGATGTAATTGGTTTTCTAACGGAAACACAGCTCGATCTAGTAAAACAGACACTGTGTGACATGCCAAAAGGGTGAATATTGCCCACTGTAGCTATTAATTTGTACTTCTTGGATTTATTTCATATCACTGTTGCAATGGAAAGGGAGCATCTTTGTATTTATAGAATCAAGAAAGATGTCTGGCAGTGTATGGTAGTGCATTCACAATACATTGTCAAGTTTTAAAAACCTAATGTTTGTAAGTGTTGTAATTCTAGTCCTCCATATTCAGAATTTTAATTGGAGACATGCACAGTCCTCCCGTATCTTTGGTAGTTAACTATGCAGTGTTCTAAATATGATTGGAAATCACAATCCTGCAATCTTGCAAGAAAATTAACTGAGAGATCAAGTGTCAGTGGTTGGACAGCTGTGGTACCTTTTGCCTTAAAAGTGCTATAACAATTTTCAGTTTATGGAAGGTGCTGTCTTTCTGGCACCATTCTTGTGTATGTATATGTATGTATGTATATATCTATACATCTCTATCTATAGTTTCTCCATTAAGACAGCTATGAAGAGGAATTGTAAACCGAGTCTGGGTCAAGTTACATTGCATTGTACATTGCATATGTTCTTTCGAGCAGAAGTCCTGTCTTTATTTAACTTCAGTGTGCATGGGTATTCAAGAGTCTAGTTTTGAAGTGTGAATCTTTTCTGGATTCACATGCTGTGCATTATTCTATCACCTAGAGGTTGGGTGCAGAATTTTCTTTATGTAGTCTCCTTTTTTTTTTCTGCTGCGTATTGTGGAGGGCCATTTGGTGGAATGTCCTTTCCCAATGGGCATCATATGTAAGTCCTGGAAGCCCCTTTTCTGAGTCGCTTTCTTGAGATTCTTTTTCCAGTGTTTGGCTTGGGAGCAAGATTAGGGAGCTCCAAGAGAATAGAAGTAGTCTGTCCATTGATCAAGGGAAAATAAATACATAATATTAGAACACTGAAGAATACTGAATAAACAGATGAGATCACTGCTGTGACAGTTTTTCTTTTGTTGCTAAAAACACACCACTAAGATTCAACCATGATGTCTGAGAATGTGCAACCAGGCACCTGTGAGCATCGGTAGAGATGGATAATATGTCCTTCAGATTTTGCTCAAGAAGTTATCAAAAGTTTACTTAAAAGTATACTTAAAAAGTCTGCAAAGTGTGCCTGTCAAAAGACCATAGTGCTGAGGGTTGAGAAGCATGGGCAGACTTCTGCCAAAACACTGAAATTAAGGAAAAAATAAAGGTGGGCACCTTATGCATTTGCCACGAAGACAGACTTCACTCGAGGGTATCATCCTCTCCAACAATGATATGAAGTCCTCAGAGGCGATCCAATTAGTGGAAAATGAGATCTTGGACACTGAAAAAGGGGTCTTTGACCTCAAGGGACTAATGTATTGAGGAAGGCGCAGAAGAATGGTGATACCAAGAAACGCCAGTAAGTAACATCGCATCATATGTGCTAGGGCTGAGCCAACAAACTAGCACATGCCTCAGTCAGCCCTAGATGCAGAAGACACTATGCACCAATGGCAGTCGCCCTCAATTCCCTGTCAGATTTTTTTTTTGTGGCAGAGTAAGGGAAAGAGAACAGTCCCAAGGGGCTTGGGGTTTTCAGCAAAGTGACTTGCTCAACTCCTCATTCATCCCAACAGACCGTGTCAGTGGGGACAGAAAAGAGGTTTTCCTAAGAGAATGGGAGGCAATCAGATAACCTCAGACAACTGGATACCCAATATTATACAGCATGGATATTTTATCAGAGTACACCCAGGACCACCAGTAGTGCCTCCAAGAGCTAAGGAGTGCAGCAGGGAGGGATTATTTGGCTGCAGCAAGAAGTACAAGAACTTCTATTTAAAAAAAAGGTCTCCAAAGGAGAGTTCAAGGGGGGTATACTCTGAATATTTTACTAATACCATAAATAGATAAGTTCTTACAACTGATATTAGATCTCAGATTGCTAAGCAAGTACATAGATGTCTATGGTTCAGAATGGCCATGCTGCAGGGGTTCATACCACTGAAGAGGGAAGACTGCATGGGCATCATAGGCCTCAAGGATGGCAACCTGTACATACTGATTAACTGCCAAGAAGAGCAGTTCCTTAGATTTGTTGTGAACAAGATATCATATCAGTTCTAAGTATTGACCTTTGAGAGATTCTGCAAGTAGGACATTCACAAAGTGTCTGGCAGTAGTAGCCCCAAAGTTAAGAAAAAGACTCTAGATGCACCCATATCTGGATGAATGCCTGCTCACAAGAATGCCAGGAGAACATTCACATGGTGAAACAAGCACCCCCCCATAAACTAGGTTTCTGCATAAATATGGGGAAATCATTCTCAGTCCTGGAACAGCACTAAACTCACAGGAAACACAGGTTTTCCCAGTGAACAAGAGAGCCTTGACATTGAGAGTGCAAACTTGCTATTACCAGAGGGTGCACAGTCATACAAAGACTAAAGCTGGAAAATCAGCATCACTGAGAAGCACAAGCAAATGGTGAAGCACAGCGGCAACTGTGGCCCACACCCAAATTGTACATTTGCATTACAAGATATGACATTTGCTCCCTGACCTAAAGATGAATTGGAATCTAGTGCTTAAAACATATCATTGTGACTTGGGCTCTGGTCAGGATGAAATCCTTGGGGAGATGTGGCCAGCTCTCCCCTACACCTCTTTGGGGCTATAATATTGCTAAACGTGTCCTATAAAAACATCACCATGTAACATAGTGGCATATTCTAAGTGACTGAAACAGCACTGCCTCTTGAAGATAGCCATATTGACCACCTTTTACTTCAAGGCTCTGCTTTTACAGTTGAGAGGAAGATAGTTTCTCCTCTCAGTGCAATTAGGATCTTTGAACATGGGGGTCTGCTTATTTAGAAACAATTTTGACCAAAAGTCAGTCAGATTAAGAGGTTGATTAAACCTATTTTCAGAGTTGCCAAGGATTTGAGTTATCAATTATGTATTACTTAAATGGCCCTATTGTGCAGATATCAGATCTGGTAAAGTATTTTGACCCGAATGTTGTATTGAGGCAGTTTGCCCACCTCCTCTTGCTTAACCCAGGGTTAACTGAGGTCAGTATTCATAGAAGACACCGGGAACAACCTGTCACCATAAAGAAAGGTTTATATGACATCTGACTGGGTCCAAGAGTGCATTAAGGCCGAAATGACAAAGATTTTGGACTTGAGAGTCATTCATTGCGCCTTAAGTCTGAGCCAGTCCAATGCTGCTTCTACCTAAACAAGGGTGGACGGGCCTCTGCTTTTGCTGAATTATGAGGCCCTCAAGTCAGTTCATCCAATGCCCACAAGCTGATGGACAAATTAGACGCATCCAAGTACTGGAGCACCAATGACTATTGACAGATTGTCCTGGCAAATGACAAATTCAGAGAAGACTGAATTGAATCTCCCACTCTAGAGGACCTCTACCAGCAAAACAATATGCCTTTTTTGGGGTAAAATAATGTTTTGCCATTTTTCAGTGTGACCGTTTGTGATTTCTAGCCTGCAATAGGCTTTCCGGGCTTACCTTGCTCATTGCTGTCTTGAGCAGTTTGTAGAACGACCACCTAGAACACATACTGGTGAGGATACAGGGGGCCAAACTGGTCATCAGGGCTCCAAAGTGCCAGGTGGGTCAGTGTTTTGTAGTCTATCTTGAACACTGTGTTACAATCAGGAAGATTCACAACCTCAAGGCTGAGGTGCATGCCGTATCTGATTGGAGGGTTCCCATAATTTGTATTCAAGTGAGGGATTTTCTTTGTGCCCACAGCAGTTATGCGTGTACAGTGAGGACCAACTGTGACATGGAATGCAACCCAGAGCTGGGCTCCATTGTTGAGGTGAACACAAGGTACCTCCCAAGAAACCAGTATACTGGCTCAGTGGGCTGTGGACGTCTGATAGGATAGCCAGTTACTGATTATATCTACATGGTAGGCGCCTTTACCTGTTGCTTGCAAAGGGAGAGTTGCCTAGAAGCCTCTTTCTGAAAGTTGTTTGCCAGTGCCCTACAACTGGGACCTTTTCTACATACTTGCGGTACATTGATGTTGCTTAAGTGTTTAACCTATCTCTGTGTGGTAGAATGACTGGTGCAGTACAGTAATCCATTCTGGGTCTGTTGTGTGTAACTGCTACATAAGATGCCGGTTAAAGGGAGCTTGCCAGGCAGCCGTGTGAATTGCAGTGTTCCTCCAAAAAACATTCAGAGCTCCTTTGGAATAGATCAGCCTCTAAGTTATGGAAAATAGCAGCCCAAGGGGCCCCTTTGAAGTGCAGAGACACCCTTTACTCCTTCCTTTTTCTTTTTTTTGTGAGATGTTACCCCTTTCCGGTTGAGAGGTATCTTAGTGAGGAAGCCTCTCCCTTTCCTGCCTCCATTTTGGGTTCCACTGACAGGGAGCTCCCAAATCTATTGCATCTTTGTGACACTATAGGACAAAAAAGTGTGGTGTGATTAGTCTGGAAGAAACATGCAAAAGTCAGGAGCTGCCTGAATCTACCTTTGTCTGCAAACCTGTCACACGTATGAGGCGGAAACCTCCAGTCATTGCGCCAGGATTTCTCATTGACCAGTGCAAGGGGCCTCACTCCAGTGGAGACAAGGAAAAACTTAGGATCTTGTGGTTTGGTGATGCTGACTGCCAACTCTCCTTTATCAGGTACAGGACCAGGAACTTGAACGCTCTACATCCTGCAATTTAAAAGCTGCAATGTAATTTCCTTGAGGGAAGAAACTACCTACTAAAGAGGGATTCTTTCTTATTTATTTTTTTCCACGTCTTTATTGGTTTTGATTTTACATTTACATTGCAGTGACTTTGCATACAGCTATCACATACCATAAGTGATACAATTGAAGCTTCATTACAACTGCAAGTTATATCAAATTGTACGCCTGTAAGGGCGTAGGCGAAAGAAGACCTGCGAGTGAAAGAAAATAAACAGCCATACAATGTTAGGTTCGTATGGTTTAAGTAATTACATTTCAGATATTTAAGTCTTGAGTGTAGGGAAATTCTTTTGACCATACCTAGGTACTGTTCCCATTGCATGTCTGAAAGTGCCTGCCCTAGTGTGGTCACCCAGTGTGTCTTTAATGATGTAAATGGCTGCTCCTTGTTGCGGCATATGGCATTGTATAAACTGGTTACTGTGTCTGGCCTGTCCTCGTGAGAAGGTCCTTTTAGGAAGACTGATGTCTTGGCTGTGTTTTTGTGTTTTGTTCCAGATCAGGTATAGCTGGTGGGTAAGGGCAGCCTAGAGGAGGAAGGTCCCTGGTCGTATGCCGTTGTGTGCCACCAGATTTTCAAAGGGACAAAGCACCTTATATATGAAGGGATTCCCTCTACCCCCACCCCTTAACATATAGTGGCCCGCTTCTGCCCATAAACACGTCATATTGAGCAGAGGGTAGTATAACTTGGTAGTGTCCAGAGTGGGAGATCAAGTGTGTATGGGGTCTGCTTGTTCTGTAAAACTGCATGGGCTCCCTTGCACTTCCTCGCTACCCTCATGAGGATAGTCTCTCCTCCCCAGGTATCACCATGTTTATACCCATCAATCATTCTAACACACTTGTCGGTCGGAGTCTTCCAACCAATGTCTGACCCTGCAGTTGAGCAGCTGCATAGCAGGACTCATAATTCTTGGCACCCAAGCCTCCTTCAGAGAGCGGAATTTACAGTTTGGTCATTGCTGTTCTGCGTCTCCTGGACAGCCATATCAATGCTATCTATGAGCGGAGCTTCCTGAAAAAGCCTTTGATCAGTATGTATTGGATTGCAGAGAAGTACATTAGTCGTGGGAGTGTGAGCATCTTAGAGTTCGCAGTTTGTCCCTTAAAAGAGAATGGTAGGCATGTCCAAAACAGGAGAGACATTCTCCCTGTGGACATTGCCCATCTTATGTTGCCATCTCTTAATTATTTCTTGCTTTGGTACTCACGGATCCCCAAGTATTTAATGGTGGTGTAGTTCCAAGGGATGGAGTCGTGGGACAGCACTGTTCGTTGTGTGATACAGAATAATGCTGTTGGTGGGTACAAGCCGGATTTATCCCAATTAATTGAGGAGGTTGGTTAAGTGTTGGATGTTTTGTCTGTCTTCCCTGCGGTAAAGCAAGGCATTGTCGGCATAAAGGGAGTCTATTGGGGTTCTTCAGTTAGGGCCCCTTGCACTTAGTCACCAAGCCAGGCAGGGGCAAGTATGATTGGTGGCAAAGGGCATCCCTGCCTTATGTCGCTTTCTATTTGAACAGCTTCAGTTATGTTCTGCTCATTTTCACCCTGGCCATTTGGCTGTTCTATAGTAGTGATATCCAGGAGAGAAGCCTTCATCCTACCCCAGTCTACATTGCACTTCGTTGAGTTAGGCCCATCCAAGGGTGTGAAAATCTCTCTACTTCCAATGACTCTACCCAGGGATTAGTGCTGGATGCACGCACCCAGTCCATTACTATGAATAGGCAGTGCAGATTAAGAAAGGTGTTTCTCCCAGGGATGAATTTGTTCTGATTAATGTTTGTGTGATTGGTACCAGTCAGTTGGCCAAGACTTTCCAGAAAACCTTGTAGTCAGTATTTAACAACAGTGGCAGTGGGTGATAAGATCCCACTAATAGCGGATTCCAGTCTGGTTTCAGTAGGAGCACTAACACTGCCTCCCTCATTGATTGTAGGAGTTCCCCTTTAGTGCAGGCTAGCTCATCCACCTGTAGTAGTTATTTGTTGAGCGTATGTGGCATAGAATTCCACTGGCCACCCATCTGCACAAGGGGTTTTGCTTTATGCCATTTGTTTAAGAACTAGGGACACTTCTAGGGCTAGAGAAGCCTCTGGATCAGCTCGGTGGGCTGCTTGCATTCTCGGGAGGTGAAAATTATTTAACAGTCCCTCCTGTTCTGGCACTTCTACATCTCCTTGAGTGTCATACAGTACACCAGAGTAGGTCGGAAACACAAGGTTGATTGCCACTTGGGTGTTAACTTTGTCTCCCAGTGAAGTACCTATCACTGATATTAGACTCCTGGAGTACTCCATGCGGACTAGCCAGGCCAGGAGTTTCCCCACCTTCTCCCCTTCTGCACATTGGCAGGCCATCTATTCTCTATATACTAAGGAACGTAGTTTAGCAAGGGTTGTTCTGTAAGTGAGTTTAGTTTGTTGTAACAGGGGCTGCTGCGATAGGGTACTTGCAATTCAAGGGCTTGTATGTCTGCTTCGAGGGGCTGTAATTTCTTGATAAGCAGGAGCTTATTTCTTATTTCATAGCTAGTCCTCTAAGGACCACTTTAAAGGTATCCCATTCCACTTATGCATCAGTGGCCGTTACCTTGGTTTCCTGGAAGTGTTGTTCAGCAAAGGTGGTGCGGAATGCTGCTTCTTGCAGGGCCCCCGTGGGGGACACACCACGTCAGTATGAGTGGGCACCTTCTGCCCTAGATCGGAGTAGGTTTGTGTGGGGTATGGTGTGATCGTGTATGTCCTAAATGTTTGGCCCCTGTGCCTAAGATATTGCTTCTGTGCTTCAGTAAAGAAGGTTGATTCTGTGTAAATCTGTAAACCTTAATAATATGAGTACTGCCTCGATTCTGGATGGAGGAGCCACCATACGTCTGATGCCAGAGTGTGGGTCATCCATTGTTGTAGGTGTTTCATTAGCATTATGGATTGGGCACTTAGCACTGGTTGGTGCGATGTATCAAATAACACGATTGTATTTATCTCCCCAAATACAAGGTGCAAGAGTGTTACTGTATATTGCAGGTGTGATAGTATTGAGAAGAGCAACCTAATTTGAGTTAGTTGCAAAAAGTGACATTGACAGTGGGGTCCCATTCCGTGGTCCCTCTACTATTGCATATCAGCCCTCTGGTTCCACCCCGAGTCTTGTTTGGAAAAAGGCACCCTGGGACCACCCATATCAAAGCACCCCCTGCGTTCCTTAAAAACATAGCGCCCACTGTCGTTCCTCTCCAACTTTCACAAAGCTTCTGCACTTGAGCAGAGCTGTATCTCCTGAGGGCATGCTTATTTGTATGTTGCAGCGCCTTAGCTACTGGTAGATTCTGTGGCATCTAACCTGGCCAGCCATGCTCCAGGCATTGCAGGTCAAAATGTGGTAGTGGTGCATGCTGTCATTCTTTTGCCTGCCATGATAAAAAACAATTATATTGTGTTCCTCGCATGTTCTGTCACCTACCCCCAGAGAGAATGTCCCCTCTGCGTGGCACCCAAGAATAGCTGCTGTTGCTGTACAAACTCACAAGATAAGGAAAAAAAAAAAATATTTGTAACACAATAACAACCCAACTTCCCTGCCCAGGCCACTGTGCAATTGGGTGCTAGGCCATGTGTACTGCAATGCTCTCAGCTGTGGTCCCTCAGTAAAGATGGATGGTAGTGGGTCCTATGGTTCTTGCTTGGTTGAAAAAAGTCCACGGGGTCGGAAGTTGGGAGTTGAAGAGCCAAGTCACCGTATAGTAAATGTTTCCTGCATTGGTAAATAAAAGGCTGCGTGTGGGTGCCCATGAGAGTGCGCCTCTTGGATCCAAATTTCAAGTGTGATTTTTTTTTTTTAATAACGTGCCCAGGTAGCATAGTTTTTCCCTTCCATGATCATGTAATATCACTCTATTCACCATATTCCCAGCCCCCCACCACGGCAAAGCATCTGTCAGTACATGGTCGGTCTCTAAACCCCTGCCACCCTTACCCCAGCCATTGTGCTGGGAGGGTGTTGTGCATTATGTTGTTAAAACACAGCCACCACTTGTGCCCTCTCCTTAACCTACTGTTCCTTTGTTGGGCCTGTATTTTCTCTCTTGTTGACGCTTTCCTCTGATGACAGACCAGCCGTCTGTGTCGACCCGATGCGAGAGGGATTTTGGAGCGCTTGCTTCAAACCAGGCTCATGCTTCTTCATGAGATGCACAGAAGAGAATTGTCTTCAAACATAATCTTGAGTTGGACCGGGACGTGCGAGAAAGGAGGCCCCCCTCCTCTTTTCTGTACTTCTGGGATGTACTCAGCGAATAACTTTACCGGTCTCAACGAGCCAGAGAACCTTTGCTCATACCACCTGTAGGATTATGTCCTCTATCTTTGTAGTGTAATACGCAAACTACCACTGTTCTGGGGATTAGAGGGTGGGGTGGATGTAGCCCAAATGTGAACTGAAACTTTGCACTACCCCTTCAACACCCAGCCCCCCTTCCCCCCCACCCCCCCACCCACTAAACAGGCGCTGCAGGTTGCTGTATCTTTGTGGCTTCTCGCCTTTTCTGAGCAAGGAGGTACAATTGACTTTGGGTTTGTCACATCTTTCACAAAGCTGGTTCTATGGGACACCAAGACTAGTGGACGAGTTGTCCGGTTGTGCTGATTGGGTAGAGTACTGCTTATGGCGGACTAGCTGCTGCGATGACCCCTGCAGTTTTCACCCTGGAGACACTGTGTACGGCTTGCTAACTCTTCTGTGGCCGTAACCAGTTGCATAAGGATGCATTCTCAGAGCACCCTTATTCTTCTTTCACTTCCTCTGTGCAGTACAGTTCAGGATGCCATGGTGAAGAACAAGGGGGCATATACGGTGCAGCAGAAAAGAATGGACTGATATGCATTCACATCTGTAAAACCCACCCTACAGGACACACCAGAAGGTCTCGCCAGAGTGCAGATCATTGAGTAGTCTGTTCACACACTAGAGACCAAGATTGATGCAATTTCTCTAACAGTCAGTCTTTTAAGTACCAGTTTACGGAAGGTCAGTGATAGAGCGCACCAAACAAAGGAAACTGTGCAAGCAATGAAAACAGAGAAGGCTGATTTACCAAACAGTGTGTTTTTTGCGCTTTTGCTCACCAGCTTGTCGCCAGGGTTGAGGATGCAGAAGAGTGACTGCAGGGATTGAAGCTGTGTTTTGTGTGACTCCTGGCGGGGAGGTTGGGGGGGGGAGGGGGAGAGAGCAGGAGTACAGGACAATCAACTAGAACATTTTTTGGGAACCCTGGATAAAAGAGACACTGTGCCCAGAGCGCTGTGCTGCATAGCTGAGAGGGCTCATGGAATGATTCACGCACCCTCTCCCCAGAGCACTGCCTACAGCACTTCTTGCCAAGATCCTAAGCTACAGACTGATTTTATCTTGCTGTGAGCCAGGGGGCTCCCTGAAGTCTGGTGTGAGTTGGCAGTTGTTTGGATCTGTACTCAGGTGCACATTTGAGCCAGTCAAACAGAACCCTACAGCTATGAGACCGAAGTATATATTCCTTTTCCAGCAAAATTCTGTTTACTCCATGATGGGAAATCACATTTTTTCCCAACTCTAGAGCAAGTCAGAGACTGGCTGGAGATGGGAGATCGAATCAGAGCCCGTGGAGATTCTGCCAAGGCCTCTCTCTGACTGCAAGTGCCTTGCCCACTAAAATGTAACTCTCATGAGGGCGAACTCTCCTCCACAGGAGCTTCCGAACTGGAACAAGATTGGTCTCAGGAGAATTCCGGGGTATTTGGTTGACACTTTTGCTGGGGTGGCTTTTTCCTGACAGACCAGTTGCTGGTCCTCCTGCAGAATGACACCTGAAGGCTTGGAATGTAACTCCTGATGCTGGAGGGGCCAGTTCCCAGGCAGGGATGGGAATGGGAACATATAAGGCTAAAGAAGGTTTGCTAAGTTAGGTCGGCAGGAGTGAGCTTTTTTCAGCACAAATCCTTTTTCTGGATTCAGGTGCTATGTATTGTTCCACGAGCTAGTGGTTGGGTCCGGAAACAGTATTTTTTTTTATTTTTTTTTTTATCTGGGCGTCATCGACCACAATTTGGTGCTAGGTCTGTACTCTATATGATGTCAGGGAGCACAACAGAGGAGCCCCGAAAAATCTCTTACTAATAAAGTCGACATGGCACTCCTTCCAGGGTGCCGTGTCCACAAACCACTGCCTCTGGCATAGGTAAGTCACCCCTCTAGCCCTAAGGCAGGGTGCACTAAACAGGTGAGGGAATAGCTGCATGAGCAATATGCCCTTACACTAATTCTATTCTTAGACATTGTAAGTGCAGTGTGGCCATTTTAAGTACATGGACAAGGAATTTGTCATTACGAACTCCACTGCTCCATGATTGTCTCACTGAAGGCTGGGAAGTTTGGTATCAAACTTCTCCCCATAGTTAACCCACAACGATGCCAGTGCTGGGGTTATTGTACAATGCACACAGAGGGCATCTTAGAGATGCCCCCTGTATTTATCCCAGCCCTTTAGTGCAGGACTGACCGGTCTGTGCCAGTCTGCCACGAACAGACAAGTTGCTGACCTCATTGGGTGAGAGTCTTTGTGCTCTTTGGGGTCGGAAACAAAGCCTGCTCTGGGTGGAGGTGATTGACACCTCCCCCCTGCAGGAACTGTAACACTTGGCAGTGAGCCTCAAAGGCTCAGGCCCCCTGTTCCAGTGCTCCAAGGCACTACAACTAGTGGAGATGCTTGTCCCCTGGACCAAGCCCCACTTTTGGCAGACGGTCAGGCGGGAAAATGAGGAAAAACAAGGAGTGACTACTTCAGCTGGGACCACCTCTACAGTGTCCAGAGCTGAAGTGACATCTCCTTAGAGAATCCTCAATCTTGTGCCCCTCCTGCAGAGGGTGCGGGCACAGCAAGGGTGTATCCCATTTAGGGGCACTCCCGAACCTTACTCACCAGATTCCTGGCAACCTAAAGAAGAACAAGCATATGCAATGCAACGGGTCTCGCGTTTGCTCATGTTAGAGCTGATCGCGTTGTAAACTCCTATCCCGACTTTTCACCTATTGGGCAAAAGTGCATTTATGTACATAACCCGAAAAAATGAAATTAATTATGTAAAGCGCTTGACTTCTACCAAGCGAGATCGCGCTCGTGAATGAAAGAAAAAGAAGTCCACAAGCCCGATGGAAAACAGCGAGCCTCGCATGTTTTCTGTACTTGGTCGCTGCGCTCAAGGAGGGCTAGCCACCGGAAAAGGCATGACGTACGCATGCCTTCGACTAATGAAAGCAAGCGGATTTTATTAGGCAAGCCCACGAACCAATAAGAAACACTGACGTGACGTTGACAGGGCTTCGAGCCCTTTTCTAAGCACTAAAGCGTCTCGCTGCGATACGCATGCGAAAGCACATGCAACGCAGGCTCGACCCTAAAAAGGACTGCCAAGCCAATCCCAGCAGCGAAACTCCAGACGGCAGGTGTCTTGGCCCCAGCCCTACCGCCCTGTCTGCAGCTTCAAAGACCCCTGCTCTAAGAAGGCAATGCATCCTGCAGGACCAGCAACCTCTACAAACCCCCAAGGACTGCCTCTTCAACAGAGGACGAAGAACACCCGTGGACAGCGGTCTTGTTAAGAAGAAACCCTGCAATAGGACTCCAGGATCGCCCCGGATGTGTGAGCCTTGCCCACTCTGCACCCGATGCCCACGGCCCGAGTCCAGCTGGCCCACTGGACCAGAGAAGGTCCCCAGGCTATTCTGACCTCGAATTCACACTGGGTCGACCCCCTCCTGGCCATCTCAATGCCGTCTGCAGGTTTGGTGTGAACCTGTGGCTCCCTCTTCCCCCGGTGCTGACCTAAGCCCCCCAGGCCTGTGTCCTGGAACCCCAGGTACTTACCTGCAATCTGCTTTCTACCGAGCACCCCCCCTGTCCTCATAGGGCTCCATTGTAAACTAGACGCCAAGTTTGGCCTCTGCACCCAGCAAGCCCTGTGTTGGTGGTGGTGCACTTTTGGGGTTGTCCTAAACTTTGACCTGTGGACATCTTAACCCCTGAAGACTGGAAGTCGTGTACTTCCCTGTTCACTGTGCTAATACCCCCTAACTCCCACCCCCTCCAACAGAACTCTTGACTATTGACTCCTAAGAAAAATATCACAGTGTCCGCTTTTGAAATTGAAAAGTGTTACTTACTTGTAAACTGCTTTACATGCAAAAAACAAAGTACATTTGATACATATGCTTGATACCCATTTACAACTGTACTTACTTGCAACAAAGACCATCTGTTTCTTGTAATAAAGTACAAAAAAAACAAAAACTTTTGCTATATAAAAACAATTGGCCTGGCGTTAGTCATTGAGTGTGTGCCTCAGTACTTTACTGTGTGTGTACAACAAATGCTTTGTTCTACCCTCTGATAAGACTTTCTGCTCGACCACACTACCACAAAAGAGCGCATTAGTATTATCTACTTTAGCCTCTGGGGAACCCCTGGACTCTGTGCACACTAAACCTCATTTTGGTATAGTATATACAGAGCCAGCTTCCTACAAGCTGGACAAGGGTCTTTGAAAAAAAAACCTTTTAAATTCTGCCCCAGTTGCCATCACAAGTTCTCCAAGAGGGATCCCCATGAGGTCTGCAGTCTTTGCCTGCCAAAGGACCACAGGGAAAAGGACTGCGAGGCCTGTGCAGAATTTGTACAGAAAAACACTCAAGTTATGACGTTGACAGAAGTTGGAGCACTACACTATGGTGAGTGGACTCAGACACCTCAGCCTATCAAGCTACTAGGAGGAGAATGTCATGGAGGCCGAAACAGCACAGGGAGGGGAGATGGACATCATGATCTTCCCCCCCTGGCCCTGACATCACTACCCCCCAGGCCCTGGCGTCAATCGACTACCTCCTCCTTGGCGACCTGAACTTCCACCACGAGGACAGCACAGACCCAAACACCACCGCTCTAATCGACAACCTTGCCACCCTCGGCCTCAGACAGCTGGTCTCTGCACCCACACACATCGCAGGACACACACTGGATCCCATCTTCACTTCAAGCAACAGGATCACCAGTAAGACCACCTCCACCCTAGGCTGGAACGTCCGCCGCTGCATACACTTCACAATCACCGCACCAAGCAGCCGCACCTGCACCTCCAGGACCCCCCCCACAAGAAATTGAACAAATTCACCAACGAGCAACTCACCTCATCGCTCGCCAAATCCCTGTCCTCTGACGACACCAACATAGCAACGCGGAACCTCAATGCATGGATCACTGATTGTGCTGACACTCTAGCCCCTCTCCGGCTGACATCGGCCAAATGCGTGCCTAAGAAGGCCATATGGTTTACCACCCGACTGCAAGAATCAAAGTGTACCCGCAGATGTTTAGAGGAAAACTGGTGGAACAGCCAATCCAGTGAAGACCTCTCCTCCTTCAGAGCCGCAACCGCCGCCCACTGACGAAAAATCAAGAACGCAAGGAAGGACGCACTCCGGGAGTGCATCAACTCTTCCACACACAACTTAAGGGAACTCTTCTCATTCATTGAGTTCACAGATCTCCCCTCCGAAGCCACCTGCATCCCCCTGTCACAGGACCTCTGCGACAAACTCTCCTCCCTTTTCCATCACAAGATCCAGGACATCTACGGCAGCTTTGTCACCTGGCACCAGAACCTGCGACCGATCCACCCCACTAAAAACCCGCCCAGACCATCCACGACTGGTCCATGCTCACCATTCCGGAGCCCCCTAGGACTCCTGTCTGCACCACATTTACAGCAGAGCCAGCATATCCATCGCCCCTGAGCTTCGTAATACTACCATCTGATCCATCAGCACAGGCACCGTCCCTAAGGACTGGAAACACACCAAAATATGCCCTCTCTTGAAAAAACCTTCGGCCGACCCATCAGAACAATAAAAAAATCTGTCCCATCTTGCTGCTACCCTACCCTGCCAAAGTACTAGAGAAAGCAGTCAACGAACAACTACGGAATTTTATCAAGGCCAACAACTCCCAGGAAAGCTTCCAGTGCGGCTTCTGCAGCAATCACAGCACGGTGACAGTCACTGACGACATCCGATTTCTCCTAGACCGCGGCCTCAGCAGCTTTCAACACGGTCTCCCACAGCACTCTGCGCACCAGACTCCACGACATAGGAATCCACGGAAGAGCCCTGGAGGAGATCCACTCCTTCCTCTCCCAGAGGACGCAAAGGGTCAGACTCCTGCCCTACACCTCCAGACCCACAGGAGTCAACTGCGGAGTCCCCCAAGGATCCTCACTGAGTCCCATGCTGTTCAACGTATAATGGCCCTCTTGCTGCCATCGTCAGAAGCCACAGTATGAACATCGTGTCATATGCCGATGAGACACAACTCATTTCCCTCACCGAAGACCCGAACACAACCAAAAGGTATGGAATGGAAGCCGTTGCCTCCTGGGTGAGAGAAAGCTGCCTCAAGCGCAACTCCGTAAATATGGAGCTCATCATCTGAGTAAACGTCACCTCAGCTTGGGAAGACTCATGGTGGCTCACATTCCTCAGCAAACCCCCCCACTCCCACCCCCCTGCATAGACTGAGCACGCCTGCAACTTACGAATCCTCTTCCCTATCCATGACCAGTGAGGTAAACAGTCACCTCCTCCTTCTGGCACACGTTCCACAAACTCCGGAAGATCTTCATATGGATCCCAGCAGACTGTCGCAGGACAGTCACCCACGCCTTAGTCAAGAGCAAGCTCGACTATGGCAATGCCGTCTATGCCTGCACCTCAGCTAGGAACATCAAAAAAACTTCAACTCATCCAGAACGCCACCACCAGACTCATTCTGGACCTCCCTTGCCGAGAACACATCTCCCAACACCTGAGGACCCTCCACTGGCTACTGTTCGAGAAGCGAATCACCTTCGAGCTTCTCACCCACACATGTACAGGGCCTTTCACAAACCAGGACCAGCCTACCTCAACCACCGCGTCTCCTTCCACACCCCCACCAGATCCCTCCACTCCTCCTACAGCTACCCCCTCTACCTCCACTCCCAAACCTGCTCCCAAAACCCGCCCCATTGGACCAAAGAAACTTTTCCTTGCCTGCCTTGACCTCTTCCCTCCTCTTCCTCCCCCCGTCCTGCCCGGAAAAGGAAGGTCCTGCTCCCCAAGCCCAGTACCTCCAGCCCCTAGGCCTCTCATGCCTCCCGTAGCAAAACCTACCACTAAGGGGCACAAGACTGCCACGCCGCCCCCGGCACCAAGCCCACTCCTCCGCCCCCTAAACAAAAGAGCAAGGACCCACCCCCTCTCAAACCCAAGTCCAAGGACCCCCTTCCCAAGAAACCCCCCACCCACCTTGCCCCCTGAGGTGCCTGCCTTCCATCATGATGTCCCTGCCCAGTGGAGAGACTTGGGCTGTCAGGAGTCAAGTTAGGACTTGTACCTTGCCCTGTGGGTTGAACAGAACATTGGACTGCCCAATGGCCCTTTGTGTATGTAGTTATTTTAATGTGCTCGCTATTCCAACCGGAATACAGTGGTTGAAGCAAAGGTATGTGTCCTGGCTTTCTTTACTTCTGGCATATGTTGTTGTTGGATCTCTCTGCAGATTGTTCTCGTTGTGTGGTATGTGTGTATGGTGTGTGTTGTTCGTGTGGGTGTGTCACTCTCCCCTCCGCCCCTTGCGTGATAGGTGGCTGTACTCACTATCGTCTTTGCTGCTCCTGGACTGCCATCGCGTGGTACAGCATCGGCAAGGCTTCAAGTTCGGCTTCCATGGCGGCCGCGGACTCCTCTGTGTCCCTGGAGGTGAGTGTCTCCTTTATATGATTTGTTTCCGCCAGGCTTTTCGTGGTGGTGGTCCCGGCCCGGAAATCTTGGTGGTCTGCTATGTCATAATGTGGTGGGTGGGGAATGGTGTTCCGCCAGCCTGTAGATGGCAACCAATGTGGTCTGTGGTCGGACCGCACTGGCAGTTCAGGTATTACTTTGGCTGTCTATGGCAAGGATCACTGCCATGGTCATAATCTGGCGGTCTTCACTGCCAGCCTGGTGATGGTACTACTGCCATCGTCGGCATGGCGGTCAGCTGACCGCCAATGTTATAATGAGGGCCTATATGTGAGGGCATAGCTGCATGAGCAATATGCCCCCACTGTGTCCTTGCCATACCTGGGACATGAGTGACCAGAGCAGCCATTTTGAGTACATGTACTGGACACCAGTCAAACATGAGTTTCCCAGCTACATGATGGCCACTCTGAACCGTCCCTTGCATCCGCAAAACCACAGCCGGAGGACAATCATTTACCTACACGGCAGCGAAGAGCTGGAACAACTTCCCCCTGCACCTCAGACAAAGCCCATCGCACACCATCTTTAGGAAGAACCTCAAGACGTGGCTCTTCAGATGAGGCCCCCCCTGGGCACCTTGAGACCCTCATGGGTGAGTAGCCACACTCTATAAATACTGATTGATCTTCAAGACCGACCCCGAAAAGAGACATGCGCCGAAAAATGTGACGAATAACGCCAGCAAGAAAAGACTGAAGGTAAAACTGCTGAAAGGCATGAATGTTAAGTGGATGTTAAGACTTACAAAGCAGCCTTAGTGACAAAACATTAGTCACCTTAAGGTCAACTAAACCCAAAAGAACCATGCAGATCCCGAACAAAAGATACTGAAGGAGCAAAGGCACGGTTGAAACCTTAATCGTAAACTTTTGTTTGTGAAGGAATTAGAGAGAAAAGAGCGTCACATGAGAGAACCGTTGAAGCTGAAAAAAATGCTGACGACAGAAGTAGAGCCAAATGGGGTCGAGAAAGAGGACGTGGCTCAGGGCTGAAATGGCAACACTCATACAAAGAAAACAGTTTGACAAATCCCTAAGGGAATTTTGTTCACCTTTGAAGCCTTGGACTACTGAGGCAGAAGATGACCAATCTGTCCTGGAGGCACAGGCAATCTTGGAAGCTCACAACAAGCAACAGGAGGAGCTCTATGAACTCGAGGAGGTTGTGAGTACACAATGGGCTTGAACGACTTCAGCCATTTCGAGGAAACATGGCAGGATCTCAACACTGAATCGCCTGAAAAGGGAGTTGACAATTATCTTTCATGACCATCACCTCCAGATGACCTGTACCTCTACAACAGTCTTGTCAAGTGGGCTGTAGGGGGTACCTATGGGGTCCAACTACAGACTTGTTGAAAGGCAATCTGTACCCACCAATGCTGCCTAGCATTCTTGATCCAGGGATTGAAGCCTTTCCAGGAACCTGCCACTGCAAGGTGGTTACACCCAGAGTGGAGAACAAAATGCAGGCACTCCACTCAAGACCCAAAATATATAAAGAAAAATGTTCGTGCAGACTCACAATCATTGTAGCGACTGTGAGGAAAAGAAACAATGCTCCCACATCCATGGGGCCACTGCCTGAATAAGAAAGCGGGAGCCTTGACTTGGTGGGCAGGAAGATGGAGAGGGAAGCTGTTACCCAGTGGAGGATAGCCAACTCCCAATGCTCTCATGAACTGCTATGGTTACCAACAATGTGAGGGAACAGTCCTGAGAATACCGCAAAATGGCAAAGGCGGTTATCCAGGAGGGTAGGGCCATTGCAAACACCTGTCTCAAGTCTGCACTGGATGTGGCAGATACAGCCAGGAGACAGATATGTGCAGGAACAACACTAAAGATAGACGCCTGTATCAGGGTCCGAGGGTTCAAGCCAGAGGTACAAGCTTCCATAATCAACATGCGCTTCACAGTGGATGCCCTGTGCATTCAAGCAGTGGAAAACACCTGTAAACAAATAGAGAAGGATAATGAAACAGCAAGGTCACAGCAACATAGAAGTGGTAATGAGCACGCAGCAACACTTGGTTTCACAATAAACTGCAAAAAGTCATCACCACAACCAGTGTAGGTGAAAGTATTTCTGGGAGCTAAGTTGGATTCCAGAAAAGCAAAAACGTTTACAAAGCAGACTCTCCTCTACCTGAAGGATGAGTCTCTGACTGTGAAGACGGTCATGAAACTCATGGGTATGATGGCATCATGCATGCCAATGATTCCAAATGCAAGACTGCACATTCGCCCCATCCAGGAATGGATCTGCAGCAAATGGCCCCAAGGATTTGGGAGGATCTAGTGGTTGTCATAGCAAGGGTACAAAAGTAAATACGATGGTGGAATTCGAAAAACATAGGGAGGCCATTCAAAACACCAGCTCTGACTGTGACCATCCCACAGGGGTTGGAGAGCACACACAGGAACCCTGAAAATATGAGGGTGATGGAGCAACTCTGAGGCAGTGAAGCATATCAGTTACCTGGAGATGAAGACAGTTTACCTAGCCCCAAAGGTTTTCCAGGCACATTTAACAGGTTGAACTGTATTGAGCCAAACAGACAAATCAACCACCACGTTCTGTCTCAACAAGCAAGGGCGAACAAAATCCTTCACCTCGTCAAAACTAGCACAAGAGATTTGAAAATAGGTGTTTCATTGACAGATAACACAACAGGCAATACACTTATCTGGGGAGCTCAGTACAGAGACAGACAAATTGAACAGACAGGAAACCAGCTCACACGAGTGGGAGATAAAGGGGGAAACTCCACAAAGCATCTTCATCATCTAGGGCACACCAACAATAGACTTATTCGCCACCTCCAGCAAACGCAAAATGCAAGCACTTCACCTCCAGGTTTCATCACTGTAGGAAGCTGGCTCTTTATATTGTATACCAAAATGAGGTATACCCTGCAAAAAGTCCAGAGATCCCCTTAACAGTAGACAGTGGCTTTCTTTAACAATCCCATGGTGCTCTTTCTACGGGGTAGTGTGGTCTAACAGCCTTAGACTCATCAGAGAAGAGTGTGGGACATCTGCAAATACACACAGTCAATAAACGAGACACAACTCAAGAAGACGATCCACACCAGTTTACAAAGGTAATATAATTTATATATATTTTGGCACCAGAGTCAATTTGTTCAGGTATGAATGTTTTATAAGACCATTAGTGCCATTCTTGGAAGCTGCAATGTTATCCTATGGAGGAAGGACAAGCACCGCATACAAGTAGAGTACAATGACTTACGGGAATAATCTCTTGGACTTAAGGTGCGTAGAGGGCAAGGTCCAAGACCACACCAACATGTCACTCCCGGCTGCCCTGGAGCGGCCTGGTGCTGGGTGTAGCACAGCATCAGGTGCTCATTGCTAGTCAGTGGGCTTAGGTCCCGGTGAACAAAGGCTGGAGGTTAGGACCTGGGTTCCACTCGGGGTGAGCCACTGAGTGGGCTCAATTCTTGCGATGCTCAGGGATGTAGGGACACCGGTAGTCCTCCTCAGTCCGGAGCGTCTGGGTGCAGAGGGTACGGGACCGTTGGGTATCTGTCACCGTTGGCGTCCACGGTGGAGGGGGCCCATAGAAGCAGGCTGCAGGCGTGGAATTAATATCCAGAAGAACCATCAAGTGGGCTCAAGTCTCACAAGCCTGGGGGTTGCAGAGACAGCAGTGATCCTCTTCTTGTTCCGGGGCATCCGGGTGCAGTGGACCACAGGGTTGCTGTCACCGGAGGCAGTCGTGGTTGAGGGGTGCCTACACAAAGAGACTGCAGGCATCAGTGTGAAGGTCGCACTGGGGAAACTCACAATGGACTTTGTGGACAGGACGGGGGACTACACTGGCACCATTGACCCACTTTGACTCGGGCTGGGATGGCATGGGTGCAATGGTTCTATTCAGCATCTGATTTTTGGCGGTCTGGTATCCTTGTCTGTGTTTTTCTGTGTGCCTGCAGAGAAAGGTGCAGGGAAGCAGCTCTGCGGCTACATGGGAGTTCCTTGTGCTGGAGTGAAGGCTGGCAGTCTTCTGGGCTTTTGAAAGTTTCAGCAGCTGGAGGACGATGACCGGGGTCACTTCATTCCTTTTATGACTACTTCCTGTGGGAAGTGTGCATAACACTGTCCAAGAATTCCTAGTTCTCCCATCACCAAAATGGTAGGCTTTCAAAAGTTGGGTCCACATCAGGCAGATCACCTCAGGGTTGGGCACACCTCTCTAACTACTAATTTTCCCGCCTGTCCAGGTTCTTTCCTTTGAAGCTGCATGCCTTGGAACGCAGATTTGAAGGTCATCCTGTTGGGAGGGGGGTGCTAAAACCCCTGCCAGAACAGGCTTGGTTTCTGTCTGCCCAAGAGCAAAGGCTCTCACCCTTGGGGGTCAGAAAGATGATTGGTGGTGACAGGCCAGTTAGAACTGGTCAGCCAGCACAGAGATAAGTTTTAAGTTTTTCAGGGGGCACCTCCAAGGTGCCTTCTGGGTGCGTCAATAAAGCCATCACTTGCATTAGTGAGGGTTTACCAATACGATATGTTTGATACCAAACATCACTATTTTCAGTGAAGCCATCATATAGTTTGGGAACTCATATTGACCAGGGTACAGCACATGTATTTAATATGGCTTCCCTGTTCACTCACTATGTCTGAGACTAGACAGACATAGCCGGGGTATATCTGCTCCTGCAGATATGCCCTCACATGTAATATAATGCACCCTGCCTTAGGGCTGTAAGACCTGCTACAGTGGTGACTATTTGTATTGCATACAGTGTTTGGGGACATGGCACAAAGGCTGTTTGCTATTTTGTCTTTTCACTTTTAGCTGCACCAAGACATGCTGCCTGTAGTGGCAGTCTGCATGTGCTAGGTGAGGGGTCCCTGAGGGTGGCACAGTACAAGCTTGCAACCGGTAGGTACCCTCTTTGGTGCCCAGGTCCTAGGTACCAAGGACTTATAGTCAAAGGTGTTGTCAGTTGAGTAACAATTGTACAGTTTTACGGAAAGGGATTGGGGCCCTGGTTAGCAGGAATTCAGTGCGCTTTCAGTCAAAATTGTATCACATTCCAGGTAAAAAGTGGGGGTGACCATGTCAAAAAGGGACACTTTACTACAATCACCCCCATTCAAAAGGGAATGCCCTGTCACTAGATTATTTAGGGAAATTTCCACATGCCTTTCTTCCAGTTCCTCTGATCCTGAGGGTACAGGAAAAGGCTAGACAAGCGAGGACAGAACTCATCCTCATAGCCCTGCAATGGGCTAAGCAGACCTAGTACTCAGACCTACAGGAGATGTCTAAGGGTCAGATAACCCCAGTCAAACTAGAACAAACCCCACTGACAATGCATCACTGGGAGGTGTGCTATCCCAAGCCAGCTTCAGTCCGCCTAGAAGCATGGCTGCTGAATACCTAGATTTCGGACATCTGCAGCTATCCACCCGGAAAATGGAAACCGTGAGGGCAAACTAGGAAATCAAGCACACTAAAGTGCTACACGGACAAATGGATACATCCATTGGTGTGCAAGTAACAGAATGGACTCAAGGGCACAACAGGAAACTTAGCTAATATACTTCACCCGTCTACTTGACAGTGGCCTGACCTACGCATCTCTAAAGGTGCATTTAGCTGCGATAGTTGCCTACACTAGAGGTACAGCAGGCAACAGCTTCTTCACGTCACCGGTGTGTATAATAGTGACTTCTGAGTGACTTTGATGCTACACTTTACCAGAAGTGATGTAAAGTAGGAAGGTTTGCCCCATGAGAATGTTTGCTCCCTTGGCTAGTGAGTCCTCCCCTCCTACAGCCATAAAGGTGGCCCCTCTGGGGCTTTGGCTTGATGGAGAATGGTGACGGGAACGCTGTTTGTCCTGGCTCCGAGATACCATAGGCCTGTCAGCATGCATTTGCCTACAACACTGCTCCTGGGTCTGCTCCATACTGACCTCATTTGCACCCTCGGATCCAGCAGTCATTTGCCAGTGACAGCACACCTGGCGCTCCCCACAGGATGGAGACGCTCGGCCTAGCCCCTGATCAGACTGGGAGTTTTGGCAGATATCTGGGCGTGGAAAGAGCTTTCTTTACACCAATCAGGCTGGGGGAGTGGAGTGAGCATAGAGGGGTTCTCTGGCGCGATCTCACAATGGAGTCACGGCCTCCTGGCTTGCCATGTTTCTAGCTGCAGGCTCGGGCCTCGGTGGTGCAGCCTGCACTGTACTCCAGGGCTGGGCCTGGACTCGAGCGCGCCCCTCCTGATTCTCTGTGACACACCATCAATGATGCCCAGACCTGTGAACTGTGTAGCCTGGGGCTGTGACTGCTTGCACAGCTGAGCCTCTGAATCAGCGCCCGACCTCCCTGTGAGTTCACATTCTAAACTCTGGCTGACCCACCATGTGCACCTGCAGCCTCTGCCCTTGCTGTGGTAATAGCATATTACTCCTCTGCTATGGGACCTACATGGATGCCTCCTGCTCATTTTTTGCGCATGGAGGTCTCTGGGTGGCATGCAGTACTATGGAGCCTAAATATAACAAAAGGCAAGCATTTGCAATGCAGTAGATCTCACATTTGCTTGAGTTAGAGCTATTGAGATGGTAAATTTATAACTGGACTTTTCTTGCCACATAAATTGGTCAACTGAGCCTCATAATTTCGTCTTTTCCTGCCATATAATTCCAGTGGCTCTGCATATGCACTTCCATTTACCTTCTTCTATCTGCAGCAAAAAATTGAAATGTTGCCAGTTAGCACACTTATATAAATCTGCCATGCTAATTCCTAAGGAATACCACTTTCACCACCCCACCATCAAAGTTTCTGGCTGGCTAACAAAATTCCCCCAAAAAAGACACTTGACAGCCATGGAGGAGTAATGAGAGAAATAAACTAGAAGGATCACCGAAACATATTAAGAGTGTTCAAACAGTCATAGCGTAATAAGTGGGCCTGAATTATGGTCCTAATTGTAATAAAGAGAGATTATTAAAACATATGCAATTATCATATAAACCTTTATCAGAAATAAACTTTTGGTGTTACTGTAATGCTCAAAAAATCCCCTTGGGAGCACCATAACAAAAATATCATTTGTATGAAACATGGCCATGTAACCATATTGTTAGCCCCAAGAGGGGATAACCCTGTGAAAATAATACAGGAGAAAGTAATGCAGTGTAACCATCTACTTGCCCCCTAGAGGGCTTTTTGGGACTAGCAGGCCTACTGCAGTGATATTACAAACAAGGCCTTTAAAACAAACTTCTCCCAGCTGTAAAACAAAAGTTATAGCCCTGAGAAAGCTTAAAAGACCGTGAATGGTGGGAGGGGTGGTTATTTTTGGGTCCTGACTAATCTAGTGTGGGGACCCAGAGATGATGTAGACAGCATTTTGAAGGTGGTCCCATTGTCCTAGGACCTCGACAGGCTCAGTTAGGAGCAAAACTGTTTTGTAAAAGTAATGCCCTATAAAACATTACAGGGCGCATTTTCGTACAGCAAATAGTATAGAATATTGACTGCAATGCTCAGAACAGCCCCTGGAGGACACCACAATAAAAATAGCATTTGGAAGAAACATGGTCTTGTAACCATGCAGTCAGCCCTTTAGAGAGCATAACCACATAAAAAATGGGAGAAAGTAATGCAGTATAATTGCATATTTAGCCCCTAGAGAGCATAGTGCATGACACATGTTCAAGGCTAGCAGGGCTATTGCAATCATATTACAAACAAAGCCCATACAACATAACATCTCCCAGCTGTAAAACAGAAGTTCCAGCCATGAGAATGCTTAAAAAGATAATGGTGGTAGGGGTTATTATTTTGTAGTCCCCACTAACATAGTGGGGACCCAGGGATTATGTAGACAGCATTTGTAAGAAACATGGTCATGTTAATGTAGTGCAACCATATATTTAGCCCCTAGAAAGCATAGTACATTACACATATTCAGGGCAAACAGGCCTATCGCAAGGATATTACAAAGAAGAGCCTTAAAACACAACTTACTCTCAGCTGTAAAACAAAAGTTCTAGCCATTAGAAAGGTTAAAAGGACATTGAATGGTGGGAGGGTTATTATTTGGGGTACCTACTAACCTAATGTGGGGACCCAGTGATAGTGTGTCTCATGCTGAACGTTTTGGTGGTGGTCCCATTGTCCTAGGACCACCACAGTCTGAGTTATGACCAAAAATGTTTTGAAAAAGAATGATTGTAAAACATTATGGGCCGAGTTTCCAGAGTGCAGTCAACATTGTAGTATCGGCTCTCCCGCTGTGCCGGGAGAGAAGCTTTTGCTTTGAGGATTTCTGTTTTAGTTAGCAATTCACCCATTTCAAGTGTTTTAAGGGAAGAACCACAAGAAATTACTCTGATTAGGTAACTGTGAACAATATGCCCTGCGCTCTAATACCGCTGATCTAGTTCATGCTGTTGTGCCTGATCGAGCTGTGACCTCCATCGCTGCCGCGCAACACAGAGAGATAGAAGAAATAGTTCTCTCGCGCTGAAATATATTGGCAGTTGTGCAGTAATCAGTGTAAGAGGGGCAGTCTGCAAGGCATGACAAAAATAGCCTCAAGGCGGGACAAACGTAAACCAGTTACTAATGACAGCAGGTGATTTTTTTTTTTTTTTTAGATTTTCTTTTTAAAGGCAAGCTTGGTTAAATCCCACAATACTTACAACAGGTCAAAGCGCTGGCACGCTTGACTTAAAAAAGGAAAAATCAAGAGTTTATTTCTGCAATGCCCTTCCTGGCCTATGAATTAAGACTGACTGCATTGCAACCTACGCCAGCCTATGTGAGACCCCACTCCTATAAAGCTCTGACTGTTGGGTATACTGCGTTCGCCTAGCACTGAGGGAACCCTCCTGTGAGGCGCTGATGAAGCGTCCCCAGCTTGCCTTAAGTTGGTCAACCCCAGACTCTCTCTCCCGTCTGCTGGCAACGTGAATTACTGGGCCTCTTCTCCAAGGCACATTGCCAACCTGCGAAACTTTACTGTGGCACTGTTGTGTATCTTGAGCCCCCACTAGTAGCTGCAGCATCCGTCTACACCTCCCCCTTTATAACTATTGGAATTGGTGTCACTTTCTTGGCATTACATTTCACAGCCCGTCATTGACATTTGTCACCTGCCTGCTCCTGAGACACTATGCCAAAAAGTAAATCCTCCAAAGACAGCTCAGTATTTTCTCTGTGGTCCAAAGCCCCCTCGCTTAACATGTCGGACTAAGGGTCCTCTTCCTCACAAACCTGACGTTTCTGCATCTCCTCTGATCACCCAGGAGTACAAGACTCAGTTCCTTAACGACATTAAGCAGGAGATTGGTTCCTTACAGGAAGACTTCAAAACCTACATACTGGACTTCTGAAGAGACATAACAGAAGTAAGTGCATGTGTCAATGACCTTAAACACATAATGGAATTCCGTACGGAAGACCAAGAAACGCTAATGTGACAGGTGATAGCCCTTGAGGACCAACAAGTGGAGATTCAGGCCAAGCAAGAAGAGCTTGAAAATCGCAGTTGCAGAAATAACATTTGCATCTGTGGCATCCTGTGGGGCCCTGAGAAGAACAGTAGCTTGGCCATCACAAGAGACTTATTCTATGCGATTTGAGGAGGGGAAGAGAACTGAACACTGATTTTGTGCTTTGCCCACGGTGTTTCTGCCATGGCTGGCAGACCCAATGTCGCCCCAGGCATTCTAACTAGAGTACATTTTTTTCGGGAAATGAGGCAATATTGAGAACAGGTCTGAGCAGAGCTGACCTGGTCTCCAGAGGTCATGCCCTGCAAATCTTTCAGGACCTCTCACCAGCAACTTATGAGAAAACTGAGAGACTTCAGACTGGTAACACAGAAACTCCAGGAGATGTCTATCAAGTATCAATGGTCTCACCCCTTCAGTCTGCTTTTCCAGTTACATGGCAAAGACCATCATGTCCATAATCTGTCTGAAGCAAAACACATTCTGGGCCTGCCGGAGGGCTCTCGATAGGAAGTCCCACCTAGAGCCCTCGGAGGAGGGAGAACGATGGCGCCTGACTTGGCCCACGGTTGGGAAGGAGTAGCTGAGACTGCCAATGTAAGGAAAAGGCCCTGTGCGAAGCAAAAAATGACCTTATCTCTCGCCTTCAGAATATGATACAGGAATTGGCTCGGCAACCATTGCTTTAACAGTGAGGCGTCTCGACTCCACACTTGCCGACTGGAGTGCTGCATTACATTGTTATTCCACTTATATGTTTTTTCTCCCTTTGCAGCAGGTCCTGCGGCCTCAAAACCAGACTTTCATGTGCCATTCGCTGTGGTATGTTAGATTGCTGTTGCATAGCCCTGCTAGATCTTTACTATGATTCAACTGTTTTTGATTACTAGTTCAGCCTCCCCCCCCCCCCCCCCCACTTAGCAGGGAGCTCTTCCCACCGACTCGACCCCCTCGGCGAACCTCAAGGACGCTCTCCTCTGTCTGAAGACTGAGCGCCCCACCATGTTGGGTACTGTTGACCCTCTTTTTCTTTTCTGGGTTCTATTTTGGTTTTCCCAGTGCACACCCCAGATTTTTGACGGAGGGACTTCTCTTGAGCGGGCTCCATGTACTATAGTCTGACCTGTCAGTGGTTGTTGGACAACTTCCAACCTGATATTAATGTGCTCTGTTTTGCCTTAACCTGAGAGACTAAAACATAGTGACTCTGCCAACGATGCACCTCCTTTCACTAAATGTGAAGGAGCTTCATTAATTAATTAGGGATTACTTTGAACTTAACACCTTACCCACCACCCATCCACATATGCTGTAGGGTGGATTCAAGGCAACAATTTGAGGGGTTATCACATCCATTGCCATAGCCCGTTTCCGCGAAGCTTGCCTTTTAGGAACCAAACTTTCGGACAAAATTAAGATCCTTGAGGATATGGATAAGCAGGCACTCTACCTGCACACCAAACAACAACTTGCAATGCTGCTGGGGCAATTTCACATGCACAAGATTAATAAAGTGGGACGCTCTCTCTTAGCCCTCCAACAACAATACTTTGACTGTGGAGATAAGGTGGGCTCCCTGCTGGCTTGTCACCTACAACACCAATACGCCTGCTCACACATTGCCAAAATCCACACCGCGTGCACTGGCTAAGCAGTTAGAGAATCCGAGAAGTAGAAGGCCTTTTGCGATTACTACTGTGCCCTTTTGCGATTACTACTGTGCCCTTTGTGCTAGTGGGGGGAAGACCCAGTAGCTATTCAGGCTTACCCTGAGGGATTACCCGTGGTCGCCCTTAGACCCCCAACACGAGAATTGGAAGCACCTTTTACAATGTCTGAACTCAAAAAGCCTTTTGGGGAGTGCCAGTGGGGAAGACCATGCGCCCTAAGGGCCTTCCAGTTACCTTTCATAACTTCTTCTTCCCCTCTCTGAAAGAACTACTCCCGCCAGTGGTTCCCAACCTGTGGGCCGGGGACCACTGGGGGTCTGCGAAGCCTCCTCAGGGGGTCCGCGGCTGCTTAAAAAATTTAATAATATTAGGTCCCAGCTATCAGTAATGACTCCTTGGGGGTCCCCGTGTTCCAATAATGATTCAGTGGGGGTCCCCGGGCTCCAGTACTGATAAAATGGGGGTCCACAAATGTCAAAAGGTTGGGAACCACTGACTTACGCTATTCAGCACTTTCACCCACTCGACTGGTTTAACGCCTACAATGTCAGCAGTAGAAATCTCTCATGCTTAAATCTGGCAAGGACGCCTCCCAGTGCTCTTCTTATAGGCCAATAGCTCTCTAGAAAACTAGCATCAAAATATACACTAACATGCTAGACAACTGTTTAGAGACTCTTCTCCCAGGTCTGATCGACTCTGATCAGGTCAGCTTCATACGTCACTGACAAGGCTTGATAATACTAGGCATCAGGCACACCTGATAGAAAAGGCCCATATGCATAACATCCCTCCCTTCTCTTGTCTCTCAATGCGGAAAAGGCTTTCAACGGGGTCATTTGGGATTTCGTAAATGCTGTCCTCATAAAAACTGTTAGAACCTGTCATGATTAGCAAAATCATGGCTTCTTACACTGCTTTGATCACCGTCAGAGTAAATGGCCATACAACTGCTTCCCCTCCAGTGAGGAACTTGTAAGGGGTTCCCCTCCAACCTCTTTTTGCCTTAGTGGTTGAACCTCTAGCAATTCGCCTTCTTCAGGCCTCTAACATCTCTGGCATCCCATTTGAAGAACGAGATCACAAACCTTTGCTTTGTGAAGACGACCTCCCGTTGACTCTTACTAACCCCGAGGCGATTCTACTGACAGTTGCAGAGGCACTGCAAGAATTTGAACTTGTCTCTGGGTACAAAATTAGCATGTCCAAATCGCAAGCACTTAATCTCACTATATCTTCCCAACACGTAACCCTGCAGGGTCTAGTCCCGTTCCAGTGGGCCACAAAGTATATTCGATATCTTGGGCTGAATATTACCAACACCCTACAGATCTGGACTCATGCTAATTGGCCTCATCATCGCAAGGCTATTTTAAAAGATCTGAACAGGTGGAAAGCGTTACATATCTCATGATTAGGTCGAACCATTGTGATTAAAATGATCATCCTATCCCGCATACTCTTTGTTACAAGCACTCCCGACCTCCATCCCAACAGAGGTTATCTGTATGTTGCGCGTGCCTTCATATGGAAGGGGAAACGACCACACATTTCCAATAATATACTCATGCTGCCCAGAAATTACTACCATGTTGGCCCCCTAGGATTTACCTCTGAATGGGTGGTCATAGAGAGCGAAAAATATTGATTGCATATGAATCGAGCAGTAGCATGCAGACCTCTGTGGGACTTGGGTTGGTTGCCCAGATCCTCGCCCCGGTAGTGCATATCTGGCAACACCCACTAGAATGGTTGTGGCGGTCCGGGATAGAATCGCGCTAGCGTATGGCCTCACCTAGTTTCCCTCGCCAAATACCCCCCTTGCACACAATCCACACCGGGATTACTCTCAGCATGGGAGAAGGCAGGGTGTAGGACGCTGCAGGATCTATTCCAGGGTCCACAAATTAAATAATTTGAATAATGTAAAACAGAATTCAACATCCCTGACAAACTTAGACATCAATACTTTCAGGTACGTCCCTGGGCACTTCACCCCTCTAATGCGGAGGGTGGGGGGCGACTCGCACATTCACACCTTCAGAGTCTCTGGTAGTGGTGCCAAAGGGCTGGTCTCCAAGACCCATAGTGTTCTCCAACAGTCTTGTTAGCATTCAAGACACCCATATCAGACAAAGTGGGAACTAGAAAGAGATACAGAAATCACGCAGGAACAGTGGGAACTTCTGTGGCTGGAGATTCCGAAGCCAAACCGCAGCGTCTTACACCAGGAATCGGCCTACAAGCTGATGCTCCAGTGGTACTAAACCCCATTTCTCCTTCACTTAATGTTTCAATCAGCCTTTACTACCTGGTCTCAGGAGAGTACCTTCAAACACATTTGGTGGTCATGTTCACAACTCAAACTTTTCTGGAAAAAGGTATTAAGTCACATTAGGAACACAGTGGGGTTCCCCATGCTGGCAGCTTACCTCGCAATTATTCTGGGTTTACGCCCGCACATGCTAAACACACTAACACACGCAGACTGGTATGTAATCCGTCATAACAGGTGCTGCCAAAAAACTGATTGCTCTAGCCTGGAACTCCCTCTCCTATTGCTTACTGGTTTACTAGTCTTTGGCAAACAATGATAATGGAGCACCTATTGCACAAGCTCTCCCTCACGGATAAGAAATTCCTGGGACTTTGGAAATCCCTCCTGGATTGTTTTTCGAGATTGGAGTGTCTTTGCTTCCAGCCGCCTAAGCTTCCCGCTCTGCACCTTTTTACATTATCTGTCAGGGCTTCCAACCCTTTTTTTTTTTTTTCTTTTTTTTTTTGCTTTTCGCCTACTGCTCCTGCTCTGACATCGGAGGTCTTCAGTTTACCCCTGATGCCCCTGCAGGGTGACCCTCTCCCTATGGGTCCTGGACTCAGGAAATTGACCTTGTCCCTAATGCCGTAACGGTTGACACTAAAGTCATCCCTCTAGCTTTAGCAACATCACATCCCGCTCCTCCTCCCCCTCCTCGTTTTCTGTTGGGTCGTTTGTGGTTTCATTATTCTATGACAATAGTGCCATGGAGCTTCAGAATACTGAGAAAATGGTCACGTTTGCTTACACATATCCTGCCTACCACGGGCCTATGGGTCAACAACACCTACACTTAAATGTTGCTGTCCCCAGGTGCCCCAAATGGGGACACTAGGTTTTGATATACTGTGCTAATAAGCTTGATGTTTGATGAGACTTCCATGTGCCTTCCTAAGCCTTGTCTTACAAGACATAGCTAGATCGCTTTGATTTTATGCTTTTGATCTTTTTCTAGTCCCCATGTCTCGTGCTGCACTCCAGATGTGTGAGCTTCTTATACAAAATCGGTCATAGACTTGTGTTTTGTTTTTGATTGATCACAATTGTTCTTAATGCATCCAAAACTGAAATAAACAGATTTTGAGTTGAAAAAAGTGATCCCTGGCACATAGTGCTAAGATCTCGACTAGACTGGAAAGAAGACAGGACTGCTCTGCTGCTATCTGGCTAACGCAAAGAGCGGCAGTACCAAAGACTTGACTGCACACCTGCTGCCCCCGAGGGACCAGGAAAGAGGACTGTCCCTGCTGTACCTCTCTGTGTATAAGAGCTCCACTAGTGCCAGGATTGAAGTGACTCCAAGGACTATTTGGCTAGCCCCCTGTTCAGCCCAGGGATATAATTGTTGAAGGAAGCCTGTGCTCATGAGAGCCCAACTGCCAAGGAACGCATGCCCACTGCTGGACGAGGCAGTGCCTGCTAGGACACAGTCCTGACCTCCATCAGATGCTCCCAAGTCCGTTGGATCTGTGACCTAAGTCCGAGTGAACCCTGCTCCAGTAGAAGTTTTATCTGTAAAAAAAACACTGAGGCAGCTGTAACCAGGAGACCATTTAACCATATCAAACACTGAACTAAGATCCAAAAAGATCAAGTGTCCGGATCTCTGCTTGTGGTCACTGTATATTTGTTAATTATTAAGTGCAAGGTTAAACATTGGTGAACAGTCCCTAGATCAAGTCTAAAACCATATTGAACATCTGAATAATATGATAATCTTTGGCTTTTGTCATCAACCTGCTCAAAACTATCCGCCCTGTAATTTTAACAACAGAATCTATTAATGAAATAGGTTAAAGCAATCCGCTTCTCTCGTAGGGGATTTCCATGTATAGTCATAAGCACTGAATAGTTCTGCGCGCCTGCGGGGACCCCGGAGCACTGTTGTGTAGTATATTCTTAAGTGCAATCATCAGCTCCTTGACAAAAAAGGTCTGTGAAAAACACTTAAGAATAACAATGTGCAGCCCATGTGAACAGCTACACAGGCCAAATTGTTAGAAGAAAAAACAGTTGTAGTGTAAATTCACGTTTAAACCTCTATTTATTCTATAAATACATAAATAAATACATTCTCATATTTTATTTACACCTCTCATGAGAATAAAACAATGTAGGGCAGTGTAGCCCATAGGCTGCCATTATACAGAATGAAAATAGAGCTGTGCCTTTAAGAAAGTAAAGTCTTCCTGTTTCCCATCATGCACAGCAAAAGGCAGTTGCCTCAGTTCTTTTTTCCGGCTCCTGCTGACAGGACCCTGAAGCATTGAGCTCTACCTCACAAAGCTTTTGTGACAGAAATTCATTGAAATATCTTCTGAATTTCATTTTCACTCGACGTTTTTACCTTTGAGTGATCATTTTCTACTGATTTCTGTTAAATTCTGACAGAATTTTGAGGTTTTTCTAGTTAGAAATGCCTTCACTTTTTGATAAATGTCCTTCTTGTGGAAGAAAGAAGGCTAAAACAGATCCACATAGGGTCTGTATAATTTGTCTTCCATCCAGCCACAAACCGGAGTCGTGTGACATTTGTAAAACCTTCTCTAGAAGAACCCTTTGTGATAGAGAGAAGACCCGACTTCAGGCGAGAGAGGACAGGAGAAAAAGTGGCCATTCCACTACAGAGCGAGGAGAAGGTGAGACTTCTACCAGGGCTCAACCTGTTTCCTCCATGACTCCTTCCAGACCTGCTGAAAAACGACATAGATCTCCGACGACGTCGAGAGCGTCGACGTCGAAGCAGGGAACGGCGCCAACATGTTCGCCGTCGAGGAGTGCTTCGCCGGCGAGAAAAAGACATCGTTCGCCGTCGACAGCTATTTCGCCGTCGAGGCGGCGAAGACACCCGACGTCGAGAGGATCTGGGTCGCCGTCGACACGGCGAACACAGTCCACGCCAAGGAGATCCGAGTCGGGCTCGCCGTCGACACGGCGAGGGAGATCGCCGTCGAGAGAGAGTGTTCGCCGTCGGAGGCGTTCACCATCACGGCACCGACGTCGAGGTTCGTCGTCGAGAGGTTCTCAGCGGCGAGACGAGTCGACGTCTAGAGGCACTCGCCGTCACCGCAGTTCGACGTCGAGGAGTGCTTCGACGTCGAGAAGACCATCTAAGAGGCCTAGAAGGGTTTATACAACCTCGGAATCCTCGGCCTCGCTTATCCTACTTCCAGCATCGCCACAGCTCTCGCAAAGGCAGTCGCAGTTACCACAGACGCCGGTAACACCTATGGCTCCTCTTCCGGCGCCTCCTCCAGAGCCTGTTCCGAGGACTCCAACGCGATCTGCAGGGCGTTCTGGTTATTCCTCGAGGCGTACATCTACCTCTAGGCACCGTCGTCAGGAGTCACATCATGGACATTCTTCATCGTCCACACGGGACTACTCTCCAACCTTATCGGACTCACCGTCCCCAAGAGTGTCTCCCATAGATGATGTCAACACATTTCAGGAGGTCTTAGTGAGAGGGGCAACCAAGCTGAATATCCCGCTAGCAGCTCCGGCCCCATCGACATCAGTGATCTTTGAGACCTTGCATCAAAGGACATCTTCACGACCTTTACTTCCACTGGTTCCGGGTCTTATTGAGCCAGCAATGGACATTTTTCTCACGCCGGCTACAACAAAGTCTGCTCCTTCCAGACTCATTAAAAAGTACCGTCCACCAGAGCAAGATCCTCTATTCTTGTGGTCGGACCCAGTACCAGACTCGGTAGTTATAGTGGCAGCGAAGAAATCGCATTCGAAGTCACCGTCTTCCTCTGCTCCTCCAGACAAAGAGAGCAGAAAGATCGATGCTGCAGGAAGAAAAGTATGCTCGACGGCATCCATCACCATGAAAGCAGCCAGTGCCACTGCTTTATTAGGGAGATATGATCGATCCCTCTGGGACTCTATACTGCAGTTCGCTTAGCATCTCCCTAGGGACAAAAGGGAAGATTTCCTAGAGGTCGTGAGCGAGGGAGCTATGGTTTCTAACCAGATTATAAGTGCTGCGGCGGATTCTTCAACACTATCCGCACATAACTATGCTCATGGTATAGCGCTCAGGAAACATGCATGGCTGCGGCTTACATCGCTTAAACCCGAAGCACAGCAGAGGATACAGAACCTGCCTTTCTCAGGCTCCACTTTGTTCGGCTCTCATGCCGATGACGAGATGGCCAGAATGAAGTCGGAGCTGGATACCCTGAAAGCGGTAGGCATGGAGCGACCTAAAGAACAGCGAAAAGGATTCCGCCCATATCAAAGAAGACTGTTCACCCACAGGTATCAGACTCCACATTGGACGTCTTCACGCCCTCAGCAACAGCAGCAGCAACAGCATCAGAGGGGCTTCTCCAGAAGGTCGACAAGGGGTCGTTCAACACCTCAGACCCAGACACCTCGACAGGCTCCCACGTCTAAGACCTGAATCTTTGCTTCCCCCTCCTCCGTTATCCACTCCGGTAGGAAGTATCTCAAATCATCTGGACGAGTGGCAACGCATCACAACAGACGCCTGGGTATTGAATATTGTAAGACATGGTTACGCTCTCAGATTCACCAGTTCTCCACCATCTGTTCCACCCAAAACAGCCAACCACCATCTCGAAGCTCTACAGTTAGAGGTCAATATCCTATTGCAAAAAAGAGCCATAGAACCCGTTCCCATCAGCCAACAAGGGAAGGGGATTTATTCGAGATATTTCCTTGTACCGAAAAAAGACAAACAAGAGTTTCGTCCCATCTTAGATCTGAGGACAGCAAACAAATGGATTTGCGAAGAAAAATTCAGGATGTTAGCTTTACACCAAATTTACCCACATCTACGTCAGGGCGACTGGCTATGTGCGATAGATCTTTGCGACGCTTACTTTCATATCCCAGTAACCAAGAAACATCGAAAATTCCTAAGGTTCACCGTCGGAAAACGCCATTACCAATTTGCAGTTCTACCTTTCGGCCTAAAATCAGCGCCAAGAACTTTTTCCAAATGCATGGCGGTAGTAGCCGCCCACTTGAGGAAACAGCGAATATTCGTCTACCCCTATCTAGACGATTGGCTCATAAAGGCCTCCAGTTGTCTCGAGGCACAGCAACATTTCGAATGGACTCTACAACTGCTGCAAAAACTTGGTCTTCAAGTCAATCTTCTGAAATCTACAGCAACACCTGTTCAGAGGTTGCATTACTTAGGGGCCATTGTAGATACCAGGCTAGGAAAGGTGTTTCCTTCGGAGGAACGACGGTTATCGATTCTCCAAAAGTGCAAACAACTGCAGGAAAGACCTCAAGCCACTGCAAGAATAATAGCTTCTCTACTGGGCTCGATGGCGTCTTGTATCCATCTGGTTCCCAATGCTCGCCTCCATATGAGACCATTGCAGGAAAATCTAGAGGATCAGTGGTGTCAACTGAGGGACGATTGGGAGAACAAAGTCCTTCTTTCTCCTCACACCCTACAATCCCTCAAGTGGTGGTGTTTACCCAGCAATCTCTTGGTGGGGATTCCGTTCCAACAACGGCCTCCATCTCAAACCATCGTAACAGATGCGTCACTGCTCGGATGGGGGGCGCACATGGAACATCTTCGAGTCCAAGGCGAGTGGTCACAGAGAGAGAGTCTCTATCACATCAACCTGCTGGAACTTCGCGCAGTCCACCTTGCGCTCAAAGCCTTCCTTCCCTCTCTGAGAACGGAAACTCTCCTTCTTCAGACAGACAACGTGGCCACTATGTACTACGTGAACAAACAAGGAGGCACCAGGTCCAGAATTTTATCCAGAGAGGCTCAGACAATCTGGCATTGGCTTCTAGCCAGGAACCTGTCGCTAGTGGCAACTCACCTGCCCGGCATCCAGAATGTTCAAGCGGATGCCCTCAGTCGGGTAATGAACGAGAACCACGAATGGGTACTACACGACGACGTCGTTCATTCCATTTTCGCACTCTGGGGTACCCCCTCTACAGACCTATTCGCAACCCCAGAAAACAAAAAATGCCAAAACTTCGCCTCCAGATATTACCATCCAGGGACACTGGGGAATGCCCTGTGGATAAGCTGGTCAGGAGCATTTCTTTACGCCTTTCCACCGCTTCCCCTGATTCCGGCAGTCCTCCAGAAGCTGTCCAATGCTCAGACCAAAATGATCCTAATTGCTCCGGAGTGGCCACGCCAGTGGTGGTTCCCAGACCTTCTTCACCGGTCACTCAAACCACACATCAGGCTACCATATCGTCCGGACCTTCTCACGAAGTTCAGAGGGCAGATATCTCATCCCAACCCCTCATCGTTGAGTTTGGCAGCATGGCTCCTGAGCTAGTCCAATATGGACACTTGAACCTACCTCAGGACTGTATGGAAATTCTGAAGGAAGCAAAGCGCCCTTCCACACGATCAGCCTATGCAAGCAAGTGGAAGAGATTCTGCATTTGGTGTTTACACAACAACATTGACCCGGTTTCCTGTGGAGAACAATCTATCCTGCCATACTTGTTAAGTTTGGCAAAATCGGGCTTACAACTGTCGTCAATAAAAGTTCACTTGGCGGCCATAACGGCATACAGAAAGAGTCCTTCACAAACTTCCTTTTTTCGGATTCCGATTATTAAGGATTTCCTAGAAGGTTTAAAGAAGGTTTTTCCTCCCATTAGAAAGCCTTCTCCTCCATGGGAACTGAACGTTGTCTTATCACGTCTGATGCTGCCGCCATTCGAGCCGATACATAAGGCATCGCTGCAGCATCTCACATGGAAAGCTGCTTTTCTGGTGGTAATCACTTCAGCGCGTAGGGTCAGCGAAATCCAGGCCCTTTGCGCTCAGGAACCCTACACGGTTTTTCATTCTGCGAAAGTGGTAATGAGAACTCATCCAAAATTTTTACCTAAGGTAGTCTCCGACTTCCATGTGAACCAAACAATTTCATTACCGACTTTCTTTCAGAATCCAGCTACTCCTGCTGAGAGAACTCTGCACTCTCTGGATGTAAAGAGAGTCTTGAAATTTTACTTGGACAGGACAAAAAGCTTTCGAAAATCACAACAGCTTTTTATTAACTATGGCCCAATCAGAACAGGTTTGGGCACATCTAAACAATCGTTATCCAGGTGGATTGTTTCATGTATAATGTTATGTTATCAGTTAGCAAACAAATCCCTTGGTGGTAGGCCAAAAGCCCACTCTACTAGAGGGAAAGCAGCTACTGTAGCCTTGATGAGAAATGTCCCTTTGGCAGAAATATGCAAGGCTGCCACTTGGAGGTCGGTCCATACCTTTACTAAGCATTACTGCCTTGATACAGACGCTAGGGCAGATGCTCAGGTTGGACAGGCTTTGCTCAAGAATTTGTTTGCATGATTCATGTTTTTCTCAGTATTCTTATATCTACTCCACCGCGGTTATGGGGATGGGCTTGCTACTCTATTCAGTGCTTATGACTATACATGGAAATCCCCTACGAGAGAAGGAATGGTTTCTTACCTGTAACTCCAGTTCTCTCGTAGGGGTATTTCCATGATAGTCATAAGCAACCCTCCCTCCTCCCCGGTGGAGTTGACATAGAACATGAATATTATGGAGGTTGGTACTCCAACAAATGTTTTGTTTTTCTTCATGTCAGGTTAATAGCCTCCAAAAAAGAACTGAGGCAACTGCCTTTTGCTGTGCATGATGGGAAACAGGAAGACTTTACTTAAAGGCACAGCTCTATTTTCATTCTGTATAATGGCAGCCTATGGGCTACACTGCCCTACATTGTTTTATTCTCATGAGAGGTGTAAATAAAATATGAGAATGTATTTATAGAATAAATAGAGGTTTAAACGTGAATTTACACTACAACTGTTTTTTCTTCTAACAATTTGGCCTGTGTAGCTGTTCACATAGGCTGCACATTGTTATTCTTAAGTGTTTTTCACAGACCTTTTTTGTCAAGGAGCTGATGATTGCACTTAAGAATATACTACACAACAGTGCTCCGGGGTCCCCGCAGGCGCGCGGAACTATTCAGTGCTTATGACTATCGTGGAAATACCCCTACGAGAGAACTGGAGTTACAGGTAAGAAACCATTCCTTATTCTTTACTTCCTGTTTTAAACACTGGCACAATCACAGATTTTGACCAGGAAGAAAGGGAGCCATACCTAACTGCAGTGTTAATGTATATGGTAAGTACAGGAGGCCAAAGTGGAAACCGGTCCAGAGGAACCCCATAGGGGCCCACAGCTTTATTCCTTGGCAACCTGTTAATACCATCCGTAACCTACTCCCACAGGAAAGAAATACTTGACTCACCAGTGGACGAAAGGTGATCACAGGTCTCAGTTTCAGAAAGGTAGCTGCAAAGTGCATAGCCCGAGTATCAGGTAGTGTATGTGAACTTAACGAAGACCCAACTTCTTGTTTAAATTGTTGACGGACGCACACTCACCCACCCACCCAACACGACCGGAGATTACTCTGGATCTGTCGCTTGGGTTCTTTTTTAAGGCCTCAATTGAGTCATTATGGGCCTAGAAAACAAGTGATTTTATAATCTACAAAGCATAATTTATGTAGATTTCCTCGTACTAGTCAGAATGAACTGTACTTTATCATAGATTAACTTGAATGAATTGGTAATAAATCCATCAGCATGACTACCATTAAACGAATGTTTAAATTAATAAAACAGTAATAGAATAAATCAGAATAAGAAACGTATGGCAAAACCTTAGCCCATTTGAGGCTACGACCTTGGTCGTGAGTGGTTTCCACCCAACTAAAAGAATAAATAATAGAAGTTGACTTTAAACCCTACTTGAGTGAGACCATTTAAGGATTATGGTCACTTTGAATATCCTATAAAATCTCGTAATTTTTTGTTAATTGAATCAAAGTGGGTGAAGCAAAAATAGTCAATCACTATGGAATAACCTCTACCAGTAAAGGTTGGAATATCTGGGGTAGACCCAACCTCCGATTTATTTAGAAATGAAAAGTTAAAATATGAATAATAAACGTTCATAATTTCGCCCTGTGGCGCATGATTAAAATATGGTTCAATAAATAATGCAGTCAAAAATCACCTATTAGCAATATTGGAGTATAAACGTTGTCAAAAATGTATCTCTCCAAAACGCCTTTTGGAAAGCAGACATGATCATTAATAAGTTACGAACAATCAGTGTTTAAAAAGTTAATTAACAATCTGCACAATTTGGGAGATAATAAAAATCACAACCAAGTTAGTTGAGCTTGTTTCCACCATCTCTATTTTACAATTTAAATGAATACCAACTAAAATGAGTGGGCCACCCTCCCAAAGTTAGGAGTTGCAGGGACTGAGGGGAAAAAAACATATAAAAAGAAACTAGTACGATCTTCCCAGGCCTCTTAAAGGCAAATAACATTGCATTTCTTTACAGGAAAATACACCAACTTCCATAATCTTTTACCTGCCAAACTAGCTATGTTCCAGCCCAAGAGATCCAATGAATTAGATGGAACTGCATCCAGCAATACTATTTCCAGAAGGTTGCCTGAGTTCAAATTGGAAGATTGAATCCGTCTTATCCAAAGTACTTAAAGATTTAAAAATATTAGAGGCGGTAGGCACATCATATATTGCCACATCCTTTGAACTATGGACTGCAGGGGTCGTATGTGCCTGGTGCTCTTCAAACCCGTTTAGCAAATGTGGGAGGAAAGCCAAGAAGTCCACTTCTACAGGGCTGGTGCACTATTGTTACCAACTGGCATCAGCTCGGAGTTAAATACAAACTTGGAACCATCCAAGGGTCACGGCAAAGTGTTATCTGGAAAATCAACAGTAGCCCCGTCCAAGCCGTGGTCTGGGCAACCAGTCCTAGCTCCTCTAGTGGTGTAATGTTTTCCATAATTGTTCCAACAGCGGAGATAGAAGAAATTGTTTGAAAATGTACATTGGCGCTTCAAATCGCTGTTTGTCACTGCATCAGATAAACCACTAACCATTGGGGGTTCAACTCCCGGGATGGCAGTAGAATGTCTGTGAGCCTTCTTTCTTCCTGCAGGACCTCTTTCTTCAGATGTATCTTCCTAGGTAGAAGAATGTGTTATAAGATGGTGGTGAGGTACCAGTCTTAACCTATGCAGTAGCCAGTGACTGGAAATGTATTCCCACCCAATCCTGTCTACCTTCTCATTCTATGCCCACTTCTTCTTACAGTACTTTTTCACTTTACTGTAAAATTCCCAGAAAACCTAAACCCAAAATGGCTAACCTTGTTTATCTATAAGAGGGTTTCTGCCTAAACCACTCCTACTCCATCCTCTGTCTGTCTGGTCTAAGCCGGTTTTTACCCCCTGGTAGACCTGGAGCCAGAGAACCTAGGACTTGCACTGGGAACGAATGGGATAGGATCAGGCCAGCCCCATTTGGCATTATCTGGTGAAAGAGGTAGTGTCCTTTTTTTTTTTCTGCCAACTGTGCCAGTCCCCGTCCCTCGCGACAAATCCCTGATACGCAACCAGTTATTGACAACACATCTGTCTATCTGGGCCCAGAGGCAAGCAGTTGTCCTCTGGAGAGTATTGTTGTTACTTTCATCCAAGAATGTATATTGGGCTTTGGGAGGGAGATAAGGTGCAAAACTGGATGTAAGACCGTTTTGTCTCCGAAAGTACATTTTATAAAATTACTTTCCACTAAAGTTATCAAAATCTACTTTCAACATGAAATTAACACTAAGTGGAAAATATCTTTGCATCACCTGCTAGCATTTTCCCAAACTAATACGTGAAATAAATACTTCAGGTATATAAATGCCTGTTCATCAATAATCTAGCTGAACCTAGACAGTGAAAAAAGGCTTTGGACATTTAGTCACTGTCCGAGCATGCTGTTTCAAATATGTAGTGTGCCGCTTTAATATATATTAAGCTCCCAGCCTTGTGGGCTGACCGAACATGTTTTCGGAGTGATTGATTTACTTATATTATTGATATATAAATCACGTTGCCCTACATTGCAAATGATGTTCTCCTTTACATCTGCCACTGCGTTTTTTTTTAAATTGCAGCATGCCAGTGGAAAATGGTGTTTGTCGCAGCCATATGTTTTTACACACGTGGGTGGTGTGAATACAGACGGCAACCCCCATGTCATTTTACTTCCTTGCCACTGGTACAATTTGTGCCATTTACCTTGGCCTTACAGGAATATTAAATAGTCCAATTGGACAAAGTCCACTGCGACAGTTCCATTTTTAGAGCTAGAGCATTTGCACTGTGGCACTGAGTAGCACTGTTACAGCGTCGTAATACCAGTAGAAACTGTCTAAAAAAGTGTGAAAAATCTGTGAAGAACACATGGAAAAGGCGCCCCTGGTACAACCCCGGCTTCCAGAGTTCCTTAGTCTGGGTCTTGTTTGATTCATTGGTTGTGTTGATTGTTATTAAATGCTTCATTGATACTTGATCCCTGGATTGCTGGACTTTGCTACAGAGAGTCAATACTTAAAGGAATGTATTTAGCGTTCAGCTTTGGGTTAAACCCCATAACACCAGAAGCAAAGGATATCACTGTAACAAACAAAGCCTGGTAACAGCTTATTTACCAGGGATCTCAAAAATGTTTTCACACCATCTGATCTCGGTAGAAGCGCAAACTTCCAGTGTCGCTTTGGCAAAAATCAGCCTCTGGCCAGGGACCTGTCATAAACAGTGCTGAGTCTTAACAGTTCCATTTCCAGATACAACCACTTATAGCTACCCGTGAGTCCTATATTTAGATGGGATAGATTTTTGAAAGATTATAATTGGAAGACATAAGTGTTACCCTGAGCTGATAATGAGAAGAATCAAAGGTATGCATTTTGCAACAAGATTACGATCTTCTTGCAGGTAAGCAAAATTTTTCTATTTTGGTTTGATATTCCTCATTATAGATACAGACTGTGTGCTTAATTTGCCCTCCATGCTATTGGCCAAGTATGTATTCTAGGTTATGGGCCATTATCATTATTGGTGATTCAATTCAAAAGCTTTTATTCCTGTGCTTATTTAAGTTTAGCATTTCTAATTTAGTGTTCTCACCTACAACCCCTTCTCCACTGCCCAGTAAGAAATTAGTCATTAGTGAGAGAGGGATTCACTCTCTAATAACTGCATTACTACTCTTTTTTTTTTTTTTTTTTTTTTTTTTTTTTGTATCATTTTCTGTGTTCGTGTGGAAATAAATCTTTTCTGACCTGTAATGGCTTCTAGGTTTCCGCGACTGAATGCAGGCTTTCCTGCTAGTCAGTAGGAGACCTGTATTTGGAAGTCATGATATTTGATTTGGAAATTTAAGATGTAAATACAGCCTGCTGTTATCTTTGGATTTTTCTATCTTTGTTTTTTCTTTAACATAGTGTGTGTGTATATACTGTTTAATATTTTGTCAAAACTCATTGTAGCGATGTTGCTGTTGAAATTTGGTATAAAATTACTTTTGTATTTTGAAGGTTGAAAGTACAGATGACGTCAGAGACATTGATATAAGCAGATTTGTACCAAAGGACGTGGATGATATGGGTATTACAGTGGCAAGTCTGGAGAGGTTCTCCACATATGGTCAAACAACTGGCAATGACGGTAATTTCAATTGTTTTCACTATACACATATTTATAAATATATATTTGTATATTTGGAAAATAAACAGGTGAGTGTCCCTGAGGTTGCCTGTCCTTGATGAATGGGTAGAATCAGGGTGCTCAGTTGTCCGAAGGAATTGGAAACCCCTTCCCCATTAGAACATAATTCATAGGAAGTTGAAGAACTAAAGCTGAGTAACTATATCGTGCGTTGTTTTTTGTAGTTCAGATGCACTCATTAAATTAGTAATTTTGAGTACTTTATAGTCCTTGTAGTTGAACGAAATTCCAAAACGCGAACCAAAATGTATACAGAGCAGCTGTAGAGTGGAAAAAGAGTGAAGAAGCACTTTGTCTGGTCAAAGGGGTTAGTAAAGGTCTGTTAGACCAAAGGGGCTAGCAGAAGATTACACACAGAACTACATGCAGCTTATTTCAGAGCAGATGTGCAGCTGGGTGGTACAAAGTCGATTAACCCGAATGTATAGTTCTTTCCATATTCCTTGTAACTCATCTTCTAGAGAAACAGTTTCTGCATGGAGGCTCTTGAAATAGTCAGCTGGTGTAACACCCTGTGGACCAGATAGGGTGCTTTGAAGCCTGCGTGCTCTTAGCCTCGGAGCTATGAAAGGGATTTTTGGCAAAGACTTGCAGTTGTAGGTCATTAGACCACAGATAACATATCAGTTGCACAATAAGGATTATAAAAAGCCGTCACAGAAAGTATGCTGTGCTCATAGCAAAGTGTAACATTAGGTCTGATATAAAGTCTAGTACAAATACAGTGCTCTGTCACCATGACTAGAATACTATTAATCAGCAAGAGCAAATCCAGAATTTTAATATTCTTCTAAGCACTGCTCACTTCACCTGAGTCACAGTCTGGTACTAACGCTAGACTAAAAAATTAAAGTTACAAACTTGGGAATCCCTGGTTTAACTGTTTAATGGAATACATGTTAACTTTTTGAATAAGACCTGAAGAATTTGGCACACATTTTAATCTGATATAGATATATAATAGCCTGTGTTTGTGGCATGTTAGTTGAGCAAGCAGATCACATATATTTTCTATTACTATTCACTCTGCAAATGATTTGTCTTTGAAGATATTCGAGCAGCAAGTCAGACTCCCAAAGCGTTATAAATGGAATCATGTTTCACTGTATCACGGACTGAATGCAACATTACTGTACCACATATGTTAAATCCTTGTCCGACATTGTTCTTATTCAGTTTCTGTATGCAGGTGGTAGAGGAGCAGTAAATTGTTTGGCTTATCATTGTTTTTATTTACTTTGTAAGGAAAAAGGCCTTTGGCATTTGAGAGTTGTAGCAGTTGCCAAAATTAAATGTCTACCAAAGACACAATGCATGTAAGAGGTATATGGATTGTAAGCATGACTGCCTAAAATATTTTTGCCTCTGGTACAGCTCTGAAGTACCAACATGCCCAACCTCCCTTTCAATTTTGAGCGTGTGCACACAGAGAATCAATTGACTTCTGAGACTAAGGACCTATTTTTTGTGTCAACTCCAGGAACCAGGAATGCTACCTGAAATGTTTGATAGGATTGGCACGAAAAGTTCAAGAAAAACTTCAGATCTCAAAATGAAGATCGGTCTTCCAGCTATAGACATTTAATTAAGAAGAGCATTTAGTTGCTGAAATTTGTGATGGGCAGGAGACAGTTGTGGGTATTCACATGAACAGCTTCAGGAAGGCTCTCTAGATTAGGCTGAGGGCATGATCCATTTTGGTTCAGATGGTACTAAAGCTATTCTGTTCAGTATGTCATAACAGAAACAGCAGCTGCCCTCTTTGATCCACTATCTGCATTGTTGCTGTTAGCATGAGCAAGGAGTTATGGCACCTGTTTTTGGGACATTTATGTGATGCTACATCTGCTGACCATTGAAGAAATTGCAGAGTTACCTTCATTCACCTGCTTTGGAGATCATTTGTTTCCAAAGATTGACACTGGCATCTGGGGTGTATGTGCAGAGCTAATGGTTCAACCGCATCATTGGGGTTCCATCTGAAGCAGTGAACAAAATCCTGTTTTTGGTGCGGAGGAGAAGGACAGTCCTGAAAATAAAGTGCCTCCTCAAAACTGCAGAGTGATCCAGTTCTCTGACTGTTCTTGATTTAGGAGGATTGGGTTTTCATTTTTTATGTTGCCAAGCAGTTTCAAGTTATCAAATTAACTGATACATAGTGTGTTGCTGAGGAGGCAGAGGGGGCACAGCTTTCCTTCATGAGTTTCCAGAAACAAATCTGAAATGTTAACATTTATTTACTGCCCATGCTTTGGCTGTTAGAATCGTTCTTTCATGCATCTTAGGTAAATGAGTGATTTCCCAGAATGTGTGTATTAACTAGTTTTTGCAGTTGAACATTATTAATAATCTTGTTTCAAAGCAAAACAGAGAAAGCTTGTGTATTGGTTTTATCCAACTTTGTATAGTTTGTACAACAAAGCTGTGAAAACCTCCACTTATGGCAATTCACAAGCATTGGATAGTAATCTACATCTTTGTACGGTCTGGAAATCTCAGCAGTCTAAAAGGGTGTGGTACATCTTGAAAAGGGAGAATATGTACTGGGACAAGATAGTAGGAAGCTCTGTTTGTAAGAACTAGAATATTTAATTATAACTTGTTTTTTTGTGGTGGAGCAGTGGAGAAATGATTCATGGGTTTGCAGATACATAGATGGTGTCATAGGAAATGCAGTAACTAGAAATGCAAACCAAAGTAAAGAGAGAAGAGACTGAATAGTGTTAAGTATCTTTCATGCCATGTGCGCTATCTTAAGGGTATTTAGATTGACCACTTTGTCATGTTACAGCAGTAATAGAAAAATCTATTTAGCTGGACTAAATGAAAATTATGTAAGATGAATTTAAAGCCAATTTCTTCAGGGTACCCAGAGTAATTTACCAAATCCAAGTAGCCTTTTGCCGGACTCACCCAGGAAACATTTGACATTTCTAATAGTGTGAATTTCAGAGCTCTGCTGAGGACCTGCAGAGCAATGACAGTGTCACTTTCATACAGAAGAGTAGCTGGAGCTATCATTGGTTTTCTCCTATTTCTCCTTGTTCATTTTCTTTTTTTTAATCTAATGGCTGTGCTTGGAATGTCAGTTGCACTCAAGTCATTGATTTGTTTTTTCTTTTCAGAAAATAAGCTAAATGAAGCTTCAGGAGGAGAGATGGAGAATGGGGAGCAAAGTGATTCAGAAGATGGGGATACAAACCAAGAAAATGGTGAAATTGATGCAGTTCCTGTTGATGAAAACCTCTTCACGGGCGAGGATTTGGATGAGCTAGAAGAAGAATTAAACACACTTGATTTAGAGGAATGCTGATCTATAGCAAATCATGTGAATGGAGAATGTCGCCCTACACAAGTAAAAAGAAAATAATTAAGATTGAAATTTTATCCGCCTACAAATCTCAAATCCTAAATGGTTATTTATGGTTTTCAAAGCAACATATAACAGACTTCTAATTATTTCTTGATCTTGTATGTTGTCATGCTGGCATCCAATATGTTTTCCGAATTTTTCATACCTTAAACTGAGAAACATCTTGACAATTGTATGGATTTTACAGCACTGTCATCAAAAATAGGAACTTGGCCTGTTAGAGATGAACACTAGGTGTTACCAAGCACCAACATCAATGACACTTGAAAAACCCGTCACACAGAAACTGCACTTTCAGAACAAAGTGCATTGAATTGACGGCGATTGCCTAAGAGTAGATCACATTTTATGGAACTGCTGCGTATTTCAGTTCATCCTGATTTGTTTTGGGGTGCTTTTAATTTAGACTATTTTGAACTATTGAACAAAGGAATGCTAATCATAAAGGTGCTTGTCTTTCTTAGCACCATATAACTTCAACAATTTAAAAAAAACAAAAAGCTCCCTTTCACGTTTTGCCAACAAAGAGTTGTAAATAAAAACTATCCATTCTACACCAGATGTACTCGTGTTATCTTTAGTCTGTTCTGTGGCACAGAAATGTTATATTGCCTTAATACAGTCAACTAGTTATTTTGATTTATTTTCTACAGTTTTTGAAGACCACATTTGTATCGTGATTTGTCTCAATTATTTCCCAGCTTTAGACCGATTTGTTTATTTAAAAAAAAAAGGTACATTTTAATTCAAGGCTTGGGCACCAATGCGCAATGGTGCTTGTGTAGTTAAGTTGTAATCAAGTATGCAGATACCTCAATGTATTAGTGTAGTAATTTTCACAAAATGTGACTTTAAAATGCTATCAACATTTGTATTGATAGTTAACACTATTCAGTATACATCCTAGTAATTAAGAAAAATATAAAAACGAGCATTTGATTATTCCTAATTGTAATTGTATTGATTTAACACCTGCTACCCCTGACGAGGCGTCAAATTGCTTATTGGCAAGTTGCACGCTGCTCCGGAACCCAAAAAGGTTAGTGGTGGAATAGTATAGGGAAATAAGAGTACAGTATTAGTATCAATATTAGTATAGGGTATTATGAGTGAATTTTACATGTGAGTCTGTTACTTGGATTGAATAGAATAATGGAGGTATGGAGTAAGAATCCAGAACTGTTCATTGGGAGATTATAGTAGTGAGATGAGGTTTGGGATGTATGTAAGGAGAGATGGAGGAGAGAAGAGTCTGTAGATAGGGATTATGGAGATCATAGTATTAAAATGGGGTTTGGAATGAGTCAAAGGTGAGATAAATGAGAGCAAATTTAGTAGGGTTGTTTGGGAGGTTTGGGGTGAGCCAGGAAGGGTAGGGGAGGGAAGAGTCCAGGAAGGGTTATTTTGGAGATCATAGTAGTAAAATGGGTTTTGGATGAGTCAGAGAGTGGGGATAAAAGATAGATTGATAGAGGTATAAGGTGATGATGAGACAGTAAAGATTTTGAGAATATTTTTTCTCTTGTGCAGTAGGACTAAAGTAATAAAACTATAGATACATGATTCCACAGTAATGGAATGTGTAAGGAATATAATATATTGAGACAAAGTATGTTTATACAAATCTACTTTAAAGTGTTACAATATTTGAAGTTAATGTATTTGTGTACTTTTATAACACTATTTTATCTTTCCCTAAAATTTCAATTATGAAATGCTTGTAGATAAATAGTTAAGATAATATTTACCTATTGTGAAAGATCAAATAAAAACACTCAATATTTAATCAAATAACTTATATAGAAACTATGCAATGACATATGAACATGTTAAGCTTAGAATAATATACACATTTATATACATACATACACTTTATGTTCGATGGCATGTGTAGCTGCAGATACACATGCTGTGCACTGTTCTTGCCATCTAGTGTTGGGCTCGGAGTGTTCTAAGTTGTTTTTCTTAGAAGTCTTTTCGAGTCACGGGACCGAGTGACTCCTCCCTTTCGGCTCCATTGCCCATGGGCATCGACTCCATCTTAGATTGTTTTCTTTCCACCATTGGGTTCGGACGTGTTCCTCTTCGCTCCGTAATTCGAATCAGGAAAACTTAGAAAAACATCGCTCTCTTCCAGGGGATCCTCATCAATAGTCATAAACATTGAATATTCCCGCCCTCGTGCGGGGATCCCGGAGCATACATAAAATACACACACATAAAAGTATGAAAAAATGCACGAAAAAAAAAAATATATATATATATATAGCATTTTTAGTAGACAATTTTCATACTAAACTCATATATACGTGTGTATAAAAGCAATGCAGACTATATTAATAAACAGGCTAAAATGCTTTATTGCTATGGAGTTTTTTAAAAAAAAATGTTTATAAACAGACCCTTTCAAAATTACAGTAAAAGAAAAAACTTTCCCAAGCCCCAAAGCTGGGCCCAGTGAAAGAAGCAGTAGCAACATCAGTGAAAAAAGAGAAAAAAACTGCATTGAAAACAATGGAGCATTATTAGCCAATAGGCTGCATGCAGGTTAACACAGGAGAACCATAAAATTCTGGCGCCGTGCCTTTAAGACCCTGAGCACCTCCAGTATCCCACCATGCCTCAGGGGTGAAGGAGAGGTGACATTTGGTTCACAGTTAGGTCAGTTCTTTTTTCCGGCTTCTTCTGAGAGGATCCTGGAGCATTGATCTCTCAGTTTTTCGGAGTTTTTCTCAGAAAAATACTTAAAAACAGTGTTTTTTCTACTTTCACTCGACATTTTACACCTTTGTCTGAGTCAAGAGATTTTTTCCTGACTGAAAAATGCCTTCTCTTTTTGTGAAGTGCCCTTCCTGTGGGAAGAAGGCCCAGTCAGACCCACACTCTCTTTGCATTGTGTTTGCCTCAGAGTCACTGCCCTGACACTTGCAGACACTGCAAGAACATGTCAAAAAGGACTCTGAAGGACAGGGAGAAGATCAGACTTCATGGCCTTCATGAGAGGCAGAAGACATCGTCCTCTTCGCTTCCCAGGCAGCCAGCAAGCCATTCTCAGGAGAGACAGGCTAGATCGACGTCAGAAGGCTTCGTAGAAAGGGTTCGTAGAAAGTACACATTCTTACGTAGGGACGTTTTCTTAGAACACCGGCGTGTTGATTATAAAAACACTTCCTAGTCCTAGTACAGGGAAGAGGGAGATTCCGACCTGGGAACCACAACTAGACGCTGACTGCCCTGTTGCAGATGCTGATCCAGATCACAGGCCTTTGCTCAGGTATGAGGGTTGATGTCCTCCCGGGGAACCTGAAAGGCAAGCTTAGAGCTTAATATGTTGTGCTCAAAATAGAACTTGGAAGAGAGAACGTAATATGGTAGCACTATGATAGCGTTATTCTTATGTTTTACTCTCTTCGTTACTATTTCAATCCGACTGTGTTGTATGGTTCTGGTTATTGCGGCTCATGCAGTTGTTTTATTAAATCAATCTGTAAAACTTAAACTGCCTCTGTCATTTGTATATGAGACCACACTTGGTATGAGAGAACTGGTTGGGATCTGAGTGACCACGACTTCCCTGAGAAGCTCTAAGATGTCATGCGCTCGGCTGCCCAATCATCCCTTCCCTTTGGGAGAGATGAGGCACTGCTAGTTAGCCGGAGCAAAACCGGATTGAGGGCGAGAAGGGTCCTTCTCCGTGGGTTAAACTTAGTCCCCCGCACTGAGAACGACCCTGTCACCCAAAAATCCAGTAGTCTCATTAGGATAATGAGAGCGAACGCGACATGGCGCCGCCAACGATTGGTCTGGCTTTAATTTTCGGGTCCACCGGTCTCTCTCGGTCTCATGTATTATAATAATCCCTCGGTTCCTTTAACGGAGACGTCCGTGGCACTGAGGATTTCCACCAACGCGAAATAGGTAATCCTAGATATAGCGGATGGTTGTTCAAGCTTGAACCTTAAAAAGGAAAGACCCCGTTTTTTGGTATGCCTTCTCTGAACCAACTCTGTTTTTTAATGGCGAATCCCCAGGTAATACATTAGCTCTTAATATGAGACAACCACTCACAGTGCTTTTTGCTTGCACATGGTCTTACGATCCGGGGGGGGGGGGGGGGGGGGTCCAGTCACGTTTTATGGTGGCCGCCCATGCAGCCTATAGAATGGAACTTTTTTACTCTTGGGTCACATTTCCAGCAGTTGATGGGAATACCAATGCATTTCATACATATACGATTGCGAACGCGCCTGGCCAATACAGGGCGTACGCATATTTCGAGATACCTCTATCTTATCAAGAACATAATAATTGGCTTGATGGCGCCGTACCCCATACAATACTACTGGTGAGGTTAGGTCCACTGAGTAATGATGGTCCGACCTGGCCTTTATTGGCCACATATATACCACATCCTGCGGTTGCAAATATGCCGGTGGCTGAAGTTCGTCATTTATATACAGACTTAGCGGCTACATATAGACGCTTAGTACAATTTGTGATGCAGACATTAAACACTAACCCAGCGCGTGCTGCTCCAGCTCAACAACATGCAGTAGCTCCAGGTATAAACCCGGCGACTGTACACTCTATCATGGGTAAGATTCCAGCCAAACAGATAGAGACTCGGTTTTGGCTGGCACAAAAAATTAATACGCTAGAGGCGGTATTTTCCCATACGGGACCTCAGGATAAACATAGGATATGGGCAATGTGTTTACCGTTTGGAATGATTCCCACGGTGGAACATTGTAATACATGGGGCACGGTGTTTGCCGCGCTCTACACAACGGCACACCAACATTGGCAAACCTACCGGAAGTGCTTAAACAGATTCAGGATGAATACGGGGCTGCCTCAGCCTTAGATTTGGGAATGCAACTGATGGGCAATTTTGCCACGGTTTCTTCTATAATACTAAGTAATCTTAAAGGGGAGGCAGTTGCATTAGCGGTGCGCATGCGCCTCCACGATATCCCGCAACTACATCAGGAGCGGGAACTGCCCAAAATAATAGCGGAAACATATTCCAGTATCGGTCGAGATAACCTAGGGGCTAGACCACAGAAACCACAGTTTCAAGGAAAGATTAGTAAAGACAATACTAAACAGCAACCTGAGGGTAATAAGAAGCGCTGGGAAAAGAAACAACAAACACCTAAAAAAGAAGGGGGAGAATCTCCGAGGGCGAAGACCCCGCAGACTAGGTATAATCTCAAAAAAAGAGAAATGAGAGAGGTGGGCGGTCAGAGCGAAGAACAGAGTACGTGAAACCAAGACAGGAATCACAAAGCTCTTCAGAGGTTTCTGTCAAGAAGGAAGAGAAACCGATACAACAAAAACAACAGTTTAAAAAGGTGGCGGCAGTCTCAATTAGACATGCCACACAGGAAGAGAGTTCTCTTGAAGAACAAGACGTGGGTGCTAGCACTGTTAGACAGCTCGGCAGAGGTCACAATAGTTTGCCAGAATCTTCTAGAGCATCTAGATGTGAAAGCAACTGATGACTTCATACAAGTTGAAACAGCAGATATGCGTGTCTCTGATCCCGATAGGGTATATACAGTGACTTTGCAATTGGAAGGAGACATTGAACGCACTATAAACGCAATCTTTTGGGATCGTGTAGTCAAGATATGACATTTTGCTGGCTGAACAGGATTGGCCGCCTGACTTTGTCCGCACATGCCCAGTTGGGGAGGAGGTTATTAAACCTTCGTTCTCCCCACTTGTTCCAGGGGAACTCGCAGAATCATATAGCATCAAATGGGCTCTAGCACAGGCACCTGCCTTATATAGAAATCACGTAGGGTGGGATAGGGATTCTCCATATCATGTAATTCCGATTAAAGGCGAACCTCAGCCACAACCGCAATATCCAATAAAACATGAAGCAAGGGCACCGGTGAGAGAAATACTTACACAATTAGAGTACCAGGGAGTAATTGAACCCTGTGTCTCGCCGATGAATTATACCTTATTCCCTGTAGTTAAACCGGACCATTCATATAGAATAGTCTTAGACTACAGACATTTGAACGGACATATACGTACATATGCTATACAAAATTCACATAGCGCGGCACTAATGAACAACATTGTGCGGAAGAAGTACA